>NC_058521.1:229387693-231887693 GCF_904849725.1 Hordeum vulgare subsp. vulgare
AAGAGTAATCTACACATAAACAGACGTGAACTAGTAATGATCAAGATGTGATCCTGAATAACTACATACGAGTCAAACATAACCCCATTGTGTTTTCTTTCCGAACTCCTCGAAAAGATACGGTCATGGTTACGCACACGGTTCATGTATTTTATTTGAGTTTACTTTAAGTTTGCTATGACCGGGTGTTAAACAAACCAAGTTGCCACATAACCGTGGGCATGGCTCTCGCAAAGATTTAAACCTGTAGGGGTGATCCAACTCATCCATCACAAACTAGCCACAAGCTACACTTGAAAACCTCAACCTCGAGATAGCCCAAGGTATCCTCGAAATCCGAGTGCACAAGACATTTGAGAAGGGTAACACAAATCCAACAAGACCGCTCAACATATCTAATTTTCCTAACGCGTTTGCTCTTGTTATGGACTCTAATTTGCATGATCTGAATGAAACTAACCCGGATTGATGCTATTTTCGGAAAAATGGCCATGGTGTCGTTTTTGTGAAGAAATAAAAGTTCTCGGAATGGAACAAAAAAACTATTTGGAGACTTTTTCTGGAATAAATGAAAAATACTGGAACCAAGACCCACCAAAGGGGAGGCCACACGCGCCCACTAGACATCAGGGCGTGCGAGGCCCCTAGCGTTGTATGGTGTCTAGTGGGGCCCACGTGGCTCCACTGACCCTAGTTCCAGCCCTATAAAATCTTATTTTCAGAGGAAAAAATTAGAGAGGAAGTTTTTGTTGGGGGACCTTGCATGGGAAACAAAACAATTCCTACGCACACGAAGACCTATCATGGTGATGATCATCTACGAGAGGGAGATCGGATACACATACCCTTGTAGATCGCTAAGCAGAATCATTAATAAACGCGGTTGATGTAGTGGTATGTCTTCACGATCCGTCCCACGAACCGTCCCACGATCCGTCCCATCAACCGTCTCATGATCCGTCCCGATCAAGTGTCGAACGGACGGCACCTCCGTGTTCCGCACACGTACAGCTCGATGATGATCTCCGCCTTCTTGATCCAGCAAGAGGGGTGGGGAAGTAGATGAGTTATCCGGCAGCGTGACGGTGCACCGGTGATGGTGATGATCTATTCCTGCAGGGCTCCGCCCGAGCTCCACAGAAAACTGATCTAGACGAAGAACTATAATCTAAAGGAGACGGCAGCACATGGCAAAGTTGTGTCTCAAAAGCCCTAAACCTCTAGTATATATAGGAGGAGGGAGGAGGCAGCCTTGGCGCCACAAAGGAAACTCCCTTGGGTCGGCCAAAGTGGAGGAGGGAGGAGTCCTCCTCCAATCCCACTTGGATTAGGACTCCTTCCTTAATTTCCCACCTCTTTTGGATTTTCCACTTTTTTCTCATGGGCTTTCATTGGATGAATTTGTAAGCCCATTATGCCTTATTGCGCATCCAATAAACGCATGTGGACCCCTTGGGGCGTGGTGGGCCCACCCAGTGGGCCCTCGGAACTCATTCATCACTCCCGGTACACTGCCGGCAATGCCCAAAAACCTTCCGGAATCCAAATACCAACTTCCTATATATAAATCTTCGTTTTCGGACCATTCCGGAACTCCTCGTGACGTCCGGGATCTCATCCGGGACTCCAAAAAAAACTTCGGTCACCAACACATATAACTCAACTATACCGAAACGTCATAGGACCTTAAGTGTGCAAACCCTGCGGGTTTGAGAACTATGCAGACATGACCTAAGACACTCCCCGATCAATAACCAACCGCAAGACCTGGATGTCCATATTGGCTCCTACATATTCTATGAAGATCTCTATCGGTTGAACCTCTATGTCAAGGATTCATATAATCTTGTATGCTATTCCCTTTGTCCTTCCGTATGTTACTTGCCCGAGATTCAATCGTCGGTATCTCTATACCTAGTTCAATCTCATTACTGGCGAGTCTCTTTATTCATTTTGTAATACAAGATCCCGTGACTAATTTCTTAGTCACATTGCTTGCAGGGCTTATTGTGATATTGTATTACCGAGTGGGCCCCGAGATACCTCTCCGTCACACGGAGTGACAAATCCCAGTCATGATCCATGCCAACCCAACAAACACCTTTGGAGATACCTGTAGAGCATCTTTATAGTCAACTAGTTACGTTGCGACATTTGATAACCCACAAGGTATTCCTCCGGTGTCCGGGAGTAGCATGATCTCATGGTCATAGGAACAGATACATTGACATGCAGAAAACAGTAACAATAAACTGACACGATCATATGCTACGTTTATAGTTTGGGTCTTGTCCATCACATCATTCTCCCATTGATGTGATCATGTTATCAAGTGACAACACTTGCCTATGGCCAGGAAACCTTGACCATCTTTGATCAATGAGCTAGTCAACTAGAGCCTCACAAGGGACAGTGTGTTGTCTATGTATCCACACATGTATTTGAGTTTCCAATAAATACAATTGTAGCATGGATAATAAATGATTATTATGAACAAGGAAATATAATAATAACCAATTTATTATTGCCTCTAGGGCATATTTCCAACAGTTTTGTCGCATTTAATGATATGGAGCCGACACCTCCTCATGTCCTTCATAGGGCGGCCTAATCTGGATTCTGTGGGGCTCGGGAGAGGGGAATCTTAGATCTTCATCATCACCAACCCTCCTCCATCGCCAATTCCATGATGCTCTCCACTAGGAGTGAGTAATCCCTTCATATGCTTGCTGGTCGATGAAGAGCTGGATGAGATTCATCATGTAATCGAGTTAGTTTCGTTAGGGCTGAAAGGATCGATATGGTTGGCTAGAGGGGGGTGAATAGACAACGACCACTTTTTAATTAATCTTAGCAGGTAAAGGTACACACTATACGGGTTCACAAATAATATGACAATGAGGTGAACCCTATAGAAGCTAACAACGAGAGCTATTAAGGCAAGTAAGATATAGTCACAAGCATAAGCAAATACAAAGTAAAGGATAGAGATAACCACAAGTGGAACCGATGGAGACGAGGATGTGTTACCGAAGTTCCTTCCCTTTGACAGGAAGTACATCTCCGTTGGAGCGGTGTGGAGGCACAATGCTCCCCAAAAAGCCACTAAGGCCACCGTATTCTCCTCACGCCCTCGCACGATGCAAGGTACCATGATTCCACTATAGGTGCCCTTGAAGGCGGCGACCGAACCTTTACAAACAAGGTTGGGGCAACTCCACACAAAGCTTGGAGGCTCCCAACTAAACCATGAAGCTTCACCACAATGGAATATGGCTTCGAGGTGACCTCAACCGTCTAGGATGCTCAAACACCCAAGAGTAACAAGATCCGCAAGGGATTGGTGGGGAATCAACTTTTCTCTTGGTGGAAGTGTGGATCTAGGCCTTCTCAACCAATCCCTAAAGAATCAACAAGTTTGATTGGCTAGGGAGAGAGATCGGGCACTTTTGAGCTTGGGGAGCAACAATGAATCTTAGAGAGGTAAGAGATAGGGTTCCTCAGCTAGAAGAACCCTTTATATAGTGGGGGGATTCAGACCGTTTTCCCACTCTCTGCCCGAGCTCCAGCGGTACTACCGCTGAACAGGAGCGGTACTACCGCCGCCTGGCGGTACTACCGCTGGCTGCAGCGGTACTACCGCTGGGCCTCTAGCGGTACTACCGCTGACACGAGCGGTACTACCGCTGGCCCCTTGGTAGTGCACAAACACTACTACCGCCGATAAAGTCTTCGCAAAAGGGTCCGTCCACAAACTACCGCTAGGTAGGTGGAACAAAGCACCTGGAGCGGTACTACCGCTGACCAGGGGCGGTACTACCGCCAGCTGCAGCGGTACTACCGCCAGCTAGCGGTACTACCGCTCGCTGCAGCGGTACTACCGCTAGCAGTCCAGCGGTACTAGCGCTGGAACCAGCGGTACTACCGCTGGGGACCATTTTGCAGAGAGCTAAAGACAAATAGGCGAGGGCTGCTCCAAAGATAAAGGAAAGGGAGAACGTGAAGTGTGCGTGTGTAAAGATAGATTCCACCCAAACCTTTCCACTACGGATCCCCTCTTAATAGTACGGCTTTCCTATGACTCAAATAAAGAGAATCGTAGAGAGCGTCGTGCTTCCGTTCCATGAGAGAGGAGACGTGTCGTCTTGTGCCGTTGACGTGTGTTATCTGAAACCTTGACACACACGGTTAGTCCTGTACGGTACTGTCATCAATCACCAAAATTACTTAGGCATAAACTATGCCCCAACAATCTCCCCCTTTTTGGTGGATTGATGACAATACCGGATTTTCACAGAGAATAATATGAGAACAAAAAGATAGAGATATATGACAATACGGGCATATGACTCACAGCATATGATGGAAATAAATCTCACATAAGATCATGTCTCACAAAAGATAGCAAACTCGAAGCAAACCAAGTTCGAAGCAAACCATACGAAATAAAGCAAAGCAACGCAAAGTTCGAATACGAAAGCAAATCCTAGACTCTCTCCCCCTTTGGCACAAGACACCAAAAAGGGGCACACCTAATGCCATACGTAGCTACTCCTCATCTTCAGCATCACCAGACTCATCTGTCCCCTCCTGATCGGTCTGCTCCTCCTCTGCCGCCTCATCACCAGACCACTGGTACCCTTGAGCCTGTATCCAAGTGGCCTCAGGAGTGATGTCGTCATCTGAGCCGCTGGAGATGTCCACATCCAGGGTCCTGAGAACACGCTTATGCCTCTGGCGGCTCTGCTTCTGAGCCACGTGTGTCTGGTACTGACCCTTGGCCTGCATACAGAAAAGAGTCTTCATCTTGTCCTGCAGTTTGATAGCCCAAGATGGCATGGCAGACGAGCGGGACTAAGAGGCGGTTCCTTTGTCAGCACCAGTCTCTGTATCAGTATCCATGTGCTGAGAGGAAGTAGATGGGTTGGCCCACTTGTCCTTGACACGAAGCCTGATCGGGTCGTGCACAATGTAGTCAGACTGAGCGTAGAGCAGCTCCTCTGGAAAAGCCTCTTGCCACTTATGGCGAATGTATGCAAACAGATAAGGCCCATAGATGGGAACCTTACGCATGATGATGCAGTTCCAGAGCTCTGTGAACATCACATCAGAAATATCCAGCTGAGCACACTCCTGAGACATAGCCTCCTCACACAGCAGCAGCATCTCAGCCAAGGAGCCATGAACCTCGTCGAAGTTACCAATGCGAGGGAAGAGGGTGTTGCGAAAGATCCGATGCATGATATCCAGGTGCTTGGGAAGCACCCCCTTCCTCAGATAAAGTGCCTGCAGTCTGTCCTTTGCGGGGGCCCTATCGGTGGGGGCTGCAGCATGAGGACGCAGCCCAAGAGGAGTGTCAGCACCCTGGAAATCAATGTGGAGGAATTGCATGAACTCACGCCAGGAGCTGGTCATCTTCTTTGACCCAGTCATCCACACCATGGAGTACTCTGCATCAGGAGAGAAATGGACCGTGACATAAAACTGAGCTACAGCAGTGGGATCAAAATCCATCTTGAAGGTGATGATGTCCTTGATGCCCAGCTTGTCAACCAGAGAGAGGGCATCACCAAAATAGTCCATGTTCCTCTGAAGATGTGCCAGGTCAATCCACTGAACAGAGACATAGTTCTTTTTGAAGTGAGCTACAACATCACGATAGATCCTGCACTGGTCCCTTGCCCAGACATGGTCAACATCCTCGATCACATCCCTCTCGTTGAGATAGTGGTTCTTGGTGCGAAATTGCAGAAAGTCCTTGGGGGACATTGTCCGGACATTGACCCTCTTATCCTTGTGAGCGACCTTCTTGAAGGACTTCTTCTTGGGAGGCAGACCAGAGGTGGCAGACCCCTCGGGCGCCTCTTGGTTGCGATACTGTTTGGACTGCGTGTCCCGTGGGGGGTTCGAACGGCGAGAAGAGCCACCTGTGACACAGAACACATAGAGAAAAAGAGGCGACAAGAAGAGTCAAGGCAATGAATCTTGAAAACGCAAAACAAGTAAACACTCATTGCTAAGCAAAAAACACAGAAAAATACATAGTGAATGCTCATGGCGGTAGTACCGCCACCCCTGGCGGTAGTACCGCTGGGGCCTAGCGGTAGTACCGCTAGCCCTGGCGGTAGTACCGCTGGGGGTCATAGCGGTAGCACCGCTACCCCTGGCGGTAGTACCGCTGGGGGGCATAGCGGTAGTACCACCACCCCTGGCGGTAGTACCGCTGGGGGTTTGACTTTCAGATCTGACATATAAAAATCGTTTTCGAGGGCATGGGCTGAATATGAACATTAAGACTTACACCCCAGCCCTACTGTCATGAGGAACACTTAGTAACACGAAATAAGTACATGCCTAGGCAAGAGAGAGCACGTTTTAGATCTAATCCAAAAGTTCAAGTGCTAGATCTAAAACGAGTAAATCCTAGGGCATGGCAACAAAATTAACAACAAACCATAGGACCTATACTCCCCTCAAATATCTCCTTCAAGCCATCCAAGAACTAGCCATAAGATCAAAGATATGGATCCAATCCCCAATGCTCCTAACCCTAGAACACGAACATCAACCAAATAGAAGAAGGGAGGAGCTTTACCGGGATTCATGGCTCTTGGAGGAGGAAGAAGAGGTGAAGCAACCCTTCCAAACCAACGGAGGAAGGAGCTCCACGAAGTGAGATCCAACCAGGGAGTTTTTGGGCTAGGGGAGGGAGGAGCCGCGAGGAAGAAGAAACAAGATGAGAAAATCGGGCTCCCCCTCCTTAATATAGCCCAAGGGGTACGGGCCAGCGGTAGTACCGCTGGGGTGCAGCGGTAGTACCGCTGACCTGGCGGTAGTACCGCTGGGGTGCAGCGGTAGTACCGCTGGGGTCCAAGCGGTAGTACCGCTCCCCCTGGCGGTAGTACCGCTCCCCCTTGAAACCCTAGAAATTTTCTAGTCGGTCGTGTTAGATTTTGAATCCTGGCGGTAGTACCGCCATACCTGGCGGTAGTACCGCTGGGGTCCTGGTGGTAGTACCGCTACCCCTGGCGGTAGTACCGCTGGGGTCCTGGCGGTAGTACCGCTACCCTCGCGGTAGTACCGTTGTAAATGTTGCAACACGGCTAAGGAAAAAGGATGAACTTGGGCACATGACAAGTGAGTAAAAAGAGATGGCATCCAAGAAAATGTACTGACTTGTCATTGTATATCCTTTCTTCTATACGCAAGAAAGGATGGAGGGGCGGTGGCCGAGGCCACCTATGTTTGAGACAATGGTATGACACCGCGAAGAATTATCCTTGGGTTCATGACCAATGCTCGTCTTTGAAGCACAAGTGCCATTTGACAATGGCTAAAGTGAAAGACTCGATTGATTTATGCATAATGGGGGCAGGGAAAGTTCATTGAGAGAACAACACTCCCCCTATGTCCATGCCTACATCTAGACCAAGATGGAATGCAAAGAGAGGTGCAATATGCCTAGTTTCAATTCACATTACTTGAATCAATGATATTTAGCTCATGCCTTAACTCCCGGAACCTTGCTTCATCTAGAGGCTTAGTGAAAATATCTGCAAGTTGCTCTTCAGTGTGGATGAAGTGAACCTCAATATCACCTAGCTTGATATGTTCATGAATGAAGTGATGACGAATATCAATATGTTTGGTTTTGCTATGTTGCACTGGGTTGAGGGAAATCTTGATGGCGCTTTGATTGTCACATAGAAGAGGCACTTTGTCACAAGTGACGCCATAATCCTTTAAAGTTTGCCTCATCCATAGCAATTGTGCACAACAACTTGCAGCTGCCACATACTCAGCTTCGGTGGATGATAAGGAGACGCAGTTCTGCTTCCTTGAAGACCAACTTACCAAAGAGAGACCAAGGAATTGGCATCCTCCAAACGTTGACTTCCTCTCCACACAATCTCCAGCCCAATCTGAGTCAGAATAGCCAACTAAATTGAAGTTTGCTCCTTTGGGATACCAGAGGCCAAAGTTTGGGGTATGAGCCAAATATCGAAAGATTCGTTTGACAGCCATGTAATGACTTTCTTTTGGTGCGGATTGAAACCGTGCACATATCCCTACACTCAACATAATATCCGATCTAGATGCACAGAGGTAAAGGAGGGATCCAATCATGGAGCGGTATACCTTTTGATCCACTGCTTCACCATTGGGATCACTGTCAAGCTTGCATCTGGTTGGCATGGGGAACTTGACCGGTTTGACATCTTCGAGCTCGAATCGTTTGAGCATGTCTTGAGTGTACTTGGCTTGTTTGATGAATGTCCCTTCTAGACCTTGTCTAATCTCGAACCCGAGGAAGAACTTCAACTCACCCATCATGGACATCTCAAACTTCTCAGTCATTAGTGCAGCAAATTCTTCATTGAATGAAATGTTAGGAGAGCCAAAGATAATATCATCAACATATAGTTGGCATATGAACAAATCCCCTTTAACCCTCTTAGTAAAAAGAGTGGGATCAATCTTCCCAATTTCAAACCCACGATCTTGTAACAACTCAGTAAGATACTCATACCATGCGCGTCGGGCTTGTTTAAGGCCATAGAGTGCCTTATTGAGTTTGTACACATGATTGGGGAACTTGGGATGTTCGAATCCCGGGGGTTGTTTGACATAGACCAACTCATTCAAAGGACCATAAGAAATGCACTTTTCACATCCATTTGCTGTAATTTGAAGTTATGATGAGAAGCAAATGCAAGTAACATGCGAATAGATTCTAGACGAGCAACAGGGGCAAAGGTTTCACCGTAGTCGATACCCTCGACTTGGGAGTAGCCTTGAGCCACCAATCTTGCCTTGTTTAGAATCACAATTCCATTTGCATCTTGCTTGTTCTTGAATATCCATTTGGTCCCGATGACATTATGTTCCTCCGTTGGCCGAGGCACTAAATCCCAGACTTGGTTGCGCTCGAAGTTGTTAAGTTCTTCGTGCATGGCCATAAGCCAATCCTCATCATCGAGCGCTTCCTGTACCTGTTGAGGTTCACAATACGAGACAAACGCGTGATGCTCACAATAATTCCAAAGTTGTTGACGGGTGGATACTCCCCTTTTTAAACTGCCAAGAACATTCTTCATAAGATGTGACTTGACTCTCATCTTGTTCGCATTCTTGACTGCTCGACGCTCTAGGAGTTCTTCATTAGATAACGGGGGAGCATCGACTTGTTTCTTTTGTTTGCCCTTGCGTCTTGAGCCGGTTGTTGGAGCTCCAGACGGGAATTGTGAGACAGTCTCCTGATCATCTTGTCCTTCGACTTGAGTAGGTTCACTAGTTTGATCTTGTATTAGTGGTTGCTCTTGATCTTGATCTTGTGCTTCTACTTGTTCTGGATCTCGGGGTTGCACTTGATCTTGATCATGAGTAGGTTCGGGGTCTTGGGGTAATGCTTGAATATCATGGGGCACATCACCATTGTTAGGCAATTGATCTTGACCGAGAGCTTGATCAACTTGTTGAGAGTCTTCTCTTTGTTCATCGGAAGCGTGTGGGGCTTGTGGGGGTGATGGCTCCACTTGAGTAGAGCATTTTCCTTCTCCTTCGGCCACAAGGGTTTCCTCAATGGGGAGTATTTGACCAATCCCCATTCTTCTTATGGCTTCGGGAGGAATTTCATCACCTATATCACAAAGACCACTTTGCTCCACTTGGGAGCCATTATTTTCGTCAAACTCTACGTTACACGTCTACTCAATTAGTCTGGTGGACTTGTTGAGGACACGGTAAGCATGAGAGTTTGTAGCATAACCAACAAAGATACCCTCATGTGCTCTAGAATCAAATTAAGCTAACCGAGCTCCCTTTTTGAGAATGAAACACTTACAACCGAATACCCGGAAGTACTTGAGATTGGGTTTGTTTCCAGTTAGAATCTCATACGGAGTCTTGTTCAAGCCTTTGCGGATGTAGAGCCGATTGGACGCATGACATGCTGTGTTGATGGCCTCTGCCCAGAAGTTGTATGGAGATTTGAATTCTGCCATCATTGTTCTTGCAGCGTCTATCAAGGTCCGGTTCTTCCTTTCTGCCACGCCGTTTTGCTGAGGGGTATATGGTGCAGAATATTGGTGCTTTATTCCCTCATCACCTAGAAACTCATCTAGGGTGTAGTTCTTGAACTCGGTGCCGTTGTCACTCCTAATCATCAAGATCTTTGCTTCATGTTGACGTTGCGCTTCATTAGCAAAGTTGATGACCGTTTGTTGAGTTTCACTCTTCCTTTTAAAGAAATATACCCAGGTATATCTTGAGTAGTCGTCAACAATCACTAAGCAATATTTTCTGCCTCCAAGACTATCAAATGTTGGAGGACCAAACAGATCCATATGGAGAAGTTCCAATGGCCTCTCAGTGTAGATAAGAGTCGTTGGACGATGAGCAGTTTCATGAATCTTTCCTTCAATGCAAGCACTGCAAACACGATCTTTAGCAAAGCTCACATTTGTTAGTCCACGAACATGGTCCCCTGTCAGAAGACTTTGCAAAGATCTCATATTGACATGAGCTAAACGGCGATTCCAAAGCCAGCCCACGTCAACTTTAGCCATTAAACATGTCGCAGTCTTAGTGGGTCGCTTTGAGAAGTTCACCACATAGAGACCATTTTCGACATGTCCAACATAGGCTACTTTAAGAGTCTTGCTCCTTAGGAGGACCACAGTGTCAATATTAAAGAATGTGGAAAAACCCATGATCGCAAGTTGACGAACCGAAAGTAAATTGTAGGCAAGTGACTCAACAAGCATGACCTTCTCAATAGATAAATCTTGAGAGACGACCACCTTACCAAATCCCAATACCTTTGACGAGGATGCATCGACGAATTGGACATGGGTGGGCATAGATGGAGAAGGATGCACATCCACCACTAAGTCCTTGCTTCCGGTCATATGATTTGTTGCTCCACTATCGAGCAACCATGACACCCCACCGGAAGCAAACTCCTGCAATAGATCAAGGCTTGCTTTTAGGTACCCATTTTTTAATGGGTCCTTTCATGTTAGAGACAAGGGTCTTAGGAACCCAGATAGCCCATTCAATATCTTCATCGTAGGAACCAACAAATCTGGCATAAACATGCCCATCACTAGCACAACATAAAATATAAGAAGAATTGAGTTTGTCGGCTGTGTTAGTAGGAACGGTTTTGCCCTTCTTGGGGTTCCCATAGTCCACCTTGTTCCTGTTCACCTTCTGAGTCCCCTCACCCTCTTTGACAAAGATGTCCATGAGGGTGAGAGATCGTTTGTTCTTGTTCTTCCTTTTACCTTTTGACTTGGAGGTAAGTCCAAGTCCTTCCTTTCCTACAACACCCTTTTGAGTGCTCAAGAGATCGTTCAGACTCTTCTCACCTTGTCTGCATGCCAGAAGGCCCTTCTCAAGTTTCTCCTTTAACTTGGCATTTTCCTCCACAAGATGAACATGCTCACAACAGGGGTTAGTTGCACAAGTATTATTAACTAACACAAAGGGAGGACAAGTAGAGATCTCCTTGGTAAGCTTTGCTTGGAGTTGATCATGAGACACTTTCAGAGAGAAATGAGCACCTTTCAAGGCTTTGTGAGCCTTGTCAAGTATGTCAAACTCCTCTTTGAGTCTGTCACGGCCAACCTCAAGAGCATACTTTTCAGATTTAAGCATGCGAGTAAGAACAACATCATGATCTAGTTTCTTTTGCATTTTAGCGCAGTCATCGTTATATGACTCCTCAAGAGCCAAACGAAGAGTGCGCTCTTCTTCTAGAGCACTAGATAATTCGGAAATTTCATCGGCATAGTCACGACTATGTCCCTGAAGCTCGGAGATGGTCTCCTCATGAGACTCAATGAGGTCAGTGGCCTCACCCAGTTGTTCCAGGAGAGCAACAAAGTGCTTCTTGGGTTCTCCCTTAATAGTGCATAGAAACTTATCAAGATCATTCTCATTAAGTTCTCCAACATCACTATCTTCAACACAATTTAACAATGAAGGAGCAGAAGCAATGTTGGTCTTAATGATGGGAGTTACCTGACTGGTACCTTTTGCCATGAGGCACTTGGTGATGTGGTTCTCGTTGGGGGCGTTGAAGAGAGACACCTTCTGGGAAGAGGTAGTGGCAATAGCAACAGTTGCCGTTGCCACTGTATCATCATCATCACCATCATCATCGGAAGGATACTCCTCCAGGGCCACCATCCCTTTTGGGTGAGGTTTCTTCACAAAGTTGTTCTTGATTGGAAATGATTTGGTTTTGTCTTTGCGAATGAGCTTTCCTCCGTTGTCTTCCCTTTTCTCATAGGGACATTCTGCCATGAAGTGACTCACGTTGCCACAGTTATAACATGTCCTTACTCGTTGTTTGGGTTTGAATCCACTCGAGTTGTTCTTGGTGAAGATGGGTCTTGAGTACCTTTTATTTCCCCAGAATTGCCTTGATGCAAGAGCCATGTGCTCATGATAAGCATACTTTGTGTCTTCAGGGCAGCTCTCCTCTTCCTCATCTTCTTCTTCTTCTTCAAGCATTGCTCTTGCTTTCAACGCAAGGTTGGGTGAAGTTGTCTTTGCTCGAACACGAGCAAGTGCATTGTCGGCTATTCCGTTCATGATTGACATTGCAATGAACTCATCCAACACTTCACTGGAAGACAAGGAGTGGAAGTCTGGCCGCTGACGAATGACAGATGACATGGCTTTATTGAAAGGCATGATGGCTTTGAGAAACTTGCGCTTGACCCATGCATCATCCACATCCTTACTCCCATGATCCTTTAGTGCCACAGCAATAGCAGTCACCCTCCGATAGAGATCACGAGGGTCCTCGTCTTCCTTCATCACAAACTCATCAGCCTTATCAAGTATCACTTCATAGTTGGATCATTGAATACTTGAGCTTCCCTTTTACAGCACCATAATATGCTCCCAACAATCCTTGGCCAATGTGAAGGGTCGTAAGTGGGGAAGATCTTCAGGTGGCACAGCAGACTAGAGAATAAACAACGCAGAGTGATTATATTGATTGTCTGCATCTTCTCTTGGAGTGAGGTTGCTTGGGTCATGGGGATAATATCCTTGCTCGATAATTCTCCACAAGTTTGTTGAGCTATGATTCAAATGAGACTTAATAGAAAATACCCAGTTAGCAAAGTCACCTTTCACAAGTTTAGGAGGAGGACCAACAGGATTAAGACGAGGTGCGAGAACGGGTCCTCCATATGCCATGGGAGGTGGAACTGAGGCATATGTTCCAGTCCCATCCTTTTCGTGAGGTGAAGCAGGTCGCATACCTTTAGCCGCTTCCTTAGAGGAGTTGGCCTCCGAATCGGAAATGGTGGGTTTAACCACTAAAGCCGGTTTGGGTGAACTTTTAAGACCATCAATTAATTCTTTAAGCATGGTTTTGACTTCGCTCGTCAAGGACGTCCTGAGGGCCGCCATAGCCGTATTCAAGTCGTCCCTTGTGACCAAAGTCAAGTCCATGTCCTCGGGTTGCCCACGGTTAACTTCCTCTCCGCCTTCCATACTCTTCGGGTGGTTAAACCCTTAATAAAGAGACGTAGCTCTGATACCAATTGAAAGGATCGATATGGTTGGCTAGAGGGGGGGTGAATAGACAACGACCACTTTTTAATTAATCTTAGCAAGTAAAGGTACACACTATACGGGTTCACAAATAATATGACAATGAGGTGAACCCTATAGAAGCTAACGACGAGAGCTATTAAGGCAAGTAAGATATAGTCACAAGCATAAGCAAATACAAAGTAAAGGATAGAGATAACCACAAGTGGAACCGATGGAGACGAGGATGTGTTACCGAAGTTCTTTCCCTTTGACAGGAAGTACGTCTCCGTTGGAGCGGTGTGGAGGCACAATGCTCCCCAAAAAGCCACTAAGGCCACCGTATTCTCCTCACGCCCTCGCACGATGCAAGGTAACGTGATTCCACTATAGGTGCCCTTGAAGGCGGCGACCGAACCTTTACAAACAAGGTTGGGGCAACTCCACACAAAGCTTGGAGGCTCCCAACTAAACCACGATGCTTCACCACAATGGAATATGGCTTCGAGGTGACCTCAACCATCTAGGATGCTCAAACACCCAAGAGTAACAAGATCCGCAAGGGATTGGTGGTGGAATCAACTTTTCTCTTGGTGGAAGTGTGGATCTAGGCCTTCTCAACCAATCCCTAAAGAATCAACAAGTTTGATTGGCTAGGGAGAGAGATCGGGCACTTTTGATCTTGGGGAGCAACAATGGAGCTTAGAGAGGTAAGAGATAGGGTTCCTCAGCTAGAAGAACCCTTTATATAGTGGGGGGAAAATTCAGACTGTTTTCCCACTCTCTGCCCGAGCTCCAGCGGTACTACCGCTGAACAGGAGCGGTACTACCGCCGCCTGGCGGTACTACCGCTGGCTGCGGCGGTACTACCGCTGGGCCTCCAGCGGTACTACCGCTGACACCAGCGGTACTACCGCTGGCCCCTTGGTAGTGCACAAACACTACTACCGCCGAGAAAGTCTTCGCAAAAGGGTCCGTCCACAAACTACCGCTAGGTAGGTGGAACAAAGCACCTGGAGCGGTACTACCGCTGACCAGGGGCGGTACTACCGCCAGCTAGCGGTACTACCGCTGGGGACCATTTTGCAGAGAGCTAAAGACAAATAGGCAAGGGCCGCTCCAAAGATAAAGGAAAGGGAGAATGTGAAGTGTGCATGTGTAAAGATAGATTCCACCCAAACCTTTCCACTATGGATCCCCTATTAATAGTACGGCTTTCCTGTGACTCAAATAAAGAGAATCGTAGAGAGCGTCGTGCTTCCGTTCCATGAGAGAGGAGACGTGTCGTCTTGTGCCGTTGACGTGTGTTATCTGAAACCTTGACACACACGGTTAGTCCTGTACGGTACTGTCATCAATCACCAAAATTACTTAGGCATAAACTATGCCCCAACAAGGGCTTGATCACTAATATCCACTATGTTCAGAGATTGATGTTGCTATGACTTTTCCATGCTTAATGCTTGTCATTAGGGCCCGAGTGCCATGATTTCAGATCTGAACCATTTATGTTTTCACCATTATATCTATGTTCCTAATCTGATCTTGCAAGTTATATACACCTACTACATGTTAGGTTCCGCATACCTCAAAGTAACAATAATTGGGATTCTTTCCGGTGATTACTGTAGTATGAGGAGTTCATGTATTCACTATGTGTTAATGCTTTGTTCCGGTTCTCTATTAAAAGGAGGCCTTAATATCCCTTAGTTTCCTTATGGACCCCGCTAGCACTGGAGGGCTGGACAAAATTTCTTAGTCCACTAGTTACTAAGGATATCTTTTGACCACTATCTAGTAATCCATTCCTGGATCACTTTTGTACCCCTTGATAGATTCATGGCAAGTCACACATCACGTTTGGTACACAGTATAGCATAGTATAGAGCCTACGTCTAATGCATATGGGACGAACTTTGTCATTTCTCTTCCTTCTGTCGTGGTCGGGTTTTGAGTCTTACTCAAATTCGCACCTTACAATACAGTCAACAACTCCTTCTTTGACTGATCCATTTTGAACTACTTCAAAGTCTTCTCAAGGTATGTATTCATTGAAAGTTATATCAAGCGTCTTGATCTATCTCTATAGATCTTGATGCTCAATGTTCAAGTAGCTCAATCCAGGTTTTCCTTTCAAAAACTCCTTTCAAACAACCTTTATGCTTTCCAAAAATTCTACATTATTTCCGATCAACAATATGTCAACCACATATACTCGTCAGAAATTCTACAGTGCTCCCACTCACTTTCTTCGAAATACAAGTTTCTCATAAACTTTGTATAAACTCAAAAGCTTTGATCATCTTATCAAAGCGTATATTCCAACTCCGAGATGCTTGCTCCAATCCATAGAAGGATCGTTGGAGCTCGCATACTTGTTAGCATCCTTAGGATCGAAGAAACCCTCTGGTTGTATCACATACAACCTTTCCTCAAGGAAATTGTCGAGGAAACAACGTTTTGACGTCCATCTGCAAGATTTCATAATTGAAAAATGCAGCAACTTCTAACATAATTTCAAAAGACTTTAGCATCGCTACGAGTGAGAAAGTCTCATTGTAGTCAACCCCTTGAACTTGTCAGAAACCTCTTTGCAACAACTCAAGCTTCCTACATGGTGACATTCACCAATATCGCATGTCTTCCTTTTAAAGATCCATCTGTACCTAACAACCTTATGACCATCATGTAGTTCTTCCAAAGTCTACACTTTGTTTTCATACATGGATCCTACCTCGAATTTCATGGCATCCAGCCAATCATCGGAATCTAGGCCCACTGTTGCTTCTCCATAGCTCGTAGGTTCATTGTTGTCCAACACCATGACCTCCAAGACAGGGTTACCGTACCACTCTCGAACAGTATGTGACCTTGTCAACCTACGAGGTTTGTAGAACTTGCTCTGAAGCTTCATGATCACTATCATAAGCTTCCACTACAATTGGTGTAGGCTCCACAGGAACAACTTCTTGCGCCCTGCTACACACCGGTTGAAGTGACAGTTCAACAACCTCATCAAGTTCCACCATCCTCCCACTCAATTATTTCGAGAGAAACCTTTTCTCGAGAAAGGACCCTTTTCTGGAAACAAACACTTTGCTTTCGGATCTTAGATAGGAGGTATTCCCAACTATTTTGCGTATCCTATGAAGATGCATTTATCCGCTTTGGGTTCGAGCTTATCAGGCTGAAACTTTTTCACATAAGCGTGACAGCCCCAAACTTTTAAGAAATGACAACTTAGGTTTCTACCAACCATAGTTCATACTGTGTCATCTCAACGGAATTACGTGGTGCCCTATTTAAAGTGAGCGCGGTTGTCTCTAATGCCTAACCCAAAAACAATAGTGGTAATTCGATAAGAAACATCATAATATGCACCATATCCAATAAGGTGCGGCTACGATGTTCGGACACACCATCACACTATGGCGTTCCAGGTGGCATGAGTTGTGAAACAATTTCACATTGTCTTAAATGTATACCAAACTCATAACTAAGATATATATGTACCTCCACGATCACATCATAGACATATTGTCCCATTGTCACGACGATCTTCAACTTCACTCTGAAATTGCTTTGAACTTCTCAATATTTCAGACTTTGTGATTCATCAAGCAAATACACCTATATCTACTCAAATCATCAGTGAAGTAAGAACATAACGATATCCACTATGTGCAGCACTCATTGGACTGCATACATCAAAATGTATTATTTCCAACAAGTCACTTGCTCATTTCCATCTCAATGAAAACGAGGCCTTTAGTCATCTTGCCCATGTGGCATGATTTGCATGTCTCAAGTGATTCAAAATCAAGTGAGTCTAAACAATCCATCTACATGGATTTTCTTCATGCGTTTATACCAATAGGCATGGTTCGCATGTCTCAAACGATTCAAAAATGAGTGAGTCCAAAGATCCATCAGCTTGGAACTTCTTCATGCGTGTTATACCAATATGACTTAAGAGGCAGTGCCACAAGTAAGTGGTACTATCATTACTACTTTGTATCTTTTGGCATCAATATTATGAACATGTGTATCACTACGATCAAGATTCAATGAACCATTAATATTAGGTGCAAGACCATTGAAGGTATTATCAAGAAAAAAGAGTAACTATTATTCTCCTTAAATGAATAATTGTATTGCAATAAACACAATCTAATCATGTATATGCTCAACGCATACACCAAATAACAATTATTTAGGTTCAACACTAATCCCGATGGTAGAAGGAGCGTGCGATGTCTAAGCACATCAACCTTGGAAACACTTCCAACACACATCGTCACCTCACTTTTAGCTAGTCTTCGTTTATTCCGTAGCTTTTATTTCGAGTTACTAACACTTAGCAACCGAACTGGTATCTAATACCCAGGTGCTACTAGGAGTACTAGTAAGGTACACATCAATATCATGTATATCCAATATACTTTAGTCAACTTTTCCAGCCTTCTTATCTACCAAGTACCTTGGGTAGTTCCGCTTCAGTGACTGCCCCCCTCATAATAGAAGCACTTAGTCTCGGGTTTGGGTTCAACCTTGGGTTTCTTTACTAGAGTGGCAACTGGTTTGCCATTTCATGAAGTATCACATTTAACCCTTGCCCTTCTCGAAACTAGTGGTTTTACTAACCATCAACACTTGATTCTCCTACTTGATTTCTACCTTCGCGGTGTCAAACATCGTGAATAGCTCAAGGATCATCATTTCTATCCTTGATATGTTATAGTTCATAACGAAGCTCTGTAGCTTGGTGGTAGTGACTTTGCAGAACTATGGCAATCACTATCTTGTCTAGAAGATCAACTCCCACTCGATTCAAGCGATTGTAGTACGCACACAATCTGAGCACATGCTCAACGATTGAGCTTTTCTTCCTTATTTGTAGACAAAGAATCTTGTCGGAGGTCTTATACCTCTCAACATGGGCACGAGCCTGAAGTCCCAATTTCATCTCTTTGAACATCTCATATGTCTCATGACGTTCAAAACGTCTTCGGTTCCTTAATTCTAAGCCGTTTAAGCATTACGCATCGAACTATCATGTAGTCATCAAAAACGTGTATGTCAGATGTTCGCAACATCTACAGATGACGCTCGGGGTTTAGCACACCTAGCAGTGCACTAAGGACATAAGCCTTCTGTGCAGCAATGAGGACAATCCTCAATTTATGAACCCAGTCCGCATAATTGCTACTATCATCTTTCAAGTAAGTTTTCTCAAGGAACATATAAAAAAAAGCAGAGCTACAGCCAAGCTACAACATAATTTGCAAAGACATTTTGACTATGTTCATGATAATGAGTTAAATTAATCATATCACTTAAGAACTCCCACTCAAATTGACATCCCTCTAGTTATTCGAGTGGTACATGATCCAAATTCACTAACTCAAGTTCGATCATCACGTGAGTTGAGTTTAGCTTCAGTGGTGAACATCTCCATGTTGATCATATCCACTATATGACTCATGCTCGACCTTTCGGTGTCCTGTGTTCTGAGGCCATGTCTGTACATGCTAGGCTCGTCAAGTTTAACCCGAGTGTTCCACGTGTGCAACTGTTTTGCACCCGTTGTATGTGAACGTAGAGTCTATCACACCTGATCATCACGTGGTGTCTCGAAATGACAAACTATCGCAACGGTACATAGTCGGGGAGAACACAATTTTATCTTGAAATTTTACTGAGGGATCACCTTATAATGCTATCGTCGTTCTAAGCAAAATAAGGTGCATAAAAGGATTAACATCACATGCAAATCATAAGTGACATGATATGGCCATGAACTTGTGCTTCTTGATCTCCATCACCAAAGCACCGACATGATCTCCATCATTGTGCTGGCATCGAGGTTGTCGCGCTAACTATGTTGTTACTATTAAAGCTACTACTAGTGATAACGTAAAGCATCACCAAGCGCAAAATAATTAAAGACAACCCTATGGCTCCTGCCGGTTGCCGTAGCATCGACGTGCAACTCGATATTTAACTATTACAACAGGATCGTCTCATACATCCAATATACCATATCATGTCTTTGGCCATATCACATCACATGTATTCCCTGCAAAAACAAGTTAGACATCCTCTAACTTGTTGCAAGTTTTACGTGGCTGCTATGGGTATCTAGTATGATCTCATCTTACTTACGCAAAGCCACAACGGTGATATGCAAATTGCTATTTAACCTTCTCCAAAGACCGCCTTGGTCAAATCCGATTCAACTAAAGTTGAAGAAACACACACCCGCCAGTCATCTTTATGCAACAAGTTGCATGTTAGTTGATGAAACCGGTCTCTCATAAGCGTACGAGTAATGTTGGTACGGACCACTTCAATCCAACAATACCGTCGAATCAAGAAAAGACTAAGGAGGGCAGCAAATTGAACATCGACGTCCACAAACTATTTTGTGTTCTACTCAAGATATCATCTATGCATGAACCTAGCTCATGATGCCACTGATGGGGAACGTTGCATGGGAAACAAAAAAAATTCCTACCCACACGCAAGACCTATCCATGGTGATGATCATCTACGAGAGGGGAGTTCGGATCCACATACCCTTGTGGATCGCTAAGCGGAAGTGTATATAACGCGGTTGATGTAGTCAAACATCTTTGCAATCCAAATCGCAGTCTCTCCCGCGATCTCATCACGAACCGTCCCGCGATCCCATCGGGATCCATCCTGATCTAGTGCCGAACGGACGACACCTCCGCATTAAGCACACGTATAGCTCGATGGCGATCTCCGCCTTCTTGATCTAGCAAGAGGGGAGAATAGGTATCTGAGTTTTTCGGTAGCACGAGTGTGTGGCAGCGATGGTGGAGGAGCTACTCCGGCAGGGCTTCGTTGTACCGTACCGAACTTAGCTACGGGGTGTCACGAAGTAGTGGAGAGACAAAGGGTTGCGCCTTGGCTTGAGGTGCCAAAAGCCTCTCTCGCCTCCACTATATATAGGAGGGAGGGGAGGGGTGGCGCCCTAGGGCAAGTTCCTAGGGTTCGGCCGAACCAAGAGGAGAGGGAAGAGTGCTCTTCCAACATAACTTCGAAGGAGGAGTCCTCCTTCCCCAATCCGGTTTTGGTCTCACCCTCCTTTCCTTTCTACCTTTGGCCAAATAGGCCTCTTTGGGCTAGCCACCAGCCCACTAATGGTTGGTGCACCACCCTTCACTACTGGAAAACAGTTTTTTGCCATCTGCCTTGTCTTTGTCGTCTGCTAGCTGATGGAAAAGAGTGTCTTTGCCGTCAGCTTCAACAAAGCAGACGGCAAAGCACTCGCTGATGGCATAGAGTGTTTTTTCCATCAGTCACATCTTTGCCGTCAGCTAGCAGACGGCAAAGAGTCGCACAGCAGACGGCAAAGATGTAGATGGGCCCACCTGACCGCGGGGTGGTTAGGTCAAACTGGAGAACCTTCTTTGCCGTCTGCTAGCGGACGACAAAGAGTCCGGAGGCAGACGGCCGTCCGCCGGCAGACGGCAAAGCGCTAACTCTGTTAATGGCTCCTCCCCCCCCCACCCCGCCCCTCTCTCTCTGTGTAATGGCTCACCCCACGCGCCCCTCTCTCTCTCCCAATCCCCGACGCCCACCGGTCGCCGCCACCGTCGCGCCGACGCCCCTGTCGCCCCCACCGCCGCCCCTGTCGCCCCCGCCACCACCGTCGCGCCACCACCATTGTCCCGCCGCTACCCCACCTCGCCTCCGCTGCCGCTGCCCCACCACCGTCGCGTCGCCTTCCCTGGCGCCCCTGGCGCCGCCCCGCCACCCCCAACACCCCGACCCCTCCATAGCCGCCCCTCCCGGTGAGCCCCCAGACCCCCCCCCACCCTCCCCCCCCCCCCCCCGCACCCGCATTATTTTTTACTAGTTTTAGTAGTTTTAGTAGTTGTTATTGTTAGTAGTTTTAGTGGTAGATTTAGTTAGGTTAGTAGTTGTAGTTAGGTTAGTTAGTTAGCTTGGTTAGTTAGGTGGAGGAGGAGAAGAGAAGAAGAGGAGGAGGAGGAGGACGAGAAGAGGAGAAGAAGAAGAGGAGTAGGAGGAGGAGGAGGAGGAGAAGAAAAACAAGAAGAAGAAGAAGAAGAAGAAGAAGAAGAAGAAGAAGAAGAAGAAGAAGAAGAAGAAGAAGAAGAAGAAGAAGAAGAAGAAGAAGAAGAAGAAGAAGAAGAGGAGGAGGAGGAGGAGAAGAAGAAAATAAGAAGGAGAAGAAGAAGAATAAGAAGAAGAAGAAGAAGAAGAAGAAGAAGAAGAAGAGAAGAAAAAAATAAGAAGGAGAAGAAGTAAAGAAGAAGAGAAGAAGAGAATAAGAAAAAAATAAGAAGGAGAAGAAGAGAAAAAAGAAGAAGAAGTTGATTTTTTATTGTTTGGTATTTAGTGGTAGCTAGATTCTTTTTTAGTTACTTAGTGGTAGATTCTGTTTTTGTTTTTTTTGCTGTTTAGTGCTATCTAGGTTTAGCGATAGGTTTAGTTAGCTTGGTTAGTTAGTTAGTTAGCTTAATAGAAAGAATAGTAAGAAAAAGAAGAGGAGGAGGAGGAGAAGAGGAGAAGAGGAGGAGGAGGAGAAGAAGAAGAAGAAGAAGAAGAAGAAGAAGAGGAGGAGGAGGAGGAGGAGGAGGAGATGACAAAAATAAGAAGGAGAAGAAGAAAAGAAGAAGAAAAGAAGAAGAGAAGAAGAATACCTTCTCCTCCTCCTTCTTCTCTTCCTTCTCCTCCTCCTCCTTCTCCTTCTTCTTGATTTCTTCTTCTTCTTCTCCTCCTCCTCTTTCTTCTCCTCTATCTTATTCTCCTTACCTTATTTTCCCCAGCAATGAGATAATTAGCCCATTTAGCTACAAAATGGCATAAAAACCTTGGTTAGCTCATGAATATTATATTCTTAACTTGTTTTCCTTTAAAATGACATAATTAGAATATTTGTGTTGATCGGGTGGATTTTCATGTGATAGTTGTCTCATCACTGTGAGGTATGTTGTGCGAAGACCTCCCCGTGCGTTGTACAAGCTCCGCCCCTGCATTCGTGGGTCAGTACAAATTTCATCTCCTCCCTGCCCCTTCATTTACTGTGGCTCGGTTTCCGGATGAAACTTTCTAGATTTAGGTAACTAAATTAATTTATCAGTATGCGTGACCAGTATGCGTCTCCCGTTCGAAAGGGCGATATCTATAAATATTCATGTCTTTGCATATTTATAACCGCCATCCTTTCAAATTGTCCAACATTATCCATGGACAACCCGAGTATGTGTAGATTGGGTTCGTTTTCCCGTATGCTGTGCTCTGGATCCGATGCGGAATTTCGTCAGTGCCTCCCTGTTGTTCTCCGGGTGCACATCTTCTCTGTTTATTATGGAGACGTGTATCAGGAGAACAGCGGGGAGGTGCTGCCGAAATTTTCCGTTGGATCTGGAGTAGAGCATGGGAAAACGAACCCAATCTACACATACTCGGCTGGGATTAGGACCTATCTTTACCTATTAGCGTGTAGGTTGCCTGGACGTAATAAAAATGGCGAACCTGATTAACCGATGAATATAAATGCTAAATCATATATAAATATATTTCTTCTGTCTTTAGTAGCTAGGCAAGATGAGTGATCGTGCGTGGATGTATACCGGTCACCCTAGTCAGAAAGAGATGACGAAAGAATGGTTTGTAAATACAAAGGATTTTGTGAAAGCCGCATTCGCAAATGGCCAGGAAAGAAACTATTGCCCTTGTCCTGGATGTGACAACTATAAAAAGACGACACAGGCTGTAATGATTAAACACCTGCAGAGGAGGGGTTTTAAGCCTAATTATACGGTGTGGACATTTCATGGTGAGTCTATACAACGCACAAGAGCTGAGGTGGTCCGTCGTCGCACGGACGAGCATGGTACCGGGATCGAAGACATGGTGCAAGACTTTGATGATGCTCGGGATTCAGAAGATGAGATGGAGGAATCTGCAAATGCCTTTTATGAAATGTTGGAGTCTTCAAAACGTCCTCTCCGTGAGCATACTGAGCTCTGTCAGCTGGATGCAATTGCACAAGTAATGGCTTTGAAGGCTCAGTTCAACTTGGGAAGAGAATGCTATGACGCGATGATGACACTATTTGGACGCTTCCTACCCAAAGGCCATGTCATGCCTGCAAACCTGTACCAGTCAGACAAAATACTTCGTGTACTTAAGATGCCCTATGAGAAGATAAATGCATGTGAGAAAGTATGTGTCTTATTTAGGAAGGAGTATGCACACTTGGACTATTGTCCCAATTGCGAGTCTTGCAGGTATCTTCTGGTAGACAACGGTACGGGTGAGAAGAGGCAAACCAAAATCGCAGTTAGTGTTCTTCGGTATATGCCAATTGTACCAAGACTTCAACGTCTTTTCATGGTCGAAGAGACAGCCAGACAGATGACATGGCACAAATTGGGCAAAAGAACCAAACTAGATGCGGATGGGAATAAGATGGTGGTACACACATCGGATGGGGAAGCGTGGAAACATTTCGATGGATTGCATCAGGATAAAGCGGCCCCTCCCGATAGAACTCCGGAACCCATTTGTCTCTCCCGGTACTTTACCGGTAATGCCCGAAAACCTTCGGGAAGCCAAATGGATACTTCCTATATATCAATCGTCTCTGGACCATTCCAGAAACCCCCGTGACGTCCGGGATCTCATCCGGGACTCCGAACAACCTTCAGTTACCAACATCAAAAAATTAACTATAACGAAACGTCACGAACCTTAAGTGTGCAGACCCTGCGGGTTCGAGAACTATGTAGACATGACCGAGACACACTCCGGTCAATAACCAATAGTAGGACTTGTATGCCCACATTGGCTCCTACATATTCTACGAAGATCTTTATCGGTTGAACCTTTATGTCAAGGATTCAGTTAATCCCCTATGTTGTTCCCTTTGTCCATCGGTATGTTACTTGCCCGAGATTCGATCGTCAGTATCTCTATACCTAGCTCAATCTTGTTACTGGCAAGTCTCTTTACTCATTCCATAATACAAGATCACATGACTAACTTCTTAGTCACTTGCAAGGCTTGTTGTGATGTTGTATTACCGAGTGGGCCCTGAGATACCTCTCCCTCACACGGAGTGACAAATCCTAGTCTTGATTCACGCCAACCCAACAGACACCTTCGGAGATACCTGTAGAGCACCTCTGTAGTCACCCATTTATATTGCGACGTTTGGTACACACAAGGTATTCCTCCGGTGTCCGGTAGTTGCATGATCTCATGGTCATAGGAACAGATACATTGACATGCAGAAAATACTAGCAATAAACTAACACGATCATATGCTATGTTCATAGTTTGGGTCTTGTCCATCACATCATTCTCCTAATGATGCGATCCTGTTATCAAGTGACAACACTTGTTTATGGCCAGGAAACCTTGATCGTCTTTGATCAACGAGCTAGTCAACTAGAGGCTCACTAGGGACATCGTGTTGTCTATGTATCCACACATGTATTTGAGTTTCCAATCAATACAACTCTAGCATGGATAATAAACGATTATCATGAACAAGGAAATATAATAATAACCAATTTATTATTTCCTCTAGGGCATATTTCCAACAATGATATCAATTTTCTATTCTATGTTGTTCATCTTCTTTTTTCGGAGTTCCAAGTTTTCTCAAGTATCTCTTCGTGAAACTTCTTCTAATCCATGCAAGGTCATAATATTATTGTTTTAATCTTTCATTTCTTTTGATCATTCTTTTCTATACGGAGGTGTATGATGGCGGTTCTTCAAGGATTTAATTCATTCTCAAGTGTTCTTCAAGATTCTTGTTGGAGAACCTCAAATATTATTTCTCTTGCATTCCAAAGTGCAATTCTGCCTCCTTTATCCTTTGTGGTGGTGTTATAACGTTCTTGTTAGTGGAGGAGTCTCGAAGATAATTTATTTCAAGAATGATATATTTAAAGCCACCAATTCTTTGATCATGAGATATTTTCAACCCATGGTTCCTTCATCGAAGTTATCTTGGATTAGATTTCACATGAAGCTTTCCCTAGGGATTGTTGCTATTATGGTGATTATCGTTGTTCCACGTTCTCAATGTATCATGTTGGTGTAAGAAGTTGTGCATATATTGTTCCTCTCAATCAATCCTTGTTTTTGTTAGTGGCTGGTTATGACCTCATTATTCAGGGATGGTTTCCATAAGTCCGCTACAAGCTTGTCCTTTTCATTGTTAGTTTTCCAACAACTCCGTTCAATTCTTCTCGCAAGGATGCTTGCCAAATTCAATTGTGGTAGAAGTTTTCATTTTCTTCTTCATTCCTTCTTCCCAATGATGTAGTTTCTATTCTCTCGTTTTGGGGTTGTTGTGATGTTACTCTCTTATCCATTATCTTGTTTTGTCAAGATCGTGTTCTTTCCTTTCTTATTCATTTAACCAGAGTGTTGTGTCTTCTTTCCTCTTCTTTCCTTGCTTATCTATTTTAGTTCGTTCATTGTCAATCTTTTCAAGATCTTTCCATCTTATCTAGTTTTGCTTCAATTTCCTATCAAAGTGCTACCAAAATTTTATGTGAATTCTTGCTTATTTCTCATATCATTCTTCGTCTCTTTGCAACCTTCAAGGATCGTTGGTTTCACTCGTTTGTCAAAGAAGTGACTAAGTTTTACATATTGCTCTTTCTCATCCTCTTCCCATTCCATTCTTAGATCACGACGAGAGATCTCGTGTTTGTGTAGGAGAGTTGTAACAACCCGAGACCGACGCTCCAAAAGATTCCCCTTCTATTCCATTGTCGCTGTGTTATTTATTTTGTTTGTCGCATTCATCATCACATCATGCGCATCATCTGCATTGCATCGGCACTCCGTTGCCATCAGTTTTCAAAACTTGCATCCATTCGTAGTTGTCGGTTCTCTCTGTTTTGTCATTGACCGTTTTGAGACCAACCACACACGCACGCGCCCGCGACATCATTAAAATATTTCATTTTAAAAGTGTGTATAAGACTTTCTCGGATTGGGTTGAAACTTATCGTGCTGTCTTATTTTAATGTAGGTAGGCCGCCTGCCAAATTTCATCGCAGTCGGAGTTCGTTTGATACCCGTGCCATTAAATATAGACTCTATAGCCGGTTTAATTCCTAAACGTTTCAGAGTTTTAAAATCTTGTCAAGGGCCACAACCTCCCTCTCTTCCCCAACTAGCTTATTCTACACAGCCCAATACCATCCACCGAGCGTACCCCTCCACTTTGGACCGTCTGATCAAGATCTGATGTCCCGAAAACTGTGCAAACCTGCTAGCCCTAGCCCCATGTCTATAAATAGACAACCAAAACAGCCTCTCCTAGAAATTCGCGCCCCTAGAACCCTAGCCGCCGCAACCAGCTCCACCCACCTCCATCCGCGCGGCCCCGCAAGCTCGGATCTGGCCCGCCCGGGCCCATCCGGAGCCTCAGCCAGCCAACCGCACCGCCACCGGAGCTCCTGAGCCCCTGCCTCCCACCTCCACCCGCATGCGCCCCACAGCCCAAGTCACTGGACCGCCGCGCCACCCCAACTGGTTGCCGGAGCCCCGACCTTATCGGAGCAGCTCGGCGGAGTGGCCCATGGCAGCCCTGCCGGACTGCCTCTTGTGCATTTTTTATGTTGCGCCCGTGTGTTGTTGGCCCATTAGCTCTTAGATTCGGCCCATATTAGTGTTTTTCGAGTTCGGTGATCTTACCTATTATTAGGGATTTGAGAAAAATTGCATGATTTTGAAATGCCCGTAACTTATAAACCGTGTGTCGGATCGAAGTAAGTTAGAAACATAAAACGTGTAGAATTTTGTGTACATTAATATGTTCCAACTCTCATGCATATTTAAAACTGTTTAACATGCTGTTTGCATTGGTTTGCGTGACAATGTGTTAAAACGGTTTAATTCGTAGCTAGTTAACCGTAGCTCCGTTGGAGATGAGCTATATATGTAAACAGACTAGAATGACGTGTAGTTTCATGCGCTCCACTTTATTTTTGTCGTTTAATAAACATAAAATGTGTTTAGGACAGATTTCGAATTTAACACATGGGGTCAGTTAGGATATGCTATAGGATGTTTCCGACCTCATTTAGATAGAGAGTTTACTTGTGCTTCACCTCTTTTCATGTTTAAACAACATTTAATATTGTCGTGTACCTAAACGGGGGTGAGCTAAATAATTCGTATGTGGAGTTTCATCAATATGCAACTCGTTGCGTATTGAGATTCACTTAATGTGTAGTGTTTCATTGTTGTTAATTGCCATGCCATGTCTTGCATAATTGAAATGGACATGCACCATATTAGGTTGTGCATCATATCGTGCATGTGTCGTGGTAAATATTCTGTGTTGATTCATGTTTCCGGTTTTCTTCTTCTCGTTAGAGTTCGGCAAGCGTGTCGTAATGTGAGGACATGTTCGACTACGTCGGTTCGTCTGCTTCACAGATTCGCTCTTCTTCCAAGCAGGATCACAGTCAAGATGATCATTTCCCTAGATACCATTACTATCATTGTCATGCTAGTTGTCTCGTTTATTTCGCTATGTCTCGTTGCCTACCACCTGTTAAATATGAGCCGCCCAACATTGCCATGAAAACCTCTCATCTTTCCACTACCTGACAAACCTTGTTTGGCTATGTTACCGCTTATTCGGCCTTTTGATAGCGTTGCTAGTTGCAGGTGCAGGTGCTTCCATGTGAAAACATGGGTTCCTTGTTATATCACCATATTATTGATAATTAATTTAATGCACCTATATACTAGGTAAAAGGTGGAAGGCTTGGGCCCGCCCCACGCGTACCTCCCCGCGATTGAACCGACCGGAAACCAAGGATGGCCCAAAGGGGGAAGGGGCTACGTGCACAGTTTGGCCCCTGAGTCGCGATGCTCAAGAGTCCCCCTTAATGTGCGAGCGACTCCAATGTCCTTCCTAAGAAGCTGATAATTTGAGGCTACTGAACTCCTTCGGCACTCTGCGTCGGAAGGGCCCGCCCCGCGCGTACCTCCGCCGTGATTGGACCGATCGGAAACCAAGGACGGCCCAAAAGGAAAAGGGGCTATGCGAGCAGTTCAGGCTCCTGAGTCGCGATGCTCAGGAGCCCCCCTTGACGTATGAGTGACTCCAGCGTTCTCCCTGAGAGATTCCAAGTGTCTTGTCGAGCACGCTAGGCTCTGCGTCGGCAGGCCCACCCCGCACGTACCTCCCCACCGTTGAACCGACCGGAAACCAAGGACGACCCAAAGGGGGAAGGGGCTACAGGGGCAGTTAGGCCCCTGAGTCGCGATGCTCAGGGGTCCCCCTTGACGTACGAGCGACTCCATACCTCCAGTTGTGTGTCCCCGACACTAGGCATGGGCGTAGTCGTAGGTGGACCGTGTTGATTTCCTGGCCAGCTGCAAGCATAGTCATTGGTGGACTGTGTTGATTTCCTGGTCAGCTGTGGGCTTAGTCATTGGTGGACTGAGTTGATTGCCTCCGTCTTCTCCCCAGCGCAGAGCGTAGGGCTATCACTAGGCGTGGGATGGACCCCTTCGTGTCCTCGTGGGGCCCTGGGCGTATACAACCTCAGCTCGTTATTACGTGAGAGTGTCACGGTGAGGGTGTATCTGGGAGGTCGCAAGGACGCTTTGGCCTCACGAGTGTCCCTACCTCCGAGGCATGGGGCCTGAGCTTCTCGAGAGCGTGGAGCATAGGGCTTGCACTAGGCGTGGGATGGATCCCTCCGCGCCCTAGGGGGCCCCTGGGCTTATGCAGCCTTGACTCATTATTATGTGAGAGTGTCACGGTTGGGGTGTATCTGGGAGGTCGCAAGGACGCTTTGGCCTCGCGAGTGTCCCTACCCCCGAGGCATTGGGGCCTGAGCTTCTCTGGGTCATTGGTAAACCCTGCTGACTTCTTCTTCTTCGTGAGTGAGACAGTGTGTCTGCTACCTCAGGAGGCCTGCAAGGATAAGCATCGACCGGAGCCCCCAAGCGGGGGTCAACCGCCCAAAGACACAAGCGAGGTAGAACGTTAGGGTTCGAAGTGGGTCCGACGGAAACAACTTAATGAAAGTGGCCGCTAGGGAATGCCCTGAACTCCTGGAGGTCACGCGGCTCTGTGGGCGCCCTCAGATGGAGTGAGCCAAAAAGTTACCTAGCAGCAGCCAACCAAAAATCACCTGGCGGCAATGCCACTGAAGTGCCAAGGGCACTGCCTTCGCCCGATCTACTGCTTCCACGAATGCGACCCTCACGGGTCCGCCGTCTCCCGAGGCTCGGGGCCTTCGCTTGGCCGGAGCATCGCCTCCTCTTCCTCACCATGCCCAAGCAGGCAAGGCATGAGCAGGACCCGCTGGAGCCTCCGGTAGTAGTAGCCGCGTTCCCCAGCCCAAAGGGCATGGGGGTACTGGCGCTTGGGCATACCCACCGATGGTCAGCTCGCGCGGGCCAAAAGGGCCCCTGTGCCGCAGCTCTGTCGATTGCGAGAGCGTTGATGCATATGCGGGGCTGTTTGGCCGTGCCAACGACGGCGACTGCGATTGGTGATGCAGGGCAGTCCCCGCCTCGCATAGCCCGGGCCTCTCAAAGTCCTTGGATTGCTACATACTGAATACATACTGAATACATGCCTACATTAGATTGACGAACGAGAGCTAGTTAAACATCTCTCCGTGTTATAGCTATTACATAATGAATCACATCAGTCATACTCATCCATCACCGATCCACTGCCTACGAGTCTTCTACTACTGGTCCTTGCTACGTTACTTTGCCTAGGCTTGTCCCTTGCTACAAAAGCGGTTGGGCCACTTTGCTGCTACTGTTGTTGCTACTGCTATTACTTTGTTGCTGCTGCTACCGTTGTTCCTTGCTACTTCGTTGTTACTTCTTGCAAGATCCTTTTCCGACACTATTGTCGGGGAAGAATAGGTACCCGCTCACGTGCAACCTACTGGCGCCATTGATACAACAGTTAGGAATAGTCTGTCGTCAACTGATCGTTTCTGGCACCATTGCTATCATACTACTTTGCTACTAATACTTTGCTTGCAGACACTAATCTTTCAGGTGTGGTTGAATCTGACAAACTCAGCTGCTAATACTTTAGAATATTCTTTCGCTTCCCCTTTGGCGAACCAACAAATTTGGATTGAATACTCTACCCTCGAAAACTGTTCCTATCCCATATACTTGTGGGTTATCAAGACCTTTTTCTGGTGCCATTGTCGGGGTAGCACAGCTATATTCTCTGAGTCACTTGGGATTTTCGTCTGCTTGTCACTATGAGGAATCGAAAGATCCAAGAACTAAAATCTTGCCTTCCACTACGAGGAGAGGTAAGGAAGTGCCATCTAGCTCTGCACTTGATTCACCTTCAGTTTTGATTAAGTTTGCAACTTCGCCTCCTGCTAGAAATCTTGATATGTCGCTTGTGCTTGATGATGCTACTTCTGTTGCCCATGATGCTTATGATGATGCTATGCTGGATACTATGCCTGATGATGCTATGCTTGATACTACGCCTGATGATGCTATGCTAGATACTATGCCTGATGATGCTATACTTGATACTATGCCTGATGATGCTATGCTTGATACTATGCCTGATACTGCTTTGCCACTAGGTGCCCTTGATGCACAAATTGCTAGAGTTGCTGCTAGATGTGATGATACTTCTGAAACTGTTGATACTATTGAAGTCGAACCTACTACTATGCCTGAATTGCCTGTTATGCTGATACGCGCTATGTTATGGACAGAGAGATAGTTGAGGATTTTCTTGCGTGTAAGGATAGCTATGATGTTGAGAAACTACTGCGCAAGTGGAAAGAAAAATCTCTGAACGCTAGGATGAAATACGACCCGAAGTTTGCTACTTCGCCTATCTTTGTGACCGATAAGGATTATGAATTCTCTGTCGACCCTGAGTTAATCACTCTAGTCGAATCTGATCCTTTTCACGGTTATGAGTCTGAAACGGTTGTAGCCCATCTTACCAAACTGCACGATATAGCCACCCTATTCACTAGTGAGGAAAAGATCTGCCACTACTATATCATCAAGTTGTTTCTTTCTTGTTAAAGGATGATGCTAAGACTTGGTTCACTTCTCTTGCTCCTGGTTGTATGCGTAGCCCCCAGGATATGGTCTACTACTTCTCTGAAAAATATTTCCCTGCCCATAAGAAGCAAGCTGCCTTGCAGGAAATATACAACTTTGCTCAAGCTGAGGAAGAGAGTCTCCCACAAGCTTGGGGGAGGCTCATCCCGCTACTGAATGCTTTGCCTGATCACCCTCTTGAGAAGAATGAAATACTTGATATCTTCTATAATGGACTTACCGATGCTTCCAAAGACCACCTGAATAGTTGTGCCGGTAGTGTTTTTAGGGAACAAACCGTAGAACAAGCTGAGATTCTACTAAATAACATCTTGTGCAATGAGAATGCTTGGACTATTCCCGAACCACCTCCTAAGCCAACTCTGAACAAAAGAGGTATTCTATTCCTTAGTCCTGAAGATATGCAAGAAGCCAAGAAATCTATGCGAGAGAAAGGCATTAAATCTGAAGATGTCAAAAATCTACCACCTATCGAAGAGATCCATGGTCTCGATAACCCGATACAGGTAGTAGAACTAAGTTCTCTGCATAAGTTTGATGAGAGTGATATTCCTTTTGATAAACATGCTAGCTTATGCGTGGATGAATTTGATAACTTCGTTTCCAAACAACAGAGTTTCAATGATTATGTTAGCAGACAATTGGAAAAGAATGCTCGTATGCTTAGTCATTTAAGTGCTTGTGTGGACAGAAACGTCAATGATCTTAAGCTTTTGAGTAAACATGCCTCTATGGTTACTACTCAGGTAGAACAAGTACTTAAAGCTCAAAATGTCTTGCTCAATGAGTTGAATGACAATTCTGTCAGAGTCGTCACTAGAGGCTGTAGAATGACCCAGGAACCTGTGTATCCTGAGGGTCATCCGAAGAGAATTGAACAAGATTCTCAAGGAGTTAGCACTGATGCACCTAGTCATCCTAGAAAGAAGAAGAAAGATGATAGGAACCTGCACGCTAGCAACCTTGTTGCTACTACACCTGAGAGTCCAAACGATTTCTCTGTCTCTGATGCTGAAACACAATTTGGTGATGAACATGAGCCTAATGATAATATCAATAGTGATGTTCATGATGATGCTCAACCTAGCAATGATAAGGATGTGGACATTGAACCTGTTGATCTTGATAACCCACAGCCTAAGAATAGGAGATACGATAAGAATGACTTCCCTGCTAGGAATCATGGTAAAGAAAGGGAACCATGAGTTACGAAACCCATGCCCTTTCCTCCCGAACCATCCAAGAAAACGGATGATGAGGATTTTGAGCGATTCATTGAAATGATTAGACCTGTCTTTCTGCAAATGTGTTTGACAGATATGCTCAAGATGTCTCCGTATGCTAAGTACATGAAATATATTGTGACTAATAAGAGGAGGATACCTGAGGTTGAGATTTCCACCATGCTCGCTAACTATACCTTCAAGGGTGGAACTCCAAACAAACTAGGTGATCCCGGTGTGCCCACTATACCTTGCTCCATTAAAGGCAACTACGTCAGAACTACTTTATGCGACCTTGGAGCCGGTGTTAGTGTTATGCCTCTCTCTCTTTATCATAGGCTTGAACTGGATAAGTTGACACCCACTGAAATCTCTCTGCAAATGGCCGACAAATCAACTGCTTTCCCTATCGGCATTTGCGAGGATGTGCCTGTTGTGGTTGCTAACGTCACTATCTTAACAGACTTTGTTATCTTGGATATTCCTGAGGATGATGCCATGGCGGTCATCCTCGGAAGACCCTTTTTAAACACTGCAGGGGCTGTTATAGATTGCAACCAAGGCAATGTCACTTTCCATGTCAACGGTAATGAGCATACGGTGCACTTTCCAAAGAAATAATATCGAGTACATTGCATCAATGCTATCGAAAAAACTTCATCGATTCTTATTGCGAGCTTTGAATGCCCTATTCCTCGTGTCAAGATGAAGTATGATTTGCTTGTGGGGGAGATACGCATCCCCATTGAGGTGACCTAGTGACTATTCGAAAATTCTTCGTCTTCTTTTGCGATTCGAAAAAGTTTTGTCGAGGGTATTTGATCAACCCCATTGACGGATTTCTTTCGATGACCATGAGATGGATGAATCGAGGAGTCACAAACCCTTGTTCCAAGCTTTCACCTTTCGTTGCCTAGAATAAAAATGATAGGCTTAGTTTAGTTTTCCCTGTTTTCTGTTTTAGCGTCCGGTAGAAAAGTACCCCAAAAATAAAAGTTCTCCGAACGTCTTGAAAATCAAGTATGATTTTTTCTAGAATTTTCGAAAAATTCTGAGACAAAGAGCTTTTCTGGGGCCCACACCAGTGGGCCACAAGCCCTTGGGGCGCGGGCACCCCCCTGGCCACGCCACCCAGGCTTGTGGGGCCGACAAGCACCCCTCCACTCATTCTTGCTCGCATCTAGTTCTCCTACCTCCAGAAAAAAATCGTTTCGCAGCTATTCAGGCAGTGGCTGCAGCGCTCCCGTATAACCCCCATTATGATTTTGGGTTTCGCCAGGACCATCCTTGGGAGTAGACCAACTTAGGCCAAACGCCTAAGCTTGGGGGAGTACGTGTTCTCACCGACTTTACATTCTTGCTTATGCTTTCACTTTGTTAGCCGGTGTTCACACTTTGCCACTGTATCATCCATGCTAGTTTATTTTCTTTTTCTCGTTTTCATTTAGTGTGTCTATCTAGTTTGAGAAAAAACCAAAAAGATTTTCTTTTTCTTCTTTTGCTTGTTGGGAGCTTTCCCGTGTAGATAGTTTTCTTTTCCTTTGGGTCAAGGTAGAAGATATTGGTTACAATGTTTAGTGGCTCTTGCATGCATACCTGTTTAGCTTTCAAAGAGCCATATTACTTTGTCTTATCCTTTGTGTTTGCCTGCAGATTCCAGCTTTAGTCCAATGCACGAGCATGCTTATTATTGTTCACATCGTTCGGTCGTGCAAGTGAAAGGCAATAATGACAATATATGATGAAGTGACTGAGCCTGGAAAAGATGGTATGAATTCGATCTATTTTGTTTTTGTAAATATGACTAGCTCATCATGCGTAATTCAGCTTTGTTGTGAGATAAACATGTTTGCAATGACAACTTAGAGATCATAGTTGCTTATGCCATGCTTATTTAGCTAGGAGCTTATAATGGTCTGTCTTGGTTGCCAACATGAATGTTGAGATGACTATGATGTAGTATGATAGGATGGTATCCTCCTTTGAATGTTTCAAGTGGCTTGACTTGGCGCATGTTCACGCATGTAGTTGAAACAAAATCAACATAGCCTCTATGATGTTCATGTTCATGGTGATTTATGTCCTACTCATGCTTGCACTCAATGTTAGTTAATCTCAATGCATTTTGATGACTGTTGTCGCTCTCTAGTTGGTCGCTTCCCAGTCTTTTGCTAGCCTTTACTTGTACTAAGCGGGAATACTGCTTGTGCATCCACTTCCATAAACCCAAAGTTGTTCCCTATGAGTCCACCATACCTACCTATGTGCGGTATCTACCTATCGTTCCAAGTAAATTTGCATGTGCCACTCTCTAAACCTTCAAGAAATAATCTGTTTTGCATGCCCGAACCGCTCATGTGGTGACAGGGGGATATTGGTATCTTCCATGCTAGGCGTGTTATCCTCGATATGTGTTTATTCACTATCATTCACGAGAAAGGGGCCGGTAATTGGAATTCCCAGTTCCATGCTCAAATCGAAAAGATAATTGCAAACAAAACTCCCCCAGGATTGATGTTGGTATGGACGGTACCCGAGGATTCGGCTAGCCGTGGAGTGTGATTGATTGGTGGTGGGGAGTCAAAACCTTACTTTTCTGTTTGGGAACCGCCAATAGCATGTGTAGCGTGGAAGATGTTGAGAACTCTTGGTCATTGCGTTGACAATGAAAGCATGTCACCCAAAATTATTATCTCTGTTTTCAAAGCTTGAGATCTGGCACCTCTGCAAATCAATGCTTCCCTCTGCGAAGGGCCTGTCTATTTATGCTCATGTTGAGTCATCCTCCTCTTACAAAAGCACCAATTAGAGAGCACCTCTGTCATTTTTATGCTTTGCTTTTAACTGTGTTGAGTATGACTGTGACTGGATCTTCATTGCCTTGAATTACAAGTTTAGTCAGCCCTTGGTCTTTGAAGGTGCTCTGCATTTATGTTTTGTGGTCTCAGAAAGAGCTAGCGAGATACCATCTATTCGTACTGCTTCATGTTGTTCTGATTGAAGCGTTGACGTTTGAGACTTATTATTATTTGCTCGCTAGCTGATTATGCCATTGATATGAGTTTACCGTGAGACCTAGATGTCATTTGCTTATGTGGTTTACTTGCGATCTTGCTGAAATTCTGGTTATGAGTTAGACATAGTTGCAACAACAAGATCAAACAAAGTTCGTCAAAGTTTTTCTTTTGTCTCTTTCAGTTTGTCAACTGAATTGCTTGAGGACAAGCAAGGCTTTAAGCTTGGGGGGGTTGATACGTCTCCGTCGTATCTACTTTTCCAAACTCTTTTGCCCTTGTTTTGGACTCTAATTTGCATGATTTGAATGGAACTAACCCGGACTAACGTTGTTTTTAGCAGAATTGCCATGGTGTTGTTTTTGTGCAGAAATAAAAGTTCTCGGAATGTCCTGAAAATTTACGGAGATTTTTTCTGGAATAAAAGAAAAATACCTGCGCAAAGATCCACTAGAGGGGGCGTGCTAGTGGGCCACAAGCCCACAGGCCGCGACCACCCCCCTAGGTCGCGCCGTGAGGGCTTGTGGGGCCCATGTGGCACCACCACCCCCAATCTCAGCTCTATATCTTCCGTCTCGCCCGGAAAAAATCAGAGAAAAGGTTTCATCGTGTTTTACGATACGGAGGCGCCGCCACCTCCTGTTCTTCATCTGGAGGGCAGATCTGGAGTCCGTTTCGGGCTCCGGAGAGAGGAAATCGTCGCCATCGTCATCATCAACCTTCCTCCATCGACAATTCCATGATGCTCTTCATCATTCGTGAGTAATCTCATCGTAGGCTTGCTGGACGGTGATGAGTTGGATGAGATCTATCATGTAATCGAGTTAGTTTGATGGGGATTGATCCCTAGTATCCACTATGTTCTAGATTGATGTTGCTACTACTTGGCTATGCATAATGCTTGTCACTAGGGCCCGAGTGCCATGATTTACGATCTGAACCTATTATGTTGTCGCCAATATATGTGTGTTTTAGATCCTATCTTGCAAGTTGTAGTCACCTACTATGTGTTATGACCCGGCAACCTCGGAGTGACAATAGCCGGAACCACTCCCGGAGATGACCATAGTATGAGGAGTTCATGTATTCACCGCGTGTTATGCATTGGTCCGGTTCTTTATTAAAAGGAGAACCTTAATATCCCGTAGTTTCCATTAGGACCCCGCTGCCACGGGAGGGATGGACAATAGATGGCATGCAAGTTCTTTTCCCTAAGCACATATGACTACATACGGAATACATGCCTACATTAGATTGACGAACGGGAGCTAGTTACACATCTCTCCGTGTTATAACTGTTACATGATGAATCACATCTATCATACTCATCCATCACCGATCCACTGGCTACGAGTCTTTTACTACTGGTCCTTGCTACGTTACTTTGCCTAGGCTTGTCCCTTGCTACAAAAGGGATTGGGCCACTTTGTTGCTACTACTGTTGCTATTGCTGCTACTGCTGTTCCTTTCTACTTCGCTGTTACTTGTTGCAAGATCCTTTTCCGACACTATTGTCGGGGAATAATAGTTACCCGCTCACGTGCAACCTACTGGCGCCATTGATACAACAGTTAGGAATAGTCTGCCGTCAACAGATCGTTTCTGGCACCGTTGCTATCATACTACTTTGCTACTGATACTTTGCTTGCAGACACTAATCTTTTAGGTGTGGTTGAATCTGACAAACTCAGCTACTAATACTTGAGAATATTCTTTCGCTTCCCGTTTGGCGAACCAACAAATTTGGGTTCAATACTCTACCCTCGAAAACTGTTGCGATCCCCTATACTTGTGGGTTATCACCCAGCCTCACGAGGGCAAGCCTCACGAGGATGACCGCGTCATTGCCCCTCCTGAGGGTTGTCGCGCCAGCGGTCGTCCTGAGTCTGGTCGTGCCAGGGGTCCTCCTGAGGCTGGCCGCACCAACGGTCTTCATGAGGCCGTTCACGCCACCCCTAACGCGGCTCCCGGTCATCCTAACAGCCTCCAATGTGGCCACCACCGCGCGGTACCTTTGTCGACCCGTCCGGGGCTCCGGCTGAAGCGCTCGACACGGACCAAGCGGCGCTCTTGGCACTCGGAGGTATCATGGCCGCTGGTGCCATGGAAGATGCTCGTTGGCCCCCCTCCTGACGGATGCTCTCCCCCTCGGTCGTACTTTGACTTAGGCTCCGCTGCGAGCACCACAGGAGCCTTGCACTTCGCATCCTTGGTCCTAGCCTTCTTTTCTTCTGGTTCCGCCGCCTGAGGCCCGAGGAGTGACAGGCGACCTTCTTCTGCCCTGGCGCACTTGTTTGCTAGGTTGAACATCTCCGGTGCGGTGCTCATTTCAGCACTCATGGCGAGCTCCTCCTTCATCTTGAGGACAGTGACTCCGTCGGAGAAGTCCGAGATGACGGCCTCGTCGGACGCCTTGGGGATCTTGAGGCGCATGACCATGAAGCGTTGTATGAACTTGTGTAGGGTCTCCCGCTCCTGCTGCTTGATGCGCCGCAGGTTGTCCACGATGGGGGGCGGTCGCGAGTGCCGTGGAAGTTGGCGACGAAGCACTCGCGTAGGCTATCCCAAGAGGTGATGGACGCCTTTGGGAGGTTGAGGAGCCAAGAGAGCGCACCACCCTTGAGCGCCATGGGGAACCAGCACGCCATGACCTTGTTGCCTCCTCCTGCCACCCTGATGCTCGGCGTGTAGAGTTGTAGGAACGCTATCGGGTCCACGGTTCCGTTATAGCGCGGGGGCAGGACGGGCTTGAACTTGCAGAGCCACGCAGTTGGGTAGAGCTCAGGGGCGATGGCGAGGCATCCCACCGGTCCGACGGGTGTAGCGCGTGCGGGGGCGAACTGGTCCTCTTGCTCCAATGGGTTGCTTCAGGCGGGGGGCGCTCGCGGACCTGGACTTGTAGCGCCGGGAGCATGCGCGCGTCGGCTCGTCATCGAGGAACCACCTGACAGCTCGCTTCATCTCCTGGCGTCGCCCTGGGCTCGCAAGGTCGGCCGCGGGGACGCGCTTCCTGCATGGGCTCGGGACGCACATCACGTCGCGGTGGTGGGGGTGGCGCATCTTGCTCCTCGTCGTTTTCCTGGGACGGGGTCGAAACGAACAGGAGAGTGCTACGGAGTCGCTGGCGCCAGCGACGAGCTCCTCGATATGCTGGAGCCAGTCGTTGTGGCGGTCAGGGGCGGGCCGGTAGCGGACCAGCGCGGTGGCCATGGCAAGAGCGCGCCAGCCGTGTGGCATCTCCGGCCGGGAGTGCGAGGCCGACCCGGAAGCCCGGACGAGCGACGGAGTGGTGGTGCAGTCGTCGGGGTGCTCGGTAGCCGGCTGGGAGGAACCCTGTTGTTCTTGAGCGTCGGGGCCCGTGGCGGTGTTCACCACGGGCGATGGTGACCGGCGCGCGCCGGTGGGGCCTGCGAGCGCCGCCTAAGCGACGCGGGTCGCATGGCGTTTGGTGCGAGCCCGGCAAGCGTCAGCCCTCGGAGCAGTGAAGCTTGGTGAAGGCGGAACTTGGACGAAACCTTGACACGCTCCCTACCTGGTGCGCCAACTGTCGGATTTCGGGCTCAGCAAAACCCTAAAGATTCGAACTCAAGGGCGTGTAGGAAGATCTCTCGCGGGCTCGCCTCACCGAGCTCGCTACTCGTCGGGGATGACAAAGAACTCACTCGATGGTGAGGAAGACACAGAACATGGCAGTTTACCTAGGTTCAGGCCGTTGGGAAGCGTGATACCCTACTCCTGCTTTGGTGGATTGCCTCTCGTGGAGGTTGGTGGATGAACTAGTACATTGTTTGAGGGCCTCCGGACGCTGGATGGCCTTTGGGTGGTGCAGGTGCGTAAATGAATGAATCGGGGGGTCCCTCTACAAAGCAACCTATCCCTTATATATAGTGGCGGCCCTGGTCCTCTTCCCTTATCGTTTGGTCGGGAAGGGATCCCACAACGGCCAATTTTGAAGGCGAACAGGGGAACATGCGCCGCTACCCAAAGGTGGTCTTCGCTTGCAAAGTGGATGCCAACGCTGCAGGGACGGGCCCAGGAATGACGTCTATCCTGCTGGCGGGCGGCGACGGCCTGGTTGCACTAGAATGGAAACCTTTGGAAGATGCTTTGGGAAACCTGGTACGTCTTTGCCCCTTTGCACTAAAGGGGAAACTGCAATGCCCTGCTGTCTGTTGCTCGCCCGTCCTTCCTCTGCGTCATCCTTGACTCCGGAGGCCGAGCCTCGCCTCGGAATATCCGCTGCTCTGGAGGGGTCCTGAGGAGGCCCCCCTACAGGTCTCAATGTTGTTCCTCCTCCCGAGGTTTGGCCCCTTGTGAGGGCCTTGTCTTAGGTGGTGCCGGGCCCATTGGTTTACTCGATGAAGCGGGCCACCCCTGGGCCACACGTAGGCAGGTCTAGGTACCCCCATTCCCAGAACGCCGACAGATCTTGGCGCGAGATGGCCATTACCATCTCCATGGGCGCGCCCTCAAGTCCATCATCTCCGTCGATGCTGAACAACTCTAGTAGTTCTTCGACGACATGGAGCTATACGTTGGTGGGACAGGTGTGATCCTGCCCTCAGCGTTCCCCGCACTTCAAGCAGAGCCCATGGGCTCGCCGGTACTCCCGCATGGCCTTGATCTTGGAGCTATCGCCGCGATCTACATCTCCCCCGGGACGCTCTTGAATTTTCGCCGCAGTAGGAGGACGCCCTTGCGTAGGTGGTGTTGGTAGCGCATGGGCACGCCCACGTGTGCCCGACTCGACTGATCAACTGCCTTGGCTGCAGGCATTGGTCGAGGACGTTCGAGAGAAGTGCCTGCTGCCTCCGCCTCCTCCTATTGTAGGGCCAGCGCGCACGTCGTTTCCAGACCAGGCTGCCGCTGCACCGGGACAATGGCGTGAATGTCGGCTCGAGGACCCTCGACAAAACGGTGAGATAATAGTAAGGATGAATCGATTCAGAATAAGCAGAGAGATGGCTAATAATTTGCTAAAATCGTTCAATGTAATCTGCGACAGTGGATGTTTGTGTAAGCGTGTAAAACTAGCATATGAGAAGCTGATGCCAATCCCTGCCAAAGCGGTTGCACAACAAAGTTGCGAATGATTCCTAGTCGAAGTCAGAAATACTATTCTACATCGACTGTAACCACACTACAACCGGCCCTGAAAAATTGAGGGTAACCATGGGAACCCAGTACTTCTCATGGATGGCAAACATATGAAAGTACTGCTCGCACAGAGACTTCCACATGCATGGATTCTCGCCTGCAAACTAGGGAAAGGCGATCGATGGATGCGCCTGCCCGATTCCCGCGAGCAACTGGCTGGCCTGCGTGACAGGAGAAGCTATCAGTTGGAACTGAAGAGAGATTAGCAAATGGACCGTTGGACGGGGTGGACACCGACGCGAACGCCGGTGCCAAACTCTAATGCAGAACGTTGATGTCGTGGCCCATTGGCCCGAGGGCATCATGCCCCCCCCCCCACATCCTTGATGGTGTCGACGCGGTCATGTAGAGGCACGCCTAGAGTGGGAAGCGGCGGATGCTCCTCACCTGTGGCCGAAGGCCGTCCTTGCTGCAGCTCCACGACCGTCGTGGATAACTGATCCACCCGTCGCTCCAGATCAAGGCGCTACTTGACCAGATCTACAAGCCGCATCGTGTTGGCGCAGATGTCGATGTGGATCGCGTCAAGGGAATTTGACAGCTTGTCGAAGTAGTCATTGAACACCGGCTCCATGGCTTCGATTTGATTCCTCATTGAACACTCAAGACGTGTCTCGATTGCGTGCGCCAGCGCGAAGATCCTGGCTCTAAATACCAGATGTTAGCAACCTAACGATTACTCTCTCGATCTATTACTCAATCACCATGAATCGGGTAGCAATTTGGGGATACAACATGTGAATACACGAATTGGAGAGGAAGGAGAAAGGGGAAGAGAGCCGTCACCGGTTTCTTGCCGTGAACCACTCGATGTGTCTTCCTGTGGTGAACGGCAGATAAGTAGGCCGCGGCTCACACCCACTCGGGCCCCTGGTTCCTTGGGTTGGGCCTTGTGGATCTTGTGGGCCGCGTGGATAGCGAGGCTACCGGCCTCAGCCTGCTAATGGGTGTGACATGTACGACCACTTCAACAATGCTCAAGTGCATCTACGCACACATACGCCAAGATCGACTACACGGACACCAAGTTTTTCGCCACGACCCCGAACATCTACTTCCCGCGACGACACAAGTACAACTTCATGATGGAAAATGAAGACCGACTACAACTCGTGTACCACTACTTCCACGACGTCCGTGGCGACTCGTGAACATCTACACTGCATTGAACCATTTTGCCTCGCCCGCATGCTTGAAGGTATAACCCCGAGATGATCCGATGCAATGCACGTGTGATGTTTGTATGAGATGCTCATGTTTGTGTCGTGTACGAATTGTTTAGTGCATGTTCTTTGTTTGGAATTGTCAATGACATGCGGGACACCCAGGATCCGGTATCACTACACCAACTTTGCATGACACCCACACAACCACACTTTCTTTTGCACTCGCACCTCAACGAGTTACAAGATCACAAGAATGTTGTCGTGCCATCAATTGTGTTTTTGTTGTCGTGGCACCCCTTTGTTTCTGCCATGGTGACAAATGCTTCATATCGTCTTATATGTCGATGTTTTCATAAAACTGCATAATATTTGATCATGTCATCCTTATGCATGACGACAACATTGAAATGGTGTTTGCATTAAGATTGCCTAATAAAATGCAAAAACAGTTGATTGCATAACTAAATAACCGTAGCTCTGAATTAATTAAACTTTATATGTAACTTGACTAGAAAAAACGTGTAGAACCACATGATGCACTTTATTTTCTTGTTTAAAAAATATATAATATGCTTTATTCAGATATGAACCAATTTTGAAGATTGCATATGGGTTGTTTCGGAAGTGCTATATGTTTTTGCCGGCCTCATTTAAAATGCCTAGGTGATGCAGGTGTTTGTGCTTCACCTCTTTCCATGGTTAACAACATTTAAAATGAATGTTAAGTTAAAACAATATTGAACCTCATTTCTCTTAATATGGAAGTTACGATTTTGTTATATGTATGTTCTCCTTCTCCATATAGAATTGTTTAATTCCATCTTCATCTTATGCCATGACCACCTATGTTAAACAACATTTAATATTGATGAGTACCTAAACGAGAGGGAACTAAATGATTCGAGTATGGAGTTTCGTCAATATGCAACTCGTTGCATATTGAACATCACTTAATGTGTAGTATTTGATTGTTGTGCTTTCTATGCCATGCATAATTAAAATGGACATGCATCATACTAGATTGTGATTCATGCTATGTTTATGTTGTATTGGTTACCGTCTCATTTGCTTGTTTCCGAATTGCTTTTTATCGATAGAGTTCTAAAACCGTTCGGAGTGTGAGGATTCACTTGACTATGTTGGTTCGTCTTCTTCACGAATTTGTTCTTCTTCCAAGCGGGATCTCACGCAAGATGATCATTTCCCTAGATACAACTACTATCATTGTTATGCTAGTTGTCTCGCTCCTATCATTATCTCTCATACCCTACCACTTGAATGTCAAGCCTCCCAAAATTGTAATGGAAAGCCTCTAACCCCTCCACATCCCACCAAACCATTGTTTGGTTATGTTACCGCTTGCTGAGCCCTTCTTATAGCATTGTTAGTTGCAGGTGCAGGTTGTTCCACGTGATAACATGGATATCTTGGGATATCATAATATTATTGCTATTTAATTTAATGCACGTATATACTTGGTAAAAGGTGGAAGGCTTGGCCTTTTGCTCGGTGTTTTGTTCCACCTTTGTCGCTCTAGTTACTTGTGTATCGGTATTATGTTCCGTATTGAGTGCTCCTATCATGCTTGGGGTTGTTATGGGGACCCCCTTGATAATTCGTCTTAGATTAAAACTCTTCTGGCAAGGCCCAACTTTGATACTACATTTTCCTACTAACTAATAAACCTGCATAGGGAGTAATTAACCCATGGATAATTAATCAAGAACTCGAGCTAGTGCTCCTCGTGAGTGTTGGCCCAAAACACAACACTATGCAGGGCCAACCTGGGGCAACTCGGGGGATTTTTATCAGGCCATTGTACATGTAGCTCATTTGTCGTGTCCTGAGAACAAGATATGTTGCTCCTATCAGAATCGTCGATATGTCGGGAGGCCTTGCTGGATTTGTTTTACCTTTTATGAAATATCTTGTGCACCAGGATTCCGATGATCCTTTGGGCTATCTCGAGGTTGAAGTCTTTCACCGGGATTCCGAGGAAACTATGGGCTATTCCGTGGTTCAGGTTTTTCACGCAACTTGTGGCTAGTTTGTGATAGATGAGTTGGAGAACCCGTGCAGGGTTAAGTCTTTAGGAAAGTTGTGCCCGTGGTTATGTGCAACTTGGACAATTGTTTAACACATGGTCATTTGAAGTAAACTCAAATAAAATACACCAATCATGTGCATAACCGTGACTCTCTCTACTCGTGAGTACTGAACCGAGAGAGAACACGGTGAGGTGATGTTTGACTCATAAGTAGGTGTTCAAGATCACTTCTTGATCCTTACTAGTTCACATCCAATTATGCGTAGATCACCCTTCTTATTCTTGTACTTGTAAGTTAGCCACTTGAATAAATTCTTAGTGCTTGATGCAACCTCACCACTTAACCATACCTCACCCAATAAGCTTTGCTAGTCTTGATATCCTTGAAAATGAGATTGTTGAGTCCCTGTGGCTCATAAATTACTACAACAACAGTTGCAGGTACAAGTAATGCGATGCTTTGAGGTGAGAGCGACGATTGCTTGATTTGGAGTTCTTCTTCTTCATCATCATCGATCATAGGATGAGTTTCATGCCGGCAGCCTCAGATAGCAAGGATGGACATCGTTTTTTATCGTTTTATTTCATCCGTAGTCGGACCCTGCTCTTCTAAATGGTGATTGAATGTTGTTTTTATTGAGATTATCATGATTAGCTTATGGTGAGTGTAAGCTAATTCCATATAGTCATATCTTATTTACTTGTATTTGTAGCGATATCCGTTCTTACAAAACAACTGAGGTGCGCTTCTATCCGTGTTGAAGCCCTCGAGCTAAAATAAGCGGAGGACCACGTCTTAAAGATTACAAGTTGGTAGGAGAGCATGTACACTCGTGCCCTCAACCATCCCGTTGTCGCTGCCCCAACCATCCCGCCGCCTCCACCCCCAATCACCCCGTCGCCGCCGCCGTTGCCCCCAACAATCCCGCCGCTCCTGCCGACCCTCCAACCCAACTACTACCGTCGGTGCCCCCAACCAACCCACAGCAGCGCTGGCGAGCATCCTACTGACCCGGACCACCATTCTCGTTGAGCCACTCCACCCGCAACCATGCTCCTCGAATGCCTTCCCTCGCCACCACTCTACTTCGCGAGACTTCTCCCCGAGCTGGTTTCTATCTTAGGGCTTGTTTGGTTAATCCCTTCCACGACGAGATTGGAGAGGATTGAAGGGGATTGAGGTGAAATTTGACTTGTAGCAGATTTCTCCCAATCCGCTCCAAACCCCTTCGAATCTGAAGGAACCGAACAAGGCCTTAAGGTGCGTGTCGTTGGAGCAAAATCTCACAATTTCTGGGAGGGCGCAAATACCATAACGTTGGTACGTTGCGCACGAGGAATACCTTGTTCCCCTCATTTTATTTCATCTGCTTGTTCCCTCATTTTATTTCATCTGTGTTCCCTACATGATGTTCTTGATGCTACTTATTTTCTTGATGATCCTCATGAAGTTGATGGAGCTAGGAGTTCTTTGGATGAGATTGGTGAGTGCAATGGTGTTGGCATGGACTTAGATTTGTTGAGAGGGACACAAACACACGCTTCGGGTAACTGGCTCTACCACCCTGCTAGCAGCACGGGAGCGGGCGAACTGGAACCAGAAGATACCCACGATCTTGAGTAGTCAGATTTTCCGCAAAAAAAAAAAAGAGAGTAGTCAGATCAGCAAGACCGTCTGGGTAATTCCTCACTGAAACGAGGTACCATATGGCTTCTCCTCTCTTATACTCCAGATTGCTTTTGTCTTTCGTGAGTTTTTGTGTTGATGTGTGATACAAAATTTGGACACATATCAATTGTTTGACTCATGTGCTAGAAGGATCTGCTGTAGTTTCTTTTATCCATATTATAACAGTTTACTTGTACTTGTGAATTTTTAATCGGTTATACTTGCATATTGGAATGAAGGTGCTAAAGTTTAGCAACTCATACATTTTATTTCTTCAGTTATGTAAGTTTTTCCTTTTGGATTTTGAAAGTTGTCAATGGTTCATTTTGATATATAGTAGGATTATTTCTAAAGCGTGATAAATCACTGTACAATTTGCAATTCTCTCTTATGTGTGATTTGCACATGTAGTTTGTTTTATTCTCTAATTTATTCCAAAGTGTATCCATATGCAGGTTCATCTGCTCACTTTGATAACTTTACTTCTGTGCCTGTGTTGGTCCCTTTTCCGGATCACGAGGTACTATGAAATGGTATCAAGGTTTGGCCTTTTGAAAACATATGTGAATACTTGCCATCATGCCAATCTCGAGTACTTACTTCCCATGCCAATCTCTAGTTTTGGTACTTCAACTTCAGTTTCACATGACATATTTCCCATACCTTAATTTTGCTATTCATTGGTTACCAAGGTTGTTAGATGAAACAATACTCCAGTACTTACTATTAATTTAGTGATTCTGTTCTATATTCATTCCTCCGTCTAGAAGTTATTTTTTAGTTCGGAACAATACATAAGTGGCAACACTGAATGTAGTGTAGAAGCCATTATAGAGCCTTCATTACTTGGATAACGTAAGTATTAGATACCTCCCACTGTTCTCAATATTTTCGTTGGTATGTAAAAAGAAGGGAAATCGAGCTTGTGTTTTTCTCCTTTTTTATCACATTAGTATCTTAAATACTTTACGGTTTCTCCCCAAATTAATAGGTGAAGTAACTGATAGAAAGAAGGTTTCTCTTGGTACCCAACCAATTAGCCTTAATAAATTCTCATCAGAGGGCACAACCCACGCGTTTACTTCGTCGGATGGATCAACTGTTATCTACAGTACCAATAAGAAGTTGTTGTACAACACTGTCAATTTGAAAGAAGTTAATCACACATGTCCTTTAAATACAATTGTTTTCCTGACATGTATCTCAGTCTCTAGAGAGACCGATTTTTTAGTTTAGTACTTTCCATATTTAGCTCTTAATTCTTATATGTAGTTGGTCCAATTTTCAAAGGAGGATTACATTACGTTAGATCTTTGCCCATCTCCTTGATTCAATAGTTCATTGTTTTCAAGTACTTTCTCCCGGCAGAAAAAAAACATATTTTAATCTATCTTGTTTACATATTTTGTGCTGAAAACAATAGTGTTAATTATTCCCTTTTTGTTTTCTCATATGATATGTTCTTGTTTTTACATCGCTATGCCATGTCCATTTGTTCTTGATGCATACAAGCAACTGTTTATTATTATTTAACATTTAATTTCTTACTTTGTACAAAATGTTATGGAGTAACACAAATGGCTGCTAGTGCTAACCTGTTATACTTGATGATATCAACTTCTCACATGGTCCTTGTGTTCTGTTTCATTAATATATTGGCAGCAATAATTTGGAAACAATATGATTGTCTTAAATCTGTTATTAAGGTAGTTACTTTTGTATGTATTACAGCCTTGCAATTGCTGAAGAGGGTGAACTTTCAATTGGAAGTATTGATGATGTCCAGAAGCTTCATATCCGCACAATTCTCTTGATTGAACAAGCACGAAGCATTTTCCATCAGGAGCAGTCCATGACACGGTGTTTTGCATTTTCAAGTACACCCACAATAGCAGGGGAAAGTGAGTCTCATTTTATTCGTGTGGTGCATCATATAACTTTTGAGTTTCTGTCTACACATGCTCTCGATCAGTATGAATGTGTTTTTTCCATGATTAGCTACTCATTCTCGGATGATAACAACTTCTATTACCGTGTGGAAACAACATATGTTCTTACCCAAGGATAATGAACCAATAATGGTAATAACTTGAAGGGCTTCGTATTACCTTGTTGGCATGTTTTTCTCTTGTGTATGTGTTCAATTAACTAGTACATGTAGTAGGGAAAAATCTTTCTTGCTATAAAGCAAAAGCTTTCCAGTTTATAATTTTCCTAGAACTGCAATGTCCTATATGTTTATAGGAGTTTTGAAATACCATACTTTTGTGGGTATGTTTGTGCACAAGCTCTACACCATGCTTGTTCAGATCTGCAGTTTCTATTTTTGGATTAAAGTCTATATATTCCCATACCACACAGTAGTTGATTTGTCCAATCTTGAGTTTATGCTTTAGAAGTGTATAATTCACATTTTAAAATTTTTTTGGAAGCATTATATATTGGAACAACTAAGAAAATCCTAACTAACAATACCTATGAAGGTCCCTAACATCCAAACTGTACTAGCCTTAATGTGTTGTTTTAAAACGTGAAATAAGAGCTTCATTAATTTGAGTTTCTGGTCTTTTGCAGGTTTTGCAAAGATACATAGGTTGATGGAGGTTTGGAAGATCAAAAGTGCTGAAGATTTGGAAGATCTAAAACTATTGAAGATTTTGAAGACCTACAATAATTGGTGGTTGTTTTGGCACATATGACATTGTATGCTCATTTTGGTTTTGTGGCAGACCTAGAACATATGTACCTTTTCCTTTTGTGGCAGAATATCGTTGTTTCATTCATGTATCTAGAAACATATCTGTTTGGTATGTTATATTTATCAAACCAAGTTTAAAGTTTTAGATGAGGCATGTATGTAACTTTCATTAATGTGTATGCATAGCTTGAGATCTGTCCCGATTGCCTGAACATAGTAAATGAATATCCAATTAGGTATATATTGCTAGAATAGTTTGCTTTGCTAGTGAAATTCAATGTTCTAGCACATCAATTGTTGGGTAAACAAGTTTCTGCCGGCAGTTACACTGCCTGTAGTTGTATTTACTATGCCGAAAAAAGTCTGCCAGTAGAAAATAATTTGCCGGCAAACCAATGGGTCACGGCAGACAAACTACCGGGAATAATCTAACTGCCCGGAGAAGTAATCCCCTACAATCGTTCCTGTGGCGGTTCTAAGTGTCAGGAGAACCACACTCCTGACAGTTTGTGTGCCCTCTTAAGATCTTTCTCCCGGCAGATTACATGCCATTGCATCCATGTTGTGGTATAGTGTATGTTTGTTTTCGGATTGCTTCTTTTCGATAGAGTTCTGAAACCTTTCAGAGTGTGAGGATTCGTTCCACTAAGTTTATTCGTCTTCTTTACGGATTCGTTTTTCTTACAAGCGGGATCTTAGGCAAGATGACCATTTGCGTGGATACCACTACTATCATTGCTATGCTAGTAGTCTCGCCTGTATCGTTATGTCTCATACCCTACCACTTGAATGTCAAGCCTTCCAACATTGCCATGAAAATGCTCTAACCCCTTCGCATCCCAGCAAACCATTGTTTGGCCATGTTATCGCTTGCTCAGGCCTTCTTATAACGTTGTTAGTTGCAGGTGCAGGTTGTTCCATGTGATAACATGGATATCTTGGGATATCACAATATTATTGCTATTTAATTTAATGCACATATATACTTGGTAAAAGGTGGAAGGTTTGGCCTTCTTCTCGGTGTTTTGTTCCACCTTTCCGCCCTAGTTACTTGTACTGGTGTTATGCTCCATATTGAGCGCTCTAAACATGCTTGGGGTTGTTATGGGGACCCTCTTGATAACTCGTCTTAGATTAAAACTGTTGTGGCAAGGCCCAACTTTGGTACTACATTTGCCTAATAACTAATAAACATGCATAGGGAGTAATTAACCCGCGGATAATTAATCAACAACCCGGGCTAGTGCTCCTCATGAGTGTTGGTCCAAAACACAACATCGTGTGTGGCCAACCCGGTGCAACTCGGAAGATTTCTATCACGCCACTGTACACGTAGCCATCTGCCATGTCCTGAGAACGAGATATGATGCTCCTCTCGGAATCGTCGACACGTTGGGAGGCCTTGCTGGATTTGTTTTACCTTTTAAAAAATATCTTGTGCATCGGGATCCCGAGGATACTTTGGTCTATCTCGAGGTTGTGGTCTTCTATCGGGATTCCAACAAGACTACGGGCTATTTCATGGTTGAGGTTTTCCATGCAGCTTGTGGCTAGTTTGTGATGGATGAGTTGGACCACACCTGCATGGTTAAATCTTTCGGAAAGTCGTGCCTACGGTTATGTGGCAACTTGGAAATTTGCTTAACACCAGGTCAAAGCAAACTTGAAGTAAACTCAAATAAAGTATACTAACTGTGTGCGTAACCGTGGCCGTCTCTTGTTGTGAGGTTTGAACCAAGAAGGGAACATGGTGGTGTTATGATTGACTCATAAGTAGGTGTTCAAGATCGCTTCTAGATCATTACCAGTTCATATCCAATTATGCGTAGATCACCCTTCTTATTCTTGTACTCTTAAGTTAGCCACTAAAATAAATGTTTAGTGCTTGCTGCAGCCTCACCACTTAACTACACCTCACCCATTAAGCTTTGCTAGTCTTGAAACCCTTGGAAATGAGATTGCTCAGTCCCTATGGCTCAGAGAGTACTACAACAAAAATTGCAGGTACAGGTAATGTGATGCTTTAATGTGAGAGTAATGCTTGCTTGATTTGGAATTCTTATTCTTCTTTTTCATGGGTCATAGGATGGTTATGGGCTGGCAGCCTGGTATAGCAAGAATGGTCGTTGTTTTTTATCATTTGATTTCGTCCGTAGTCGGATCCTGCTCTTCTGAATGGTCATTGAATGTACGTTTGTATTGATATGATCATGATTAGCTTGTGGCGAGTGTAAGCCAATTCCATTTACTCATCTCTTCTTTACATGTACTTGTAACGATACCCATTCTTGCGAAACGACGAGAAGGTATTCGGGTTCTCAAAAAGTTTCGGGGTTTTCACGTATTGTACCGAGAGTGTCGAGAGGGTTCTGGGGTTCCATCAAGGGGGTCCACCCACAACGGAAGGCACATGGGCTTAAGAGGGAGGAGCACCAGCCCCTGGTGGGCTGGGCGCCCCACTCCCAAGGGCCCATGCGCCAAAAGTGGTAGATGGGAGGTGCCTTGGGGAGGAGGGACTCCTCCTGGGAGGTGGACTCCTTCCCCTTTGACGGCCAGCCCCCCTTGGAGGAGGGGCTAGGTCCGGCGCTCTACCTACCCCCATACGATTATAAATAGAGAGTGGGGAGGGTAGCTGCACCCCAAGCCATAGGCAGAGCCCTCCCTCTCTCCATATCCCATTTTCTCCTCTAATCGCATCTGCGGCAACGCTTGGCGAAGCCCTGCTGAGATTGGTCCACTACCCTGTCACCACGTCGTTGTGCTGTCGGAGAACTCATCTACTACTCCTCCCTTTCTCACTAGACCGAGGAGGCCGAGAAGTCATTGAGATGCACGTGTGGTGAACATGGAGGTGTCGTCCGTTCGGCGCGAGTTGGGGCGGATCGCGATTGGATCGTGAAGATGTACGACTACATAACCCGCGTTATATACGCCTCCTCTTAGCGATCTACAATGGTATGTACATACACTCCCCCTCTCATAGTTATGCATCTCCGTAGATAGATCTTCGGTGTTCGTAGGAATTTTTTTTGTTTCCCATGCAATGTTACCCAACAGGTGGACGTGTCACGAGGAATTGTAGTGGCGTCGGGAGGAGTTGGAGCCGTGGGAGTCCTGGGCGGATAGACCAATAACGGCAGAGGCAACGGTACTTGGAAAGGCGTCCCAGGGCCAGCGGGTACTCCATCCGGCTAAATTCTGGAGGCGCAAGGCTGGAGGTCGGGTAGGCGGCGGCGGCAGGGGTTGAGGCAGCTGGATCTGAAGCTAGCGGAAGTTATTTCGCACTAAGGGAAAGGGGATCCTCCAAAATCTACTGATTTCCCACGCATATGGAGGAAATGGGCTCATGGTTGCGGGATCCCGCAAAAAAATTCAGGGACAACGTGATTTGTGGGATCTTTTGGGGCTGCGGATACGGGATGGATCCTGCAAACCGGCGGTTATTGTAGCAGACGACCTGGTTTGCGGAATCTGCTAGATCCCACAAACGGCCGACCCAAAAAAGTGGTTTGAGGGATCCCTCAAAAAAATTTTATGGGACGGCAAGCCCTCCGGTGAAACAGGTCCCGTAAACCCGTCCCTCAAATTTTATGCAGGACGCATTTGCGGGATCTATTCCGCGTTGGAGGGCTCGTTATCCCGCAAATACAACAATATGCAAACAGTATCAAGTTCATCATGACAAGTGCATCATTCTCATATACATACATACATATATATATATATATATATCATACTAGTTCATATCATCCAAAATCATGCGCAACATACGAGGTATCAAGTTTAACTTCATGAATATGTGATAAAACTAGACAAAAGATGATCAAATCACCTAGATCAATCAAGCTCCATCTCCAACGTTGATCGGAGAGCTCGCGGCACCATTTAGAATCTAAAGTATGTCTAGAGGGTGGGTGATAAGACTACTTGACAAGATAAAATTTTAGCCTTTTCCCAATTTTAGTTGAGGGGTAGATTTAGCAGTTATGGCAAGCCAACTACACCCTACACGTGCAGTTCTAAGAGTGTAGCAGCGAAATGTAAAACATGCAAGTGTAAAGTAAAGGAGTAAGGTAGGGAGATCAAACACATGAGGTTGACACGACGATTTTTGGCATGGTTCTGATAGGTGGCGCTATCGTACGTCTATGTTATTGGAGACTTCAGACCACGAAGGGTAACAACTATGGGAGTCCACTGAGGGCTCCACCCACAAGGGGTCCACGAAGAAGTGGCTTTGTCTATTCCACCACGGCTTCCGTACACACATGACTACCCTCACTCATGGTAGATCTTCATGAAGTAGGCGATCTCCTTGCCCTTACAAATATCTTGGTTCAACTCCACAACATGAAGTAGGAGGCTTTCAAGCGACACCTAACCAATCTAGGAGGCACCACCCTCTAAAAGGTAATAGATGAAGTAGAAGGATGAACTCCTTGCTCTTGTGCTTCTAAAGATAGTCTTCTCGACACTCAATGACTCTCTCTCAGATTTGGCAGAGGTAGGAGAGATTGATCTTGTGGAAAGCAACTTGGGGAGGCTAAAAATCAAGGTTCAAATGGTTGGAATGGAATCTCTTGATCTTAACACATGAGTAGGTGGCTGTATCTCACAAAAATGGATCTCTCAAGTGTAAGTATGTTCTTTTTAAGATCAAACTCGGTAGGGCCGTAATGGGAAAGTTGGTGGCACCTAATTTGAGTGTGTTGAATTGGACAGAATGGTTATGTGGGAAAAATAACTCAGTATTTTGGTGGCTAACTTTGAGCACTTGAGAAACCAGTTCATTTTAATACCTCACCCCCTTTTAATAGTATTGGCTTTCCTATGGACTAAAAAGTGATTTCTCACAAATATAAAATGAGGAGTCTTCTAGCTTGAAGCTTGAGCCAATCCTATTCCTTTCTTGCATCAAGGGGCATCTCCACATAAGCCTTTAGCCAAAGCATCTTTTGAACCTTTCTGAAATATACTTGGATAAACATATTAGTCCAACGATGCATATGTTGTGATAAATTACCAAAACCACCCTAGGGAGCAATTGTGCTTTCACACCATCTTCATGAACTTGAACCGGAGAGCTCGCGTCACCACCTTTATGAACTTGGACCGGAGATTGTGCACGACCATCATCACCACTGTTTACATGGATTACCGAAGCACCAACACCCATGTCAAAACCACATATGTCGAAGGCTCCACCACCGCCACCTCCATTGCCGAAGGCACCGCCACCACCTCCATTGTCGAGGACACCACCACCTCCATTTCCAAAGGCACCACCACCACCACCACCACTATTATCGAAGCCACCACCAACACCAACACCATTGTCGAGGCCACCACAAACACCACCCATGTTGAGGCCACCACCACCAACACCCATGCCGAAGCCACCACCACATCCAATGCCAAAGCCACCGCCAGCTCCAATGCCGAAGCCACCACCAGCAACAGCCATAAGATTTTGAAGCTCCATCTTCCTTCATAGCATGATCTCCATTCTTTTCATCTCCCAAAATTCTCTTGACATTGCACCCATGCCCTTCGAATTCCTCATCATGAATCGGTCCTCCTTGGCGGTCCTTTCATCCTCCCACTATTTCTCCTCTAGGGCAAGCTTGCACTCCATGAAGGTACACCTCTTTTACCATTTATCCTCTTTGTGTTTCTCTTTCTTATTGGCCATGGCAACTTTTGCATCCCAATCATTGGCTAGAATGGCCTCCTTCATCTCCGTCATCTCACCAATTTACTCTCTCAAAGTGATTGCTTCATACGTCCTCTCACTCTTGCTTTTTTCCTTCTTGTTTCCATCTGGTTTGTGCATGTTTCTTCCTCCTCTTGTTCCATCATCACTATTAGCATCATCCAAAACCTCCATTCACGCCTCTCTTTGGTGGGCATTATTTGTCCCTCACCATCCACTTCTCACTATCCTGGAGCCAAACCCAACAATGTTGCAGATTGAATGATGAGAATGGATGTTTTTTGCTTGTAGTACTCATTGGTAATGCAATCCTACAAGCAAAAATTGAGACAAGTATGAGCTCATCGTTTTGATGCGAACACGGCTAATGGAATGAAGATAAAAAATGTTCACATAATCATCAATGGTGACACCACTTGGTGGTGCATTCCGCACTTCCTCCAAGCATACAAACCAACGGGTGCAAGCTTTGTTGATGGTGTCCCAACGCCCTTGAAGGCCCTTCATGGTCCGGCCAGATGGGTATGGCATCATTTGGTGAAATTTATCCTTAACGTTTTGCCAATAGTTGACGTAGGTTTGATCCTTGCCGACAATGGATGCCACTTGTAAACTACGTTGGATTTTCCCCGAAGAGGAGGGGAGATGCAGCACAGTATAGATAAGTATTTCCTTCAGTGAGACCCAAGGTTATCGAACCGATAGGAGAATCACACAAACCTCCTTTAGCAGCACCTACACACACGAAACCAAACGCTTGCACACAACACAAGCAAGATGGTAGTTAAACCCCTTGAACTCGTTACTTGCAATGATTAAATAGTGGTAGATAGATGATCGAAACAAACATAAGTAAATAACAGTAAATAAATGGTACCAAAGTATTTTTAATTTCTTTATTTATGTTTAAGTAGACCCAGGGGCCATATTTTTGCTAGAGGCTTCTCTCTTTAACATAGCATATGGTGGGTAAACAAATTATTGTTGGGAAATTGGCAGGATAGCGCATAGTTATGACATGTTATTCACAGCAATTATCATGTATATAGGCATCACATCCATAAAAAATAGATTGACTCTTGCGTGCATCTACTACTATTACTCCACTCATCTACCGCTATCGAGAGCATGCATCTAGAATATTAAGTATGAAAGAGAGTAATGCTTGGATCGAGATTACATGATTTAGACAAAGTAAACTCAAGAAATATGAATAAACCCCATCATTTTAACCTTAATGCCAGCAATACAATATGTGTCATTTCCCTGTATGTCACTAGGATTGAGCACCGCGAGATTAAACCCATCACAACGCACCACTCAGACTAAAGATAAATCAATCTAGTTGGCCAAACCAAACTAACAGATCGGAGAGAAATACGAAGCTATAATAATCATGCATACAAGAATTCAGATAATGCTCAATGTATATTCACGAATAATCTGATCATAAAACCACAATTCATTAGATCCCAACAAACACACCGTAAATAAGATTACATAGAATAGATCACCATGGGAATCATGCTGAACTTCGTATTAAGATCAAAGAGATAGAAGAAGCCATCTACATACTAGATATGGAACCATAGGTATGTGGTGGACAAATCACACATCATCATGGAGGTGGAAAGGTTGATATAAATGGCCTTCGTGATCGATTCCTCCTCCAGCAGGGCACCGGAAAAGATCTCCACATGGCCTCCCGTCGCAACAGAAACTTGCAGCGGCGAAAAAAGTGTTTAGGGTGTCTCTCTATTGGTTTCATGATTTTGAGAATTTATGGAGGCAGAATTAGGTCAAAAGAGAGCCAAGTGGCGCCCATAAGTCATCAGGGCGCACCTACCCCACTAGGCACACCCTGTTGCCTTGTCGTCTCCTCATGTATCGTTAGTTCTCCAACCGAAGCTACGGGGTCCTCTTTTGGTCCAGAATTATGTTGGAGATATGCCCTAGAGGCAATCATGTATGATGATATTTCCTATGTGTTTATGAATAAAGATAGTCCTTCAACATTATCAATGATGTGTATTAACAAGTATGTGACTTTTTTGTGACACTATGCATCGTATGATGATTGTCTGAAATGGTCCCTAATCGAAAGGGTTGTGTGGATGTGCAACCAGTTAGACTAGCATATGACATAGTGGATGGTTCAGTCTCACTGACAATGTAGCATTGGATGCTAGCCAGATAATATGGACTCAGAAGGATTTGGTCGGATTCGACGTAGTTAGATATGAGTTGAGATAAGGTCTAAGTTGGATAGACCCAACTACGAGATGCATCGATAGGTCATTTGTGACTCTCTAGTAAAACATACATTCTATGTCCTAAGACCTGAGCTGGCGCATGTACTCGGGATGGTGACAAACTTGCTTTGGGCCGACCAAAAGCTACTCCATGACTGGGTAGTTACAAAGGTAGGTTTTGGGCTTGTCAAGACCCATGCTGCGAGATGGGATTTGCCCCTCCGAACAGGAGAGATATACTATGGGCCCCTCGGGTGATCCGACCTGTAAAAGCATGGCCATGCAATATGGATTATGAGATAATCCAAAGTGTTGGTCGGATTCACCGGAACGAGAAGAGGTTGTGCTGCTACAAGATGACCATGTCGCCTTGAGCACGACAACGTATATCATGTGGAAAAGGGAACAGAAGTATGAAGTACATGTTCGCCTAACCAGCCTCATGAGACACTTGGAGTCGCACCCTTTGCTAGAGGCCGCTACCAAATAGCCAAGTCGGATGTGATCTCACTCGTGACCAAGTGAACGAGAACCTAAGGGGTCGCATGCTTAAGGGAAGGAACACATGGGCTTTAGGGTCCATGCGAGGCCCAAGAGTTGAGCCTGCGTCAGATGCCTATATATAGTGGAGGTGCATCACTCTTATTCAGTTGATCACTTCAATGACATCATTAGGGTTGTGCATGTGTTTCACCTAGCCACCTCCACTTGCCGCCGCTGACTGTGCGATCCAAACCTAGCAGTCCGTCGCACGGTGTTCCTCCTGCACGCGCGGATACCGTTAGAGGCGGTGCACTTGTGCCACTTCAGCAAACCTGCATGTGGGATCTGGCGACCAGTTGTTCGAGGGAGATCGGATGAGGAGGAGAGGACCACGCGAATGCGCTGCCCCAACTCTATTTCCAGTGCACGACACTGCGCGTCTAGTGGTAACAATGTGTGATCCATCTCCGTAGCATGTTCTTGGATGTTCTACGCGTAGGAAAATTTTAATTCGCATGTGATGCACCTACGATATAACCCAACAGCGGTATCAGAGCCTCTGCTAGTGGTTTTGGATTCAGATCGGATGCATATTTTATATGTGGAGGCGGCGTATGAGATCCATCGTCATTCTTGAGATCGGCTATGTGCACGGATGATAAGATCAACTACACATCGAGATCGTGGAGGCAATGTTTTCTGTCAATCGGAACCGATGAGGTCGTGACACAATTTACCTCTACCAGTTAGTTTCCTCCGTCGGGGTTAACAGTGAAACATAAATCTGAATCGGGTTTGCGATGATCGATAAGATTGGTGAGATCCATCGGTGTTAAGAGTGAAACATAAATCCAGACCATCGTGTGCGCAACGTCGTGTATTTGGTACACGATGACACAAACTGGTAGAATGGATTATATGCATACGTTTTTTTGCATGTATGTTTGATGTGAATAGTATGGTTCATATGTATGTGATGCATGTGTGTAATTTAACATGACCAGTGTGTCATGATAGTCAGCCGACAGGAGCCAAAGTGCTGTCATTTTATTGTATAACGGCCTCCAATTCGACTTGTGATTCTTTGTAAATTCATTACTAGTTGTAGTAGTTGGAGGACAGAGGTCAAGTTCGAGGTTTTGGCGTCCTGGTGTGAGGAAAAGATGGAGTTCCGCCTTGGTCATCGGAGTTGGAGCCGACCATGGAAGGACAGCCATGAAGGAGCCATAGTATTTCACATATTTATGTTTATATGTGATTGATATTGCTTCTTGTTTCTATGCATGTTAGAATGGTAGAAAGATCCTTTGTTAATATCAACCACATTGCCAGGATGTTGCACCTTCGCACGTCAAGTGCGTCTAGTGGTGGGATCATAAAATTGAGGTGCTACTAGGTGTCCTTCAACTCGAGGGTTTGTGTCAGACACGGACATGCACTACATCAGGTTAACTTGACAAGGCTATCAAACCGGTTTTGGGCCTTGTTGCGAACAAGGTTGGGAGGCGGGATATAAGATACCTACCCGACCGACACGAGTCGTATATGTATACAATTAGCAAGTATTTGCTTACCAGATAGGCAAGTTGACTAGCAGTGATGCCAAAGCTCACTAGACGCTTGTGCTAGTCGAATCTTGAATCACTGAGAGTTTGTGGAGGGATGTCGAATTTAGTGGGAGTAGTTATGTTTTAGGCTTGAATTAATCTACATAAACACATTGCATAGCGACTGCATATTTTCTGTTGTAGATCATTGACACCACATGCTCAAAACTTTGCGTTGAAATCAATTCTGGAAAAGGATAAACTGAATGGAACAAACTTTACCACATGTTATAGAAATTTGAAAATTGTTCTCAAACACGATAAAAAGAACATGTTCTATAGGATCCACTTCCAGATGTAGGTGCCTATAATGCTAATGCCACAACCAAGAATGCCTACCAGAAACTCGTTGATGAATCTAACAAGATGAGTTGTCTTATGTTTGCTTGTATGGAGCCCGATTTGCAACAACATTTCGAAGATACTGCAGCTTTCGATATGATCGAGAGTCTCAAGAGCATGTTTTGGGTGCAGGCTAGGATTGAATGGTTCAACATCTGGCAATCCTTGATGGATTTTAAGCTGAAGGAAGGTGATCCACTCAGCCCACATGTGATCAAGATGATCAGATACGTGCAAGCTTTGGATCGGTTGGGCTTCCCGCTCTTGGATGAGCTAGCTACTAATGCAGTTCTGGGTTCTCTTCCAGCTAGCTATGGGACGTTCATCTCGAACTATCATATGCATGGCATGGATAAGAAGCTCACTTAATTGCATGGGATACTCAAGGTGGAAAAGCAGGATATTAAGAAAGGGACACATCGAGTGTTGATGATGCATAACTCGGCAAAGTTCAAGAAGAGTTTGTCCAAGAAAAAGGGTAAGGCAAAGGGCATGGAGAATGTTGTCTCCGCTGCTGAGCTGAAGTCCGGATCGAACTCAAATACTATTTGCTTTCATTGCAAGGAAGCTGGTCACTGGAAGAGGAACTTTAGCAAATGGCTTGTTGAGCATGGCAAGAAGGCCGGAGATGCTTCTTGAGGCAAAGGTACACTTGTTACATATGTTATAGACATTTGCCTTGCTGACATACCTAGTAGCTCTTGGGTATTTGATACCGTATCGGTCGTTCATATTTGCAACTCGAAGCAGGGGCTCGTAAGAACTAGGCGTGTGGCACAAGGGGAGATTGACATCAGGGTCGGCAACAAAGCAAGAGTTGTTGCATTGGATGTCGGCACGATGCAGCTCCAACTTCCTTCTTGATTTATTTTGGCACTTAGTCGAAACATTATTCCTGCCTCATGCTTGATGAGTCAGGGTTATGTATTAAATTTAAAAGACAATGGTTGTTCATTTTATTTGAATGGGATGTTCCATGGCTATGAAACCATTGTAGATGGGCTATTTATTTTGAATATAGAAATGAAACCAGACTATAATGTGAATGCCAAGAGGCATAAGCCTAATGAGATAAATCTGACATAGTTCTCGCATTGCCGGTTTGGACACACTAGTATGAAACGCATGAAGAACCTCCATGATGATTGACTCTTAACTTCGTCTGACTTCGGGTCATTCCAGACTTGCGAATCATGCTTGCTAGGCAAGATGACTAAGTCTCTTTTTGCGAAGAGTCGCGAGAGGGCGTCTGGGTTGTTGGAACTTATACACAGTGATGTGTGTGGTCCAATGAGCACAACGGCCATAGGTGGCTATCGGTACTTCGTTACTTTTACCAACGATTTGAGTAGATATGGATACATATATTTCTTGAGGCACAAGTCAAAAACTTTTGAAAAGTTCGAAGAGTTTCAGAGCGAGGTTGAAAATCAGCTCGACAAGACGATAAAGCTTCTACAATCGGATCATGGAGGTGAGTACATGAGCCATGAGTTCGATGAGCATCTGAAAAGTCGAGGTATAGTACCTTAGCTCACCCTGGTGCACCGCACAGAAACGACGTGTCAGAACAGAGAAATTGAACCTTGTTGGACATGGTCCGATCGAAGATGAGAAAATTGGATTTACCCTTGTCATTCTGGGGATACGCTCTAGAAACCGCAGCTTTCACACTTATCAAGGTACCATCAAAATCTGTAGACAAGACACCACATAAGACGTGGATTGGGAAGAGTCCTAGTTTGTCTTTTCTAATGATTTGGGGTTGTGAAACATTTCTCAAGCGACTCATGTCAGACAAGCTTACAGCCAAGTCGGATAATTCCATATTCATTGGATATCCGAGGAAAACCTTGGGATACAACTTCTACAACCGAGAAGAGAACAAAGTGTTTGTTGCTCGAAATGGGGTTTTTGTAGAGAAAGAGTTTCTCAGTCGGTAATCCACTCGGAGAATGGTGCGAATCAAAGAAATTCCAAAGCCACTCGGGGGCGAATCGTGTGGTGATGAGAACATACCAGAGTCGGTTAGAAAACCCGTAGTGGAGATGGCACCGGAGCCACAGAGGTCGGATAGATTGCGCACAGTGTATGATGTGTTGTTTCTAGAAAGCGAAGAGCCAGCCACGTATGCGGAAGAGATGGTGAGCCTGGATTCCTAGGCACGGCTGGAGGCCATGAGATCCGAGTTAAAGTCCATGGATGACAATCAAGTCTGGGACTTGATTGATCTTTCGCCTCGCGTTGTAGCCATTGGTTGCAAATGGGTCTGTAAAAAGAAAACCGATACAGATGGAAATGTTCAGATCCACAAAGTTCGGCTTGTCGCTAAAGGTTATGGACATGTTCAAGGAATTGACTACGATGAGACCTACGCGCTAGTAGCGATGCTAAAATCAGTAAGGATCATACTAGTCAGAGGATGTATACATGATACAACCCGAAGGTTTTGTCAATCCAAATAACGCTAGTAAAGTATGCAATGTCAAGAGATCCATTTATGGATTGAGGCAAGCAGCTCGGAGTTGGAATATTTGTTTTTATGGTGTCATTGTTGGCCTTGGTTTCATCAAGAAAGAAGAGGACTATTGTTTATACAAGAAGTCTACTGGGAGCTCAGTAGTATTTTTGATCTTCTATGTGGATGATATACTACTGATCGGAAATGATATTTCCATGCTAAACTCAGTCAAGGAATCAATGAATGGAAAGTTTTCAATGAAAGACCTTGGAGAGGCAACGTACACTTTAGGCATCAAGATTTATAGAGATAGATCGAGGAGGCTGCTCGGCTTAAGCCAGAGCACATACATAGACAAAGTGTTGAAGTGGTTCAACATGAGTGAGGCTGAGAAACGGTTATTGTCCATCTCACATGGTATAAGGCTAGCAAGACTCAGAGTCCTACGACTTCTGATGACCGAAATCGAATGAGTAGGATTCCGCATGCCTCGGCAATAGGATCCATCATGTATGTCATGGTATGTACACGACCTGATGTTGCCTATGCAATAAGCTTAACAAGCAGATACCAGGCCGATCGAGGTGAGAGTCATTGGGCAGCGGTGAAAACTATCTTGAAGTACATGAAAAGAACTAAAGAGATGTACCTAAAGGAAGGTGTTTGGATTCAATAGTTCCTGGAGGATCTTGGTGTATTCCCGGGCTGGTCTATACCGTTGGAGCTTTATTGTGATAATTCAGGTGCCATCGCACAGGCCAAGGAGCCGAGACAACACCACAAAAGCTTGTACACAATGGTGACAATAATTTGTGCAAGATTCACACAAATGGAAATGTTGCAAATCCGTTGACTAAACCGCTTCTACAATCCAAGCATGAGGGGCATGTTAGAGCTATGGGCATTCAATGTATATTTGATTGACTGTAGTGCAAGTGGGAGCTTGTTGGAGATATGTATAGGATAGAAAATATGTCTAGAGGGGTGTGATTAGACTACTTGACAAGATAAAAACTTAGCATTTCCAAATTTTAGTTGTGGTCCAGTTTAGCAATTATGACTAGTCAAGTACACCCTACACATGGACATCTAAGAGTATAGCAGTGGAAAGTAAGACATGCAAATGTAAAGTACATGCTAAGGTAGGGAGATCAAACGCAAAGTTTGACATGGCGATTTTTGGCATGGTTCCCATAGGTGGCTCTATCGTCCATGCTAGTGGAGACTTCCACCAATAGAGGGTAATGGCTGCAAGAGTCCACAGAGGGATCTAGCCACAAGGGGTCCATGAAGAAGCGGCTTTGTCTATTCCACCACCGCTTCCGTACACATAGGACTAGCCTCACTCATGGTAGATCTTCACGAAGTAGGCGATCTCCTTGCCCTTACAAACATCTTGGTTCAACTCCACAACACGAAGTAGGAGGCTTCCAAGCGACACCTAACCAATCTAGGAGGCACCACCCTCCAAAAGGTAATAGATGTGGTAGAACGATGAACTCCTTGCTCTTGTGCTTCTAAAGATAGTCTCCTCGACACTCAATCACTCTCTCTCAGATTAGGCAGGGGTAGGAGAGATTGATCTTGTGGAAAGCAACTTGGGAGGCGAAAAATCAAGGTTCAAATGGTTGGAATGGAATCTCTTGATCTTAACACATGAGTAGGTGGTTGTCTCTCACAAAAATGGATCTCGCAAGTGCAAGCGTGTTCTGAGTGCTTCTTCTACGAATGAGAGGTAGGTGGAGGGGTATATATAGGCATCCCCCAAAATCTAACCGTTATAACATTATTGCCCAACTCGGTGACACCAAAATGAATCTCGATGGTACCGAGTTGCACTAAATGTGCCAACTTTTGAATTCTCGATGAGACCGATATAGGAATCTCGGTGGTACCGATACGATGACCTAGACTAGTTTCCAAATCTCGGTGAGACCAATTTCAAACTTGGAAATTCCAATTCTCGAAATCTTCTCAACGGAAAGTTGGTCACTGAATTTCAGTGTCACCGATGTGAAAGTTGGTGGTACCGAGATGGTAGGGTTTGACATAGGTTCTATCAAGTGGTAAATTAGTAGGGCCAAATGGAAATGGTTGGTGGCACCAATTTTGCAGGTTTGGCCTTCAACAAAGATATTGTAACAGCCCGGAACCTACACTCCAAAAGATTCCCTTTTTATTTCTTCATCGTCGTGTGATTTATTTGGTTGTCACATTCATCATCACGTCATCCGCATTGCATCGGCACTCTGTGTCGTTAGTTTTCAAATTTTTCATCCGTTATTAGTTGTCGGTTCTCTCCATTTTTGTTGATGACCGTTTTGATACCAACTACACATGCACACGCCCGTGGCATCATTAAAATGTTATTTTTACAAGTGTGTTTAAAAATTTCTCGGGTTGGGTTGAAAGTTGGTGTGCAGTCTTATTTTCGTGTAGGTAGACCGCCTACCAATTTTTGTCGCAGTTAGAGTCCGTTTGATAGCCCGAACTGGTAAACCTATGACGGCACCATAGTTGGTCAAACATTACACATTTTCGGCGTTTAAAAATATGATGTCGGGCTGCCCATTTTCCCTCTCTTCTATACCTAGCACCTCTACACTATGCATAGACCCTATGCGCAACCTATCCCAAAGACATTGTAGGTTCGAAAGTATGTCTAGAGGGGGTGATTAGACTACTTGACAAGATAAAAACTTAGCCTTTTCCCAATTTTTAGTGTGGGCCAGTTTTACCAACTACAACTAGTCAAGTACACCCTACACATGCATATCTAAGAGTATTGCAGTGGAAAGTAAAACATGCAAGTGCACGTAGAGGGTAAGGTAAAGAGATAAAATGCAAAGGTTGACACAACGATTTTTGGCATGGTTCCGATAGGTGGTGCTATCCTACATCCATGTTAGTGGAGACTTCAACCCATGGAGGGTTACAGGTGCGAGAGTCCACGGAGGACTCCACCCTCAAGGGGTCCACGAAGAAGCGGCTTTGTCTATTCTACTACGTCTTCCGTCCACACATGACTAGCCTCACTCACGGTAGAGCTTCACGAAGTAGCCGACCTCCTTGCCATTACAAACATATTGGTTCAACTCCACAATACGAAGTAGGAGGATCCCAAGAGACACCTAATCAATCTAGGAGGCACCACCGTCCAAAAGGTAATAGATGTGGTAGAATGATGAACTCCTTGCTCTTGTGCTTCTAAATATAGTCTCCTCAACACTCAATCACTCGCTCTTAGATTTGGCAGGGGTAGGAGAGATTGATCTTGCGGAAAGCAACCTGGGGAGGCTAGAACTTAAGGTTCAAATGGTTGGAATGGAATCCCTTGATATCAACACATGAGTAGGTGGCTCTCTCTCAGAAAAATGGATTTGGCAAGTGTAAGTGTGTTCTGAGTGCTTCCTCTATGAATGACAGGTAAGTGTAGGGGTATATATAGGCACCAACTTTCTCAAAAGGTAGCAACTTTGAATCTCGGTGGAATCGGTATACACAACTCGGTAGAACCAAAAAGGTAACTAACAGTCAGATGACATAACTTGGTGGCACCGATACAGAAACTCGGAAATTTCAATTTTGTGTACCGAGGCAACAGACTGTTGGTCACCCAAACTTGGTAGCACCAATGCAGATTCAGTTGTACCGAAAATGTAGGGTTTTGATGGGATGTGTCTGAGTGTAAAATTGGTATGGTCGAGTGATAAATGTTGGTGGCATCGATTTTCCATATTTGGCTTGGGACACATACATTTTGTGGAAGAGTGGCCGAGTATTTTTGGTGGCTATCTCTAAGCACTTGAGCAACCAATACATCATAATACCACATCTCCTTTTAATAGTATTGGCTTTCCTATGGACTCAAATAAAGTGTAAGATGAAGAGTCTTCTTTCCTGAAGCTTTAGCCAATCCTATTCCTTCCTTAATCAAAGGGGCATCTCCACACAATCCTATAGCTAAAGCATCTTTGAACTTTTCTGAAATGTACTAGGATAAATTCATTAGTCCAATGATGCATATGTTGTGATTAATTACCAAGACACCTTAGGGAGCTATTGTGCTTTCAAATCTCCCCCTTTTTGGTAATTGATGACAACATATGGATCAAAGCTTTGACAGAAGATATAATCAATGATTAGCATCAACACTTTGTGAGGTATGTGAAAAGCAAGAGCTCCCCCTAAATTTGTGCATTATTTTAAATTTGTGTTTGAATGCAAATGCACAATCGATTAGGAAATGGGTTACTCTTCCATGTGACATACAACTTGGTGGTGCACATAAGAGATAACAATGAATAGCAATGCACATAGCACCAAAAAACAAGTGAATGATCATGATATAGATAGATCAAAGGTAATAACATAGTAGCATCAAACAATCAAAGTGTATGATCAGACACACATCTAAATCGATAGTTTCATGCAAAAGACCAAATCAAGTTTTAAAAATCAAACAAGAGAAAATAAAGTTAAAAGCTCTCCCTCTCTCGAAGCCCTATTGATCTATACGCTTCTCCCCCTTTGGCAACAAGAACCAAAAAGTTCGAAGGTCTACTCTAACCGTCTCTCTGGGCATGATCTACTCCGATAGTGGATGTTGGAGTAGACAAGAGAGCATAGACGAAGGCTTCGGCTGATGTCGCTGGAGCAGGAGCTAGAGGTGTAGACACTTGAGGTGGTGGAGCAGGAGCTTGAAGCTTGAGCTGATGAAGACGGTCTATCTTACGGTACCGGCACAGCTGCTAACATGGTCTGGGTCGAGAAACGTGTGGTAGTACGAAGAGGTGAATCATCATCATCATCATCTTCATCATGTGAGCGTGGAATCTGCATTGAGTCAACTTCATGCTGAAGCAGCTTAACTGTGGTGGTCAACTCCGTAACCTTCACATTCAGGTCATGGAACTTTGTTTCCACGATCCTCTCTAGGCTCTTCTGGTTTAGCAGAATCTTAGAAATATTTTTCTCCATCCCTCGGATGGTGCTGACCAAGAACTATATATGTTCATCTCTGGTTTTTAGCTGGGGTGGGGGAACTGGAACATTCTTAGCGGCCTCTACAGCTATTGCCTTTGTAGCCTCTCTAGCTGTAGCTCAGCTTGGATGAGTGTCAACCATCACAACTTCATTATCCTCGAACTCCGGCTAAATTGGCAAATGAGGACGATCAAGCTGATATTCATGCTTTCCAATCTTGGCATTGATGAGCATCTGAATGTATGTTGCATATCTACAAGGTCTCTTCTAATCTGTAGAAGTTCTCCTCATAGTCTCAGCAATCAAATCCATGACTTTGAAGCGAATGTGGGTGTCTAAATGTTGCAGCATATTGATGGAATAGCCTCTAATCGTTGTGTCATCACCTGATTTGGGCATCAGGGTATGCCTCAAGATAGTGTCGGTAGTTGTTATTCCAGCTTGCAAGAAATAGACAGTCCAAAGCTTGTGAGATGGTAGGAAGTCACTTCGCACTGGCTTGTACATATTGGCCATGGAGTTGGGATTCTTCTTAGGTTCTGAATACACATCCAAGTCCTCTGCTTCTAACTTTGGAGCACCAATGATAGTAGCCCATTCTTCAATTGTGGCCTCATATCTATGGCACCAGTCATCCAGACAATTGCGTCAATTGAATAGAAATGAATTGTTGAATAGAATCGCATAATCATTTCATCATTCCAAGTAGGCATCTCTGTGCGAACAAAATCTTGAATGTCAACAAGATTGAAGTTCTCTCTCACATGAGGAAATAAATCTTCATTGGCTTTGATGTAATTCCAGTATACATATCTCATGTCAGTGGCTGCTGGACATTTGTCATACAGAACTGTCTCATAGAAGTATTGTTGTTCTCTTGTATGAAACCTGGGATCAACTGCAACCCTTCTCCTCACACCATAGGGATAAATCGCTCTTCACTTCCTCAACCCTACATCTCTTCTCTTCTTCATGTCTCCATCTATTGCATGAGCCTCATTGTGAAGTGGCAAATGAGGCCCTAACTTCATGAGAATAGGTGCATTATCAACATCTTCCTCTGCAGCAAAGGCCATGGAAACAGTGTCTTTCTCTTTAGCAGCTGCAGGTATGTCCTTTGTTGTTATATTGGGAGCTACACGCTTCTTTGGAGCTTAAGGATTTGGATCAGAAGGCTTCATAACATCTTCCATAAGCTTCTTTTTCTTCTTTGGAGGAGGCCTTAGCTTGTACTTCCTCTTCCTCTTCCTCAACAATAGCAGTTTCTGCTGGGTCTAGATACATGGAAGTTTGTCTACCAATGACATGAATGGTTCTCTTCCTGACTCTCTTCACACCTGGCTTCTTAGGAGGTCTCTCAAGGGTTAGTGTCACCCCTTGCCTTGCAGACTCTAGAGCTCTCATGTGAGAAGGTTTAGCGTACTCCTTCCAGACAGTTCTCTTGACAACACACTTCTTTTTCTGCTTCTGGGGAGCAGAATAAACAGGAACAAAATCTGAATCTTCTTCATCAGAATTCAGCTTTCTCCTGCTCCTTGTGGTAGCCTTTGGCAAGCTATTGGATATGGGGGTGACTGTATCACAAGGGAGCCAGGTGCAAAATTGCAGAATTTTTCAAAATTCGAACTTCGAAACTTTGGGTATGATCTGCTGCAAAATGTATTTTGATAGCACCGGGTTGAAATTTTTGGAGTCACCGAGACTGACCACTTGCATTAAGACAGACTTGGGCAGCCTTTTCGGTGTAACCGAAAAGAACAACTCGGTCTCACCGAAGTGGTTCTCTGTAACCCTAAAAACTAAATCGGTGGAACCGATTTTATCAACTCGGTGTCACCGAGATGCATGTAGCGGGAGATCAGATCGAAAAAAATCGATTCTCTATTCTATGGAATTTTCTAGTGGTGATGAGGAGTTTCACACAGTGGATTGCAAATGGGAATTACCTAATGCATGTGAATCAGATAGGGGAGCGCATAAGGGGTAACATTCATACCATAGCCGAGTGATGAATCCGCTAGGCAACGACGGCGTCGAAGATTCCATCGGCGGCGACAAATCCCAACGGCAAAGGCACATGGGAAAGCAAAGGCGACGACCAAGGGGTCCTTGTGCGGCAGTTTGGGGTTGGGAACACGATGTCTAAAGATAGAATTTCAAAGTGTCGGGTCCTCAGGTATAAATACCCCTCACTGTTTGTGTCACCGATATGAAAATTTTGGTGCCACCGAGTTCCACTACTATCTGTTGATAGGGAAACTCGGTGAAGCCGAGATCACGGTATCGGTGGTACCGAGATTAAAAACCTAGATTAACTTTGAGAATCGGTCGAACCGAGATTTTTTGGTTGGTTACACCGAGATTCAGAAAGAGGTTTTGAAGGCAACCCTTATCGTCATGCAACTCCGGGTGCTCCTCACACAAAGGAATCGAGAAGTGCCTTTTCAAGTTTTGTGATGTAGCATGAATAAAACTTGAGACGAGAAAGCATATATAGCTAGAGAAGGGTCCTAGGCATTCTTGTCTATCCAATTGGAAAAAGATAAATCAAAAGCCAAATATCAAAAATTGGATATCCTCGAATGAGAAAAGATATGCACACTTATACGTCTCCAATGTATCTATAATTTTTTATGGTTCCATGCTATTATCTTGTCAAACTTTGGATGTTTTGTATGCATCTTATATCTTTTTTTGGGACTAACTTATTAACTCAGTGCCAAGTGCCAGTTCTTGTTTTTTCCGTGTTTTTGACCTTTTTCAGAGGAGAATATCAAACGAAGTCCAAACGGAATAAAACCTCCGAAAAGATTTTTTCCGGAATAGAAGATACGCAGGGAGCTTGAGAACCAAGGCAAAGGGCACCATGGGAGGCCACAAGCCCCCTAGACACGGCCTGGGGGGGGGGGGGCGTGGCTTCTTTGCCCTACTTCTTCCGCCTATAAATCCCCAAAAAATCTGAAACCACGGGAGAGAGCCACAAAAATACTTTTCCGCCACCGACAGCTTCTGTCTCCGCAAGATCCCATCTAGGGCACGTTCTGGTGCCCTACCGGAGGGGGGATTCGGACACGGAGGGCTTCTTCATCAACACCATTGCCTCTCCGATGATGCGTGAGTAGTTCACCACAGACCATCGGGTCCATAGCTAGTAGCTAGATGGCTTCTTCTCTCTCTCTTGGATCTTCAATACAAAGTTCTCCATGATCTTCATGGAGATCTATCCGATGTAATCCTATTTTGCGGTGTGTTTGTCGAGATCCGGTGAATTGTGGATTTATGATCAGATTATCTATGAATCTTATTTGAGTTTCTTCTGATCTCTTATATGCATGATTTCATATCCTTGTAATTCTCTTCGAGTTGTGGGTTTCGTTTGGCCAACTTGATCTACAGTTCTTGCAATGGGAGAAGTGCTTGGTTTTGGGTTCTTACCGTGCGGTGACCTCACCTAGTGACAGAAGGGGTAGCGAGGCACGCATCGTGTTGTTGCCATCAAGGGTAAAAAGATGGGGTTTATATCTATTACATGAATTTATCCCTCTAGATCATGTCATCTTGCTTAAGGCGTTACTCTGTTTGTCATGAACTCAATACACTAGATGCATGCTGGATAGCGGTCGATGTGTGGAGTAACAGCAGTAGATGCAGAAAGTATCGATCTACTTCTCTCGGATGTGATGCCTATATGTATGATCATTGCCTTAGATATCGTCATGACTTTGCGCGGTTCTATCAATTGCTCGACAGTAATTCCTTCACCCACTGTAATATTTGCTATCTTGAAAGAAGCCTCTAGTGAACACTATGGCCCCCGGGTCTACTCCACATCATATTTTCAGCCTTACACTTTTACTTTGTTGCACTTTCCGCCTTCATATCTCACCTTGCAATCAATCGTGAAGGGATTGACAACCCCTTTGTAGCGTTGGGTGCAAGTTTGCTGTTTTTGCGCATGTACTTTGGAGACTTGTCTTGATACTCCTACTGGATTGATACCTTGGTTCTCAAACTGAGGGAAATACTTACTGCTACTTTGCTGCATCACCCTTTCCTCTTCAAGGGAAAAACCAACGCAAGCTCCAGAGGTAGCACACACCAACATGCTCACACAATAAGATGTCCAATGAAATCATGATGAACATGCACAAACATCCTAGCATATATAAAGCACTTTGGCAATGAAGAAGTCATCTATATATGAGTATATTGACTTAGGAGTCAAGTAAGAATACTTGATCATAGGTCATACTCATCGATTAAGCACGAGTGGGGTTACCACTTTTACATAATGCATGAATGTGTTCATATCATTTAGGAGATGCTTGTACTCAAGTCTTAGAGTAAAAGCTCCCCCTATTTGTGACATCCCCCCTAAGAGGGATCAACTAACCTTGGGTTTTGTCGTAGAAGACTTCAAGTAGGTGAAGTAGTGGTGGATGCTAATTGTTGATGAAGTTCATCTTGAGTTGGGAGAAATCCTTGTTGTTTCTTACTCTTCTCACCTACATGGGTTAGTACCAAAGCAAAACGAACAAACAAAAGGATATCTATGGACATGGAGTGAAATACATGGGAGGTGATGTCCAAAGATGCTTTAATTACATTGTCCCTTGCTCACCTTTGAGGGAATGTGTGACTCCTTGAACTATTGCATTTGGTTGAGGTTGATTGCATATAGTTCTTGCCAAAATGAATGGGAGTGAATTTCATTGGCGGAGTCACCCCTCAAGAACTTTCTTGTTCTTCCTCTTCGGGACCCACATCACCCTGTTGGGAATCCTTGGAGTTGTGAAAGCACTAGATGAGGTAGTACTAGAAGTGTCCTTGGGAACCCACTCAACCTTGTCTTGGGGATCTTCTTCAAATGAGTCAATGTCCTCTTGAAGCTTTCCCTTGCCCTTGTTATTTTGTGGTAGAAGGCCATCTTGTGAGCTTGTTCCCTTGGGAGGAGTAGGATCATACTTCTCCTCTTGAGGACCAAACTTGGGAATGGTATATGGACCTTCTTCCCAAACATCTACGTTGACGTTGAAGTAGCCAACACCCTACTTCTTTCGATGGCCTCCTTGCTTGCGCACAATTTCCTCGAATTGCTTACTTCCGGCAAGACTCTTGAAGACGCCTCTCTCTATAATTCCTTTCAATAAATCGTTTTCTTGGTCAAACGTAACTTGGCTAAGAGAATAATTAGTGCAATCAAGAGAGCCACTAGCAAAAATATCATTTGATTTAACTTTAGCATTGTTGTTACTAGAAGAAGAAGCTTGCTTGCCTTAGTTAGTAGTGTTCTTAGGTTTAACTTGTGGAACAAAAGTAGACAAGAGTAATCGTTTGGCTAGATAACGGGAACTCATCTTTCGAAGATCATCATTGATTGCTTTTAGGAACTCATCCTATTGCTCTAAATTTAGCTTCTGGAAGCATAACTTCTCATGAGTTCTTGCAAGCTCTCTATGATCTTCTAGAGTAGTTTCATGAGCTAACTTAAGAGTTTTAATTCTTTAGTTAGTCGTTCAATCTCTCTCTTATCATCATCATTCGATTTCTCTTGACTAGCATGGAAATTATTAAGTTCATTTTCAATATTATCACTAGTCTTATCAAGGAGCAAGTCATCTTCTTCTAAGAAGTCATCCTCATCACTATCAAAGTCAAAGTAGTCGCGGTGTAATACCTTGGGACCTTTTGCCATGAAGCAGTTTCCAATCCCTTTATTTGGTGAATCAAATAAGTTGTAGGAGTTGGAGGAAACAAGTGCAATGTCGGTAACACCTTCATCTTGATTGTAGTCAGAGTTGGAGTGATAGCTTCTCTCGGATTGGTTATCATACTCAGAGTCAGAAATCCAATCACCAACATGAGCTTGATGTCTTCTTCTTGAGTTGCTCTTGATGTACTTGTCCTTCTACGATTTGCTACCTCTCAGGGAGTGTCTTCGTTCATAATGATCTTCTCTACTCCTTCTCTCTCTGCGAGGTGACTCATCTCTTGAGCTTCGTCTTCTAGGTGACTCTTCTCTTCGTTTGTGGGGAGTCGAGCACTCATTTGAAAAGTGTACGGGCTTTCAACAGTTGTAACAGTTTCGATCACGACTAGACGAATGCTTCTCATCATATCTTGAGCTTGAGCTTCTCTCTTTGCCTCTACTCTTGTAGAACTTGTTGAACTTTCCGAACATGAGGCTGATCTCTTCATTGGTAACAAGGTTGTCACTCGAAGTAGCGGGAGCATCGAATGAAGCTTTGTAAGCACCGCTTGACTTGTTATGCAACTCATTTTTGTCCTTGAGAGACATTTCATGAGGAACAATCCTTCCATTGACTTCGGTAGGCTTGAGATCTGTAGTTGGGCATCATTTGGATTAATGTGCACACGGTGTCGTATATTCCATCCAAAGCTTTAAGTATCTTCTTGATGATGAATTTGTCGGTCATCTCTTCGCTTCCTAAGCCGACAATCTCATTTGTGATGAGAGCTAGCCTAGAGTACATCTCAGCGACTCCTTCACCATCCTTCATCTTGAACTTGTCAAGTTGACTTTGAAGCACATCCAACTTAGATTCTGTGACAGAATTAGTGCCTTCATGCATATCAATTAAAGTATCCCAAAGTTCCTTTGCATTCTCAAGGCGACTGATTTTGTTGAATTCTCCGGAACACAAAAAGTTTAATAGGATGCCACACGCTTGAGCATTGAATTGTAGCATCTTCAATTCTTCCGCTGTGGCATCATGGTCTGGTTCTCTCCCTTCTCCAAAGAAATCACCTTGCACACCAACACGAACCACACCCCAAACGGAAGGATTATGACCTAGAATATGCATTTTCATTTTATGCTTCCAACTAGCAAACATAGTGCCATCGAAATATGGACCTCTACGGTGATAATTTCCCTCACTAGACGCCATACTATCCTAGGTCGTGAAACCAATGCAATGGAGACCAAAGCTAAATACCATTCGTAGGATCGAAAGTATGTCTAGAGGGGGGTGATTAGACTACTTGATAAGATAAAAACTTAGCCTTTTCCCAATTTTTAGTGTGGGCCAGTTTTAGCAACTATGAGTAGTCAAGTATGCCCTACACATGCATATCTAAGAGTATTGCAGCGGAAAGTGAAACATGCAAGCGTAAATAGAAGGTAAGGTAGGGAGATCAAACGCAAAGGTTGACACAATGTTTTTTGGGATGGTTCTGATAGGTGGCGCTATCGTACATCCATATTAGTGGAGACTTCAACCCACAGAGGGTAACGGCTGCGGGAGTCCATGGAGGGCTCCACCCACAAGGGGTCCACGAAGAAGCGGCCTTGTCTATTCCACCATGGCTTCCGTCCACACATGACTAGCCTCACTCACGGCAGATCTTCACGAAGTAGGTGATCTCCTTGCCCTTACAAGCATCTTGGTTCAACTGCACAACATGAAGTAGTAGGCTCCCAAGCGACACCTAACAAATCTAGGAGGCACCACCCTCCAAAAGGTAATAGATGTCGTAGAACGATGAACTCCTTGCTCTTGTGCTTCTACAAATAGTCTCCTCAACACTCAATCAGTCTCTCTCCGATTTGGCAGGGGTAGGAGTGATTGATCTTGTGGAAAGCAACTTGGGGAGGCTATAAATCATGGTTCAAATGGTTGGAATGGAATTTATTTATCTCAGCACATGAGTAGGTGGCTCTCTCTCTGAAAAATGGATTTGGCAAGTGTAAGTGTGTTCTGGGAGCTTCCTCTATGAATGAGAGGTAGGTGGATATGTATATATAGGCAACCTCCATCTCCAACCATTACACCCTAATTGACCAACTCGGTGACAGCGAAGTTACAAACTCGATGGTGAGGACTTGCTCAAAAGTTAGCAACTTTGTATCTCGATGGAACCGATATACACAACTCGGTACAGCCCAAAAGGTGACTAACGGTCAGATGGCACAACTCGGTGGCACCGATATAGAAACTCGAAAATTACGATTTTGTGTACCGAGGCAACACAATGTTGGTAACCCAAACTCGGTAGCACCGATGCAGATACGGTTGTACCAAAAAGGTAGGGTTTGGCTGGGATCTGTCTAAGTGTAAAATCCGTATAGCTGAATGATAAATGTTGGTGACACCGATTTTCCATATTTGGCTTGGGATACATATATTTTGTGGAAGAGTGGATGAGTATTTTTGGTGACTATCTCTAAGCACTTGGGCAACCAATTCATCATAATACCTCGTCCCCTTTTAATAGTATTGGCTTTCCTATGGACTCAAATGTGGTTTCTCACGAAGTGTATGATGAAGAGTCTTCTTGCTTGAAGCTTTAGCCAATCCTATTCCTCCCTTCATCAACGGGGCATCTCCACACAATCCTATAGCCAAAGCATCTTTGAACTTTTCTGAAATGTACTTGGACAAATTCATTAGTCCAATGGTGCATATGTTGTGATCAATTATCAAAACCACCGTATGGAGCAATTGTGCTTTCTGACCTCGTGGAACCCGAATCATACGGTCGTGGCAGTTGGGTCCCAATCAGCCCCGTAATACCCCAAATCATCATTGGTTTTGCAACTGGACTCCCTATCCTATATTTCTCGATAGTACGATGACAATTGCAGGGGCTGAGTTAGGCCCTACCAAAACTCACCCACTATATATGTATGTCCATTCCTAGCCTAACCCTAGCCTACCGTGTCCAATCCCTTGTTCCGCCGCCACATGGTCACGTTGGAATCCCGAGCTACCCAACCAGCGCTCACCCTGCTCGATCCAGCCGAGCCATCTAGCACCGATCCCCTCACCACCGCAGCCAATCAAGCCTCGATCTCCTTGCGTGTAGGCTCCCCTACTTCTTGGACTTGTCGGGCAGCCTGAAGTGGCCATCGTCCGCGTGCCCACAGGGCAGACCTCAGCCTGCCAGCTGCGGAGTCGCCTCCGCCACAAGGATGTTGGCGTTCTCCTGCCCGTCTCTATTTCCGCACGGGAGGAGCGCCTCACCCACCCCTAGATCTGCCGACCCCAAGATTCGCTGAGGCCTTGCCTCTGCCTCCATCTTCTGTCGGCGAGCAGAGCCGTCAGAGCGCCTCGCCATCACCTTGTTGGTCGTTCACTTCAGGTCCTCGGCCGGATCCATAGCGCCCCCTCCTTATTCCTCCCCCTCCTTCCCATCTCTCTTTCTCCGAGCTTCCTCTCACTCACGCTTTCTTCCGCAGGAACCATCATGGCAGACCAAAGCTTTGACCCGTGTTGCCCGCTCATCCTCGACCCCAGCAACGCCGACCTCCCAAGACCCTCCTTCCACATGAGGAACCGCGCCCCATCACCTATTAGCCGTCGGATTCGCTCCGTCCCGCTGTCCTACGCCCATTCCCGACGGGTCCCCGTCGCCAGAAGCCATGCCATGTCGCAACCTCCCCTGCACTGTCGGCCTTGCCTCAGTTTCAACCTAGAGACGACCGAGCAGGTCGTGCCCGTGGCCTTTGACCGCGTGCCGCCCGTGTGGACCTTTCCAGCGCATCTCGCGGATCAAACCAGCCTGCCTCAGCCTCCTCACCACATGGGCTTATCCCATGGTGAGCGCACTCCCCTTTGTCTTTAATGTTTGTGGAGGTCACCTACTACTATGTCGCGCATATGACCGTAGTCGAGATGGTTGGTTGCATGGGGTCATGGGTTCGATTTCCAACCGCTTGTGTATTTTGCCATGGGTTTTTTCCCTTTTGCACACACACCCTATCATGTTGGGCCACTCCACGGCCGTAGATTAGGCCCGATAACATTTTTACGGCGTGCAAATTTATCTATTTATCCAGAGATTCAGTTTATAGAAAACATCACCATTTTGCATGCTCATATTTAATTAACCGTGCACCGGATTTAAATGTTTTATAGACATAAAATGTGTAGAATTGTGTGTAGATTAATATTTTTCCACTTTCACACATGTTAAAAATATTTAAACGTGTTGTTCACATTGCTTTGCGTGATGCCATATTAAAATGATTTAATTCATAGCAAATTAACCATGCATCGGTTTTAAAACTTCATACATGAAAAATGCTTAGAATTTTGTGTAGTTTCACAATATGCCACTTTTATCCATGTTTAAAATGTTTAACCTTGCTATTTAATTAAATTTATGTAGATGCCATGTTAAAATGGTTTGTCTCATAACTAAATAACCGTAGCTCCGGTTGAAATGTTTAATATATGTAACTTCGCTAGAAAAATGTGTAGAATACCATGGTGAAATTTATTTTGCTGTTTAACAACTCTAAAATTGTTTATAGGCAGAACATTACCAAATCTTAATTTGCATGTGGGGACTTACCAAAATTGTTACGGCGTGATGCCATATTAAAATGATTTAATTCATAGCAAATTAACCGTGCATCGGATTTAAAACTTCATACATGAAAAATGCTTAGAATTTTGTGTAGTTTCACAATATGCCACTTTTATCCACGTTTAAAATGTTTAACCTTGGTATTTAATTAAATTTATGTAGATGCCATGTTAAAATGGTTTGTCTCATAACTAAATAACCGTAGCTCCGATTGAAATGTTTCATATATGTAACTTCGCTAGAAAAATGTGTAGAATACCATGGTGAAATTTATTTTTCTGTTTAACAACTCTAAAATTGTTTATAGGCAGAACATTACCGAATCTTAATTTGCATGTGGGGACTTACCAAAATTGTTATTCGTTGTTGCGGCCTCATTTAAACTTGTCTAGAATTTCATGTAGCTTCATAATATCTTTTGCATCCATGATTTAACATGTTGTGGATGTCATTTGCAAGCATTTTGCATTCATGCATATCATCTTGTGTTGCTCATATCTTTTAGACCGTAGCTCTGTTTTAAATGATCTATATATGTAAATCGACTAGAATGATGTATAGAGTCACATGGTCAACTTTATTTTGTTGCTTAACAAATATAAGATGTGTTTAGTTTAGATATGGACCAATTTATAAATTCACATATAGGGTCATTTTGGAAATTCTATATGTTGTTTCCGACCTCATTTAAAATGCCTAGATAGTGTAGTTTATTTATGCTTCACCTCTTGCCATGTTTAATCAACATTTAATATTGATGAGTATCTAAAAGGGAGTGAACTAAATATATGAACGTGGAGTTAGGGGGCGCCCTGAAAGTGCGTTATATCGACTAAAGGGGGGGGTGAATAGGCGTTTTTTAGAATTTCATCACGGAGGAAATTCCTTGTGATGAAATTACTCAATGATGAATTACGTGCAGCGGAAATAGCACAGGATCAGAAGTGCAAAGACTACTACAACAGATTACTTGGTGAAGGTTATGAGAATCGGTTTGCATAGTACGTAGGTACACAGAACACATGTGAAGATTAACTCGATTGAAGAATTTGAGGTTGAGGAAATTCAGAGAAAGTCTTTAGACAAATTCTTCAAACAACACAGATGAAAGTCTTCAACATACAACTTTGAGGAAATGAAAGAGTTGAAGAAATAGAACCCGTATCACAATGAAGACATTTGTTGATGACCCAGTTCCAACTGTTGTGATAGTTGTATGTCTGGTTTGGAGCGGTTTGGTATTGAAACCGAAGGACACACAGTCCCGGACACACATTCCCTACCGTATTCTCCTTGAGTTAAGGACACACAGTCCTCGCCCAACGCTCGTGGTAAGTCTTCAGGTAGACTTCCAAACCCTCACAAACTCAGTCACCCGATGATCCATAATTGACTTTTGGATGCTCTAGACCATGACGTCTAACCGTCTGGAGGATGCACAATCCCGAAAGGTAAAAGGCTTCAGTTCCACACAGGAACAAATTCTTCAGTGATGCTCAATCACTTGGTTTTTGGTTTGAGGTTTGGTGTTTGGGGTATTTCCTCACTTGATGATTTTCTCTCGAAGACTCTGAGGAATTTGGGTTGCTCTAAATGACAATTGTCAGTTTCTCTCGGAGCAGTCGACCAACCAGTGGTTGTGGGGGCCGCTATTTATAGCCTAGGAGCATCCCGACATGATTTGATATAAATGCCCTTAAATATTGTGACCGTTGGGTGGATAAGATCAGTGAGGTGGTGCGTGTCGCGGCAACGGTCGGAACTTTGAACTATCAAAGTCCTCATGTCTCTCATATTCAACACTTTGAGGCTTTGGTAGGTTTAGGCTTGGGTTGAGCATCATGAGAAAATTCATTCCGTAGTATTACTTCGACCCCCTTTAACAATACGGTGTTCCTATGACTCAAGAGTAAAGAAAATGAAACAGAAAGAGTAAATCTTCATGCTTCAAAGTCTTCACACAGTTTTTCTTCAGGAACCACCGAATTCCTCATTTTCATGAGGAATATCAATTTCATCGCGATCAATTCTTCAAGGTAAGACCAAAGTCTTCAGCCGAAGACATACATTTTTAGGGGTTGATATTCATCGTATAACTCAAACTTCTCAACGACTTATAGACCATGTGTACACTTATAAACACATTAGTCTCTTAACCTATAAGTCTTCAAACCACCAAAATCACTAAGGGCACTAGATGCACTTACAATCTCTCCCTTTTTGATGGTTGATGACAATTAGGTTAAGTTTTCAACGGGGATAAAAGTATGAAATGTAAGTACTGAGTTTGAGGAATTTGAAATCAAGATACCGAGAGACTCCCCCTGAAGATGAGCATATTTTTAGGAATTTGCTTTGTACAACAGATGCACATTAATGATTTATATCATGGAGATCACCCCCTGGATCTTGTAAATCATGCATACATTTGACATATAATATGAGGAATTTGAAAATGCTGATGAAAAATGGTGTCTGACGAATTTCAGCATGCGTGCATTAATAGACTTTGAGGAATAAGCATGCGAAGAAAAACGTTCAAAAGAGTCAGAGCACCATCGGGCTTAAGTTACAACTCATTACATCAAAACACTTCAGAAGAACCAAGAGTTTGTAACTTAATAATGTTTATAATCCCAAAAATAGATCCCGCTTGAAGACTAATTCTCAGATTTCTCCCCCTTTGTCATCAAGTGCCGAAAAGGGACAAAACTGAGGACTAACACCCTTTGAACAAATTCACTTCTTGGCTGATGTAGAGGCATGAGGATTCTTGGAGATAGGCTTCTTCCTTGGACCAGTCGCAGTGTCTTCTGGTTCTTCATTTGATTCAGCAGTGCGAAATTAAGAAAATGAACTATCCTCCAAGTCAGGAATTGGAATTGGCTTGAATTTCTTCTTTGGAGGCTACGACCAATCGAAGTCTTGAGTAAACCCCAATTCCTCAAGTTCCTCTTGAGTCTTTAGATGAGCCAAGGTGGCCCAAGTGCGATCAAACACCTCATGAAGATAATAGTTATTTTTGTTCACTTCATTCTGAGTTTCGTTGAGGGTTTTCACAATGGCACCAAACTGGCATTTCACCCACTAGTGATTGCGATCGACCTTTTGATGAAGACTGAGGAGTAGTTCTCTGTTATTCATCACTCTGGGAGCATTTGGGTTAGGAGTATCTTGTGTAGCACTGTCATCATATGAAGAATAAGAATCTGCCTTGCGAAATTGGCCATCAAGGGGCCGATTTCCTTCATCAATTACAAACTTGCCTTTGCCTTCAACATGTTCAAATGATTTCTTGATGACTTTGATAGGCGGCAGATATTCGAGGTGATTCTAAAAATCTGCTTGGTAGTTGATACCTGACCTGTTTCTGATGAATCTCATAATCCAAGGCGCATAAATCTTCAATTCAAATGGCAACAAGGCATTGTCAGCCAAAGTCCTCAAGAAGAAATCATGAAGATTCATAGGTATGCCATGGATGACATTGAACAAGATATTCCTCATGATGCCTATGACATCTTCTTCATCATCATGCCCTTTGATAGGAGCAATGGCATAAGACAGGATTCTGTACACTGTTCTTGGTTCATATTTCAAGTCTTGTACCACAAATCGAGTCCTTGGGGCTTTGTCCTTGGCCAAAGGCTTCATGAGGACTTCCATCAACTTGTTGGGCAGTTCTCTTTCATCATACATCAGAACTGCATCCCCTGAGGGAATTGAAATTGGTAGAGCTCGAAGCAATTCAGTGGCAGGAGCTTTGTAGTGCGTGTGCTGAGTCATCCAATCCAAAACCCAACTGTTGACACCCTTTGGGTCGCCAGAGATGTGCAGTGCGGCGTAGAATTGAAGAATGATGTCAGTGTTCCAATCTCCGATATCAGTACAGAAAGGCAGTAATCCAGCTTCGTGAAGAACGTTGAGGACTGGAGCAAAGCAAGGTATTTCATCCATATCACAGTGAGGAATATGGGTATGCTGAAATATCTTGTTTCTCCCACAGAGCACACAAGCATAATAGTTAAGCTGATTTTTGGTCCAAAACTTCATGTGTCTGATGCGAAGCTTGTCATATGGATTTTCACGAGTGAAGTACACGCGTTCTTCATAGAATGCCTCTTTATGAAACTTTGGCCTTTTGGAGAAAGGCTAATTTTGCTGTGGTTGAAGATTGTGCTATTGTTCTTGAGGAGTAGCCACTACCATTGCTATTTTTGTGTTTACCACAACAATAGCGGTTTTAGTGTTGGGTGCAGTAGCATTTTCTTCAGTTTGAAGATTTTCCTCAGCTTGAAGAATTTGCTTGTTGGAGAAGGCAGTTGCAATATTCGTTGTTGCATTGTCTTCAGCTGATGCAGCTGATTCTTGAGCAGACTCCTCACGAATGCTTCTTCCGTCAGAGCCGGTGAGGATCTCAGTTGCAGCAAGAGTTGGAGGGATTTGAGTTGACCTTGGTGAGTGAGGATGAGTTTCTTCCCAGAAATCATCATGAATTACTGGAGTGTCGCACCCAACATCATTATCACCCACTTGTTCTTCAGCGGTCTTTGGAGGATTGGTGGACTGAGGAATATCATCTATCTGTATTTCCTCATCCATTATTTCATCATCATCACCATCATCCATTTCTTCATCTTCTTTAGGAATGACATAGTGAACTCCGAAGGGAATGATCATGTATGATGGTGCTACATTCAGAGGGGTAGCATCCACCGGGGTTGATGAAGATTCTGACTGAGTAACCTTCAAACGTTTGTCCTCTGAGGATTCTGAGGCCATTGAAGCTTTTCTCTTTTTGGCTTCTTTCTCAGTCGCTTTGGTCTTCTTCACGTCTGATGCAGACGGAGTCACTTTCTTCACCTTTGAGGGTTGAAGTGAAGGAACAATTTCATCAGGCACTGGTGCAGTGTCAGACTTGGCAGTTTCTTCAGTTGGAATACCTTGAGGAATTACCTCAGCATCTGGTTCATCAGTTCCATCTTCCTTAGGCAGCTGAATGGTGTAACTAGACTGAGGTGGTGGTTGCTGCTTTGGAGGAGCAGTTTTCTTGTTGTATTCATCAATGGCAGCTGTTACAGCCTTGATGAATTTCACCTTGACGCCTTGACGATGAGAGTGAAGACTTGTATACTTGTCTATCGGGGTTTTGAGTTCAGCCTGAGTTGATACAAGTGCTTCAGGCGTCATGTTGAGGAGATTCTGGTTGAGGAATTTCTCCTTTTTGACTTTGCAGCCTTGCTTTCTTGGCTTGCTACTCTTTCCACTTAGCTTCACTGATAAACGTAGCCACCATATGGCTGACACCAGGGGGAAGCTTTAACTCATCAACCAGTGTGTTTGGATCTTCATTCCAGAGGTTGATGAAATCCAGCAAAACCTTCGGGTCCATGGCTAGAGGAATGGAGCTGTCGGAGGCTTGTGCAACCCGTTCCTGTTTGTTTCTGATGATTGCTTGGAGTGTTTCCTCATCGAATTCTTCACTTCCTTCTGATGCCAAAGGAACGTTGATGACTTTGCTTGGACATGGCCTGATGCCTCTACCAGCAGTCATTTTAGTCTTCAATAGAGTGGGTGAAGACTTTGCAGCAAAGCTAGTGGAAGACGACACTGAGGAACTTGATTGAGCAGGTTGAAGCTTACTGAGCTGCTTCTGTTGTGGGGGTGAAGAATGTGGTGATGTTGAAGATTTTGCTGCCGTTGCAGCCTTCTTAGGCAATTGCTGTTTCGGCACTGTAGTTGAGGCTTTGTGCTTCTTCAGCAAATTCTTCTTCTAAGGAATTGTTGTAGGAGAGGACTCAACAGCTGAAGAAGTGGCAGCAGTGGCTCCAACAGCAGAATCCTCATTGAATTTCTTCACATCTTGTTATGCCTTCTTCTGTAACTTAGACAAACATTTGTCTTTCTCATCTTTGTAATCCTCAATAGTTTCAACACTTGAGGGATGAGCGACTTGTTGATCACCCCGAGGAGGCCTCTTGCAAGGTGGCTTGAGGGCGAATTTCTTTGCATATTTTGGAGTCACATATCTGTACTCCTTCCACTCCTTAGCCCACCTGCGCTCAATCTTCCAAAGCCTTATCTTACGCTTTGCCATGGTCTCTTTACCATGTATTTCCTCATCTGGAGTGCAGTAGTCAGCATATATATCTTCAGGAATTTCAAATGTTGTGTTCTATTCAAGCTTCTTTCCTCCTTTCTGTTTCCGGTCATCCTCCATTTTCTTCAACTGAGGCTTTTGCTGAGGAATCCGAATTCTTGATGATTCCGAAGACATAGGTAAGGTTTCTTCGAGGAAGGTTGCAAATGAGTTAAGTTGATGAGAACCTAGAGATTCATCAGCTGACATTTTTGTACGTGTGAACAGAGTATAGGTGCGAAGAATTTGGAGAGGTCATATGCGTTCTCAGATTTGAAGAAATTGAATTTTTTTAAAAGTTGAGGAATTTGACTAGTGAGTTGAGGAATTTGACTAAGCATTCTGATCTTGGGTTCTAGAGTTGTGCGGGTTCGAGAAATCACACAATTGAGGAATCTCATGAAGAATCTTAGTGGCTTAGTGAAATTCATCAAGTGTTTGAGGAATGAGTGTGCATGGCTGACATACTTTCTGATGAAAAATAGATTTCTAGAGTCTAAAGTGAATTGCAAGATCAACAGAAGTAGTAAAATAGGATTTTATTTACCATGTGCGAATAACACGAAGAATTGAAGCAGTAAAAGAGAGAAGTTCCTCAGTTCAGATCTTGAGCACCCTAACTTGGCAACTGAAATCAGCTACGACGGTGGCGGAAGACTATTTGCCGCGGTCGGCGTGAGTCCGGCGACGGTGAGGACGAGGCAGTGAAGCTTTTCCTCACCGGCGATGAGGATGCTAGCGATGGCGCTAGGGTTGAGCTTGAGCGGAGAAGACGAGAGGACGAAAAGTTTTGACTGAGGGGTGTGACAGCCCGAGACCTACGTTCGAGAAGATTCCCCCCTTTATTCCGATTCCGTCGTGTGGATTCATTTGTTTGTCGCATCATCATCGCATCATGCGCATCATTCGCATTGCATCTACATCCCGTTGCCGCCAGTTTTCAAAGTTGCATCTGTTGTTAGTTGCCGGTTCTCGTCGTTGTCTGTTCTGAGCCCGACCGCACTCGCACGCGCCCGCGGCATCGTCGAAACCTTGTTTTAAAAGTGTGTGTAAAACTTTCTCTGATTGGGTTGAGATTTTACGTGCGGTCTTATTTTAATATAGGTAGGTCGCGTGTCAGATTTTGTCGCAATCGGAGTTCGTCTGGTACCCGAACGGTCGTTTGTAACGGCACAGTCTTCGGTCTATCGTCGGACGTTTTTTGGTATTTTTAAAACTCGTTGCCGGGTCGCCCGTTTCTCCCCCTCGTCTTAGACCAACACCCCTCTCTACATAGCCACAAAGCCACCTAGCAATTACTGCAATCGGTGCCGTCTGATCACGAACGGAGGGTCCAAAACATGCCAATCCCCTAACCCTAGTGCTTATTTCCTATTTAAGAAGACCTAACCTGCCTATTTGGGCACTGCCCCTAATACTCCTCGATCCCCACGCCGAGCCAATCCCTACCAGCGCCCCTACCTACCCAGCTGTCGCGGGCCCGTGAGCCCAGATCTGAGCCCGCCAGAGCTCGAACAAAGCCGTCGCCGTCGCGCAAGCCTGGAGAGCCCGAGCCCCCGCTCTCCCCCATGCTCCTCCTCGGCCCCCGCTCCCGTCTCTGTCCCAGGGTGTCTCGCACCGTGTCGGAGCGCGTCACCGGCGACCTGCCAGAGCCACCGGAGATGCCCTTGTCCTGTGCCGTCGCGTTGGTGTTCCCTGCTCCCATCATGGACGCCGCGCTGCCGACCTCCGCCTCGTAGTCATGGTCGCTGCCTCCACGCCGGAGATCTACCGTCGCCGGTTCACCCTGGTTCCCCTGCTTAGGTCCGCAGCCCTCCCGGCCGGATGTGTCTACCTTGGCGCCTCCTGCCAGCACCCGTCGGAGTTGCGCCGCCGCTGCTCCCCCCCACGATCCCGATTTGGATCAGGAAAGTAGGTAGCCCGACGAGATCCCTCACCTCCTCTTGCAGGTGGGCCGGCTAGCCGTGTGGCCCAGCTCCCTTCTCCACCGCGCGCCTCGGCCTGTTCGCCCCCACGTGGCCCAGCGACCCGGCCTCCTCGCCAGGCGGCTCCCCAGCGGCCCAGCTCCTCCTCCCCGCCAGGCCGGCCCGTGAAGCCGAGGTGAGCACCCCCTTCAACCCGCCTATTCCCCGCCCTAGGCACATTTTATTATCCCCCGCCGCTCTATTTAGGCCCGTGTAGGGTAGATTCTGCCCAGTAGTTATTTTAGGATTTAATCCGAATTTATTCTTTTTCAGAAAATAGGCTATATTTCAAACGTCCGTAGTTTTGAATCAGTATGTCGGATCGGAGCGAGTTATATAGGGATCTTGTGTAGTTTTGCACGTAGATTCATAATTTATAACTTGCATGCATGTTTGACATAGTTTGGCTTGCCATATGCCTAGTTTTGCGTGTTGTCCCAATAGGAATTGTTCCGTATTTATTTTTCGCGCGTATCCAGAATGCTCAAACCCCATAGATAAATGCTCATGTTTTTGGGGACCCTTTTCCATGTATTTTAGAGTAGTTGGTTGTATTTTTGCATGTAGGATTCCGTCGCTAGTTTTCTATACCGTGCTTAGGACATATTTTCGCATTTACGTGTGGAGATATTTTTGTTATGCAACCCCACATGTTACATATGTTTTCGGGGTAGAAAAATCCATAGGATTTAACTGTGCATTTAATTTTAGCTTTTGAGCAAGTTAGTTCGCGCGATATTTTGCCATGTTGCCCTTTTATTTATTTTGTAGGATTTATTCCGTGCTTGATATGATTAAGTTGTCAACTAGAGAGTTGCTCTTGGATGTTTAGTCTAGCCCCTGGTAATGTTGGTTGCAATAGAAATTCATGTTTAGGTGTGGTTTGTTTGTTCTTTACTTGCTAGAAAATAGTGCTGATTTGTAGATTCTGAAATATTTCTAAGTCTGAAATCTGTTATATTTTGTTGTTGTCTTTGCATGAGTTTATCTGGTGATCTGTAGCTCTTTTGAGGTTGGTGCAATGGAGTTAGTTGTAGACTTTAGGATTGTCTAGCATGTTGTGAATTTTCATGCCATTTGGAGTCATGTAGCTTATGGTTTTGCTGCTGTCAATATGCCTTCAGATCGAAAACTGCAGTTTCATAAACTGTTATTTTCACCAAGTCTGAAACTGTGTGTGAGAAGCCATTTTGTGACTTCTTGTCCTAGTGATCCATGCTTCCATGCTAGGTGTTATAAGTTGCATGTGGTAGTGCATCTTGCCTCTATTGCTTCATGCCGTGGTTGAGCATATTGGATTTGTGTAGCTCATAGTTGTAGGGTGTAGAAAATGCTATGTGGCTGGTTTTGGCAGATTGTAGTGATTTCTTGTTTAGCTTGTAGTTGTTGAACCATAGCTCCGTTGGACATGTTCTCTATGTGTAAATTGCTTGTAACGATGCGTAGAATCACATTAACCTATTTGTCTTGCTGTTTAACATACTTTTAAACGTGTTAGTTCAGATCTGGACAGAATTGTAAATTAACATGTGAGGTCGTCTCGAAGGTGCTATATGTCATGTCCGACCTGATTTAAAATGCCTAGATAGGTAGTTTAATTACGCTTCACCTCTTGCCATTTGTAACCACATTTAATATTGCCATGTACCTAATCGGGATAGAACTAAATAACTCGTATGTGGAGTTTCGTCAATATGCAACTCGTTGCATATTGAACTTCACTTAATGTGTAGTATTTGGTTGTTGTGAATTGACATGCCGTAACTTGCATGTATTCAGCCGTTCATGCATCATATGTGTTGTGCTTCGTGTGGTGAATATCGTGTGTTGATTCTTGTTTCCGGTTTGCTTCGTCTCGATAGAGTTCCGCAAGCGTGTCGGATTGTGAGGACCCGTTCGACTACATCGAATCGTCTGCTTCACGGAGTCATTCTTCTTCCAAGCGGGATCTCAGGCAAGATGACCATTTCCCCAGATACCATTACTATCATTGCCATGCTAGTATTATCGTTTCTGTCGCTATGTCTCGTTGCCTACCACATGTTAAATATCAGCCTCCCAACATTGCCATGAAAACCTTCAACCGGCTCACAACCTAGCAAACCACTGATTGGCTATGTTACCGCTTGTTTAACCATGTGTTAGCGTTGCTAGTTGCAGGTGCAGTTGCTTCCATGTGATAACATGGGTTCCTTGTTCTATCACCATATTAAATTCTATTTAATTTAATGCACCTATATACTTGGTAAAAGGTGGAAGGCTCGACCTTTCTAGCCTGGTATTTTGTTCCACTTTGCCTCCTTACTTTCGGCTACCGGTGTTATGTTTCATAATTGAGCGCTCCTAACACGATCGGGGTTGTTATGGGGACCCCCTTGATAATTTGTTTTAGACTAAAGCTGGTCTGGCAAGGCCCAACATTGGTACTACATTTTCCCAAAATAATAATTTTGTTAATACTGGAAGCATAGGGCGTCATGAACCCGAGGAGTAATTCTACATAATACAGGGAGGGCCAGTGCTGATGGTGCTGGTCCAAAACAGAGCAGCTTACTAACGCTACCCGGGGCAACTCGGCGTTTGGCGTGGTAACCATCGCTCATCCGTCGTGTCCTGAGAACGAGATACACGGCTCCTATCGGGATCGTCGACACGTCGGGCGGCCTTGCTGGATTAGTTTTACCTTCGACGAATGTCTTGTGCATCGGGATTCCGGTGATGCTTTGGGTAATCTTAGAGTTGAGGTTTTCCACTAAGGAGTCCGACGAGATCGCGAGTTTCTTGATCGAGGATTTCTATGCGGCTTGTGGTAATTTGTGATGGATTACTTGGAGCACCCCTGCAGGGTTAAATCTTTCGGAAAGCCGTGCCCGCGGTTATGTGGCAACGTGGAAACTTTGTTAAACACTGGTTCTAGACAACTTGAAGTTAACTTAATTAAAACTTGCCAACTGAGTGTGTAACCGTGTCTGTCTCTTTCATGAGTCCTTGTCCGATCGAGGACATGGTGGGGTTATGCCTGACGTAAGTAGGTGTTCAGGATCATTCATTTGATCATCAGTAGTTCACGTCTGTTATGCGTAGATCATCCCCCTCTTATTCCTGTACTCGTAAGTTAGCCACCTCATACATTGCTTAGTCGCTTGCTGCAGCCTTACCACTTAACCATATCTCACCAATTAAGCTTTGCTAGTCTTGATACCGTTGGAAATGAGATTGCTGAGTCCCATGTGGCTCACAGATTACTACAACACCAGTTGCAGGTACATGTAAGGGTTACTTGACGCGAGCGCGTTTATTGTTCATTTGGAGTTGCTTCTTCTTCTTCTTCGATCTAGGATGGGTTCCAGGCCGGCAGCCTGGGATAGAAAATTATGATGTGACTCTGATGTAGCTTGTGGCGGGTGTAAGCCAATTCTTCATGATGGTTATATATTGTACTGATGTGACTCTGATGTAGCTTGTGGCGAGTGTAAGCCAATTATATATATATCTCATCTTTTCAGTACATGTACTTGTAACGATATCCATTCTTGTGAAACGACGAGATGCGCTTCTATCCCTAACGAGGCCCCTGTGCCAAATTGAGGATAGGATTGCATCTTGGGCGTTACAGGGGGATAAGGGCCTATTTATTGCTCAGGTGAAAAATTGTTCGGCCGAAACTTTTGGACCGAACTGCCCTTGCCACTTCGTCTCCGCATGACACGTGGTGCCCATGACTGAAGCCGTGGAGTTCGTGGTTATCCGATCGTGAGAAGTGGGTCGAGTTACTGTGTAACGTTATAAAAATAACTTTTGAATTTTTGAGGATTTTGTTGCAAAGTCCTCGGCTGACAAGGACTCAGTGAGGAATTTGAACAAGTGTCAAGTAGAACGCATATGAAGAAATGAGAATAGACTTGGTTGAGCTTAGCATAGAGGGGAGTCGGGTCCGATCACATGCACTTAGATGAAATATCAAATTGAAGACTAAGCTATAAGTGACTGTTGTTGAGGTCTTTAAAATCTCATATATATATATATATATATATATATATATATATATATATATATATATATATATATATATATATATGTGTGTGTGTGTGTGTGTGTGTGTAAATTACCTGGGGCACCTAGGTGCCTCGGCACCTTGTTTGGATCCAAACCGTTAGTGCATTTTCTACATATAAATAATCATTAGTGTCTGCCAAATAATTCACTTTCCATTTTTAGCTTGCATGCTCTAGTACTCATGGTTATTGAATATAGATGGATTTCCAAAACAAATGCATGCGATTGAGTGCCTCTTAAATGACTTATTTCCTTAATAAACAATTATACTATAATCTCGTTAAAAATAATCTGAACACTCATACTTAGGTACGTATATACCTAATAATTTATTTTAGACTTTAGATACTTGTAAACGTAGGATAATATATTTTAAGTAAATATACTCAAATACCCGCAAATAAATAGTGCGTACCTTGATGTGAATTTTATTTGTAAAATACGGCTACGAATCTATCTGACTATATAAAATATAACAACGTATATACCAGGTTACGTAAAAAATGTCTAAAATATCAGCCTGACCACATAAAATATACCCAATGAACTCCTAGTATACCCACAAATTTACACGACATACTTACATAAATCTCCTAGTATATATCAATTGTACTTAAAAGTAAAACAATATATGCAATGTGTTTGTACACGTATATATCTGACTACATGGAAAAGAGTAGAAAACTGTTGTAGGTATCCCGTCAATGTATATAAAGTAAAATATGGCTACACATATACTCGACTACGTGAATTATGACATACATATGTATCTGAATACTCGGGGTAAAAGTCACACATTTGAGGGTATGTAGAGAAATACGATGGGTATGCACATACCCCCCAAAAATATCCTTTTTAAATACAAGTATATGTTTGACGACATACCGGAGTATTTTTCATGGAGAGAAAAGGTAACGATACCTTTTATACCCAAGATGATGATATACCAACGTATCTAATTGTCTATATGGCTTTCTATGTTATGTACAAAAGAAAGAAGTGCACGTATAAGAACTAAAGTTGGGCACGTACAATGGAGCATGCATGGCCTTAATTAACCATTAATTGTTGTTTTTCTCTATCTTGTATAATCTAGGTATTAAGGATCCATTTTAAGAAATAATTCTTTCCTAATAAAGAGCTAATGTGTTGACCCATTATTGTTAATACTAATTACAGATGCACGCATCTCAATGTAATCCAACGGTTTCTAGGCAAGGTGCCCAGGCACTTAGGTGCCCCAAACGGGTGTCCTATATATATACAAATGAGAATCATCAAACATTTTGAAGAATTTGAAGATTTTAAAGATTTTGAAAAATTTTAGGATTTTGTGACAAAGTGTCACATTGATGAATTTCAACTTTGAAAAAAAACAGCTTGAAGAATTTCAAAGTTGGGTGGTGGCGTGACCCACCTAAGAATGATGATTCCAGACGCCGCATACAATTATTGTAGGGCCCTAAGAACCAAATTCTTCATTAATCGCTTGACACTAAGAGTGATATTCTTCATTGATTGAAGAAAATCGATTCTTCGTGTGTTGCACATTTAAGTCATCAATTTTACATAAGTGTTAGGATGTGTGCATGTTTTCACAAAATATTTGAAGATTCTAGGATATTTAGCTCACACCACAACTTGCAAAACCTTCTCTCATCCAAGGGCTTAGAGAAAATATCTGCTAGTTGATCGTTAGTCTTCACATGATCGATGATGATATTGCCCTTGAGGACATTGTCCCGAAGAAAATGATGACGAATCTGGATGTGCTTAGTCTTTGAGTGTTGTACTGGGTTGTAGGCAATCTTGATTGCACTCTGATTGTCTCAATAGAGGGGCACATTCTTCATGTTGATGTCGTAGTATCTGAGGGTTTGCTTCATCCATAGCAGTTGAGCACAACAGGATCCAGCAGCAATGTACTCAACTTCGGCAGTGGAGAGAGAAACACAGTTCTGCTTCTTTGAGGACCAGCGGACTAATGATCTTCCGAGGAAATGGCAACTGCGTGATGTGGACTTGCGATCCACACGGTCACCAGCATAATCAGATTCAAAATATCCAACGAGGTAAAGATTTGAGCCCTTGGGGTACCATAATCCTAGTGTTGGTGTGTGAGCTAAGTATCGAAGAATATGCTTCACAGCCTTATGGTGTGATTCCTCTGGTTTTGCTTGAAAACGAGCACACATGCAAACACTAATGAAAGGACGTGGATGTCGCCTAGAGGGGGGTGAATAGGCGCTTTAAAATAATTGAGGTTTAGGCTTGAACAAATGCGGAATAAAAATAATAGTTAATTTGGCAAGCACAAAACCTAAAACAACTAGGCTCACCTATGTGCACCAACAACTTATGCTTAGCAAGATTAAACAACTAAGTGATAGCAAGATATATGACAAGAAACAATATGGCTATCACAAAGTAAATTGCATAAGTAAAGGGTTCGGATAAGAGATAACCGAGGCACGAGGAGACGATGATGTATCCCAAAGTTCACACCCTTGCGGATGCTAATCTCCATTTGGAGCCGTGTGGAGGCACAATGCTCCCCAAGATGCCACTAAGGCCACCGTAATCTCCTCACGCCCTCGCACAATGAAAGATGCCGTGATTCCACTAAGGGACCCTTGAGGGCGGTCACCGAACCCGTACAAACAAGGTTGGGGCAATCTCCACAACTTAATTGGACGCTCCCAACAACACCATGAAGCTTCACCACAATGGCATATGGCTTTGAGGTGACCACAAATGCTCGGGGCAATCTCCACAACTTAATTGGAGAGCCTGACGCTTGCTGGGAGCTTTACACCACAATGATTGAGCTCCGAGCCACCACCAAGCTTCTAGGGGTACCAAGTACCCAAGGGTAATAAGCTTCTCAACTTCTCACTTCCACGTATCACCATGGAGAACTCAAACCGATGCACCAAATGCAATGGCAAGGGCACACGGAGTGCCCAAGTCCCTCTCTCCGAAATCCCACTAAAGAAACTAATGCTAGGGAGGGAAAGGAGAGGAAGAACGAACAAGAACACGATGAACTCCAAGATCTAGATGCAAGGGGTTCCCCTCACTTAGAGGAGAAAGTGATTGGTGCAAATATGGATCTAGATCTCCTCTATCTTTTCCCTCAAGAACTTTCAAAAATCATTGGAGGGATTGATAGTTAGCAAGCTCGAAGAAGGTCAACAATGGGGGGCAAACTCAAGCTTAATAGATAAAGTTCAATGCGGAAGAATACCCACTTTTATAGGTGGGGAAAATCGAACCATTATGCTTCACAACTTGCACAGAGCGGTACTACCGCTCATGGGAGAGGTACTACCGCTCGGTAGGTTCACCTTCCATGCTGAGGCAAAAAGGATGCGCAAATAAAGTCCAACGAAGCGGTACTACCTCTCGTGGGAGCGGTACTACCGCTCGGTAGGTTCACCAACCATGCTGAGGCAAAAAGGATGCGCAAATAAAGTCCGACGTAGCGGTACTACCTGTGGGGACCTCGACTTACAAGTCGAGATCGCCGGATGAACGTGCTCAGTGATCCCAGAGATCAATGCTCACCGAACACACAGATACTGAATAATAAGAGTCTTACATCCAAGTACCAAGTTATTACATCACATGACCGAACGGTCAAGTTCACAAGGTTGGGCCTAAGGCCAAATCATACTGATACAACTAATAGCGGAAATCATAGAGGCTAAGCGGATGCCCATGCCATCAAGCCTACACCGGCGGGCATTCTGACTCGGAAGCGTCCTAGTTCGCAAGGGCGTCTCCGAAGACGTACTCATCTCCAAACTCCGGTCCTTCCATGTCTGGTCAATAATATAACTAGTGGTAAGCCAATGAGTACTTTTGAATGTACTCGCAAATAGCCCATGATATGAACAATGAAAGTGAAGGATAATAATAACATGCATCTTTGGTGGATATCTCTTGGTGGTAAATAAACATGATCACACGGATGCATCATAAGTTAAGAACTAATTTTGAAGAATAGGTTACATATATCAATATATCTGTTGAGGGCTGAACCATCCAAGTTCACCCTATATGCCAAGTCGCCAAACTTGGTCATATCATTACTTTCATAACAACTCCTTTCATCACAGATCACACACACTTGGTTTATGCGGAAACGACTTGACGTAGTTTAAGCATGATTACCCAACTGTCCTTGACCGTGGACACGGCTATTCGAATAGTTTTACACTCTGCAGAGGTAGTACGCTGGACCCACGAGATCCGGGAAACTTCTGTGTCATCCACGACTCGTGGTATGTAACATACCCGAGGTAAGTACCCGATCAATGCCTTTCCCCTGACGATACTAGACAAAGAGGTCCACTCGATTGGTACCCAGCCCACATGTTGTACGTATTACGAGCATCGACTCCGGACAGTATCAACCATGCGGGGACCAACGGTGTGCCTGGAACACATAAAAATGGCATAGTCGCCCTACCTGGCACGAACCCATCACGAGAGTGACCACATATCACTCCCGCCACTAGTAGTGTGGCTCTTTGCTAGCACCGACCAGAGTAATCAACAAAGCACCGTCCCATAAAGGGGTAACGTGGTCGTACAGGTAAGGTTGGGACGGTTGACACATCATAAATCTAATCCCATTTCCGAAACCATATTCACTCAAAATACCCGGTGCACCACTTCTCCGAAAGTGGCCACCTAACTCATCATCTCCCTCGGACATTAGTGGCAACCGGTTGGGTTTTCATAAACCTTTGATTTATGTCATCATCATGCTCATGCTAATACTATTCTAACTTTACTTGTCAACATGATATTAGCATGACCCTCATAGGTGGTAGGATCAAGCTTAATGCATGTGCTCCGGAGGAGCCAACGGTAACATCACTTCAATGATTTACCGACACTTATGATCACATGCAACGGAGATATTTTGCTACACTAGAATGCAATATAACATATGCTCACTCATGGTCAAAGGGTTGCTTGCCTTGGTCAGCTAGGTATCCAGGGTCTTCGAGGTCTTCCGCTCCGATTCCCTTGTCACACGGATTTTCTATCGTCGTCAAAAGAATAAATAAGAAATAGCTCACTCAAAAACAGATCACAAAATCATTTTAAAAATGTTCTTTATAACTGATAAATCTAAGTGGCTATTCTGAAAAATATTTGCCTCTGATTCCAATGAAGGAACATTTTTAAAATCAACCAAACAGAAGCAAAACTATTCCAATTTAGTCCTTCTATTATTGTAAAACAGAATAGTTGCTCAAGAATTCATCCAATGGTATCATTAAATACTACATATTTTTAGAAGAATATCAGTGGAAAAATTATATTTTTACACTGGTTAAATATTTTTATAAAAATCTTTGAAATCACATTTCAAAAACAAAAGAAAATGGGCTAAGTCCCTGGCCTGGCTCGGCGTGGAACTGGCCGGCCCAAGGCCAGCCGACAGCCTGCCCAGGCGCGCGCACCGTCAGGTTTGAACCTGACGTGCGGGGCCCCGAGTTCAGCGACTGCGAGCAGCGAGGGGGAGAGAGCTGGGCCACCGACAGGTGGGGCACACCTGTCGGGGTCGTCTCCTACCTCTGGCATAGAGGAGGAGGAGTATGCCGGCGAGGTTGCTGACGTTCTCAAGCCCCAACGAGGACAGAAATGGGTTCGGCTCGATGCCGCCTACCTCCTGGTGGTTGGAACAACGAGGAGAGGCACGAGTTCGCCGACGATGAGGAGGCTGCGGCGGAGGAGTTTCGGGAGGTGGTCGAGAGGGTAGCTAGGGGCACAGAAATGCTTGGGAAAGTTGGGGGAAAGCTTCTTGAGGTCAAGGGGATCAGTTTGGTGGGTCGAGGGACACAGGAGCCGTCGTGTAGACGAAGATCGATCGGAGCTCCGAGGCGGAGGGGCCTCGGTCGATCTCGAGCACCGGGGCTGTGCTAGCTTGCTCGGGTGGCTAGGGACGTGCTAGTGCTCGTGGCGAAGCTGTCTGAGGGGTGCTGGAGCAAGGGGCTATTTATAGGCCCACGACGGTGAGCCGATTCGGGAGCGCTGGTGACTCATCGTGGCACGCATGGGGGTGCAGAGAGGAGCTGGGGTCGAAACCACGGTCCCAGGACGTGGTTTTGGACTGCCACAACCATCTACAACAGGGGGAGAGAGAGGAGTCGAGCATCAGTGGCCGCGCAACCTTGGCCGGTTCGGGTGCGCGCGGGCACGCGTCACACGAGATCTAGCGCGGGAGAGGAGGGCCCCTGATTGTCGCTCGATGCAGAGGGGTTGTCGGGGAAGAGGTTCGACACCTCGGGGGAGGCTGGAACTGGCCGAGAGGGTCGCCCCCACCTTGGTGGCTTCCTATAGCGCACCCAGAGCACAGTTTTGGCATGCCACAACATGCTGGTGCGCTCTGAGGCACTTTGGATGTGTCTAGCATGTCCTGGCACTGGCTGGGAGGGAGGCTAGCCATTTGGGTCCCGTGGGAGCTTCGGCTGGTCAAGGGAGTCAAGGAATACTGGTGCTGTCAGCTTTGAACTGAAGCTTAGATTGGGGTTTTGGCATTTCCACTTTGAACCAGTGAGGGGCCAGTTTGAAGCAAAGGGGTTGGGTTTAGCTATGGGTTAAAGGGGCTTTTACCCATCGTTCAGAAGGTGATCGACAGTGGTTTGGGGTAGTTGCACCCCACCACTGGTGCTGCAACTTAACAGGTTTGGGTTTGGTGCTAAAACATGGGGTTTCACCAATTTGAGCTCCATTGGACAAGTTTAGCTTTGTAAACTTGGAAACACCACCATTTGATCAGTTCTGTCCCTTTCAAAGAGAGTGTGGGGAAACTAGGTCCCACAAATCCTATTTTTGGTGTGGGACCCTCATTTGAGGTATTAGGCACTCCTCCAAAGTTTCAGCATCATTGGACAAACTTTGCTATGTAGAGTTGCTCTAACTCCAATCTGGACAGAAGGGGTTTTAGGGTTATTTGGGGTCATTAATCACCTTGGATCAAGGTGAAGCTTTATGTGGACACCAAATATGGCTTAGGGATACCACTGGAATTTTCTAGGATTTTATTGAGAATATTTCCTTTGGAAATATTTCAAAAGGTCAAAACAGACAGAAATGGTTTTCAGGATTTTACTCAAATAACTATAATATAAATAGGGGTTTAAAATCTTATGTATGAAAAATATATGTCCTTTTGATCATCTCCAAATTTAATCAGATTTTTCTAAGGCAGAAAAGTATTTCTCCATGTAGGAATACCATTTATGGCCTCGGAAATGGACATGTAATTTAATTAGGAAAATAATTCTAAAAATAATTATTTTGTGGTTTTGGAGCACTAAAATGAAGTTAAAATCAGATCACCAACTTTGGGTAGAAACACTCCTTGCCATCAAGGGCATGTAGTGCAACTCAAAGTAGGGTTTTACCTTGATCAGAAACAAGTAAAGGTTTTTGGAAATAATTCAATATTGTGAAATGGGGTTTTTATCATCACACAAGCATTCAATGACAATAATGGCACTCACATCATTAGTTTTTAAAAAAAATAACAAGTTCAGATTTTTGCATGGCAAAGAAGTGGTAGTAAAAACAGGGTGCGACACTACCGCTCCTAGCGCGGTACTACCGCTCGACACAAGCGGTACTACCGCTTGCCATAGAAACTACCTTAACTTCCGCATATGGACTCTGAATTCAACAAAACCAAGTTTGTTAGAAAGCTAACGTCATGGTCTAACACAATCTTGATAGAAATATCAATAATAAGCAAGTTAGAAAAGGCCCATAAGAAAATGGTGAGAACCCTTCCTCGAATAAGATCGGTAAAAACTCCCAACATCGAAAACATCATAGAAGATACATATGGACTCCGTTTTCGATGAACTCAAGCTTGTCATGAAGATGACCATAAGCACTAAAACTCACAAAGAGAAACACCAAATAAGAACCAAGAAATATGATGCAAGGATGCAAATGGTTTGAGCTCTCAACGAACGATACGATCAAGCTACTCACTCGAGAGCCCCCCTTCACAGTACAACAATATATCCTAAAATAGAAAACATATCAAGGGCAAACCTATACCTTGCACCTAGTCCTATTGATCTAGATGATGATGATCTTGGCTTCCTCAAGATGGACCACCTTTCTTGATTGTCTTGGTTTGATGAAAATTAGTTGATTGCTCCCCCATACTCATTATGGGTGAGCCACTCTTCAGCACATCTTCACAAGTCCATTGGAACCACAATGGACGGCAAGCTTCAGGCATGATATCTTCATGACGCTCCACTTGAACTTACAAACCGCAATTTTGATGATGATCACCACTTGATGTCATCCTTCATAGGTTGAATGAGATCTTCCTCTTGACACAAACCCATGGAGGCACACCTAACCCCATATAGAACTCTCACAAGGACCATGGGTTAGTACACAAAAGCATTATGGACAATGCTTACCATACCACGGGATCACTTGATCCCTCTCGGTACATCTTGTACACTTTGTGTGTTGATCATCTTGATTTACTCTTAGCTTAGTCTTGATCAACATTGTGTCTTTATTACCAATCTTTGGATGATACTTTGAATACCACCTTGGTCATCATATAAACTCCTTGACACTAACAGATGGACTTCAAGAAGTCCCTATGGACAAATCCTTCGAATATAACTTAAGGCAACCATTAGTCCATAGGGATTGTAATCAATTACCAAAAACACATATGGAGAAATATGCTCTAACAATATCCCCCATTTTGGTAATTGATGACAATTAGTACAAGAGAGTTTATATAAGGAAATAAGCATAACCAAGCGCACACACACAAAGCTATAATGCATGCGTACAAGATGTAAATGCTTATGCAATAAGAGCAAAACCCTCTATGCATATCCAAAGTAAACTCTCAAAACTTCTCCCCCATGGGCATCGATTGCCAAAATGGACAAAAGGTTTAGAAAGTCAATATAGTAGGTGGTCCTGCAAAAAGTTTGTACTTCTCAGCAAAAGAGTGCAATGAAATACACATAAATAATAATAAGAAGCTGGAGGAAAACGAACTATATTGAGGACCCAAAGATTGCAAAAAGAAGGATCGTATGCCACAAAGACATACAAAATAGAAGCACGCAATCAAAAGATACGAGATGGAACAAACAACCACATGGTCCTTTGAACCACATGAATAAAAGATATTATGATAAAGGCAAAGGAGTGTTTTATCAAAACTAGAGAAGCTCCCCATGATTTGTGCACTAGTAAGAGATTTTTGTATTTGATACAAGTGCACAAAATAGGATTGTTGCTCTCCCAAAATTAATAAAAACACACAACGAGTGCGAGAAGATAGATGAGACAATAAGCATATCACTTGCACAAAACAAATGGTTGAGCAACATGTAAAAGAAGCAATTTAAGAATAGGCTCAACCAAAATAATGTGTGTGAGTCATGGAAAAGCACTTGAGAAGACTAAGAAAGGATGACCATTACTCATCAACATAGTGTTGATGAAATGAGAAACAAAGTGCAAGACATGTCTTCTGATGACCCACAAGTATAGGGGATCAATCATAGTCCTTTCGATAGTAAGAGTGTCGAACCCAACGAGGAGCAGAAGGATCTGACAAGTGGTTTTCAGCAAGGTAAAATCTGCAGGCACTGAAATTGTCGTTAACAAGTGATTGTGTGGTGAGATGATTCGTAGAAAGCAACAAGTAACAAAAGTAGCAACGGTGCAGCAAAGTGCCCCAATCCCTTTTGTAGCACGGGACAAGCCTGGAGAAAGTCTTATAGGAGGAAAAGCGCTCCCGATGACACACGGGAATTTCTGTCATGCTAGTTTCATCATGTTCATATGATTCGCGTTCTTTACTTTGATAGTTTGATATGTGGGTGGACCGGCGCTTGGGTACTGCCCTTACTTGGACAAGCATCCCACTTATGATTAACCCCTCTCGCAAGCATCCCATAATGCCCCAAGTGTAAAGCTTTCCCTTTTTGAAACCTTCCATGTGGGACCACCTTGACATTGATATGAGAAAGCCCATGCTCATTATTTCATCTGATGTCACCTTATTAATTTCTCTTCCTTTGCATGCATGCATACCATACTTTTTCATGCCATGTGTTCTTGTTGTTGCAATGCGGTCATATGATTCCATGTGGTGCCTTGTGTTGTTGTGCATGTGATGTATAGCTTGTGTAGGGTGATGCATGTGATAGTATATGCTTAGGTTTCAAAACCATCTTCACCCCTCTCTCTATTTCTCCTATGTCAAGATTCTCTTCTTCCTTCCCTCTTTTAAAAATGCTCATGTGTTAGCTTAGAATTGTGGTGGATGAGATGTGTGATTTGCTGGTTTTGAATGGGTGTTTAAAAGGTGTAAGCAACTACAAAACAGCCCCTACCATGGTTGTTTTGTAAAATAAATACTTGCTCCTAAATTCTTGTTCTCATTTTTATTAAATAGGTATTGTTTTTACATGTCCAGGACAAGTGATATTTTAATTTTTTAGCACTTGTAGTTTTCTTGTGTTTTTGTTTTACTCCCTGTTAATTTCTGTAAATGGAAAGAGTCTAGGGAGTGTTTTTCCTTTTAAATGACGCCACCTGTGGGCTTCCTCCCACATGGCCGGCCCATCCTTCCATAACCCTCGCGCACCAGCCCACGCGTGTTCCTTCCTCCTCCCAGGCGCCGTCTCCCTCCCTCTCTGCCTTTCCGTCAGTCCCACAGAGAGAGCACACGTTGCCGCCGTGAGGGCACCAACGTCGAGGCCCCCCTATTTATCTTGGCGTCCGTGCCCTCTCCATCTTGTAGGGTTTCCCTCTCTCCGCCGCCGCCACCACCATCTCCTTCCCCATCTCTCTTCTCCTCCTTCAGGTAAGTCTTTGTAGATTAGGAGCAGCGAGAGAGAGAGAACCCCTTGCCGCCGTCTACCCCGCCTTCTCCGTCGAGCAGCGCCGACGGCCATGTACAGGGGCACGGGGATGGTGCCCGCGTCCCGTTTTTGTCCTGGGTGAGGTTGAGGAGCGTCATCACCGTTGAGTAGGAGCTCGTCTTCGCCGCGGACCCGGAGCCCCTTCGTTCTGCTTCGGTTCTGCATCCAGGAGCGTCTTCGTCGCCGATCTTCTTCCTCTCCATCGCCCTCTCCTCTGATCGGTTCCTCTCCTTCCTTCCCCAAGGTGAGGAGCATCGCCCCTTTCATCTTCCCTTGGTTCGGGCTAGATCCGCCGTGGCACTCGCTGTGCCTCTGGGTTCGTAGTAGTTCAGCTGTAGAGTATGCATGTGTGTGTATCCAGTCCTAGCAGAATAGCAGTAGCTTGGTGCGTGCCCGTGGTTGTTGTGGCATAGCAGTCGCATCGGTGGCGTAGGTAGATCTCCTGGCGTGCGCAGCAGCAGGCAAGTCCGGCGGCCTCCCCGTCGCCGACAGGCTCTGTAGGCAGAGCAGGGCCCCATGTTAGTACTCCTTGTTTGTGCATCGCCCTCTACCAAACGTCCTTCCGTAGCGCAATGGTATGTCTCCACGTATGTATTCGTGAGGTGGTGGGTTCGATCCGAGGGGAAGCCTCCCCCTTTTTGCATATATTTCGGCATAGTGCTTGCCACAGCAGAGCGGCTTACTTCTTTGTGTATCCCTTTTCTGTCAAATACCTTCTCCCTAGCCGAGTGGTAGTTGCGCTGATGTTAACAGAGGAGGTGCAGGGTTCGATTCCCCCTCACCCCCTTTTGTTTTGTTGCTTATTTGTTGTTTTCTCTTGTGTTGCTAGGAGTGATGCTATAGTGTTACAACATTATGTGATAGTGTATTTTTTTTTCTCCTTTCAAGTGCAGCTTGTCGTGTTATATCTTGTGCTCCAAGTTACTCTTATTGTGGGTGTTTGTGAGTAGCTAGCTTATGATCCATGTGATGCATTGTCTTGTGTATGTAGATGCATATAAGTAGAGCAAGTGTAGGGAGTTTTACTCTTCCAGGTTGGCAAGATTAGTGTGTTGTTATGTGGATGCACTAGTTTTCTTGTGTGGTGCAACTTATATAATAAGGAGTGTGATTTGTGTGTGGATGCCTCCCCCTCACCACATGTATTTGGTGTGTATGTGATGCACTAGGTTGCTAGCTATGATTAGCATGTGTAGGTGGAGTTTGTTAGTTAAGCATGTGTAGATTCTTATGTGGGTTGCACCTTGTGGGTGACACGACACCAAGGGTGTTCCTTTGTGGTGCTTGTGAGAGCGTGCACCATCACATGCCCATATGTGAGGGTGTGCATACTCTCTTGTTAGTATAGGAGTTATTTTATTTGTTGTGCTTGTTGCTAGAAATGATGTGGTGATGTGCAAAGCACATAGACATGAGGTCTACCCCCCATGTAACCCCCTTGATGTTGTGATCATGTGTACATGCTTGTGTAGGTAGCTCTCGTGATTTTGCACATGTGATGTAGCACTATTCACTATATAGGAATCTATGTTGTTTTTCCTTCCTAGTTTGTGATCACTTGTTCCAAGCAAGTGCATAGATTTTATATATGTTTTTGGGGTAGAATCTCCGAAGGAACCCATTGGTGAACTCAGTTTTGCCATTGGAACATTTTCTGGAGATGACATATTTCATTTTTCTTCTATGTTTAGAGCTTGGTTCCATGTGATTTGTTGAGCACAAAGGTTTACTTCTTGGTTGTGCTAGTAGAGGGTGACCCCCTATACCTCATGTTGGTTTCATATCATGATTAGGATTCCATATGTGGAAGTTATGCCCACTCAAATCAGGCATGTGGCTGAAATTCCAGATTAGTGAAAATCTGAGATTTTCACTAAGTCTCTCAATCTATTTATATTTTCTTCTCCTGTTGATGAGGTTGTGCAGGTCAATGTGTTGTGACCTAGCCTTAGCTTGCAACTAGAAAGTTGAAGCTGATATGTTTGTCTAGCGCCCTGTAAAATTTCATTTCATTTGGAGTCATGTAGATATTGGTTTGGCTGCTGTCAAAATGCTTCAGAGCATAGACAGAAAGTGAGAATCCGGAATTTTCACTAAGTCCCTGAAAACTGATATTTTTGGGAAAGTTTGCAGCCTTATAACTTCCTGTGTTTAATTTATTTTTGTGTGATTCTTGCTTGTGCTTGTAGTATTCTTGGATAGCTACAACCACATATATTATTTGTCATATTTGGGTTGCTGTAGGTGCTTTGCATGTAGCTCACAAAGTGCTATGATGTAGTTTATGGCAGATTGTGTAGTTTTGTCATTTTGATGTTTGTGAGTGCTTAGTTGATGATGTGGTGTTCTTCCTTGCTCCAAACCATCCATGTTGGTTTGTTTTATGTCTTGGCAACCTGGAAATACCAGGGTTGTGCCATTTGAGTCTGTGGTGATGATTTTGACACGTAGAACTTCATATCTTGTTTCGTTGATTCCCGTTGATCCGTAGCTCCGATTGTAATGTTCTTTATATGCTTTTGCATTGTTTTCTCGAGACGCATCTGATCATGTCATTATCATGCATGTCAAAATAGGTTAGCATGCAGTTCTGTCCAGGAACATGTTTTACTCCTTATGCTTGTGCTAGTGCTAGAAATAGTGATGCATGCTCATATTCATCTCATGCATCATGTGCTTGTTGCATCTTGAGGTGCTGTTGTTCATTGGATGTTATTCTTATGTTGGGTAGCACCGGGATGGGAGAACAAGTACGTGGATTCGGGAGAGTACGTGCAGGACGAACAAGAACCATTCCAAGCTGAGGATATCACAGGCAAGATGATATGACCATGATTCCATCTCTAGACTTGTTATGCTAGATTACGTTTTATTGTCATATGCTCCCTGCCTACCACTGAAATATTTGCCTCTTCTTATGCCATGAAACCAAACACATGTCCCTTCCTAGCAAACTTGAATGGCTAAGTAGGCTTTGCTCAGCTACTAATGTTAGTGTTGCTAGATGCAGGTGCTTTGCCTCATGTGATAACATGAGCTTGATATCATTATCTTAAATTGTGTTATTTAATTAATGCACCTATATACTTGGTAAATAACGGAAGGCCTAGCCTTTTTCCGTGTGCTTTGTTTCGTTATTGCCCCCATAGTTACCGGCTACCAGTGTTTGATTCCATATTGATCGCTCCCAACACGTTTGGGGTTGTTATGGGGACCCCCTCGATAAATCGCATAGTGTTAAGACTTGTCCGGTAGGACCCAACTTTTGTGTTAATTTGCTAATCACTTAATAATAATCTGCAGAGGGAATAGCTACCCCGAGGAATTTAATCAACAACCCGGGCCAGTGCTCCTCATGAGTGTTGGTCCAACCCAGAGCAGCTTATTACGCTCCCCGGGGCAACTCGGTGTTTTGGCGTGGTAACCATCGTTCATCCGGCGTGTCGTGAGATTGAGATACACGGCTCTTATCAGGGTCATCGACACGTCGGGAGGTCCTGCTAGTCTTGTCTTACCTTAGCGATATATCTTGCGTATAGGAATCCCGGTGAAGCTTTGGTTCTCCCCAGAGTTGAGGTTTTCCTCTAAGCAATCCGATGAGATCACGAGATTCGTGATAGAGGATTACTTTGCGGCCTGTGTACGTTTGTGATGGACTAGTTGGAGCACCCCTGCAGGGTTTAATCTTTCGGAAAGCCGAGCCCGCGGTTATGTGGCAACTTGGAATATTTTGTTAACATCTGGTAATAGATAACTTACACATAAGCTAATAAAATTGCCAACTGTGTCCGTAACCGAGACTGTCCCCTCGAAGATCTCTCTTCGATCGGGAACACGGTGGGTTATGATTGACGTAGGTAGGTGATACGTCTGCAACGTATCTACTTTTCCAAACTGTTTTGCCCTTGTTTTGGACTATAATTTGCATGATTTGAATAGAACTAACCTGGACTGACGCTGTTTTCAGCAGAATTGCCTTGGTGTTATTTGTGTGCAGAAATCAAAGTTCTCCAAACGTCCTGAAAATTTACGGGGAGCAGTTTTGGAAAATATCAAAAATACCTGCGCCAGAATCCACCTAAGGGGGTGGGCCAGTGGGCCACAAGCCCCTGCTCCACGAACACCCCCTTGCTGGCGGTGGGAAGGTTGTGGGGCCCACAGGCACCTGCCGCCCCCAATTCCAGCTCTATAAGTTGTCTTTCATCCCAGAAAAAATAAAAAGATAAGTTTTCATCGCGTTTTCGATACGGAGGCGCCGCCACCTCCTGTTCTTCATCTGGAGGGCAGATCTGGAGTCCGTCTTGGGCTCCGGAGAGGGAAAATCGTTGCCATCGTCATCATCAACCTTCTTCCCTCTCCAATTCCATGAAGCTCTTCGTCGTTCGTGAGTAATCTATTCATAGGCTCGCTGGACGGTGATGAGTAGGATGATATCTATCATGTAATCGAGTTAGTTTTGATGGGGATTGATCCCTAGTATCCACTATGTTCTAGATTTGATGTTGCTACTACTTTTCCATGATTAATGCTTGTCACTAGGGCCCGAGTGCCATGATTTTAGATCCGAAATTATTATGTTGTCACCAATATATGTGTGTTTTAGATCCGATCTTGCAACTATTAGTTACCTACTATGTGTTATGATCCGGCAACCCCGGATTGACAATAACCGGAACCACTCCCGGTGATGATCATAGTTTGAGGAGTTCATGTGTTCACCAAGTGCTAATGCGTTGGTCCAGTTCTTTATTAAAAGGAGAACCTTAATATCCCGTAGTTTCCTTTTGGACCCCGCTGCCACGGGAGGAATGGACAATAGATGTCATGCAAGTTCTTTTCCCTAAGCACGTATGACGACACACGGAATGCATGCCTACATCACATTGAGGAACAGGAGCTAGCCACATATCTCTCCGTGTTATAGTTGTTGCATGATGAATATCATCCAAACAAATCACCGACCCAATGCCTACGAGTTTGTACTACTGTTGCTACTGCCGTTACTTGTCTTGCTCTGCTGCTACTACTCTTGCTACTGCTGTTACTTGTCTTGCTCTGCTGCTACTACTGTTGCTACTGCTGTTACTTGTCTTGCTCTGCTGCTACTGTTGCTACTACTGTCGCTTGCTATTGTTGCTACTTGCTATTGCTGTTACTACTGCTGTTCCTTGCCATTGCTATTGCTCGTTACACTGCCGATACCTGCTACTTCGCTGTTACTACTTCCCTGTCACTATTGTTACTAATCTTTCAGTTGTGGTTGAATCTGACACATTCAGCTACTAATACTTGGGAGTATACTCTCACCTCCTAAGGCTTACCTACAAATTTGGGTCGAATACTCTACCCTCGAAAACAACATTCTTCCAGTTTCATTGCCGGGGAGTGCTAGCAGCATTCTTTTGGTGCCGTTTCAGGAGAAGGTTAGTTGTTATAAGCATTCGTCTAGCTAACGCTAGAGATTGCAGGATCAACACTTTTCTGGAGCCACTGCCAGGGAAGTACAACTGACGTCAGCATTTTTCTGGCACCGTTGCCGGGGAGGTATTGCTATATTCTATGAGTCACTTGGGATTTATATTTGCTGATAACTATGAAGAATCTGAAGGATCCGAAGACCAAAGTCTTTCCCTCAACTACGAGGGGAGGTAAGGAATTGCCATCTAGCTCTGCACTTGATTCACCTTCAATTATGAGTAAGTTTGCGACATCACCTCCTGCTAGAAATCTTGATATGTCGCTTGTGCTTGATGATGCTTGTGATACTACTGCTAGAGATGCTATGCCTGATACTATGCTTGATACTATGTCTAATGATGTTATGCCTGATACTATGCTTGATGCTATGCTTGATACTGCTAGAGATACTATGTTTGATACTGCTTTGCCTGATGATGCTAGAGATGCTATTTTGCATGATGATGCTATGCTTGATACTGCTAGAGTTACTCCTTTGCCTGATGTTCCACTGGGAGCGTTCCTTGATGCTCATATTGCTAGAGTTACTGCCAATGCTCGTGATGCTTCTGATACTACCGATGCTATTGAGATAGAACCTTCTTTTGCTCCTGCTAGATCTAGCTCTCCTAGATATGAATTGCCTGATATACCTGAGGGTTACGTTATGGAGGGAGAGATATCTGAGATTTTCTTGCGTGTAAGGATGCCTATGATGCTGAGAAATTAGTTCTCAAGTGGAAGGAAAAATCTCGGGAAGTTAGGATGAAAAATGATCCGAAGTTTGCCACTTCGCCTATCTTTGTCACCGATAAGGATTATGAATTCTCTGTCGACCATGAGATAATCTCTCTAGTCGAATCTGATCCTTTTCACGGTTATGAGTCTGAGACGGTCATAGCCCATCTTGCCAAACTATCCGAAATAGCCAACCTTTTCACTAATGAGGAGAAGATCCGCCACTACTATATCCTTAAGTTGTTTCCTGTCTCTCTAAAGGATGATGCTAAAGCCTGGTTCACCTCTCTTTCTCCTGGATGTGTGCGTAGTCCCCAGGAGATGGTCTATTACTTCTGTGAGAAATATTTCCCTGCCCATAAGAAGGAAGCTGCCTTGCAGGAAATATACAACTTTGGCCAACTCCAAGAAGAGAGTCTTCCACAAGCTTGGGGGAGGCTCGTCCAGCTACAGAATGCTTTGCCTGATCAACCTCTCAAGAAGAACGAGATACTTGATATCCTCTATAACGGACTTACCGATGCCTCTAGAGACTACCTAGATAGTTGTGCCGGTTGTGTTTTTAGGGAACGAACTGTAGAACAAGCTGAGACTCTACTAAAGAACCTCTTGATCAACGATAATGCTTGGACTATTCCCGAACCACCTCCGAAGCCAACTCCTTAGAAAAGAGGTATTCTATTCCTCAGTCCCGAAGATATGCAAGAAGCCAAGAAATCTATGCAAGAGACATGCATTCGATCTGAAGATGTCAAAAATCTACCACCTATCGAAGAGATCCACGGTCTCGATAACCCGATACAGGTAGTAGAAGTGAATTCTCTGCGTAGGTTTGATGAGAGTGATATTCCTTTTGATAAACCTGCTAGCCTATGCTTTCATGAATTTTACAACCTTGTTGCCAAACAACAGAGTTTCAATGATTATGTTAGCAGACATTTGGAACAAAGTACTCGTATGCTTAGGCATCTAAGTGCTTGTGTAGACAGAAATGTCAATGCTTTGAAGCTTCTGAGTAAACATGCCTCTATGATTACTACTCAGGTAGAACAAGCACTTAAAACTCAGAATGACTTGCTCAATGAATTAAGTGACAACTCCGTCAAAGTCATTACTAGAGGAGGCAAAATGACTCAGGAACCTTTGTATCCTGAAGGTCATCCTAAGAGAATTGATCAAGATTCTCAAGGAATCAATGCTGATACACCTAGTCATCCGAAGGAGAAGAAGAAGGATGATAGAAACCTGCACGCCAGTTCACCAAATACTGTCACACCTGAAGAACCTAATGATATTTCTACGTCTGATGCAAAAACACAATCAGGTGATGAACATGAACCTGGTGACAATGTGGACACTGATGTTCATAATAATGCTCAACCTAGCCATGATGAGGATGTGGAGATTGAACCTACGATTAATCCTGATAACCCACAACCTAAGAGATACGACAAGAATGACTTTACTGCTAGGAAGCATGGTAAAGAAAGAGAGCCATGGGTTCAGAGACCTATGCCATTTCCTCCTAAGCCATCCAAGAAAAGGATGATGAGGATTTTGAGCGCTTCGTTGAGATGATAAGACCCGTCTTTCTGCAGATGTGGTTAACTGATATGCTCAAGATGTCTCGGTATGCCAAGTACATGAAAGATATCTTGACTAATAAATGGAAGATACCAGATCTTGAGATCTCCACCATGCTTGCCAATTACACTTTCAAAGGTGGAACTCCTAAGAAACTTGGTGATCCCGGAGTGCCCACTATACCTTGCTCCATTAAAGGAAACTACGTAAGAACTGCCTTATTTGACCTTGGAGCCGGTGTTAGTGTTATGCTGCTCTCTCTTTTTCGTAGACTTGAGTTGGATAAGTTGACACCCACTAAAATTTCTCTGCAAATGGCCGACAAATCAACTGCTTTCCCTATCGGCGTTTGCGAGGATGTGCTTGTTGTGGTTGGTAATACCACTATCTTAACAGACTTTGTTATCTTGGACATTCCCGAGGACGATGGCATGGCTATCATCCTCGGAAGACCCTTTTTAAATGCTGCAGGGACTGTTATAGATTGCAACAAAGGCAATGTCACTTTCCATGTCAACGGTAATGAGCACACAGTGCACTTTCCGAAGAAACGATATCCAGTACATTGCATCAATCCTATCGAAAAGACTTCATCGATTCTCATTGGGAGCTTTGAATGCCCAATTCCTCGTGTCAAGATGAAGTATGATTTGCTTGTTGGGGAGATCCATATCCCCATTGAGGTGACTTAGTGGCTATTTGAAAATTCTCCGTTCTCTCTTGCGATTCGAGAAGGTTTTGTCATAAGGACTTGATCAATCCCATTGACGGATTTCTTTCGATGACCATGAAATGGAGAATCAGAGAGTCACATACCTCTATTTTGAGTCTTCATTTTCTGTTACTTAGAAGAAAAATGATAGAATTAGTTTAGCTTTTCCTGTTTTTTTGTTTTAGCGTCCCGGAGAAAAATACCTCGAAAATAAAAGTTCTCCAATGGTCCTGAAAATTTAGTATGATTTTTTCTGGAATTTTTGAAAATTTCTGGGCCTGAGAGCTGGTCAGGGGGCCTGACCAGTGGGCCACAAGCCCCCCCACCGCCACCTACCCCCTGGTGGCGGGGTGCAAGCTTGTGGGGCCCACAGGCACTCCCTCCACTCATTCCAGCTCTCAGCCTCTTCTTCCACGTCCAGAAAAAATTGTTTCGCAGCTCAAACCCGTGTTCTTGCTCATTTGGCTGTGATTTTCGATCTTCTTGCTCAAAGAACCATTCTCCGAACTGTTTTGGGGAAATTACTCCTTGGTAACTGACTCCTCCATTGGTCCAATTAGTTTTTGCTCTAGTGCTTTATCCTTCGCGTATTCTTGCGACCTTGGTGACCCTGTTCTTGAGCTAGAAATGTTGATTTTAGTTGGTCCCAAGTAGTTTTAGCACGTGATACGGTCTCTAGGCACTAGTAGGAGTAGTTGCTACAAGTTGGGTTGATCCTTGTTCACTTTTCTTTCGAAGTCTCTAAAAATTTCAGAATTTTTCAGAGCTATAAAAAGGAAAAGATGAGGAGGTTCTTGAGAGGCTCTTCAAGCCGTAACCACAAGGAGGATGAGAAGAACCACCCCAAGTACGTAGTCCCTCGAGTCACAGAAGTTCGAGCGTGCGAGTGGCCAAGTGATGAATTTTTGCACACTGCCGGACTTTATGAAGACTTTTATTACTTGGTGGAGAACGCAGGTCTTACTGCGTTCGTTGAAGATAAGTGCCCACAATATTTCCTCCTCACCAATATTTTCGTTCAAAGCTTCAACTTTTATCCGAGGAAGAATCCTCCCATGGTTGAGTTCATGATATACGATGTCCCCCAGTGCATGACGCTGCAGGATTTTTGCAATGTATGCAAATTACCTTATGTTGGGGATATCCGTGACCCTCGTCCACGGGACTTGGAGGATTTCATTGGTTCTACTGCTGTTGGAGAGGAGAGAGGAGTGTCTCGCACTAGAATTGCTAGCATACATTTTCCTGTGCTTCGATACTTCTCACTATTTGTGGGAAAATGTTTGATTGGCCGTGGAGAGGCTGGATCACTTAGTTCTCCAGACCTTGCGGTTTTGCGCGAAAGCCTTTATAACGGTAAGACCTATAGCTTGGGCGCTATAGTAGCTCAACGGTTGAACCTGAACCGTTCTAAAGGTGTTGTCTATGGAGGTATCTATGCTACCCGTCTTGCGAGACACTTTGAGATACCCATTAGACTGGGAGAGAAAGGAGAGATGCATCTCCCTAAGAGAGATCTGGATTATGACAGCATGGTTCGCCATGATTTTCTGGATAGAGATGCTAGTAGGCGGATGATTTATAACCTGGTGTTTAGTGAGGGTACTCGGGAGACTATTACCTTGCCTGCTCCTTCTTTATTTGATCTTCATGCAGGTAGGTACACTATTATACCCGCGAACATCTACGCATATTGGGGCTTGGCCCAACCACAGGCGCCCGCGCCCGAGCCGCCAGTCGAGTACCAAACGACAGTTTATCAGTGGGAGCCAGAAGAGCTCACACAGCAGTGGCATCCACAGTCTGCTCCAGAGTATCCTGGAGCTGGTTATTTCCCAGCATGGGAGTAGACCAAGCTAGGCCAAAAGCCTAAGCTTGGGGGACTACGTGTTCTCACCGACTTTACATTCATGCTTATGCTTTCACTTTGTTAGCCGGTGTTTACACTTTGCCACTGTATTATCCATGCTAGTTTCTTTTCGTTTTCTTGTTTTCTTGTTTTGTGTCCTTTAGAGAAAACCCAAAAATATTTTTCTTTCTTCTTTTGCTTGTTGGGAGTTTTCCCGTGTAAATAGTTTCTTTTTCTTTGTGTCAAGGTAGAAGATATTGGTTACAATGCTTAGTGGTTCTTACATGTTTACCTGTTTATCTTTCAAAGAGCCATATTACTTTGTCTTCTCCTTTGTGTTTGCCTGCAGATTCTTCTTAGTCCAATGCGCTTATTATCGTTTTCATCATTCGATCGTGCAAATGAAAGGCAACAATGATGATATATGATGAAGTGACTGAGACTGAAATGTTGGTATGAACTCTATCTATTTTGTTTTTGTAAATATGACTAGCTTGTCAACCCAGATTTAGCTTTGTTGTGAGAGAACCATGTTTGCAATGACAACTTAGAGATCATAGTTTCTGATGCCATGCTTATTTAGCTGAGAGCTTATAATGGTTTGTCTTGATTGCCAACATAGATTTTGAGATGACTATGATGTAGTATGATAGGATGGTATTCTCCTTTGAATGTTTCAAGTGGCTTGACTTGGTGCATGTTCATGCATGTAGTTGAAACAAAATCAATATAGCCTCTATGATGTTCGTATTCATGGTGCTTTATATCCTGTTCATGCTTGCATTCAATGTTAGTCAAACTCATTGCATCTTGATGACTGTTGTCGCTCTCTAGTTGGTCGCTTCCCAGTCTTTTGCTAGCCTTCACTTGTACTAAGTGGGAATGCTGCTTGTGCATCCACTTCCATAAACCCAAAAGTTTTTCCATGAGAGTCCACCATACCTACCTATTTGCGGTATCTACCTGCCGTTCCAAGTAAATTTGCTTGTGCCATTCTCTAAACCTTCAAGAAATAAATCTGTTTTGCATGCCCGAACCGCTTATGTGGTGACAGAGGGCTATTGGTATCTTCCATGCTAGGAGTGTTATCCTCGACATGTGTTTATTCACAGTCATTCACGAGAAAGGGGTCGGTATTTGGGATGCCCAGTTCCATGCTTAAATCGAAAGCATAACTGTAAAACAAGACTCCCCCCTGGATTGATGTTAGTATGGACGGAACCCAAGGATTCGACTAGCCGTGGAGTGTGATTGATTGGTGGTGGGGGAGTTAAAACTTTACTTTTCTGTTTGGGAACCGCCTATAGCATGAGTAGCATGGAAGATATTGAGAACTCTTGGTCATTGCGTTGAGAATGAAAGCATGCCACCCAAAATTATTATCTTTGTTTTCAAAGCATGAGCTCTGGCACCTCTGCAAATCAATGCTTCCCTCTGCGAAGGGCCTGTCTATTTATTTTCCTGTCGAGTCATCCTCCTCTTTTATAAGCACCAATTAGAGAGCACCTATGTCATTTTTATACTTTGCTTTTGATCGATATTGAGTATGACTATGACTGGATCTTCGTTGCTATGAATTACAATGTTTAGTCAGCCCTTGATCTTTGAAAGTGCTCTGCATTTATGTTTTGCGGTCTCAGAAAGAGCTAGCGAGATACCACCTATTCATATTGCTTCCTGCTTGTTTTGATTGAGGTGTTGGTATTTGAAACTCATTATTATTTGCTCGTTAGCTGATTATGCCATTGATATTAGTTTACCGTGAGACCTTTGTGTCATTTGCTTATGTGGTTAACTTGTGATCTTGCTGAAATTCTGGTTATGAGTTAGACATAGGTGCAATAACAAGATCAAACAGAGTTTGTCAAAGTTTTTCTTTCTCTCTCAGTTTGTCAACTGAGTTGCTTGAGGACAAGCAAGGTTTTAAGCTTGGGGGAGTTGATACGTCTCCAACGTATCTACTTTTCCAAACTCATTTGCCCTTGTTTTGGACTCTAATTTGCATGATTTGAATAGAACTAACCTGGACTGACGTTGTTTTTAGCAGAATTGCCCTGGTGTTATTTTTGTGCAGAAATCAAAGTTCTCCAAACGTCCTAAAAATTTACGGGGAGCAGTTTTGGAAAATATAAAAAATACCTGCGCCAGAATCCACCTGAGGGGGTGGGCCAGTGGGCCACAAGCCCCTGCTCCACCACCACCCCTGGTGGCGGTGGGCAGGCTTGTGGGGCCCACAGGCACAGCTGCCCCCAATTCAAGCTCTATAAGTTGTCTTTCGTCCGAGAAAAAATAAAAAGAGAAGTTTTCGTCGCGTTTTCGATACGCAGACGCCGCCACCTCCTGTTCTTCATCTGGAGGGCAGATCTGGAGTCCGTCTTGGGCTCCGGAGAGGGGAAATCGTCGCCATCGTCATCATCAACCTTCTTCCCTCTCCAATTCCATGAAGCTCTTCATCGTTCGTGAGTAATCTATTTGTAGGCTTGCTGGACGGTGATGAGTAGGGTGAGATCTATCATGTAATCAAGTTATTTTTCATGGGGATTGATCCCTAGTATCCACTATGTTCTGAGATTTGATGTTGCTACTACTTTGCCATGCTTAATGCTTGTCACTAGGGCCCAAGTGCCATGATTTTAGATCTGAAATTATTATGTTGTCACCAATATATGTGTGATTTAGATCCGATCTTGCAAGTTTTAGTTACCTACTATGTGTTATGATCCGGCAACCCCGGAGTGACAATAACCGGAACCACTCTCGGTGATGATCATAGTTTGAGGAGTTCATGTGTTCACCAAGTGCTAATGCGCTGGTCCGGTTCTTTATTAAAAGGAGAACCTTAATATCCTGTAGTTTCCTTATGGACCGCGCTGCCACGGGAGGGATGGACAATAGATGTCATGCAAGTTCTTTTCCCTAAGCACATATGATGACACACGGAATGCATGCCTACATCACATTGACGAACGGGAGCTAGCCACATATCTCTCTGTGTTATAGCTGTTGCATGATGAATATCATCCAAACAAATCACCAACCCAATGCCTACGAGTTTGTACTACTGTTGCTACTGCCGTTACTTGTCTTGCTCTGCTGCTACTACTCTTGCTACTGCTGTTACTTGTCTTGCTCTGTTGCTACTATTGTTGCTACTGCTGTTACTTGTCTTGCTCTGCTGCTACTGTTGCTACTACTGTCGCTTGCTACTTTTGCTACTTGCTACTGCTGTCACTACTGTTGTTCCTTGCCACTTCTATTACTCGTTACACTGCCGATACGTGCTACTTCGCTGTTACTACTTCACTGTCACTATTGTGCTTGCAGGTACTAATCTTTTAGGTGTGGTTGAATCTGACACATTCAGCTGCTAATACTTGGGAGCATACTCTCACCTCCTAAGGCTTACCTACAAATTTGGGTCGAATACTCTACCCTCGAAAACTGCTACGAACCCACGCGCTGGTGGGCCATCAACAACATTCTTCCAGTTTCATTGCCGGGGAGTGCTAGCAGCATTCTTCTGGTGCCGTTGCAGGAGAAGGTTAGTTGTTATAAGCATTCGTCTAGCTAACACTAGAGATTGTAGGATTAGCACTTTTCTAGAGCCACTGCGAGGGAAGCACAACTGACGTCAGTAGGTGTTCAGGATCACTTAGTGATCAAGTATTATCGACCGCTAGTATAGACCACCTTCATACAAGTTCTACGTAAGTTAGCCACCAAATCAAGCTTAGAATGCGGAAACCAAAATACTCCACCTATCCAACCTAATAACTTGACTAGTTCTGGCACCGAGGTCATAGATTGCTGTGTCCCCGTGGCTCACAGATTCCTTCACAACACCAACAGGTTCAGGTACCCCCGAGACAGGTGATCCCGATGGCACGCAGCTGGCGTGGCAGTACGACGAGGAGAACTACGGCCTGTACGTGAACTATCGAGAAGATTGAGGCGTGGTCGTGATCGTGGGCTAGGAGGCAGGGTACCATAGCCATTTCCCTTGTTTTGTAGTCCGTAGCGGAACTACTTTGATTGTATGCGTGATGTACTCTGATATATTTATGAGATGGCAATGAAACCCCTGATTCTCAATCCGTTATTATTATGTATGTGTTGTGATACCTTGTTTGCGAGACGCTTAGATGCGCTCCTTTCCAATTCGGGGCCTCGATCCCCAGATCGGAAAGGACCGCATCTTAGTCGTTACAAGTTGGTAATCAGAGCCTTACGACCATAGGAGCCTTTGTGTGATCGTACTTGGCCGAGTCGAGTTTAGTAAAATGTTTTGAGTCTTAGTTATATCGGAGAGTAGGATTCTTTTTTCTCCTCTACCTTGCTCTGGTGAGGTTCCCGACTTAGGAAATCTTTATTCTATTCCTCTTCTCGTTCAAAAAAAATTTTTAGGATCACACGGGTATTTGTGAAATCTATATGATTTTGATGTGACGGAGTCCTGTCTTGGTGCCTCCAGTCTACTTTGATTTCTTCCGGGGAGTTGAGCTCCAGGGGATTCTTGCGCACATCGCCATCATTCAGATTTCTGAGTATGTAAGAACGAAGGATGTTTGTTATTGCTTCAATACTGGTAGTGGCGAGATAACCTCGATGTTCCCAGTACTGGTGTAGATTGTTCGGGGGTACTGCCATACCTAGTACCGTTGTGATCACGAGGGTCTGTTGTAGATGAAGGTCCGAGATGCTGGTTGTGTGTTGACGGATGTGATACAGGTGACAGGTTAGTATAGGAGTTGTGTGATATTACTCCTTGTATCCGTGTACCAGATTGCATGACCAGTTATTTTGGGAATTCATAGGTGGGATATCTAGTAGTATCTTATAGGACTATCTTCCTACAGATGCATGATTGAGGTTGGGGAAATCTCGATCATATGTTTGTTCCAAGCAGTTCTAGATCATACTTGTTTGTAGTGGTCTTAATCGGAATTTTATCGTCCGTCACTTTGAGGAAGCATTCTTACTATTTTGTTCGAATGCAATTGCTTTATTCTTGTTCAGATATTCCTGTCTTTTAATTCAGCAATATCTTCAATTTATTCTGTGGGCTAATATGTTGTCCGTCTTCAGGATGGCTCCACCAACTCGTCAGAACCCAAGGCGTGAGGATATGCCGCCTCCACCTCCTCCTCCGGAGAATCCTCCGCCGCCGCCTCCTCCTGTAGAGGCCTGACAAGCGGTGATGGCTGCTCCTAATGCAAACACCCAGATGCTGCTATAGTTGTTGCAAGAGAGAGCTAATCAGCAGCAAGGCAATTTCCAGCATGGTGGTAATCAGTTTGCTAGTCTGAGTCAGCTCCTGTCAAACCAGCCAAAGACTTTCACTTCTTGCGACCAGCCATTTGATGCAGAGGACTGGATCCGTGATATGAACAAGCATTTCGAGTGTAGCAATGTGCGTCCTGAGGATTTCGCCAAATCTGCAACATTCCAGTTGAAGGGGCAGGCTTCTATGTGGCGGCAGCAGCTGAAGGACTCCAGAGGCGCTAGGGTGATTTCTTGGGATGAGTTATGTCGTGACTTCAGGTCCCACTACATTACTACCAGCTTTGTGGAGGAGATGCGTGAGAAGTTCAGGCGTTTGAAGCAGGGTGGCAATTCCGTGTACAAGTACAACGTTGAGTTCCACGAGCTAGACCGTTACACACTGTAGGATATCCCGGATCAGAAGAGCAAGATTTATCAGTTCAGAGGTGGCTTGAAAGAAGATTTGCAGTTAGCTCTTGCCTTGCATGATCCCGAGGAGTTCGACAAGTTCTACAACCTAGCTCTCAGAGTAGAGGCAGCCTTGCTCAGGGTGGAGAATTCTAAGAAGCGCGTTAGAGATTCCAGCTCTTCCTTGACTCAGGTGGTTCAGAAGCAACAGAAGTTCTGGGTGTCTCCTCCTCCTCCTCGGCACTCGCAGCAGCTCAAGCACTCTGGTGGTCGTGGTTCTTCCCACCCACCCAACCCTATCTTCCAGCAAAGATTCCAGCATCAGAAGCAAGGGCCTCCTCAGACTCAATACCGCCAGCCAGCAGAGGTGACTTGTCACAAGTTTGGGCAGAAGGGTCACTATGCCAACAAGTGTACTTCTCAGCTCCGACTGCCGCCTCCTCCTCCAGGCAAACCTCCAAGCAACGTTCTTGTCAAGTTGAACCCCGGATCAACTCGAGTCAACATGGTGAATGCAGCTGAGGCAGAAAACTCATCAGATGTGATCATGGGTAACCTCCTCGTCAATGACATTCATGCTAAAGTGTTATTTGATTCTGGTGCATCGCAATGCTTCATCTCCAAGCCTTTCATAGCTAAGCATGATATTCCTGCAATTCATTTGGATAGTCCCTTCCATGTGGTTTCTCCGGGCATGCGCATGAGTTCGCACATGAGGGTTCCAGATGCTTCTGTCAAGATAGGCAGTTATTCCTTTCTGGCGTCTCCTATTGTCTTGGGAAATTCCGACATCGACTTGATTCTTGGTATGGACTGGCTGGCCATGAACAAGGCATCAATTTATTGTGAAGACAAAGAAGTGAAGCTTACCCACTCTTCGGAGGACGTGATTATATTCGCGGCGCGTGATGATACAATCCGTCTATTTTCTTCGAATGAAAAGGGTGAGATCAATCTTATTTCGCAAGTCCCAGTGGTCTGCGAATATGAAGATGCGTTTCCTGAAGAGCTGCCAGGCATGCCTCCGCACAGAGAAGTTGAGTTTGTGATTGAGCTAGAGCCAGGCACAGAGCCCGTGTGCAAACGGCCGTACAAGCTGGGTCCAGAAGAATTGAAGGAACTTAAGAGGCAACTCGATGAGCAGGAATGTTTGGGTTTGATCAGACCGAGCTCGTCTCCGTGGGGCTGTGGTGTTCTGTTTGTCAAGAAGAAGGATGGCACGGACCGGTTGTGTGTCGATTACCGTCCATTGAACCAGAAGACAATCAAGAACAAATATCCACTTCCGAACATAACTGAGTTGTTCGAACAGTTGAAAGGTGCTAAGATCTTCTCCAAGCTTGATCTCAGAATGGGCTATCATCAAATTCGCATTCGCGAGGAAGATATTCTGAAGACTGCCTTCAGGACTAGTTTTGGCTCGTATGATTATATGGTCATGTCTTTTGGTCTGGCAAATGCTTCTCTGACATTCTGTCGATTGATGAACTACATATTCTCTCCGTTCAAGAATGACTTTGTCTTGCTCTATCTCGACGACATTCTAGTATTTTCTGAAAATGAGGAAGAACATGAAGAACATCTCAGATTGGTGCTTGATAAGCTGAGAGAGTACAAGTTGTATGCCAAGTTTTCCAAGTGCGAGTTCTGGCTGAAAGAAGTGGTTTATCTTGGGCACATTATCTCTGCCGAGGGCATTAAAGTTGATCCGTCCAAGGTTCAGGCCATTGTTGAATGGTAGCCTCCGCAGAATGTGAAGCATCTTCGAAGCTTTCTCGGGCTTGCTAGCTATTGCAGAAGGTTCGTTGAGAACTTCTCCAAGATCGCCAGGCCGCTCTCAAGTCTTCCTCGGAAGGGTGTTAAGTATGCTTGGTCTCCAGAGTGTCAGTTGGCCTTCGACACACTCAAAGAGAAGCTTACCTCCACTCTAGTCTTGGTTCCTCCGGATGATTCCAAGTCTTACCAGGTTTTCTGCGACGCTTCTCTCCAGGGTCTTGGTGCAGTCCTGATGCAAGATAAGAAGGTGGTTGCTTATAACTCCAGGCAGTTGAAGCCAGCGGAGAAGAACTATCACGTGCACGATCTTGAGCTAGCAGCTGTGGTCCACGCTCTAATGACTTGGAGACACCTCTTGTTGGAACGTAAGGTTGAAGTTTTCACCGATCACAAGAGTCTCAAGTACATCTTCACTCAGCCTAACTTGAATCTTCAGCAAACACGTTGGGTGGAAATGCTCCAGGATTTTAATCCGAGTGTGGAGTAGACGCCAGGCAAAGCTAATGTCGTGGCGGATGCTTTGAGCAGGAAGGCATATTGCAACAGTCTGATTCTGCAACCTCTCCAGCCTGGTCTTTGTGAGTCTTTCAGGAAGCTCAACCTTCAGGTAGTACCTCAGGGATTTCTTGCAAACCTTCAGATCTCTCCTACCTTGGGAGATCAGGTCCGAGCAGCACAGCTTCTTGACGCTATGGTCTGGGAAAGAGTCTTCCCAAGTATAAGTGCTTCACTGTTGATGCCAGAGACACGTTGTTCTTCGAGGATCGCCTTGTCGTCCCGAAAGGTAATCTCAGGAAGGTAATCATGGAGGAAGCTCATAACTCTCTGCTCTCTATTCATCCTTGAAGCTCGAAAATGTACCACAACTTGAAACAGACCTTCTCGTGGACTCGTATGAAGCGTGAGATTGCTCAGTTCGTAAATGAATGTGATGTATGTCGAAGTTGAAAGCAGAGCATCAATGTCCAGCAGGTCTTTTGCATCCATTGCCCATTCCCGAGTGGAAGTTCGATCACATTGAGATGGATTTCGTCACCGGGTTTCCGAAGTCCAAGAAGGGTAATGATGCCATCTTCGTCGTCATCGACAAGTTGAGTAAAGTGGCTCATTTTCTTCCAGTCAAGGAGTCCATTTCAGCAGCTCAGCTGGCAGAGTTGTACACCTCCAGGATTGTCTCTTTGCACGGCGTGCCTATGATGATCTCTTCGGATCGCGGAAGTATCTTCACTTCCAAGTTCTGGGACTCCTTTCAGTCTGCTATGGGCACAAAGATCCGCTTCAGCACAACGTTCCATCCTGAGACTAGTGGTCATGTGGAGAGAGTGAATCAAGTTCTTGAGGATATGGTGAGAGCCTGTGTTATCTCTTTTGGCATGAAGTGGGAAGATTGTCTGCCTTTCGCGGAGTTCTCGTATAACAACAGTTATCAAGCTAGTTCTGGCAAGGCTTCGTTTGAAATTCTCTATGGCAGGAAGTGTCGTACCCCGCTCAACTGGTCCGAGACCGGCGAGCGTCAGATCCTTGGGAATGATTTGATAGAAGAAGCTGAGGAGATGTGTCGAGTCATTGGCGACAACCTCAGAGCATCTCAATCCCGTCAGAAGAGCTATTATGATAGCAAGCACCGTGACATGTCGTATGAGCTGGATGACTTCGTCTATCTCAAGGTGTCGCCTATGAAGGGTATGCAGCGCTTTGGCATCAAAGGCAAGCTTGCACCTCGTTTTGTTGGTCCGTTCAGAGTGGTTGCCAAGAGAGGCGACCTTGCGTACCAGCTCGAGCTCCCGTCAACCTTTGCAAATGTCCATGATGTGTTCCATGTTTCTCATCTTCGGAGGTGCTTCAAGACCCCCGAGCGCACTGTTCATCTTCAAGACATTGACCTTCATCTCCAAGAGTCTTATCGTGAGCATCCAGTTGCGGTTCTCGAGGCGACTGAGTGCAAGACCCGCAACAAGACCGTCAAATTTCTCAAAGTGCAGTGGTCACACCATTCCGATAAAGAGGCTACTTGGGAACGCGAGGATCACCTCCGTTCTGAATTTCCGGAGTTCTTTCAAGCGTAGATCTCGGGGCGAGATCTTTTTTGTAGTGTGGGAGAGTTTGTAATGCCCCAAGTGTAAATCTTTCCCTTTTTAAAACCTTCCATGTGGGATCACCTTGACATTGATATGAGAGAGCCCATGCTCATTATTTCATGTGATGTCACCTTATTAATTTCTCTTCCTTTGCATGCATGCATACCATATTGTTTCATGCCATGTGTTCTTGTTGTTGCAATGTGGTCATATGATTTCATGTGTTGCCTTGTGTTGTTGTGCAAGTGATGTATAGCTTGTGTAGGGTGATGCATGTGATAGTATATGCTTAGGTTTCAAAACCAACTTCACCCCTCTCTCTATTTCTCCTATGTCAAGATTCTCTTCTTCCTTCCCTCTTTTAAAAATGCTCATGTGTTAGCTTAGAATTGTGGTGGATGAGATGTGTGATTTGCTGGTTTTTGAATGGGTGTTTAAAAGGTGTAAGCAACTACAAAACAACCCCTACCATGGTTGTTTTGTAAAATAAATACTTGCTCCTAAATTCTTGTTCTCATTATTATTAAATAGGTCTTGTTTTTACATGTCCAAGACAAGTGCTATTTTATTTTTTTAGCACATGTAGTTTCTTGTGTTTTTGTTTTACTCCCTGTTAATTTCTGTAAATGGAAAGAGTCCAGAGAGTGTTTTTCCTTTTAAATGACGCCACCTGTGGGCTTCCTCCCACATGGCCGGCCCATCCTTCCATTCCCCTCGCACCCCAGCCCTCGCGCGTTCCTTCCTCCTCCCTAACGCCGTCTCCCTCCCTCTCTGCCTTTCTGTCAGTCCCATAGAGAGAGGACGCGTTTCCGCCATGAGGGCACCAACGTCGAGGCCCCCCTATTTATTTTGGCGTCCGTGCCCTCTCCATCTCGTAGGGTTTCCCTCTCTCCGCCGCCGCCACCATCTCCTTCCCCATCTCTCTTCTCCTCCTTCTGGTAAGACTCTGTAGATTAGGAGAAGTGAGAGAGAGAACCCCTCGCCGCCGTCTACCCCGCCTTTTCCGTCGAGCAGCGCCGGCGGCCATGTCCAGGGGCACGGGGATGGTGCCCGCGCCCCGTTTTTGTCCTCGGTCAGGTCGAGGAGCATCCTCACTGTCGACTAGGAGCTCGTCTTCGTCGTGGACCCGAAGCCCCTTCGTTCTGCTTCGGTTCTGCATCCAGGAGCGTCTTCGTTGCCGATCTTCTTCCTCTCCATCGCCCTCTCCTCCGATCGGTTCCTCTCCTTCCTTCCCAAAGGTGAGGAGCATTGCCCCCTTTCTTCTTCCCTTGGTTCGGGCTAGATCTGCTGCGGAGCTCGCCGTGCCTCTGTGTATGTAGTACTTCAGCAACAGAGTATGCATGTGTGTGTGTGTATCCAGTCCTAGCAGAGTAGCAGTAGCTTGGTGCGTGCCCGTGGTTGTTGTGGCATAGCAGTCGCAGCGGTAGCATAGGTAGATCTCCTGGCGTGCGCAGCAGCAGCAGCAGAAGGCAAGCCCGGCGGCCTCCTTGTTGCCGGCAGGCTCTGTAGGCAGAGAAGGGCCCCATGCTAGTACTCCTTGTTTGTGCATCGCCCTCTACCAGACGTCGTTCCGTAGCGTAGTGATATGTCTCCGCGTATGTATTCGTGAGGTGGTGGGTTCGATCCCAGGGGAAGCCTCCCCCTTTTTGCATATATTTCGGCACACTGCTTGCCACAACAGAGCGGCTTACTTCTCTGTGTATCCCTATTCTGTCAAATACCTATTCCCTAGCCGAGTGGTAGTGGAGCTGATGTTAACAGAGGAGGTGCAGGGTTCGATTCCCCCTCACCCCCTTTTGTTTTGTTGCTTATTTGCTGTTTTCTCTTGTGTTGCTAGGAGTGATGCTATAGTGGTACAACAGTATGTGGTAGTGTATTTTTTTTCTCCTTCCAAGTGCAGCTTGTGGTGCTATATCTTGTGCTCCAAGTTACTCTTATTGTGGGTGTTTGTGAGTAGCTAGCTTATGATCCATGTGATGCATTGTCTTGTGTATGTAGATGCATACAAGTAGAGCAAGTGTAGGGAGTTTTACTCTAGCAGGTTGGCAAGATTAGTGTGTTGTTATGTGGATGCACTAGTTGTCTTGTGTGGTGCAACTTATAGATTCAATGGAGTGTGATTTGTGTGTGGATGCCTCCCCCTCACCACATGTATTTGGTGTGTATGTGATGCACTAGGTTGCTAGCTATGATTAGCATGTGTAGGCGGAGTTTGTTAGTTAAGCATGTGTAGATTCTTATGTGGGTTGCACCTTGTGGGTGACATGACACCAAGGGTGTTCCTTTGTGGTGCTTGTGAGAGTGTGCACCATCACATGCCCATATGTGAGGGTGTGCATACTCTCTTGTTAGTATATGAGTTATTTCATTTGTTGTGCTTGTTGCTAGAGATGATGTGGTGATGTGCAAAGCACATAGACATGAGGTCTACCCCTCATGTAAGCCCCTTGATGTTGTGATCATGTGTACATGCTTGTGTAGGTAGCTCTAGTGATTTTGCACATGTGATGTACACTATTCACTATATAGGAATCTATGTTGTTTTTCCTTCCTAGTTTGTGATCACTTGTTCCAAGCAAGTGCATAGATTTTATATATGTTTTGGGGGTAGAAATTCCCAAGGAACCCATTGGTGAACTCAGTTTTGCCATTGGAACATTTTCTGGAGATGACATATTTCATTTTTCTTCTATGTTTAGAGCTTGGTTCCATGTGATTTGTTGAGCACAAAGGTTTGCTTCTTGGTTGTGCTAGTAGAGGGTGACCCCCTCTACCTCATGTTGGTTTCATCTCATGATTAGGATTCCATATGTGCAAGTTATGCCCACTCAAAGCAGGCATGTGGCTGAAATTCCAGATTAGTGAAAATCTGAGATTTTCACGAAGTCTGTGAATATGTTTATATGTTCTTCTCCTGTTGTTGAGGTTGTGCAGGTCAATGTGTTGTGATATAGCCTTAGCTTTAAACTAGAAAGTTGAAGATGATATATTTGTCTAGCTCCCTGTAAAATTTCATTTCATTTGGAGTTCTGTAGATATTGTTTTTGCTGCTGTCAAAATGCTTCAGAGCATAGACAGAAAGTGAGAATCCGGAATTTTCACTAAGTCCTTGAAAACTGATATTTTTGGGCAAGTTTGCAGCCTTGTAACTTCCTGTGTTTAATTACGTTTTGTGTGATTCTTGCTTGTGCTTGTATTATTCTTGGATAGCTACAGACACATATATTATTTGTCATATTTGGGTGGCTGTAGGTGCTTTGCATGTAGCTCACAAAGTGTTATGATGCAGTTTATGGCAGATTGTGTAGTTTTGTCATTTTGATGTTTGTGAGTGCTTAGTTGATGATGTGGTGTTCTTCCTTGCTCCACCCCGTCCATGTTGGTTTGTTTTATGTCTTGGCAACCTGGAAATACCAGGGTTGTGCCATTTGAGTGTGTGGTGATGATTTTGACACGTAGGGCTTCATATCTTGTTTCGTTGATTCCCGTTGATCCGTAGCTCCGATTGTAATGCTCTTTATATGCTTTTGCATCGTTTTCTCGAGACGCGTATGATCATGTCATTCTCATGCATGTAAAAATAGGTTAGAATGCAGTTCTGTCCAGGAACATGTTTTTACTCCTTATGCTTGTGCTAGTGATAGAAATAGTGATGCATGCTCATATTCATCTCATGCATCATGTGCTTGTTGCATCTTGAGGTTTTGTTGTTCATTGGATGTTATTCTTATGTTGGGTAGCACCGAGATCGGAGAACGAGTATGTGGATTCGGGAGAGTACGTGCAGGACGAACAAGAACCATTCCAAGCTGAGGATATCACAGGCAAGATGATATGACCTTGATTCCATCTCTAGACTTGTTATGCTAGATTATGTTCCTTGGCATATGCTCGCTGCCTACCACTGAAATATTTGCCTCTTGTTATGCCATGAAACCAAACACATGTCCCTTCCTAGCAAACTTGAATGGCTAAGTAGGCTTTGCTCAGCTACTAATGTTAGTGTTGCTAGATGCAGGTGCTTTGCCTCATGTGATAAAATGAGCTTGATATCATTATCTTAAATTCTGTTATTTAATTAATGCACCTATATACTTGGTAAATAACGGAAGGCCTAGCCTTTTGTCGGGTGCTTTGTTCCGTTATTGCCGCCATAGTTACCGGCTACAGGTGTTTGATTCCATATTGATCGCTCCTAACATGTTCGGGGTTGTTATGGGACCCCCTCGATAAATCGCGTAGTGTTAAGACTTGTCCGGCAGGACCTAACTTTGGTGTTAATTTGCTAATCACTTAATAATAATCTGCATAGGGAATAGCTACCCTGAGGAATTTAATCAACAACCCGGGCCAGTGCTCCTCATGAGTGTTGGTCCAACCCAGAGCAGCTTATTACGCTCCCCGGGGCAACTCGGTGTTTTGGCGTGGTAACCATCGCTCATCCGGCGTGTCCTGAGACTGAGATACGCGGCTCTTATCAGGGTCGTCGGGAGGTCCTGCTAGTCTTGTCTTACCTTAGCGATATATCTTGCGTATAGGAATCTCGGTGAAGCTTTGGTTCTCCCCAGAGTTGAGGTTTTCCTCTAAGGAATCCGACGAGATCATGAGATTCGTGATAGAGGATTACATTGCAGCCTGTGTATGTTTGTGATGGACTAGTTGGAGCACCCCTGCAGGGTTTAATCTTTTGGAAAACCGTGCCCGCGGTTATGTGGCAACTTGGAATATTTTGTTAACATACGGTAACAGATAACTTAACATAAGCTAATAAAATTGCCAACTGTGTGCGTAACCGAGACTATCCCCTCGATGATCTCTCTTCGATCGGGAACAAGGTGGGGTTATGATTGACGTAGGTAGGTGTTTGGGATCACTTAGTGATCAAGTATTATCGACCACTAGTATAAACCACCTTCATACAAGTGCTACGTAAGTTAGCCACCAAATCAAGCTTAGAATGCGACAACCTAAATACTCCACCTATCCAACCTAATAACTTGACTAGTTCTGGCACCGAGGTCATAGATTGCTGAGTCCCCGTGGCTCACAGATTCCTTCACAACACCAACAGGTTTACGTACCCCCGAGACAGGTGATCCCGACGACACGCAGCTGGCGTGGCAGTACGACGAGGAGAACGACCGCATGTACGTGAACTATCCCGAAGATTGAGGCGTGGTCATGATCGTGGGCCAGCAGGCAGGGTAGCATAGCCATTTCCCTTGTTTTGTAGTCCGTAGCGGAACTAATTTGATTGTATGCGTGATGTACTATGATATATTTATGAGATGCCAATTGAACCCCTGATTGTCAATGCGTTATTATTATGTATGTGTTGTGATACCTTGTTTGCGAGACGCTTGGATGCGCTCCTTTCCAATTCGGGGCCTCGATCCCCAGATCGGAAAGGACCGCATATTAGTCGTTACACATCCGCAACTACGAAAGAAGAATTAAGACAAAGTCTAACCATAGCATTAAACTAGTGGATCCAAATCAGCCCCTTACGAAGCAACGCATAAACTAGGGTTTAAGCTTCTGCCACTCTAGCAACCCATCATCTACTTACCACTTCCCAATGCCGTCCTCTAGGCCCGAATAGTGGTGAAGTGTTATGTAGTCGACGTTCACACAACACCACTAGAGAAAAACAACATACAACACATCAAATTACCGAATGAATACCAAATTCACATGACTACTATTAGCATGACTTATCCCATGTCCTCAGGAACAAAAGTAACTACTCACAAAGCATAATCATATTCATGACCAGAGAGGTAATGAGTAGCATCAAGGATCTGAACATAAACTCTTCCACTCAGTGATCCAACTAGCATCAACTACAAAGAGTAATCAACACTACTAGCAACCTTACAAGTACCAATCGGAGTCGCGAGACGGAGATTGGTTACAAGTGATGAACTAGGGTTTGGAGATGAGATGGTGTTGATGAAGATGTTGATGGTGACGAGTCCCCTCCGATGAGAGGAGTGTTGGTGATGACGATGGCGACGATTTCCCCTTCCGGGAGGGAAGTTTCCTCGGCAGGATCGTCCTGCCGGAGCTCTAGATTGGTTATGCTCAAGTTCCGCCTCGTGGCGGCGGCGAAACCACGAAAAAGCTCCTCCCTGATTTTTTTCCTGGACGAAACCCTTCATATAGAAATGGAGGGGAGCAAGTGGGCCAGTGGGCTGCCCACAAGCCCTCATGGCGCGACCTGGGGGGGGGGGTGGCCGCGTCGTGCAGGCTTGTGGGCACCCCCTGGTGCCCCTCTGGCACTTCTTCGGCCCAGTATTTTTGATAAATCGGGAAAAAATTCCTTGTTGAATTTTACGGCGTTTGGAGTTGCACAGAATAGGTATCTCAAACTTGCTGCACTTTCAGGCCCGAATTCTAGTTGCCGATATTCTCCCTCTTCATGTAAACCTTGCAAAATAAGAGAGAAAAGGCATAATAATTGTACCGTGAAGTGAAATAACAGCCCAAGAAGCGATAAATATCAACATGAAAACATGATGCAAAATGGACGTATCAACTCCCCCAAGCTTAGACCTCGCTTGTCCTCAAGCGAAAGCCTAGCGCAATAAATAAGCCCACTTGTTTAGGGAGCAAGGTGTCGACAAAACAAGATACGAACATGCATGCATCATGATCAAGATCAGAACAGCAATACCAACATATAATCTCTCATGCTAAAGTGATAATTCCTTCACAAAGTAAAGCATGGATCAAGAACCTTACCGAGAAGTAACAACCGATAGCCTTTAGTCATTGAAGCAATTCCAATTTATCACAACATCAGAAAGAGCCAAATAAGAGCTTGTGAAGAAAATCCACATACTCAATCATTCTTTCGTTCTCTACAATTGCTACAACTCACGTGGTACTCATGAGATCAAAGTTTCAGCTGGACACAAAGAAAGATAGGGGCTTATAGTTTTGCCTCCCAACTGCTTACCTCAAGGTTAATGTCAACAATAATAATTTGTGAATACTTACCTCCAAGTTGACATATGAATATAGATCTTTCCCAAGCATGTGACGGTAGCCAAGATAAAGGCGAAATAAGGAATTGGTGAAGATCACCATGACTCTTTCAAGGGAAAAAAGTAAAGGTACAAGATAGGCCCTTCGCAGAGGAAAGCAGAGGTTGTCATGTGCTTTTTGGGTTTGGATGCGTGTCCTCTTAGTGCGGAGGAACGTCACTTTATATTGCCCCCTGTGATAAAGAACTTTATTATGCAGTTTGTTGCTTTTATGTCTTCCTCATCACAGGTTCGTATAATGCTTATTTTCCACACACTAATAGATCATACATATTAGAGAGCATTTTTTATTGCTTGCACCGATGACAACTTACTTGAGGGATCTTATTCAATCCATAGGTAGGTATGGTGGACTCTCATGGCAAAACTGGGGTTGAAGGTTTATGGATGCACAAGTAGTATCCCTACTTGGTGCGGGATTTTTGGCTAATATGAGGTGGAAGCAATCGTCACATGCTAAGGGATCTCTAATCACATAACATTGTTTGGAGCCAAGCAAACACAATTCATTACGTTGTCTTCCTTGTCCAACATCTACTTCTAGGCATGTAATAGTTTGGTCAGTGTTCACAATCATAGATGGTGTCAGAGATGATATATTTATATGTGAACCTCTCCTTCTTTATCACTTCCTATTAATTGCAACAATGACCAAGGTCTACGTTTGCCTACCCTCAACAGGTTTCAATCCTCATACTTTTTATATGTGAAGCCATCACTTCCCATAAGATCATTACATGATCTTTCATGCTTTTCTTCTATTCTCACTCTTTTGATCATGGCAAGAGGCAAAGCCCTTCAACTAAAACACTCTTTATTATATGGCTCACGAGCAAGAATACATCGGGGGTGACACAAAGCAAAACTAAAGACTAAAACACTAAGACTTTTAAACTACTAGAGAAAAAGAAAACTGAAATGGAAAACTAAAACAAAGGTAAAGGCAAAAGATGTGATGGTGATACGATACCGGGGCAACTCCCCCAAGCTTGACACAAGCCAAGGGGATTGCCCATACCCATGTTTAGTTGTCTTCCTTTGGTGGTTATGGTGGATTTGTTGCAACATGGGTTTGATCCTCTGTCTTCCAAGGCATAAGTGCTCCATCATGGAAAGATGAACGAGTCTCCGGAATCCTCAAATCTGCAGCCAACCGTATTGATTTAAATCTATAGTCATACTCACAGTTTTGGTTCTGCAGGTCATAGATCTGGCCCTGGAGTTGATCAATCCTGTCATAGAGCCTGGAGAGATGCCTCCCAATGTCATTGGCATCAATCCTGTGCTTGTTGGTGAACTGAGTGATCATCATTTGGTTGGCGTTGAGCCCATGCTCCACCATCCTTGGCACTTGAAGACTTGTTGCTCCATTGCTTCGAGCCTCGTCCACATGCTTCCGGTCTTCTTAGGCCCCTCAACATCACGGATGTGCAACATCCCCTCACGCATCTCGATAGATTGAGGGTGTTGCAGCACTCTCGTGAGGTAGGGATTGATGACCTTCTCGAAGATCTTGTCCTTCGGAGCTTTTGGAGAAGTCATAGCGATCTAGATCTGCACAGAAACAGGCTCGAAATGACAAACAGAAGAAATCTGCGTGATGCAGGGGTCAGACCAAACGGGAGTATATATAATTATTTTTTCGAGACCAGAAGGAGTCCCGTGCACGAAAACGGACCCCGGGAGGCGCACGAGGTGGCCACAAGCCCTCACGGCGCGTCCAGGGGGTGGGCCCACGCCGTGCAGGCTTGTCGCCTCCTCGCGCACTTTCCGGACTACTTCCATTTTTTGTATTTTTTTCAAATATTCCAAAACGGAGAAAATTTCCTACTGGAAAAGTTTTGGGCTCCGTTTCTTACCGAATCACATACCTCTTCGTTTTTGGAGTCTGAAACAGGATGATAAATGTCCCTTAGGTATTCTTCCGGAGTTATGGTATTGATAATATTGCTTTCAACATTTATGGGAGTACCTGAGATATAATGCTTGATTCTCTGCCCATTTACAACTCTCGGTCAATTACCTTCCATGTTGTTGATCTTGATAGCACCGGAACGATATACTTCCTCAACAACATAGGGACCTTCCCATTTAGAGAGAAGCTTGCCTGCAAAGAATCTTAAACGAGAGTTATATAGCAAGACATAATCACCTACATTGAACTCACGCTTTTGTATCCTCTTATCATGCCACCTCTTAACCTTCTCTTTGAACAACTTGGCATTCTCATATGCCTGAGTTCTCCATTCATCAAGCGAGCTAATGTCAAATAACCTCTTCTCACCGGCAAGTTTGAAATCAAAGTTGAGCTCTTTGATTGCCCAATAAGCTGTATGCTCTAACTCCAGAGGTAAGTGACATGCTTTCCCATACACCATTTTGTACGGAGACATGCCCATGGGATTCTTATAGGTAGTTCTAGAAGCCCACAGTGCATCATCGAGCTTCTTAGACCAATTCTTTCTAGACCTGTTGACAGTCTTTTGCAGAATTAGCTTAATCTCTCTATTGCTTAGCTCTACTTGACCACTGGACTGAGGGTGATAGGGAGACGCAATTCTATGGTTGCCATCGTACTTAGCAAGCGTTTTACGGAAAGCACCATGAATGAAGTGTGAACCACCGTCGGTCATTAGATATCTAGGGACTCCAAATATAGGGAAGATAACTTCTTTCAGCATCTTGATAGAGGTGTTGTGATCAGCAATACTAGTGGGGATAGCTTCTACCCACTTAGTGACGTAATCAACAGCAACTAAGATATGCGTATACCCATTGGATTTTGGAAAAGGTCCCATATAATCAAAGCCCCACACATCAAATGGTTCAATGACAAGTGAATAGTTTATAGGCATTTCCTGACGTTTGCTAATATTACCTATTCTTTGACATTCGTCACAAGACAAGACAAATTTACGGGCATCCTTGAAGAGAGTGGGCCAATAGAAACCTGATTGCAATACCTTGTGTGCAGTTCTATCTCCCGCATGGTGTCCTCCGTAGGCCTCAGAGTGACACTTCTATACGATCTGTCCCTGTTCATGTTTAGGTACACAACGTCTAATAACACCATCTACTCCTTCCTTATAAAGGTGAGGATCATCCCAGAAGTAATGTCTCAAGTCAAAGAAGAATTTCTTCTTTTGCTGGTACGTGAAACTAGGTGGTATATATTTGGCAACGATATAGTTTGCATAATCAGCATACCACGGTGCACTACGTGAAGCATTGATGACACTCAATTGCTCATCGGGAAAGCTATCATCCATAGGTTGTGGGTCATCGAGAACGTTCTCCAACCTAGACAAGTTATCTGCTACTGGGTTATCATCACCCTTCCTGTCAACAACGTGCAAATCAAATTCTTGTAGCAAGAGAACCCATCCGACAAGTCTAGGTTTAGCGTCCTTCTTCTCCATGAGGTACTTAATAGTAGCATGAGCAGTGTGAATAGTGACTTTCGAATCAACTATGTAAGACCTGAACTTTTCACATGCAAACACGACTGCTAAAAATTCCTTTTCCGTAGTGGCAAAGTTTCTTTGGGCACTGTCTAGAGTTTTACTAGCATAGTGAATAACATTTAACTTCTTATCAACTCTTTGCCCTGGAACAACACCAACAGTATAATCACTAGCGTCACACATGATCTCAAAAGGTAAGTTCCAATCAGGTGGTTGAACAATAGGTGCAATTATCAAAGCCCTCTTAATTATTTCGAAGGCTTCCTCACAATCACCGTCAAAGACAAAAGGAATATCATTTTGCAAGAGATTGGTAAGAGGCCTAGAAATCTTAGAGAAGTCTTTGATGAACCTTCTATAGAAACCAGCATGACCAAGGAAACTTCTTATACCCTTGATATCTGTGGGGTATGGCATTTTCTCAATTGCATCAACCTTAGCCTTATCGACTTCAATACCTCTTTCAGAAATTTTATGTCCTAAGACGATGTATTCATTAACCATAAAGTGGCACTTCTCCCAATTCAGGACAAGATTGGTGTCTTTACATCTCTGTAAGACTCGATCAAGGTTGCTGAGGCAATCATCAAAGGAAGACCCGTAAACGGAGAAGTCATCCACGAAAACCTTGACAATCTTTTCACAAAAGTCAGAGAATATAGCCATCATACATCTTTGAAAGGTGGCATATGCATTACATAAGCCAAAAGGCATACGTCTATAAGCAAAGGTACCGAAAGGGCAGGTGAAAGTGGTTTTCTCCTGATGAGCTTGTGCAACTGGTATCTGAGAGAAACCAGAATAACCGTCTAGAAAGCAGAAGTGTGTGTGTTTGGACAACCTTTCTAGCATTTCGTCGATAAAAGGCAAAGGGTAATGATCTTTCCTAGTGGCTTTATTAAACTTCCTAAAATCGATCACCATCCTATAGCCAGTAATAATCCTTCGTGGGATCAATTCATCCTTATCATTAGGGACAACGGTAATGCCTCCGTTCTTAGGGACACAGTGCACCGGACTCACCCAATCGCTATGAGCAACATGATAGATAATACCCGCTTCCAGTAGATTTAGTATTTCTTTTCTTACTACTTCTTTCATCTTAGGATTCAATCTCCTTTGATGATCAGCAACTGGTTCGAAATCAGGATCAGTTTTAATCTTGTGCTGGCATAGAGTGGGACTAATGCCCTTAAGATCATCAAGAGGATATCCAATTGCAGCACGGTGCTTCCTCAGAGTTTTTTGTAACTTCTTTTCTTCATGCTCTGAGAGGCTAGCACTAATAATTACAGGATAAATCTCCTTTTCATCAAGATAGGCATACTTAAGAGAATCAGGCAACTGTTTAAGCTCGAACACAGGATCTCCCTTTGGTGGGGGTGGATCCCCAAGCAGTTCAACAGGCAAGTTATTCTTAAGGATAGGATATTGTTCTAAGACAACTCTATCTATTTCATCCGTTTCATCCATATGCATATCATTTTCATGCATGCTCAAGCAAGTATTATCTAAGGGATCAATAGGAGGCACGGAAATAGAAGCTAAGGCAATAGTTTCATCCTTACTAGGCAACTCCTTTTCATGAGGTTGTCTACCAAACTTAGAGAAATTGAACTCATGTGACACACCTTCAAAGCCAACAGTGACAGTTTGCTTCTCACAGTCAATATGAGCATTGACGGTATTCAGAAAAGGTCTGCCAAATATGATGGGACAAAAGCTATCTTGTGCGGTAGCAAGAACGAGGAAATCAACAAGATACTTCGTTTTACCACACAAGACTTCAACATCCCTAACAATTCCCACATGGCAGATAGTATCTCTATTGGCAAGCTGAATAGTGACATCAATAGGCTCTATCTCAATAGGTGCAATCTCATCTTTGATTTCATCGTATAAGGATTGAGGTATTGCACTAACACTAGCACCCACGTCACATAAACCATGATAACAATGATCTCCTATCTTAACAGAAACCATAGGCAAGCCAACAATAGGCCTATGTTTGTCTCTAGCGTGAGGTTTAGCAATTCTAGCAGCATCTTCATAGAAGTGAATATTATGTCCCTCAACTTCTTCAAACAGAAGATCTTTGATAATTGCAATGCTAGGTTCAACTCTAATTTGCTCAGGGGGTGTAGGTGTTCTAATGAATCCTCTACGTATCACAGTTGAAGCTTTAGAATGATCCTTTATCCTAATAGGGAAAGGTGGTTTCTCAATGTAAGCATTGGGAACCATATGATCATTATAGGCAATGACTTTCTCTTCAACTGGAGTGGGTTTAACTACATTGACTTCTAACGGAGGATGATATTTAAACGACTTCTCTTTGGGGAGATCAATATGAGCAGCAAAGGATTCACACAATGAAGCTACTATCTCAGAGTCTAGTCCATACTTAGCGCTAAAGTCACAAAAAGTATTTGTCCCAACTAAGAATTTAACGCAATCAAACGTGAAATTCATACCTGACTCCTTACCTTCTTCAAGCTCCCAATCTTCAGAGTTGCGTTTAATTCTCTCCAATAAATTCCACTTCAAGACAATATCTCTTTTCATAAAAGAACCGGTACAAGAAGTGTCAAGCATGGTGTGATCATCATGAGAAAGCCGAGCATAGAAGTTCTGAATGATAATTTCTCTCGAGAGCTCATGATTGGGGCATGAATATAGCATTGATTTAAGCCTCCCCCAAGCTTGAGCGATGCTTTCTCTGTCACGAGGCCAAAAGTTGTAAATATAATTCCGATCACGATGTACTAAATGCATAGGATAAAACTTTTTGATGAAATTCCAATTTCAACCGATTGTAGTCCCATGATCCAGTATCATCACATAGCCTATACCATCTCAACGCCTTATCCTTCAAAGATAAAGGAAAGAACTTTTCTTGACCTCATCCTCGGGCACACGTGCAAGCTTAAATAAACCACAAACCTAATCTACATAGATTAGATGCAAGTCTGGATGTGATGTTCCATCTCCTGTAAAAGGATACCAGTAGTTTCTCAAGCATACCGGAAGGAAATTCAAAGCAAATATTTTCAGTAGGTGCAGCAGGTTGAGGAGCAACTCTTTGTGCTTCCGTTCGAGGTGAAGATACCCCGAACAAGCCCCTCAAAGGATTAGTATCCATAGTGACAAGTGACAACGAATTTCAGCACACTATATGAATGTTTCCTTACCAAGTTCCACTTACCAAAGGCGCTTCACTCCCCGGCAACGGCGCCAGAAAAGAGTCTTGATGACCCACAAGTATAGGGGATCAATCATAGTCCTTTCTATAAGTAAGAGTGTCGAGCCCAACGAGGAGCAGAAGGATCTGACAAGTGGTTTTCAGCAAGGTAAAATCTACAGGCACTGAAATTGTCGGTAATAACTGATTGTGTGGTGAGATGATTCATAGCAAGCAACAAGTAACAAAAGTAGCAACGGTGAAGAAAAGTGGCCCAATCCCTTTTGTAGCAAGGGACAAGCCTGGACAAAGTCTTATAGGAGGAAAAGTGCTCCCGAGGACACATGGGAATTTTTGTCATGCTAGTTTCATCATGTTCATATGATTCACGTTCGTTACTTTGATAGTTTGATATGTGGGTGGACCGGCGCTTGGGTAGTGCCCTTACTTGGACAAGAATCCCACTTATGATTAACCCCTCTCGCAAGCATCCGCAACTACGAAAAAAGAATTAAGACAAAGTCTAACCATATCATTAAACTAGTGGATCCAAATCAGCCCCTTACGAAGCAACGCATAAACTAGGGTTTAAGCTTCTATCACTCTAGCAACCCATCATTTACTTACTACTTCCCAATGCCTTCCTCTAGGCCCAAATAATGGCGAAGTGTTATGTAGTCGACGTTCACATAACACCACTAGGGGAAAAACAACATACAACACATCAAATTACCGAACGAATACCAAATTCACATGACTACTATTAGCATGACTTATCCCATGTCCTCACGAACAAAAGTAACTACTCACAAAGCATAATCATATTCATGACCAGAGAGGTAATGAGTAGCATCAAGGATCTGAACATAAACTCTTCCACCAAGTAATCCAACTAGCATCAACTACGAAGAGTAATCAACACTACTAGCAACCTTACAAGTACCAATCGGAGTCGCGAGACGGAGATTGGTTACAAGTGATGAACTAGGGTTTGGAGATGAGATGGTGCTGATGAAGATGTTGATGGTGACGAGTCCCCTCCGGTGAGAGGAGTGTTGGGGATGACGATGGCGACGATTTCCCCCTCCGGGAGGGAAGTTTCCTCGGGAGGATCGTCCTGCCGGAGCTCTAGATTGGTTCTGTTCAAGTTCCGCCTCGTGGCGGCGGAAAACCACGAAAAAGCTCCTCCCTGATTTTTTTCCTGGACGAAACCCTTCATATAGCAAAAGAGGGGAGCAAGTGGCCAGCGGGCTGCCCACAAGCCCTCATGGTGCGGCCTGGGGGGTGGCCGTGCCGTGCAGGCTTGTGGGCACCCCCTAGTGCCCCTCTGGCACTTCTTCGGCCCAGTATTTTTGATAAATCGGGAAAAATTCCTCGTTGATTTTTACGACGTTTGGAGTTGCGCAGAATAGGTATCTCAAACTTGCTCCACTATCAGGCCAGAATTCTAGTTGTCGGTATTCTCCCTCTTCATGTAAACCTTGCAAAATAAGAGAGAAAAGGCATAAGAATTGTACCGTGAAGTGAAATAAGACACCAAGAAGCGATAAATATCAACATGAAAACATGATGCAAAATGGACTTATCACCTTCCCACACACACACTACTAGAAAATGGGTTCACAAGCTTACTAAAAAACAAATTGAGAACCAACGCTTGTGACAACCCATGGTGAAGATAGGAAATAATAACCTTGTAAAGAGGAGGGATACCAATCGAAATGGCAAAACCCTCATCAAGACAAGCATGAGGAAAAATAATCTTCACCACCAAAGAGTGCATCAAGATGCAAGAATATAAGATACACACTCAAGACAAATCCTTTCACGAAGACACCAAAAACTGAAAAAGGAAATGCAATGGTGGACGTGAAAGAAAAGAGGATATCAATTAGAGACGTAACTTCTCTCATGTGTAAAAGATTCTAGGTAGAAGACAATCATGATGATATATATCCACAAAGAAGGATGTACACACGAAATGGTTACAAGAAGGAACAAACAAGAAATCCAAAAGGAAGTCATAAATATATCAATAAGGTCTTTGCTTGGAAGCATAGCACATGGCCTAATATTTTCTTATTGTACAATATGAACTTCCAACATACGAATATCAAAGACATCCCAACTAGCAATAAGACATCATCGTTTGGATGCTTTGAGAAAGGAAACAAGTAGCACAAGAACGAATCAAGAGATTCATGCCAAGATGCAACCTGGAGAGAGAGACAAAACCATGATAGGAGGGTATAACTCCTCGCGGTCTCGACGGTGCAGTAGTACCGCACGTCATCACGGTAGTACCGCCTGGCCAGCGGTTGTAAAATTTTACTCCCGCTCGTTCGGCGGTAGTACCGTTCGTCCAGCGGCAGAAGAAAAATGTTGTCGTGCTGGATGCAGTAGTACCGTGCCGGTGCTGCTAGTGCACGAGTGAAGCAATAACACCTCTCCAGCGGTACTACCATGGCTATCCACGGTAGTACCGCTCAGCCAAGAAAAGGCAGGTTCAGGCCTTTGCAAGAAATGTATGCATGAAGTAGATACTTGTCATCGAGACAACAATGGATTGATGTAGTAGATAGTTGTCCATTGATCATCCTGAGTTGGCTCCAATAAGCACATGGTGTCAACACCTTCCTTGTAGGTGAGCCGAACATCCAATGCATCCCCAATTGTTCCTAGAACAACAAAACAAACAAAATGGTGCCCAAACTCGTTGGGACCAAAGAGTTAGAAAACTAATAATACATAGGACCAAGTCCACATAAACATGTGCATATAGATATGAAATTGAATTTCATGCACACTTTAGTCATTTATGACAAGGTGGTGTTTCCCCTATATATCGGGTCAAAGGAAGAAAGCATGCATAAAAAAGTAAATATGCATGCTCAAGGCATTCAAGAACCAAATCAACACATAGATGATAATACACCAAAAAACAAGGTATCCAGTGATAATAAGATACCAAACGAAAAACTATCACTTGAGGGATATCAATTAAAAGATACATCAAGGAAAGCAATATCCATTGACACATGTCACACAAAAGGAAACAAGATACCAATAGAAGGAAAACACACATGAGGTATTTAGTTTCCAAAATAGAGCTAGGTTCCAAAGAAACCAAACCCTCGACAAAATTTCTTGATGGCACACAGCATCAAAAAGAGTAAGACTTGCCTCCCATCAACACACTCTTGATGGGGATGAAACGATGGTATGATAAACGCATAAAGAGAGTGTTCTAAAGAAATAGGATAGCTCCCCCAAGATATGTGCGTTATATAGAATTTTCATTTGAATACAAAATGCACAAGATGGAATCATCACTTTCTCTATATCTATAGAAACACTGGATATGAACAAACTATCCACAAGAGGCAAGGAAGACAAATGATAAACAGAATTCAATGTAAAGATGATTAGCATTTTTTACCAAATGAAGGGAATACCAATTGTCAAAGGATAAGAATTATTTGGAAATAATTCCCATTGGCAGAATGCAGAAATATCCAACATCATCTTTACTCCAAAACACAAGCAAATGATGCTTGTAGAGCTAACATGCCACCTAGGAACAAGATAATTTACAATATCAACGCTAAGTGGCAATATCTCAAATATACATATTTTCTAGGCTTGTAATATCCACATAGCATATTACTCCCCCATAATGTGATAACCCAACATTATGAACAAGTGACAAATGAAAACCAACACGAGATAATTAATGGACAATTTAGAATTTGAATTTCTCATGAGTAGGACATACCACATAGAGACTAGATAATCTTGAAACATCAATACTAAGCGGTATTCCTCATGTATACACATTTAGAAGATTGTGAGGTGCGCAAAGCACATCACTCCCCCAAAATGGGATAATCCATTAATCTCTCACAAGACCCAAGAAAGATACAAACAAGATGCAAAAAGGCTCAATACAAGACTCACATGTACATGATGTGCAAACCAACATACTCATACTCGATTACTAAAGATAAGCAAGTTGGAAGCACAATATATACAAACACATGCAAGCTACAAAAACACAACATGCAAATGGGCAAGTAACAAAAAATGTAAAGAGTTTAAGTACAAGTTACCATAAGGAGGCACATTGGATATAATATAGAAACTCGATAATCCAAATGACTTGGCTTGAGATAATATGAATGATGAAGACCCCTTAATTCTTCATTATGTATCCAAGTCTCCAATGTCCTCCACAATCACCTATTAATCAAGTTTGAGCTTGTTGGTCCCCAACCACGTTTGGTCCTAAGAGGTTAGGCACAATAGGCTTGGCAACCCAAATGGTACTTTTCTTGACACCACTTTGAGTACCAACAAACTTGGCAAACACATTCCCAACCTTATCCTTCCCAAGAGAATAGATATCATCAATAATGATTTGGTTGGATAAATTACCACTCGTGCAAGAAGCGAAGTGACCCTTCACACGACATAAGTAGAAACATCTACCCTTTAATTTCTTCCCTACTGATTTATGAACATGAGGAGTGTTGGCTTGGGTCTTCTTGCGAAGAGGCCTTTCTTAAACTTGTAGTTGAGTATGTGATTGAACTTGTGGCCGCTTCCCTTGTTGCTTGTAACTTTGGGGTTTCTTCTTTAGTGGGCAAGATCTAACATGGTGCCCTTCAATTTTGCACTTGAAGCAAATAATCTTGGCCAAATTCTTGACTTGTTCTTGGCCCTTCTTCTTGAACTTTTTGGACTTCTTCTTCTTGTTGGAGTTGACTCCAAATCCATCTTTGTCATTTGGGGATTTTTTCCCCACAAAAGACATTGTTGAGTGTGGACATCCCTTCATAACTCTTTTCCAAGTCTTTCTTCAAAGAAGTGACTTGGGCCTTGAGCTCTTCAATTTCCTCTACATGGTTAGTATCAACACAAGTACTAGAGGAAGTATAAGCTTCATTGTTAGAGCAACAAGGCAAGGAAAGTAATTAATCACAAGAGGTAGCAACATTATGAGTAGAAGAATTACGAGGACTAGCACATGGCAATATAGAATTTTGAATAGAAGTAGTGCCATTGTCCAATTGAGGCTCACTTGATGTTACCTTAGTAGTAATAGCCTCATGAGCTAATTTTAGCACATTATGGGATGCTAGAAGATCATCATGAGGGCTTGTGAGGATTCCATGACTTTCTTACAATTTCCCATAATTGTTAGATAGGAACTCAAGTTGATCCCTTAGCTAAACATTCTCCTTTAAAATGGCTGCTTCACAAGAAGTAGAGTTAGTAGCACAAGCATCATCATTAGCAACAAGAGGAGAAGGCAACTTGACAAGCTCTTTAGCATATGAAGCTTCAAGTTGAGCATGAGACTCGGTGAGTTTGATGAGCGAACTCTTAATAGCCCTTGAGCCATTTTAGAGGTGCTCATGGTCCTCACGGTGTTGTGCAACTTCAAGCTTATCATTTTTAGTTCTAAAATCATTAGCCACCTCGAGAGATCTGTCATGAGATTCCTTTAATCTAGATAACTCGAGAGCAAAGGTCTCCTCAAGAGATTCCTTGGTGGTTTGTTAATTTTCAAGAGCTTGAGATAGCTCTGCGATCTCATTAGCGTAATCACGCTCATGACCTTCCATTCTCTCAATGGTGGCCTCATGCAAATCAAGATGAGCTTCCAACTCCTCAATGTATTTCTTGCCCTCGGTGGCAATGGACATGATTTCCATGAAGTTGGAACAAGCAAGTTTATTCTTATAAAGAGATTTAAAAATCATTTCACCCTTAATTTTTAAGGATGCAATATCATCACTCTCTTCATCTTTATCCTCATCCTCATTATCATCAACATCATCATCATGAGATTTATTGGGATACAAAGTAGGAGATACCTTTGAAGCCTTAGCCATAAGGAAAAAATGAGAAACAATAGATGATGATGTGGGATCCCTTGAAGCATCATTTAAGGCCACATCTTATTCCATGGAGTGATCTGTTTCCTCTACATTGTTAGCACAACAACTCGAGAAAATAGATACATTTATATCATGGCAACAAGATATAGAAAGCATATTATCATAAGATTTAGTCAAGCAGTTTTTACATGATATGCACGGACTATCAACACAAGCATGTAAAACATTTAGAGTGCTCAAAGTGTTAACGCCCAAAGATGAAGCATTGCAATAATATAGTGATGAAGGATCATCAACAATAAGCCCACTATCATCATTGCAATGATCTCCACTACTCACCATATCATTACCTTGTGGCAATCCACATGTAGGTGAAGTTGATGAAGTTGAGAAGACCACACGACCGGAGGTGGAGGGACAACAATAATTCCCACAAATCTTGGACGTACCATATTAAGCTTGAAGCTTTGTCCACAACTCATGAGCATCCCGGAATGACATGAGTTGAAATATAACTACATTGCTCAAAGCATCAAAAAGCACATTAGAAGCTTGAGCATCGAGATAAGAGTTTTTCTCATCCTCTAAAGATATATTTTGAGAATCCTTTGGAGGAGAAAACCGAATATCTACAATTCGCTCTAAATTTGGGTCCAAGGCCCGAAAGTTACTAAGCATGCGAATTACCCAAACTTCAAAATGTGTGCCATTGAAACTAAGAGTGTTAGTCAATCCTAAACCCCTAGTCGACATCCTTACTCTCTAGGTGGTTAAACCTAATAAAGAGAGACCTAGCGCTGATACCAATTGAAAGCACATGGATGTCGCCTAGAGGGGGCGTGAATAGGCTCTTTAAAATAATTACGGTTTAGGCTTGAACAAATGCGGAATAAAACTAACGGTTAATTTGTCAAGCAAAAAACCTAAAACAACTAGGCTCACCTATGTGCACCAACAACTTATGCTTAGCAAGATCAAACAACTAAGTGATAGCAAGATGTATGACAAGAAACAATACGGCTATCACAAAGTAAAGTGCATAAGTAAAGGGTTCGGGTAAGAGATAACCGAGGCACGAGGAGACGACGATGTATCCCAAAGTTCACACTCTTGCGGATGCTAATCTCCGTTTGGAGCCGTGTGGAGGCACAATGCTCCCCAAGATGCCACTAAGGCCACCGTAATCTCCTCACGCCCTCGCACAATGCAAGATGTCGTGATTCCACTAAGGGGCCCTTGAGGGCGGTCACCGAACCGTAGAAACAATGTTGGGAAAATCTCCACAACTTAATTGGAGGCTCCCAACAACACCATGAAGCTTCACCACAATGGCATATGGCTTCGAGGTGACCAAAAATTCTCGGGGCAATCTCCACAACTTAATTGGAGACCCCTACGCTTGCCTGGAGCTTTACACCACAATGATTGAGCTCCGAGGCACCACCAAGCTTCTAGGGGTACCAAGTACCCAAGGGTAATAAGCTTCTCAACTTCTCACTTCCACGTATCACCATGGGGAACTCAAACCGATGCACCAAATGCAATGGCAAGGGCACACGGAGTGCCCAAGTCCTTCTCTCCCAAATCCCACCAAAGCAACTAATGCTAGGGAGGAAAAGGAGAAGAAGAACAAAGAAAAACACGAAGAACTCAAGGATTTAGACCCAAGGGGTTCCCCTCACTTAGAGGAGAAAGTGATTGGTGAAAATGTGGGTCTAGATCTCCTCTATCTTTTCCCTCAAGAACTAGCAAGAATCATGGAGGGATTGATAGTTAGCAAGCTCGAAGAAGGTCAACAATGGGGGGGGGGCAAACTCGAGCTTAACGGATAAAGTTCAATGCAGAAGAAGACCCCCATTTATAGGTGGGGAAAATCCAACCGTTATGCTTCACAGCCCGCACAAAGCGGTAGTAGCGCTCATGGGAGCGGTACTACCGCTCGGTAGGTTAATCAGCCCTGCTGAGGCAAAAAGGATGCGCAAATAAAGTCCGACGAAGCGGTACTACCGCTCGTGGGAGTGGTACTACCGCTAGGTAGGTTCCCCAACCATGCTGAGGCAAAAAGGATGCACAAATAAAGTCCGACGGAGCGGTACTACCGCTCGGCACAAGCGGTACTACCGCTCGCCACAGAAACTGCCTTAACTTTTGCATATGGACTCCAAATTCAACAAAACCAAGTTTGTTATAAAGCTAATGACATGGGCTAACACAATCTTGATCGAAATATCAATAAGAAGCAAGTGAGAAAAGTCCCATAAGAAAATGGTGAGAACCCTTCCTCGAATAAGACCGGTAAAAACTCCCAACATCGAAAACATCATAGAAGATGCATATGGACTCCGTTTTCGATGAACTCGAGCTTGTCATGAAGATGGCCATGAGCTCTAAAAATCATAAAGAGAAAAACAAAATAAGAACCAAGAAATATGATTCAAGGATGCAAATGGTTTGAGATCTCAATGAACGATACGATCAAGCTACTCACTTGAGAGCCCCCCCTTGACAGTACAACAATCTATCCTAAAATAGAAAACCCATCAAGGGCAAACCTATACCTTGCACCTAGTCCTCTTGAGCTAGATGATGATGATCTTGGCTTCCTCAACATGGACCACCTTTCTTGATTGTCTTGGTTTGACGAAGATTAGTTGATTGCTCCCCCATACTCACTATGGGTGAGCCACTCTTCAACACATCTTCACAAGTCCATTGGAACCACAATGGACGGCAAGCTTCAAGCATGATATCTTCATGATGCTCCACTTGAACTTCCACACCACAATCTTGATGATGATCACCACTTGATGTAATCCTTCATAGGTTGAATGAGATATTCCTCTTGACGCAAACCCATGCAGACACACCTAACCCCACATAGAACTCTCACAAGGACCACGGGTTAGTACACAAAAGCGTTATGGACAATGCTTACCATACCATGGGATCACTTGATCCCTCTCGGTACATCTTGTACACTTTGTGTGTTGATCATCTTGATTTACTCTTTGCTTAGTCTTGATCAAGCTTGTGTCTTTATGACCAATCTTTGGATAATACCTTGAATACCACCTTGGTCATCATATAAACTCCTTGACACCAACAGATGGACTTCAAGATGTGCCTATGGACAAATCCTTCGAATATAACTTAAGGCAATCATTAGTCCATAGGGATTGTCATAAATTACCGAAACCACATATGGAGAAATATGCTCTAACAATCTCCCCCATTTTGGTAATTGATGACAATCAGTACAAGAGAGTTTATATAAGGAAATAAGTAAACCAAGCACACACATACAAAGCTATAGTGCATGCGTACAAGATGTAAATGCTTAGGAAATAAGAGAAAAACCCTCTATGCATATCCAAAGTAAACTCTCAAAACTTCACCCTCATTGGCATCGATTGCGAAAATGGACAAAAAGATTAGAAAGCCAATATAGTAGGTGCTCCTCCAAAAAGTGTGTACTTCTTAGCAAAAGAGTGCAAAGAAATAGACATAAATAATGAAAAGAAGCTGGAGGAAAACGAACTATATTGAGGACCCAAAGATTGCAAAAAGAAGGATCGTATGCCACAAAGACATACAAAATAGAAGCGCGGAGCCAAAAGATACCAGATGGAACAAACAATCACATGGTCCTTTGAACCACATGAATAAAAGATATTATGATAAAGGAAAAAAAGTGTTTTATCAAAACTAGAGAAGCTCCCCATGATTTGTGCACTAATAAGAGATTTTTGTATTTGATACAAGTGCACAAAATAGGATCGTTGCTCCCCCAAAATTAATAAATACACAGAATGAGTGCAAGAAGATAGATGAGACAGTAAGCATATCACTTGCACACAAAAAAATGGTTGAGCAACATGTAAAAGAAGCAACTTAAGAATATGCTCAACCAAAATAATGTGTGTGAGTCATGGCAAAGCACTTGAGAAGACTAAGATAAGGATGAGCATTACTCATCAACATAGTGTTGATGAAATGAGAAACAAAGTGCAAGACATGTCCTTCCCACACACACACTACAAGAAAATGGGTTCACAAGCTTACTAAATAACAAATAGAGAACCAACGGTTGTGACAACCCATGGTGAAGATAGGAAATAATAACCTTGTCAAGAGGAGGGATACCAATTGAAATGGCAAAACCCTCATCAAGACAAGCATGAGGAAAAATAATCTTCACCACCAAAGAGTGCATCAAGATGCAAGAATATAAGATACGCACTCAAGACAAATCCTTTCACGAAGCCACCAAAAACTAAAAAAGGAAATGCAACGGTGGACCTGAAAGAAAAGAGGATATCAATTGGAGATGTAACTTCTCTCATGTGTAAAAGATTCTAGGTAGAAGACAATCATGATGATATATATCCACAAAGAAGGATGTACACACGAAATGGTTACAAGAAGGAACAAACAAGAAATCCAAAAGGAAGTCATAAATATATCAATAAGGTCTTTGCTTGGAAGCATAGCACATGGCCTAATATTTTCTTATTGTACAATATGAACTTCCAACATACGAATATCAAAGACATTCCAACTAGCAATAAGACATCATCGTTTGGATGCTTTGAGAAAGGAAACAAGTAGCACCAGAACGAATCAAGAGATTCATGCCAGGATGCAACCTGGAGAGAGAGACATAACCATGAGAGGAGGGTATAACTCCTCCCGATCTTGACGGTGTGGTAGTACCGCACGTCAATCACGGTAGTACCGCCTGGCCAGCGGTTGTAAATTTTTACTCCCGCTCGCTGGGCGGTAGTACCTTTCGTCCAGCGGCAAAAGAAAAATGCTACCGTGCTGGATGCGGTAGTACCGTGTCGGTGCTGCTAGTGCATGAGTGCAGCAGTAACAACTCTCTAGCGGTAGTACCATGGCTATCCACGGTAGTACCGCTGATCCAAGAAAAAGCAGGTTCGAGCCTTTGCAAGAAATGTATGCATGAAGTAGATAGTTGTTACCGAGACAACAATGGATTGATGTAGTAGATAGTTGTCCATTGATCATCCTGAGTTGGCTCCAATAAGCACAGGGTGTCAACACCTTCCTTGTAGGTGATCCAAGCATCCAATGCATCTCCAATTATTCCTAGAACGACAAAACAATCAAAATGGTGCCCAAACTCATTGGGACCAAAGAGTTAGAAAACCAATAATACATAGCACAAACTCCACATAAATATGTGCATATAGGTATGAAATAGAATTTCATGCACACATTAGTCAATTTATGACAAGGTGGAGTTTTCCCTATATATCGGGTCAAAGGAAGAAAGCATGCAAAAAAAAGTAAATATGCATGCTCAAGGCATTCAATAATCAAATCAACACATAGTTGATAAGACACCAAAAGACAAGGTATCAAGTGATAATAAGATACCAAACGAAAAACTATCACTTGAGGGATATCAATTAAAAGATACATCAAGGAAAGAGATATCCATTGACACATGTCACACAAAAGGAAACAAGATACCAATAGAAGGAAAACATACATGAGGTATCTAGTTTCCAAATGAGAGCTAGATTATGAACAAACCAAAACCTCGACAAATTTCTTGATGGCACAAAGCATAAAAAAGAGCAAGACTTGCCTCCCATCAGCACACTCTTAATGGGGATCAAAAGATGTTATGATAAACGCATAAAGGGAGTGTTCTAAACAAAATAGGATAGCTCCCCCAATATATGTGCGTTATATAGAATTTGCATTTGAATACGAAATGCACAAGATGGAATCATCACTTTCTCTATATCTATAGAAACACTGGATATGAACAAACTATCCACAAGAGGCAAGGAAGACAAATGATAAATAAAATTCAATGTAAAGATGATTAGCAATTTTTACCAAATGAAGGGAATACCAATTGTCAGAGGACAAGAAGTATTTGTAAATAATTCCCATTGGTAGAATGCAGAAATTTCCAACGTCATATTTACTCCAAAACACAAGCAAATGACACTTGTAGAGCTAACATGCCACCTAGGAACAAGATAATTTACAATATCAACACTAAGTGGCAATATCTCAAATATACACATTTTCTAGGCTTGTAATATCCACATAGCATATTAATCCCCCATAATGTGATAACCCAACATTATTAACAAGTGGCAAATGAAAACCAACATGAGATAATTAATGGACCATTTAGAATTTGAATTTCTTATGAGTAGGACATACCACATATAGACTAGATAATCTTGAAACATCAATACTAAGTGGTATTCCTCATGTATACACATTTAGAGGATTGTGAGGTGCGCAAAGCACATCACTCCCCCAAAATTGGATAATCCATTAATCTCTCACAAGAGCCAACAAAGAGACAAACAAGATGCAAAAAGGCTCAATACAAGACTCACATGTACATGATGTGCAAACCAACATACACATACTCGATTACTCAAGATAAGCAAGTTGGAAGCACAACATATACAAACACATGCAAGGTACAAAAACACAACATGCAAAGGGGCAAGTAACAAAAAATGTAAAGAGTTTAAGTACATGTTACCATAAGAGGCACATTGGATATAAGATAGAAACTTGATAATCCAAATGACTTGGCTTGAGATAATATGAATGATGAAGACCCCTTAATTCTTCATTATGTATCCAAGTCTCCAATGTCCTCCACAATCACCTATTAATCAAGTTTGAGCTTGTTGGTCCCCAACCACGTTTGTTCCTAAGAGCTTAGTCACAATAGGCTTGGCAACCCAAATGGTAATTTTCTTGACACCACTTTGAGCACTAACAAACTTGGCAAACACATTGCCCACCTTATTCTTCCCAGGAGAATAGATATCATAAATAATGATTGGGTTGACTAAATTACCTCTCGTGCAAGAAGAAGCGAAGTGACCCTTCTCACGACATAAGTAGCAAAATCTACCATTTAATTTCTTCCCTATTGATTTCTCAACATGAGGAGTGTTGGCTTGGGTCTTTTTGGGAAGTGGCCTTTCTTCAACTTGTAGTTGAGTATGTGATTGCACTTGGGCCGCTTCCCTTGTTGCTTGTGACTTCGGGGCTTCTTCTTTAGTGGGAAAGATCTAACATGGCGCCCTTCAATTTTGCACTTGAAGCAAATAATCTTGGCCGAATTCTTGACTTGTTCTTGGCCCTTCTTCTTCTTGTTGGAGTTGAATCCAAGTCCATCTTTGTCATTTGGGGATTTTTGCCCTCACAAGACATTGTTGAGTGCGGACATCCCTTCATGACTCTTTTCCAAGTCTTTCTTCAAAGAAGTGACTTGGGCCTTGAGCTCTTCGATTTCCTCTACATGGTTAGTATCAACACAAGTACTAGAGGAAGTATAAGCTTAATTATTAGACCAACAAGGCAAGGAAAGTAATTCATCACAAGAGGTAGCAACATTATTAGCAGAAGAATTACGAGGACTAGCACATGGCAATATAGCATTTTGACTACAAGTAGTGCCATTGTCCACATGAGGCACACTTGATGTTACCTTGGTAGTAATAGCCTCATGAGCTAATTTTAGCACATTATGGGCTGCTAGAAGATCATCATGAGAGCTTGTGAGCATTCCATGACTTTCTTCCAATTTCCCATAATTGTTAGATAGAAACTCAAGTTGAGCCCTTAGCTCAACATTCTACTTTAAAATGGATGCTTCACAAGAAATAAAGTTAGTAGCACAAGCATCATCATTAGCAACAAGAGGAGAAGGCAACTTGGCAAGCTCTTTAGCATATGAAGCTTAAAGTTGAGCATCAGACTCGGTGAGTTCGATGAGCGAACTCTTAATAGCCCTTGAGCCATTTTCGAGGTGCTCATAGTCCTCGTGAAGTTTAGCATGTGCAACTTCAAGCTTATCATTTTTAGTTCTAAAATTATTAGCCACCTCAAGAGCTCTGTCATGAGATTCCTTTAATCTAGATAATTCGATAGCAAAGGTCTCCTCAAGAGATTCCTTGGTGGTTTGTTCATTTTCAAGAGCTTGAGATAGCTCCACGATCTCATTACCGTAATCATGCTCATGACCTTCCATTCTTTCAATGGTGGCCTCATGCAAATCAAGAGGAGGATCCAACTCCTCAATAAATTTCTTGCGCTCAATGGCAATAGACATGATTTCCATGAAGTTGGAACAAGCAAGTTTATTCTTATAAAGAGATTTAAAAATTGTTTCACCCTTAATTTTTAAGGATGCAATATCATCACTCTCTACATCTTTATTCTCATCCTCATTATCATCAACATCATCATCATGAGATTTATTGGAAATCAAAGTAGGAGATACCTTTGAAGCCTTAGCCAAAAGGCAAAAGTGAGAAACAATAGATGATGATGTGGGATCCCATGAAGCATCATTTAAGGCCACATATTGTTCCATGGAGTGATGGATTTCCTCTACATTGTTAGCACAAAAACTCTAGGAAATAGACACATTTTTATCATGGCAACAAGATATAGAAAGCATATCATCATGAGATTAGATCAAGCAGTTTTTACATGATATGCACGGACTATCAACACAAGCATGTAAAACATTTAGAGTGCTCAAAGTGTTAACGCCCAAAGATGAAGCATTCCAATAATATAGTGATAAAGGATCATCAACAATAAGCCCACTATCATCATTGCAATGATCTCCACTACTCACCATATCATTACCTTGTGGGAATCCACATGTAGGTGAAGTAGATGAAGTTAGAAGACTACACGACCGGAGGTGGAGGGAGAACAATCATTCCCACAAATCTTGGACGTACCATATTTATCTTGAGGCTTTGTCCACAACTCATGAGCATCCCGGAATGGCATGAGTTGAAATATAACTACATTGCTCAAAGCATCAAAAAGCACATTAGAAGCTTGAGCATCGAGATAAGAGTTTTTCTCATCCTCTAAAGATATATTTTGAGAATACTTTGGAGGAGAAAAATCAATATCTACAATTCTCTCTAAATTTGGGTCCAAGACCCGAAAGTGATTAAGCATGCGAATTACCCAAACATCAAAATTTGTCCATCGAAACTAAGAGTGTCAGTGAATCCTAAACCCCTAGTTGACATCCTTACTCTTTAGGTGGTTAAACCTAATAAAGAGAGACCTAGCTCTGAAACCAATTGAAAGGACGTGGATGCCGCCTAGAAGGGGGTGAATAGGCTCTTTAAATAATTAAGGTTTAGGTTTGAACAAATGCGGAATAAAACTAACGGTTAATTTGTCAAGCACAAAACCTAAAACAACTAGGCTCACCTATGTGCACCAACAACTTATGCTTCACAAGATTAAACAACTAAGTGATAGCAAGATATAAGACAAGAAACAATATGGCTATCACAAAGTAAAGTGCATAAGTAAAGGGTTCGGGTAAGAGATAACCGAGGCACGAGGAGACGATGATGTATCCCAAATTTCACACCCTTGCGGATGCTAATCTCCGTTTGGAGCCGTGTGTAGGCACAATGCTCCCCAAGATGCCACTAAGGCCACCGTAATCTCCTCACGCCCTCGCACAATGCAAGATGTCGTGATTCCACTAAGGGACCCTTGAGGGCGGTCACCGAACCCATACAAACAAGGTTGGGGCAATCTCTAGAACTTAATTGGAGGCTCCCAAAAACACCATGAAGCTTCACCACAATGGCATATGGCTTCGAGGTGACCACAAATGCTCGGGGCAATCTCCACAACTTAATTGGAGACCCCGACGCTTTCCTGGAGCTTTACACCACAATGATTGAGCTCCGAGGCACCAGCAAGCTTCTAGGGGTACCAAGTACCCAAGGGTAATAAGCTTCTCAACTTCTCACTTCCACATATCACCGTGGAGAACTCAAACTGATGCACCAAATGCAATGGCAAGGGCACGCGGAGGGCCCAAGTCCTTCTCTCCCAAATCCCACTAAAGCAACTAATGCTAGGGAGGAAAGGAGAGGAAGAACGAAGAAGAACACGAAGGACTCCAAGATCTTGACCCAAGGGGTTCCCCTCACTTAGAGGAGAAAGTGGTTGGTGGAAATGTGGATCTAGATATCCTCTATCTTTTCCCTAAAGAACTAGCAAGAATCATTGGAGGGATTGAGAGTTAGCAAGCTCGAAGAAGGTCGGCAATGGGGGGCAAACTCGAGCTTAACAGATAAAGTTCAATGCGGAAGAAGACTCCCTTTTATAGGTGGGGAAAAAACTACAACCCGCACAGAGCGGTACTACCGCTCATGGGAGCGGTACGATCGCTCGGTAGGTTCAACAGCCATGCTAAGGCAAAAAGGATGCGCAAATAAAGTTCGACGGAGCGGTACTACCGCTCGTGGGAGCGGTACTACCACTCGGTAGGTTCACCAACCATGCTGAGGAAAAAGGATGCGCAAATAAAGTTCGACGGAGCGGTACTACCGCTCGGCACAAGCGGTGTGTCGGTGCACTAAAGACTGGGGTCCCTAGTGCCCCAGACTTGTGCACGAGCGCGAAGAGCCCCTGCCGGCAGGGCATGGCAAGACCCAATCAAGATGCAACCCCCAAGATTATCAAGGCCTTGGCAAGCCTGCCTTGCCGGGAAGATGGCCAAGTCCGCGCCCATTTGGCGGGCGTGATGAACTCACCAAGTACAAGACCCCGGCAAGCTCCCTTGTCGGGATGACGACTGAAGCCCCCGGCAAACTCCCTTTCCGGTACGAAGACTCAAGGCCCTGGCAAGCTCCTTGCCGGGATGACGGGCCTGGCCACTGGTGGGCAACCGCCCTTGCTACAGTGCCACCGCCCCCAAGTGCCAGCGCATTTCGCATGCACCAGCGCAGCGTCCAGGTGTCGAAACACCTGGATACGTGTCTTCACTAGCACATCGCTGACAAGTACAAGACGTGCATTAAATGCACCTGACATCGGTAGATGGATAAGCACCGCCCTAGGTTCACTGTAACTCCTCGTGAACCTACCACCGAGCACTGTAGGTGACCCCTTTGCCTATAAAAGGAGGCCCTTAGCTCATTTCGAAGGGGTTAGACTCTTTGGACATTGAACCATAAGACGGTCATCAACGGTCACTGTAACAATCGACAAAAAAATGCTTAATACAATCAGACAAGCAGGACGTAGGGTTTTACGCGTAAGCGGCCCGAACCTAGGTAAAAAGGCTTCCCGGGTGCTGATTGTTAGCTTTGCTCTTCACGTCACCTCTACCCGCCCTACGATCACAAGGGTTTCACATTGATTCCCATAGGTGCCGACCTCGCACCGCCGACATCTTCGGCGCGCGAGGTAGGGTGTGTGGAGTTTTGCGCAAATCTGAGCAAACTCAGCACCAAATTCTTGGAAGTTTGGGCGCTGCGCCGCAGTTCCCCCAGAAACGAGGTACCGTGGCGGACGCTTTGTTCTGCTACGGCTTCCTAAGGCATGCGCGAGCGCGAGGCAGGGAGGCGGAAGCTCCAAAGGCGTCAACGTCAGGCCAATGCGCCGCTCGGGGCCAACGCGCAACTATCGAGTGCGTACCTGGGAATTTTATAGAGGCCTCGGTGCATACTCCGGCGGACGCACCTCTGCGGAGTGATGCATAGTCGCTGAGGATGCGCCAAACGGTCCCAAAGCCCCGACGCACACTCCAGCGTAAGTGTTGTGCCCCTGAGAGTGTCGTATCATCGCCCAAGATGCGCTCGGGGGCTCAGCAAGCACAACCTAGCAACAGAAAAGTAAAGAGGTTACACCCTTGGCCAACTTTGTCTCCAAACGATGGTCGCGGACTGTCGGCAAGAAGTCTTTGCCGAAGAAAAAGCTACCGGGAGCGGTAATTTCCTGCTTGCCGGGGACCCCGACGCCCCGGCAAAAGATTCAAGCGCCATGCAACCACGACATGAGCAGATAAGTTCTAAGTTTAAGATTCAAATCTGAAGTACATAGATTCTGTGTTTTCCCTTTAAAAGTTTCTAATCTTTGTGCGTGGAGTCTGCGCATACTGGGACCTTTCCAAAGATCAGTGCACCTTGTCTTTGTTTCGAACTCGTTCAAATGACCTGAACGGCCACAGAGCGCCTTCAAGCTGTTTCGAACCTGATCAACAGAGCAAGCGACTACGTACCACCTGATTTCGTCTCAAGCTGCGCTTGGCGATTTCTATGGTTGCACTGAAGGCGGCAAGGAGCCTTGTCGGTAGTTGCCGGCAGGCTCCCAGATAATGCAAAGACGGATCATACAAAGAATAGAATCAGAAAAAGGGAAAACAGTCTTTTCATTCATTTGTTTGGGATACTCTCAAACATATTACATGAATGATGCGATCTACTCTAATCTAGAACTATTGTCTTTGGCGAGGAACTACGCTCGCCAGACTGGAGTTCAGGAAGACATGGAGCGGCCCTCCGTGCGATCCAAGCTGGTTCCTCCGGGACCAGCACTGCGCGGAGGAGAACAAGACCACGGAGGCGTGGGGAAGCTCTAGCCAAGGGAGGCGACGCTGGCGGTGTTTGAGATTAGAGAAGGACTGGGAACAGTGGGCTAAGAGAACTCGTGTTTCCCCCTCTTATGGGGACGCGGGCTGACCCTTTGCCTACTCAACCAACGGTTCTCCACGCTCACGGCCACCTAGGCCACTGCGCGCACGACTCCCCACTCCGCGCGTCCAATGCGTGATATGGGGAAAAGCAACTACCAGTGGATCCAGCCACGAAAGCCCGTGCACCTCTTTGGGCCTGGCCCAACAACGCTTCGCACACGTGTGTAGCCCAGGTACCGGGGCTCCTGTCGGTGCACTAAAGACTGGGGTCCCTAGTGCCCCAGACTTGTGCATAGGCGCGAAGAGCCCCTGTCGGCAGGGCATGGCAGGACCCAGTCAAGATGCAACCCCCAAGATTATCAAGGCCTCGGCAAGCCTACCTTGCCGGGAAGATGACCAAGGCCGCGCTCATTTGGCGGGCGTGATGAACTCACCAAGTACAAGACCCCAGCAAGCTCCCTTGTCGGGATGATGACTGAAGCCCCCGGCAAGTTCCCTTGCCGGGACGAAGACTCAAGGCCCCGACAAGCTCCTTGCGGGGATGACGGGCCTGGCCAGTGGTGGGCAACCGCCCTTGGCACAGTGCCACTGCACCCCAAGTGCCAGCGCATTCCGCATGCGTCGGCGCAGTGTCCAGGTGTTGAAACACCTGTATACGTGTCTTCACCAACACATCACTCACAAGGACAAGATGTGCATTAAATGCACCTGACAGCAGTAGATGGATAGGTGATGACCCACAAGTATAGGGGATCAATCGTAGTCCTTTTAATAAGTAAGAGTGTTGAACCCAACGAGGAGCAAAAGGATCTTACAAGTGGCTTTCAGCAAGGTAAAATCTGCAAGCACTGAAATTATCGGTAACAAGTGATTGTGTGGTGAGATGATTCGTAGCAAGCAACAAGTAACAAAAGTACCAACGGTGCAACAAAGTGGCCCAATCCCTTTTGTAGCAAGGGACAAGACTGGACAAAGTCTTATAGGAGGAAAAACGCTCCCGAGGACACACGGGAATTTCTGTCATGCTAGTTTTCATCATGTTCATATGATTCACGTTCGTTACTTTGATAGTTTGATATGTAGGTGGACCGGCGCTTGGGTACTGCCCTTACTTGTACAAGCATCCCACTTATGGTTAACCCCTCTCGCTAGCATCCGCAACTACGAAATAAGAATTAAGACAAAGTCTAACCATAGAATTAAACTAGTGGATCCAAATAAGCCCCTTACGAAGCAACGCATAAACTAGGGTTTAAGCTTCTGTCACTCTAGCAACCATCATCTACTTACTACTTCCCAATGCCTTCCTCTAGGCCCAAATAATGGTGAAGTGTTATGTAGTCGATGTTCACATAACACCACTAGAGGAAAAACAACATACAACACATCCAATTACCGAACAAATGCCAAATTCACATGACTACTATTAGCATGACTTATCCCATGTCCTCAGGAACAATAGTAACTACTCACAAAGCATAATCATATTCATGACGAGAGAGGTAATGAGTAGCATCAAGGATCTGAACATAAACTCTTCCACCAAGTAATCCAACTAGCATCAACTACAAAGAGTAATTAACACTACTAGCAACCTTACAAGTACCAATCGGAGTCGCGAGACGGAGATTGGTTACAAGTGATGAACTAGGGTTTGGAGATGAGATGGTGCTGATGAAGATGTTGATGGTGATGAGTCCCCTTCGATGGGAGGAGTGTTGGTGATGACGATGGCGATGATTTCCCCCTCCGGGAGGGAAGTTTCCCCGGCAGGATCGTCGTGCCGGAGCTCTAGATTTGTTCTGCTCAAGTTCCGCCTCGTGGCGGCGGTGAATCCTCCGAAAAGCCTCCTCCTGATTTTTTTGGAACGAAACCCTTCATATAGCAGAAGAGGGGAGCCAGTGGTCCAACAGGGAGCCCACAAGCCCCCTAGGCGCGGCCAGGGGGGGTGGCCGCGCCTACCAGGCATGTGCCTGATACGTCTCCAACATATCTATAATTTTTTATGATTTCATGCTATTATCTTGTCAAACTTTGGATGTTTTGCATGCCTTTTATATTTTTTTGGGACTAACTTATTAACTCAGTGCCAAGTGTCAGTTCCTATTTTTTCCATGTTTTTGACCCCTTTCAGAGGAGAATTTGAAACGGAGTCCAAATGGAATAAAATCCCCGAAAAGATTTTTTCCGTAACGGAAGAAGATCAGGAGACTTGAGAGCCAAGGCAGGGGGTCCCCAGGGGCCCCACAAGCCCCCACCCCGCGATCAGGGGGGAGGCCGTGACCCTCAGGCTTGTGGGCCCCCTGGACCTCCTTTGCCCTCGATTTTGCGCCTATATATCTCCAAAAATTCCACAAAAAATCAGGAGATCATCTAAAGTACTTTTCCGCCGCCGCAAGCTTCTGTCTCCGCAAGATCCCATCTGGGGCACGTTCTGGTGCCCTGCCGGAGGGGGGATTCAGATACGGAGGGCTTCTTCATCAACGTCATGACCTCTCCGATGATGCGTGAGTAGTTCACCATAGACCTACGGGTCCATAGCTAGTAACTAGATGGCTTCTTCTCTCTCTTGGATCTTCAATACAAAGTTCTCCATGATCTTCATGGAGAACTATCCGATGTAATCTTCTTTTGTGGTGTGTTTGTCGAGATCCGATGAATTGTGGATTTATGATCAGATTATCTATGAATCTTATTTGAGTTTCTCCTGATCTCTCTTATGCATGATTTCATATCCTTGTAATTCTCTTCGAGTTGTGGGTTTTGTTTGGCCAACTAGATCTATGATTCTTGCAATGGGAGAAGTGCTTGGTTTTGTGTTCATACCATGCGGTGACCTCACCCAGTGACAGAAGGGGTAGCGAGGCACACATCATGTTGTTGCCATCAAGGGTAAAAAGATGGGGTTTTTATCATTGGTTTGAGATTGTCCCTCTACATCATGTCATCTTGCTTAAGGCATTACTCTGTTCGTCATGAACTCAACACACTAGATTCATGTGGGTTAGCGGTCGATGTGTGGAGTAATAGTAGTAGATGCAGAAAGTATCGGTCTACTTGTCTCGGAAGTGATGCCTATATGTATGATCATTGCCTTAGATATCGTCATGACTTTGCGCGGTTCTATCAATTGCTCGACAGTAATTTGTTCACCCACCGTAATACTTGCTATTTTGTGAGAAGGCTCTAGTGAACACTATGGCCCCTAGGGCCTACTCCACACCATATTTTTAGCCTTACAGTTTTTACTTCGTTGCACTTCCCGCCTTCAGATCTCACTTTGCAAACAATCTTGAAGGGATTGACAACCCCTTTATAGCGTTGGGTGCAAGCTCTTTTGTGTTTGCGCAGGTACTCTGGACTTGACGAGATTCTCCTACTGGATTGATACATTGGTTCTCAAACTAAGGGAAATACTTACTGCTCCTGTGACGCATCACCCTTTCCTCTTCAAGGGAAAAACCAACGCAAGCTCAAGAGACGACAGAAGGATCTCTGGCACCACTGTCAGGGAAAGACTTTTGTTGACATAGCAGAAGGATTTCTGGCGTCTTTGCCGGGGATGATCAAGTCAAGAACTCATCCAAGTAAGTGTCGCAAACTCATCTCTTGCATTTACTTTTTTTGCCAGTTGCCTCTCGTTTTCCTCTCCCCCACTTCACAATTTGCCTTTTTCGTTCGCCCTTTTCTCTCGCTTTCTTTCTGTTCGCTTGTGTGCCATGTGCCTTCAATATGCTTGCATCTTCGCTTGCTGAAAATCTAGTGATATGGATCCTCATCCACTTGCTAATCTCTTTAAGAAATCCAATTATGTTGATCCAATTGCTAGTGAGTTGAGTGCACTTGACTATCTTTATGGAGTTTTGCTTGAGATGCGTGAATCTGAAAATTTTGATGAAGAAATTTATGAAGTAATTCACTAGGAGTCCTTGGATTAAAAGCATGATTGCAATGGTTTCACTATAAATTCTATTAGTGACAATCATGCTAAAAAATATGCAAAACCCTAAGCTTGGGGATGCTAGTTTTGCTATGTCCACTACTTGTTGCAATAATCATGAGTGGGGCGATGATTTTTCCTATGATCTTGAAAGTTTGTTTCAGCCTCATGATGAATATGATATTTGCAATATTATTGGAAGTGGGTTTGGAGAAGTCATCACTTTAATTGATGATAATCCCACTATTTTTGAAGAGCGTCAACTTTGCATGCATGTGGATCATGAAAAGAATATCCTATGTGATAGTTACATTGTTGAATTCGAATATGATCCCACATGTAATTATTATGAGAGAGGAATATATGGTGGTAGAAACTTTCATATCACTAAATCACCTCTCATTATGTTGAGATTGCTATTGTCTCTTTCTTCTTCCTTGCATATGGTAACTATTGGTTGTCTTGACAATCTGTTTTCCTATAAAAGGCCTATGCATAGGAAGTATGTTAGACTTAAATGTGATTTTCACATGCTCTATAATGCTCTCGTTGTGCTTCAATTCTTGTCTTTTGTGTGAGCATCATTGAATTATCAATGCCTAGCTAAGGGCGTTAAACAATAGCGCTTGTTGGGAGGCAACCCAATAAATTTATCTTCTTCTTTCTGTTTTGTTGCGTCCACACTATCATAATTTTGTTATGATTGTGTCTTTTGTGTTTCTTTTTGTGTTTGATCCAAGAAAAACCTTTATGACTAGTCTCGGTGATGGTTGTTTGATCCTGCTGGAAAAAGACACAAACTTTTCGCTCACGAGATGATTTTTCATTTTTATTCAGAAAGAGCTTTGGAGTTGATTCTTTTTGCTACTGGTTGATATGCCTTTTGCCCAGTCCTTCGTAATGTTTCAGATTTTTGGAGGTACCATAAGTATACAAAGTATACAGATTGCTACAGACTGGTCTTTTTTTGACAGATTCTGTTTTTGTTGAGTTGGTTGCTTGTTTTGATGAAACTATGGTTAGTATCGGGGTGTACTAGCCATGGAGAAGTGAGAATACAATATCCAAACACCAATATAGATAGAATTCAAGTTTGCTACAGTAGCAAAAGAAGTCGTAGTTTCTTTTCTTGTGCTAATGTTATCACGAGTTTCTGTTTAAGTTTTGTGTTGTGAAGTTTTCAAGTTTTGGGTGATGTTCTCATGGACAAAGAGATTAGGAGTGGAACGATCTCAAGCTTGGGGATTCCCAAGGCATCCCAAGCCAAATTCTAGGACACCAAAAAGCCTAAGCTTGGGGATGCCCCGGGAAGGCATCCCCTCTTTCGTCTTCAATCCATCGGTAACATTACTTGGAGCTATATTTTTATTCACCACATGATATGTGTTTTGCTTGGCGCGTCTTGTATCTTAGGAGTCTTTTATTTTTGTTGTGTCACAGTAATCCTTGCTGCACATCTTTTTGAGAGAGAGAGACATGCACAAATCGTGATTTTTCCTAGAATGCTCATAGTGCTTCACTTATATCTTTTGAGCTAGATACTTTTGCTCTATGTGCTTCACTTATATCTTTTAGAGCACGGCGGTGCATGACTTGGTAGTTGGATTATGCTATGAAAGTAGTCCCAAATGTGATAGGTACCCAAAGAGGCTGCAAAAACCTCCATCTTCATGTGCATTGAGTAGAAAGAGAAGTCTTGATTCCTCTCAATTAGTTTTGAGACGTGGATTTGGTAATATTAAGAGCTATGTTAGTAGGGTGTTGTGAATCTAGAAATACTTGTGTTGAAGTTAGTGATTCCCGTAGCATGCACGTATGGTGAACCGCTATGTTAGGAAGTCGGAGCATAATTGATCTATTGATTGTCATCCTTTGTATTGAGGTCAGGATCGCGCGATGGTTAACACCTACCAACCCTTCCCCTAGGAGTATGCGTTTAGCACTTTGTTTCAATTACTAATAAAAACTTTCGCAACAAGTATGTGAGTTCTTCATGACTAATGTGAGTCCATGGTATAGATGCACTTTCACCTTCCACCTTTGCTAGCCTCTCTAGTGTCGCGCAATTCTCACCGGTGCACAAACCCACCATATGCCTTCCTCAAAACAGCCACCATACCTACCTACTATGGCATTTTCATAGCCATTCTGAGATAGTTTGCCATGCAACTCCCACCGTTCCGTCTCATGACTTGTGACATCACTCTCATATTTCCATTGCATGATCGTAAGATAGCTAGCGAGTTATTTCAACGTCATACGCCATGCTAGATCGTCGCACATCCCGGTACACTGTTGGAGACATTTCCTATAGAGTCATCATCATTTTGAGCTTTGAGCTGTGAGTAAATAAAAGTGTGATGATCATCATTATTAGAGCATTGTCCCATGTGAGGAAATAAAAAAAAGAGGCCAAATATCCCAAAAAAAGGGAGAAAAAAAGGAGGCCTAAGAGCCCAAATGAAAAAAAGAGAAAAGAGAGAAAAAGAGAGAAGGGACAATGCTACTATCATTTTCCACACTTGTGCTTCATAATAGCACCATGTTCTTCATGATTGAAAGCTTCTTGCTTTGTCACTTCCATATGCTAGTGGGAATCTTCATTATATAACTTGGCTTTTATATTCCAATGATGGGCTTCCTCAAAATTTCCCTAAGTCTTCGTGAGCAAGCAAGTTGGATGCACACCCACTAGTTTTCCTTTTGAGCTTTCACATACTTATAGCTCTAGTGCATCACTTGTTTGGCAATCCCTACTCATTCACATTGATATCTATTAATGGGCATCTCCATAGCCTTTTGATACGCCGAGTCAATGTGACCATCTCCTCCTTTTTGTCTCACAACCACCACCACACTCTATTCCACCTACAGTGCTATATCCATGGCTCATGCTCATGTATTGTGTGATAGTTATAAAAAGTTTGAGAAAGTAAGAGTGCGAAAATAATTACTTGGCCAATACCGGGGTTGTGCATGATTTACATGAGTTGTCTGAGGATGATGGAGCATAGCGAGACTATATGATTTTGTAGGGATAACTTTCCTTGGCCTTGTTATTTTGAAAGTTCATGATTACTTTGCTAGTTTGCTTAAAGTATTATCGTTTTCATGTCAATAGAAAACTATTATTTCGAATCTTACGGATATGAACATTCATGTCACGTGAAAGAAGTTGCAAAGGACAACTATGCTAGGTAGCATTCCACATCGAAAATTCATTCTTTATCACTTCCCTACTCGAGGACGAGTAAGAGTTAAGCTTGGGGATGCTTGATACGTCTCCAACGTATCTATAATTTTTGATAGTTTCATGCTATTATCTTGTCAAACTTTGGATGTTTTGCATGCCTTTTATATTTTTTTTTGGGACTAACTTATTAACTCAGTGCCAAGTGTCAGTTCCTGTTTTTCCATGTTTTTGACCCTTTTCAGAGCATAATTTGAAACAGAGTCCAAACGGCATAAAATCCCTGAAAAGATTTTTTCCGTAACGGAAGAAGATCAAGAGACTTGAGAGCCAAGGCAGGGGGTCCCCAGCGGCCCCACAAGCCCCCACCCCGCGGCCAGGGGGAGGCCGCGACCCTCAGGCTTGTGGGTACCCTGGACCTCCTTTGCCCTCGGTTTTGCGCCTATATGTCCCCAAAAATTCCACAAAAAATCAAGAGATCATCAAAAGTACTTTTCCGCCGCCGCAAGCTTCTGTTTCCGCAAGATCCCATCTGGGGCACGTTATGGTGCCCTGCCGGAGGGGGGATTCGGATACGAAGGGCTTCTTCATCAACACCATGACCTCTCCGATGATGCATGAGTAGTTCATCATAGACCTATGGGTCCATAGCTAGTAACTAGATGGCTTCTTCTCTCTCTTGGATCTTCAATACAAAGTTCCCCATTATCTTCATGGAGATCTATCCGACGTAATCTTCTTTTGTGGTGTGTTTGTCGAGGTCCGATGAATTGTGGATTTATGATCAGATTATCTATGAATCTTATTTGAGTTTCTCCTGATCTCTCTTATGCATGATTTCATATCCTTGTAATTCTATTCGAGTTGTGGGGTTTGTTTGGCCAACTAGATCTATGATTCTTGCAATGGGAGAAGTGCTTGGTTTTGGGTTCATACCGTGAGGTGACCTCACCCAGTGACAGAAGGGGTAGCGAGGCACGCATCGTGTTGTTGCCATGAAGGGTAAAAACATGGGGTTCTCATCATTGGTTTGAGATTATCCCTCTTAATCGTGTCATCTTGCTTAAGGCGTTACTCTGTTCGTCATGAACTCAATACACTAGATGCATGCTGGATAGCATTCGATGTGTGGAGTAATAGTAGTAGATGCAGAAAGTATCGGTCTACTTGTCTCGGACGTGATGCCTATATGTATGATCATTGCCTTAGATATTGTCATGACTTTGCATGATTCTATCAATTGCTCGACAGTAATTTGTTCACCCACCGTAATACTTGCTATTTTGAGAGAAGCCTCTAGTGAACACTATGGCCCCCAGGGTCTACTCCACACCATATTTTCAGCCTTGCACATTTTACTTCGTTGCACTTTCCGCCTTCAGATCTCACTTTGCAAACAATCTTGAAGGGATTGACAACCCCTTTAAAGCGTTGGGTGCAAGCTCTTTTGTGTTTGCGCACGTACTCTGGACTTGACGAGATTCTCCTACTGGATTGATACCTTGGTTCTAAAACTGAGGGAAATACTTATTGCTACTGTGCTTCATCACCCTTTCCTCTTCAAGGGAAAAACCAACGCAAGCTCAAGAAACGACAGAAGGATCTCTGGCACCACTTCCGGGGAAGGACTTTTGTTGACGTAGCATGGCCCCCTGGTTGCGCTCCTCTGGCACTTCTTCGACCCAGTATTTTTTTATATATTCCCAAAAAAATCCACATTGATTTTCATGGCTTTTGGAGTTGCGCAGAATAGGCATCTCAAACTTGCTCCTTTTTCACGCGAGAATTCCTGCTGCCGGCATTCTCCCTCTTCATGTAAACCTTGCAAAATAAGAGAGAAAAGGCATAATTATTGTACCGTGTAGTGAAATAACACCCCAAGAAGCGAAAAATATCAACATAAAAGCATGATGCGAAATGGACGTATCAACTCCCCCAAGCTTAGACCTCGCTTGTCCTCAAGCGAAAGCCGAGCTCAATAAATATGCCCACATGTTTAGGGAGAGAGGTGTCGACAAAACAAGAAACAAACATGCAGGCATCATGATCATGATCAGAACAACAATATCATCATATAATCTCTCATGCTAAAGTGACAATTCCTTCACAAAGTAAAGTAAGGATCAAGAACCTTACCGAGGATTAACAACCGAAAGTCTTTAGTCATTGAAACAATTGCAATTTATCACAACATCAGAAAGAGTCAAATAAGAGCTTGTAAATAAAATCCACATACTCAATCATCCTTTCGTTCTCTACAATTGCTACAAGTCACGTGGTACTCATGAGATCAAAGTTTCAGTTGGACACAGAGAAAGATGGGGGCTTATAGTTTCGCCTCCCAACCATTTACCACAAGGGTAATGTCAACAATAATAATTCATGAATACTTACTTCCAAGTTGAAATATGAATATAGGTCTTTCCCAAGCATATGATGTTAGCCAAGATAAAGGAGAAATAAGGAATTGGTGAAGATCACCATGACTCTTTCAAGGGCAAAAAGTAAAGATACAAGATAGGTGTGACAGCCCGATGCTGACGTTCTAGAAGATTCCCCCATTTATTCCGTTTTCGTCGTGTGTCTATTTTATTTTGTCGCATAATCATAGCATCATTCGCATCATCGGCATTGCATCGGCACCCCGTTACCGCCAGTTTTCAAAAGTTGCATCCGTTGTTAGTTGCCGGTTCTCGTCGTTGTTCGTTCTGAGCCCGTTCACACACGCACGCGCCCGCGGCATCGTCAAACCTTTTTTAAAAGTGTGTTGAAAACTTCCTCTGATCGGGGTGAAACTTGGCATGCGGTCGTAATTAGTTTTAGGAAGGCCGCCTGTCAAGTTTCGTCGCAATCGGAGTCCTTCTGGTACCCGAACGATCGACCGTAGCGTCACCGTATTCGGTCTGCCGTCGGACGTTTGTCGGTGTTTTAAAACTCGTTGTCACGCCGCCCGTTCTCCCTCTCGTCTCCGGATATCCACTCTACACAGCCTCGTAACCGTTCCCGCGTTTGGAATCGTCCGAATCCGACCGCGCGGTTTGATCCGGAACGAAATTCCAGGTAACCTAGCCCCATTTTCTCTATAAATAGGCCCTCCTCCTATTATTTTGGACAGCCCCCTCTCCCCTCTCCTCGAAATTTGTGCCTAACCCTAATCCCCACCTACCGGACATGTCCGTGGTCAAATCGGACATGTCCGGCCGACCACAGGAGCTCTCGCATGCCCGCAGCTCCTCTCCCTGCCCAAGCCTGTGCGAGCACCATGGGCAGCCCGCCGCCTTCACCCATGCCCCGCGCTTGTGCCGCGGCCGCCGCCTACCCGGAAGAAGACCCCCCCGCCTGCAGCTCCTCGCTCGCGTCGCCGCGCCGTCCTGTATACCTTGCCGCCAGCCTCTGCCAGGAAACGAGCCGCCGCCATGGCCCCGCAGCTCTATTTCCCGCCGCCGTTCTGCTCGCCAGCACCGCCTTGTGCCCCGGCCGCCACCGGGAATAGGCGGATCCGGCGATCCCCGCCGTGGATTTGCCTTCCCCCTCCGTTCCCCGGCCTCTCCGCCGATCCAGGGTCTCCCGCCGGCGAGCTGTGCGTCGCTGCGTCCCGAGCAGCACGGGAGGGACGAGGCACCCGCCCTCGTGACCGCGATTGGGAGCCGCCCGAGCGCAGCGCTCCTCCCACGCGCCCCACCTTGGCCCAGGCCAGGCCAGGCCCAGCAACCAGCCGAGCCGAAGCCCATCTCCCCCTCTGCTGCACCAGGGCGGCCCAAGTGGCCAGGGTGAGCACCCCCGTGCGCGTGAGCATTTTGTTGTTGTTGTGCTAGTTGTGTCAGGCCTAGAAGCAGACCCGCCGGTAGTATTTCCCATTTAGGGTTTTTTATTCGAATTAGTGTTATTCCAGATTATAGACGTATTTTAGATCGCCCGTAGTTTAATAACCGTAAGTCGGATTGCGATAAGTTGTATATGGTTTTGGTGTAGAATTTTGCGTAGAATCCAATTATAAAACTTGCATATTTGTTTGACGTGGTTTGTCCTGCCAAATGCATATATTGACGTGTTGTTCCAATAGGATAGACGCCCGCATTTAGTTTTTGTGCAAGACCGGGTTGCTCGTATGCCCTAGTAGAAATGCCCATGTTTTAGGAACCACTTTTCCATGTATTTTAGAGCGGTCATTGGTATTTTTGCGTGTAGGGTTTGACGCTAGTTTATTTTTCCGTGTATAGGTTATTATCTCGCATTTACGTCCAATTATTTTTAGCTTTTGAGAAAGTTAGTTTGCGCGATATTTTGCCGTGTTGCCCTCTTGTCTATTTCGTAGGATTTATTCCGTGCTTCGTTTGTAGGAGTTGTCAACTAGGGAGTTGTTCTTTGATGTTTACTCTAGCCCCTGGTATTTTTGGTTGTAATAGAAATGCATGTTTAGGTGTGGTTTGCTTGCTCTCAAGTTGCTAGAAATAGTGTAGTTTTAGTGATGCTGAAATATTTCTAAGTCTGGAATCTGTTATGTTTTGTTACTGCCTTATCTTGCTTCTATCTTGTGATCTGTAGCTCTTTTGAAGTTGGTCCAATGGAGTTAGTTGTAGACCTTGTGATTCTGTACCATGTTGTATACTTTCATGCCATTTGGACACCTGTAGCTTATGGTTTTGCTGCTGTCAATATGCCTCCAGACCGAAAACTGCACTTTCATGAAGTGTTATTTTCACTAAGTCTGAAATAGTGTGTGAGATGCCATTTTGTGTCTTCTTTTCCTAGTGTTCCTTGATGCCATGCTAGTTATTGTTAGTTGTTTGTTGTAGTGATTCTTGCCCTCTTTTGTGTCATGCCTTGGTTGAGTATATTGGAGTTGAGTAGCTCGTAGTTGTGGGGTGTAGTAAATGTTGTGTGGCTGATTTTGGCAGTTTGTAGTGATTTCTTGTTTTGCTCGTAGCTTTTGATTCGTAGCTCCGATTTGATCGTGTCCTATATGAAACTTGCTAAGAATCTCGTGTAGTTTCGTTTTATCTTGCTGGTTGTATGTTTTGAAGTGCTCGTGACGTCGTTGCACACATATTGCATTCATGCCATCATATCTTGCGGTGCTTGTATCTTTTGATCCGTAGCTCCGTTGGAGATGTTCTCTATGTGTAAATTGCTTGTAACGATGCGTAGAATCATGTTAAGTTATTTATTTTGCTGTTTAACAACTAATTAAATGTGTTAGTTCAGGTCTGGACAGAATTGTAAATTAACATGTGAGGTCGTTTCGGAGGTGCTATATGTCATTTCCGACCTCATTTAAAATGCCTAGATAGGTAGTTTAATTACGCTTCACCTCTTGCCATATTTAACCACATTTAATATTGCCGTGTATCTAATCGGGATTGAACTAAATAAATAAACATGGAGTTTCGTCAATATGCAACTCGTCGCATATTGAACTTCACTTAATGTGTAGTGTTTGCTTGTGTGAATTGTCATGCTGTGTCTTGCATGTATTCAGCTGCTCATGCATCATATGTGTTGTGCACCGTGTGGTGAATATCGTGTGTTGATTCTTTTTTTCGGTTTGCTTCGTCTCGTTAGAGTTCCGCTAGCGTGTCAGATTGTGAGGACCCGTTCGACTACATCGGTTCGTCTGCTTCACGGAGGCATTCTTCTTCCAAGCGGGATCTCAGGCAAGATGACCATTTCCCCAGATACCATTACTATCATTGCCATGCTAGTTTTATCGCTTCTATCGATTATGTCTCGTTGCCTACCACATGTTAAATATGAGCCTCTCAACAACGCCATGAAAACCTTCAATCTGTTCAACCTAGCAAACCATGGATTGGCTATGTTACCGCTTGCTTAACCCTGTGTTAGCATTGGTAGTTGCAGGTGCAGTTGCTTCCATGTGAAAACATGGGTTCCTTGTCATATCACCCTATTAAATGCTATTTAATTTAATGCACCTATATACTTGGTAAAAGGTGGAAGGCTCGGCCTTTCTAGTCTGGTGTTTTGTTCCACCTTTGCCCCCTTAGTTTCGGCTACCGGTGTTATGTTCCATAATTGAGTGCTCCTAACACGATCGGGGTTGTTATGGGAAACCCCTTGATAATTCGTTTTAGATTAAAGCTGGTCTGGCAAGGCCCAACATTGGTCCTACATTTTCCCAACATAATAATTCTGATAATACTGAAATGCATAGGGAGTTAGCGCTACCCGAGGAGTTATTCTACATAATACACGGGGGGCCAGTGCTGATGGTGTTGGTCCCAAAAAGGGTAGACTGCGGGGCCACCACGAGGCAACTCGAGGTTTGGTACCTGTAGGCTTTTACATCCGTCGTGTCCTGAGAACTAGATACGCGGCTCCTATCGGGTTCGTCGACACGTCGGGCGGCCTTGCTGGATTAGTTTTACCTTTTACGAGATATCTTGTGCATCAGGATTCCGGTGATGCTTTGGGTAATCTTAGAGTTGAGGTTTTCCACTAAGTAATCCGACGAGATCGTGAGTGTCGTGATCGAGGATTTCTATGCAGCTTGTGGCAATTTGTGATGGACTAGTTGGAGCAACCCTGCAGGGTTAAATCTTTCGGAAAGTCGTGCCCGCGGTTATGTGGCAACGTGGTAACTTTGTTTAACACTCGTTCTAGATAACTTGAAGTTAACTTAAATAAAACTTGCCAACCGTGTGCGTAACCGTGACTGTCTCTTTCGTGAGTTTTTTTTTCGATCGAAGACACGGTGGGGTTATGTCTGACGTAGGTAGGTGTTCAGGATCATTAATTTGATCAACAGTAGTTCACGTCCGCTATGCGTAGATATTCCCCCTCTTATTTCTTGTACTCGTAAGTTTAGCCACCTTATATATGCTTAGCCGCTGATGCAACCTCACAACTTAACCATACCTCACCCATTAAGCTTTGCTAGTCTTGATACCTTTAGTAATGAGATTGCTGAGTCCCGTGTGGCTCACAGATTACTACAACACCAGTTGCAGGTACATATAATGGTTACTTGACGCGAGCATGTTGATTGTTCATTTGGAGTTGCTTCTTCTTCTTCTTCTTCATCGATCTAGGATGGGTTCCAGGGCGGCAGCCTGGGATAGCAAGGATGGACGTCGTTCTTATTTTTCTCGTTTGTTTTCGTCCGTAGTCGGAGCCTGCTCTTACTCTTGATGATTATGTAATGTACTGATGTGACTCTGATGTAGCTTGTGGCGAGTGTAAGCCAATTCTATATATATATCTCATCTTTTCAGTACATGTACTTGTAACGATATCCATTCTTACGACACGACGAGATGCGCTTCTATCCCTGACGAGGCCCCGTGCCAAATTGAGGATGGGGTCACATCTTGGGCGTGACAAGTTGGTATCAGACCAATACCGACCTAGGAGCCCCCTTGATTGATCGAACTTGGCCGAGTCGAGTCTAGTGAAAAACTGCTTTGAGTCTAGTTATATATCGGAGAGTAGGATTCTTTTTTCTCCTCTTCTATGCTCTGGTGAGGAATCTTGACGTAATAATTTATTCTACTCCTCTTCTCACTCAAAAAAAATTTAGGATCACGCGGATATTTTTGGAGTCTATATGATGCCGATGTGACGGAGTTCTGTCTTGGTGCCTCCTGTCTGACTTGATTTTCTTCCGGGGAGTTGAGCTCCAGGGGATTCTTGAGCACATCGTTATCATTCAGATTTCTTAGTATCTCAGAATGAAGGATGTTCGTAATTGCTTCAATACTAGTAGTGGCGAGATAACCCCGATGTCCCCAGTACCGGTGCAGATTGTTTGGGAGTACTGCGATACTTTGTATCGTTGTGATCACGAGGGTCTGTTGTAGATGAAGGTCCGAGATTCTGGTTGTGTGTTGACGTATGTGATACGGGTGACGGGTTAGTATAGGACTTATGTGATTATTACTCCTTGTATCCGTGTACCAGATTGCATGACCAGATATTTCGGGAATTCTTAGGTGGGAATTCAAGTAGTTACTTATAGGACAATCTTCCAACAAATTCATGACGTTAGGTTGGGGTTCAACATCTAGTGGATTCGTTTGTTGACGGTCGACTTACAGCGGTTCTCGTTGTGTCTTAAAGAGTCCTTGTAGCTTTCTACGACTCGGGGACGCTTCGTATGTCGGGTGCACTGCCTTGCACTTGATGGCTACTGTAAGGATCGAGCCCGTGCAATCCTGTCCACGAAAATATCGGATGAAATCTTTCTCATGAGTTTGTTCTGGCTTGTTTCATAAGCCTTACCCTTTGTTTTGTTGGGAATATGGTAATTCAAGTTGCTTCGATGTCAAGTGGTGATTTCAGATCTTTCCTAAGAGGTGTTCTCATATTTTATGTGAGAATGCAAATTCTTTTGTTTAATAAGATTGTCTAGTCAATTCATTCTCAACCGGAGTCGTCATGTTAATTCTTTTCCACCCGGTGTGTTTCTCTCCAAGTGGATTCAATCCTCTCCAATTTTGCAAGGTCATTCTCTCATTTCTTCCGGAGTTCATCTCATCTGTCCCAAGTTGTCTTTGTTTTTCCCCGCCCTCCCGCTGTTTTTCTTCAGTGATTGGATTTCATCCAAGTGCATTCTTATTGAGTGACGCTTCCGCTATCTCTTCTCCCTTTTGCAGCCGGTGATTCATTGTGAAGATTCTTAGGAGCTTCGTGGTTATCTTTATTCGATCTTGTCATCGTTACCGGTGAATTCTATTCAATTGTCCATGTCATCATATCATTTTCATCCTTCTAATTCTTTCCTATGATGGAGATTCTTTTCAGCCTATGTTGTTTATTAATTCCTCTCTTTTCTATCCGGAGTGTTGAAGATATCCCTGTAGTTTATTGTTTTCAATGCCTTGCTTATTTTGGGGTGCTAACATCATCTAGTTTTCTTATACCGGTGCAATATCCCTCTTTCTAGCAATCTTTTCTATGATGGTTTCTTTTAGTGGACCCATAACCCACAGGTTCTTTCCCAGGATCTTATCTGACTCTTGTAATCTATCCGGAGTCCTCTATTTCTTTTCAACTATGACGTAAGTATGAATTTCATGAGTCATATCCCTTCTCCAAGATCTATTCGAATTAAATCATTCTTTGGCTCAACCTTTCATTCTTCGTTATTTTGGAGTGTCTCAGTTATTCTTGGTGGTGTTCTCCTCGTCATTTTCAGCTTCAAGACCGAAGGAGTATTTTTCTCAATCTTCGTCCATTCTCTTTATGATTCATCGTTTCAGCCTTCTGGCATCATCTTGAATTATTCCCAATCATGAGTATCCCTTTCTTGCGATCCAGTGCATTTCAATGTTGTGTTCATTTGTCGTTCCTCCGAAGGCCATCATTTCAGAAGATTCTTCGTTCTCAGCTTTCAGCTTTCATCCTCAATTCTTCTCCATTGTTGTCTCTTCGTTCGTCTCTCAATTATTCTGGTGCCTTGTTTAAGTTTTTCTTCTCTCGGGTGGCTCATGATCTCTTCATTCTCATATATATCCATTCATGCTTGATTGCCCCATTCGTCTCAATTCTTGTCAGTGGTTGTTTCAAGACTTCTTAAGTTTGGCTTTATCTATCTCTCTTTAATCTTTTCAAGAAAAATAAGTTGTATGCTAAATCTGTTGCTTGTCGTCAATTAAACTTGATGAAGGATGAGCATAACATAATTCTTATTATTGTCCTTCCTTCTTCCAAGAGATTTCAATTCTTTGTCCGGAGTGGCTCATGGTTTCAATTCTTTTCTCAAGGGCCTATTTTGTTTTTTGGTGTTCCAAATTCTTTTAAGTATCTCTTTGTGAGGCTTCATCTAAATCTTGGCAAGGTCATAATATTATTCTTTTCTACCTTCATATTTGTTGCATCATTCAGTTGTATACGGAGGTCCTTCATGGTGGTTCGTCAAGATTTCGTTCATTCGGAAGTGTTCTTCAAGATTCTTATTGGAGAACCTAAAGTTTTGTTTTCTTGCATTTCCAATGCGTTTGTTCTCCTTCATCCTTTGAGGTGGTATTATAGCATTCTTGTTAGTGTAAGAGTTTCGTAGAGATTCCTTTCAAGTATGAGATAATTAAACCCACCAATTCTATGCTCATGAGATATTTTTCAACCCATGATTTCTTCATTGAGCTATCTTGGTTTGGATTTCACCTAAAGCTTTTCCTATGGAATGTTGCTATTATGGTGCTTGTCATTAATCCAAGTTCTCAATGTATCCTCTTGGTGTAAGAAATTGTTCTTATCTTGTTTCTCCCAAACAATCCTTGTGTCTGTTAGTGGTTGGTTGTCACTTCATTAGTTTGAAAGGTTTCCATGAGCCCACTACTATCTTGTTCTTTTCGTTGTTGTTTTTCCAACAACTCTGTCAATTCTTCTCGCAAGGGTGCTTGCCAAGTTCATTTGGAGTTAGTAGTTGTCATTCTTTTCTTCATTATCTTCTTCCGTATGAGCTAGTTCCTATTCTATTATTCTGGAGGGACTGTGATGTTGCTCTTTTGGGTCTATTATGTTGTTCTACCAAGATCATGGTGTTCCCTTGTTCTATTTACTTGTTTGTTGTGAATTTTGTCTAATTCTATGATCTTATCGGATTTTTTGTTCCATTTTCCTACCGAAGTGCTGCCGAAATTTTCCGTGAATTCTTGCTTCTTTCTCATATCATTCTCATCTCTTTGCAACCTTCAAGGATCGTTGGTTTCACTCGTTTATCAAAGAAATGACTAAGTTTTTTTACCTCTTGTTCTTTCTCATCCTCTCCCCCTTTCATTCTTGGATCTTGGGGCGAGATCCTCTTGTAGTGTAGGAGAGTTGTGACAGCCCGATGCCGACGTTCCAGAAGATTCCCCCCTTTATTCCGTTTTCGTCGTGTGTCTATTTTATTTTGTCGCATCATCATCGCATCATTCGCATCATCGGCATTGCATCGGCACCCCGTTGCCGCCAGTTTTCAAAAGTTGCATTCGTTGTTAGTTGCCGGTTCTCGTCGTTGTTCGTTCTGAGCCCGTTCACACACGCACGCGCCCGCGGCATCGTCAAACCTTGTTTTAAAAGTGTGTTGAAAACTTCCTCTGATCGGGGTGAAACTTGGCATGCGGTCGTAATTAGTTTTAGGTAGGCCGCCTGTCAAGTTTCATCGCAATCGGAGTCCGTCTGGTTCCCGAACGATCGACCGTAGCGTCACCGTATTCGGTCTACCCTCGGACGTTTGTCGGTGTTTTAAAACTCGTTGTCACGCCGCCCGTTCTCCCTCTCGTCTCCGGATATGCACTCTACACGGCCTCGTAACCGTTCCCACGTCCGGAATCGTCCGAATCTGACCGCGCGGTTGGATCCGGAACGAAATTCCGGGTAACCTAGCCCCCTTTTCTCTATAAATAGGCCTTCCTCCTATTATTTTGGACAGCCCCTCTCCACTCTCCTCGAAATCCGTGCCTAACCCTAATCCCCACCTACCGGACATGTCCGTGGTCAAATCGGACATGTCCGGCCGACCACAGGAGCTCTCCCATGCCCGCAGCTCCTCTCCCTGCCCGAGCCCGTGCGAGCACCATGGGCAGCCCGCCGCCTTCACCCGTGCCCCGCGCTTGTGTCGCGGCTGCCGCCTACTCGGAAGAAGACCCCGCCGCCTGCAGCTCCTCACCCGCGTCGCCGCGCCGTCCTGTCTACCTTGCCGCCGGCCTCTGCCAGGAAACGAGCCGCCGCCGGCCTCTGCCAAGAATGTTCGTAATTGCTTCAATACTAGTAGTGGCGAGATAACCCCGATGTCCCCAGTACTGGTGCAGATTGTTCGGGAGTACTGCCATACTTTGTATCGTTGTGATCACGAGGGTTTGTTGTAGATGAAGGTCCGAGATTCTGGTTGTGTGTTGACGGATGTGATACGGGTGACGGGTTAGTATAGGAGTTGTGTGATTATTAGGGAGCAATTTTTATTGCTTGCACCGATGATAACTTACTTGAGGGATCTTATTCCATCCATAGGTAGGTATGGTGGACTCTCATGGCAAAACACAAGTAGTATCCCTACTTAGTGCGGGAGGTTTTGGCTAATATGAGGTGGAAGCAATCGTCACATGCTAAGGGATCTCTAATCATATAACATTGTTTGGAACCAAGCAAACACAGTTCATTATGTTGTCTTCCTTGTCTAACATCTACTTCTAAGCATGCAATAGTTTAGCGAGTGTTCAGATGGTGTCAAAATGATATATTTATATGTGAACCTCTCCTTCTTTGTCACTTGCTATTAATTGCAACAATGACCATGGTCTACGTTTGTCTACCCTCAACAAGTTTCAATCATCATTCTTTTTATATGTGAAGCCATCACTTCCCATAAGATCATTACATGATCTTTCATGCTTTTGTTCTTTTCTCAATCTATTGATCATGGCATGAGGCAAAAACCCTTCAACTAAGACACTCTTTATTATATGGCTCACGAGCCTCAATACATCGGGGGTGACACATGGCAAAACTCAAGACTAAAACACTAAGACTTTTAATCTACTAGAGAAAGAGAAAACTGAAAAGGAACAAACTACAACAAAGGTAGAGGCAAAAGATGTGACGGTGATACGATACCGGCAACTCCCCCAAGCTTGGAACAAGCCAAGGGGATTGCCTATACCCATGCTCAGTTGTCTTCCTTTGGAGGTGATGGTGGTGGAGTTGTTGCAGAGGTCTTGAGCTTGTTTAATTTCAACTTGAGCATGAAATTCTGCTCCCTCAGATCATCATTTTCCTCTTCAAGCTTCAACACCCTTTGGCATAATTCCTGCTTACTCTCCTGCAAGAAACAAGAAGGGATAAACAAAATCTTAGACTTCTACCTTGAGTCAGGGAGGCTCGGCTTCTTGAACTCCACATGCGTGTGTCCAGGTTGGGGTAGAGGAGCCTCCTCTTCATCGGAACTTGTTTGTTCCTTCCCCTTGGGATCATAATCTTCTTCCTCACCAGTGGTCCAGCCATAAGGATCCAAGTCCCCATAGACCTTGGGGTCAGCAAGGTAATCTGCCACATAGCTCTCCCCCTCTGAATCTTGAGAAGACATCCTGCCCTAAATCTGCGGCAGAAAACAAGCTCAAAACGAAAACAGAGGAAATCTGCGTGATACAAGGGTCAGACCTTACGGGAGAATATATAATGATTTTTTTAAGGCTAGAAGGATTAGTCCGCACGAAAACGGAGTCCGGGAGGCACACGAGGTGGCCACAAGCCCCCCAGGCGCGGCCAGGGGGTGGGACCGCGCCTGGCAGGCTTGTCGCCTCCTCGCACGCTTTCCGGACTACTTCCAATTTTTCTAATTTTTCAAATATTCCAAAAAGGAGAAAATTCCTACTGGAAAAGTTTTGGAGTTTGTTTTCTTACCGAATCACATACCTCTTCGTTTTCGGAGTCTGAAACAGGCTGGTAAATATCCCTTAGGTATTCTTTCGGAGTTATGGTATTGATAATATTGCCTTCAACATTTATGGGAGTACCTGAATATAATGCTTGATTCTCTGCCCATTTACCACTCTCAGACAATTACCTTCCGTGTTGTTGATCTTGATAGCACCAGAACGATATACTTCCTCAACAATATAGGGACCTTCCCATTTAGAGAGAAGCTTGCCTGCAAAAAATCTTAAACGAGAATTATATAACAAGACATAACCACCTACATTGAACTCACGCTTTTGTATCCTCTTATCATGCCACCTCTTAATCTTTTCTTTGAACAACTTGGCATTCTCATATGCCAGAGTTCTCCATTCATCAAGCAAGCTAATGTCAAATAACCTCTTCTCACCAGCAAGTTTGAAATCAAAGTTGATCTCTTTGATTGCCCAATAAGCTTTATGCTCTAGCTCAAGAGGTAAATGACATGCTTTACCGTACACCATTTTGTACGGAGACATGCCCATGGGATTCTTATAGGCAGTTCTATAAGCCCACAATGCATCATCGAGCTTCTTAGACCAATTCTTTCTAGACCCGTTGACAGTCTTTTGCAGAATCAGTTTAATCTCTCGGTTGCTTAGCTCTACTTGACCACTGGACTGAGGGTGATAGGGAGACGCAATTCTATGGTTGACATCGTACTTAGCAAGCGTTTTACAGAAAGCACCATGAATAAAATGTGAACCACCGTCGGTCATTAGATATCTAGGGACTCCTAATCTACGGAAAATAACTTCTTTAAGCATCCTGATAGAGGTGTTGTGATCAGCACTACTAGTGGGGATAGCTTCTACCCACTTAGTGACGTAATCAGCAGCAACTAGGATATTAGTATACCCGTTGGATTTTGGAAAAGGTCCCATATAATCAAAGCCCCAAACATCAAATGGTTCAATGACAAGTGAATAGTTCATAGGCATTTCCTGACGTTTACCGATATTACCTATTCTTTGACATCCGTCACAAGACAGGACAAACTTACGGGCATCCTTGAAGAGAGTGGGCCAATAGAAACCTGATTGCAATACCTTGTGTGCAGTTCTATCTCCCGCATGGTGTCCTCCGTAGGCCTCGCAGTGACACTTCTGTAGGATCTGCCCTGCTCATGTTCAGGTACAGAACGTCTAATAACACCATCTACTCCTTCCTTATAAAGGTGAGGATCATCCCAAAAGTAATGTCTCAAGTCAAAGAAGAATTTCTTCTTTTTCTCGTATGTGAAACTAGATGGTATATATTTGGCAACAATATAGTTCTCATAATCAGCATACCACGGTGCACTACGTGAAGTTTTGATGACATTCAATTGCTCATTAGGAAAGTTGTCATCAATAGGTTGTGGGTCATCAAGAACGTTCTCCAACCTAGACAAGTTATCTGCTACTGGGTTGTCAGCACCCTTTTTGTCAACAACGTGCAAATCAAATTCTTGTAGCAAGAGAACCCATCTGATAAGTCTAGGTTTAGCGTATTTCTTCTCCATGACGTACTTAATAGCAGCATGATCAGTGTGAATAGTGACTTTGGAATCAACTATGTAAGACCTCAACTTTTCACATGCAACCACGACTGCTAAAAATTCCTTCTCCGTAGTAGCATAGTTTCTTTGGGCACTGTCTAGAATTTTACTAGCATAGTGAATAACATACAACTTCTTGTCAACTCTTTGCCCTAGGACAGCACCAACAACATAATCACTAGCATCACACATGATCTCAAAAGGTAGGTTCCAATCAGGTGGCTGAACAATACGTGCAGTTATGAAAGCCTTCTTAAGTATTTTGAAGGCTTCCTCACAATCGTCGTTAAAAACAAAAGGAATATCCTTTTGCAAGAGATTGGTAAGAGGCCTAGAAATCTTAGAGAAGTCTTTAATGAACCTTCTATAGAAACCAGCGTGACCAAGGAAACTTCTTATACCTTTGATATTTGTGGGGCATGGCATTTTCTCGATTGCATCAACCTTAGCCTTATCAACTTCAATACCTCTTTTAGAAATTTCATGTCCTAAGACGATGCCTTCATTAACCATAAAGTGGAACTTCTCCCAATTCAAGACAAGATTGGTGTCTTTACATCTCTGCAAGACTCGATCAAGGTTGCTGAGGCAATCATCAAAGGAAGACCCGTAAACGGAGAAGTCATCCACGAAAACCTCGACAATCTTTTCACAAAAGTCAGAGAATATAGCCATCATACATCTTTGAAAGGTGGCATATGCATTACATAAGCCAAAAGGCATACGTCTATAAGCAAAGGTACCGAAAGGGCAGGTGAAAGTGGTTTTCTCCTGATGAGCTTGTGCAACTGGTATCTGAGAGAAACCAGAATAACCGTCTAGAAAGCAGAAGTGTGTGTGTTTAGACAGTCTTTCTAGCATTTGGTCGATAAAAGGTAAAGGATAGTGATCTTTCCTAGTGGATTTATTCAATTTCCTAAAATCGATCACCATCCTATAGCCAGTAATAATCCTTTGTGGGATCAATTCATCCTTATCATTAGGGACAACGGTAATACCTCCCTTCTTAGGGACGCAATGCACCGGACTCACCCAATCGCTATGAGCAACATGATAGATAATACCTGCTTCCAGGAGCTTTAGTATTTCTTTTCTTACTACCTCTTTCATCTTAGGATTCAATCTCCTTTGATGATCAGCAACTGGTTTGGAATCAGGATCAGTTTTGATTTTGTGTTGGCATAGAGTGGGACTAATGCCCTTAAGATCATCAAGAGTATGTCCAATAGCAGCACGGTGTTTCCTAAGAGTTTTTAGTAACTTCTTTTCTTCATGCTCTGAGAGGCTAGCACTAATAATAACATGATATATCTCTTTTTTATCAATATAAGCATACTTAAGAGTATCTGACAACTATTTAAGCTCGAGCACAGGATCACCCTTTGGTGGGGGTGGATCCCCAAGCAGTTCAACAGGCAAGTTATTGTTAAGGATAGGATATTTTTCTAAGACAACTCCATCTATCTAATCCCTTTCATCCATGTGCATATCATTTTCATGCTCAAGCAAGTATTCCTCTAAGGGATTAGTACGAGGCACGGCAATAGAAGCTAAGGCAATAGTTTCATCCTTACTAGGCAACTCTTTTTCATGAGGTTGTCTACCAAACTTGGAGAGATTGAACTCATGTGACACGCCTTCAAAGCCAACAGTGACAGTTTGCTTCTCACAGTCAATATGAGCATTGACAGTATTGAGAAAAGGTCTGCCAAATATGATGTGACAAAAGCTATCTTGTGAGGTATCAAGAACGATGAAATTAGCAGGATACTTCGTTTTACCACAAAAGACTTCAACATCCCTAACAATTCCCACAGGGCAGATAGTATCTCTATTGGCAAGCTGAATAGTGACATCAATAGGTTCTATCTCAAAAGGTGCAATCTCGTCTTTGATTTCATCATATAAGGATTGAGGTATTGCACTAACACTAGCACCCACGTCACATAAACCATGATAACAATGATCTCCTATCTTAACAAAAATAACAGGCGTGCCAACAACAGGCCTATGTTTGTCTCTAGCGTGAGGTTTCGCAATTCTAGCAACATCTTCACAGAAGTGAATATTATGTCCCTCAACATCGTCGAACAGAAGATCTTTGATAATAGCAATGCTAGGTTCAACTCTAATTTGCTCAGGGGGTGTAGGTGTTCTAATGTAGCCTCTACATATCATAGTTGAAGCTTTAGAATGATCCTTTATCCTAACGGGGAAAGGTGGTTTCTCAATGTAAGCACTAGGAACAATAGGATCATTATAGGCAATGACTTTCTCTTCAATTGGATTGGGTTTAACTACATTGACTTCTAAAGGAGGATGATATTTAAACCACTTCTCTTTGGGGAGATCAATATGAGCAGCAAATGATTCACACAATGAAGCTACTATCTCAGAGTCAAGTCCATACTTAGCGCTAAAATCACAAAAAGTATTTGTTTCAACAAAGGATTTAACGCAATCAAACCTGAAAGAGGTATCTCCTTACCTTCTTCAAGCTCCCAATCTTTAGAGTCGCATTTAATTCTTTCCAATAAACTCCATCTGTAGTCAATATCTCTCTTCATAAAAGAACCGGTACAAGAAGTGTCAAGCATGGTGCGATCATCATGAGAAAGCCGAGCATAGAAGTTCTAAATGATAATTTCTCTCGAGAGCTCATGGTTGGGGCATGAATATAGCATTGATTTAAGCCTCCCCCGAGCTTGAGCGATGCTTTCTCTGTCACGAGGCCAAAAATTATAAATATAATTCCGATCACGATGTACTAAATGCATAAGATAAAACTTTTGATGAAATTCCAATTTCACTCGATTGTAGTTCCATGATCCAGTATCATCACATAGCCTATACCATGTTAACGCCATATCCTTCAAAGATAAAGGAAAGACCTTCTTCTTGACCTCATCCTCGGGCAAACCTGCAAGCTTAAATAAACCACAAACTTCATCTACATAGATTAGATGCAAGTCTGGATGTGATGTTCCATCTCCTGTAAAAGGATTAGCCAACAGTTTCTCAAGCATACCCGAAGGAAATTCAAAGAAAGTATTTTCAGTGGGTGCAGCAGGCTGAGGAGAAACTCTTTGTGCTTCCATTAGAGGTGAAGATACCCCGAACAAGCCCATCAAAGGATTAGTATCCATAGTGACAAGTGACAATTAATCTCAGCACACTATATGAATGTTTCCTTACCAAGTTCCACTTACCAAAGGCGCTTCACTCCCCGGCAATGGTACCAGAAAAGAGTCTTGATGACCCACAAGTATAGGGGATCAATCATAGTCCTTTCGATAAGTAAGAGTGTCGAACCCAACGAGGAGCAGAAGGATCTGACAAGTGGTTTTCAGCAAGGTAAAATCTGCAAGCACTGAAATTATCGGTAACAAGTGATTGTGTGGTGAGATGATTCGTAGCAAGCAACAAGTAACAAAAGTAGCAACGGTGCAGTAAAGTGGCCCAATCCCTTTTGTAGCAAGGGACAAGCCTGGACAATGTCTTATAGCAGGAAAAACGCTCCCGAGGACACACGGGAATTTCTGTCATGCTAGTTTTCATCATGTTCATATGATTCACGTTCGTTACTTTGATAGTTTGATACGTGGGTGGACCGGCGCTTGGGTACTGCCCTTACTTGTACAAGCATCCCACTTATGATTAACCCCTCTCGCAAGCATCCGCAACTAAGAAAGAAGAATTAAGACAAAGTCTAACCATAGCATTAAACTAGTGGATCCAAATCAGCCCCTTATGAAGCAACGCATAAACTAGGGTTTAAGCTTCTGTCACTCTAGCAACCCATCATCTACCTACTATTTCCCAATGCCTTCCTCTAGGTCCAAATAATGGTGAAGTGTTATGTAGTCAACATTCATATAACACCACTAGAGGAAAAACAACATACAACACATCAAATTACTGAACGAATACCAAATTCACATGACTACTATTAGCATGACTTATCCCATGTCCTCAGGAACAAAAGTAACTACTCACAAAGCATAATCATATTCATGACCAGAGAGGTAATGAGTAGAATCAAGGATCTGAACATAAACTCTTCCACCAAGTAATCCAACTAGCATCAACTACAAAGAGTAATTAACACTACTAGCAACCTTACAAGTACCAATCGGAGTCGCGAGACGGAGATTGGTTACAAGTGATGAACTAGGGTTTGGAGATGAGATGGTGTTGATGAAGATGCTGATGGTGATGAGTCCCCTCCGATGAGAGGAGTGTTGGTGATGACGATGGCGATGATTTCCCCCTCCGGGAGGGAAGTTTCCCTGACAGGATTGTCCTGTCGAAGCTCTAGATTGGTTCTGCTCAAGTTCCGCCTCGTGGCGGCGGCGATTCCTCCGAAAAGCCTCCTCCTGATTTTTTTTGCAACGAAACCCTTCATATAGCAGAAGAGGGGAGCCAGTGGGCCAACAAGGAACCCACAAGCCCCCTAAGCGCGGCGAGGGGGGTGGCCGCGCCTACCAAGCTAGTGGCCCCCTGTTTGCACTCATGTGGCACTTCTTCGGCGCAGTTTTTTTTATATATTCCCAAAAAATCCACGTTGATTTTCACGGCTTTTGGAGTTGTGCAGAATAGGCATCTCAAACTTGCTCCTTTTTTAGGACAGAATTCTAGCTGCCGGCATTCTCCCTCTTCATGTAAACCTTGCAAAATAAGAGAGAAAAGGCATAAGTATTGTACCGTGAAGTGAAATAACAGCCCAAGAAGCGATAAGTATCAACATAAAAGCATGATGCAAAATGGACGTATCAATAAGCACCGCCCTAGGTTCACTGTAACTCCTCGTGAACCTACCACCGAGCATTGTAGGTGACCCATTTGCCTATAAAAGGAGGCCCTTAGCTCATTTCGAAGGGGTTGGACTCTTTGGACATTTACCCATAAGACGGTCATCAACGGTCAGTGTAACAATCGACAACAAAACGCTTAATACAACCACACAAGCAGGACGTAGGGTTTTATGCGTAAGCGGCCCGAACCTGGGTGAAAAGGCTTGTCGGGTGCAGATTGTTAGCTCTGCTCTTCACGTCACCTCTCCCCGCCCTACGATCACCAGGGTTTCACGTTGATTCCCATAGATGTCGACCTCGCACCGCCGACACGGTACTACCGCTCGCCACAGAAACTGCCTTAACGTTCACATATGGACTCCGAATTCAACGAAACTAAGTTCGTTAGAAAGCTAACAACATGGGCTAACACAATCTTGATAGAAATATAAATAATAAGAAAGTGAGAAAAGGCCCATAAGAAAATGGTGAGAACCCTTCCTCGAATAAGACCGGTAAAAACTCCCATCATCGAAAACATCATAGAAGATGCATATGGACTCCGTTTTCGATGAACTCGAGCTTGTCATGAAGATGACCATAAGCTTTAAATTCACAAATAGAAACACAAAATAAGAACCAAGAAATATGATGCAATCATGCAAATGGTTTGATCTCTCAATGAACGATACGATCAAGCTACTCACTTGAGAGCCCCCCTTGACAGTACAACAATCTATCCTAAAATAGAAAACCTATCAAGGGCAAACCTATACCTTGCACCTCAAGATGGACCACCTTTCTTGATTTTCTTGGTTTGACGAAGATTAGTTGATTGTTCCCCCATACTCATTATGGGTGAACCACTCTTCAGCACATCTTCACAAGTCCATTGGAACCACAATGGACGGCAAGCTTCAAGCATGATATCTTCAAGATGCTCCACTTGAACTTACACACCGCAATCTTGATGACGATCACCACTTTATGTCATCCTTCATAGGTTGAATGAGATCTTCCTCTTGACGCAAATCCATGGAGACACACCTAACCCCACATAAAACTCTCACAAGGACCATGGTTTAGTACACACAAGCGTTATGGACAATGCTTACCATACCATGGGATCACTTGATCCCTCTCGGTACATCTTGTACACTTTGTGTGTTGATCATCTTGATTTACTCTTTGCTTAGTCTTGATCAACCTTGTGTCTTTATGACCAATCTTTGTATAATACTTTGAATACCACCTTGGTCATCATATAAACTCCTTGACACCAACAGATGGACTTCAAGAAGTTCCTATGGACAAATCCTTCGAATATAACTTAAGGAAACCATTAGACCATAGGGATTGTCATAAATTACCAAAACCACATATGGAGAAATATGCTGTAACAACTAAGCATTATAACTGGCCTAGATTCACATAGATACAATAAAGATCCAATCATCAAGCGATATACCTGTTGATCAAAATCTTTGCCATTTTCGTCAGTGCAGAGGTGGCCGTTGGTAGGCATAGGAATCTTTACGCCTTTGCATTCATGCATATCGAATTTCCACAGAACATCCTTGAGGTATTTCTCCTGTGATATGAAGATGCCTTTCCGTTGTTGATGAATTTGATGACCTAAGAAGAATTTCAGCTCCCCATCATAGACATATGATATTCTTCACCCATCATGTAAGCAAATTCATCACTACAACGTTTGTCAGTACACCCAAAGATAATGTCGTCGACATATATTTGGCACACAAATAGTTCATTGTCATAAGATTTTGTGAAAAGAGTTAGATTGAGTGAACCAGGTATGAAGCCTTTCTTCATGCGGAATTCCTACAATGTATCATACCACGCCCGAGGGGCTTGCTTGAGGCCATAGAGTGCCTTTTTGAGTATGAAGACTTTGTCTGGATGCTTCAGATCCTCAAAATCTGGGGGCTGAGCAACATATACTTCTTCCTCAAGCTTACCATTGAGGAATGCACTTTTCACATCCATTTGATGTAGAGTAATATTATGATGATTAGCATAAGCAAGTAGTATTCGAATAGCTTCAAGTCTAGCAACAGGTGCAAAAGTTTCATCGAAATCAATTCCTTCAACCTGTGTGTAGCCTTGAGCTACAAGTCGTGCCTTATTCCTCACCCACTTGACCATCCTCATCTTGCTTGTTTCAGAAAATCCACTTGGTTTCGATGATATTGTGCTTGCGAGGATCTGGTCGTTTGACGAGTTCCCACACGTCATTTAGCTTGAATTGAAGAAGTTCATCTTGCATGGCTTGAATCCACTCAGGTTCCATGAAGGCTTCAGCAACTTTTGAGGGTTCTATGATAGACACAAAAGAGGAATGCCCACAAAAGTTAACTAAATGTGAAGCTTTTGAGCGAGTGAGAGGACCTGGCGCATTGATGTCATCGAGGATTTTGTCAAGTTCCACTTCATTTGGACTTCTTGGATGGGCTGGTTGAAGATTTTCTCTGGGATGAGGAATTTGATCTGGAGCAATTTCCTCAGGTGCACCTGCTTGAATTTCATCAGTGGTGGGGACGATTTCTTCAACAATTTCCTCAATAGGAATGATGTCTTTGGTATCTTTGAGATTGATAGCTTCCTTGAGAGATAATTTGTCTGGCACGGGAGGCAATTGCTCCCTTTGCGAGCCATTAGTTTCATCAAACCTCACATCTACAGTTTCAACAACCTTGTTGTTATAGGTGTTGAGGACTCTGTAGGTGTGCGAGTCCTTTCCATAACCAAGCATAAAACCCTCATGTGCTTTACGTGAAAATTTTGAGTTATGGTGAGGATCTCTAATCCAGCATTTTCCACCGAAGACTTTGAAAGAACTTACATTAGGTTTCTTGTCAATGAGGAGTTCATATGAGGTTTTCTTGAGGAATTTGTGAAGATATACCATGTTGATGATGTGGAAAGCAGTGTTTATTGCTTCAGGCCAGAAACGACGAGGAGTTTGATATTCTTCAAGCATGGTCTGTGTCATTTCAACCAGAGTCATGTTCTTGCGTTCAATGACGCCATTCTATTGAGGAGTATAAGGAGCAGATAATTCGTGAGTAATACCAAGTTCATCAAGATAATCATCAAGACTAGTGTTTTTGAATTTTGTCCCACTGTCACTTCTGATGTGTGTGATCTTGACGCCGAAGTTCGTCGAGGCCCTTGAGGAAAATTGTTTCAAGACTTCCTGGACTTCAGTTTTATACAGAATGATATGCACCCAAGTATATCGAGAATAGTCATCAACGATGAAAAAGCTGTAGTGCCCCAAGTGTGAACCTTCCCTATTTGGAACCTATTGCAAGTGGGTCCACCTTGTCAGGGATATGATGATATCATTTGTGCCCTGACTTCATGTGATGTCCCTTATTACTTCCTTCCCTTGCATGCATGCATAACATATTATTTCAAGCCAATGTCTTGTGTTGTTGTAATTTGGTCATAGTATTTCATGTGGTGGTTGTGATCTTGTGGATTATGTACCTTGTGATTTCATGTGATCTTTTGTGGTGATGTGAGATATGATCTTGTGTGAAGTATGCCTTGTGCTAGTAGGAGCAACCTTGGGATGGCATAGGTTTTAAAACATTTCCTTTCTCTTTTATTCCTAGCTCCAGAAAACTCTTCTTCCTTTTCTGTTTTAAAAAATGCCTATGTATTAGGTTGATTTGAGTTGGGTGTGGTGAAGTGAAGTCTCTGTTTTAACTTAGCTTTGACAGGTGCAAGATAATTACAAAACAGCCCACTTATTGCTGTTTTGAAAAATATTCGATTGCCCTAATATTCATTCTTACATTTTATTCAAATAGGTTAGATTTTTCCAAGCTGAGGGTCATTTTTGTTCTATTTTTCTCCCCAGTAGATTTTCCTGAGCATTTATTTCTTCCAAGTAGTTATTCTGTAAATAGAGGGTCTAGAGAGTGTTTTGTTTTTCCTTTTGAATGGCGCCACCTGTGGGCTCACTCCCACAGGCCGGCCCATCTCCACTCCCTCTCGTGAGTGCAGGAGCCCACGCGCGGCACCTTTCTTCTTCTTCTAACGCCGTTTCCTCCCCGCGCGTGCTCACCGTCAGGAAGCAGAGATAGTGCGCGTTGCCGCCGTGAGGGCACCAACGTCGAGGGGCCCCCCTTATAACCTGGGTGTCCGTGCCTCCCCTCGCCTAGGGTTCCTCTTCCCATCAGCCGCCGCCGCCACCTCTCCCCATCCCCATCTCCATCTCTTCTTTTCTTCCCTGGTAAGATCTATAGGCTAGCAGCAGAGAGGGAGAGGGAGGAGCTCGCCGCGTCTACCCCACCTACTTCGCCGTCCGGCGAGTCCGCCATGTCCAGGAGCTCAGGGTTCGACCCCGCGTTCCATCCCCATCGTCGGTAGGGTCGAGGGGCGATAACAACGACGGCCAGGAGCGCGCCATCGCCTCGGCCCCGGAGTTCCCGTCGTCTTCCTCTACTTCTTCGGCAGCAGCGAACCACCGGCATCTTCTTCCCCTGCGGCTACTCCGTCGAGCGGGTGGTTTCTTCTCTTCCTTTCGGAGGTGAGGCAACTCTCCTCCCTCCTTCCTCCTCGCTAGGATCGCTTGTAGATCGCCGGAGTATTCTGCTCTGTAGGTAGATCGGTCATGGCGACGTGGTGCGATTCTTCTTGCATTCGGTTGCATGGGTGCAAGAGAGGGGCTTCCTCCCCCCTCGTGCTAACAGCGCCGCGACCAGTGAGTTTTCCCCGTCGTTCTCCCTGTCGCCGAGTTCTGTGTCGAGCAGAGTAGCAGCTCGTGTGTTGTGGTGTGTGGTGCAGTGCTCGGGTGTTGATGTGCCTGTATGTTGTGCACCAGGGGTTCCTCCCCCTCGTAAGGCATCGTTGGTAGTAGAGGTGGCTCGCCTCTCCTCTTGGCGCATCAGTAGCAGCAACGTCGAGACAGCCCATCGTTCTCCCTGACGCCGGTGCGCCCCTGTAGACAGGTGGGCAGTAGCAATAGCATTTCTTGCTTCAGTTCCCTTCTATGTCAGTAATCGTAACATAGCGCAGTGGTGTTGTCTCTGTTAGATTGCCAGAAGGTGCAGGGTTCGAATCCCAGTTGGCGCACCCCCTTTTGCATTGTTTTCCTTCGTTGGTTGTAGTAGCATCAGCAGGCAGGCTTAACCTGCTCTGTTTCCCTCTTCTGTTAAACCAGAACAGGGTAGCAGAGTGGTAGGAGCAGAGCATGTGCACCAGGGGCACAGGGGTTCGAATCCCAGGGTGCCCCCTTTCTTTTCCCTTCTTGCTATTTTTTTCCCTCATTGCTTTGTTGCTATTCTTGTGCCTAAATCCATAGGTGACAATGGAATTTTATTTTTTCATTTGCTTCTATAGAAGTGCCATATGATGTGATGCATGTGTGTGTTCATGTGAGAGGTGTATGTGTGTGTGTGTGCATACACATGGTGTTAGCCACATGTGTAGGTGATGTGTGTGTGGTGCCTCCCTTGTAGTTGATGTAAGTGTAGGTGGTTTGTGTTCTTTTGCTTGTGTGTCTAGTTAGATGGCAGTAGGTACGTGCATGTGTGTGTGAGTGTTGCACACACATGAGGTGTTGCTAGTGTATGTATGCATGTGTGTGTAAGTGCCATATGCATGTGTTAGCATTCTTTTGTATTGCTAGCATGTGTAGGTGGTGTGTTTTCTACTAGAAGACATGCATATGAGTTGATGATATGCATGTGGTGAAAACAGCCCCATATGCAAGTTGTGCACCTCCGCATGTTTAATATAAGAGAGAGCATGATGTGTGTGTGTGGGTGACTTAGTGAGAAGTATTTGTGTTGTTGATGTGCTTGACACCAAAATGGGGTCCAAACCCTCATGTCCATATTGTCTTTGTGCACATGAGCATAGATATGTAATAGTTGTTCTAGTGGGAGTTGCATGAAATGTTGCACTATTCACTATGTTGGATTCTATGTAGTTTTTCCTTCCTAGTTTGAGCTCACTTGCTCCAAGCATGTGCATGTGTTTTATATATGGTTTTGGGGTAGAAAGATCCCAGTAATCCATTGGTGAAATCATTTTTGCCATTGGAACATTTTTCTGGAAAAGTCATATTTGCATTTTCTTCTAAGTTTAGAGCTTGGTTCCATGGATTATGATGTGCTCTTGTATTTGTTTCTTGATCGTGGTAGTAGAGGGTGACCCCCTCTATCACATGTTGGTTCCAATTCATGATTTGGAATCCATGTGTGCAAGTTGTGCCCATCCAAAGTAGGCTTGTGGCTGAAATTCCAGATTAGTTAAAATCTGAGAATCTGGTTATATTTTCATCTCATGTAGATGAGGTTGTGCTGGTCATTATGTTGTGATCTAGCCCTAGCTTTCAACTAGACAGTTGGACCTCATATGTTTGTCTAGCTTCCTGTAAAATTTCATGTCATTTGGAGCACTGTAGGTACTGTTTTGGCTGCTGTCAAAAAGCTTCAGAGCAAAGACAGAAAGTTAGGTGCAGGAATTTTCACCAAGTCCCTGTGATTTGATGGTTTTGGGAAAGTTTGCAGCCTTGTATCTTCCTGTGTTTAATTCCTTTTCGTGTGATTATTGCTTGTGCGGGTAGTATTCTTGGTTAGCTACAGCCACATATATTATTTGTCATAGTTGGGTGGCTGTAGGTGCTTTGCATGTAGCTCACAAAGTGCTATGATGCAGTTTATGGCAGATTATGTAGTTTTGTCATTTTGAAGTTTGTGAGTTCTTAGTTGATGTTGTGTTGTTCTTCTTTGCTCCACCCCATCCATGATGGGTTTTTTTATGTCTTGGCAACCTGGGAATACCATATTTGTGCCATTTGAGTGTGTGGTGAAGATTTTGACACGTAGGGCTTCATATCTTGTTTCGTTGATTCCCGTTGATCTGTAGCTCCGATTGTATTGTTCTATATATGGCTTTGCATCGTTTTCACGAGACGCATCTGGTCATGTCATTCTCATGCATATCAAAATAGGTTAGCATGCAGTTCTGTCCAGGAACTTGTTTTAGCTCCCTAAGCTTGTGTTAGTGACAAAAATAGTGATGCATGTTCATTTTTCATCTCATGCATCATGTGTTTGTTGCATCTTGAGGTGCTGTTGTTCATTGGATATTATTCTTATGTTGGGTAGCACCGGGATCGGAGAACGAATACGTGGAGTCAGGAGAGTACGTGCAGGACGATCAAGAACCATTCCAAGCTGAGGATATCACAGGCAAGATGATATGACCTTGATTCCATCTCTAGACTTGTTATGCTAGCTTACGTTTCCTTTGTCATATGCTCGCTGCCTACCACTGAAATATTTGCCTCTTGATATGCCATGAACCCAAACACTGATCCCTTCCTAGCAAACTTGAATGGCTAAGTAGGTTTGCTCAGCTACTAATGTTAGCGTTGCTAGATGCAGGTGCTTTGTCTCATGTGACAACATGAGCTTGATATTATTATCTAAATTCTGTTATTTAATTAATGCACCTATATACTTGGTAAATATCGGAAGGCCTAGCCTTTTGCCGGGTGTTTTGTTCCGTTATTGCCGCCATAGTTACCGGCTACCAGTGTTTGATTCCATATTGATCGATCCTAACACGTTCGGGGTTGTTATGAGGACCCCCTTGGTAAATCGCGTAGTGCTAAGGCTTGTCCGGCAGGACCCAACATTGGTGTTAATTTGCTAATCACTTAATAATAATTTGCATAGGGAATAGCTACCCCGAGGAATTTAATCAACAACCCGGGCCAGTGCTCCTCATGAGTGTTGGCCCCACATGAGCGATGTCCGGGGCCCCACTAGTCACCTAGAGGTTTAGCCATCCCGATGTCTAGCTCATCCGTCGTGTCCTGAGACTGAGATACGCGGCTCCTTATCAGGGTCGTCGACACGACGGGAGGTCCTGCTAGTCTTGCCTTACCTTAGCAATATATCTTGTGTAAAGGAATCCCAGTGAAGCTTTGGTTCTCCCCAGAGTTGAGGTTTTCCTCTAAGGAATCCGACGAGATCATGAGATTCGTGATAGAGGATTACTTTGCGGCCTGTGTACATTTGTGATGGACTAGTTAGAGCACCCCTGCAGGGTTTAATCTTTCGGAAAGCCGTGCCCATGGTTATGTGGCAACTTGGAATATTTTGTTAACATCCAGTACTAGATAACTTAAACAAAAGCTAATAAAACTACCAACCGTGTGCGTAACCGTGACTGTCCCCTCGAAGATCTCTCTTCGATCGGGAACATGGTGGGGTTATGTATGACGTAGGTAGGGTTCAGGATCACTTAGTGATCAAGTATTTCACGATCGCTAGTATAGTCCACCTTCATACATGTTCTACGTAAGTTAGCCACCAAATCAAGCTTAGGATGCTGCAACCTTAAACACTTCACCTTATCCAACCTAATAACTTGACTAGTTCTGGCAGCAAGGTCTTAGATTGCTGAGTCCCCGTGGCTCACGGATTCCTCCACAATACCAACAGGTTCAGGTACCCCAGAGACAGATGATCCCGACGGCATGCACCTGGCGTGGCAGTACGATGAGGAGACAGACCGCCTGTACGTGAACTATCCAGAAGATTGAGGCGTGGTCGTGATCGTGGGCCTGCAGGCAGGGTAGCATAGACTTTCTATGTTTTGTAGTCCGTATGCGGAACTACTTTGGTTGTATGCATGATGTACTCTGAGATATATCTATGGGAAGACAATTGAACCCCTGATTCTCTATCGTTATTATTATGTATGTGTTGTGTTACCTGTTTGCGAGACGCTTAGATGCGCTCCTTTCCAATTCGGGGACTCGATCCCCAGATCGGAAAGGACCGCATCTTGGTCGTTACAAGTTGGTAATCAGAGCCTTACGACCATCGGAGCCTTTGTGTGATCGTACTTGGCCGAGTCGAGTCTAGAAAATGTTTTGAGTCTTAGTTATATCGGAGAGTAGGATTCTTTTTTCTCCTCTTCTATGCTCTGGTGAGGTTCTCGGCTTAGGAAATCTTTAACTCTCCTCCTTTTCTCGCTCAAATTTTTTCTAGGATCACGCGAGTATTTGTGAAATCTATATGATTTCGATGTGACGGAGTCCTGTCCAGGTGCCTCCTATCTGCTTTAAGTTTCACGGGAGTTGAGCTCCAGGGGATTCTTGCGCACATCGCCATCATTCAGATTTCGGAGTATCTAAGAACGAAGGATGTTCTTTATTGCTTCAATACTGGTAGTGGTGAGATAACCCCGATGTCCCCAGTACTGGTGCAGATTGTTCGGGGGTACTACCACACTTGGTATCGTTGTGATCACGAGGGTCTGTTGTAGATGAAGGTCCGAGATGCTGGTTGTGTGTTGAAGGATGTGATACAGGTGACGGGTTAGTTTAGGAGTTGTGTGAAATACTCCTTGTATCCGTGTACCAGATTGCATGACCAGTTATTTTGGGAATTCATAGGTGGGATATCAAGTAGTATCTTATAGGACTATCTTCCTACAAACGCTTGATTGAGGTTTGGGGAATCTCGATCATATGTTTGTTCCGAGCAATTCTAGCTCACACTTGTTTGCAGTGGTCCTTATCGGAATTTTGTCGTCCGTCACTTTGAGGATGCATTTTTGCTATGTTGTTCAAGTGCAATTGCTAAACTCTGTTCAGATATTCTGTCTTTTGATTCAGCAATATCTTCAATTATTCTGTGGACTAATATGTTGTCCATCTTCAGGATGGCTCCAGCGACTCGTCAGAACCCAGGGCGTGAGGATATGCCGCCTCCACCACCTCCTCCCCCTCCGCCGTCGCCGCCGCCTCCTGCAGAGGCCTGGCAAGCGGTGATGGCAGCTACTAATTCAAACACCCAGATGTTGATTCAGTTGCTGCAAGAGAGAGCCAACCAACAGCCAGGCAATTTTCAACATGGTGGAAATCAGTTTGCGAGTTTGAGTCAGTTTCTGTCGAACCAGCCAAAGACGTTCACTTCATGCGACCAGCCATTTGATGCAGAAGATTGGATCCGTGATATGAACAAACATTTCGAGTGTAGCAATGTGCGTCCGGAGGATTATGTCAAGTTTGCAACATTCCAGTTGAAGGGGCAGGCTTCTATATGGTGGCAGCAGCTGAAGGACTCCAGAGGCGCCAGGGTGATGTCTTGGGACGAGTTCTATCGTGACTTCAGGTCCCACTACATCCCTTCCAGTTTTGTGGAGGAGATGCGTGAGAAGTTCAGGCGTTTGAAGCAGGGCGGCAATTCCGTGTACAAGTACAATGTTGAGTTCCACGAGCTGGCCCGTTACGCGCTGCAGGATATCCCGGATCAGAAGAGCAAGATTTATCAGTTCAGGGGTGGCTTGAAAGAAGAATTGCAGTTAGCTCTTGCCTTGCACGATCCTGAGGAGTTCGACAAGTTCTACAACCTAGCTCTCAGAGCGGAGGCAGCCTTGCTCAGGGTGGAAAATTCCAAGAACCGCTTCAGAAATTCCATCTCTTCCTCGACTCAGGTGGTTCAGAAGCAACAGAGGTTTGGGTTTCTCCTCCTCCTCCTCGGCACTCACAGCAGCTGAAGCACTCAGGTGGTCGTGGTTCTTCCCACCCACCCAACCCTGGCTTCCAGCAGAGATACCAGCATCAGAAGCAAGGGCCTCCTCAGATTCAGTACCGACAGCCAGCAGATGTTACTTGTCACAAGTGTGGGCAGAAGGGTCACTATGCCAACAAATGTACTTCTCAGCTCTGACTGCTGCCCCCTCCTCCAGGCAAACCTCCAAGCAATGCTCTTGTCAAGTTCAACCCCAGATCAGCTCGAGTCAACATGGTGAACGCAGCTGAAGCAGACAACTCCTCTGATGTGATCATGGGTAACCTCCTCATCAATGATATTCCTGCTAAAGCGTTATTTGATTTTGGTGCTTCGCATTCGTTCCTCTCCATTCCATTTGCATCCAAGCATAATGTTCCTGTTGAAGAGCTTCCTAGTCCGTTGTCAGTGGTTTCTCTAGGCAAGTTCATGCATGCTAGTACTCGTGCTCTCGATGTTTCTGTCAAGATGGGCAGTTATTCCTTTCTGACGTCTCCATATGTCTTGGGCAAGTCCGACATCGACTTGATTCTTGGTATGGATTGGCTGGCCATGAACAAGACGTCAATTGATTGTGAAGCCAAAGAAGTGAAGCTTACCCACTCTTCGGAGGATGTGATTATATTCGCGGCGCGCGATGATACAATCCGTCTGTTCTCTTTGAGTGAAAAGGGTGAGATCAATCCTATTGAGCAAGTCCCAGTGGTCTGCGAATATCAAGATGTGTTTCCTGAGGAGCTGCCAGGCATGCCTCCATACCGTGAAGTTGAGTTTGTCATTGAGCTTGAGCCAGGCACAGAGCCAGTGTGAAAACGGCCGTACAAGCTGGGTCCAGAAGAATCGAAGGAACTTAAGAGGAAACTCGATGAGCAGGAGCATTTGGGTTTGATCAGACCGAGCTCGTCTCCGTGGGGCTGTGGTGTTTTGTTTTTCAAGAAGAAGGATGGCACGGACCGGCTATGCGTCGATTACCGTTCATTGAACAAGAAGACAATGAGGAACAAATATCCACTTCCGAACATAACTGAGTTGTTCGAACAGTTGAAAGGTGCTAAAGTATTCTCCAAGCTTGATCTCAGAATGGGCTATCATCAAATTCGCATTCATGAGGAAGACATTCTGAAGACGGCCTTCAGGACTAGTTTTGGCTCGTATGAGTATACGGTCATGTATTTTGGTCTGGCAAATGCTCCTCCGACATTCTGTCGATTGATGAACTATATTTTCTCTCCGTACAAGAATGAATTTGTCTTGCTCTATCTCGACGACATTCTGGTCTTTTCTGAGACTAAGGAAGAACATGAAGAACATCTCAGATTGGTGCTTGATAAGCTGAGAGAATACAAGCTGTATGCAAAGTTTTCCAAGTGTGAGTTCTGGTTGAAAGAAGTCATTTATCTTGGGCACATTATCTGTGCCAAGGGCATTAAAGTTGATCCGTCCAAGGTTCAGGCCATTGTTGAATGGGAGCCTCCGCAGAATGTGAAGCAGCTTCGAAGCTTTCTCGGGCTTGCTGGATATTGCAGAAGGTTCGTTGAGAACTTCTCCAACATCGCCAAGCCGCTCTCAAGTCTTCTTCAGAAGGGTGTTAAGTATGCTTGGTCTCCAGTGTGTCAACTGGCCTTCGATACACTCAAAGAGAAGCTTATCTCCACTCCGGTATTGGCCCCTCCGGATGATTCCAAGCCGTACCAGGTCTTTTGCGACGCTTCTCTCCAGGGTCTTGGTGCAGTCCTCACGCAAGATAAGAAGGTGGTTGCTTATACCTCCAGGCAGTTGAAGCCTGCGGAGAAGAACTATCCTATGCATGATCTCGAGCTAGCAGCTGTGGTTCACGCCTTGATGACTTGGAGACATCTCTTGTTGTAGCATAAGGTTGAAGTCTTCACTGATCACAAGAGTCTCAAGTACATCTTCACTCAGCCTAACTTAAATCTTCGGCAAACACGTTGGGTGGAAATGCTCCAGGATTTTAATCCGAGTGTTGAGTACACGCCAGGCAAGGCAAATGTCGTGGCGGATGCATTGAGCAAGAAGGCATATTGCAACAGTCTGATTCTGCAACCTCTCTAGCCAGGTCTTTGTGAGTATTTCAGGAAGATCAACCTTCAGCTAGTACCTCAAGGATTTCTTGCGAACCTTCAGATCTCTCCTACCTTGGAAGATCAGGTCAGAGCAGCTCAGCTTCTTGATGCTATGGTGAAGAAGGTCAAGATTAGCGAGGGAAAGAGTCTCCCCAAGTATAAGTGCTTCACTGTTGATGCCAGGGACACAATGTTTTTCGAGGATCGCCTTGTCGTCCCGAAAGGTGATCTCAGGAAGGTGATCATGGAAGAAGCTCATAACTCTCTGCTCTCTATTCATCCTGGAAGCTCCAAACTGTACCATGACTTGAAGCAGACCTTCTGGTGGACTCGTATGAAACGTGAGATTGCTCAGTTTGTAAACGAGTGTGATGTATGTCGAAGGGTGAAAGCAGAACATCAACGCCCATCAGGCCTCTTGCAGCCTTTGACGATTTCCGAGTGGAAGTTCGATCACATTGAGATGGATTTCGTCACCGGGTTTCCGAAGTCCAAGAAGGGTAATGATGCTATCTTCGTCGTCATCGACAAGTTGAGTAAAGTGGCTCGTTTTCTTCCAGTCGAGGAGTCCATTTCAGCAGCTCAGCTGGCAGAGTTGTACACCTCCAGGATTGTCTCTTTGCACGGTGTGCCTATCATGATCTCTTCAGATCGCAGAAGTATCTTCACTTCCAAGTTCTGGGACTCCTTTCAGTCTGCTATGGGCACGAAGATCCGCTTCAGCACAGGGTTCCATCCTCAGACTAGTGGTCAAGTGGAGAGAGTGAATCAAGTTCTTGAGGATATGCTGAGAGCCTGTGTTATCTCTTTTGGCATGAAGTGGGAAGATTGTCTGCCTTTCGCGGAGTTCTCGTATAACAATAGTTATCAAGCTAGTTCTGGCAAGGCTCCGTTTGAAATTTTGTATGGTAGGAAGTGTCGTACCCCGCTCAACTGGTCCAAGACCGGCGAGCGTCAGATCCTTGGCAATGATATGATAGAAGAAGCTGAGGAGATGTGTCGGATCATTCGCGACAACCTCAGAGCAGCTCAGTCCCGTCACAAGAGCTACTATGATAGTAAGCACCGTGACATGTCTTATGAGCTTGATGACTTTGTCTATCTCAAGGTGTCGCCTATGAAGGGTATGCAGCGCTTTGGCATCAAAGGCAAGCTTGCGCCTCGTTTCGTTGGTCCGTTCAGAGTGGTTGGCAAGAGAGGCGACCTTGCGTACCAGCTCGAGCTTCCGTCAACCTTTGCAAATGTCCATGATGTATTCCATGTTCCTCAGCTTCGGAGGTGTTTCAAGACCCTCGAGCGCATTGTGCATCTTCAAGACATCAACCTTTAGTCTGACCTTTCTTATCGTGAGCATCCAGTTGCGGTTCTCGAGGCGACTGAGCGCAAGACCCGTAACAAGACTGTCAAATTTCTCAAAGTGCAGTGGTCACAGCATTCCGGATAAAGAGGCGACTTGGGAACGTGAGGATCACCTCTGTTCCAAATTTCCCGATTTCTTTCAGTCTTAGATCTCGAGGGCGAGATCTTCTTTGTAGTGTGGGAGAGTTGTAGTGCCCCAAGTGTAAACCTTACCTATATGGAACCTATTTCAAGTGGGTCCACCTTGTCAGGGATATGATGATATCATTTGTGCCATGATTTCGTGTGATGTCCCTTATTACTTCCTTCCCTTGCATGCATGCATAACATATTATTTCATGCCCATGTCTTGTGTTGTTGCAATTTGGTCATAGCATTTCATGTGGTGGTTGTGATCTTGTGGATTATGTACCTTGTGATTTCATGTGATCTTTTGTGGTGATGTGAGATATGATCTTGTGTGAAGTATGCCTTGTGCTAGTAGGAGCAACCTTGGGATGGCATAGGTTTTAAAACCTTTCCTTTCTCTTTTATTCCTAGCTCCAGAAAACTCTTCTTCCTTTTCTGTTTGAAAAAATGCCTATGTATTAGGTTGATTTGAGTTGGGTGTGGTGAAGTGAAGTCTATGTTTTAACTTAGCTTTGACAGGTGCAAGATAATTACAAAACAGCCCACTTATTGTTGTTTTGAAAAATATTCGATTGCCCTAATATTCATTCTTACATTTTATTCAAATAGGTTAGATTTTTCCAAGCTCAGGGTCATTTTTTTCTATTTTTCTCCCCAGTAGATTTTCCTGAGCATTTATTTCTTCCAAGTAGTTATTCTGTAAATAGAGTGTCCAGGGAGTGTTTTGTTTTTCCTTTTGAATGGCGCCACCTGTGGGCTCACTCCAACAGGCCGGCCCATCTCCACTCCCTCTCGTGAGTGCAGAAGCCCACGTGCAGCACATTTCTTCTTCTTCTAACGTCGTTTCCTCCCCGCGCGTGCTGACCGTCAGGAAGCAAAGATAGTGCGCATTGCCGCCGTGAGGGCACCAACGTCGAGGGGGCCCCCTTATAACCTGGGCGTCCATGCCTCCCCTTGCCTAGGGTTCCTCTTCCCCTCAGCCGCCGCCGCCACCTCTCCCCATCCCCATCTCCATATCTTCTTTTCTTCCCTGGTAAGATCTGTAGGCTACCAGCACAGAGGGAGAGGGAGGAGCCCGTCGCGTCTACCCCGCCTACTTCGCCGTCCGGCGAGTCCGCCATGTCCAGGAGCTCGGGGTTCGACCCTGCGCTCCATCCCATCATCGGTAGGGTCCAGGGGCGACAACAACGACGGCGAGGAGTGCGCCATCGCCTCGGCCCCGGAGTCCCCGTCGTCCTCCTCTACTTCGTCGCCAGCAGCGAACCGCCGGCGTCTTCTTCCCCTACGGCTACTCCGTCGAGCGGGTGGTTTCTTCTCTTCCTTCCCGAGGTGAGGCAACTCTCCTCCCTCCTTCCTCCTCGCTAGGATCGCCTGTAGATCGCCGGAGTATTCTGCTCTGTAGGTAGATCGGTCATGGCGACGTGGTGCGCTGTTTCTAGCATTCGGTGGCATGGGTGCAAGAGAGGGGCTTCCTCCCCCCTCGTGCTAGCAGCGCCGCGGCCAGGGAGTTTTCCCCGTCGTTCTCCGTGTCGCCGAGTTCTCTGTCGAGCAGAGCAGCAGCTCGTGTGTTGTGGTGTGTGGTGTAGTGCTCGGGTACTGATGTGCATGTATGTTGTGCACCAGGGGTTCCTCCCCCTTGTAGGGCATCGTTGGTAGTAGAGGTGGCTCGCCTCTCCTCTTGGCGCATCAGCAGCAGCAACGTCGAGACAGCCCGTCGTTCTCCCTGACGCCGGTGCGCCCCTGTAGACAGGTGGACAGTAGCGGTAGCATTTCTTCCTTCAGTTCCCTTCTCTGTCTGTCATCGTAACATAGCGCAGTGGTGTTGTCTCTGTTAGATTGCCAGCAGGTGCAGGGTTCGAATCCAAGTTGGCGCACCCCCTTTTGCATTGTTTTCCTTCGTTGGTTGTAGTAGCATCAGCAGGCCGGCTTAGCCTGCTCTGTTTCCCTCTTCTGTCAAACCAGAACAGGGTAGCAGAGTGGTAGGAGGAGAGCATGTGCACCACGGGCACAGGGGTTCGAATCCCAGGGTGCCCCCTTTTATTTTCCCTTCTTGCTATTTTTCCCTCATTGCTTTGTTGCTATTCTTGTGCCTAAATCCATAGGTGAGAATGGCATTTTATTTTTTCCTTTGCTGCTATAGAAGTGCCATATGATGTGATGCATGTGTGTGTTCATGTGAGAGGTGTATGTGTGTGTTCATGTGAGAGGTGTATGTGTGTGTGTGCATACACATGGTGTTAGCCACATGTGTAGGTGATGTGTGTGTGTGGTGCCTCCCTTGTAGTTGATGTAAGTGTAGGTGGTTTGTGTTCTTTTGCTTGTGTGTCTAGTTAGATGGCAGTAGGTATGTGCATGTGTGTGTGAGTGTTGCACACACATGAGGTGTTGCTAGTGTATGAATGCATGTGTGTGTAAGTGTCATATGCATGTGTTAGCATTCTTATGTATTTCTAGCATGTGTAGGTGGTGTGGTTTCTACTAGATGACATGCACATGAGTTGATGATATGCATGTGGTGAAAACAGCCCCATATGCAAGTTGTGCACCTCCTCATGTTTAATATGAGAGAGAGCATGATGTGTGTGTGTGGGTGACTTAGTGAGAAGTATTTGTGTTGTTGATGTGCTTGACACCAACATGGGGTCCAAACCCTCATGTCCATATTGTCTTTGTGCACATGAGCATAGATATGTGATAGTTGTTCTAGTGGGAGTTGCATGAAATGTTGCACTATTCACTATGTTGGATTCTATGTAGTTTTTCCTTCCTAGTTTGAGCTCACTTGATCCAAGCATGTGCATGTGTTTTATATATGATTTTGGGGTAGAAAGATCCCAGGAATCCATTGGTGAAATCATTTTTGCCATTGGAACATTTTTCTGGAAAAGTCATATTTGCATTTTCTTCTAAGTTTAGAGCTTGGTTCCATGGATTATGATGTGCTCTTGTATTTGTTTCTTGATTGTGGTAGTAGAGGGTGACCCCCTATACCACATGTTGGTTTAAATTCATGATTTGGAATCCATGTGTGCAAGTTGTGCCCATCCAAAGTAGGCTTGTGGCTGAAATTCCAGATTAGTGAAAATCTGAGAATCTGGTTATATTTTCTTCTCCTGTAGATGAGGTTGTGCTGGTCATTGTGATGGGATCTAGCCCTAGCTTTCAACTAGAAAGTTGGACCTGATATGTTTGTCTAGCTTCCTGGAAAATTTCATTGGTATTGTTTTGTCTGCTGTCAAAAAGCTTCAGAGCAAAGACAGAAAGTTAGATGCAGGAATTTTCACTAAGTCCCTGTGATCTGATGGTTTTGGGAAAGTTTGCAGCCTTGTATCTTCCTGTGTTTAATTCCTTTTTGTGTGATTCTTTCTTGTGCGGGTAGTATTCTTGGCTAGCTACAGCCACATAAATTATTTTTCATAGTTGGGTGGCTGTAGGTGCTTTGCATGTAGCTCACAAAGTGCTATGATGCAGTTTATGGCAGATTATGTAGTTTTGTCATTTTGAAGTCTGTGAGTGCTTAGTTGATCTTGTGGTGTTCTTATTTGCTCCACCCCATCCATGATGGGTTGTTTTATGTCTTGGCAACCTGGGAATACCAGATTTGTGCCATTTGAGTGTGTGGTGAAGATTTTGACACGTAGGGCTTCATATCTTGTTTCGTTGATTCCCGTTGATCCGTAGCTCCGATTGTATTGTTCTTTATATGGTTTTGCATCGTTTTCACGAGACGCATCTGGTCATGTCATTCTCATGCATGTCAAAATAGGTTAGCATGAAGTTCTGTCCAGGAACTTGTTTTAGCTCCCTAAGCTTGTGTTAGTGATAGAAATAGTGATGCATGCTCATTTTTATCTCATGCATCATGTGCTTGTTGCATCTTGAGGTGTTGTTGTTCATTGGATGTTATTCTTATGTTGGGTAGCACCGGGATCGGAGAACGAATACGTGGAGCCAGGAGAGTACGTGCAGGACGATCAAGAACCATTCCAAGCTGAAGATATCACAGGCAAGATGATATGACCTTGATTCCATCTCTAGACTTGTTATGCTAGCTTACGTTTCCTTTGTCATATGCTCGCTGCCTACCACTGAAATATTTGCCTCTTGATATGCCATGAACCCAAACATTGATCCCTTCCTAGCAAACTTAAATGGCTAAGTACGCTTTGCTCAGCTACTAATGTTAGCGTTGCTAGATGCAGGTGCTTTGTCTCATGTGACAACATGAGCTTGATATCATTATAAAAATTCTGTTATTTAATCAATGCACCTATATACTTGGTAAATAACGGAAGGCCTAGCCTTTTGCCGGGTGTTTTTTTCCATTATTGCAGCCATAGTTACCGGCTACCGGTGTTTGATTCCATATTGATCGCTCCTAACACGTTCGGGGTTGTTATGGGACCCCCCTTGGTAAATCGCGTAGTGCTAAGGCTTGTCCGGCAGAACCCAACGTTGGTGTTAATTTGCTAATCACTTAATAATAATCTGCATAGGTAATAGCTACCCCGAGGAATTTAATCAATAACCCGGGCCAGTGCTCCTCATGAGTGTTGGCCCCACCTGAGCGATGTCCGGGGCCCCACTGGTCACCCAGAGGTTTAGCCATCCCGACGTCTAGCTCATTCGTCGTGTCCTGAGACTGAGATACGCGGCTCTTATCGGGGTCATCGACACGACGGGAGGTCCTACTAGTCTTGCCTTACCTTAGCGATATATCTTGCGTATAGGAATCCCAGTGAAGCTTTGGTTCTCCCCAGAGTTGAGGTTTTCCTCTAAGGTATCCGACGAGATCACGAGATTCGTGATAGAGGATTACTTTGCGGCCTGTGTACGTTTGTGATGGACTAGTTAGAGCACCCCTGCAGGGTTTAATCTTTCGGAAAGTCGTGCCCACGGTTATGTGGCAACTTGGAATATTTTGTTAACATCCGGTACTAGATAACTTAAACAAAAGCTAATAAAACTGCCAACCGTGTGCGTAACCGTAATTGTCCCCTCGAAGATCTCTCTTCGATCGGGAACACGGTGGGGTTATGTATGACGTAGGTAGGGTTCAGGATCACTTAGTGATCAAGTATTTCACGGTCGCTTGTATAGTCCACCTTCATACATGTTCTACGTAAGTTAGCCACCAAATCAAGCTTAGGATGCTGCAACCTTAAACACTTCACCTTATCCAACCTAATAACTTGACTAGTTCTGGCACCAAGGTCTTAGATTGCTGAGTCCCCGTGGCTCACGGATTCCTCCACAATACCAACAGGTTCAGGTACCCCAGAGACAGATGATCCCGACGGCATGCAGCTGGCGTGGCAGTACGATGAGGAGACAGACTGCCTGTACGTGAACTATCCAGAAGATTGACGCGTGGTCGTGATCGTGGGCCTACAGGCAGGGTAGCATAGCCTTTCTATGTTTTGTAGTCCGTATGCGGAACTACTTTGGTTGTATGCGTGATGTACTCTGATATATATCTATGGGAAGACAATTGAACCCCTGATTGTCTATCTTTATTATTATGTATGTGATGTGTTACCTATTTGCGAGACGCTTAGATGCGCTCCTTTCCAATTCGGGGCCTCGATCCCCAGATCGGAAAGGACCGCATCTTGGTCGTTACAAAAGCCATATAAGGATGTTGCATTTGTTAGAGTAGCATAATGAGTAGGTCCAAACAGATCCATGTGAAGCAATTCAAACGGACGAGTAGTAGTCATGATAGTCTTTGAGGGGTGTTTGGATCTGGTCATTTTTCCAGACTCACAAGCACCGCAAAGGTGGTCCTTGAGGAATTTGACTGATTCGATGCCAATGACATGCTTCTTCTTTGCCAGCGTGTGCAAATTCCTCATGCCTGCATGACCAAGTCTCCGATGCCATAGCCAGCCTTCTGAGATTTTTGATAGTAAGCATGTGGCCGGTTGAGGACCTGTGGAAAAATCAACAATGTACAAATCTCCTCTCCTAAAGCCTTCGAAGACTTTTTATCTATCGGATACCATGATGACTACACATCTGTATTTTCCAAAGATAACAACCATATCAAGATCACAAAGCATTGATACTGACATGAGATTAAACCCAAGGGATTCGGCAAGCATGACTTTTTCCATGTGCCTGTCCTTGGAAATAGCCACTTTGTCAAGTCCTAATACCTTGCTTTTATCTTTGTCAGCATAAGTGATTTGCTTCACTGGTGATGGAGTCAGTGGCATATTCATCAGCAAGCTTTTATCACCAGTCATGTGGTTTGTGCAACCACTGTCAAGAACCCACTCGGTGTTCTTGGGTTTGTCATCCTGGAAATGAATTAGTACAGCTTACCATCTCATATGCTTCACACTTGAAGAATATGATTTCAATTTCATCACATAGGAATTTCATCATAATCAGTAAATTTGAGGACATGTGAAATATTATCATTTCATCTATTTTAGCTTGCGTCCAATCAAGCATTTTCCTCAGGTCTCCAGCAAATTCTTCAAATGATGATTTTCATCTAGAGACCTGACCTACAGAAGTGATAAGTTCAATTTCTTCACCACCCACATCTGAAAGGGTGGCAAAGAGTTCATCATCCTGCGAGCACCATATGAGAAAGGGGGCATTGAAGCTAATGCACTTCGTTTCACATTAGGGGGTTAGAGTACTCAAATGAATAGGTAGAGAAGTTCCTTGAGGATTTATGAACATAATGATTTGAGGAATAATGTTCATATTCATATCCCTTGTCATTTCCCTGCATATCAGAAGCATTAGCACAAGTACAAACATAGTATTGATCATTTGAGCATTTTGATCCTCTTGAAGACTTTGGTCCACCTGAGGAATTTGATCTGGGGTTCAGGTTCTTCATAGGTGGTGTCATGAGGACATTCACCTCAAGATTTTCCAAGCAACTTTTGGGGAACCAGATTTTCCTCACGGGTGGTCCATTCCTACAGTTAGTTCCAACATATCAAGCAAATACTTCACCAGATTGATTTTTGAATAGTTTATAGTTGGAGTCAAATGACTCATCTGAGGAATAGGATAATTCATATGCAAAGCCTATTAGAGAGGATGGATCGACGGGAGGACCCTTAGCAGCAACCCATGAGGTTTTGGGATACTGCTCAGGTTTACAGTATGATCCATCAGCATTTAATTTCCTCTCGAAGGAAATTCCTTCTTTGATCGGGTTCCTGTTCAAGATTTGCTTTTTGAGCACATCACAAAGGGTTTGATGTCCTTTGAGACTTTTTTATATGCCTATCACATAAAATTCTTTCAGTCCTGTATTTTCGTCAGTAGCATTTGTGGTTTCCTCAAGTGAAGAATTTGATACCACAGGAGCAGTTGAAGAATTTGTAGCGATATAAGCATTTGATGATTCTGGTGAAGAATTGGCAGTTTCACGCTCGATGCATTTCTGACATGGTGGATTGAATTCAACCTGAGCGGCACTGATCTGTTGAGCAAGCAATGAATGGTTTTCCATTTGAAGATCATCATGAGACATCTTCAACTTCTCAAGATCAAGTTTCCTTTGAAGAAATTCATAGGAAATTTTCTCATGATCAACCAAGAGTGTGCCATAACGATCTTCAAGACTATCAAATCTAGACTGAAGATTTTTTACATCCTCGGTGAGGACTTGAGTGCGATTCATTTCATATTTCAACACATCATCGCTTCTGTCTAGCAGTTTTTGAAGCTTTTCAATGGCACTTTGTTGTTTAGTTGCAATGTTGGTAAGTTTACTATAACTGGGTTTTTTATAATCATCAGGTTCACAGTCACTTGAGTTAGAGGAGGAAGTATCATTCGGTACCTTTGAACCTTTTGCCATGAAGCAATAGGTTGGAGCGAAGTCATCAGCATATTCATCAGTGTAGATGGCATTGTCATTTTCTTCAAGGTTGAAGATTGACTTGCTGACGAATGTGGTAGCCAGTGCAAGACTTGCCACACCAGACTCTGAATCTTCTTGAGAACCGTCATCTTCATCACATTCCTCAGATTTTTCCTCTGAGTCCATTTCCTTGCCAATGAGTGCCCGAGCCTTTCTGAAACTAGTCTTCTTGTGCGATGAGGACTTCGAGCATGAGGATTTTGAAGATGTCTTATTTTTCTTCGAGTCGCCAGAACTTTCATCCTTGTATTTCTTATTCTTTGATTCTTTCACCCAGCGAGGACAGTCAGCTATGTAATGACCACATTTCTTACATTTATGATAGGTTCTTTTCTTGTAGTCCTCAGATGAAGACTCTGATTTCCTCATATCTCTTCTTGAGGATTTACCAAACTGGCCACGCTTTGTAAACTTCTGGAATTTCCTCATGATCATTGCAAGCTCCTGTCCAAGTTCTTCAGGATCACCAATGCTGCAATCTGAGTCTTGTTCTTCAGATGAGGAAATTGATTTTGCCTTCAGCGCACGAGGTCTTGAGTAGCTTGGTCCATACGGATCTCTCTTTTCTTCCTGTTGGAATTCATGAGTATTGAGTCTTTCAAGTATATCAGCAGGAGCAAGCATCTTATAGTCTCCTCTTTCTTGAATCATCACAACCAGTGTATCAAATGATGGATCAAGAGATCTTAGCAGTTTCCTCACCACTTCATTGTCAGTGATCTCTCGAGCTCCGAGTGCTTGCAGTTCATTTGAGATATCAGTGAGGCGATCCAAGGTATCTTGGTAGCTTTCATTGTCAAGCCTCTTGAAGCGATTGAAGAGATTGCGAAGAACGTCAATACGAGAGTCACATTGAGTTGAAATTCCTTCATTGACTTTGGACAGCCTATCCTAGATAAGCTTAGTTGTGCCCAAAGCACTCACTCTGCCATACTGACCTTTGTTCAGATGGCCACAGATGATATTCTTCGCTTGAGAATCAAGTTGCTTGAATTTCTTCACATCAGTGGCACAGATAGTAGAAGTGATGGAGGGAATACCAAGTTCCACAATGTACCAGAGGTCATTGTCAATAGCCTGAAGATGCATCTGCATCTTGGTCTTCTAGTAGGGAAAGTCCTTTCCTTTGAAGGTAGGACATCCTGAAGTAACCTTGATCATACGTGCGGTCGACATAACTAAAACTCCAGGTGGTTAAACCAAAATCACACAGAACAAGGGAGTACCTTGCTCTGATACCAATTGAAAGTGCGTTATATCGACTAAAGGGGGTGAATAGGCAATTTTTACTTTCATCGCTGAGGAAATTCATCAATGATGAATTACGCGCAATATAAATAACGCAGGATCAGAAGTGCAAAGACTACTACAACAGATTACTTGGTGAAGATTATGAGAATCAGTTTGCACAGTACGCAGGTACACAGACGCGGGTGAAGATTGACTCGATTGAAGAATTTGAGATTGAGAAAATTCAGAGAAAGTCTTCAAACAATTTCTTCAAATAGCACAGATGAAAGTCTTCAACATACACCTTTGAGGAAATGAAAGAGTTGAAGAAATAGAACCCGTATCACGATGAAGACAGTTGTTGATGACCTAGTTCCAACTGTTGTGACAGTTGTACGTCTGGTTTGGAGCGGCTTGGTATTGAAACCAAAGGACACACAGTTCCGGGACACACAGTCCCTACCGCATTCGCCTTGAGCTAAGGACACACAGTCCTCGCCCAACACTCGTGGTAAGTCTTCAGGGCAGACTTCCAAACCCTCACCAACTCGATCACACGGCGATCCACAATTGACTGCTGGATGCTCTAGACCATGACGCCTAACCGTCTCGAGGATGCACAGTCCTCAAAGGTAAAAGGCTTCAGTCCCACACAGGAACAAATTCTGAAGTGATGCTCAATCACTTGGTTTTTGGTTTGAGGTTTGGTGTTTGGGGTATTTCCTCACTTGATGATTTTCTCTTGAAGACTCTGAGGAATTTGGGTTTCTCTAAGTGACAAGTGCTAGTTTCTCTCGGAGCAGCCGACCAGCTAGTGGTTGTGGGCGGCTATTTATAGCCTCGGAGCATCCCGACATGATTTGACATAAATGCCCTTAAATATTGCGACCGTTGGGTGGATAAGATCAGTGAGGTGGCGCGTGTCGCGGCAACGGTCGGAACTTTAAACTGTGAAAGTCCTCAAGTCTCTCATATTCCTCACTTTGAGGCTTTGGTAGATTTAGGCTTGGGTTGAGCATCATGGGGAAATTCATTCCATAGTATTACTTCAACCCCCTTTAATAGTACGGTGTTCCTATGACTCAAGAGTAAAGAAAATGAAATAGAAAGAGTAAATCTTCACGCTTCAAAGTCTTCACACAGTTTTTCTTCAGGAACCACCGAATTCCTCATCTTCAATATCTTCATGAGGAATATCAATTTCATCGCAATTTCTTCGCGATCAATTCTTCGAGGTAAGACCAAAGTCTTCAGCTGAAGACATACATTTTTAGGGGTCGATATTCATCGTACAACTCAAACTCCTCAGCGACTTATAGAGCATGTGTACACTTATAAACACATTAGTCTCTTAACCTATAAGTCTTCAATCCATAACAACGGCAAAAACCCTCTGCCCTATTCTCGAGTCACCCGGAGGCTCGGTGGCTACACCTAGTGGGTGTACAGGCGCGCCCCCACTAGAAGAAACCTGCGCTGGCAATGGCCTGAAGTCGACCGCCATCGATAACCTCTACCATAACAACAACAAAAACCCTTCATCCCACTCTTCGAGTCACCCAGAGGCTCACAGGCTACAGCTAGTGAGTGCGTTGGCACGCGACCACTAGAAGAAAGTTGCACCGACTGCGCCCCAAAGTCGGCCGTCATCGGTAACCTCTGCCATAACAACAGCAAAAACCCTCCGCTCGACTCTTCGAATTGCCCGGAAGCTACACCTAGTGGGTGCGCTGGTGTGCCCCCACGGGAAGAAAGCTGCACCGGTTGTGGCCCGCAGCTGAACACCATCGACGACCTCTGCTACAATGACGGCGGCGCTTCGTGCCGCAACAGCCGATGGACTCTGCATGTGTGCCCAGCAGCGCCCCACACACAAGAGCCAATAGACTCTGCGTACGCACCCGGCAGCGCCCCGCACCCAAGAGCCGGAAGACTCCGCGTCCTCCCCAGCAACGTTGAGTGCTCAAGAGCAAGTAGACTCCATGTCAGCGTCTGGCAGCGCTTCGTGCACAAGAGTCGGCACACCCCCGCGTCTGTGCCCGATAGCGCCCTCGCGCCAAACAGTCAGGGGACTCCTTGTTCGCGACTAACAGCGCCCCGCGCGCAAGAGCCGATGGACTCCTTATCCGCATGTTGGAAGTATTCCCTAGAGACAATAATAAATTAGTTGTTATTATATTTCCTTGTTCATGATAATCGTTTATTATCCTTGCTAGAATTGTATAGATTGGAAACACAAATACATGTGTGGGTACATAGACAACACACTATCCCTAGTAAGCCTCTAAGGACTAGCTCATTGATCAAAGATGGTCAAGGTTTCCTGGCCATAGACATGAGTAGTCATTTCATAAGGGGATTAAATCATTAGGAGAATGATGTGATGGACAAGACCCAAACTACGAACGTAGCATATGATCGTGTCAGTTTATTGCTACCGTTTTCTGCATGTCAATGTATCTGTTCCTATGACCATGAGATCATGCAACTCCCGGACATCGGAGGAATACCTTGTGTGTATCAAATGTCGTAACGTAACTGGGTGACTATAAAGGTGATCTACACGTATCTATGAAGGTGTCTGTTAGGTTGGCGTGAATCAAGACTGGGATTTGTCACTCTGTGTGACGGAGAGGTATCGCAGGGCCCACTCGGTAATACAACATCACAACAAGCCTTGCAAGCAATGTTACTAAGGAGTTAGTCACAGGTTCTTGTATTGCGGAACGAGTATAGAGACTTTCCAGTAATGAGATTGAATTAGGTATGGAGATACCGATGATCGAATCTCAGGCAAATAACATATCGATGGACAAAGGGAACAAAATACCGGATTAACTAAATCCTTGACATAGAGGTTCAACCGATAAAGATCTTCATAGAATATGTAGGAGCAAATATGGTCATCCGGGTCCCGCTATTTGTTATTCAGTGGAGAATGTCTCAGGTCATGTGTACATAAATCTCGAACCCACAGGGTCTGCCCACTTAAGGTTCGGTGACATTTCAGTATTATTGAGTTATGTATGTTGGTAATCGAAAGTTGTTCGAATCCCAAATGAGATCCCGGACGTCACGAGGATCTCCGGAATTTTCTATAGGTAAAGATTGATATATAGGAAAGTGGGTTTTGAACTCTGAAAAAGTTTCGGGCATTTTCGGCAGTGTACCGGGAGTGACGAATGGGTTCCGATGGTCGACCAGGTGGGCCCACTCACCCCGTAGGGTCTCATTTGCAAAGCTTGATGAAGCCCTACTGAATTAGTTCACCACCACCACCACGCCGCCGTGCTGGAGAACTCATCTACCTCTCGCCCCTCTTGCTCGATCAAGAAGGCGGAGATCATCATCAAGATGTACGTGTGCTGAACGCGGAGGTGTCGTCTGTTCGGCACTAGATCGGGAAGGGTCGTGATGAGATCGCGGTACGGATCATGATGAGATCGCGGGACGGGCTGCGACTTGGATCGTGAAAATGTTCCACTACATCAACCGCATTATATACGCTTCCGCTTAGCGATCTACAAGGGTATGCAGATGCACTCTCTCCTCTCGTAGATGATCATCACCATGGATAGGTATTGCGTGTGCGTAGGAATTTTTTTTGTTTCCCATGCAACGATCCCCAACACCGCGCCTGGCAGCTCCCTCATGTCAAATAGTCGGTGGACTCCTTATCCGCGCCTGGCAGTGCCCCACGCACAAGAGCCAGATGGCTCCGCGTTTGTGCCCGGTAGTGCTTCACGCCCAAGAGCCGGTAGACTCCACGTCCTCACCTAGCAGGCCCTCGACACCACCATTTGCTATGATAACGACAAAAACCCTCCAACCGACTCTTCGAGTCCCGTGGAGGCTCGAAGGCCTCTATTGGAGAGATGACCACCGGGTAGGATTAAGGAGACGAGACAACATTTCAAAACATCTGAGGAGTCACCCTCGGTACGGCCAACCCCACGAATCAACAAGACAATCAAAGAAGTGAAAACACAACATCACATGCGACTCGACTGGCTGGAGGCTGGCCAGCTGGAGCTTTGTCGGTTGCTGGCTACTCCTGGCCGGCTGGGGGCTACTGGCTACTCCTGGTCGACTGTGGGTTGCCGGCTACACTCGATCGGCTGGAGCCTTGCCGACTGGAGCCTCACCCACTGCTCGCTACTGTTGGCCGGTTGCGGGCTACTGGCTGCTCCTTGTGGGTTGCAGGCTGTCGGCTACACTCGGTCGGCTAGAGCCTTGCTGATTAGAGCCTCAACTACTGCTCGCTACTCCTTGTCGGCTGCAGGATGATGGCTACACCCGACCGGCTAGTGCCTGACCGACTAGAGACTTCTTGGCTGGAACCCTACTGGCTACAGCCCGACGAAGTCCACCGCAGCGTCCTGTCAGACACGACATGAAGACACTATAGCAAGCATCATGTGTCACGTCACTGCGCTCCAACAGTCCAACACTATTGGCAAAATAGTGCCCCACTATGCACATGTCATGTGTCCCCTCATGTGTCACCTCCAATAGTGTATTTAGGCCATGTGGGCCACCCCTTGTCCCGTGGACACCCCTTTATAAGGTGACCCATGGAGCCAACCCATGACAACTCTCCAGGTGCTCTCTCACTCCCTCGTTCACACACTCTCGAGGATAAGAGGATAGCTCACAACCTCCTTCTTCCTCCTCCACACATCTCAAGGAGCAACCATGTACAACCGAATACTCTTCATATACATCAGACATGCAAGAGTTGGGGTGTTACGTCCACGCGAGGGCTCGGAACATGGGTATACAACCGTGTGATGTTGCCCAATCCCATTCCGGGTCTCCACTCTGGCCTTGCTCTCACCTATTTAAGCCATCCCATGGCATGTGTCGTGCGAAAGCCACGACAACCATCATCACCACCGTTGACATGGCTTGCTGAAGCACGACCACCCATGTCGAAACCACCCATGCCAAAGGCTCCACCACCTCAATTGACGAAGGCACCACCACCACCATTACCGAGGACACCACCACCTCCATTGCCAAAGACACCACCACCACCGTTGTCGAGGCCAACACAAACAGAACTCGTGTCAAGGCCACCACCACCAACACCCATCTCGAAGCCACCACCACCTCCTATGCCAAAGCCACCATGTAGGATCGAAAGTATCTCTAGAGGGGGGTCATTAGACTACTTCACAAGATAAAAAATTAGTCGTTTCCCAATTTTAGTTGTGGGCCAGTTTTAGCAATTATGGCAAGTCAAGTACACCCTACACGTGCAGTTCTAAGAGTATACGAGAGGAATGTAAAACATGCAAGTGCAAAGTAAAGGAGTAAGGTAGGGAGATCAAAAGCATGAGGTTGACACGACGATTTTTGGCATGGTTCCGATAGGTGGCGCTATCGTGCGTCCATTTAGTGGAGACCTCAACCCACATAGGGTAACGGCTGCGAGAGTCCACGGAGGGCTCCACCCACAAGGGGTCCACGAAGAAGCGACCTTGTCTATTCCACCACGGCTTCCGTCCATGAAGGACTAGCCTTACTCACTTTAGATCATCATGAAGTAGGCGATCTCCTTGCCCTTACAATCATCTTGGTTCAACTCCACAACACAAAGAAGGAGGCTCCCAAGCGACACCTAACCAATCTAGGAGGCACCACCCTCCAAAAGGTAATAGATGTGGTAGAACGATGAACTCCTTGCTCTTGTGCTTCTAAAAATAGTCTCCTCAACACAAAATCACTCTCTCACAGAATGGGCATGGGTATGAGAGATTGATTTGGTGGAAAGCAACTTGGGGAGGCTCGAGATCAAGTTTAAAATGATTGGATTGGAATATCTTGGTCTCAACACATGAGTAGGTGGCTCTCTCTCAGAACAATGGATCTGATAATGAAGTGTGTGTTCTGAGTGCTTCTCTCTCGAATGAGAGATGGGTGGACGAGTATATATAGGCAGCCCCTAAAATCCAACCATTACACCTAAAGTGACCAACTCGGTGAAACTAAAGTCATGAACTTGGTGGTACTGACTTGCACTAAAGGCAGCAACTTTCGAATCTCGGTGGAACTGATATACACAACTCGGTGACATCGAAAAGGTGGCTAATGGTCAAATGACACAACTCGGTGACACCGATACCCAAACTCGGAAATTCTGATTTCGTGTACCGAGGCAACAGAAAGTTCGTCACCTCAACTCGGTAGCACCGACACGGTTTCGGTTGCACCAATTTGGTGGATTTGGCTAGGGTTCTGTGAGGGATGAAAATCGGTAGGGCCGAATTTTGAAACTTGGTGGCACCGATTTTGTGTATGAGGCTTTGGACATAATGGTTATGTAGGAAAATGACTGAGTATTTTTGGTGGCTATCTTTGAGCACTTGAGCAACCAGTTCATTTTAATACCTCACCCCCTTTTAATAGTATTGGCTTTCCTATAGACTCAAAAGTGATTTCTCACGAATATAAAATGTAGAGTCTTCTAGTTTGAAGCTTGGGCCAATCTTATTCATTTCTTGCATCAAGGGGCGTTGCTAACTCTTGAGCTTGTGTTGGTTTTTCCCTTGAAGAGGAAAGGGTGATGCAGCACAGTAGCAGTAAGTATTTTCCTCAGTTTGAGAACCAAGGTATCAATCCAGTAGGAGTATCACGACAAGTCACCAATGTACGTGCGCATAAACAAACAAACTTGCACCCAACCCTATAAAGGGGTTGCCAATCCCTTCACGATTATTTGCAAGGTGAGATCTGAAGGTGGAAAGTGCAACAAAGTAAAAGTGTAGAGCTGAAAATATGATGTGAAGTAGACCCGGGGGCCACAGTGTTCACTAGAGGCTTCTCTCATGATAGCAAGTATTACGGTGGGTGAACGAATTACTGTCGATCAATTGATAGAATCGCGCAAAGTCATGATGATATCTAAGGCAATGATCATACATATAGGCATCACGTCCGAGACAAGTAGACTGATACTTTCTGCATCTACTACTATTACTCCACACATCAACCGCTATCTAGCATGCATATAGTGTATTAAGTTCATAACAAATGGAGTAGCGCCTTAAGCAAGATGACATGATGTAGATGGATAAATTCATGCAATAGATATAAACCCCATCTTTTTACCCTTGATGGCAACAACACGATGCGTGCCTCGCTACCCCTTCTGTCACTAGGTGAGGACACCGCACGGTATGAATCCAAAACCAAGCACTTCTCCCATTGCAAGAATTATAGATCAAGTTGGCCAAACGAAACCCACAACTCGAAGAGAATTACAAGGATACGAAATCATGCATATAAGAGATCAGAGGAGACTCAAATAATATTCATAGATAATCTAATCATAAGTCCAGAATTCATCGGATCTCGACAAACACACCGCAAAAGAAAGTTACATCGAATAGATCTCCATGAAGATCATGGAGAACTTTGTATTGAAGATCCAAGAGAGAGAAGAAGCCATCTAGCTACTAGCTATGGACCCGAAGGTCTGTGGTGAACTACTCATGCATCATCGGAGAGGCAATGGTGTTGATGAAGAAGCCCTCCGTGTCCGAATCCCCCCTCCGACAGGGCACCAGAACGTGCCCCAGATGGGATCTTGCGGAGACAGAAGCTTGCGGCGGCGGAAAAGTGTTTTCGTGGCCCTGTTTGGTGGTTTTAGATTTTTGGAGAATTTATGGGCGGAAGAAGTAGGGCAGAGGAGCCACGGGGAGCCCACAAGCCTACTAGGCCCCCCTCCCCCAGGCCGGGGGTGGTGGGCTTGTGACCTCCCCCGAGGTCCTTTACCTTGGTTCTCAAGTTCCCTGCGTATCTTCTGTTATGGAAAAAATCATTCCGCAGGTTTTATTCCGTTTGGACTCCGTTTAATATTCTCCTCTGAAAAAGGTCAAAACACAAAAAAACTGGCACTTGGCACTGAGTTAATAGGTTAGTCCCAAAAAAGATATAAATAGCATATTCATGCATACAAAACATCCAAAGTTGACAAGATAATAGCATGGAACCATCAAAAATCATAGATACGTTGGAGATGTATCAAGCATCCCCAAGCTTAACTCCTGCTCGTCCTCGAGTTGGGACGTGATAAAGACTGAATTTTTGATGTGGAATGCTACCTAACATGTTTTTCCTTTGTAACTTCTTTCTTGTGGCATGAATGTTCAGATCCGTAAGATTCAAAACAATAGTTTACTATTGACATGAAAACAATAATACTTCAAGCAAACTAGCAAAGTGATCATGAACTTTTGAAATAACAAGGCCAAGGAAAGTTATCCCTACAAAATCATATAGTCTGGCTATGCTCCATCATCCCCACACAACGAATTTAAATCATGCACAACCCCGGTATTGGCCAAGTAATTATTTTCTCACTCTTACTTTCTCAAACTTTTTCAACTCTCACGCAATACATGAGCGTGAGCCATGGATATAGCACTATAGGTGGAATAGAGTGTGGTGGAGGTTGTGAGGCAAAAAGGAGGATATGGTCACGTTGACTTGGCGTATTAATGGGCTATGGAGATGCCCATCAATAGATATCAATGTGAATGAGTAGGGATTAACATGCAATGGATGCACGAGAGCTATAAGTGTGTGAAAGCTCAAAAGGAGAACTAGTGGGTGTGCATCCAACTTGCTTGCTCACGAAGACCTAGGGCAATTTTGAGGAAGCCCATCATTGGAATATACAAGCCAAGTTATATAATGAAAATTCCCACTAGTATATGGAAGTGTCAAAACAAGAGACTCTCTACCATGAATAACATGGTGCTATTTAAAGCACAAGTGTGGAAAAAGATAGTAGCATTATCCCTTCTCTCTTTTTTTTGTTTGGGCTTTTTGGCCTCTTTTCATTTCATTTTTTTTGTGGGCTTCTTTGGCCTCTTTTTTTATTCCTCACATGGGACAATGCTCTAATAATGTTGATCATCACACTTTTATTTACTCACAACTCAATACTTAGAGCAATCATGACTCTATAGGAAATGCCTCCGGCAGTGTACCGGGATGTGCAACGATCTAGCTTAGCATATGGCGTTGAAACATCTCGCTAGCTATCTTACGATCATGCAATGGCAATATGTAAGTGACAGCACAAGTCATGAGACGGAACGGTGGGAGTTGCATGGCAATATATCTCGGAATGGCTATGAAAATGCCATAATAGGTAGGTATGGTGGCTGTTTTGAGGAAGGTATATGGTGCATTTGTGCACCGGCAAAAGTTGCGCGGCACTAGAGAGGCTAGCAATGGTGGAAGGTGAAAGTGCATCTATACCATGGACTCACATTATTCATGAAGAACTCATATACTTATTGCGGAAGTTTTATTAGTAATCGAAACAAAGTGCTAAACGCATACTCCTAGGGGAAGGGTTGGTAGGTGTTAACCATCGCGCGATCCAGACTGCCACAAAGGATGACAATCAATAAAGCAATTATGCTCCAACTTCCTAACATAGCGGTTCACCATACGTGCATGCTACGGGAATCACTAACTTCAACACAAGTATTTCTAGATTCACAACACCCTACTAACATAACTCTAATATCACCAAATCCATGTCTCAAAACTTAATTGTTAGGAATCAAACTTCTCTTACTGATCAATGCACTTGAATATGGAAGTTTTTATTATATCCTCTTTGGATGCCTGTCATCTTTAGGACTACTTTCATAGCACACGCCAATTACCAAGTTACTGAGAGAGAGCACTCTCAAAAATATATAAGTGAAGATTGAGAGTTTTTATTTCTTCAAAATATGACACCGTCGTGCTCTAAAAAGATTTAATTGAAGCACTAGATCAAAGTTATCTAGCTCAAAAGATATAAGTGAAGCACATGCGAGCTAAATTACCTAACTCAAAAGATATAAGTGAAGCTCATTGAGTATTCTAGAAAATTCACGATGAGTGCATGTTCGTCTCAAAAAGGTGTGCAGCAAGGATGATTGTGACACAACAAAAAGAAAATACTCCTATAATACATGACGCTCCAAGCAAAACCCATATCATGTGGTGAATAAAAATATAGCTTCAAGTAACGTTACCGATGGATTGAAGACGAAAGAGGGGATGCTTTCCCGGGGCATCCCCAAGCTTAGGCTTTTGGTGTCCTTGAATTTGGCATGGGATGCCTTGGGCATCCCCAAGCTTAAGCTCTTTCCACTCTTTACACCATTGTCCATGAGAACATCACCCAAAACTTGAAAACTTCACAACACAAAACTTAAACACAAACTCGTGATATCATTAGTATAAGAAAACAAACTACCAACTCTTTAGGTACTGTAGTAAACTTGATTTCTATTTAGATTGATGTTATGTTACTGTATTCTCACTTTTCCATGGCTAGTACCCCCCGATACTATCCATAGTTTCATCAAAATAAGCAATCAACACAACAAAAACAAAATCTGTCAAAAACAAAACAGTCTGTTGCAATCTGTATACTTCGTACACTTCTGGTATCCCAAACATTCTGAAAAATTATGACAATTAGGTAAATTGGAATATCAACCAGCAGCGAAAAGAATCAACTCAAAAGCTCTTTTTGGATAGGAATTAAAAATAATTTCATAAGCACAAAGTTTCTGTCTTTTTCAGCATGATCAAACAACCATCACCAAAACTAATCATAAAGGTTCTACTTGGCACAAACACAAAAAGAAACATAAAAAACACAATCATAACAGAATTATGATGGTGTGGACACAACAAAACAGAAAGCAAAAAGCAAAGATAAATTCATTGGGTTGCCTCCCAACAAGCGCTATTGTTTAACGCCCTTAGCTAGGCATTGATAATTCAATGATGCTCACACAAAAGACAAGAGTTGAAGCACAATGAGAGCATCATAAAGCATGTGACAAACATATCTTAGTCTAACATACTTCCTATGCATAGGCATTTTATAGGAAAACAAACTATCAAGACATACAATAGCTACCATATGCAAGGAAGAAGAAAGAGACAATATCAATCTCAACATAACGAGAGGTAAATTCGTAACATGAAAGTTTCTACCACAATATTTTCCTCTCTCATAACAATTACATGTGGGATCATATTCAAATTCAACAATATAGCTACCACGTAGGATATTCTTTTCATGATCCACATGCATGCAATGTTGGCGCTGTTCAAAAATAGTGGGATTATCATCAAATAAAGTCATGACTTCTCCAAACCCACTTTCAATATTATTGCAAATATCATATTCATCATGAGGCTTAAACAAATTTTCAAGATCATAAGAAAAATTATCACCCCAATCACGATCATTGCAACAAGTAATGCACATAGCAAAACTAGCATCCCCAAGCTTAGGGTTTTGCATATTTTTAGCATGATTGCCATTAATAGAATTCATAGTGAAACCATTGCAATCATGATTTTCATTCAAGGAGCCCTCGTGAATCACTTCACAAATTTCTTCATCACAATTTTCAGATTCACGCATCTCAAGCAAAACTTCATAAAGAAAATCTAGTGCACAAAACTCACTAGCAATTGGTTCAACATAATTGGATCTCTTAAAGAGATTAGCAAGTGGATGAGGATCCATATCAATAGATTTTCAGCAAGCGAATATGCAAGCATATTGATGGCACATAGCACACAAGCAAAGGAAAGGCAAACGAAAAAGGCAAATATTTTTGTAAATTTTGTTTTTTTCAGAAGTGGGGGAGGAAAACGAGAGGCAAAAGGCAAATAATGTAAATGCAAGAGATGAGTTTGCGACAGTTACTTGGATATGCTTCACTTTGAATACTCCCCGGCAACGGCGCCAGAAATTGGCACGTTGAAGGGAGACTATTCTTGACTTGATACTCCCCGGCAACGGTGCCAGAAATTCTTCTTGCTACCTCTTGAGCTTGCATTGCTTTTTCCCTTGAAGAGGAAATGGTGATCCAGCACCATAGCAGTAAGTATTTCCCTCAGTTTGAGAACCAAGGTATCAATCCAGTAGGAGTATCAAGACAAGTCACCAATGTACCTGCACATAAAGAAACAAACTTTTACCCAATGCTATAAAGGGGTTGTCAATCCCTTCATGATTATTTGCAAGGTGAGATCTGAAGGTGGAAAGTGCAACAAAGTAAAAGTGTAGAGCTGAAAATATGATGTGAAGTAGACCCGGGGGCCATAGTGTTCACTAGAGGCTTCTCTCATGATAGCAAGTATTATGGTGGGTGAATGATTTACTGTCGAGCAATTGATAGAATCGCGCAAAGTCATGATGATATCTAAGGCACTGATCATACATATAGGCATCACGTCCGAGACAAGTAGACCGATACTTTCTGCATCTACTACTATTACTCCACACATCGACCGCTATCCAGCATGCATCTAGTGTATTAAGTTCATAACAAACGGAGTAACGCCTTAAGCAAGATGACATGATGTAGAGGGATAAATTCATGCAATAGATATAAACCCCATCTTTTTACCCTTGATGGCAACAACACGATGCGTGCCTCGATACCCCTTCTGTCACTAGGTGAGGACACCGCACGGTATGAACCCAAAACCAAGCACTTCTCCCATTGCAAGAATAATAGATCAAGTTGGCCAAACGAAACCCACAACATGAAGAGAATTACAAGGATACAAAATCATGCATATAAGAGATGAGAGGAGACTCAAATAATATTCATAGATAATCTAATCATAAATCCACAATTCATCGGATCTCAACAGACATACCGCAAAAGAAAGTTACATCGAATAGATCTCCATGAAGATCATGGAGAACTTTGTATTGAAGATCCAAGAGAGAGAAGAAGCCATCTAGCTACTAGCTATGGACCCGAAGGTCTGTGGTGAACTACTCACGCATCATCGGAGAGGCAATGGTGTTGATGAAGAAGCCTTCTGTGTCCGAATCCCCCCTCCGGCAGGGCACCAGAACGTGCCCCAGATGGGATCTTGCGGAGACAGAAGCTTGCGGAGGCGGAAAAGTGTTTTCATGGCTCTCTCTGGTGGTTTTAGATTTTTGGAGAATTTATAGGTGGAAGAAGTAGGGCAGAGGAGCCACGGGGAGCCCAAAAGCCTGGTAGGCCCAGCCCCCCCTCCAGGTCGGGGCTGGTGGGCTTGTGACCTCCCTCGAGGTCATTTGCCTTGGTTCTCAAGTTCCCTGCGTATCTTCTGTTATGGAAAAAATCATTCCGCAGGTTTTATTCCGTTTGGAGTCCGGTTAATATTCTCCTCTGAAAAATGTCAAAAACACGGAAAAAAAGAAACTAGCACTTGGCACTGAATTAATAGGTTAGTCCCAAAAATAGCATATTCATGCATACAAAACATCCAAAGTTGACAACATAATAGCATGGAACCATCAAAAATCATAGATACGTTGGAGATGTATCAGGCGTCTCCACGTAAGCCTTTAGACAATGCATCTTTTGAACTTTTCTAAAATATACTTGGGTAAACATATTAGTCCAATCATGCATATGTTGTGATCAATTATCAAAACCACCCTAGGGAGCAATTGTGCTTTCAATCTCCCCTTTTTTGGTAATTGATGACAACATATAGATCAAAGCTTCGACAAAAGATATAATCAATGATTAGCATCGATGCTTTGAGAAGTATGTGAAAATAAAGAGCTCCCCCTAAATTAGTGCATTATTTATAATTTGCATTTGAATGCAAATGCACAATCAATTAGGTACATCGATCACTTTTCCAAGTCACATACATCTTGGTGGTGCGGAAACATAATAAAAATGAATAGTAATGCACAAGACACTAAAAGGATAAGTGAATGACCATCACATATATAGCTAAAAGATAATAATGTAGCATCAACCAAGCAATGCGTATGATCAAACACAGGAATAAGTATAAGGTCATCCAAAAGACCAATTTTTTGAAAAAACAAAATGAGAGCAAATATAGTCAAAATCTCTCTCTCGAAGCCCTATGACCTATACATTTCTCCCTCTTTGGCAACAAATTACCAAAAAATTCAAAAGTATAGAGCTAATCGTCTCTCTCGGCGGCTGATGAAGGAGTGGACAAAAGAGCGTCCACGAAGGCTTCTACTGAATGTCCTGGAGCTGGAGGAGTGGATACTAGAGGTGCTGGAGCTGGGGTTGAAGCTGAAGGTGCAGATGCCTCAGCTGATGAAGTTGGTCTTGCTACCGACATTGGCAAAGCTGCTGACCTAGCCTTGGTACTGAACTGAGTGGTAGTGCGAGGATGCGACTCTTCATCATCACTAGTTGAACTGGGTGTCCTCACACCGTCAACTTCATGCTTGAGCTGATCAACACTAGCAGATATCTTAGTCACTTTGACATCCAAAGCATGAAACTTTATTTCCACGATTCTCTCCAAACTCTTCTGATTTTGCAGAATCTCCGATATGTTCTTCTCCATTTCTTGGACACAGCTTACTAGAAAAGCCATTTGCTCAGCTTGAGTTCTGAGCTGTGGAACTGGTGGTGGCACATTTCTAGCAGCCTAAGCTTCTGCTGCCTCTACTATCATTCTAGTTGCAGATGACCTCGGATCATTGTCATCCGTCACCACTTCATTGTCTTCAAATTCTAGCTGAAGGGGTAAGTGGAGACGATCAAGTAGATATGCATGTTTGCCTAGCTTGGCATTGATAAGCATCTGAATGTAGGGGGCATATCCACAAGATCTTTTATGATCAGTAGCAGTCCTTCTGATAGGCTCTACTATCAAGTCCATCACTTTGAATCTAGTGTGAGTGTCCAAATGGTGCAACAAGTTGATGGAGTGACCTCTAATCATTTTCTCATCACCTTATTTAGGCATCAAGGTGTATCTCAGAATGGTATTGGTTGTAGGTATCCCTCCTTGCAAGAAGTACACTGAGCCAAACTTGTGAGTTGCCAAGAACTTGTGAGGAAAAGGCTTGTACATGTAGGTCATGGAGTTGTGACTCATCTTTAGCTCAGAGTATACATCCACATGACCTTCTTTATCTTTAGGGGCACCAATGATAGTGGCCCACTCATCAATAGTGGATTCATACTTGTGATCATCAGTCATCCAGACAATAGAGTCATCACCATAGAAATGAATAGTTGAATAGAATTGCATAATCAGTTCATCATTCCATGGGGTCATCTCTCTCCAAACAAACTCTTCAATGCCCACAGAATTGAAATTATCTTGCACATGGGGAAAGAAATTTCCATTGGCTTTGATGTAAGCCCGGTCAACATATCTCATATCACTAACAACTATACTTTTATCATACAGAACAGTCTCATAGAAGTCTTGTTGTTCCTTGGTGTGGAACCATGGATCAACAATAGTTCTTCTCCTTATGGCATATGGATCTGAATCTCTCTATTTCCTCAATCATGCATCTTTCCTCTTCTTCATATCGTCAGCTACTTGATGAGCAGCATTGTGCAGTGGAAGATTAGGTTTGAGCTTTCTGAGAATGCGTGCATTATCTTCTTCTTCATGTGCAGCAAAGGTACTGGAAGCAGGGCCTTTCTTCTTGGGAGCTGCAGGAATATCCTTTGTAGTCCTTTTGGAAGCCACAGCCTTTTAGCCTTATAAGGAGGCTTAGGAGTAGATTTCCTGGGCATGGCATCAGCCATGAGCTTCCTCTTCTTCTGAGGAGGAGGAGGAGGAGGAGCATCAGCTCGGTTCTCTTCTTCTCCAGGAGCATCTTCTGGGTCCTCATACATGGAAGTGGGTCTTGCAGTGACATGGATCACACTCTTCCTGTCTCTCTTCACACCAGCCTTCTTAGGAGGATTGTCAAGGGAAAGTGTGATCCCTTGTCTTGCAGATTCAGGGGCTCTAAGATCAGCAGGCTTTGCATACTCTTTCCTGACAGTCTTCCTGAAAGGAGCTCTCTCTTTCAGCTTCTGAGGTGTTGAAGTTTCCTCTAGCACAAAATCTAAGGCCTCTACATCTGAGTTAAGGTTCTTTCTCAGCCTGGTGGCTGCCTTGGGCAAGCCATGAGAGCTGTAAGAACTAGGGTTACAGTATATATTCTCAGGACTTGTGCCTGAGTCCATCTAACGACTATCTTCCCTGAAGTTCTTCTGGATGTCCTCTGAATCAGACATATGGGCACACAATCAACAACTTGCGAGCAAACCAGCAAACAACAACCCTGTGAAATAGATATAGAAGAGGATAAGGGTTGAGCATCACAAAACATAGCTGATTTTTTTGAAGTTTGATTCCAGAAACTCTGGGTGTGATTTACTACAGAATGAAATTCGGTGGAACCGGGTTTATTGTTTCGGAGTCACCAAGATTTTCCACTCGACTAAAGAAACTTGGCAGCCTTTTTGGTGTCACTGAAAAGAGCTACATGGTCTCACCGAGATGGTTCTCAGAAACCCTAACACGAAATCGGTGGAACCGATTTCACAAACTCGGTGTCAACAAGATGCATGCTACGGGAAATAAGATCCAGAATTTCGTCAATCTCTACGGGAATTTTCTGGTGGATAGAAGTACTTGCACATGGTGAATTTTAGATAAAAGCAACTATTGCGCATGGATTGGATAAGGGGGCGCAAAAGAAGAGCGGATTCATACCCTAACTTGGCGGCGGTCCAACTATGGCGGCGACGGCAGTGTAGACTCTGTCGATGGTGGCGAATCCCAGCAGCGGAGGAGCTCGGGGATGCAAAGGCGATGACCAGGGGTCCTTGGAGGCAGATTAGGGTTTGGGGACAAAGGGTTTTGAGGAAGTTTTTTCAAAAACCCTGTCGTCCAGGTTATATTCCTGTCACTATCGGTGTCACGGAGATGACACAATCGGTGTCACCGAGTTCCTCTACCGTCACTTGACAGGGAAACTAGGTATAACCGAGTTAGTGATTTTGGTGGTACCAAGATGGAAAATTCTGATCACCTTTGTAATTTGGTGGAACCGGTTCTGTGGGATTTGTTTCATCGAGATTTACAAAGGGGTTTTGGAAGGCGGCCTTTGACAATACGGAACTCCGAGTGCTCCTTCACACAGAGGGATCGAGAAGTGCTTCTTCAAGTTTTGTGATGAAGCATGAATATAACTTGAGATGAGAAAGCATAGATATCTAGAGGAGGTTCATAGGCACTCTTGTCCATCCAATTGGCAAAAGATAAATCAAGAGCCAAATAACAACAATTGGATGTCCTCGAATGAGCAAAAATATGCAGACCAACATGCTCACACAATAAGATGATAGATAAAACATGGTAAACATGCTCAAACATTCTAGCATATATCAAGAACTTTGGAGATAAAGAATTCATCTATATATGACTATATTGACTTAGGAGCCAAGTAAGAATACTTGATCATAGGTCATACTCATCATTTAAGCACAAGTGGGGTTACCACTTTTACATAAAGCATTAATGTGTTCATATCCTTAGGATATGCTTATATTCAAAGTTTTAGAGTAAAGCTCCCCCTTGTAATGACATCCCCCTAAGAGGGATAAACTAACCTTGGGTTTTGTCATATAAGACTTCAAGTAGGTGAAGTAGTGGTGGATGCTCAATGTTGATGAAGATCATCTTGAGTTGGGAGCAATCCTCCTTGATTGTTACTCTTCTCATCTACATGGGTTAGTCCCAAAGCACAAGGAACATATGCAAGAACATCTATGGACATGGAGTGAAATATATATGGAATGATGTCCAAAGATACATTAGTTACCTTGTCCCTTGCTTACCTTTGAGGGAATATGTGACGCCTTTAACTAATGCATATGGTTGAGGTTGATTGCATATAGTTCTGGCCAAAATGAATAAGAGTGAATTTTATTGGCGGAGTCACCCCCTCAAAAACTTTCTAGTTCTTCCTCTTGGGGATCCACATCAACTTGATGGGGATCCTTGGACTTGTGGTAGCACTAAATGAGGTACTGCTAGTAGTGTCTTCGGGAATCCACTTGACCTTGACTTGGGGTTCCTCTTCAAATGAGTCAATGTCCTCTAGAAGTTTTCATTTGCCCTTGTGGTCTTGTGGTAGAAGTGCATCTTGTGATATTGTTCCTTTGGGAGGAGTAGGATCATACTTCTCCTCTTGAGGAACAAACTTAGGAATGGGATATGGACCTTCTTCCCAAATATCTCTGTTGACGTTGAAGTATCCAACACCTTGTTTCTTCCGATGTCCTCCTTGCTTGCGCGCAATTTCCTCAAATTGCTTACTTCCGGCAAGACTCTAAATACACATCTCTCTATAATCCCTTTCAATACATCATTTCCTTGCTCAAGTGTAACTTGGCTAAGAGAATCATTAGTGGAATCAAGAGAGCTACTATCAAGAACATCATTAGATTTAGCTTTATTGTTGTTGTTACTAGATGAAGAAAATTTCTAGCCTTTGTTACTAGTGTTCTTAGGTTTAACTTGTGGAACAAAATAAGACAAGAGTAATCATTGGCTAGATAAGAAGAACTCTTATTTTGAATATCATCATTGATTGCTTTTAGGAACTCATTCTCTTGCTCTAAATTGAGCTTCTTGAAGCGTAGCCTCTCATGAGTTCTTGCAAGCTCTCTATGATCTTCTAGAGTAGTTTCATGAGCTAACTTAAGAGTGCTCAATTCTTTAGTTAGTCGTTCAATCTCTTTCTTATCATTATCACTTGACTTATCTTGACTACCATGATAATTAGCGAGTTCATTTCCAATGCAATCACTGGTTTTATCAAAGAGCAAGTCCTCTTCTCCCAATAAGTCATCCTCATCACTGATAAAATCAAGATACTCACGGTGTCATACCTTGGGGCCTTTAGCCATGAAGCAGTTTCCAAACCCCTCATTTGATGAACGGAATAAGTCGTAGGAATTAGAGGAAACGAGTGCAATGTTGGCAACACCTTCATCTTGACTATAGTCAGAGTTGGAGTGATAGCTTCTCTCGGATTGGTTGTCAGACTCGGAGCTAGAAACCCATTCACCAACATGAGCTTGATGTCTTCTTCTAGAGCTGATCTTGGTGTATTTGTCCTTCTTTTTTATTCCTTGCCTCTGTGTGAGTGTCTTCGTTCATAACGATCTTCTCTAACCCCTCTCTCTCTGCGATGTGACTCATCCCTTGAGCTTCGTATTTGAGGTGACTCTTCTCTTCGTTTGTAGGGAGCCGAGCACTCATTAGAGTAGTGTCCGGTCTTCCCATAGTTGTAGCAGTTTCGGTCACGACTGGATGAAAGCTTCTCATCATGTCTTGATCTTGACCTTCTCTCTTTGCCTCTACTCTTGTAGAACTTGTTGAATTTTCTGACCATGAGGCTTATCTCTTCATCAGTGACAAGATTGTCCTTTGAAGTAGCGGGAGAATCAGTTGAAGCTTTGTAAGCACCGCTTGACATGTTGTGCAGCTCATCTTTGTCCTTGAGTGACATCTGATGAGCAACAATCCTACCAATGACTTCACTTGGCTTGAAATCTTTGTGGTTTGGCATCATTTGGATCAATGTGCACACTGTGACATACTTTCCGTCAAGAGCTCTAAGTATCTTCTTGATCAGGAATTTGTCGGTCATCTATTCGCTTCCTAAGTCGGCAATCCCAATTGTGATGAGGGCTAGCCTACAGTATGTTTCAGCGACACCTTCACCATCCTTCATCTTGAACTTGTCAAGCTGACTTTGGAGCACACCCAACATAGATTCTCTGACATGATCAGTACCTTCGTGCATATTGATCAAAGTATCCCAAATTTCTTTTGCATTCTCAAGGCGGCTGATTTTTGTTGAATTATTTGGGGAATAGATAGTTGAAGATGTTGGCGCAGGCTTATGCATTGAGTTGCAACATCTTCAGTTCATCCGTTGTCGCATAACGATCCGGTTCACGCCCTTCTCTGAAGAAATCACCTTGCACACCAACAGAAATAACAGCCCATATGGAAGGATTAAACCAAGAATATGCATTTCCATCTTATGCTTCCAACTAGCAAAATTAGTGCCATCAAAGTATGGACCTCTACGGTGATAATTTCCCTCACTAGACACCATACTCCCCTAGGTTGTGAAACCAATGCAATGGAGACCAAAGCTCTAATACCACTTGTAGGATCGAAAGTATGTCTAGAAGGGGTGATTAGACTACTTGACAAGATAAAAACTTAGCCTTTCCCCAATTTTAGTTGTGGGTCAATTTTAGCAATTATGGCAAGTCAAGTACACCCTACACATGCAGTTCTAAGAGTATAGCAGCAGAATGCAAAACATGCAAGTGTAAAGTAAAGGAGTAAGGTAAGGAGATCAAACGGATGAGGTTGACATGGCGAATTTTGGCATGGTTCCGATAGGTGGCGCTATCGTACGTCCATGTTAGTGGCGACTTCAACCCATGGAGGGTAACAGCTGCAGGAGTCCACGGAGGGCTCCACCCACAAGGGGTCCATGAAGAAGCGGCCTGGTCTATTCCACCAAGGCTTCCGTCCACGAAGGACTAGCCTCACTCACGGTAAATCTTCACGAAGTATGCAATCTTCTTGCCCTTACAAACATCTTGGTTCAACTTACAACATGAAGTAGGAGGCTCCCAAGCGACACCTAACCAATCTAGGGGCTCCACCCTCCAAAAGGTAATAGATGTGGTAGAACGATGAGCTCTTGTGCTTCTAAAGATAGTCTCCTCAACACACAATCACTCTCTCATAGAATAGGCATGGGTATGAGAGATTGATTTGGTGGAAAGCAACTTGGGGAGGCTAGAGATCAAGTTCCAAATGATTGGATTGGAATATCTTGGTCTCAACACATGAGTAGGTGGATATCTCTCAGAAAAATGGATCTGGCAATGAAGTGTGTGTTCTGAGTGCTTCTCTCTCGATTGAGAGATGGGTGGAGGGGTCTATATAGGCAGCCCCCAAAACCAACCGTTACACCTAAAGTGACCAACCCACCGACACCGAAGTCATGAACTCGATGGTACCGACTTGCACTAAAGGCAGCAACTTTTAAATCTCGGTGGAACCAATATACACAACTCGGTGACACCGAAAAGGTGGATAATGGTGAGGTGACACAATTCGGTGACAACAATACCCAAAGTCAGAAATTCTGATTTTGTGTACCGAGGCAACAGAAAGTTCGTCACCTCAACTCGGTAGCACCGACACGGTTTCGGTTGCACCGATTTGGTGGCTTTGGCTAGGGTATTGTCTCGGGTGAAAATAGGTAGGGCCAAATTGAGAAACTTGGTGGCACCGATTTTGTGTATGAGGCTTTGGATAGAATGGTTATGTGGGAAAATGAGTGAGTATTTTTGGTGGCTACCTCTGAGCACTTGAGCAACCAGTTCATTTTAATACCTCACCCCCTTTTAATAGTATTGGCTTTCCTATGGACTCAAAGTGATTTCTCACAAATATAAAATAAAGAGTCTTCTAGCTTGAATCTTGGGCCAATCTTATTCCTTTCTTCAATCAAGGGGCACCTCCACATAAGCCTTTAGCCAATGCATATTTTGAACTTTTCTAAAATATAATTGAATAAACATATTAGTCTGATGATGCATATGTTGTGATCAATTACCAAATCCACCCTAGGGAGAAATTGTGCTTTCACACCAGCACCTCCAAGGTTGAAGCCACCGCCACCACTAACCATAAGATTTTGAAGCTCCATCTTCCTATGGAGCATGATATCCATTCTTTTCATCTCCCAAAATTCTCTTTCCATTGCATCCATGCCCTATGAATTCATCATCATGAACCGGTCCTCCTTGGCGGTCCTTTTGTCCTTCCGCTTTTGCTCCTTTAGGGCAAGCTTGCACTCCTCGAAGGCACACCTCTTTTTCCATTTCTCCTGTTTGTGCTTCTCTTTCTTCTTGGTCATGGTAACTTTTGCATCCCAATGCTTTGCTACCCTGGCCTCCTTCATCTTCGTCATCTCACCATTTTGCTCTCTCAAAGTGATTTCTTCGGACGTCCTCTTCACTCTTGTTTTTTTCTTGTTTCCTATCGGGACCCCGATCCTAAGGCACAAAGATCTCGCATGTAACACATCATATAGCTCTGCGACATCATGCACGCTACACAACTACTGCCACCTTACCTTGACTAGGACAGTTTGCGTCTTTTGGCTCACGTATATGATTATGTCGCTTGCATCCATATGTTAGAGAACCCAGGTCGACATGACTAGTTATAGATGAAAGTGGCACAACTGTAGAGACATTCATACATAACCTAGCAATGCACATGTTGGTCATCAACATGTGAAACCGAGTCCTAGAAATCTACAAGGACTCCGGTAACATCGCATGACATTTCCCCGTAGCGACAGACACAATAGAAAGGAAGGATACATGTCGGTCAATCGATGTGTACGGAGTAGTAGCAAGATACGAGGACTTAGTGGAACCACAAAGAGGCATTTCCCTATAAAGAAGGCTACCATAGGCATACAAGTAGCTGCAGAATTCCACACATCCAATGCATGTCAAAACATACACGCAAATATGTATAGATACAACATGGCATCACAACATAACTCTACGCCTCAAGGTATTTATTAAAGGCTCATAGGAGCCAACATAGTGTGATATAAAAAACATGGGTCACATGACCCAACACACAAAGTCATACAAGCAACAAGCGGAAGCATAACATGTCTGGGTATAGACATCTAGTAAAAGTGGCCGGAGGAGCCTAAAAATCTACAACGACCCTCCCAAAGGAGCCAGACCTCTGTCTCGAATTCCTAAGCTAGTCGATCAACGTCAAACTTCGTGTAGAAACTATTAGTGAGACTGAAGTCTCTTGTGCAAAAATGTAAATAAGCAACCGTGAGTACAAAGGTACTCAACAAGACTTACATCAGATCTATCTACATATGCATCATTATAAACAAGGGGGTTGTGGAGTTTATTTGCAGAAAGCCAGCTTTCACTCTTGGTTAACTTGTAATATCACTACGAGTACTTCCTTCAAGGCGAGAGAGCGCACACGAGTCCACATATTAACCACATCAATACACCACTATGGAGAGTCTCCCTATGAGAAGGCCATTCATAACACTCACACTTTTCTTGCACATTTTAGAGTATCCATTTAAAGTTATCTATGAACCATATAATATTCCAAGTATTCCATATCCGCGAAAGCGGCTATTTGAATATATTCATAACCCTGCATGAGTGTACTTCTTCACACATGCTCTCACCACTTACCACTATATACATGTCATGTATCACGGCAACCTTCAAGCAGAAGCACTAGCAAGGGTGTTGGATACAACCTGACTAACCACACAAGACTAGTCTAGATTTATCGCCTATTTGAGAACTAAACCCATCATGAAAGTCTGGACAAAGTTTCCATTATGACCCCAAACGATGTGTGCAGGGTTCCCTAGCCCACCTTGACGGATAGAACTACGCTTAGTACACCGGGCCAGGGGTACATCTACCGCGACATAGCCTACCCCTCCGGTAAACGCTAAGAGCGATCACCAACACATCATACAAACACAATGGACTAGTTGCAACTCCTTGATAGAGATCAAGGCGATTAATAACCCGAGAGGGTTAATTGAGTATCCCAATGCGTGGTAGTATCTCGTCTTGGATAACATACACAGAACTCGGTCCTTAAGGATGGTGCCAATGATACAACCGACCATGTACTCATACATGGACTCTCATCGCTACCTTTACCAAATCGTGTTCACACACTTAGCTCTCACACAATAGGACATGAACACGACCATTCCAATTCATCACCCAGATGGATCAGACCCAACACGACTCTAAGCATAGCAAACATAGCAAGCAATCATTGATGAGTAGTCACAACAAGGCTCAAGCACATGCTACTCATGCTAAGAGGTTTCAACTATTTACTGTGATAAAGACACGTCATGAAGAGGAATGGGCTCAACTAATGAGAACATGTAGCAGTTGAATCATTAATGTCCTAATGCAGTAAAAGCGAGCAGGAGTGAGAGAGTGGGATTGTATCGGGATGGTCAAGGGGGTCTGCTTGCCTAGCACTTGTGAAGATGAACTGCACTTAATAAGTGACATCAATCTCAATGTTGAAACAACGTCTACCGAGAAGAAACAAGCACTATCAAGAAATGGAAAGAACATTAAATGCAATGCACATCAAAATGTATGACATGCCATGTTAAAGCACTCAATTGACCTAATGCAATAATTAAGAAAATTAATTGAAGTGCAAGTCAACCTACTTCAAATTCCAACTCCAAATCTACTCACTAAAACGCCCTAATCATCATTTGTCCTAGTTGGTGATGTTCATATGTTCAAACATGCATGAAAAAGCCATAAATAGATTCTTTAGATTTTTTCAATCATTCTCATATATAATTTGTTTCAATCTGAGTTAGAGATCATTTTCTATGATTTTTCATAGTTTTAAGCAATTTCTAGAATTTTCCTAATTGTTTTGAATTAAAATAAATCCAGAAAATGCATTACTCCATTAGCATTTCATCAGTGTGATGTCAACAGGTCAACTCACCCGTTCCAGATCAAAGGTGACCAGTGGGATCCACTGGTGAGTGATTCAGCTAATTAACATGATTAATTAGTGTTAGTTTAACACTAATTACAAAGTTAGTGGGGCCTGGACCCACATGGTAGTGAGACATTAATTTGATGGGTTAGTCTAACTCAACTAAGATTATTAGGGCTCGTCGGCCCACTTGTGAGTGACACGGGAAGCTTGTTAGGCACTAACGAAGATGGTTTAGCCGGCAGTGATTTCCAAGCACGGCGGAGGGCGTCAAAAATGCCACTATACCGGCCAAATGGATGAAAACGGCTACAAGGGAGTCCTGGGACACGTGAGCATAGATCGGTACTAACGGGAGGGGCTGGGGTGGCTTGTGGTGATGGCGGCGAGCTCATTCGTAGTGGCCGAAGTTCGGGGAATGACATATTCATTGCTACGATATTCGAAACGACAAACTCTTGCCACCTAGAGCATCTAAACGAGCTCACAAAGACACTGGACATAGTGGTGTGACCAAAGGGTTACCGGTGTGACGATGACGACAAGCTCGAACGACGGCGAGCTTTGGCTTTGATGGCGACAGTGCTTAGAGGACGAAATCGAGTGCAGGGTTAGGGTGAACGACTTTAGAGTTCACATATAGTCGTATGGAGTTGACGAGGAGGTCAGGCGCACTTCAGTTGCAACGAATCGATGGACAGCACCCGATGATGCCAAGATTGAAGACGTCTCTCACGGTGGGGCTGCAGGGCCTGTGACGAAGCGTGTCTTGGCAAGGAGGACGAGTAGGTCATGGTAGAGCTAGGGGACATGGTGGCTAGGCTTTGAGGCGGCTTTGTCTATGGAGACATCGACGACAAATGCGTGGGCAATTCGATCACGGCTAGGAGAGCGACTGAGGCGAGGGGGAGAACAAAGAGGGGCCCAGCTTGATCGGGACGACTCCCGCGAGTCAACCGCCTGCGCCACGCAGGTCAGGGAAGGCCATGCAGGTAGCTCGCGTGGCGTGCAAAGCACGCGCACGCACAGGGCACACGCCCACGCCTACTAGCGCAAGGTAGAAGATAACGGGGGAGTCCCCGACGGGCTGTTCCACCAGCTGGGCGAGGTAAGTGGCTCCCCTTTTTTTTATATATTTTCTATATATTTATTTCTACTTTGATTTAGGAAAATAACACTAAATCATTTTAGTAATTCCTGAAATTATTTTTGGGCACTATTTGGATTGTTCCAAAAGCCCTCTAGAGTTTTCAAAAAAATTGGAGCATTAAAATATATATAGCAACTAAATACTCCAATTCAAATACACTACGATTCAATTCAAAAGTCCATAGATGACCAAGGAAAATGTGCACCATTTTTGGTAGAGGTTTTCACCCAGTTGAAAAATGATGAACTTTCATAAAGGTCATTTTGGATCCATTGAAAATGTTTTTAAGTTAAACCTATTTGCATTTCATTTGGTGCTAGGGTTTGATCATCCCCATTGCAAATTAGTTTGAATTTAAACATGATGAATGAATGGTGTTGCAACTATTTACAAGCAAATCTAGGGTTGTGACATTTCCATCCGGTTTGTGCATGTTTCTTCCTCCTCTTGGTGCATCATCACTACCACCATCATCCACAACTTCCACTTTCACGCCTCTCTTTGGTGGGCATTCTTTTTCCCTCACCCTCCACTTCTCATTATCCCGGAGCCAAACCCAAAAATGTTGAATATTAAATGACCGGAATGGATGTTTTTGCTTGTAGTACTCGTTGACGTTGTGGTCCTACAAGCAAAAATTGGGACAAGTATGAGATCACCATTTTCATACGAACACGACTAGTAACATGAAGATAAAAAATGCCCACATATCATCAATAGTGACGCTACTTGGTGGTGCATTCCGCACTTGCTCCAAGCATCCGAACCAACTAGTGCAAAATTTGTTGATGGTGTCCCGACGCGCTTGAAGTCCCTTCATGGTGTGGTCGGATGGGTATATCATCACTTGGCAAAATTTATCCCCAATTATTTCCCAATAGTTGTCGTAGGTTTGATCCATGCCAACAATGGCGTCAATATAAATGCATCCCCATGCTTTCACTAAGCACACATCCTCCGTCTCCATGTAGTTGTCGCCCATCTTCGCACCCACCCTAGCTTTGTCATCGGCATCCTCGATCTCTTGCACTTCATCATCATCTTCATTCACCATGTCAGTCAGCTTCGTGTATGTCTAGAAAAGGGGCACTCAATTTCACCATGCTCTTGGACAACAACTCCGTATATGTGTAGGACACATTTTAGCTATAGTAGACAATGGCGAACGCTCAAGCAAGTAATCCCGAATGGCGGAAACATAGACAACCGAAGTAAAGCAAGTTTTTGCCTCCCGTATATTTCATCAAACACATTGTGGGCATGGCCGACGGCTTCGCCGTGAATGTGGATATCGGGGTCGGCCAAAGGAGGAGGAGGAGCCCGACCCCTTGACTCGGTCGCCTTCTTCCTCGGGGCCTTCACCCATGCACCGGTGGGTCCGCCCGAGCCGGTCTTCTTCCTCTTTGCCGGGGCGCGTTGGACCAGAGCAGGGTCAAAACTTGGTGTTCTTCTACCAGCTGCGATGACCCCTTGCATGATATGGCTCCCTTGGCGTTTTCTCTTGATGGTGGTGGCAACGGTGTTGGGGAACATTGCATGGGAAACAAAAAAAATCCTACACACACGCAGAACCTATCATGGTGATGATCATCTACGAGAGGGGAGATCGAATCCACATACCCTTGTAGATCACTAAGCAGGGAGCGTTAAGAAACATGGTTGATGTAGTCGAACGTCTTCGCAATCTGAATCGCAAGCGTCCCACGAACTCCGTCTCGATCTAGTACCGAATGGACGGCACCTCCACGTTCAGCACACGTACATCTCGATGACGACCTGCGCCTTCTTGATCCAGCAAGAGAGACGAAGAGGTAGCTGAATTATCCGGCAGCACGATGGCGTGGTGGTGATGGTGGTGGAGCTACTCTAGCACGGCTTCGCCATGTCGTACTGAACTAGCTACGGGGTGTCACGGAGTGGTGAAGGAGAGAGGATGCACTTTGGCTTGGGGTGCCAAAAGCCTCTCTTACCTCCACTATATATATGTGGAAGGGAGGGGTGGCGCCCTAGGGAAAAAACCTAAGGTTGGCTGGCGCACCAAGCAAGGAGGAGGAGTCCTCCTCCAATCCGGTTGGAAGGAGGAGGAGTCCTCCTCCAATCCGATTGGAAGGAGGAGTCTCTTCCTATTTTGGTTCGTCCCACCTCTTCCTTCCTTTCTCCTCCTTCGGCTGAACCAGGCCCACTTGGGCTGGCCACCAACCCACCAGGTGCTGGTGCGCCACCCATAGGCCTCTTAGGTCCTATCCCGGGTGAGTGTCCTCTCCCGGTAAAACCCCAGAAACCATTCGTCACTCCCGGTACTTTAACGGTAATGCGCGAAAACCTTCTAGAAGCCAAATGCAACATCCTATATATCAATCTTCGTTTCCGAACCATTCCGGAAACCCTTGTGACGTTCGGGATCTCATCTGGGACTCCGAACAACATTTGGTTACGAACGTCAATAATTCAAGTATACCGAAACGTCACCGAACCTTAAGTGTGCACACCCTGCGGGTTCGAGAACTGTGTAGACATGACCCGAGACACTCTCCTGTCAATATCCAATAGAGGGATGATACGTCCATTTTGCATCATGCTTTCATGTTGATATTTATTGCTTTATGGGCTGTTATATGAATTTGTGGTACCATATTTATGTCTTTTCTCTCTTATTTTGCAAGGTTTATTTGAAGAGGGAGAATTCAGGCAGCTGGAATTCTGGACTGGAAAAGGAGCAAATCTAAGTCCTCTATTCTGCACAACTCCAAATGCCCTGAAAATTTACATGGAATTTTTTTGGGAATATATAAAAAATACTGGGCGAAAGAAGTACCAGAGGGGAGCTACCAGGGCCCCACAAGCCTGGTAGCCGCCACCCCCCCCCCCCCCCCTGGTGGCGGCTACGGGGCTTGTGGGCTCCCCGACGGCCCACTGGCCCCCCTCTTTTGCTATATGAAGGGTTTCGTTCCAGAAAAAATCAATCGGTAGCTTTTTCGTGGTTTCGCCGCCGCCACGAGGCGGAACTTGAGCAGATCCAATCTAGAGCTCCGGTAGGACGATCCTGCCGGGGAAACTTCCCTCCCGGAGGGGAAAATCGTCGCCATCGTCATCACCAACACTCCTCGCGTCGGAGGGGAGGCATCTTCATCAACATCTTCATCAGCACCATCTCCTCTCCAATCCCTAGTTCATCTCTTGTAACCAATCTCCGTCTCGCGACTTCGATTGGCACTTGTAAGGTTGCTAGTAGTGTTGATTACTCTTTGTAGTTGATGCTAGTTGGATTACTTGGTGGAAGAGTTTATGTTCAGATCCTTGATGCTATTCATTACACCTCTGATCATGATTATGATTATGCTTTGTGAGTAGTTACTTTTGTTCATGAGGACATGGGATAAGTCATGCTGATAATAGTCATGTGAATTTGATATTCGTTCGGTATTTTGATATGATGTATGTTGTCTTTTCCTCTAGTGGTGTTATGTGAACGTCGACTACATAACACTTCACCCTATTTGTGCCTAGAGGAAGGCATTGGGGGTAGTAAGTAGATGATGGGTTGCTGGAGTCGCAGAAGCTTAAACCCCAGTCTATGCGTTGCTTCGTAAGGGGCTGATTTGGATCCACTAGTTTAATGCTATGGTTAGACGTTGTCCTAATTCTTCTTTCGTAGTTGCGGATGCTTGCGAGAGGGGTTAATCATAAGTGGGATGCTTGTCCAAGTAAGGCAGTACCCAAGCGCCGGTCCACCCACATATCAACCTATCAAAGTAACGAACGCGAATCAATTCAACATGATGAAACTAGCATGACAGAAATTCCCGTGTGTCCTCGGGAGCGTTTTTCCTCCTATAAGACTTTGTTCAGGCTTGTCCCTTGCTACAAAAGGGATTGGGCCACTTGTTGCACCATTTCTACTACTTGTTACTTGTTACTTTTCACTTGCTACGTTTCACCTCGCTACATCATCACTTGTTACCGCTACTTTCAGTGCTTGCATTTATTACCTTGCTGAAAACCGTTTATCAGAGCCTTCCGCTGCTCGTTGGGTTCGACACTCTTACTTATCGAAAGGACTACGATTGATCCCCTATACTTGTGGGTCATCAAGACTCTTTTCTGGCGCCGTTGCCACGGAGTGAAGCGCCTTTGGTAAGTGGAAATTGGTAAGGAAACATTTATATACTATGCTGAAATTTAATTTCACTTGTCACTATGGAGACTGTTCCTTTGAGGAGTTTGTTCGGGGTATATTCACCACGAATGGAAGCACAAGGAGTTGTTCCTCAACCTGAGGTACCTACTGAAAATATCTTTTATGAAATTCCTTCGGGTATGCTTGAGAAACTGCTGGCTAATCCTTTTACACGAGATGGATCTTCACATCCAGACTTGCATCTGATCTATGTAGATGAAGTTTGTGGTTTATTTAAGCTTGCAGGTTTTCCCGAGGATGAGGTAAAGAAGAAAGTATTTCCTTTATCTTTGATGGATAAGGCGTTGACATGGTATAGGCTATGTGATGATACTAGATCATGGGACTACAATCGGTTAAAATTGGAATTTCATCAAAAGTTCTATCCTATGCATTTAGTACATCGTGGTCGGAATTATATTTATAACTTTTGGCCTCATGACAGGGAAAGCATAGCTCAAGCTTGGTGGAGGCTTAAATCAATGCTATATTCATGCCCCAATCATGAGCTCTCGAGAGAAATTATCACTCAAAACTTTTATGCTCGGCTTTCTCATGAAGATCGTACCATGCTTGACACTTCTTGTACCGGTTCTTTTATGAAGAAGGATATTGACCACAAGTGCAATTTATTGGAAAGAATCAAACGTAACTCTGAAGATTGGGAGCTGGAGGAAGGTAAGGAGTCAGGTATGAATTTCCAGTTTGATTGCGTTAAGTCTTTTGTTGAGACAAACACTTCTAGAGATTTTAGCGCTAAGTATGGACTTGACTCTGAGATAGTAGCTTCTCTATGTGAATCTTTTGCTTCTCATGTTGATCTTCCCAAAGAGAAGTGGTTTAAGTATAATCCTCTTGTAGAAAGCAACATAGTCAAAACCAATCTAGTTGAGGAGAAAGTCATTGCTTTTAGTGATCCTGTTGTTCCTTGTGCCTACGCTGAGAAACCACCATACCCTGCTAGATAAAGGATTATTCTAAAGCTCCAACTGTGATACGTAGGGGTTACATTAGACCACTTGCACCCCCTGAGGAGATTAGAGTTGAACCTAGTGTTGCTATTATCAATGATCTCTTAGCCGAAGACATAGATGGGCATGTTATCAAATTCTGTAAGGACTCCGCTGGAATTGCTAAACCTCACGTGAAACACAAATACGGACCTGTAGTTGGCCTGCCCGTTGTTTCTGTCAAGATAGGAGATCACTGTTACCACGGTTTATGTGATATGGGTGCTAGTGTTAGTGCAATACCCCGTTCCTTATATGATGAAATCAAAGATGAGATTTCACCTGCTAAGCTAGAACCCATTGATGTCACTATTACGCTAGCTAATAGAGACACTATCTGCCCTCTGGGAATTGTGAGAGACATAGAAGTCCTGTGTGGTAAGACGAAGTATCCTACTGATTTCCTCATCCTTGGTACTACACAAGATAGCTTTTGTCCCATCATATTTGGTAGACCCTTTCTCAACACTGTCAATGCTCACATTGATTGCATTAAGCAGACTGTCACTGTTAGTTTCGAGGGTGTGTCTCATGAATTTAACTTCTCCAAGTTTGGAAGGAAACCCCATGAAAAAGAGTCGTATGGTAGGGATGAAATCATTGCTCTTGCCTCTATTGTCGTACCTCCTACGGATCCTTTAGAGCAATATCTGCTTGAGCATGAAAATGATATGCATATGGAGGAATGAGATGAGATAGATAAAATTGTCTTAGTACAATATCCTATTCTCAAGAATAATCTGCCTGTTGAACTACTTGGGGATCCTCCCCCACCAAAGGGTGATCCTGTGTTCGAGCTTAAACAGTTGCCTGATACTCTTAAGTATGCCTATCTTGATGAGAAGGAGATATATCATGTTATTATTAGTGCTCTCCTCTCAGAGCACGAAGAGAAGAAGTTACTAAAAACTCTGAGGAAGCACCGTGCTGCTATTGGATATACTCTTGATGATCTTAAGGGTATTAGTCCCACTCTATGTCAGCACAAGATTAAAACCGATCCTGATTCTAAACCAGTTGTTGATCATCAAAGGAGATTAAATCCTAAGATGAAAGAGGTCGTTAGAAAAGAAATATTAAAGCTTCTGGAAGCAGGAATCATATATCATGTTGCTCATAGCGATTGGGTAAGTCCAGTACATTGTGTACCTAAGAAGGGAGGTATCACCGTCGTTCCTAAAGATAAGGATGAATTAACCCCACAAAGGATTATTACTGGCTATAGGATGGTGATAAACTTCCGGAAACTGAACAAGGCAACCAGGAAAGATCATTATCCTTTGTCGTTTATCGACCAAATGCTAGAAAGGCTATTCAAACACACACACTTCTGCTTTCTAGACGGTTATTCAGGTTTCTCGCAAATACCTGTTGCACAATCTGATCAGGAGAAAACCACTTTCACCTGCCCTTTCGGCACCTTTGCTTATAGACGTATGCCTTTTAGCTTATGCAATGCACCTGCCACCTTTCAAATATGCATGATGGCTATATTCTCTGACTTTTGTGAAAAGATTGTCGAGGTTTTCATGGATGACTTCTCCGTTTACGGGTCTTCCTTTGATGATTACCTCAGCAACCTTGATCGAGTCTTACAGAGATGCAAAGATACCAACCTCGTCTTGAATTGGGAGAAGTGCCACTTTATGGTTAATGAGGGCATCGTCTTAGGACACAAAATTTCTGAAAGAGGCATTGAAGTTGATAAGGCTAAGGTTGATGCAATTGAGAAAATGCCTTGCCCCACAGATATCATAGGTATACAAAGTTTCCTAGGTCATGCTGGTTTCTATAGAAGGTTCATTAAAGACTTCTCTAAGATTTCTAGGCCTCTTACCAACCTCTTGTAGAAGGATGTTCCTTTTGTTTTTGATGAGGATTGTGAGGAAGCTTTCAAAATACTTAAGAAGGCTTTGATAATCGCACCTATTGTTCAACCACCTGACTGGAACTTGCCCTTTGAAATCATGTGCGACGCTAGTGATTATGCTATTCGTGATGTTCTAGGACAAAGAGTTGACAAGAAGTTGAATGTTATTCACTACGCTAGTAAAACTCTAGACGGTGCCCAAAGAAACTATGCCACAACGGAAAATGAGTTTTTAGCAGTCGTGTTTGCATGTGAAAAGTTCAGATCTTATATAGTTGACTCCAAAGTCACTATTCACTCTGATCATGCTGCTATTAAGTACCTTATGGAGAAGAAGGATGCTAAGCCTAGGCTGATCAGATGGGTTCTCCTGCTACAGGAATTTGATTTGCACATCATTGACCGAAAGGATGGTGATAACCCTGTAGCAGATAACTTGTCCAGGCTGGAGAATGTCCTTGATGACCCACGACCTATTGATGACAGCTTTCCTGATGAGCAACTAAATGTCATTCGCACTTCACATAGTGCACTGTGGTATTCTGATTACGCAAATTATATCGTAGCCAAATACATACCACCCAGTTTCACCTATTAGCAAAACAAGAAATTCTTCTTTGATTTGAGACACTACTTTTGGGATGATCCACGCCTTTATAAGGAAGGAGTAGATGGTGTTATTAGACGTTGTGTGCCTCAACATGAACAGGGAAAGATATTGCAGAAGTGTCATTCCGAAGCCTACGGAGGACACCATGCTGGAGATAGAACTGCTCATAAGGTATTGCAATCAGGTTTCTATTGGCCCACTCTCTCCAAGGATGCCCGTAAGTTTGTCTTGTCTTGTGACGAATGCCAAAGAATAGGGAACATCAGTAAACGTCAGGAAATGCCTATGAACTATTCACTTGTCATTGAACCGTTCGATGTCTGGGGCTTTGATTATATGGGACCCTTCCCAAGTTCCAATGGGTACACTCACATCTTAGTTGCTCTGGATTACGTCACTAAGTGGGTAGAAGCTATCCCCACTAAAAATGTTGATCACCACACCTCTATTAAGATGCTTAAAGAAGTCATTTTCCCAAGATTTGGAGTCCTTAAATATTTGATGACTCATGGCGGTTCACACTTCATTCATGGTGTTTTCCGCAAGATGCTCGCTAAGTATGATGTCAACCATAGAGTTGCATCTCCTTATCATCCTCAGTCTAGTGGTCAAGTGGAGTTGAGTAATAGGGAGATCAAATTGATCCTACAAAAGACTGTCAATAGATCTCGAAAGAATTGGTCTAGTAAACTTGACGATGCACTATGGGCTTATAGGACTGATTATAAGAATCCCATGGGCATGTCGCAGTATAAAATGGTTTACGGTAAGGCCTGTCATTTACCTCTTGAGCTGCAACACAAAGCTTATTGGGCAATCAAAGAGCTCAACTTTGATTTCAAACTTGCCGGTGAGAAGCGGTTGTTTGATATCAGCTCATTAGATGAATGGAGGGCCCAGGCATATGAGAATGCCAAGTTGTTAAAGGAAAAGGTTAAGACATGGCATGATAAATCAATACAGAAACGAGAGTTCAATGTAGGTGATTATGTCCTGCTATACAATTCTCTCTTAAGATTCTTCGTAGGCAAGCTTCTCTCTAAATGGGAAGGTCCTTATGTTATCGAGGAAGTATATCGTTCCGGTGCCATCAAAATCAATAACACGGAAGGAAGTTTTCCTAGAGTGGTAAATGGGTAAAGAATCAAGCATTACATCTCTGGTACTCCCATAAATGTTGAGACCAATATAATCAATATAATAACTCCACATGAGTACATAAGGGATGTTTATCAGCCTGTTTCAGACCATGAAAACGAAGAGGTATCTGTTTCGACAAGAAATTGGACTCCAAAGCTTTTCCAATAGGAAATTTCCTCCGTTTCGGAATTTTTGGAAAATTAGAAAAATAAAAAGCAGCCCGGAGAGCGCACGAGGTGGCCACAAGCTTGGTAGCCGCCACCTACCCCCTGGTGGCGGCTAGAGGGCTTGTGGGCACCTCGTGTGCCTCCCGGACTCCATTTTCTTGCGGAGCACTCCTTCTGGTCCAGAAAAAATCATTATATATTTGCCCGAAGGTTTTGATCTCCGTATCGCGCAGTTTTCCACTGTTTTCGTTTCGAGCGTGTTGTCTGCCGCAGATTTAGGTCAAGATGTCTTCTCAAGATTCAGAAGAAAAGATCTATGTGGCCGATGATCGTGCTAACTCTAGGATTAATGGGGACTTGGAACCATATGGCTGGACCACTGATGAGGAAGAGGACTATGAGCCCAAAGGGAAAGAACAAACGAGTTCCGATGAAGAGGAGGCTCCTTTACCTCAACCTGCAAACACCCATGTGGAGTTCAACAAGTCAAGCCTCCCCAACTCCAGGAAGAAGCCTAAGACCATATTTATCCCCTCTCGTTTCTTGTAGGAGAGTAAGCAAGAAATTTGCCATAGAGTGTTGAAACTTGAGGAGGAAAATGACGATCTAAGGAAGCAGAACTTTTTGCTCAAGTGGAAATTAGACAAGCTCAAGACTGCTTCAACAACTCCACCACCATCTCCACCAAAGGAAGACATCTAAGCATTGGTATGGGCAGTCCCCTTGGCTTCTTCCAAGCTTGAGGGAGTTGCCCTGGTATCGTATCACCTTTATATATTTTGCTTTTACCTTTGTTTTAGTTCTTTCCTTTTCAGTTTTTATTTCTTCTCTTAGTGGAATAAGTCTTTAATGTTCAGTTTGAGTCTTTGCTTTGTGTCTCCCCCGATGTATTCGAGCTTACGAGCTATATAATAAAGAGTATCTTAGTCAAGGGCTTTGCTTTGTGCCATGATCAAAAGTATGAAAAGAACGATAGCATGAAAGATCATGAGATGATCTTATGGAAAGTGAGAGCTTCACATATGACATGTATGATGATTGAAACTTGTTGAGAATAAATCAACATAGACCTCGGTCATTGTTGCAATTAATAAGAAGTAATAAGGAAAGAGAGGTTCACATATAAATATATCATCTTAGACAATTTTTACAATTGTGAGCACTCACCAAACTATTACATGCTTAGGAGTAGATGTTGGACAAGGAAGACAACATAATGAATTGTGTTTGCTTGGTTCCAAACAATGTTATATGATTAGAGATCCCTTAGCATGTGACGATTGCTTCCACCTCATATCAGCCAAAACTCCCGCACCAAGTAGAGATACTACTTGTGCATCCATAAACCTTCAACCCAGTTTTGCCATGAGAGTCCACCATACCTACCTATGGATTGAATAAGATCCTTCAAGTAAGTTGTCATCGGTGCAAGCAATAAAAATTGCTCTCTAATATGTATGATCTATTAGTGTGTGGAAAATAAGCTTTGTACGAACCTGTGATGAGGAAGACATAAAAGCGGCAGACTGCATAATAAAGTTCTTTATCACAGGAGGCAATATAAAGTGACGTTCCTCCGCACTAAGAGGACATGCATTCAAACCTCAAAAGCGCATGACAACGTGTGCTCCCCTCTGCGAAGGGCCTATCTTGTACCTTTACTTTTTGCCCTTGTAAGAGTCATGGTGATCTTCACCAATTCCCTATTTTTGCCTTTATCTTGGCTACCATCACATGCTTGGGAAAGATCTATATTGATATATCAACTTGGAATTGAGTACTTATGCTTTATTATTGTTGACTTTACCCTTGAGGTAAACAGTTAGGAGGCAAAACTATAAGCCCCTATCTTCCTCTGTGTCCAGCTGAAACTTTGATACCATGAGTACCACGTGAGTTGTAACAATTGTGGAAAATAAAAGAGATAATTGAGTATGTGGGTTTGTCTTACAAGCTCTTATTTGACTCTTTCTGATGTTATGATAAATTGCAATTGCTTCAATGACTTTGGACTGTTGTTGGTTACTTCTCGGTAAGGTTTTTGCTTCATACTTTGCTTTGTGAAGGAATTGTTACTTTCCCATAAGAATCTTTATGACTTATTAATGTTCTATGTGTGATCATGATGCCCTCATGTCCGTATTATGTTTTATCGACACCTTCGTCCCTAAACATGTGGACATGTTTATGGAACTTGGTTTTCGCTTGAGGACAAGCGAGGTCTAAGCTTGGGGGAGTTGATACGTCAATTTTGCATCATGCTTTCATGTTGATATTTATTGCTTTATAGGCTGTTATATTACTTTGTGGTACCATATTTATGCCTTTTCTCTCTTATTTTGCAAGGTTTATTTGAAGAGGCAGAATTCAGGCAGCTGGAATTCTGGACTGGAAAAGGAGCAAATCTGAGTCCTCTATTCTGCACAACTCCAAATGCCCTGAAAATTTCCGTGGAATATTTTGGGAATATATAAAAAATACTGGGCGAAAGAAGTACCAGAGGGGAGCTACCAGGGCCCCACAAGCCTGGTAGCCGCCACCCCCCCCCCTCCCCGGTGGCGGCTACGGGGCTTGTGGGCTCCCTGACGGCCCACTGGCCCCCCTCTTTTGCTATATGAAGGGTTTCGTTCCAGAAAAAATCAATCGGGAGCTTTTTCGTGGTTTCGCCGCCGCCACGAGGCGGAATTTGAGCAGATCCAATCTAGAGCTCCGGCAGGACGATCCTGCCGGGGAAACTTCCCTCCCGGAGGGGGAAATCGTCGCCATCGTCATCACCAACACTCCTCTCGTCGGAGGGGAGACATCTTCATCAACATCTTCATCAGCACCATCTCCTCTCCAATCCCTAGTTCATCTCTTGTAAGCAATCTCCGTCTCGCGACTCCGATTGGCACTTGTAAGGTTGCTAGTAGTGTTGATTACTCTTGGTAGTTGATGCTAGTTGGATTACTTGGTGGAAGAGTTTATGTTCAGATCCTTGATGCTATTCATTACACCTCTGGTCATGATTATTATTATGCTTTGTGAGTAGTTACTTTTGTTCTTGAGGACATGGGATAAGTCATGCTGATAATAGTCATGGGAATTTGATATTCGTTCGGTATTTTGATATGTTGTATGTTGTCTTTTCCTCTAGTGGTGTTATGTGAACGTCGACTAGATAACACTTCACCATATTTGGGCCTAGAGGAAGGCATTGGGGAGTAGTAAGTAGATGATGGGTTGCTGGAGTGACAGAAGCTTAAACCCCAGTCTATGCGTTGCTTCGTAAGGGGCTGATTTGGATCCACTAGTTTAATGCTATGGTTAGACGTTGTCTTAATTCTTCTTTCGTAGTTGCGGATGCTTGCGAGAGGGGTTAATCATAAGTGGGATGCTTGTCCAAGTAAGGGCAGTACCCAAGCGCCAGTCCACCCACATATCAAACTATCAAAGTAACGAATGTGAATCACATGAACATGCTGAAACTAGCATGACAGAAATTCCCGTGTGTCCTCGGGAGCGTTTTTCCTCCTATAAGACTTTGTTCAGGCTTGTCCCTTGCTACAAAAGAGATTGGGCCACTTGCTGCACCATTGCTACTACTTGTTACTTGTTACTTTTCACTTGCTACGTTTCACCTCGCTACATCATCACTTGTTACCGCTACTTTCAGTGCTTGCAGTTATTACCTTGCTGAAAACCGTGTATCAGAGCCTTCCGCTCCTCGTTGGGTTTGACACTCTTACTTATCGAAAGGACTACGATTGATCCCCTATACTTGTGGGTCATCAAGGGACCTGGATGCCCATATTGGCTCCTACGTATTCTACGAAGATCTTTATCGGTTGAACCTCTATGTCAAGGATTCAGTTAATCACGTATGTTGTTCCCTTTGTCCATAGGTATGTTACTTGCCCGAGATTCGATCGTCGGTATCTCCATACCGAGCTCAATCTCGTTACCCGCAAGTCTCTTTAATCTTTCCATAATACAAGATCTCGTGACTAACTCCTTAGTCACATTGCTTGCAAGGCTTGTTGTGATGTTGTATTACCGAGTGGGCCCCGAGATACCTCTCCCTCACATGGAGTGACAAATCCCAGTCTTGATCCATGCCAACCCAACACACACCTTCGGAAATACCTGTAGAGCACCTTTATAGTCACCCAGTTACGTTGCGACCTTTGATACACATAACGTATTCCTCCGGTGTTCGGGAGTTGCATGATCTAATGGTCATAGGAACAGATATATTGACATGCAAAAAAATAATAGCAATAAAATGACACGATCATATGCTACGTTCATAGTTTGGGTCTTGTCCATCACATCATTCTCCTAATGATGTGATCCCGCTATCAAGTGACAACACTTGTCTATGGCCAAGAAACCTTGACCATCTTTGATCAACGAGCTAGGCAAGTAGAGGCTCACTAGGGGTAGTGTGTTGTCTATGTATCCACACATGTATTTTAGTTTCCAATCAATACAATTCTAGCATGGATAATAAACGATTATCGTGAACAAGGAAATATAATAATAACCAATTTATTATTGCCTCTAGGGCATATTTTAAACAGTCTCCCATTTGCGCTAGAGTCAATAATCTAGTTCACATCACTATGTGATTGTAATGAATCTAACACCCATACAGTTCTGGGGTTCGATCATGTCTTGCTTGTGAGAGAGGTTTTTAGTCAACGGTACTGAACCTTTCAGATCCGTGTGTGCTTTACAAATCACTGTGTAATCCTATAAATGTTGCTACCACGCGCCATTTGGAACTATTCCAAATGATTAATCCACTATACAAATCAAGTTTACTACTCAGAGTTATCCGGATTAGTGTCAAATCTTGCATCGACATAACCCTTTACGACGAACTCCTTTATCACCTCCATGATCAAGAAAAATTCCTTCGTCCACTAGTTACTACGGATAACTTTTGACCGTTGTCCAGTAATCCATTCCTGGATCACTTTAGTACCCCTTGATACATTCACGGCAAGGCACACATCAGGTGTGGTACACAACATGGCATACTATAGAGCCTACGGCTAATGCATAAGGGGCGACCTTCGTCCTTTCTCTTTCTTATGCCGTGGTCGCGTCTTGAATCTTTACTCAATACTCACACCTTATAACACAACCAAGAACTCTTTCTTTGACTAATCTATTTTGAAATCCTTCAAAATCTTGTCACGGTATGTATTCATTTGGAAGTTCTATTAAGCATTTTGATCTATCTCTATTGATCTTAATGCTCAATCTTCAAGTAGCTCAATCCAGGTTTTCCTTCGAAAAACTCTTTTCAAACAACGCTTTATGCTTTCGAGAAATTCTACATTATTTCCAATCAAAAATATGTCAACCACATATACTTATCAGAAATTCTATAGTGCTCCCACTCACTTCCTTGGAAATACAAGTTCCTCATAAACTTTGTATAAATCCAAGAGCTTTGATCATCTCATCAAAGTGCATATTCCAACTCTGAGATGCTTACTCCAGTCCTTAGAAGGATTGATGGAGCTTGCATATTTGTTAGCATCCTTTAGGATCGACAAAACCTTCTAGTTGTATCTCATACAACCTTTCCTCAAGGAAATCATCGAGGAAACAATGTTTTGACATCCTATCTGCAAGATTTCATAAAAAATGCAGCAACTGCTAACATAATTCCAATAGACTTATAGCATCGCTATGAGTGAGAAAGTCTCGTCATAGTCAACTCTTTGAACTTGTTGGAAACATCTTTGCAACAAGTCTAGCTTTCTTAATGGTGACTTTTCACCATGACTGTTTATCTTCCTTTTAAAGATCCATCTGTACTTAACAGTCTTACGACCATCAAGTAGTTCTTCCAAAGTCTACACTTTGTTTTTATACATGGATCCTTCCTCGGATTTCATGGCATCCGGCCATTCGTCGGAATATAGGCCCACCATCGCTCTACATAACTTGTAGGTTCATTGTTATCCAACAACATGACCTCCAAGACAGGGTTACCGTACCACTCTGTAGAAGTACATGACCTTGTCGACCTACGAGGTTTGTAATAACTTGATCTGAAGCTTCATGATCATTATCATCAGCTTCCACTTCAATTGGCGTAGGCGCCATAGGAACAACTTCCTGCGCCTTGCTACACACCGGTTGAAGTGACGGTTCAACAACCTCATCAAGTTCCACCATCCTCCCACTCAATTATTTTGAGAGAAACTTTGCTTCCAGATCTGAGATAGGAGACATACCCAACTGTTTTGGGTATCCTATGAAGATGCATTTATCCTCTTTGGGTTCGAGCTTATCAGACTGAAACTTTTTCACATAAGCGTCGCAACCCCAAACTTTTAAGAAATGAAAACTTAGGTTTCTCCAAACCATAGTTCATACGGTGTCATCTCAACAGAATTACGTGGTGCCCTATTTAAAGTGAATGTGGATGTCTCTAACGCCTAACCCAAAAACTAGAGTGGTAATTCGATAAGAGACATCATAGTATGCACCATATCCAATAGGGCACGGCTATGACGTTCGGACACATCATCACACTATGGTGTTCCAGGTGGCATTCGTTGTGAAACAATTTCCACATTGTCTTAGATGTGTACCAAACACGCAACTCAGATATTCATCTCTATGATCATATCGTAGACATTTTATCCTCTTGTCACAATGATCTTCAACTTCACTCTGAAATTACTAGAACCTTTCAATAATTCAGACTTGTGTTTCATCAAGTAAATATACTAGTATCTACTCAAATCATCTGTGTAGTAAGAACATAACGATATCCACTGCGTGCCTCGGCACTCATTGGAATGCATACATCAAAATGTATTACTTCCAATAAGTTACTTTCCTATTCTATCTCACTGGAAAACGAGGCCTTTCAGTCATCTTGCCCATGTGGCATGATTTGCATGTCTCAAATGATTCAAAATCAAGTGAGTCCAAACGATCCATGTGCATGGAGTTTCTTCATGCGTTTACACCAATAGGCATGGTTCGCATGTCTCAAATGATTCAAAGACGAGTGAGTCCAAACATCCATCACTATGGAGCTTTTTCATCCGTTTTATACCAATATGACTCAAGCGGATGTGCCACAAGTAAGTGGTACTATCATTACTACTTTGTATCTTTTGGCATCAATATGATGAACATGTGCATCACTACGATCGAGATTCAATAAACCATTGAAGGTATTTATTCAAGCAAATAGAATAACCATTATTCTCTTTAAATGAATAATTGTATTGCAATAAACACGATCTAATCATCTTCATGCTCAACGCAAACACCAAATAACATTTATTTAGGTTCAACACTAATCCCGATGGTAGAGGGACCGTGTGATGTTTGATCACATCAACCTTCAAATTTCTTCCAACACACATCAGCACCTCACCCTTGCTAGTATCTGTTTATTCTGTCGCTTTTATTTCAAGTTTCTAACCCTTAGCAACCGAACCGGTATCTAATACCCTGGTACTACTAGGAGTACTAGTAAAGTAGACATCAATATCATGTATATCCAATATACTTTTTTGACTTTGTCAGCCTTCTCATCTACCAAGTAACTAGGGTAGTTCCGCTCTAGTGACTGCTCCCCTCATAATAGAAGCACTTAGTCTCGGGTTTGCATTTAACCTTTGGTTTCTTCACTAGAGCGACAACTGGTTTGCCATTTCATGAAGTGTCCCTTTTAACCCTTGCCTTTCTCAAAACTAGTGGTTTGACTAACCATCAACACTTGATGCTCCTACTTGATTTGTACCTTTGTGGTGTCAAACATCGTGAATAGCTCAAGGATCATCATCTCTATCCCTGATTTGTTATAGTTCATCACGAAGCTCAATAGCTTGGTGGTAGTGACTTTGGAGAACTATGTCAATCAATATCTTATCTAGAAGATCAACTCCCACTCGATTCAAGCGATTGTAGTACTCAGACAATCTGAGCACATGCTCGACGATTGAGATTTTCTTCCTTACTTCGCAGGCCAAGAATCTTGTCAGAGGTCTCATACCTCTCAGCGTAGGCACGAGCCTGGAATCCCAATTTCAGCTCTTAGAACATCTCATATGTTCTGTGAGGTTCAAAACATCTTCGGTGCCTCAATTCTAAGCCATTAAGTGTTGGGGAACATAGCATGGGAAACAAAAACATTCCTACGCACACGCAATAGCTATCCATGGTCATGGTCATCTACGAGAGGGGAGAGTGAATCTACATACCCTAGTAGATCGTTAAGCGGAAGCGTATATAACGCGGTTGATGTAGTGGAACATCTTCGCGATCCAAATCGCAACCCGTCCCGCGATCTCATCACAATCCGTCCCACGATCCCATCCCGATCTAGTGTTGAACGAACGACACCTCCGCGTTCAGCACACGTACAGCTCGATGACAATCTCTGCCTTCTTGATCCAGCAATAGGGGCACAGAAGTAGATCAGTTCTCCAGCACGGCGGCATGGTGGTGATGGTGGTGAACTAATCCAGTAGGGCTTCGCCTAAGCACCGCCAAAAACTGATCTAGAGGAAGAACAGATCTAGAAAAAAGTAGAGGGAGCACGTGGCAATTAGGGTGAGCTTTTCCCTCTAAATTCTCTAGCATATATAGGAGGGAGGGGGAGGCACACACAAAACCCTCTAGGGGTTCGTCCGAAATAGGTGGAGGTGGAAGAGTCCACCTCCAATTCTACTCCAAGTAGGATTCCTTTCCTACTTGGACTCCTTCCCTTCCTTTCCTTTGGGTTTTTCCCACCTCTATCCGCATGGGCCTTAGTGTTTGGTTTTTCCAACCCACAGGGTCTCGTTTGACTCCTCCCACAGCCCATGAGGCCTCTTGGGTCGAGACACCCCTCCCGATGCCCCCCCCCCCGGCACCCTCCCGGCACTCCTGGTACATTACCGATGAGCCCGAAACTTTTCCGGTGACCAAAATAGGACTTCCTATATATCAATCTTTACCTCCGGACCATTCCGGAGCTCCTCGTGAGATACGAGATCTCATCCGAGACTCCTAACAACCTTCGGTCACCAACATACATAAGTCAACTATATTGAAACATCACCGAACCTTAAGTGTGCAGACCCTGCGGGTTCGAGAACTATGCAGACATGACCTGAGACACTCCCCGGCCAATAAACAATAGCAGGACTTGGATGTCCATATTGGCTCCTACATATTATACGAAGATCTCTATCAGTTGAACCTTTGTGTCAAGGATTCAGTTAATCCTGTATGTTGTTCCCTTTGTCCTTCGGTATGTTACTTGCCCGAGATTCGATCGTCGGTATCTCGATACCTAGTTCAATCTCGTTACCGACAAGTCTCTTTACTCGTTTCATAATACAAAATCATGTGACTAACTCCTTAGTCACATTGCTTGCAAGGCTTGTGGTGATGTTGTATTATCGAGTGGGCCCCGAGATACCTCTCCGTCACATGGAGTGACAAATCCCAGCCTTGATCCATGACAACCCAACAGACACCTTTGGAGATACCTGTAGAGAACCTTTATAGTCACCCAGTTACGTTGCGACATTTGATACACACAAGGCATTCCTCTGGTGTTCGGGAGTTGCATGATCTAATGGTCATAGGAACAGATACATTGACATGCAGAAAACAGTAGCGATAAACTGACACAATCATATGCTACGTTTATAGTTTGGGTCTTGTCCATCACATCATTCTCCTAATGATGTGATCCCGTTATCAATTGACAACACTTGCCTATGGCCAGGAAACATTGACCATCTTTGCTCAACGAGCTAGTCAACTAGAGGCTCACCAGGGACAGTGTGTTGTCTATGTATCCACACATGTATTTGAGTTTCCAATTAATACAATTCTAGCATGGATAATAAACGATTATCGTGAACAAGGAAATATAATAATAACCAATTTAATATTGCCTCTAGGGCATATTTCCAACAGTCTCCCACTTGCACTAGAGTCAATAATCTAGTTCACATCACTATGTGATTGTAATGAATCTAACACCTATATAGTTCTGGGGTTCGATCATGTCTTGCTTGTGAGAGAGGTTTTTAGTCAACGGATCTGAACCTTTCAGATTTGTGTGTGCTTTACAAATCTCTATTTCATCCTATAGATGCTGCTACTACGCGCCATTTGGAACTTTTCCAAATGATTGCTATCCTATACGAATCCGGTTTACTACTCACACTTATTCGGATTAGTGTCAAAGCTTGCATCGATGTAACCCTTTACGACGAAATTTTTAATCACCTCCATAATCGAGAAAAATTCCTTAGTCCACTAGTTACAAAGGATAACTTTGACCATTGTTCAGTGATTCAATCCTGGATCACTCTTTGTACCCCTTGACAGACTCATGGCAAGGCACACATCAGGTGCGGTACACAGCATGACATGCTTTACAGCCTACAACTAAGGCATAGAGGACGACCCTCGTCCTTTCTCTTTCTTCTGATGTGGTCAGGCTTTGGGTCTTACTAAAATTCACACCTTATAACACAGCCAAGAACTCCTTCTTTGCTGATTTGTTTTGAACTCCTTCAAAAACTTGTCAAGGCATGCATTTCATTGAAAGTTCTATTAAGTGTTTTCATCTATCTCTATAGATCTTCATGCTCAATGTTAAAGTAGCTCTATCCAAGTTTTCCTTTGAAAAACTCCTTTCAAACAACCCTTTATGCTTTCCAGAAATTCTACATTACTTCCGGTCAACAATATGTCAACCACATATACTTATCAGAAATTCTATAGTGCTCCCACTCACTTCTTTGGAAATACAAGTTTCTTATAAACCTTGTATAAACCCAAAAGTTTGATCATCTCATTAAAGCTAATATTCCAACTCCGAGATGCTTGCATCAGTCCATAGAAGGAACACTGGAGCTTGCATACTTGTTAGCATCCTTAGGATCGACAAAACCTTCTGGTTGTATCACATACAACCTTTCCTCAAGGAAACCGTCGAGAAATAATGTTTTGACATCCTATGTGCAATATTTCATAAATAATGCAGCAACTGCTAACATAATTCCAACAGACTTTTAGCATCGCTACATGTGAGAAAGTCTCATCATAGTCAACTCTTTGAACTTGTCGGAAACATCTTTGCGACAAGTCGAGCTTTTCTTAATGGTGACTTTTCACCATCATCCTTTGTCTTCCTTTTAAAGATCCATCTGTACTTAATAGTATTACGACCATCAAGTTGTTCTTCCAAAGTCTACACTTTGTTTTCATACATGGATCCTCTCTCGGATTTCATGGCCTCCAGCCATTTGTCAGAATCCGGGCCCACTATTGCTTCTCCACAGCTCGTACGTTCATTGTTGTCCAACAACATGACCTCCAAGACAGGGTTACTGCACCACTCTGTAGCAGTGCGTGACCTTGTCGATCTACGAGGTACGTAGTAACTTGATCCGAAGTTTCATGATCACTATCATTAGCTTCCACTTCAATTGGTGTAGACGCCACAGGAACTATTTCATGCGCCCTCCTACACACTGGTTGAAGTGACGTTTCAATAACCTCATCAAGTTTCCCCCATCCTCCCACTCAATTCCTTCGAGAGAAACTTTTCCTTGAGAAAGGACCCGTTTCTAGAAACAAACACTTTGCTTCTGGATCTGAGATAGGAGATGTACCCAATTATTTTGGGTATCCTATGAAGATGCATTTATCCGCTTTGGGTTCGAGCTTATCAGACTGAAACTTTTTCACATAAGCGTCGTAGCCCCAAACTTTTAAGAAACGACGGATAAGGTTTCTCCAAACCATAGTTCATACGTTGTCATCTCAACGGACTTACGTGGTGCCCTATTTAAAGTGAATGCGATTCTCTAATGCCTAACCCAAAATGATAGTCGTATTTTGGTAAGAGACATCATAGTATGCGATATATCCAATAGGACGCGGCTATGATGTTCGGACACACCATCACACTATGCTGCTCCATGAGTCATGAGTTGCGAAACAATTTCCACATTGTCTTAACTGTTTACCAATCTCGCAACTCAGATATTCATCTCTATGATCATATCATAGACATTTTATCCTCTTTTCACGACGATCTTCACTCTGAAATAGCTTGAAATTTTCAATATCTCAGACTTGTGATTCATCAAGCAAATACACTAGTATCTACTCAAATCATATGTGAAGTAAGAACATAATGATATCCACTGCGTACCTCACCACTCATTGGACTGCATACATCCAAATGTATTACTTCCAATGAGTTACTTTCTTGTTCCATCTCACTGGAAAACGGGGCCTTCAGTCATCTTGCCCATGTGGTATGATCTGCATGTCTCAAGTGATTCAAAATCAAGTGATTCCAAATGATCCATCTGCATGGAGTTTCTTCATGCGTTTATACCAATAGGTATGGTTTGCATGTCTCAAATGTTTCAAAAATGATTGAGTATAAAGATCCATCGGCATGGAGCTTCTTCATGCATTTTACACCAGTATGACTCAAGCGGCAGTGTCACAAGTAAGTGATACTATCATTACTACTTTGTATCTTTTGGCATCAATATTATGAATATGTGTATCACTACGATCGAGATTTAATAAACCATTTATTTTATGTGCAAGATCATTGAAGGTATTATTCAAATAAATGAAGTAACCATTATTCTCTTTAAATGAATAACTGTATTGCGATCAACACAATCTAATCGTGTCTATGCTCAACACAAACACCAAATAACAATTATTTAGGTTTAACACTAATCTCGCTCGTAAAGGGAGCATGTGATGTTTGATCACATCAACCTTAGAATTACTAACACACATCGTCACCTCACCCTTGCCAGTATCCATTTAATCCATGGCTATAATTTCAAGTTACTAACACTTAGCAACTGAACCAGTATCTAATACCCTGGTGCTACTAGGAGTACTAGCAAGGTACACATCAATATCAGGTATATCCAATATACTTTTGTCCCCTTTGCCAGCCTTCTCATCTACCAAGTAACTAGGGTGGTTCCGCCTCAGTGACCGTTCCCCTCATAACAGAAGCACTTAGTCTCAGGTTTGCTTTCAGCCTTGGGTCTCTTCACTAGAGCAGCAACTAGTTTGCTGTTTCGTGAAGTATCCCTTCTTGCCCTTGCCCTTCTTGAAACTAGTGGTTTTACTAACCATCAACAATTGATGGTCCTTTTAACTTCTACTTTCACGGTGTCAAACATCGCGAATAGCTCAAGGATCATCATATCTATCCTTGATTTGTTATAGTTCATCACGAAGCTCTAGTAGCTTGGTGGCAGTTGCTACTTCTCAAACAACAGCACCAGAAATTGACACGTTGACGGAGACTTGCTTGCGCTGGTTTTTCCCTTGAAGAGGAAAGGGTGATGCAGCACAGGAGCAGTAAGTATTTCCCTCAGTTTGAGAAGCAAGGTATCAATCCAGTAGGAGAATCTCGTCAAGTCCAGAATACCTGAACAAAAACAAAAGAGCTTGCACCCAACGCTATAAAGGGGTTGTCAATCCCTTCCAAATTGATTGCAAAGTGAGATATGAAGGTGGAAAGTGCAACGAAGTAAAAGAGTAAGGCTGAAAATATGGTGTGAAGTAGACCCGGGGGCCATAATGTTCACTAGAGGCTTCTCTCAAAATAGCAAATATTACGGTGGGTGAACAAATTAATGTCGAGCAGTTGATAGAACCGCGCAAAGTCATGACGATATCTAAGGCAATGATCATACATATAGGCATCACCGAAACAAGTAGACCGATACTTCCTGCATCTACTACTATTACTCCACACATCGATCGCTATCTAGCATGCATCTAGTGTATTGAGTTCATGACGAACAGACTAACGCCTTAAGCAAGATAACATGATGAAGAGGTATAAACTCAAACCAATGATGAAAACCCCATGTTTTTACCCTTGATAGCAACAACATGATGCGTGCATCGCTACCCCTTCTGTCATTGGGTGAGGTCACCGCACGGTATGAACCCAAAACCAAGCACTTCTGCCATTGCAAGAATCATAGATCAAGTTGGCCAAACAAAACCCACAACTCGAAGAGAATTACAAGGATATGAAATCATGCATATAAGAGATCAGAAGAAACTCAAATAAGATTCATAGATAATCTGATCATAAATCCACAATTCATCGGATCTCGACAAACACACCACAAAAGAATATTACATCGGATAGATCTCCATGAAGATCATGGAGAACTTTGTATTGAAGATACTAGCTAGCTATGGACCCGTAGGTCTATGGTAAACTACTCACGCATCATCGGAGAGGTCATGGTGTTGATGAAGAAGCCCTCCGTATCCGAATCCCCCCTTCGACAGGGCACCAGAACGTGCCCCAGATGGCATCTTGCGGAGATAGAAGCTTGCGGCAGCGGAAAAGTACTTTCGATGATCTCCTGATTTTTTCTGGGGTTTTAGGGAATATATAGGCGAAAGACCTAGGGTAGGGGAGGCCAAGGGAGCCCACAAGCCTGGGAGGCATGCCCCTGGCCGCGCCATGAGGGCTTGTGGGGTCCCTGGTGACCCTCTGCCTTGGTTCTCAAGTCTCCCGATCGTCTTTTGTTTCAGAAAAATCTTTTCGGAAGTTTTATTCCGTTTGGACTCCATTCAAAATCCTCCTCTGAAATGGGTCAAAAACACGGAAAAAACAGGAACTTGCACTTGGCACTGAGTTAATAAGTTAGTCCCAAAAAAGATATAAGAGGCATACAAAACATCCAAAGTTTGACAAGATAATAGCATGAAACCATCAAAAATTATAGATACGTTGGAGACGTATCAAGCATCCCCAAGCTTAACTCCTGCTCGTCCTCGAGCAGGGAAGTGATAAAGAATGGATTTTTTATGTGGAATGCTACCTAGCATAGTTGTCCTTTGTAACTTCTTTCATGTGACATGAATGTTCAGATCCGTAAGATTCAAAACAATAGTTTGCTATTGACATGAAAACAATAATACTTCAAGCAAACTAGCAAGTTAATCATGAACTTTCGAAATAACAAGGCCAAAGGAAGTTATCCCTACGAAATCATATAGTCTGGCTATGCTCCATCATCCTCACACAACTAATGTAAATCATGCACAACCCCGGTATTGGCCAAGTAATTGTTTTTGTACTCTTACTTTCTCAAACCTTTTACAACTATCACGCAATACATGAGCGTGAGCCATGGATATAGCACTATAGGTGGAATAGAGTGTGGTGGTGGTTGTGAGACTGTCGTGGGTATAAGTCTGAGAGTAGAAGTACGGGGTATGAAAGTATACGGGCAGAGCCTTAGCTACGGCGAGGATGTATGAGTTCAGGCCCCTCTAGGGTGGAGGTAAAAGCCCTACGTCTCAGTGCTCTTAGGAGCTTTGCGTCGAGTGAATAAAGGGATTACAGCAAGTGCCAACCCCTGTACCAGTGGTGAAGGGAAGCTTATATAGAGTGCGCTGCCCTTCATAATGGTCCGGTGGACAGGGGTGGAGTAGTGGCGAGTAAATGCTGGCATTACTGGTAACGTAAGCCTTAAATGCTAGTTATGGTGTATGAAAACGTATGACCGTTGCCCTCCTGGGAGGTTACGACGTACAGAGTGGATTCCAGTCGGTACGTTAGATATGCTCCGAGTGGATCGTCGCCGACTGGATGATGGGGGCGTCCTTGGTACAGTCGGAACTGTCTAAGGGCCTTGTCCTCTATGAAGGGTAGTCCTTGGGTAGGACCTATAGGGCAGACCTATGACCCTGCCTTGGGACTATAACCCCATCATTAGTCCCCGAATGGATAGGGGTTGGAACGATGAAGTGATGTCCGGAGTTTGGAGCCGACTGGTATTGAGGTGATCCTAGCGTTGTCTGCCTTGATCCATTTTATCTTTGCGGCTAGTGATCCGAGTGAATATGCAAGCGAAACGAACCGTGAGGGACCGATTGCTTCCGTGGAATCTTTTGACGTGACCGGTCATACTGACAGCGCCGGATTTTCCGGGATTCTCAAATTTCGGTTGCCGCACGCTCAGCACGGATGACGACATCGCCATCGAGTAGATTTTGCCTCCTCGATTACCACGCCACGATCTTCTCCACTAATCTTGCAGCAGCGGGTTGGGAGGATAAGACCTTGGGCCCACCTGTAGGTGACTCAGTCGGAGGCCTATTAAAGCCTTCCCGACGGTCCTTCCTGTTGCGTTGCTCGTCTTCCTCCCATCGATCTCGCCTCCCCGCAACTCCCTGCACACCTCTAGCCACCTCCTTCCGCTCCTCCTCTGCGGATCCGTCGCCCTCGCCATGACGAAGGGACACACCAGCAAGCTCGAGGCGAAGAAGAAGAAGAAGGGGGCGACCTCCACTCAGCGGCGGCAGCGGGCGTTGTCGGCGGGCTGGATCCAGGGGGACTTCCTCCCCTCCACAGTGAGGAAGAACGACGTGCTGGAGCTGGTGGAGCACGGCATGGTCGTCAACAAGTCTTGGAGGCTGCCGGAAGGCGAGATGGAACCGGCACCGAAGGAGGGGGAGCGCGTTCTGCTGCTCAGCCACGTGGCCAGAGGTTTCTCCCTACCTCCCCATCCTTTCTTCCAAGGTATCATGAATTACTTCGGGGCGCAGCTCCATCACTTTCCGCCGAATGCGATAGCTCATCTTTCCGCATTCATCACCCTCTGCGAGTGCTTCATAGGATGTCCTCCCCACTGGGGGCTCTTCAAATATGTTTTCTCTGCTAGATCTCAAACGGTTAAGAAGCTTAGCCAGTCTGATGATAAGACACACATCCTCCAGCTCTGCGGGGGTTTAGGATTTCAAAAGAAAACGAAAAGTAGTTATCCCTCCCTTCAGCTATCCGAGTCGGTTAGGAACTGGCAATCGGCCTGGTTCTATTGCCAGGACATTGCCTGCCCGAATGTTTCGAGTGGATTACCACCCTTCAGTTTAGACCGTCCGGGCCCTCCCAGGAAGCTAGCGCTCTCTAAGGGAGAAAACATCCAGATCCAGCCTTTGATCGACGCGCTGATAGCCGTCGTCCGGAAGGGAGTCACCGGCATGGACCTGTTGGAGACTTTTCTGGGTCGAGCATCCAGCCGCTCCAGGCCCGAGACCACGCAATGTGGCATTACACGGGGCCTTCAGATACCACTCGGTCCCATCCTGAAGACGTGAGCGAGGAGACCGTGGGTGCGTGGGTCCACAGCATCACGAGCACATGTGATAACCCCGTGGGAGCTCGGCGGGTGAAGGCCTTCCGTGCCCAACATCCTCCTCCGAATGAGGTGAGCACACGTTGTTGAGTGCTTTTAACCTTCTCAGTTTTATTGCTTTTCTTGTCTCGCTGACTGACGTTGCCGACTGTGTTTTGTGCAGGAGTGGACGAACTGGCATTCTGCAGTCTCAAATGGGAATCTGGTCGAGGAAGAAGAAGGCGGCATGGAGGGTAGCGCGGGTAGTGCCGAGTACGCCTCTGACAGTAGGGAGACGGAGGAGGAAACAGAAGAGGAGGAGGAGGAGAGTGAACAGCAGAGCTCGTCACCCTCACCACCAGAACACCGAACCAAGCACTGTCATGACCCCGCTGTTCCGCCGGCTCCTCCCGTGGTCCCGAGTGCTCGGAGTGTGAAGAGAACCAGGGGTTCTTCTGCCGAGCCCGTGGATCAGCCGTCCAAGGTGGCTAAACCCAGCGGGTCTAAACCTCGGAAAGCTTTGCCCCGGATGAGGATCGTTGTTCTGGTCGCCTCAGCGTAAGTATCTTTGCTCTTCCATCTTCCTTCAGTATTCGATTGGACTCTTCTTTTTGGGAATTCATGTTTACCCGTCGAATGGATTTCACTCAACAGAGATGCTACCTCCGCCACCTCTCTGCCGCGTCAGCGTGACGATCCCATGGACAATGATAACGCCGCCACGTCCCAGCAAGACACGTTGTCACGACTCCGAGAGTTGTATTACCGTTTCGCTAGTGCTGTCTTTGATCTTGATCTTTTTCTGTATTTTATTTTGTTCAGTCGGGCTTCCTTCGGGGGTGATCCATCTGGACGACGACGACCAAAGGATGTCGGAACCAGCTTTGGCACCTGTCCTTGGGGTTATCCAACCTACTGCCAACCCCGCCATGAGCGTGCTGCCGACTGAGACGGTGGTCTTCACGGCGGAACCGACTGGAGCAGAGCTCGGGATGCCCAGGGAGCTCGGGATACCTAGGGCACCTTCTGCCACGCCGGGTCCGTCGACTGTTCAATATGATGCCCGACGCCTCCCGGAAGATCAAGTAGGAGCCGCCAAGGACGCCATGGTACAAGTGGAGTTGATGGTGGGCGAAGCCAAGGGAGCATATGACTCCGTTGCGCCCCTGTACAAGAAGAGCTTGGAGCTTCGGGATGATATCCGAGTAAGTGCGCTAGTAAGTGTTTACATTCCTCTTGGTGCCCACTGGGGGTTTTGGCGAGATACTCGGATACAGTAGGTTAATTTTCTAGTGGGTTCACTCCGAGTGAACCCAGTGGGTGTAGTCCCCGAGACTTCTGCCGAGTGCTTGCACCGGCAGTTGTCTTTATATGTATTTTCCATAATCTCTACAGATCAGAGCTGATCTGCCCGAATGGTACCAGTGGGGGCACGCCGAGTGCACCCACTGGGTGTAGTCCCCGAGAGTAGTGTTCCTCGGGTCGAGTAAGAGTAATCTCATAGTGTTGTTGGTTTCCTATGGAGCTCAATGGGACCGACCTGTTCGAGCTTCATACCAGTGGGGTCACTCTCAGTGAACCCACTGGGTGTAGTCCCCGAGACCACTGTCGATTGCTTGCATCGACAGGGGTCTGAAGACCCTGTCGAGACTTTTTCCTTGTTGAACCTGGCTAATCCTCCCTTTGTGTCTCTTTGACAGAAGACTTGTGAAATGGGATCGACCTATAATGCTCTGAAGGCTGAGAAGACTCAACTTGCTGCCGACTTGGAGGTAGCTACGAATGATCTGGCTGGCATGAAGAAGGCTCTCGCTGAACGAGAAGTATCTTTGGAGGAATCTCGGGGGACTAACAAGGCACTGCTAGCCGAGGTAGAAAAAATGAAGAAGGAGAGATCTGAATGGATGGGCCAGCTGAAGTTAATGAACGCTCGGTGCAAAGCGTAGGAGAACTACGTCGGTGACTGGGCGAAGAAGATGGTCGCACTGCTTGGTGGTAAGTTGCTTGCCGAGTGCTCTTTGACTTTGGAGTTCACTCCGCGCTTATTTTCTCCCTGTCTTTTCTTTGCATATTTATGTCGGAACGTTGAAGCCGAAACCGCCGAAATTGAACGGTCGCTTGGGCAACCGAATGTTCCACTCGGTGATGAAGCTAACCGGGACATGTTCCGACTGAATTCCCGCCTTAACAAGGTGGGTCCTTTCATTGGTCGCCTGAGAGAAGTTGTCGGCCGAATTGACAAAGAGTTGTGGCCTGAAGATGACTCCCGGAATGAGATAGAGGGGTTGGTGACTCAACTGGAGGATGTTCCAAGAAGAGTGCAGTCATGGAAGAAGTCCGCCGCTTGGTGTGGCGCGGACGTGGCGTTGTCTCTAGTCCGAGTGCATTGTAAGGAAGCTCGTGAAGACAAGCTGAAGACATTGCAGGTCGCCAACACTAAGAAGCTTCGATTTGAAGACTTCATGGAGACCTTCCTCGACACGGCCACTCAGATTGCAGATGGAATCGACCTTGACACCTTCGTGGAGCCTGCCAGCCCCGGCGATGCTTGATTGACTTTATGATGAACGCGCTTTTACCTCGGTATGCCGAGTGGAGTTTGTATTAAACTTTGGCCACTGCTGTTGGCCGGTACATTCGTGGCTCAGTGTGGATAAACTTGATTCACACCGAGCCGACTGATCGTTGAACTCAATTTGAATTCGAACCGGATCTTTTGCTCTTCTTTCGCTGAGTTTTTTTTTGACACGATTTTGGCTCGTGGTTTTTGTTTAGGTGACTCGGTTAAGCCTCCGAGTGTAACTTGTGTGCCCACTCGGAGGAAGCTCTTTACTTAGGCAATTCTGGTTTGCAGCTAAGTCCCCGAGTGTGACTTTTGGTGCACATTCGGAGCAAGTTGTTTACTTAGGTGACTCTGGGCCGCAGCTAAGTCCCCGAGTGTGACTTTTGGTGCACACTCGGAGCGAGTTGTTTACTTAGGCGACTCTGGGTCGCAGCTAAGCCCCCGAGTGTGTCTTTTGGCGCACACTCGGAGCAAGTTGTTTACTTAGGCGACTCTGGGTCGCAGCTAAGTCTCCGAGTGTGACTTTTGGTGCACACTCGGAGCAAGTTATTTACTTAGGCGACTCTGGGTCGCAGCTAAGTCTCCGAGTGTGACTTTTGGTGCACACTCGGAGCGAGTTGTTTACTTAGGCAACTCTGGGTTGCAACTAAGTCTCCGAGTGTGACTTTTGGTGCACACTCGGAGCAAGTTGTTTACTTAGGCGACTCTAGGTCGCAGCTAAGTCCCCGAGTGTGACTTTTGGTGCACACTCGGAGCAAGTTGTTTACTTAGGCGACTCTGGGTCGCAGCTAAGTCCCCGAGTGTGACTTTTGGCGCACACTCGGAGCAAGTTGTTTACTTAGGCGACTATGGGTCGCAGCTAAGTCTCCGAGTGTGACTTTTGGTGCACACTCGGAGCAAGTTATTTACTTAGGCGACTCTGGGTTGCAGCTAAGTCTCCGAGTGTGACTTTTGGTGCACACTCGGAGCAAGTTGTTTACTTAGGCGACTCTGGGTCATAGCTAAGTCCCCGAGTGTGACTTTTGGTGCACACTCGGAGCAAGTTGTTTACTTAGGCGACTCTGGGTCGCAGCTAAGTCCCCGAGTGTGACTTTTGGCGCACACTCGGAGCAAGTTGTTTACTTAGGCGACTCTGGGTCGCAACTAAGTCTCCGAGTGTGACTTTTGGTGCACACTCGGAGCAATTTATTTACTTAGGCGACTCTGGGTCGCAGCTAAGTCTCCGAGTGTGACTTTTGGTGCACACTCGGAGCGAGTTGTTTACTTAGGCGACTCTGGGTCGCAGCTAAGTCCCCGAGTGTGACTTTTGGTGCACACTCGGAGCGAGTTGTTTACTTAGGCGACTCTGGGTCGCAGCTAAGTCCCCGAGTGTGACTTTTGGTGCACACTCGGAGCGAGTTGTTTACTTAGGCGACTCTGGGTCGCAGCTAAGTCCCCGAGTGTGACTTCCGGTGCACACTCAGAGCAAGTTGTTTACTTAGGCGACTCTGGGTCGCAGCTAAGTCCCCGAGTGTGACTTTTGGTGCACACTCGGAGCGAGTTGTTTACTTAGGCGACTCTGGTTCGCAGCTAAGTCCCCAAATGTGACTTTTGGTGCACAATCGGAGCAAGTTTTTTAGACTGGAGTGTGCAAACGCGGAAGAATTTTGAATCGGCAAGAAATTAATCCGCTTTGTATTACTTCGATGACATTTGTTCTTTACATTGTCTCTGTCGGCGGTTATGTGTAGAAGCGCTTCAGCAGATCTCCATTCCATGCTCGCGGCTCGTCCGTCTCCCTGTCGAAGTTGTAGAGTCGATACGCTTCGTTGTTCAGCACCTTAGAAATGATGAACGGTCCTTCCCAGGCGGGAGCCAACTTGTGTTGTCTTTGTTGATCCACTCGGAGCACCAGTCGCCTGCTTGGAACGTGCGGCTCCTGACGTGCCGCGCATGAAATCACCGCAGATCTTGTTGATAAATTGTTGAACGGATCAATGCCATCTCGCGCTCCTCTTCTAAAAGGTCTACGCCGTCTTGCCTGGCTTGCTCTGCTTCAGCTTCGGAGAAGAGTTCGACTCGTGGAGAGTTGTGAAGCAAGTCACTCGGAAGGACTGCCTCTGCCCCATAAACGAGGAAAAACGGGGATTGTCCTCTCGATCTATTCGGAGTCGTTCGGAGGCCCCACGGCACCGAAGGCAGCTCGGTGACCCATGCGCCGGCGGCATGTCCAACTTCCCGCAGGAGTCGAGGCTTCAACCCTTGAAGAATGAGTCCATTCTCCCGCTCCGCTTGTCCATTTGTTTGGGGGTGCGCAACGGATGCAAAATCCACTCGGATACCTTGGCCTGCGCAAAAACCTTTGAACCTGTCCGAGTCAAAGTTTGTGCCATTGTGGGTGATTATGTTGTGTGGAACCCCGTATCTGGCGATGATGTCTCTGATAAATTTGATGGTCGTAAGGGCATCAAGCTTCTTGATTGGCTTGGCTTCAATCCACTTGGTAAATTTGTCGACTGCTACCAGCAGATGGGTGAATCCTCCTTGGCCTGTTCTGAATGGTCCGACTGTATCTAATCCCCACACGGTGAATGGCCAAGAAAGGGGAATTGTCTTCAGCGCAGACATTGGCTTGTGGGACTTGTTTGAATAGAACTGACAACCTTTGCAACGGTCGACTATATCTTTTGCCATTTCATTTGCCCGCAACCAGAAGAAACCAGGTCTGAATGCTTTGGCGACGATTGCCCTTGAGGAGGCATGATGGCCGCAGGTTCCCGAGTGAATTTCTTCCAAAATTAACCGACCCTCCTCAGGAGAGATACACTGTTGAAGGACACCTGAAACACTTTCTCTGTATAACTGGTCATCAACGACGGTGAAGGACTTCGACCTGCGAACGATCTGCCTAGCTTGGACCTCGTCTTCCGGTAACTCTTGCCTCAGGATGTACGCAATGAATGGCACAGTCCATTCAGGAATGACAGCTAGAATCTCCATGACCAAGTCAACCACAATGGGAACCTCGACTTCAGTCTGATGTGTTGAGCTCTTCAGTTGCACAGGTTCCTTTGTAAAAGGATCTTCTTTTACCGAGGGGAGCTGTAGGTGCTCGAGGCAGACATCACTCGGGACAGGTCTCCGTGTGGATCCAAGTTTTGCCAATTCATCCGCTGCTTGGTTTTTCAGTCGGGGAACATGGTGAAGTTTCAGACCTTCAAACTTCTTCTTGAGCTTCCTTATTGCATTGCAGTATGCAGTCATGGTGGGGTTCCTTACATCCCACTCCTTCATTACTTGATTAACCACTAGATCTGAGTCGCCATAGACCATCAGGCGACAGACGCCGAGTGTGATGGCCATGCGCAACCCGTAAAGGAGAGCTTCGTACTCTGCTTCGTTGTTGGAAGAATCAAAATGGATCTGCAACACATACTTGAGTTTATCACCTTTCGGGGATATGAGGACTACGCCGGTGCCGGAGCTATTCAACATCTTGGACCCATCGAAGAACATGGTCCAATGAGCCGAGTAGATGTGAGTCGGTTGCTGTTGTTCTACCCATTCTGCTATGAAGTCAGCAAGAGCTTGAGACTTTATAGCTTTCTTGGCTTCGAACTTGACGTCGCGGTATAGCATCTCCATTGCCCACTTTGCCACTCGGCCTGATGCGTCCCGATTGTGGAGAATTTCCGACAACGGAGCATTAGATATGACAGATACCGAGTGGTCCTGGAAATAATGAGCCACCTTCTTTGCAGTCATGTAGATCCCATAAATGAGCTTCTGATAATGGGGATACCTCTGCTTGGAAGGAGTCAGGACTTCGGAGACATAATATACTGGCCGCTGAACCTTGTACGCTTTGCCTTCTTCTTCGCGTTCGACTGTCAGAACGGTGCTGACGACTTGATTTGTAGCCGCGATGTACAGAAGAAGGGGTTCTTTACTGAGCGGGGCAGTAAGAACCGGCTGGGTGGAAAGCAGGGCTTTGAGGTCGTCGAATGCGATTTGGGCTTCGTCTGTCCACTCGAAGGTATCCGACTTCTTCATGAGTCGGTACAGAGGTAACGCCTTCTCGCCGAGTCGAGCGATAAACCTGCTCAAAGCCGCTAGGCAACCTGTGAGCTTTTGTACGTCATGTACTCTTACCGGCCGCTCCATTCGAACAATGGTCCCGATCTTTTCCGGGTTGACATCGATCCCTCGTTCGGAAACGAAGAAACCAAGTAACTTCCCGCTGGGAATGTCGAATGAACACTTGGCTGGGTTGAGCTTGATATCGTACCTACGTAGGTTGGCGAATGTTTCTGCCAAGTCAGTCAGCAGGTCGGAACCTTTGCGTGACTTGACTACGATATCGTCCATATATGCCTCCACATTTCGACCAATCTGGTCTAGGAGGCATTTTTGGATCATTCGCATAAAAGTTGCTCCTGCATTCTTCAAACCGAATGGCATAGTGATGTAACAGAAGCACCCGAATGGGGTGATGAAAGATGTTTTTAATTCATCTGGACCATACAGACGGATTTGATGATAGCCCGAATAGGCATCAAGGAAGGATAAGCGCTCGCAACCCGCAGTCGAATCAACGATTTGATCAATGCGGGGGAGCGGGAAGTGGTCTTTCGGACAGACCTTATTAAGGTGCTTGAAATCGATGCACATACGGATAGACTTGTCCTTCTTGGGCACCATGACAACATTAGCGAGCCACTCGGAGTGGTGTACCTCGCGAATGAAGTTGGCTGCCAGAAGTTTAGCTACCTCCTCTCCGATTGCTTTTCTCTTGTGCGCGGCGGACCGACGCAGGCGTTCTCGGACGACCCGGGCGGCAGGATCCACATGCAGTCGGTGCTCAGCCAACTCCCTGGGTACACCTGGCATGTCTGCAGGCTTCCATGCAAAAATGTCCCAGTTCTCATGGAGGAATTGGATGAGCTCGGCTTCCTATTTTGGATCCAGGGTGGTGGAGATGTTTGTTGGGGCGGCGGTGGCGTCCGTCGGGTGGATGCTTACTTTCTTCGTGTCTCCCGCCGACTGGAATGCGTACTCGGAAGCTGGCTTCTTTGAACGCATCAGGTCGGCGGGGTCGGCAATCTTCTTGTACTCATCCAACTCGAGTACAGCCATCTGATGGTCTGCAATTCTCGACCCCTGCTGCAGACCCTCCTCGGCCCACTACCGATTGCCTGTGATAGTAATCACGCCTTTGGGACCAGGCATCTTCAGCTTCAAATATACGTAACATGGACGGGCCATGAAACGTACGTATGTCGGACGGCCCAGAATGGCATGGTATGCACTCTGGAAGTCTACCACCTCGAATGTTAGCTTCTCTTTGCGGAAGTTCTTGTCAGAGCCGAAAACGACATCCAACGCAATCTGGCCGAGTGATTTGGCCTTTCTTCCTGGGACGACTCCATGGAATTGCATACTGCTCTCGCTAAGTCTGGACATCGGAATGCCCATTCCCTTGAGAGTATCGGCGTAAATGATATTCAAGCCAGTGTCGCCGTCCATGAGGACTTTGCGCAGCCTAACTCCTTCCACCACCGGGTCGACGACCAGAGCTTGCCTCCCTCGGGTGGGTACGTGTGTTGGGTGGTCTGACTGATCAAAAGTGATTGCAGTCTGTGACCACTTGAGGAACATGGGAGTGGATGGGGTTGCCATGTTTACCTCCCTGTTGACCAGCTTCAGTCGACTTTTGCTTTCTACATCAGCAAAAATCATTAACGTTGCATGGACTTGAGGGAACGGATCCTCCTTGTCCTCATCATCTTGCTCGGTGTCTTTCTCACTCGGCTGTCCTTCACCGAATCCTTGGATCAGGAGGCGACACTGTCGAGTGGTATGTTTCGGCAATATGACATTGCCTTCTTCATTCGTCTTCATGTGGATCGGACATGGTTGATCTAGGATGGAATTTCCTGACTGTTTCTTCTTGGGGTGTAATGTTGTTTCCCCTTGCCTTTGAACTTAGCGTTTGTAACTACTGCCGCCTTTGCTTGCGGAGTGGATTGGGCTTTCTGTTTCTGCTTCCGACTGCTGCTCCCATCTCCGTCGGCGACTGACTTATGCTTGCCGCTACGTATGCGGTCCTCCTCTTTGCCATTTGCATAGCGCGCGGCTATCTCCATCATCTTGCTCATGGAGATGTCGCGTGTCCGACCAAACTTCAGGTATAGATCTCTGTACCGAACGCCTGCCTTGAAGGTGCAGACTGCTTGGTGTTCTGTAACATTCTCCACCGTGTGGTAGAGGGTTGTCCAACGCTGGATGAAATCGCGCAAGGGCTCGTTTTGCTTTTGGACACAGTGTTGAAGCTCTGTGAGACCAGCAGGGTGTTTGCACGTACCCTCGAAGGTCCTGATGAAGACTCGGGACAGATCTGCCCAACTATAAATGCTTGATGGAGCTAACTGGTTTAACCAAGCTCGAGCCGAACCGTTGAGCATCAGTGGGAGATGTTTCATGGCGACATGGTCATCTCCGCCACCGATCTGGACCGCCACTCTGTAGTCGTCTAACCAAGTTTCTAGTTTGTACTCTCCTGTGAATTTGCTGATTCCCATCGCCAATCGGAAGTTGGGAGAGATGTCAGCCGAGCGAATGGCCCGACTGAAACACTCGGGACCAGAAACAACGGTCCTGCTTCCACTAGGATGATCTCTATCATGACCATCACGGTGGGCTCGGCTTCTATCTACCTTCCTCTGAGTGATATACCCTCTTGCATCAGGCCTTTGATCATGCGCATCACCGCCCGAACGATGATCATCGTAATGTCGGGGTCTGTAGGGCCCACTCCGCGGAGGAGTACGCGAACGGCGACGATCTTCGGGATGAGACCGAATGGAAAGCGGATTCCGACTCCGGTCCCTGGAACGATCCTTCCAGAGGCTGCCCCCTCTGCGACGCTGGTGAGAGTCGGGACTGAAAACCGACCGATGTGTGTTCGCTTGAACGGGACTGTTGTGGATCTTGTTGTGCGACTGGGAGACCGCCGAGTTTTGCTGTTGCGCCGTATGTAACAAGGCACGGATCTGCTCAATTCCTCTACCAGCCTTTGAATCAGTCGGCTGGAGAGAATCAACGATCCTTGCGGCTGCAGCCAAGTTGAGGATGGGTGTGCGGAACACCTCGACGTTGCTCTGGCGAGCGCGTCGACCGGAAGAACGAGGGTGCTGACGACGAGCGCCGGATGATTCTCCGATCTCACCCTTGTTCCGACCAGTCCCGAAGGGACTTTCGTGGGAATCGGCCATGAGTACTTCAGCTGCAGGCCCGTGACCCTGATACTCAGAAGGTAGTTCAGTCGGAACTGACTCCAAGCACTGGGATGACCACGGGACCACAACCGATTCGAGCACCGCCACTTGAGAGGACATGTTTCGTCGCGCTCGGGCGTGTCGCACCCAACGCTGGAGCCGCGAGCGACCGGATCGCTTGTTGCGGCGCGTGACGGGGGCGAAGGTCGACACCGGGGTCGATGGCTGGAGAAGAAGAACGCCGCAGGAACTGGCACGGAAGTGTGTAGCCCCGTGACTCGGAAGCATCTCGATGTCGAGGGGCGCATCCTGAAGCCATGCCGAATCGTCGGCGATGAAGGAGAGTGCACCGAAGAGGATCTCATGACCCATGCACAGATCTCCGCCGGATGACATGACGAAAAGATGAAATCGCAAACTCGCCGGAGGTCGCTTAGACGCCTGCCCCACGGAGGACTACACCCAGTGGGTGCACTAGGCGTGCCCCCACTCGTACCATTCGGGCAGATCAGCTCTCATCTGTAGAGATTATGGAAAATACATATAAAGACAACTGCCGGTGCAAGCACTCGGCAGAAGTCTCGGGGACTACACCCACTGGGTTCACTCGGAGTGAACCCACTAGAAAATTAACCTAATATATCCGAGTATCTCGCCAAAACCCCCAGTGGGCACCAAGAGGAATGTAAACACTTACTAGCGCACTTACTCGGATATCATCCCGAAGCTCCAAGCTCTTCTTGTACAGGGACGCAACGGAGTCATATGCTCCCTTGGCTTCGCCCACCATCAGCTCCACTTGTACCATGGCGTCCTTGGCGGCTCCTACTTGATCTTCCGGGAGGCGTCGGGCATCATATTGAACAGTCGACGGACCCGGCGTGGCAAAAGGCGCCCTAGGTATCCCGAGCTCCCTGAGCATCCCGAGCTCTGCTCCAGTCGGTTCCGCCGTGAAGACCACCGTCTCAGTCGGCGGCACGCTCATGGCGGGGTTGGCAGTAGGTTGGATAACCCCAAGGTGGGCGCTAACTATCGTGGGTATAAGTCTGACAGTAGAAGTACGGGGTACGAAAGTATATGGGCAGAGCCTTAGCTACGGCGAGGATGTATGAGTTCAGGCCCCTCTACGGTGGAGGTAAAAGCCCTACGTCTCAGTGCTCTTGGGAGCTTTGTGTCGAGTGAATAAAGGGATTACAGCAAGTGCCAACCCCTGTACCAGTGGTGAAGGGCGGCTTATATAGAGTGTGCTTCCCTTCATAATGGTCCGGTGGACACGGGTGGAGTAGTGGCGAGTAAACGTTGGCGTTACTGTTAACGTAAACCTTAAATGCTAGTTATGGTGTATGAAAACCTATGACCGTTGCCCTCCTGGGGGGTTACGACGTACAGAGTGGATTCCAGTCGGTACGTTAGATATGCTCCGAGTGGATCGTCGCCGACTGGATGATGGGGGCGTCCTTGGTTCAGTCGGAACTGTCTAAGGGCCTTGTCCTCTATGAAGGGTAGTCCTTGGGTAGGACCTATAGGGCAGACCTATGACCCTACCCTGGGACTATAACCCCATCAGAGACAAAAAGGAGGAGATGGTCACATTGACTCGGTGTATCAAAGGGCTATGGAGATGCCCATTAATAGATATCAATGTGAATGAGTAGGGATTGCCATACAAAGGATGCACTAGAGCTATAAGTATGTGAAAGCTCAAAAGGAGAACTAGTGGGTGTGCATCCAACTTGCTTGCTCATGAAGAACTAGGGCAATTTGAGGAAGCCCATCATTGGAATATACAAGCCAAGTTATATAATAAAGATTCCCACTAGTAATATGGTGGTGACGAAGCAAGAAGCTCTCAATTATGAAGAACATGGTGCTATTATGAAGCACAAGTGTGGAAAAAGATAGTAGCATTGTCCCTTCTCTCTTTTTCTCTTTTTTTATTTGGGCTCTTTGGCCTCTTTCCATATCTCTCTTTTTTTTGTGGGCAACTTTGGCCTCTTTTTTTATTTCCTCACATGGGACAATGCTCTACTAATGATGATCATCACACTTTTATTTACTCGCAGCTCAAAGCTTAGAACGATGATGACTCTATAGGAAATGCCTCCGACAGTGTACTAGGATGTGCAACGATCTAGCTTGGCGTATGACGTTGAAACATCTCGCTAGCTATCTAACGATCATGCAATGGCAATATGAGAGTGACGGCACAAGTCATGAGACAGAACGGTGGGAGTTGCATGGCAATATATCTCGGAATGGCTATGAAAATGCCATAGTAGGTAGGTATGGTGGCTGTTTTGAGGAAGGCATATGGTGGGTTTGTGCACCGGCAAAAATTGCGCGGTACTAGAGAGGCTAGCAATGGTGGAAGGTCAAAGTGCATCTATACCATGGACTCACATTAGTAATGAAGAACTCACATACTTGTTGCGGAAGTTTTTATTAGTAATCGAAACAAAGTGCTAAACGCATACTCCTAGGGGAAGGGTTGGTAGGTGTTAACAATCGCGCGATCCCGACCGCAACACAAAGGATGACAATCAATAGATCAATTATGCTCCGACTTCCTAACATAGCGGTTCACCATACGTGCATGTTACGGGAATCACTAACTTCAACACAAGTATTTCTAGATTCACAACACCCTACTAACATAACTCTTAATATTACCAAATCCACGTCTCAAAACTAATTGAGAGGAATCAAACTTCTCTTTCTACTCAATGCACATGAAGATGGAAGTTTTCGTATCCTCTTTGGGTACCTATAACCTTTGGGACTACTTTCATAGCACAAACCAACTACCAAGTCACGCACCATCGTGCTCTAAAAGATCTAAGTGATTCACATAGAGAAAAATTATCTAGCTCAAAGATATAAGTGAAGCACGATGAGCATTCTAGCAAAATCACAATGAGTGCATGTCTATCTCAAAAGGTGTGCAGCAAGGATGATTGTGACTCAACAAAAAGAAAAGACTCCTACGATACAAGACGCTCCAAGCAAAGCACATATCATGTGGTGAATAAGAATATAGCTTCAAGTAATGTTACCAATGGATTGAAGACGAAAGAGGGGATGCCTTCCCGGGGCATCCCCAAGCTTAGGCTTTTTGGTGTACTTGAATTTGTCTTGGGATGCCTTGGGCATCCCCAAGCTTGAGCTCTTTCCACTCTTTATCCCTTTGTCCATGAGAACATCACCCAAAACTTCAAAACTTCACAACACAAAACTTAAACAGAAACCTGTGATATCATTAGCACAAGAAAACAAACTACCACCTCTTTAGGTACTGTAGGAAACTTGATTTCTATTTATATTGGTGCTAGATTACTGTATTCTCACTTTTCCATGGCTAGTACCCCCCCCCCCCCCGATACTATCCATAGTTTCATCAAAACAAGCAACCAACTCAACAAAAACAGAATCTGTCAAAAACAGATCACTCTGAAGCAATCTGTATACTTCGTATACTTCTGTTATCTCAAAACTTCTGAAAAATTACGACTGCCTGGGAAATAGCCATATAAACCAGAAGTAAAAAGAATCAACTCAAAATCTCTTTCTGAATAAAAATTAAAAATAATCTCGTGAGCAAAAAGTTTCTGTCTTTTTCCAGCGGGATTAAACAACCATCACCAAGACTAGTCATAAAGGTTTTGCTTGGCTCAAACACAAAAAGAAACACAACAGACACAACCATAACAGAATTATGATGGTGTGGATGCAACAAAATAGAAAGAAAAAGATAAATTCATTGGGTTGCCTCCCAACAAGCGCTTTTCTTTAAAGCCTTTTAGCTAGGCATTGATAATTCAATGATGCTCACACAAAAGACAAGAATTGAAGCACAACGAGAGCATCATAAAGCATGTGAAAATCACATCTAAGTCTAACATACTTCCTATGAAAAGGCATTTTATAGGAAAACAGATTGTCAAGACAACCAATAGTTACCAAATGCAAGGAAGAAGAAAGAGACAATAGCAATCTCAACATAACAAGAGGTAATTTGGTAACATGAAAGTTTCTACCACAATATTTTCCTCTCTCATGGCAATTACATGTGGGATCATAATCAAATTCAACAATATAGCTATCACCAAGGATATTCTTTTCATGATCCACATGCATGCAAAGTTTACGCTCTTCAAAAATAGTGGGATTATCATCAACTAAAGTCATGACTTCTCCAAACCCACTTTCAATATTATTGCAAATATCATATTCATCATGAGCCTTAAACAAATTTTCAAGATCATAAGAAAAATCATTACCCCAATCATGATCATTGCAACAAGTAGAGGGCATAGCAAAACTAGCATCCCCAAGCTTAGGGTTTTGCATATTTTTAGCATGGTTGTCATTAATAGAATTTATAATGAAATAATTGCAATCATGCTTTTCATTCAAGGAGCACTCGTGAATCACTTCATAAATTTCTTCATCACGATTTTCAGATTCACGCATCTCAAGCAAAACTCCATAGAGAAAGTCAAGTGCACTCAACTCACTAGCAATTGGTTCCACATAAGTGGATCTCTTAAAGAGATTAGCAAGTGGATGAGGATCCATATCACTAGATTTTCAGCAAGCGAAGATGCAAGCATATTGAAGGCACATAGCACACAAGCAAGGGAAAGGCAAGCGAAAAAGGCAAATATTTTTGTAAATTTTTGTTTCTCAGAAGTGGGGGAGAGGAAAACAAGAGGCAAAAAAAGGAAATGAAAGAGATGAGTTTGCGACACTTACTTGGATGAGTTCTTGACTTGATCCTCCCCGGAAACGGCACAAGAAATCCTTCTTGCTACTTCTCAAACAACAGCGCCAAAAATTGACACGTTGACGGAGACTTTCTTGCGTTGGTTTTTCCCTTGAAGAGGAAAGGGTGATGCAGCATAGGAGCATTAAGTATTTCCCTCGGTTTGAGAACCAAGGTATCAATCCAGTAGCAGAATATCGTCAAGTCCAAAGTACCTGCGCAAAAACAAAAGAGCTTGCACCCAACGCTATAAAGGGGTTGTCAATCCCTTCAAGATTGATTGCAAAGTGAGATCTGAAGGCGGAAAGTGCAACGAAGTAAAAGAGTAAGGCTGAAAATATGGTGTGAAGTAGACCCGGGGGCCAATTGTTCACTAGAGGCTTCTCTCAAAGTAGCAAATATTACGGTGGGTGAACAAATTACTGTCGAGCAATTGATAGAACCGCGTAAAGTCATGACGATATCTAAGGCAATGATCATACATATAGGCATCACGTCCGGAACAAGTAGACCGATACTTTCTGCATCTACTACTATTACTCCACACATCGACCGCTAGCCAGCATGCATCTAGTGTATTGAGTTCATGACAAACAGAGTAACGCCTTAAGCAAGATGACATGATGTAGAGGGATAAACTCAAACCAATGATGAAAACCCCATCTTTTTACCCTTGATGGCAACAACACGATGCGTGCCTCGCTACCCCTTCTGTCACTGGGTAAGGTCACCGCACGGTATGAACCCAAAACCAAGCAATTCTCCCATTGCAAGAATCATAGATCAAGTTGGCCAAATAAAACCCACAACTCGAAGAGAATTACAAGGATATGAAATCATGCATATAAGAGATCAGAAGAAACTCAAATAAGATTTATAGATAATCTAATCATAAATCCACAATTCATCGGATCTCGACAAACACACCGCAAAAGAATATTACATCAAATAGATCTCCATGAAGATCATGGAGAACTTTGTATTGAAGATCCAAGAGAGAGAAGAAGCCATCTAGCTACTAGCTATGGACCCATAGGTCTATGGTGAACTACTCACGCATCATCGGAGAGGTCATGGTGTTGATGAAGAAGCCCTCCGTATCCAAATCCCCCCCTCCGGCGGGGCACCAGAACGTGCCCCAGATGGGATCTTACGGAGACAGAAGCTTGCGGTGGCGGAGAAGTACTTTCGATGATCTCCTGATTTTTCTAGGATTTTAGGGAATATATAGGCGAAAGACCTAGGGCAGGTGAGGCCTAGAGAGCCCACAAGCCTGGGAGGCGCGGGCCCCCTGGCTGCGCCATGAGGGCTTGTGGGGTCCCTGGTGACCCTCTGCCTTGGTTCTCAAGTCTCCTGATCGTCTTCTGTTTTGGAAAAAATCTTTTCGGAAGTTTTATTCCGTTTGGACCCCGTTCAAAATTCTCCTCTGAAAAGGGTCAAAAACACGGAAAAAACAGGAACTGGCACTTGGCACTGAGTTAATAAGTTAGTCCCAAAAAGATATTAAAGGCATACAAAACATCCAAAGTTTGACAAGATAATAGCATGAAACCATAAAAAATTATAGATACGTTGGAGACGTATCAGCAGTGAATTTGGAGAACCATCATTATCTCATCTCGAAGATTAACCCCCACTCGATTCAAGCGATTGTAGCACTCAGACAATCTGAGCACATGCTCAAAGATTGAGTTTTTCTCCCTTACTTTGTAGACAAAGAATCTTGTCGGAGGTCTCATACCTCTCAACAAGGACACGAGCATGAAATCCCAATTTCATCTCTTGGAACATCTCATATGTTCCGTGATGTTCAAAACGTCTTCGACGCCTCAATTCTAAGTCGTTAAGCATTATTCACTAAACTATCACGTAGTCATAAAAAACGTGTATGTCAGATGTTCGCAACATCCACACACGACGCTCGAGGTTCAGCACACCGAGCGGTGCATTAAGGACATAGGCCTTCTATGCAGCAATGAGGACAATCCTCAGTTTACGAACCCAGTCCGCATAATTGCTACTATCAACTTTCAACTAAATTTTCTCTAGGAACATATCTAAAACGGTAGAGCTACAGCGCAAGCTACAACATAATTTGTAAAGACCTTTTTGACTATGTTCATGATAATGATTTCAATTAATCATATTACTTAAGAACTCCCACTCAAATAGACACCCCTCTAGTCATTCGAGTGGCGCATGATCCAAATCCACTAACTCAAGTCCGATCACCACGTGAGTTGAGTTTAGCTTCAATGGTGAACATCTCCATGTTGATCATATCAACTATATGATTCATGCTCGACCTTTCGGTCTCTTGTGTTCCGAGGCCGTGTCTATACATGCTAGGCTCGTCAAGTTTAACCTGAGTGTTCTGCATGTGCAACTGTTTTGCACCCGTTGTATGTGAACGTTGAGTCTATCCCACCCAATCATCACGTGGTGTCTCGAAACGACGAACTGTCGCAACGGTGCACAGTCGGGGAGAATACAATTTTATCTTGAAATTTTAGTGAGGGGTCACCTTATAATTCTATCATCGTTCTAAGCAAAATAAGGTGCATAAAAGGATTAACATCACATGCAAATCATAAGTGACATGATATGGCCATGATCTTGTGCTTCTTGATCTCCATCACCAAAGCACCGGCATGATCTTCATCATCACCGGCGCCACAACATGATCTCCATCATTATGCCGCCATCGAGGTCGCCGTGCTATCTATTCTATTACTACTAAATCTACTACCTAGCAATATAGTAAACGCATCTGCAAGCACAAACGTTAGTTTAAAGACAACCCTATGTGTTGGGGATATTACATGTGGGTAACCCGCCCTTAGTGGGCCGGGTCACCAAAGGGGCGACTTACCATTTACCGCGCGTCCCGTGGCCCAGAAGCTGGATGATGGTTCAAGAGGTCGTGTGGATGATGGATTACCAAGAAAGCTCCTGATCGTGGGGGACGCGGCGACTTAGAGATAAGGAAAGCCACAAAGAGTAGCATGGCAGGACTTTGTAAACCCTAGGGCCTCGACCTGTATATAAAGTCGAGTCTGAGGGAGAGGTCAGACGAGTTGGAGAGAATCGAGAGCTAGGTCAGGCGAGTTACGCCCTCCTTGTAATCGAAACCACCATTAAACCACACAAAGGAGGACGTAGGCTTTTACCTCCTCACGAGGGGCCGAACCTGGGTAAATCTGAGTCTCGCTTTCGCTCACCCCCTTCGAGTCGCCACCAAGGTGTGATGGCTCCATCTCTAAGTCCTTTCATGAGGACATCTGTCGTGACAAAACCACAACAGTTGGCGTCCACCATGGGGCTAGCGCATGGTGGAATTGATTTCTCGAAGGGAGCCCTACCGGGGTTAGAAAGCTATGCGCTCGGCATCATGACTAAGAGTCACCGCGGGAAGTACTACATCGACAACTCACTGTGGTATTCAAAGGCCGATTCAGTCGAATCTGGCTACCGAGTCCCCTTCGGCAAAATCAACGTCTTCATCGGCATGATTGGGACGCCCGTGCCTGAGCCGGACACCTCCACCGACATCGTCGAGCCAGCCAGGTACGTCCTCCCCGTCACACGATGAGACAGAAGTCGCCATGCTTTCATCGGTTTTACGTAGGGGAACGACGTACAAAACGAAGTGGCGGGTCAGGAGATCACCCCCGTCAATTCTGATGGCGATTCGTCCATGAGCGAGACAGATTCGGTCTGCCCTCTTGAGGAAGGACAGCTCGGGGGGTTGTCGTTGGCAATGGATCCCTCGGTCTTCGAGAGGTCCCGCTGACAAATCGCCATCTACATGGCGGGGTCAGTGCAGCCTCATTAAAATCCAACCGGTAATAACGAGACTAGTGGGACGTCCAAACCCCCAGCACAAACCATGGCGGAGCTAGCGGCGAAGGTCGCCAGCCTCATGGCAACCACCGTCACGTTTGAGAATCAGGAGTCTGTCAATGCCGAGCTAGCTAAGTTGCGGGAGGCAATGGCCAAGGCACAGCGGGACATGGAAGCAGAAGCCGCGAGGGTGGAGACGCAGCAGGCCGCGATCGCACCACAGACGAAGCGGCTGAACACCGAAGGCTGGCGGCTCGAGAGGCAGCAGCACGTGTCCGACGCCGTTCACCAAAGGAGGCACCACGGGCGCATCCCGGCCGACTTATATCCAACTCGCCTTTTCGACACCCCGCGCACCCCTCGGGCGGGTCCTGATCGGCCTTTACAAACCGTCCTGAGGGGAGGAGCGGTTCCACCGCCCAATCTGCCGCCGCCTCAGCCAATGGACGCCCATGCGACTCGGTTCCATACGCCACGGGGTCACTTCTCGAATCCCGTAGACAATGTGCTGGTGGCAACCCGCCACCCGGAGTCCCTTCCGATCTACGGAAACACCCCGGCCGAGATAGAAGCCAGAAACGCCATCGAGATGCTAAAGACGGTCGTGGTTCAGCACGCACAATATTCTCATAGCCTTGATCGGCTTCACTCCATGCCTCAGGCGAGTCACACCAGAAGCCGCCATGAGGACTTCCCCGCAGTAACCAGTGGGCCCCGGCGATTCCCTCAACACGACCCACTCGGGATGCCCGACACGCGAGCCCAAGATATCGTGGATGCGGCGCGAGCCGCGCGTCAAGTAGAGCCAACAGCCGCGGCGGGTCAGGTTTACCCGGCTAACATGCCATCACCTCCCGCGCCCCAGGACGCCGGGGGCAAGCACATCGGGGTATCATGCCTTGCACCGGTTTTGCGCAATGAGCAAATGCCGAAGGACTTCAAAGGGCCGCGGAAGGTCCCTAATTACTCACCAGATCTCGAGCCGGGATCATGGATCGAGAGTTACGAGCTGGCGATGGACATGCTCGACGTAAATGAGGCGGTTTGCGCTAAGTACTTCACTATGATGCTTGAAGGGACGGCACGTGCGTGGTTGGAAAACTTGCCGCCCAACTCCATCAACACTTGGGCGGAGCTAAAGGAGCGCTTCATCAAGAATTTCAGAGGGACCTGCAAGCGCCCGATGACTATCGTCGACCTACATCACTGCGTCCAGCGGCCGGATGAGTTGCCCCACCATTGGACCCGGCGAGTCGTGGAAGTTATCCATTCGTCGGAAGGCATCTCGGCGGCTCAGGCGGTGTTGATCCTGGAGAAGAACTACCATTACGAACCTCTGGTACTAAAGCTAGGGCGACTTAAGCGAAAGGTACAAGACATGGGTGAGTTAATGGATACCCTTACCAGGTATGTTGAGTCGGACAACACCAAGGATCCTGGGGAGGACGACGACAAAGTTAGTACCGCCAGGAAGGGTGAGTTACACAAGGACCATCCTTAGTTTCAAGGTCGGGGAAACCACCACCATGGTGGGCACGGCAAGAAGAGACAACAGGAAGGTCCTACGGAATTTGTCGCTAATAGTAATACCGGCAACGGAAACCCACGTCACAAGAAGTGGGGCTTTAGTGGGAAGAAGCCATGCAATTATCACGAGATGCTTAAAGGCCCATGTCCGCAGCATGCCACGGCGGAGGGACCGGCGACTCACTCGTGGGAAGATTGCTATGTGATGCAGGAATTTCGGGCCGAGGCGCTCAGAAGAGGTCAAGGTGGCGAACAGAGCCAGCGACAGGAACAATCTGACGCATCCGGGTCACGCCAGGTCACGTTCCGTGGTTTTCCTAACCAAGGACCACAAGGCGGTTCACAGCCCAACGCTGGCCAGTACCAAGTTCACAACCAGCGGTACCACCCGCCGGGAGTGTTCCAGCAACCCCCCTCCCCCGCCCCCGCAAGGGGACCCCCAGCGACAGGAAGATCACGGTGGGTTCCAGAATAACCCCAAACAATTGAACAGCGGGCAGTACCACGTGTTCACTGATGTCAACTGTTCTTCCCCTTTGCAACGGCACCAGAAGAATGTTGTTAGCACTCTCCGGCAATCGAAACTAGAAGAATGTTGTTGACGGCCCACAAGCGCATGGGATCGTAGCAGTTTTCGAGGGTAGAGTATTCGACCCAAGTTTGTTGATTTGCACGACGGGAGGTGAGAGAATACTCTCAAGTATTAGCAGTTGAATTGTCAGATTCAACCACACCTGAAAGATTAGTATCTGCAAGCAAAGTAGTAACAGCAAAGTAGCGAGTAACGACAGTGGCAAGGAACAGCAGTAGTGACAGCAGTAGCAAGTAGCAACAGTAGCAAGCGACAGTAGTAGCAACAGTAAAAGCACAGCAAGGCAAGTAATAGCAGTAGCAACAGTAGTAACAGCACAGCAAGACAAGTAACAGCAGTAGGACAAACTCGTAGGCAAGGGGTCGGTGATTTGTTTGGATGATATTCATCATGCAACAACTATAACACGGAGAGATATGTGGCTAGCTCCCGTTCGTCAATGTGATGTAGGCATGCATCCGTGTGTCGTAATACGTGCTTAGGGAAAAGAACTTGCATGACATCTATTTTCCATCCCTCCCGTGGCAGCGGGGTCCAAAAGGAAACTACGGGATATTAAGGTTCTCCTTTTAATAAAGAACCGAACCAGCGCATTAGCACTTGGTGAACACATGAACTCCTCAAACTATGGTCATCACCGGGAGTGGTTCTGGTTATTGTCACTTCGGGGTTGCCGGATCATAACACATAGTAGGTAACTACAACTTGCAAGATCGGATCTAAAACACACATATATTGGTGACAACATAATAATTTCAGATCTGAAATCATGGCACTCGGGCCCTAGTGACAAGCATTAAGCATGGAAAAGTAGTAGCAACATCAATCTCAGAACATAGTGGATACTAGCGATCAATCCCCATCAAAACTAACTCGATTACATGATAGATCTCATCCTACTCATCACCGCCCAGCGAGCCTACGAATAGATTACTCACGAACGACGAAGAGCTTCATGGAATTGCAGAGGGAAGAAGGTTGATAATGACGATGGCGATGATTTCCCCTCTCCGGAGCCCAAGACGGACTCCAGATCTGCCCTCCAGATGAAGAACAGGTGGTGGTGGCGGCTCCGTATTGTAAACGCGGCGAAAACTTCTCTTTTTATTTTTTCTGGGACGAAAGGGGACTTATAGACCTGAGGTTGGGGGCGGCAGAGCCGTGTGGTCCCCACAAGCCTGCCCACCGCCACCACGGGGGTGGCGGAGCCAGGGCTTGTGGCCCACTGGCCCACCCCCTCAGGTGGAAATTGGCGCAGATATTTTTTATATTTTCCAAAACTGCTCCCCGTAAATTTTTAGGACGTTTGGAGAACTTTGATTTCTGCACAAAAATAACACCAAGGCAATTATGCTGAAAACAGCGTCAGTCGAGGTTAGTTCTATTCAAATCATGCAAATTAGAGTCCAAAACAAGAGCAAAAGAGTTTGGAAAAGTAGATACAATGGAGATGTATCATTCACCACCAACACCTATAAGCGGGATCATAAGGTGAAGCATAGAACCTTCAGCGTAGGTGAGCCGACGCTCCCCCGATACCTTCACTGGTCTGAGCAACCCATAATCTGGAGCAGGGAAGACCATCCACCCCGAGTAGACAACCCTGGCGACTTGGCTTTGGTCATGGCTCCCCAAGTCGGAGGGTACACCCTCTCCAAGGTCCTCATGGACGGAGGCAGCAGCATCAACATCCTATATTTCGACACTTTCCGGCGGATGAACCTCTTGGAGAAAGACATGATGCCATCATCCACGGTCTTCCATGGCATCGTCCCCGGTAAGACGACATATCCAATTGGGTGGATTAAGCTTAACGTGGCCTTTGGCACAGAGTCAAATTACAGGAGCGAGTCCCTCCTATTCGAAGTGGTCAAAATCAAGAGCCCCTATCATGCGCTATTTGGACGGCTGGCATACGCCAGATTCATGGCCCGCCCATGCTATGTTTATCTCAAACTCAAGATGCCCGGACCTAAGGGTCCTATTACCATCATCGGCGACTGGAAAATAGCTCAAGAATGTGAAGAACGAGACGCGGCTTATGCCGAGTCAGCTTGCGCGGCTGAGGAGCTCTAGTTTCACCAATCTAATGTTGACCCGGCGGACATGATGCCGCTCAGAAGGACGACCATCGATTCTGAGCCGCCCCTCAAGTTTAAACCAACAGACGACACCAAGGTTATCGACTTTACACCTGGCGACTCCACCAAGCAGTTCACTATTGGGGCGGGTCTCGACCCCAAATAGGAAAGCGCGCTCATCGAATTCATCCATGAGAATCGGGACATCTTTGCATGGAAACCTTCTAATATGCCGGGTGTACCGAGAGAATTCGCTGAGCACCAACTTAATACTGACCCTAAAGTTAAGCCGGTTTGACAGTACCTTCGCGGGTTTAATGAAAAACATTGTAAGGCGATTGGAGAGGAAGTAGCCCGGCTCCTTGCCGTCGGGTTCATCCTCGAGGTTTTCCATCCTGAATGGCTGGCTAACCCGGTCCTTGTGCTCAAGAAGAATGGCACTTTCCGCATGTGCGTTGACTACACTCACCTCAACAGAGCCTGTCCGAAGGATCCCTTCGCCCTTCCCCGCATTGATCAAATTATTGACTCGACGGCGGGTTGTGAACGTCTGTGTTTCTTGGACGCTTATTCTGGATACCATCAGATCAAGATGGCGGTGGTAGATCAGGAAAAGACATCCTTCATAACCCCGTTCGGAGCTTTCTGTTACGTGTCCATGCCGTTTGGGCTCAAGAGTGCGGGGGCGACTTATCAGCGCTGCATCCAAAATTGCTTGCACAACCAGATAGGCTGTAATGTCCACGCTTATGTGGATGACATCGTGGTCAGGTCTCACCGAAAGGAGTCGCTTTTGGAGGATCTCAAGGAAACCATTGACAACCTGCGTGTTTACCAGATGAGGCTTAATCCCACCAACTGTGTCTTTGGTGCCCCCGCGGGGAAGTTATTGGGTTTCTTGGTGTCGGAACACGGCATTGAGGCCAACCCGGACAAGATTGAGGCAATTACATCACTAGGGAAACCAGCCAACGTTAACCAGGTCCAGCGTATGGCGGGTCGAATCGCAGCTCTGAGCCGCTTTATAAGTCGCCTTGGGGAGAAGGTCATCCCTCTCTACCAGTTGCTCAAGAAAACTGATCGTTTCTATGGACGGACGAAGCTAATGAAGCTTTTGAAGCCTTGAAGCGGCGAACGCTCTTTCCCGCCTTGGTTCACAACGTAAGCCAGTTCCTCCCAATGTCTTTTTGGATATATTACATAACCCTTCGGTGAAACTGCCTTCAGAGCAAGATTTAGCGGTACCGGACCCCGAGTCTCAACTCATGGCGGCTCTTCACGCTACTCCAGACTGGGCGATTCCTTACATGGCATACCTCACCACAGACGAGTTACCAGCCGACGAGTTATTAGCTCGCCAAATCGTCCGTCGGTGTAAATCCATGGTCACACACAATGGCGAGTTACACAAACGAAGCACCTCGGGGGTATTTCAAAGATGCGTCTCTTCTGAAGAAGGATGTATGATCCTCAATGGGATCCGTGTGGGCGACTGTGGTCATCATGCCGGGTCCCGATCCTTGGTTTCTAAGGCCTTCAGACATGGGTTTTATTTGCTGACGGCTCACGCAGACGCAGAGGAGATCGTTCGTTGATGTGATGGCTGCCAAAAGTTTGGACGCCAGATGCATGTGTCGGCTCAGAAAATTTGCGGATGATACCAATCACTTGGCCATTCGCAGTCTGGGGGCTTCATATGGTCGGCCCTTTCAAGATGTCTTCCACCAAAAAGACTCACCTATTGGTGGCGGTTGAGAAATTTACCAAATGGGTGGAGGCGGAACCTATTAGCAGTTCTGACGTAGATACGGCCGTCAAATTCTTGAAGAAGCTGATTTTCAGATTCGGATATCCTCATAATATCATTACCGACAATGGTACTAATCTATCCAAAGGTGCAATGCAAGAGTTTTGTTCACGAGAGCATATCCGTCTTGATGTTTCCGCGGTTGCACATCCCCAGTCTAATGGACAGACAGAGAGGGCGAATCAGGAAATATTGCGGGGGGTTAAGCCTCGGCTCATGGTACCTTTGGAATGCACTCCAGGATGTTGGGTTGAGGAGTTGCCGTCAGTACTGTGGAGTATCAGGACAACTCCAAACCGCTCCATAGATTTTACTCCTTTCTTTCTGGTCTACGGAGCAGAAGCGGTGTTACCGAGTGACATCAAACACGATTCCCCATGAGTTGCCGCCTACGTGGGACAGGACAACTAGTTGGCGCGACAAGACTCGCTGGATGCCTTGGAGGAGGAACGTGACTTGGCCGCATCACGATCGGCGATTTACCAACAGACTTGCGACATTACCATAGTCGCCGGGTCAAGAGCCGGGCTTTCCAAGAGGGCGACTTGGTGCTCCGTTTGATTCAGTATCATACTGGTATGCACAAGTTATCACCTCCATGGGAAGGACGTTTGTCGTCAGTAAGAATCTTCGGAACGGCTCATACTACTTGGTGGATCTTCGCCCAGATCGGCCAACTACACAGGTTGAGATAACTCGCCCCTGGAACATAGCCCATCTGCGGCCTTACTACACTTAGAGCCATGAGCTCCCCTTTTTTCTTTATTAGTTTTTAGAAAATTATAATCCATGAATTATGAAAGCAATAAAGCCGGCACCCACGAACTTCGGGGTCTCTCGCCGTTTCAGCTTTTGAAAGCATGAGTTTTTATTGTTCTATAAGTCGCCCAAACAAGGACGCTATCAAAGTCAAAGAGCGTAAGTCACCATCCTGCGCTTACTTCAAAACTAGGCTTTGATAAAGCCAAAGAGGACCAACGTTGCCATGTTGCACGGTTCAAAATAGGCACCTTATATGGTTTTGAGAATTAAGCCGGCTTACTTGGGGGCTACTAGTCCCCAAGTCGTTTTGCAGTAAGAGCATATACACTTTTGTGATCCTATGCCTGGTTTCTTCCTAAATCATAGGTCACTTGTGGGCTTCCACTCATTGAGTTCAGCCTGAATACCCTCTTGGCTAGCGAAAAATTACCGGATTACAAATGGTTCTACTGGACTATGTGTTGAACAAGTCGCCACATGGACCTATGTACTCACGGCGAGTCAATTCGTTATTTGGACCCTGAACTCGTCTTGGTTAAAACATAAAAGGTACCGGCCAGAGTCACACATGGGAAATAGAGAAACCATTGGTTCATTGAACCTGCTTCACGAAAGCTTGACTCGTGCCTGATTAGCCGGTCTAAAACAACAAGGCTTTTTGCAAAAGTTTTCTAAGGGTAACACTAGAGTTTTGCAAACTCGTCTTATCCTATCGAAACTCACTAAGTCGATAAAATTTTACATCTTGATGGCCAAATCACGAGGTTTCTTAAATATCTTTGAGTCGGCTTTTGATTACAACTCGCCCCGACTCATTTTTTTAACCATTATTTGCCATAACCCGGGGGTTGATCTATTATTTGCCATAACCCGGGGGCTGATCTATTTTTTATCATAATCGAGGGGGCTGGTCTATTCTTGGCCATGCACTCACGGAGTCGGCTTCTGTTTTTTCCTAACACATCAGGTAAAAACTTGTTTGTCAAATTATGACATTCCCTAGTTTATCAAAATTGCAGGCAAGTCATGCATAGATTCAAGGACTAGACAGTGGTTCCATCAAAAGGCGAGTCATGCATAGATTCAAGGAATAACAGTGTTTCAATAAAAAGGTACTACTGCCTGATTGTTTTTCCACAAACACTAACAAAGCTATTACATGGCTTGCGTGGCCAAAATGGGTGTCATCCCCCAGTGAAGAAAGGATTCGTTGACAAATCAAGTCGCCGCCGAGTCACCTTGCCTTGAGCTCTCCCCGACTTCGATTCGTAAGTCGCCCAGTTTCCAATTACACTTGGACAGGGCAACGAACTCATCGTCATCATCAAGAAAGAGAGATAGGTCCATGTCAAGATCAAAAGGATTCTTGGGTCAGCGAGGAACCAAGCTAGCAATTTCATATGAGGGAGGCGTCACCTTCTTTTTCTTCTCGTCATAGGCGGCTTGGTATTTACTCAAATCTAAGCTGGCTGTCAGTTGAGTCACCGCATAACGAGATTCTATGATAACTCGGTGGTAGTCCACCTCGGTGAATTCTGACCCGTCATCCTTTAGCTCAGGGTAGCCGGCGGCTATTTCTTTGGGTTTGAGCTCCAGGGCATAAGCTAAGCACCGACTCAGGGTGTTCAAAACTCCCTTCCGGGCGGCTGAACTTTTTAGTTCCTCTATCTGAGGAGGCAATGTAGACACGAAGCCGAGCATGTGCTTGATGGTCCTGATTGGCTCCTTGCTACCCATCACCGCCTTAATCGTCAGCACGCCCCCAGTGTATAGTTGCTCAGGGAAGGTATAAATGGCTTTTAACTTCATCATGCAGTCGTCTCGAAGATTGGCGGCTCATGCACCTGCAAAGGACACATCAATATTTGATAATTTTGATACCATAGTAATTAGTAAACAGTCAAGAGCTAATGCTTACCAAACATAGCGACAGTCATGTTGGAAATATGTTTATTTAAGACGGAAAGCTCTTGCTGGGCGGCTTCCAGTTTTTCCTCAGCCTGCTCGGCACGCTTAAGAATGGCGGCTTGGTCAGCCTTGGCTTTCTTCTCAAGTTTTTGCTGGTCAGCTTTCATCTTCTCCAACTCAGCCTGAATTAAGCGGTATTTCTTCTCCAACTCGGAGTGTGCATCTTGTTGTTCAGCCAAATTTTTCTTTAAGTCGGCTATAGCCGACTCATTCTGGGTCACATACTCCTGCACATTAAAATTGGGGAGACAAGTTTCAGCATTACTGCAAGCAATACTCCTGATACTTGGGGGCTAATGTATGATTTTCTTCAAAATCATACCATATTCAAAGACCCGACTCATCTTTCAAAAGATGACACGGCCCTTGGGGGCTACAAGTTGAAGTTTTTATCTAATGCAAGACCCGGCTCATCTTTCAAAAGATGACCCGGCCCTTAGGGGCTACAGGTTGAAGTTTTTATCTAATGCAAGACCCGACTCATCTTTCAAAAGATGACCCGGCCCTTGGGGGCTACAGGTTGAAGTTTTTATCTAATGCAAGACCCGACTCATTTTTCAAAAGATGACCCGGCCCTTGGGGGCTACAGGTTGAAGTTTTTATCTAATGCAAGACCCGGATCATCTTTCAAAAGATGACCCGGCCCTTGGGGGCTACAGGTTAAAGTTTTTATCTAATGCAAGACCCGGCTCATTTTTCAAAAGATGACCCGGCCCTTGGGGGCTACAGGTTGAAGATTTTTATTATATTCAAGACCCGTCTCATCTTTTAAAAGATGACCCAGCCCTTGGGGGCTACAGGTTGAAGATTTTTTATATTCAAAGACCCGACTCATCTTTCAAAAGATGAGCCGGCCCTTAGAAGGCAAATGGGTGAAGTAAAATACATAAACAGGCGTACCTCATGCCTAATCCTCATAAGGCGAATCAAGCTCTTGTTCATCTCATAATCCCTCTACAGATGACTTGCGAAGCCGGAACAAAGTTGGTCAAATTCTAGCTTCTCATATTGGGGGAGCTTGAATTTGTCTGTGTCTTCATCAGGAGAAGGGCGAGTTTCCTTGGAGGTATGCTTGGAAAGTACTGCAATCGGAGGAGTGGAATAGCTAGTACCGGTGACCACGACGTCGTCTGGATCGTTAGTCGCCTTGAGAGGGCTTGGCGGGTTACCCTTATCAGCGGTTTCCTTCAAAATAATGGGCGAGTCATCCCGGGCTTCGGGAATGTCGTCCGCAGGAATATCATGAGCCGCCGTTTGCTCTTCATCAGTCTCAGGGACACAGGTGCTCGTGCTCAAGGCGTCAGATGTTTTGGGAGCAGAAGATAGGTCGCCGGTTTTCCTTCTCTTCGCTTGTGCTCTGCGACAAAAGCACCAAGATTAAAAGCACATATCGTTGTTTAGAAGAAATTGGGATTAACAAAGAGACTCACCCTTGGACACGAATCATAGGCAGGAGAGCTGATATTGCCGAGTCGCCAGATGTAGGGGGAGAAGTCTGATAGAACAAAGGCTTGAAGTTAAAGAGGCGGCGAGTCACATTTTATACAAGAAAGGGTATGATAAAACAAAAGTGTACCTCACTGGTGCATTTCCGACCGATTGTCTTCTCAGGCAGTCTGGTGATTAAGTCACCAGAGCGACTACAGTTCTTGCGCTTGGGGGTATATCTTGCTTTCTTCAAAAGGAAATCAGGGTCCATATAAGCATATGGGTGAGACATGGGCACTTTTCCACAGATCCACCTGGCTAGTCTAGGAGAAGGAGAAGGTGAGTCGGAAGAAATGGAAATTACCTCGACCTCATCATCTTGGCTCTCATTGTCCTCGCCCTACACACAGGGACACATGGTATAAACATAAGTTGGAATACATAGATAATGAGTGAGGGGGAAGCCTTACCTCTGAGTGTGCTTCGTCAGCTTGTGACTCGCCAACAAAAGATGAATCTTTGGTGGCGGCTTTCTTTTTGCTTACCGTCTTCTTCTATTTTGCTGGCGGTTTGGCGGTCTTCTGGGCAGCCACTTTGGGGCCCCTTCGCCAAAATGCATCAGTTTTCTGATGAATAGAAGCAAATTTCAAACCAAGAGCATTGTTAAGCATAAAGAAGATGAAAGGCGGCTTGGATTCTTACTGGCGGCACCGAGTTGGAGCGGTAGAAGGCCTTGAGCCCAATCTTGGCACATTCTTCCAAGGTCTCACCAGTTTGTTTCTTGATGACTCCAACAATTTCGCTCTCCGAGAGTCTTTTGTGACTGAAGCACTGCCGATGGTCTACCGTACCATCATATTCATACATCAGCTCGTCTCGGCGACTCAAGGGAAGGATGTTCCATACTATCCAGCAGCGGAATAGATCGATCCCGATGAGCCCGTTGTTGGTCAGAGACTTCAATTCGGAGAAAATGGGGACAAACTCCGACTCTTCTTCCTCTGTGAGCTTCTCGGGCAGCTTGAAGTCCATGGACAGGCGATCAGCTCTGAAGCCCGGAAGAGGGTTTTCGGCAGGAGGAGAGGTATCCCGGCAGTAAAACCATGACTCGGCCCAGCCCTTGGGATGGCTGGGCAGAAGGACTATTGGAAATCCACACTCGCGGCGTCTTTGAATGTTGACTCCTCCAAGTTCATGGTTGGGACCATTGGGGAACTCGGTCTGGCGATTCAAATGGAAGAAGTTCCAAAATAAAGGAACTATGGGTTCTCTCTGCAAATATACCTCACAAAAGACCTGGAACTGACACAAGTTGTTGATGGAGTTGGGTCCCAGATCTTGAGGATGGACATTAAGGAATTGCAGAATGTCTCGGAAAAACTTCGACCCGGGCGGTTTAAAACCTTGTTCAAGATAATCAGTAAAGATGACTACTTCTCCCGCAGCGGGGTTGGGAGTCAACTCGCCCAGGGCGGTTCTCCAACCGATGGTTTCCTTATTGTCAAGAAGACTCGCCTTAACAAACTTTTCGAGGGTCGCATCATCAATTTTTGTACCAGTCGCACTTCATAATTGCCATAACTACAAAAGAGAGGGGAACGAGGCGATTCAGTAACAACTAGGAAGTATTCTAACTCGCCGATATGGGTCTGCGATATGTACGAACAGGATTTGGTGACTCGCCAAATGGGTGACATACATCATAACCCGCTATTCGGGCGATTCATGGATGTATCTTCAAAGTATTGAAACTCGCCCCTCAAATTGGAAGGGAAGGTGGCATAGCTATGGTGATAAATTTAAGTCGCTATGGAAGCAGGAGCTAAACGACGACTGTCGTGGGTATAAGCCTGGCAGTAGATGTGTAGGGTACGAAAAGGATGGGCAGAGTCCCAGCTACGGCGAGGTTGTATGAGTTCATGCCCCTCTATGGTGGAGGTAATAGCCCTACGTCTCAGTGCTCTGGGAGCTTGTTGTCGAGTGGAATATGGAATACCATGAGTTGCTAACCCCTCTACCAGCGGGGGAGGGTGGCTTATATAGAGTGCGCTGCCCTCCACAACGGTTCCGATACAGGGGTGGAGTAGTGGCGATTGAATGCGTACGTTATAGGTAACGTACGTCCTAAATGCTAATAAATGCACCTGGAAACGTATGACCATTTCCCTCCAGGGGGTTACGATGTACCGAGTGGTCTCCAGTCGGTTAGCTTGATATCCTCCGAATGCTAGTCTCCGACTGGATGATCGAGGACCTGTTACCGACTGGATGATGGGAACTCCTTAATTCAGTTGGAGCTGACAAAGGGCCTTGTCCTTTGTGAGGGGTAGTCCTTGGGTAGGACCTACAGGGCGGGCCTATGACCCTACCCTAGGACTATAACCCCATCATTAGTCCCCGAATGGATTGGGGTTGGAACGACGAAGCGATGCTTGAAGTTTGGATCCGACTGGAACGGACTTGGCTTGGGCGTTGCTTGCCTTGATCCATTTTATCTTTTCTGACCAACGATTCGAGTGGAAATCTCCGTGGAACAAACTGTCGGAAACCGAGTGCTCCCAGGGTATCTCTTGACGCGACCAGTCAACTGACAGCAGCGAATTTTCCGGGATCCTCAAATTTCGGTTTCCGCACGCTCAGCGGGGATGACGCCAGCGCGCTCAAGTAGCGCCTGACGCCTCGATCCTCGCGCCTTCAACTCCTCCACTGATATCGCCGTGGCCGGTCGAGGGATAAGGTTTCGGGGCCACCTGCCAGCGACCCAGTCGGAACCTTACTTAAATCCCGGCGGCAAGGGTTTTTCGTTACGCCCGCCGGATCTTTTGCCATTGCTTCGTTCTCCTCGCCTCCTCCAGCGCACTTAACCTCCCCACTCCTCCTCTCTCTCCACGAACTCGCAACTTCCGCCATGACCAAGGGTCAAACCAGCAAGATGGAGGCGAGGAAGAAGAAGGGGGAGGCGGCGGCTCCTGCTCAGCGGCGGCACTGGCCGTTGCCGGTGGGGTGGATTCTAGGCGACTTCCTCCCCTCCACGGTGATGGAGGGGGATCAGCTGCAGCTGGTGGAGGACGGGATGATCGTCCACAAGTCTTGGAGGCTGCCGGCTGAGAATGAGGTCGAGCCGGCACCCCGGGAGGGGGAGCGTGTCTTGCTGCGCAGCCATGTCTACCGAGGTTTCTCCCTGCCCCCGCATCCTTTCTTTAAGGGCATCATGAACCACTTCGGGGCACAGCTTCACCACTTTCCTCCGAATGCTATTGCCCATCTCTCTGCTTTCATCTTTATGTGCGAGTGTTTCCTCGGCTGCCCCCCCCCCCATTGGGGGTTGTTCAAACATATATTCTCTGCTAGATCTCAGACTATCAAACGACTCAGCCAGTCGGATGATAAAACGCATCTTCTCCAACTCTGCGGAGGCTTAGGTTTCCAGAAAAAGAGTCGGAGTAGTTATCCTGCTCTTCAGCTGAGCGAGTCGGTCAGGAACTGGCAGTCGACGTGGTTCTACTGCCAAGATGTTGCCTGTCCGAACGCCTCTTCAGGGTTGTCCCCTTTCAGCCTTGATTGTCCCGCTCCACCTAAGCAGCTCACGCTCACGAAGGCGGAGAAGCTCGACATCCAGCCCTTGGTCGACGCACTCGTAGACGTCGTCAGGAGGGGATTCACCGGCATGGATTTGCTGGAGACTTTCCTTGGTCCGCGCATACAACCACTGCAGGCTCGCGACCACGCCATGTGGCACTACTCGGGGACCGAGGACTCCACTCGGACCAACGTCCTGAGTGTGACCGAGGAGAAGGTGGCGTCGTGGGTGCTCCAGATCACTGGCGCATGCGAGAACCCCAGGGGGTCTCGGCGAGTGAGGGCTTTCAGCACGGACAATGCTCCTCCGAATCAGGTGAGTACCATGTGCCGAGCGCACGTATCTGTTTTAGTTTTACCGCTTTCTTGAATCTCTGCTTGTCGCTTGATGTCGCCGACTGTATTTCACGCAGAAATGGACCAACTGGTTTTCTCCTGTCTCGAACGGGAACCCGAACGAGGAGGAGGAAGAAGGCAGCCAAGAGGGCAGCGTGGAGAGCGCTGAGTATGTCTCCGACAGCGGGGAGTCGGAGGAAGAGACTAGCGAGGACGAGGAGGAAGACGAAGAGCAGGACTCGCCGCCTCCGCAATTAGAGCATTGGACCAAGCGCCGACATGAGCCTGCCGTTCCCTCGGTCCCTCCGGCATCTTCGAGTGCTCCGCCCACTACCCTAGTGGTCCCGAGTGCTCGGAGCACCAAGAGGGCCAGGGATGCTGCCGCTGATCCTGTGGGTCAGTCTTCCAAGGCGGCCAAACCGAGTGGGTCCAAGCCTCGGAAGGCTCTGCCGCGGATGAAGGTTCGTGTCCCCGTCACCTCCACGTAAGTGCATCGATCTTCTAATTTCTTCTGATATCCGAGTGAACTCCTGTTTATTGGTCAAATGGATTTCTCTCGACAGAGTCGCTACTTCTGCCACCTCTCTGGCACGCCAGGAGGATGACCCCATGGACACGGACAACGTCGTCTAGTCCCAGCCAGGTGCGTTGTAGCGACTTCAAATGTTTTAGACTATCGCGTCTCGAATTCTATCGTGGGTTCTGCCTCTTTCTTTTTCTGAGATCTTGCGCCGTTCGGTCTATCAGGGGCGATTTGCGCGGACGAAGGTGATCAGGGGAGATCTGAACAAGCTGCGGAGCCTGTTCTTGAGGCTCCTCCGCCTGTTGCTGCTCTCGCCGCCGACGTGCTACCGACTGAGGCGCTGCCGCCGACTGAACCGGCGCTGGTGGTTGAAGAGCCGACTGGAGCGGACCTTGGGATGCCTCAGGAACTTCTAGCGATGCCAGGCTCGTCGAATGTCGAGTTCAACATCCAGCGTCTCTCGGAGGAGCAGGTGGGAGCGGCCAAGGGAGCCATGGTGCAGGCGGAGCTGATGGCTGGAGAAGCCAAGAGGGCCTACGACTCCGTCGCATCCTTGTACCAGCGGAGCTTGGAGCTGCGGGATGATATCCGAGTAAGTGGGCTAGTAAGTATTTACTTTTCTCTTGTAACCCGCTGGGTGTTCTTGGATAGCATCTGTTGTTTGCAATGGGTTCACTCTGAGTGAACCAAGTGGGTGTAGTCCCCGAGACTTCTGCCGAGTGCTTGCACCGGCAGTTGTCTTTATACATATTGTCTTTGCTTTGGTCAGGTCTGTAAAGAATATGACCGACTGCGAGCAGTTGTGGCACTCGGAGTGCACTTACTATAAGAGTCCCCGAGAGTAATTTGTACTCAGGCCGGGTAGTATTGGCCTCATAGGCGTAGGTGGTAACATGCATCTCAATAGGGCGGGCCTGTTTGAGTTGCATGCCAGTGGGGTCACCCTCAGTGAACCCACTGGGTGTAGTCCCCGAGACCGCTGTCGACTGCTTGCGTCGGCACGGGTCTGAAGAACTTAGACTTTTATTGTTGAATTATCTGATTGTCTCTTGGTGCTGGCTGGCAAAATACTTGTGAAATGGGGAGAGCATATGAGACTCTGAGGGCGGAGAAGATTCAGTTTGTTGGTGAGCGGGATGCGTCACTGCTTGCAATGGATGGTATGAAGGTGGTTCTGGCGGAGCGAGAGAAGTCGTTGGAGGAGACTCGTGAAGCGAACAAAGTGTTGACTGAGGAAGTTGAGAAGATGGGGAAACAAAGGACTGCTCTGATGGGACAAATGAACGTGCTGAACAAACGGTGCAAAGCGCAGGAGAAATATGTCAGCGACTGGGCTCGGCAGATGATGACGCATTTGGCTGGTAAGTCCTGCTTTTTCCGAGTGCTTATGTTATGCGCGTCACACTCGGCGCTTATTGTTTGCTTGTCCTGTTGTCGCATATTTTTGCTTTGACGCTGAAGCTGAAGCAGCTGATGTGGAGCGGTCGATTCTCGAGAACGTTCCACTCGACGAGGACGCCAATCGGGATCTGCTCCGGGCGCACATCCGCGTGGGCAAAGTTGGCCCTTTCATCGGTCGACTGAGAGAAGTCGTCGGCCGAATCGAGAAGGAGCTTTGGCCAGAAGATGAGTCGTGGCAGGAGATGGAGAACCTGGTGGCTCGACTGGAGGAGATTCTGAACCGAGTGCAGTCGTGGAAGAAATCTGCAGCTCGTTGTGGTGCACATGTTGCTCTGTCCCTGGTCTGAGTCCATTGCAAGGAGGTGCGCAAGGAGAAGCTGAAGACATTGAAGGTGGCCAACACGAAGAAACTTCGATTTGAAGACTTCATGGAAACCTTCCTTGAAAGTGCCACCCGCATCGCCGACGGAATCGACCTGGACACCTTCGTGGAGCCCTCTAGTCCTGGCGCTACTCCAGACGACGCGTAAGAAAACTTGATCCTCGGTATGCCGAGTGTTGATTTGTAAGAAACTTTGGCCACTGATGTTGGCCGTCACATTCTTGTTTCGGTGTGGGTAAGCTTGATCCACACCGAGGCACTATCTTTGGTTGAACTTTGAATCGAATCTTTTGCTCTTCTGTTGCAACTTTGACTCGAGTTTTTCTTTGGCGTTTCTTGGTGAAGCCAAAGGCAAACATTCGGAACATGTCATTTGTCTTGACATCTGCATGAGCCTCATTGAGGGTCCGTGGAATTTCCGATTGGATCTGTATTGTCACCGAGTGGATCGGTAGGATCGCCGCTAGGTTGTCGAGTGCGACTATCAGGTCGCACTCGGGGCGAGTTGGTACTGATGTAGTTGTCAGTTGTTTTGAAATCCACCTGAGCCTCAATGAGGGTCTGCAACTCATGTAGATGTCAGTTGTTTACCCGAGTGTACCTATAGGATACAGTCAAAGGCATGTGGATGCTTAGGCGATTGTGCATCGCATCTAAGTCCCCGAGTGTGGCGTTAAGTGCACACTCGAAGAAAGTTAATACTTAGGCAATTCGTGATCGCAGCTAAGTCCCCGAGTGTGACGTTAAGTGCACACTCGGAAAAAGTTCATACTTAGGCGATTCTGGATCGCAGCTAACTCTCCGAGTGTGACGTTAAGTGCACACTCGGAGAAAGTTCATACTTAGGCGATTCTGGATCGCAGCTAAGTCTCCGAGTGTGACGTTAAGTGCACACTCGGAGAAAGTTCATACTTAGGCGATTCTGGGTCGCAGCTAAGTCCCCGAGTGTGACGTTAAGTGCACACTCGGAGGAAGTTCATACTTAGGCGATTCTGGATCGCAGCTAAGTCCCCGAGTGTGACGTTAAGTGCACACTCGGAGAAAGTTCATACTTAGGCGATTCTGGATCACAGCTAAGTCCCCGAGTGTGACGTTAAGTGCACACTCGGAGAAAGTTCATACTTAGGCGATTCTGGATCGCGACTAAGTCCCCGAGTGTGACGTTAAGTGCACACTCGGAGAAAGTTCATACTTAGGCGATTCTGGATCGCAGCTAAGTCCCCGAGTGTGACGTTAAGTGCACACTCGGAGAAAGTTCATACTTAGGCGATTCTGGATCGCGGCTAAGTCCCCAAGTGTGACGTTAAGTGCACACTCGGAGAAAGTTCATACTTAGGCGATTCTGGATCGCGGCTAAGTCCCCGAGTGTGACGTTAAGTGCACACTCGGAGAAAGTTCATACTTAGGCGATTCTGGATCGCGGCTAAGTCCCCGAGTGTGACGTTAAGTGCACACTCGGAGAAAGTTCATACTTAGGCGATTCTGGATCGCGGCTAAGTCCCCGAGTGTGAAGTTAAGTGCACACTCGGAGAAAGTTCATACTTAGGCGATTCTGGATCGCGGCTAAGTCCCCAAGTGTGACGTTAAGTGCACACTCGGAGAAAGTTCATACTTAGGCGATTCTGGATGCGGCTAAGTCCCCGAGTGTGACGTTAAGTGCACACTCGAAGAAAGTTCATACTTAGGCGATTCTAGATCGCGGCTAAGTCCCCGAGTGTGACGTTAAGTGCACACTCGGAGAAAGTTCATACTTAGGCGATTCTGGATCGCAGCTAAGTCCCCGAGTGTGACGTTAAGTGCGCACTCGGAGAAAGTTCATACTTAGGCGATTCTGGATCGCAGCTAAGTCCCCGAGTGTGACGTTAAGTGCACACTCGGAGAAAGTTCATACTTAGGCGATTCTGGATCGCAGCTAAGTTTTTGTTTTTGAGACCGGAGTCTGCGACCGCGGAAGAACTTTGAACCTGCAAAGAACTCAATCTGCTTTATATTATTTCACCAATACTTGTTCTTTACATTGCTTCAGTCGACGGTCACGTGTAGAAGCGCTTCAGGAGGTCTCCGTTCCATACTCGCCGCTCGTCTATCTCCCTGTCGACGTTGTAGAGTATGTATGCTCCATTGTTCAGAACCTTTGAGATGATGAAGGGTCCTTCCCAGGCAGGAGCCAACTTGTGAGGTCTTTGCTGATCCACTCGGAGCACCAGGTCGCCTGCTTGGAACGTACGACTCCTGACGTGTCGCGCGTGAAAACGCTGCAGATCTTGTTGATAAATGGTTGAGCGAGTCAGTGCCATCTCGCGCTCCTCCTCTAGAAGGTCCACTCCGTCTTGCCTTGCTTGTTCTGCTTCAGCTTCGGAGAAGAGTTCGACTCGTGGCGCATTATGAACCAAGTCACTCGGAAGGACTGCTTCTGCTCCATAAACAAGGAAGAATGGTGATCGCCCTGTAGATCTGTTCGGGGTTGTGCGGAGACCCCAAAGTACTGAAGGTAACTCGGTGACCCATGCGCCAGCGGCGTGTCCCACCTCTCGCAGGAGTCGGGGCTTCAAACCTTGAAGAATAAGCCCATTCGCCCGCTCTGCTTGTCCATTGGATTGGGGATGTGCTACAGAAGCAAAATCCACTCGGATACCTTGGCTTGCACAGAAACCTTTGAATCTGTCCGAGTCAAAGTTTGTCCCGTTGTCCGTGATTATACTGTGAGGTACACCGAATCTGGAGATGATGTCCCTGATAAACTTGACGGCTGTTGAGGCGTCGAGTTTCTTGATGGGCTTGGCTTTGATCCATTTCGTGAACTTGTCGACTGCCACCAACAGATGTGTGTATCCCCCTTGGCCTGTCTTGAATGGTCCGACTGTATCTAATCCCCAAACTGCAAACGGACACACAAGAGGGATTGTCTTCAACGCAGATGTCGGCTTGTGGGACTTGTTGGAGTAGAACTGACAGCCCTCACATCGGTCGACCATATCTTTAGCCATCTCGTTTGCCTGCAACCAGAAAAGACCAGCCGTGAATGCCTTGGCGACGATTGCTCTCGAAGAGGCGTGATGACCGCAGGTTCCCGAGTGAATATCTTCCAGGATCAGCTGCCCCTCCTCTGGGGAGATGCATCATTGGAGAACGCCTGAAACGCTCTCCTTGTACAATTGGCCATCAATGACAGTGAATGACTTCGACCTGCGGACTATCTGCCTGGCCTGGACTTCATCTTCTGGTAGTTCCTGTCTCAGGATATATGCAATGATCGGCACAGTCCAATCGGGGATGACAGTAAGAATCTCCATGACCAGATCAACCACAACAGGTACATCGACTTCAGTTGGATCTGTTGAACTCTTTGGTTGTACTGGTTCTTCTGTAAAAGGATCTTCTTTGACTGAAAGGAGGTGAAGGTGCTCGAGGCAGACGTCACTCGGGACTGGTGTCCGAGTGGATCCGAGTTTTGCCAACTCATATGCTGCTTGGTTCTTCAGTCTCGGAACATGGTGAAGTTCTAGACCTTCAAACTTATTCTCAAGATTCCTCACTGCATTGCAGTATGTGGTCATGGTGGGGTTCCTGACGTCCCACTCTTTCATCACTTGATTGACCACCAAATCCGAATCGCCGTAGACCATCAGGCGACGGACGCCGAGTGAGATGGCCATACGCAACCCGTAGAGGAGAGCTTCATACTCTGCCTCGTTGTTGGAGGAATCGAAGTGTATCTGTAGCACGTACTTGAGCTTGTCGCCCTTTGGTGATATGATCACAACGCCAGCGCCGGAGCCATTCAACATCTTGGACCCATCGAAGAACATTGTCCAATGGGCCGAGCAGATGTGGGTCGGTTGCTGTTGTTCTACCCATTCTGCTATGAAGTCAGCCAGAGCTTGAGACTTAATAGCTTTCTTGGCCTCGAACTTGATATCACACTACAGCATCTCCATTGCCCACTTCGCCACTCGGCCTGACGCGTCCCGATTGTGGAGAATTTCCGACAACGGAGCATCAGAAACGACAGACACCGAGTGGTCTTGGAAATAATGGGCCACCTTCTTCGCAGTCATGTAAATCCCGTAGGTAAGTTTTTGATAGTGGGGATACCTCTGCTTGGAAGGAGTCAGGACCTCGGAGATGTAGTACACTGGCCGCTGAACTTTGTATGCTTTGCCTTCTTCTTCTCGTTCGACTGTAAGAACAGTACCGACGACTTGATTTGTAGCCGTGATATACAGAAAAAGGGGCTCTTTACTGAGCGGAGCAGTAAGAACCGTCTGGGTGGAAAGTAGGACTTTGAGGTCGTCGAATGCGACTTGGGCTTCGTCTATCCACTCGAAAGTGTCTGATTTCTTCATGACTCGGTACAGAGGAAGTGCTTTCTCGCCGAGTCAACTGATGAACCTGCTGAAAGCCGCTAGGCAACCTGTGAGCCGTTGAACATCGTGTATTCTGACCGGCCTCTCCATTCGGACGATGGTCCCGATCTTTTCGGGGTTGACATCGATCCCTCGTTCGGAAACGAAGAAACCGAGTAACTTTCCGCTGGGAACACCGAATGAACATTTGGCGGGGTTGAGCTTGATATCGTACCTACGAAGGTTGGCGAATGTTTCTGCCAAGTCAGTCAGCAGGTCGGAACCTTTGCGTGACTTGACTACGATATCATCCATATACGCCTCCACATTCCGACCGATCTGGTCGAGGAGACATTTTTGGATCATGCGCATAAAGGTAGCTCGTGCATTCTTCAAACCGAATGGCATAGTGATGTAGCAGAAGCACCCGAATGGGGTGATGAAGGCTGTTTTTAACTCATCGGGACCACACAGACGGATCTGATGATAGCCCGAGTAGGCATCAAGAAATGACAGACGCTCGCAACCCGCAGTCGAATCGACAATTTGATCTATGCGGGGGAGCGGAAAATGGTCTTTCGGGCAGACCTTATTGAGATGCTTGAAGTCGATGCACATTCGGAGCGACTTGTCCTTCTTGGGCACCATGACAACATTCGCGAGCCACTCAGAGTGGTGAACCTCACGGATGAAGTTGGCTGCCAGCAGCTTGGCCACCTCTTCCCCGATTGCCTTCCTCTTGTGCGCGGCGGACCGGCACATGCGCTCTCGGACGGGCCGAGCGGTGGAATCCACGTGCAGTCGGTGCTCAGCCAACTCCCTGGGTACACCTAGCATGTCAGAGGGTTTCCATGCGAAGATGTCCCAGTTCTCACGGAGGAATTTGGTGAGCTCGGCTTCCTATTTAGGATCGAGGGTGGTGGAGATGTTCGTCGGGGCAGCAGTGTCGTCCGTCGGGTGAATGCTGACCTTCTTCGTCTCTCCCGCCGACTGGAATGCGGATTCAGAAGCTGGCTTCTTTGAGCGCATCAGGTCGGCTGGGTCGACTGTTTTCTTGTACTCGTCGAGCTCGAGGACGGCCATCTGCTGGTCGACGATTCTTGATCCCTACTGCAGGCACTCTTTGGCTCGCTGTCGATTGCCCATGATGGTGATCACACCCTTCGGGCCTGGCATCTTCAGCTTCAGGTATACGTAACATGGACGGGCCATGAAACGCGCATACGCTGGGCGACCCAGAATTGCGTGATAAGCGCTCTCGAAGTCGACCACTTCGAACGTCAACTTTTCCTTGCGGAAGTTCTTGTCGGAGCCGAAAACGACGTCCAACGCGATCTGGCCGAGTGACTTGGCCTTCCGTCCAGGGACAACTCCATGGAACTGCATGCTGCTCTCACTGAGTTTGGACATCGGGATGCCCATCCCCTTAAGTGTGTCGGCGTACATGATGTTCAAGCCGCTGCCGCCATCCATGAGGACTTTGCGCAGTTGGACTCCTTCCACCACCGGGTCGACGACCAGAGCCTGTCTCCTCGGGGTGGGTACATGTGCCGGATGATCCGACTGGTCGAAGGTGATCGCAGTCTGAGACCATTTGAGGAACTTGGGGTTGGTAGGGGTGGCCATCTTCACCTCTGTGTTCACCAGCTTCAGTCGACTCTTGCTCTCAACGTCAGCAAAAATCATCAGGGTTGCATGGACTTGGGGGAACGGATCCTCCTTATCCTCCTCATCCTATTCATGGTCCTTCTCACTCGGTTGTCCTTCGCTGAACCCCTGGATCAGGAGGCGACACTGTCGAGTGGTATGCTTTGCATATATGGGGTTGCCCTCTTCATCCATCTTCGTATGAACCAGACATGGCTGGTCCAGGATGGGGTTATTGAACTGCTTCTTCTTGGGGGTGAACCGAGCCTTCCCTTTGCCCTTGAACTTGGCATTGGTTACGGCTGCAGCTTCTGCTTGCGGAGCAGTCGGAGCTTTCTGCTTCTGCTTCCGAGTGTTGCCCCCATCTCCATCAGCGACTGTTTTGTGCTTGCGGCTTCGGATGCGGTCCTCTTCTTCGCCATTTGCATAGCGTGTTGCTATCTCCATCATCTTGCTCATGGAGATGTCGCCTGTTCGTCTGAACTTCAGTTACAGTTCCCTGTACCGCACGCCTGCCTTGAAGGCGCGGACTGCTTGATGCTCGGTGACGTTCTCCACCGTGTGGTAGAGAGTCGTCCAACGCTGGATGAAGTCGCGCAGGGGCTCATTCTGCTTCTGGACGCAGTGCTGGAGCTCCACGAGGCCAGCAGGGCGTTTGCACGTCCCCTCGAAGGTCTTGATGAACACTCGGGCAAGACCTGCCCAACTGTAGATGCTTGAGGGGGCCAACTGATTCAGCCACGCCCGCGCCGAGCCGTCGAGCATCAGAGGGAGGTGCTTCTTGGCGACATGGTCATCCCCTCCTCCGATCTGGACCGCCACTCGGTAGTCATCTAGCCATGTTTCCGGCTTGGACTCTCCTGTAAACTTACTGATTCCCGTCGCCAATCGGAAGTTGGGCGGGATGTCAGCCGAGCGGATGGCTCGACTAAAACATTCGGGACCAGACACGATGGTCCTGCTTCCACTTGGATGGTCCATATCGCGACCATCGCGGTGGGCTCGGCCCCTGTCGACCCTTCGCTGGGCGATACGCCCTATTGCGTCAGGCCTTGGGTCGTAAGTGTCACCGACTGAACGCCGATCATCATGATGTCGGGGCCCGTAGGGCCCACCCCGCGGAGGGGTGCGTGAACGGCGGCGATCTTCGTGATTTACGGAACGGCTACCTCCTCTGTGCCGCTGATGGGAACCAGGGCTGTGAACCGACCGATGCGTATTCGCATGAACGGAACTATTATGGATCCTGTTATGCGACTGGGAGACTGCCGAATTCTGCTGCTGCGCCGTGTGCAACAGGGCTTGGATCTGCTCGATTCCCCTACCAGTCTCTAAATCAGTCGGCTGGAGGGAATCGGCTATCTTGGCAGCTGTAGCCAAGTTGAGGAGGGGCGTGCGGAACAACTCCACGTTGCTCCGCCGAGTGTGTCGACTAGCAGAATGGCGAGGCGGACGACGAGCGCCGGACGTTTCGCCGATCTCGTGCTCGTTCCGGCCAGCTTGACGGGGATCTTCATGGGAGTTGGCCCTGTGTACTTCTGCTGCAGGCCCGCGACCCGCATACTCGGAAGGAAACTCAGTCGGAACCGAGCCTGAGTGCTGGGACCGCGGGGCAACCACAACGGACTCTAGAACCGCCACTTGTGAAGACGCGTTTTGGCGCGCCTGGGCGTGTTGCACCCAACGCTGGAGCCGCGGACGGCGAGACCGCTTGCTGCGTCGTGTGACAGCGCTGCAGGTCGACACCGGAGCCGACTGTTGGAGAAGAAGAATGCCGCGGGCGCCGGCACGGAAGTGCGTAGCCCCACGACGGGGAAGCACCTCGACGTCGAGAGGAGCATCCCGAAGCCACGCCGAATCGTCGATGATGAAGGAGAGGGCGTCGAAAAAGATCTGGTGACCCATGCTCGAACCTCCACGGGACGACGTGACGAAAGGAAGTAGTCGCAAACTCGCTAAAAGTCGCTTAGACGCCGGCCCCACGGTGGGCGCCAACTGTCATGGGTATAAGCCTGACAGTAGATGTGTAGGGTACGAAAAGGATGGGCAGAGTCCCAGCTACAGCGAGGTTGTATGAGTTCAGGCCCCTCTACGGTGGAGGTAATAGCCCTACGTCTCAGTGCTCTGGGAGTTTGTTGTCGAGTGGAATATGGAATACAATGAGTTGCTAACCCCTCTACCAGTGGGGGAGGGTGGCTTATATAGAGTGCGCTGCCCTCCACAACGGTTCCGGTACAGGGGTGGAGTAGTGGCGATTGAATGCGTACATTACAGGTAACGTACGTCCTAAATGATAATAAATGCACCTGGAAACGTACGACCGTTTCCCTCCAGGGGAGTTACGATGTATCGAGTGGTATCCAGTCGGTTAGCTTGATATCCTCCGAATGCTAGTCTCCGACTGGATGATCGAGGACCTGTTACCGACTGGATGATGGGGACTCCTTAATTCAGTCGGAGATGACAAAGGGCCTTGTCCTTTGTGAGGGGTAGTCCTTGGGTAGGACCTACAGGGCGGGCCTATGACCCTACCCTAGGACTATAACCCCATCAGCGACTCTTAAAGGTTCTTTTTCCTTAGGGATATTCTCGGGAGGCAAACAAACATATTTCTAAAAACAGGCAGTAAACTATGGATCTATGAGTGGATCAAAAATAAAGGGATATTTCTCGAAACAATGGAGGAAAGCTATGAGCGTAAGGCAGTGACAGCGTTGTATCTATGGCAAGAAGACTTAAGATAGCAAAAAGACGCGATAAAGTGGTCGTATTCTGCTATTGCCTAAAGTCTATTGCGAACATATGAAATGGATCTAAAGTAGGGTGTTCGTCGCGTCATGAAAGCTAGCTCGCAGGAAAGTAATGGTCATGGTGTTCTCGGCCTAACCCTAATGGGGAAGGTGTGTACCTGGGAAAAGAGGATCGGTGCCGAGGACGAAGGCGCAGTGCTTCGTGCTTCTTGGCGTCCGGAAGACCACGGTCGATGGAGGAGCTCCTGGAGTCGGTGGCGATGCCGGGGCGCTGGTGCTCGAAGAGGAAGAGCACGAGGAAGACGAGGAAGAGATGGAGGTAGGTGATGAGGTTTCCTCCCCCCCTCCCATTTCTCTTCTCGTTATTTAAAGGGCAGGAACAGAAATCGAGGCTGTCAAGGTGGAGATCGAGGCGACAAGTCAGAGACAACGATGATGGCGCCTAGATTTTTGGGATAAGTGATTATGAGCAAAAGATCCGTTGATGGTTGCGGTGCTAAGAGCCCCAGAACTAAGGGGATGAGGTGATGTCATCCAAGACTACACGACGACGCAGATCAAATTACAACGGGTGGCGACTTATCGTTCGTCGAAATATAGAAATGGTAAGAGTCGCCCCGAATTGATGGAGGTTTATTGACATGAATGAATTCATGACAATCTGGGGCCTAATGTTGGGGATATTACCTGTGGGTAACCCGTCCTTAGTGGATCGGGTCACCAAAGGGGCGACTTACCATTTACCACACGTCCCGTGGCCCAGAAGCTGGATGGCGGTTCAAGAGGTCGTGCGGATGATTGATTACCAAGAAAGCTCCTAATCGTGGGGGACACGGTGACTTAGAGATAAGGAAAGCTACAAAGAGTAGCATGGCAGGACTTTGTAAACCCTAGGGCCTCGACTTGTATATAAAGGCGAGTCCCAGGGAGAGGTCAGGTGAGTTAGAGAGAATTGAGAGCTAGGTCAGGCGAGTTACGCCCTCCTTGTAATCGAAACCACCATTAATCCACACAAAGCAGGACGTAGGCTTTTACCTCCTCATGAGGGGGCGAACCTAGGTAAATCTGAGTCTCGCTTTCTCTCACCCCCTTCGAGTCGCCACCAAGGTGCGATGGCTCCATTTCTAAGTCCTTTCATGAGGACATCTGTTGTGACAAAACCACGACACAATGGCTCCTGCCGGTTGTCGTAGCATCGACGTGCAAGTCGATATTTAACTATTACAACATGATCATCTCATACATCCAATATATCATATCATGTCTTTGGCCATATGACATCACATGCATACCCTGCAAAAACAAGTTAGACGTCCTCTAATTTGTTGTTGCATGTCTTACGTGGCTGCTATGGGTATCTAGTATGATCGCATCTTACTTACGCAAAGCCACAACAGTGATATGCAAATTGCTATTTAACCTTCTCCAAGGACTGCCTCGGTCAAATCCGATTCAAATAAAGTTGAAGAAACAAACACCCTCTAGTCATCTTTATGCAACAAGTTGCATGTCAGTCGATGAAGCCGGTCTCTCGTAAGCGTACGAGTAAAGTTGGTCCGGGCCGCTTCGATCTAACAATACCGCCAAATCAAGAAAAGACTAAGGAGGGCAGCAAATTGAACATCAACGCCCACAAACTCTTTTGTGTTCTACTCAAGATATCATCTACGCATGAACCTAGCTCACGATGCCACTGTTGGGGAACGTAGCATGGGAAACAAAAAAATCCTACGCACACGCAATACCTGTCCATGGTGATGATCATCTACGAGAGGGGAGAGTGAATCTACATACCCTTGTAGATCTCTAAGATGAAGCATATATAATAAGGTTGATGTAGTGGAACATCTTCGCGATCCAAATCGCAGCCCGTCCCTCGATCTCATCACGACACGTCCCGTGATCCCATCACGATCCATCCCGATCTAGTGCCGAACGGACGACACCTCCGCGTTTAGCACACGTACAGCTCGATCAAGATCCCCGCCTTCTTGATCCATCAAGAGGGTCAGAGAGGTAGATGAGTTCTCCAACACGGCAGCGTGGTGGTGGTGGTGGTGAACTATCCAGTAGGGCTTTGCCTAAGCACCGCCGAGAACTGATCTAGAGGAAGAACAAATCTAGAGAGAAGTAGAGGGAGCACGTGGCAATTAGGGTTAGCTTTTCCCTCTAAATTCTCTAGTATATATAGGGGAGAGGGAGGGGAGGAGGCAGCCACAAAACACTCTAGGGGTTCGGCCGAAATAGGTGGAGGTGGAAGAGTCCACCTCCAATCCTACTCCAAGTAGGATTCCTTCCCTACTTGGACTCCTTCCCTTCCTTTCCTTTGGGTTTTTCCCACCCCTAGACGCATGGGCCTTAGTGGTTGGTTTGGCCAGCCCACTAGGGGCTGGTTTGACTCATCCCATAGCCCATCACGACTCTTGGGTCGAGACACCCCTCCCGATGTCCCCTCGGTACCCTCCCGGCACTCCCGGTACACTACCGATGAGCTCGAAACTTTTTTGGTGACCAAAACAGGACTTCCTATATATCAATCCTTACCTTCGGACCGTTCCTGAGCTCCTCGTGACATCCAGGATCTCATCCTAGACTCCGAACAACCTTCGGTCACCAACATACATAACTCAACTATACCGAAAACGTCACCGAACCTTAAGTGTGCAGACCCTGCGTGTTCGAGAACTATGCAAACATGACCTGAGACACTCCCCGGTCAATAACCAATAGCGGGACCTGGATGTACATATTGGCTCCTACATATTCTATGAAGATCTCTACCGGTTGAACCTCTATGTCAAGGATTCAGTTAATCCTGTATGTTGTTCCCTTTGTCCTTCGGTATGTTACTTGCCCGAGATTCCCTCGTCGGTATCTCCATACCTAGTTCAATCTCGTTACCGACAAGTCTCTTTACTCGTTCCGTAATACAAGATCCCGTAACTAACTCCTTAGTCACATTGCTTGCAAGGCTTGTTGTGATGTTGTATTATTGAGTGGGCCCCGAGATACATATGTGTCACACGGAGTGACAAATCCCAATCTTGATCCATGCCAACCCAACAGACACCTTTGCAGATACCTGTAGAGCACCTTTATAGTCACCCGGTAACGTTGTGACGTTTGATACACACAAGGTATTCCTCCGGTGTCCGGGAGTTGCAGGATCTCATGGTCATAGGAACAGATACATTGACATGCAAAAAAAAAGTAGCAATAAACTGACACGATCATATGCTACGTTTATAGTTTGGGTCTTGTCGTGGGTATAAGTCTGACAGTAGATGTGTAGGGTACGAAAGGATGGGTAGAGCCTTAGCTACGGCGAGGTTGTATGAGTTCAGGCCCCTCTACGGTGGAGGTAAAAGCCCTACCTCTCAGTGCTCTTGGGAGCTTAGTGTTGAGTGGAATATAGGATTACAGTAAATGCCAACCCCTACACCAGTGGGGAAGGGCGGCTTATACAGAGTGTGCTGCCCTCCACAACGGCCCGGTGGACAGGGGTGGAATAGTGGCGAATAAATGCCTACATTACAGGTAACGTACGCCTTAAATGCTAATAATGGTGTATGAAAACGTATGACCGTTGCCCTCCTGGGAGGTTACGATGTACAGAGTGGATTTCAGTCGGTACGATAAATATGCTCCGAATGCTCGTCACCGACTGGATGATGCGGGGTCCTTAGTTCAGTCGGAACTGTCTAAGGGCCTTGCCCTCTATGAAGGGTAGTCCTTGGGTAGGACCTATAGGGCAGGCCTATGACCCTACCCTGGGACTATAACCCCATCATTAGTCCCCGAATGGATCGGGGTTCGAATGACGAAGTGGTGCCTGGAGTACGGATCCAACTAGTATGGATGTGACTTTGGCGTTGTTTGCCTCGATCCATTTTATCCTTTCGACCAGTGATCCGAGTAAATATACCAGTGAAACGAACCGTCAGGGACCGAGTGCTTCCGCGGAATCTTTCGATGTGACCAGTCAAACTGACAACGGCGGATTTTCTAGGATCCTCAAATTTCGGTTGCCGCACGCTTAGCGGGGATGTCGACATCGCCATCGAGTAGTTTTTGCCGCCTCGATTACCACGCCGTTATCTTCTCCACTAACATCCAGCAGCCAGTCGGGGGATAAGGTTTCGGGGCCACCTGTTAGTGACCCAGTCAAAAGCTTATTTAAGCCTCTCCGGCGGGGGTTTCTTGTTGCGCTGCCCTTGTTACTCGCATTCACCTCGCTTCTCCTGTAGCTCCCTGCGCGCTCCGAGCCTCCTCCGTCCTCTCCTCCTCTGCGGATCTGCCGCCTTCACCATGACGAAGGGGCAGACGAGCAAGCTCGAGTCGCAGAAGAAGAAGAAGAAGAAGGGGGCGCCCCCTGCTCAACGGCGACAGCGGGCACTGCCGGCGGGTTGGATCCAGGGGGATTTCCTCCCCTCCACGGTGACGGCGGATGACCTGCTGGAGCTGGTGGAGCACGGCATGATCGCCAACAAGTCGTGGAGGCTGCCGGCAGAGGGCGAGACGGAGCCGGCGCCGCAGGAGGGAGAGCGCGTCTTGCTGCTCAGCCACGTGTTCAGGGGCTTATCCTTGCCTCCCAACCCCTTCTTCAGAGGTATTATGAATCACTTCGGGGCGCAGCTCCATCATTTTCCTCCGAACGCGATAGCCCACCTTGCCGCATTCGTCATCCTTTGCGAGTGCTTTATTGGATGTCCCATCCACTGGGGGCTCTTTAAGTACATCTTCTCCGCTAGATCCCAGACTGTCAAAAAGCTTAGCCAGTCGGACGATAAAACCCATCTCCTCCAGCTCTGCGGGGGCTTAGGCTTCCAGAAGAAAACGAAGAGTAGCTACCCTCCTCTCCAGTTGTCCGAGTCAGTTAGGAACTGGCAGTCGACCTGGTTCTATTGCCAGGACATCGCTTGTCCGAATGTCGCGACTGGGCTGCCACCCTTTAGCTTAGACCGTCCGGCCCCTCCCAGGCAGCTTGCGCTCTCAAAGTTGGAAAAGATCCAGATCCAACCTCTGGTCGACGCGCTGATAGCTGTCGTCCGCAAGGGAGTCACCGGCACAGATTTGCTAGAGACTTTTCTCGGTCGGCGCATCCAGCCACTGCAAGCCCGACACCACGCCATGTGGCACTACGCAGGGCCTGAGGATTCCACTCGGACCCATCCAGAATGCATGACCGGGGAGGTTGTGACAGCATGGGTCCGCGGCATCACAGGCGCATGCGACAACCCCAGAGGAGCCCGTCGGATGAAGCCCTTCCGCGTCGATAATCCTCCTCCGAATGAGGTGAGCACCTCTTGTCGAGTGCTTTCAATCTTCTTAGATTTATCGCTTTTCTTGTGTCGCCGCCTGATGTCTGACGTTGTCGGCTGTATTTTGTGCAGGAGTGGACCAACTGGCATTCTCCCGTCTCGAACGGGAATCCCGCTGAGGAAGAGGAGGGCAGCAAGGAGGGCAGCGTGGATAGCGCCGAGTACGTCTCCGACAGTGGGGAGACGGAGGAGGAGACTGAAGAGGAGGAGGGAGAGGTTGGGGAGCAGAGCTCGCCGCCTCCACCATCAGAGCCTCGAACTAAGCGCCGTCACGAACCTGCGACTCCGCCGGCTCCTCCAACGGCCCCGAGTGCTCCGCCAGCCTCTCCCGTGGCTTTGAGTGCCCGGAGCGTGAAGAGGACTAGGGACACTGCTGCCGAGCCCACGGAACAGCCATCCAAGGTGGCAAAACCTAGCGGGCCCAAGCCTCGGAAAGCTTTGCCTCGGATGAGGATTGTTGTTCCAGTCGCCTCAGCGTAAGTGTCTTGTTCTCCCATCTTGCTTCAGTATCTAGTTGAACTCATGCTTATCCGTCTAGTGGATTTTACTCGACAGAGCTGCTACCTCCGCCACCTCTCCGCCGCGCCAAGGCGATGATCCCATGGACACGGAAAACGCTGCCACATCCCAGCAAGGTTCGCTGTCACGACTCCGAGAGTTTGTATTATTGCTTCGTGAGCGGTGTCTTTAATCTTGCCCTTTTTCTATAATTTCATGTTGTTCAGTCGGGGTTCCTTCGGAGGTGATTCACCTGGAGGACGACGACCAAAGGGGATCAGGGCCAGCTTCAGCGCCTCTCCTTGAGGTTGTCCCATCTACTACTGCTCCCACCATGGACGTGCCACCGACCGAGACGATGCCGCCGACTGAGACGGTGCCCCTCGCGGCGGAACCGACTGGAGCGGAACTTGGGATGCCCAAGGAGTCTTCTGTCGTGCCGGGTCCGTCGACCGTCTAGTACGACGCCCGACACCTCCCGGAAGACCAAGTGGGGGCCGCCAAGGAGGCCATGGTGCAGGTGGAGCTGATGGTGGGTGACGCTAAGGGAGCGTATGACTCCATCACGTCTTTGTAAAAAAGAAGCTTGGAACTCCGGGACGATATCCGAGTAAGTGCGCTAGTAAGTGTTTACTTTCGTCTTGTTACCCACTTGGGGTTTCAGTGATAGACTCGGATACAGTAGGATGTTTTAGCAGTGGGTTCACTCTGAGTGAACCCAGTGGGTGTAGTCCCCGAGACTTCTGTCGAGTGCTTGCACCGGCAGTTGTCTTTATATGTATTTTCCGTTACCTGAGCGGATCAGAGCTGATCTGCCCGAATGGTTCCAGTGGGGGCACTCCGAGTGCACCCACTGGGTGTAGTTCCCGAGAATAGTGTTACTCAGGTCGGGTGATAGTAATGTCACAGATTTGTCTGTTTGTCATGTAGCTCAATAGGGCCTGCCTGTTCAAGCTTCATGCCAGTGGGGTCACTCTTAGTGAACCCACTGGGTGTAGTCCCCGAGACCGCTTTCGAGTGCTTGCATCGGCAGGGGTCTGAAGAACTTTGAGCTTTGTTTGTTTTCCTTGTTGAATGTGTCTGATCTTCCCTTTGCGCTGATTTGGCAGAAGACTTGCGAAATGGGATCCGTGTACAACGCTCTGAAGGCTGAAAAGGTTCAGCTTGCTGCGGAATTGGAGGCGGCTATGAATGACTTGGCTGGTGTGAAGGGGGCTCTTGCTGACCGAGAGAAGTCTTTGGAGGAGTTCCGAGAGACCAACAAGGCATTGGTGGCCGAAATTGAGAAAATGGGCAAGCAAAGAACTGAACTGATGGGTCAGATGAAGGTGATGAACAATCGGTGCATGGCGCAGGAGAAGTACGTCAGCGACTGGGCAAGGAAGATGATTGCACTGCTTGGTGGTAAGTTTGTTGCCGAGTGCTTCTTGTCTTTGGAGTTTATTCTGCGCTTACTTTCTGCTTGTCTTTTCTTGGCAGATTTTTGTCTGGACGCTGAGGCTGAAGCAGCCGACATTGAACGGTCGGTTGTTCCGAACGTTCCACTCGGCGATGAAGCCAACCGTGACATGCTCCGAGCCCATATTCGCCTTGGCAGAGTGGGACCTTTCATTGGCCGCTTGAGAGAAGTCATCGGCCGGATCGACAAGGAGCTGTGGCCCGAAGATGATTCCCGACAAGAAATAGAAGGGTTGATGACTCGGCTGGAGGACGTCCCGAACCGAGTGCAGGCATGAAAGAAGTCTGCTGCTCGTTGTGGTGCGGACGTGGCGCTATCTCTGGTCCGAGTGCACTGCAAAGAAGCTCGCGAAGAAAAGCTGAAGGCGTTGCAGGTCGCCAACACCAAGAAGCTTCAATTCGAAGATTTCATAGAGACCTTCATCGACACAGCCACTCGCATCGCAGACGGGGTCGACCTTGACACCTTTGTGGAGCCTGCCAGTCCTGGTGATGCTTGAAAAACTTTATGGTGAACGCACGTTTGCCTCGGAATGCCGAGTGTTATCTGTATCAAACTTTGGCCACTGCTGTTGGCCGTCAGATTTGTGGTTCGGTGTGGATAAGCTTGATCCACACCGAGCCGATCCAAATTTGAATTCGAATCAAATATTTTGCTCTTCTTTCGCCAAGTTTTTTTTTTGACACGATTTTGGCTCGTGGTTTTTGTTTGGCGTTTCTTGGTGAAGCCAATGGCAAACATGCGGAGCATGTAATTGTCAGTTGTCTTCACATCCACATGAGCCTCAATGAGGGTCTGCTAAGCCTCTGAGTGGATCTCGAGGATACACTCGAAGGAAGCTTTTTTACTTAGGCGATTCTGGATCGCAGCTAAGTCCCCGAGTGCGACATCTCGTGCGCACTCGGAGTGAGTTGATACTCATGTAGTTGTCAGTTGCCTTTGCATCCACATGAGCCTCAATGAGGGTCTGCTAAGCCTCCGAGTGGATCTCGAGGATACACTCGAAGGAAGCTTTTTACTTAGGCGATTATGGATCGCAGCTAAGTCTCTGAGTGCGGCTTTTCGTGCGCACTCGGAGCGAGTTTGTACTCAGGCGATTCTGGGTCGCAGCTAAGTCCCCGAGTGCGACTTTTAGTGCACACTCGGAGAGAGTTTGTACTTAGGCGATTCTGGGTCGCAGCTAAGTCCCCGAGTACGACTTTTAGTGCACACTCGGAGAGAGTTTGTACTTAGGCAATTCTGGGTCGCAGCTAAGTCCCCGAGTGCGACTTTAGTGCACACTCGGAGAGAGTTTTTTACTTAGGCGACTCTGGGTCGCAGCTAAGTCCCCGAGTACGACTTTTAATGCACACTCGGAGAGAGTTTGTACTTAGACGATTCTGGGTCGCAGCTAAGTCCCCGAGTGCGGCTTTTAGTGCGCACTCCGAGCGAGTTTTTTACTTAGCCGACTCTGGGTCGCAGCTAAGTCCCCGAGTGCGACTTTTAGTGCCCACTCGGAGAGAGTTTGTACTTAGGCGATTCTGGGTCGCAGCTAAGTCCCCGAGTGCGACTTTTAGTGCACACTCAGAGAGAGTTTGTACTTAGGCGATTCTGGGTCGCGGCTAAGTCCCCGAGTGCGACTTTTAGTGCACACTTGGAGAGAGTTTTTTACTTAGGCGACTCTGGGTCGGAGCTAAGTCCCCGAGTGCGACTTTTAGTGCACACTCGGAGAGAGTTTGTACTTAGGCGATTCTGGGTCGCAGCTAAGTCCCCGAGTGCGACTTTTAGTGCACACTCGGAGAGAATTTGTACTTAGGCTATTCTGGGTCGCAGCTAAGTCCCCGAGTGCGGCTTTTAGTGTGCACTCGGAGCGAGTTTTTTACTTAGGCGACTCTGGGTCACAGCTAAGTCCCCTAGTGCGACTTTTAGTGCACACTCGGAGAGAGTTTGTACTTAGGCGATTCTCGGTCGCAGCTAAGTCCCCGAGTGCGACTTTTAGTGCACACTCGGAGAGAGTTTTTTACTTAGGCGACTCTGGGTTGCAGCTAAGTCCCCGAGTGCGACTTTTAGTGCACACTCGGAGAGAGTTTTTTACTTAGGCGACTCTGGGTCGCGGCTAAGTCCCCGAGTGCGACTTTTAGTGCACACTCGGAGAGAGTTTGTACTTAGGCGATTCTGGGTCGCAGCTACGTCCCCGAGTGCGGCTTTTAGTGCACACTCGGAGAGAGTTTTTTAGACCGGAGTCTGCAAACGCGGAAGAATTTTGGACCTGCAAAAAATCAGTCTGCTTTGTATTACTTCAATGATACTTGTTCTTTACATTGCCTCCGCCGGCGGTCACGTGTAGAAGCGCTTCAGGATATCTCCATTCCATGCTCGCGGCTCGTCCGTTTCCCTGTCGAGGTTGTAGAGTCGATATGCTTCGTTGTTCAGCACCTTAGAGATGATGAAGGGTCCTTCCCAGGCAGGAGCCAACTTGTGAGGCCTCTGCTGGTCCACTCGGAGCACTAGGTCGCCTGCTTGGAATGTGCGACTCCTGACGTGCCGCGCGTGAAATCGCCGCACATCTTGTTGATAAATTGTTGAGCGAGTCAGTGCCATCTCGCGCTCTTCTTCTAGTAGGTCCACTCCGTCTTGCCTGGCTTGCTCTGCTTCGGCTTCAGAGAAGAGTTCGACTCGTGGGGAGTTGTGAAGCAAGTCACTCGGAAGGACTGCCTCGGCTCCATAAACGAGGAAGAACGGGGATCGCCCTGTAGATCTATTCGGAGTTGTGCGGAGGCCCCACAACACCGAAGGCAGCTCGGTGACCCATGCGCCGGCGGCATGTCCAACTTCTCGCAGGAGTCGAGGCTTCAATCCTTGAAGAATAAGTCCATTCGCCCGCTCTGCTTGCCCGTTTGTTTGGGGGTGCGCCACAGATGCAAAATCCACTCGGATACCTTGGCCTGTGCAAAAACCTTTGAATCTGTCTGAGTCAAAGTTTGTGCCATTGTCAGTGATTATGCTGTGCGGGACTCCGAATCTGGTGATGATGTCTCTGACAAATTTGATGGTCGTAAGGGCGTCGAGCTTCTTGATGGGCTTGGCTTCAATCCACTTGGTGAACTTGTCGACCGCTACCAACAGATGAGTGAATCCCCCTTGGCCTGTTCTGAATGGTACGACTGTATCTAATCCCCACGGGACAAACGGCCAAACAAGAGGGATTGTCTTCAGCGCAGATGTTGGCTTGTGGGACTTGTTCGAATAGAACTGACAGCCTTCGCATCGGTCGACCATATCCTTTGCCATTTCATTCGCCTGCAACCAGAAGAAGCCAGCTCTGAATGCTTTGGCGACGATTGCTCTTGAGGAGGCTTGATGGCCGCAGGTTCCCGAGTGAATTTCTTCCAGGATTAATTGTCCCTCCTCAGGGTAGATGCATCGCTGAAGGACGCCTGAAACACTTTCCTTGTACAACTGGCCATCAATGACGGTGAAGAACTTCGACCTGCAGACGATCTGCCTCGCTTGGATTTCGTCTTCTGGTAATTCTTGCCTCAGGATGTACGCAATGAACGGCACAGTCCAATCAGGGATGAGAGCAAGAATCTCCATGATCAAATCAACCACAGCGGGGACCTCGACTTCAGTCGGATCTGTCGAACTCTTCGGTTGCACTGGTTCCTCTGTGAAAGGATCTTCTTTTGTTGAGGGAAGGTGTAGGTGCTCGAGGCAGACATCACTCGGGACCGGTCTCCGAGTGGATCCAAGTTTCGCCAATTCATCAGCTGCTTGGTTTTTCAGTCGCGGATCGTGGTGGAGTTCGTGACCTTCAAACTTCTTCTCGAGCTTCCTTACTGCGTTGCAGTATGTAGTCATGGTGGGGTTCCTGACATCCCACTCCTTCATCACTTGATTAACCACCAAATCTGAATCGCCATAGACCATCAGGCGACGGACGCCGAGTGTGATGGCCATGCGCAATCCATAAAGGAGAGCTTCATACTCTGTCTCATTGTTGGAAGAATCTAAATGTATCTGCAACACATACTTAAGTTTATCACCTTTTGGCGATATGATCACTACGCCAGCGCCGGAGCCATTCAACATCTTGGACCCATCGAAGAACATAGTCCAATGAGCCGAGTAGATGTGAGTCGGTTGCTGTTGTTCTACCCATTCTGCTATGAAGTCAGCCAGAGCTTGAGACTTTATAGCCTTCTTGGCTTCGAACTTGATGTCGCAGTATAACATCTCCATGCCCACTTCGCCACTCGGTCTGATGCGTCTCGATTGTGGAGGATTTCCGACAACGGAGCATCGGAAATGACAGACACCGAGTGGTCTTGCAAATAATGAGCCACCTTCTTTGCAGTCATGTAGATCCCATAAATAAGCTTTTGATGATGGGGATACCTCTGCTTGGAAGGAGTCGGGACTTCGGAGACATAATATACTGGCCGCTGAACCTTGTACGCTTTGCCTTCTTCTTCGCGTTCGACTGTGAGAACAGTGCTGACGACTTGATTTGTAGCCACAATGTACAGAAGAAGGGGTTCTTTACTGAGCGGGGCAGTAAGAACCGGCTGGGTGGAAAGCAGGGCTTTGAGGTCGTCGAATGCAATTTGGGCTTCGTCTGTCCACTCAAAGGTATCTGATTTCTTCATGAGTCGGTACAGAGGTAGCGCCTTCTCGCCGAGTCGAGCGATAAACCTGCTCAAAGCCGCTAGACAACCTGTGAGCCTTTGAACATCATGTATTCTGACCGGCCGCTCCATTCGGACGATGGTCCCGATCTTTTCGGGGTTGACATCGATCCCTCGTTCGGAAACTAAGAAACCGAGTAACTTTCCGCTGGGAACACCGAATGAACACTTGGCAGGGTTGAGATTGATATCGTACCTACGAAGGTTGGCGAATGTTTCTGCCAAGTCAGTCAGCAGGTCGGAACCTTTGTGTGACTTGACTACGATATCGTCCATATATGCCTTCACATTTTGACCGATCTGGTCAAGGAGGCATTTTTGGATCATGCGCATAAAGGTTGCTCCTGCATTCTTCAAACCGAATGGCATAGTGATGTAGCAGAAACACCCGAATGGGGTGATGAAGGCTATTTTTAATTCATCCGGACCATACAGACGGATCTAATGATAGCCCGAATAGGCATCAAGGAATGATAATCGCTCACAGCCCATAGTCGAATCAAAATTTTGATCAATGCGGGGGAGCGGGAAATGATCTTTCGGGCAGACCTTATTGAGATGCTTGAAGTCGATGCACATACGGAGAGACTTGTCCTTCTTGGGCACCATGACAACATTGGCGAGCCACTCGGAGTGGTGTACCTCGCAAATGAAGTTGGCTGCTAAAAGTTTAGCCACCTCCTCTCCGATTGCCTTCCTTTTGTGCGCGGCGGACCGGCGCAGGCGTTCTCGGACGGGCCGAGCAGCAGGATCCACATGCAGTCGGTGCTCAGCCAACTCCCTGGGTACACCTGGCATGTCAGCGGGCTTCCATGCGAAAATGTCCCAGTTCTCACGGAGGAATTGGATGAGCTCGACTTCCTATTTTGGATCAAGGGTGGTGGAGATGTTCGTCGGGGCGGCGATGTCGTCCGTCGGGTGGATGCTGACTTTCTTCGTGTCGCCCGCCGACTGGAATGCGGACTCCGAAGCTGGCTTCTTCGAACGCATCAAGTCAGCGGGGTCGGCTGTCTTCTTGTACTCATCCAGCTTGAGGATAGCCATCTGCTGATCGGCAATCCTCGACCCCTGTTGCAAACACTCCTCGGCCCGCTGCCGATTCCCCGTGACAGTGATCACACCTTTGGGACCCGGCATCTTCAGTTTCAAATACACGTAACATGGACGGGTCATGTAACGTGCATACGCCGGACGGCCCAGAATTGCATGGTATGCACTCTGGAAGTCCACCACCTCGGACGTTAGATTTTCCTTGCGGAAGTTCTTGTCGGAGCCGAAGACGACGTCCAACGCGATCTGGCCGAGTGACTTGGCCTTTCGTCCTGGGACGACTCCGTGGAACTGCATGCTGCTCTCGCTAAGTTTGGACATCGGAATGCCCATCCCCTTGAGAGTGTCGACGTACATGATGTTCAAGCCGCTGCCGCCATCCATGAGGACTTTGTGCAGTCGGACTCCTTCCACCACCGGGTCGACGACCAGGGCCTGCCTCCTTGGGGTTGGCACGTGTGCTGGATGGTCCGACTGCTCAAAGGTGATCGCAGTCTGAGACCATTTGAGGAACGTGGGGTTGGTCGGGGTGGCCATGTTCACCTCCCTGTTCACTAGCTTCAGTCGACTCTTGCTTTCCACGTCAGCAAAAATCATCAATGTTGCATGGACTTGGGGGAACGGATCCTCCTTGTCCTAATCATCCTGCTCGTTGTCCTTTTCACTCGGCTGCCCTTCGCCGAACCCTTGGATCAGGAGGCGACATTGCCGAGTGGTGTGCTTCGGGAATATGGCGTTGCCTTCTTCGTCCATCTTCGTGTGGATTAGACATGGCTGATCCAGGATGGAGTTCCCGAACTGCTTCTTATTGGGGGTGTACTGAGCTTTCCCCTTGCCCTTGAACTTGGCATTGGTAACGGCTGCTACCTCTGCCTGCGGAGTGGACGGAGCTTTCTGCTTTTGCTTCCGATTGCTGTTCCCATCTCCGTCAGCAACTGTCTGGTGCTTGCCGCTACGTATGCGGTCCTCTTCTTCGCCATTTGCATAGCGTGCGGCTATCTCCATCATCTTGCTCATGGAGATGTCGCCTGTACGACCGAACTTCAGGTACAGATCTCTGTACCGCACACCTGCCTTGAAGGCGCAAACTGCTTGGTGCTCTGTGACGTTCTCCACCGTGTGGTAGAGGGTCGTCCAGCGCTGGATGAAATCACGCAGGGGCTCATTCTGCTTCTGGACACAGTGCTGGAGCGCCACGAGACCAGCAGGGCGTTTGCACATGCCCTCGAAGGTCCTGATGAAGACTCGGGACAGATCAGCCCAGCTGTAGATGCTTGATGGAGCCAACTGGTTCAACCACGCTCGCGCCGAGTCGTCGAGCATCAGGGGGATATGTTTCATGGCGACCTGGTCATCTCCGCCATCGATCTGGACTGCCACTCGGTAGTCGTCCATCCACGTTTCTGGCTTGGATTCTCCCGTGAACTTGCTGATCCCCGTCGCCAAGCGGAAGTTGGGAGGGATGTCAGCTGAACGGATGGCTCGACTGAAGCACTCGGGGCCAGAGACGATGGTCCTGCTTCCACTCGGACGGTCTCTATCGTGACCATCACGGTGGGCTCGACTCCTGTCGGCCTTCCTTTGGGCGATGTATCCTCTTGCGTCGGGCCTTGGATCATACGTGTCACCGACTGAACGCCGATCATCGTGATGTCGGGGCCCCCGTAAGGCCCACCCCGCGGAGGGGTGCGTGAACGGCGACGATCTTCAGGATTCATGGAACGGCTGCCCCCTCTGCATCGCTGATGAGAGTCGGGGCTGAAAACCGACCGATGCGTGTTCGCGTGAACAGAACTGTTGTGGATCCTGTTGTGCGACTCGGAGACCGCCGAATTCTGTTGCTGCGCCATGTGCAACAGGGCACGGATCTGCTCGATCCCTCTACCAGCCTCTGAATCAGTCGGTTGGAGGGAATCGGCTATCTTGGCAGCGGTAGCCAGGTCGAGGACGGGTGTGCAGAACACCTCGACGTTGCTCTGACGAGTGCGTCGACTGGCAGAACGGTGGTGTTGACGGCGAGCGCCGGATGATTCGCCGACCTCGTGCTCGTTCCGACCAGTCTGGTGGGGACTTTCATGGGAATTGGCCATGAGAACTTCAGCTGCAGGCCCGCGACCCACGTACTCGGAAGGTAACTCAGTCGGAACTGAGTCCAAGCACTGGGATGGCGGCGCGACCACAACCGACTCGAGGACCGCCACTTGAGAAGATGCGCTCTGTCGCGCCTGGGCGTGTCACACCCAATGCTGAAGCCGCGGACGGCGGGACCGCTTGTTGCGGCGCGTGACGGGGGCGAAGATTGACACCGGGGCCGATTGCTGGAGAAGAAGGACGCCGCGGGCACCGGCACGGAAGTGCATAGCCCCGCGACTTGGGAGCGCCTCGACATCGAGAGACGCATCCCGAAGCCATGCCGAATCGTCGACGATGAAGGAGAGTGCGCCGAAGTGGATCTCACGACCCATGCATAAATCTCCGCCGACCGACATGATGAAAAGATGAAGTTGCAAACTCGCCGAAAGTCGCTTAGACGCCTGCCCCACGGTGGGCGCCAACTGTCGTGGGTATAAGTCTGATAGTAGATGTGTAGGGTATGAAAGGATGGGCAGAGCCTTAGCTACGGCGAGGTTGTATGAGTTCAGGCCCCTCTACGGTGGAGGTAAAAGCCCTACGTCTCAGTGCTCTTGGGGAGCTTAGTGTCGAGTGGAATATAGGATTACAGTAAATGTCAACCCCTGCACCAGTGTGGAAGGGCGGCTTATATAGAGTGCGCTGCCCTCCACAGCGGCCCGATGGACAGGGGTGGAATAGTGGCGAATAAATGCCTACGTTACAGGTAACGTATGCCTTAAATGCTAATAATGGTGTATGAAAACATATGACCGTTGCCCTCGTGGGAGGTTACGATGTACAGAGTGGAATTTAGTCGGTACGATAAATATGCTCCGAATGCTCGTCGCCGACTGGATGATGGGGGGGGTCCTTAGTTCAGTCGGAACTTTCTAAGGGCCTTGCCCTCTATGAAGGGTAGTCCTTGGGTAGGACTTATAGGGCAGGCCTATGACCCTACCCTGGGACTATAACCCCATCAGGTCTTGTCCATCACATCATTCTCCTAATGATGTGATCCCTTTATCAAGTGACAACACTTGCCTATGGCCAGGAAACCTTGACCATCTTTGATCAATGAGCTAGTCAACTAGAGGCTCACTAGGGACAGTGTGTTGTCTATGTATCCACACATGTATTTGAGTTTCCAATCAATACAATTCTAGCATGGATAATAAATGATTATCATGAACAAGGAAATATAATAATAACCAATTTATTATTGCCTCTAGGGCATATTTCCAATATTAAGCATTTTGCACTGAACTATCACGTAGTCATCAAAAACGTGTATGTCAGATGTTCACAACATCCACAGACGACGCTCGGGTTCAGAACACTGAGAGGTGCATTAAGGACATAAGCCTTCTGCGCAGCAATGAGGACAATCCTCGGTTTACGGACCCAATCCGCATAATTTCTACTATCATCTTTCAACTAAGTATTCTCTAGGAACATATCAAAAATAGTAGAGCTACATCGCAAGCTACAACATAATTTGCAAAGACATTTTTGACTATGTTCACGATAATAAGTTCAATTAATCATATTACTTAAGAACTCCCACTCACATTGACATCCCTCTAGTCATTCGAGTGTCGCATGATCCAAATTCACTAACTCAAGTCTGATCATCACGTGAATTGAGTTTAGCTTCAATGGTGAACATTTCCATGTTGATCATATCCACTATATGACTCATGCTCGAGCTTTCGGTCTCTTGTGTTCCGAGGCCATGTCTGTATATGCTAGGCTCGTCAAGTTTTGCGTGTGCAACTGTTTTGCACATGTTGTATGTGAATGTAGAGTCTATCACACCTGATCATTCATGACCCACAAGTGTAGGGGATCTATCGTAGTCCTTTCGATAAGTAAGTATGTCGAACCCAACGAGGAGAAGAAGGAAATGACAAGCGGTTTTCAGAAAGGTATTCTCCGCAAGCACTGATATTATCGGTGACAGACAGTTTTGTGATAAGGTAATTCATAACGGGTAGCAAGTAAAAAATGTAACAATGGTGCAGCAAGGTGGCCCAATCCTTTTTGTAACAAAGGACAAGCCTGAACAAACTCTTATATAAATCAAAGTGCTCCCGAGGACACATGGGAATTTATGCCAACCTAGATTTCATCATGCTCATATGATTCGCGTTCGTTACTTTGATAATTTGATATGTGGGTGGACCGGTGTTTGGGTGTTGCCCTTATTTGGACAAACATCCCATTTATGATTAACCTCTCTCGCAAGCATCCGCAACTACGAAAGAAGAATTAAGATAAATCTAACCATAGCATTAAACATATGGATCCAAATCAACCCCTTACGAAGCAACGCATAAACTAGGGTTTAAGCTTTTGTCAGTCCAGCAACCCATCATCTACTTATTACTTCCCAATGCCTTCCTCTAGGCCCAAATAATGGTGAAGTTTCATGTAGCCGACATTCACATAACACCACTAGAGGAGAGACAACATACATCTTATCAAAATATCGAACGAATACCAAATTCACATGATTACTTATAACAAGACTTATCCCATGTCCTCAGGAACAAATGTAACTACTCACAAAGCATATTCATGTTCATAATTAGAGGATTATTAATAATCATTAAGGATCTGAACATATAATCTTCCACCAAATAAACCAACTAGCGTCAACTACAAGGAGTAATCAACACTACTAGCAACCCACAAGTACCAATCTGAGGTTTTGAGACAAAGATCGGATACAAGAGATGAACTAGGGTTTGGAGAGGAGATGGTGCTGATGAAGATGTGGATGGAGATTGACCCCCTCTCGATGAGAGGATCGTTGGTGATGACGATGGCTTCAATTTCCCCCTCCGGGGGGGATGTTTCCCCGATGGAATAGCTCCGTCGGAGCTCTACATTGGTTCTATCGAAGTTTCGCCTCGAGACGGTGGCGCCTCGTCGTGAAAGGTCTGATATGATTTTTCTAGGTCAAAACCCTCCATATAGCATAAGATGGGCACCGGAGGCCTGCCAGGGGGGGCCACAAGCCTGCACGACGCGCCTAGGGGGTAGGCCGCGCCCCTGGCTTGTGACCTCCTGGTGGGTCCCCTCTTGTATTTCTTTCGCCCAATATTTTATATATATTACAAAACAATTCTCCGTAACTTTTCAGGACTTTTGGAGTTGTGTAGAATAGGTCTCTCACATTTTCTCCTTTTCCAGTCCAGAATTCCAGCTGTCGGCATTCTCCCTCTTCATGTAACTCTTGTAAATAAGAGAGAAAAGGCATAAGTATTGTACCATAATGTGTATTAATAGCCCATAATGAAATAAATATTGATATAAAAGCATGATGCAAAATGGACGTATCAATCATCACGTGGTGTCTTGAAACGACGAACTGTTGCAACGGTGCACGGTCGGGGAGAACACAATTTTATCTTGAAATTTTAGTGAGGGGGCACCTTATAATGCTACCGTCGTCCTAAGAAAAATAAGATGCAAGAAAGGATTAAAATCACATGCAAATCATAAGTGACATGATATGGCCATGAACTTGTGCTTCTTGATCTCCATCACCAAAGCACCGACATGATCTCCATCGTCACCGGCGCCACACCATGATCTCCATCAGTGTGCTGCCATCGAGGTTGTCGCGTTAACTACGCTATTACTACTAAAGATACTATTAGCGATAAAGAAAAGCATCACCAAGCGCAAAATAATTAAAGACAACCCTATGGCTCCCGCGGGTTACTGTAGCATCGCCGTGCAAGTCGATATTTAACTATTACAACATGATCATCTCATACATCCAATATCATCATATCATGTCTTTGACCATATCACATCACATGCATATCCTGCAAAAACAAGTTAGACGTCCTCTATTTGTTGTTGCAAATTTTATGTGGCTGCTATGGCTATCTAGTATGATTGCATCTTACTTACGCAAAGCCACAACGGTGATATGCAAATTGATATTTAACCTTCTCCAAGGACCGGCTTGGTCAAATCCGATTCAACTAAAGTTGAAGAAATAGACACCCGCCAGTCATCTTTATGCAACAAGTTGCATGTTAGTCGATGAAACCGGTCTCTCGTAAGGGCACGAGTAATGTTGGTCTGGGCCGCTTCAATCCAACAATATCGTCGAATCAAGAAAAGTCTAAGGAAGGCAGCAAATTGAACATCAACGCCCACAAACTCTTTTGTGTTCTACTCGAGATATCATCTACGAATGAACCTAGCTCCCATACCAATGTTGGGGAACGTTGCATGGGAAACAAAAAAATTCCTACACACACGCAATACCTATCCATAGTGATGATCATCTACGAGAGGGGAGAGTGATTCTACATACCCTTGTAGATCGCTAAGCGGAAGTGTATATAACGCGGTTGATGTAGTGGAACATCTTTGTGATCCAAATCGCAGCCCATCCTGTGATCTCATCACGATCCGTCCCGCAATCCCATCACGATCCATCCCGATCTAGTGCTGAACGGACGACACCTCCGTTTTCAGCACACGTACAACTCAATGACTATTACCGCCTTCTTGATCCAACAAGAGGGATGAAGAGGTAGCTGAATTCTCTGGCAGCATGACGGCGTGGCGGTGATGGTGGTGGAGCTACTCCAGCAAGGCTTCATCGCGCCGTACCAAACTAGCTACGGGGTGTCATGAAGTGGTGGAGGGAGAGAGGGCTCCACTATGGCTTGGGGTGCCAAAAGCCTCTCTCACCTCCACTATATATAGGTGGAACAAGAGGGAAGGCTGCCTTGACTCCTACTCCAAGGAGAGGGGTCGGCCGAGCCAAGAGGGAGGAGTCCTCCTCCAATTCGGTTTGGTGGAGGACTCCTTCCCCACTTGTCCACCTCCTTCCTTTTTTTCCTTTTTATTTTGCTTTGGCCGAAATAGGTTATTGGGATGGCATCACCATCCCACAAAGGGCTGGTGCACCACCCATAGGCCATTAGGCCCTCTCCCGGGTGAGTGACCCCTCCCGGTAAAATCCCGAAACCCATTCCTCACTCCCGGCCCTTTACCGGTAATGCCCGAAATCTTTTCGGAAGCCAAATGCAACATTCCTATACATCAATATTCGTTTTGGACCATCCCAGAAACCCTCATGACGTCCAGGATCTCATTTAGGACTTCGAACAATCTTCGGTTATCAACATCAATAATTCAACTATACTGAAACGTCACTGAACCTTAAGTGTGCAGACCCTGCGGGTTCGAGAACTATGTAGACATGACCCGAGACACTCTCCGGTCAATAATCAATAGCGGGACCTGGATGCCCATATTGGCTTCTACATATTCTATGAAGATCTTTATCGATTAAACCTCTATGTCAAGGATTTAGTTAATCCTATATGCTATTCCCTTTGTCCATCGGTATGTTACTTGCCCGAGATTCGGTTGTCGGTATCTCCATACCTAGCTCAATCTCGTTACCGGCAAGTCTCTTTACTCGTTCCATAATACAAGATCATGTGACTAACTCCTTAGTCACATTGCTTGCAAGGCTTGTTGTGATGTTGTATTACCGAGTGGGCCCCGAGATACCTCTCTGTCACATGGAGTGACAAATCCGAGTCTTGGTCCATGCCAACCCAACAGACACCTTCGGAGATATGGTGATGGTTAGCACACGTACATCTCGATGACTATCCCCGCCTTCTTGATCCAGCAAGAGAGGCGGAGAGGTAGATGAGTTCTCTAGCACGGCGGCGTGGTGGTGGTGGTGGTGAACTAATCCAGCACGGCTTCACCTAAGCACTGCCGAACTAGACTAGAGAAGAAACAGATCTAGAGAGAGACGCAACCGTGGCTGATTTCTGTGTCTCGAAAACCCTCAAAACCTCTAGTATATATAGGAGGGGAGGAGAGGAGGCAGCCTTGGCCCCTACTCCAAGGAGAAGGGGTCGGCCGAACCAAGGAAGAGTCTTTTACCTTTTATCTCGTCTCCTAGCCACATGGGCCTTTGAGAGAGGCTTCGTCCAGCCCACCAAGGGCTGGTCCACCTCCTCTGACAGCCCATAAGGCTCTTGGGTCGTCACACCCCTCCCGATGGTCCCCCGACACCCTCGCGGCACTCCGGGTACACTACTGATGAACCTGAAACTTTTTCGGAGACCAAAACAGGACTTCCTATATATGAATCTTTACCTCCAGACCATTCTGAAGCTCCATGTGACCTCCAGGATCTCATTAGGGACTCCGAACAACCTTCAATCACCAACACCTATAACTCAACTATATCGAAACGTCACTGAACCTTGAGTGTGCAGACCTTGCGGGTTCAAGAACTATGCAGACATGACCTGAGACACCCCCGACCAATAAACAATAGCAGGACCTGGATGTCCATATTGGCTCCTACATATTCTACAAAGATCTCTATCGGTTGAACCTCTATGTCAAGGATTCAGTTAATCCTGTATGTTGTTCCCTTTGTCCTTCGGTATGTTACTTGCCCGAGATTCGATCGCCGGTATCTCTATACCTAGTTCAATCTCGTTATCGACAAGTCTCTTTACTCGTTTCGTAATACAAGATCATTTGACTAACTCGTTAGTCACATTGCTTGCAAGGCTTGTTGTGATGTTGTATTATCGAGTGGGCCCCGAGATACCTCTCCGTCACATGGAGTGACAAATCCCAGTCTTGATCCATGCCAACCCAACAAACACCTTCGGAGATACTTGTAGAGAACCTTTATAGTCACCCAGTTATGTTGCGACGTTTGATACACACAAGGCATTCCTCCGGTGTCCGGGAGTTGCATGATCTCATGGTCATAGGAACATATACATTGACATGCATAAAATAGTAGCAATAAACTAACACGATCATATGCTACGTTTATAGTTTGGGTCTTGTCCATCACATCATTCTCCTAATGATGTGATCCCGTTATCAAGTGACAACACTTCTCTATGGCCAGGAAACCTTGACCATCTTTGTTCAACGAGCTAGTCAACTAGAGGCTCACTAGGGACAGTGTGTTGTCTATGTATCCACACATGTATTCGAGTTTCCAATCAATACAATTCTAGCATGGATAATAAACGATTATCATGAAAAGGAAATATAATAATAACTAATTTATTATTACCTCTAAGGCATATTTCCAACATAAACATCACCAAACCTTAAGCGTGCAGACCCTACGGGTTCGAGAATTGTCTAGACATGACCGAGACACTCTCTGGTCAATATCCAATAGTGGGACCTGGATGCCCGTATTGGATCCTACATATTCTACGAAGATCTTGTCGGTTGAACCTCTATGTCTAGGATTCAGTTAGTCCCGTATATAATTCCCTTTGTCCTTCGGTATGTTACTTGCACTACATAATGCATGCTAGAATTTAACCGACCGAATTTGTTAATACTTACAAACTTAATTGACATGATGATAGCCATTGATCTATAGCTCTTATGCATTTGAATCCTACACGAGTTTTGCACTACATAATGTGTACGTTCACGTCATGCCTATGCTTTTCATGTTAGTCATCTTTAATATGTTCATGTCTTGCATCTAAATAACTAACATGATATAAATAAAATTCCGTTACAGAAAGTTGCATTTTATAAGATCCATATTAAATAATCATGGCATCATATGATTAACACTTGTTAAATTCACCAAGTCTTGAGATGTCAACACAACTTTGTGTTTTGTAAAATGCATAGTAAATCAACCATGCTTCATATCATGTTATGTAATTTTCTGTAATAAAATTTTATTTATATCATGTTAGTCACTTTTACTATGGATCTTACAAAAAGCGACTTTCTGTAACAAAATTTTATTTATATCATGTTAGTCTTTTAGATGTAAGACATGAACATGTTAAAATGATTAACATGGAAAGCATTGGCATGGTCTTAACATATACATTATGTAGTGTGGTAGTCATGTAATATGCAAATGCATAAGAGCTATAGGTCAATGGCTATCATCATGCCAAGTTTGTAAGTCTTAACAAATTCGATCAGTTATACTATGATGCATTTTTAACAGAGTTTTCATAAAAAAAAATCTTAACATAGATGAAAATGCCACCATTGCATAAAACATAGAAAAATACACACCATTCATACAAGGTACGTTTTCATTGGATGTACGAATTAAAAGCTACAACTATTTTTAATATAAAATAGTGTGACTCTTTCAGTAGGCGTCACACAATGTAGTATGGATCCTTTCGCTTAGACGACACATAATGAGGAGTGTGACCTTGGATGCCACGTTAGCTAGAAGTATAGCACTCATACGTCACACGCTATATAGCGTGTAGTATGGCGTCCGTCTCTCGAGTGTCATACAAAAAGGGAAACGATTCGAGCCGGTGCGCCGGCGGAATCGTTCGGCCGGTGGCGCGCGGCCCGCACGGCTGGCTTGCCAGGCTTGCAACATTTTTTCGTCCAGATTTGCTGCAACCACATTTAAATTTGCTACAACCGTTTCTCATTTTGCTATAACTTGTGCATTAAAAAAAGTTACATTCACATTTGGTTGCAACTCAAGTTTGTTGGATTTTTTTAGAAAAACCGGCGTTTGATTTTTCTTACAACCGTGTTAATTTTTGCTACAACCAGTATCATTTTTTGCTGCAATCGTTCATTAAAAAGTTGCATACACGTTCATGAGAGTTGCAACCCGAGTTCACTAGATTGTTTTGTTGCAACCCACATTTTGTTTTTGTTACCACACATCATCAATGTTTTTTTTTGCTACGACCATGTTCATATTTTTCTGCTACAATCATATTTTTACTGTAACCATAGACAAAATTTGCTGCGTCGTGGCCTAAATTTGCCGCATCGAGGAATTTTTGCTGTATGGGAGATCTAATGGTGCGGTCCGTGGATCTGACGACTGACGACTGTTGTGGGACCGCCCACCCGGTACTGTCCATAAAAAAGGTTAGATGCGTGAATTTCTTCGCATCATAGTTTATTTTGTGAATTAGTTCTGTCTATATGTCAATTGTATCCATTTTGCCGGGATCTGGTAGATATGCTCTTACCACCGAAAGAAGTCCTCTCTGCTACCAGTGACCATCACTACCACCGTCGCATGGAGGCGGACGGCGCCGCCGCCGCTGCGGCTACAAGGGGAAGGGAGGCGGAGATCATAGAGGCCCTCCGCGCGCGCGTCCCCTTCTTCAAGAAGCAGGCAGAGTGAGCGACTTCTCCACCTCTTCTCGTTTCCCTTTCTCGGGCTAGTTGCCTTCTAGGGTTTATGCCTTCTAGGGTTTTTGTCTGGGCACCGCGCGGCGCGAGTTGCTGTCCGAGGGTTTCGGCGGCGGGGATGGGCAGCTTCGGAGTTCGAATTTCAGCCTGTCGCTCGTTGGTGTATGTTCTATTGTTCTGGGGTTTTGGTCGTCTGGATTCAGTTTAGTCTGTGCGATGGTGGTGGTCGAGGCAAGTAGATGTGTTAGACTGTACATGTGCATAGCGTAGCACATACGCTTGGTAGTTGAGATATGATCGTGCTGCCTGTCCTCTGTGGTAGTGGCGCATGATCCCAGGTCGTGGAACTCCCCCATGATCTTCAGGCCTTGTTTGACAGAAGTGGAATTGAGAGGCTTGGGGAGGAGGGGATTTCAGGGGATTTAGTGAATCCCCCTCTTCCACCCAATCTCCTCAAATCCACTTGAAACCCCTCAAACCCCTCTAATCACAATCCTCTTTATATGAAACAAATGTTTGGTAGGCAGGGAATGCAATATTGTACAAACGTCTAAAAATGCAATCTTTTTATCAGGAAGAGCTTGCTACAAAATTGTAAAGGTCTCCAAATAAAAATATGACCTGCTAGAGGGGAATAATTTTGTAGCAGCATAAATTTGCATGAATTTGAATCGATATCTCATCACATGCATGGAGTATATCGCAGCAACAATATATGTTCTTGTAACATCATTACTTGGAATCAACATGCCATGTGTGATCTTTCACAGCAACAACATTTCACACAGCCACAAAATATTTGTATCCAGCAACACAGAATACTTGTGCAATTGCTCACGATCAGTTTTATCCAGCTTTTGAGTGTCCCAACAAAGATAATGCAACACAGGATAATACAACACATGTGTGATCATCCAGCTTTTGAGTATGGAAGATAGTACTAGCAGAATAGAATAGATGACACATATCAGAATAGAATAGATGACACATATAACCTGAGAGTGGAGAACCAATGTTGCCATAAATTAAACTAGAACCAATTCAACTAGAGCCATATAGACTAGATATCTGATATAACTACCCTCTGCCAACAATGAAATCAGGAATACAAGTGCGCACACATATCTCAGCTGAAAATTCAATTAACACGCAACACTGAACTGAACATTGATTTCACAGTACAATGGTCTGAACATTGAACTGAAGCACTAACACTGAAAATTCAGTACATTGAACTGAAGCACTAACACTAAAAATTCAGTAAACTGAACCGAAGCACTAACACTAAACTGAACATTCAGTTCACAGTGTTCCTAGAGGTGTGAGAATTCACATTTCTAATATTGTTTTGCATTACTTTTGGTACAAATAGCAAGTGCTTCTTCAGTGCTCTCCCTGAATACCTAATAAAGTGCAGGTATGTTTTGCTTTACACTAGCACTCTGTATCCTCTTCGATCATGGAAAAAATTTGTATTGCGTAAAATCATGCTTTCACACAGAAGTGCAGTGGCTGAACCTTGCAGTTATCTCATTATACAAAATTGCAACTAAGATTCATTTCACAGGCTAGAGAATACCACACCTCGAGCAACGATCCTAGTACTATCCTGGAGTGTGTATGGGTGAAAAAAACCCAAGATGAGTGTCCATACAATCCACTGCATGCTGATAAAAAAACAACTAAATAGCCACCTAAATAACAACCAATATTTGAAGGCTACTCAACCTATGTGCCGTGTTCTGCAATTAGAAGAGACATAGAGACAAACTCCACGATAGAGCCATGTCCGTTGGGTATCGGACAAGGAGCAAGAAGAGCCGGCCCTAGGGTTTGCAGGGGAGGGGATAGAGAAGTGGAGGAGATGGGAGGAATCACCTCGGGGAGAACCAGCGGAGGAGAACGTCTACGCTCCTGCGGCGGTGGGTCGCCTCCTCTCGACGGCGGCGAGGGTGTCGCTTTGCCCGTCTCTTTCCTTCTTTCCCTGCGTGTTTGGAAGGCGTGTGGACAGGAGGGGGGATCGAAGGGGGATGGAAGGGATTGTGCTGTGCAAAACACGCGAAACAAATGGGCTGACGGGGCTTAGGGAGGTTTCTGGGCCCCACAGGGTTAATCCTTTGGAAACCCGTCCACCCCCCTTTCGTCAAACGAGGCCTTAGGCGGGGCTGTAAACTGCATATAATCCCCTGCCCATGAGAGGCAAATGAGTGTGGCGTGTTTTCCCCCTAATCCTTTCCCAAACATGGTATCAGATAATCTTGATCCCGCTTTCGCCGCACTGGAGCACACCTACGGTGACACAGTCCCTCCTGCTGCCCCCCCTCGCCACCGGTCCACCTGCTCCTGCTGCCACCGCTGCAGCCGTCCCTGCTTCCACAGCCAGGGCCGGCGCCCCTGCCCCACCTGCTCCTGCTGTTGCTGCTGCAGCCGTCCCTGCTACCACGGCCATGGCCCTCGCCCCAACACCACCAATTGCTGCTCTGCCTGCGCCGGCCATGGTGGCCGTGGCGCCGCCTCCTCCCTCCATCCCCTCGTCCAAACCGTCGACATCCGCCGCCATGTCCCAGTCACGTTGGACCTCCTTGCCGGCAACTACACCCAATGACGCCGCCACTTCGAAACGGTCATAGGGATGTTTGGGCTCCGCGATCATGTCGATCCTGAGGCGCTCCCGCGTCTTGACCATCCCGAGTGGCTCATGACCGACCATGTCGTCGTGCACTGGCTCTACACCACCATCTCGCCGGAGCTCCTCGATGCCGTCATGCAGCCTGAAGACATGACGATCGCTGTGTGGTCCGCCATCGACAACCTGTTTCGCGACAACCACCTCGCCCGCACCGTCTGTGTCGACGCCGTGTACCACATTGTTGTCCAGGGTGACATGTCGGTCATGCAGTATTGCACCAAGCTGAAGAACTTCATCGACCAACTCCGGGACCTTGGGCAGCCGGTCACCGACACGCGGAAGTCTTCCAGCTTCTGCGCGGCCTGAATCGTCAGTACCACTTCGTCATTTCTCATGCGACGTCGCAGGTGCCCTCCCATCCATCCTTCAGGTGCACTCCTTCCTACTTCTGGAGGAACACCGCGTCGAGCAGTCTGCTCGGTTGCAGTCCACCCATGCCCTGGTCACTGGCTGCGACTCTCCACTGACACCACCGCCCCCTGCGTCCAACAACAACAACCAGCAAGGGTGCGGATGCCGCCGTGGCCGTGGCAATGGAGGCCAGGGCGCCCCCTCGCTCCCTCACCGTCAACAACACCGCGCCTCCGACCGTCCCCGCCCCTGCACCAGGCGCCAATTCCTGGACCGGCCCGACGCCAGAGTGCTTCGCCCGCACCCCAGCAGGCCATGTACGCCGCACTCTCGCCGCCGGCGCTTCCGCTGCCCATCTACGGCTCACCTAGTGCCTACCTGTCCAGTTACGCGCCCTCGCCCCCCGTACAACACCCCCGGGGTCGGGCCGTCGTTGTCTCCGTCACCAACATGGGAGATGGCATCTCTCCAAGCCGCCCTCCACAGCGCCACCGCCGGGCCATCTTCCTCCGGCGCATCGCAGGAGTGGTAGCTCGACTCAGGGGCGGCCTCGCACATGTCTTCGTCTCCTGGTAACCTCCTCTCTGTCCACCCCTCTCGATCCACCTCTCACGTCGTTGTTGGCAGCGGGGAGTGCCTACCCATTACCCACATGGGCACGGGCTCCCTGATCGGCCACACCTCGCCGATCCAGCTCTGCAATGTCATTGTCTGCCCTTCCCTCTTTAAGAATCTCCTTTCTGTCCGTCAACTCTGTCGAGATAACCCAGTAACTGTTGAATTTGACGCGTTCGGTTTCACTGTCAAGGACCTTCGAACCAGGGTGGCGATCCTCCGATGTGATCCCGGCGGTGATCTGTACCCTGTGGGACGCTCGTCATCGCCCTTTTCGTCTCCGTTCGCTGGCGTTGCCGTCACTAACCTGTGGCACTAGAGGCTTGGTCACGTCGGCACGTCCTCCACCTCCCACTGCACCCATCGCCTGCATTTAGCAGTCACACCCGCATGTGTGCTCTGCCTGTCGTTTAGGCAAACATACAAGCCTACCATTTCAGTCATCTTCTAGTTTTAGCATGTTTCCCTTTCAAACTTTGCACCTTGATGTATGGACGTAACCACTTGTAAGCATTCCCGGATATCAATTTCACTTGGTTGTGCTCGATGACTATAGACACTATGCATGGACCTTCCCTTTGAAACACAAATCTGAAATTTTTTCTGTTCTGACGGATTTCTTCGCTTATGTTCATACTCAGTTTCAAGTTCCCATCCTTGCTCTCCAGACAGACAATGGGCGCGAGTTCGACAATCACACTGTCCGTACTCTCCTTGCTCGCCACGACACCCACTTCCGCCTCTCGTGCCCGTAAACTAGCCAGCAAAATGGCAAAGCTGAGCACGCCCTGCGAACCCTCAACGATGGCGTCCACGCCCTCCTCTTTCATGCCCCCATGCCGCCGCGGTATTGGGCCGAAGCCCTCAGCACTTCCACGTACTTGCTCAACCGTCGGCCGTGTCAATTCACCGCGCCGCGGTCACCGCACGAGATGCTTTTGGGCGTGCCACCCGACTACTCTCTCTTTCGAGTCTTTGGTTGCCTCTACTTCCCCAACCTCGCCTCGACCTCGCGCCACAAACTTGATCGCCGGTCCACCGCGTGCGTCTTCCTTGGGTTACCCCCTTGACCACGGTGGTTATCGGTGCTTTGACCCCATCTCATGCCGCGTGTTCACTTCCCGGCATGTGACCTTCCACGAGGATGTGTTCCCGTTCGCCTCACCGCCGTTCGCCGCGATTGCGCCTCCACCTGCGGCCAGTTGCTGGCTAACTTTTGTGCAAGTGCCGATCGCTCCCTCGCCTCCCCGCATGCAACGTTGCCGGGTGCTTCGAACACGGTCGGCGCATCCATCTAGCGTTCAAGCTCGCCCGCCGTATCCTCGGCGGACGGGTTCAGCGGCTCACCATCCAGCGTGCCGTTTTCGACTGCCAACATGGGCGTTGGCTCTACCATCGACGGCCCCACCGCGGGCACCTCTTCGTCAGGCACCTCCTCGTCGAGCACGATGTCTCCAGTCCGCCCTTTGTTGCGTCTGCGCCGCCACCACCAATGCGCGCGGTCACCCGCGCAGTGTGGGATCTTTCGGCCTAATCCGTAATACCACGACGCTGCTGCTACCACGACGACGGAGATCTTGCCGGTGCCCAGCCCGGTTTGCGTGGCAGTGCGTGATCCTAAGTGGCTCGCTGCCATGCAGGCTGAGCACGACACTCTTGTTTGGAACGAAACATGGGAGCTGGTGCCTCAGCCTCCTGGTGCCAACCTCATCACCGGCAAGTGGCTCTTCAAGCACAAGATGGATGCCGATGGCACGCTGGAGCGCTAAAAGGTTAGGTGGGTCGTGCGCGCGTTTTGAAAGCGTGCCGGCATCGACTACGACGAGATGTTCTCACTGGTCGTCAAGTCGGCAACGATTTGTACGGTGCTCACCATCGCTACGGCTCGCCGGTGCACCACCTTGACGTCTCCAACGCCTTCCTCCATGGCACACTCGCCGAGGAGGTCTACAACCTTCAACCCGTCGGCTTCGTCGACCCCAAGAGCTCGCACCATGTGTGCCGGCTCTCCAAGTCTCTCTATGGGCTGAAACAAGCCTCACGTGCTTGGTTCCTCCGTTTTGCCGGCTTCCTCGTGACTATGGGGTTCGTGGCCATGCGCTCCGACTCGTCGCTGTCCGTCTACCGTCGCGGCGAGGACACGGCGTTCCTCCTTCTCTATGTGGATGTCATAGTGCTCACTGCCTCCTCTGCAGTTGTCCTCGAGCGCGTCGTCGCCCAGCTCACTGGTGAATTTGCGATGAAGGACCTGGGCGACCTCCACTTCTTCCTCGGCATTCGCGTGACACGCACGGCGGCTGGGTTCTTCCTCTGCCAACAGCAGTACGCTGAGGAGCTTCTCGATCGCGCCGGCATGGACACATGCCGTCCCTCGCCGACGCCCATTGACACCAAGGCCAAGCTGCCCGCAACCGATGGCCCTCGTGTTGACGACCCGTCTGCGTACATGAGCATCGTCGGCGTCTGGCTCGGGCAACTCCTCGGCGAGCTCCTGTCTCCGGTGCACAAGGCCACACTGGTGTTTTTCGACAATGTGTCCGCTGTCTACCTCTCCGCCAACCCAGTGCACCATCGTCGGACGAAGCACGTGGAGATAGACATACACTTCGTTCGTGAACGCGTGTCGTTGGGCCAATTCTGTGTCTTGCACATCCCCACTCGACAGCAGCTCGACGACATCATGACCAAAGGCTTGCTCTCGGACGTTTTCTCTGAGTTCAGGTCCAGTCTTTGCGTCGCTGGCGATGACGTCATGACTGCAGGGGGGTGTTAGACTGTACATGTGCGTAGCGTAGCACATACGCTTGGTAGTTGAGATATGATCGTGCTGCCTGCCCTCTGTCGTAGTGGCGCACGATCCCAGGTCGTGGAACTCCCCCATGATCTCCAGGCCGGGCTGTATACTGCATATGATCCCCTGCCCGTGAGAGGCAAATGAGTGTGGTCTGTTTTGCCCCTAATCCTTTCTCAAACAAGATGCAATAGGCTGCACTGATTGCAGGTCCGTCCAGAATGTGGCACTGTGAGGACCGAGCTAGGACGAACACACATGGAATTCAGATCACACTCTTAATTTCAGAGGAACGGTTACAAGAGGAGATCTAGCTAGGGTTCGTGCCGCCTAGGCGGACGATTAGAGCCAGCCGGGACACGGCGGCCTAGGGTTCTACCCTATGATGCCACAGCTGGGGCCGAATCCTTGGCTTATGAGCCAGAAAAGTTACTGAAGGTAAAACTGAAAACAGGAAATAGAACAGTGCGAGTGTCCGAAAGTAAAAAGGGACAGCACGATGAAGATAAGCCGTTGGATCGACGATCGACGATGGGGCTCGAGCTACTCCAGGCGCGAAGCAGTAAGTGAGCGCCTAGTCGGTCGGATGGAGATTGAACGATTGAGCTTGAATCATCAGGGCCCGCCTCTTCCCTTCATTAACTGAATCTAAGCAGCTGCTGCAGGCTAGTGCCTGACAATTTCCCCGGGACAAGATCAGACGTGTCCTCACGGATGAAAAGCAGGGAAAACCATCTGGATAAACCCGGAATCCTCCCAAGTAGCCTGCTCCGCTGGCAAGTTTTTCCATTTGATCAGCCATCTAACGATAGGGATTTCAATGTTGCCCTGTTTCCTGGGAACAAGTTTACGCTCTAATAACTGCTCTGGCTCAAGTAGAATTGATCCATCCGTGTTCATGAGTGGTAAGTGAGGATTGGGAACAGCCTTAGGGCCCAAATGCTTTTTGAGTTGGCTTACATGGAAGGTATCATGCAACTGGCATCCCTCTGGTAACAGGAGCTTATATGCAGCATTGCCAACTTTCTGCAGAACTCTGAAGGGCCCATAATACTTGGATTGGAGTTTCAAATGTCTGCGAATGCTGAGGGAGGTATGCCTGTATGGTTGGATCTTCAAATACACCATATCACCAGGCTGGAAAGATCTTTCAGATCTATTCTTGTCAGCAAAGAATTTCATCCTTTCACTAGCTTTCAGCAATTTTTCCCTAATGATGGTAGCAGTATCTTCAGGTGATACAGGGAATGGGTTGTCAGTGTTATCCAACTCAGGATAGAGTGCTGCTTCAGCAATCATAGTGGGTTTCCTGCCATACACAGCTTGAAAAGGTGTCATCTTATGGGCAGTGTGGAAGGAAGTGCTGTACGACCGTTCAGCTAGGGAAATCCAGTAGCACCACTTCTTTGGCTGATTAAAGGCCATGCATCTAAGGTAGTTTTCCAAGCATTGGTTTACCCTTTCTGTCTGACCATCAGTTTGTGGTTGATAAGATGTGTTCAAATGAAGTTTAACTCCTAATTGTTTGAAGAGATCCTGCCACAACTGACTAGTGAAGACTCTCTCTATCAGTGACAATGACACAAGGGAGTCCATGCAACTTGAATATGTTGTCAATGAAAGCAGTGGTCACTGATCTGACATTTATGGGGTGTTTCATGGGAATGAAATGACTATATCTAGTGAATCTATCCACACTACAAGGATCAGATCTTTACCGTTTGACACTGGCAAGCCTTCCACAAAGTCCATGGAAATGTGAGTCCAAGCAAACAATGGAGATGGCAGAGGCTGTAATAAACCAGGGTACTTGCAGTGTTCTGGTTTGTTTATCTGACATACAGGGCATTCTTTGATGAATTCCTGTACAGCTGCTTTCATACCAGGCCAAGAGAACAACATTTTCACTCTTTGATAGGCGTCGGGTGCGGCGGCTTGGGCGAGTGCGTGGGAGTGGATCGGTTGGATCTGGTGGGTTGGCTTCCTTCGATTTCCTTCAGGAGCAAAGGATCACGTGTACTAGTACTAGTTGACTAGTACGAGTACGAGACTCCTCTGATTTGGCTAGACAGAGGTACACAGCGGATTAAACTCCAGATCAGATTTTGGAATTAATGACAATACATCGTTAACCCTCAATCGGCTCCGATGCCAATGCTGGATTTTACGGCCTACCCTCTGTTCCTCACCCTTATCCGTGGTGCCGCTCACAATGGTATTGAGGCCAGAGGGTAGAGACCAATATATAGAATTATTCCGGTTTAGTTTAAACCGTGTACAGATAAGTTTCCAGATAAACAATCTGTTTAAACAAAGACTCCAGATTAGCACAACCAACCACGATCATTAGTAATCAAATAGGAGTCTTATACATTTATCTGTAATAAGGTCTCATCACGCATGTGTGAGTCATGCGCCGGTTTTGAATAAATTCCAATTCAAACCGGCAGGCTTTCAAACAATCCATATTGCCAAATTATGGACAACCTGGTCATTTCTATCATGCTGTACCCGGGATATATAAACATAGTTTAATTTCCAGTACACATGTACTGTGCTTCCAGCATGTAGTACCGGCTTCCTCGGACAAATTTCCGTCCAAGTTTCCATGTAAATGTTACATGTATATGATGCTTTCAATTCCACATCAACAAGTTTCAGGAGATAAAAATAACAGTAAAATAAATGTTGTAAGCCACACACACATATACTGAATATTCCAACACGTATGACTCAAGAGGCCTCTACGTGGACATAAGGGGGGGGGGGGGGCTAGCAGCAATTATGCACTAGCCCTTTCCATCAATTCGGACTTTTGGTTGCGTTGGCTAGTGTATGAAGCTTAACACCACCAACAGCATCATCCATTAATCTGTGGAAGTTACAAGCAGGAGTTACTTCCAGCTGAGAGGGGAGTGTCTCATCCTTGAGTGTAACTCTTTCACCAGTTGGAAGTTTAATGACCATGAACATCTCTTGATAGTCCATGAGAACAGGACTGACTTGGCACAACCAATCAGCTCCTAGGATCATATCATACCCTTGTAGTTGCAGTATTCTGCAATCTGTTTCCAATTTATGGCCTTGTATGGATAGAGAGCAGTTGTGGGCTATACTATCAGTCCATAGTAATCCACCATTAGCAACTACAACTTTCAGCTTAGGAGCAGGACATCCTCGAGGTCTTCGAGCTGCTCTACGCGCTGCGCGGGCGTGGTTTCAGCAAGCTCAACCAAGCGCTGCTAACCCTCCTGCCGAAGCGCGCCGACGCCCACAGGCTTGGTGACTACCGGCCGATCTGCCTGATCCATATTGTGGCTAAGCTCTTTGCGAAGGTTCTGTCCTTGCACTTAGCCCCAAAGTTAGACGGCCTGGTGAGCCGCTACCAGAATGCCTTCATTGCCGTACGCACGCTCCATGACAACTTCATCCTCGTCCGGCAATCCCTCAAGCTGCTTCACCACCTGGGTGCACCGAGAATTATGCTCAAGCTCGACCTCACTCGGGCCTTTGACTCCATATCCTGGCCCTTCCTCTTCGAGGTCCTGCGCCAATATGGGTTCGGAGCGAGATTCCGGGAGTGGCTGGCCATCCTCCTATCGTCGGCCAGCACCCGCGTCATGCTCAACGGTGTGCCCGGCCCCCCGATATGGCACCGCCGCGGGCTGCGCCAAGGTGACTCGACATCCCCGCAGCTCTTTGTCCTGGCTGTCGACACGCTCGGCCGCCTCATGCGGCGGGCCCTCCAGACCGTCATCCTCCGGCGCCTTCACCCGCGCCGCGATATTCCGGCTATTTCGCTCTACGCCGACGATGTGATGCTGTTCTGCCACGCTACGACCGATGAAGTCCTCGCCGTGAAGAGCATTTTGGGTGTCTTCAGCGCAGCCTCCGGACTCCACGTGAACTACAGCAAGAGCTCCGCAACGGCGCTGCATGGTGACGAGTCGAGTGTTGACTTGCTGGAGATTCTTGGCTGCTTGGCGGCGGACCTGCCTATCACATACCTTGGCATCCCGCTCACCACCCGCCGCCCCTTCGTGGCCCGATGCAGCCGCTTGTTGACACGGTGGCTGGGCGCCTCCCGTCGTGGAAGGCATGGCTCATGAACAAGGCCGAGTGGCTGGCGCTTGTCAAGTCGGTGCTCAGTGCTATCCCCATTCATCAACTGCTCGCCCTTGCGCCCTCGAAGAAAACCCTGAAGCAGCTCGAGAAGAAGATCCAACGAGGTTTCCTTTGGGCTAGTTGCGAGGCCGCCCAAGGAGGGCACTGTCACGTGAATTGGCGTCGGGTCTGCCGGCCGATCGAATATGGTGGACTGGGTGTCCGCAACCTTGAGCGCACCGGGCTCGCCTTCAGGCTCAGGTGGCTATGGCTCTCGAGGACGGACACTGACCGGGCTTGGCAAGGTCTGGACTTGCAGTTTACCCCTGAGGAGCGCGGCCTCTTCCACGCCTCCACTACCATGCTGCTCGGGGACGGAGCGACATTCCTTTTTTGGGAGGACCGCTGGCTCCACGGTCAGTCCATCCGCGAGCACGCGCCCTTGCTGTACCTGTGCATCCCCAAAAACCGAAGGAAATCGCGGACAGTGGCGGAGGGCATCGGCGGTAATGCATGGGGCGGGATATCCACGGAAACCTTGGCCTGCAAGAGATTGGGCAGTACCTTAGGCTATGGCTGCTTGTGTCGCACACCACTCTGTCCACCGAGCCGGACAAGCTCGTCTGGACCTGGACGGCCAATGGCATCTACACAGCGCGGTCATGCTACCGGGCCACCTTCCACGGATCTATAACCTGCCGCTCGTGGAAGCTGATTTGGAAGGGCTGGGCGCCGCCGAAAGTGAAGTTCTCTCATTGGCTCGCCAACCAGGACCGCTGCTGGACCGCAGAGCGACTCGCCCGCCATGGCCTTCCTCATCACCCTCGGTGCCCCCTACGTGACCAAGAGCCGGAAACGATCCGGCACCTGCTGCTCACATGCCCATTCGCGAGGCAGACCTGGCATGAGATCCTATCCTGGCTGCGCCTGCCGGCTCCGGCGCCAGATCAGGACGCCACGCTCCAGGACTGGTGGCTTCGGGCGAGGGACGCCACGCCACACCCGCTTCGCAAAGTGCTGATCTCGGTCGCACTCTTGGTGCCTTGGATGATATGGAAGCATAGAAATGCGTGTGTTTTTGACCATGTAACCCCGTCGCTAGATGAGCTCGTTGGCAAGATCAAGGACGAATCCCGATGCTGGGCAAAAGCCGGGGCAAAAGGGCTCAGGATAACCCTGCCCTCATCCTGGGACGTCCATTGATCTACTTGTAACGCTGATGTACCAGCCTCTTAGGAGGATGTACCCCCCCCCCCCCCCCTCTTTTCAAAAGCGCAAAGGCTTTTTGCGTTTTCTCGAAAAAAAAAGCTTAGGAGCTGGTTGCAACACACACTTGGCTTTAGCTGCAAATGAGGGTGACAAGAAGGTAGTAGTACTCCCACTATCAACTAAGGCCATAGCAGTGCAGTTGTTAATTTGAACAGACATAGTGAGGCTGTATTTCTTGACACTTTGCATGGAGATTTATAAATGTTGATCAGGAACATCTGACCCAAACTCATCATTTGTCCTCTTCATAATCAGTGAAGTAAATAATATCTGATAAATTTGAGCTTGCAAGGCCAGGACTTGTCCTTGTTGGGTCATTTTGCACACTTTTCTATGACCAGGAAACCATTTCTCATTACATTTGTAACAAACTTCTTTTTGCCTGGTTTGTTCAATTACAGCAGATGGAGTTATGTTCTGGGGTCTGTTAGGAACAAACTGAACTTGTCTTTTCACAGGCAAGGGCTGTTGTAGTGGCTGGTAAACTGTTCTTTTGGGTGGTTGAGCCTGTTCCAGACTTCTAGCTAGGCAAATAGCTTTCTGCAGATTAGGAGGCTCATGGCACTGAATGTAGTGTTGAATACTGTCAGTGAGACCAGAGATAAAGCTGTTCATGCAGTAAGAGTCTGGTAGAGCAGGATATCCCTTCTCATCAGGTTCATACCATGCTCAAATTGGAAAACATACTCCTTGACAGGACCAGATTGAGTAAGAGCATGGAAGTTTCTAACATTATCACAGATTGATGTTTCAGAGAATCTATCACCCAAATACCTGCAAAATCTATACCATGGCATAGTTGCTACTATATAGCCAGTTCCTCTCCACCATTCTATTGCTGGGCCTTTTAAATATGTAACAGCAATCTCTGTTTTTGTTTCTCGGGGTGTTCTGGCTGCATCAAAATACAAGTCCATGGTTTGAATCCAAGAGTCAGTGTTCTCCCTCAAATTCAGGCATGTTCATTTTAGCAGGTTTCACCAACGTTTGGCCCTTTTGAGTCCTTCTGTGGCCACCTTCCCCATTATCCAACTCCAACTCAAGGGTCAGGTTGCTGGATCTCAGCAGGAGCAGGGTTAGTGTGCACAGCCCTGGTATCCTGAACCGCAGGAGGAGGCTTAGTAGCTCCAAAATTGGGGTGTCTGTAGGGCTGTTTCTGAGAACCATCCAAGTTCAACTCTTTGCCAGAAGCAACATCATGTAAAACAGGAGACCCCACAGTAATAGGAGTGTGCAATTGATCCGTAGGTGCTCTTAGTGGAACTGGAGTGACCTGTTGAGCACTACCCTGACCAGCTATAGGAGTAGAAGGGGGTTGTTCTCTGGGAGTGATGGCATTGATCAGATGAGTAAGGGTAGACTGCATTTCCAGTAAAGATTTCTGCACATCAGTGAAGTTCTTGTTAACCGTGGACTAGAATTCTTGGAACTCTTTCCTATCTTGATCACGGTCATGCTGCAAAGCCTTGATATCCAACTGAAGCGAATCCATTTCCAACTGCTCTGTACTTTGAGAACAAGAGACTTGGACCATTCCTTCGATCAGGGTTTACACAAAGCAGTGAACTTTATGACCTGATCGAACCGCATCTGTACGCACACAACAAGCAGGGGATTTTACCACAGCTGAGCTGCAACCGGAGCTTGAGAGCGTCCTACCTGCCGCCGGCAACACCGTCGACGACGCCGCGCCGACACTGATGTTCAAGAAGGGTCGGTTGGGTGGGATTTCACACTAGAGACGTGTTCTTTAGCAACCATTGACCAGCCGCTTCCAACACCCGGACGATCTACCGCCGTCAACGCCGCCGAGCTGCACACCGCCGTCGGAGATCGGGACGAAGAAGGAATTTTATGCGGGCCGAAACCCAACCTTTCTCGATCCAGATCTCAAATGCCTCCAAGGCTCGCTGGCTCTAGATACCAATTGTGAGGACCGAGCTAGGACAAACACACATGGAATTCAGATCACACTCTTAATTACAGACTAACGATTACAAGAGGAGATCTGGCTAGGGTTTGCGCCGCCTAGGGACGACGAGAGCCAGCCGGGACACAGCGGCCTAGTGTTCTACCCTATTACAATGCTTGATGCCACAGCTGGGCCGAATCCTTGGCTTATAAGCCAGAAAAGTTACTGAAGGTAAAACCGAAAACAGGAAATAGAACAATGCGAGTGTCGGAAAGTAAACAGGGACAGCACGATGAAGATAAGCCGTTGGATCGACGATCGACGATGGGGCTCGAGCTACTCCAGGCACGAAGCGGTAAGTGAGCGCCTAGTCAGTCGGATGGAGATCGAATGGTTGAGCTTGAATCATCAGGGCCCACCTCTTCCCTTCGTTAACTGAATCTAAGCAGCTGCTGCAGGCTACTGCCTGACAGGCACAGTACCTGTAGCTCCTAAGATTTAGGTCTCAAGGGGAATGAAAAGGAAACTCTAGGGCTTTATCCTTTAGAGAGAGGGAACTGGAACCTCACGGGCGGTTAATTGTTGTGTACTGCTGGCTTTGTCGATTTCATGGGCACTTCATTGCTGTGTATGGGCACATGTGTTAGCCCGAGGGAATGGACCTTGGTGTTCTGTAATGCAATGTGCATGGTTGGTTCTTCCTCTCCGTAGTGTTCTGCAAAGCTGTTGCAAGTGCTATATACCAAATGCAGCTATCAAATATTAGTAAGGGCTTGGAAGCAGATTTCTTGTGATCAGGCAGCACTCTAAGGGATCATGACAAACTTAAGGTGTTTCTGTAGATCGGCAGTACCATCCATATGCTTTCTAGTCTAGAAGTAGAGGCCGGTGTTTTCTTCCTTCTGGGTAGTACCATCCATCTATGCTTTCTAGTCTAGAAGTAGAGGCCGGTGTTTTCTTCTTCCTTCCTTAAGGAATTTTGATGATTTTGCCCTCTTATTTAGCTTGGTCAACGAAGAGGAATATAACACTGATATTTCCCTTTTCAGCTCCTTGACCCTTGAAGGTGTGAGGAGAACATTGGAGAAGGACATGGATTTGAAGATAAATTCACTTGATCCTCATAAGAAGTTCATTAAGCAATGTGTTGACAAGGTATGATGGAGGATAATGTACACGGGCTTTCCGATGATGCAATAATCAACATGGAGTAAATACCACAAATGCAATTAATGGTTCCTTAGTTTAACGATATTTTATCTTAACTTTCTTAAACGTTACTTCTAATATTTACAGAAGCTATTTGGGCTGAATTATGTAAAGGTATCCATAGCCTTTATTGTTTTTGACTGCATGGAAGGTTAATTGTATTTGTTTATTTGCTAAGAAGTTAGCACTGATTATTTTGCAAATAGTGTATTCTGCAGATTGGCTGATCTTGTTAGACTAAGAAAATGAAGTTATTTATCTCAGAATCGTAGACTGTTCCTGCCTAGCCCTTAGTAGACCGTAGGTGCCAACCTGCCGCCTGCCTAGCTCCTACTCTCTTCAGAGCACTGTGTTTTTTTTGTCTTATTCCAAAAATTGTTGTCTTACTACAAAAGTAAGTATGGACGATTGTCTCCGATTTAATCAAATTTATTTAAAATATAGGCATTGTAGTTGACTAATTTATTTTCTTTTGTAATGCAAAGTTGGCTGATTATCTTCAAGATAATACTGTGACTGTTGACTATTCACATGAATGTGAAAACTGAGTACCCATAACATATTTAATATTTTGCGAAGACAACATAATAAACATTTACTTGATATAACACACACGTCGTAGAACAAGCACTTGAGTCCATTAACCCGTACTAGTTCAGATGTTAGTTTCCTTAAGTTTTGTTTGGAAGTTTAGAAAATTAGTTCCATTAGTATAATACTCCCTCCATTCCAAATTATTAAATTACCATCCCAAGTCTACAGGAAATTGTGCCGATATTTTACATCAAATATGTATGGTACGGAAATATATTTTGTGATGGATCTACTAAATTAATTTTGTTTTGTATATGTGGATGTATTTTTCTGTAGACTTGGTAAAAAGAAGTTTTGACTTAGGACAAAGGTTGAACTTCATTTAATTTGGAACGGAGGCAGAAGTATTTGTATTTCTTAATTTCAGATAGAATCCGCTAGGTTTGTATTCATCACATATTATGTACTCAGCTTTCTGTAATGCTCAGTTTTACTATCCGTTGTGCACGATACCAGGTGTTTTCTGGTTGTGACAATGAGAGTACTGATAATGCATCAGAGAGGGCTGAAGCTAAAGTGGATAACTTATCAGAAGATGCCCAACCAATGTTTGGCTCAAACACAATCTCCTCCAGTTCTGATGAGCAGGGGGCAAGGTCCACTGAAACCAATAAAGACCCAGAGGGGGCGAAAAATCACAGTTCTGGTATTGATATCACCGAAGCTATGATAATGAAAGCTATTGACAAAAGGGCTTCCTATTTTAGAGAGAACTCAGAGTATGTTTCCTTAACCTGTCATTGTTAATCTATATGCTGTTATTGTTCTGAAAGCCTTGCGATGGCCAACAATTACTAATATCTCCCTTGAGTATAAGCAACTACATTTACCTTGTGACATTTTTTTTTGAAAAGGGGAATATATTAATATCAAGTAGATATCAATTACACCCAGCCTCTGCACCAACAAGATGCCAAAGAACATCTAGGATGCACACAGCCAAAAAAGAAAAATACATAGAGAAAAAAAGGAAAAAATGACCCTGCCATGGTGGTTAATCACCCGCAGTAGTAGCCCTCTAACCACCACCTAAGACAACATCCGAACTAGAAAGAAGGTTCTCCAAAAACAACGCCTACAAGAAGGAAACAATGCACAAGCATTGTCGTTGCCCGATTAAAGATCGTAGGTTTTCACCCTTGAGAAAGACCGTGTTCCTAAAACAATGCCTTCAACAAGGCCATTGCTAGGGACAACCAATAAAGGCGAGACCTTGGGTTTTCACCCTGAAAAACACGACTCGGTACTCAATAGAGCACCACCAACAAGGAAGTCCTCCAATGTTGCCACCCCCACTTACAAAGGCTACTGCTACAAGTCACGTACCACCTTGTGACATAAGCACGTATGCAATCGAAAGTATTGGCGCAAGGGTGATAATTTAAAATTGTAAAATTTTCATCTGGGAGCCTGCAGAAAGTAAACAGGGGTCAACCATTTGTGACCTGATTGATTATTTTAGTTGGAATACATTATCTCCTATTTCCACCGTATCATGGAATATCTTTTTTTTGGGGGGGGGGGGTCATATTGGAGGTACAGTTTCCTCTTCCCATGACCAGTAGAAGATAATGCTTCATGGGCAGTAAACAGTTATGTTGCACATTGTCATGCTATAAAGATTTATTTCCGAACGGGCAATATTACCGTCAGTTGCTTAGAGCAAGTCTAGTAGAGCCCTCAAATCCTCAAACCTCTAAAAATAACTGCTTTTTTACGGTTTTCGTCCAAAAAAACCCGTAGACTAGAACACCTAAACCCTCAAATCCGTAAAAAAATTTAGAGGTCGAACCCTCAAACCTCCTCCCAGCCTGTAGAAGTGAGGGTTGGGAGGAAAAACTCCCCCCAACCCGCACTTCACTTCACACATCGCGCGGGAGAGAAAAACTGCCCCGCCTCCCCAGCTCCTCCCGCATCCGGCCATGGAGCCGGCCGCCGCCGCTGCGCCCCCGCCGGCCGCCGCGCTCGCCTCGGCCGGCCCCGGATGCGATGGCGGCCCCCTCCCCTCCGCCGCCAGGCCCGCCGCGGCCGCCTCGGCCTCCTTCACCTGCGGCCGGCTGCGCGCCGTGTCGGCGCTGCTGGCGTCGCGGAGGACGACACGGAGGACGCCGAGGGGGAGCAGAGCGAGGGCGAGGGCGGGGGCGACTCCGAGGCCGAGTACTCCGAGGACCTCAAGGTCTTCGTCGGCAACCTCCCCTTCACCGTCGACAGCGCGCAGCTCGCCGGGCTCTTCGAGCAGGCCGGCTCCGTCGAGATGGTCGTCTGATGGGTGTGGAATTGGTACTGTGTATAGACTGTTTCCTCAAGGATAGGATAAGGTACTGTAAATTTGTCTCGGCATCCAGTAAGTTCGAGTCGGTTCAGTACTTCAGGGGCCTCTCACTATAACAAATGGACGCTCAATTATAACAGAGCTGCACATGGATGTGGAATTGTTATAGCATAGGTTGTTTCTCTTCAGGATAAGATAAGATAAGATTTTGCAAAACAGTCTCGGCTTGAACAAAGTTTGAATTGGTTCAGTAGCCTAGTAAATATAACATAATACAGTTTGTTTGAATTGGTTCAGTAGCCTAGCAAAACAGTCTCGGCTTGAACAAAGTTTGAACAAAGTTTGAATTGCATGAATGATCTTTATTTCCATGTTTGTTTGAAGGTTTATTGTGTGATTCTAGTGAAAATTGTGATATGCCAAATGACAGTTTTAAGGGTTGGGGTTGAGGCAAAGACTAGAACCCTCAAACCCAACCCTTATAACAGAATATTCCGTTATAAGGGTTGGGTTTGAGGGTTCTAGTCTTTGCCTCTGTTTTTCAACCCTTAAAAGTGTTAAAAAATGACCAATTCTCAACCCTTAAAACTGGTTTTGGATTTAAGGGTTTGAGGGTTCTACTAGAGATGCTCTTAACATGGTAACTTGAAAAGGTCAAGGGGATTTAGTTGTTTGCAGTGATCTGATTATTTATTAGGAACAATGATAATAATAGACTATTAAGTGCATAATTGATCCATTGGAAGCTATAAGATAGGTCTTTTATCAAGCATATCTGATTATAACTAGCATAATACGCGTGCGTTGCCACGGGCGACAAACATACGGAAATTGAACATTTAGTCAAAGGGTCATTAATTCTACTTCCCAGATTTTGGCCACGATACATGTACAAGTTTCATAGATTTTTTTTGTTCAAAAGATGTCCAGCTAAGTAGACAATGGATATAATACCTGACATCTTAATCTTAATCTTTGATTAAAAGAACATAGGGGTAAGAAACTCCTATATCTGTTGAGAAAACTACAATACATCAGTCTGATTCGGATAAAACTACAATAAATCAGTCTAATCAAAACTATTATATCATTCCTAGGAATTCAGTACTCCTAAATGACACTAATACAAACTTTAACTAATGTATTCATAAGAAACGGCTAAAACTGACGAACTTCTTGACGAATACATTTCTGATTCAGGGCATACTGTTGGCTCCTCCCAGGCCAATTCAACCTTGGGGTCTCCTTGTATTCTAGTAGACCAGACGAAGTAATCTACACAATGTATTTTAATTGCCAATCCCAGCGACTCGGTAGTCAAATGTAACGCCTAGGAGAGAGAGCGTCGAAGACGAAATACCATGCCATCAGGAACATAATACCCAGGTGGAGGCTGCATGTACACCTCCTCACGCAGCTCACCATTAAGAAAAGCATTCTTAACATCAAGCTGAGAGATAGACCAGTGGCGTGTAGAGGCCAAGGCAAGAAGTGTACGAACAGTGGTCATATGAGCCACATGAGCAAAAGTCTCGTCATAATCACGACCATGCTCCTGCTGAAAACCACGAGCCACAAGACGAGCTTTGTGATGCTCAAGAGAACCATCGGAGCGAGTCTTAACCTTGTAGACCCACTTACAAGTGATGGGACGGACTCCGGGAGGAAGGGAAACAAGATCCCACGTACCAGTGCGTTCAAGAGCAGCAATCTCCTCAGCCATCGCAAACTGCCATTCAGGATGAACAACAGCCTGATGATAAGTAGTCGGCTCAAGAACAGCAGCGCCAGCGGTGGAAAATCCAAAGCGATCAACAGGCGGACGAGGACGAGAACGCAAGCCATAAGTAGGCTGAGACGAGGATGACGACAGATCCACAGAGGCATCCACAGAACGTGAACGACGAGTGTAACACTTAGGAAAAGATGGAACAATGGAAGGAGGAATCGCCAAAATAGAATCGGGGAGTGGCGACGAAGAAGTCACCGGAGATGAAGGTGTAGAATCCGGTGACATGCTAGACGAGGAGACCGTGGAAGATGGTGGCGACAAATCGATTGGAGGTGGAGAAGCAGGGGGAGCGGAACGAGTAGGCAAAGGCTCGACGGGTGTGATAGGCGTGTCAGGAAAAGTGAGAAAAGCGATATCCTCCACTGAAAAAGTCAAGGAAGATGGGCGTGGGTAGAAGGGACGAGACTCATCAAAAGTCACATCCCGAGGGATACGCATCCGACGACCGATAGGATCCCAACAACGATAGCCCTTATGCTCATCACTATAGCCTAAGAAGACACGCTCAACAGACTGAGCTGTCAGTTTGGTGCGTTCGCGGGGGGCAAGAAGAACATAGCAAACACAACCAAACAAGCGAAGCATCGAATAATCGGGAGAACGATCAAAAATACGCTTGAAAGGAACACCACCCTGTAGGGCAGCTGAAGGCTGGAAATTGATGAGATAGGTGGAGGTGGAGACGGCCTAAGCCCAAAAATGAGGCGGGAGAGAGGCAGCAATCATCAATGCACGAGCCGTCTCAAGAAGATGACGATGCTTGCGCTCAGCAACGCCGTTCTGAGCGTGAGCACCAGGACAAGAGAATTGAGAGAGAGTCCCTTGCTCAGCAAGAACATCACGCAACATCTTAGAGATATATTCGCCAGCGGAGTCAGCACGGAACACACGAATGGGAGAAGAGAACTGAGTATGAACCATGGCAGCAAAACGCTTATAAATGGATAACACCTCACTACGAGAAGTCATGAAATAAAGCCATGTGTAACGAGAGAAGTCATCTATGAAAATAATATAGTATTTATGACCCCAGCGAAGGGAGCCGGACCCCATACATCGGAATGAACTAAATCAAAATGACGCTTAGACACTGACTCACTATGTGGAATCTGCTTGCCAAGACGACAACCCTGACACTCTAAAGAGGCATCTCCTGAGACAGACCCCAGAAAACCTCGACGAACTAATGACGACAAACGAGAACCACACAGATGACCAATTTGATGATGCAACTGCTGGAAGGAACCAGTAGCCGAGGCGACCAAAGCGGAAGAACTGGCGATAGAGTGGCCAGCGGAAGGAACATGAAGCCAGTCCAACTCCCAAAGACCCTCAGAATCACGGCGGCGAGGACCAGCCCCAACCAGAGTGTGCGTGCGACGGTCCTGGACAGAACAAGAGTCAAGGTCAAGGATGACACGACAACCAGAATCAACAAGTTGACCAGCGGAAAACAGATTCATGGTAAGTCGAGGAACATGAGCAACATCAGGAACAGAATAAGGAGTGGTAAGATTGCCTCTACTAACGACAGAAAGGGGAGTACCATCAGCGGTGAGGACATGAATAGGAGAATCAAGCGATCGAAGAGAGGACAGAGTGGAAGAATTATAAGTCATATGAAAGGAAGCTCCAGAGTCCAGAATCCATGGGGATGTACCTGACTATGTAGAAGGTGGTTGCTCAGTGCGGGAAGCCTCAGTCACAGAACCAGCAGTACCCGTCGAAGAAGAACCTGAAGCAGCGAGCAGACGCTTAAGTCTCAGAATATCCTGCTCAGTCAAAGCAATGGCTGAAGCTGTCGAAGTAGATGACGAAGTCGCTGTAGATGATGATCGCGCCGTGCGCAAGTGTTTCTTCTTCGTGTAGCAGTGGGACTTGATATGACCATCATTGTTGCAGTAGTCACAATGTGGACGTGGGCGTCCGGAGCCTCCAGAAGGAGTGGGCAAGAGTGGCGGAGCCCTCGAGCGAGAAGGGGTCGGTGCAGCAGGTGGCGTAGAAAAAGTCCGAGCAGCGAGCACCGAGGGAACCTCCAGCAAACCAGCACCACGTAAGCGAGTCTCCTCAGCACGAATCTCAGAAAGCGCCTCCATGAGAGAAATACGGCCACGAGCAAACAACTGAGCACGCCGGGGCTCAAACTCCTTACGGAGCCGAGACAGGAACTCGTAGACGCGATGAAACTCCAAGTCGGCCTGGACAGCCTGGCAACAGAGGCAAGTGCGACAACCAGCACTGCGGAGAGAATCAAGCTGGCGCCAGATAGCAGAACTCTGTGCATAGAAGTCATCAACAGTAGAGTCACCCTGCTGAAGAGCATGCTCCTGACGAACCATAGAGAGGTATAAGGCATCACCAGAGGGCTCATAGCGCTGATGAAGGCGAGTCCACATCTCAAACACAGTAGGAAGGCCCAGAAACTCAGAGGCAAACTAAGGCAGAACGCTAGCAGTGAGAACAGCTGCAGCACGAGCATCATCATCAAGCCACTGGGTGTAAGCAGACAGAGCACCATGATACGTCTGAAGAGCCTCCTCATAAGACAAAACCTTCTCATCATAAGCACGGATAGCGACCTCATCAGCAAGCTTAGCCTCATCTTTTGCGGTCTGAGGAGCATCCGTAGGAAGAGACGGTGGGGTCGACGGAGTGGGAGCCACAGGAGGAACCGGACGTGGCGGACAACAGACCTCGCCAGAGAGAACTTCCCAGAGATGGATGCCACGCATGTGAATGCGCATGAAGCCAGTGAACTCGGTGTATTTAGTACCATCGAAGATCACCGAACAGCGAGGGACAGCAACATAGCCAGATGCAGTAGACATTTTTTTTAGGAAAAGGAAATCAGTGGGATCGGAAACCGCGACCGGGGTGGAACCGCGAGATCCGCGACAGACTGATCTGGAGGCTGCGTCGGATAGTGGATCCCTGGGGCGAGGCGGGAGGGATTCCTGTCGAACAGATCGATCTGGAGGGCCGCGTCGGTGTGGACCTCTGGGGCGCGGTTGGTGGAGCGGGGCAGGAAGGGGTCCCGCGCGAAACTGGAGCCGCGACTTGATCGATCTGGAGGCCGACCCTTGGGGCACGGTTGGTGGAGCGGGGCGGGAAGGAGTCCCACGCGAGGGAGCCGCTGGAGCCTGCTGGAGCCTGCCGCGGGACTGGAGCTGCCTGGACCCGCCGCCTGGAGCCTGCCGCGCGAGTCTGGAGCCGCATGGACCGGGAACCGCCGCGAGTTTAGAGCGGGGACCAGATCGAGGCCGCAACGGGGAGAGATCGAGGCAGCAGGGAAGAAGAGACGGGATCGGCGACCGTTGTGCGAGGAATTAGATCGGGAGGAGCACGACTGCGCGTGCTAAGAAAACCTAGGTTCTAATACCATGTTAGGAATAAGCAACTTGTATTCCCATGAGGCCATAGGCCAGTATATATACACGTACAGGTGATGGACTATATGCAGGAAACCTCTTATATATTGGGATAAATACAAAAGGGTACATGACTTATATTATAACTAACAAAATGTAACACCTAAGATGCAGTCCTACCCTTATTTTGGCTCGAGGGTCTCGATAGGGATAGAAGAGCATCTTGTCATATCGCAAGAATGGATATTGTTACAAGTTTATGTAAAGAGGAGATGAGTATATGCAATTGGCTTACAGTCGTCACAAGCTAAATCATGATCAATACAATCATCAATATCAATCAGCATACATAAAAGCAGGGTCTGATTACAGATGAAATCAAACGATAAAAGCAACATCCATCCTTGCTAATCTCAGGCCGTCGGCGTGGAACCCGTCCTATGATCGTTGAAGAAGAAGGAGAACTCCAAATCAAACAAGCATCGCTCTCAGGTCAAAGCATCACATTATCTGTATTTGCAACTGTTATTGTAGTAATCTATGAGCCACAGGGACTCAACAATCCATTTCCAAGGGTATCAAGACTAGCAAAGCTTAATGGGTGAGGTATGGTTAAGTGGTGATGCTGCAACAAACACTAAGCATTTGATACTTGGCTAACTTACGAGTATAAGAATAAAAAGAGTGATATACGCAAAACGAACGTGAACTAGTAATGATCAACAAGTGATCTAACACCTACTTAGAGCATCTCCAACAACCTTTGTATATTTGCACTCACTTGCTGTTTTATAAATCTTGGCAAAAACCTTCCCCAACAGCCTTTGTGTAAGTGGTCCCCCACCAATTTCTTTTACAACGCATCGGGGTTGTGGTATGGCTGACTAGAGAGCCCCGCGCCTCCTGCACGTCCTCGTTGGTCGCCAATGTCATGGTCGAGGCCTTGCCGCCCCATGACCGTCTCTTCATTGCCTCCGTGTTGATAGGCCCCGAAAGCAACGTTGTCGAGTGGCTTATCAGAGTTGGTTTTGAGCCGAACGAAGAGTGTCCTGTCACCCATACGGGCTTGGAGAACCCTGAGAACCTGGTTGTCGGGGTGTGGCCGACCTGAGTTGATGTGCGCTCCTGCACGAGCTCACTGGTCGCTGGCATCATGGTAGGGACGTGGCCCACCAGATGCATTGTTGCCGTGCCTCCTGACACGGGCTTGTCGCGTCTCGCGGTTGTCGGGGACGCCGTTTCCGTGCCAACTTGCACGGGCTTGACCAACATCGCAGGGGACATGGTTGCCAGGGTGTGCCTCCCGCACACCTGGGTCTTCATCGCCTCCCAATCGTAGGCCCCCGAGAACGTTGTTGTCGGGAGAGTGCTACCGTTGTCGGGAGGGGATTAGTTAAAGAGCTTCATGCTTCCCGCACGGACTTGACGGTTGCCGGCACCGTGGTCGTCGGAGGTGTTGCGCCCTCTTGCACGGCTTTGACGATTGTCGGGACCATGGTCGTCGGAGGTGCTGGTCCCTCATGCATGGTCTCGATGCAAGCCATCATCATTGCTGGCCTGCCGTCCTCTTCACCCTGGATGAGGTTCGCCACGGCTGTGACATCCTCATCGGCTATCCTCTTGTGGCAATCACGAGCCTAGTGGCCCTTGATGCTGTAATATCGGCACCTGTCTCGGTCGTCCTTGCCGGCACCTCCTCCGGCCCCGCCCTGGGTGCGATCGCCGCCTCCGCCCATGTCGCCTCCGCTGTGCGCGGCACCCACACCACGTCCATGACCCTTCCCCGCCTCCCATTCCTTCGAGAGTAGGAGTTGTCCGCTAAACCTGGGCGTACACCGGGCCGGGCTTTGGAAAGCCCTAACCAAAAATCTCAGGCCCGAGCCCGGCCCGGCCAAAAAATGCAAATCTCAAGCCTGAGCCCGGCCCGAACGGACTAAAAAGGGAATTTTCGGGCCGGGCCGGGCCTTCGTGTAAAATGGTGATTTGTGCAAGCCTGAGCCCGGCTCGAAATGCTACCCGGGCTTGAAAGCCCGGCCCGGCCTGGGTTTTTTGGGCCGGGCTCAGGTCGGGTCACCGGGCCGGGCTGTGCATGCCCAAATTTATTGTCCGCCGCCGAAGCTCTTGCGACCGACTTCAAGGCGGTCCTCGACCACCCGCAACTCCGTTAGCTCCTCGATGGAGAGCTCACTCAGGTCAAGTAAGGTCTCGATGGAGAATGTTACCTGAGCGAAGCAAGGTGGCACGACACAGAAATTTCCCCACGACTCTCGCGTCGTCCATACGCAACGCTAGAGATCCGCATGGCGAAGTCGTCAACGAGCTCACCCTCCTTGAAGGCGATGTTCTCGAAGTACGCCCACAGCTTTTGCGCGTTCGCCTCGCGCACGCGGTTGCTGCCGAGGCGTTGGGTCCGGGTGGCTTCCCACGCCTCCTTGGCGCTTGCCTTCGTCGTGAGCATGCCGTGCATCTCCGACGGCGTGGCGTGCATGAGTGCCGCCACGACTTTCCTGTCCTCCTTCCTTTCAACTGTGTCGTCCTCCATGGGACCCAGAGGCTCGCTGCATGGAGATTGCACTCCATGATCAACGACCACTCGTTGTAGTTCAAGTGCGTGAGCATCGGGAAGGTGATGGGCATGCTATCGATGACTACAGTCTCGCGCACGATCTCCCTAACCACGACCTCACCACCACGGCCGCGCCTGGACCGGCTGCGCCCTCGCCGCACCCACAAAGCCGTGCTGTGATGGCCGTGACTTGGAACCACCCGACATGGCTACCACAACCCGAGGCTCTGATACCTATTGTTAGCCCAAAAACTACAGAGTAGCTAGGTATCAAGGATCAGACGAAACGGAGGAACAACTAAACTAGTGTAGCGGTTGTGTGTTGATGCTACTTGTGCTCATGCACACTACCACGCACACACTTCTACTTGTGCTGGCTCAACACACACACACATGTAGTACACTTGAGGCTGAAATGGCCTAAGTTACAACCGAGGGACTCGGGGCCTATTTATAGGTGTGATTACAAACCGACTATAGTAGCTCATGGTGGACGCACTAGTATTTCCCAGCTCATTGCTTACATAAAGCTACTTGCTAGTCTAGTAGTTAAATAGTACTAACTTTATTTCTTAGCTATGAAGCAACGACTACTATTGCCAGTAAAAAATGAATTTTACTTGCTGTGCCGACATGCAGCCATGCATGCATCTGAGACAGGATTTAAAGTCCGCAGTGAAGCATAAGTAACTACATCATCTAGGCATTTTAAATGAGGTCAGAAACAACTTATAGTATTTCATCACATATGCAAATTATAAATTTGATCCTCTTTTGCCTAACCATATTTTATATATATTAAATAGGAAAATAAAATGCACCATGTTATTCTACACGTTTTTCTAGGCAAGTTACATATATAGAACATTAAAATCGGAGCTATGGTTAATGAGTTATCAAATAAATCATTTTCACATGGCACTTATGCCAAATTAAATCAAACAGTAAGTGTAAGCATTTTTAGCATGGATGAAAGTTGGATATAAAATTCTAGCCATTTTACATATTTAAAACATTTTAATCCGATGCACGGTCCATGAGTTATGATATGCAAATCTGTAATGCCGGGGTAAATACGAAAATCACATCGCATGAAAAAATACTACTGGGCCTAATCTCCACATAGTGGGCCAAAACAGAGGGCCCATAACAGCTATATGATGCATGGGTGAGGGATGGCTGTGTGGAGGTGCTCACCATAGCGGGCTGGCCCATTCGATGGGGGAGGAGGCCGGCTGGAGTCGTGGTGCCGGGCTGGGCCTTGGCGCGGCCTGGCGCTGGCGAAGCGGCTGGCGTGGAGGTCGTCAGATCTGATGGATCAGACGATCCAGACTGCAACGGCGGCTGAGGGTTAGGGTAGGCTAGGGGCTAGGGTTTGGCAAGTGGGTGGTCTATATATAGCAAATTAGACTAGGTTTGGACCCTCCATTTTAGATCGGACGGTTGGGAAAATTAGGTTAGGGATCCAATTGAAAAACAAATGATGGTTTGGGGTATTTTGGGGTTGATCCAGACCCAACGGTCATGCCCGTACGTTTCGGGTTTGAGGAAGTTATCGGGCGCGGGGGTTTGTGCACTATGTAGAAGGGTTAGGCATAGCAGAGAGGGAAAGCGCGTGCAGCCTGTCAACAAGTTCTACAACACCGAAAATGACCGTGATTTGACCGCTTATAGTGCTACTATAGGTTAATGGTTGGGGTATCAAACAGACTACGAATGTGACGAAATTTGACAGGCGGTCTACCTATACTATAACAAGACCGCACACCAACTTTCTACCCATTCCGAGAAAGTTTTATACGCACTTACAAAACAATATTTTTACGATGTTGCGGGCACGTGCGAGCGTGTTGGTCTCGAAGCGGTCGTCGACGAGAATGGGGAGAACCGGCAACTACGAACAGATCCGAGTTTTGAAGAACGATTGCAACTGAGTGTCGATGCAATGCGAATGATGCAAATGATGCGATGATGAATGTAACAAGCAAATGGAACACACGACGAAACTCGAAATAAGTGGAAGGCAACTGAAGCGTCGGTTCCGGGCTGTTACATCAAATATCTTACATATATGGTGAAGACAGTGACTCGCAATACCAAAACATGCCCATATTCCATCACATCGAAGAAGTTAAGGCAGCAAAAAATGGCCTTGTCTCCAGCTCAGCCCTAATGTATGATTGGGTCCGTTATGCTTCTGCTTAATCCTAGGCTCAATCTCTAGCTCCACTTCCATCGCACTGCCACTCTATTGTTAAGAGCTGAAACAAAAAAGCAACTCAATCAACACCTAGCACTGGGTGGCGAATTATAACCTACTTTTCTGCTTGTTCGTATATGAGAATAATATGATTTGTGCAGCTACAACTATGACATGAAGAATCAAGGAGAAAAAGAATGAATCATGTCCATGTTAATTAGCGATCAATTCGATGTTTATCAAGTTTGCAACATGTACATCATAAAAGATTTATAGGAAAACACCACAACACAAGATGTAAATTAGCTCTCTTGCAAGTTACCACGAAGATAAATATCAGCTAAATTAATATGACCAATCACACTTACCTCGCTTATCCATGTATAAAAACATCTCCTGTTCGTAGCTCACGCTAGAGAAATTGTACAAAAATGTATAACTGTATAAAAATGTCATGGGATTCACATTTTTTGGAGAAAACGGAAAGGACCTTTGCGTTTCATTTAATTGAAAAGATAGAATGGTCCTCCTAGGAGATGAGTTTTACCAGTTGTCCCAGGATGTGGGTAGAACAACCCCTAGGGCCCTAGCCTTTGCCCAACATCGGGCATCGTCTTTGATCCTATCCACTAGAGATTCGATGGAAGGTCTCGCGTTGTCGAAGACACATGCATTCCTGTGTTTCCATAACATACAGGTGACTAGCAGTGTGATGGACTTGAGGGCCTTTCGGTGCGTCGGCAGCGTTTGCTCCTTCGCGCGTAGACACCACTCCAAGACAGTGAGCTCCTGGCCTGGGATTTGGATCGACATGCGCATCTAGCCGAGGATAGTATGCCATGTCTGACGAGAAAGGGGCAAGTCAGGGAGAGTAGGAGACTAGCAAAATTTCAGGCAAATTGGTGCCAAATTAAAAGCCCCATAATCGGATCACTAAACCTATGGATTCACGATATCTAGTGAACAAGAGCAAGCATAGTTTTGCACAAATAAATGGTTGCCATATATGCACATGAAAGGTCCACACTGTCGGCCCAGTGGGAACCAGGGTACCACGTGTTAGACCTTTCAGCGTGAGCATTGATAGTTGTGGATGACACTAGGAGAGTTGGGACAATTTTCGTTGGTTTATTTCTCACACAATGCCATGCCAACCTGAGGGGTTGGGGATACATATTTATAGGCTGCTAGCCAGCCAAGCATATGCTAAGATGCTAGTCTAAGATGCTGCTAAGATGCTAGTCCAAGATGCTATCCTAACTGCCAGTCCTTGATGGTCAAGGATTCTATCCTAACAGCCACAAGGACCATGTGCTGCAGCCCCACAAAGGACTATGTGCTGCAGCCCCACAAAGACCATAGTACATAGACTTATCCATCATTCTCCCCCTAAGTCTTGTACGTCGTCTTGTGGGAGAGTCGAATCATCCCAATCCTGGAGCAGAGTTCGAGGAACTTGATCCTCCCAAGAGGCTTGGTGAGCAGGTCTGCGAGCTGGTCCGTGGTGTTGATGTAGCTCGCCTCGATGCTCCCTTCTTCCAAGCAGCTGCGGATGAAGTGATACCTCAATCGGATGTGCTTGCTCCGTTCGTGGAAAACGGGGTTCTTTGCCAGAGCCAGGGCGGACTTGCTGTCCACCAGGAGCTGCACCGTTCTGGTGTCTCGGACGAGGAGATCACCAAGCAGTCGAGCGAGCCAGAGCGCCTGAGTGCAGGCGGTGGAGGCCGCTATATACTCGGCCTCACAGCTGGACAGGGCCACCACCTGCTGCTTGACCGATTGCCAGCTCACGAGACACTTGCCGAGGAAGAAGAGGATCCCGCTCGTGCTCTTGCTGGTGTCGATGTCGCCGGCGTGGTCGCTGTCGCTGTACCCGACGAAGTGTGCCGCCCCCGGACACCTAGGGTAGTGGAGGCCGTGGTCGAGGGTCCCTGCCACGTAGCGGACGATCCTCTTCACTGCCTGCTGGTGCTCCGACGTCGGTCGCTCCATGAACCGACTGACATAGCCGACGGAGAATGCCAAGTCCGGCCGTGTGTGGGCGAGGTAGCGAAGGCTCCCCACAAGGCGTCGGTACTGCGTAGCGTCCACTTCCTCCGTCGTGCTGTCGCGGCTCAGTTTCAGCCTCTCCTCCATCGGAGTGAGAGCTGGGTGGCAGTCGGTGAGCCCAGCTAGCTCAACGATGCGCTTGGCGTAGGCGGACTGTCGAAGCGCGATCCCGGAGTGATCCTGGTGCACCTCGATCCCTAGATAGAAGGAGAGGAGCCCCAGGTCACTCATCTGGAAGGTGGCCTTCATGTCTTCCTTGAACGCCGCCACCTCTGCATCTTTGATGCCGGTGATCACCAAGTCGTCAACATAGACGCCCACCAGCAGGGCATTTCCTCCGCTGCCCCATCGGTAGACGGCCGCCTCATGCGGGCTTTGCTCGAAGCCCATCTTCTTTAGCGTGGAGTCCAGCTTGGCGTTCCACGCCCTAGGTGCCTGCTGTAGGCCGTAGAGAGCCTTACGCAGGCGGAGTACCTTGCCCTCCTGGCCAGGGATCGCAAATCCCGGTGGTTGATGCACATAGACTTCCTCCTTCAAGTCGCCGTTGAGGAATGCCGACTTGACATCCATGTGATGGACACGCCAGCCCTCCTGGGCAGCTAGCGCAAGGAGAAGTCGCACGGACTCCATCCGTGCCACGGGAGCGAAAGCGTCGTCGAAGTCGACTCCTTCCTGCTGCAAGAAGCCTCGAGCCACCAAGCGAGCCTTGTGCTTGATGATGGCGCCGGCTCCATCCCTCTTCAGCTTGAACACCCACTTAAGGGTGATTGCGCGGTGACCACGAGGGAGGTCAGCGAGCTCCCAGGTGCGGTTCTGCTCGACCGCATCCATCTCCAACTGCATCGCGGCGCGCCATGCCGCGTTTTTCCCGGCCTCTGCAAAAGACCGAGGTTCGCCGTCCTCACACGCGAGTTGTAGCTGTGCCTCCAGGTCGCGTGGCACCAGTCCCGGCACCGGCTGGTCACCGAGTAGATTATCCATCGTACGATACCGTAGCGGTTCGCCGCTATGATACGCGTCGATGCGCTCCTCGTCGTGAGTGAGCGGGGAAGCGAACTTCATCGGGTTGTGCTCTGCGTGAGCTGGTGCTGATGAAGACGAGCCCGGAGTGGTGACTGTCGGGGCTGGAGTATGCGGCGTCGTCGGTTGTGGTGCCGTCGGCGTAGCAGGCACCGGAGTCGATGTAGTTTTGGGGGCTGGGGTAGACGTGCTCGGCGAAGAGGAGCTGCTTGCTCCCCCAGCTTCCTTGAAGTGGACGTACTCGACAATGAAGTCGTCATACGTCGGTGTCGAGCCGTCGTCCACCGCCTTGTCCCATTTCCACCCTCGCCCTTCGTTGAACACGACGTCTCGCGCCGTGCGCACACGCTGTGTCTCTGGGTCGAGGATGCGGTAGGCCTTTGAGCCCTCCGCATAGCCGATGAAGACTCCCGGAGTACTCCTGTCGTCGAGCTTGCCGATGTGGCCGAGCTCTTTGGCGAACGCAAGGCAGCCAAAGACCCGCAAGTGAGAGACCGCCGGCTTCTGCCCATGCCAGGCCTCGTACGACGTCCTGCCGTCGAGTGCCTTAGTAGGCGAGCGGTTGAGGATGTAGACGGCCGTTAGCACCGCCTCTCCCCAGAAAACAGCCGGCATCCCTCTCTGCTTGAGGAGAGCCCGAGCCATCCCCATAACCGTCTGGTTGCGCCGCTCGACGACGCCGTTTTGCTGCGGGCTGTACGGCGCGGAGTAGTGGCGCTGGATGCCCTCATCAACGCAGTACGACGCGAATTCAGCCGCCGTGAATTCGCCACCGTTGTCAGTGCGCAACACGCGCAGTTTGCGGCCGCTCTCCGCCTCCACAGCAACCTGCGCACGCCTGATGGCGTCCGACGCCTCTCCCTTACTGCCGAGGACCATCACCCACATGTAGCGAGAGAGGTCGTCGACGAGCAGCAGGAAGTAGCGTCGACCTCTTGGTGTGGCTGGCGTCACCGGGCCGCACAGATCTCCGTGCACGAGCTCCAGCCTCTCCTTGGCCCGAAAACTCGCCTGCTGGGGAAAGGGGAGTCGTATCTGCTTCGTCAGCACACAGATGTCGCAGAACTGCTCCACATGGTCGAGGCATGGCAGGCCTCGCACCATCTCCTTGGCACTTAGACGCTTCAGGGCCTCAAAATGAAGGTGCCCAAAGCGCTCATGCCATTGCCACGCCTCGTCATCCCGACGGACAGCGAGACAGACCGGTTGTGCCACCTGCACATCAAGGACGTAGAGTCGATTTTCACCTCTGGGTACCTTGGCGAGAAGGCGACGCTGGCGATCCCAGATGCGTAGGACCCCATGCTCAATCAGCACGCGTGAGCCGTTCTCATCCAGCTGTCCCAAGCTGATGATGGAGTTCCTTAGCGCGGGGATGTAGTAGACACCGGTGAGCAGCCGGTGCTCTCCCGTCTTGGTGGTGAAGATGACGGAGCCGACGCCCTTAATTTCCATAGCTGTGGCATCCCCAAACTTGACGGAGCCTCGCGCGTCGGAGTCGAGCTCGGCGAAGAATTCCCTTCGACCGGTCATGTGGTGGGTGGCGCCGGTATCGAGGCACCACCCCGCAGTCTTGTCGTTCCTGGAGCCATCGCCGAGAAGAGCGTGTGCTTTTGGCTCGTCGAGGTGGAGGGGAGCCTTTGCGACTGGTGTCGCTGAAGGTAGCTCGATGCTTGCATGCGCCATGAACAGAGCCATCTCCTCCTCCGCCGCCTGTGCAACGTGAGCCTGGCCTTGTCGTGGTTGGCGACACTCATTGGCCCAATGGCCAAGCCGGCCACAGTTGTGGCAGTTGTTGTCCTGTGCCGGCTTGGGCTTGCCAGCGACGCCGTCCTTGGCGCCTCCGCGGGCGTCACCTTTGGCACGTCCTTGTGCCTTGCCGCCCCTTCGCGTCTTGCGCTGCTTGCCGCGCTTGCGGCCGCCCGTCGTGGAAGAAGGCTCCCCCTTCTTCTTGTCACCAAGGCTGGCATCCCACTGCTCCCGAGTTAGGAGCAGCTTCCCGCCGGTGGTGATGGGCCCCGAGGGAGGCTGTGGCTCGTCGGTGTCGACGACCTTGAGGGGACCTATCGCCTCCTCGATCGTCATCGTGGAGAGGTCCAGCAAAGACTCGATCGAGCGAGCCATCTGCTTGTACTTCTCGGGAATGCACCGGAAAAGCTTCTCGACAGCTCTTTCCTCGGTGTAGGTGGCATCGCCGAACTTCACCATCTTCTGCAGTAGAGAGTTGAGACGGAGAGCAAAGTCATCAACGTCCTCACCTGGCTTGAAAGCCAGGCTCTCCCACTCCTTACGAAGTGCCTGCAGTGTGGACTTGTGAGCACGGTCGCTGCCGATGCGTGCCGCGGCGATGGCGTCCCAAGCTTCCTTGGCAGTCCGCTTGTTGGAAAGCGAGAACTGCATCTCGGGCGGTACTGCGGCGATGAGGGCGTCCAGCGCCCGTCGATCTTCTTGGTGGTCGACGTTGCTGTCCTGGACTGCCTCCCACAGCCGCCGCACCTGGAGCCTGATCTTCATGATCGCGGCCCACTCGACGTAGTTGGTTTTAGTGAGGGTAGGCCACCCAACACTGGGACCAACATCCCTGACCACAGTCCGGACCTCGTAGAGGCCGCGGTCCTGGTCGTTGCAGCCGCCGTCGCCATGCGCACCTCCACCTGGAGCGCGGGAGTGCTCGGCTGCCCACTGCGCTGTCCGCTCTTGCGCCACTTTGGCGCGGTCTGCGTCGGCGCCGCCGTCCGCAGGCACGGAGCCGTTGGAGCTGCCGGAGCCGACGCGGAGTGCCTTGGCACCCGCTGTAGCCTCACGTGCTGCCTCCGCTGCTGCTGCTGCTTCTACCTCCGCCCTGGCTGCTTCTACCTCCGCTCTGGCTGCTGCCAGCTCCGCTGCAGCCAGCCTTGACACCCTTGCTGCCGCCGCAGCAGCTGCTACAGTTGCTCGCTCACACTCCTCTTCCACGGCGCGCTCGGCCTCCTGCCGGCGCCGTATGCTCGAGGTAGCCGTGTGTTGAGAGCGACCTGCAGACATGGCTCGCTGCAGGGGGCTGTTGCGTGAAGAGGAAGCTGTTGCTGACGAGCTGCTGCTCGACAGTCCGGAGGGAGGGAGGTAACTAGGGGCAGTCGGAGCAGCTGCTGCTACCGGCTTAGGCTGCTCAGCTCCCGGTGAGAGAGGTGAGCAGGAAATGCTCAGGGTGCAAGATAACGAGGCTCTGATACCACTTGTTAGACCTTTCAGCGTGAGCATTGATAGTTGTGGATGACACTAGGAGAGTTGGGACAATTTTCGTTGGTTTATTTCTCACACAATGCCATGCCAACCTGAGGGGTTGGGGATACATATTTATAGGCTGCTAGCCAGCCAAGCATATGCTAAGATGCTAGTCTAAGATGCTAGTCTAAGATGCTGCTAAGATGCTAGTCCAAGATGCTATCCTAACTGCCAGTCCTTGATGGTCAAGGATTCTATCCTAACAGCCACAAGGACCATGTGCTGCAGCCCCACAAAGGACTATGTGCTGCAGCCCCACAAAGACCATAGTACATAGACTTATCCATCACCACGACCCATCTGCCACAAGCCCAGGAGGCGACATTTGGGCGGTCCCGCGGCGAGATGGCTTGGCCATGACCGTTCCGGAAGAAGCCGCCTCGCGAGGCCCCTCACCACCAGGCTAGGCCTAGCCCGGGCCACCAAGCGCCAGATTGCCTCACGAGGCTCCCCTTGCGAGTCCGCTCCGCGAGGCCCGACGTGCGGTACCAGCCGCGGGGCTCCGCGCTCATCACTTGGGTGAAACACCCGCTCAGACAAGGACGACAAAGGCCGTGCCAGCAGGCGCGGACAGGGAGGATTTCCTCTTTGGTGATTAAAACGCAACGTCCGCTGCCTCCCCAAAGGCAAGATCCCAAAGCTTGCCATTTCGGTGAAAGAGGATCAGGACGGATCGGCGCGGCAAGACGGAGGTCATCGCCGAGCCCACAAATGCGTCACGAAGACCACTTTATCACGCGAAGACCGCCTTTAGTCAGGATAAGCCTGGGCACCTGTCCCCCTTTGAATTGCTGCCCTGTGGCCACCCTTTCCTGCTCATGTTTTCGGGGAGGAGGACCGAGGCACTACAAGAGGGGACATACCACTTCCTTGTAAGGGCACCAAGCCATTCTCTACCCCACACATCGTGTACCTCGAGCACAACTCTCCATTATAGAGCAATCCAACACATGTAGGAGTAGGGTATTACACCACACGGTGGCTTGAACCTGGGTAGCTCACGCCTTCCATTCATGCCCGGTGAGATTGAGTGAGCTCGTCGTGGCCTCGCTGTAGTTGTCCTCGGGTCATAGGTTGCGAAGCAAAACCCCCCAGTGTGCGAACCCTAGATCTTGAGAGAGTTTCTCGGACGCAGATCCCAGACTACGACATTTGGCGTGCCATGTAGGGGGACTTTCCGTCTTCGCCTTCGACCTTGATGTCAACATCGGCATGGACGCCGTCGCCGCTCGTCGGGAGCGCGTCGCACGAGCTGTCGCCCGGGTCCACGCGGCTCCCGTCGCCCGTGGTGGCCCTGGGCGGCGCCCTCGCGTCGCCACCAAACCTGATTGGGAGCGGGTGGTGGCCTCAGCAGGCGCTTGGCCGTTCCACAACACCTCCTTGCCGGCAAGTCGCAGCCCCTGGTTCCGCACGTCGTGCCGCTCATGGCGCTGAGGCTATTGTGCTGTCGCCCAGCCAGGGACAAGCGCGACGCCTAACTCAAGCGCGTCACCGAGCTCGTCTTTGCTGCATGCAGTGGTCAGGCGCCCCCTCGCTCCTCGCCCGCTTCACCGTGGCGTGCCGAGTGATCCGGACGCACCACTTCTCCTTTGGGAAGTGACGCAGCCGGATGGCCGCGCGGCGTGCGCCTCTGGGCTAACTCACGGTTCGTCCGTGCCGGGCAACATCGGGGGTCACCGCCAAATCATCCATCCCTTCCCCTGCGACGTCGCCACGGTTGGGCGTGGCGGCTGCACGACTCCAACCAGGGATGTTGTCACCAGTGGGGGCTCCCAAGAGCCCCGCAGGGTGGCCTGGGTCCGCCACCACCTCAAGCGCTTCTCGCATGAGGTGAACGCGGCCCTCCCGGCACCCGAGTCCGCCGGCCGCCTCAAGTGGTCCGATTTCTCCGTCGCCCTCGACGCCAACTATCACCCCAAGTCCATTAGGGCTGTGGGCGCTGTCCCTTTGCTATTTACTCCCACTATCAGCGGTGCGGCCGTCACCAAGACGCTCGTCGGCAGCGGCGCAGGCCTCAGCGTGCTCTTGGTGGAGACTTTTGAGACGCTCCAAGTGCCTTACGAGTGCTTGATGACCACTAGGCCCTTCTCGGGCTTCACCGACGGCTCCACTCCCCCCTTGGGCAAGTGCGCCTTCCTGTCGCCTTCGGCACCCGCAAGAACTACCGTACGGAGTTCATCGCCTTTGATGTGGCCCACATCGGCCTGCCCTACAACGCCATCTTGGACTACCCGCCGCTCTCCAAGTTCATGGCTGTGACCCATCGCACCTACGGCCTCATCAAGGTGCCTAGATGCAACGGCACCCTCACCATCCGTTGCGATGAGAAGGACGTGATGCACGCCCTCGCACGCGCCTGCGGCCACCTCCCAAGCGGCCAACGTGGCCCTTGTGGTGAAGCGGGAGGAGTGAGCCTGTGCCAGGAAGAAGCCTGCTGAGTTCGCGCTTGCAAATGCCGTCCCTGCGGAGGCATTGCTTGAGCCCCTCAAGGCCCCGCCGGCGCCTGTCGAGGGCCCTCCTCAGGAGGCCTCAACACCCGCTCAGGAGACCTCTGGAATCCTGCTTCCGGAGGCCCCTGTGGCGCCGCTGCCTAAGCTCCCTGGTCCTGGAGAGCCCAAACGCCATCGGCCGCGCCGTCGAATGGAAAGTTGAGTTGCAGCCCTTTGAGCTGAAGTTCCTCACCACTGGAACCGTCAAGCGCGCGGCCTTGGCGGACTTCGCGGCAGAGTGGACGGACCCACACCAGGGCGAGCCTCGTAAGGAGTCGCCCTTGCCCGAGGAGGCCACCTCCGGGTGGCTGGAACATGCACTTCGACGGGGCCTTCGTGCGCCGGAGCGTGGGGGCTGCTGTGGTTCTCACTACGCCCACAGGTGATAAGCTCTATTACGCAGTGCAACTCCGTTTCAGGCATCGTGCCCCATACTCCTACCCACTCTCGTGGAAGCCCCACGCTCGGCGTTGGCAGATGCCCCATGCTCAGCGCTGGCGGCGTATTCCTAGCCGCTCTCATGGAAGCCCCAGCTTGCGCTGGCGGATGCCCCATGCTCAGTGCTGGCGGCCTACTCCTACCCACTCTCATGGAAGCCCCACGCTCGGCGTTGGCGGATGCCCCATGCTCAGTGCTGGCGGCCTACTCCTACCCACTCTCATGGAAGCCCCACGCTCGGTGTTGGCGGATGCCCCATGCTTAGCGCTGGCGGCCTACTCCTACGCACTCTCGTAGAAGCCCCACGCTCGGCGTTGGCGGATGCCCCATGCTCAGCTCGGGTGGCCTACTCCTACCCACTCTCGTGCAAACCCTAGTTCGCGCTGGCGGATGCCCCATGCTCAGTGCTAGCGGCCTACTCCTACACGCTCTCGTGGAAGCCCCAGGCTCGACGTTGGTGGATGCCCCAGGCTCAGCTCTGGCGGTCTACTACCCACTCTCATGGAAGCCCCATGCTCGACGCTGGCGGATGCCCCATGCTCGACGCTGGCGGCCTACTCCTACCCTCTCGTGGAAGCCCCAACTCGCGATGGTGGATGCCCCACGCTTAGCGTTGGCGGCCTACTCCTACCCACTCTCGTGGAAGCCCCAACTCGCGATGGTGGATGCCCCACGCTTAGTGTTGGCGGCCTACTCCTACCCACTCTCGTGGAAGCCTTACGCTTGGCGTTGGCGGGTGCCCCATGCTCAGCGCTGGCGGCTTACTCCTACCCACTCTCGTGGAAGCCCGACGCTCAGCGTTGGCGGCCTACTCCTACCCACTCTGGTGGAAACCCCACGCTCAGCGTTGGCGGCCTACTCCTACCCACTCTCGTGGAAACCCCACGCTTGGCGTTGGCAGATGCCCCATGCTCAGCGCTGGCGGCCTACTCCTACCTACTCTCGTGGAAGCTCCACGTTCGGCGTTGACGGATGCCACATGCACAACGCTGGTGGCCTACTCCTACCCACTCTCGTGGAAGCCCCAACTCGCGCTGGCGAATGTTTCATGCTCAGCGCTGGCGGTTGCTCCTACCCATTGTTGTGGAAGCCCCAGCTCGCGTTGGCGGATACCCCATGCTCAACGCTGGCGGTTGCTCCTACCCACTCTATGGAAGCTCTAGCTCGTGTTGGCAGATGCCCCATGCTCAGCGCTGGCGGCCTACTTTCCTGAGCGTCCCCGACCGTCACATCCTCAAGCTGAGTATGCCTCAGGAGGGGCGCGCGCTCGTGATCTTCCCCGTGCCTGTCATGCGAGCGGGGGCTGGGCACGGTACTTGTGGTCGGGTTAGTCCCAACAACGCTGCAAAATCCAAGCAACTGTGCTCTGGCTCGCGTGCTTGCTCTCATGTACGTAACCTCAGGAGGTCCTTGGTCCTCTTGCCTCCTCGCGCAACACCCACATGCGACCCTGCGGGCGCGCCCCTTTGCATTACTTGCGAAAACTTGTCAGTTTCCTTGGTGCAAGATGTCGAAAGCCTCAGGAGCCCCTCTCGGGAGGGCTCGCGAGTGGTGTCCTGCGGGCAGAAGGCTTCGTGAGGGACCGCGCCTCATGAGCCGCTCCCTGTGGAGGACTCGCTCCAAGCCGCACACCTTGAAGGAGCTAAGTCTAAAACACCCCTCAGGTTTTCTCCCTCTTGTTTCCCTCTCGAGGCATCCTGATTTCCTTGACATGAGCCGCCTGCGCATCAAGGGGGGACCCTGAGCATCGCGCCTCAGGAACTCCTACCTGCCCTAAGAGCCCTACACCCTTTGGCCTTGCTGAGCGCACGCTACAGGCATACTAGCGACGGTTGTAGCCTGCGTCGGGGGCTGGGTCCCAGCGACACAGGGCACTAAGGCAACATAAAAGGGAAAGAAAGGCCTCGGGAGGAAAACAGAAACGCATAAAACATCAAGTGCTTAAGTCAAAAGTGTCGTGCGAATGTTTTCACGCCCTCATGGGGCTGCATCTACTAGCAATGAGCCAAGGAGAGTTAAGGCACGCGAGCCGTCACTATCGTCGCTCTCGCCATCGTCGCGAGGGGGTTCACTACCGCCGTCGCTGACCCTAGCCTCGAAGGCGTACCGTCCGACGAGGCTGACCACGTGCTCCCTCGCAGCCTCCTCGAGGCCTTTGCAGAGTTCTGTCAGGACAGGGGCCTCCTCCCGCCCGAAATCGAAGCGACTTTCGAGGCGGAGATGGTTGCTGAAGAGTCGCGTCGTCGCTTGGGTTAACAGGTCACGACACGGCTCCTCGACGGTGGCGTCCACATCCGGTAGCTGCTTCTTGAGGTCGTCGACCTCGACCTGGAGCCTGCCCCGCTTGGCCGCGAGGCCCTTCTGCTCATCGAGAGTGGTCTGGGCGGCTGCCAGCTCGCCCTCCTTTGCTAATAGACGCTCCCATAATGCCTCCCGCGCTGACTGAAACTCGCCCTCCCGTGCCTCGACATTCGCCTCGTGGGTGGTGACCACCTCCGGACGCCTCATGCTCGTGTTTCAGGAGGTCGGTTTCGCGGGACGTGAGCCGGCTCTCTTAGGCCTCCGCGGCCTCCACCCGCGTTTTGAGCGGGTGCTCGCCGAACCAGCCTGCTCATGGGGCGTCTTCTCGCTGGCATCAAGCCCACTCCCGTTGTCGCTTGGCCTCCTGGACGTCATCGAGGGCCTTCGCGAGGGACACCTGGGCATCTTTGGCGCGCTTTGGCCTCCTCGCCCCGTTGGCGGTCGAGCTTCGCCGCCTCCTGAAGCTGGCTCCACCCCTTCGCCAGGCGCCGCCGCTCCTCCGTGCAGAGTTCCGCCTCCTTCCTCACGCCGTTGAGGCCCACCCTAGGGCAAGGTGCTGCTGTCCTCCAGTGCTAGGATGCGGCTCGCCCGGGCCTCCTCGTCGCTCGCTGGCGCTAACACGGGAGTGTGCACGATCTTGAGCCCTTCCGACAGCTCTGCACTGTCGCCCCCAGCAGGGGTCGCGCTCGCTGTATGGCGCGGCGGGCTCAGGAGGACCGCCTCCGGCGTTGGTGGCTTCACTCTGTCCCCTGGGGTCACCTCACACCGAAGCTCACCCTCCTTGCTGCCAGCCGTTGGTTTTGCCGCCAGGTATGTCGGCACGACGGGCAAGACGACCTTCAAGGGAGGGGAAGGTCCTTCAACCTCGGTCTTCTTGGCCTTCTCCTTATCCTCATCGGCCAACTCGGGATTCCTACGTGGGTACAGACTCATCAGAGCCACACGTCGCCTCTAGGCCCGACAACTCAATGGGCCCTGCGTCGTTTTGTCCGTAATGGGTGGAACGTGCACGCCGCGGGCCTGGGGGCTATTGTCTGCCCAGTGGGAACTAGGGTACCACGACCCATCTACCACCGGCCCAGGAGGTGACATTTGGGCCGGCTTGCGGCGAGATGGCTTGGCCATGGCCGTTCCAAAAGAAGCCGCCTCGCAAGGCCCTTCTGCTCATCGAGAGTGGCCCAGGCGGCCGCCAGCTCGCGCTCCTTTACCAACAGATGCTCCCGCAATGCCTCCCTCGCGGACTCGAACTCGCGCTCCCGGGCCTCGACATTTGCCTCGTGGGTGGTAATCGCCTCCGGACGCCTCAGGACCTCGTGTTTCGAGAGGTCGGCTTCGCGGGACGTGAGCCGGCTCTCGTAGGCCTCCGCGGCCTCCAACCTCGTTTTGAGTGGGTGCTCGCGGAAGCAGCCTGCTCCTGAGGCGTCTTCTCGCGGGCATCAAGCCCCCTCCTGCTGTTGCTTGACCTCCTTGGCGTCATCGAGGGCCTTCGCGAGGGACACCTGGGCATCTTTGGCGAGCTGCTCGCGCTGCGCTTTGGCCTCCTCGCCCTGCTGGCGGTCGAGCTTCGTCGCCTCCCGAAGCTGGCTCCACCCCTCCGCCAGGCGCTGCCTCTCCTCCGCGCAGAGTTCTGCCTCCTTCCTGACGCCGTTGAGGCCCGCCCTAGGGCGCGGTGCTGCTCTCCCCCAGCGCTAGGACGCGGCTCGCCCGGGCCTCCTCGTCGCCCGCTTGCGCCATCACGGGAGAGTGCACGATCTCGAGCCATTTCGATAGCTCCGCGTTGTCGCCCCCAGCAGGGGTCGCACTAGTCGTCTAGCGTGGCGGGCTCAGGATGACCGCCTCACCCCGTCCCCTGGGGTCACCTCACACCGAAGCTCACCCTTCTTGTTGCCACCCGTCGGTTTTGCCGCCAGGTATGTCGGCAGGGCGGGCGAGACGACCTTCAAGGGAGGGGAAGGTCCTTCAACCTCGGTCTTCTTCTTGGCCTTCTCCTTATCCTCGGCGGCCAATTCGGGATTCCTGTGTGGGTAGAGACTCATCAGAGCCACGCGTCGCCTCTAGGCCCGTCAACTCAATGAGCCCTGCGTTGTTTCGTCCTTATCGGGCGGAACATGCACTCAGCGGGCCCGAGGGCTACTGTCTGCCCAGTGGGAACCATGGTACCACGACCCGTCTGCCACTGGCCCAGGAGGTGACATTTGGGCTGGCTTGTAGCGAGATGGCTTGGCCATGGCCGCTCCAAAAGAAGCCGCCTCGCGATGCCCCTCACCGCTAGGCTAGTCCACCAAGTGCTAGATTGCCTCGCAAGGCCGCTCTGCGAGGCCGGACGCACGGTACCATCCGCGGGGCTCCGTGCCCATCACGTGGGTTACGCACCCGTGCAGACAAGGATGACAGAGGCCGTGCCAGCAGGCGCGGACATGGAGGATTTCCTCGTTGGTGATTAAAGTGCAATGCTCGCCGATTTGCATTTCGGTGAAAGAGGATCAGGACGGATCAACGCGGACAAGTACAAGTCAAGGCAGGATCCCAAAGCTTTGCATTTCGGTGAAAGAGGATCAGGACGGATCAACGCGGGAGGTTGGAGGTCATCGCCGAGCCCACAAACGCGTCACGACGACCACTTTATCAGGCGAATACTGCCCCTTTAGTCGGTGTTGAGTAACGTGATTGTTTAGGAAAGCATAGATAGACTAGGATTTGTTCCTGCCTTGACTTGTATTCCAAGATGATCATGTACTGATATATATGCCCACGAGGCTCAAGCAATACAACAACTATTCCACCAATCCCTATTCTCCCGTTCAACATGGTATCTGCCGCAAGGTCCTTGACCTAGCCGCCGCCGCCGCTTCCGCATCGCGCGCCGCCCCCGAGGCGGTCGGCCTCCATGATCGCCGTCGGGGGCCGCGCCGCCCGTACCTAGGGTTCGTCCGCCGGTCGTGTTGACCGGCTGCCCTAGATAGTCTTTTCCCAATCTCTTGATCTAGGGTTTCTCTCCTCCGCCGGTCACTTTGATCGGCGTTTTCTTTTTGGTTTTTCCGATCTTAGATCGGATTGCGTCGCCTGCCGCCGCCGTCGACCACCGCGCCCTACTCCGACATCGGCGCGACCCGGCTTCTCCTTCGACCAGGCGGCGTTCGCGCGCCGGCACGCTCGTCGATCTCCGCCGATCGTCATCGCCCTGCTCTGATCGGGACTCCTGCATCACCCCAACCCGACGGCCACGCGCCATGCGGCGGCCCATCACAGCCGCCGTTCGCGCACCGCTTTCCCATCGGTCAACAACGTCGCCTCGTACGGTCGCGCCGCTGCCTGCCTCAAGCCGGCTGCGTAGTGCCGGCTCCGGCTCCATCCTCGTCAGCTGCCTCGCGTCGGTCGCCTCGGGCCGACTGTTGCGCCGCCTGGGTCACGCCGGCTGCTTCGGGCCGCCTGCTTCGCATCGGCTGCCGGAACTGGCCGCCACCCTGCCTCCACCGAGCGACGTCCACGACATCGCGTGCGATCGGATTGATCACCCGCACGCCCGGGATCCGCCTCATCTATGCCGTGTGACTGACCTGGCCTGTTGGTTGCGCGCGCCTTCGCAGGCCCCGTGAAGACTGTCCTGAGTACAACGCGCCCCTCCATCGATCGAGCATCGGGCTGCCGCTGTGTCGCCCCATCGGGCCGCAGCGCCGCCGCCCAGTGGTTCTCCCCGCGGTTGCCCCAATCCGTGCGCTACCGCCGCGTCGCTCCTTCGGGCCGCAGTGTCGCAGCCTGTGGTCTACTTCTGCCTCGAGGCCGTCCTTTGCAGGTTGTCCCCGTGGCCGCACTGACCCTCGCGCTGCCGCTGCATCCCCATCGGGTCGTAGCGAGCGTGGCATGCGGTCCCCGCCGTCGCCCGAGGTCGTCCCCGTGGCTGCACCACCCGCGCACCGCCGCTGCGTCGCCCCTTCGGGCCGTAGCGTTGCGGCACGCGGGCTACGCCGCCACCCCCGAGGTCTTCCGTCGTCGCCCCGACCCACGCGCTGCCGCTTCGTCGCCCCTTCGGGTCGTAGTCCACTCCACCGTCCCTGCGCGTCGACTTCCTTTGGTATGCGCAGCGCCGTCTCCTTCGGCGCGGGAATGCCATCGTCCGCGCCGGTCTTCGTCATGTTGTCGGGCTCTTCCTCGCCTACTTCGAGCATCGCCGCCGCGCTCCTAACCAGCCGCCGCCGCCGCCATCAGGCCGCCGCCGCCGCTCTTCTTTGGCGTTGTTGCAGCTCGCTCACCCTAGTCGCACCGCCCGTCCACCTCCTTCATCTTCGTCCAGCACCAGCTCATCGCCAGCGTCGCCGTCGTCTTCCCTGACTGCTTCATCTACTCCGACCACCGCGGGCAACATAGCCCCCCGCCGATTTGCGCCGCAACCGTCGTCGAGTCCTTCTCTGCTAGCCTCCTCGATATGGCGTACAGGTCGTGTGCAGGTCCCCGTCTCCGCATGCCCGGTGCTGGCAACACTGACGTGTGCCTTCGTGCCCGGTGTGTTCCTAGGCCTGGCAAACCTGGAGCAACGCATCGTCAACATCGACTTCGTCTGTCTACGCATGCGCGGTGCTGGCAAACTCGGCGCGACGCGTGCCTGACGTGTGCCTTCGTCCATGATGTGTCCCCGGGCTTGGCAAACTCGGCGCGACGCGTCTCCACTACGTCTTCTTCCCGGTGCACCACTACTTCGACACCACTGTGCCCATGACTAACTCGGCGTCTCCTTGCGCCCGTGCTCCACGACGACTTCCTCGACACCGGCTACCCCGACTCGACATCGACCACGGCGTTCTTCGCACGGCTACCTCGACCACGGCTACACCACCCTACGCTCTCGGCTACCTCGACCAACGCACAAAGGGCTACCGCCTTGCTTGAGCAACCTCGTCGGTTTCCACTCCAGCCACAACTTCCACGATGCATCGACCGTTACGACTGTGGGGGGATGACCGGCGGCTTACCTTCGGATTCTTCTCCAGTCTCACCGTCTGCGTCGTTACCGTTGTGACTGCGGGGGGATGTTCAGTAACGTGATTGTTTAGGAAAGCATAGATAGACTAGGATTTGTTCCTGCCTTGACTTGTACTCCAAGATGATCATGTACTCCTATATATATGCCCAGGAGGCTCAAGCAATACAACAACTATTCCACCAATCCCTATTCTTCCGTTCAACAGTCAGGATAAGCCTGGGCGCTTGTCCCCCTTTGAATTGCCGCCCAGTGGCCACCCTTTCCCGCTCATGTTTTCGGGGAAGAGGACCAAGGCATTACAAGAGGGGACGAGCCACTTTCTTGAAGGGCACCGAGCCATTCTCTCCCCGCACATCATGTACCTCGAGCACAACTCTCCATTACGGAGCAATCCAACACAGGAAGGAGTAGGGTATTACATCACATGGCGGCCTGAACCTTGGTAGCTCGCGCGCCCCCTTCGTGCCCGGTGAGATTGAGTGAGCTCGTCGTGGCCTCGCCGTAATTGTCCTCGGGTCATAGGTTGCCAAGCAAAGCCCCCAATGTTCGAACCCTAGATCTTGAAAGGGTTTCTCGGACACAGATCCCGGACTCCGCACACACAAAATAGAGCCAACCAAATAAAGGGTTGAATCAACAGTCTCACCATCATCTCAAGGTTCTTCTACCTACGTCCTTCTCTCACCTCCTTCTAAGCAAACCCACTGCCCCATCCAAATCCATCTCATGCCTTGATTGATCTCGCTACTAATCATCAAAAACTGAATCGTCACTCTTGCATTGTTGCTATAAATTCCGTTTTCCCTTTCGATTGAGCTCCACAATGCTCTAATTTATAAATCAGTGTGGTATCCTTGCTTTGCTTTTCCACTTTTCCTCAAAACTAACCTATATGAAACCCGATATGACCTCCAGATCCTTGCCTTTCCTGATGATGGCCTTCTACATGGCCTACACAAACCTAAGAAATCCGATCAAACTAAAAGGAGTAAGAAAAGATCAAAGCATGCGACGCAAGCATGAGAGATAAATGGCACACATTTGAGCAGCTCACCACATTTGCAATACATCTGAGCAGCTCACAACAGGAGAGCTCCCTGAGGTACCTGGCGACGAAGATGGCGGGTGGGTGTAGCCTGTAGAGCCCCTCGGCGTGGCACCATACATGGAAGGCTGCCCGACATTGTACGCTGCGAGCACCGGCCTATGTCGAATGCGAGGCTCAGAGTCGGCAAGATGACGCAGGTCTCCCGATGGAGATGCGTTCCACGGGGCACCCCTTGATTTCTAGCCACCGTATGCTTTACAGCTGGATAAGGGTTTTGAGGAGGAGCAGCCGTGGAGGTTGCCACCTCGGCTGACTTGTTGCGAGCGGGATCGTGGGAGTGGGAGGAGCTGTCCTCGGCAGTGGCCATCTAGGGTACGCCATTGGCAGGAAGATCAGGTCGCTCGAGTGGAAAGAGTTGAGAGGGAGCCGTCCAACTCATAAGGGTTTAAAAACCCAATAGAGGAAAAACCTATTTCATGCGTAGGCATGAGAAAAAAAATCAGAACGGAGAAGGTGGGGGAGGAAATTGTTACAATATATGTGGATTGCTTTAGCTCTTTCCATCAGTTCGGACTTTTGGTTGCGTTGGCTAGTACATGAAGCTTAACATGGTATCGGAGCCTAAGGTCTTGAGTTCAAGTCCTGTCTTTCGCAGTTTATTCAAAAATTGCTGCTGCCCCCTATGTGTCCACGTATAGGCCTTCGGACTTTTGGTTGCGTTGGCTAGTGCATGAAGCTTAACATGGTATCGGAGCCTAAGGTCTTGAGTTCAAGTCCTGTCTTTCGCAGTTTATTCAAAAATTGCTGCTGCCCCCTATGTGTCCACGTATAGGCCTCTTGAGCCATACCTCTGAGTCTGTCCACATGTTCACTTATCGCGTCACATGTGAGAGGGGGTGTTACAATATATGTGGATTGCATTAGCTCTTTTCATTTGGTTGCGTTGGCTAGTGCATGAAGCTTAACATGGTATCAGAGCCTAAGGTCTTGAGTTCAAGTCTGGCTTTCGCAGTTTATTCAAAATTGCTGCTGCCCCCTATGTGCCCGTATAGTCCTCTTGAACCATACCTCTGAGTCTGTCCACATGTTGACTTTCCGCGTCACATGTGAGAGGGGGTGTTACAATATATGTGGATTGCATTAACTCTTTCCATCAGTTCGGATTTCTGGTTGCGTTGCTAGTGCATGAAGCTTAACAAGAATCATAGGAGAGGAAAACCTGGAGGCGGGGAAGCAAACGTACCAACTCCCGTTTAATAGTAAAAATTGATTGCATTATACAATACTCATCTTAAAATGAATTATTAGGTACCGACTATTAATGTAGGCAAAATATTATATTGAGTTTAATTATACATATGTCGTGTTCTAATTATGCTTCAGAATGTTTTCATACTTTCTAGGCATGTCTATTTTATCTTGCCAAAGGACTGTAGGTCTGTATTTTACTTGATTTTGGTTTGAATGCTGGAGTCTTATTAAATCAAAATGAGAGCATTAGTGATTTTTTACAGAACATTCCAACATCTATTTTACCTGTTTGTAGCATGTTTGATTATTCAGCATGTATTCACAAAATGAAGCAATGCAGAACTCTTACTCTACTAGGAGTTCGGCGGACTTTAGAAGAAGACCTCAAACTTGAGAAGAAAGCTTTGGATGCTTTTAAGGGTTATATTACCAAAGAGTTAGATAGAGTAAGTTTTAAATGTGCATTAGAATCGTGTCTATTTGCTTAGCTCATGTGGTGTGATGCTTGAATCAGCTTTAGCTTAGAAAGACTTTTTGACTGTGTTTCTGTTATTTTTCTGTATGACAGGTTTTGCAAGAACCTGAAAATGGAATGGCGGATCATAGTAAACAGGAGGCTTGTAAGGATGCTGGTCAGAAAACAAGTAAAGGCTCTAAAAGAGCTCGTCAAGACTCTGATACCTTTGAACTAAATAATAGTCATAGTGAGAGGGAAGACAGTGATGAGGATATAAGGCCAAAAAAGAGGGGGCCTAAAAAAGGCAAATCTATAAAGCAGCAGAAAAAAGTGACGGCAGGGAAAAAATTGTCAACTCTCAAGGTTGAAAAGGTTGCAAAAAGAGACTTAGATAAAAGTGATAAAGATCAAGGTCGAAATTCTGCAGAAGATAATCCCCTTTCATCTGCTGTGGATAATAAGAAGGTTTGTATTTGTTTTTTTAGGTCCGGTTCTGGAATACTTGTTCTCTCAATATATTAGCTCTACCATTTTTATAGTTTGATTTGCACAAAAAATAACAGGCAGCTCCAGCCCATGGCAAACGAGTAGAACGGCTTAAGTCAGTTATAAAATCTTGTGGAATGAGGTAATCCTTACTTTGGATACTTGAATGCAATAATGAATTTTACTAATGTGTTTTCTTAAACTAGTGTGCCACCTTCTGTGTATCGGAGGGCAAAGCAGGCCCCGGAGAGCAAGCGCGAGGCTTGTTTGATAAAGGAGTTGGAGCATATACTTGAAAAGGAAGGATTGTCTTCACACCCTTCTGAGAAAGGTCTAGTTTGTTGCTGAACTACTTATAATTATATGAAAGCTTTGCTAGTCGTTTCATTTTCTAAAGTTTATATGGGTAGCATTAGGATGTTAGGTAATCAAATTATTCTTTGTGGAGAACTTCCCTTGGGTGCAGGATCCAGCGGTGGGTCCACAAGGTTGTGAATCCCACCTGCCCACCCGATCCGAGTCTCACTTCTACCTTGATTTAGAAAGTGCGGTATTGAGTCTTGTACCTTCCATCTTAAAACAGAAAAAGGAAAAATTATCGTGTGTTATGCGTGGAAGCTTGCTATCCATGTGCCGATCTTATGGGTTTCACCTCTAGCCTACCCCAACTTGTTTGGGACTAAAGGCTTTGTTGTTGTTGTTGTTGTTGTTGTTCGTCAAAACTATCCATTATAGAAGGTGTTTGTTCCCAATAATAATATATACTGTGTGACTGAATTGTGATGGGATAATCTCGCTCCTGAACTCATTTACCTTGGAGAACTCTCCTTGGGTGCAGGATCAAGCGGTGGGTGCACAAGGTCATGAGCCCACCCACACAGATCCGAGTCTCACTTCTGCCTTGATTAGCAAAGCGTTCATCTGTTGCAAGCCACTGTTCAAAAAATCGGCCGATTCAGCGATTTATCGGCCGATTAATCGCTACTCGGGGTGTGGCCGCTAGGATAAGGCCGTATCTTCAACATTAATCTTTTGGGCCGATTTATCGGCCTGACAACCAATTTATCGCGAATATTCCGATTAATCGCTATGTGCCCCCACTACAGAAATCTCAAAATGGGCCGTCCTTCCCCCGCAAAGCACAGAATGTTGCTGCTCGATAGGGTTCGAGATTCTATCCACACCACCGCAGTATTCCCCTTGCCCATCCACACTCTCGCATCCATATCCCCGAGCCACACGCCGCCGCCGCCGCCGCCACCCTGCTTGCCTCCGGAGGCCGGGGTTAGCACAACCAGAGCTGTCCGTCCTCTGGATATTCTCCTCCTCTTCCCCACCAGCCAGTCACCTGCGCCCTTGCCATATCGCTGCCGCCCTTGCCATCTTCGTCAGGAGCAAGATGCCCGAAGCTTGGAGCATCTCGCCGCCGCCGCCACCACTCCCGCCCTTCCTCCAGCAGCAGCAGTGAACCGGGACCGTGCCACCTTCCCTTCTTCCCGGTCCCTTCCTCCTGACGCCCGGCGGTCGGAGCATCTTGCTGCCACCACCACTTCCGCCCTTCGTCCTGACGCATGATAGTTGGAGCCTCTCACTGCTGCCACTATCGTCCCTTCCTTCAGGTCCCTTCCTCCTGATGCTCGACGAACAACGACCGGAGCAGCTCCCCGCCACCAGCACTTCCTACAGCAGCACACCATCCCTGCCACTCCCTCCTCCAGCAGCAGTCCGGCCAAAGATTGACCTGCTGCTGTCCCTGCTTCTTCAGTGTAATGCAGGACATTTTTTCCTGTTTACTGTTTTACATTCTTAGATAATTTGATGAATAGATGTTGGTATTGTAGATTTATAGATGTTGCCATGCTAGTATTGTAGATTTGTAGATGCTGCCATGCTGGTATTGTCAATTTGTGGATGTTGCCATGCTGATATTGTATATTTGTAGATGAAATCTGATGAATAGATGTTGGTGCCTTTTTATTTGAGCTTGCTGTGTGCTTTTTCCACATTGCTAATAAATTAATAAATGTTGTGGCCTTGTGTTTTTTGTAGATGTCTGTTTCTGCTACTTCAGAGGTTGCAAGTTTGAAACTTAAGAGAAACTACGTGCTCATGTATCTGAGAAACAATTTAGTATACTTTATACCACTCGAATATCGCATCAGTCAGATGCTTTATATTCTTGAATAGTGTTAGGAATAAGCAACTTGTATTCCCATGAGGCCATAGGCCGATATATATACATGTACAGGTGTGAAACATATGCAGGATACCCTTTATACAACGGGATAAATACAAAGGGGTACATGACTTATATTATAACTCTAACACCCCCCTCAAACTCATGGTGGATGAACAACACTGAGTTTGGAGAGATAAAAGCCATGTCGTGCTCTGGTCTGGGCCTTCGTCAGGAAATCCGCCAACTGTAACTCGGAAGTCACATACTGAAGAGCAATAACCTGATCCTGCACACCAGCGCGCACATAGAAAGCATCAACACCAATATGCTTGGTGAGCTCATGCTTCACAGGATCACGCGCAATGCTAATAGCACCTGTACTGTCAGATAAGAGCAGAGTCGGTGTAGTAACAGAAACACCAAAATCCTGAAGTAACCACCGTAACCAAGTCACCTCTGCCGTCAAAAGAGCCATCGCTCGCAACTCAACCTCTACACTCGAACGGGAAACTGCAATCTGTTTCTTCGTCTTCCAGGCAATGAGAGAACCACCAAAAAAAACACAGTAAGCAGAAAGTGAACGGTGATCGGAAGGATCACTAGCCCACGTAGCATCCGAATAGGCCTGAAGCTGTAAAGAACCGGAGCGAGGAAAGAATAGATGGTGAGAGATCGTGCCCCGAAGATATTGGAGAACACGAAGGAGATGACTATAGTGAACCGATGTGGGAGTGGAGTTGAACTGACTCAGAATATGAACCGGATAAGAGATATCCGGACGAGTGACAGCTAGATAGACAAGACTGCCAACAAGATGACGATAACGCGTCGGGTTAGGCAGGGGATCACCATCAGTAGCACGGAGGTGAACATTGAGCTCCATAGGAGTCTCAACAATGCGCTCGTTAGTAAGAGCAGCACGAGCAAGAAGATCCCGGATATACTTTTCTTGGGATATAAAAAAGCCATCAAAGGTAGAAGAGACTTCAATCCCAAGAAAGTAGCGAAGAGTTCCAAGATCAGACATAAGAAACTGCTCACTAAGACAGGCCTTTACAAAGGCAATATACTCGGGGTCATCCCCAGTGATGATCATGTCATCAACATAGAGAAGAAGTGTTCGGCCATGAGGAGAAAGGTGAATAAACAATGCTAGATCATGAGCACTCGCTGAAAACCAGCGACAGTCACCACAGAGGCAAAACACTCAAACCAGACGCGAGGGGCTTGCTTAAGGCCATAGAGAGAGCGATGAAGACGACATACTATGCCATCAGGAACAAAATACCCAGGTGGTGGTTGCATGTACACCTCCTCACGCAGCTCACCATTAAGAAAGACATTCTTAACATCAAGCTGAGATATAGACCAGTGGCGTGCAGAGGCCATGGCAAGAAGTGTACGAACAGTGGTCATATGGGCCACAGGAGCAAAAGTCTCGTCATAATCACGAGCATGCTCCTGCTGAAAACCACGAGCCACAAGACGAGCTTTGTGGCGCTCAAGAGAACCATCGGAGCGAGTCTTAACCTTGTAGACCCACTTACAAGTGATGGGACGGACTCCGGGAGGAAGGGAAACAAGATCTCACGTACCAGTGCGTTCAAGAGCAGCAATCTCCTCTGCCATCGCAAACTGCCATTCAGGATGAACAACAGCATGACGATAGGAAGTCGGCTCAAGAACAGCAGCACCAACGGTGGGAAATCCAAGGCGATCAACAGGCGGACGAGGGCGAGAACGCAAGGCATAGGGAGGCTGAGATGAGGATGACGACACATCCACAGAGGCATCCGCATGACGTGAACGACGAGTGTAACACTGAGGAAAAGATGGAACAATGCAAGGGGGATCGCCAAGGTAGAATTAGGGGGTGAAGACGTAGAAGTCACCGGAGATGAAGGAGCAAAATCCGGTGACATGCCAGGAGAAGAAACCGTGGGAGATGGTGGTAGCAAATTGACAAGAGGTGGAGAAGCAGAGGGAGTGGAACGAATAGGCAAAGGCTCGATGGGGGTGAGAGGTGTATCAGGAAAAGTGAGGAAAGAGATATTCTCCAGTGAAAAGGTCGAGGAAGATGGGCGTGGGTAGAAAGGACGAGACTTGTCAAAAGTCACATCCCGAGAGATACGCATCCGACGATCGATAGGATCCCAACAACGATAGCCCTTATGCTCATCACTGTAGCCTAAGAAGACACACTCAACAGACTGAGCGGTCAGTTTGGTGCGTTTGCGAGGGGCAAGAAGAACATAGCAAAAACACAACCAAACAGGCGAAGCATCGAATAATCGGGAGAACGATCAAAAAGACGCTCGAAAGGAACACCACCCTGTAGAGCAGCAGAAGGTTGTAGATTGATGAGATAGGTGGAGGTGGAGACGGCCTCAGCCCAGAAATGAGGCGGGAGAGAGGCAGCAATCATCATCGCACGAGCCGTCTCAAGAAGGTGATGCTTGCGCTCAGCCACACCATTCTGAGCATGAGCACCAGGACAAGAGAACTGAGCAAGTGTACCCTGCTCGGCGAGAAATCCACGCAATATCTTGGAGATATACTCTCCAGCAGAAGAGAACTGAGTGTGAACCATGGCAGCAAAACGCTTATAGATAGATAATACCTCACTACGAGAAGACATAAAATAGATCCACGTGTATCGAGAGAAATCATCTATAAAGATAGTATAGTAGCGATGACCTCCCTTTGAGGAAAAGGGAGCTAGACCCAAACATCCGAGTGAACAAGGTCAAAAGGACGCTGAGACACAGTCTCGCTATGAGGATAAGGTAACTGAACCTGTTTACCAAGCCGGCAGCCCTGACAGTCTAAAGACACACCACCGGAGATGGATCCAAGAAGACCACGTCGAACTAAGGATGAGAGACGAGAGCCACATAAATGACCCAGATGATGATGCCACTGTTGAAAAGAGGTGGTAGACAAGGCAACAGAGGAGGAGAGACTGGCTGCGGTGGCAGCGGATGGAAGGTGAAGCCAGTCAAGCTCCCAGAGACCCTGAGAGTCACGACGCCGGGGGCCAGCACCGAGAAGAGCAGCAGTGTGACGGTCCAGAACTGAACATGAGTCAAAGTCAAGAATGACCCGACAACCAGAGTCAACAATCTGGCCAGCAGAAAGGAGCTGCATGGTAAGCCGAGGAACATGAGCAACATCGGGAACATGAAAAGATGAAGTGCTAAGAGTGCCTCGGCCAGTAACCGGGAGAGAAGTACCATCAGCAGTAAGAACATGAACAGGAGAATCAAGAGGTCGAGTAGATGACAGAGTGGATGAATCATGAGTCATATGAAAAGATGCTCCGGTATCAAGAACCCACGGAGATGTACCTGCGTGTGTAGAAGGTGGCCTCACAATGCCAGAAGAGTCCGTAGCAGAACCAACAGAACTTGTCGATGAAGAAACAAAAGATGGAGCTAGCAGACATCGGAATCGTCCAATCTCCTGCTCAGTCAGGGGCGCAACTGAAGATGTCGATGTAGACACACCCGACAACGGAGAGTCGAAGGCAAGCAGCAGGTTCGCGCGCAATCTCGTCCTCGGTGAAGTACACAGCTGAAGTAGGCGGCGTAATGGCACGAGAAGAAAAGCGACCACCACCACCTGTGGAAGCAGCTGAATATGGCGGTGTAGCATGTCCAGTATCGTCTGCAAAGACCGGTGGAGAAGACGAGGCCGTGTGCAGACAAGCACCAAACGTCAAGGGAAGACGCGTGGACGAAGAGCAGTCCATGGAGTCATAGGCACCAGGACAACCGGTGAAAGTCGCGAGAGGTGTCGAGGAAGAGCGACATGCACCGATGAAAGTCGCGAGAGGAGTCGGTGTAGAGTGACAATCACCATATGTAGAGCTTGCAGGAGCAGCAGAAGAACTACCAACACAGCCGTCAGTCACGGGAAGCAAGGGACTGCAATGTTGCGCGCTGCGTTGGTGGAGACCATTTTTTTTTTTAGAAACTCAGTCAACGAGGGGAAAACAGGTCAGCCTCTCGATGCCTCTCGATCTGAAACCGTGTCGATGCGATCTGGAGGCAGGGCGGAGCGAAGCGGCCCGATCTGATGGGATCTGGCGACCCGATCCCACGAGTTCAACCGGTAGCAGGGGCCTGCAGCGGGCGTTCAATTCGGCAGCAGGGGACTGCGGCGGGCCTCCGCCTTCGATCCGGCAGCAGGAGGCGGCGAGAGGAGGATCATCGGCGGCGGGGATCCTATAGGATCGGCAGCAGGAGAAGGAGCCGGATTCGATCCCGTCCTGAATCGATCCGAGCCGGAGCGGGAGCGAGGATTCAATCCCGTCCTGGACCGATCCGATCTGGAGCAGCAGGAAGACTAGGACGAGGCAGGGCACGAGGTGACGAGGAGGAGCTGCTGCCTGACGGGAACGAGCCAGAGAGGAGAGCGGCGGCGTGGAGCGGATCAACAACACGAGTTGCGGCGTGCAAAAGTTAACCTAGCTCTAATACCATGTTAGGAATAAGCAACTTGTATTTCCATGAGGCCATAGGCTGATATATATACATGTACAGGTGTGGAACATGTGCAGGAAACCCCTTATACAACGAGATAAATACAAAGGGGTACATGACTTATATTATAACTCTAACAAATAGTACATCATCTATAGCGGACCATCTTTTTTTTTCCGGAATACGCTCGGCAGCATATCATTTTATTGATAGGGAAAGAGTGTTGCAGGGGGCTGTATCCGACTACGTACACCAGAGGGCATAGAGGGGTATAGGTACGACAGAAGAGAGGGGGGTTGCCCAACCCCAATAGCACACGATCAGGTTACAGGAATGATCGCCTGCAGTCCCTTCGAGCCAGCAACAGCCCATTCGCGTGCTTCGTCTTGGATGGTGGTCAGCAGAAGAGCGGTAGATGGTTGTAGGTCATCAAAGATACCGGCGTTGCAATGCTTCCAGATAGACCAAGCTGTGAGGATTACCAACGAAGCGAGACCCTTGCGTAGGGCTGTGGGGGCCGAATGGACTTGTGCTGTCAGCCGCTTGAAGAAGCCCAAGGAGCCGTCGGGGGGGGGGGGGGGGGCAGTGCCATGTCGTCCGAGCAAAGACGCAACCAACCAGAAGATGGTCGAGGGTTTCAGGCTCCTGACAGCATAGGATGCAGATGGGGTCGTGGTGGAGTCCATGGTGAGCCAGCTGGTCCGCCGTCCAGCAGCGATATTGCGCCGCGAGCCAGAGGAAGAACTTGACGCTCAGGGGGGCCCAGCTTCTCCAGATTAGCTTCTACCGGGGGCGGTTGTGCTGCCAAGGAACATGGCGTTGTAGCAGGAGGCTGCGGTGTAAAATCCAGAGCTCGTCCACCGCCAGACGAGAGTGTCCGGCTGCTCAGATAGTCACTCTCGTCTGCTCAGATAGTGTCACATGCTGCAGGAGTCGCCAAATGTCGACGTAATCAACAAGGGCCGCAGGCCCAAGAGCCCCTCGGATGTCCTGGATCCAAGCTCGGTCAGAGAGACCTTCCCTCATAGCGCAGCTGCGTTTGCGCCGGCGTGGGATTAGGGCAGCAAGAGAGGGAGCCACGAGACCAATCGATTGGCCGTCAAGCCAGGGGTCCGTCCAGAATATGCAGGAGCGGCCGTCTCCCAAAGTCCAGCGTGTCGAAGCTCGGAAGAAGTTTCGAACCTCGGGGTTGTGAGGCAGGGGCAAGTGAGACCATGACCGGGTTGGATCAATGGCTTGAAGCCAAAGCCACCAGATGCGGAGGGAAATGCCAGTGTGCTGCAGGTCACGAACACCAAGCCCTCCCAGCTTGATGGGCCAACAAATCTTGGCCCAGTTAACCAGACAGGCACCCGCACCCGCGCTTGGGTCCTTCCGGCCATGCCATAGGAAGTCTCTGATGATGCGGCGAACCTTCTTGAGAATGGGCGGTGATAGAGCCAGCGCCAGCAAGATGTGTACGTGCATTGCAGAGAGCACATGCCGGACTAGTGCAAGCCTCTCGTCGCGGGAGAACATGGACGCCTTCCATGTAGCCAGCTTCTTGAGGAGCTTGTCCACAAGGGGGAGAAGCTGAGAGGAGGAGACTTTCCGGGTGGACAACGGTAGGCCTAGGTATTGAATGGGGAATGGCACGACGGAGCAAGTCAGGGCATCCACGATGCTCTCTGAAGGTAAATGATGAGTACATTTGATGAGCAAGAAATATTTGAGATGTGTCAAAAGCAGCAAGTAGTAATGTGATCTAGAAACAGATTCTGGCCAAAAACCATAGCACGAATGCTTTGCTAGGCTGATGGTCCATTGGCTGCATCTGTTCCTAGACATACCTTTAACCCGTTGTTGGTGCTCCGTTGTTCTTCTGAACATTCTTTTCCAGATCACCGACACAAATCATGTGGGCAATCTCCACAGAACACCACCAGGTGGATTTGCCCAAGCAGGTTTTGAGCTGATCTCCCACCATCTTTCCGCTTCAATCAAGTCTTGCCTAAATCATCTAAATGCTTGCGAATAAAACATGCATCTTTGATAATGTTTTCTAATAATTGATTAAACCAGAACCAACTCATGTTAAACCATTTTCTTTCTGTAAATCATTCTAACAAACACATGGCAAGCATATTAAAAGTTATACATCTCTGCCAAGCATTTTTGGCAAACTCTTGATATGGGTAACTTGATGCACTGATAAAATAAACAGTAGGGAAGGGCAAGAAACGAAGCAACCTGGGTTCTGAGAAGGCTGTTAGTCTAGCGGCTTCAACAGATGGGAGAGCTTCATGCCTGTCCTTGCTGCACGCGGCTCTAGGGGAGTCGTGGTTTTGAGGCCGGCTGCTGCTGAGATAGAACAGAAGGGAGAGCCGCTTCTCTGGTGGGACTCAACGGCTCCGGGGTGGAAGAACTCTGAAAAATCGAACCTGAGATCGGCTCCTGTGGCTGTGAACATGGGCCATGGCAATTGAGTGTGAGGGAGGCACAAAGGTCATGCCATCTCCTGCGCTCGCGACGAAGAAGCTGCAAGCCGGGAAGGTGACCTCATTGGCTTCTTTGGCGGTCAGCGCCTGCCTGAGCATCGAGGAGGTCACCGAATTCCGAGGGGACGACGGCCATGGGAGGTTGAGGCGCATGAACTGCTCGCTCATCTTCTTGCGGTGGCACATCAGAGGTTATCCCGTGAGATGGCGGAGCGCTTGCGGTGAGGTATGCCAACTCGCTGTCCACCGTCCACCAGTCCGACTTTGTCGCGCCTATCACAGAGGCTGGACTGGCCATCTGCGACCGTCCAGTGCCACCGGTGACGAAGCCACCTTGATGGTGTGCCTAATGGCGCTGTGTGTGGATGTGGGAGATGACGAGCGTTTGGCCCTGCCTGGTTGTGCAGCCAATCGGGAGCACGTCCCAGCCCCACCTTGCGATCCTTTTTCCCCCTGTGGCCGCCTGCGATCTCCAAGTCGGATAGCACTAGAGGCAGTTAGGAGAGCACAGGAGAGCTCTACATAAGAGCAGGGCAGTTGTGCTTCGGCGCCGCGAGGACATGGGCGTGTATGTTTTTTTTCCGCCCTAACCGATTGTGCATGTAGTTTTTCTCCTGATTTTTTAATGATGTTTTTTCTCCCGATTTTTTATCATGCGGGGATAGGAAGGACCGCAGGACAGTAGACAAAACTCTTTTTGTAATAGTAGAGATTTATTAATAGTGCATTAATGAGTGTTGTCCCTTGCATCTTAAACAAAAAAGGAAAAACTATCACGTGTTCCTCAAAACTATGAACATTGTAGAATGTGTTTGTTCCCAATAATAATATATGTGACTCAATTGTGATGGGATAACCTCGCTCCTGAACTTGTAGTGACAGCTGTTTGGAGTTAATGTGTAGATTACTTCAAGCATGTCTATGTTACATGTAATTAGTTGACTTGCCTAACTGTTATGCATTTTTTAAACAGAAATTAAAGCAGCAAGAAAAAGAAAGGAAAGAGCAAAGGATCTTGAGGGCATAGACATGAGCAATATTATTACGAGTTCTCGTAGGAGAAGTGCATCTAGTTTTATACCCCTGGCAGTGCCTAAAATTGAAGCTGGTAGTGACAGCGATGATGATGATGATGGTGAAGACGAGAATGTGGAGGGTGGAGATAAAGGTGACGACGACGAAGCAGAAGCTGGAGATGGATCTGCTGATGGTATGATTCAATAGTTTGTAGCACTTGAATTTACTGTAAACAGCGTTGCTATTTACAACTTTCTTTCGTGTTGTATTGAGGAGAAATATCAATTGTTGTCTACATTATTTTTTTTGTGACGAAGTCTAGAAAAAATTGAACTTTGAAAGATATGAACGTGGCAGTCAGCACTTGGTGTAGTGTTTTAAAAGTTTTTATCACTCTTGCACCTATATTTATCTTCTTTTGTATCCTGCAAATATTATCAAGTTTGATCCTGAAACTTTGTAGTGCCATGGAAGTCTGACATTTTTCAGTTTGAGAATTTCATGAAACTCCTGCATACATATCCATTTACATATGTTTTCTGTTGATTCCTACGTTGACTAGTAAAGGAGTGCCATGATTCAAATTGCCTAAAATATGTGTAGGTTATGTGAGCCACACAATCTGATGGGAAAATATTACTTTTTGATTCAAAGTATTTCCATGGGAATTTTGGAGGGTTGGAATCCTGGGGAATTTTCCTGTACCAGTCGTTTGGCTCGTATGACTGAATCCCATACAATTTTTTCCTAAGTATTCCATTGTTGTACATTTCATATGAAATTTTGCATTGACTCAAACCTGCTGGAAAAGAATCATTTGCTTTTCCTGTGAAGCAATCACGCAAACCCAATTCTTGTAGGATACAAATGGACATGACATTGCAATTCTATATTTTTCCTATTCTTGCATTTTAAGAATCTTGTGAACCAAAGAGGCCCTTAAGCCTTTATTTGTTAGCGGTTTATTGCTTTGATGTTCTCTCGTGCTAAATGTACTAATGCAAAACTGCTTGCACTATCTGAACTGTCCACATATGTTTCTTACCATAGTGACAATTTTATGCCTGTTCAGATGCTGGAAACGGGAGCAATTGACTCTGGCGTTACTACGATACAAGGTAGAAAGAACTAGTTCTGGCCTTGACTGGTTTGCTGTGGGCCGGGATGAAGCCAGTTATTCAGAAGTTACTTTCTGACATTTGACTTGTTCGGAGTATATTATTGGCTGGGCATGGCGTGTTATATCAGGCGTGTTATCTATTCAGAATCGTGTGTTCATGTAGTTCGAAAGCTACAGCAACATTATGTTTGTTCGATATCTGACGTATGAAGAAGTCGTATCTTATCAATTTTCAGAAATCGTCATGTTGCCCACTCGTGGTGATCTTGTGGCTGATGATTTTTCGTGGCATTCCTTGTTGTAGTCATATTTCGTTTAGTTTTATTTAGGACGCCGATAAGCCTTGAACGTTCCGGATATGACCATGGCAAAACGAACATTTTCTGTGACAGTTTATGTTTGTAAATCATGGTAAGTTTAGTTGGCAAGCATAATAAATTTGCCTCTAATTTATTTTTACCAAGAAATTGCTGTGCTTGTAAATAAAAGTTGTCATTTCGTGTCAACTAAAGTTGTCAAAAGTTGCCATCTCGCGTTAACTAAAGTTATATAAAAAAAGTTTGATTTGCCATGGTCAAAATCCAAACGTACAGGTTATATCATTTCGTACATATATGCTTGGTATGATGCAAACGATAAGCTCCCATGTTCTTAGCTTTTTAGCAACCAAACTTCTGTATTAGTTATGACGGGATGTTGATTAACGAGCCTAAAATGCTGCACGCTTATAAAATTTCTAAAGAAGCCCCCTCATCTTGGTTGAGGTGACACCTGCGGAAACCTAGCCCGTGTTGTCCGGCCATCCTCTCGCCCTACTTCCTTCCCATGCCATCGACGAAGGAGGCTGCCAGGTTAAGCTTGGTTAGTAGACGACTACGGCGAGATCAACTTTCTCTCGTCATGCCGTTTGAGCACGGGGTGGGGAGGCTCGACCCCCTTCTTTTGTGTTGACCGATGGATCCATTAATGGCTTCGATTGTGTCGCCGGCGGGCCTCTATGCTTCCTTCTACGACGTGGTGACTGCTTGGCAGCGTCTCTCGCGGGTGGTAGCCGCGGGAAGTTCGTTGTTGGGCTCCTGGTCTTTGGCCTATCCGCTCTTCTCCGAGAGTCGGGGCGGGCGCGGCCCTCTCGCTTGCTTGTGAGGCGCGTTGATACGTTTTCAACGTATCTACAATTTATGAAGTATTCATGTCATATTTACCTATGTTTATAATACTTTTATATGATTTTGATGCACCTTATATGATTTAATTAGAATTAACCTGCACTGACGTTGTCTTTAGTAGAATTACTGTGGTGTTATTTTTTGTGAGGAAAAATAAAAGTTTTCAAAATCGCCAACTTTTTTTGGCGATTTTTTAGAGCAAATAAGAAAGCCAGAGCGAAGAACCATCGAAGGGGGGGTCCATCTGTTGGTGCCAAGCCAACACGATGCGTCCACACCCCCCCCCCCCCCCCCCCCGCGGGCGCGCCCTGATGGCTTGGGACCACCTCGTGACTCCGTTTGACGTGATTCCAACGCTGAAAAATCCTATATATGGAAACCCCCAGAAGTTAACCTAGAACTCCCGCTCTGCCGCCGTAAGCCTCTATACCGAAGAAGACTCATCCGAAGCCGTGTTCCGACATCCTACCGGAGGGGGCGATCATCGCTGATGGCCATCTTCTTAAACCTGGCGGTGTCCATGACAAGGAGGAAGTAGTTCACCTCGGGGTTGAGGGTATGTACCAGTAGCTATGTGTTTGATTTCTCTCTCTCTCTCTCTCTCTCTCGTGTTCTTGAGATGTCACGATCTTGATGTATCACAGATCATATGGTATTCGTCCCTTGCTATCTAGTTGTGATGAATTGAATCTTTCGGTTTGAGGTTCTGTTTTGTCGGATTGAATATTAGATTTGAGATCACTTGATGTATGCCTTGCATGTGGATACCCGTGGTGACAATGGGGTGTTCTATTGATTCACTTGATATATGTTTTAGTACTCAACTTGTGGATTCCCTTGGTGATAATGGGGTAATCTATGCATATGGGTTGATACACGTTCTTGTCCTACTTTCTCTCATAGAAATATTGGGGGTACTCTTTGAAGTTCTTTATGTTGGACTGAATATGATGAATCTGAAATTGTTTGATGCATGTCGAATAGTTAACCCATGGATACTTGAGGTGACATTGGAGTATCTAGGTGACACTAGGGTTGATTGATGTTTATCATAGGTGTTATTCTAGTACAAACTCTAGGGTTGTTTGTGACACTTATAGGAATAGCTCAATAGATTGATCGGAAATAATAGCTTTGAGGTGGTTCTGCTACCTACAACAATTTCATCTTATGTTCTTTGCTCCTAGTGAACTTTGGAGTGATTCTTTGTTGCTCGTTGAGGGATGGTCATATCATTCTATTATGTTAGCATTGTTGAGAGATTGCCCTAGTGAAAGTATGAACCCTCAGCCTTATTTCCAAGCATTGCAACACCGTTTATGATCACTTTTGTTACTTGCAACTTTGCTATTTTCATATTTTTAAATTACAAAAACCTATATCTACTATCCATGTTGCACTTGTATCACCATCTATTCGTCGAACTAGTGCACCTGATGAGGACATGGCTACTTTGATACGATAAAAAATATTTCATATTTGCATATTTGTGAGGAGATTTCTTATAATAATTATGCGATAATATATTTATGTTATACGAAACAAAAATACTTCACCTATTTTTACTCAATGCCTAAATGCAGAATTATCGAACGCTTGCACGAACCACGTGTGAAGATAAAGAAAGAGGAAATGATTAACTGTTGTTCAAGAAGTCCTCTCATATCAAAGAAAATGGTTATATGCTGTTTAAGAAGTTCTCTCACGTCACTTTTAGCCCAAGAGAAGGTAAAGTCCAAGTCTCTCACGTTCTGGACTCATATTTAGACTGCACACACATACGTGTCTCAAAACATCAACAACTTTTTTATACGGACTCCGAATTGGGTGAATCTTTTTCTGTTGGAAAGTAGATTTTATGTACGTTCCAGCCCAATGGTAATCACCTTAAAATTTGTTCGGAGCGTGGAGGTATTGACGAAACAATCTCACATTGCACCATAATCAAAGTCAAACTACAAGTCCAAAGGTGTTGCATCACCTCCACTTGGGCCCATAGGCCTTGTATGACCTAGGGTTAGTTTTAGGCTGCTTTGGGACATCCACCCACCTCCTTTGGCCGCCACCCTTGCTCCTATATAAGTAGATCATCCTAGTAGCTTTTTGCTGGGGATTTGTTTAGTTAAAAGTTAGCCATTGCAACTTCGTGTACTTCGTTTGTGTCCAACGACCACACAAAGAATGCTTTCTGATCCCCAACATTACCAATACTTCATATATATTCGCAATATTCAGATTACTTTATCATATTCTTGCTTGTTCTTCGATTTCTTGCAGGAATAGACATTCGTGGTCAGGTTGATCGCCCTCCGGCATGATCAATAACCTTTGAGCTGGTTTAGCGATTGCTAAGGCGCAACATCATGCATGTTTGTAGTCGGATTGTCAAAGTTGTCTCTACCAAATCGATAGTTATCATCTCATCGAAAGATCGGGACACCCTCGCCTCTATCAAGTGGCATGAGTTTTCAGGTTGCTCGGTGAGAATTTCCAGTTTCCTAGATTAGATTTATTTTTCTTACCTATTACCCAAGAAAAAGCCACAAAAAAATAGTTAGATCTATTCATCCTTTGTCCAAGCCAATCCGAGCCTTTGCACTTTTCTTTTTAGTGCTTGCTTAGTTGAATTATCGGTTGCATCGTCGTGTTAAGTTGCTGGTCTTAGTATCTAATTCATTTAGAGTTTCGAGTTCTATTCACATTAGTCACACCACCGCCACATCATCATCCCTTCCGTTGTCGCCCACCACCATCCATCAATATTCATCACGTGCTCCAATTATTCATTGTCACTATCATACTTGAAGTCGTTCACATCTATGCTTGATCCAATCTGCATCGTATTTGGTTGTTAGAGAGAAGAGAAAAAAGTAAGATAAAAAAGAGAAGAAAAAAAGTAAAAAAATGAGATAAAAAAGGTAGAAGAAAAAAAAACAAATTTCGGATCTATCTAGACTCAATCCCGTATCTGAATTCGGATTGGATACTCTTTTGTGTACTGTTTAGTAAAACAGGTGTATATTCCTCATACGAAGTCCGTTTTGGCTCCACGAGTACTCAAATTCGAGCTATCGACGAGCCGCATCTGAATAGTTCGTAAGGCAAGTTCATTATTGTCACCTTCAAATCGGCTTTTAAATAGGACTTTTTTCCCTCCGAAGCTCACGAACACAGTTTGCCAATATTTTTCATGTCCGTTCCCGAATTTTTTTGACCCCTCATACGGAATCGGAATTGAGTGTTTATTTTTGCATTGACAAGCTTTGGTCAGTGGCAATCTTGAGAAAAATATCAGAAATTTGACATAATATTTTCTGGATCAAAGTTGGAGAGAGTTTTGGTATATCATACTTAGGAATCATTTATCATCATTATCTTTACTGCCATTGTGATCTTCAATTATATCTTTCTATTTGGAGCTACTTTATAAGTGCATCTAGTGCCCCTTAGTGATTTTGGTGGTTTGAAGAATTATAGGTTAAGAGTCTGATATGTTTGTGAGTGTACACATGCTCTATAAGTTGTTGAGGAGTTTGAGTTATCCGATGAATATCGAGCCCTAAAAATGTATGTCTGCGGGTGAAGACTTTGATCTTTTCTTGAAGACTTTGATCGCGAAGAAACTGCGAAGAAATTGATATTCCTCGTGAAGATATTGAAGATGAGGTATTCGGTGTGTCCTGAAGAAAACACTCTGAAGACTTTGAAGCGTGAACATTTACTCTTTCTATTTCAGTTTCTTTACTCTTGAGTCATAGGAACACCATACTATTGAACGTGGTCGAGGTAAAACTAGAGAATGATTTTCCTCATGAAGCTTAACCCAAGCCTCAAAGTGAGGAATATGAGAGACATGAGGACTTTCACAGTTGAAAGTTCCGACCGCTGCCGCGCCACGCGCCACCTCACTGATCTTGTCCACCCAACAGTCATATTATTTAAGGGCATTTATGTCAAATCATGTTGGGATGCTCCCAGGCTATAAATAGCCGGCCCCCACAACCACTAGCTGGTTGGCTGCTCCGAGAGAAACTGACACTTGTCATTTATAGCAATCCAAATTCCTGAGAGTCTTCGAGAGAAAATCATCAAGTGAGGAAATAACCAAAACAACAAACCCAAACCAAAAACCTAAGCGATTGAGCATCACTGAAGAAGTTGTTCCTGTGTGGAAACGACGCTTATTACTTTTGAGGATTGTGCATCCTCGAGACGGTTAGGCGTCATGGTCTAGAGCATCCAGCAGTCAATTGTGGATCGCCGGGTGACCGAGTTTGTGAGGGTTTGGAAGTCTGCCCTGAAGACTTACCACGAGTGTTGCGCGAGGACAACGTGTCCTTAGCTTAAGGAGAATACGGTAGGGACTATGTGTCCCGAGACTGTGTGTCCTTTTGGTTTCAATACCAAGCCGCTCGGAACCAGACGTACAACTCTCACAAGAGTTGGAACCGGGTCATCAACAACTGTCTTCATCAAGCTAAAGGTCCTATTTCTTCAACTCTTTCATTTCCTCAATTCTATGTTAAAGATTTTCATTTGTACTGTTTGAAGAATTTGTCTGAAGTCTTTCTCTGAATTTCCTCAACCTCAAATTATTCACTTGAGTTAATCTTCACATGCTTACTCTGTACTTGCGATCTGTGCAAACCGAATCTCAGAAATATCATCGAGTACTTTGCTATAGTCGTTTTTGCACTTTTGATCCTGCACTATTTCCACTGCACTTAGTTCATGATTGAGGAATTTCCTCACAAGGAATTTCCTCAGTGATGAAATTCTAAAAATCGCCTATTCATCCTCGCTCTAGTCGATATAATGCACTTTCAATCGGTATCAGAGCGAGGTACTCCCTTGTTCTGTGTGATTTTGGTTTAACCCCCTGTTGTTTCACTTATGTCGACCGCAAGTATGATCAAGGTTATTGCAGGATGTCCTACCTTCTAAGGAAAAGACTTTCCCTTCTGTAAGACCAAGATGGAGATGCGTCTTCAAGTAATAGACAATGATCTCTGGTATATTGTGGAAAATAGTATTCCCTCCATCACTGCTATTATTTCTGCCGTTGATGTAAAGAAGTTCAAGCAACTTGACTCGCAAGCGAAGAATATCATCTGTGGCCACCTGAGCAAAGGTCAGTATGGCAGAGTGAGTGCTTTGGGCACATCTACGCTTATCTGGGATAGGTTGTCCAAAGTCAATGAGGGAGTCTCAACACAGCGTGACTCTCGTGTCGATGTTCTTCGCAATCTCTTCAATCGCTTCAAGAGGCTTGACAATGAAAGCTGCCAAGATACCTTTGATCGCCTCACTAACATCTCAAATGAACTGCAAGCACTGGGAGCTAGAGACATCACTTACCATGAAGTTGTGAAGAAACTGCTAAGATCTCTTGCTCCATATTTCACACACTAGTTCTGATGATTCAAGAACGAAGAGACTACAAGATGCTTGATCCTGCTGATATACTTGAGAGACCCCATACTCATGAATTCCAACAAGAAGAAAAGAGAGATCTGTATGGACCAAGCTACTCAAGACCTCGTGCAATGAAGGCTAAGGCTATTTCCTCATCTGAAGAAGAAGACTCGGATTGCAGCATTGGCGACCCCAAAGAACTTGGACATGAACTTGCCATGCTCGTGAGAAAAATCCAGAAGTTCACAAAGCGTGGTCAGTTTGGTAAATCTTCAAGAAGAGATATGAGGAAATCATAATCTTCATCTGAGGACTACAAGAAAAGAACCTCCACAAATGCAAGAAATCTGGTCACTACATTGCTGATTGTCCTCGCTGGGTGAAAGAATCAAGGAAGAAGAAATACAAGGATGAAAGTTCTGATGACTCGAAGAAAAAGAAGAAATCTTGAAAATTCTCATCTTCAAAGTCCTCATCGCACAAGAAGGCCAGTTTCAGAAAGGTTCGGGCACTCATTGACAAGGAAATGGATTCTGAAGAAGAATCTGAGGAATGTGATGAAGAGGAAGGTTCTGAAGAGGATTTAGAGTCTGGTGTGGTAAGTCTTGCACTGGCCACCACATTTGTGAGCAAGTCAATCTTCAACCTTGAAGAAGATGACAACGCTATCTATACTGATGAAAATGCTGATGACTTCGCTCCAACCTATTGCTTCATGGAAAAAGGTTCAAAGGTAGCAAACCATACTTCCTTCTCTGATTCTAGTGAGTGTGAACATGATGATTATCAAAAACCCAGTTACTATAAACTTGCCAACATTGCCACCAAGCAACAAAGTGCCATTGAAAAGCTTCAGAAACTGCTAGACACAAGCGATGATCTGTTGAACGATGAAATGAATTATACTCAAGTCCTCATTGAAGATATGAAAAGTCTTCAGTCTAGATTTGACAATCTTCAAGATCGTTATGGCACACTCTTCACTGATCATGAGGAACATTCCTATGAATTTCTTCAAAGGAAGCTTGATCTTGAGAAGTTGAGAATGTCTCATGATGATCTTCGAATGGAAGATGATTCATTGCTTGCTCAACAGATCAGTACCGCTCAGGTTGAATTCATTCCACCATGTCTGAAATGCATCGAGCGTGAAACTGCTAATTCTTCACCAGAATCATCAAATGCTTCTATCGCTACAAATTCTTCAGCTGTTCCTGTGGTATCAAATTCTTCACTTGAGGAAACCACAAATGCTACTGACGAAAATGCAAGGTTGAAGGAATTGTATGTGACAGGCATATACAAAAGTCTCAAAGGGCATCAAACCCTTCGCGATGTGCTCAAAAAGCAGATTTTGAACATGAACTTGAGGAAAGAAGGCATTTCCTTTGAGAGGAAATTGAATGCCGATGGATCATACTGGAAACTTGAGCAGTACCCCAAAACCTCATGGGTTGCTGCTAAAGGCCCTCCCGTCGATCCATACACTCTAACAAGCTTTACATGTGAAATATCCTATTCCCCTAATGAGTCATTTGACTCCAACTATAAACTGTTCAAAAATCAATCTGGTGAAGTATTTGCTCGATATGTTGGAACTAACTGCAGGAATGGACCACCCCTAAGGAAAATCTGGGTCCCCAAAAGTTGCTTGGTGTAAGTGCATCTAGTGCCCTTAGTGATTTTGGTGGTTTGAAGACTTATAGGTTAAGAGACTAATGTGTTTGTAAGTGTGCACATGATCAATAAGTCGGTGAGGAGTTTGAGTTATACGATGAATATCGACCCCTAAAAATGTATGTCTTCGGCTGAAGACTTTGGTCTTACCTTGAAGACTTTGATCGTGAAGAAATTGCAATGAAATTGATATTCCTCATGAAGATATTGAAGATGAGCAATTCGGTGTGTCCTGAAGAAAAACTGTCTGAAGACTTTAAAGTGTGAAGATTTACTCCTTCTATTTCATTTTATTTACTTTGAGTCATAAGATCACCGTACTGTTAAAGGGGATCGAAGTAATACTATGGAATGAATTTCCTCATGATGCTCAATCCAAGCCTAAACCTACTTAAGCCTCAAAGTGAGGGATATGAGGGACATGAGGACTTTTGTTAGAGCATATATCTCCATATGTGGTTTTGGTAATTGATGACAATTCCTATGGACTAATGGTTGCCTTAAGTTACATTTATAGGATTTGTCCATAGGCACTTCTTGAAGTCCATCTGTTGGGTTCAAGGAGTTTATATGATGACCAAGATGGTATTCAAGGTATTATCCAAAGAATGGTCATAGAGACACATGCTTGATCAAGATCTCAGACAAAGAGTAAATCAAGATGATCAACACACAAAGCGTACAAGATGTACCGAGAGGGATCAAGTGATCCCATGGTATGGTAAGCATTGTCCATTACGTATTTGTGTACTAACCCATGGTCTTCGTGAGAGTTCTATGTGGGGGTTAGGTGTGTTTCCATGGGCTTGCGTCAAAGGGAAGATGTCATACAACCCATGAGCAAATCAAGATGATCAACACACAAAGCGTACAAGATGTACCGAGAGGGATCAAGTGATCCCATGGTATGGTAAGCATTGTCCATTACGTATTTGTGTACTAACCCATGGTCTTCGTGAGAGTTCTATGTGGGGGTTAGGTGTGTTTCCATGGGCTTGCGTCTAGAGGAAGATCTCATACAACCCATGAAGGATGCCGTCAAGTGGTGATCGTCATCAAGACACAAGGTTGATCAAGATCTCAGACAAAGCGTAAATCAAGATGATCAACACACAAAGCGTACAAGATGTACCGAGAGGGATCAAGTGATCCCATGGTATGGTAAGCATTGTCCATCACGTGTTTGTGTACTAATCCATGGTCTTTGTGAGAGTTCTATGTGGGGGTTAGGTGTGCTTCCATGGGCTTGCGTCTAGAGGAAGATCTCATACAACCCATGAAGGATGACGTCAAGTGGTGATCGTCATCAAGATGGCGGTGTGCAAGTTCAAGTGGATCAACACGAAGATATCTTGCTTGAAGCCTGCTGTTCATTGTGGTGGCAATGGACTTGTGAAGATATGCTGAAGAGTGGCTCACCCATAGTGAGTATGGGGGAGCAATCAACTAGTCTTCGTCAAGCCAGCGCAATCAAGAAAGGTGGTCCATCTTTAGGAAGCCAAGATCATCATCATCTAGCTCAAGAGGACGAGGTGCAAGGTATAGGTTTTCCCTTGATAGGTTTTCTGTTTAGGATAGATTGATGTACTATCAAGGGGGGCTCTCAAGTGAGTAGCTTGATCGTAGCGTTCGTTGAGAGCTCAAACCATTTGCATCCTTGCATCATACTTCTTGGTTCTTATTTGGTGTTTCTCTTTGTGAGTTTTAGAGCTTATGGTCATCTTCATGACAAGCTCGAGTTCATCGAAAACGGAGTCCATATGCAACTACTATGATGTTTTCGATGTTGGAGTTTTTGCCGGTTCTTCATTCTTAGAGGACTCACATCTTTATATCATTGGCATTTTCATAACCGCATGGTCTTAAGTTTTTGCCGGTTTGGATAGCCCTTGTCGTCCTGAATCCAACAAGCTTGGGTTTGCTCGATTCGGAGCTCGTATGCGAAAGTTATGGCTGTTTCAGTGGTGAGCGGTAGTACCGCTGGACCTAGCGGTAGTACCGCTAGAGTTGGCGGTAGTACCACTGGCCCAAGCGGTAGTACCGCTGGCCCAAGCGGTAGTACCGCTGGCTGGCGGTAGTACCGCCCCTGGTGAGCGGTAGTACCGCTCCAGGAGCTTAGTACCGCCTGCCTAGCGGTTGTTCGTGGACGGACCTTTTTGCGAAGACTTTCTTGGCGGTGGTAGTGCCGTTGCACTACTAGGGGCCCAGCGGTAGTACCGCTGGAGTGCCAGCGGTAGTACCGCTGCAGCCAGCGGTAGTACCGCTAGCTGGCGGTAGTACCGCTGGAGTGCGAGCGGTAGTACCGCTGGAGTGCCAGCAGTAGTACCGCTGGAGTGCCAACAGTAGTACCGCTGCAGCCAGCGGTAGTACCGCTGGAGCTCAGGCAGAAAGTGGGGGTAACGGTCTGATTCCTTCCCCCACTATATAAAGGGGGTCTTCTTCCCCCTTGGTCTTATCCATCCGTTGAGCTCTTGTTCTACCTCCATTGTTGACATTCTTAGAGCTTGCTTACTCTCAATCCCTCCAATGATTCCTGCTTGTTCTTGAGGGAAAAGAGAGAGGAGATCTAGATCCACATCTCCACCAATCACTTTCTCCTCTATGTGAGGGGAACCCCTTGGATCTTGATCTTGGAGTTCTTTGTGAGCTCCTTGTTCTTCCTCTCGTATTTCTCCATAGCTTTTGTTGTTGTGGAGGGATTTGTTGTGGAGGTTTTGTGCTTGACATATTAAACGTTAGTTTTATTCCGCATTTGTTCAAGCCTAAACCTTAACTATTTTAAAGCGCCTATTCACCCCCCCTCTAGGCGACATCCACGTCCTTTTCAACTTTCACAGTTGAAAGTTCCCGACCGTTGCCGCGACACACGCCACCTCACTGATCTTATCCACCCAACGGTCACAATATTTAAGGACATTTATGTCAAATCATGTCGGGATGCTCCCAGGCTATAAATAGCCGCCCCCACAACCACTAGCTGGTTGGATGCTCCAAGAGAAACTGACACTTGTCATTTAGAGCAACCCAAATTCCTCAGAGTCTTCGAGAGAAAATCATCAAGTGAGGAAATACGCCAAACACCAAACCCCAAACCAAAAACCAAGTGATTGAGCATCACTGAAGAACTTGTTCATGTGTGGAACTAAAGCCTTTTACCTTTGAGGACTGTGCATCCTCCAGACAGTTAGGCCTCATGGTCTAGAGCATCCATCAGTTAATTGTGGACCGCCGGGTGACCTAGTTTGTGAGGGTTTGGAAGTATGGCCTGAAGACTTACCACGAGTGTTGGGCGAGGACTGTGTGTCCTTAGCTCAATGAGAATACGGTAGGGACTGTGTGTCCCGGGACTATGTGTCCTTTTGGTTTCAATACCAAGCCGCTCCAAACGAGACGTACAACTGTCACAACAGTTGGAACTGGGTCATCAACAACTGTCTTCATCGTGATACAGGTTCTATATCTTCAACTCTTTCATTTCCTCAAAATTGTATGTTGAAGACTTTCAACTATGATTTTTGAAGAATTTGTCTGAAGACTTTCTCTAAAATTCCTCAACCTCAAATTCTTCACTCGAGTTAATCTTCACATGCGTTCTTGTACGTGCGTACTGTGCAAACCGATTCTCATAATCTTCACCAAGTAATCTGCTCTAGTAGTCTTTGCACCTCTGATCCTGCGCTATTTCCGCTACACTTAATTCATTATTGAGGAATTTCCTCACAAGGAATTTCCTCAGTGATGAAATTCTAAAAAACGCCTATTCACCCCCCTCTAGTCGATATAATGCACTTTCAATTGGTATGAGAGAAAGGTACTCGCTTGTTCTGTGTGATTTTGGTTTAACCACCTGGAGTTTAGTTATGTCGACTCCAGGTATGATCAAGGTTACTGCAGGATGTCCTACCTTCGAAGGAAAGGACTTTCCCTACTGGAAGACCAAGATGCAGATGCATCTTCAAGCTATTGACAATGATCTCTAGTACATTGTGGAACATGGTATTCCTTCCATCACTGCTACTATCTCTGCCGCTGATGTGAAGAAATTCAAGCAACTTGATTCTCAAGCGAAGAATATCATGTGTGGCCATCTGAGCAAAGGTCAGTATGGCAAAGTGAGTGCTTTGGCCACAACCAAGCTTATGTGGGATAGGCTGTCCAAAGTCAATGAAGGAATCACAACTCAGCGTGACTCTCGTGTTGATGTTCTTTGCAATCTCTTCAATCGCTTCAAGAGGCTTGACAATGAAAGCTGCCAAGATACCTTTGATCGCCTCACTGACATCTCAAATGAACTGCAAGCACTGGGAGCTCGAGACATCACTGACCATGAAGTTGTGAATAAACTACTAAGGTCTCTTGATCCATCATTTGATACACTGGTTTTGATGATTCAAGAAAGAGGAGACTATAAGATGCTTGATCCTGCTGATATACTTAAAAGATTCAATACACATGAATTCCAACAGGAAGAAAAGAGAGATCTGTATGGACCGAGCTACTCAAGACCTCGTGCGTTGAAGACTAACGGAATTTCCTCATCCGAAGAAGAAGACTTAGATTGCAGCATTGGTGATCCTGAAGAACTTGGACAGGAGCTTGCAATGCTCGTGAGGAAATTCCATAAGTTTACAAAGCGCGACCAGTTTAGTAAATCTTCAAGAATAGATATGAGGAAATTAGAATCTTCATCTGAGGACTACAAGAAAAGAACCTGTCACAAATGTAATAAATCTGGTCACTACATAGCCGACTGTCCTCACTGGGTGAAAGAATCAAAGAATAAGAAATACAAGGATGAAAGTTCTGATGACTCGAAGAAAAAGAAGGAATCTTCAAAATCCTCATACTCAAAGTCCTCATCGCACAAGAAGACCAGTTTCAGAAAGGCTCGGGCACTCATTGGCAAGGAAATGGATTCAGAGGAAGAATCTGAGGAATGTGATGAAGATGAAGGTTCTGAAGAATATTCAGAGTCTGGTGTGGCAAGTCTTGCACTGGCCACCACATTTGTCAACAAGTCAATCTTCCATCCTTAAGAAAATGACAATGCTATCTACACTGATGACTATGCCGATGACTTCGCTCCAACCTAGTGTTTCATGGCAAAAGGATCAAAGGTACCGAATGACACTTCCTCCTCTGACTCAAGTGACTGTGAACCTGATGATTATAAAAAACTCAGTTACAACAAACTTGCCAACATTGCAACTAAACAACAAAGTGCCATTGAAAAGCTTCAAAAACTTCTAGACAAAAGCGATGATGTGTTGAATGATGAAATGAATCGCACTCAAGTCCTCACTGAAGATATGAAAGTCTTCAGTCTAGATTTGATAATCTTCAAGATCGTTATGGCACACTCTGGGTTGATCATGAGAAACTTTCCTATGAATTTCTTCGAAGGAAACTTGATCTTGAGAAGTTGAAGATGTCTCATGATGATCTTCGAACGATACATTGCTTGCTCAACAGATGAGTGCCGCTCAGGTTGAAATTAGTCCACCATGTCTCAAAGGCATTGAACGTGAAACTGCTAATTCTTCACCACAACCATCAAATGCTTCTATCGCTACAAATTCTTCAACTGCTCCTATGGTATCAAATTCTTCACTTGAGGAAGCCACAAATGCTACTGAAGAAAATGCAGGGCTGAAGGAATTGTATGTGACAGGCATATACAAAAGTCTCAAAGGGCATCAAACCCTTTGCGATGTGCTCAAAAAACAGATTTTGAACAGGAACCCGAGGAAAGAAGGAATTGCATTCGAGAGGAAATTGAATGCTGATGGATCATACTGGAAACGTGAGAAGTATTCCAAAACCTCATGGGTTGCTGCTAAATGTCCTCCCGTCGATCCATCCTCTCTTACAGGCTTTGCATGTGAATTATCCTATTCCTCAGATGAGTCATTTGACTCCAACTATAAACTGTTCAAAAATCAATCTAGGAAGTATTTGCTCGTTATGTTGGAACTAACTGCAGGAATGGACCACCCGTGAGGAAAATCTGGGTCTCCAAAGTTGCTTGGAAAATCTTCAGGTGAATGTCCTCATGACCCCACATGTGAAGAACGTGAACCCGAGATCAAATTCCTCACGTGGACCAAAGTCTCAAGAGGATCAAAATCCTCAAATGGTCAACACTATACTCGTACTCGTGCTAATGCTTCTAATATGCAGGAAAATTACAAGGGATATGAATATGAGCACTATTCCTCAAATTATTATGTTCATAAATCCTCAAAGAACTTCTCCGCCTATTCATTTGAGTACTCTACCCCCCTTACTGTGAAACAAAGTGCATTAGCTTCAATGCCCCCTTTCTCATATGGTGCTCGCAGGATGATGAACTCTTTGCCACCCCTTCAGATGTGGGTGGTGAAGAAATTGAACTAATCACTTCTGCAGGTCAGGTCTCCAGATGAAAATCATCATCTGAAGAATTTGATGGGGACCTGAGGAAAATGCTTGATTGGACGCAAGCTAAAATTGATGAAATGATAAAATTTCACTCGTCCTCAAATTTAGTGTTTATGATGAAATTCCTATCTGATGAAATTGAAATCATATTCTTAAAGTCTGAAGCATATGAGATGGCAAGCTGTACTAATTCATCTGCAGGATGACAAACCCAAGAACACTGAGTGGGTTCTTGACAGTGGTTGCACAAACCACATGACTGGTGATAAAAGCTTGCTGATGAATATGCCATTGACTCCATCACCACTGAAGCAAATCACTTATGCTGACAAAGGTAAAAGCAAGGTATTGGGACTTGGCAAAGTGGCTACTTCCAATGGACAAAGTCATGCTTGTCGAATCCCTTGGGTTTAACCTCATGTCAGTCTCAATCCTTTGTGATCTTGATATGGTTGTTATCTTTGGAAAATACAGATGTGTAGTCATCATGGAATCTGACAGATCCAAAGTCTTCGAAGGCATTAGGAGAGGAGATTTGTACATTGTTGATTTTTCCACAGGTCCTCAACCAGCCACATGCTTACTAGCAAAAACCTCAGAAGGCTGGCTATGGCATCGAAGACTTGGTCATGCAGGCATGAGGAATTTGCACACACTGGCGGAGAATAAGCATGTCATTGGCATCAAATCAGTCAAATTCCTCAAGGACCACCTCTGCGATGCGTGTGAGTCTGGAAAAATGACCAGATCCAAACACCCCTCGAAAACTATCATGACTACTACTCATTCGTTTGAATTGCTTCACACGAATCTATTTGGACCTACGCATTATGCTACTCTAACCAATGCAACATCTTTATATGGCTTTGTCATCATTGATGACTATTCTCGATATACTTGGGTACACATCATTCTGTATAAAACTGAAGTGCAGGAAGTCTTGAAATGATTTTCCTCAAGGTCCTCGACGAACTTCGGCGTCAAGACCAAACACATCAGAAGTGATAACGGGACAGAATTCAAAAACACTTGTCTTGATGATTATCTTGATGAACTTGGTATTACTCACGAATTATCTGCTCCCTATACTCCTCAATAGAATGGCCTCGTTGAACGCAAGAACATGACTCTGGTTGAAATGGCTCAGACCATGCTTGAAGAATATCAGACTCCTCGTCGTTTCTGGCCTGAAGCAATAAACACTGCTTGCCACATCATCAACATGGTATATCTTCACAAATTCCTCAAGAAAACCTCATATGAACGCCTCACTGACAAGAAACCCAATGTAAGTTATTTCAAAGTCTTCGGTGCAAAATGCCGGATTAGAGATCCTCACCATAGCTCAAAATTTGCACCTAAAGCCCATGAGGGTTTTATGCTTGGTTATGGAAAAGACTCGCACACCTACAGAGTCTTCAACACCTATCACAACAAGGTTGTTGAAACTGTAGATGTGCGGTTCGATGAAACTAATGGCTCACAAAGAGAGCAATTGCCTCATGTGCCAGACAAATTATATCCTAAGGAAGCTATCAAGTTCAAAGCTGCTGAAGACATCGTTCCTACCGAGGAAATTGCTGAAGAAGTCGTCCCCAGCACTGATGAAATTCAAGTAGGTGCACCTGAGGAAATTGCTCCAAATCAAATTCCTCAGCCCAGACTAAATCTTCAACCAGCCCATCCAAGAATTTCAAATGAAGTGGAACTTGACAAAATTCTTGATGACATCAATGCGCCAGGTCCTCTCACTCGCTCAAAAGCTTCACATTTAGTTAACTTTTGTGGGCATTCCTCTTTTGTGTCTATCACAGAACCCTCAAAAGTTGCTGAAGCCTTCATGGAACCTGAGTGGATTCAAGCCATGCAAGATGAACTTCTTCAGTTCAAGCTAAATGATGCGTGGGAACTAGTCAAACGATCGGATCCTCGCAAGCACAATATCATCGGCACCAAGTGGATTTTCCGAAACAAGCAAGATGAGGATGGTCAAGTGGTGAGGAATAAGGCACAGCTTGTAGCCCAAGGCTACACACAGGTTGAATGAATTGATTTCGATGAAACTGTTGCACATGTTGCTAGACTTGAAGCTATTCGAATACTACTTGCTTATGCTAATCATCATAACATTACTCTACATCAAATGTATGTGAAAAGTGCATTCCTCAATGGTAAGCTTGAGGAAGAAGTATATGTTTCTCAGCCCCCAGGTTTTGAGGGTCCGAAGCATCCAGACAAAGTCTTCAGACTCAAAAAGGCATTCTATGGCCTCAAGCAAACCCCTCGGGCGTGGTATGATACATTGAAGGAATTCCTCATGAAGAAAGGCTTCAAACCTGGTTCACTCGATCCAACTCTTTTCACAAAATCTTATGATAGTGAACTATTTGTGTGCCAAATATATGTCGACGACATTATCTTTGGTTGTACTGACAAATGTTACAGTGGTGAATTTGCTTACATGATGAGTGAAGAATATCAGATGTCTATGATGGGGGAGCTGAAATTCTTCTTAGGTCTTCAAATTTGTCAACAACGCAATGGCATCTTCATATCTCAGGAGAAATACCTCAAGGACGTTCTGAGGAAATTCGACATGCATGAATGCAAAGGCGCCAAGATTCCTATGCCACTACTAGAAAAAGGGCTATTAGTGGTGCACCTACTTTATCTATTAATGGCGCACTATAGGTGCGCCATTTTTATCACGCCACTACTAATAAATAATAATGGCGCACCCCTGGTGCACCACTGTTAATACAGGTGCGCCATTACTACCCCAGACACTAATGGCGCATCACCTGGTGCTGCATTACTATCCCAAATACTAATGGCGCACCACCTGGTGCGCCACTAGAGTGCAACTTGGTGCGCCACTACTATGAATATTAGGATTTTTTTCTTTTCTGATATTTGTACAGGTTACAAAATACATTATAGCACAGAATATAAACATCACAACATATAAACAACAGATTTATCGAATACAATAGAAGATTAGTCTCCGAATACAATTCATCATATTAGTCTCCGAATTCAAAATAACGAACAAAGTTAGAACATTACAAGTCTCGAGATCGCGAGTAGCTAGTTTGTCTTCACATTACAAGTCGATATCTAAACTACCATCACATAGAAGAGGGTTGCGGTCACGATGAGCATCATCGCGATGAAACTGATCTTCATCCGGTTCCTCCTCCGCTCCTTCTCTCCCGCTAGATAGCGCGCGTATCTAGCTTCCACCTCCGCCCTAGTGGTGTACCCTTTGTAACTGTTACCGCTGAAACAATGAACCTGTCTCCGACACTCCTCCCAGTCGTCGTAGACTCTGGGAACCTCACCCTTGTACAAGACATACGACGGCATCTCTATGCACTAGACAAACAAAACGTTAGTAGCAATTCACAGATAATATATAAGCAATATATAAGTATGCAACAAAAGGATTGGAAGAGAAAAGCAACACATTAATAGCACGATTCATGGTCCTACTAATAAATAGCATCGACTACACATATAAGTTGAACGACTGTCCAAACTAAAGAGACATACAAGTTCATTAAAGTTTAATTACAACATAGCATCAGTACTTTCAACTCGAGTCAGGGACCGGAGCGTGGATGAAGCCGCCGTCTTTCGTGATGGTCATGAATGTGCGGTCGTTGTTAGCCTGCATTTGTAGCATTGTGTCAATTTCACTGTTCGACGGTTGACAGTTTAGGTAGAACTGCCCCGATCTAGCAAGGACATCTTGATAGATGATTTCCGCCAACTCCGACTGGATGAGAAATAATTCTTGTGTGATGTCCTCGTCCTGGATTGCCGACAAGCGTGCGGCCCATTCTTTGAGATCATTTGGTAGCATACGGTGATCCTGGTCCTGTACGATCGCCCGCATGTGATGGAGGGCGTAGTAGGCATCCTTCTGACTGCCAGGAGGCTGCTTGACGCAGGGGAAAGTCGTTACGTGGGCAAACACGTGCTTGCCATACCTAAGAATTGGCCTCCTGAAGGTGCCTCTAGATTTGGTGTAGCCGGGGAGGACATCATCAAGAACTTTCTTGATATTTGTGTAGTCTTTCTTCGACAGATGGTCCGAGTCGAAATACGTGACCATGGAATATTTCGGGCTTAAGAGGATTAGTGTGCAATGTGTGTCACTGCACAAAACATGGAATGTTAGAAAAAAAAGAATGATCGAAATCTAAGAAATCATATGTTACGGGGCGATGAGGGGATGACTTACTCAGAAAAGTAAGGTACGAGGAAGTTATCCTTATCTGCGTTCGCCAGAATGACGCCTTCGAGGTATGAACTCGCGACTTGCCGGTCCCCCGTGCCGTCCAAGAGCTTGGCACACATGTAGAAGGGGTCTACTATCACGATGTCATGATCCGCATCTCCATACTGAGTGAAAATAGCCGAATGAAGGTGTAGTGCAGCGGATAAAGGTTAAGCATAGCGAAGATGTCATCAAACCGCAGGACGATCATACGCCCGATGGTGCTATCGACAAAGCCCTTGCCCTCTGGCACCTTGGCCACGAAAACCGGGTATGTCACATCATTCTCGGAGAGACGTCGCTTCTCCATATAAAGAACAACGTCATGCAGACTCTGCATAGCACTGGTTGCAGCATTGAGCAGATTAGTCGGTAGCATCGGCCTACCCGCCACATGCACCCTCCTCTCAATATCCTTAGATATTGGTGGCCTTTTCTGAGCACGGATCGTACTCGGTGCCGGCTGGCTCGCACTCTTGTTAGTTTTTCTTTTCCGTCCCTTCTGCTTCTTCTGTTGTAATGGGATCGATTTCTGCTCAAAGACCACCTTCTTGAGTGTGTTGGGGCTGATAATATTTCGCACCTCGGCTATTTGAGTCTCGGTGAAGGCGGGAGCTGGAGGCGTCTCCTGAGAACTGAATAGCCGATGCCTGTTGAAATTGGGTTTCTCCGTGGTACCAACTAGATCGCCATCGTCTTTTGCAGGGTTGGGTTCTTGAGAAGGAGGCCCGAACAAGTCGTCATCGTCACCGTACCCATGTTCGTTGATGTACTTATCGATGTTGGAAATTGTATCGTCGTCGTCGTCCGGAGCTGACGGCGGTAGCGTTGCGGCGGTCTTGCCATGGCTTGGCACCGACACGACTGGCGGTGTTGTCTGTGGGGTGGTGTCCCCCGCCCCCAAACGAATCTGGCTCTTCGGCTAAAGCATGGACCAGTTTAAGGAGGCGCTGAGGGTCATCACATCATCTTCGTCGGCCCCAGCGGGTCGATACGGAGGTAACAAGTCATCGCAACCCCGCAACACCCAAACCAGTTGAATCCTATACACGGTGGGTGGCATCGGATTATCGTGGAACACGCGGTTGCTCGGTTCAATGATGTTGGCTTTGGCGACATCGATCAACTCGCCGTCCACGAAGTGCAGGAGAGTGCATGGAACGTTGGTGTCACCCTATGAAAACATGTAGGGCGTCAGGGATGCCGAGTAAAAAATGCAAGGAGATGAAGTCATCGGCCGAGGCTTATAGTTACCGTGATGGCGTCAAGCTCGGCTAATGCAAGTGACGGAGGGGCCGCTTGATGCAGAGGTGCCGGCCGGCGTATTATTCCCACACACGGGTGCATTAACCTCCAATACTGGCACCGACGCCGGAGGCACCCGCAATGCCGCCTCCGCCGGAGACACCGATGCCGACGCGTTGTGCGAGTTGCTGCCCGTGAAGCTGGGAATCGGGGGCGGCCCCTATTGGCCGCTCGCAATCCACCCCCGTAGCCTCTCAAGCAAGGAAGGTATAATGGCGGTGATCGTTGCTCCAAGTTGGTCTCGCACTTGCTCTTGGACTATCTCCGGAATCCGTGCCACTTGTGCCTTGAGTTCTTTAACCTTGCGCTCCTGGCTTTACGAGATGGTCTTTTTGTCCTTTCTCCCAGCCTTATAGTATTCCGACCATTTCGTGGACAAGCCTTCGTCGGCCACACGACCAGCTGACAACGGCTTACTGAGCTTATCCTTGTGTTTCATTACGTTCAACGCCCTATTTAAAGTGTTGTCCCAAGGGGCAGACGGGGAGCTCGGAGACCCCGTGCTACCGATTTGAGTTTTTTGCAGAAGGAACGTGAACCATTTACAAATTTGGCTTCATTAATTAGAATGCAACCATATGGAGCTAATTACGTGGGGGTGTATTCCTTACCAGAACACGCTCAAGCTCCTTCACCTTCGGATCCGGGGTAAGCTCCTTTGTTACCGGGTTCACTTTGTACCGGGCCCTGACATAGTTCCTGGTCTGCTTTTCAGGGTATTTATCGAAGAGGGGCGGTAGGCCTTGCTCGCACGCTCCACGTCCTCCTTGTCCCATTTAGGTTCCACCACTCTGTAATCACCGGGACCGAGTTTGTGGACCCCTAAGTTCAAGTCCCGCATATCTTTCCCTCACCTACTTGATTCCACGGATGCGTTGCTCTCGCACTTGATCTTGAACTCCAGGTAGTCAGCTTCGCTGATCGAAGGATTTGTCTCCTTGATGTTCTCATAACTATCACCTCTTAGAATCCTTCTCTTCACCGAGGCTCTCCAAGTAGCCAGGGCCATGCTCATCTTCGTGAGGGCGGCACTGTTCACTTTATTCCCTGCGAGGCATGTGTTTGCGACGTCACCGGGGAACTTGTATCGTTCGTGCAGCCTCGTGAAGAAGAGGTTGCGCAAATTCGCTCGGCCTTGATGCCTTAGGTTCTCGGTGTTGATTGAGACGGTGCTCCGGAGAATGCACCCGAGTTGTCCCGTGTACCCACCGAATAATTCTTTGGGCATCGTTGGATGCCCACTGGAGGACACTTCAGTAAATTCCTCCCTGACGGTGCCGAGCATGTTCGGGCGCCGGTCCTTCCGTTGCTTCTTCGGTTGGCTGCCATCTGTGCGTTCACTACCATCATCAGTGGTGGCATCCCCGGCGGCACCATCAATGGTGTCATCCCCGACGCCACTAGGGGTTGTGTAGTCGTGATCGGTGTCTTCCGCGTTGTCCTCATAGCGGTGAGGTTCTTCCTCCAACTCCTGGGACAGCTCCCAGAATGGCTTGCCCGAACCGCCGGCCTCATCGTTGTTGGCCATGTTTGCTCTAAATAGGAAAAAAGGCTACTAGAGTTATTGGATGAGATCAGGGTAGTATCTATTCTTCTCAGATTTAGAGTAGCTCCTTATTTCATATATGGAGTATTAAGTAAGTACTTGCATCACATATATATATAACCCCCAAAAGTAGTAATAGTCAGTGTTTCATTTTAGGGCCCTTTTAGTGAAGCAAAAGCAAACAAAAATAATGTGCTAATGAGTTACTTATTCAATATTGTTTCACAAGCTTAACAATGAGCTTCCCCGCAAATAAAGTTCGACAATTCACTATCCCACTATTTAGCAATAACACTACTCATGACTCATGAACTCATGATCCACCTACTGCATTGTTATCTACTCCCTACGTAAAGAAATATAAAATCCTTTAGATCATCAAAATAGTTATCTAGACATGCTTATATTTTTAAACAGAGGGAGTAGCACACATAAAGCAAGGATAACGATATAATACTAATCCAGTAGTGTGGTAGTATTGATAATGTCATGTAATCTAACATTTGAATAGATCATTTTGGACCCATTTCACTCACATAAAAAATAAACAGAAGAATTAAAAAGAAATAAGCTCTGTTTTCAAGAAAGGATAAGGATTTTGTTTCGGTTGAGAATCGGGCACCTTCTAAGTCCAGAAAATTGGACATGACCTTTGCTAATTTTCTTGACCTAGGAGTGCCCAATTCTCAATCGAAACGGAAATTAATCTACGTTTCAGGAGAAAGGGGTAACAAATATAAGTCAGCGGTTCCATCAAGCTCATATAGGATTCCAGTATGTAAATTCTGAAATATCATGATTTCTGGTTTTCATCAAACATCATGACAGTAATACCTCAAGCACAACACATGTAATAAAGTTGATTACACAAAATACAAGATCCAAATCACAACATATGTGAAAATAGAAATAAAGATCAAAACACAATAATTTCATGGAGAAAAATATGCTACTATACTTCTTAGCTAGGGTAAGATCGCCTGCATCTTCTCCATTAATTAAACAAAACATAACACAAGATAATTAAAATGACTCACATCAATCAATGTTCAAAATTTTGTTCCCAAAAGTTTTTGTCAGTGCCCGAAGGAGGTTGTTTAATAGAAGAACAGTGTGTGGCTGTTCCTAATTAAAAGCACACGCTGTAGCAATGATTCTTGCACCGCGAAGTGTACACAAATCATTGTTCCTCCACACTGCACATGATTAATTTAGCCATCTAGGGCATAGATCTACTTGATGAATTGCCGGGGCATGCAATAGGTTGCACAACACACCACTGACACGGGACATAATCATGGAGGCACTCCGTGGGGAACAAACAATACTGTGCACTACAGAAGCTAATACTCTAGTGATTACAAGCGGGGAATTGTAAAAAAGAGTGCATCATTAGATTAGAAGAGAAACCTGGGGACATGAGAGCACTTGATTAGGGATGAGAAAGGCAGATAGCTTCTTATTGTGTGTCATGTGATTCTCAATTCTCGTCTGCTAGACAATGACCAAAGCTTGACTTGACTACATGCTTCTTATGCTAGTACAGTGCACACTGAATTCATTCAGTTCACTCACACTTGCTTTGTGTATTCATCAGTAAAGTGAAGAAATAATCTTTGGTAAAGAAAGAGGAGGGCATGGAAGGATTATCATCAATAGATATGCTTTCATCGGAATTTAAAGCATCCATGCTCTGGGTCAGGTGATGTGGCCCAATCACCCGACTTTATTTGCCTGTGCAACCATGAGTGGAAAACAGAGCTTCTCGAGATGCCCAATTCGAATTCAGGAGTAAACATCGCAATACTGCGGGTCATCTCCTCAAGCATAGCCATGATATGTGAGTGGCTGACCCCTTCATACAGCCATAGACAGGGTTGGTGCCTGAAGATTGCACTGTTCTTAGTGTCCTCTGCTTGTTTTGTAAATGGTATTGATTCCTTAAAGATCGCATCATGTTCCGCATAGATTTGCAATTCAAGTAACTTATGAAGTTGCTAACACTGCAAGAGATGCTTTTGGATACAAAAAGAATCCACTATGGCAAGTTTCTGATGGTGAGGGATGCAAAAACATGACTTTGAATTTTTATCTAGAGACAGTTCGTAAGTGGTTGACGTAGCCCCATCCTCGTAGGGTCTTATCCTGCACAGTTGTTTATGGCATTGTTCTCCCTAATCTTGGCTAGGAACACATCCCTGTGTCGAAAACTTCATTGTCTTTTTTTCAGTTATCATATACAAAAGCGCGAGATGTTTGATTGCTGATTTGGTTTTCTTTGATGTACATACATCATCTGTGTGGTGGTTACAAAGGCCAACCTGCAGGCTAGGCCCCTACGTATTTCTAGCTAGTAAGGAAATGTTTCTGTTATTTTCTAGCAGGCTGAAGTTTTGCTACTGATCCTCAACAGTCCTGGGGGAGTCCAAAACTGAATGCTGCAATACACAGAAGAAAAATGCAGAGAGGGGGGGGGGGATGAGATAGCACTGTATACCCTGCTATCGTCGATATCCGGCGAGACGGGCGGGCTATCGGAGAAGGAGCCGCCGCCGTTGAGGGGGCCGCTGTTGTGGGAGAAGAACTTGTGGACAGTGGAGGGAGGAGGGAGTCCCCCGGCAGCGCATTCCCCGTGGAGGAGGAGGAGGGAGTCCCCGGCTGCGCAGTCCCTGTGGAGGAGGAGGGAGTCCCCGGCGGCGCAGTCCCCGTGGAGGAGGAGGAGGGAGTCACCGGCGGCGCAGTTCCAGCGAGATCGAGGAGAGGTGTGGGGGGAGAAACGATGGGCGCTGTGGGGAGATTTAGGGGAGGGGGGAATGAAATTGGTATAGTGGGGGAGGGTTAGCAATGGCGCACCATTTAGGGGTGCGCCATAAGTAAGGTGATAGCAATGGCGCACCTTCTAGTGGTGCGCCATAAGTAAGGTGATAGCAATGGCGCACCTTCTAGTGGTGCGCCATAAGTAAGGTGATAGCAATGGCGCAACTTCCCCTGGTGCGCCATTACAAACTTTTTATTTTATTTTTAGTTGCATGCATGTAATAGTTTTGCCGCCTATCTAGTATACTTTGTATTTACTTCATCTATTTTCTTACTAAGAACTATGTACGACCAAGAACTATGTCCTTTGGGACATATTCTTCTATATATTTGTAGGTTTGGTCCACATTCGAACATTGATCTACCTAGTAGCATCCTTTGTATGGATTTGGTTGGATCTTTGAGGACTACAACCATGCGTGAGGACAAATAAAGGGTGGCTACTTAATGAAAAGAACCAATCACTCATTTCCACTTGTTTAGCCAAACGAGCTAATGTGTTTTACGAGTAGCCCGAGGAAAGCATGTTTTACACCTAACCTATCCATAAAGCTCACGGAGAGAGACACTTACAAAAAATCATGTTATGAGGTGATATCACATTGTGCAAAGATTTAGAATTACATGACATGGTTGAAATCAAGTGACGTGAAATAGCAGTCATCAAAGATTGAGCTTGCCACTGACACACACACGCGGTCGACACGTCGTGATTCGATCTTAGCTATCTTTTCACAATGATCTTCTTGCCCTTCTTTCTCGCGGTTGAATAATTTAGCCCCGGAACCCCTTGAATTCTTCTCTTGAACAAACATCCTTTAGGTAGGGTGGTCCTGCTTCTTCTTGTGCTGTGTGCTACTTCATCGTCGTTGTCATCTTCCATCTTCGGGTCGCCGTACTTGTCGAAGTCTTGCTCATTGGAGACTCCATCCATTCCGATGATGTTCCTTTTGCCTCTCCTCATGACAACATGACTGGGCTTTGACGGGTCGGTAATGAAGAAGCATTGGTCCACTTGGCAAGCCAGTACCCATGGCTCATTTTTCGCGGTGACGTTTGCGCCCGCGGTCTTTGATTTGGCTTCATGTATAACCATGGTTGTGAAATACCGGTCTTCTTTTAGGACACTCTTGGACCATATGACATTGAACATCAGAACCTCCTCTCCAGCGTAGCTCAGCTCCCTGATCTCCTGGATCCTTCCATAGTATCTGTCCTTGTCGTTACCGGTGTAGGATTCCATTGTTACCCCGGAGTTCTGACAATCGCTCTTCATGTCCTTTTCCTCGGTGTAGAATGTGTAGCCGTTGATATCGTACGCCTCATAGGTCATCAGGTTGTGCTCGGCGCCCTGTGACGAGGCGAATATGAGTTTTTCTTCCGTGGAAGAATCCTCATGTAAAGGGTACGAGAGAAGCTTGCCCTTGAACCAACGCGTGAAATATGAGTTGTGCTCTTTGATTATATCTCCGTCCGTCCTCTGTTGGCCTCGGTCATTGTACGTCTTCTCAATAAAGGTTTTGTGCTCTACCACCCAAGGATCGACCACGTCTATGTGTTGTAGCGTGACTAGGTTTGCTCTTTCAAAGTCGGCGAGTCGACACTTGAAGTCGACATGCATTTCGCGGTGACCCTTGAGGTGACCCCATCCAGCGAGCCTGCCGAGGTGCGTGTTGACGGGCAGACCAACGGGGTTCTCGATGCCTAGATAATTCATGCAGAAGGAGATGCACTCTTCGGTCAGAAAGCCCTGGGCTATGCTTACATCTGGACGTTCCCTGTTGCGAACGTATCCTTTGATGACACCATTCATCCTTTCGAACGGCATCATGCTGTGCAGGAACGTCGGCCCGAGTTGGATGATATCCTCCATGATATGGACTAGCAGATGCACCATAACATCGAAGAATGCGGGGGGGGGGGGGGGGAAGTACATCTGAAGCTCGCATAGTATCACCATGATCTCTTCCTGTAGCCTTCTGAGTTGCCTCACGCCAACCGACTTCCGAGAGATGGCGTCGAAAAAGTTGCATAGGCCAAATAGCGTTTCACGGACGTGCACGTCCATGATCCCACGGATTGCAACTGGAAGTATCTACGTCATCAACACGTGACAGTCATGAGACTTCATCCCGTTGAACTTCTGCTTCGCTGAGTCTAGGTATATGCTTATCTTCCCCGCGTAACCGTAAGGAAGTTTTACTCCTACGAGGCAGGTGAAAAACTGATCGATCTCCTTCTGACTTAGAGTGAAGCACGCGGGAGGGCAGTCATATTCGATCTTCTTGGCCTTTTTGCCTTTGCGACGACTTTCCGTGTCCTTCGCCTCATCATCATCATCATCAACATCATTAGGCCATTTTGCGTGAAGATCCTCCCTGATGCCCATTGATTGCAAGTCTGCCCTTGCTTTCGGCCCATCTTTGGTCCTCTCTGGGATGTTGAGCAGGGTACCAAGCAGACTCTCACACACGTTCTTCGTGATATGCATGACATCAAGGCTGTGAGGCACACAGAGGATCTTCCAGTACGGAAAGTCCCAGAAAGCAGACCTCGTTTTCCATACCTTCAGAAGCGGCTCTGGCGCCTTTTGCTTCTTTCCCGGCGGTGGGCACTCTTCCCAATTTTTCAACAGCTCATCTATTTCCTCGCCGCTCCTCGTACGTGGGGGTCTTCGGGGTTCGGTTTCACCATCGAACTGATCCTTGCATTTTCTCCATGCGTCATCGTCGTGAAGCCACCTTCGATGTCCCATGAACACGGTTTTCGAAGACCCGGGATCTCTATCTAGGTGGCGATACGTTGTGTCATCCATGCACCTGACGCATGCACAAAATCCGTGGACCACCTGCCCCGCGACATATCCGTAACCGAGATAGTCGTGCACCGTCGTGAGCAATGCGGCTCTCATAGGGAAATATTGTTTCGCTGCGGTGTCCCACGTATTGGTTGGCGTTTTCCACAGCATGTCTAGCTCCTCTTTCAATAGCCCCAGATACAGATTGATGTCGTTCTGTGGTTGTTTCGGCCCTTCAATTAGCATACTTATGTGAATGTACTTCCTCTTCATGCACATACAGGGGGAAAGGTTGTACATCCACACAAACACAGGCTAGGTGCTATGTGTGCTTCTCTGGCTGCCAAACGGATTGACTCCATCGGTGCTCACGCCCAGCATGATGTTCCTTGGATCGTCCCCAAATTCTGGGTATTCGAAGTTGAACGCTTGTCCCTGGCTCGCATCCTTAGGGTGACTCAGCATCTTGTCTTTTTTATTTATCTCTGGATCATTTCTATCATCTTCTCGCTTCTTCTCCTCCCTATCCACGTGCCAACGCAGGAGCTCTGCTTGCTTAGGGTCCGCGAAATACCGCTGCAGACGAGGAGTGATCGGAAAGTACCACACCACTTTTCGAGGAGCTTTCTTCCTCTTCTTGTATCGAGTGATGCCGCACACCGTACATATGGTACACTCCGCGTGCTCGTCACGATAAATGATGCAATCGTTCATGCACACATGGTATTTCATGTGCGGTAAATCTAGAGGACACACGATTTTCTTCGCCTCCTCGAAACTGTTCGGGCACTTGTTCCCCATGGGAAGACGTTCGTGCCAGAATGACATGTTCTCGTCGAAGCATGTGTTGGTCATTTTGTGTTTTACCTTCATCTCCAGAGCCATGAGCGTTACTTTCAGGCGGGTATCCTCGGGCCTGCATCCTTCATACAATGGAGTAACCGCGTCTATCTCCAGTTGATCCAGCTTGGCTTTCTCTCGGGCGGCAACTCTTGCGTTACCCGTCTGCTTGAGAAGCAACTCTTGAATATGAGGGTCCTGCACCCAGCCCATCGATGGTCCATCGTCGTCTGCTCCGGCATCTTCATCTTCATGATCATGCCCTTTGTCTTGATCTTCCTCATCATCATGTCCGGCATCTTCTACATGATGACTGTGTCCTATATCTACTTCGTGATCATGTCCTGGAGATTCTTCATCTTCTCGCCCGCCCTCGCCGCTATTGTCTTGCAACCCTTCCTTATTTCTTGCCCGACCCCCATGGACGACTTCATAATCATCTTCATCACCTTGCCACCGATAGCCATCCATGAAACCACGCACGAGCAGGTGGTCCCGCACCTGTCTGGAATCCGGGTCCCTAAGGCTCTTCAGCTTGCATCTTTGAGACGGACATCTTATCTCCGTCTCGTTCTTTTGAAGCATCTCGGTCTTCGCGGAGCTCAATACCCTATTCACGATGCCTTCGGTCATCGTGCGGACCATGGTCGCCTACGGCGTAGAGCAAAACGATATGTTAGAACCAAATTTTTTTTGGCATGACTTTGCCTAAAAATAAGACAAAAAAGAATGCATAGTGCCAAATTCGCGCCGAAACGGAAATGAATCAACATTCCGGCAAAATATTGGCAACTATCGCATTTAAAATACCGATACCTGCAAACACAAACATATGCAACACCACAATTATACGTAGATCTAGGCCATAAAAAGTGTGTACACGTTGGAGGGAGAAAAAAGTAGATCTAGAACATAAAGAAAGCAATCCCCTTACTTACCTATCGAAAAAAGGAAATTTAACCACTTAATTTGGGTGAATCTATGGTGCAAATGAGGTGAGGAGGAGGAGGCAGCCGAGACCAACAAGGTTGGTAGAGGTGGAGAGAGTGAAGTGGGGGGGGGGGGGAAAGTGAGTGTGAAGTGGGGCTGTCAAAAATATATACTGCTCCCAGGTTACTAATGGCGCGCCTTGTAAGAATGCGCCATTAGTAGTTTTGAAAAAAAACTGAAAAAAATTGTTAGTAGTGGCGCCCCGTGGATGTGGTGCGCCATTACTAGGTAAAACTACTAATGGCGCACTTCCTCTAGTGCGCCACTGATATGTCTAGGAAAGGGTGTGGGGCCAGGACAAAGATCACTACAAGGAATATGCTAATACACGACGCTATTTTTTCGTCGCTACATCGTCACAGTTTTTAATTTACGATGATCTCACGACGAAAAACCAAGCGTAAAAAACGGAGCGTCACAAATGAACAGCAGCAACGTTTTGATCTAAATCGTCGTAACTTTTACGACGATTCCTGGATCGTCGTAACCTACGATCCTAAATCGTCGTTGGCAATCAAATCCAGTCCTACGTGGCAGTCCTACATGGCAAAATTACGACGAAATCAAAACATCATGGTTGAAATCAGCCCAACCCATTTCAATTGATCACCTGGGCTGATTTTATTTTTTGGGGCTTTTTCTTATTAGGCTTCCTTTTGGGCCTTAGCCTATTTATAGCAACTTTAGTATTTTTTTTCAAAATTTTTGTATCATTATAATTTGGGCCCTGGCCTTTTAGTGCCCAAATACATTTGGTCCAGTTTCAGTTTTGGCCTTTTGAATTTCAGTTTTGTGTGTAGGACCCACTTGTCATGTTCTTCTCATAATTTGTCCCATGTGTCAAGAAGTTCTGGTCAGGTTTTCATTTCAGACATTTTCAAATCGCATACGATATGAATATTTCAAATAGATCAGAAAGAACATGTGAAATTCATGAAATTAACACGAAGGTAGTATATTACAATTTTTCCAATCTGTTACAAAGCAGATATGCCTATTATTACAATATATAATATGCATTCTTGGATAAGTAGAGCTTCACACAATTGGCTTCAAGGCTTCGCACTTCAACTTTCTTAGGCCTGGAGGTCCTGTAGAAGAAACAACAATTTTTTTAAGAGCTACAAGATACAGATCAAGAATAGAAACAAGGCACAAAAACTGCATAACAGTTACAATACAGTTATTTGTTTTAGTTCATACTACTACTGTAATCGATGCAAAAAAAAACATACTACTACTATAATTGACATAAAAACCTCGAAAGAGACAAGAAGAACTCAATACATATTTTTAGAACAGATATTTGCATTAAAATTAGGCATTAAAAGTAATGGACACAAATATTTGCATTAAAGATTAGGCATTGCACACCCTGCAGAAAGAGACAAGCAGAAGTCAAAACATATTTTTAGAACAGCTCACGACTACCAAGAATAATGTAAAATCCAGATCCTACATCTTCATCCATTTGTAATAGAATGGTTGTTGCCAGTACACATAAAACACGGGACTTCAATTTTCATAAAGTTACACATATATTTGTTGGTTACCAAAGAGCAGAATTTAATGAGTTCACGGGGAAATAATAATTCGGTGCTAGGTGACCGTAGAACTTGCAAACACAAAATATTGGGAATAAATCCCTAAAATAATCTTATAGGCACAGAAGCCATATGTGCTACAACTTTAAGGACAAAATACAAATTATCAATTAGGAAGAAGCTTCTCAATATATCGCACAGAAAGAAATAGCCACCTCATTCTTAGAAATTAAAGATTTCATTCATTAGAAACTTGATATCAGTCGTACGTGTTACATTCTAGCAACAATTAGTTGACAACATTACTAAAAAGATCCCTGCCACGATGTAGGAGTCATTCCTTGTTAAGATGCAGCGGTGAGCCACTCTTAACAGTGGGCATGAGATTCCTGAATCTAGAGGCCTCCTGGAAACAGTACAAAGACAGTGGGTAGCGTAAATGCGTGAGACCATGGGAAAGATAAGATCCTGTCACGACTAATTGATCAACTGAAAGAAAAGAACTAATGCTTTGCCTGAGTTCTATATCAAATAGATGTGCTCTTCTATCAGGGCTAGGTCATGTACCATCAGCCCCATCCAATATATTGGCAAAAAAAAATCAGAACTTTCTGGATCAAACTTAGATTCCATCAAAAGATTAAGGAAAATAAAGGCACACTTTGCGGGGGTACATTACAAGCTTAATTGTGTTAAAGCCTGAAAGAAACTGCGTAAAGAAACTGTTCTTAATGTCTGAATAAATAAGGCACGTGCATGCTTGGTTGGGGGTCATTGTTTAGCTTGGTTGGGGGTCATTGTTTACAGGTAAAAAAGTGAGGCAGTGCCCACAAGCATGAACCAACGAAGGTCTCAGGTTCATGAAATGCTAATTATATGAACACACCACATCATGTTAATCAGGGCAAAGGTGGCACCTACAAAAGCATCACTACTTGAGTAGGTTGTTCACGGGGTTGGGGAAACAGTGAGCTGAACGACTAAATTCGCAATTCCCACTGTAGGAGTAGAGCGCAGCAGCATACCTTGAGTGAAGTGAGGACGCGGACGATGTGCGAAGTCAAGTCAACCTGCAAATCGGATCAAAACGCCGAGAGCTGACGTGTCCTATTCAGCTGCAGTCTATGAATCAAAACATCAAGAGCCCGCATGCGCAATACCAAAACTGGGAGAGCTCACGTGCGCCATTCAGCTGCAATCTAGGAACCAAAACTGCAAGAGCTCATGAGGGCAATTCAGCTGCAGTCCACGTATCAAAAGGGAGAGAGCTCATGTTGCTAAGAAGAAGAGCTCAAACGTTTCCTTCTTGAGCTTCTCCTCGTACTCGTCGTCCTCGGCAGCATAGTCATCCTGCACGTGTTCCAAGCATATCTCAGAATCCCAAGCAGAAACAGCTCAACACACATAAACAAGCAGATCGACGACAAGTTACCAGATCCACCACTTTGAAGATGGCCTTCTCGTACCGCGCCTTGGCCTCCTCCACCATAGCCTGCACGCACGCACACACCAACCAAAATCGCGTCACGAGGTTAATAAAATAGCGGCATGAACTGAATCAGCCCGCGGCGGAATCAGAATCGGGTCAAAGGAAAAAAGGGACAGGCATGGGGGACACTCGTGCTGATTAAAAAAAAGAGCAGGCGGGCTTTGGGATTGGGCCGGATCGGTTCGGACAGCGACAGACGGACGGGCGGACGGACCTTGGCAAAGCCCTCGGCGGTGCCGGTCTGGGTGCCGAAGAAGATGGTGACGCGCTTCCTGCCGTCATCGGCGTCGTCGACGTCGACCTTGACGTGCGGCGGGCGGAAGGAGGCGGGGGGCGGCTTGGGCGGCACGGACCCGCCGGATCGGAGCCAGAAGGCGAGGACGAGCAGCCGCGCGACGAGCGCGACCGCGGTGGCCGCGAGCGCGGCGAGCGGGTCGCCCCCCGCCGCCGCGGCCAGCTCCGGCGGCAGCACGGACGTCGCCCACTCCCTCGCCGCCTCCAGCAGCACCATCCCCCGCTTCCTTCCGCCAACGGCCTGGGGGTAGGAGGCGATGGGAGGCGCTCGTGGAGGCACACCTACCACCAACTGCTGCTGCTGCCGTGGAGGAGGGGTCCGTCGCGCAGATCGGATCGGAGGGAGGCAGGTGGGTGAGAGGCGAGAGGAGGGTGCGCGTGGGGCTGGGTGTCAGTGGGAGAGAGGGAACGAGGGGAGGGGGGTTGGTCGATCTGGAGGAGGGAGAGGCCGAGGGGTAGGTGGGGCGAGCGGGTGCGCTGTGTGGGATGGGTGGCGGCGGCCAGGGGAGTGGGGAGATTGAACAGGTCGGCTAGGGTTAGCCCCTTGGGGGGCTTTATACCCGAGGGTGGTTATGGGCCGGGGCGGTTGAGGGTCTTTTTCTTTTTATTTTTTTAAATACTTTTTTTCTATTATTCGTTTATTAGTTATCATTATTATTACTAGCACAAGGGCCCGTGCGTTGCAACGGGGCATGCAATTTTTTAATGGTTCGACATATTGTAAAAGCACAAAAAACCATGTGTTACACAGAATACAAAATAAATAAAGGTGTTCTTAGAAAACTAAAAAACATTTTATCAATCAAACAACTTCTATTATTTGGTGGTTCAAATGAATGGTGTCAAAGATGAACATCAACATTGTCACTATAGAATTTGCAAACAATGCGAGCTCGGTAGTCATGTGACATGTTTCCAATTGCAACAGAGAAGATTCCATTTTAACTTGCTACATGAAATTTACAAGAAAAAATCTAGAAGAATTATTGCCTATGGATAAATCAAATAATAATGAGAAATTTTTAGGAGAATGCAATGGTTCATATTTTCTAATTTAAGATGAAGGATATTACAGAGAAAACGATGACCATACTAAGGCTACGGGAAAGTCATAGGCAACACATCATACAATTATATGAAATACCATGCCTTTAGACATTTCGAAATATGCTACGATCCATCCCGTGATCCAAACGCGACGATCGTGATGGGGGAAGAAGCACTCTGTATTATATATAAATATTATGCCCTACCAAAATAAATATGGCTCAATACCCCAACATATGAGCATCCTCTATTTTTATATTTTAGTATGGTGGTTCATCATGTTTCCATCTATCTTTTTTACCACCCTAGTTAATGATGGCCGCGGTGTCCATGTGATCGTATTTTGTCATTTTGATGCCCACTTATCTTTTCTGTGAAATGCATAGATAGTTTTTTACTTAGCGAGCATTTTTTGAATCGTTGAACTTTTTTAAATTGGAGAACAAATTTTGAAATTCATGATTTTTTTAGTTTATGTGAACATTTTTTAAAGTTTCATAGATATTTTCTTAAAATTCACGAATATATTTTACACACATGATCATTTTCCAAATGATGAACGTTTTATATTTGCTGAATATATTTTTGAATATCGTTAATTCTTTTATAATATGCCAACATTTTTCTAAAATCATCAACATTTTTTGAATCCGTAAACATTTTATGATTCCCCAAAGCCTTTTTTTTGAATCCGTAAACATTTTATGATTCCCCATAATGATATAATATTATGCACAAGGGTGCATATTGGAATGACAAACAATGTTGATTAAGGAAGTTTTCATTTTTCTTGTATGAAAAATTCATTTTCCATTTTTCAAGTGCCCAAAATGAGTTTTTTGTGAAGGACCTACCATATCTTTGTAGGAAAATTGGACCAAATCATTTTTCTAACATACTAGGACATATTTAATGTACAATTGACCAAATGGTTGGGTGTTAAAGGCTTTTATCGACCTCTCATAAAAAAGACAAATTTTCGTTGAATCAGCTGAAAGCGGGTCAAATTTGAACTGCAGCTACATCATAGTTTGCTCTATATTTTTCCTAAAAACAATTTCTAGGTACACAAGTATCTATTTAATCATGGAAACATCAAAACATTTCCAAGATTCAACCACTAGGTATGAACGGTCATACCCGCCGTTTTGACCGCGTTTTAAAATGGCCATGGAAAATTCAAAACAAATTCAAAAAAATGGAAAACCATTGCATTGTGTCATTATATGTGGCAAAGTTACCAGGAAAACTAATAAACAAGTAATACGACAATTATTTTAAATAAGTGTTCTTAGAAATGAGCTATCATGTGTGAAGATTCATGGCTTTCAAGCCAAATGATCAATCTTATGGCCACATTCATGACATAGTTTGTTGAAATGATATAATATTATGCACAAGGGTGCATACTGGAATAGCAAACAATGTTGATTAAGGAACTTTTCATTTTCCTTGTATGAAAAATTCATTTTCCATTTTTCGAGTGATCAAAATGAGTTTTTTTTGTGAAGGACCTACCATATATTTGTTTCAAAATTGGATCAAATCATTTTTATAAAATACCAGTCCATATTTAATGTACAATTGACAAAATGGTTGGGTGTTAAAAGATTTTATTCACCTCTCGTGAAAAAGACAAATTTATGTCGATACAGCTGGAAGCGGGTTAAATTTGAACTGCAGCTGCATTATAGTTTGCTCTTTATTTTTCCCAAAAATCATTTATAGGTATATAAGTATCTATTTAATCAGAAATACATGGTGTGGTGCCTTGACGTCGAGGTTTGCATGGTGGTCGAGGGCCCCAATTCTAGAGTGCGTGAACTTGCATGCCAGTCGCATGGTCACCGCGTGGCCGTTGCGTTGCCACGCGTTCTAGGTGGAATAGGCATGTCTGGTGGGTTGGACAATCCCTTGATAGGTGTTAGCAAGAAGAATACAATAGAAGAATCTCACAAGGAGACTGAACTAAGCTCAAACATGAATTAGCAGCCAAGTGTTTGATTAGCGATGCGGGTAATTCACATAGACAATGGGCCTAAATTTTATCTCAGGATGATCATCTACTAAGGAGACTCTCTTGGCAAATTTGTATCTCAAATGGATGAATCTAGGTGGCACTTGCTTTGCAAAGTAACACATTGTGCAGAAATATGCATGTTGAAGCTAGGATCAAATGAATGAATGGATTGAGCTGAAATTTGGTGTATGATGTTAATTTGGGCATATGAAGGCACTGTACAAAAATTATACTATTTGGACATGCCAAAGTGACGCTTCCTTTACAATGTGCCAATCTGGACAGAAAATGGTAATTGAAACTGGGCTCACATAGATGATTGGATTGAGCTTAAATGTGTAAGAGGATGATAATTTGGGCACATTAAGGTACTGTAAAAATTTCATAAAATTTGGATAAACAAAAATTGTACTTCCTTCACAATGCTCTCTACTGAACAGAATATTGGGAAAAATATTGAGGGAAACTGGCTGAATTAAATGAGCTAAAATTTGGTGGAGTGAGGCTATATGGTCAGTGTCATCCCGTGGTAAATTTTCATCAACTATAAAGCAATATAAAACATAGTTGCTTCACAAAATGAAAATATTACAAGAAACAAAGATTGGATGATGAGCTCACATGAATTGTTAGACGTGGATAAAATTTTATGGAGAGCTATGTTTTGGGCACATAGATGATGTGGAAAAAATTCAACTCATCAGGATATTCCTATCTAGTACTTCCTTCACAAAGCTGTTAGCTGAACACAAACTTTGGAAATTTGCTAAGAAAGATTTACTAGGCAAACCATTACGAAAGTTTTCATGAGGAAATGATTTGGTTAGAAAAGAGTGCCCAAAAAATGTGAGGGTAATCAAAGAAATAGAAATAGCACTTCCTTCACAAAGTGTTATTCTAAACAGAATAGGAAAATGAATATTGTTGAATTATTTTTGAACTATGGAAGGAAGGGTTTTCACATATTTGAGAAATATATGGTCCAAAGTATTTATAAGAATTTTTCAAGAATTTTCGAAATGACAGAATAGTAGGTTGCTTCACAAACTAGGATGAGGTGGGATAGAATGGACCCACGAGTGACTTGTTAACATAGTTAGAACATGTTACGACATTTTTACAATCGTCGTAGAAGTTATGACGATCTCATCTTATGCAGTTACGACGTTTTTGACTCACATCGTCATAATTTATATGTAGATTTGATCCCCTCAAACGGTTTACGATGATCTCGAATGAAATCGTCACAGATTTATGACGAATTCATCAACGACGTCTTAGAAAACGTCATGTATGAGCATATTTCTTGTAGTGGATAGTAATGGCGCACCACACACAAGGTGTGCCATTAGTAATATGGACATTAATGGCGCACCTGTGTCTGGTGCGCTACTGCTATATAGGAGTGGCGCACCGCATACATGGTGCGCCATTAATGTCCATATTAGCTATAGCCCTTCTTCTAGTAGTGTGCCTACCAACGGCCACCTCTGCTCTGCCGAAAATGGTAAAGATTTCGATCAACACGTATATCGCTCGATGATTGGTTCTCTATTGTATCTATGTGCATCTAGGCTAGATATGATGCTTAGTGTTTGCATGTGTGCTCGTTTTCAAGCAAAACTGAAGGAATCACACCATAAGGTTGTGAAACATATTCTTCGATACTTAGCTCACACACCAACACTATGATTATGGTACCCCAAGGGCTCAAATCTTCACCTCATTGGATATTCTGATTCTGATTATGCTGGTGACCGTGTGGATCGCAAGCCAACATCACGCACATGCCACTTCCTTGGAAGATCATTAGTCTGCTGGTCCTCAAAAAAGCAGAACTGTGTTTCTCTCTCCATTGCCGAAGCTGAGTACATTGGTGCTGGATCCTGCTGTGCTCAATTGCTGTGGATGAAGCAAACCCTCAGAGACTACTGCATCAACATGAAGAATGTGCCCCTCTATTGCGACAATCAAGATCGCCTACAACCCAATACAACACTCGAAGACTAAGCACATCCAGATTCGTCATCATTTTCTTCGGGACCATGTCCTCAAGAGCAATATCATCATCGACCATGTGAAGACTGATGATCAACTAGTAGATATTTTCACTAAGCCCTTGGATGAGAGAAGGTGTTGCAAGTTGTGGTGTGAGCTAAATATCCTAGTCTTCAAATGTTTTGCGAAAACATGCACACATCCTAACACATACGCAAAATTTATGACTTAGATGTGCAACACGCGAAGAATTGATTTTCTTCAATCATTCAAGAATATCACTCTTAGTGTGAAGAAATCAATGAACAATTTGGTTCTCAGGGCCCTACGACAATTGTACACGGCGCGTGAAATCATCATTCTTATATGGTGGGTCACGCCACCACCCAACTTTGAAATTCTTCAAGCTGTTTTTCTTCAAAGTTGAAATTCATCAATCTGACACTTTGTCACAAAATCCTCAAATTCACAAAATCTTCAAAATCTTCAAAATCTTCAAAATGTTTGATGATTTTTAGTTGTATATATATAGACTGAGATTTCAAACTCCTCAACATCATTCACTTATAGCTTAGTCTTCAACTTGATATTTCATCTAAGTGAATATGATCGGACCCGTCTCCCTTCTATGCTAAGATCAACCCAGTCTATTCTCATTTCTTCATATGCATTCCACTTGAAACATTTTCCAAATCCTCATGTGTCCTTGTCAGTTGAGGACTTTGCAACAAAATTCTCAAAAATTCAAAAAATGTTTTTATAACGTTACATAGTAACTGTACCCACTTGTCACGATCAGATAACCACGAACTCCACTACTTCAGTCGTCGGCACCACGTGTCATGCGGAGACGACGGGGCAGGGCAGTTCTGTCCGGAAGTTTCAGCCGAACCATTTTTCCCCTTAGCTATAAATAGGCCCTTACCCCCCTCAGTCAAAACTATCGTCCTCTCATATTATCCGCTCGAGCTCCACCCTAGCGCCACCGCTAGCATCCTAGTCACCGGTGAGGAAAAACTTCGCTGCCTCGCCCTCGCCGTCCCGGGACTCACGCCGACTGCGGAAAATCGTCTTCCGCCGCCGCCGTAGGTGATTTCAGTTGCCAAGTTAGGGTGCTGACCATCTGAACCAAGGAACTTCTCTCTTTTACTTCTCCAGTTCTTCATGTTCTTCGCACAGGGTAAATAAATCCTATTTTACTGGCTCTGTTGATATTTTAATTCACTTTAGACTCGCAAAATATGTTTTTCCTCAGAGAGTGTGTCAGCCATGCACACTCATTACTCAAACACTTGATGGATTTCACTAAGCCACTAAAATTCTTCATGAGATTCCTCAATTGTGCAAATTCTCGAATCTGCACAACTCTGGAACCCAAGATCATATTGCTTAGTCAAATCCCTTAACTCACTGGTCAAATTCCTCAACTTTTAAAAATTTCCAATTTCTTCAAATCTGAGAAAGCATATGACCTCTCCAAATTCTTCGCACCTATACTGTGTTCACATGTACAAAAATGTCAGCTGATGAATCTCTAGGTTCTCATCAACTTAACTCATTTGCAGCATTCCTCGAAGAAACTTTACCCGTGTCTTCGGAATCATCAAGAGTACAGATTCCTCAACAAAAGCCTCAGTTGAAGAAAATGGAGGATGACCGGAAGAAGAAAGGAAGAAATAATCTTGAACAGAACATAGCATTTGAAATACCTGAAGATATATATATGCTTACTATTGTACTCCAGATGAGGAAATACATGGTAAAGAGACCATGGTGAAGCGCAAGATAAGGCTTCAGAAGATTGAGCGCAGGTGGGCTAAGGAGTGGAAGGAGTACAGATATGTGACTCCAAAATATGCGAAGAAATTCGCCCTCAAGCCACCTTGCAAAAGGCCTCCACAGGGTGATCAACAAGTCGCTCATCCCTCAAGTGTAGAAACTATTGAGGATTACCCAGATGATAAAAGCAAATATTTGTCTAAGTTACAGAAGAAGGCAGAAGCAGCTGTGAAGAAATTCAATGAGGATTCTGCTGCTACAACCACTTCTGCCACTTATTCAGTTACTAAGGCCTATGCTACAACAATTCCTCAGAAGAAGAGTTTGCTGAAGAAACCAAAAGCCTCAACTACAGTGCCAAAAGAGCAATTGCCTTAGAAGGCTGCAACGACAGCAAAATCTTCAACACCACCACAGTCTTCACCCCACAACAGAAGCAACTCCGTAAGTTTCAACCCGCACAATCAAGTTCCTTAGTGCCATCTGCCACTAGCTCTGCTGCAAAGTCTTCACCCACTCTGTTGAAGACTAAAATGACTGCTGGTAGAGGCATCAGGCCAAGTCCTAGCAAAGTCATCAACGTTCCTTCTGCATCAGAAGGAAGTGAAGAATTTGATGATGAAACACTCCAAGCAATCATCAGAAACAAACATGAACGTGTTGGAGAAGCCTCCGGCAGCTCCATTCCTTTAACTATGGATCCAAAAGTTTTGCTAGATTTCATCAACCTCTGGTATGAAGATCCAAACACACCGGTTGATTCCTTAAAGCTTACCCCTGGTGTCATCCATATGGTGGCTACTTTCATAAATGAAGCAAAGTGGAAAGAGAAGCAAGCCAAGCAAGCAAAGGCTACTATAATCAAAAAGGAAAAATTCCTCAAGCAGAATCTCCTCAACCTGACGCCTGAAGCACTTGTATCAACTCAGGCTGAACACAATACCCTCACACACAAGTATACAAGTCTTCACTCTGATTGTCATGGCGTCAAAGTGAAATTCATCAAGGCTGCAACAGCTGCTATTGATGAATACAAAAAGAGAACTGCCCCTCCAAAGTAGCAAACCCCAGCTCAGCCAAGCTATACTGTTCAGCTACCCGAGGAAGATGAAATTGATGAACCAGCAGTTGAGGAAATTCCTCAAAATATTACAGCTGAAGGAACTGCTCCAGCTGAAGAAACTGCCAGGCCTGACACTAAACTAGTACCTGATGAAATTGTCCCTTCGCCGCAACGCTCAAAGGTGAAGAAAGTACCTCCGTCTGCATCAGGCATGAAGAAAACCAACTATGTTGAGAAAGAAGCCAATAGAGAAAAGATTCAATGGCCTTAGAATCCTCAGAGGCCAAATGTCTGAAAATCGCTCAGACAGAATTTTCATCAGCCCCGGTGGATACTATTCCTCTGAATGTAGCACCATCATACATGGTCGTTCCCTTCGGAGTTGACTATGTCATTCATGAAGAAGATGAAGAAATGAATGATGATGAAGATGATGAAGTAATGGATGAGGAAATACAAATAGATGATATTCCTCAGTACACCACTCCTCCAAAGACCACTAAAGAACAAGTGGGTGATGATGACATTGGGTGCAACACACCAGTAATCCAAGATGATTTCTGGCAAGAAACTCATCCTCGCTCACCAAGGTCAACTCAAATCCCTCCAACTCCTGCTGCGACTGAGATTCTCACCAGTTCTGACGGAAGAAGCATTCGTGAGGAATCTGCTCAGAATCAGCTACATTAGCTGAAGATAATGCAGCGACGAATACTGCAACTGCCTCCTCCAACAAGCAAATTCCTCAAGCTGAAGAGAATCCTCAAACTGAGAAAATGCTCAAACTGAAGAAAATGCTACTGTGCCCAACACTGAAACCGCTATTGTTGTGGTGAACACAGAAACAACAATGGTAGTGGCTACTCCTCAGGAACAACAACACAATCTTCAACCCCAGCAAAATCAACCTTTCTCCAAAAGGCCAAAGTTTCAGAAAGAGGCATTCTATGAAGAACACATGTACTTCATTGGCGAAAATCCAGATGACAAGCTTCACATCAGACACAGGAAGTTCTGGACAAGAAATCAGCTTAACTACTATGCTTCTGTGCTTTGTGGGAGAAACAAAATATTTTAGCATACCCATATTCCTCACTGTGATATGGAGGAAATACCTTGCTTTGCTCGAGTTCTCAACGTTCTTCATGAAGCTGGGTTACTGCCTTTTTGTACTGACATCAAAGATTGGAACACTGACATCATTTTTCAATTCTACGCCACACTACACATCTGTGGCAACCCAAAGGATGTCAACACTTGGGTTTTGGATTGGATGACTCAGCACACACACTACAAGGCTCCTGCCACTGAATTGCTTCGAGCTCTTCCAATTTCAATTCCCTCAGAGGATGCAGTTCTGATGTATGATGAATGAGAACTGCCCAACAAGCTGATGGAAGTCCTTATAAAGCCTTTGGCCAAGGACCAACCCCCAAGGACTCGATTTGTGGTACATCCTGCACATCCTTACAATCCAGTACAACTCTTGAAGACCAAGCACATCCATATTTGTCATCATTTTCTTTCGTGACCATGTCCTCAAGGGCAATATCAACATCGATCATGTGAAGGCTGATGATCAACTAGCAGATATCTTTACAAAGCCCTTGGACGAGGGAAGGTTTTACAAGTTGTGGTGTGAGCTAAATATCCTAGAATCTTTGAATGTCTTGTGAAAACATGCACACATCCTAACACTTATGCAAAATTGATGACTTAGATGTGCAACACACAAAGTAACGATTTTCTTCAATCAATGAAGAATATCACACTAAGTGTGCAGAAATCAGTGAAGAATTTGGTTCTCAGGGCCCTACGACAATTGTATGCGGCACCTGAAATCATCATTCTTATACTGTGGGTCACGCCACCACCCAACTTTGAAATTCTTCAAAGTTGAAAATTCTTCAAAATTGAAATTCTTCAATCTCACACTTTCTCACAAAATCCTCAAAATTTTCAAAGTCTTCAAAATCTTCAAATTCTTCAAATTTTTTTGACGATCTTCATTTGAATATATATATATATATATATATATATATATATATATATATATATATATATATATATATATATATAATATGAGCTTTCAATGTCCTCAACAGCATTCACTTATCGCTCAATCTTCAATTTGATATTTCCTCTAAGTGAATGTGATCGGACCCGACTCCCCTCTATGTTAATCTCAACCGAGTCTATTCTTAATTCTTCTTATGCGTTCTATTTGACACTTGTTCAAAATCCTCACTCAGTCCTTGTCAGCTGAGGACTTTGCAACGAAATCCTCAAAATTCATTTTTTTAACGTTACAACAGTAACCACTCCCACTACTCACGTTCGGATAACCACGATCTCCACCGCTTCGATCGTGGGTACCATGTGTCATGCGGAGACGTAGGGGCAAGGGTAGTTTGGTCCGAAAGTTTTGGCCCGGTCCATTTTTCACCTGAGCTATAAATAGCCCCCTTGCCCCCTGAGTCAAAACTCTTCTCTTCCTCTTGTCTTCTCCGCTCGAGCTCAAACCCTAGCACCACCGCTTGCATCTTCGTCGCCATACTCACGCCGACTACGAAAAATCTTCCTCTGCCACCACCGTAGGTGTCTTCAGTCGCCAAGTTAGGGCATTGAAGATCTGGACCGAAGAACTTGCTCTTTTTACTGATCCAGTTCATCGTGTTCTTTGCACATGGTAAATAAAATCCTATTTTACTGCCCCTATTGATCTCTTAATTCTCTTTAGATTCGCGAAATTAGTTTTTCCTCAGAAATTCTCTTTAGTTGTGCACACACCCATGTCTAGAACTCTTGATGAATTTCACTAAGTCACTAAATTCTTCACGAGATTCCTCAATTGTGAATTTTTTTGAATCTACACAACTCTAGAACCCAAGATCAGAATGCTTAGTCAAATTCCTCAAGTCACTAGTCAAATTCCTCAACTTAAGTAATTTTTCAATTTCCTCAAATCTGAAAACGCATATGACCTCTCCAAATTATTCGCACCTATACTCTGTTCACAGGTACAAAATGTCAAGTGATGAATCACTAGGTTCTCATCAACTTAACTCATTTGCAACATTTCTAGAAGAAACCTTACCCGTGTCCTCAGAATCATCAAGAATACAAATTCCTCAGCAAAAGCCTCAGCTGAACAAACTGGAGGAAGACAAAAAACAGAAAGGTGACAAGAAGCTCGAACAGAACACTGCCTTTGAGATCCCAGAGGAGATCTATGCTGAGTTTTGTACACCTGATGAGGAAATTCATGGTAAAGAGACCATGGCGAAGCGCAAGATAAGGCTTCAAAAGATAGAAAACAAATGGGCAAAAGAGTGGAAATAATACAGATATGTGACTCCAAAATATGCCAAGAAGTTTGCCGTCAAGCTTCCCTGCAAAAGGTTGCTACAGGGAGATCAAAAAGCAGCTCATCCCTCAAGTGTAGCCACTATTGAGGATTGCCCTGATGAAAGAGACAAATATTAGACTAAACTACAGAAAAAGGCTAAAGCTGTTGTGACGAAATTCAATGAAGACTCTGTTGCTGCAGCAACTACTACCACTTCGTCAGCTGCTAAGGCCTCTGCTACAGAAATTCCACAGAAGAAGGCTTTGCTGAAGAAACAAAGTCTCAAGCCAAAAGCTCAATAGCTGTATCAAAAGAGCAATTTCCTCAGAAAGTTGCAACAACTGCAAAATCCTCAAGTGCCGCAAAGTCTTCACCACCTCCGCAAAAGCAGCTCAGTAAGATTCAGTGTGAAAACCCTAGTTCCCCTGTGTCATCTGCCACTGGCTCTGCGTCAAAATCTTCACCAAGTCTATTGAAGACTAAGATGACTGCTGGTAGAGGTACCAAGCAAAGCCCTGACAAAGCCGTCAATATTCCTTCTTCATCAGAATGAAGTGAAGAATATGATGATGAAACTCTTCAAGCCATCATCAGAAACGAGCAGGAAAGAGTTGCACAAGCCATTGGAGCCACCATTCCTCTCGCGCTGGATCCGAAGGAATTGCGGAACTTCATTGATCTTTGGCATGAGGACCCAAACACTCCAATTGATGATTTGAAGCTTCCTCCTGGAGTTAGCCACATTGTTGCCACTTTCATCAATGAAGCTAAATGGAAGGATCAGCAAGCCAAACAAGCTAGGCCTGCCAAGATAAAAAAGGAGAAATTCTTGAAGCAGAACCTCCTCACCTTATCCCCTAAGAAACTTGTATCTACTCAGGTTGAGCTGATGACTCTCACAGATAGATATACAAGTCTTCATGCAGATCAAAATGGCGCTAAAGTGCAATTCGTCAAAGCCGCAACTACTGCAGTTGATGAATACAACAACATAATTGCCGCTCCTAAGCAGCCAACAAAGCCTCAGCCAAGCCATACTGTGCGAACAAGTGAGGGTGATGAAAATGAAGAACCAACAGCTGAATAAATTCCTCGGAATATTCCAGCTGAAGAAACTGCTAGGCCTCACACTGATGAAACAATGCCTGATGAAATTGCTCCTTCACCTAAATCCTCATAGAGGAAGAAAGTGACTCCTCCGTCTGCAGCAGACGTGAAGAAAACCAAAGCGGCTGAAAAGGAAGCCAAAAAGAGAAAAGCTTCAATGGCTCCAGAATCCTCAGAAGCAAAACGTCTGAAGACTATACCTTCAAAATCTTCATCAGCCCCATTGGATGCTACACCTCTAAATGTAGCACCATCGTATATGATTGTTCCATTTGGTGAGGAATACATTATTCCAGAAGAGGATGAAGAAATGAAAGACAATCGCTCTCGTGCATCCACACTGATGGATGAGGAAATTTAAATTGATGATATTCCTCAAACCACAATACCTCCAATGACTACTGAAGAAAAGGAGGGTGATGAAGAAATTGGATGCATCACACCTGTGATCCCTGATGAGTTCTGGGAAGAGACTCATCCAAACTCACCAAGAACAACTCAAATTTCTCAAACTCCGGCTACAACTGAGATTTTGACTGGCTATGATGAAAAGAGCACTCGTGAGGAATTAGCACAAGACCAATAATCAGCTGCATCAGCTGAAGAAAATGCAGCATCAAAAACTGCAACTGCTTCCTTATCAGCAAATTCATCAAGCTGAAGAAAATGCTCTTGCTCCTAATGTTGAAACGGCAATTGTAGTGGTGAATCCTGAAACTGCAATTGTGGTGGCCACAACTCATCAAGATGAACATCAGCACAATCTTCAACTAAAGCCTCATCAACCCTTCTCCAACATGCCGAAGTTTCAGAAGGAAGCATTCTTTGATGAACGCCATTACTTCATAGGAGAAAATTCCTATGATAAGCTTCGCATCAGGTACAGAAAATTCTGGACCAGAAATCAACTCAACTATTATATCTCTATGATCTGTGGGAGGAAGAAGATATTTCATCAAACTCACATTCCTCACCGTGACATGGAGGAAATACCTTGCTTCACCCCAGTCCTCAATGTTCTTCACGAAGCAGGGTACTGCCATTCTGCACATATATCGGTGGTTGGAATACAGACATAATTCTTCAATTCTATGCCACACTTCATATCTCAAGCGACCCCAAAGACGTCAACACATTTGTCTTGGACTAGATGACTCAGCACACGCATTACAAAGCTCCAGCCACATAATTGCTTCGAGCTCTCCCAATATCAATCCCTTCAGAGGATGCAGTAATAATATATGATGAAATAGAACTGCCAAACAAGGTCATGGAAGTCCTCATGAAGCTTTTGGCTCAAGGCCAACCTCCAAGGACCAGATTCCTCGTGAAGGATTTGAAGTATGAGCCCAGAACTGTCTATCGAATCTTGTCATATTCCTTCGCTCCTATCAAAGGGCATGACAATGAAGAAGATGTTTTAGGCATCATGAAGAATATCCTATTCAACCTCATTCATGGCATCCCTATGAATCTTCATGATTTCTTCTTGAGGACTTTGGCTGACAACGCTTTGACACCATATGAGCTGAAGATTTATGCACCTTGGATTATGAGGTTGATCAGGAATAGATCTGGCATCAACTATCAAGCTGACTTTCAGAATCTCCTCAGATATCTGCCGCCTATCAAAGTCATCAAGAAATCTTTTGAACCAGTTGAAGGCAAAGGCAAGTCTGTCATTGATGAAGGAAATCAGCCCCTAGATGGCCAATTTCACAAGGCTGACTCATATTCTTCATATGATGACACTGCTACTCAAGACCCTTCAAGCCCAACTGCCCCTAGGGTGATGACTAATAGAGAACTTCTCCTCAGTCTTCACCAGAAAGTCGATCGCAATCACAAGTGGGTGAAATGGCAGTTTGGTGCCATTGTGAAAACCCTTAATGAGACTCAAAATGCAGTGAAGAAAAATCACTATTATATTCATGAGGTATTTGATCGCACTTGGGACACCTTGGCTCACCTGAAGACTCCTGAGGAACTTGAAGAAATGGAATTTACTCAAGACTTTGACTGTCCGTGGCCTCCAATGAAGAATTTCAAGCCTATTCCAGTTCTTGACTTGGAGGACAGTTCATTTTCTTCATTTCACACTGCAGAATCAGATGAAGAACCAGAGGACACTGCAACTGGTCCAAGGAAGAAGCCTGTCTCCAAGGATGCTCATGCGTGTACATCAAGAAAGAAGTATATTTCTTCAAGGGCGTTAGTCCTCAGCTTTGTCCCTTTTCGTCACTTGATGAGAAAGGGGGAGAAACCTGAGAGTTAGTCTTCAAGCGGGATTCATATTGGGCTTATAAACTTTATAACGTTACAAACACTTGGTTCTTCTGAAGTTTTTGATGTAATGAGTTGTAACTTAAGCCTGATTGTGTTCTGACTCTTTGGAATGTTTTTTCTCGTATGCTTATTCCTCAAAGTTTATTAATGCAGGCATGCTGAAATTCGCCAGACACCATTTTTCATCATGCATTTCTAACTCCTCATACTATATGTCAAATGCATGCACGAATTGCAAGATACAGGGGGAAATCTCCATGATATAAATCATCAATGTGCATCTGCTGTGCAAAGCAAATTCCTCAAAATATGCTCATCTTGAGGGGGAGTTTTTGTGTATCTTGCTTTCAAATTCCTTAAACTCTGTACTTACATTCCTCTTTATTATCCCCGTTGAAAACTTAACCTAATTGTCATCAACCACCAAAAAGGGGGAAATTGTAAGTGCATCTAGTGCCCCTTAGTGATTTTGGTCATTTGAAGACTTATAGGTTAAGAGACTGATATGTTTGTGAGTGTACACATGCTCTATAAGTCGCTGAGGAGTTTGAGTTATCCGATGAATATCGACCCCTAAAAATGTATGTACGTGGGTGAAGACTTTGGTATTTTCTTGAAGACTTTGATCACAAATAAATTGCAAAGAAATTGATATTCCTCATGAAGATATTGAAGATGAGGTATTCGGTGTGTCCTGAAGAAAACACTCTGAAGAATTTGAAGCGTGAAGATTTACTCTTTCTGCTTCAGTTTCTTCACTCCCAAGTCATAGAAACACCATACTGTTGAAGGGGGTCGAGGTAAAACTACGGAATGATTTTCCTCATGATGATCAACCCAAGCCTAAATCTATGAAAGCCTCAAAGTGAGGAATATGAGAGACATGAGGACTTTCATAGTTGAAAGTTCCGACCGTTGCGGCGCCACGCGCCACCTCACTGGTCTTATCCACCCAACGGTCATATTTTTAAGGGAATTTATGCCAAATCATGTCGGGATCCTCCCAGGCTATAAATAGCCGCCACACAACCACTAGCTGGTTGGCTGCTTCGAGAGAAACTGACACTTATCATTTAGAGCAACCCAAATTCCTCAGAGTCTTCGAGAGAAAATCATCAAGTGAGGAAATACCACAAACACCAAACCCAAACAAAAACCCAAGTGATTGAGAATCACTGAAGAAGTTATTCCTGTGTGGAACCGACACTTGTTACCTTTGAGGACTGTGCATCCTCCAGATGGTTAGGCGTCATGGTCTAGAGCATCCAGCAGTCAATTGTGGATCGCTGGGTGACCGAATTTGTGAGGGTTTGGAAGTCTGCCGTGAAGACTTACCACGAGTGTTGGGCGAGGAATGTGTGTCCTTAGCTCAAGGAGAATACGGTAGGGATTGTGTGTCCCGGGACTGTGTGTCCTTCTGGTTTCAATACCAAGCCGCTCCGAACCAGACGTACAATTGTCACAACAGTTGGAACTGGGTCATCAACAACTATCTTCATCAAGCTACGGATTCTTTTTATACAACTCTTTCATTTCCTCAATTGTATGTTGAAGATTTTCATTTGTACCGTTTGAAGAATTTGTCTAAATACTTTCTCTGAATTTCCTCAACCTCAAATTCTTCACTTGAGTTAATCTTCACCTTCTTACTCTGTACTTGCGATTTGTGCATCTCAAAAATCTCGTCGTGTACTTTGCTGTAATAGTTTTTGCACTCCTGATCCTACACTATTTTCGCTGCACTTAGTTCATGATTGACGGCTTTCCTCACAAGGAATTTCCCAAGTGATGAAATTCTAGAAATCGCCTATTCACCCCCTCTAGTCGATATAACGCACTATCATACTTCATATCATCCGTTGCTGATACTTGTGGTATGCCGTGGCTCCTTTAGTGTTCTTGGATCGCGTCTCTAGTACGGTCCATCCTAGGACCAGCATAGTACCCTCGTTGAGCGTTTATTCTACATTAGTACGGTCTAGCCTAGGACCAGCATAGTACCATCGTTGAGCGTTTATTCAAGATTGCATCTCTGAATTGATTATTGCTGATCTTTTGCTATCATATATTAAGCCTTCCAAGCTCCACATATTTCTACACCGTGTATAAATACATTCACCTAGTAATCGCTTTACTCAATTTTCGGAGATATTGACACCTTCGATTGCCAGTCATCGCCTGCTGCATGGTAAGAACTTGTAAGACATTGGTATCTGCTTTAGTGTGAGCGTTTTACCACCACATCCTAGTAGTCCATAGGAACAATATTCTTGGATTTTTGTTTTTTCTACTAGTCATGACAGGATCCGGAGTTGAAAATTCATGGGCTTCTTCGATCGTGGGAGACGTGCCACTAAAACAAATGTTACGAGAGGTGCATAGAGATTCAGATGCGCATGATGAGGTTAATGTTTTTATACCACCATTTAATGGCCGTTTTAGACCTACTTTATATATTGAATGTGAATTTGAAATAAATGATATATTTGCTTCCCATAATTTTGCTGAACATAAGAAAGTTAAGGTCGCGGTTGGTTCTTTCACCGGTTATGCTTTAGTTTGGTGCAGCGGATATTGTCGGTTACACCCTGATTATATACCTACTACTTGGGATGATTTAAAACTTGCCATGCAACACACTTTCGTTCCTCTTTATTATACCCGTGACATTATTAAAAAGTTACAACATTTAAAACAAGGTAGTGACACCGTGACAAAATATTACGATGATTTACAAACAACCTTGTTGCATTCCTCATTAGAGTAAAGTGAAGAATATTTTATGGATAAATTTTGGGGAGGATTAAACTGCGATATTCAGGAGATACTAATTCATGAAAAGTTTTATCCTATGGAGTGTTTGTTTGTCTTGCTTGCAAAGCTGAACTAAAATAAAATGATGTGTTTCCCACAAGGAGAACGAGTGCAAGGTGCATATTCCAAGAGTTGATATGGTTGTTCTGTCAACTAATGGGCGTACGATGACAACCACATCAATTTTTGATAGGGCTACATCAGCTTCACCATGTGACACGTTGCCATCAAGATTGCCTACATCATCCAAGTTGATCATAAGAGGTAATGACAAAGGTACTTATCTTCCACCTCCACATGAGTATTATGAATGCCTTGTCAATTGCAATGTACCATGTAATGAGCTACCCATTACTCTGGTCACACCACCTATTTTAGAGGACTATATTCATGATTTGACTTTGCCATGTGATCAGTAACTACAATATCAACAATGTTGAGTGAACCCATTGAATTAACTGTTGATGAGAAAGAATCATGTGAATGATATAATAAATCAAATTTGCGTCAAATATTTTAAAAAATAATTGTGCCAATGTTTAATAATTTTGATATGACCTCTAATCTTGGTGATGATTCTATGTCAAATGACTTGTTGCATGTTTGTTTATTTAAGCATGTTGTAGCATGTAAACATGAAACAATGAAAGTGTGTTCAACAATGTTAGGATGGTTTAATGATGAACATTGTCAATCTTTTGATATGAATAAAGACTTCACTTATATGCGCAAATTGAGTTGCAATATTTACATGCCTTCTACTTCTTTTGATAATATTTTGGCTTTATATTTCATAACATATGAAAGTTACTCATGTATACATGTGTCATATGTGCAAAAAACAAGGGATTTAAAATTGGATGACATATACATATAGAACATGTATGCTTTATCTCTTTTGTTGGCCATATTTCACATTAAGCAACGCCCAGGACGACTTTGTTTTCAAGAAGGGGAGGATGATGAGGACATGGCTACCTTGGATACGACCAAAAATATTTCATATTTGCATATTTGTGAGGTGATTTCTTATAATAATTATGCAATAATTTATTTATGTTATCGAGAATTAAAATACTTCACCTATTTTTACTCCATGCCTAAATGCATAATTGTCGAACGCTTGCACGAACTACGTGTGAAGATAAAGGAAGAGGAAATGGTTAACTGTTGTTCAAGAAGTCCTCTCGCACCAAAGGGAATGATTATCTGTTGTTCAAGAAGTTCTCTCACATCACTTTTAGCCCAAGAGAAGATGAAGTCCAAGTCTCTCACGTTGTTGACTCAGATTCAGACTGCAGAGACATACCTGTCTCAAAACATTAACAACTTTTTCATACGGACTCCAAATTGAGTGATTTTTTTTGTTGGAAAGTAATTTTTTTGTACGTTCCAGCCCAACTCGAATCACCTTAAAATTCGTCTGGAGCATGGAGATATTGTCAAAACAATCTAACGTTGCACTAGAATCCGAGTCAAACTATAAGTCCAAAGGTGTTGCACCACCTCCACTTGGGACCATAGGCCTTGTATTACCTAGGGTTAGTTTTAGGCTGCCTTGGGACATCCTCCCACCTCCTTGTCCACCACCCGTGGCTCCTATATAAGTAGATCAACCTAGTAGCTTTTTGCTGGGGATTTGTTTAGTTAAAAGTTAGCCATTGCAACTTCGTTTACTTCGTTTGTGTCCGACGACCATACCAAGACCGCTTTATGATCCCCAACATTATCAATAGTTCATATATATTCGCAACATTCAGATTGCTTTATCATATTCTTGCTTGTTCTTCGATTGCTTGCAGGAATAGACCTTCGTGGTCAGGTCGATCGTGCTCCGGCATGGTCAATAATCTCTTGGAGTTGGTTTAGCGATTGCTAAGGCGCAACATCGTGCACGTATGTAGTAGGATCTTCAAAGTCGTCTCCACCAAATCGATAGTTATCATCTCATGGAAAGATCGGGACACCCTCACGTCTATCAGCACCTATACAATTGACAATTGTTGTAAGTGCATCTAGTTCCACCCTTTGTTGGTTTTGGAGTACTGAAGACAAATGTGTTTGAGGGACTAATGTGTTTGTGAGAGTTCACATGATAACACAGATAGAAGTCCCTAGAGATTCGGTTTAACCGTTGAAGATGACCCCCCAAAAATGTCTGAAGACAATGATGATGGCCGAAGCCATTGGTGGTGTGCGATGATAATCTCTTGAAGATAATGAAACTCGAAGATGAAGTATTTTGTTCTTTTGTTTCTTCTTTCCTGAGTCATAGGAACCACCATACTAATAAATGGGGTCAATGTGATCGAAGTCAGGTGCTGATGTAATGCTTAACCCACATATACCTATGTCTTCGAGCAAAGGCATTGCAAGGAAATATCTTCCAGAGTTGGTTGAGTTAGAATTACTTGAAGCCCAAGTGATGTTGCCGTGTGTGTCTTTGAAATCCGATTGTTAGAACACGTGTCGGTTGGACATTGACCGAGGGTCATTTCAGTCATATCAAGTAGGGTTGCTTGTTGGCTATAATAGCCCACCCCTCCACCATAAGTTGGTGGCTGCTCAGAGTTGATATGGCTGTTGTCATCTTGGAGCAACCCACCTCTAAGACATTGAGAGAGGAACTATCCTGCGAGGAAAAACCCAAGCACCTAGAGCCAGAGTGTCTGAGCATTACTGAAGTCATCCAGTTTTGAGAGAATCAAAGACTTGTTACACTTGAAGACTATGATCTTCCAAACAGTTAGGCGTCATGATCTAGTGCATCCAGGATTCATTATGGATTGCTGGGGACCATGGTCTAGATCAATCCAAGAGTCATTATGGATTGACGGGTGACCAAGTTTGTACGGGTTTTCGAAGTCTCCCTTGAATACTTACCTGAGTAATTGGGCGTTGTCTGAGGGACTTTGGCTCAAGGGGATCAAGGTGAAGACGAGGTATAAGCCTCCCCAACCAGACATACAGTTGTCACAGCAACTGAAACTGGTCTAACAAATTGTGTGTCTTTGTCAAGCAACTCATTCTATCCTTCACTCTCTTTACTTACTGTATTGTGAACCAATTGCTTGATCATCTCTCCCGAAGATATTCTCCGAAGACATTCTCAAATTTTGTTTATCTTCACACTTCCTAAGTTTATGTGTGGTATATCTTAGGGTGCATGATAACTATACTTTTCATGATTGGATGTTTTCATAGTATTGCATGCTTCGCATAGATCCTTAATACTTACCCCTACCTGATCCGCTTCTGCTTAACTTTGAATACATTTACTGTTTCAAAGCTTTTCATAAAAATTGCCTATTCTCCCGCCTCTAGTCGATAACTAGGACTTTCAATTGTTATTATAGTAAGGTACTCCCTTGTTCCATGTTTCGGTTTAACCACCTGGAGTTTTAGCTATGTCGACTACACGAATAATCAAGGTTTCCGTAGCGTGCCCTATCTTCGATGGCCCTGATTACCCATATTGGAATAACAAGATTCCCATGCATCTCGAAGCCATTAACAATGACCTCTAGTATGTCAGCATGGTTGGAGTTCCCAAGATTGGCGAAGTGTCGCTGCTGTTGATGTGAAGAGATTCTCTCAACTCGACTCCATCGCCAAGAACATCATTTGTGGTCATCTGACCAAAGGACAATATGGCCATGTGAGTGCTCTTGAGACTGCGAAGCAAATCCAGGAATGGTTATCAAAGGTCGATGAAGGTGTCTCATCTCAGAGAGACTCACGGGTAGATGTGCTCCGCAACCTGTCCAACTGCTTCAAGAGGCTTGACAACAAAAATGTCCAACTCATGTTTGATCATGTGACTGATATCTCATATGAGATGAATGCACTTGGTGCCATTGATATCACCAAACATGAAGTTGTGAAGAAGCTATTGAGATCTCTTGAGAGTTCCTTTGACACTCTTGCCCTCATGATCCAAGAACGCCCTGACTTCAAAGAAGTGGATCCTGCTGATATACTTGAGAGGCTCAACACTCACGAATTCTAGCAAGCTGAGAAAAGGGAAATCTATGGTTCTAGGTATGGCCGTTCTCGTGCACCGAAGGCAAAGGCTTTGTCTTCATCTGAAGGCGTATCTAAATGCAGTTCTGATGGTGACGAATACTTTGGCAAGGATCTTGTACTGCTTGTCCAAAAGATCTAGAAGTTTGTCAAGTGAAAACGAATTTTAAAGTCTTCAAGGCATCACTCAAAGTTATTTGGCGAAATGTCTTCGTATGATAGCAAGAAGCAATCCTTTCACAAGTGCAAGAAAGTAGGTCACTTCATACGAATTGTCCTTGATGGGAGAAGCACTCAAAGAAGAAGAGCAAGACCTATGATTCTGATGACAAGAAGAAGGAGTATCACAAATCTTCATCCGAGTCTTCGTCACAGAAGAAGAGCTCCAAAGCACATGCTTTTATTGGCAAGGAGATGGATTCTGATGCTAAATATGGGTCTAAAGATGAAGAGGGGTCTAAGGAGGAGTCTGATTCTGAAGTTGTTGGTTTCGCAATGGCTTGTCATTTGTTGCCTCGACTCTCTTCGACTCTGGAGACAATGGTCACTTCATCAACACTAAATACAATGAAGACGACAATGCTCCAGCCTACTGCTTCATGGGAAAAGGCTCCAAGGTATCCTAAAAATCTTCATGCTATGACTCTGATAGCGAAGCTGAAACAAATGATGACTTGAAACCCACCTACTCTAAACTTGTAAAAATTGCTACTAAGCAACAAAATGCTATGGATAAAATGCAACTGACTCTAGAGAAAAGCGATGACCTGTTGCCCAACGATATGAGTCTGAACAAAGATATGTCAAAAGATATGCGTGATTTTCGTTAAAGGTTTGAAGATCTCCAAAGTCTTCATGACTCTCTCTCAACTAATCATGAGAAGCTTTCTCTTGAATATCTTCAAAGATAGCTTGATCTTGAGAAGTTGAAAGAGGCCTACGAGGATCTTCAGAAGGAAAACGACTCACTCCTTGCCGAACATAAGAGTGTCGCTCAGGATGAATTTGATGCTCCATGCTTCAAATGCCTTGCTCGTGAAGCTAATGATTCCACTGCCGAATGTCCAAATGCTTCTGAAAATGCAATATCTTCAACTGTATGCGTGGTATCTAACTCCTCATCCGAGGAAACCATTGCTATCACTCATGGCAATGATAGGTTGAAGACATTGTTTAAGATAAGTATGTACAAAAGTCTAAAGAGACATCATATTTTGTGTGATGTCCTCAAGAATACAATCCTGAAAAAAAAAACCCTAGGATAGAGGGTGTTGGCTTCAAAAGAAACATCAACGCTGACGGTTCTTACTGGAAGCATGAGAAGTACCCCAAAACCACATCAGTTGCTGCAAAGGGCCTCACAGTTGATCCATCCACATTATCTAGCTTTACCTGCACTAATCCTATCATCATTGATGAATCTTTTGATTCCAACTACAAATTTTTCAAATGTCAAAATGGTGAAGTATTTGCTAGGATCATTGGCACTAACTGCAGGAATGGTTCACCCATGAAGAGGATTTGGGTTCCCAAATGTCTTCTTGATAAGCTTAGAGTAAATGTCCGGTGGACATCTCTCAAGAAGAAGACATTGCCCAGATCAATGTCTTCGAGAAGACAAAAGGCTTCATATGATCGCACTAACAACTATGTTTCGTAGGGAAGGACTCAAAAGTCTCATGAATATCAACACTGTTGCATGAACCATTATGTTCAGCCAACTAAAAACTTCTATCCATATTCAGTTGAGTATTCTAACCCTGCCGTGAAGCATGCTATTAGGGCCACATTACCCAACTTCTCTGATGCTGATTTACGTATTATTGCTTCTAAGCCACCCTTCACAATGTGGGTGGTTAAGAACTTATATCTTCATGCAGCATTGGGTCTCTAGAGAGAAGCCTAACTCAAATACTATCTGTAGAGACCCGAAAATATTCTTGTTTGGAGGCAAGAAAACGAATGAAAATGGTTTTACCATTTATGTTGTCAAGTGTTACTATTTCTATCACCGCAATATCTTCATCAATGCATGATGTTGCTGCATGCCTTGGTGAACAAGACTAATTCTCAATGGAGGAAGACAAATCCGGTCCAACCAAATGGATCATGGATAGTGGATGCACTAGTCACATTACTGGTGATCAAAGCCAATTGGGATCAATACTTCGACCTCCAACCAAAGATCACATCGTCTTTGCCGACAAAAGCAACAACAAGGTGCTCGGACTAGGTAGAGTTGCTATATGAAGGGATAGGCACATGGAAGATATTTTCTCGGGGATATATCTTCTTGATGTTGAAGTCATTCACGAAGACATCTATCCATCCATGGCAAAGAATCCTATTGTTGAACGTACGAGTGGCACTGCTGATGTTGAAGGGATTCATATTCCATCTGATCCAACCAGAGCTAGACTCATTGGCTCCTTTAGACTGCCCACAACCAAGTGTGACTAACACTGAAGCAACTACACCCATACCACCACAACCCAGTGGAGAGAGCGCCATGAATGATTAGAAACTTCTTGTACCTATAATTTAAAAGCAAGATAGTCATAATGAATGGAATTACAGACAAATGCATGCAGTGGTAACTGATATGAATCGTATGCGCAACCTCCCCACCAAGAACTCTTTTGTTGCCCATGAAAACTACATGCGTTCTTGGAAGACATTGTCTCTCCTTGCTCAAGTGGATGATCTACAATAAGATGGCTTCGCCGAAATATTCAAATTTGATGCCCCTCCTCCTCGCACGGAGAAATGGCGCAAGATGCCATCACTAGAAGACAGTTGAAAGGATGTGGATGTCGCCTAGAGGGGGTTGAATAGGCGCTTTAAAATAATTATGGTTTAAGCTTGAAGAGATGCAGAATAAAATTTATGCTTTACCTAACTTTTATTTTCGTGTTCTTTATTATCTTGCAGAACTATCTATTACACCTACTAAGTACTTCTTGTTTCTTTCCCACAAAGTAGTTTCATACTTGATCTAGTTAAACTAAGTGTTAGCGTGCGTAGACTTGTATCAGTGGTCTATAGAACTAGAGATAATATAAATTATACCTTTAGCTTCTTGTTGGGTTCGACACTTACTTATCAAAAAAGGCTACAAACGATCCCCTACACTTGTGGGTTATCACCTTGCCATTCTTGCGGCGGAGAAAGAGCAAAAGTGTGGGCGCGACCGCGAGGAAGCACCCAAGAATCCCTTCTGCGTGTAACACAACATGAAGTTACAAAACATCAAGGATTTCTACAAGATCACACAACTTCGTGAGGGCCGCACAAATATCCTTCACGGACGCAGCGTAAGTGTTCGCTGGAGCGACAACTACAATAATGGTGCCAACGACAATGACCGTTGGAGTTGGCAGGACCAGCCATGGCAGACCAACCCTCAGGCCAACACCACCCGACGTGCACCAGCGACGCCCACCCCTAAGAACTTTGGGGGCTACCAGGTGCCCCACATGGTGGCCTACATCCTCAATGGGGCCCATGACCCTGTGGGCATCCCGACTTATAAGTCGTGATCCCCGAATCGACATGTACAGTGATCCCAGAGATCAATGCTCACTGAACACACAGAAGCTGAATAACAAGAGTCTTACATCCATACATACGTTTGATACAAATAGAGACCATTAAGGTCAAGTCTTACATAGATAGGGCCTCGAAGGCTGACACACCAAACATAACTAGCCATCTGCTTTAAACCTACACGCATTATGAATGGGAAGAATCCTAGTTCGCGTGTTCGTCTTCAACGAACTCTTCTCCATATTCTCGCTCTTCCATGCATGGCCAATTAAATAACCATTTGCAAGCCAGTGAGTACTTGAAAATACTTGCAAGCAAACCAGGATGTGGAACAAGGCAATAACAATACATGATATAGTACTAAGTAGGTAAGTTTGCGGAAAGCTAATTTTGCATGCAATCACATGATCAATCTTGTAAAAGCATGCATAAACATGTCGCATATATCCATATGCACAAGTTAGAGTTATCATGATAAGCAGGGGTTGAACATCCCATGTTCATTCCCCATGTCAAGTCGTCTGACTTAGCTCAAGTATCAACTTTTTATCACCATCATCTTTTTCACACACGCACACACACACACACACACACACACACACACACACACACACACACACACACACACACTTGGTTTATGCGAAAACAACAGGACGTAGCCCAAGAGCGGTCATCCAACAGTCCTTGACCGTGGACACGACTATTCGAATAGTTTTACACTCTACCGAGGTTGCACGTTGTACCCACAAGACTCGGGGAGGTTCTGTGTCATCCACGACTCATGGTATATTACATACCCGAGGTAAACACCCGAACCATGCCTCTCCCTTGGTGACACTAAACAAAGAGTCCACTTGATTGGTACACAGCCCTCATGATGTACGTCACGAGCCTCGCTCTAGATCATACCATCCATGACGGGACGAACGTGTGACCGTTGCCTGTGAAAATAGCTCATGGTCGCCCTACCTCGCACGACCCGTCTCGAGAGTGACCACGCCACTCTCTCCACTAGTAATGCAGGATATTTTCTAGCATCGACCAAAGTAATCAACAAAGCCCCATTCCATAAGGGGTATCGTGGTATCACATGTAAGTTTGGAGTAACGGTCACAACTTACACCAATCCATTTCGAAACCACACACACACGAAACCTTTCTCGGCTCACCACTTCTTTCCCAAGTGGTCACCCATCTCAACACCATCTCCCTCGGGCATTAGTGGCTCCCGACGGGGTTTTCGAAATCCCTTGTAACCATTTCTTTTATTGTCATCATGCATAGTCCCATCCCTTTTGTGTAGCAACTACTAGCAACCTAACTACTTCCCACTCGCACAACCCTCATAGGTGGTATGGTCATGCTCAAGTGCAAGTATCAACGAGGTGTCCCTCGGAGATAACTCACCAAGGTGGTCACTAACTCATCATGAATCAAATGCAACAAAAATATAGTGCTATATGGCATGCAGAATAAATGGTTTCTTAGACATGGTCAAAGGTCTTCTTGCCTTGCTCAACAAAGTCTCCGGGGGTCTTGAAAGCCTTCTACTCCAAATCCCTCATCAGCAACACAATCTATCGTCGCAATATTAACACGCAAATTAAGAACACCACAAAACAAGGAAAATAATCTACTCAGAAAAATGTCAACCTATTTTTGTAAAATACTAGGGTGAGTGTAGGTATTGTAAAAATACATGGGTTTTATTATTGAAGTGCAAAAAGTTGAGAAAAACATTTTAAAAGAAGGTTAAAATGGTGAAAACTAGTTTTTTAAATAAAACATTATCTAAATGTTTTTGTAAAAATTACACAAGTGGCATTATTAAATACTACGTAATATTACAAGATTTGTGGTGGAAGAATAATTGAATTTGGATGAATATTCAAATATGTGGAATTTTTGAAAAATGCCGCAAAACAAAAAAGAAAAAGTGGCACTAGGCCACTCGACCAAAAAAGGCTGTTCGAGCTAGCGAAGCCAGGCGAGGAGAGGCGCGTCACGCACGCCATTAGGTTTGAAACCGACGCACGGGGCCTAGTGGCCAGTGACACAGGGAGAGCCAGGAGAGAGGTAGAGGATGACGGTGGGTTCTGCCTGTCGGGGCCGTCGTCAACCTTCGGCAAAGAGGGGCGACTCTCTCTAGCGACGGAGGGAAGCAGGACAAGGGCAATCGATGGCAGGAACGTGACTAGGAGGCATTCGCCGATTGGGGGGGGGGGTGGTCAAGGAAGTCGGTGGAGTGCAAGGAATCGCTCGCGACGAGGTCCCGCGGTGGAGGAGCTTTGGGAGGTGGTCGGAGTTGGCTCTCCAGGCTGCAAAATGCTCGGGGAAGAGAGGGAAACACATCAGCAAAGTGAGGCGGTTCCAAAGAGGGAGAGAGAAGGGCCGGAGCGACGCCCTACCGTGAGATCGACGTCAGCCTGAAGCGGTGGCATCGAGCTCAATCTCGAGCAATCAGGCTCTGGGAGGAGGAGTAGGAGGAGTGGGAGGACGATTGGGGTGGTGTGTGGGTGAATGGAGAGGATAGGGAGGCACGTGGTCTCCTTTTATAAGGGTGGTGGTGCACTGAATGCTGGTGCACCGGCGGGCTCGTGGTCGAGGCCAGAGGCTGCGGGAGTGAGCCGGGGCGTGCCTGTGCTGTTTCTGGGCATGGTCTATACCCAGGGGAGGGAAGAAAGAGAGAGGGGAGGCGCGCGCGTGCGAGCCCGCTGATTGGCCGAACCAGGCGGCATTGAGCATGGGCGCGGGAGGGCCGTTGCAGGGCGAGAGAGGAAGAGAGAGGAGGGGGATAGAGGTGTTGTGTGTCCCAGACGTCGAGGGACATCAACGGGCGCGTGGGAGGGGCTCGAGGCGGCCGTGCCCGTGAAGGCCAGACTCGGGCGCACGTTGGCTTGCTCCAGAGCGCGACTTTGGCCAGCATGATTGAACCTCTGACCCGCTCTGTCTCGCCCACTTGCATCCTAAAGCCGCAGAAGGGAGAAAACGAAGGGGGTGGCTTTGGATGCTCTGCAGGCTCATTAGAGAGAGAGAGAGGAGTGGAGAAAGAGTTGGTTCTCTGCTGTCTAGAAGGGGAAATGGGGTTTTTACCCCACCAATAAGAAATTTATGGCTGTGGGAAACTTACTGGGGTTAGGAGGTGATATTGTGGGCCTATGGTAAAAGTTTGAAGTGAAGGGGATGAGGAAAAGGGGTGAAAGTAGCAAGTTTACCAAAGTGCCAGAAGGTGTTTGATGATTGTTTGGGCAAGTACCTTTACCCAATTTCCATGGAAGTTAACATGATTGCAGTTTGGTAATAACCAAGAGTGCTCACCAAGTTTCACCTCATTTGAGCAAGGTTGGCAATGTAAACAGGAAAATCCACAAAAAAAGACAGAATCAGATTCCTTTGGACTTGGGTGACCAAATCAACTCCCACAAATTCACAACTTGGTGTAGCATCCTTATTTGGGGTCTACATAACCTATGTAAAATTTGGGATGAAGTGGATAAACTTGGCAATGTAAATTTGCTCAAATTTGGTTCTGGACAGGGAGGGTTTTGGGGTTCTTAGGTGAACCAAATCAACTTGGATTAAGATGACACTTTGCAGGGTCACCACATATATCATGTGTGACTAGCTAGAATTTCCCTCTAATTTAATGAGAATATTTCCTATGAAAATATTTGAAAATCTTGAACTAGACAGAAAGGTTTTTGAGGGGTTTTGCCCAATATTTTGAACATGACCATGTGGTGAAACTCATATGTATGGCAAATATATGTTCACTGAGTTTCCCTAAATTTTCTCAAATATTTTAAAGCAAGAAAATAATTTTTACCCACAAAAGATCATTTCTCGACCTAGAAAAAGGTGTTTAAATAAATTAGGGAACTATCTTTTAAAATAATTATTTTGTGGTTTTGAGAAGTCTTTTTGATAACAAAATCCAAGTAAAATCTTTGGGGTAGAACATTCCTCCTAAATTATGGACTTGTAGTACAAATCCCAACTTAGGGGTTTTGAAACCTTAAAATAAATAAATGCCCTTTTGTTGAAATAATATGTTATAAAAATACTTTCTGGTCCTATACACATGGCATGGTCATTGGGCAAGGGTTTGGGGTCAAGCAGGAGAGTTTTAGAGGGAAGAATAATTTTGGTGAGTTAAAACACAATGAATCACACAAGCATGTTGCAATCAAATCAATCATCACAAGCACTCAAAAAGTTTTAATTGGTTCCAAATTTTGTAAAAAAGAATGTGGCAAAGTGGTACAAACACAGGGTGTGACAGACCTACCCCCCTTGCAATAAACTCGTCCCCGAGGTTCCTAGGCTAAGCGCTAAAGAGATAAGGGAACTCGGATCTAAGCTAGTCTTCACACTCCCATGTTGTTTCTGCTTCGGTGTGGTTGCTCCACTAGACCTTGTAGTACTTGATGGTGCGGCTTCGGGTGCAACACTCGACTTCTTCAAAGATGCGGATTGGTCTCTCACGATAAGTGAGGTCTGGCCGAAGGACGATGGCTTGATGATCGATGTCCTTGTAGAGGTCCGGACGGTTGGGAACTTGGAGGCACTTTCGGAGTTGTGACACATGGAACACGTTGTGCACATCCGAAAGCTCGGAAGGTAGCTCTAGCTAGTAAGCTACCGCTCCTTGACCGTCGGAGATCTTGAAGGGGCCGATGTATCTTGGTGCGAGCTTTCCCTTGACGTGGAAGCGCTTCGTTTCCTTGAGAGGCGTGACTTGAAGATAGACATAGTCCCCAACACAGAAACTCATGTCTCGGCAGTGTGAGTTGGTGTAGCTCTTCTATCTTGACTTGCGGTCTCTAGACATTCCTTGAAGAGTTGAACTTGCTATCCAGCTTCTTGAAGAATGTCTCGTCCGAAGATCAGTCCTTCTCCAATTTTTGACTAGTTGAGCGAGTGCGACACTTGCGTCCATACAACACCTCAAATGGTGCCATTTGCAGACTAAACTAGTAGCTGTTGTTGTAGGAGAACTCGGCAAATGGCAAACAGTCCTCCCACTTGGCTCCATATGCCAAAACGCAGGCACGAAGCATGTCCTCGAGTATGTGCTTAACTCGTCCTGTCTGTCCGCCTGTGTGAGGGTGAAAAGCTGCGCGGAAAGAAAGCTTAGTTCCCAAGGCTTCTTGGAACATGTTCCAGAACCTTGAGGTAAACTGGGTGCCTCGGTCTGATACGATCTTCTTAAGAACTCCATGGAGACTCACAATCCAGTTGGTGTAGAGGTTAGCTAATTAGTTGCCGATGTAGGTCGTCTTGACGAGGATGATGGGTGCTACCTTGGTTAGGTGATCGACAATGACCCAAATGGAATCATGTCCCTTGCTTGATCTGGGCAAACCGGTGACGAATTCCATCCCGAACTTCTCCCACTTCCATTATGGCACTTTGAGATGCTATAACAGTCTAGCGGGCTGTTGATGCTCAGCTTTGACCTTCTGGCATACGTCACACTTAGCGACATAAGAAGCTATCTCTCTCTTCATGCCATGCCGCCAGAATATTTCCTTGCGGTCTTGGTACATCTTGGTTCCTCCAGGGTGGATGGAATACAGAGTGTCATGAGCTTCTTGTAAGATCAGGTGCTTGAGCTCATCCTTGTTGGGTACACAAATGCGACTACCAAACCATACAACTCCTTGTTCATCCACTGAGAGTCCCGGGGCTTTGACTTTCGTGATCTTCTTGGTGATGCCTTTGACACTCTTGTGTCCCTTCTGAGCTTCCTTGATATCGTCCATCAACGTAGGCTTTGCTTCGAGGTTGGCCAGAAATCTTGGTGCGACTAGTTCCAATCCGAAGCTTTCAAGCTGCTCATACAAGGCGGGTAGCCTTCCCTTGATCGTAGCATTCAAGGAACAAGCCTTTCTACTCAAGGCATCCGCTACCACATTGGCCTTTCCGAGTGGTATTGAACACTAAGGTCGTAATCTTTGATCAACTCCAACCATCTTCGCCACCTCATGTTCAATTCCTTTTGAGTGAAAAAATACATCAAACTCTTATGGTCTGTGTATATCTCACATTGCTTACGCAGAAGGTAATGTCGCTAGGTATTCAAGGCATGAACTACTGCTGCCATCTCCAGATCATGAGTGTCATAGTTCTATTCATGAGGGCGTAGCTGTGTGGACAGATAGGGTACAAATCTGCCCTCTTGCATCAAAACACCACCAAGCCCGGTCCTTGATGCATCAAAATATATCACAAATTTCTTGTGAATATCGTAGGTGGCAAAAACTGCGGCTGTTGTAAATCTCTTCTTGAGCTCTGGAAGCTCTCTTCACACTTGAGCATCCAATCAAACTTCTTATCCTTCCTCAGGAGCTGTGTCATTGGTCGAGAGATGCTTCAGTATCCCTCAACAAACTTGCGGTAGTACCCCGCGAGTCCGAGGAAGCTTCATACTTCCTTCACATTGGTCTGAGGTTGCCACATTGTCACGACTTGAATCTTGGCAGGGTCAACCAACAATCCTCTTGCTGTCATCACATGACTCAAGAATGCAAATTCATGCAGCCAGAATTCGGACTTGCTAAACTTGGCATAAAGCTGGTGCTCTCCAAGCTTGCCAGGATCATCCTCAAGTGTTGCTCATGTTTTTCTTCAGACTTGGAGAAGACGAGTATGCCATCGACGAAGACAACGACAAACTTGTCAAAATACTCCCTGTAGAATTTGTTCATGAGGTACATGAAGTTGGTCGGGGCATTGGTTAAGCCGAATGACATGACCGTGCAATCATACATGCCATACCTGGTTACAAATTTACAGTTCGGAATGTCTTCGGGTCTGATCTTCAATTGGTAGTACCCGGACCTGAGATCAATCTTGGAGACCACTTTGGCACCATTTAACTGATCGAACATGTCTTTAATCTTGGGGAGTGGATACTTGTTCCTTATCATGACTACATTGAGAAAATGGTAGTCTATACAAAGTCTCATAGTTCCGCCCCTCTTGGACACAAATAGAACAGACAATCCCCAAGAAGAGGCACTAGGGTGAATAAATCCTTTCCTGAGGTGCTTAGCCAGTTGCCTCTTCAACTCAGCCAATTCTTCAGACCCATTCTATATGGATTCTTATAGATGGGTCTTGCTTCGAGCATTATCTCAATAATGAACTCGATGTCACAGTCAGGAGGTATTCTGGGCAGTTCATCAGGAAAGACATCCGGGTATTCACATACCACTGGCACTTGGTCCAACTCAATTCCCGAAAGGCAATTAACCCGAGGGGCTTGAAAGGAGGCGGGGCTGGGAACATACTTGACTTCAACTCCCTGGCTATTGGTCATGGTAAAGATCCTCTTGGCACAGTGCCACATGCCTTGGTGCATGGTCAATCAATCCATGCCAAGGATCACATCCAAGCCTTGCGACTTCAGGATGATAAGATCTGCTCACAAGTCTGCCTCATTGATATTAATCCCAAATCCTTTAAGTCATATATTAGACCTTAATACTGCACCCGGGTTTGTACCATGATCAGACTACCGAAAGGTGTGGGCTCCATACCACTCTTTAGTGCAAATTTCTGAGTAACAAAAGAATGCAAAGCACCACAATCAAACAAAACTGTTGCTGGGGTCTTCCTGGGCTTCCTCAACAGTGATGTGGTTCACATGAGCTTTGCCATAGTTGGGATGGTTGCGGGGAGCGGGGTTCTTGGGTGGCGCTCCATAGCCTTGTCCTTGATTTGGCGCATTGGGGCATGGTGCATCTTGCTTCTTGTTGGGGCACAACCTCGAGATGTGCCCATGCTGACCACATCCAAAACAGGTGATCTGACCTGAGTTGCTGTTGTTGGCACCACTTTTTTTGGGATAGTTGTATGCCGGCCTAGGGCTGGCATACTGCTGAGACTCGTAGCTCGGACGAGACACACGGGGATTGACTTTCTAAGGCTGATAAGTCGGCTTCGCTGGGGATGGCCGCCAGGGGCGAGGCTTCTGGTTCCTGGATATGCCCTTATTTCTCATCTTGCGCTTGCCAGTATCCTATATGGCATGATGCTTGTCTTCAAGCATAAGAGCCTTGTTCACCAGCTCAAAGAAAGTACGACATTCATATACAACGAGTTCATACTATAGGGCTTGCTGGAGCCCTTCCATGAAGCATTCTATCTTGGCTGCATCAGTGCTGACGTCTTCAGCTGCATACCTTGACAGAAGGTTAAACTTCTGCACGTACTTCTTGACAAAGCTACTTTCTTGCTTCAGCGCTCAAAATTCCCATTTCTTGATAGCATAATCCCACAAGGGACGTGAGCGGTACGGAACCGTTGCTTGAAATCAGCCCAGGTGATCTTGAATCCACCCCACCAAGCTTTGGTGGTACATTCGAGGTAGTGTGAGGCATACATAACCCTCTCATGATCCTCATTGTCGTTGACCAATGCAAGGAGGTCCTCGATGGTGCGGATCCACTCATCAGCATCCAAAGGCTCAACAGTCTCAGTGAAGGTTGAGGTGAATTACTCATGAACTCTGACAGAGTGGAGCGGCCATTGCCGTTCCTGCCTTGCTGCTGGTTGTTCACAAGGGGCTAGGCCATCTGTAGCATAGCGGCAGCGTTGGCTTAGCACTCCTCTCGGAGAACTTGGAGAGAAACTGAGCTATGGTCAATTTCTCGGGTGGAGGTGGTGGCGGTGGAATGTTGCTTTCTGGCTGCTCCTGGTGATTTCCAGCTTGAGTAGACCCACCGGTTCCTGACTACTCGCTAGAGTTGCCGGCGTTGGGTTGCCAAAAGTGCTGGTGTAAGTCGCAGTCACCATCCTGTTTGGAGCAGTCGAGTTAAACAACTGATATAGGCAAGAGAAAGCAACAAGAGAAAATGCGCGCCTAAGGGGGTTGGTAAGGTGCAAGTGTAACAGTCAAAGGTCGAAAAGGCCCAATAGACATATCATTAAGATAAGATAGGCGATGTAGTCGCTTACACGTTGCCTAAGGCAAACACGCGACTTGCATCAAACAGAAACAACAAAACAAACAACAAGCACACATGGTTTCATACGAACCATCACACATGATCGACTTCGCATGAGTGATACATGACTTATCCTACCCTAGGGGTTCTCGGATTCAATTGGTGGACTGCTCGGTCTCATACTCACATTCCTCTGGGTCTTCCTCCTAGTCATCGTCTGTACGGGCATCATCTCACGTCGAGGAGGTCAGAGGATGAAGAGGTTCATCCCAATGATGCTTCGCTGGTGGAATGGTGAAGAGCTCACGATACTCCTTCGCACTCATGTGATGACGTCGTGTGGGTGCATCTGTGGCTGGGGGTGCTCCTCTTTTGTATTCGATAGCCCGTCGTCCCTCGAGGGCTTAATTCTTCTTGATCTTAAGTGGCTTCACCTTGACCAGTCAGAGTAGCTCACGAGTGTGGTGAAGTTCCTCACGGAGCCTCACAGACTACTTAATCAAGCTGTGAGCTAGACTGTCGGTGGAAAGGCTAAAGTAGGTATGGAATCGGAGTGGTGTTCAATCCTCCAAAGATGGGGTCAACATCCAACTCTCGCCAATATCATCCTTCCTAAACGGAAAGTGGCGAGTAGCCGGCTCATCAGCCATCTCTGGAACAATGTCTCGGAGGTGGACGAGTGCCTTCCGTGCAACTGTATCAACTGCTAGCGCCAAGGTCTCCATTTGTGGTCCTTCAAAGAACCAACTCGTTAGGGAGTCGTTTGCCTTCACGACCACATCAATGTGGTACTCCTTCATGGTGACCTTGACCCAGTGCTCGTGGTATAGGAAAATAGGTGATCGGTAGAACCGACACTTCTAGAGGTTGTCCTCAAGGAGTAGGGGAAAGCCGAATGCTAGGTGGTTTTCGGGTACGATGGCCATCTACAAGGTTTAAGGGGAGGGTGTCTGTATTGCTTTTTAAAGTAGAGTGGAAGAGGTAAGAAGTGAAAAAACTCCTTAAGTATAGACTCTAGGTATAGTTTTGGAAAGGGATTCATCCTATCTGACGTCCATGCTAACTAAGTCTTCTTACAGTAAGGATGGCTATGATACCAGCTCTGTGGGGACCCCAACTTATAAGTCGTGATCACCGAATGCACGTGTACAGTGATCCCAACGATCAATACTCACTGAACACACAAAAGCTAAATATAAAGAGTCTTACATCCATACATACCGTTTGATACAAATATAGACCATTAAGGTCAAGTCTTACATTGATAGGGCCTCGAAGGTTGACACACCAAACATAACTAGCAGCGAAAATCTTGATCGAAAGTGTGAACCGAAGCCATTCGCCTTTAACCTACAAGCATTCTGACTGGGAAGCGCCCTAGTTTGCGTGTTCGTCTTCAACGAATTCTTCTCCATATAAATGCTCTTCCATGCGTGGCCAATTAAATAACAAGTGGCAAGCCAATGAGTACTTTGAATGTACTCGCAAACAACCCATGATGTGGAACAAGGAAAAATGTACGGAGAATTTTTCTGGAATTTATGAAAAATACCGGTGCAATAATCAGCGGAGGAAGTGGAGCCGTGAGCCCACAAGCCCACCAGACGCGGGCCCCCCTGGCCACGCCTGGCAGGCTTGTGGGGCCCACAACGCTCCACCGCCTCTCAATCCAGCTCTATATAGTCCGTTTCTTCCGGAAAAAAATCAAGGAGAAGAGTTCATCGTGTTTTACGATACGGAGGTGCCGCCACCTCCTATTCTTCATCTGGAGGGCAGATCTAGAGTCTGTTCTGGGCTCCGGAGAGGGGAAATCGTCATCATCAGCCTGCCCTCTTCGCCAATTACTTGATGCTCTTCACCGTTCGTGAGTAATCTCATCGTAGGCTTGCTGGACGGTGATGGGTTGGATGAGATCTATCATGTAATCGAGTTAGTTTTGACGGGGATTGATCCCTAGTATACACTATGTTCTGAGATTGATTTTTCTACTACTTTGCCATGCTTAATTCTTGTCACTAGGGCCCGAGTGCCATGATTTCAGATCTGAACCTATTATGTTGTCGCCAATATATGTGTGTTTTAGATCCTATCTTGCAAGTTGTAGTCACCTACTATGAGTTATGACCCGGCAACCCCGGAGTGACAATAGCCGGAACCACCCCCGGAGATGACCATAGTATGAGGAGGTCATGTATTCACCAAGTGTTAATGCGTTGGTTCGGTTCTTTATTAAAAGGAGAACCTTAATATCCCGTAGTTTCCATTAGGACCCCGCTGCCACGGGGGAGATGGACAACAGATGTCATGCAAATTCTTTTCCATAAGCACGTATGACTACATACGGAATACATGCCTACATTAGATTGACGAACGGGAGCTAGTTACATATCTCTCCGTGTTATAACTGTTACACGATGAATAACATCCGGCATAATCATACATCACCGATCCAATGCCTACGAGTCTTTTACTGCTGGTCCTTGCTACGTTACTTTGCTGCTACTACTGTTGCTGCTGCTACTGTTACTCTGTTGCTACTGCTGTCACTTTGCTGCTACTGGTTACTATTGCTACTGCTGCTATCACCCTACCTTGCTACTGATACTTTGCTGCAGATACTAAATCTTTCAGGTGTGGTTGAATTGACAACTCAACTGCTAATACTTGAGAATATTCTTTCGCTTCCCCTTGAGTCGAATTAATAAATTTGGGTTGAATACTCTACCCTCGAAAACTATTGAGATCCCCTATACTTGTGGGTTATCAAGACTATTTTCTGGTGCCGTTGCCGGGGAAGCACAACTATATTCTCTGAGTCACTTGGGATTTACATCTACTGGTCACTATGAAGAATCTGAGAGACCCAAAAACAAAAGTCTTGCGCTCAACTACGAGGACAGGTAAGGAACTGCCATCTAGCTCTGCACTTGATTCACCTTCAGTTATGAGTAAGTTTGCGACATCACCTCCTGCTAGAAATCTTGATATGTCACCTGTGATTGATGATGCTATGCTTGATACTGCTTTGCCTGATGATGCCATTCTTGATATTGCTTTGCCTGATGATGCTATGCTTGATACTGCTTTGCCACTTGGTGCATTCCTTGATGCAGAAATTGCTAGAGGTTCTACTAGATGTGATGATACTTCTGAAACTGCTGATACTATTGAAGTAGAACCTGCTATTATGCCTGAATCGCCTGATATGCCTGAGCCTTATGTTATGGAGGGAGAGATAGCTGAGGATTTTCTTGCGTGTAAGGATAGCTATGATGTTGACAAACTACTGCTCAAGTGGAAAGAAAAATCTCTGAACGCTAGGATGAAATACGACCCGAAGTTTGCTACTTCGCCTATCTTTGTGACCGATAAGGATTATGAATTCTCTATCGACCCTGAATTAATCACTCTGGTCGAATCTGATCCTTTTCACGGTTATGAGTCTGAAACGGTTGTAGCCCATCTTACCAAATTGCACGATATAGCCACCCTATTCACTAGTGAGGAAAAGATCCACCACTACTATATCCTCAAGCTGTTTCCTTTCTCGCTAAAGGATGATGCTAAGACTTGGTTCCCTTCTCTTGCTCTTGGTTGTGTGCGTAGCCCCTAGGATATGGTCTACTACTTCTCTAAAAAATATTTCCCTGCCCATAAGAAGCAAGCTGCCTTGCAGGAAATATACAACTTTGCTATAGCTGAAGAAGAGAGTCTCCCACAAGCTTGGGGGAGGCTCGTCCAGCTGTTGAATGCTTTGCCTGATCACCCTATTGAGAAGAATGAAATACTTAATATCTTCTATAATGGACTTACCGATGCTTCCAAAGACCACCTAGATAGTTGTGCTGCTTGTGTTTTTAGGGAACGAACTATAGAACAAGCTGAGATTCTACTGAATAACATCTTGTGCAATGAGAATGCTTGGACTATTCCCGAACCACCTCCTAGGCCAACTCCGAAGAAAAGAGGTATTCTATTCCTCAGCCCTAAAGATATGCAAGAAGCTAAGAAATCTATGCGGGAGAAAGGCATTAAATCTGAAGATGTCAAAAATCTACCACCAATCGAAGAGATCCACGGTCCTGATAACCCGATACAGGTAGTAGAAGTAAATTCTCTCCGTAGGTTTGATGAGAGTAATACTCCTTTTGATAAACCTGCTAGCCTATGCCTGGATGAATTTGATAACTTTGTTGCCAAACAACGGAGTTTCAATGATTATGTTAGCAGACAATTGGAACATAATGCTTGTATGCTTGGTCATTTAAGTGCTTGTGTGGACAGAAATGTCAATGATCTTAAGCTTCTGAGTAAACATGCCTCTATGGTTACTACTCAGGTAGAACAAGTACTTAAAGCTCAGAATGACTTGCTCAATGAGTTGAATGACAATTCTGTCAGAGTCGTCACTAGAGGCGGTAGAATGACCCAGGAACCTTTGTATCCTGAGGGTCATCCGAAGAAAATTGAACAAGATTCTCAAGGAGTTAGCACTGATGCACCTAGTCATCCTAGAAAGAAGAAGAAAGATGATAGGAACCTGCACGCTAGCAACCCAGATGCTGATACACCTGAGAGTCCAAATGATGTCTCTGTCTGTGATGCTGAAACACAATCTGGTGATGAACATGAGCCGAATGATGATATCAATAGTGATGTTCATGATGATGCTCAACCTAGCAATGATAAGGATGTGGAGATTGAACGTGTTGATCTTTATAACCCACAGCCTAAGAATAGAAGATATGATAAGAATGACTTCACTTCTAGGAAGCATGGTAAAGAAAGGGAACCATGGGTTCAGAAACCCATGCCCTTTCCTCCCAAACCATCCAAGAAAAAGGATGATGAGGATTTTGAGCGCTTTGTTGAAATGATTAGACCTGTCTTTCTACAAATGCGTTTGACATATATGCTCAAAATGTCTCTGTATGCTAAGTACATGAAAGATATTGTGACTAATAAGAGGAGGATACCTGAGGTTGAGATTTCCACCATGCTTGCTAATTATACCTTCAAGGGTGGTACTCCCAAGAAACTAGGTGATCCCGGTGTGCCCACTATACCTTGCTCCATTAAAGGTAACTACGTTAGATCTGCTTTATGCGACCTTGGAGCCAATGTTAGTGTTATGCCTCTCTCTCTTTATCATAGACTTGAACTGGATAAGTTGACACCCACTGAAATCTCTCTGCAAATGGCCGATGAATCAACTGCTTTCCCTATCGGCATTTCCGAGGATGTGCCTGTTGTGGTTGCTAATGTTATCTTAACAGACTTTGTTATCTTGGATATTCCCGAGGACGATGCCATGGCGGTCATCCTCGGAAGACCCTTTTTAAACACTGCAGGGGCTGTTATAGATTGCAACAAAGGCAATGTCACTTTTCACATCAAGGGTAATGAGCATACATCGCACTTTCCGAAGAAACAATATCGAGTACATTGCATCAATGCTATCGAAAAAACTTCATCGATTCTTATTGGGAGCTCTGAATGCCCTATTCCTCCTGTTAAGATGAAGTATGATTTGCTTGTTGGGGAAATACACATCCCCATTGAGGTGACCTACTGGTTATTCGAAAATTCTCTGTCTTCTTTTGCAATTCAAAAAGGTTTGTCGAGGAGACTTGATCAACCTCATTGATGGATTTCTTTCGATGACCATGAGATGGATGAATCGAGGATTCACAAACCTCTGTTCCAAGCTTTCACCTTCGGTTGCTTAGAAGAAAAATGATAGATTTAGTTTAGTTTTCCCTATTTTCTGTTTTAGCGTCCGGTAGAAAAGTACCCCGAAAATAAAAGTTCTCCGAACGTCCTGAACATCAAGTATGATTTTTTCTGGATTTTTTGGAAAATACTGAGACGAAGAGCTAGTCTGGGGGCTGCACCAGTGGGCCACAAGACTTGGAGGCGCGGGAACCCCCTGGCCGCGCCTACCTGGCTTGTGGGGCCCACGTGCACCCCCTCCACTCATTCGAGCTCCCATCTGCTTCTCCTACCTCCAGAAAAAATCGTTTCGCAGCTCAAACCCGTGTTCTTGCTCTTCTTGCTGGGATTTTCGATCTCTTTGCTCAAAGCACCATTCTCCGAACTGTTTTGGGGAAATTACTCCTTGGTAAGTGACTCCTCCATTGGTCCAATTAGGTTTTGCTCTAGTGCCTTATACATCGCGTATTTTTGCTGCCTTGGTGACCATGTTCTTGAGCTTTGCATGCTAATTTTAGCTGGTCCCAAGTAGTTTTGATGCGTAATATGGCCTCTAGGCACTTGTGGGTGTAGTTGCTACTAGTTTAGTTGAGCCTTGTTCACTTTTCCTTTGGGTCACTGAAAATTTCAGAAAAGGGAGATGTTCAGGAGAAACTATCATGGTGGTTCCTCGAGCAAGAGAGGTCCCCGTCTTGCGATTCGGGAGCTCGATCCTTACCAACCAAGGGACGTGAGGTACAACCATGTGAATGGCCTTATGATGAATTTATGATTGAGGCAGGTTTCAAAGATGAGTTTGATGCACTTGTTCACAACGTCGGACTCGAAGAATTCATCTCCGATAAATGTGAACAGTATGTTTCTCTCACTGCCTCTTTTGTTCGTAGATTCAAATTTTCAGTTGGCCGTGATACATCTGTACTATTTGATCTCTATGACAAATCGTATACCATGGATTTAGAGAATTTCAATAGAATTTGCAAGATACCTATTTGGGGTAGTCTCAATGATCCTCCTAAATCCTCGGTTAAAGATTTTTTCTCTGGTATAACTGTTGGAGAAACTAGAGATATTACGCAGGCTACCATGGGGAGCATTCATTTTCCTGCCTTGCATTACTTTGCCCTCTTCATGGGCAGATGCATTAATGGCAAGATTGAGCATTGTCACCTCTGCGCACCCGACCTTAGTATTCTTAAGAGCGCAGTAACGGGTGATAGAAGTTTCAACATGGGAGGTATAATAGCAAGGAGGTTGAATAATAATGCTAATGAAGGGGATTTCTTTGGTGGGATCTATGCCACTCGCATAGCAAATTTTCTTGGAGTACCCATCCGTGAAGGATATCCCCCGCTAATTTTTACGGAAATTTTCTTTGGTGGGATCTATACAGCTTTCCTTGACCGCGTCGCTTTGACACGCTACCAGTTCCTTGAGAGGGATGATGAATCCCTCCTATACCGTTTGATATTTAACCGGCAGCGTGTTTTCCATATTACCCTTCCTGATCCTGCCTTCTTTGACTTTCAGGTAAAACGGAGATATTACATAACCAGAGGAGAGGCAGAGGAGTATGAGAGGGAGGCAAAGGCTGCTCCTCTCCATGAGGCAGCAATTCAGGCAGTGGCTGCAGCGCTCCCGTACAACCCCCATTATGATTTTGGGTGTCGCCCGGACCATCCTTGGGAGTAGACCAACTTAGGCCAAAAGCCTAATCTTGGGGGAGTACGTGTTTCTCACTGACTTTACATTCTTGCTTATGCTTTCACTTTGTTCGTCAGTGTTCACACTTTTCCACTGTATCATCCATGCTAGTTATTTTCTTTTTCTTTTTCACGTTTTCTTTTCGTGTGTCTATCTAGTTTGAGAAAACCAAAAAAAAAGATTTTATTTTCTTCTTTTTCTTGTTGGGAGCTTTCCCGTGTAAATAGTTTTATTTTTCTTTGGGTCAAGTTAGAAGACCATGGTTACAATGTTTAGTGGCTCTCGCATGCATATCTGTTTATCTGTTAAAGAGCCATATTACTTTGTCTTCTCCTTTGTGTTGGCCTGCAGTTTCTAGCTTTAGTCCAATGCACGAGCACGCTTATTATTGTTCACATCGTTCGGTCGTGCAAGTGAAAGGCAATAATGACGATTTATGATGAAGTGACTGAGCCTGGAAAAGCTGGTATGAACTCGATCTATTTTGTTTTTGTAAATATGACTAGCTCATTTTGCCTAGTTCAGCTTTGTTTTGAGAGAACCATGTTTGCAATGACAACTTAGAGATCATAGTTGCTGATGCCATTCTTACTTAGCTAGGAGCTTATAATGGTTTGTCTTGGATGCCCACATGAATGTTGAGATGACTATGATGTAGTATGATAGGATGGTATCCTCCTTTGAATGATTCAAGTGGCTCGACTTGGCGCATGTTTACGCATGTAGTTGAAACAAAATCAACATAGCCTCTATGATATTTATGTTCAGGGTGATTTATGTACTACTCATGCTTGCACTCAATGTTAGTTAATCTTAATGTATTTTGATGACTGTTGTCGCTCTCTAGTTGGTCGCTTCCTAGTCTTTTGCTAGCCTTCACTTGTACTAAGCGGGAATACTGCTTGTGCATCCACTTCCATAAACCCAAAGTTGTTCCATATGAGTCCACCATACCTACCTATATGCGGTATATACCTGCCGTTCCAAGTAAATTTGCATGTGCCACTCTCTAAATCTTCAAGAAATAATCTATTTTGCATGCCCGAACCGCTCATGTGGTGACAGGGGGCTATCAGTATCTTCCATACTAGGCGTGTTATCCTCGATATGTGTTTATTCACTATCATTCACGAGAAAGGGGCCGATATTGGAATTCCCAGTTCCATGCTCAAATCAAAAAGATAACTGCAAACAAAACTCCCCCAGGATTGATGTTGGTATGGACGGCACCCGAGGATTCGGCTAGTCGTGGAGTGTGATTGATTTGTGGTGGGGGAGTCAAAACTTTACTTTTCTGTTTGGGAACCGCCTATAGCATGTCTAGCGTGGAAGATGGTGAGAACTCATAGTTATTGCGTTGACAATGAGAGCATGCCACCCAAAATTATTATCTCTGTTTTCAAAGCTTGAGCTTTGGCACCTCTGCAAATCAATGCTTCCCTCTACGAAGGGCCTGTCTATTTATGTTCCTGTTGAGTCATCCTCTTCTTATAAAAGCACCAATTAGAGAGCACCTCTGTCATTTTTATGCTTTCCTTTTAACTGTGTTGAGTATGACTGTGACTGGATCTTCTTTGCCATGAATTACAATGTTTAGTCAGCCCTTGGTCTTTGAAGGTGCTCTGCATTTATGTTTTGCGGTCTCAGAAAGAGCTAGCGAGATACCATCTGTTCGTACTGCGTCATGATTGTTTTGATTGAAGTGTTGACGTTTGAGACTTATTATTATTTGCTCGCTAGTTGATTATGCCATTGATATGAGTTTACCGTGAGACCTAGATGTCTTTGCTTATGTGGTTAGCTTATGGTCTTGCTGAAATTCTGGTTATGAGTTAGGCATAGTTGCAACAACAAGATCAAACAGAGTTCGTCAAAGTTTTTCTTTTGTCTCTTTCAGTTTGTCAACTGAATTGCTTGAGGACAAGCAAGGCTTTAAGCTTGGGGGAGTTGATACATCTCCGTCGTATCTACTTTTCTGAATTCTTTTGCCCTTGTTTTGGACTCTAATTTGCATGATTTGAATTGAACTAACCCGGACTAACGTTGTTTTCAGCAGAATTGCCATGGTGTTGTTTTTGCGCAGAAATAAAAGTTCTCGGAATGACCTGAAAATTTACGGAGATTTTTTCTGGAATTTATGAAAAATACCGGCGCAAGAATCATCGGAGGAAGTGGAGCCGTGAACCCACAAGCCCACCAGGCGCGGCCCCCCTGGTCGCGCCTGGCAGGCTTGTGGGACCCACAAAGCTCCACCGCCTCTCAATCCAGCTCTATATAGTCCGTTTTGTTCGGACAAAAATCAAGGAGAAGAGTTCATCGTATTTTACGATACGGAGGCGCCGCCACCTCCTGTTCTTCATCTAGAGGGCAGATCTGGAGTCCGTTCTCGGCTCCGAAGAGGGGAAATCGTCGCCATCGTCATCATCAGCCTTCCCTCATCGCCAATTCCATGATGCTCTTCATCGTTCGTGAGTAATCTCATCGTAGTCTTGCTGGACAGTGATGGGTTGGATGAGATCTATCTTGTAATCGAGTTAGTTTTGACGGGGATTGATCCCTAGTATCCACTATGTTCTGAGATTGATGTTGCTACTACTTTGCCATGCTTAATGCTTGTCACTAGGGCCCGAGTGCCATGATTTCAGATCTGAACCTATTATGTTGTCGCCAATATATGTGTGTTTTAGATCCTATCTTGCAAGTTGTAGTCACCTACTATGTGTTATGACCCGGCAACCCCGGAGTGACAATAGTCGGAACCACTCCCGGAGATGACCATAGTATGAGGAGTTCATGTATTCACCAAGTGTTAATGCGTTGGTCCGGTTCTTTATTAAAATGAGAACCTTAATATCCCTTACTTTCCATTAGGACCCCGCTGCCACGGGAGGGATGGACAATAGATGTCATGCAAGTTCTTTTCCCTAAGAACGTATGACTACATACGGAATACATGCCTACATTAGATTGACGAACGTGAGCTAGTTACATATCTCTCTGTGTTATAACCGTTACATGATGAATAACATCCGGCATAATCATCCATCACCGATCCAATGCCTACGAGTCTTTTACTACTGGTCCTTGCTACGTTACTTTGCCGCTACTACTGTTGCTGCTGCTACTGTTACTCTGTTGCTACTGCTGTCACTTTGCTGCTACTGGTTACTATTGCTACTGCTGCTATCACCCTACCTTTCTACTGATACTTTGTTGCAGATACTAAATATTTCAGGTGTGGTTGAATTGACAACTCAACTGCTAATACTTGACAATATTATTTCGCTTCCCCTTGCGTCGAATCAATAAATTTGGGTTGAATACTCTACCCTCGAAAACTGTTGCGATCCCCTATACTTGTGGGTTATTAGCAGGGAGGTACACAAAGACCTTGATCCTTATTTCTAACACGAGATGCCTAGATGTCCCTAACCGGCATGAGCAGCCCTAGGACCAGCACCTAGACACGTTACCTTGCCACGTATTCCGACTTTGGAATGCACCTGCAAGTCACACCCTTGCGAAACTTAGCGCATCAAACCCTTGACCCTAAATCAAGCCAAACATACTGCGAGAACCCCACCCATGGTTAATCAGACGAGTGGAGCACTCGATGTGGTACCATCAAGCACTTCAAGACCCACAGGAGCAACGTGTGGATATGAAGACCACCTCCGACTCAAGATTTTGTATCTCTCCAACACCTAACCTAGAAATCTCGGGGACGAGATTTTCTTAAGGGGGTAAGGTCTGGAAGACCTTGTGTTTAACTCTCCTGACTGAATTAACTTATCTCAAAATTAGGACCAATTAAATTATTTTGTGAATGCTTGTGATGCTTGATGTGATGTTTACTTGCTTGCCTATTGCTTGAGTTTGAATCCAATGCTCCTGCTACTCTCCAAACTCAGATCCTTCACCCAAACCCTTGCCTAATGATCATGCCATGTGTGTAGGACCAATAACTATATTTTACCAAACCTTATTTTCACCAAAAATCATTTCCTTGATTTAAGCTTTCAAAACCCCCTCAGATGGGATTTGTAGTACAAGTCCTCAAATTAGGGAAATTATTTTGCACAAATTATTTTTTTAAAACCCATTATCAAAATGGATTCGCAAAACCACAATATTATTATTTTAAAAGTTATTTTACTATTTTATTTAAATGCCTTTCCGTGAGTCCAGAAATTGTCCCTTATGAAGGAAAGTTATATTTATTGCTTTCAAATATTTGAGAAAATTTAGGGAAACTCAGTGGACATATATATTCCATATATATGAGTTTCAACACATGGTCATGTTCAAAATATTGGGCAAAACCCTTCAAAACCCTTCCTCCTATTTCAAGCTTTTGAAATATTTCTATAAGAAATATTCTCAATAAATTCTAGTAAAATTCTATCATGTCACATATGATATATGTGATGATCTTGCCAAGTTTCAGCTCAATCCAAGTTGATTTGATTCACCTAAATATTCTAAAACCCTATGTGCCCAGACCCAAATTTGAGCAACTTTACATTGCCAAGTGTCTCCAATTACGCTGGAATTTCGTGGAGATTTTCTGATACTCCAATAATGCATCCACACCAAGTGGTGTATCAAGGAGAATAGAAGAACTTGTCCCAAGCCCCTCAAAACCATCTCTGTTGACTTCTGACTTTGGGAAACTTTACATTACAAAGTTTTTCCACTTGACCCCAAACTTTTTGGACATGCTTTAATGCTCAAATAATGCCCCCACACCAAATATTGGATTTGTGGGATTTGATTTAAATACTTTTGTAAGCAGAAGGCCATTTCTGCCCATTTCATGGGTTTTCCAAGTTTACATCGGAAACCGAATTTGGTGTCCAAACTTATTTTCATCTATTATGTGATCCTGTTAAGTTTCATATCAATTGAAGTCCATCTGGTAGCCCTAACACCCATCAAACACCTTGTGTGCACTCACCAAAGTGGCTACTTTGGCCCCTTCCACTTAACTCCTTGATCTTTGATTTTAACAACAGCTCTATATAGTTACATTTTACCTCCAGTAGCTTTGCCATGGCCACTTTTCCATTATTGGAGGGTGACTCCATGTAGCTATCCTTCATTTTTTTCCTTGGCTACACCATTTTTACCCCTCTTGCCCCACCTCTGCTTAAGGTAGTTTACCCACCTCTCTCCATAGAGCCCATAGAATCCCAAGGTATCATTTCAAACCAAGATATGGCATGCTCATGAGCAGCACATCTGAAAGTTAATTTCTGGCTGAAATGTAGCTTGAACTGCAAGTACTAGCTACCCACCTTCCCCTGAGCTGAAAATTGGCAGAACTGTAGTCCTCCCATGCCCAAGTCTACTAAAAATAGTTTCACCCCATCATCTCTCCATTAAGTACCCTCATTTCTATCCCTAAGTTTGCTGTTGCAAACTAATTTGCAGTCAAAACCAATTCAAACCAGCTCCACTTTGGTCCAAAGTCCACCAGTGCTTCGTGGCACACATGCCTTGCATGTTTGACACCTTGCTCTGGCCAGGGGTGGCTTTGGACACGTAGAGGGGTGGTGAACACCTCCCTGGCGTGCAGAAATGGTGCTCTGCACCTTGTCTCCTTCCTCCAGGCAGTGTCTGGCTGTTGTAGCATGACTCATCGCGCCATTGGGCCTCCCTTGACCAATCCAACCACTCCCCAACACTTGCGAGCCTCCAAACGCCCCAAGGGACTCATTTATCCCCCATGCCAGAGAGCAGCGAGAGCTCATGATCTTCCCTCGGCTGACCGCTTCCGTTTTATCCTCTTCCCCGAGCCGATTTGCCCCCTTATCGCTCTCCCTCTCTCCCTGGGAGCTTTCTAGACCTCCCCCTTCTCTCCAGAGCTCTCCTCCTTCCCCTTCGGCCGCCATGGCCCCTGGTGCCGCGTGTCTCCCTGGGCCTCTCGTACCTCCTTCTCTCTCCCTAGAACCTCCACAACGCCCCGGCTCCACCATAGGATCCTTCCTCGCGCTCCCTTCCTCTCCTCGGCAGCCGGAGTGCCCCAGCCGCGGCCAGCCTCCCGCCTTTGCTGCCACGGCTGTGGCCCACTCCCCATGGTGCTCCCCAGCAAAGCTAGCCTCCCTTAGAAATGTACATCATTCGCCCCGCGACTTTTGGTGGCCGGGGCGTCGCCGGAAGTGGCTGAAGGTTTGGAGGCACGCATCGGCCTCGCTAGATCGGGATCCCTTGCTTCCCCCTGTGCGGGCGGGAGATAGGGGTGAACTTGACGGGTGGGCCCCCCATGTCAGCCCCACCGGTCGGGCCCGCCCGTTAAGTGGAAGCGCCCTAGGGGCCCTAAGTTTTCTGGAGCCCAAAGCCCATTTGGCACAGTGCACTATCGCTGTGGCCTTCTCAGACGCCCACACAGGATGCTGGGCCGGCCCATGGTGCCCAGTCACTATCTGCCGCCCGGTGCGCCTTCTAATTAAGCCCTCCCCTTTCCTTTTTCTTTTATCAGAAAGATCCAAAATCCACAATAGATTCATTTGAAATCCAAATCTGATGATTCAAATTTCTACAGGTCCCTAAATTCAAGATCTATGCACATATGTGCACGACACATTTTCCAGAACAACTTTCTGTGGGACTAATATTCAAATGCATATTTGAATATATTTAGCCCCACCTTGCAAAAATCCTATGGGGTTCAAATCAACTCCAAATGGAGCGATTCCAATTTTCAGAGTCTCCTACGATCATGCCCTATTTTTTGAGCCTTAGTCAACATTTTTATCTGGCATGATTGTGTTGCATTCAATAAATAGCTCCCTTTTGCTATTTATCCAATACTGAAAAATCCCTAGAATATTCATATCAACTCCAAATCCAGTGAAACAACTTCCTAAATGTTTCTAAATTCATGCTCTATTTATTGAGTGCCTCCACTCATTTTTAACAGAATGATTTTAGTAGGCTTCTTTAGGGATCACCTATTCCTATTTTCATGCATTCAAAAATCCCTCATGGCCCAAAACTCCTAGAGCAAGCTTCAGATATTTTTATTATGACCAGAGAGGTCCAAGAAAAAATAAAACTCCTATTTATATATAACTTTTTGTTTCTGCTTGCTGTGTGGCTTAATGTGATTGTTTTCGACGATAGTTGACAGGGTAGATGGAGTACTCGGAGTTGGGTCGGAAGACCTCGAAGACCCCAAGGACTTATGAGGGCAAAGGCAAGAAGCCCTTTGACCATGTCTGAGAAAACCTTTTCATGCATGCCAAGTTGAATACTTTATTACAATGAATATAGTTAAGGTTATTTGGTGCACCCAGCATGGTGTTACCGATGGCTCCTCGAGAGCATTTGCATTGAGCATGACCTTCTATCTATGAGGGTCACGCTGATAAAATGTTGAAAAGTAGACAATAGTGCTACACATAGAAAGAGCATGTGCATGATGATAGTAACATAAAGTCGATATCAAAGGTTTTACAAAACCCCGTCGGGTGCCACTAATGCCAAAGGGTGATTATGATGAGTTAGGTGACCACTTATGAAGAAGTGGTGCACCGAGAAATTTTTTGTGTGGGTAGTTTCGGAAATGGGATTAGATTTATGATGTGTCGACCGTCCCAACCTCACATGTGCGACCACGATACACCTTTATGGGACGGGGCTTTGTTGATTACTTTGGTTGGTGCTAGCAAAGATGCCACATTACTAGTGGCGGGAGTGATGTGTGGTCACTCTCATGATGGGGTCGTACCAGGTAGGTCGACTATGTCGTTTTTACCTGTTCCGGGCACACCGTTGGTCCCCGCATGGATGATACGGTCTAGAGTCGATGCTCGTAAGACGTACATCATGTGAGCTGGGTACCAATTGAGTGGACTCTTTGCCTAGTGTCTTGAGGGGAAAGGCAATGATCGGGTACTTACCTCGGGTATGTTATATACCGTGAGTCGTGGATGACACAGAAGTTTCCCGGATCTCGTGGGTACAACGTACAACCTCTGCAAAGTGTCAAACTATTCGAATAGCCGTGTCCACGGTCAAGGAAAGTTGGATAGTGCTTCTTAAACTACGTCCAATTGTTTCCAGATAAACCAAGTGTGTGTGTGTGCATAAGTGTTATCGGAAAGATGGTATTGTCAAGTTTGGTGACTTGGCATATAGGGTGAACCTGACGTGTTCAGCCCTCAATAGATGTGTTGATATGTATGACCTGTTCTTATTATTACCATCTAGCTTATGATGCATATCCATACAAGTAACTGACCATGCATATTCTTAAGTAAAGCTTGTTTTCCATAAAGGATGCATATTACTTGTTATTGTACCAACTGCATTATCCATATCATGGGCTGTTTGCGAGTACATTCAAAGTACTCATTGGCTTGCCACTGGTTATTTCATTGACCAGGTATGAGAGAACAGGAAATAGTGAAGAGTAACTTGGTGACGTTCCTGCGATCTAGGACGCTTCCCAGTCAGAATGCGTGTAGGTTAAGGGTGATGGCATGGGTTCACGCTTTCAACCAATATTTCCAATGTTGGTCAAGTTTGGTGCGTTGGCCCTCAAAGGCCTTATATTTGTAAGACTTGACCGCAAAGGTCATTTATTGTATCAAACGGTATGTATGGATGTAAGACTCTTGTTATTCAGTTTCTGTGTGTTCAGTGAGCATTAATCTCCGGGTTCACTGAACATGTTCATTCGGCGATCTCGACTCGTAAGTCGGGGTCCCCACATCGACCCGGAGCCTCGGGCTTCTCCCATGCATGCGACCTGCCAACAACTCCTCATGCGCAACGCCTTACTGCCTCCTCCCACCTTGGCCTCCCTACGACCGTCGTTGTTGTTGACCTCGACCCCGAGCTCCGCGCTCCTTCCATGGCTGCCGCCCTTGGGAAGCCCGAGCTCGAGCACCGTGCCATCACCTCATCCTTCCTCCAGCTTCCCGCGCGACCAGGCTACTCATCATCATCGTCTCTCCGTCATGGCGTCGCACCGCCACCCGTGTTCCTATGCTCGCCCTGCTTTGGCCATCTCTGTTGCTCGCTGCTACTGCACGTTTGTGCACCTGGCGCCTCCCTTCACTTCTGGTGTAGCTAGGACGCCCCTGTTGAGCTTCGCCTTACCTCCTCCTCTTTATCGCGCGTGACTCGCACATGGCACCGATGCCGCTTCCCTATAGTCGTTCCCTGCACCAACACCATAGATAGGTGTGCATAACCAGTGGAGCCCCACTGAACCGAGGCCATTCGTCTTTCTTCGATTTTGGATCACCAAGACTGAGACCACCGTTGCCATGAACGACTACTTCCGTGACGTCTGCAATGACCCATGAAAATACTACACCGCAATGACTCGAACACCATCCAAAGATGCATGCTTTGAAGGTATAAACTATGGAACGATCGCCCATGATAGAATGTTTATGATGCATGAGGTGCTTGTGTTTGCATCATATGGAATTGTAGATGCTTGTGTTTCGTTTGCCATGCCACCGACATGTGGGAACCTGGTAACGGTGATCACCCCACCATCTCTTGCACGTCCGCACATCCTACGTTTCTTTTGCACCAACATCTCAATGAGTTGTCGGAACCAAAACTTTGTCGTGGCACCGTTTTTGTTTTCGTCATCATGGCACCCAATTCTTTCCGCCATGATGAGAAATGCTCTAGATCATGATATATATGTCAACATTTTTCACAAAATTACATCTAATTTAAATTTTCATCTGCATTCATGTTAAAACATTTAAATTGATGTAGCATTAAGAATTGCTTAATAACATACTAAAACAGTTTATGTCATATCATTTAATTGTAACTCCATTTGAGATGATCCTTGTATGTAAATCGACTAGGATGACATGTAGATTCACATGCTTGACCTTATTTAGATGTTTAGTAAATACAAAATTTGTTTAGTTCAGATTTGGACCAAATTCGAAATTAACAGATGGGGTCATTTCGGAAATGCTATATGTTGTTTGCGACCTCATTTAAAATTCCTATATGGTGTAGTTTATTTATGCTTAACATCTTGCTCTATTTAACAACATTTAATATTGTCTTGTACCTAATGGGAGTGAACTAAGTAATTCAAATATGGAGTTTCGTCAATATGCAACTAGTTGCATATTGTTCTTCACTTAATGTGTAGGAGTTGATTGTTGAGATTTTCCATACCATGCATAATTGATTGAACATGCATCATATTTGTTTGCGCATCATGCATTGCATATGTTGTGTAGGAGTTGTTTGTTGTTTCCGGATTGTTTCTTCTCGATAGAGTTTTGAACCGCTTCGGAGTGTGAGGATTCGTTCGACAACATTGGTTGGTCTACTTTACGGATTCGTTCTTCTTCCAAGTTGGATCAAAGGCAAGATGATCGTTTCCCTAGATACCACTACTATCATTGCTATGCTAGTCGTTTCGTTTCTATCACTATGTCTCACTACCTACCACTTAAATGTCAGCCTCCCAGCATTGCCATGAAAAGCCTCTAATCCCCTCCACAACCTAGCAAACCCTTGTTTGGTTATGTTACCGCTTGCTCAACCTTCTTATAGTGTTGCTAGTTGTAGGTGCAGTTGCTTCCATGTAAAAACATGGTTTCCTTGTTATATCACCATATTATTGCTATTTAATTTAATGCACCTATATACTTGGTACAAGGTGGATGGCTTGGCCATCTAGCTTAGTGTTTTGTTCCACCTTTGTCGCCCTAGTTACTTGTGTACCGGTGTTATGTTCCATAATTGAGCGCTCCTAACATGCTTGGGGTTGTTATGGGACCCCCTTTAATTTCATTTTGGGATAAAACTCTTTTGGCAAGGCCCAACATTGGTACTACATTTGCCTAATAACTAATAAAAAACATAGGGACCCGCCGGCACCCGCGGATAATTAATCAACCCCCAGGCCAGTGCTCCTCATAAGCGTTGGTCCAACCCAGAGCACTATGTGGGGCCAACCTAGGGCAACTTGGGTGATTTCTATCAGTCCATCATACAATAGACCATCAGGTTGTGTCCTGAGAACAAGATACTTGGCTCTTATCGGGTTCGTCGACACGTCGGACGACCTACAAGGATTAGTTGTAGCTTTCTCGAACGTCTTGTGCGAGGGATTTTGAGGATACTTTGGGCTATATCGAGGTTGAAGTTTTCTACCAGGAATCCGAGGAGATCACGGGATTTCCGTGGTCGAGGTTTCTAACGCAGCTTGTCGTAGTTTGTGATGCACTAGTTGGAGCACCCCTGCAGGGTTAAATCTTTCTGAGAGCCATGCCCGCCGTTATGTGGAAATTGGAAAATTCTTTTAACACCCGGTCATAGAAAACATGAATTAAACTTAATTAAAACTTGCCAACTGTGTGCATAACCGTGATTGTCTCTTCTCATGAGCTCTGTATTCGAGACAACACAAAGTGGGGTTACGTCTGACGTAAGTAGGTGCTCAGGATCACTTCGAGATCATTCTAGTTCACGACTGTTATGCATAGATTGACCCCCTTTTCTTGTACTCGTAAGTTAGCCACTCAAACAATTGGTTAGTCGCTTGTTGCGCCTCTTCACTTAACCAGACCTCACCCATTAAGCTCTTCTAGCCTTGATACCTTTCAAAATGACATTGCTGAGTCCCTGTGGCTCACAGATTACTACAACAATTGTTGTAGGTACATGTAAGCGGTACTTTGACATGATAGCGATGATTGTTCTTTTTGGATTTTCTTCTTCTTCTTCTTCATCGATCTAGGATGGGTTCCAGGCCAGCAGACTGGGATAGTAAGGATGTATGTCATTCTTTTTTCGTTTGGTTTTGTCTGTAGTCGGACCCTGCTCTTCTACATGATGATTGAATGTATTGTTATATTGAGATTTTCATGTTGTAGCTTGTGGCGAGTGTAAACCCATTCCATATACTCATCTCTTCTGTACATGTACTTGTAATTATATCCATTCTTGCAAAACGATGATATGTGCTTCTATCCCTGTCGAGGCCCTCGAGCCAAAATAAAGATAGGATCGCATCTTGGGTGTTACAAGTTGGTATCAGAGTACTACCGACCTATGACCCCCCTTGACTGATCGAACTTGGCGGAGTCGAGTCTAGTGAGAAACTACTTTGTGTATAGTTATATATCAGAGAGTAGGATTATTTTTACTCCTCTTCTATGGTCTGGTGAGGAATTACGACTTAGAAATTTTAATTCTATCCCTCTTCTCACTCAAAAAAATAGTATCACTTGGGTATTTTCGAAACTATATGATGTCGTTGTGACTAGGATTTTGTTCCTCTTGCCTCCTATCAATTTGGGGTAGAAGTGTCCCCGAGAGTTTAACTCCAGGGGATTCTTGTCACACCATTATCGTTTAGTTTCCTTAGTATCTTAGGACGGAGGATGTTTGAAATTGCTTCAATACTCTTTGTGGCGAGAGGAGTTTGGTGGCACCTAGTACTCGGGAGAGCGTCAAGATGTGTTGCCATAATTGGTCTCGTTGTGACTACGAGGGTCTGAGGTAGATGGGTTTCCAAGATCTTTTGTTATGTGTTGACGGATGCAATACACTAGACGGGCAGTTTTATTGGTAGGAGTTGAGTTGTGGATTTTAATTCTTGTATTCATGGACCCGATTGCGTAACCAGAAACTTTCGAGAGTTCTTATGTGGGAATTCAAGTAGGTGCCTAGGACTATCTTCCAACATATGCATGATGTGAGGTTGGGGTTCAGCATCTAATGGATTCATTTGTTCACGGTCTTTATTACAGAGGACAGCCTCAATATATTTGATCACATATGCTCCTTCAAGCCTTGTAGTTTTCTATGCCTAGGGAGCATATTCGAGCATCATTTCAATTTGACAATCCATGTACGCCCGAGCCCGTGCGAACCTTACCACGAAAATATCGAATGGAATCTCTATCATATATTTGTTTACGGCTTATTTCGTAAGCCTCATCCTTTATTTTGTTGGAATATGGTAATTCTAGTTTCTCCAATGTCATGTGGTGATTTCATATTTTTCCTAAGCATATTCCTATGGGAACGCTAATCCTTTTGATCATCTAGAGTCGTCATGTCCATTTTTTTTCCAACCAGAGTGCTTTTCTTCAAGATAATCCAATCTTCTCCAATATTTGCAAGATCGATACTCTTATTTCTTTTGGAGTTTGTCTCATCTGTCCCAAGTTGTCTTTGTTTTCCCCACCCTCCCGCCCTTTTCTTCAATGATTTAATTATCATCCAAGTGTCTTTCTTTTCATTGATGCTTCCGGTGTCTTTTCTTCCATACTCTATCTGGTGATTCTTGTGACGATTCTCATGTGTTAAGTTCATCATTCTTCATTCTTGTTTTCTTCTCCGGTGGATTCAATTCAAGCTTTCGATGTTCATCATATCCTTTTCATTCTCTAATGCTTCCCATGCTGGAAAATCTCATGCAAGCCTCTCTTGGTTTTCGTCCCTCTCTATTCTATACGGAGTGCTAAAGATGTCTTAGAAGGTTCGTGTTTTCATTCAATCCTTTCAAATTATCTTGGGGTTCTCACCTCATCAAGTTTTAATTTTTACCGGTGCAATCTCTCTTCTAAGCAATTGTTTCAATGGTGTTCTCTCTGAGTGGGTCCATAACCCACATGCTTTTCCCAAGATCTTACGTGGCTCATCTAATCTTTTCTGGAGATCTCTAAATCTTTTCTAGTATGTTGTAAGAATGTGTTCAATCATTCAGATTCCTTCTACAATATCGTTTCAAATTTATTTCCCATCATTGGCTCAACTACTTCGTATTCATTGTTCCGGAGTGCCTCATCAATTTTGGTGGTATTCCTTCTCATCATTCTAAGCTTGAAGACCGAAGGAGAGTTTATCCTAAATCTTTGTCCGTTCTTGTGAAGATTCGTCATGTGAGCTTCATGCTATCCTCACAAATTGTTTCCCATCATGAGAGATTCCTTACATATCTATCACGAGCATTTCAGAGTTGTTTTCATTTCGCGATCCTCCCGAAGGCCATCATTTCAGAAGAATTATTTGTTCTCATCTTTTAGCTTTCGTTCTCAATTGTTATCTCTTCGTTCGTATCTCAATTCTTACCGATGCTTCGTTCAAGTTATCTCTAAGGAGGATCATGATCTCTTCGTTTTCATGTATCTCCATTCATTCGTAGTATCCTCATTCGTTTCAAATTCTTACCGGTGGTTCTTTCAAGACTTGTTCAAGTTTGTTCTCTATCTGTCTCTCAATTCGTTTCAAGAAGAATAAGTGGTATGCTAAATCCGTTGCTTGTCATCAATTTAACTTGATGAAGGATAAGCATAACATAATTCTTATTCTTGTTTATTCAAAATGACTTCGTCCCTTCTTCCGGAGTTGTTCATGGTATCTAACTCTTCTTTTCCTGAGTTCAAATTTTCTCAATTATCTATTGTGAAGCTCCATCTAAATATTTGCAAGGCCATAATCTTATTATTTTCAATCTTCAGTTCTTTTATCATTCTTTTGTATACAGAGGCTCTTCATGGTGGTTCATTAAGGATGTAATTCTTGCTTAAAGTGTTCTTCAATATTTTGTTGGAGGATCTCAAGTATTCTTTACCTTGCATTTGAAAGTGAAATTCTTTGTCTGTTATCATTTGAGATTGTGTTATATAATTCTAAATTCAGGAGGAGTCTCGAAGTGAATTTTCTAAGAATGAGATATTCGAACCCATTATTCCTTTCTCAGAGCTATGTTGTATTGGATTTCACCTAAAGCATTTCCTAAGGATTTTTTATATTATGGTGTTCATCAATGACCCAAGTTCTCAATGTATCCCCTTGGGGAAAGGAGTTTTGCATATCTTGTTGCTCCCAACCAATCTTTGTTTTCCATTAGTGGCTGGTTGTGATCTCATTATTTGAGATGTTTTCCATAAGTCCACAACAAGGTTTTCTCTTTTCGTTGTTGATGTTCCAACAACTACGTTCAATCATTGTTTCTAAAGATTGTTTTCAAATTCAATTGTGGTAGGAATTGTCATTTTCTTCTCCGTTCTCTTCTCTCCAAACATCTAGTTCCTATTCTTCATTCCGGAGGCATTGTGATGTTGCTAACTTTTATCCATCATCTAGTTTTATCAAGATCTTGTTATTCCCTTGCTTGTCTATTTAACCAAACTGTTGTGAAATCTCTTCAATATCTTTCCATCTTATCAAAATTTGCGTCTATTTCATACCAAAGTGCTGCCGAAATTTCTTTAGAACTCATGCTTGTTACTCGTGTCATTTTTCATCTCTTTGCAACGTTCAAGGATCGTTTGTTTCACTCGTTTGTCAAAGAAGCAACTAAGTCTTACCTCTTCCATCCCTTTTCATTCTTAGATCTCAGGTCGAGAGCTCTTCTAGGTGGAGGAGAGTTGTAACAGCCTGAAACAGACACTCCAGAAGATTCCCTTTTTATTCCATTGTTGTCATGTGATTTATTTGGTTGTTGCATTCATCATTTCATTGTGCCATCATGTCATTAAATTTTCTTAACTCTAATAACTAAATAGTATTTATCTCTTGATCTATTTAAATTGAGGGAATACACATGGTAATTTCTCTTTATACCATATCCTCCCAATATTTAGGGATATATAAACAATATTCTATTAATTGGGAATTAACAATGACACACTTGAAAAATTACCCACATGTCTTTTTCTCCTTTAAGCTTCATCTTCGAACCTTGTCAATAATTATTTCTCCATTTATCGAGGTTCCTCCTAAATTCTCAATATTTTTGTATACTCTTAAAACCTTGTCTTAGTTCAAACCATTTGATTTGATTCAAATGAGTTGGAATTTATTCTTGCATTCATGCCAACTTCTACCTTTCGTGGACCAAGCTCATTTTTGAGCGTTGGAGAAAATTAACCCCATGCCCAATTCGTTCTCTAATCCTCCTTTTCCCCTTCCCTTTCTTCCTTGATTATTCTTTTTCTGTATTGCAAATAAGCAGATTTGAGATAGAGTGAGAGAGACGACCCCGCAGCTAGGCCAACCCATTGGGCCAAGGCCTAGCCAACCCCCTGTAACCCTAGCACCAGCGAGAGAGCTCACGCGCTCGATTTCCCTCCCAACTCCCGTCACCCTTCCCGCACTCCATCACCTCCTTGTCCTCCCATTCGATTCGCTCTCCCTGTCGTTCTCCTCGCGACCCTGCATGCCTTCGCTTGCTCGGACTTCGACCATGGAGTTTCGTCTGTCAGCGAAGCCAGACCATGATTGTGACTTTATCCTTCCTCTCTCTCCTCGCAACCTCTCTTGATCCACGCCATCGCGCCATAACCCCTTCTTCTTGACCTTTTACCGCTCCTAGTTATCGCAGGCAACCCCCTCTTTTGCCCTCGCCTCTGGCTCCTCCCATGCACACGACCTGCCAACTCCTCCTCACGCGCAACGCCGTACTGACTCCTCCCACCTTGGCCTCCCTGCGACCGCTCCTGCTATCGACCTCGACCCTGAGCTCCATACTCCTTCCATGGCTGGCGCCCTTGGGAAGCCCTAGCTCGAGCATCCTGCCATCACCTCATCCTGCCTCCAGCTTCCCGTGCGACAATCCTCCTTGCCATCAACGCCTCTCCTTCATGGCATCACGCCACCACTTGTGTTCCTCTGCTCGCCCTGCCTTATCCATCTCTGCTGCTTGCTGCTGCACATCCAAGCACCCGGCCCCTCCCTTTACTGCTGCTTTAGCTTGGTCGCCCCCTGCTGAACTTCGCCTTGCCTCCTCCTCTTTGTCGTGCATCACTCGCACATGTCGCCGATCCCGCTGCCCAATTGTCTTTCCCCTGCACCATCACCATAGACGGGCATGCACAACCACTGGAGCCCCATTGAACCGACGCCATTCGTCTTGCTTTGATTTTGGATCACCAAGACCTAGACCACCGTCGCCATGAACGAATACTTCCACGACACTGCGACAACTTCTGCACATCTACACCACAATGACTCGAATCCCCTCCAAAGATGCACGCTTCAAAGGTATAACCCATGGGACAACCGACCATGAACGAATGTTTATGATGCATGAGGTGCTTGTGTTTGCATCATATGAGATTGTAGATGCTTGTGTCTCGTTTTCCATGCCACCAACATGTGGCAACCTGGTAACCGGCATCACCCCACCATCTCTTGCACGTCGGCACATCCTATATTTCTTTTGCACCAACATCTCATTGAGTTTTCAGAACCGAAACATTGTCGTGGCACCATTTTTGTTTTTGTTTTCGTTGCCATGTCACCCAATTCTTTCTGCCATGACGAGAAATGCTCTATATAATAATATATATGTCAACCCATTTCATAAATTAGATCTAATTTAATTTTTCATCCGCATTCATCTTAAAACATTTAAATTGATGTTGCATTAAAATTTTCCTAATAACATGCTAAAACAGTTTATGTCATATCTATTTAACTGTAACTCCGTTTGAGGTGATCCATATATGTAAATCGACTAGAATGGCGTGCGGATTCACATGGTTTATTTTATTTTGCTGTTGAATAAATACAAAATGTGGTTACTTCAAATCTGGACCAAGTTCTAAATTAAAATATGGGGTCACTTTGGAAATGCTATATGTTGTTTCCGACCTTATTTAAAATACCTAGATAGTGTAGTTTATTTATGGTTCACCTCTTTCCATGTTTAAAAACATTTAATATTTTCGTGTATCTAACTGGAGTGAACTAAGAAATTCAAATATGGACTTTCCTCAATATGCAACTCGTTGCATATTGAGATTCACTTAATGTAGTGGAGTTGATTGTTGAGCTTTGCCATACCATGCATAATTAATCGAACATGCATCATATGTGTTTGCGCATAATGTCTTGCATATGTTGCGGTGTTTATCGTGTGTTGATTTTTGTTTTCGTATTGTTTCTTCTTGATAGAGTTTCAAACCGCTTTGGAGTGTGAGGATTCGTTCGACTACGTTGGTTCGTCTCCTTCAGAGATTTGTTCTTATTCCAAGCGGGATCACATGCAAGATGATCGTTTCCCTAGATACCACTACTATCAGTGCTATGCAAGTTGTCTCGTTTCTATCGCTATGTCTCGATGCCTACCACTTAAATGTCAGCCTCCCAAGATGGCCATGAAAATCCTCTAACCCCCTTCACAACCTAGCAAACCCTTGTTTGGCTAAGTTACCGTTTGCTCAGCCTTCTTATATTGTTGCTAGTTGCAGGTGTAGGTGCTTCCATGTGAAAACATTGTTTCCTTTTTATATCACCATATTATTGTTATTTTATTTAATTCACTTATCTACTTGGTAAAAGGTGGAAGACTTGGCCTTCTAGCTCGGTGTTTTCTTCCACTTTTGCCGCCCTAGTTACTTGTGTACTTGTGTTATGTTCCATAATTGAGTGCTCCTAACATCCTTGGTGTTGGTATGGGAACCCCCTTCAATTTTGTTTTGGTATAAAACTCTTCTATCAAGGCCCAACATTGGTATTACATTTACCTAATAACTAATAAAAAGCATAGGGACCCGTCGGCACCCGCGGATAATTATCGAACCCCGGACCAGTGCTCGTCATGAGTGTTGGTCCAACCCAGTGCACTATTTGGGGCCAACCCAGGGCAACTTGGGTGCTTTCTATCAGGCCACCGTACACTAGCTTATCTGGTTTTGTCCTGAGAACGAGATACGCGGCTCCTATCAGACTCGTCAACACATCGAGCGGCCTTGCTGGATTTGTTTTATCTTTCTCAAACATCTTGTCCGAGGGATTCCAAGGATACTTTGGGCTATCTCGAGTTTGAGGTTTTCCAACAGGAATCTGAGGATATCACGGGTTTTCGATGGTCGAGGTTTCTGATGCAACTTGTGGTAGTTTGTGATGGACTATTTGGAACAACCCTGCACGGTTAAATCTTTCTGAGAGACGTGGCCGCGGTTATGTGGCAACTAGGAAACTTTGTTGAACACCCGGTCATAGCAAACTTCAAGTTAACAAGATTAAAAATTGTCAACTATGTGTGTAACCATGAATGTCTCTTCTCGTGACCTCTGTATCCAAGAGAGGACATAGTGGGGTTATGTTTCACATAAGTAGATGTTCACAATCACTTCGAGATCATTCTAGTTCATGACCATTATGCGTAGATCAACCCCCCTTTTTTATTGTACTCGTAAGTTAGCCACTCAAATAAATGCTTAGTCCCTTGCTGCAGCCTCATCACTTAATCATACCTCACCCATTAAGATTTACTAGTCTTGATACCTTTGGAAATGATATTGTTGAGTCCGTGTGGCTCACAGAATACTACAACAACAATTCTAGGTACTGGTAAAGCGATACGTTGATGTGCGTGCGATGATTGTTCTATTTGGAGTTTATTCTTCTTCTTCTTCATTGGTCTAGGATGGGTTCCATGCCGGCAGCCTAGGATAGCAAGGATGGACATCGTTCTTTTATTGTTTGATTTCGTCCATAGGTGGACCCAACTCTTTTACATGATGATTGAATGTATTGTTGTATTGAGATGTTTCATGTTGTAGCTTGTGGCGGGTGTAATCCAATTCCATATACTCATCTCTTCTGTACATGTACTTTTCATGATATCCATTTTTGCAAAACAATGAGATGCACTTCTATTCCTATCGAGGCCCTCGAGACAAAATAAGGATAGGATCGCACCTTGGGCGTTATAGACCGGTTGGGAATTTTTTATATGTCAATGTTCATTTAGGTGGTGTGCTACGATCACTGATGACCCACAAGTATAGGGGATCAATCACAGTCCTTTCCATAAGTAAAAGTGTCGAACCCAACGAGGAGCAGAAGGAAATGAGAAGCAGTTTTCAGCAAGGTATTCTTTGCAAGTGATGTAAGTAATAGTGATAGTTAATTTTATAGCAAGGTGATTTATAACAAGTGATAAGTAACAATAGTAGCATAGGTGCAGCGAGGTAGCCCAATCCTTTTTATAGCAAAGGACATGCCTGAAAGTTCTCTTATATAAAGCAAGCACTCCCAAGGACATATTGGAATTTCCATCTAGTCATGTTCATCATATTAAGTTGATTCACGTTCGCTGCTTTGATAATTTGATATGTGGGTGGACCGGAGCTAAGGTGTTGTTCTTACTTGAACTAGCAGCATACTTATGATTAACCGCTCTCACAATCATCTGCGACTACGAAATAAGAATTAAGATAAATCTAACCATGACATGAAACATGTGGATCTAGATCAGGCCCTTATGAAGCATCGCATAAACTGGGGTTTAAGCCTCTGTCACTCTCGCAATCCATCATCTACTTGTTACTTCACAATGATTTCCTTTAGGCCAATAACATGGTGAATTATCATGTAGTCGATGTTCACATGACACCACTAAAGGAAGTAAGAACATACATATCATCAAAATGTCGAATGAAAGCCAACTTTATATGATTACTTATAACCGTGTCCTTAGGAAGAATATTAACTACTCACACCTCATCAACATTTTCAACATCAGAGGTGTAACAAATATGATTAAGGATCTGAACATTATGCCTCCCACCAAGTAATCCCACTAGCATCAACTACAAGATGTAATTAACACAACTAGCAACCCACAAGTACCAATCTGAGGTTTTGAGACAATGATTGAATACATGAGCTGAACTAGGGTTAGAGATGGGATGGTGCTGGTGAAGATGTTCATGAAGATTGGTCCTCCCATGAAGCAGGAAACGTTGGTAATGACGATGGCTTCGATTTCCCCCTCCTGGGGAGGAATTCCTCCTGCATAATCGCTTTGTCGGAGAGCAAAAGGGCCTCTGCCTAGCTTTCCACCTTGAGACCGCGACACTTCATCTTGAAAGTTATGTCTCGATTTTTTCTAGGGTAAACAATACCATATAGGAGAAGAGGGCGTCCGAGGACCAACAGGGTCCCCACAAGCTATCAAGCGGCGACATGGGGCGCGACCTGATGGCATATGCCCAGGTGGCTTCCCCTCTGCAGTGTATTTTTTGCCCAATAATTCTTATATATTCCAGAAAATTTATTCGTGAAATTTCAGGCCGTTTGGAGCAACTTGATTTTCTGCCTTTTTTAGGTTTCTCGGTCCAGAATTCCATTTTCCGGGTACTTCCATCTTCATAATGTACCTTGCATATTCAAAAATAAAAAACATAATAACTACATAATAATAGGGAATACCGGAGAATAATAAGCTAAATATCAATAAAGATTCTTGATGCAAAATGGACGTATCAATCACTAAAGACATTTAGCAGTAAATGTCTATAGTGATATGTCAATCTGGCTAAATAAATCTTGAGATCCTTTTTTTCAAAATATTTAGAGTTATTTCCTTTTTGCTTTTGTGTGTGTGTGTAACTCATGCATATGTGTGTGGACCATGCCTTCTTTGTGTATTTTCCGGTGGCACATAATTGTATGTAGTGATATGTCTTCGGCAAAATAAATCTTGAGCTCCTTGTTTTGAAAATACTTAAGAGTGATATTCTTTGACTGACAATGCAGGAGTGCCAAGTATGGGTCATGTGTCTCTGTGTGTGTGTGTGTGCACGTGTGTGGGCCATGACTCTGTTGTCCGGTTTTCAACAACAGACCTATCGGTGGGCCCCTTGGGTCTGTCATGTCCCTTAGACTGACAATGCTGGAATGCCAATGATGGGCGACGTGTGTGTGTGTGTGTAGTGATATGTTAAGCGGGCTAAATAAATCTTGCTATCCTTGTTTGTAAAATATTTAGTGATTTTCTTTTGTTGTTTGTGTCTATGTGTGTGTGTGGACCATGCCTCCATTGTGAGGTTTGCGACGATACCTATCAATAGGCCCTAGGGTGCGTCGTCTCTTTGACTGACAACATGGGAACGCCAAGGATGGGTGTCATGTGTGTGTGTCAACTGTGACACCCTGATTTTTGCAACTTTTTCTTTTCAAAATCTTTTCGATTTTACTTGGAAACCTGGTGGATTTTAAAATCTTTTCAAACTAAGTTGGATTTGTGAATCTCTGAATTCTTCCAAGTAACCCAAAACCCTCCTTCTCTTGCCAAAACCTTTCTACACCTCTCTTGGATTAATTTTCAATATTTAATCCTTTCCAATAATTATTTTCTTTATTTGGGGAATCATGGCATCACCATGGGTTCTGAAGCAACCTATAGTTTGGATGATCTACAAACCCCCAAACTTTTCCCACATTTTCTCATCATCATATGATTCCAATATCTCCAAAAGTATTCCATTGCCAATGTAAAATTTTGGCCAGAATAATTATTTCTTTTCTAACCAAAATTGCCCCATTGTGAAGCACCCCATTTTTCCTATCCTAGAAAATTCCCAATAAATTTTCCAAGGTCCTAGGGATCCTATATAGCCACAATATGCAAAAACATTAGCTGGTCCAGTACAAATTTTGATCAGGAAAACTCTGTCAAGTTTCTGCTGATTCTGAACCTTTGTGAAGGAAGTACCAGCTAAGGGTGCATAAATGATCTACAATTCTTATGGCCTGTGTGCACTACCAAATAACTTCTCTCCACCAAGTTTCACCCTCAGCAGACCATGCATGTGAGTGCCTCAAGCTCGTTTCTATTCTGGACCAGAATGGTGGTTTCCAAAGGAGCTATGCTCATTTCTTCTTCAAACTTTCTCAAACTTTGCCAGTTTGATGTCCTTCCAAAACTGCTCAAGGTTTCCAGAAGCTCCTCAAGTTTGCAGGCACAAGCTGTAGCTGAAGCTCCTCAAGGTTTCGAGAAGCTCCTCAAGTTTGCAGACACAAGCTGTAGCTGAAGCTACACTTCACAGGTGAGTGAACCTAGTGGAGCCAGTGGTCTAGGGTGACTAATTGGAGGCTAGTCAACGCAATGGACAAGGTTTGCCAGGCGTGCATGGCCTTCAGGTGGCCACAACCGTGGTGAGCACGGGGCTGGCATGCCAGAGCGCACGCTCTGCGCGGCACTAGCGTCAGATCTACTCACCCGAGTGGTCTTTCGCTGCTCCGTCCTTGTCCTTGGTGCCGACGACATTCCTGGCAGCCGCGTGGCACCTCCCGAAACATCCCGGTCGCCGAAGAAGGCCGCCGCCACTCCCAGCCAAGCTCCGCCACGGGCAAAACAGTCGACTTCAGCCACTGTTGTCGTCCGCGAGCTCTTAATGGCTTAGGATGCATCTCGTCGTCCCTCTGCCCTCCTCCGTCACCTCAGAGCACTCCACGATGGCCAGCTCACCTCCCCAGCTCCATTGGTCATACCTAGCCTCGCCGCTTCGGGAGAGATCGGCCGAGCTCATCGCTAGCCTATATAAAGGCTTGCCCGACCTCTCCGAGCTCGTCAACCAGCCCCAGCCACCTCCAATCTTCTTCCTGAGTAGTGAGCCACGGCCGAGAGGCCCTCTGGCCTCGGAAGCTCACCGGAGCTCCGCCGCCTGCAAAAACCCGTCGCCAGCATCAACCCCTCTCTCCAGAGCCCATTTGACCTCTCCTTTGAGCTAAGGGCATCTCTCTGGTGATCCCTGACCTCTTGCCCAAGCCAAGAATCACCGGGATCGACGTCTCCGACGACCACCCGAAACCGCCGCCGCCGGAGAGGAAGGGGACGACACTGTCCAGCCACCTCCCGTCACGCTGCGGGTACGTACGTGTGCGTCTCGGAGCGGCCGATCCATTCCTCCATTCTCCGAGCATCGCAGTCGTCTCTATCGCCGGCCACCATTGTCGGAAAACTGCCTAGTCTCTATGTCTCTCCCTCTCCCTCTATTTTGAACCATAGGCCCCACCTGTCGGTGCCCCAGGCCCGCGCCGAAGCGGTATAAGTGGAAGCGCCCCTCCACTTTACGTTTTCGACTTGGCCCCTGTTTTGATTTTCTGATTTTATTTTAAATCCAGGTTTGAGCAGTAATTTTGACTAGCTATAACTTTTTATTTATAAGTCCAAATCAGTTGATTCTTTTTTGCATTGAGTTAGTACTGATCCTTTTTATTTTCTGACAATTTTTTGTATTTTTCCCACAATCATAGAATTTCTGGTTAACTAAAATACATTATGTGCCATTTTTGTTTTGCAAATTCAAAATGTTTTCAGAAGGAAACTTTGGTGAATTTGAAGACTAGGAGTGTTTGAACAACCCAACAGAGCAAGTCAGGCCATGATACCCATGTTATGTAGTAAGTCCATAGCATTGCATAGTTTCATACATTATGCTCATTTATTTGCTATAAGATCAATTCATAGTCAATTATTTAAAATGATTAGTTGCTCATTGTTATAAACCACTATATTGGAATGACTTAGTGGTTGATCTAGATTCACCTATCTGGGCTTAACCGTGCAACCACATTTGCCGGTATGGGACGACCGTGACCTGGGCCGAGCGTGTGCTCTTTCACCGTTACCTCCAAAGAGGGAGGGTTATGCACGCGTGCTACCCTGATCAGGTAGGCGGTGATACCCCTATGAGCCCAGTTGAGTTGTTTGGGGCCCGTCCCCGATTGGGACAGCTTAGTTTGGCCACGACGGTGGCAGCTGTCATGAGGACACAGGGGGCCCCCGGGGCAGGACTCTGGGGGAGGATGAATGCCGGTGGTACGATGGGAGAGTCACAGATCAGGCAAGTTTCGTTGGAGCAACACTGGTCCACCCGAATGGGATCACGAGGTCAGACGCTCCATGGTGTGGGTAAAGTGTGCAACTCTGCAGAGTGTTAAATCTATTCAAATAGCCGTGTCCATAGTATTGGATTGCCCGTCTAGACCTCAGTAGGTGGTCAACCATATCAATGTTAATAATGATGGAAGAATTCTTTACATGATCAGAAATGCTCGATGAGTATTCTGGGTGTTGTAAGACAACCCAGATAAGAGTAAGTTGGTAATTGGTACAATTAGTAATATTGCTTTTACTAGTTGTCATATGGATTGCCATGCTATTGTTTGCTGCAGTACTTGGTTGTTGTGAGCTTGCGAGTACATTCAAAGTACTCACCTGGTGTATCAAGCCAGATGCAGGAGAAGCCGAGGCTGGAGGTCCTGATGGTCCGTACTAGGATGTGTCCACAGTAGTGTCCCTGTGGATGGAGTTGCCGCTGTGTTCCGCTACGCCGTAGAAGTACTTAGTAGTTTTGAGGCCCCTCTATGTTTCATAAATAATGTAGATACTACCGCAGCACTGTGCGTGCCTTTGGCCTCGCTATCATTGTAAGATATGTACTTGTAACCATATGCTATTCATAAACTCAGTTCAGTTATGTTCCAAGTTGTTGTGTGTTTCCAGAAGACATGAACTCTGGGCTGGAAACACTGGTAATCTGATTCTCTGAGCCGGGGTGCCACATCAACCCATGCTTGTGTGTATGAACCATGACTCCATTGTGCGGTTTTCAACGACACACCTATCGATGGGCCCATAGGGTCTGTAATATCTATTTGACTAACAATACCGTAACGCAAAAGACACGTGATGCACGTGCTGGGGTATGTCTAGTTTTCAGAGCCACGTGCATGCATGGCACATCATAGTGTTGTGCATTATGTATTTAAAAACCAGACCACACCCTTTTCCTATATATATTTGTCCACTTGCAAGCGATGTTCTTCTTCTATAGCCCCTCTCATCCGATCTTCGACGACGCTCCAAATCATGGGACCATGCAGTCTATATATCCCTCTTGACCGACACAAAAATGTGATGGTTTGACAAAATTATGGTATAAATTCTCTTGGTTCTCTTATGACAAGTCACGCATGGCTAAATGTGTGAGAAAGTTTGAATCAGATCATGTGTTCATAGGATCCCCTCCTTCGGTGTGTGAATCCGATTTGGTAAAGGTAGCAATGAGAGGCTATGTAGTAGTATATGGTGGGTTGTTCACTGAGTTATGTGTATATTATCCAAGACAACATAGTACCACACGTTGGGCCTGAAACCAATGGACCCTCTCGACTTATTAATCACCTCGTACTCCATCCATAGGTTGCAACTTGTTTCTGATTTTTGTAGGAAAAGTGTTGGCGATCATGTTTAGCGCTTCCCGACGGGGTGGGCTTTAGTGCGGTAGATACACAGTGGCATGGTGTACCAAGTCGCACCTGAATGGAGGGCTTGGGAACCGTGCATACATCATTTGGGGCCATAAAGGAAACTTTGGCTGCACTTCCTTGCGGGTTTAGTCTCAAATAGGCGATAAACCTGGACTAGAGTCTTGTGTGGTTAGTCAGGGCATGGCCAATTCCCACGCTAGTGCTTCCGTTTGAAGGTTGCCGAGATGCATGATGTGCATATGGTGATAACTGGTGAGAGTGTGTGTGAAGAAGTATACCCCTGCAGGTTTAATGATCTGTTCGAAGAGCCGCGTCCTCGGATATTAACTACTTAGAAGCTTATATAGTTCATAGACAACTTGAAATGGATACTCTAAAATGCGCAAGATAAGTGTGAGTGCTATGGATGGCCTTTCTCGTAGGGAGTCGGGAGCGGATCCATAGTGGTGTATTGATGTGGTGAATATGTGGACTCGTGTGCACCCTCTTACCCCAAATAAAGTACTTGTAGTCGTAGTACATGTTAGCCAAGAGTCAAAGATGGATTGTTGCAATAAACCGCATAGCCCCCTTGTTGATAATAATGCATATGTATATAGTTCTAATGTATGTATTGCTGAGTACCTTTGTAATCATGGTTACTTAATTATGTATTTGTAGAGGAGACCTTAGCCTCACTATGGGTTTCCACGCGGAGTTAGGCATTGGCGGATTAGCTTGGGAATCCCACATAGAGGTATGGATCCTTTGGTAGGGTCGTTGTATATTTTTGGGCTCCTCCAACCACTTTTAGTAGATGTATGTACTCAGACATATTGTGCTTCTCCTTGTTGCTTCTATTACTTGAGTGTTGTGTCATGTGACCCATGTTTGTAATATCACACTATGTGGACTCTTATGAGTCTCCAGTAAACACTTTGAGTCATATATTTATGTTGTGATAGCATGTTGTACCTATACATATCGTCCATATTGTGTGTATGTTTGAAATGCATTCGTATGTGTGGGATTCAACATCTAGTCATATGCCTATGGTAGCCTTCTTTACGTCGAAATGCCTCTTTGTGCTTCCGTTGGCCCCTAGTAGCTTGCTACTGCTTCGGACACATAGATTGACCAGCATGTATCCTTCTTTGCTGTTGTGTATGTCCCTACGAGGAAATGTTATGCAGTGTAATGGAGTTCATGTAGCTTACTATGACTCGTCTACACACGCTGACGACTGACACCTGCATTGGTGGATTATGTATGCATGTTCCTATATGGTTGTGCTAGTTTGGTATATAACTAGTCACGTAAACCCAAATTCTTTGACATATGATTGCTAACGACTTAGTCATATACGTGAACCAAAAGGTGCAAACGGTCTTGGCCAAGGTAAGGTGGCAGCCGTGGGAAGTACCATGCATTTGGCTGCAAATTGATATGATGTGTTACATGCTAGAATTGTATCACTTAGGATTGGGGTCTCGAGAGGGTTAGTATCAGAGCTTAGCTGTGTGTAGGATTACCAAGCCAAACTGGTCGATGTTGAGTCTATCAATTCTGTGGTTATATAAGGGAATTGATTGTGGAAGGGAACGTGAGATTTTTTTGCTCCTTTCCTTGGTTATTCTGAGTCACCCTCTTGTATTGTACGAGGTTAAGAAACTAGGCTTTCTGATCTATCTATCAGGATGACGAGTTACTATGCTATAGACTTATACGAAAGGTGTGGTATTCTTGGATCGGTATTTCCTTAGGAATTCAGTTGTCATGTTGTCAGTTTATGCAGGTGTCCTCATGTTCCATGACCATACATCCGCTATGTTGTTCGAGTTATCCAAGGTTTCTAAATAATCGGATGCGTTTGTAAATCCTTTCATCATGATTCTATGTCTTTTTAGCTGGATAAAGCACACCAATTTTTGTGCTAGGGTACTCTATTACCTTGACATATATATTGAAAGTGTTAGGAAACCATATTATCTTAGAGAACCACCCACTAGCCTAGATGTGTTCGGTGTTCGAGTAGATTCTGAATTGCTGGATCTTTGAGAAGATCGATTCTTGAAGATTTTTCCATTCCTTGTGTCTTTATGTTGGATGAAGGCCCCGAAGGAACATATGTCAAGATGAACATGATGCAATGAATTAACATCTTCAAGAAGGGCAATTGGATCATGAAGATCGTGTTTGTTTGTGCTCCCCCCCTGTCCTCTTACCTTATGCCTGAATCTCGGGACGATATTCTTGTTTAGTGGGGGTGAGTTGTCACAGCCCTATCTTAGTTATTGCCTGTCATTGCATAATCATTCATGCATCATGTTTAACTTTCAAATGGAACTTGAAATGGGGATTGATAAACCCTAGCACCCAATGAAATTTAAGTGGGTTCAAAGAAAATGTTTTTTAATGAATCCAAAATGGCCTTAAAAAGCTCATGATTTTTGAAAAGGCTGTAAACCTCTCCCAAAAATGATGTGCCCATTTATGGAATTTTTTTGATATTTGTTATAACTCCTTTGATAATTTAATTGGAGCCAATAAATGCTATATATAATTTGGATGATCCAATAATTTTGAAACTGTGCATGGGACTCTAGAGTAATTAAGAAAGTATCCATAAAAAGTTCAAGATTTATTTCAAATGATTTAGTATTTTATAAGTTAAAATAGATTAAATAAATGAGAAAACAATAAAAAAATAGAAAACACAAAGAGAAAGTGGACTTACTTGGCCGGCCCATCTGGTCCATGCCAGTCATCTCCTACCTCTCCTAGAAGGTAGAGGCAAGGAGGGCACGGTGCACGCGCACCGCCAGGCTGCCACACCACCAACGTGTGTGCCTCCTTAGGCCACGTCCTCATCGTGAATAGCCTCGTGGGAGCCCTCCCGATTGAGACCACCCTCTCATTCCTCTTCCCCACTCCTCTGCTCTCTCTCTCTTTCACTCGGACCCGATGGCGTCCGAGAGCGCCGTCGTGCACCGTTGCCTCCACGGCAACCCCCGAGCCTCCTCATCATGTCAAGAGGAGCCGCGATGTCGTCCTCGACCTCATCACCGAGCTACACAAGTCGGGAGCCCCCGCAGCTTCACCATCGAGCTCATCTTCATCCTCAGCTGTCGTGGATCGTCGTTGGCGATACGCTTAATGCAGTTCCTCCCCGGCCTTGACGCGCTGCTCCCCCAATTCGAAGTGAGCTTCTCCTCATTTCCCTCTCTCCGCATGGTTTTTTGCTCTCTCCAGCCGCACTGTCCAGCATAGCCGAGAGCTCCCATCCGCTGGCCATGTCGCTACTGTGGCTATGGGCACCGAAGCTCCCACCTTAGCACACCACCGAGCTCACAACGCTCGCAAACCCTTAGCTACCCCTAGCTCCTTCGTAGCTACACCATGGCGTCGATTCCAAAGAAGCTGAACTCCGGGTGCTGCTATCTCGGTTGCCACTGTTGACCCCGTCCACCCCGTGACAACGTCCACCTCTAATAGATGTGGATTGCTCCCCTATTTCATGCACGCTCTCTCGCGCATCGAATGCTGGCCAGCAAAGCATCTCCTATGCGGACACCGCCGCGGTCCTTGGTCACCGGTGTTTAAACACTCGTGGCTGACGTGGCAACCTCATTAGAGATAACCTCCCTAATCAACAAAAACAGAGGCCGACAGTGGGCCCCGCAGCAGTTCAAACCTCACTCAACACGGTAAATAACCCTGCTTAGTCTCGGGTCACTAACAGGTGGGCCCCACTTGTCAGGTTTGATCAGGACTGCCCTTGTTCATTCCTGACATCACTATGACTTAAATTTGATGCGGTAAATACTTTCTGGTATTTTAAATAATTGGAAATTCTAGAAAATCTTAATAACTTCTAAAATTCATAGAAATGAATCTGTAAGTCAAATGGAAATAATTTATATATGAAAAATGATGAGAAAAATCCAATGAATCTGTTTATGGCTTTCTCATGCATGATAGTGAAACTTATGTCCTCTATTAAGGACAAATTGTTTAAAAGAAATTTAAATAACCACATTTGATGTTTGAATTTGAATATTTGGTTCAAATCAAATTCATTTGATGTTGTTGCTAGAGGCATTAGCTCAGTCAATTGCATGTTGCGATGTCATGATCATGCATCACAGTGTTGCATTTACATGTAGTAAATGTTGTCCATTTCCTGTTTACCAATGTTTCTTCCCCCTTCGTAGACTTTGTTTCGATGATGAAATCCATATCAGTCATGAATAGCAGATTATCTTCAGAAATGTGAGGAAAGCAAGTTCCCTTAAGCACAATGATATAAACCCACTCTCTTGTTCATGCTCTCTTTTTGTACATTAGGACAATAACGACTCAACTATTATATGTTATCGATAGTTGAATCTATTCCTTTGTATGACCTGTCTTTGTCACAGTAAATAGTTGAAACCACTTAGCATGAGAGAAACGTATTGAGCCATATTGTGCTTGCTTACTGTGTGTGCTATGCATAGAATTGTGTCGAGTCTGATCCATCTGGGCGATAAATCAGAGTGGATGTGTTCTTGTCTTGCTGTGTCATAGCGAAGTGTGTGAATCTGATTTGGTAAAGGTAGCGATGATAGGCTATGTAGGAGTTCATGACAGGTTGTCTCATTGGGACTGTCCTTAAGAACTGAGTTCTCTATATGTTATCAAAGACAACATAGTACCACATGTTGGGCCCGAAACCAATGGACCCTCTCGGCTTATTAATCACCCTTACTCCATCCAGGAGTTGAAACTAGTTTCTTGTGCTTGTAGGAAACGTGTTGGTGGCCATGCTTAGCGCTGCCCGATGGGGTGGGCTTCAGTGCGGTAGATACACAATGGCACGGTGTACCAAGTGGCACCGGAACGTTGGGCTTGGGAACCCTACACACATTTTTTGGGGCCGTATTGGTAACTTCGGCCAAACTTCCTTGCGGGTCCAGTCTGAAATAGGCGATAAACCTGGACTAGAGTCTTGTGTGGTTAATGAGGTCGTGGCCGACGTACACGCCATTGCTTGCACTTGAAGGTTGCTGAGATGCATGACCTGCATATGGTGATAAGTGCTGAGAGCATGTGTGAAGAGGTATACTCCATCAGGGTTAATGATGTGTTCGAATAGTCGCCTCCTCGGATATGGACTACTCGGAAAGCTTATATGGTTAATAGACAACTTGAAATGGATACTCTAAAATGCACAAGATAAGTGTGAGTGCTATGGATGGCCATCTCATAAGGAGAGGGGAGCAGATACATATTGGTGTATTGATGTGCTGAATATGTGGACTCGTGTATGCCCTCTTACCCCAAACAATGTACTTGTAGGCATAGTACTGGTTAGGAAAGTGTGAAAGTTGGCTTGGTGTAATAAACCCCACATCTCCCTTGTTGATAATGATGCATATGTAGATAGTTTTGATGTAAGTCTGCTTGAGTACCTTTGTACTCACAATTTCTTAATTATGTTTTTGCAAAGGGGACCTTAGTCTCACTATTGGTTTCTACACGAAGTTCAACGTTGAAGTATTAGCTTGGGGATCCCAAACAGAGGTTTGTCTCCTTTAGTAGGTTTGTTGTAGATTTTCAGGCTCCTCCAGCCACTTTCAGTAGATGTTTGTACTTAGACACATTGCGCTTCTACTTATTGCTTGTATGACTTGACTGTTGGGTCGTGTGACTCCTATTTGTAATATCACAATGTCCTCTTGTGAGTCTCTAATAAACACTTTGAGTCATAGAGTTATGTTGTGATGTGATACCTGTGATCTGCGTTGGGTTTTCCGAAGAGGAACAGGTAATTGGAGAAAAATATGGGTAAGTATTTCCCTCAGTTAAGAAACCAATGCTCATCAATAGGAATATCAGTCCTCAACCGTGTTCAGCGGCTCCACACAAAACAACAAACAACATGCACCCAACATAGTGCACCCAATGCGGGCATGAGTGCTGTCAGTCCCCTTGATCTCATGAGGTGTGTAGATAATTCTAGATAATTGTAAATTGCATAATAAAATAAAAGACAAATAAAGGTAGCCAGGTGAAGATAAGTTTTGTAAATATATAAGGGAATAGAACCGGGGGCCATAGTGTTCCCTAATGGCATCTCTCATGAAAGCAACATACGATGGGTAACAAACTACTTTTGGGCAATTGACACAAAAGCAGATAGTTATGCGATGTTCATGCGAATGATCATGTGTATATAGGCATCACGTCCATAAGAAAATAGGCCGACTGCTCCCTGCACCTACTACTATTACTCCACTTCAATAGCGCTTCGAAGCTTGCCTCTCTTTAAGTTCTTGACAAAAAGAGTAATGCTTGGAGAGTGATGACATGATGTAGACAAAGTAAACTCAATTAATATGAATAAACCCCAGCATTTTATCCTTAGTAGCAACAACATAAACACGTATCTTGTCCCCTTCTATCACTGCAATATAGAAACCCGTCAGGTTGAACCCACTACAACGGGCCCCTCTCACTGAAGAACTATCAATCTACTTGGCCAAAGCAATTCAATAGATCGAAGAGAGTTATGAATCTATGATGCTCATGGAGTTAAGAATAATAATAATAAGAGGTGACTCAAATACTTTTCATGAATAATATGAACATAAATCCATAATTGATCGGATCCCAACAAACACACCATACAAAAATATTACAACGGATGGATTAAACTGAAGATTCGATGATCATTGTATTGAAGATCAAGAGAGAGTTATCCATCTAGGTACTAGCTAGGATTCATAGGACTGTGGTGAACTACTCACATCATCATGATGACAGTAAAGTTGATGAAGAGATTGTAACAGCCCAAGCGCACCCTTTGCCGTATTTGTAATGCATTTCATGTTGGAACAATCCATGTGTTGGGTTAGTAAAGTTTGTGCTTCATGACTCTTATCTTTCATCATTGCATCATGGCATCATAACCATCATTGCATTTGTTGTATCACGCGTGTTGAAGTGCTATGTTGTTGTGTGTGATGTGTGCTTGCAAGTGCTGTGAATTGGTCCTATGTCAAATCCTTTTCAAACTATGTAAAAACCCCTTTCACAAACTATGCAAAAACCCCTCTTTATTCCAATTTGAGTTGTGTGTGGTTTGTAACTTGCTCTATGAAATTATTAAAAATGTTCCATAGCACCCATATATTTAGTAGGGAATTTTAAAAATATACTTCGTAATATGTGGTGGTTTTCTTCAGTTTTGGTTTTTGCAAAACAACCCCTTTAATAACTATTTTGGCAATTTACTTTCCTTCTCGTGAAAATGCCAAACTATTTTTAATAAATAGGGCTTATTTTCTAAGTGCCCACCTATGTTATTTTCACTCAACTCTTTCTAAAAACCACTGGTTTAATTTTCGTTTGTTGTTGCTTCTAATAAGTTAGGGAAACGTTACTTTTCAACCGACGAATCCTGCTTTTGCGTCCACCGTATCCTTTGTTCGTCACGTGGCCGGGCGGACGAGCCGTGACCCGTTTCCTGAAACAACTCCATTGTTTCAGGACGTTGTTCCTGCAACTTGGAAGTAGTTGCAGAACAAGGGACCCAGGCATGGCGACGACGGCTTCCACGGGAAGAGCTCGCCGGCCGCCCCGCCGCCGGCCGCCTCGTCGCCTAGAGCTCGCCGGCCGCCCCGCCGGCCGTCCCGCCGCCTAGAGCTCGCCGACCGCCCCGCCGGCCGCCCCGCCGCCTAGACCTCGCCGCCCGCCCCGCCCCGCTGCCAAGAGCTCGCCGGCCACCCCGCCGGCCGCCCCGCCGCCAAGAGCTCGCCGGCCGCCCCGCCCCGCCGCCAAGAGCTCGTCGGCCGCCCCGCCGGCCGCCCCGCCGCCTAGAGCTCGCCGGCCGCTCCGCCCCGCAGCCAAGATTTTCCCTGCTCGCTAGGTAGTGGTTCTGCAACTAGACCTTTGTTGCAAAAATTCCTGAAACATGACCTTTGTTGCAAAAAATTCTCCCGCAAAAACGAAGAAAAAAATCCTGCAACAAGCAAATTGTTTCTGAAACTCGACCGTTGTTTCAGGAATTAACAGATCCAAAGTTTATTTCTTGCAACAAAGCGAACGTTTCCGCAACTCGAGCGTCGTTTCAGAACCATGCGGCGGGGATGCAGGGCGTTAGATCGCCATCCGATGGCTAGCTAGGTGACGGATAATTTTTAGAAATCATCCGGCGGATGCGTAGCGTTCCCCTTTTAATAAATGGAACAACCCCTTTTAATTTTCATCCTCCACGGTACGGCACGCATCCGTCGTTGCCACGTCGTGTCCTGGCGATTTGACGACCTGAACATGCCCCGTCGTCGGCACCTCTCCATTTTTCGCCCCCTCGTCCCGCTAGCGCCGTTGGGTCGAACTTCCCGCATCACCGTCGCCATGGCCAGGTCAAAGGCAAGCTCGCCGTCGGTCTAGCACGTCCCCGTCGTCCCAGACTGGTCACGAAGCTCTACCGCCCCTGGTCGGCGCCATTTTCGCCGAGAAGACGAGACGAGGGCGTCATATCCTCCGTGCCCGTCGTCCCCGTCGTTTTCGGCGGCTCGGGAGGAGATGCTGGAGGTGCCGCGGCATCGTCCCCATCGTCCCCGGCCAACGTCGAGCGCACCTTCACCCCCCTCCAGTTGTGAGCCCACTCGCATCCCTCTCGCCTTCTCTGTCCATCGCCGTCGCCGTCGCTATCACTAGCTCATCTCTATCGCGGCCATGGAGCGTAGTTGTAGTTGTAGGTGCAGGTTCAGAGATCCCACGCATGTATCACCTTGTGAAGCCCCGCACGCGCGCGCACCCTCTTTCCCGCGAGCGCATGCACAGACCCATGCATTGAAATAGTATGGGCACAGTCCTGTGTCTCATGGCTCGCCGTAGGGCAGAGGAAAGCTGGCATTTTTCTGATGTTAGCTAGCGTGGCGCCCCTGTGAAGTCTACCTACCATAGCCCGGATTTTTTCACTGTTTTGATCCTCGGGGTGCAAGTTAATCATGTAACAAACTCGTTTGGAAAGAATTTCACGTTTTGACCCTTTCGGAAACGCCATAGGCCGTGGCGTTGCAGGCCTTATGCAAAACGCCAGTCTACTGGACGTTGCAGGCCTCATGTGCAACACCAGTCTACTGGACATTGCAGGCCTTAACAAAAACGCCACCCCACTAAGCATGGCATTTCTTACCTGCGAAGAAGCACGTGGAGTAGGGTGCAGCCAATAGAAAAGCTAGGCCAGTTAGGCAGGTATAGGCTAAGCTAGCTAGCTGGGTGTGCATTGCATGTGTAGCTAGTTCCTAGGGCAGCATGCATGCATGACAAGATGCTGTTGGGGGGGGGGATGCACCCTGTGCGATAGCATAGGCGCACGTCCATCTCTATGTCTTGAAGACATACCCAGCAAAAAATAATTAAAAATATATAATACATGAGTAAAGTGCACGTACCATGCATGAAGCATTAATAGTTGATTTTATCTTTCTTGTTTAAAGAGGGCATTAAGTGTCGATATCATGCAATGGTTCTTTCCTAATGAAAGGGTCCACATTAAACCATTGGTTCTAGTACTAATACAAGTGCACACATCTTAGTGTAATCTAACGGTTTATAAGCAAGGTGCCCAAGCACCTAGGTGAATCTTCTTGTGTTTTCTTTGCTGAAAGTTTTCTTCGTGGTAATTTTCATATGAGCGTAGAAGATGGACGTGCGCCTATGCTATCGCTATGCATGCACAGCATAGGGTGCACCATCGTGCATGCATGCTGCTCTAGTCTCTAGTGTGTGCCAGGTAAAACACCTACTACTAGTCTCTAGTCGAACAGCACAGGGTGCATGCCCCCCCCCTCGAACAGCATCTTGTCATGCATGCATGCTGCCCTAGGAACTAGCTACACATGCAATGCACACCCAGCTAGCTAGCTTAGCTAGCTATACCTGCCTAACTGGCCTAGCTTTTCTATTGGCTGCACCCTACTGCACGTGCTTCTTCGCAGGTAAGAAACGCCATGCTTAGTGGCGTTTGACGCCTGTCTAGAAACGCCAGTAGGGGTGGCGTTTTTGTTAAGGTCTGCAACGTCCGGTAGACTGGCGTTGCACATGAGGCTTGCAACGTCCAGTAGACTGGCGTTTTGCATAAGGCCTGCAACGCCACGGCCTATGGCGTTTCCAAAAGGGTCAAAACGTGAAATTCTTTCCAAACGAGTTCGTTACATGATTAACTTGCACCCATAGGATCAAAACAGTGAAAAACTCCCCATAGCCCAGTGGTAGAAGTGAAGCGCCACAATCCTCAGGTCGTTGGTTCGAAATGCGTAGCATTTTTTTTGTTTTGGTGTTTATTTTATGATTTTGTTTTCTTTTAGATTCCTTGCTAGATTAGGAATAAGTTTAAATATGGACATGACGAGATTTGGCGGTGGCCAAATTGGACAACTTTTGACTTATAAGTCATTTGATGATTTGTGTGAATCTGTTTTGTCAACCCCCTAGGACGCCCCCCACCCCACATGATCAAATTAAACCCCCCCTTTTCCCCTTGTCCCAAGCACACTCCCAATGCGAGGTGGGCCTAGCATTTTTTTGTTTTTTGTTTTGATGTTTATTTTATGATTTTGTTTTCTTTTATATTCCTTGTTAGATTAGGAATAGTTCCAAATATGGACATGGCCAGATTTGACGGTGGCCAAATGGACAACTTTTGACTTATAAGTCATTTGATGATTTTTGTGAATCTGCTTTGTCAACCCCCTAGGGCGGGCCCCTGGTGCCAATGCGAGGTGGGCCTAGCATTTTTTTTGTTGTGATTTTCATTTTATGATTTTTATTATATTAAACCCCCCTTTTTCCCCTTGTCCCATGCACACTGCCAGTGGCCCCGTGGGCCCACATGTCAACCCCCTAGGACGGGCCCCTCATGCCAATGCGAGGTGGGCCTAGCATTTTTTTTGTTTTTTTATTGTGATGATTATTTTATAATTTTGTTTTCTTTTAGATTCCTTGTTAGATTAGGAATAAGTCGAAATATGGACATGGCGAGATTTGGCAGTGGCCAAATAGGACAACTTTTGACTTATAAATGATTTGATGATTTTTGTGAATCTGCTTTGTGTATTTTTTCTCATAGAAATATAGTAGTGTGATATATGGATTTGGGGTAGAAAAGTACAATGAGACCATTGGTGGCTTTCTTTCTGCCATTTGAGAACGTTTGCAAAAATGATATTTTAGGATGAGGTGTCATTTTGTGGTTTTCGTATAATTTAATTCTTGCATGATATGATGAACTTGTCACCATGAAAGTGCTAGTGCTTTGTGGGTGATAGACCCTGGTATTTTTCCTTGCTAAGTTAAGATTGTAGTTTAGTGGGTTTCTTGATGTACAAGTGCTAAGAAAATGTTGCTGTTTGACATGGTCTAATATTTCCAAGTATAGAAACTGTTATTTTATTGCCATGTTGTGTTGATGATTCCCATGCATATATTGTTCATTTGTGTTTGATCCAATGCCATGAATTGTTGTGTTGGTCAACCTTTGTCAATTGGTGCCTTCACCTTGCCAAATAGGTTTTGCATATTAGTTGCATTTCCTACCAAAGTTGCTATGATGTTATAAACTGCTACTATTCTCTTAGTGAAAGATGACCAAGTCTCGAAATCTGTAGTTATTTTCATGCCATATTTAGGGGATGCTACCAAGTGATCTTTGACGTTTCAGCTCATGCTCAGTGCTAGTGATTTATATTAGATATTGCCCTCTATCACCCTGTTAAAAATTCATGCCATGAAACTTGCTGTATAGTAGAGTTTTGTTGCTGTCAATATGTCAACAGATTAAAAACTGCAAGTGCAAAATGAGATTTTCACCAAGTCCCAATCTGTAATATTTCTTGCCATGTCGAGAGCTTGATTGCCATTGTTTCATGAACCAACCAATGTTGCTGCTAGTTAGGTATTGTTGTGCTCCTAGATGGCTTCATGTTCATCTCTTGGTTGGACCCATTGAGTGGATGTAGTTGCTAGTTTTCTCTTGACCAAAGTTGTATGTTGTTGTTAGTGGACAGATTAGTTTTTGTTTTGTTTTGTGCTTTGAGTGAGTTGTGCTTTGTTGTTTTGCATGTATTTTGGGTATAATGCACCTAGAATTTTGTGCCTTGTCCATTGTCATACTTGGAATGCCAAGAAAATGTCCATAGCTTCCTCTCTAATGTTGGTTAGTCATTGTTGCATTTTGTACCTTGTTTTGTGATTTCTGAGATATCCTTAGCTCGGTTTGCGACGATCTTCATATGTTTTTGCACCGTTTTCTCATGATGCATCCATTTCTGCCATTTTCATCCATGTTCAAATTAATAAACTAGAGGTTATCTCCATAATTCTAACAACTTAATAAATGCATTAGAAACTTGACTAGTTAGCATTGCCATGCTCCTTTCATAACCACACTCATGCATCATGTCGTTTGAAGCATTGTACCTTGCCGTATGTTCATTGGATGTGTATTTTATTTGGGTAGCAACAGGAGCTGAGAACGAGGGCGAGGACCACGCTTAGTACATTCCTGAAGAGCAAGATGATTGTGACATTGATACCGTCTCTAATTTTTGTGTGGTTAGATGACTCGTTTCCATCGCTATTTTATCGCTGCCTTCCACCTGAATATAAATAGCTTCCAAACATTGACATGAAAGCCTCTAACCCCTCCACCACCTAGCAAATATTGATTGGCTAAGATAGCGCTTGCTCAACCCTCTTATAGCATAGCTAGATGTAGGTGCAGGCTGATCCATGTGTTAGCATGGGGTTTTGAATACCATCTACTTACTGCTATTTAATTTAATCCACATATATGCTTGGTAAAAGGCAGAAGGCTTGGCCTTTTGATGGGTGTTTTGTTCCGCATTTGCCACCTTATTTTCGGCTACGAGTGTTAAGTTCCATATGAAGAACTCCTAACACACTTGGGGTTGTTATGGGGACCCTGTCGTGGGTATAAGTCTGACAATAGATGTGTAGGGTACGAAAGGATGGGCAGAGCCTTAGCTACGGCGAGGTTGTATGAGTTCAGGCCCCTCTACGGTGGAGGTAAAAGCCATACGTCTCAGTGCTCTTGGGAGCTTAGTGTCGAGTGGAATATAGGATTACAGTAAATGCCAACCCCTGCACCAGTGGGGAAGGGCGGCTTATATAGAGTGCGCTACCCTCCACAACGGCCCGGTGGACAGGGGTAGAATAGTGGCGAATAAATGCCTACGTTACAGGTAACGTATGCCTTAAATGCTAATAATGGTGTATGAAAATGTATGACCGTTGCCCTCCTGGGAGGTTACGATGTACAAAGTGGAATTCAGTCGGTACGTTAGATATGCTCCGAATGCTCGTCACCGACTGGATGATGGGGGAGTCCTTAGTTCAGTTGGAACTGTCTAAGGGACTTGTCCTCTATGAAGGGTAGTCCTTGGGTAGGACCTATAGGGCAGGCCTATGACCCTACCCTAGGACTGTAACCCCATCATTAGTCCCCGAATGGATCGGGGTTGGAACGACGAAGTGATGCCTGGAGTACGGATCCGACTGGTATGGATGTGACTTTGGCGTTGTTTGCCTCGATCCATTTTATCCTTTCGACCAGTGATCCGAGTGAATATACCAGTGAAACGAACCGTCAGGGACCGAGTGCTTCCACGGAATCTTTCGATGTGACCGGTCCAACTGACAACGGCGGATTTACCGGGATCCTCAAATTTAGGTTGTCGCACGCTCAGCGGGGATGACGACATCGCCATCGAGTAGTTTCTGCCGCCTCGATTACCGCGCCGTTATCTTATCCACTAACATCGCAGCAGCCAGTCGGGGGATAAGATTTCGGGGCCACCTGTTAGTGACTCAGTCGGAAGCATATTTAAGTCTCTCCGGCGGGGGTTTCTTGTTGCGTTGCCCTTGTTACTCGCATTCACCTCGCTTCTCCCGTAGCTCCTTACACGCTCCAAGCCTCCACCTTCCTCTCCTCCTCGCCGGATCTGTTGCCTTCACCATGACGAAGGGACAGACCAGCAAACTTGACTCTCTGAAGAAGAAGAAGAAGAAGGGGGCGGCCCCTGCTCAGCGGCGACAGCGGGCACTGCCGACGGGTTGGATCCAGGGGGATTTCCTCCCTTCCACGGTGACGGCAGACGATTTGCTGGAGCTAGTGGAGCACGACATGATCACCAACAAGTCGTGGAGGCTGCCGGCGGAGGGCGAGACAGAGCTGGCGCCGCAGGAGGAGGAGCGCGTCCTGCTGCTCAGCCACGTGTTCAGGGGCATCTCCTTGCCTCCCCACCCCTTTTTCAGAGGTATTATGAATCACTTCGGGGCGCAGCTCCATCATTTCCCTCCGAACGCGATAGCCCATCTTGCCGCATTCGTCACCCTTTACGAGTGCTTTATTGGATGTCCCCCCCATTGGGGGCTCTTTAAGTACATCTTCTCCTCTAGGTCCCAGACTGTAAAAAAGCTTAGCCAGTTGGACGATAAAACCCATCTCCTCCAGCTCTGCGGGGGCTTAGGCTTCCAGCAGAAAACGAAGAGTAGCTACCCCCTCTCCAGTTGTCCGAGTTAGTTAGGAACTGGCAGTCGACCTGGTTATATTGCCAGGACATCGCTTGTCCGAATGCCGCGACTAGGTTGCCACCCTTTAGCCTAGACCGTCCGCCCCCTCCCAGGCAGCTTGCGCTCTCAAAGGTGGAAAAGATCCAGATCCAACCTCTGGTCTACGCGCTGATAGCTGTCGTCCGCAAGGGAGTCACCGACACAGATTTGCTGGAGACTTTTCTGGGTCGGCGCATCCAGCCGCTGCAAGCCCGACACCACGCCATGTGGCACTACACGGGGCCCGAGGATTCCACTCGGACTCATCCAGAATGCGTGACCGGGGAGGTTCTGACAGCGTGGGTCCGCGGCATCACAGGCGCATGCGACAACCCCAGAGGAGCCCGGCGCGTGAAGCCCTTCCGCGCCGATAATCCTCCTCCGAATGAGGTGAGCACCTCTTGTCGAGTGCTTTCAATCTTCTTAGATTTATCGCTTTTCTTGTACCACCGCCTGACGTTTGATGTTGCCGACTGTGGTTTGTGCAGGAGTGGACCAACTGGTATTCTCCCGTCTCGAACGGGAATCCAGCCGAGGAAGAGGAGGGCAGCCAGGAGGGCAGCGTGGATAGCGCCGAGTACGTCTACGACAGTGGGGAGACGGAGGAGGAGACTCAAGAGGAGGAGGGGGAGGTTGGGGAGTAGAGCTCGCCACCTCCACCATCAGAACCTTGAACTAAGCGCCGTCACGAACCTGCGGCTCCGCCGGCTCCTCCAGCGGCCCCGAGTGCTCCGCCAGCCTCTCCCGTGGCTCCGAGTGCTCGGACCGGGAAGAGGACTAGGGACGCTGCTGCCGAGCCCACGGATCAGCCGCCCAAGTTGGCAAAACCTAGCGGGCCCAAGCCTCAGAAAGCTTTGCCACGGATGAGGATCGCTGTTCCAGTCGCCTCAGCGTAAGTGTCTTGTTCTCCCATCTTGCTTCAGTATCTAGTTGAACTCATGCTTATCCGTCGAGTGGATTTTTTCTCGACAGAGCTGCTACCTCCGCCACCTCTCTATCGCGCCAAGGTGATGATCCCATGGACACGGATAACGCTGCCACATCCCAGCAAGATACGCTGTCACGACTCCGAGAGTTTGTATTATTGTTTCGCGAGTGCTATCTTTAATCTTGCCCTTTTTCTGTAATTTCATGTTGTTCAGTCGGGCTTCCTTCGGAGGTGATTCAGCTGGAGGACGATGACCAAAGGGGGTCAGGGCCAGCTTTGGCGCATGTCCTTGAGGTTGTCCCATCTGCTGCTGCTCCCACCATGGACGTGCCGCCGACCGAGACGGTGCCGCCGACTGAGACGGTGCCCCTCACGGCGGAACCGACTGGAGCGGAACTTCGGATGCCCAAGGAGTCTTCTGTCGTGCCGGGTCCGTCGACCGTCCAGTACGACGCCCGACACCTCCCGGAAGACCAAGTGGGGGCCGCCAAGGAGGCCATGGTGCAGGTGGAGCTGATGGTGGGTGACGCCAAGGGAGCGTATGACTCCATCACGTCTTTGTATAAGAGAAGCTTGGAACTCCGGGACGTATGATGGTGGGTGACGCCAAGGGAGCGTATGACGCTAGTAAGTGTTTACTTTCCTCTTGTGACCCACTAGGGGTTTAAGTGATATACTCGGATACGGTAGGATTAGTTTGCAGTGGGTTCACTCCGAGTGAACCCAGTGGGTGTAGTCCCCGAGACTTCTGTCGAGTGCTTGCACCGGCAGTTGTCTTTATATGCATTTTCCGTGACCTGATCAGATCAGAGTTGATCTGCCCGAATGGTACCAGTGGGGGCACTCCAAGTGCACCCACTCGGTGTAGTCCCTGAGAGTAGTGTTACTCAGGTCGGGTAATAGTAGTCTCATAGGCTTGTCTGTTTGTCATGTAGCTCAATAGGGCCGGCCTGTTCGAGCTTCATGCCAGTGGGGTCACTCTTAGTGAACCCACTCGGTGTAGTCCCCGAGACCGCTGTCGATTGCTTGCATCGGCAGGGGTCTGAAGAACTTTGGGCTTTGTTTGTTTTCCTTGTTGAATGTGTCTGATCTTCCCTTTGCGCTGATTTGGCAGAAGACTTGCGAAATGGGATCCGCGTACGATGCTCTGAAGGCTGAAAAGATTGAGCTTGCTGTGGAATTGGAGGCGGCTGTGAATGACTTGGCTGGTGTGAAGGGGGCTCTTGCTGACCGAGAGAAGTCTTTGGAGGAGTCCCGGGAGACCAACAAGGCATTGGTGGCCGAAATTGAGAAAATGGACAGGCAAAGAACTGAACTGATGGGTCAGATGAAGTTGATGAACAATGGTGCATGGCGCAGGAGAAGTACGTCAGCGACTGGGCAGGGAAGATGATTGCACTGCTTGGTGGTAAGCTTTTTGCCGAGTGCTTCTTGTCTTTGGAGTTTATTCTGCGCTTACTTTCTCCTTGTCTTTTCTTGGCAGATTTTTGTCTGGACGCTGAGGCTGAAGCAGCCGACATTGAACGGTCGGTTGTTCCGAACGTTCCACTCGGCGATGAAGCCAACCGGGACATGCTCCGAGCGCATATTCACCTTGGCAGAGTGGGAACTTTCATTGGCCGCCTGAGAGAAGTCATCGGCCGGATCAACAAGGAGCTGTGGCCCGAAGACGATTCCCGGCAAGAAATAGAAGGGTTGATGACTCGGCTGGAGGACGTCCCGAACAGAGTGCAGGCATGGAAGAAGTCTGCCGCTCGTTGTGGTGCGGACGTGGCGCTATCGCTGGTCCGAGTGCATTGCAAGGAAGCTCGCGAAGAAAAGCTGAAGGCGTTGCAGGTGGCCAACACCAAGAAGCTTCGATTCGAAGATTTCATGGAGACCTTCATCGACACAGCCACTCGCATCGCAGACGGTATCGACCTTGACACCTTTGTGGATGCTTGAAAAACTTTATGGTGAACGCACTTTTGCCTCGGAATGCCGAGTGTTATCTGTATCAAACTTTGGCCACTGCTGTTGGCCGTCACATTCGTGGTTCGGTGTGGATAAGCTTGATCCACACCGAGCCGACTGATCGTAGATCCAACTTTGAATTCAAATCGAATATTTTGCTCTTCTTTCGCCAAGTTTTTTTTGACACGATTTTGGCTCGTGGTTTTTGTTTGGCGGTTCTTGGTGAAGCCAATGGCAAACATGCGGAGCATGTAATTGTCACTTGTCTTCACATCCACATGAGCCTCAATAAGGGTTTGCTAAGCTCCGAGTGGATCTCGAGGATACACTCAAAGGAAGCTTTTTACTTAGGCGATTCTCGATCGCAGCTAAGTCCCCAAGTGTGACTTTTCGTGCGCACTCGGAGTGAGTTGATACTCATGTAGTTGTCAGTTGTCTTCACTTCCACATGAGCCTCAATGAGGGTCTGCTAAGCCTCCAAGTGGATCTTGAGGATACACTCGAAGGAAGCTTTTTACTTAGGCGATTCTGGATCGCAGCTAAGTCTCCGAGTGCGGCTTTTCGTGCGCACTCGGAGCGAGTTTGTACTTAGGCGATTCTGAGTCGCAGCTAAGTCCCCGAGTACGACTTCTAGTGCGCACTCGGAGCGATTTTGTACTTAGGCGTTTCTGGGTCGCAGCTAAGTCTCCGAGTGCAGCTTTTAGTGCGCACTCGGAGCGAGTTTGTACTTAGGAGATTCTGGGTCGCAGCTAAGTCCCCGAGTGCGGCTTTTAGTGCGCACTCGGAGCGAGTTTGTACTTAGGCGATTCTGGGTCGCAGCTAAGCCCCCGAGTGCGGCTTTTAGTGCGCACTCGGAGCGAGTTTGTACTTAGGCGATTCAGGGTCGCAGCTAAGTCCCCGAGTGCGACTTTTAGTGCACACCCGGAGCGAGTTTGTACTTAGGCGATTCTGGGTCGTAGCTAAGTCCCCGAGTGCGGCTTTTGGTGCGCACTCGGAGCGAGTTTGTACTTAGGCAATTCTGGGTCGCAGCTAAGTCCCCGAGTGCGGCTTTTGGTGCGCACTCGGAGCAAGTTTGTACTTAGGCGATTCTGGGTCGCAGCTAAGTCCCCGAGTGCGACTTTGAGTGCGCACTCGTTGCGAATTTTTTAGACCGGAGTCTGCGAACGCGGAAGAATTTTGAACCTGCAAGAAATCAATCTGCTTTTATTCTTCAATGATACTTGTTCTTTACATTGCCCCCGTCGGCGGTCACGTGTAGAAGCGCTTCAGGAGATCTCCGTTCCATGCTCGCGGCTCGTCCGTTTCTTTGTCGAGGTTGTAGAGTCGATATGCTGCGTGGTTCAGCACCTTAGAGATGATGAAGGGTCCTTCCCAGGCGGGAGCCAACTTGTGAGGCCTCTGCTGGTCTACTCGGAGCACCAGGTCGCCTGCTTGGAATGTGCGACTCCTGACGTGCCGCGCGTGCAATCGCCGCAGATCTTGTTGATAAATTGTTGAGCGAGTCAGTGCCATCTCGCGCTCTTCATCTAGTAGATCCATTCCGTCTTGCCTGGCTTGCTCTGCTTCGGCTTCGGAGAAGAGTTCGACTCGTGGGGAGTTGTGAAGCAAATCACTCGGAAGGACTGCCTCGGCTCCATAAACGAGGAAGAATGGGGATCGCCCTGTAGATCTATTCGGAGTTGTGTGGAGGCCCCACAACACCGAAGGAAGCTCGGTGACCCATGTGCCAGCGGCATGTCCAACTTCTCGCAGGAGTAAAGGCTTCAACCCTTGAAGAATAAGTCCATTCGCCTGCTCTGCTTGCCCGTTTGTTTGGGGGTGCGCCACAGATGCAAAATCCACTCGGATACCTTGGCCTGTGCAAAAACCTTTGAATCTGTCCGAGTAAAAGTTTGTGCCATTGTCAGTGATTATGCTGTGCGGAACCCCGAATCTGGCGATGATGTCTCTGACAAATTTGATGGTCGTAAAGGCGTCGAGCTTCTTGATGGGCTTGGCTTCAATCCACTTGGTGAACTTGTCGACTGCTACCAACAGATGAGTGAATCCCCCTTGGCCTGTTCTGAATGGTCCGACTGTATCTAATCCCCACACGATGAACGGCCAAACAAGAGGGATTGTGTTCAGTGCAGATGTTGGCTTGTGGGACTTGTTCGAATAGAACTGACAGCCTTCGCATCGGTCGACCATATCTTTTGCCATTTCATTCGCCTCCAACCAGAAGAAACCAGCTCTGAATGCTTTGGCAATGATTGCTCTCCAGGAGGCATGATGGCCGCAAGTTCCCGAGTGGATTTCTTCCAGGATTAACTGTCCCTCGTCAGGGGAGATGCACCGCTGAAGGATGCCTGAAACACTTTCCTTGTACAACTGGCCATCAATGACGGTGAAGGACTTCGACCTGCGGACGATCTGCCTCGCTTGGACTTCGTCTTCTGGTAATTCTTGCCTCAGGATATACGCAATGAACGGCACAGTCCAATCGGGGATGAGAGCAAGAATCTCCATGGTCAAATCAACCACAGCGGGGACCTCGACTTCAGTCGGATCTGTTGAGCTCTTCAGTTGTAATGGTTCCTCTGTGAAAGGATCTTCTTTTACTGAGGGAAGGTGTAGGTGCTTGAGGCAGACATCACTCGGGACCGGTCTCCGAGTGGATCGAAGTTTCGCCAATTCATCAGCTGCTTGGTTTTTCAGTCGCGGAACATGGTGGAGTTCCAGACCTTCAAACTTCTTCTCGAGCTTCCTTACTGCCTTGCAGTATGTAGTCATGGTGGGGTTCCTGACATCCCACTCCTTCATCACTTGATTAACCACCAAATCTGAATCGCCATAGACCATCAGGCGACGGACGCTGAGTGTGATGGCCATGCGCAATCCATAAAGGAGAGCTTCATACTCTGCCTCATTGTTGGAAGAATCGAAATGTATCTGCAACACATACTTAAGTTTATCACCTTTTGGCGATATGATCACTACACCAGCGCCGGAGCCATTCAACATCTTGGACCCATCGAAGAACATAGTCCAATGAGCCGAGTAGATGTGAGTCGGTTGCTGTTGTTCTACCCATTCTTCTATGAATTCGGCCAGAGCTTGAGACTTTATAGCCTTCTTGGCTTCGAACTTGATGTCGCAGTATAACATCTCCACAGCCCACTTCGTCACTCGGCCTCATGCGTCTCGATTGTGGAGGATTTCCGACAACGGAGCATCAGAAATGACACACACCGAGTGGTCTTGGAAATAATGAGCCACCTTCTTTGCAGTCATGTAGATCCCATAAATGAGCTTTTGATAATGGGGATACCTCTGCTTGGAAGGAGTCAGGACTTCGGAGACATAATATACTGGCCGCTGAACCTTGTACGCTTTGCCTTCTTCTTCGCATTCGACTGTGAGAACAGTGTTGACGACTTGATTTGTAGCCGCAATGTACAGAAGAAGGGGTTCTTTACTGAGCGGGGCACTAAGAACCGGCTGGGTGGAAAGCAGGGCTTTGAGGTCGTCGAATGCAATTTGGGCTTCGTCTGTCCACTCGAAAGTATCTGATTTCTTCATGAGTCGGTACAGAGGTAACGCCTTCTCGCCGAGTCGAGCGATAAACCTGCTCAAAGCCGCTAGGCAACCTGTGAGCCTTTGAACATCATGTATTCTGATCGGCCGCTCCATTCGGACGATGGTCCCGATCTTTTTCGGGTTGACATCGATCCCTCGTTCGGAAACGAAGAAACCGAGTAACTTTCCGCTGGGAACACCGAATGAACATTTGGCAGGGTTGAGCTTGATATCGTACCTACGAAGGTTGGCGAATGTTGCTACCAAGTTAGTCAACAGGTCGGAACCTTTGTGTGACTTGACTACGATATCGTCCATATATGCCTCCACATTTCGACCGATCTGGTCAAGGAGGCATTTTTGGATCATGCGCATAAAAGTTGCTCCTGCATTCTTCAAACCGAATGGCATAGTGATGTAGCAGAAACACCCGAATGGGGTGATGAAGGCTGTTTTTAATTCATCCGGACCATACAGACAGATCTGATGATAGCCCGAATAGGCATCAAGGATTGATAAACGCTCGTAGTCCGCAGTCGAATCAACAATTTGATCAATGCGGGGGAGCGGGAAATGATCTTTCGGCCAGACCTTATTGAGATGCTTGAAGTCGATGCACATACGGAGAGACTTGTCCTTCTTGGGCACAATGACAACATTGGCGAGCCACTCGGAGTGGTGTACCTCGCGAATGAAGTTGGCTGCCAAAAGTTTAGCCACCTCCTCTCCGATTGCCTTCCTTTTGTGCGCGGCGGACCGACGCAGGCGTTCTCGAACGGGCCGAGCAGCAGGATCCACATGCAGTCGGTGCTCAGCCAACTCCCTGGGTACACCTGGCATGTCAGCGGGCTTCGATGCGAAAATGTCCCAGTTCTCATGGAGGAATTGGATGAGCTCGGCTTCCTATTTTGGATCAAGGGTGGTGGACATGTTCGTCGGGGCGGCGGTGTCGTCCGTCGGGTGGATGCTGACTTTCTTCGTGTCGCCCGCCGACTGGAATGCGGACTCCGAAGCTGGCTTCTTCGAACGCATCAAGTCAACGGGGTCGGCTGTCTTCTTGTACTCATCCAGCTCGAGGATAGCCATCTGCTGATCAGCAATCCTCGACCCCTGCTGCAGACACTCCTCGGCCCGCTGCCGATTGCCCCATGGTGGGCGCCAACTGTCGTGGGTATAAGTCTGACAGTAGATGTGTAGGGTACGAAAGGATGGGCAGAGCCTTAGCTACGGCGAGGTTGTATGAGTTCAGGCCCCTCTACGGTGGAGGTAAAAGCCCTACGTCTCAGCGCTCTTGGGAGCTTAGTGTCGAGTGGAATATAAGATTACAGTAAATGCCAACCCCTGCACCAGTGGGGAAGGGTGGCTTATATAGAGAGCGCTGCCCTCCACAACGGCCCGGTGGACAGGGGTGGAATAGTGGCGAATAAATGCCTACGTTAGAGGTAACGTATGCCTTAAATGCTAATAATGGTGTATGAAAACGTATGACCGTTGCCCTCCTGGGAGGTTACGATGTACAGAGTGGAATTCAGTCGGTACGTTAGATACGCTCCGAATGCTCGTCACCGACAGGATGATGGGGGAGTCCTTAGTTCAGTCGGAACTATCTAAGGGCCTTGTCCTCTATGAAGGGTAGTCCTTGGGTAGGACCTATAGGGCAGGCCTATGACCCTACCCTGGGACTGTAACCCCGTTAGACCCCCTTGATAACTCATTTTGGTTAATACTTGTCTTGCAAGACCCAACTTTTGTACTCAATTTTCTAACAACTTAATAATAAAAAAGCATAGGGAATAGTACCCCAGAGAGAATTTAGTCAACCCTCGGGACAATGCTCCTCATGAGTGTTCGTCCAACCTAGAGCACCGTGCGGGGCCAACCTGGAGCAACTCGGCAGATTTCTATCAGGCCATCGTACACTTCGCTTATCCATCGTGTCCTAAGAACAAGATATGCGGCTCCTATCGGGTTTGTCAACACATCGGGCGCTCTTGCTGGATTTTTCTTCACCTCCTCGAGGTGTCTTGTGCATTGGGATTCCGAGGACACTTTGGGCTATCCCAAGGTTGAGGTTTTCCACTAAGGAATCCGAGGAGATCATGGGTTTTCAATGGTCTAGGCTTCCTATGCAACTTGTGGTAATTTGTGATGGATTAGTTGGAGCACCCCTGCAGGGTTAATATCTTTCGGAAAGCCGTGCCTGCGGTTATGTGGCGACATGGAAACTTTGTCTAACATCCGGTTCTAGATAACTTGAAGTAAACTTAACTAAAACATGCCAAGTGTGTGTGTAATCGTGACTACCTCTTTCATGAGCTCCTTCTCTGATTGAGGACACGGTGGGGTTATGACTGACGTAAGTAGGTATTCAGGTTCACTTAGTGATCATCATTAGTTCGCGGCCGATGTGCGTAGACCACTCACTTTACTTTATGTTCTCGTAAGCTTGCCACCATATATGCTTAGTGCTGCTGCAACCTAAACACTTAACCTTCCATACCCACTAACTTGATTAGTTACGTATCATGGTCACAAGATTATCGAGTCCTTGTGGCTCACAAATTACTACACCACCACAGGTCCAGGTACCGTAGATCCAGAGGCCTTAGATGCTACACAATTGCAGTGGGAGTTCGATGAAGGCAGTGGATGCATGTACGTGACATACCCTGACGATTAGAGGACCTTGGTCGTCTCCTGGGCCTAGCGAGACAGATCATTGCAGTTTTTTTGTTTATCTTGTCCGTAGTCGGATCCTGTCTTTTGGGATTATTTTAAACAAATTGTTGACTGACTTGTAACTTAACTTGTGGCGATTGTAAGCCATTCCATATATTCATCTCTTCACGTATGTATTGTGATGATTTCTGTACTTGCGAAACTCTAAGATGCGTCTCTTTCCTTATTGAGGCATCGTCCCCAAATATGGGAAGTGTCGCATCTTGGATGTTACAGAGGCCCTCCATGATCGGCCCCCCTCCGATAGGGTGCCGGAACGGAGCTCCACACGACATCGGGGCGGAACAGAGACATGCGCGGCAAAAAAATTGTTTCGGGATGCCCTTTAGGGTTTTCGGAATACATGTGCATTTATAGGCCAGAGAACTGAGGTAGGAGGGCCACCAGGGAGTAACAAGCCATTAGGCCACACCGACCCCCATTGTCATGCCCTGTTGGATTATGCCTCCCTCGTGTGGCCTCCAGTCTTCTCCCGAGGCTTTTCTTTTGGTCCGAAAAAATCATAAAAAAGTTTCGGGGCAATTGGACTTCGTTTGGTACTATAAACCTGAAAAGTAAATAACATGTAGAAAACAACAACTGACACTAGGCACTAGGTTAATCGGTTAGTGCTCGAAAGTAATATGAATTGGTAATTATTACTTGAAAAGTATCATAGAATTATAATATAATAGCATGTAACAATAAAAATTATAGATATATTGGAGACATATCAACCATACTCAAGCTTAATTACTGCTCGTCCTCGAGTAAGTAAATGATAAAAACAGAATTTTTGATGTGAGATGCTACACAATATGTAATCTTTTGCATGTATGCTCAACGAGAAATGATGAATTAACAAACATCAACATAGTAATATTTATTAGCACAAGCAACAAAATAATCAATCTTTCAAAGTATACGCTCCTCAACGGTGTGAGCTTCGGTATACATCCTCGTCTCCACATCCCTCGGTTATCTCTTACACAAGCCCTTCACTTATGCACTTTACTTTGTGATAGCCATATTGTGTCATGTTATATATCTTGGTATCACTTATTTGTTTACCTTAGTTAGTATAAGTTGTTGGTGCACATAGGTGAACATAGGTTTTTTAGGCTTTGCGCTTGACAAATAAATACTAGTTTTATTCCACATTTTTTCAAGCCTAAACTATAATTGTTTTAAAGCGTCTATTCACCCACCTCCTTTAGGCGACATCCACGTACTTTCAAACATCCATGAGATCATACATATCTTCGACAATCTTTTTTCAGAATCCAAGATTCTCGACCAAAGGCTAAAAGTGATAATTCCTTTCCATGACAAGGACAACATGAACTTATGTAATGTTGTCTGAAGCGAGAATAGTCTCTGCAACAAGACAAGGCGAGTGATGTGCAGACTCATCATTAAGCTGAACACAATGCTCTAACTTAACAATCGCCGTTGGGCATTTAAAGGACAACATGAACTTATGTAATGTTGCCTGAAGAGAGAATAGTCTCTGCAACACAGATCGCATCCCTGACCTTAAACATATCCATGGTTGTCGGATAGGAACCATGCCACCACGACCCATCTGACCACACACCTCTTTAATGATTAAAGTGCAGCGCCTGCTGCCTCTGCAAAGGTGGGTTTCCAAAGCTTGCCATTCCAGTGAAACAAGACCATGGTGACGTGGCTCGCTAGGATGGAGGTCATCACCTAGCCCAAAAGTGCATCAGGAAGACCAATTTATCTGGCGAATACCACCATTAGTCAGGATAAGCCTGGGCTCCTATCCCCTTTGATTTCCTGCATGTGGCCACCCTTTCCCGCTCATATTTTCGGGGAAGAGGACTGAGTCACCACAAGAGGGGCAGGGTTGCTTCCATGTAAGGGGTGGATGGATTCTCCCCCACACCTCATGTACCTCGATCACAACTCTTCACTACAAAGCAATCCAACACTGGCAGGAGTAGGGTATTACACCGCACGGTGACTTGAACCTGGGTAGCACGCACGTCCCCCTTGTGCCCAATGAGATCGAATGATCTCGGTCGTAGTCTCGCCGTAGTTGTCATTGTGTTGAAGGTTGCTAAGCCAAGCCCCCCGAGTGTTTGAACCCTCGTTCTTGGAAAGTTTTCTTCAATGCAGATCCTTGATTCCGACATTTGGCACGCGAGGTAGGGTGTAACGTCCAAGATGCGGTCCAATCCTTATTTTTGGTTCGAGGGCCTCAACAGGGATAGAAGTGCATCTCATTGTTTCGCAAGAATGGATATCGTTACAAGTACATGTAAAGAAGAGATGAGTATATGGAATTGTCTTACATTCGCCACAAGCTAATCATGATCATCTTAATACAAACATACATTCAATCACCATTTAGAAGAGAAAGGTCCATCTACGAACGAAATCAAATGATAAAAATGATGTCCATTCTTGCTATCCCAAGCTGTCGACCTAGAACCCATCATAGATCGATGAAGAAGAAGAATAAACTCCAAATAGAACAATCATATCGCTCACATAAAAGTATCGCTTTAGCTGTACCTGCTAGTTTGTTGTAGTAAGTTGTGAGCCACATGGACTCGGTAATCTAATTTCCAAAGGTATCAAGACTAGCAAACCTTAATGGGTGAGGTATGGTAAGGTGGTGAGGCTGCAGCAAGCACTAAGCATTTATTTTTGTGGTTAACTTACGAGTACAAGAATAAGAGGGGGTGATCTACGTATGGAAGGTCGTGAACTAATATTGATCAAGAAATGATCATGAACACCTACTTCGAGTCAAGCATAACCCAACCGTGTCCTCTCTCATATTCAGAACTCACGAGTAGAGACAATCACGGTTATGCACACAATTGGCATATTTTAATTGAGTTTACTTCAAGTTTGCTATGACCGGATGTTAAAAAAAATTCTTAGTTGCCAGATAACCGCGGGCACGGGTCTCGGAAAGATTTAACCCTTCAAATGTGCTCCAACTCATCCATCATAAACTAGCCATGGGCTACATGGAAAACCTAAACCATGTAAACCCCTAGTATCCTCGCAATCCCGGTGGAAAACCTCAACCTCGAGATCGCCCAAAGTATCTTCGAAATCCCGTGCACAAGACGTTCGACAAAGATAAAAGAAATCCAGCAAGGCTGCCAAATCCCGATAGGAGTCACGTATATCGTTCTAAGGACACGACCGGATGAGCACTACGTGCGGTGGTGTGATAGAAATCCCCCAAGTTTGCCCGGGGTTGCGCCACAAGTGACTCTATTTAGAACCAACACCATCATCACTAGTCCTCCGTGTATTATGTTCAAGTAATCCATGGGTAGAGCTAACTCTCTATCAATTACTAACAGTGTTCTGTATTATTATGTTTGGCAAATATAGTACCAATGTTGGGCCTTGCTGGAAGAGTTTTATCCCAAAACAAAAATCAACCGGGTCCCCATAACAACCCAAGCATGCTGGGAGCGCTCAATATGGAACACAACACCACTACACAAGTAACTAGGGAGGCAAACATGGCACAAAACACCGAGCCAAAAGTCCAAGCCTTCCACCTTTTACCAAGTATATAGGTGCATTAAATTAAATAGCAATAATATTGTGATATATCAAGGAATCCATGTTGTCACATGGAAAGCAACTTGCACCTGCAACTAGAAATGCTATAATAAGGGTTGAGCAAGCGGTAACTTAGCGTAACAATGGTTTGCTGGAATGTGGAGGGGTTAGAGGCTTTTCATGGCAATGTTGGGAGGCTTGACATACAAGTGGTAGGTAGCGAGACATAATGATATAAGCGAGACAACTATCATAGCAATGATAGTAGTGGTATCCAGGGAAATGGTCATCTTGTGTGTGATCTCGCTTGAAAGAAGAATGAATCCGTGAAGTAGTCGAACGAATCCTCACACTCTGAAGCCGTTTCGAAACTCTACCGAGAAGAAATTTTCCGAAAACAAACAATCAACACACGATAAACACCATAAAATATTCGGGATAACGAAGTTACATATTTGAATTACTTAGTTCACTGTCGTTCAGGTACATGACAATATTAAATGTTATTAAACATGGGCGCTCATGGCATAAGGTGAAGATTGAATTAAGCAATTTTAATGAAGAAGGAGAACATACATATAACTACATAATAACTCTCCTTATTTAAGAGAAATGCAGTTACTATTGTTTTAATTGAACAATCAGTTTAATTGTTGTTAATCATGGCAAGAGGTGAAGCATGAACAACTATATCATCTAGGCATTTCAAATGAGGCCGAAAACAACAAATAACAATTCTGGAATGTCTCCATATGTAATTTCGAATTTTCTACTCTTGTGCCCAGACCACAATTTTAGAGTTGTTAAACAGCAAAACAAATGCCACCATATCATTCTACAAATTTTTCTAGTCAAGTTACATATGTGGAACACTTTAATGAGAGCTACGGTTAATTAGTTATGAAATAAATCATTTTAACATGAAATTTTATGAAAATTACATGCAAAACAGTATTTTCAATATTTTCAATATGAATGAAAGTTAGATATTATTAATCTACACAAAATTCACGTCGTTTTACATATAAGACATGTTCTATTATGATGCATGGTTAATTAGTTATGAAATTTACAAAATGCAAAATTATGCTGAATTTTGAGCAATTCTAAATGCCGGAAAAAAGAACACATGCATAGGATTGGACAGCGGATTATCCTCACCTTGCAGGGCTGATTTGGCGGTCTAGGGCGAGGCAGATGTCACATGAGTATGTCATCATCATCCCACGAACCATAGGAGGAGGCCATGGTAGTGGAGCACCATGACCTGGACGATGGCGCGACATGGATGGTGCGGGGAGGCGAGCTCGAGTGTGATCCGAAGGGTGTTGGCGTCGCGGATCCATTCCCAATGGCGGCGGCTAGCACCGTGAGGTCGGCCGTCGGTGAGCTTCACACGCTAATCGTGGGGAAGGGAGAGAGAAAGAGTTCAACATGGGAGAGAGAGACAAAGAGAGAGGAAGACGAGCAAGGCACACCATAGGCGGCGCTGGCGTGGTCATCGGAGGGGCGTGGGGTCCTAGCATTGGCCTGGTAGGGTGTCACCGATGAGTGGAGCACGAGGAGGCACTCTAAGATGCGCGGGACGAGGAGTTCGGTCTGGGAGGTACTAGTGTCACACCCAAGATGCGACCCTATCCTCAATTTGGCACGAGGGCCTCCTCAGGGATAGAAGCTCATCTCGTCGTGTCGCAAGAATGGATATCGTTACAAGTACATGTACTGAAAAGAAGAGATATATATAAATAATTGGCTTACACTCGCCACATGCTACATCAGAGTCACATCAGTACATTACATAATCATCAAGAGTAAGAGCAGGGTCCGACTACGGACGAAAACCAAACGACAAAAGAAGAACAACGTCCATCCTTGCAATCCCAGGTTGTCGGAATTGCACCCTTCCTAGATCGATGAAGAAGAAGAAAAAGAAGCAACTCCAAATGAACAATCAACGCGCTCGCATCAAGTAACCTTTACCTGTACCTGCAACTGGTGTTGTAGTAATCTGTGAGCCACACGGGACTCAACAATCTCATTTCCAAAGGTATCAAGACTAGCAAAGCTTAATGGGTGAGGTATGGTTAAGTGGTGAGGTTGCAGCAGCGGCTAAGCATATATTTGGTGGCTAAACTTACGAGTACAAGAAATAAGAGGGGGAAGATCTACGCATAGCGGACGTGAACTACAGTTGATCAAATGAATGATCCTGAACACCTACCTACGTCAGACTTAACCCCACCGTGTCCTCGATCGGAGAAGGAACTCACGAAAGAGACAGTCACGGTTACGCACACAGTTGGCAAGTTTTAATTAAGTTAACTTCAAGTTATCTAGAACCGGTGTTAAACAAAGTCTCCACGTTGCCACATAACCGCGGGCACGGGTTTCTGAAAAGATTTAACCCTGCAGGGGTATTCCAACTAGTCCATCACAAATTACCACAAGCCGCATATAAATCCTCAATCACAAAGCTCGCGATCTCGTCGGATTCCCTAGTGGAAAACCTCAACTCTGAGATTACCCAAAGCATCAGCGGAATCCCGATGCACAAGATATTCCGTCAAAGGTAAAACTAATCCAGCGAGGCCACCCGGCGTGTCGATGATCCCGATAGGAGTCGCGTACCTCGTTCTCAGGACACGGCGGATAAGCTAGACGTCGGGATCGCTAAACCTCCGGGTGACCAGAGGGGTGCCGGACATCGCTCAGGTGGGACCAACACTCATGAGGAGCACTGGCCCGGGGGTTGATTAAATTATCCTCGGGGTCCGGAAAGTCCCTATGCAATTTTATTAGGTCTTTAGGCAAATGTAGTACCAAAGTTGGGCCTTGCCAGACCAGCTTTAATCTAAAACGAATTATCAAGGGGGTCCCCATAACAACCCTGATCGTGTTAGAAGCGCTCATTTATGGAACATAACACCGGTAGCCAGAAACTAAGGGGGCAAAGGTGGAACAAAACACCAGGCTAGAAAAGGGCCGAGCCTTCCACCTTTTACCAAGTATATAGGTGCATTAAATGAAATAGAATTTAAATATGGTGATATAACAAGGAACCCATGTGTTCACATGGAAGAAACTGCACCTGCAACTAGCAACGCTAACACAGGGTTAAGCAAGCAGTAACATAGCCAATCAGTGGTTTGCTAGGTCGAACAGGTTGAAGGTAATCAGGGCATTGTTGAGAGGCTGATATTTAACAGGTGGTAGGCAACAAGACATAAATGATAGAAGCGATAAACTAGCATGGCAATGATAGTAATGGTATCTGGGGAAATGGTCATCTTGCCTGAGATCCCGCTTGGAAGAAGAATGCCTCCGTGAAGCAGACGAACCGACGTAGTCGAACGGGTCCTCACAATCCGACACGCTTGCGGAACTCTATCGAGACGGAGGAAACCGGAAACACAAATCAACACTCGATATTCACCACATGATGCACAACACATATGATGCATGAGCAGCTGAATACATGCAAGTCACGGCATGACAATTCACACAAATAGACACTACACATTAAGTGAAGTTCAATATGCAACGAGTTGCATATTGAAGAAACTCCACGTTTATTATTTAGTTCCATCCCGATTAGGTACTCGGCAATTTTAAATGTGGTTAAACATGGCAAGAGGTGAAGCGCAATTAAACTACCTATCTAGGCATTTTAAATGAGGTCGGAAATGACATATAGCACCTCCGAGACGACCTCACATGTTAATTTACAATTCTGTCCAGATATGAACTAATGCATTTAATTAGTTGTTAAACTGAAAAACAAATATGTTCACGTGATTCTACGCATTGAGACAAGCAGTTTACACATAGAAATCATCTCCAACGGAGCTACGGTTCAAAAGATACAAGCACCGCAAGATATGATGGCATGAATGCAATATGTGTGCAACGACGGTCACGAGCACTTCAAAACATACAACCAGCAAGAGATAATGAAACTATATGAGATTCTAAGCAATTTTCATGTAGGACACGATCAAATCGGAGCTACGGATCAACAACTACAAGCAAAACAAGAAATGACTACAATCTTTCAAAATCAGCCACATAGCATTTTCTACGCCCCACAACTACGAGCTACACAACTACGACAAACTCAAGCAAGGCATGGCACGATAAAGGGAAAGATGCACTACTACAAACAACTAACAACAACTAGCATGGCAGCAAGGAGCACTAGGAAAAGAAGACACAAAATGGCATCTCACACACTATTTCAGACTTAGTGAAAATTACACCTCATGAAAGTGCAGTTTTCGATCTGAAGCCATATTGACAGCAGCAAAACCTATAGCTACAAGACTCCAAATGGCATGAAAATTTACAGCATGCTAGAGAAACACAAGGGGTACAACTAACTCCATTGGACCAACCTCAAAAGAGCCACACATCACAAGATACAAGCGAGACAAGACAACAACAAAATAATAAAAGATTCCAGACTTAGAAATATTTCAGCTCCTCCAAATCAGCACTACTTCTAGCAACTTGAGAGCAATCAAACAACACGTAAACATGCATTTCTATTGCAACTAATAAATATCAGGGACTAGACAAAACATCAAAGAACAAGTTCCTAGTTGACAACTCAATCAAACGAAGCACGAAATAAATCCTACGAAAAAGACAAGAGGGCAACATGGCAAAATATCTCGCGAACTAAATTGCTCAAAAGCTAAAACTAATTGCATATAAAAATCCCCCGGAAACATATATAAATATGTGGGGTTGCACAACAAAATAAAGCCACAGATAAATGCGGGAAAATAACATGTACGCGGGAAAATAAACTAGTGGCAATTCCTTACACGCAAAAATACAAATGACCGCTCTAAAATGCATGGAAAAATGGTCACTAAAACATGGACATTACTATTACGGCATTCGGGCTATCCGGACACGCGCGAAAAATAAACTACGGGCAAAACATATTAGGACAGCAAGTAAAACTATGCATTCGGCATGCGAAACGGTGTCAAACAAATGTGCAAGCTGCACCAACGTATTCTACGCGCAAAACGACGCGAAAACCATATATTACACGTCTCGATCCGACATACGGTTTAAAGATACACGCATTTATATATACGTCTATTCTCTGGCATTTATTATAATACCGAAAAATCCTACGAAACCTATTGGGCCGAAACCTAAGGTGCAACATAGCAACGGGATGCCTGGGCGTGGGAAAGAAAAAAAACCTAAAGGACAGGGGATCTCACCTTGGGGCTGGGGAGATGGGCCGACATAGTGCACAGGCCTACTTTGGCTGCGCCAAAGGAAGGCGTTGGCTCCTGGGCCTCGCAGGAGTACGGGCCGGCCCACTCGAGGGTCAACACCACGGGAGTGACCTCGGCTCCCTCGTCCTCTCGACCGGGACCGAGGACACACACGACGACGGCGGCTCCTGGTGGCAGGGCGAAGGTGCAGCGAGCGGATCCGGGCGGGGCGGATCCGGGCCCGACCATCCCTGGGGCGGCGGAGCTTTGAAGAGGTGGCGGCGGCGGCTGACGAACGCGGCGGCTCGGGAGGTCAAGGTGGTGGTGGTGGGTGCTCACAGCACAGAGATCCGGAGTGGGGAGGCGCTGCACACGGGGCGGCAACTGGCCGGCGGCGGCGAGGTCCATGGCGGCGGCACGAACTGAGGCCGGAGGCGAGGCGGCTTCGGCGGCGCACGGGACAGGAGGACGGGCAGGCTGTGCGAGGCGGCGGCGGCGCGATGGGCTCGGCCGGGCTCGATCTGGGCCTGGAGGGCCCACGGGAGGAGGGGAGGAGAGAGCCTGCGAAGTGGGAGGAGAGAGCGTGGAGAGGTGGGGCTGGCGGCTGGGCACGGAAAATGAGGGAGAAAGAGGATTGCTGTCTAATTAGTAAGGGCTACCTTCCTTTTATAGCCGGGGTAGCTAGGGTTTCGGTTTTCCGCCCCGATTTCAACCACACGATCACAATCGAATGGCCACGGACGCGGGAGGGTCAAGGTGGCTGTGCAGAGTGGCTAGGTGGAGGTGAGAGGGAAATGGTGTGGCGCGGCAACGCGATTTACAATACCGAAAAACGTCCGACGATAGACCGGAAACGGTGCCGCTACGGTCGACCGTTCGGGTACCAGACGGACTCCGATCGCGACGAAATTCGACACGCGGCCTAGCTATAACTAATAAAGACCGCACGTCAAATATCAACCCAATCAGAGAAAGTTTTCAACACAATTTTAAAAAAGGGTTTAAACGTTGCCGTGGGCGCGTGCGAGTGTGGTCGGGCTCAGAACGGACAACGGCGAGAACCGGCAACTACTAACGGATGCAAGTTTCGAAAACTGGCGGCAACAGAGGTGCCGATGCGATGCGGATGATGCGCATGATGCGATGATGAATGTGACAGACAAACGAACCACGCGACGAAAACGGAATAAAAGGGGAATCTTCTGGGCGTCGGTCTCGGGCTGTCACAACTCTCCTACACTACAAGAGGATCTCGCCCCGAGATCCAAGAATGAAAGGGGGGATTGGATGAGAAAGAACAAGAGATAAAAACTTAGTCGCTTCTTTGTCAGACGAGTGAAACCAACGATCCTTGAAGGTTGCAAAGAGATGAGGAATGATATGAGAAAGAAGCAAGAATTCACGGAAAATTTCGGCAGCACTTCGGTAGGAAAATGGGACAATTTTTTTTCGAAAAGGTGGAAGAAATAGACAATATTCACAACAAACAAGTAAATAGAGCAAGGGAACACCATGATCTTGATAGAACAACAAGATTGACCCAAAAAGAGCAACATCACAATGCCTCCGGAACAATAGAATAGGAACTAGCTCATACGGAAGAAGAGAATGAAGAGAGAATGACAACTACTATCTCAAATGAACTTGACAAACACCCTTGCGAGAAGAATTGAACGGAGTTGTTGGAAAAACAACAATGAAAAGAACAAGATAGTAGTGGGCTTATGGAAAACTTTTCAAACTAATGAAGTGACAACCAGCCACTAACAGAAACAAGGATTGTTTGGGAGAAACAAGATATGGACAATTTCTTACACCAAGAGGATACATTGTGAACTTGGATTAATGACAAGCACCATGATAGCACCATCCATAGGAAAATCTTTAGGTGAAATCCAAACCAAGATAGCTCAATGCAGAAATCATGGGTTGAAAATATCTCATGACCATAGAATTGGTGGGTTTAATTATCTCATTCTTGAAAGAAATATCTTAGAGGCTCCTACACTAACAAGAATGCTATAATACCACCTTAAAGAATAAAGGAGAACAAACGCATTGGAAATGCAAGAGAAGAATAATTGAGGTACTCCAACAAGAGTCTTGAAGAACACTTGAGAATGAATTGATATCATGACGAACCACCATGACGGACCTCCGTATACAAATGAATGATGCAAAGATATGAAGGATGAAAGAATAAGATTGAAGCCTTGCAAAGTCTTCGATGAAGCTTCACGAAGAGAAACTTGAGAAAACTTGGAACTCCGAAAAAGAAAAGATAAGAACACTTGAGAAAAAAGGAATTGATATCATGAGCCACTCCGGACGAAGAATTCAGATTACTACGAACAAGAATAAGAATTATGTTATGCTTATTCTTCATCACGTTTAAATGATGACAAGCAACTGATTTAGCATACCACTTATTCCTCTTGAAAGAATATTGAAGAGACAGAGAGAAAAGCACCATTTGAAGCATAATTGAAGGAAGCACCAGTAAGAATTCACAATTGAATGGGAACACCCCGAATTAATGGAGATACATGATAAAGAAGAGATCATGAGCCACCTGAGAGAAAAAAAAACTTGAACAAAGCGCCGGAATAACCGAGAGACGAACGAAGAGACAACAATTGAGAAGAATTGAGGATGAAAGCTGAAAGCTGAGAACGAAGAATCTTCTGAAATGATGGCCTTCTGAGGAACGAGAATGAAAACAGTTCAGAAAAGCACCGGATAGCGAGAAATGGATTCTCATGATTGGAACAATTCAAGATGATGGCACAAGATGAAAAGATAAATCTTCAAGAGAATGAACCATGATTCGAGAGAAACACTCCTTCAGATAGCAAGCTGAGAATGATGATGAGAAACAACACCAAGAACTACTGAGACACTCCAGAATAAAGAAGAATGAAAGGTTGAGCCAATATGAGAATAAAATTCCAATAGATCTTGGAGAAGGGATATGACTGATGAAGTTCATACTTACGTCATAGTTGAAAAGATTTAGAGGTCTCTGGAAAAGATTAAAAGCGCCAGGAAAGATCCTGGGAAAAACCTGTGGGTTATGGGCCCACTCAAAGAAAATCACCGTTGAAACAATTGCTAGAACGAGAGATATTGCACCAGAATAAGAAAACTAGATGAGGTTAGCACCTAGAAATAATTAAAAGAGTTGAAAACGAGAAACTACTGAAATATCTTTAACACTCCAGATAGAAAGAAAGAGGAATTAATAAACAAGATAGGCTGAAAGAATTTCCAACGTCAGAAAGAATTTAATGGTTGAAAAGGATATGATGACCATGGATAACTGAAATGAATTCACCGGTAAGGATGACAAGAATGAATAAAGATGAACATGAAGTTCCTGAGAATCTTCACAACGAATCACCGGGTAAGAGAGAAAAGAACAGACAGCGGAAGCACAATGAAAAGAAAACTCTTGGATGAAAATTGAATGAGTGAAGAAAAGGGTGGGAGGGTGGGGAAAAACAAAGACAACATGGGACAGATGAGATGAACTCCGGAATAAAATGAGAGAATGATCTGCAACAACTGGAGAAGATTGAATTCAGTTGCAGAGAAGCACACCGGTAAAATGGAATTGATACGACGACTCCGGTTGACAAGAATTGATAAGACAACTGATTGAGCAAAAGAATTCACATTCACGTAAAAATATGATGACACCTCTTAGAAAAGATATGAAATCACCACTTCACATCGAAGCAACTTGAATTACCATATTCAACAAAACAAAGGATGAGGCTTATGAAACAAGCCAGAACAAACTCATGAGAAAGATTTCGACCGATATTTTCGTGGACAGGAATCCACTAGATGTCGAACCCCAACCTAACATCATGCATTTGTTGGAAGATTGTCCTATAAGCAACTACTTGAATTCCCACCTATGAATTTCCGAAATATCTGGTCATGCAATCTGGTACACGGATACAAGGAGTAATATCACACAACTCCTATACTAACCCGTCACCTGTATCACATCCGTCAACACACAACCAGAATGTCGGACCTTCATCTACAATAGACCCTCGTGATCACAACGATACAAAGTATGGCAGTACTCCCGAACAATCTTCACCAGTACTGGGGACATCGGGGTTATCTCGCCACTACTAGTATTGAAGCAATTACGAACATCCTTCGTACTGAGATACTAAGAAATCTGAATGATAACGATGTGCTCAAGCATCCCCTGGAGCTCAACTCCCCTGAGACTTAGAGCAGATAGGAGGCACCAAGACAGAACTCCGTCACATCGGTATCATATAGATTCCAAAAATATCCGCGTGATCCTAAATTTTTTTTTGAGTGAGAAGAGGAGTAGAATAAAAATATTATGTCAAGATTCCTCACCAGAGCATAGAAGAGAAGAAAAAAGAATCCTACTCTCCGATATATAACTAGACTCAAAGCAGTTTTTCACTAGACTCGCCTCGGCCAAGTTCGAACAATCAAGGGGGCTCCTAGGTCGGTACTGCTGTGATACCAACTTGTCACGCCCAATATGCAACCCTATCCTCAATTTGGCACGAGGGCCTCGTCAGGGATAGAAGCGCATCTCGTCGTGTCGCGAGAATGGATATCGTTACAGGTACATGTATTGAAAAGAAGAGATATATATAAAGAATTGGCTTACACTCGCCACATGCTACATCAGAGTCACATCAGTACATTACATAATCATCAATAGTAAGAGCAGGGTCCGACTACAGACGAAAACCAAACGACAAAAAAAGAACAACGTCCATCCTTGCTATCCCAGGCTGCAGGCCTGGAACCCTTCCTAGATCGATGAAGAAGAAGAAGAAGCAACTCCAAATGAACAATCAACGCGCTCGCGTCAAGTAACCTTTACCTGTACCTGCAACTGGTGTTGTAGTAATCTGTGAGCCACACGGGACTCAACAATCTCATTTCCAAAGGTATCAAGACTAGCAAAGCTTAATGGGTGAGGTATGGTTAAGTGGTGAGGTTGCAGCAGCGGCTAAGCATATATTTGGTGGCTAAACTTACGAGTACAAGAAATAAGAGGGGGAAGCTCTACGCATAGCGGACGTGAACTACAGTTGATCAAATGAATGATCCTGAACACCTACGTACATCAGACATAACCCCACCGTGTCCTCGATCGGAGAAGGAACTCACGAAAGAGACAGTCACGGTTACGCACAGAGTTGGCAAGTTTTAATTAAGTTAACTTCAAGTTATCTAGAACCAGTGTTAAACAAACTTTCCACGTTGCCACATAACCGCGGGCACGACTTTCCAAAAAGATTTAACCCTGTAGGGGTGTCCAACTAGTCCATCACAAATTACCACAAGCCGCATAGAAATCCTCAATCACGAAGCTCGCGATCTCGTCGGATTCCCTAGTGGAAAACCTCAACTCTGAGATTACCCAAAGCATCACCGGAATCCCGATGCACAAGATATTTCCTCAAAGGTAAAACTTATCCAGCAAGGCCGCGTGACGTGTCGACGATCCCGATAGGAGTCGCGTACCTCGTTCTCAGGACACGGCGGATAAGCTAGACATCGGGATCGCTAAACCTCCGGGTGACCAGAGGGGCGCCGGACATCGCTCAGGTGGGACCAACACTCATGAGGAGCACTCGCCCGGGGGTTGATTAAATTATCCTCGGGGTCCGGAAAGTCCCTATGCAATTTTATTAGGTGTTTAGGCAAATGTAGTACCAAAGTTGGGCCTTGCCAGATCAGCTTTAATCTGAAACGAATTATCAAGGGGGTCCCCATAACAACCCCGATCGTGTTAGGAGCGCTCATTTATGGAACATAACACCGGTAGCCGGAAAGTAAGGGGGCAAAGGTGGAACAAAACACCAGGCTAGAAAAGGGCCGAGCCTTCCACCTTTTACCAAGTATATAGGTGCATTAAATGAAATAGCATTTAAATATGGTGATATAACAAGGAACCCATGTTTTCACATGGAAGTAACTGCACCTGCAACTAGCAACGCTAACACAGGGTTAAGCAAGCAGTAACATAGCCAATCAGTGGTTTGCTAGGTCGAACAGGTTGAAGGTAATCATGGCATTGTTGAGAGACTGATATTTAACAGGTGGTAGGCAACGAGACAAAAACGATAGAAGCGATAAACTAGCATGGCAATGATAGTCATGGTATCTGGGGAAATGGTCATCTTGCCTGAGATCCCGCTTGGAAGAAGAATGCCTCCGTGAAGCTGACGAACCGACGTAGTCGAATGGGTCCTCATGATCCGACATGCTTGCGGAACTCTATCGAGACGGAGGAAACCAGAAACACAAATCAACACTCGATATTCACCACACGATGCACAACACATATGATGCATGAGAAGCTGAATACATGCAAGTCACGGCATGACAATTCACACAAACAGACACTACACATTAAGTGAAGTTCAATATGCAACGAGTTGCATATTGACGAAACTCCACGTTTATTATTTAGTTCTATCCCGTTTAGGTACTTAGCAATTTTAAATGTGGTTAAACATGGCAACAGGTGAAGCGCAATTAAGCTACCTGTCTAGGCATTTTAAATGAGGTCGGAAATGACATATAGCACCTCCGAGACGACCTCACATGTTAATTTACAATTCTGTGCAGATCTGAACTAATGCATTTAATTAGTTGTTAAACAGAAAAAAAATAGGCTCATGTGATTCTACATGTCGAGACAAGCAATTTACACATAGAAATCATCTCCAACGGAGCTACGGTTCAAAAGATACAAGCACCGCAAGATATGATGGCATGAATGCAATATATGTGCAACGACGATCACGAGCACTTCAAAACATACAACCAGCAAGAGATAATGAAACTACATGAGATTCTAAGCAAGTTTCATGTAGGACACGATCAAATCGGAGCTACCGATCAACAACTACGAGCAAAACAAGAAATGACTACAATCTGTCAAAATCAGCCACATAGCATTTTCTACGCCCCACAACTACGAGCTACACAACTACGATAAACTCAAGCAAGGCATGGGACGATACAGGGCAAGACGCACTACTACAAACAACTAACAACAACTAGCATGGCAGCAAGGAGCACTAGGAAAAGAAGACACAAAATGGCATCCCACACACTATTTCAGACTTGGTGAAAATTACACCTCATGAAAGTGCAGTTTTCGATCTGAAGCCATATTGACAGCAGGAAAACCTATAGCTACAATACTCCAAATGGCATGAAAATTTGCAGCATGCTGGAGAAAAACAAGGGGTACAACTAACTCCATTCGACCAACCTCAAAAGAGCCACACATCACAAGATACAAGCAAGACAAGGTAGCAACAAAATAATAACAGATTCCAGACTTAGAAATATTTCAGCTCCTCCAAATCAGCACTATTTCTAGCAACTTGAGAGCAAGCAAACCACACCTAAACATGCATTTCTATTGCAACTAAAAAATACCAGGGACTAGACAAATATCAAAGAACAAGTTCCTAGTTGACAACTCAATCAAACGAAGCACGGAATAAATCCTACGAAAAAGACAAGAGGGCAACATGGCAAAATATCTCGCGAACTAACTTGCTCAAAATCTAAAACTAATTGCACAGAAAAATCCCATGGATTTTTGTACCCCGGAAACATATATAAATATGTGGGGTTCCACAACAAAATAAAGCCACACATAAATGCGGGAAAATAACCTGTACGCGGAAATAAACTAGTGGCAATTCCCTACACGCAAAAATACAAATGAACGCTCTAAAATGCATGGAAAAATGGTCCCTAAAACATGGACATTACTATTACGGCATTCGGGCTATCCGGACACGTGCGAAAAATAAACTACGGGCAAAACATATTAGGACAACAAGTAAAACTATATATTCGGCACGTGAAACTGTGTCAAACAAATGTGCAAGCTGCACCAACATATTCTACGCGCAAAACTATGCGAAAACCATATATTACACGTCTCGATCCGACATACGGTTTAAAAGATACACGCATTTATATATACGTCTATTCTCTGGCATTTCTGATAATACCGAAAAATCCTACTAAACCTATTGGGCCGAAACCTGAGGCACAACATAGCAACGGGATGCCTGGGTGAGGGAAAGAAAAAAAAACTAAAGGACAGGGGATCTCACCTTGGGCATGGGGAGATGGGCTGACACGGTGCACAGGCCGACTTTGGCTGCGCCAAAGGAAGGCGTTGGCTCCTGGGCCTCGCAGGAGCACGGGTCGGCCCACTTGAGGGTCAACACCACGGGAGCGACCTCGTCACCCTCGTCCTCTCGACCAGGACCAAGGACACGCACGATGACGGCGGCTCCTGGCAGCGGGGCGAAGGTGCAGCGAGCGGATCCGTGCGGGGCGGATCCGGGCCCGACCATCCCCGGGGCGGCGGAGCTCTGAAGAGGCGGCGGCGGCGGCTGACTAACGCGGCGGCTCGGGAGGTCAAGGTAGCGGCGGTGGGTGCTCGCAGCACAGAGATCCGGCGTGGGGAGGCGCGGCTCACGCGGCAGCGACTGGCTGGCGGCGGCGAGGTCCATGGCGGCGGCGCGAACTGAGGCCAGAGGCGATGCGGCTTCGATGGCGCACAGGACAGGAGGACGGGCAGGCTGTGCGAGGCGACGGCGGCGCGATGGGCTCGGCCGGGCCCGATCTGGGCCTGGCGGGCCCGTGGGAGGAGGGGAGGAGAGAGGCTGCGAGGTGGGAGGAGAGAGCGTGGAGAGGTGGAGCTGGCGGCTGGGCACGGAAAACGAGGGAGAAAGAGGATTGCTGTCTAATTAGTAAGGGCTACCTTCCTTTTATAGCCGGGGTTGCTAGGGTTTGGGTTTTCCGCCCCGATTTCGACCACACGATTGCAGTCGAATGGCCACGGACGCGGGAGGGTCAAGGTGGCTGTGCAGAGTGTCTAGGCGGAGGTGAGAGGGAAATGGTGCGGCGCGGCAACACGATTTGCAATACCGATAAACGTCCGACGATAGACCGGATACGGTGTCGCTACAGTCGACCGTTCGGGTACCAGACGGACTCCGATCGCGACGAAATTCGACAGGCGGCCTAGCTATAACTAATAAAGACCGCACGTCAAATCTCAACCCGATCAGAGAAAGTTTTCAACACAATTTTAAAACAGGGTTTAAACATTGCTGTGGGCGCGTGCGAGTGTGGTCGGGCTCAGAACGGACAACGTCGAGAACTGGCAACTACTAACGGATGCAAGTTTCAAAAACTGGCGGCAACAGCGATGCCGATGCGATGCAAATGATGCGCATGATGCGATGATGAATGCGATAGACAAACAAACCACACGAGGAGAACGAAATAAAAGGGGAATCTTCTGGGCGTCGGTCTCGGGCTGTCACAACTAGCTTGAGGTAGCACTCGGAGATCCGGCGGCTTGTTGCTGCTCTAGGCTCGACAGCCATGGTAACTGCTGGAGCTCGAAGTTGTGCTTCAGCGCGCGGACGAGCTATGGTCGCCGGGTTTGTCCCGTTGATCCAAAGGAAAAAACAAGTAGCTGAAGTGGTTGGCTGGTTTTCGATCTACATGGAGGAGGTGGATACCGGGGATGGGGAAGAGAGCGCGGACGACTTGGAAATGGTTGGATGGGATATCTAGGGCTAGGGTTTCATCTGCTATAAATAGCAAGTGGATATGGTTAGGGGTTATTTGGACCCTATGATTTCGATCGGACAATCGAGAAACAAATAGGTTAGGGAGTCCAATTGAAAAAAATCAATGATGGTTTGGGCTATTACGGGGCTGATCTGGACCCAACGGTCAAGACCGTCGGTTTCGGGTTCGGGGGAGTTTCGAACTAGGTTGTGAGCAGATCTGTGCAATCTCCAAAGAGGCTAGGTAGAGATGAGATGGAAGATGGTAGCTCGGCATTAGTGTTTATATATGAAAAATGTGTGCGATTTGACCATCTATAGTGCCGCTATATGTTTAATGGACAAACGACCTCCTAATGCGATGAAATTCGGCAGGCAGTCCACCTATGATAACTTTTAGAAACAACATTTTAAACCCATTCCAAGACCGCATGCCAACTTTAAACACATTCCAAGAAAGTTTTATAAACACTTTTAAAAACAATATTTATCGATGTCGCAGTCACGTGCATGTGTGGTTGGGCACGAAACAGTCAACGACAAGAACAAAGAGAACCAACAACTAATAACTACAAGTTTTGAAAAATGATGGCAACAGATTTTCGATGAAGTGCGGATGATGCGCGTGATTCAATGAAGAATACAACAACCGAATAAATCACACGGAGACAATAGAATAAAAAGGGAATCTTCTGGAGCGTCGGTCCCGGGCTGTTACAACTCTCATCCACTAACAAGAGATCTCGACCTGACATCTTATAATGACAACAGAACGATAAAGAGGGAGAGGTAAAACTTAGTTTCTTCTTTTACAAACGAGTGAAACTAACAAAACTTGAAGGTTGCAAAGAGATGAAGAATGGCATGAGAAACAAGAAACAATTCAGAAGAAATTTGGGCAGCACTTCGGTAGAAAAGAGAGGAAAAACATAATAAGATGGAATGAATTGAAAATAGGAGACAACTCTCTAGTTAAATGGACAAGCTAGAAAAGAACAATATCTTGATAAAATGAGATGATGGTCGAAGAGACATACATCACAATACCTCCAGGACAAAATAATAGAAGCTAGATTGTTGGACAGTAAAGAATTGAGAAGAAAATGACAACTTCTACCATAATTGAATTTGAAGAACATCCTTAGAAATAAGGATTGAACGCAGTTGTTGGAAAATCAACAACTAAGAAAATAAGCTTGTGTGGGTTATGGAAAACATCTCAAAATTGTGAGGTGACCACTGGTCACAAATGGAAAACAATTGATTGCTTGGTAGCAACAAGACATCCAAACCTTCTTTCATCAAGAGGATGCATTGAGAACTTGAATCAACTATAATCACCATAATATCAACAATCCTAGGAAAAGATTTAGGTGAAATCCATTCCAAGATAGCTTCAATGAAGAAATCATGGGTTGAAAATATCTCATGATCAAAGAAATTGGTGGGATTAAATATCTCATTCTTGAAACAAATTCTCCGCGACACTCTTCATGAATCAAGAATGCTATAACACCACCTCAATGGGTAATGGAGGAAGAATTGCACTTTGGAATGCAAGAGAAAGAACACTTGAGCCCCTCCAACAATATATTGAAGAACACTTCGAGAAAAAAATACATACTTAACGAACCACCATGAAGAGCCTTTGTATACAAAACCATAACCGAAAGACATGAAGGTTGAAAATAATAATATTAAACCGTTGCAACATTTAGATGAAGCTTCAAGAATTGACACCTAAGAAAAGCTTGGAACTTAGAATCAAGAATTCGGTATCATGAACAACTCCGTAAGAAGGATTGGAGTCATCTCAATGAAACAAGAATAAGAATTAAGTTATGCTTATCCTTCATCAAGTTAAATTGATGACAAACAATGAATTTTGCATACAACTTATTCCTCTTGAAAAGATTGAAGAGAGATATCAAAACTTCAAGAACTCTTGAACGAAGCACTAGTAAGAATTGGAATGGTTGTGGATAATACGAATGATTGGAAATACACGAGAACGAAGTGATCATGATCTGACTAGCAGAGAACTTGGACAATGTGCCGAAATAATTGAGATACGAATGAAGAGACAATAATTGAGACAAAATTGAGAAGGAAAGTTGAATGCTGAGAACGAAGAAATTTTCTAAAGTGACAGCCATCGGAGGATCGAGAAAAAAAAACACTTAAATGCTCTGGATAGGCATGGAAGGAATTACTCATGATCGGAAACAATTTTAGAGGATAGATCAAAGCCAAGATGACAATCTTCAAAAGAATGGACAAAGATATAAGAGAAACACTTCTTCCGTCTTTGACGCTCAGAATGCTGATGAGAAACAACACCATGAATTACTGAGATACTCCGGAACAACGAATAAGGAAAATATTGATCTAATGATGAAAATCATTTCAAATCGGTCTTGGAGAAAGAATATGACTAGTGGAATTCATTCTTACATCACATTTTAAAAGAACTTGAGATCTCCGGAAAAGATTAACAGAGCAAGGTACGATAGTGGGGAAAACATTTCGGTTATGGGCCCACTAAAAGAGAACACCATTGAAATGATGAAAATTATTTCGAACCGATCTTGAAGAAAGAATATGATTGATGGAATTTATTCTTACATCACATTTGAAAAGAACATAAGCTCTCCGGAAAAGATTAAAAAAGCGAGGCACGATATTGGGGAAAACATGTGGGTTATGGGCCCACTAAAAGAGTACACTCGTGAAATGATTTCTTGGGGAGAGAGATTGCACCAGTACAAATTAAAAACTTGATGAGGTGAGAACCTCAAAACAATTGAAAGGATTATTGAATGAAAACATGAAACTTCTAAGAGTTATTCAACACTTTGGATAGAAAAGAGAGGGATGAATAAAGCAGAAAATCTTGGATAAGAATTCCAACACTGGACGGAAAATGAAAGAAAAGGATATGCTGAACACCGACCGCTTTAAATTAATCCACCGGAGAAGAACATGAAGACAATGAAATGATGAACTTAGCACTTAAGCATCTTCACAAAATCACCGAATACAAAAGAAAAGAAAAGATAGAGGAAGCATAAATGAAAATAAATCCACTTTGATGATAATATAATTATGTAAGAAAAAGGACGGGAGGGTGGGGAAAAACAAGGACAACTCGGACACATGGTACGAACTCCGGATGGAAATATGAGGATTGATCTTGCAAATATTGGAAATGATTCAATTGTCTTCACAAGACGCACACCGGATGGAAAAGAATTGACATGAAAATTTGGTTGAGCAAAGGATTAGCACTCCCATAGAAACATGAGAACACCACTTAGTAAAGATATGAAATCACCACTTGAAATCGAAGCAACTCGAATTACCATACTCCAACAAAAGAAAGGATGGTGCTTACAAATTAAGCCAAAATAAAATTCATGAGAGGGATTTTGTCCAATATTTTCATGGTAATATTCGCACGGGCTCGATCAAACATTGGATTGCCATATTTAAATGATCCTTGGATATGCTCCCTAGGCATAGAGAACTACAAGGCTTGACGAAGCATACCGAGACTATCATCTGTAAGAAAGACGTGAACAAACAAACCACTAGATGTTGAACCCCAGCCTCACATCACGCATCTGTTGGAAGATAATTCTAGGTAACTACTTCCATGCCCACATGAGAACTCCTGCAATATTTTTGGTTATGCACTCTGGTCCAATGGATATACGCAGTATTACTAAATAATAGTACCCGTCCAATGTATCACATCCGTCAACACATAACCAGTGGTATCGGAAACTCATCTACCCGTCCAGTATATCTGGACGCTCTCCCGAGTACTGGGTGACGCCGAATCCCTATCTCCACAAATAGTACTAAAGCAATCTCGAACATCCGTGAGCTGAGATACAAAGGAAACTCAACGATAGCGATGCGTCGAGAACCACTTGGAGCTCTATTCGCCGGAAACAGGAGGCACCAATTACAGAATACCGTCACATCGACATCATAGAGATTCCAAAATACCCCCGTGATCCTAAAGAAAATTGAGTGAGAAGAGGGTAGAATTAAAATTACTACACAGAGATTCCTCACAAGATCATAAAAGAGGAGTGAAAAGAATCCTACTCTCCGATATATAGCTAGACTTAAAGTTGTTTTTTCACTAGGCTTGACTCGGCCAAGTTCGATCAATCAAGGGGGCTCCTAGGTCGGTACTGCTTCGAGACCAACTTGTAGCGTCCAAAATGCAGTCCTATCCTTATTTTTGGCTCGATGGATGTGACAGGGATACAAGCACATCTCGTCGTTTCACAAGAATGGATATCGTTACCATTACATGTAAACAAGAGATGAGTATATGGAATTGGCTTACACTCGCTACAAGCTAATCATGACCATCTAAAAACAAACATACATGCAATCACCATTCAGAAGAGCAGGGTCTGTCTATGGACGAAATCAAACGATAAAAATGACGTCCATCCTTGCTATCCCAGGCTGCCGGCCTCGAACCCTTCCTAGATCGATGAAAAAGAAGAAACAAAAATCCAAATAGAACAATCATCATGCTCACGTCAACATATCGCTTTACATGTACCTGCAACTTCTGTTGTAGAAATCTGTGAGCCACAGGGACTCAACAATCTCATTTCTAATGGTGTCAAGACTAACAAAGCTTAATGGGTGAGGTATGGTTAGGTGGTGAGGCTGCAGCAAGCACTAAGCATTTGTTTTAGTTGCTAACTTAGGAGTACAAGAATGAGAGGGGTGATCTATGCATAAACGGTCGTAAACTAATAATGATCAAGAAATTATCCTGAACAGCTACTTATGAGTCAAGCATAACCCCACCGTGTCATCTCTCGGATTCACAACTGACAAGTAGAAACAGTCAAGGTTATGCACACAATTGGCATATTTGAATTGAGTTTACTTCAAGTTGCAATGATCGCATGTTAAAAAAATTTCCAAGTTGCCACATAACCGCATGCACGACTCTTAGAAAGATTTAACCCTATAGGGGTGCTCCACCTCATCCATCAAAAACTAGCCACAAGCTGCATGGAAAACCTTAACCATAGAAACCCGTAGTCTCCTAGGAATCCCGATAGAAAACCTCAAGCTCGAGATATCCCAAAGCATCCTCAGAATCCCTTGCACAAGACGTTTGAGGAAGGTAAAACAAATCCAGCAAGACCGCCCGACGTGTCAACGGACCCGATAGGAGTCGCGTATCTCATTCTCAGGACCCGACGGGATGAGCACTACATGCGGTGGCGTGATAGACATCCCCCAAGTTTCCCTGGGTGGCCACGTAAGTGGATCTATTTAGGACCAGCAACATCATCAATGGCCCTCCCTGTATTATGTTGAATTAATCAATGGGTAGCGCTAATTCCCTGTGCGTTACTAACAGTGTTCGATATTATTACGTTCGGAAATATATAACCAATGTTGGGCCTTGCCGGAAGAGTTTTATCCCATAGGAAAAATCAAGGGGGTCCCCATAACAAACCCAAGCATGTTAGGAGCACTCAATATGGAACATAACACTGGTACAAAAGTAACTACGGTGGCAAAGTTGGGACAAAACACCGAGCCAAAAGGCCAAGCCTTCGACCTTTTACGAAGTATATAGGTGCATTAAATTAAATAGCAATAATATTGTGATATATAAAGTAATCCATAATGACACATGGAAAGCAACTTGCACCTGCAACTAGCAACGTTATATGAAGGGCTGAGCAAGCGATAAATTAGCCAAAGAATGGGTTGGTGGGATGTGGAAAGGTTAGAGGCTTTTCATGGCAATGTTGGGAAGCTTGACATACAAGAGGTAGGTAGCGAGACATAACGATATAAGCAAGACGACTAGCATATCAACGATAGTAGTGGTATCCAAGGAAATGGTCATCTTGCCTGTGATCACGCTTAGAAGAAGAACGAATCCGTGAAGAAGACGAACGGGCATAATTGAATGAATCCTCACACTCCAAAGTGGTTAAGAAACTCTATCGAGAAGAAATAATCTAGAAACAAACAAGTAACACATGATAAACACCACAACATATTCATGATATGATGTGCAAACAAATATGATGCATGTCCATTTAATTTTGCATGACATGGCAAAGCACAACAATCAAGTTCTACACAGGATGTGAAGCTCAATATGCAACGAGTTGCATATTAACGAAACTCGATGTTTGAATTACTTAGTTCACTCCTGTTTAGGTACATGACAATATTAAATGTTATTAAACATGGGTGGTCATGGCATAATGTGAAGATGAAATTAAGTAATTTAAATAGAGAAGGAGAACATACATACTATAACAATATAATAACTCTCCATATTTAAGAGAAATGCGGTTAATGTTGTTTTAACTAAACAATCATTTAAATGTTTTTAATCATGGAAAGAGGTGAAGCATGAACAACTACATCATCAAGGCATTTTAAATGATGTCGGAAACAACAAATAACAATTCTGGAAAGTCTCCATATGTAATTTCAAATTTGTTATTGTTCTGCGTAGAACACAATTTAGAGTTGTCAAACAACAAAATAAATGCCATCATGTCATTCTACACGTGTTTCTAGTCAAGTTACATATGTAAAACATTTTAATCGAAGTTACGGTTAATCAATTATGAAATAAATCATTTTAGCATGGCATTTATGCAAATTACATGCACAACAGTATTTTAAATATTTTTAAATATGGATGAAAGTTAGATATTATTAATCTACCCAAAATTCTAGTTATTTTACATACTGTACGTGTTCTACTATGTTGCACGGTTAATTAATTACGAAATTTACAAAATGCAACATTATGCTGAAATTTGAGCAATTCTAAATGCAGGAAAAAACAGCAGAGACATATGGGTGGCTAGTTAGGATTCGAACCGTGGTCTAGTGGGTGAGCAAAGGTGTGGCTATCCAAATGGGCTAGCTTCCTGTGGTTGACATAAGGCAGGAATGAACTCTCTAAGAGTTAGTAGAAAACGACGGACTTAGCACGGACATCGCCGACAAGGATGGCAAGTGAAGTAGCGGCTACTACAGGAGTAGATCCACGACGGGAATGCGGGATTGGGCAGCGAATTATCCTCACCTTACAAGGCTGATGCAACGGTATTGGGTGAGGGAAAGTTCATGCAAGGATGTTGTCCTCGTCCCACGAACAAGAGGAGGAGGCCTTGGAAGTGGAGCACCACGGCTTGGACGACGGTGCGGCATGGATGGTGCGAGGAGGCGAGCTCAAGCAAGATCTGGAGGGTCTTGGTGTCGCGGATCCATTCCCGATGGCGGCGGAGGCACGCACCGCGAGGCCGACCGGTGGAGAGCTCCGGAACCGAATCCTGGGGAAGGGAGATAGAAAGAGCTCAGTGTGGGAGAGAGAGACCAGTATAGGGGGGGTGGAGTGGGCCACGGCAGAAGCAGCAGTGGCCTGGTCGAGGTCGTCGATGGGCAAGGTCACCGGAGGGGCTGTCACATCCCTGGAACCCTAATCAAGTATAGCATTGTGCTCATATCTTCTTTGCATTGCATCAAAGGAAATTGCAACAAGATCAAAGCAAGTGGTGAAGCAAAACTCAAAAACCCTAGCCACTTCTCAAATTCAAAGAAATAATAAACTTGTTCAAATCAATGAACCCAAAATGGTCTCAAGAAAAGTTCAACTTTTCTGATAATTCATGGAAGCAAGTAAGGAGTGAAGAAAACTATTTTCATAACACATTTGGCATTTTATTTAAATGCAAAAAGCTACTGGATTCAAGTTTAAATTTGAATTCAAAAACTTTAAGTTTTCAAAAATGCTGAAAACTTCAGGAATGGTTGGATATATTCCAACAAATATTCTGGTGTGTTCAAAATATTTTTTGTAGACTATTTTGGAGCTGAAATAAATAGCAAATTAAATAGTTGGAAAAAAAGGAAGAAGCTTACCTGTCGCCCTGAGGAGGCCCAGCCCACCAGGGGCAGGGGCGTCTTCTTCCTCCTGCCTTCTGGCAGAGGAGCGCATGCCCACGGCGTCTCCTCCACCTCATGCTTCGCCGTGGCACCATCCGGTGCTCCCCAGGACAGCGCGACAACAGGGATAACCTCCCCGAGCTCTGGCCTATCCATTCCCGTGCACCATTTCCCCCCTCTCCTCTCGGTTCCTTCCTCCCCTACTGCCGCCATTGACAGGAGCTCGAGCTCGAGCTGCCCGTGCCTCTGGCCACTAGTTCTCTCCCCCGAGTGCCCCATTCGCTCCGCCTCGACGAGCTGGTCCTCCCTGCAGAAGCCGAAGGTCCCCCGAGCCCTGCAACGCCCACGGCACCTTCGTCTTCAAGCTTCGGCCGCCGGCGAGCTCCGTTCGATTCGTCGCCCACAGCGCTTCCCCGAGCCGTCTAAGCCCTCCACTGCACTCCCCGTGAGATTGCGATCATTTCCCCTCTTCTTCCCCTCGGTTTCGTGCCCCCTAGCCACTGGACCGACAAGCCCGAGCTCCGGCCGTCGCCTCCGCTCGTCGCCAGTGACCTCGGTCCTCCCGAGCCCTCCCTGAGGCCAGTACTGGATGAGGCCGAGCCTGGGGATCCTCCCAGTGCTTTCGGCTCTCGATCCCGAGCACTACAGCCATCTCAGGAACACTCCGGCACAGATCCGCCGCAGATCTGGTCGCCGCCGGCCAGTCTCCGGCAGGGGATGACCTGGCCTCTCTAATGCATGTTTTAAACACTAATTAGCCACTAACCAGTGGGCCCAGGCCAAGTCAAACGCAATCAGGGTCTGGTCAGCGCGGGATTATCCCTGTGATGCTGACCAGTGGGTCCCCTTGTCGGGTTTGACCTGATGAGGTCAGCCGACGGCTGACGCCATGATGACGTGGGGCTGGCGCAATAAGTGGATTTCCGATTTAAAAGAATTCGAGAAAATGCCAAAACTTCTAAAAATCATAGAAATTAATCTGTAACTCCAATGAAAATAATTTATATATGAAAAAGTATCAGAAAAATCCAAGGAATCTGAATATGTCATTTTCAAACATGTTTGAAATTTTTACTGGACCAAACATGTAGAATAATGTGGAGATGGAATTTGAAAATCATGTGAATTCCACTTCAAATGCTATGATCAAACATTGTTAAATCACAACCAGCAACTTAACATATCATTTCCATGCATGTTAAAAACGAGTTGATGTGAGCATCAGGTCGAATCAATTAAAATGGTATTCGAGAATACCTCGTTTGAAGTGATATTTGGATCTGATTCAAATCAACTTCAAACCTAATAAATGTTACCTATATTAGCATACCACCTTGCATCCTCATGCCATGCTCATGCATCATCTTGTTGCATATGATTGTTATTGATTGTTGTCATTTCTTTCGGTAGGATCCGCTCCTCCGGATTCCACCGAATGTCCGACTGGCGGATATTGTCCCTCCTCTGAGCAACAAGGCAAGCAACCATTTTGATCATCCCGATAAAGCCCATGTTCTCGCTCCTGCACTTACTTATTGCATTAGGATCAAATGCTCAACAGCTTTTGCCACGTTAGTTGAACCCACTTCCTTTGCATGACCTGTCTTCGTCACAGTAAATAGCTGAACCTTGCAACCTAGCATACCTGGTAGATGCTTGAGCCATGATGTGCCTTATCCTGCTATGCATGCTATGCTTAGAGTTGTGTATGGTCTGTCATCTGGGAGATGAACGGAATTGTGAGAATGTGTTCAGTAAGTAAGGGTTGTGTGTTGAACCTGATTTGGTAAAGGTATCGGTGAATGGCCATGTAGGAGTACATGGCGGGTTGTTTCATTGGAACCGTCCTTAGGAACTGAGTTCCATGTATGTAATCCAAGAGTAGATACTACCACACGTTGGGATACTTAATTGACCCTCTCGACTTATTAATCGCTTAGTACTCGGTCCAGGAGTTGCAAGTAGTTTTTGGTGTTTATAGTCATGCTGGAGGCCGTGCATAGCCCTGACCTGAGAGGTGGGCTGTGATGCGGTAGGCAGTGGCACGGTGTACCAAGTGGCACCCGGATGGTGGGCTTGGGAACCCTGCGCACATCGTTTGGGGCCGTGGCGGAAACCTCGGCCGGACTTCCATGCGGGTTACCCTCAGATAGGCGATAGACCTGGACTAAGTATTAGCGTGGTTAACGGTCGTGGCCGACTCCCTCGCTGGGCTTCCGCTTGAAGGTTTCCGAGATGCATGACGTGCACATGGCGATAAGTGGCGAGAGCGTGTGTGAAGAAGTACACCCCTGCATGGTTACGATCTATTTGAATAGCCGCGTCCGCGGATATGGACTACTTGGAGACATATGTTGTTCATAGATAACTTAAATGGCTACTCATAAAATTGTCAAGATAAGCATGAGTGTCGTGGACGGCATTTCCGTATGGAGACGGAATGATTCCACGATGGAGTATTGTTGTGGTGTTAGTGGACTCGTGTGCGAGAAATCAAGTTGTAAAAAAATTGTTTTAAAATGCAAGTTGTCTAGCCACGAGTCAAATGCTGGCTTTCCGCATGAAAACCCCACAATTCCTTATTGATACATTGCATGAGTTTATCCTAAAGTCTTGCTGAGTACGTCCGTACTCATGTTTGCCTAATATTTGTTTCAGAGGTTGTTAGTGACCATAATGGAGGGTTCTTCCTAGATATCGACGATGACGAGTAGCTGGTGTCCCAGCTACAATCTGGCCCTAGGTTGGGTCTGTAGTATAGCCAGGCCATGTGCCTTCTAGTTTCATGTGTCTGTACTCAGACAGTTTAATTACTTCCGCTGGCTTGTAACTTGAATGACTGTTATGATGGGTCGTGAGACCCCTGCTGTGTAATATTATGTGTGTGGCTCTTCCGAGCATTTTAAATAAAGCTTGTATGTTTATCGTTATGTTGTGATGCCATCGATGTATCTATACATATCGGTATGCCATGCGTACGTGTGTCGTACTAGGTATGTATGGGGTTCGATTACCTAGCCGTAGACTTTAGTAGCAGTCCTTACAGGGAAATGCCCCTTTGTGATCCAACGAGCCAGGGTAGCTCGCTACTGCTCTGACACATTGGTTGCCCGGCGTGTGTCCTTCATAGCTGTTGTCTCTGTCCCCTTTGGGGAAATGTCACGCGATGTAATGGAGTCCTTGTAGCTTGCTACGACTTGTCTACATTCGCTGCTTTGCTGGGTCATGTATGCATGTCCCTGTGCGGATTTGCCACTTTGGTTTATGACTAGACATGTCGATCCGGGTTCTTTGTCATTGGATTGCTAGCGACACAATTGCATACGCGAGTCAAAAGGCGCAAACGGTCCCGGCTAAGGTAAGGCTGCAGCCGTGGGGTTAACCGTGCGTGAGACCGCAAAGAGATGCGATGTGTTACAGGCTGGATTCCTATGGCTTAGGATCGAGGTCCCGACAGCGTTGGTATCAGAGCCTGACTGACTGTAGGACTACTAAGCCAAAGTGGACGAAGTTGAGTCTAGAATTACTTCAGTTATATAGAAGGGAATTGTTTGTGGAAGGGAACGTAAGACTCTTGTTCTCTTCTCAAGTTATTCTATTCTGGTCATCCTCGTCTTTTCTTCGGGAATTAAGGACTAGGTTACCCATCTTCTTCTAGGCTCGTGTTTCTGATCGGTAGTTTATAAGACTACGGGTCGAGAGTTATTTCGGGTTTCTTTTATTCCTAGGAAAAGGAAGTAAGTTTGATGATCAGAGAATTGAACTTGATAGTTGAGCGGTTACGCTATCCTATTTTTGGGGTTGTCTCAAAATTGTTTTTGAGCATTTACAGCCGTTATGCTGCCCAATTTTGCATTCAGAGCTCTAATACTTTTGCATTACTCTCTATTTTCAAATGCCTGGCCGTCCTTCTCGTCAGGTGGTTCGTCTGACCAGGTGCATTGATGTGCCGGGTCATACGGCCATGGGTCAGGGTGATGTCGGTGTGCGGTTACCGCTAGTACCTAGAGTACACAGTGGAGGAACAGTACCGAGACTTCAACCAGAGCCAGTATATCTGCACTGTTAGGGTATTTCCAGACTACCCTGGAGCTGAGGAGCCAATCCATTGGTCCTATGGATTGGGAGTCACTGTTGACATGGCACTACAAGATGCTGCCTATTCAATTCTGACCATTATGAGGGCGAGACATGCACTGCTGCAGAACTCAGAGTTCTGCTATGTTCCTGCCTCTCAGCCAGGTGAAGAGGGATACCTCAGCGGGGTCTATTTTGATTCCTCTATGGAGGATCCGCTACTGCACTCCACTTCTGAGATGCTAGAAAACAGAGACAGGGATGCTCGTGCTCTCCGCATGGAGCTTTATGCTACACGTGCCCGTCTATGGACGGCTTTGACGCAGCTGGCACCGGTAGTCCAGACAGGGTATGGAGATATGGAGATGCCGAACCCTGTTAGAAACCATCTTCCGGCCCATGTTGACTGGCCAGCTATAGGAGGAGTCACCCCTCACCGGGGACCTCTACTACCACCAGTCAGGGGACCAAGGCCACATATGTGTCCTTACGGATCCAAGGGATCTCAGGCCAGAGTATTTCCTGATCCGCAGGTTGAGCTTCCAGGCCATGGAGGCAATCTTTATGAGATGTTCTATGCGGATGCCTGAACCGTGAGTGGAAGGATAGTATGGTAGTAGCCGTACGTTCACAGTCCTGTGTGACTTGTGAAGTATGCTTGTGATGTGAAATGAATTTCGGAGGACTAGATAAATAATGTATAGGAAGCTTGTAAGCCTGTGATGAGTAGTTTCATAATTTCAGTAGTTTGCTCTTCGGTTAAGGTTGTACTGAACTATGTAAGGGTGTGTATGAACCATGGTGTATATATAGCAGTTGCTTGTTACCATGTTGTTCGGATATTCATTTCCACATTCCATGTGTTCAGTGCATTCTTAATCCATAGCTAGTATTGATGATGATATTGGTCTAAGCTGTAAGTTTGTTTGTCAAGATGGTGTTCACCAAGTTGAACCATGCCCCTGCTCATGAGCAAGGCGAGGGTAGTCAAGCGTCGCAGGAAGACCTGCCTCACCCGCCCTGTCTGGCGGAAGTGATGCTTGAGGTCAGAGAGAAACAAAACGGAGACCAACCGACTGTTAGAGCGTATTGAGCAGAATACGGCTCGTCAGCCTAGGAATTCTGCAGTGTCCCTCAATGACTTTGTGTAGCTGAATCCCCCAAAGTTCCATCACTCCGTCGATCCCCTCGACGCTGATGATTGGTTGTACAGTATTTCACGTAAGATTCGCTCTGCGAATGTTTCTGAGGCCGACAAGGTGTCCTTTGCGGCGTATTTTCTGGAAGGACCCGCCAATCTGTGGTGGGAGAACTTTGAAGCTATGCGTCCTGCTGAACCAGCAGCCACATGGGCAGACTTTTGTGCAGCCTTTCGTCTGCACCATATTCCAGAGGGCCTGATGGATAGAAAGAGAGAGGAGTTCTATGCATTCACCCAGGGCAAGTTGACCATGGATGCCTATAGCCGCGAGTTCGGTAACCTCGCCCGCTATGCAACAGAGGAGGTGTCTACTAATGCCAAGAAGCAAGCAAGATTCCGCGAGGGTCTGAGCCCTGAGCTTCGAAATGATTTGCGCCTCCACGAGTGTGCAAGCTTCCAAGCCCCGGTCAACAAGGCGATCAGTGTTGAGACTGGTCATACCGACTTTGAAGCCACAAAGAAGCACTCCCGTGACTTTGGCTCGTCATCTGGTTCCGCGTTTCCAAAATGCAGGCTGTGGGTTCCAAACAGTTCTGTGCCGCCAAGATACACTCTGAGGCCATCCTATGTGGCGCCTCAGACGAAGCAGTCCAACCCTCCAGCAAAACTTATGGTGGTCCAGCTAGCAATGCTACACCACGTGCCAACAAACTGATCTGTTACAAGTGTGGAGAACCAGGGCACTCTTCCCGTGAGTGTCCTCAGAATGCGGGTGCCAAGCAACCCGGAAAGTCCGTCGGGCAAGGCAAGTCGGGCAAAGCTGACTATGTGAAGCCAACTCCTGCACGTGGCCGTGTGAACTATGTCTCAGCAGAAGAAGCTGCAGACAATCCCGACGTCATACTGGGTACGCTTCTTGTTAATCATCACCCAGCGTCTGTTCTTTTTGACACTGGGTCTTCTCATTCCTTCATCTCAGAAAGTTACGCACAGTTGCATAACATGTCTTTTTGTGAAATGCCAATTCCATTGGTTGTCCAAACTCCTGGTAGCAAGTGGCAAATATCTAGGATAACCTATGACAATGAAATTCTAGTAGACAGGCTAGTTTTTCTAGCCTCACTGATAGCCCTGAAATCTTCGGATATTAATATCATCTTGGGTATGGACTGGATGTCAGCTCACTATGCCAAGACTGATACTCATTCTAGAAATGTTAGCTCACCCATCCCTCAGGTGAGATAGTCAATGTCTCTACTCAAGTTGCCAAATGCCAACTCTATTCCCTCAATGCCAACCCTCTTCCGGAACATGAAGACATTCCGGTAGTCCGTGACTTCCCGGATGTTTTTCCAGAGGAACTGCCAGGAATTTCACCTGACAGAGATGTAGAGTTCGTGATAGATCTTGTTTCGGGAACTGTTCCAATAGCCAGAAGACCATATAAGATGGCACCCTTGGAGCTAGCCGAACTTAAGAAGCAACTACATGAGGCCTTGAATAAAGGTTTCATTCATCCTAGCTCTTCTCCTTGGGCTTGCCCCGTCCTCTTCGTCAAGAAGAAAGACGGAACGTCTCGGATGATTGTAGATTACCGACCAGTTAATCTGGTCACCATAAAGAACAAGTATCCGCTCCCCAGGATCAACGACCTGTATGATCAGCTCGCTGGATCCTCAGTCTTCTCAAAAATGGATTTGAGGTTGGGATACCATCAAATCAAGATCAAGAACGGGGACATTCCAAAAACGGCTTTTGTTACTCGTTATGGCCAATACGAGTACACCGTCATGTCCTTCGGTTTAACCAATGCCCCAGCCACATTCTCTCGCTTGATGAATTCAATCTCCATGGAGTATCTGGATAAATTCGTCGTGGTATACCTCGATGATATTCTCTTCTACTCGAAGAACGAACAAGAACATGCCGAGCATCTAAGGCTGGTATTGATGAAACTTCGAGAGCATCGCCTTTATGCCATGTTTTCAAAATGTGAACTTTGGTTACCAGAAGTGACCTATCTAGGTCACGAAATCTCTGGTAAGGGTATTGCTGTCAATCCCGAGAGAGTTCAAGCCGTCCTTGATTGGACTCAACCTGAATCGGTTAAGCAAGTTAGGAGTTTTCTTGGTCTAGCGAGCTATTGTCGCCGCTTTGTCGAGAATTTCTCCAAGGTTGCAAAGCCTCTAACTGAACTCCTCAAGAAGGATAAAAAGTTCGAGTGGACACCACAGTGTGAGCATAGTTTTCAGGAACTGAAAAGACGCCTGACTTCCGCACCTGTGTTGCTACCACCAGATTTTTCTAAGGACTTTGTTATCTATTGTGACGCCTCGCGACAAGGATTTGGTTGCATTCTCATGCAAGATCGTCATGTGATTGCATACGCATCTCGACATTTGCGTCCAAATGAGGATAATTATCCCACACATGATCTTGAGCTTGCAGCTGTAGTCCATGCACTAAAAACCTGACGACATTACCTCCTCGGTAATCGTTGCGAAATATTCACTGATCACCAAAGTCTGAAATATATCTTCACCCAGCCGGATTTGAATCTCAGGAAAAGATGGTGGGCTGAGTTGACCTCGGATTACGACTTAGGGATAACTTACACCCCGGGGAAGGCCAATGTTATGGCTGATGCATTAAGTCGTAAATCTTATTGTAACAATCTGATGCTACAATGAGGTCAACCACATCTCTATGAGGAATTTTGGAAGTTAAATCTCCATATTGTTCCTCAAGGATTCCTTTCAACCCTGGTGGCGAAGCCTACTCTTAGGGATCAAATCATAGCCGTGCAGGCTTATGATAAGGGTATATCCCAGATCAAGAAGAATATTGCTAGCTGAAACGCTAGGGATTTCTCCATCAATGAGAAAGGTGTTGTGTTCTTTCAGAACCGTTTAGTGCTTCCTAAGAGCAAACGTCTGCGGCAATTGATCCTTAAGGAAGCTCATGATTCTCGTCTCACCATTCATCCCGGAAGTACTAAGATGTATCAGGACCTACGCCAAAGGTTTTGGTGGACCAGGATGAAGAGAGAAATTGCTGAGTTCGTTCCTAACTGCGACGTTTATCGTCGAGTTAAGGCAGAACATCAAAGGCCTGCTGGCACCCTTCAACCTTTAGCTATTCCAGTATGGAAATGGGATAAAGTTAGTATGGATTTCATTACCGGATGTCCCAAGACCAAGAAAGGAAATAATGCTATCTTTGTGGTCATTGACCGTCTCTCCAAAGTAGCTCATTTTCTTCCAGTTCGTGAGAGTATAACAGCTAGCCAGCTAGCAGAGTTATATATCTCTCGAATAGTGTCTCTTCATGGTGTTCCCCTGGAGATTAACTCAGACCATGGGAGTATCTTTACTTCTCGCTTCTAGGAAAGTTTTCAGAATGCTATGGGGACTCACTTATCTTTTAGCACAGCTTTCCATCCTCAATCAAGTGGTCAAGTAGAAAGAGTGAATCAAATCCTAGAAGATATGCTCCGAGCTTGTGTTATAGCGTTCGGTATGAATTGGGAGAAGTGCCTTCCATTCGCCGAATTTGCTTATAACAATAGTTATCAATCAAGCTTGGGCAAAGCCCCTTTTGAAGTTCTCTATGGACGAAGATGTCGAACACCTCTTAATTGGCCAGAAACCAGAGAGAGGCAACTCTTTGGCCTGGATATGATCCAGGATGCAGAAGAGCAGGTTTGCATTATTCGTGAAAAGTTGAAAACAGCCCAGTCTCGTCAAAAGAGCCAATATGATCGTCATCATAAGGCTGTGACCTTTGAAGTTGACGAAAAGGCTTACCTTCGGGTTACACCTTTGAAGGGTACCCATCGATTCGGTATCAAGGGCAAGTTGGCTCCTCGTTACATTGGTCCTTTTCACATTCTTGCCAAACGAGGAGAAGTTGCCTACCAGTTGGAACTTCCACCGCATCTTTCCAAGGTTCATGATGTCTTCCACGTCTCGCAACTCACGCGTTGCTTTTTGGATCCTATCCGTGAAGTGGACCACGAAACACTTGATCTCCAAGATAACCTTTCATACCAAGAATACCCCGTGCGTACTCTTGATCAAGCTGAGCGTACCACTCGACGTCGAAACCTCAAGTTTCTTAAAGTTCAATGGTCAAATCATTCTGAAAAGGGGGCAACAAGGGAAAGAGAGGATCATCTCCGACTTGAGTATCCCGCGTTATTCCCGACGACTTCTAAATCTCGGGACGAGATTCTTTTGAGTGGGGGTGAGTTGTCACATCCCTGGAACCCTAATCAAGTATAGCATTGTGCTCATATATTCTTTGTATTGCATCAAAGGAAATTGCAACAAGATCAAAGCAAGTGGTGACGCAAAACTCAAAAACCCTAGCCACTTCTCAAATTCAAAGAAATTATAAACTTGTTCAAATTAATGAACCCAAAATGGCCTCAAGAAAAGTTCAACTTTCCTGATAATTCATGGAAGCAAGTAAGCAATGAAGAAAACTATTTTCATAACACATTTGGCATTTTATTTAAATGCAAAAAGCTACTCGATTCAAGTTTAAATTTGAATTCCAAAACTTTAAGTTTTCAAAAATGCTGAAAACTTCAGGAATGGTTGGGTATATTCCAACAAATATTCTGGTGTGTTCAAAATATTTTTTGTAAACTATTTTGGAGTTGAAATAAATAGCAAATCAAATAGTTGGAAAAACAGAAAAACAAAACAGAAAAAAAGGAAGAATCTTACCTGTCGCCCTGAGGAGGCCCAGCCCACCAGGGGCAGGGGCGTCTTCTTCCTCCTGCCTTCTGGTAGAGGAGCGCACGCCCACGGCGTCTCCTCCACCTCCTGCTTCGCCGTGGCACGCTCCGGTGCTCCCCAGGACAGCGCGGCAGCAGGGATAACCTCCCCGAGCTCTGGCCTATCCATTCCTGTGCACCATTTCCCCCCTCTCCTCTCGGTTCCTTCCTCCCCTACCGCCGCCATTGACAGGAGCTCGAGCTTGAGCTGCCTGTTCCTCTGGCCACTAGTTCTCTCCCCCGAGTGCCCCATTCGGTCTGCCTCGACGAGCTGGTCCTCACTGCAGAAGCCGAAGGTCCCCCGAGCCCTGCAATGCCCACGACACCGTCGTCTTCAAGCTTCGGCTGCCGGTGAGCTCCGTTCGATTCGTCGCCCACAGCGCTTCCCCGAGCCGTCTAAGCCCTCCACTGCACTCCCCGTGAGATTGTGATCATTTCCCCTCTTCTTCCCCTCGGTTTCCTGCCCCCTAGCCACTGGACCGACGAGCCCGAGCTCCGGCCTTTCCCTCCGCTCGTCGCCGGTAACCTCCGGTCCTCCCGAGCCCTCCCTGAGGCCAGTACTGGATGAGGCCGAGCCTGGGGATCCTCCCAGTGCTCTCGGCTCTCGATCCCGAGCACAACAGCCATCTCCGGCGACACTCTGGCACAGATCCGCCGCGGATCTGGTCGCCGTCGGTCAGTCTACGACACGGGATGACCTGGCCTCTCTAATGCATGTTTTAAACGCTAATTAGCCACTGACCAGTGGGCCCAGGCCAAGTCAAACACAATCAGGGGCTCGTCAGCGCGGGATTATCCCTGTGAGGCTGACCAGTGGGTCCCCCCTGTCGGGTTTGACCTGATCAGGTCAGCCGACGGCTGACGCCATGATGACGTGGGGCTGACGAAATAAGTGGATTTCCGATTTAAAAGAATTCGAGAAAATGCCAAAACTTCTAAGAATCATAGAAATTAATCTGTAACTCCAATGAAAATAATTTATATATGAAAAAGTATCAGAAAAATACAAGGAATCTGAATATGCCATTTTCAAACATGTTTGAAATTTTTACTGGACCAAACATGTAGAATAATGAATAAGTTAAATTTTATAAATGCTATGGAGATGGAATTTGAAAATCATTTGAATTCCACTTCAAATGCTATGATAAAAAATTGTTCAATCACGACCACCAACTTAACATATCATTTCCATGCATGTTAAAAACAAGTTGATCTGAGCATCATGTCGAATCAATTAAAATGGTATTCGAGAATACCTCGTTTGAAGTGATATTTGAATTTGATTCAAATCAGCTTCAAACCTAATAAATGTTAGCTATATTAGCATACCACCTTGCATCCTCATACCATGCTCATGCATCATCTTGTTGCATATGATTGTTATTGATTGTTGTCATTTCTTTCGGTAGGCTCCGCTCCTCCGGATTCCACCGAATATCCGACAGACGGATATTGTCCCTCCTCTGAGCAACAAGGCAAGCAACCATTTTGATCATCCCGATAAATCCCATGTTCTCGCTCCTGCACTTACTTATTGCATTAGGATCAAATGCTCAACTGCTTTTGCCACGTTAGTTGAACCCACTTCCTTTGCATGACCTGTCTTTGTCACAGTAAATAGCTGAACCTTGCAACCTAGCATACCTGGTAGATGCTTGAGCCATGATGTGCCTTATCCTGCTATGCATGCTATGCTTAGAGTTGTGTATGGTCTGTCATCTGGGAGATGAACGGAATTGTGAGAATGTGTTCAGTAAGTAAGGGTTGTGTGTTGAACCTGATTTGGTAAAGGTATCGGTGAAAGGCCATTTAGGAGTACATGGCGGGTTGTTTCATTGGAACCATCCTTAGGAACTGAGTGCCGTGTATGTAATCCAAGACTAGATACTACCACACGTTGGGATACTTAATTGACCCTCTCGACTTATTAATCGCTTAGTACTCGGTCCAGGAGTCTCAAGTAGTTTCTGGTGTTTATAGTCATGCTGGAGGCCGTGCATAGCTCTGACCTGAGAGGTGGGCTGTGATGCGGTAGGCAGTGGCACGGTGTACCAAGTAGCACCCGGATGGTGGGCTTGGGAACCCTGCGCACATCGTTTGGGGCCGTGGCGGAAACCACGGTCAGACTTCCGTGCGGGTTACCCTCAGATTGGCGATAGACCTGGACTAAGTATTACCGTGGTTAACGGTCGTGGTCGACTCCCTCGCTGGGCTTCCGCTTGAAGGTTGCTGAGGTGCATGACGTTCACATGGCGATAAGTGGCGCGAGCGTGTGTGAAGAAATACACCCCTGCAGGGTTACGATCTATTCGAATAGCTGCGTCCGCGGATATGGACTACTTGGAGACATATGTTGTTCATAGATAACTTAAATGGCTACTCATAAAATTGTCAAGATAAGCGTGAGTGTCGTGGACGGCATTTCCGTATGGAGACGGAATGATTCCACGATGGAGTATTGTTGTGGTGTTAGTGGACTCGTGTGCGAGAAATCAAGTTGTAAAAAAATTGTTTTAAAATGCAAGTTGTCTAGCCACGAGTCAAATGCTGGCTTTCCACATGAAAACCCCACAATTCCTTATTGATACATTGCATGAGTAGATAGTTATCCTAAAGTCTTGCTGAGTACCTCCGTACTCATGTTTGCTTAATATTTGTTGGAGAGGTTGTTAATGACCCTAATGGAGGGTTCTTCCAAGACATCGACGACGACGAGTAGCTGGTGTCCCAGCTACAATCTGGCCCTAGGTTGGGTCTGTAGTATAGTCAGGCCATGTGCCTTCTAGTTTCATCTATCTGTACTCAGACATTTTAATTACTTCCATTGGCTTGTAACGTGAATGACTTTTATGATGGGTCGTGAGACCCCTACTGTGTAATATCATGTGTGTGGCTCTTTCGAGCCTTTTAAATAAAGCTTGTATGTTTATGGTTATGTTGTGATGCCATCGATGTATCTATACATATCGGTATGCCATGCGTACGTGTGTTGTACTAGGTATGCATGGGGTTCGATTACCTAGCCATAGACTTTAGTAGCATTCCTTACAGGGAAATGCCCCTTTGTGATCCAACAAGCCAGGGTAGCTCGCTACTGCTCCGGACACATTGGTTGACCGGCGTGTGTCCTTCTTAGCTGCTGTGTATGTCCCCTTTGGGGAAATGTCACGTGATGTAATGGAGTCCTTGTAGCTTGCTACGACTCGTCTACATTCGCTGGTGACCGACACCTGCTTTGCTGGGTCATGTATGCCTGTCCCTATGCGGATCTGCCACTTTGGTTTATGACTAGACATGTCGATCCGGGTTCTTTGTCATTGGATTGCTAGCGACACAATTGCATATGCGAGTCAAAAGGCGCAAACGGTCCCGGCTAAGGTAAGGCTGCAGCCGTGGGGTTAACCGTGCATGAGAGCGGAAAGAGATGCGATGTGTTACAGGCTGGATTCCTATGTCTTAGGATCGGGGTCCCGACAGGGGCGCGATGTCTCAACATTGGCATGGAAGGGTGTCGCCGACAAGTGGAGCACGAGGAGGTGCTCGAAGACACGAGGGACGAGGAGTTTGGTGTGCTGGGTACGGGCTCAAGGCGGCGATCATGGATCCAGCGGCTTGCTGCTGCTCTGGGCTTGGCATCCATGGTTACTGCCGGAGCTCGAAGGTGTGCTTGGGCGTGAGGACGAGTTGTGGTCGCCAGGCCCATCCGGTAGATCCAGTGGAAAAATAAGGAGTTGAAGCAGTTGGCTGGTTTTGGATATGTGGGGAGGAGGTGGATCTCGAGGACGGGGAAGAGAGCGGCAGCGACTGGAGAATGAGTGGATGGGACATCTAGGGCTAGGGTTTCAGCTGCTATAAATAGCAAATGAATATGGTTAGGGGTTATGTGGACCCTCCAATTTAGATTGGACGCTCGAGAGAAAAATTAGGTTAGGGAGTCTAATTAAAAAAATCGATGATGGTTTGGGGTATTACGGGGTTGATCCGGACCCGATGGTCACAACCGTCGGGTTCGGGTCCGAGGGAGTTTCAAACTAGGTTGCGAGCAGGTCGATATACAGTGCAGATAGGCTAGGTATAGATGAGAGGGAACACATGCAGCCCGACATCAGTTTTATATACAAAAACATCTCTGATTCGACTGGCTATGGTGCCGCTATATGTTTAATAGAGGCATATCAAATGACCTGTGAACGTGATGAAATTTGGCATGCGGTCCACCTACGATAACTTAAGACCGCATGCCAACTTTCAACCCATTTTGAGAAAGTTTTATACACACTTTTAAAATCAATATTTAACGATGATGTAGTTGCGCGCGTGTGTGTTTGGGCACGAAACGGTCAAAGACAAGAACAGAGAGAATATATAACTAATAAGTGATGCACGTTTTGAAAAACGATGGCAATGGCGTGCCAATACAAAGCAGATGATGCGACAACGAATGCGACAACCAAATAAATCAAACGGCGACAACGGAATAAAAAGGGAATCTTGTGGAGCATCGGTCTCAGGCTGTTACAACTCTCCTCCACTAACAACAGATCTTGACCCGATATCTTAGAATGACAAGAGAAAGAGAAAGAGGAAGAGATAAAACTTAGTTTCTTCTTTTACAAATGAGTGAAACCAACAAAACTTGAAGGTTGCGAAGAGATGAAGAACGACATGAGAAACAAGCAAGAATTCAAAATTGGGCAGCACTTCGGTAGGGAAGTTAGGTAAAACTTGATAAGATCGAAACAATTGCAAATAGGACACATCTCTCTAGTTAAATGGACATGAAAGAAAAGAACAAGATCTTGATAAAATGAGATGATGGTCGAAGAGAGCAATATCACAATGCCTCCGGAGAAAAAGAATGGAAGCTAGATTGTTGGACAGAAAAGAACGGAGAAGAAATGACAACTTCCACAACAATTCAATTTGAAGAACATCCTTAGAAAGAAGGATTGAACAGAGTTGTTGGAAAATCAACAACGAAAATAATAAGCTTGTGAGAGCTTTTGGAAAACAATTGAAAATTATGAGGTGATCATCGACCACAAATGGAAAACTATTTATGGCTAGGGAGTAACAAGACATGCAAAACTTCTTTCACCAAGAGGACGCATAGAGAACTTCGATCAACGATTATCACCATAATATCAACAATCCTAGGAAAATCTTTAGGTGAAATCTAATCCAAGAGTTCTACTAACGATATTCTGTATTATTATGTTGGGCAAATATAGTACCAATGTTGGGCCTTGCCGGAAGATTTTTGTCCCAATCAAGGGGGCCCCCATTACAACCCTAAGCATGTAGCGCTCAATATGGAACATAACACCGATACACAAGTAACTAGGGCGGCAAACATGGACCAATACACCAGGACAAAAAGTCAAGCTTTCCACCTTTTACCAGTTATATAGGTTCGTAAAATTAAATAGCAATAATATTGTGATATATCAAGGAATCCATGTTGTCACATGGAAAGCAACTAGCAATGCTATAATAAGGGTTGAGCAAGCAGTAACTTAGCCAAACAATGGTTTGCTGTGATGTGGTGGGGTTCGAGGCTTTTCATGGCATTGTTGGGAGGCTTGAAATACTAGTGGTAGGTAGCAAGACGTAAAGATATAAGAAAGACAACTAGCATAGCTATGATAGTAGTGGTATCCAGGCAAATGGTCATCTTGCATGTGATCCCGCTTGGAAAAAGAACGAATCCGTGAAGTAGACGAACAGGCGTAGTCGAATGAATCCTCACACTCCGAAGTGCTTTCGGAACTCTACCGAGAAGAAATAATCCAGAAACAACAGATGATAAACACAACATATTCATGATATGATCCGGAAACATATATCATGCATGTCCATCTAATTATGCATGACATGGCAAAGCACAACAGTCAACTTCTACACATTAAGTGAAGCTCAATATGCAACGAATTGCATATTGACGAAACTTCATATTTGAATTACTTAGTTCACTACCGTTTAGGTACATGAGAATATTAAATGTCATTAAACATGGGTGGTCATGGCATAAGGTGAAGGTGAAATTAAACAATTTAAATGGAGAAGCAGAACATAAATATAACAACATAACAATTCTCCATATTTAAGAGAAATGCAATTCAAGTTGTTTTAACTAAACGATCATTTTAAATGTTGTTAATCATGACAAGAGATGAAGCATGAACAACTACATCATCTAGGAATTTTAAATGAGGCTGAAAATAACAAATAACAATTCCGTAAAGTCTCCATATGTAATTTCAAATTTGCTACTGTTCTGCCTAGAACACAATTTTAGAGTTATTAAAAAGCAAAATAAATGCCACCATGTCATTCTACACATTTTTCTAGTCAAGTTACATATGTGAAAAATTTAAATCGGAGATATGGTTAATTAGTTATGAAATAAATCATTTTAGCATAGCATTTATGAAATTACATGCAAAATGCTATTTTAAATATTTATAAATCTGGATGAAAGTTTTACATTATTAATCTACACAAATTTCTAGTCATTTTACATATTGGACATGTTCTATTATGCTACACGGTTAATTAGTTACGAAATTTACAAAATGCAACATTATGCTGAAATTTGAGCAATTCTAAATGCAGGAAAAAAAGGAGAGACATAGGGGTGGCTAGCCATCTTCTATGACCTAAGGGACCCGAAAGGTGGTCAACTGGTCAACTCAAGATCAGCCAACAAGGTAACAAAATGTGTAAGCACGGATTCCTGTGGTTGACATAAGGCATGAATGAACTCTATAAGAGTTAGCGGAAAATGGTGGACTTGGCTCTTCATGGATGCACTGACATCGCCGACGAGGATGGTAAGTGAAGTAGTGGCCACAACAGCTGCAGACCCACGACGGGCATGCCAGACTGGGCAGCAAATTCTCCTCACATTGTAGGACCGACATGGCGGTCTAGGGCGAGGCAGATGTCTTGCAAGGACATCGTCCTCCTCCCACGAACCTGAGGAGGAGGCCATGGAAGTGGAGAACCACGACTTGGACAACGACGCGGCATGTATGGGGCGGGGAAGCGAGCTCGAGTCGAATCCAGAGGGTCTTGGCGTCACGGATCCATTCCCGATGGCAGCAACGTCTGACACCATGAGGCCGACCGGCGGCGAGCTCCAGAATCGAATCGTCGTTAATAGAGGGATAAATATCACAGCATGGGAGAGAGACCACTAGAAAGGAAGAGGGGAAGGGCACGACAGAGGCGGCACTGGCCTATTCGAAGTCGTCAACGGGCAAGGTCACTAGAGGGGTGTCGGGTCATAGCATTGGCGTGGCAGGGCATCTCCGACGAGTGAAGAACGGGGAGGTGCTCGAAGATGCACGGGATGAGAAGTTAGGTGCGGCGGGTACTGGCTCGCGGTGGCGGTCGCGGATCTGGTGGCTTGTTGCTACTCCGATTTTGAGAGCCACGGTTACTACTGGAATTCTAAGGTGCGCTCGGGCGCGAGGACGAGTTGTGGTCACCGGACGCGTGTGGTTGATCCAGTGGAAAAACAAGGAGCTGGAGCGGTTGGCTGTTTTCGGATCTGCGAGGAGGAGGTGGATACTGACAAAGGGGAAGAGAGCGGCGGTGGCTAGGGAATGGGTGGATAGGACATCTAGGGCTAGGGTTTCATTTGATATAAATAGCAAGTGGATATGGTTAAGGGTTATCTAGACCCACCGATTTAGACCGGACGGTCGAGAAAAAATAGGTTAGGGAGTCCAATTGGAAACATCAATGATGGTTTGGGGTATTATGTGGTTGATTCGGACCCAACGGTCATGACCATCTAGTTTGGGTCCGGGGGAGTTTCGAACTGGGCTGCGAACAGGTCGGTGCACTGTGCTGAGAGGTTAGGTAGAGATGAGCGGGAATACGGGCAGCCCGGCATTAGTTTTTATATACGAAAAACGTGTGCAATTTGACCGACTATAGTGTCGCTATATGTTTAATGGATGGGGTATCAAACACCCTCAGAATGCTATGAAATTTGGCACGCGGTCCACCTACGATAACTTAAGACCTCTTGCCAACTTTAAACCCATTTTGATAAAGTTTTATACACGCTTTTAAAAACAATATTTATTGATGCCACCGTCCCGTGCATGTGTGGATGGGCATGAAACAGTCAACGACGGGAATGGAGAGAACTGACAACTAATAACTGATGCAAGTTTTGAAAAATGAAGGCAACGGAGTGCTAATGCAATGCGGATGATGTGCATGATGCAATGGAGAATGTGACAACCAAATAAATCACATGGCAACAACGGAATAAAAAGGGAATCTTCTGTTTCATCGGTCTCGGGCTGTTACATAGGGGGGGCTTGCTGTCTTCGCACCTTCGACCTCAACATCAACATCGGCATGGACGACATAGGTCCACGCGGCCCCGGCCGCCCATGGTGCCCCTGAGAGGCACCCTCGCACTACCACCAAGCCCGTTGGAGAGCATGTAACATACTCTATCTACCCATCGGTGGACAAGGAAGCGCTTGTCTGCTCCACACGAGTAGTAGCCCCCCTGCTCCGCACGTCGCGCCACTCATGGTGCAGGGGTTGCTACACTGTCCCCCACCAGAGACGCCCATCTTGAGCACATAACATAGCTCGTCTTTGCTGCATGCGGTGGCCGAGCGCCCTCTCACACCTTCCCAACCTCACCTTCATGCGCCAAGCGACCCGGATGCACCGCTTCTCCTCATCCTTTGGGCTGCGGCGCATCCGGGTGGTACCGCGTGGCGTGCGCCTCGGAGCTAACCCACGGTTCGTCCATGCCAGGCAGCATTGGCAGCCGCTGTCAATTTTTCTGCCTTGTCCCCCATGGCGCTGCAGCAGTTGGGCGCAGTGGCCGCGCGGCTCCAACCAGGGGAATTATCACCAGTGGGCCCTCGGCGGGGACCAGGCCCCTCCTTCTAGCCACCAGCTGAAGCACATCTCGCGTGAGGTGAGTGCGGCCCTCTCGGTAACCGAGTGTGCCGGCCGCCTCAAGTGGTTCGAGTGCCCTGTCACCTTTGACGAAAGAGACCACCCCAAGTCCATTAGGGTTGTGGGAGTTCTCCCTCCATTATGCACTCCCACCATGAGTGGTGTGACTGACGGCAAGACGCACATTGACGGTGTTGAGGGCCTAAATGTGCTCTCGATGGAGACTTTCAAGACGCAGCCGCCCTATGAGTGCATGGCACCCACCTAGATTTTCTTGGGCGTCACCCGCGGCTCAACTCTCCCCGTAGGGTAGGTGCGCCTTCCCGTCACCTTTGGCACCTGCAAGAACTACCATACGGAGTTCATCGTCTTCGATATGCCTCACATCATCCTGCCCTACAATGCCATCTTGTGCTACCAGCTCTCTCCAAGTTCATGGTCGTGACCCACCATGCCTATGGCCTCATCAAGATACCTCGCTGCAGTGGTACCCTCACAATCCATTGCAATGAGAAGGACGCGACACACGCTCGCGTGCGTGCCTACAAGGCGGCCACGCCCAAATGGCCAGGGCGACCCTTATAGTGGAGTAGCAGGAGAGAGCCTACGCCAAGAAGAAGGTTGCCAAGTCTGCGCGTTCACATGCCACCCTGGCGGAGGCATCTCTCGAGCCCCTCAAGACCTTGCCAGTACCTGCCGAGGGCCCTCCTTAGGAGACCTCTGGAGTCCCGCCTCTGGAGGCCCACGCGGCACTGCTTTCTAAGATCCCTGGTGAGCGCGCCTTGGACACCATGGTCAGGCGCCTCATCGGGCACCATATCTACCTTGTCAGCACGATGCTGTGAGACGCACGTGAGCGATACCTCTTGCAAGAGAAGCTCCTCCTAGCACTCCTCATGGCCCCAAGGAAGACACAACACTACTTCCATGATGACCCAGTCAGAGTGATCTCCACCTACCCGCTGGGGCATGTCATGCGGAGCCCAAACACCGTCGATTGTGTCGCTGAACGGAACATCGAGTGGCAGCCCTTCGAGCTAGAGTTCCTGACCACCAGGACCATCAAGGGAACAGCCTTGGCGGACTTCACGGTAGAGTGGACGGACTCGCGTTAGGGTGAGCCTCATGAGGAGCCACTCTTGCCTGAGGAGGCCACCTTCGGAGGTTCGAGCATGCACTTTGACAGGGCTTTCGCGTGCTGCGCGTTGGGGCTCATGTGGTTCTCAATGTGCACACACATGACAAGCTTTACTACACCGTACAACTCGGTCTCAGGTGCACCGACAAGCACATCAACAATATCGTCGAATACAAGGGACTCATCGCTGGTCTCAAGGTCAATATCACGCTTTGAGTCAAGTGCATCATCATCAAGGGGGACTCACAACTCCTCATCAACTTCTCCAACAAGAATACAAGCCAAAGGATGAGCACATGGAGGCTTACTTGGAAGAGGTCCGCAAGATCGAGAAGTGTTTCATTGGCATGGAGCTCCAGTGCGTCCCTCGCGGCAACAATAGTGAGGCGGATGAACTCGCCAAGCGCACTTCTCGCTGCAAGCCCCGGAACCCCAACGTCTTCGAGGAGCGGTTATTGGAGACTTCAGCGGCACCTCCTATCGTCAGCCCCACGTTGAACACTTGCGGTTCCTCCTACCCACTCTTGTGGGAGCCCCATTCTCACTGCTGGCATATTCCCCATGCTTAGTGCTAGCAGTTGATCCTACCCACTCTCATGGAACCCCCATGCTTAGCGCTGGCGGTTGCTCCTACCCACTCTCATGGAAGCCCCATGCTCAGTGTCCGCACATGCTCGATGATCAGCGCTGGCGGTTCCTTCTACCCACTATCGTCGAAGCCCCATGCTCAGCGCTAGCGGATGACCCATGCTCAGCACTGGAGGTTGCTCCTACCCACTCTCGTGGAAGCCCCATTCTCGGCACTGAGTGAGATCCTACCCACTCTCGTGGAAGCCCCATGCTCAGCGTTGGCGGATGCCCCATGCTTAGTGCTAGGAGTTGCTCCTATGCACTCTCATGGAAGCCCCATGCTCAGTGCCAGTGGATGCCGCATGCTCAGCGCTGGCGTATCCTCCTACCCACTCTTGTGGAAGCCCCATGCTCAACGCTAGCAAATGCCCCATGCTCAGCGTTGGCGACCTACCTGCCCGAGGGGCCCCCGACTGTCTGATAACCCACGAGTGTAGGGGATCGCAACAGTTTTCGAGGGTAGAGTATTCAACCCAAATTTTTTCGACTCAAGGGGAAGTGAAATAATATTCTCAAGTATTAGCAGTTGAGTTGTCAATTCAACCACACCTAAAAGATTAGTGTCTGCAAGCAAAGTATCAGTAGCAAAGTGGTATGATAGCAACGATGCCAGAAAGTGGTCTGTTGACGGTAGACTATTCCTGACTTGTTGTATCAATGGCGCCAGAAAAGTCTTGCAGCAGGTAACAGCAAAGTAGCAAGTAACACCAGTAGTGACAGAAGTAGCAAGGAACAACAGTAGTGACAGCAGTAGCAAGTAACCGCAGTAATGACAGCAGTAGCAACAAAGTAACATAGCAAGGACCAGTAGTAAAAGACTCGTAGGCAGTGGATCGGTGATGGATGATTATGCCGGATGTGATTCATCATGTAACAACAATAACATGGAGAGATAACTAACTAGCTCCCGTTCGTCAATCTAATGTAGGCATGTATTTCTATGTAGTCATACGTGCTTAGGGAAAAGAACTTGCATGACATCTATTATCCATCCATCCCGTGGCAGCGGGGTCCTAATGGAAACTACGGGATATTAAGGTTCTCCTTTTAATAAAGAATCGGACCTACGCATTAACACTTGGTGAATACATGAACTCCTCATACTATGGTCATCTCCGGGAGTGGTTCCGGCTATTGTCACTCCGGGGTTGCCGGGTCATAACACATAGTAGGTGACTACAACTTGCAAGATAGGATCTAAAACACACATATATTGGCGACAACATAATAGGTTCAGATCTGAAATTATGGCACTCGGGCCCTAGTGACAAGCATTAAGCATGGCAAAGTAGTAGCAACATCAATCTCAGAACACAGTGGATACTAGGGATCAATCCCCGTCAAAACTAACTCGATTACATGATAGATCTCATCTAACTCATCACCGTCCAGCAAGCCTACGATGAGATTACTCACGAACGGTGAAGAGCATCATGGAATTGGCGATGGAGGAAGGTTGATGATGACGATGGCGACGATTTCCCCTCTCCGGAGCCTAGAACGGACTCCAGATCTGCCCTCCAGATGAAGAACAAGAGGTGGCGGCGCCTTCGTATCATAAAACGCGATGAATCCTTCTCTCTGATTTTTTTCCGGGCGAAACGGAATATATAGAGCTGAGTTTGGAGGCGGTGGAGCTCTGGGGGCCCCACAAGCCTGGTTGGTGCGGCCTAGGGGGGTGGCCGCGCCCTGTGGGCTTGTGGCCCACTGGCTGACCCCTTCCGGTGGATCTTTGCGTAGTTATTTTTCATTAATTCCAGAAATATTCTCTGTAAATTTTCAGGTCATTCCGAGAACTTTTATTTCTGCACAAAAACAACACCATGGCAATTTTGCTGAAAACAGCGTTAGTCTGGGTTAGTTCCATTCAAATCATGCAAATTAGAGTCCAAAACAAGGGCAAACGAGTTCAGAAAAGTAGATATGACGGAGACGTATCAACTCCCCCAAGCTTAAAGCCTTGCTTGCCCTCAAGCAATTCAGTTGACAAACTGAAAGAGACAAAAAAAGAAAAACTTTGACGAACTCTGTTTGATCTTGTTGTTGCAACTATGTCTAACTCATAACCAGAATTTGAGCAAGATCACAAGCAAACCACATAAGCAAATGACATCTAGGTCTCACGGTAAACTCATATCAATGGCATAATCAACTAGCGAGCAAATAATAATAAGCCTCAAATGTCAACACTTCAATCAAAACAGCATGAAGCAGTACGAATAGATGGTATCTCGCTAGCTCTTTCTGAGACCACAAAACATAAATGCAGAGCACCTTCAAAGACCAAGGGCTGACTAAACATTGTAATTCAAGGCAATGAAGATCCAGTCACAGTCATACTCAACATAGTTAAAAGAAAAGAATAAAAATGACAGAGGTGCTCTCTAATTGGTGCTTTTTATAAGAGGAGGATGACTCAACAGGAACATAAATAGATAGGCCCTTCGCAGAGGGAAGCATTGATTTGCAGAGCTGCCAGAGCTCAAGCTTTTTAAAACAGAGATAATAATTTTGGGTGGCATGCTTTTCGTTATCAACTCAATGACTAAGAGTTCTCAACATCTTCCATGCTACGCATGCTATAGGCGGTTCACAAACAGAAAAGTAAAGTTTTGCCTCCCCCACCACCAATCAATCACACTCCATAGCTAGCCGAATCCTCGGGTACCGTCCATACCAACATCAATCCTAGGGGAGTTTTGTTTGCAATTATGTTTTCGATTTGAGCATGGAACTGGGAATTCCAATTACCAGCCCCTTTCTCGTGAATGATAGTGAATAAACACATATCGAGGATAACATTCCAAGTATGGAAGATACCAATAGCCCCCTATCACCACATGAGCGGTTCGTCATGCAAAACAGATTATTTCTTGAAGGTTTAGAGAGTGGCACATGCAAATTTACTTGGAAGGGCAGGTAGATACCGCATATAGGTAGGTATGGTGGACTCATATGGAACAACTTTGGGTTTATGGGAGTGGATGCACAAGCAGTATTCCTGCTTAGTACAAGTGAAGGCTAGCAAAAGACTGGGAAGCGACCAACTAGAGAGCGACAACAATAATCAAAATGCATTGAGATTAACTAACATTGAGTGCAAGCATGAGTAGGAATCTGCATTGGACTAAAGCTGGAATCTGCAGGCAAACACAAAGGAGAAGACAAAGTAATATGGCTCTTTGAAAGCTAAACAAGTATGCATGCAAGAGCCACTAAACATTGTAACCAATATCTTCTACCTTGACCCAAAGAAAAAGAGAACTATTTACATGGGAAAGCTCCCAACAAGCAAAAGAAGAAAAATAAAATCTTTTTGGGTTTTCTCAAACTAGGCAGACACACGAAAATAAAAGGAGAAAAAGAAATAAACTAACATGGATGATACAGTGGCTAAGTGTGAACACCGGCTAACAAAGTGAAAGCATAAGCAAGAATGTAAAGTCGGTGAGAACACGTACTCCCCCAAGCTTAGGCTTTTGGCCTAAGTTGGTCTACTCCCAAGGATGGTCCTGGCGACACCCAAAATTATAATGGGGGTTATACGGGAGCGCTGCAGCCACTGCCTGAATAGCTGCCTCACGGAGACGAGCAGCCTTTGCCTCCCTCTCATACTCCTGTGCCTCTCCTCTGGTTATGTAATATCTCCGTTTTACCTGAAAGTCAAAGAAGGAAGGAGCAGGAAGGGTAATATGGAAAACACGCTGCCGATTAAATATCAGACGGTATAGGAGGGATTCGTCATCCCTCTCAAGGAACTGGTAGCGTGTCAAAGCGACGCGCTCAAGGAAAGCTGTATGGAGCGGGGGATCTCCTTCGCGGATGGGTACTCCCAGAAAATTTGCTATGCGAGTGGCATAGATCCCACCAAAGAAATCCCCTTCATTAGCATTCTTATTCAGCCTCCTTGCTATTATAGCTCCCATCTTAAAACTTCTATCACCCGTTACTGCGCTCTTAAGGATACTAAGGTCAGATGCGCACATGTGACAATGCTCAATCCTGCGATTAATGCATCTGCCTATGAAGAGGGCAAAATAATGCAAGGCAGGAAAATGAATACTCCCCATGGTAGCTTGCGTAATGTCTCTAGTTTCTCCAACAGTAATACCAGAGCAAACATCTCTAACCGAAGATTTAGGAGGATCATTGAGGCTACCCGAAATAGGTATTTTGCAAATTCTATTAAAATCCTCTAAATCCATGGTATACGATTTGTCATAGAGATCAAACAGTACCGATGTGTCACGGCCAACTGAAAATCTGAATCTATGAACAAAAGAGGAAGTGAGAGCAACATACTGTTCACATTTATCGGAGATGAATTCTTCGAGTCCGACGTTGCGAACAAGTGCATCAAACTCATCTTTGAAACCTGCCTTAATCATAAATTCATCAAAATGCCATTCACATGGTTGTACCTGCGCGTCCCTTGGTTGGTAAGGATCAGGCTCCCGAATCGCAAGACGGGGACCTCTCTTGCTTGAGGAACCACCATGAATGTTTCTCCTGAACATCTTCCTTTTCTAAAATTTTCAGTGACACAAAGTAAAAGTGAACAAGGCTCAACTAAACTAGTAGCAACTACTCCCACAAGTGCCTAGAGGCCATATTACGCATCAAAACTACTTGGGACCAGCTAGAATTAGCATGGAAATCTCAAGAACATGGTCACCAGGCAGCAAAAATACGCGGAGTATAAGGCACTAGAGCAAAAACTAATTGGACCAATGGAGGAGTCACTTACCAAGGAGGAATTTCCCCAAAACAGTTCGGAGAATGGTGCTTTGAGCAAAGAGATCGAAAATCCCAGCAAGAGGAGAAAGAACACGGGTTTGGGCTGCAAAACGATTTTTTCTGGAGGTAGGAGAACCAGATGAGAGAAAGAATGAGTGGAGGGGGTTCCTGTGGACCCCACAAGCCTGGGTGGCCCGGCCAGGGGGTGCCCGCACCGTCAAGGCTTGTGGCCCACTGTTACAGCCCCTAGACAAGCTCTTCGTCTCAGTATTTTTCAAAAAACCCAGAAAAAATCATACTAGATTTTCACGCCGTTCGGAGAACTTTTATTTTTGGGGTACTTTTCTACCGGACGCTAAAATAGAAAACAGGGAAAACTAAACTAAATCTATCATTTTTCTTCTAAGCAACCGAAGGTGAAAGCTTGGAATAGAGGTTTGTGACTCCTTGATTCATCCATCTCATGGTCATCGAAAGAAAAATTGTCAATGAGGTTGATCAAGTCTCCTCGACAAACCTTTTCGAATCGCAAGAGTGAACGGAGAATTTTTGAATAGTCACTAGGTTACCTCAATGGGGCTGTGAATCTCCCCAACAAGCAAATCATACTTCATCTTGACACGAGGTATAGGGCATTCAAAGCTCCCAATAAGAATCGATGAAGTTTTTTCGATAGCATTGATGCAATGTACTCGATATTGTTTCTTCGGAAAGTGCACCGTATGCTCATTACCGTTGACATGGAAAGTGACATTGCCTTTGTTGCAATCTATAACAGCCCCTGCGGTGTTTAAAAAGGGTCTTCCGAGGATGACCGCCATGGCATCGTCCTCGGGAATATCCAAGATAACAAAGTCTGTTAAGATAGTGACGTTAGCAACCACAACAGGCACATCCTCGCAAATGCCGATAGGGAAAAGAAGTTGATTTGTCGGTGAAAGTGCATGCTATGCCCCTAATCGACTTTTGGTGTTAATGACAACACATACATAGGAAACTAATCCTATTTGTTGAGTGTATCTCAGGATGGAAAGTACTTTAGTAGATTGAGAATTATGTGCCAAAGGTGGTCTGAGAAGATCGGGATTTATATTTCAAGAAGGCTCGGGATTGAGAAAAGATGATGTAGACTATCCTTTTGAGTTTACTATTATTGAGTATAGGGATCCCGTACTATTAAGAGGGGATCACAGGTTTTGCGATAGACTTGCTCATACTACATCTTCACTATCCTACCCAATACCACATATTCTCTACTCTGTTCCTGTCTCAAAACAGGTCTATTGCCTCAGACTTCCGGCTCCCTCCGGACATCCGAGGGACGGACGTCCGACCAGCTTCAGAAATCCGGAGCCGTGCACCAGAAGAACATGAGCTCTATAACTCGGATTTCCTGCTCCCTCTGGACGTCCGAGGGCCGGACGTCCGTCCCCTTTCGGAAATCTGGAACCTCCCACCAGAAGAAGTTGAGTCGAATAACTCGGATTTCTGGCCTTCTCCGGACGTCCGGTCGCTGTTCAATTCATAGTGTTTCCAGTCATAGCTACAGCCCTCGGACGACCGACCCCTGTCGGACGTCCGACGCCTTGCGGACGCCCGGACTTCCGAGAACTGCCGGACGTCCGGACCCTGTGTGACTTAAAGTGTCCCCAACGGCTGTTTTACACTCCCCCCTATATATACCCCTCACCCACTTCGTGAGAGGGTGTCCATCAGAGCTAGAATACATCCAAGAACACCTTTTTTCTCACTCACTCTTGTCTACACCAAATCATAGATCCCAAGAGCATTTGTGAGTCCCTTTGAGTGTTGTTCCAATCAAAAGATAGATCGTCTCCCTCTCCTCCTTCCCACCAAAGTGAATTGTGATTTGAGCAAGTTTTGAGCAATCCCCGTGATCTTGTTACTCTTGGAGGTTGGAGACTCCTAGGCGGTAGGAGTCTTCGGAGAGGAATCAAACCATTGTGATTTCCTCCGGAAAGTTTGTGAAGGTTTGGAAGCCACCTCATGGCTTACCACCAGTGGTTGAGAAACGCCTTCGTGGAGTTATCTCAAAGGGAGAATTGGGTGAGCCTTCGTGGCGTTGGTGTGCCTTCGTGGTAACATCCGCCCCTCTAACGGTGACGTAGCTTCCCTCCAAGGAAGTGAACATCGGGATACATCCTTGTCTCTCTTGGAGTTTCGGTTATTCCTAACCCTAACTATCTACTTGTGTTAATCCTTATTACGTACTTGTATTTGATTATTGTTTACCGCTTGTCTTACTTCACTCCAAATAGCTTACTCCTTGTCGTAGCAATTATTAGGCCTACACTCATATTCCGCACTTTTGCCTAAAATTGCTAAGTAATTATTAAAATTTGGAACTGTACCTATTCACCCCCCTCTAGGTCCAACTCGATCCTTTTCAATTGGTATCAGAGCCTCGTGCTCTATTCTTGTGGCTTAACCGCCCTAGAGCGAGATGGACGAGGTTCCAGCTACGGTAGCTTTAGTGCAGAGGGACGTGACTTCCACGGAAGTCAAGTCTTTCACCTCTGAGGACCGGGAATGGGCCCTTGCCAAGCAAAAGGAGGAGCATGATGCTTCTCTTGAGGCCATGGTCCAAATGAGACTGACATCACTAACCACGGGGACAACCACGTCCCCGAGGGCCTCAGGGCCACATGTGCACGGTACTTCATTTGGCCAACAACCTCCGGAAAGGAACCAAACCAGTGTTCCATGGCTTTATGCTAGATCTCAAATTGAGAAACCTAGGTACAATCCTGGAGGAAAACCTCCCTTGCTTGATGACAATTCCGATTTTGCTTTGTGGAGAGTTGGTATGCAGGATCATCTTAGGTACGCCAATGATGAGATGTTGGACATCCTCGAGCATGGATACAATCTTGTAGATCCAAGGTGCCTCACTCCCAGAGAAACTTATGACAAGCATCTCAATGACACTGCGATCATGTGCATAAGAAAAGGAATGAATGACAAGCAACGGAGACCTTACATTCACATCACAAGTGCCAAGAAAATGTGGGATAGCATTATAAGGACCAAGACCGGTACCTCCACTCTTCGGCTTGCTCAATATGAAATTGCCAAGGGGCAATTACAGAATTTCTGTATGGAAAAGGGTGAATCTCCCAAGCAACTACTAGAACGGCTCATGACTCTCGCCGCAGACATTGAGTCATGTGAATGTGACAAGACGCAAGATGGTTTCAGTGTGACCAAGAGATTTCTCATGGACAAGTTACTTCATGCTCTTGCTCCGTATCACCATCAAATGGTATGGGACATGAGGCAGCACCATGGGTTCAAAGAAATGACTCCAGATGACATCATAACCACTTTCCAATTATTTGAAGAGTCAAAGGCAAATGCAACAAAGCACCTTGCCATGCATGGCACTTCAACATCAAAGATCAATCTTGCTTTGAAAGCCAAGCATGAATGTGATGAGGAAGAAAGTGAAGAAGAAGAGGGTGATGATGACTGCGAAGATGGTGATGATGTTGACTCTGATGAAAGCCCATCTTATGAGGACATTGCTCTCTTTGTAAAGAAGTTCAGTGCAGGAAAATTCAAGGGAAGATTCCCAAAGAAGAAGCTAAGGAAATGCTACAACTGTGAGGAAACTAACCACTTCTCCAATGACTGCCCTTATGAGAAGAGAGAAGACAAACCAAGGTTTCCAAAGACCTTTGTAAAGAAAAAGTTGCCAAACCCTATGAACTCCAAGCTCAAGAGGACAGATGGAAGAGCAATGGTTGCACAAGAAGAATCAGATCCAGAAGATGTTGGTGGGGTTGCCGGAGTAGCTCAGGATACACAAAACACCTTGAGGCTAGTCAACAAAAGTGGTGATGCTGTTCACTACAACTATATGAAGGACTACAAGGGCAACGCTCACAAGTGTTTGATGGCAAAGACTGCCATGCGAGATGAGGAAGACCAAAGCTCCCATGATAAGGTTAAGGTAACTCCACGGTTAAACTCCTTCAGTCTAGCTTCTACCCCATCTGATGAGTATCTTGATGCGGAAGATCACTATGAGGATAATGACTTAGATCATCCCATGTTTGCTAAAATAAACAAATTTATGTGCTCTCTTAAAGGAAAGAAGCTCACTATGTTTCGCATACTTATGGAAATGGTGAGTAAGCACACCAATACCATCAAGGAACTCGAAACCCTCGTCACTGAGGAGAAGGAAAGAAATGAAATCCTTGAGCAGAAAGTCCTGTATGAGGAAGCACAAAATGATGCATTGTGCTCAAAAGTAGGTGAAAACCTTGATAAACATGCTAATGATCTTGCCTCCTTGAAAAAGGCTGAATCTGTGTGCAAAGAGTTACTAAATGATAAAAATCGACTAGTGAACTCTCATGCTTCCCTTTCTAAGGACTGTGAGCATCTATCCTTGTCTCTCAAAGACAAGGAAAAGAAACTCACTGTTCTTACAAAGAGCTTTGAGGCACTCAAGGTTACTTATCTTGACACTTTAGCTAAGGACTACTCCTCACCTATTATTAATGTTGATACATGCACTACTAACTCTAGTAGTGAACTGACATCTATCCTTGATGAAACCTGTTCGCTAAAGGCACAGCTAGACAGAGCTCTCATGACATGTGCACAAGGACAAAAGACTCTCAATGAGATCTTAGGTCGACACAATGGAGGCCTTGCGAAGGAAGGGTGTGGGTTCAACCCAAGCACCGCCAAGAAAAGTGCATCCCCTCTCAAGTGTACCACTCCGCTTAAAGAAATATTTGTACGAGAGGGACACAAGGAGAAAGGTAAGGTTGTGAGTGGGTCGGCCACTAGGGGTTCGCCTACTCACAACAAGACAACCGAATTCATGCCTCCATCCTATGTACTACGCAAATCTAAGGAAGGAGGGGTTTATGCTAAATTCGTTGTTCCCCATAATGCATTTCGATTCTATGCTATTTGGGTCCCTAAGACTCTTGTAACTAATGTGAAAGGCCCCATGACAAAATGGGTACCTCAAACCAAGTATTAATTCGTTACAGGTTGTTTTCTCCGGAGGAGCCAAATGGGTGATCGACAGTGGATGCACCAATCATATGACAGGAGATAGTAAGTTGCTGTATGACTTCATGCAAGACATTCGACCATACATGAGCATTGTATTTGGTGGAGGGTCGAAAGGGCAGGTAATTGGGTTGGGCAAGGTGGCAATCACTAATGACATGTCTATTGCAAATGTCATGCTTGTCCAATCTCTTCAGTATCATTTACTTTCAGTTCGCCAATTGGCTTCCGTCGGTTATGACACATTATTTGGACTAACGGATGTGAAAGTGTTTAAGAGAGACACTCTCGAAGTGGCCTTTGTTGGAGAGTTGGATGGCAACCTTTACACCGTTGATTTCTCAAAAGAGAGCACCTTCCATACAACTTGTCTAATGGCCAAGGCCGACATGGGATGGCTGTGGCATCGCCGGCTCGCCCATGTTGGCATGAAAAATCTTCAAAATCTCTTAAACGGCAATCACATCCTTGGACTAACAAATGTATCTTTTAAGAAAGATTGTGTGTCCAGTGCATGCATAGCTGGGAAACAACATCAATCAAAACATCCACCCAAGAACATTGTATCCACTTCGAGGCCGTTAGAGCTCCTTCATGTGGATCTGTTTGGGCCTCCTTCATGGGCAAGTCTTGGAGGGAAAAAGTATGGCCTAGTCATTGTTGATGATTACTCAAGATATACATGGGTGTTCTTTCTCAAGTCCAAGGACGAGACAAATATCACCTTCATTGATTTTGCCAAACAAGCCCAGCGGAAGTTTGACAAGGACATCAAGGCAGTAAGAAGTGATAATGGCTCTGAGTTCAAGAACTACACCCTAGAAGAATTTCTTAGTGATGAGGGAATTGAACATCAGTACTCCGCACCTTACACCCCTCAGCAAAATGGTGTGGCAGAGAGGAAGAACCGGACACTTGTGGAAATGGCAAGGTCCATGTTAGACGAATACAAATCACCACATAGATTTTGGGCTGAGGCCGTCAACACAGCATGTCATGCCTCAAACCGGCTCTTCCTTCGATCAATATTGGAGAAGACTCCATATGAGCTCCTAACTGGGAACAAGCCCAATGTTAAGTACTTTCGTGTGTTTGGATGCAAGTGTTTCATCCTCAACAAACGGGAACGGTTAGGAAAATTTCAATCCAAAACAACTGAAGGGATTTTTGTTGGCTATGGGTCAAACTCTCACGCCTACAGAGTCTACAACAAATCCAATGGATGTGTTATAGAAACCTGTGACGTGACGTTTGATGAATTTAACCGCTCCCATGGGGAGCACGTTGATCTAAATGATGCAGGTGAAGAAGACTCCCCACAAGATATCTTAAACATGGGTGTAGGTGCACTTCTTCCCATGGAACAAAGACCCCATGATGATGATGAAGATGATGAGAGTATTTCTCATCCTCAAGACAGTTCACTGCCCGTACCTCCACAAGATACTAGCACACAAATCATGCCAGTTGTTGAGGATCAAGTGGGAGAACATGTCTCTCACTTTGATCACAGTCAAGAACAAGTTGATCTTCAAGAGCTAGACCAAAGTATGGGTATGTTTGATGATGAACCTCAACAGGTGCAACGCGAAGAGGAATACCTTCCTCCGCACATAAATGATCCATATGTTGAGGACGTTGATGATGGAAACGAAGTCGAACCGCGTGAAACCCTGACCTCCATCATGCCACGTGTGGCCGGTCGTGCTGATATTGATCAGATCCTCACCGGCGTGTCGGAAGGTAGAGTGACTCGTAAACAATTAACAAACTTTTGTGCTCACTTTTCGTTTGTCTCTAGTACCGTGCCACACAGGGTTCAGGATGCATTGTGTGACAATGACTGGCTCCTTGCTATGCAAGAGGAGTTAAACAGTTTTACACGCAACGAAGTATGGTCATTGGTAGAACGACCAACTGAGGAACATAATGTCATTGGAACTAAATGGATTTTCAAGAACAAGGAAGATGAGAATGGGACTGTCCTACGCAACAAGGCAAGGTTAGTAGCACATGGGTACTCCCAAGTTGAAGGTTTGGACTTTGGTGAAACTTTCGCCCCTATTGCTTGTCTTGAGTCCATTCGCATTTTATTGGCGTATGCTGCTTTCAATGGTTTTACTTTGCATCAAATGGATGTGAAAAGTGCTTTTCTTAAGGGTCCTCTACAAGAAGAGGTATATGTATCACAATCACCTGGGTTTGTTGACCCTCACCACAAAGACCATGTATACAAACTTCACAAGGCTCTCTATGGCCTCAAACAAGCACCCCGTGCTTGGTACGATCATCTTAAGAAGTTCCTACTCGATGATGGCTTTGTGGTGGGGGTGATCGATCCCACTCTTTTTACTAAGAGGGAAAATGGTGATTTGATCTTATGCCAAATCTATGTAGATGACATCATTTTTGGTTCTCCTAACATCCATTTATGCAAGAAGTTTGCGGCTTCCATGACCAAGACCTTTGAGATGTCACTCAACACGGACTTGAAGTTATTTCTTGGTTTTCAAATACAACAATTTCAAGAAGGGATTTTCTTGTCTCAAACTAAGTACCTCAAGGACATTCTTGAAAATTTTGATATGACAAATGCTAAACCAATGAAGACACCCATGGCCACAGATGTAGTTCTAAATGAAGACACAAACGGTATTCCTTTTGACCCATCTACTTACCGCTCCATGATTGGTTCGCTACTTTATCTTTGTGCATCTAGACCGGACATCATGTTAAGTGTAGGCATATGTGCTAGATTTCAAGCTTCCCCTAGGGAAAGCCATCATACAGCGGTTAAGCATATTCTTAGATACCTTGTTCACACCCCCAAAGTTAGGCTTATGGTACCCTAAGGATGTGAAGTTCGATCTTATTGGGTACTCTGATGCGGATTGGGTCGGTGACAAAGTGGGACAGAAATCCACTTTCGGTGCATGTCAGTTTCTTGGACGCTCCTTGGTAAGTTGGTCCTCGAAAAAGTAGAACTGTGTTTCTCTCTCCACGGCCGAGGTCGAATATATTGCAGTCGCAAGCTGTGCAACCCAACTGCTATGGATGAGGCAAACACTAAAGGATTGTGGTATCACGTATCGACACGTTCCTCTTCCATGTGATAATGAAAGTGCCATAAAGATCTCCGAGAACCCCATCGATCACCCTCGCACAAAACATATTGATATTAGGTATCATTTCTTGAGAGACCATGTGCAAAAGGGTGACATTGATATTACCCATGTGGGTACCGACATGCAGCTAGCCGACATTTTCACCAAGCCACTTAGCGTAGCTAGGTTCTGTCAACTTAGGCGTGAACTTGGTATCTTGGAGCTTGACAACATAACTTGAAACCTTGCACGCATACACACACTCACATTATGTTTGTGTCTTGATGTGGGCATGCATTTAGGGGGAGTGAATCTTAATTTTCTGTTTTTGAGCATACAAAGTACGCATAAATCAATTTCTATCCACAAGTAGTATATGTAATGCTTGTAGGCAACTATGTTCGTACTTTTTGTGAGAAACCATCATCTCATCATAAAAAATTCCAGAATCAGCCTCTGCATCCTCCTCTTTCTCGATCGTCCGACGTGTCTCGGACGTCCGGCGGCAAATCTCCTTCCGGTCGTCCGACCAGTGTCGGTCGTCCGGCGGACGTCCGACGCATCGGGGCCTATAAACAGCTGGACGCGGGGCTGGGCTTTGCCCTAGCCCTCACGCGCCCCCTTTTTCCCCTGTCGCTACCGCCACCAGCTCCAGGAGCACTCGCCAGCGCCGCCACTCCCGAGATCTGCCCGATATCCTCCGCGGATCCTTCTCTTCTTCCTCTTCTTCCTCCGAGGGATCCGTCTACAGGTAGCTCCTCCGTTCCCCTCGCGTTTGGTTCCCTCTCTTCCAAGTCCACATGTTTGTTCCTATGGTTTGACCATGTTCGTTCCTTATTTGGGATTTCCATCCCTGTAGGATACTGTTCACCATGCCCAAGACCAAGCACGCCGCTCGGAAGAACGTTGTTGGCTCATGCTCTCGCGCCCCTACTAGCACGGGGTCGGACTCGGACGGGCCACGTCGTCCCTTCAAACGGACTACCCGGCGTTCTCCGTCTCCACAGCTCCCCTCGTCGTCTGATGGTGATGACTCCGACTTCGAGGATGAACTTGCCGCCGAGGACCTTGCTGACCAGCCCGCCGATCGGAGGTCCAAGCCAAAGCCCGGGACTCGCAGGGCGTCCTACATGCCACCACCTCCTCCTGCTCAGCCCGTAGGTGAAGCTCGTCGCATCTCACTAGAACCCCCTGCTACCTTAGGTCGTGCAATCACAAACTTCACCACACTTGCCAAGTCGTCATACCTCACTTTCCGCCGCGACATTGATCAATACGCTGCCGTACGTGGCTCTACGGACTCACGTTTCAGCACACATGTCCAGGCGGACATTTTTACTACAGTCATAGTTCCTAAGGGTTTATCTGTTCATCTCTATATAGATCTTGAGCATATTCGCATGCACCCGGCGAAATATTCGGGTGCCATTGAGCTTATTGAGGCATCGGGGCTTGCCGCTCCGTTTGCCTTCCATGGCGACTTTAATGCTGCTGCCATTCACCAGTTCTATGCCACATCTTCTTTGCTCCAAACCACACTGTTAGCTGGATCACCTCTGACGTTCGCTTCACAGCTTCTTATGATACATTTGTTGTCGCACTTGGTTTCCCCAACTCCGGCTTCAAAATACATAGGGATGATCCTAACCATGCGCCTAAGTCCATTGAGGCGTGTGGGTATCTTCTCAATCCACTAAGTGAGCTTGATGCGGATGAACGCATGAAGGATCTTAACCAGGTATCCATCTGGCGCTCACCTTACTTCATCATCTTTCAGTGTCTTATCTGCACCCTCTATCCCAAGATGTGTGATAAGGGTTCTTGCAGTGGCTATTGTATTGACATCATGTCTCACTTGCACGAGCATCCCAAGAGCAAAATTAATGTGCCTCACTTTCTATGGCATGAGATTTGGCTTGCTAGCTTTCAGTACAAGCGAGCCTTTCCTCATGCCCCCTTCATCTAGGCTCTTATTAATCATGTTGCTGATTTCTCTTTTGCTGTCACTCACACACATCGCAAGTGGGTCATTCCCTCTCACATGGCGGATAACTATGCTCCCAAGAAAGCCCCATCCTCCACATCTACTCGCCGCACTGCTGCCCGATCAGCCACCCCCTCATCTAGCTCCGCTCCGCTCGGTCGCATTGCCAAATTCCTTGGCAAGGCACATTCTGCTATGATGAAGGCCGTCTCTTTCAAGTGTGGTCAAACCCATGATGTGGTTTCTCGCCTAGTCTCCTCCAAGAATGCCCTCAAGGCTCGTCTGAGAGCCTCGGGTGCTCTTGATGTGAGTGATGATGAGGCCCCTCCCTCTCCTCCTCCTTCTGACTTTGGCTTCCCATCTGGTCCTGAGTGGGCTGATTTCCTTGACGAGGCTGGTGGCAGTGGCTTGCCTGACGATGGTGATGATGCTGATGATGATGCTGATGAGCTCTTAGCGTGGTTGGTGCTGTTGGTGCCTCCCTTTTTGGTACTTGGTGCCAAAGGGGGAGTAATGTATCGTAGTTTTTAGTCTTTGGAGATTTAATGTAATGGATAAACTCATGTATGGCTACTTATGAATGATTGTGATTGCTATGGATTGCTATGATATCATCATACACTATTATGTTTTGCTCCACTACTTCTATGATGATCTATTGTCTTTCTATGATGATCTATTATCTTTACATGATGACCATTATATATTCGATAAACACATTAAAAGGGAGCTCCGATATTTTATCATGCACATACTAAGGGGGAGCTCCGTACTAAATATCTCCTAGGCTATAATGTATGTTAAATCTTTTTGAGACCTATGTATATGTTGTCATCAACTACCAAAAAGGGGGAGATTGAAAGTGCATGCTATGCCCCTAATCGACTTTTGGTGTTAATGAAAACACATACATAGGAAATTAATCCTATTTGTTGAGTGTATCTCAGGATGGCAAGTACTTTAGTAGATTGAGAATTATGTGCCAAAGGTGGTCTGAGAAGATCGAGATTTATATTTCAAGAAGGCTCGGGATTGAGAAAAGATGATGTAGACTATCCTTTTGAATTTACTATTATTGAGTATAGGGATCCCGCACTATTAAGAGGGGATCACAGGTTTTGCGATAAACTTGCTCATACCACATCTTCACTATCCTACCCAATACCACATATTCTCTACTCCGTTCCTATCTCAAAACAGGTCTATTGCCTCGGACTTCTGGCTCCCTCCGGACGTCCGAGGGTCGGACGTCCGACCAGCTTAGGAAATCCGGAGCCCTGCACCAGAAGAACATGAGCTCTATAACTCGGATTTCCGGCTCCCTCCGGACGTCCGACGGCCGGACGTCCGTCCCCTTTCGGAAATCCGGAACCTCCCACCAGAAGAAGTTGAGTCGAATAACTCGGATTTCCGGCCTTCTCTGGACGTCCGGTCGCTGTTCAATTCACAGTTTTTCCAGTCATAGCTACAGCCCTCGGACGATCGACCCTTGTCGGACGTCCGACGCCTTGCGGACGCCCGGACTTCCGAGAACTGCCGGACGTCCGGACCCTGTATGACTTAAAGTGTCCCCAACGGCTGTTTTACACTCCCCACTATATATACCCCTCACCCACTTCGTGAGAGGGTGTTCAGCACAGCTAGAATACATCCAAGAACACCTTTCTTCTCACTCACTCTTGTCTACACCAAATCTTAGATCCCAATAGCATTTGTGAGTCCCTTTGAGTGTTGTTCCAATCAAAATATAGATCGTCTCCCTCTCCTCCTTCCCACCAAAGTGATTTGTGATTTGAGCAAGTTTTGAGCAATCCCCGTTATCTGGTTACTCTTGGAGGTTGCAGACTCCTAGGCGGTAGGAGTCTTCGGAGAAGAATCAAACCATTGTGATTTCCCCCGGAAAGTTTGTGAAGGTTTGGAAGCCACCTCAAGGCTTACCACTAGTGGTTGAGAAACGACTTCGTGGAGTTATCTCAAAGGGAGAATAGGGTGAGCCTTCGTGGTGTTAGTGTCCCTTCGTGGTAACATCCGCCCCTCTAACGGTGACGTAGCTTCCCTCCAAGGAAGTGAACATCGGGATACATCCTTGTCTCTCTTGGAGTTTCGGTTATTCCTAACCCTAACTCTCTACTTGTGTTAATCCTTATTACGTACTTGTATTTGATTATTGTTTACCGCTTGTCTTACTTTACTCTAAATAGCATACTCCTTGTCGTAGCAATTATTAGGCCTACACTCATATTCCGCACTTTTGCCTAAAATTGCCAAGTAATTATTAAAATTTGGAACTTTACCTATTCACCCCCCTCTAGGTCCATCTCGATCCTTTTCAGTCGGCCAGTTGCAGAGAGATTTCAGTGGGTGTCAACTTATCCAGTTCAAGTCTACGATAAATAGAGAGAAGCATAACACTAACACTGGCTCCAAGATCGCATAACGCAGTTCTAACGTAGTTGCCTTTAATGGAGCAAGGTATAGTGGGCACACCGGGATCACCTAGTTTCTTAGGAGTTCCACCCTTGAAGGTATAGTTAGCAAGCATGGTGGAAATCTCAACCTCAGGTATCCTCCTCTTATTAGTCACAATATCTTTCATGTACTTAGCATACAGAGACATTTTGAGCATATCCGTCAAACGCATTTGCAGAAAGACAGGTCTGATCATTTCAACAAATCGCTCAAAATCCTCATCATCCTTTTTCTTGGATGGTTTGGGAGGAAATGACATGGGTTTCTGAACCCATGGTTCCCTTTCTTTACCATGCTTCCTAGCAGCAAAGTCATTCTTATCGTATCTCTTAGTCTTAGGCTGTGGGTTATCAAGATCAACAGGTTCAATCTCCACATCCTTATCGTTGCTAGGTTGAGGATCTTCATGGACATCACTATTGATATTATCATTAGGCTCATGTTCGTCACCAGATTGTGTTTCAGCATCAGTGACAGAGGCATCGTTTGGACTCTCAGGGGTAGCAGCAACAGGGTTGCTAGCGTGCAGGTTCCTATCATCTTTCTTCTTCTTTCTAGGATGACTAGGTGCATCAGTGCTAACTCCTTGAGAATCTTTTTCAATTCTCTTCGGATGACCCTCACGATACAAAGGTTCCTGGGTTATTCTACCGCCTCTAGTAACGACTCTGACGGAATTTTCATTCAACTCATTGAGCAAGTCATTCTGAGCTTTAAGTACTTGTTCTACCTGAGTAGTAACCATAGAGGCATGTTTACTCAGAAGCTTAAGATCTTTGACATTTCTGTCCACACAAGCACTTAAATGACTAAGCATACAAGCATTTTGTTCCAATTTTCTGCAAACATAATCATTGAAACTCTGTTGTTTGGCAACAAAGTTATCAAATTCATACAGGCATAAGCTAGCAGGTTTATCAAAAGGAATATCACTCTCATCAAACCTACGCAGAGAATTTACTTCTACTACCTGTATCGGGTTATCAAGACCTTGGATCTCTTCGATAGGTGGTAGGTTTTTGACATCTTCAGATTTAACGCCTTTCTCTCGCATAGATTTCTTGGCTTCTTGCATATCTTCAGGACTGAGGAATAGAATACCTCTTTTCTTCGTAGTTGGCTTAGGAGGTGGTTCGGGAATAGTCCAAGCATTCTCATTGCACAAGATGTTATTCAGTAGAATCTCAGCTTGTTCTACTGTTCGTTCCCTAAAAACACAACTGGCACAACTATCTAGGTTGTCTTTGGAAGCATCGGTAAGTCCATTATAGAAGATATCAAGTATTTCATTCTTCTCAAGAGGGTGATTAGGAAAAGCATTCAGTAGCTGGACGAGCCTCCCCCAAGCTTGTGGGAGACTCTCTTCTTCAGCTTGAGCAAAGTTGTATATTTCCTGCAAGGCAGCTTGCTTCTTATGGGCAGGGAAATATTTTTCAGAGAAGTAGTAGACCATATCCTGGGGGCTACGCACACAACCAGGAGCAAGAGAAGTGAACCAGGTCTTAGCATCATCCTTTAGCGAGAATGGAAACAGCTTGAGGATATAGTAGTGGCGGATCTTTTCCTCACTAGTGAATAGGGTGGCTATATCTTGCAGTTTGGTAAGATGGGCTACAACCAATTCAGACTCATAACCGTGAAAAGGATCAGATTCGACTAGAGTGATTAACTCAGGGTCGACAGAGAATTCATAATCCTTATCGGTCACAAAGATAGGCGAGGTAGCAAACTTTCGGTCGTATTTCATCCTAGCGTTCAGAGATTTTTCTTTCCACTTGCGCAGTAATTTCTCAACATCATAGTTATCCTTACACGCAAGAAAGTCCTCGGCTATCTCTCCCTCCATAACATAACGTTCAGGCATAACATGCAATTCAGGCATATCAGAAGAGCTAGTTCTAGCATGCAAAATAGAAGGTTCTACTTCAATAGCATCAGCAGTTTCAGAAGTATCATCACGTCTAGCAGCAACTCTAGCAATTTTGCATCAAGGAATGCACATAGTGGCAAAGCAGTATCAGGCATAACATCATCAGGCAAAGCAGTATCAAGCATAGCATCATAAGGCAAAGTAGTATCAAGCATAGCATCATCATAAGCATCATGGGTAGCAGAAGTAGCATCATCAAGCACAAGCGACATATCAAGATTTCTAGCAGGAGGCGATGTCGCAAACTTCCTCATAACTGAAGGTGAATCAAGTGCAGAGCTAGATGGCAGTTCCATACTTGTCCTTGTAGTGGAAGGCGATATTTCAGTTCTTGGATCTTTCGGATTCCTCATAGTGACCAGCGGATGAAAATCCCAAGTGACTCACATAATATAGTTGTGCTTCCCCGGCAAAGGCGCCAGAAAATAGTCTTGATAACCCACAAGTGTAGGGGATCGCAATAGTTTTTGAGGCTAGAGTATTCAACCCAAATTTATTGATTCAACTCAAGGGGAAGTGAAAGAATATTCTCAAGTATTAGCAGCTGAGTTGTCAATTCAACCACACCTGAAAGATTATTGTCTGCAAGGAAAATATCAGTAGCAAAGTGGTATGATAGCAACGGTGCCAGAAAGTGGTCTATTGACGGCAGACTATTCCTGACTTGTTGTATCAATGGCGCCAGAAAAGTCTTGCAGCAGGTAACAACAAAGTAGCAAGTAACACCAGTAGTGATAGCAGTAGCAAGGAACATCAGTAGTGACAGCAGTAGCAAGTAACAACAACAGTGACAGCAGTAGCAGCAACGTAACGTAGCAAGGACCAGAAGTAAAAGACTCGTAGGCAGTGGATCGGTGATGGATGATTATGCCGGATGTGATTCATCATGTAACAGCTATAACATGGAGAGATAAGTAATTAGTTCCCGTTCGGCAATCTAATGTAGGCATGTATTCCGGATGTAGTCATACGTGCTTAGGGAAAAGAACTTGCATGACATCTATTGTCCATCCCTCCCATGGCAGCTGGGTCCTGATGGAAAATACGGGATATTAAGGTTCTCCTTTTAATATAGAACCGGACCAACGCATTAACACTTGGTGAATACATGAACTCCTCATAATATGGTCATCTCCGGGAGTGGTTCCGGCTGTTGTCACTCCGGGGTTGCCGGGTCATAACACATAGTAGGTGACTACAACTTGCAAGATAGGATCTAAAACACACATATATTGGCGACAACATAATATGTTCAGATCTGAAATCATGGCACTCGGCCCCTAATGACAAGCATTAAGCATGGCAAAGTAGTAGCAACATCAATCTCAGAACATAGTGGATACTAGGGATCAATCCCCGTCATAACTAACTCGATTACATGATAGATCTCATCCAACTCATCACCGTCCAGCAAGCCTATGATGAGATTACTCATGAACGGTGAAGAGCATCATGGAATTGGCGATGGAGGAAGGTTGATGATGACGATGGTGATGATTTCCCCTCTCCGGAGGCCAGAACGGACTCCAGATCTGCCCTCCACATGAAGAACAGGAGGTGGCGGCACCTCCGTATCGTAAAACACGATGAATCCTTCTCTCTGATTTTTTGCCGCGCGAAACAGAATATATAGAGCTGAGTTTGGAGGCGGTGGAGCTCTGTGGGCCCCACAAGCCTTGTTGTTGCGGCCTGGGGGGTGGTCGCACCGTCTGGGCTTTTGGCCCACTGGCTCACCCCCTCCGGTGGATCTTTGCGCAGGTATTTTTCATTAATTCCAGAAAAATTCTCCGTAAATTTTCAGGTCATTCCGAGAACTTTTATTTCTGCACAAAAACAACACCATGGAAATTTTGCTGAAAACAGCGTTAGTCCGGATTAGTTACATTCAAATCATGCAAATTAGAGTCCAAAACAAGGGCAAAAGAGTTCGGAAAAGTAGATACGATGGAGACGTATCACTGTCACAACCTCAAGTTGGCCCGTATCAAACATGGCAACATGTGTCTTTCTGCTATGTAATGAACCTGCTTCATGCATCATTAAAGTTTATTTCCTTCAGGATTCTGTGTGCTTGCACCTAAGTCTCGCTCGGGAGGAGCACGCGGTTGTGATCTTCCCCATGCCTATAACGCAAGCGGGGGGCAGGCATGGTGCCCGTGCTCGCCTGAGTCCCAGGACGCAGCAAAATCCAAGCCACTGAGCTCTAGCTCGTGGGCCTGTTCCCGTGTACGTCACCTCACGAGGTCCTTGGTGCTCTTTTCTCCTTGCACAACACCCACAAGCAACCTCGCAAGCACACCCCACTGCATTACTTGTGAAAACTTGGCAGTTTCCATGGTATAGGATATTGAAGGCGTCATGAGGCCCTCGCGAGTGGTGTCCCATGGGTAGAAGGCTTCACGAAGGACCGCGCCTCATGTGCCGCTCCCCAAGCCGCACACCTCGAAGGAGCTAAGTCTAAAGCACCCTTCGGGGTTTTTATCCTTCTCATTTCCTTCTCAAGGCATCATGATTTCCTTGACACGAGTCGTATGTGCGTGAAGGGGGGACCCTAAGCATCCCGCCTAAGACTCCTACCAGCCCTAAGAGACCTACACCCTCTGCCTTGCTAAGCGCATGCTCCACCATACCATTGACGTTATAGCCATCCTCGGGGGTTGGGTCCCCCTGGCAGAGAGCGGCAAGGCAACATAAATGGAAAGAAAGGCTTCAGGAGGGAAAATAAAATGCATAGAACATCAAGTACTTATGTCAAAAGTGTCATGCGAATATTTACGCGCCCTCATGGGGCCGCATCTACTCTTTTGGTGAGTCTAGGCGCGCAAGGTGCCGCTATCATCACTCTCTCCATCGTCGAAAGGGGGCTCGCTACCACCACCGCTGACCTCAGCCTGGAAGGCATACGTACCGATAAACCAGACCACGTGCTACCTCATAGCCTCCTTGAGGCCTTCGAGGAGCTCCACTAGGATGGGGGTCATCTCCCGCCTGAAATCAAAGCGACTATCGAGGCAGAGAAGGTTGCTAAAGAGTTGTGTCGTTGCCTAGGTCAACAGGTCACGACACGCCTTTTCGACGGTGGCGTCTACATCCAGCAGCTGCTTCTTGAGTTCATCGACCTTGGCTTGGAGCTTTCCCCGCTGGACCGCGAGGCCCTTCTGCTCATTTTGAGTTCCCTGGGTGGCCGCCAGCTCGCACTCCTTCACCAATACGCGCTCCCGCTCTGCCTACCGCATGGACGGGTAAGACGCGAACTCGTGCTCCCGGTCTTGGCATTCGCCTCGTGGGTGGTGACCGCCTCTGGGTGCCTCAGGACATCTTCCTCGTGTTTTGGGAGCTCGGCCTCGCAGTACGTGAGCCGGCTCTCATGGGCGTCCGCGGACTCCTACCGTGTTTTCAGCGGGCGCTAGCATGAAGCATCTTACTCCACGACCGTCTTCTCATGAGCATCATGCCCCCTCCTGGTGCCGCTTGGCCTCCTGGGCATCATCGAGGGCATTCGTGATGGATGCATGGGTATCTTTGGCGAGCTGCTCGTACTATGCTTAACCTCCTCTCCTCGCTTGCATTCGAGCTTCACCGCCTCCTGAAGCTGGTTCCACTCCTATGACAGGCGCCGCCGCTCCTCCATTTAGGGTTCCGCCTCCTTCATGACGCTGCTCTGGCCCCGTCCCACAGCACAGTGCTAATCCCACAGGGCCAGGGCGGCTCGCCCGAGCCTCCTTGTTGCCCGCTAGCGCAAACACGCCCGAGCCTCCTTTTCGGCTGGTCCGTGATATCGCCCCAGCAAGGGATACACTCGCCCTCTGGTGCGGAGGGTTGAGGATGACCACCTCTAGCGTTGGTGGCTTCACTCCGTCCACTAGGGTCACCTCGGGTGTCTGGAGGGCTGGGCACCATGGCCTGGAGACAATTCTTTTAAATCTGGAATGAGGAAGTGATTAAGCCTCAGGAACCAAATTTTGAGAAATAGGCATTATAAAAATTGCTTAAAAAAGATCCAAGATAATGTTCCAAATTTTGTGTGAAACATTGGCATATTATAAAATTGTCAACCAAAACCTTTGATCATAGAAAGATTTGATTTTGGACTTTTGCTTCAATCAAACAATTATTTGAGTGGAATTATATTTCCTATAGAAAGAATATAGTTCCATAAATTCTGAAAATAATTGTGTGGCATTGGAAATTTATATTATGTCACATAATAGTATTTTACTGTTTTACAATATAATTTGTCATTTTATTAAATTGAACAACAAATGTTAGAATTAGAAAACAGAAAAGAATAAAAAAAGGAAAAGAGCTTACCTGGCTTACCTGTCGCCGGCCCAGCCGCCAGGGGTAAAGGGGTCATTTTCAACCTCTGCCAGTAGGAAGAGGCGAGATGAGCACGGCACCGTGGCCAGGGGCGCCACGCCACCTGCCTGCCTGGCCTTCCCGTCGCTCTGGAGTATGGGATAGGCTCCGGAGAGCCGTCGCCATCGAGCCAGCTCCATTTCCCCCTCTCTCTTCTCCCCTCGCTCTGCATCGCCTCTTCCGGCCACCATTGATGAGCTTGGCTCGAGCTCACAGCCGTGCTTTCGACCACCGAAGCCATCCAATGCTACCCGGGAGCTCCGCCGCATCGCCCTCAACCTCACCGTCGAAGGAATCGAGCCCGAAGGCCTCGGAGCGCCGGATGCCGCCATCTTCCTCATCTCCGGTCATCGAGATCCGCGACCGTCATTTCGGTCTGCCCCGGCCCTCTCCGACCTCCCCGATGCTTAAAATGGAATCCTCGTTAGCTTCTCCGTCGATTTCCCCATCTCCCCGTCCTGTTCCACGCCCCTAGCGCTAGTTCTACCGTGGCCGACTCTAGAAGCCGCCTCGGCTCATCGCCGGTGCCTCTCCGGCCACCTTCAGCCCCTCCTGCTGCCCCTGGAAGATGAGCCGCTTCGCCGGCTTCGCGTAGCCACAAACCGCGCCTGATTTGGTGCCGTGTAGCCTCGGTTAGACTAACACAGGCGAGCCTCCACCGCGCCCGTGATCGCCGCCAGCCAGGCTCCGGCAGCCCCTGACGTGGATGGTGGTTAGCCACTAACCACCCCCAACAGAGCCACTAACAGCGGCCCCTAGGGCTGGTCGAAGCCCTGGTTAAGGTTGGTCAGCGCGGGGATTAGGCCGGGTCACTCACCAGTGGCCCCACCGGTCAGTTTGACGTGACCCAGGGCCGGTTGACCTACTGACACAGAGCTGATGCAATAAATGTATTTCTGATTTTAAATAATTCCAGAATAATAGCAAAACTTCAAAAATTCATAGAAAATAAAATATAAATCAGATGAAAATAATTTATATATGAAAAATGATCAGAAAAATTCAGGGAATCAAATTATGGTATTTTCATGCATGTTTGAGAAAGTTAACACCACCAAGTAAGCAAAATGATGATTAGGATAAATTTAATAAATAGTTTGGAATTGGAATTTGGTATACGTTTGAATTCCACTTTAATTAATATGGCCAAACATTGAGATAGGAAACTCAGTACTTCAAAATGCCATCTTCATGCATGATAAAACAAGTTATTCCTGAGCATAAGGTCGAATCAATTAAAAGGGTATTTAAAAAATACCTTGTTGAAGTGATATTTGAATTTTGATTCAGACCAGCTTCAACTTAAGAAATGGTAGCTAAATCAGCCCTGCCACATTTCATGTTCATGTCATGATCATGCATCATAGTGTTGCATTTCCGTGAAGTAATTATTGTTCTTTCTTGTTTGCCGGTGTTGTTCCCTCTCAGTAGACGATGGTTCCGACGATGTGATCGTTGACATTGATGAAAACTCATTGCTATCTTCAGACGTGTCAGGCAAGCAAACTCCTTGAGCATAATGATATAAACCCACCCTCTCGCTCCTGCTCTCTTTTATTGCATTTGGACAAACACGAATCGAATGTTACATGCTCTCAGTAGTTGAACCCATTCCTCTGCATGACCTGATTTTGCCATAGTAAATAGTTGAAACCACTTAGCATGAGTAGCAACTGCTTGAGCCTTGTTGTGCTTACTCATCCATGCTTGCTTACAATGCCTGCTATGCTTAGAGTCGTGTCGGGTCTGATCCATCTGGATGATGAATCAGAATGGTTGTGTTCATGTCCTACAGTGTGAGAGTAAAGGTGTGAATCCAATTTGGTAGGTAGCGATGAGATGCCATGTAGGAGTACATGTCGGGTTGTCTCATTGGGACCGTCCTTAAGAACTGAGTTCTGTGTATGTTATCCAAGACAAGATAGTACCATGCATTGGGCCCTGAAATATGACCCCGCTCGGCTTATTAATTGTCTAGATCTCTATCGAGGAGTTGCAATTAGTTTCTGGTGTTTGTAGGAAAAGTGTTGGTGGCCGTGTTTAGCTCTACCCGACGGGGTAGGCTTCTCTACGATAGATACACAGTGGCACGGTGTACCAAGTGGCACCCGAATGGTGGGCTTGGGAACCCTGCGCACATCGTTTGGGGCCGTAGAGGAAACCTCGGCCGGACTTCCTTGATGGTTCAGTCACAAATAGGCGATAAACCTGGACTAGGGTCTTGTGTGGTTAACGGTCGTGGCCGACACCCACGCCAGTGCTACCGCTTGAAGGTTGCCGAGATGCATGACAAGCATATGGTGCTAAGTGGTGAGAGCATGTGTGAAGAAGTATACCCCTGCAGGGTGATTTAATCTGTTCGAATAGCCGCGTTCTCGGATATGGACTACTTGGAAATATTACGTGGTACATAGACAATTTTAAATGGATACTCTAAAGCATGCAAGATAAGTTTGAGTGCTATGGATGGCCTTCTCATAGGGAGACGAGAGTGGATCCATAGTGGTGTATTGATTGGTGAATATGTGGACTCGTGTGCGCTATCCCACCCCAAATAAAGAACTTGTAGTCGTAGTACAGGTTAGCCAAGAGTCAAAGCTGGCTTGCTTCAATCAAACCTCACAATCCTTCCATTGATACATGATGCATATGTAGATAGTTCTGATGTAAGTCTTGCTGAGTACCTTTGTACTCACGGTTGCTTTATTATGTTTTTGCAGAGAAGTTTTAGTCCCAGTAAAACGTTTCTACGCGATATGTTTGATGTTGATCGAAATAGCTTGGAAATCCCAGACAAAGGTCTAGTTCCTTTGGTAGGGTCGTTATAGCTTTTCAGGCTCTTTCAACCACCTTTAGTAGATGTCTGTACCCATACATGTTTTGCTTCCGCTTGATGTTTGTTTGACTTGAGTGACGGGTCACGAGACCCCTCTTTGTAATATCATACTATGTTCACTCTTATGAGTCTTTAATAAAAGCTTGAGTCATAGTGTTATGTTGTGATGCCATGTTGTATCTACACATATCGTGCATATTGTGTGTATGTTATGAAATGCATTATATGTATGGGATTCGACACCTAGGTGTGTGCCTTTAGTAGTACTCTTTATGGGGAAATGCCTCTTTGTGCTTCCATCGAGCTTTGGTAGCTTGCTACTGCTCCGAACACATTGATTGACTGACATGTATCCTTCTTTGCTGCTCTGTCTGTCCCCTCGGGGAAACGTCACACGGTGTAATGGAGTCTTTGTAGCTTGCTATGACTCGTCTACACACGTTGATGACCGACACCTGCTTTGCTGGGTTATGTATGCATGTCCCTGTATGGATGTACCACTTGGGTATATAACTAGTCATGTCGACCCGGGTTCTTTGTCGTTTGAACGCTAGCGACACATTCGTATACGTGAGCCAAAAGACGCAAACGGTCCCGGCCAAGGTAAGGTGGCAACCATGGAGTTTACCGTGCGTGAGGCCGCAAAGTGATGTGATGTGTTATAGGTTGGGTTCTCATGACTTAGGATCGGGGTCCTGACACACTTGCACAGCCACAAGGAAATCGTTTGCACCTCTTCCACAATGGTGGAATCCTTAAGATGACTATCTCGGTCATTTGATTTTTTGGTATTTTTGATCTGGCTATAGCCAGAACCTTTTGTTTTTGTATCATATTTTTTCCTTTTGTACATGTTTTTCTATTTTGCTTTCCATTAGTTTTAATTGTATTGGACCTCGTATTACTGCTTTAAAATAAAAAATGTGCAGCAGAATCGTGTTGTTTCCCTAGATAAAATAGATTCCACCCTTCTGCTAGGATCTTGCAGATAATCAACAATGAACTTTCTCCGATCCTTTCTTTCATTTGTATAAAAATATCATTAGTGGCTGAAGTGGTGGCTTTAGTTCAGACTTATGTATTTCTACGAGTCTAATCATCGGCTATTGAGAAATATGCAATACAATGTGATCACCATTGTAGCCAGATGCTTGTTGTGTCAATGTTCTCCAATTTTCATGCCTAGATATATGAACAATGGGAAATCCACCCAAGGAGATAAAAGATGCCTCAAGATAAATTATAAGCAATTCATCAAGACATTGATAACTTTTTGATATTTATTGCACTACTAATAATGAATCACCAAAATCATGTATATGTATAGCACCAATAGCAAGTAAGACTTCCAATCCAAATAATAATGTACATTGGACTTTGGTAGTTTGTGCATAAATATTTTAAATGACATGAGGCTTCACAAGATAGCACCATAAGGAGATATATAAACAACACCAACACCTTAGCCACTGCTACAAGTTTAACCATCAACATATAATCTCCATGGTACTAGAGATAGAAACCTCAAATCAATACGATGCATGATGTCAATATGATGCTCAATAATAAAATCAACAATGATTTGGCCTTACATAAATTCTGAAAACTAATAAGCCAAAGGACACCCAATCAAAACATAAGTCCACTTTGTAATTTTGATGAATTGGCATATGCATAACATCTTCAATAGTACCAATTTGATAAGTTTCTATGCAAGCACCTTTCTCGATCTCTAATAAAACTAAGGATGATGTTAGAATACCACAGCACCCATTCTTAGATATGTTCTTAGGGACATAGTTAAATATCGACCATTGCCATGAGGTCCATGTACAATTCATGCACCAAAGCATGTGTAGCCGAAATAATCGAACAAAAAACAATCAAATATATTGGCTCTTTTGGATTAGCAACAAATATGTAACATCCATGGATCGAAATTATGTATAGTGATATGGTAATAGCCTCTTGTGATGTAGAAAATTATGTTGCATCCATGGATCGAAATAAATACATGGAGGGTAATTGACCTTACTTGGGGATGAATTCGATGGCAAAGGAATCAATGGCATGGTCGAATAATTTGGATGGTGTGGTAACCGAAGATTTTGTTGTTGTGATGCAAACCTTCAGCTTAATTGTTTGTTGGTTCCATCCTTCTCTTTCTTTACTTTTGTGACACTTGTTGCAATAGAAGGTTGGACATCATTTTTATTTTAACTACTCCTATTGGGAACCCATGTCATGTCCTTCTTTATCAATTCTTGTGCACTATGTTTTTGTAATTCTTTATTTTGCCAATACGATAAGCCGAGTGGCCACCTCGGCTGTGATTTTATTTCAACCAATGGCAACTCTTTTTTACCTTGTGTACCCTTAACTTCTTTTATTAAGATTTTTCACTTTGATTTTTAACAATTGATAGCTTCACTTATTTGTGTTTCTAGCCAATGTTTTATTTTTAATTGGCTCTTTGTCTTTTCAGAACAAATCTTACCGGGCACTCTTGTGACCATCTTTTTTGACTCGATACACTTGCTTGAACACCTCTATCTCCTTTTTGAGCTCTCGACCGATTCTTTTTATGGAAACAGTATTGGACATATGATTGCTAACTGAACGTTGGTCTTCTTGGAGCCGCATAATATTGGTTAGATGATTTATAATAAGATGGAGAATGTGCCCTTGTATCAAACCTGTCCCATGAAGGATATGGATTTACATGAGCATAGGGAGGTATCCATGGCATTGGCATTAGTGTCCCAAAATATGGATATGGCTATGTTCATTAAAATTCTCACTTTGCCAATATTGACCCTCATACAAGCACCTCGGGGTGATCTTGATGCTTTTGCATTATTTGGCCGATGAGCACTTTTTTATTCACTTGCTTTTTGATGTTTAGCTAGTAACTGTGTGAAAGTAACCTTTGATTTCTTGCCCTTGTGATTACTCCAACCTTTGTTTTCTTTGGTTGTCCTCGCATCGATTGTTGGATTTTCTTGTTGCACCCAGTCCTTAGTGTTTTCATTGTAACCTCGATAGAAATCGTGCTATAAAGAATATTTTCATTGTGTTGAACAACTTCTTTGCTTGAAAGCTTTATCCCATCACCTGCAGTTTTACCTTCTCTTTAAATTGATCGGCTTGAAGCAACTGATACAAGAACCTTTTTCCATCAGGACAAATCAGAATATACTGGACAACTCTTGGTGTCTCAACAAATTTCAATCATCCTTTACGAATGTTAGATTTAACTGTTTGACGAAACATGTTGCAATCCTCAAAATAATGCTTGGACGAATTATGCAACTTAACATACATTCGTCCATGGATTGATGGCTTGAGATGGTGATTAAGAATTCTAATGTAATTATTTTCAGCAATAAATCAAATATCTGATCACACATGCTTCAGTGGAAGGTATTCTTCTTATTTTCTAACCAATCCTCACGTGAGAACGGCTTTGGAGGAAGAAAAAGAATGGTTCAGATTTAGAATTTCCCATGACTATGGATTGTATTTTGCACTCTATTTCTGATGTCTTTGGATAAGATGTCATATTAGCGTCGGATTTCTCAACAGAATTTAACCTTGGCTTCAAATTTATGAAATTAAAATACTTAGAGAATACATGTTTCAAGTGAGACCAAGTGTAAGCCAAGTATGAAACAAGAAAATGCCCCCACCAAAATATAAAATTTAAGAAAAACAATTGGAAAAGCTTTGGCTACAATAATAAGCCACTATTGGTCTTTATAAATGTTGCAATGGGTTGACGGTATGCTCTATAACAATTTTATTACTAAGAAGTAAATTACCCTTCTTCACTGGTGTTTCAAAATTAATTATGAGAATTTTTCTAATAGATGCATCAACAATAAAGTTGTGTCCAGATCTAAAAAGTGTAAATTACTTGCTAGACATACCTCTGCAAATTTGTTGGGAGAGCATGATGGAGGTATATTTGAACAATATCTTGCTCCATCTTTGGATGGCTCCCCAATGCCTTTTCAATATCTTTTTCTTATTTTGTGGATCATTACTTTGAAGATACTTATCAACGGAACTTTGTGCGGATACTTGTTCTTGTTCTTGAGGCTTGTCAATGGATGTGGTACAGAACTCATAGGGCAGGAAGTAGGTTTCATTAACTTCAGAAAAATCAAGCATGACAGCTTTGCTATGCTTTCCATGCCATTTCTCAATAATACTTGCCTTTTTTGATTTGCTAGATTTGGAATATATACTACTTGATTCGGCTTTGTCAACCGAAGCACTTTCATGTACCAAATCATCCTTATATTTCATTGATTCTACCAATTGGCAACACTTCTTTCCTTTGATCCAATTATTTTTTGTTTGTTTCTCGGGGTGAGCGGCAAAATTGGCTTGAAGTGTTTTCTCAATTTCGGTCCACTCCGGATATGATTGCCCCCCCCAAAGCTTTTAGTCTCTTTCGGCACTAACAAATGGGTGATGCCGAAACTTTGCAATTTTTCATGGGGTTTGTCGGTGCACTAGAGACCGGTGTCTCCTGTGCCCAAGACTTGTGCACGGGCACCAGCAGCACCCTTGGCGGCAGTACACTAAGAGAGCCAACGAGAAGATAAACCCCAGGCTCGCCAAGACCACACCCCACCAAAAGTGTGAAGAACCAGCCCAAGCTACAAGGCCCCGGCAAGCCCTCCTTGCCAGGAAGACCCACAAGGCCCCGGCAAGCCCTCCTTGCCGGGAAGACTTGCAATGCCCCGGCAAGCTCTCCTTGCCAGGAAGACGTCCAAGGCCCCGGAAAGCCCTCCTTGCTGGGAAGATGGGTTAGGCCGCAGGCAAGAAAGCCAGACCGACAGGCTCCCTTCGCCCGCCAGGTGTCCCTCCTATCACAGTGCTACCGACCGCCACTGCTCCAGTGCATCCCTCATGCGCCAGCACAAAGCCCAGGTGTCAATACACTTGGGTAAGTGTCGATGCCACCTTGATCCAGGTCACGGGGCCTCACAAGGCACCCTGTTCACTATGCAACTTGTGAACCCACTTCAGAGCACTGTTGGTGACCCCTTTGCGTATAAAAGGAGGCCCAAAGCTCATATCTAGGGGTTGAACCTTTTGGGGTTTAGACTCTTTGATCACCAGCTAACCACTGTAGCAAGTAAGGCTAGTCCTGGGTAAAAGACCTTGCTAGTCTTGATCGCTAGTTCCACTCTTGGCGCCACCTCTCTCCCTCCACCAAACAATCAGGGGATCCTTGGAGGTTCCCATAGGTGTCCTTTTCCCGATAGGGCGTATAATATCTTGTAGTACTAGGGGAAGGCATATGCACTCTTGTAGAATTTTCACCTATTTGCCTATGACATGCAAGGTGCAGAGTTGAATTATGAAAAAATATAGTTGTGTATGGTGCCAAAGAATTACTAACATCAGATGTAACATATGATGGCTGAGGGTAATTGGTCCAATAGCTAGTAGCATGAACAATGCTCCCGTCCATCGGCATGTTTGGATTAACATATTTCAACTTTGTTATAGATGAATAAAAAGGTGATACACTTTGTTGCATGCCATTGGAAGTTTCTACCTGCGGTGTTTCAACTTGATTGACTAAACTCATCATGTTGTTCATCGGCATAATGATTTATGGCATTGCAAATGCATGAAACTTGGATTACATATGATGGATGAAAGCTGGAATACATAACTTTGAGTCGGCCTTTGCACGCAATTAGATGTATGACTAAAAAATTAGGGATGGCCGATAAATTATAATCATAGAACGAGCTAGTAACAACATATGAATTACTTGCATCTATATAAGGGGATTGGATATTCATATTACCTTCGTAGATTGATAACCCTGGATGAAGATGTCTTCGTAGCAAGAACATGTTGGAGACCGTCAAAAGCTTCATCCCCAGCGGAGTCGCCAAAAATTTTGTTTGCACACGAACATGTCAGTGTGTACCCTCGACATCGGGGGTGATGCTCTGCAGCTCACATCGAAGGAGACCCGTCCGGAAGCACTTCACACAAGCAGTCCGACGGGCACTTTTGAGGACCCGAAACCCCACACGTCCGGGATGGACCCCGTCAGGGCGCGTGGCGGCTATGGGCTGCCCTATGTCATCCTGACCACCCATAGGACTTGGTGCATTCACTGCCTCTAATCTTGAAGAACAATGAAGAATGAGAAGAATATACAAGGGAGAGGGATAAAAAGAAGATGAACACAAAAATGTAGTAGATTGATTTGTTCGATTGTGTGTTATTTTAATGGGTCGTCGCCTCCACTATATATAAGAGGCGGTTGGACTTTCAACACAAGTAAAGGATTCATCTAGGCTTTCTTTACAAGAAAATTACATCAATTCACATCCTAGAGGCCAAATTCTAGTCTAAATCATATTGAACCCGAATCTGGCCCAAACTTCTGTCTTGCTCCTTGTGCGGGCCACAAAATTTGCAATGACCTTCAATTGAGACAGCTTTTCTACCAAAATTAATAGTTTCGACAAGATGAACAACTCTTCAATTGATCACTTTTCCAAATAAGGCCATTCTGAATACTGCATGATGTCATCTTTAACTTTCAGTCGGATTCGGTCCTAATGCTGACTAGGCTGTCCAAGTTTTGTAGTGATTTTGCATGCTATATAGTATCTCAAATGATAATGACTCCAAAAGCAAAGTTGATCATTTCAACAAAACACACATATTTTGTGTAGAACACTTTTCTATATGAGATCATCTAGATAATCTTTTGAGCCAATCTTTCGCTTCTAGTCAGATTAGCCAAAATTGATATTTTCTACTCGACCGACAAGCTTTTCGCCGGCATGCCTTTCACTCTCCCGGCAAGGTTTCACCCGACAAGCTTTTCACATGTAAGCATTTCACTCGGAAGGAACCTCTTTTCCGGCAATCTTTCACCCGACAAGCTTTTCACATGGCCGACGACTTCTTCGCCAAGAATCCTTTTTACTCAGATTTTCCGACTAAAACTTCAGCTTGATCTTGTCTTGCCTCTCCAAGTTGCCCATGACCTCGGATTGAGACAATTTATATATCAAAAATGATTGCCTCTACAAGATCAAACTTTCTAGTGTTGTATGTTTATCCATTTGAGGCGGTCTTGAGGGCCTAACACCTCACATGACCCATGAGACATCACCTAGGTGGTTGTTTCACCCCTCACGTAACTTTTTTGCATCGTGGTAGTCTCTAAATTTTGCATACGACATTGGATTGTGACGATTTTCATATCAAAACCGCTTGTTTTGATGAGACAAAGGCAATATGTGTAAAATATGTTCTCATATGAGGTTGTCTTGGGGGCTTAATCGGGCGAACAGTAGTGTGAATATGAAATATTAGTACTTTGAGCAAAGTTTTGGCCTTCGAGAAGAGATCTTACAACGATGGCCCAAACATAAAAAATGGTCAACAGCATGGAACTTTTTCATTTAGAACACTTCTTTAGTTGAATCCATCTTAATAATCTTTCCTTTCTTCTCAAAATCTGGTGTCAACAACTTCGTGAAGATCTACCCCAAGTGAGGCTAGTCCTTCGTGGAGGTAAGCCATGGTGGAATAGACAAAGTTGCTTCTTCATGGACCCGTCATGGGTGGAGCCCTTCGTGTCATTACCCTCTGTGGGCTGGAATCTCCATCAACGTGGACGTACGATAGCACCACCTATCGTAACCACGCCAAAAATCGTCGTGTCTTCATTGTGTTTGATCTTCCTATATCTACTCCTTACTTACATATGCATGTTTTGATTTACTGCTGCTATACTCGTAGACATGCATGTGTATGATGTTCTAGACTTGCTAGAATTTCTAAAACTTGCCAACCAATAAAATTGGGAAAATGTTAGTTTTTTATTTGGTATAGTAGTCTATTCACCCTCCCCCTCTAGACGCGTCTTCTCGATCCCACAAAAGTATGGCGCACTGGACTATCGAGTAGTCACCAGAACATGTCTGCGAGATGTTCACAACATCCATAGACTATGCTTGAGTGGGTGGCGCACCGAGCGGTGCATAAAGGAGATAAGCCATTTGCGCAGCGGTGAGGATGATCCCCAGATTACGGGCCTAGTCCCCATAATTGCTACCATCATCTTCCAACTTAGTTTTCACTAGGAAGCTATCAAAAATACAGGATGCTACAGCGCGAGATATTGATCTACAACCTAATTTGCAAAGACCTTTTGACTATTTTCATTATAATTAGTTTAGTTAATAAAATTACTAATGAACTCCCACTTCAATTAACATCCCATGGGTTGTATAAATGTTACATGATCTAAATTCACCAACCCAAGTTCGATCATCAGGTGAGATGACTAGGTTTCAATGGTGAACATCTCCATGTTGATCAGATCTACTGTATGACTCATGTTCAACCTTTCGGCATCCTCTGTTCCGAGGCCATGTCTGTACATGTTGGGCTCGTCAAGTTTAACACAAGTCTTCTACATGTGTAAACTAGCTTACATCCGTTGTATGTGAACGAAGAGTCTATCACACTCGATCATCACGAGGTGCTTTGAAACGACAAACTTCTACAACAGTGCATATTTGGGGTGAACACATTTTGTCTTGAAATTAAGTGATGGGTCATCTTATAATGCTACCGTCGTCCTCAAAAAAATAAGATGCACAAAGATAAATTTCACACACAAACCAATAAGTGACATGATATGGCCAAAATCATCTTGTTGTTTTGATATCCATCTTCAAAGCACTCGCATGATCTCTATCGTCACCGGCATGACTCCATGACCTCCATCATCATGATCTACATCATTGTTTCATCACGTGGTTGTCTCAGTAACTATTTCTTCTACCACTATTGCTAACGCATAGCGATGAAGTGAAGCAATGACATGAAATAAATAAAGGCAACCCTATGGATCCTTCCGGTTGCCATTCTCGTCAACATTCAAGTCATGATAACTATTAAAAAACATGATCATCTCATACATCAACATATATCAAATCATGTCGTGGTCATATTACATCACAACATACCCTGCAACAACAAGCTAGACGTTCTCTAATTTGTTGTTGCAAGTTTTACTTGGCTGCTATGGGCAACTAGGAAGAACCATTCTTACCTACGCAAAGGCACAACAGTGATAATAAAGTTTCCTATTAACCTTCCACAAGGATCCTCTTTGTCAAATCTGATTCAACTAATATGGGAGACATACACCCGCGAGCCACATTTATGCAATAGAAGTTCCATGTTTGTTAGGTGAAGCGATCTCTGATGCGAGGACAAGTAAGGTTAGTCCGATCCACTTCATCCAACAATACCGTTGAATCAAAATAAGACATGGGAGGTAAGCAATGTGAATATCAACACACTATATTATGGAATTTTCAAAGTATATATGCATTAAGGAGGGTGGAGTCAGGCTAGATCTATACTATAATATCCTTAATATCTATAAGCAATGTGAATATCAACGCCCACAACTTCTTTGTGTTCTATTCATGCACATCATCTATGCATAGACCTAGCTTTGATATAACTATTGGAGAACTAAGAATGGAAAACAAAAAATTCCAACAAACACCCAAGACCTATCTATGGAAATGCATGGCAAGAAGAGGGCGAGTGCGTCTATGTACCCTCGTAGACTGTTAAGCAGAGCGTATATAACGTGATTGATGTAGCCGTACTCTTCATGATCCAATCTGATCCAGTGCAGAATGGACATCACCTTCGTGTTCGGCACACATGGGGCTCCATGACGTCTCCACCTCATTGATCTAGATGGGATCTTGATTAGCACTACGGATGGTGGAAATGGTGGTGGAGCAGTGCTGGAAGGGTTTCGCTCAGTGCCTCTAGAATAACGAATGAGGAAGAACGGAAGAGATGGGAGGGACATGGCTGTCTCAAGGGAGAGGACTTGTTGTGTTCAGTTCTGCCCTCCCCTCCACTATTTATAGGAGGTAAGGGGGAGGACGAGGCGCAGACCTAACCCCTCCTCCAAGGGAGGGGTGGCAGCCAAGAGGGAGGAGTCCTTGTGTGAGAGCCCTAATGCAACCCTTTCCTTTTATGTAACCTTTCCTTGTATGGCACTGTCGGCGTTCTGGGATTGGGGGTACCCAGACCTGCCTGCCTGGGGTCTAGGGCGGGCCCACTTCACCGGAGCAACGGAACAAGTCCGGCACGACTTAATGGAAGGCCCTCGCGAGGAGCCAAGCCTCACGAGGAGGAGCAAGGTCAAGACCCGCAGGGGGATTCCTCGGGACCCCTCCGGAATGGCGGATATTCCGAGTCAGGGCCGGCCCTCAAGAGTCAAGGGTGATGCCAGGAAAATATAGGTGAGCAACACAAGGCAGTACGGGACAATTTCCCCTGTGGTGCAAAGAAGGTGGGGGTGCATAGGCTTCCCAAAGGCATCCCCTAAAGGTTTCCCCTCTGGTGCAACAAAGCCACAATCTCCCGTGAGTAGGGGAAACGTCACCCACGGGCCCGTCTCTACGGGGCGGACAGTTACTTTATAGGCGAAGACCATCTTTGGGAAGGGGAGCATGTTCCCCTGTCCCTCTTCAAAATTGGCCATTGTGGGATCCCTTCCCGCCGAAGCATGATGGAAGAGAACCCGAGCCTCCGCTATAAATAGATAGGGTAGGATACTTGAGCAGGAGAGCTCATTCGGACACTAGAACATCACATTTAGACATTCAGCCTTCGGAGGCTCAAGAACACTGTACTAACTCACCCATCACCTCCGTGAGAGGCAATCCCATAAAAGCAGGAGTAGGGTTTTACGCTTCGCAGCAACGCGAACCTGGGTAAACTGTTGTGTCCTGTTTTTCCCTCGCCATCGAGTGAGTCCTTCATCGTTTCCATCGAGTAGTGAGTTAGGCGAGGCGAAGCAGGGGAGATTTTCGTACACGCCCCAGGGTTCGAATCCTTTGGGTTTTGTGGAGCCCGAAATCCGACAGGCACCTTCCAACTTGGCATGTTGTGGTTGATATGAAATGAGATTACTTCCTTCTCTTGTGCATCATGGCATCACATCATTTTATCTTTTTGTTTTGTGTTGCACCTTTGGTGATTGAAAGTGTGAGTGCTTTGTGAGTGTGACATTGTGATGTTGTGTGAGTGGGTGCGTCAATGATTCGTCTCAAAATCCCTTTTGTTGCACTGTGGTTTCAAAACCCTTTCTTCCATTTATTTTGTGGCAGTTTAAACCTTTCTGTTTTAAAAACATTCTTATTATTTATGTTCCTCCTCTTTTAAAAACATTCTTATTATTTATGGGGCAACCCTCCGGTTTTTATTTTATATTCTCCTTTTGTTTTCTTTCAAAACAGAGTCTTTTGTTTTTAAAAGGCATTTCATTTTTACTCTTATAAAATGCCCAATTTATTTTTATAAATTGGGGCATGATTTTAGAAGCCCAAATATATTTTGTATTTTGCTAAACTATTTTTATTTTAGCCTCTCGCAATCGTCTTTCAAGTCGAGCCTTATTTTTTTCCTTGCAAGGCATGTGTGCTCTGTTTCGCTATGAGAGAGAGTGGCCGGCCCAATTGGGCTTTCTCCTCCCGCGGCCGAGTTATCCCGCGCGCTCGCTCTTTGCAGCATGGCGTGCATCGGGCATGCGCGTCAGCCTCCTACTTCCTCTCTCCTTCTTCTTCCTTTCCACCTCCCTCTCACACCGTCGACGCGGAGCAGCGAGCACATGGCCACCGTGGCAGCCATGATGACCAGCGCTCGGGCTATAAAGCCTCGACATTTGTGCCCCTCTTCCTAGGGTTTTCCTTTCCTCCCTCTCCGCCACCATCTCCTTCTTCCCTCTTCCTCCCTCCTTTGTTCCTCTCTGAAGATCGGGCGTGGGTAAGGTTCAGAGACATGACGGTTGCCGTCGTCGCCGCATCCCCGTCGACGCCTGCGGCCTCGAGCTCCTCCTCGAGCATGTTCTAGGCAATGTGGAGAGCCCCCACATCTCGTTCCCGCTGCTAGGGTGGCCGGAGGGCCACCACACCGACATCCCCGTGCTCAGCTCCGTCGGGCGCCCGAAGGCGAGTGAGCATCGATCCGCTTCTCTACGCCCCGATCTCCTCTCTGATCCCTTCAGTGAGCACCTCCCCTTCCCCGTGCATGTCTGCCTGCACATAGTCCTCCCCGGTATTCGTCGTAGCCACCTCGCATCGCAGGTCAGGAGCTACCTCTGCTCGAGCTCGTCCCCTCCGCCTTGCCTTGCTCTGTAGAACTTCGTAGCACCGGGAATGGAAACCCCCGCCGGTCGTTCCCAGCTGCCGCTGTTACCGCATCGCTCCCATGCGTCGATCCCCTCCTTCCGATCTAGAGGTAGAACAAAGACCTGTGAGGTTAGCCTAGTCGAACCGCTTCTGGTTCATACCCGCCCCCTCCTAGCCGAGTGCTCCAGACCCGCCTTGTCCTAGCCTAACCGAACACTTCAGGTTTAGACTCGCACCCTCCTATTTTACTGCGTGTGCGTATGTTGTGTGTTGTGTGGTGTGTGTACAGTGTGTTGTGTGTGTGTGTGTGGGCTGACAGTGGGCCACACAGGCCCACGTGTCATCCAGTGAGGGGACCCTCGCCACTATCAGGTGGATCCCCCTCCTTTTTTTTCTTTTCCTTGATTTATTTTATTGTTTGTGTTATTTTTTGTGATAATTAGAAGTAATTTTCCATTTCTGGAATATGTCCATATATGGACTTGCCAAATAGGGCAGGCTCAAGAACAACCCTGTTCTTGACATAGTTGTAGTTTGATTTTGTGCCATTTTTCTTTTATTGTTTGTGGTGTTTTTTTGAATGCAACTTGGGCAGTATGATATATGGATTTGCGATAGAAAATCCCAAGGAATCCAATGGTGGTAGTGGAATATGGTTTTGGGCATTTCTGTAGAAAGTCACCTTGTGGTGATGTGGCACTAGTTTTATCTGTGTAGGGTGGCTTACGTGCATGATCAGAGGTTGTGCTTGCATGCAACATTATGTTTGTGGCATCATCATTTTGATGGTATTTATTTCCTGCTTGTTTTTTTGGGTAGCTTCTGGGGCCGGAAGCGAGTTCGAAGAGTCCGGTGAGTTCGTGCAGGAAGATCAGGAACAATTCTACTCTGAAGAGATCACATGCAAGATGATCGTGACCTTGACACCGTTTCTAGCTTTGTTTTGCCTAGTGTTTCGTTTCTTTCGTTACATCTTCGCTACCTACCACATGATATATAGGCCATCAAACATTTCCATGAAACCTCAAACACCTCCCCTCCTAGCAAATATTGTTTGGCTAAGTTAGGCTTGCTCAACCACTAATTTATTAGCATTGCTAGTTGCAGGTGCGAGCTGGTCCATGTGATAACATGGGCATTGATATCATTCTGTTCATTTGCTATTTAATTAATGAACCTCTATACTTGTTAAATAACGGAAATCCTAGCCTTTTTCCGGGTGATTTGTTCCGTTGTTGCCGCCTTAGTTTCGGCTACCGGTGTTTCATTCCATAACTGAGACCTCCTAACACATTCGGGGTTGTTATGGGGACCCCCTTGATAAATCGTATAGAGTTAAGACCTGTCTGGCAAGATCCAACATTGGTGTTAATTTGCTAACAACTTAATAATAAAAGCATAGGGAATAGCTACCCCGAGGAACTTAATCAACACCCGGGCCAATGCTCCTCACGAGTGTTGGTCCAACCTATAGCACTGTGCGGGGCCAATCCAGGGCAACTTGGGTGATTTCTATCAGGCCACCGTATGCGTAGCTTATCCTCCCTCTCCTGAGAACGAGATGCACGGCTCCTATCGGGATCGTCGACACGTTGGGAGGTCTTGCCGGACTTGTCTTACCTTAGCGATATATCTTGCACATTGGGACTCCGATGAGACTTTGCGTCTTCTTAGAGTTGAGGTTTTCCACTAAGCAATCCGATAAGATCACGAGTTTCGTGGTAGACGATTCTATGCGGCCTGTGGTAATTTGTCATGGACTAGTTGGAGCAGCCCTCCAGGGTTAAATCTTTCGGAAAGTCGTGCCCGTGGTTCTGTGTCAAACATGGATACCTTGTTAACATCCGATTCTAGACAACTAAAAAGTAATTCAAATAAAACTTGCCAAATTTGTGTGTAACCGTGACTATTTCTTTCAGAGCTCCTTCTCTGATCGAGAACACAGTGGGGTTATGAATGACGTAAGTAGGTGTTCAGGATCACTTAGTGATCATTCTAGTCTTCGACTATCTTACGTAGACCACCATATGTTATTTCTGTTCTTCGTAAGTTAGCCACCATATATGCTTAACATGCTGCAAACTCAAACACTTAACCCTACCTCACCTATTTAACTTAGTTAGAATCGATACCAAGGTCATGAGATTGTTGAGTCCTTGTGGCTCACAGTTTACTACAAAGACCCACAGGTACAGGTACCCAGATGCAGGTGTTCTCGAGGATACCCCGATGAGGTGGGAGTTCGACGAAGACATTGGAACGCTGTATGTGACGTATCCCGAGGACTAGAGGCACATGGTCGTGATTGTCGGACTAGCAAGGTGGGATAGCATGATTTTGTCGTTTATCTTGTCCGTAGACGGACCATGTCTTATGTATGAACAATGAATGTTTGTGTGGATTGTAATTTAGTATGTGGCGAGTGTAAGCCAAATCATATACCCATCTCTCTATTTATGTAATGGCATTGTTATCTTGCTTGCGATACGCTTAGATGTGACCCTTTCCCCTTTTGACGCCTGATATGTCTCCAACGTATCTATAATTTTTGATGGTTTCATGTTATTATCTTGTCAAACTTTGGATGTTTTGTATGCCTTTTATATCTTTTTTGGGACTAACTTATTAACTCAGTGCCAAGGGCCAGTTCCTGTTTTTTCCGTGTTATTGACCCTTTTCACAGGAGAATATTAAACGGAGTCCAAACGGGATAAAACTTCTGAAAAGATTTTTTCCGGAACAGAAGATACGCACGGGGCGAGAGAACCAAAGGCAAAGGCCACCAGGGTAGGCCACAAGCCCCCTAGGCGCGGCCTGGGGGGCCCGCGCCTAGCAGGCTTGTGGGCCCCCTGTGGCTCGTCTGCCCTACTTCTTCCGCCTATAAATCCCCGAAAAATCCAAAACCATGAGAGAGATCCACGAAAATACCTTTCCGCCGCCGCAATCTTCTGTCTCCGCAAGATCCAATCTGGGGACCGTTCCGATGCCGTGCCGGAGGAGCGATTCAGATATGGAGGGCTTCTTCATCATCACCATTGCCTCTCCGATGATGCGTGAGTAGTTCACCATAGACCTTCGGGTCCATAGCTAGTAGCTAGATGGCTTCTTCTCTCTCTTGGGTCTTCAATACAAAGTTCTCCATGATCTTCATGGAGGTCTATCCAATGTAATCTTCTTTTGCGGTGTGTTTGTTGAGATCCGATGAATTGTGGATTTAAGATCAGATTATCTATGAATCTTATTTGAGTTTCTTCTGATCTCTTATATGCATGATTTCATATCCTTGTAATTCTCTTCGAGTTGTGGGTTTTGTTTGGCCAACTTGATCTATGATTCTTGCAATGGGAGAAGTGCTTGGTTTTGGGTTCATAACATGCGGTGACCTCACCCAGTGACAGAAGGGGTAGCGAGGCACGCATCCTGTTGTTGCCATCAAGGGTAAAAAGATGGGGTTTATATCTATTGCATGAATTTATCCCTCTACATCATGTCATCTTGCTTAAGGCGTTACTCTGTTCGTCATGAACTTAATACACTAGATGCATGTTGGAAAGCGGTCTATGTGTGGAGTAATAGTAGTAGATGCAGAAAGTATCGGTCTACTTGTCTCGGACGTGATGCCTATATGTATGATCATTGCCTTAGATATCGCCATGACTTTGCGCGGTTCTATCAATTGCTCGATAGTAATTCGTTCACCCACCGTAATATTTGCTATTTTGAGAGAAGCCTCTAGTGAACACTATGGCCCCTGGGTCTACTTCACATCATATTTTCAACTCTACACTTTTACTTCTTTGCACTTTCCGCCTTCAGATCTCACTTCGCAATCAATCTTGAAGGGATTGACAACCCCTTTATAGCGTTGGGTGCAAGCTCGTTTGTGTTTGCGCAGGTACTCTGGACACTTGGCTTGATTCTCCTACTCGATTAATACCTTGGTTCTCAAAACTGAGGGAAATACTTACTGCTACCGTGCTGCATCACCCTTTCCTCTTCAAGGGAAAAACCAACACAAGCTCAAGAGGTAGCAAGGCCTCACCCCCAAATAAGGAAAGTCTCACATCTTGGTCGATACAAGTTGGTAATCAGAGCCTTGCGACCATAGGAGCCTTTGATTGATCGAATTTGGCCGAGTCGAGTCTAGCAAAAACTATTTGGAGTCTTAGTTATATCGGAGAGTAGGTTTTTTATCCTCTTCTATGCTCTAGTGAGGTTCAGAAATTAGGAAATTTCAATTCTACTCCTCTTCTCGCTCAAAAAAAATTTAGGATCACGCGAATAATTTTGGAATCTATATGATACCGATGTGACGGAGTTCTGTCTTGGTGCCTCCTGTTGTGTTGATTTTATTCCGGGGAGTTGAGCTCCAGGGAATTCTTGAGCACATCGTTATCATTCAAATTTCTTAGTATCTCAGAATGGAGGATGTTCGAAATTGCTTCAATACTAGAAGTGGAGAGATAACCCCGACATCCCCAGTACTGGTGCAGAGACTTCAGGAGTACTGCCATACTTGGTATCGTTGTGATCACGAGGTTCTGAGATAGATGAAGTTCCGAGATTCTGGTTATGTGTTGACGGATGTGATACATTGGATGGGTTAGTATAGGAGTTGAGTGATATATTACTCCTTGTATCCGTGGACCAGATTGCATGACCAAAAATTTCAGGAGTTCTTAGGTGGGAACTTAGTAGTTACTTATAGGACAATCTTTCAACAAATGTATGATGTGAGGTTGGGATTCTACATCTAGTGGATTCGTTTGTTCACGGTCATCTTACAGTTGTTCTCGTTGTGTCTTAAAGAGTCCTTGTAGCTTGCCACGACTCAGGGAGGCTTCGTATGTTGTGTGCATTGCCTTGTACATGATGGCTACTGTAGGATAGAGCCCATGCGATCATATCCACAAAAATATCGAATGGAACCTCTGTCATATTTTTTTTCCTGCAATCCTAGATCATACTTGGTTTACGAGTGGCTTTCAATCAGATGTTGTCGGCAGTTACTTTGAGGAAGCATTCTTACTAATTATAGTTTGAGTGCAATTGCTAAGTATTCTTGTTCAGATATTTCCGTTCGTTGATTCAGCTTAATCTTTGAATTTTAATCTCTGGTCTAACATTGTTGTCTGTCTCCAGGATGGCTCCACCAGCTCACCAGAGTCCTGGTCGTGAGAGTGCTGATCCTCCACCATCTCCTCCTCCGCCACCTCCTCCGCCACCGCCTCCCCCTCCAGAGGCATGGCAAGCTGTGATGGCTGCAACCAATGCAAACACTCAGATTTTACTTCAGTTGTTGCAAGAGAGGAACAATCAGCAGCAGGGCAATTTCAACTATGGTGGACATCAGTTTGCAACTCTGAATCAATTCCTGGCGAACCAGCCGAAGTCCTTCACTTCCTACGACCAGTCATTCGATGTAGATGACTAGATTCGTGACATGAACAAGCACTTCGAGTGCAGTAATGTGCGACTAGAGGACTTCATCAAGTTTGCAACTTTTCAGCTCAAGGCTAATGCAGCAGAGTGGTGGCCACAATTGAAGGATTCCAGAGGCAATAAAATGATCAGTTGGGATGATTTCTGCAGGGATTTCAGGGCTCACTATATTCCATCTAGTTTCATGGAAGAGATGCGTGAGAAATTCAGGTGCTTGAAGCAAGGAGGTTCATTTGTGTACAAGTACAATGTGGAGTTCTAGGAGCTAGCTCGTTATGCTAAACAGGACATCCAAGATCAAAAGAGCAAGATTTATCAGTTCAGAGGTGGTCTCAAGGAAGACTTACAACTGCCCTTGCCTTGCACAAGCCTCTTGAGTTCGACGAGTTCTACAATTTGGCTCTCAGGGCTGAAGCGGCTTTGCTCAAAGTGGAGAACTCAAGGAAGCGTTTCATAGATTCCAGTTCCTCATCCTCAACTCAGGTGGTTCAAAAGCAGCAGAAATGTTGGGTGTCTCCTCCTCCTCGGCAGATTCAGCGGTTCAAGCAGTCAGGTGGTCGTGGTTCTTCCCACCCACCCAACCCAGCTTTCCAGCAGAGATTTCAGCAGCAGAAGCAAGGGAATCTTCAAGTGCAATTCCGTCCGCTGTCAGAGGTGACTCGTCACAAGTGTGGGCAGAAGGGTCATTACTCTAACAAGTGCACCACTCATTAACGCCTTCCACCTCCTACTCCAGTCAAGCCTCTAGGCAATGCTATGGTGAAGTTCAATCCCAAGTCTGCAAGGGTCAATATTGTGAATGCAGCTGAAGCAAAAAACTCGTCAAATGTGATCATGGGTAATCTCTTGGTTAATGATATTCCTGCAAAGGTTTTATTTGATTCAGGTGCTTCTCATTCATTCATGTCTAGACCGTTTGCATGGAAACAAGATTTTCTTTCAAAATACTTTTGAGAAACCTTTTCGTCTGGTTTCCCCGGATATGTTGATGACTTGAAATGTGGTGATTCCGAATGTCTTTGTCAAGATGGGCGACTATTCCTTTATGGCTTCTCCAACTGTCCTTGGCAAGTGTGATATTGATCTGATCATTGGGTTGGATTGGCTGGCGATGAACAAGGCATTTCTTGATTGTCAAGCAAAATAAGTCAAGTTGACTCATCCTTCGGAGGACGTGATTATCTTTGCTGCACGCGATGACACGATCCGTCTGTTTTCCTTGAATGAGAAGGGCGAGATCTCTACAATTTCTCAAGTTCTAGTGGTCTATGAGTATGAAGATGTCTTTCCGGAAGAACTGCGAGGAATGCCTCCGCACCGAGGAGTTGAGTTTGTAACTCAGCTTGAACTTGGAACTGAACCAGTATACAAGCGACCGTATAAACTGGGTCCATAAGAGCTGAAAGAGTTGAAGAAGCATCTTGATGAGCAAGAGCGTCTGGGTCTGATCAGGCCAAGTTCATCTCGTTGGGGCTGTGGAGTTCTTTTTGTCAAGAAGAAGGATGGCACGAACCGATTACCATCCATTGAATAATAAGACGATCAGAAACAAGTATCCACTTCCCAACATCAATGAATTGTTCGAGCAATTGAAAGGGGCCAAGATTTTCTCTAAGCTTGATCTCTGGATGGGCTATCATCAGATTCGCATTCGTGAAGAAGACATTCCCAAGACCGCTTTCAAGACAAGCTTTGGCTCTTATGAGTACATAGTGATGTCTTTTAGTCTCGCCAATGCTCCACCAACCTTCTGCCGGATGATGAATTGTATCTTCTCCCCATTCAAGAATGAATTTCTCTTGCTGTATCTTGATGACATTCTGGTATTTTCTGAAACTAAGCAAGAGCATGAAGAACATCTTCGGCTTGTGCTTCATAAGCTAAGAGAGCATAATTTCTATGCTAAGTTTTCCAAATGTGAGTTCTGGTTGAAGGAAGTTGTGTACCTTGGGCACATCATCTCCGCCGAAGGCATCAAAGTTGCTCCTTTAAAAGTGAAGGACATTGTTAAGTGGGAACCTCCTTAGAATGTGAAGCAGCTTTGAAGCTTTCTTGGGCTTGCAATCTATTGATGAAGGTTCATTGAGAACTTCTCCAAGATTACTAAGCCTCTTTCAAAACTTCTTCAGAAGAGTGTGAAGTTTGTCTGGTCTCCAGAGTGTCAGTTGGCCTTTGACACACTCAAAGAGAAGCTCACTTCTACTCTAGTCGTGACTCCTCCTGATGATTCCAAGCTTATCAAGTGTTGTGTGATGCCTCTCTTCAAGGTCTTGGTGCAGTTCTGATGCAAGAGAAGAAAGTGGTAGCATATACCTCCACGGAGTTGAAGCCAAGTGAGAAGAACTACCCCACTCATGGTCTTGAGTTGGAGGCAGTGGTCCATGCTTTGATGACATGGAGACAACTCTTGTTGGGTAGGCAGGTTGATGTCAACACCAATCACAAGAGTCTCAAATACATCTTCACCCAACCTAGAATCAATCTTTCGCAAACTCGTTGGGTGGAAATGATCCAAGATTATAATCTGAGCATCGACTTCACTCCAGGCAAAGCAAATGTCATTGCAGATGCTTTGAGCAGAAAGGCTTACTTCAAAAGTCTCATTCTGAAGCCTCTCCAGCCTGATCTTTGCAAATCTTTCAGGAAGCTCAACCTTCAGATAGTACCTCAGGGATTTCTTGCTAATCTCCAGATTTCTCCTACATTGGAAGACCAAGTCCGACAAGCTCAACTTCTTGATGTGATGGTCAAGAAAGTTAAGATTGTCTTGGCAAAGAGCATTACGAAATACAAGTGGTTCCATGTGGATGACGGAGATACCTTGTTCTTCGAGGACTGCCTTGTTGTTCTGAAACGAGAGCTCCGGAAAGTTATGATGGATGAAGCCCATAATTCTCTTCTCTCAATACATCGAGGAAGCTCCAAAATGTATCAGGATCTGAAGCAGACCTTCTGGTGGACTCACATGAAACGTGAGATTGCTCAGTTTGTGAACGAGTGTGATGTGTGTCGTAGAGTGAAGGCGGAGCATCAATGTACAGTAGGTCTTCTGCATCCTTTGCCTATACCCGAGTGGAAATTCGATCTTGTGGAAGTGGATTTTGTCACTGGGTTTCTGAAGTCCGAGAAAGGCAATGATGCCATTTTTGTCTTCATCGACAAGTTGACCAAAGTTGCTCATTTCCTACTGGTCAAAGAGTCTATCTCAGCACCTTCGGTGGCAGAGTTGTATACGTCAAGGATAGTATCATTGCACGTTGTTCCTATGCTCATTTCTTTGGATCGTGGAAGCATCTTTACTTCCAAGTTCTGGGATTCCGTTCAAATTGCGATGGGTACTAAGATCCGTTTCAGTACAACTTTCCATCCTCGGACAAGTGGGCAAGTTGAGAGAGTAAATCAGATCCTTGAAGATATGCTGAGAGCTTTTGTGATTTCTTTTGGCATGAAGTGGGAAGATTGCCTAGCGTTTGCCGAGTTCTCATACAACAACAACTTTCAAGAAAGCTTAGGCAAGGCCCCATTCGAGATTCTATATGGCAGGAAGTGCCATACCCCGCTCAATTGGTTAGATACTGGTGAGCGTCAGATTCTTGGGAATGACATGATTGTTGAAGCAGAAGAAATGTGTCATGTCATTCGGGATAATCTCAAAGAAGCTCAATCCTGTCAGAAGAGCTACTACGATAGCAAGCATCATGACATGACTTTCCAGCTCGATGATTTTGTGTATATGAAAGTTTCTCCCATGAAGGGCACTCAATGCTTCGACATCAAATGAAAGCTCGCTCCTTGCTTTGTTGGTCCTTTAAGAATTGTTGGCAAGAGAGGCGATCTTGCGTATCAGTTAGAGCTTCCACCCAATTTCTCCAATGTGCATGATTTGTTCCACGTCTCTCAGCTCTAGAGATGCTTCAAGACTCCCGAGCGCACATTTGATCTCCAGGATAGCAATACTTGAAGAGACTGAGCGCAAGACCTGCAATAAGTCAATCAAGTTCCTCAAAGTGCAATGGTCGCATCATTCAGACAAAGAAGCCACTTGGGAGCGCGAGGATCACCTCCGTTCCGAGTACCCAGAGTTCTTCCACTAATAGATCTCGGGTCGAGATCCTCTTGTAGTGTGGTAGAGTTGTGACAGCCCTAGTCCACACCTTTCCTTTTATGTAACCTTTCCTTGTATGGCACCTTCCAACTTGGCATGTTGTGGTTGATATGAAATGAGATTGCTTCCTTCTCTTGTGCATCATGCCATCACATCATGTCATCTTGTTGTTTTGTGTTGCACCTTTGGTGACTGAAAGTGTGTGTCCTTTATGAGTGTGACATTGTGATGTTGTGTGATTGGGTGCATCAAGGATTCTTCTCAAAACCCCTTTTGTTGCACCCTGGTTTCAAAACCCTTTCTTCTATTTATTTTGTGGCAGTTTAAACCTTTCTGTTTTGACCCAATAAAAATGTTCCTCCTCTTTTAAAAACATTCTTATTATTTATCGGGCAACCCTTTGGTTTTTTTATATTCTCCTTTTCTTTTATTTCAAAACATAATCTTTTGTTTTTAGAAGGCATTTAATTTTTACTCTTATAAAATGCCCAATTTATTTTTATAACTTGGGGCAAGATTTTCGGAACCCAAATATATTTTTTATTTTGCTAAACTATTTTAATTTTAGCCTCTCGCAATCTTATTTCAAGTCCAGCCTTATTTTTTTCCTTGCAAGGCCTGTGTGCTCTATTTCGGTGTGAGAGAGAGTGGTCGGCCCAACTAGGCTTTCTCCTCCCGTGGCCCAGTTATCACGCGCGTTGGCTCTTTCCAGCGTGGCGCGCATCGGGCCCGCGCGCCAGCCTCCTTCTTCCTCCTTTCCACCTCCCTCTCACATCGCGCGGAGCAGCGAGCACATGGCCACCATGGCAGCCACGACGACCAGCGCTCGAGCTATAAAGCCTCGAGGTTCATGCCCCTCATCCTAGGGTTTTCCTCTCCTCCCTCTCCACTGCCATCTCCCTCTTCCCTCTTCCTCCCTCCTCTGTTCCTCTCTGAAGATCGGGCGCAGGTAATGTTCACACACAGGAGGATTGTCGTCGTTGTCGCGTCCCCGTCGACGATTGCGGCCTCGAGCTCCTCCTCGAGTATGTTACAGGGAACATGGGTAGCCCCCGCATCTTGTTACTGCCGCTAGGGTGGCCGGAGGGCCACGACACCTTCGGTGAGCACCTCCCCTTCCCCATTCATGTCTGCCTACGCGAAGTCCTTGCCGAAAGTCGCCGTAGCCGCCTCGCATCGCAGGTCTGGAGCGAGCTCCGCTCGAGCTCATCGCCTCCGCCTTGCCTCCCTCCGTAAAATTTCGTAGCCCTGGGAATGGAACCACCTAGGGTTCCCGTACCCCCGTCGGTCGTTCCCAGATGCCGTTGTAGCCTAATCGCTCACCGACGTCGATCCCCTCCTTCCGATCTAGAGGTAGAAGAAGGGCCCGTGACGTCAAATAAAAGTTTCCAACTATGTGTGTAACAGTGACTGTTTCTTTGAGAGCTCTTTCTTTGATCGAGAACATGGTGGGGTTATGAATGACATAAGTAGGTGTTCAAGATCACTTAGTGATCATTCTAGTCTTCGACCGTCTTACGTAGACCACCATATGTTATTTCTGTTCTTCGTAAGTTAGCCACCATATGTGTAGGATGCTGCAACCTCAAACACTTAACCCTACGTCACCTATTTAACTTAGTTAGACTTGATACAAAGGTCATGAGATTGGTGAGTCCTCATGGCTGACAGTTTACTAAAAACACCCACACGTACATGTACCCCAGATGCAGGTGTTCCCGAGGATACCCAGCTGAGGTGGGAGTTCGACGAAGACAGTGGCAGGCTGTATGTGATGTATCCCGAGGACTAGAGGCACATTGTCGTGATCGTGGGACTAGCAGGGCTGGATAGCATAATTTTTCCATTTATATTGTCCGTAGACGGACCCTGTCTTATGTATGAGCAATGAATGTTTGTGTGGATTGTAATTTAGCATGTGGCGAGTGTAAGCCAAATCTTATACTCATTTCTCTCTTTATGTAATGGCATTGTTATCCTGCTTGCGATACGCTTAGATACGACCCTTTCCCCTTTTGAAGCCTCACCCCCAAATAAGGAAAGTGTCGCATCTTAGTCGTTACACCTCCCTCCCGAAGGCACCTCCTATGTGCCTTGCCCCTTAGGGTTTCTACCCCCCCTATCCACATGGGCCCTTAGGGGGGCATCCTATTAGGCTAGGATGCCCCTGCAGCCCATGCAGGCCTAAGGAGGGTGGTGGAACCCTCCATGGACATCCTTACCCCTCCGGAATCCTCCGAAACCTTCTAGGAGCTTCCCGGTACAATACTGACAAACCCCAAAACTTTTCCGGTAGTCAAAATATGACTTCCCATATATAAATATTTACCGTAGGACCATTCCGGAGCTCCTCATGACATTTGAGGTCCCATACGGGACTGCGAACAACATTAGCTCTACAGACGTTAAGCGTGCGGACCCTACGAATTCAAGAATCATGTAGACATGACCGAGACACCTCTCCAACCAATAACCATTAGCGGGACCTGTATGCCCATATTGGTTCCTACTTATTCCAAAATTATCTTTATGGGTCGAACCACGATGTCAAGGATTTAGTAAATACCTTATGGAGTTCCCTTGGTCCATTGTTATGTTACTTGCTCGAGATTCGATCGTTGGTATCTCCATACCTTGTTCAATATTCTCACCGAAAAGTCACTTTACTCGTTCCGCAGTACAATATCACGTGACTAACTCCTTAGGCACATTTCTTCCGAGCTTCTTGTGATGTCGAATTACTGAGAGGGCCCAAAGATACCTCTCTGTCATGCAGAGTGATAAATCCCAGTCTCGATCCACGCCAACCCAACAGACACGCTTGGAGATACCTGTAGAGAACCTTTATGATCACCCACTTATGAAGTGATGTTTGATAGCACACAACATATTCATATGGTATCAGAGGGTTTCACGATCTCATGGTCTTAGGAACAGGTACTTGAAATGAAGAAAGGAGTAGCAATAAACTAAGTGGTACGATTAAATGCTACAATTAAAATGATGTGATCGTGTTACGTCACATCTTTCTCCTAAGGATGTGAATGTTATCAAATCACAACTCATGTCTATGGTTAGGAAACCTTAATCATATTTGAACAACGAGCTAGTCTAGTAGATAATCTCACTCTGGATACAGTATTGTTTATGAATCCACACATGCGTCTATCTTTCTAGTCAATACAATTCTAGCATCTCCCCTCCTCTTTGGGAAAATCCCGGCACAGTTTAGAAGTAGAAGGAAGAATTTTTGGCACCGTTTTGGGCAGTATCACAAAATACCTATCAAGTACCTTCACACAAATTATCATTCAATTTTTCTAATTTTTATTTGCTTTTAAATATTTCCTTGCCTTAAAATATCAAAATCACAAAAATATTTATCTTTGCCACTTTACTTGTTTGCTTGCTATACTTGCTAGTTTGCTCGTTTCTTTGCTTGTTTCGTCACCATGTCTCAAGATAACGCCAAATTGTGACTTATCGAATAGTAATAATAATAATTTTGTTAGTTCTCTTATACCACACGCCACTAGTGTGGACTTTTATGTTATTAATGCTGCCTTGCTAAATCATGTTATGAATGAGCAATTCTCCGGAAGTCCTAATGAGGATTCGGCTTTGCATCCCAATGCTTTAATTGAATTTTGTGATATACAAAAGAAAAAGGACATGGATAATGATATAGTCAAATTGAAATTGTTTCCTTTTTCACAAAGAGACAAAGCTAAACATTGTTTTATCATCTTTACCTCATAATAGTATTGGAACATGGGATAAGTGTAAAGATGCTTTCATTGCCAAGTATTTTCCTCCCACCAAGATTATTTCTCTTTGTAGCCAAAATAAGAATTTTAAACAACATGAGCAAGAAAATGTTGCATAAGGATGTGAGAGAATGAAATTTATGATTCTAAATTGTCCCACACATGGCTTGAATTTATGGATGATTAAAAAAAATTCTATGCGGGGCTAAACTTTGTGTCTAGAAATCTTCTAGATTCTTCTACAAGTGGTACCTTTATGGAGGTGACATTGTCAGAGGCCACAAAATTTCTAGACAATATCATCACAAATTATTCTCAATGTCATATCAAAAGAGCTCTAGCTGGTAAGAAGGTAAATTCTGTTAAGGAAATTGCTACTTTGAGTGATAAGATGGATGCTCTTATGAATATGTTACTAGTAAACATGGTCATGTATCCCAATGATATGCCACTATCTACTTTGATTGAGAAAAATAATGATGCTATTGATATGAACTTGTGGGGACCCCAACTCATAAGTCGTGATCACTGAATGTACGTGCATAGTGATCCCAGAGATCAATGCTCACTGAACACATAGAAACTGAATAACAGGAGTCTTACATCCATTACGAACTTTTTTGCTTGAATATGTCCTTTATGGCTAAGTCTTCATATCTTTGCAACAAAAACTTTTCATGGATAGCGTGAACCCATGCCATCCGCCTTAACCCTACAGGCATTTAGACTCAGAAGCATCCTAGTTTGCCCGTACGTCACCATGGTACTCTTCATTATATCTCTTTCTCTCATGCCTAGCCAATAACCAGTGGCAAGCCAATGAGTACTTTGAATGTACTCACAAGCAACCCATGTATGGAACAAGGAAATGGCAATGCATGATCTAGAACTAAGTAGGTATGTTGTAGAAATCTAATTTTGAGTGCAATGATATGTTGAAATCAACTTGCAAGGCATGCATCAACAGGTTGAAGATATCCATATGAACAAGCTAAAGATATCATCATAAGCAGGGGTTGAACATATCATGTTCATTCATCACGTCAAGTCATCTTACTTAGATCAAGTATTACATTTCTCAAAGTGATACATCCATTTTGCGGCATGTTTTGTTACTCTTATTTATAGTTTTTTATGCATTTTTCACTTGGTGGAGTAATTCTAATGCCTTTTCTTTCATAATATGCAAGGTTTACATCAAGTGAGAGAATGACGGCAAATGGAATCCTGGACCTGAAAAAGCTACGTCGGAGATACTTATTTTGCACATCTCCAATTGGGCCGAAACTTTATGGAGATTTCTTTTGGAATAAATAAAAAAATACTAGATCTAAGAAGTACCGAAAGGGGGCTACCATGCGCCCACTAAACACTAGGGTGAGCCAACCCCCCTGGCATGGCCTGATGTCTAGTGGGCCCCTTGGCCCACCTCTTGCGATCATCTTGGGGTATAAATTACTTTTTACCGTGAAACAAATGTGAGGAGGATTTTGGGACAAAGCACCGCCATCTCGAGGCAGAACCTGGGTAGGAGCACTTTTGCCCTTCGGCGGAGCGATTCCGCCGGAGGAACTTCCCTCCCGGACGAAGAAATCGAGGCCATCATCATCACCAACAACCCTCACATCTTAGGAAGGATAATCTTCATCAACACCATCTCCTCTCAAAACCCTAGTTCATCTCTTGTGCTCAATCTTGTATCGGAACCTTGGATTGGTACCTCGGGTGTGACTAGTACTATTGATTCAACTTGTAGTTGATGCTTTATGGTTTATTTGGTGGAAGGTCATATGTTAAGAGCCAATATACTATTTAATACCTCTTTTATCATGAACATGTTTATCACTTGTAAGTAGTTACATTATTCTTGAGGCGACGGGATAAATCATGTGGCAAGTAGTCATGTGAAATTGATATTCGTTCGATATTTTGATGATATGAATGTGTTGATTCCCTTAGCGGTGTTATGTGAACGTCAACTGCATAACACTAAACCATCTTGGGCCTAAGGGAATGCATTATGGGTTAGTAATTAGAGGATGGGTTGCGAGAGTGACAGAAACTTAAACTCCAATCTATGCAGGACTCCGTAAAGGCTTGATTTGGATCCCTGTGTTTAATGCTATGGTTATAATTTATTCTTAATACTTTTCTCGTAGTTGAGTATGCTTGCGATGGGGTTAATCATAAGTGGGAGGTTTGTCCAAGTAAGAACAACAAGCACCGGTCCACCCACATATCAAATTATCAAAATCCCGAACGCGAATTAACCCAACATGACGAAAGTGACTAGATGAAATTCCCGTGTGCCTTCAAGAACGCTTTGCCTATTATAAGAAACTGTCCAGCCTATCCTTTGCTACAAAATGATTGGGCTACCTTGCTACACCTATTGTCACTATTGCTACTTGTCACTTGTTACAATTATCTTGCTATCAAACAACTTGTTACCGCTATTTCAATGCCTGCAGAACATACCTTGCTGAAAACGCTTGTCATTTCCTTCCGCTCCTCGTTGGGTTCGACATTCTTACTTATCTAAAGGACAACGATTGACCCCTATACTTATGGGTCCTCACACACACACACACAACAAGTTTGTGAAAATATCTGGACATAGTCTAAGCATGACCTCTAACTGTCCATGACCGTGGACATAGCTATTCGAATAGTTCTACACTTTCACAGGTTGCCCACTAGACCACAAGACTCGGGGAACTTCCATGTCATATATGACTCACGATATTACATGCACGTGGTTATCACCCGAACAATGCCTTTCCCTTGGCGACAATAAATAAAGAGTCCAATTGTTAGCCCACGTCCTTAGGATGTACATCATACGGTACTCGCTCAAGATCATACCATTGTTGAGGGAATATAATGGTGTTCCAGGTGTTTGTGAAAATAGCCTATGGTCGCATTACGTGGCACAGACCCGTATAGAGAGAGTGACTCTGATCTCCTGCCACTAGTAATGAGGGCTCTCTTCGAGCATCAACAAAGCCCCGTCCCATAAAGGGGTATCATGGTCGCACATGTAAGGTTGGGACGGCGAGAAAATCTTATATCTAATCCATTTTCGAAATCACCCACATCACTTGTCTTGGTTTACCACTTCTTTCTCAAGTGGTTACCTAACTCAACGCCATTTCCGTCACACATTAGTGGTACACGATGGGATTTTTGAGAAGTCTTTGAAATCACTAATTTTCCGATACCATGCTTATTCCCATCCCATTTGTGTAGCAACTGCATAGCATCGAACAACTCCCCACCCGCACAACCCTGATAGGAAGGTAGGGTCATTCTTAGTGCAAGTATCAACAAGGAGTTACACGAGACAACCCACCATAGTGGTCACCAATTTAACATGATTCAAATGCAATGAAGTAAAGTGCCATATGAAATACATAAAATGGTTTCAAGTGATTGTCAAGGGGTTGCTTGCCTGGCTTAGCAAAGTCTTCAAGGCAATCATGAGCTTCTAGTCCAACTCCGGGCACTTCGTCTACTCCGTCAACTACCGTGAGCAATTACCGTAATAAGCAACACAATCAAGAAGAAAAAAACATTCTAAAATAGGGTTTTATTTTTATAGTCATGTAGGAATTGGAATCACTCTATTTGGAGTTGATTTGGACTCTCTAGGGATTTTGCAAGGGTTTTAAATAACTCAAATTCAAATTTAAAGTTGAACACTAAAGAAAAGCTTTCTACAAAAAATGTGCAATGCACATATTTGGATATGACATGATTTTAGAAGCTCATAGGAATTTGAATCAATGGATTTGGGATTAATATAATTTTTCTCTGGATTTTTGAATATATCAAAAAAAGGGAAAGTCTTTACCTATTGGCTAAAACGCGCTCAGGGCGCACTATAGGAAGTGGGTTGGCCCATTGGCTGGGCCAGGAGGGGGAACAGTGACGTCGAAGGCGTATTCCTAGGAATATGTCTTCTATGAAGGAAAGAGTATCCAACATAGCCTGTTTCCACTTGAAGCAATGAGGCCCACCTGTGAGGGTGTCAGCCCAGCTTGCTGACCGATAGGACGGGCCTGCTTGCAGGTTCATCTCCTTCTTCCTGCGGTGTTTTAGGGCGCGGCCAGGGGTGAAGCCGACGCCGCTTGCCGGTTCTCCCGGCCAGCATTTTGGGAGGTGCAGATGTCGGCGTGCTCAGGGAGACGAGCTGCATTCATTGAGGGGAGGTATGCGCTCCGTAGAGAGGTGCATCGACGGGGGCTTGGACGGTCGCGGAGGTGGCTCCGGCGATGAAGAGTACTACGTTGTGGTACAGGAGAGAGGGTATGGGCTGAGAGGAGGCTAGTGGAGGTCGCTGGGGGCCTTCACTACAAGAAAAATACTCAATTATGACCCCCAAAAATGACGGTGGTTTAATTGGTCATTGATCCATGACCAAAGTTCTAAAATTAGTCATGGCAAGTCTAAGAGGGTCCAAAGCCCATAACGTTATGACCTTTTGTGTCCATTATGTCATGATACTATTGCACAAATTGGTTATCAAGTGCTACCGATTGCAAAAAGAAGAAGAGAAACAGTGATAGAGGTGTCTTGGATGCGGGAAGGGTTTTGAAGCGTCGGATGTAGGAGGAGTGGATGCCCAGGATCTGTTTTGGGGTGGGATCCGTGGCCTCACATTCGATGGGCTGGCTGCCCAAAGTGAAAAGAAACCAGAAAATAGTGAAAGACAGAAATCACACGACTCCATCTCTCTTCGCGATCCCCATCTCTCTCTCCCCCACGACCTATGGCGGCCGATCCTCCCCTCGGCCCGAATACCAAAATCGACGGAACCTCCGCCGTCTCCGCGTCCCCATTCCCCACCTCCTCAGCCCGGTCCCCAGACACGGCACGGCGGGCATGGAGCTCGACAACGCGGCGATGCACGGCGGGGGCGGGGGCAGGGAGCCGCCCCGCATCAGGCGGCTGGAGGAGTCGGTGGTGAACCGCATCGCCGCGGGGGAGGTGATCCAGCGCCCGTCGTCAGCGGTGAAGGAGCTCGTTGAGAACAGCATCGACGCCGGCTCCTCCACCATCTCCGTCACTGTCAAGGACGGCGGCCTCAAGCTCATCCACGTCTTAGACGATGGCCATGGCATCCCGGTACACTCGCTCCCAAAATAAACCGTAAACCTCCAAACAAATTCCCCATCCCCTGAACCCTTGGTGTTCCGTGGGCGCGTGCTACTGCAAAAATCTTTAAGATGCGAATCATTGGGACCTTTTAATCCTTGCTGCGTACAGGAACATGTGGGCGAATGATTGTGGATCTGATGTTTGTTTGTTCCGACTCACTTAGCTATAAAAAATGCATAGGAGCTGCCATTCCATGGACAAATGAGCGCACAACTCCATTAATACAGTTCAAGATTGTTAGTACTGATTGCCTTTAGGTTGCATTTAGTTGGCTATGATACTATGAACTATGCTTGTTTTGTGCTATAAAGTTGGCCTGCGCCTGCAGGGTACTAGTATTTGATTACAATATTTATTGTTGGCTATTTGAAGAGTTGGGCATGTTCAGAAATTTCTTATAAGCATCTCATATGTCAAGCATTTGCACTAGCATTGTTGACCACCACTCTGTCAGCTAACTTGGTTTCCTTTCACAGTGTACGGACTTGCCAATATTGTGTGAGAGGCATACTACCTCAAAGTTGTCTGCATATGAGGATCTGGAGACAATAAAGTCCATGGGGTTCAGAGGGGAGGCTTTGTCCAGTATGACTTATGTTGGCCATGTTACCGTGACAACAATAACATAAGGCCAACTGCATGGCTACAGGCCAGTCCATGAGAAACTTCAAATATTTCTGCTAGACTCTAGAGTCGTATGTTAATGATTATTATCATGTTGTCCTGTCAGAGTTTCTCTTAGGGATGGAGTAATGGAGAATGACCCAAAGCCCTGTGCTGCGGTTAAGGAACTCAAATCATGGTGAGCTTGCAGCTTTTCATAGTACTATCGCTCTATTAGATATGTCCTGTGATTTTTACAAGGATTTTTTTCTTTATATGCAGGTTAAAAATTTATTCTATAATAGGTTAGCTCGTAGGAAAACACTGTAGAACTCCAATGACGACTATCCAAAGATAGTGGACTTCATTAGTCGGTTTGGAGTCCATCACATCAATGTGAACTTCTCTTGCACAAAGGTAAATGTAGCTTTCTTATTTGATGACATTTCTGGAAGGATATGATCCTCGGGATTGCAGAGTTATATTTGATACTATTGTAGTCTCAAATTTTACATCCGAACTTAACTTGTTATCAAATAAGTTTAGAACAAAATTTCTATTTTCTGCTATTTCTGTTTGATTAATCCCTATATTGTGCAGAGTTAGTGAACAATAGTCTTTTCTAGATGTGAGTATCGAGTATATATGTATGCTGGGTATATATGCTGATTACTAGTATGGGGTATATAGCAATATGTAGTTAATTTTTTAAGCGACAGTACGAAAGAAAACATGTATAATACACGGGGAGCATGTAAAATAGAATAGCTTTTTTAGAAGGGAGTATCGAATATGCTTATTACTAGATTATGGAGTATATTCATTGGGAGTATGTAGTATATACGTAGTTGATTTTCTAAAGCGGCAGTATGAAAAAAGTATGTAGAGTAGAATAGAAAGATACTGCGCTTTAATTGTAAACTAGTGGGCTGTTATATTTTTGTGTATTAGATGAAACACGTAGACCCTCTTTATAGCGCTGGTTAACCCATGATTAGCAAATTAGCTGCATGTACCTGCTAATCAGTTTCACTATTTTCACGATCAGTCAATTCACCAGATCATACAGCCAACATAGAACTATTCTAACAACACGATGCTGCCAGTTGCGTTACTTTACACAACAAGTAAGATGAGGGCATTAGCCACTTGCTGTCAAGCTGGCATTGCAGGAGTTGTCCTCTCTCTTGACACAGGGAGAGCTCCATGGATATTTGTAAACTACAGGGCTCCTCTCAACCGAGCTTCATCCTGTTTAGGGCACAAAAACAAAGTCTGGCAAAAAATCCAAATCCAGCTGCCCTTTAGACTGCAATAGCACACAAATAAATACAAATGATCTTGAAATGCAATGATGTGAGAACAAGAAACATAATTCCCTTTTCTTTGGTATATTTGGGTTGTGATACATGTGTGCTACGAACTGAATGTTTACCCATTCTTGATTATTACACATTCATGGCAGATGTTTGGAAACTTCCAAATTATACATGTCCTGTCCTATCCTTGCTGGAAACAGCTATGTGTTTTCTGGTTCAATTTATCAAACTACAGCGTCGACAATTGGTAGTTCCTACGTACACACATATATACTTACAGATTACTGTGTCTACAAAATGATTGGGTCTGCCTACATTTCTTTTTATAAGCAGTGTATGATCAAGCATGCGGATTAAAAAGGGCATATAGCAAACAAAGAAATAGTTGAAAGAAATTACAATAGAATCCATAAATAAGGAAGAGTAGTTGGTAACTTTGTATGCATTATGAACCAAAAGAATCGGAGAGAAAGAGAGGATATAAATGAAGGAATACAACAGAATAAAATTGTGAAAACTATATGAATAATGTATTAAATATAGGGACTACGTGCCTAAAAATTGATTAGTACATTTTTATCGACTCTCTCATAAGAAAAGAAATCATCGTCTAAGACAATTCTCTTCAATAACTATTTAATTACCCTCAGTGACATTATGATTCTAGAGATTCTTTTTTTGAGTACCAAATATTCCATATATTTTTATACATATTTTTCTTGTAATTATTATTTTATACGTGATGAATGTTGTTGGTATTTTAGTGTGGCAAAAAGGTGGTAAAGCCAAAGTCAGTACTAGAACACCTAGGAAGTTGCTCATGTGCGTAGTAAAATGACCTTCAGAGCTAGAATAAAATACAGATATTCAAAATGGAAAGCATTATACCATATTTCACAATGAAATCAGAATCACTATAGATTTCAGTACATTAGTGACATCCGTAGGTCGTGCTTCATACTTCTGCACCAAGAAACCAAATAGAGCTTTGCAAGCGTCACACCTCTAAAGGTATTTGCATTACTAGACCACTCTGATAGTAGAAAATAAAATAATTCATGAAATATTAAAATACACCGGCACAAAGGAACTAGCTACTCTAACTACAAAATTTAGAATTGAAGCTTCTAATCCTGAAAAACCGAGTCAAGAATGTAATAAAATTGCCATATAAATCTGATGATGCATGCGAAGAGTTGATGACATGCATAGAATAAAAGAATCAAGAATTTCAGCGGAAAAGCTAAGGGAATAAAAAATAGAGGAAATACACTGGAAACTAGCGTTCAAAATGTAGGAACAGTCATCATACCTATGGAATGTTAACATAACCTGTACTTTCACAGGAAAACAAAAAATCCAATATACCACATAACCTGTATATACTAACATGACTTTGTAGATACTGAATTTATATTTAGAGAGTACATACTGAATTTCTTTTTGAAACTCCTAGAATATATATAAGAAATTAGGTTGATACTCCTAGAACATATAAAACATTAGGTAGAATATACCATATCATGCGTGTGAGGAGACATATACTTAATTTTTTATGAGAGAGTAAATATAGAACATTTGTATTTTAGAAGAAGGTAGAACATGACATTTCAAAAGAACATGATAATTAACAATAACCGGTACAAACTAACAGTACAATATCATTATATTACTACTATGAGAGGGTATATTTTTCTAGTACACCTGCATCTTGGTTTTTCAGCAAGATATAACGAGCCCGAATCCCTATTTACGTGGTCTAAAAGCCATACAATAATTTTCTTCTTGCAGGCGGCAATGGCAAGAGCATATTGTGTAGAGGAACAGGATGAGAAGAAACTTGTGGTTCTCATCCAATCTTTGTGGAACTCTCTTTATGTGCGATTGTGCACTTGTTGGGTCCTTTTTCTGTGCACTTGCACTTGCAGAAGTATTCTGTTGTGCACATGTAAAATTATTTTGATGTGCCCTTGTTAGGCGCTCAACCTTAATGCATGGAGTCGGTGGATGATGTATTATATTTGATGTGATATGCTACTGAAATGAAATATACATTTTATTTGCAATCTTTTATTTTGTTGTACTTATTTTAATGGGCCTATCCTGAGATATGCGTGCTTCTAGAAAAAAAATGCTTCAACCCAAACAAATCAGACATTTTCAATAGTAAAATAGATATTGGGTCATGCCCATGTAGGCTAGATTGGTGGATAGGGATCTGAATTTTATGATGATTCTGTTTGGTCACTAGCAATGCCACGTCACGTTGGCCACGTCAGATCCTACGTGGCTCACACAAGTGGGTAATGACCAAACCAAAATTTTGGTCGATATAAACCTACGACCAAAATATTAGAAAGGTCATATTTGCTCATTCTTGACGGCCAACTATTGACCTTGTAAATTTGGTCAAAAAAGTTCAATAAACAACAACAATGACGAATCAATGACCAATATAGGGAGTCATAATTGACCTTATTTCTTGTAGTGCTTTTTCGTGGGTAGGAAAGGAGCAGGGGCATTGGTGGATCCAATTTGAGCACAAGCCTTCGTGGCAATTCCGGACGTGGGAGGATGGGGAGGGCACGGGAGGTGTCGTGGGTCGGCCGGGGGAATAGGAGGGAGTGGAGTGGCCTTGCGGCATCTGGGGCGCTCGGGAAGGGGTAGAACACGAGGGCAACGAAGCGGTGCTCGAGGAGCTGCTCGAGTGCTTTGGCTGTCACGCGTGCGTGCGGGGGCCCTGTTGGTGCCTTCCTGCTGTCGGGGGGGGGATAGAGGAGTCTGGGAGAAGATGCCTATACGACACACATGGTCGATAGAGGTCAGGAGAGGCGTGCGTGTGTGCTCAGTTACTGTCTTGGCCATGGAGACCGAATGCATGTCGGTTCCAGCTATAGAGAGAGGGGAAGCTGCCCTCATCCCGAGCCCCCCGTGCTTCTCAAGCCCCCCCCCACTGGCCAGAGTCTCCCCTTTAGCGTTCAATGCACGCCCGATGGTCTAGAGCTCACTTTTGGCTTGCTAGGACATGCCATTTGCTTCCTGGGCACGCCCGAGCATGTCCATTTGTGTCTTGGAGGTTCTTGAGATGCCCATGGGTGCCTAAAGACTAGGTGACTGTAGTAAGGAATAGATAGAGGGAGAGTTGAGAGGTAGTGGGGATAGGGTTGCCCAGTGGTGAAAATCGGGTTTTCACCCACCAATAATTGAGTTGTGGCCAAGAAAAGTTTACTAGAGGTAAAACATGACAAGGATAAGACCTGGTAAAACTTTGATCTTAAGGAGAATAGTGGAAGAGGTCTAAACAACAATTTTGGGAAAATAGCAAAAGGTGTTTGATGATGATTTGAGCTAGCTAATTTTTTGTGGTTGACATGATGCTTAACGGGGGCTAGTGGTAGGTATAAATATGGTTGATCACCAAATTTGGGATTCGGTGATGAAAGTTTCCAATGTAAATTCTATAAACCCTGGAAATGGGCAGAAATGGTTTTGCTTAGATCTCGTCATGCAATTCTATTCTCCCTAATGCACCACTTGGTGTGGTGATATTATTTCAGGTTTAGAGCATGCCCAAAAAGTTTGGGGTCAATTGAGGAAACTTGATAGTGCAAAATTTCTCAATTATATAAATTAGCAGAAATGGGTTTTGGGGGATTTGGACAAGTTAATATGTTCTCCTTGATGCACCACTTGGTGTTCATGCATTATTAGAGTACTAGGAAAAATGCCCGTGCTTTGCAACGGGGAAAAATATATCTCATATTCATTCTATTTTAATCCCTAAAACTGCTTGATCATGAACATCCGCCTCAAGGCGTGCCTCCGCTACTCTTTTTTATTCCCTTATTATGCAATGTGATCGTCAACGCAAAACCGATGGAGCTGCCTCTCCTTATATTCGATAGGTACTTGAAGTGCGTCATGATGCGCCTCATGTGTAGCATCAATTGTCTAACCGTCGACATGTTGGAATCGGCGGCGCCTCGACGGTTTACATATTTATGAATTTCATATTTTAATACTTTTAATTCCATAATTTGACCCATGTCAAGTGGTATATGTATTTCTTAGTGTCATTTATACGTCTGCTCCTGAGTGAAATTACTGATAATGACAGTTGATTATCTTGTGTTCTATAATGGTAAAGTTAAATTGGTAGTAACATTCAGTTTTTCTTGCACTATGAGTACATTTGAACTCATTGTAACATAGTAGTAATTATAGAAAAGCCTAAAAAACACTGATAATAATATGTGAATATTACATAATCAGTGTAAAAGTCAACCTACTCAATTTTATTAGATACAAATTTACACTTTTATCTTTTTTTTAGTTTCCATCCAATGCATATGCTCCCAATCTTTTCCTATTTGGTTTGCTTTATTGCTTATCCATCCAATCTAGCACAAAAGCAGTAGCTTCATTTGAAGGCATGCAAGAGCAGCAAGAGCATATTGGCGAATCAACGGCAAAGTTCGGAGAGCCTATTTTGGATGCAGAGCTGCGGAGCTTCACAAAATTCACAAGAACATCAAAGAGCAAATAAATGTTTGTACAATTTTCTTCTATCTTTAAATTGGAGAAAATATAGCACAAAATATCCTCCATAGTTAAACAATATTCAAGCATGGTCAGCCAAGTGCAAGAATACAAAGTATACATCTGAATCTGAAAGGATGTCTGACCATCTTAAATAATCAATAGTTGTACTGCTTCTAGATAAAAAAATATTGTACATTTATATTTGGTGCAAGTCACATGTTTGTATTTGATCGGATACTTAGCTAAATATGCACAAAAAATATGGGTTACCATGAAGTACCATTTTACATAGGTGATGAAGGGAACAATATAATTGTTGGTCATCTTCCTATCCTGCTTTGAGCCTGCTCGGATCTGCATAACCATTTGACAGAAAAAGGTTATACGTTTCTAAAATAGATTATATGTTTACTAATCCATCTCTGAATCTGGATATAAACAAACCGGGTCTATGAACGAATTAGATGCAGAAACTGGGTAAACTGCAAGGATGCTTGTTGCTGTATTTTTCTACAAATAGAAAACAAAATATACACAGGAGAGAAGAAGAGAACTTTGATTCCTTGTTCTCATATCGTATACAGTGTGAACAGGCATGAACTATCTCACCCCTTTCCAGTTTTAAATGAACAACATATGGTTTCCAACTCAAGTGTGAAGATCAGTTAAGATACAAAATCCTCGAGCACGCACAACATTAATTGATTTATAGCGATCAAAAGACATTTCATTCAAGAAAATATTATTGGAAGAATAGCAATGATCTATCTATCTGACGGACCCGGAGTGGTGAAATGATAGAAGTAAAAGTGAAAAAAGGGTAAGAGAAAAATAGGAAATGTAAAAAACAATTCTAGTTACAGATACTGATGTTGTGCTAGCAGAGGGACAGGAGTACAGTGATCTCGTAGGCAACCTAGCCCTCGAGCTTGGCGGTCAGGGCGGTGCTCCCCTCACGCTTGCTGACATCTCCCGTAGCGGCCACAGTAGACGCACTTGTTCATGATGACCTCCCCTCAGGCTCACTGCCTCTGCTCCCAAGGATGACATTGCAAGTCGAGCGGGGAGGCGCTCCGGTGGTGACAACGGCGGGGCCTGGTCGGATCCGGGCGGATCTGGCCGGGATGGATCCATTTTCAGCGAATTTGTCGTGGAGGCGCCCGGATCTGGCAAGATTGAGGGTCGACGGCTCCATAGAGGTCCATGTCCGGAAGAAAGAGGGAGACAGGTGAGAGGAGATCGAGAAGGAGGAGAAGGGAGAGGGGCGAGGTGACGGACCGGCCAGAGGTCCGGAAGGTACAGACGGCGGGGATGTGGGGTCGCTGGTGAGGCAGCTTGCGGGCACGAGGAGAGCGAGGGCATGAGGGAGCTATGGGTGCGGGCGCGAGCGACGCGTGCTCGGCCTGGATTAGGCTCAGGGCAGGGCGGGCCGGATCTGGGCCCAGGCGGGCTGTGCGGGAGGAGGGAGACGCGGACTCGATGACGGTGACTGCGGGTTGAATACAGAAAACATGAGGGGCTTTTTTGCAAAAACGGAAGCGATGGGTTTTCCGGTAGAAGCAATATCCACTTTATTATTAGGTAAAGATTATAACATGCCCACAAAGTTTGATAACAATTGGAGACACTTGGCAATGTAAAGTTGCTCAAGTTTGGATGTGGAAAGAGAGGGTTTTGGAATATATTGTTGAATAAAAACAATTAGGATTGAGATGAAACTTGGCAGTATCATCACATATATCATGTGTGACATGCTAGGAATTGAGTGGAATTATTTGAGAATATTACTAATTAAAATATTTCAAATACTTGAAATACATAGAAAAGGTTTTCAAGGGCTTTTCCCAATATTTTGAATATGACCATGCGTTGAAACTCTTATATATGGAAAATATATGTCCACTGAGTTTCCCTAAATTTTCTCAAATATTTTGGAAGCATAAAAACATTGTTCCCCTATAAAAGACCATTTCTAGCCTTAGAGAAGATATTTAAATCAAATAGGGAAATAACTTTGAAATAATTATTTTGTGGTTTTGGTAAGTATTTTTGATAAGAGTATCCAAAATAAATATTTGGAGCAAAACATCTTCCCTAATTTGAGGACTTGTAGTACAAACCTCAATTCACGGTTTTTTGAAAGCTTACATTAAATAAATGATTTTTGGTAAATATAATATTTTATAAAATAGTTTTAGCTCCTATATATATGGCATGGTCGTTGGGCAAATATTTGGATCAAGGAGATGAGTCTTGAGAGAAGGAGAATTTTTGTGATTTAAAACACAATCAAACAAGCAAGCAAATAGCAATCAGTTCAAGCATCATATCATACAGAAAAAGTTTTTTTGGCCCTAATTTTTGAGCTATGTCAACTTAGTCAAGAGAGGCAAAACACAGGGTGTGACATACCTACGTCCCTTATAAGAATCACATCCCCGAGGTTCCTAGACTAGGCATTGGAGAGATACAGAAATTCGGGTTTGAGATAGTCTTCATGTTCCCGTGTTGCTTCCTCTTCAACATGGTTGCTCCATTGTTTCGTTAAGTGCTTGATGATACCCCTTCATGTTCTTAATTTGCTTCATATGAGGGCGAGCAGGGTCCTTGCAATATGCTTGGCTTGAATAAAGGTCAAGGGCTTGGTGAACAAGGTCCGGGCAAGTGTATGGATTGTGTGGTTACTCCAAAGTTAGAATACGTGGCAAGGTAGTGCGTTTGCATGCGGGTCCTGGGTTTACTCACGTTGGTTAGTGACATCTAGATTCTCGCGTTACAAGAGAAGGGTCAAGGTTTTGGTGTAGTTTCCCAGTGACATGGATTTTTTGATTTCCTTGGAGTAGACGATCTTCCGGTACACGTGGTCTTCAATTGTTAGGCGTTGACGTTTGTCAGTGTCGGCTTCTTGTTGAGATCTTCTACATGGTTGTGCTACCCAGGTATGTTCTTCAGTCTTCGGTCACTTGCCTTTGTCGTCATGAACGCACATTTCTAGCGCGTCTTCGAGTGCTTGGTCTTATAGCCTTTTTGTAGCCACTTAAGGAAAGGTTTGGGTTGAGTCTTGTCCCTAAGAGTAAGCTTAGAGACTCGGTGTTTAAAATGGGTTCTATTATCTAGGAAGGTTTTCGAGGGGGTTCTAGATGAGCTTGCTACCCAAAAGTATAGACCAGTCATCCAATCCCCAAGGTTTGAGGCTTGACAAGTGGGGTGAACCACCTTTGACACGGATTTCACCATGGCCCAGTTAGGCTTCACGCCCCTGATTGGACCAAAAAGGAGCGTTTTAATTTCTCTTGAGGTCCAAAGGCTTCATTGTGCTTGAATGTCGATTATTCTTGACATAGTCTGGCTGATATCGAGTAGTGGTGGTTGACTTCTATTGCTTCTTCTTCATCGTCGTGGTTTTCAAACTGTAATGGCTCTTCATCTTGCTTGGGTAAGGTTGTCTTGTGTTGCTTGGAGGGTGCTTCAAGGAGTCCATTTCTATAAGGTAAATCGTTACTCTTGATAAGAATCGCAATCGGTGCTTCTGGGGCTTATCCAAATAGGACTAAGGTGGTCCTTCTCTCATTGGGTAAATATGTATGTCATCCATGAGGACAACAACATATTTGTCTAAGCATCATATAAGCACATTGCTCATGGGATATGTGAGAGAAGCGAACATTTTCTCTAGATGGTCACTTGTCCAGGGGTTTGTGGTCAAACATAACCTAGTTCTTCATGTCCACCTTCCTCATGAACATGATTAGTGATGGTCGAGGTTGAGTATTGGTCATAGTATAACGGCGCAGAGCCAATATGTGTGGTTGTAAGGAAACACGTAGTATACCAATCCAAGATCTTGTTTCTTTCCTATGAATCCAATCAAGTGGTCATTAAATGCCATCAATCATTACAATGTCGACTACTCATACAAATCCAATGTCGATGGAGTTCTACATAGTTTCCTAGAGTTCCACAAATAATTGCAAGGACTATTATCAGAGTATATCCAACAACATGAGAAACTAAACTCCAAGGCCAAGCTTATATAGATTCTTAAATCGTCCTTAATATCATCCAATTACTTCTACTTGTTATCCACCAAGAAACATGGTATCATGATCAAGATCATTGGACTAAATCCATATTACTCTGAACCTTGTGGTATCATTTATGATCGACACTCTATTAGGATTGCCTATTCAAATCAAAATCTCAGGTCTCACGAGAATTCCTACTGGATAGTCCAAGCCACTACCGTAACATCATCAATCCATGACTACTACTTGTCAGAATCAAGTTATCCTACCGCCAAGAATTTTCAACATATGACCCCCACTTGTGCTACTAAATTCAATCCACCTAAGGGTTAAGCAAGTTATGCTACCCTATCAACTTTCATCCACCAAGGGTCTATAGTACGTCCTCAAGACACCTATTACAGTCAAATTAAATCATTGTCTACAAATTGTATATCCTTAGAATGATCCTTCCTATGGCATCAGAGTCTCGTGCTAGCTTAAGAATGGAAGATGTTTGTTTACTACGATCACTAGTTCCGTAATGAATCTAGTGCTAAGCAGGGGTTACTGAAGATCAACAGGTGCTCTGGAAAACCCGCGTATTAAGCGTGAGATCAGAGATTTGAGTTAGGGTAGCTTTTGAGCTCCAGGTCGGTCTAGGGAGGGGTTTCCAATCTTGGGGAGAAGCATAACTCTATGGGGTTGCCTTTGGTTGAGTACATTGTAGTCAAAGTCTTCAGTGCTAGTTGTTCGTCGAGGTGGATACTTGGTGCATCTTGTCTTGCCGGTCTTCAGTTGACAAGATGGGGGAGAGGGAAAGAAGCATAGAGGGGAGTACCTAACTGGGTGGTATAGTGCAAGTGCAATCAAACAAGTGCGGAAAAGGACAAACACAACATCAAGATGAGGTAAGTGATGTAGTGCTACGGCGACAGAAATCCTTCTGCTGCCTCTTGAGATTGCGTTGGTTTTTCCCTTGAAAAGGAAAGGGCGATGCAGCACAGGAGCAGTAAGTATTTCCCTCAGTTTGAGAACCAAGGTATCAATCCAGTAGGAGAATCGCGCCAAGTCCAGAGTACCTGCGCAAACACAAAAGATCTTGCACCCAATGCTATAAAGGGGTTGTCAATCCCTTCAAGATTGATTGCAAAGTGAGATCTGAAGGCGGAAAGTGCAATGAAGTAAAATTGTAAGGCTGAAAATATGGTGTGAAGTAGACCCCGGGGCCATAGTGTTCACTAGAGGCTTCTCTCAAAAGAGCAAATAATATGGTGGGTGAACAAATTACTGTCGAGCAATTGATAGAACCGCACAAAGTCATGACGATATCTAAGGCAATGATCATACATATGGGCGTCACGTCCGATACAAGTAGACCGATACTTTCTGCATCTACTACTATTACTCCACACATCGACCGCTATCCAGCATGCATCTAGTGTATTGAGTTCATGACAAAAAGAGTAACGCTTTAAGCAAGATGCCATGATGTAGAGGGATAAAATCAAACCAATGATGAAAACCCCATCTTTTTACCCTTGATGGCAACAACACGATGCGTGCCTCGCTACCCCTTCTGTCACTGGGTGAGGTCACCGCACGGTATGAACCCAAAACCAAGCACTTCTCCCATTGCAAGAATCATAGATCAAGTTGGCCAAACAAAACCCAGAACTCGAAGAGAATTACAAGGATATGAAATCATGCATATAAGAGATCAGAAGAAACTCAAATAAGATTCATAGATAATCTGATCGTAAATCCACAATTCGTCGGATCTCGATAAACACACCGCAAAAGAAGATTACATCGAATAGATCTCCATGAAGATCATGGAGAACTTTGTATTGAACATCCAAGAGAGAGAAGGAGCCATCTAGCTACTAGCTATGGACCCAAAGGTCGATGGTGAACAACTCACGCATCATCGGAGAGGTCCTGGTGTTGATGAAGAAGCCCTTCATATCCGAATCCCCGCTCCGGCAAGGCACCAGAACTTGCCCCAGATGGGATCTTGCGGAGACAGAAGCTTGCGGCGGCGGAAAAGTATTTTCGTGGATCTCCTGCGCAGTTTTGGAATTTTTCTGAATTTATAGGCGGAAGAGGTAGGGCAGACGAGCCACATGGGGCCCACAAGCCTGCTAGGCGCGCCCCCCCCCCCCCCCGGCCGCGCCTAGGGGGCTTGTGGGGTCCCCTGGTGGCCCCTACCTTGGTTCTCAAGTCTCGTGCGTATCTTGTCTTCCGGAAAAAATCTTTTCGGAAGTTTTATTCCGTTTGGACACCGCTTAAAATCCTCCTCTGAAAAGGGTCAAAAACATGGAAAAAACAGGAACTGGCACTTGGCACTGAGTTAATAAGTTAGTCCCAAAAAAGATATAGAAGGCATACAAAACATCCAAAGTTTGACAAGATAATAGCATGGAACCATCAAAAATTATAGATACGTTGGAGACGTATCATGTAGTCGCGTACTTGTTGCCTATATGAAAGCACAAACAAGAAAAAACAAGAAACACACAACATGGTTCCATTCAAAACTTTACACGTAATCGACTTCGCATAAGGGATACACGACTCATCCTACCCTAGGGGTTCTTGGACTCAATAGTTGTGCCTTCTTCGCGTCTTGGACAACAGTCCGCACAATCTTCTGGGTTTTCTTCAGGTGTCACTGCGTCTCTTGTAGTCGTTCATTGAAATGATTCGGGTTGATCCTGAAGAATCTTTGACAAGTTCTCTCTGGTAAGCTAACGGCCAAGGTGGGTCCTCATTGTTGTCGTTGGTAGGGTCTTCTATTGTCTTCGAGAGGTTTGAGTGGACGATCCTTTATGAAATGACATCGACAAGGCATTATAGACTTCCTACCTATTGGTTATTTTGATGAAAATATCGACACCAAGAGCGGGGAATGAAGAGTACCATTTTCCTTCTCACTATGGTGAGGCAGACCAAATGGCGACGTACTCCTCCACCGGTGGTTGTCGATGTAACAATGGTAAGGACAGGGTTGCTCTAGTAGAGATCCATATGATGATCTTGCATATCTTATGTCCTAATCATCGTAGGCCAAGGTTGGGTCACTTTGGGATAGTTTCGAGGGTGCCACCATCATCCGAGTCTCAATCTCCTCATTCCTCTAGAAGGTAGCTTCTGTTGGTGTTGTCTTGTCATAGCATTGCCATCCTTGTCTTCCAAGTATGTGGGTGTTCGTTTGGCAAGGTCGCTTCCTCTTAAGTTACCCACCAGGATTTCATGGAATCCACTCGTCAGGGGCATAAGTGTGCTAGCAACCATTTGCATGTTTTGAAAAAGCAGATCAGGATAGCAAAGAGATAAAGAGTGTGAAAGCACAATTGCTCCCTAAGTTGGTTTTGATAATTGACCAAAAGATATGCATCATTGTACTAAGGATCTTATGCAAGTATATTTCAGAAAAGTTCAAAGATGCTTTGGCTAGGATTGTGAGGACAAGCCCTATGATGCAAAAAAAGGAATATGATTGGCTCAAGCTTCAAGAAAGAAGACTCTACATTTTCCATTTGTGAGAAATCACTTTGAGTCCATAGGAAAGACAATACTATTAAAAAGGGAGTGAGGTATTACGATGAATTGGTTTCTCAAGTGCTTAGAGGCAGCAACCAAAAATACTCAGCCATTCTCCAAAATATCTATGTCCAAAGCTACACCAGCAAAATCGGTGCCACCAACTATTTCCACTCGGCACTATCAATTTCCCACCATACAAATCCTATGCCAAACCCTACTATCTTGGTACCACCAACTTTCACATTGGTGCCACCGAGATTTAGTGACCAACTTTCTGTTGATAATATTTCAAAAACCGGAATTTCTGAGATTCAAATCGGTCTCACTGAGATTTAGAAACTGGTCTAGCTCATTGTATCGGTACCACCGATATTCATATATCGGTCTCAACGAGAATTCAAAATTTGCCACATTTAGTGCAAGTCGGTACCACCGAGATTAGTTTCGGTGTCACCAAGTTGGCCAATAATGTTGTAACAATTGGATTTTGGGGGATGCCTATATATATATACCCCTCCACCTCCTCTCATTCACAGAGGAAGCACTTAGAACACACTTACACTTGCTAGATCCATATTTCTGAGAGAGAAACACCTACTCATGTGTTGAGATCAAGAGATTACAATCCAACCATTTTAACCTTGATTTCTAGCCTCCCCAAGTTCCTTTCCACAAGATCAACCTATCCTACCCATGCCAAATCTGTGAGAGAGTGATTGAGTGTTGAGGAGACTATCTTTTGAAGCACAACAGCAAGGTGTTTATCGTTCTATCGCATCTATTACCTTTTGGAGGGTGGTGCTTCCTAGATTGGTTAGGTGTTGTAGGATCGAAAGTATGTCTACACGGGGGGGGGGGGGGTGATTAGACTACTTGATAAGATAAACAAATTGCGTGAGTCAGATACAACAGTTATAACAAGTCAAGTACACCCTACACATGCAGTTCTAATAGTATAACAGTCGAAAGTAAAACATGCAAGTGTCAAGTAGAGGAGTAAGGTAGGGAGATCAAACGCATGAGGTTGACACAGCGATTTTTCGCATGGTTTGATAGGTGGCGCTATCGTACATCCATGTTAGTGCAGACTTCAACCCACGGAGGGTAACAACTGCGGGAGTCCATGGTGGGCTCCACCCATGGAGGGTCCACAAAAAAGCTACCTTGTCTATCCCAGCACGGCTTCCGTCCACGGAGGACTAGCTTACTCACGGTAGATCTTCACGAAGTAGGCGATCTCCTTGCCCTTACAAACATCTTGGTTCAACTCCACAACACGAAGTAGGTGGCTCCGAAGCGACACCTAACCAATCTAGGAGGCACCACCCTTTAAAAGGTAATAGATGGGGGTAGATCAATGAACTCCTTGCTCTTGTGCTTTTAAAGATGGTCTCTCAACACAAATCACTCTCTCACAGACTATGCATGGGTAGGAGAGGTTGATTTGGTGGAAAGCACTTTGGGAGGCTAAAGATCAAGTTTCAAATGATTGGATTGGAATATCTTGATCTCAACACATGAGTAGGTGGTTCTCTCTTAGAAAAGGGATCTGGAAATGAAGTGTGTGTCCTGAGTGCTTCTCCCACGAATGAGAGGTGGGTGAAGGGGTATATATACGCAGCAGCCAAAATCCAACCATTACACACAAAAGAGCAAACTCGGTGACACCGAAGTTCGAAACTCGGTGGTACCGACTAGCACTAAAGGTGTGACTTTTGAATATCGGTGAAACCGATATACACAACTCGGTGGCACCAAAAAGGTGACTAACAGTCATATGGCCAAACTCGGTGGCACCGATACTCAAACTCAAAAATTCCAATTTTGTGTATATTGGCAACAGAATGTTGGTCACACTGAACTCGGTAGCACCGATGCAGTTTTGGTTGCACTGATTTGGTGGGAGTGGCTAGGGTTTTGTCTAAGGTTCAAAATTGGTGGGTCCGATGTGGAATTGTTGGTGACACCAAATTTTTGAATGTGGAACTTGACAGAGTGGATATGTGGGAAAAATGACTGAGTGTTTTGGAGGCTAACTTTGAGCATTTGAGCAATCGGTTCATTTTACTACCTCACCCCCTATTAATAGTATTGGCTTTCCTATGGACTCAAAAGTGATTTCTCACAAATATGAAATGAAGAGTCTTTTAGCCTGAATATTGAGCCAACACTATTCCTTTCTTGCATCAAGGGGCATCTCCACATAAACCATAAGCCATAACATATTTTGAACTTTTCAGAAATATACTTTGAAAATACGTTAGTCCAATGATGCATATGTTGTGATCAATTATCAAAACCACCCTAGGGAGCAATTGTGATTTCAATCTCATATAAATCAAAGCTTCGACAAAAGATATAATGAATGATTAGCATCGACGCTTTGAGAAGTATGTGAAAAGAAAGAGCTCCCCTAAATTTTTGCATTATTTCAAGTTTGTGTTTGAATGAAATGCACAATCGATTAGGATCATGGTTAGTCTTCCATGTTACATACATCTTGGTGGTGCATAAAAATAATAGCAATGCACATGACACCAACAAGATAAGTGAGTGATCATCGCAAGGATAGCTAAAAGATGATATCGTAGCATCACACAGGATAAAGCGTATGATCAATCACACATATAGGACAAAGTCATCCAAAGACCAAAGGTATAAATAAGGTTGATCACCAAATTTGGAATTAGGTGATGAAAGTTTCCTATGTAAACTCTATAAAACCTATAAATGGGAAGAAATGGTTTTCCTTAGATCTAGTGATGCAATTATATTCTCCTTAATACACCACTTGGTGTCGTGACATTATTTGGGGTTTAGAGCATGCCCAAAAAGTTTAGGGGGATTTGGACAAGTTAAGATGTTCTCCTTGATGCACCACTTGGTGTGGATGCATTATTAGAGTACTATAACTTGCCCACAAAGTTTGATAACAATTGGAGACACTTGCAATGTAAAGTTGCTCAAGTTTGGATCTAGACACAGAGGGGTTTGGAATATTTTGGTGATTCAAAACACTTAGGATTGAGATAAAACTTGGCAAGATCATCACATATATCTTGTGTGACGTGCTATAATTTTATCGCAATTATTTGAAAATATTTCTAATAGAAATATTTCATATACTTGAATACATAGAAGAAGTTTTGAAGGGTTTTGTCCAATATTTTGAACATGACCATGTTTTGAAACTTGTATATATGGAAAATATATTTCCAATGAGTTTCCCAAAAATTTCTCAAATATTTTGGAAGCATAAAAATATTTTTTGCCCTATAAAGGACCTTTTTTCGCCTAAGAAAAAGGTATTTGAATAAAATATGAGATAAATTTTAAAAGAATTATTTTGTGGTTTTGGGAAGCCTTTTTGATAAGACGATCCAAATAAAATATTTGGTGCAAAACATCTTCCCTAAATTGAGGACTTGTAGTACAAACCTCATTTGAGGGTGTTTTGAAACTTAAATTAAATAAATGCTTTTTGGTAAAAAATAATATTTTATAAAAAAAATTTAGGTCCTATATGCATGGCATTGTCATTGGGCAATTATTTGGATCAAGGAGATGAGTCTCGACAGAAGGATATTTTTTGTGATTCAAAACACAATCAAACAAGCAAGCAAATAGCAATTAGTTCAAGCATCATATCACACACGAAAAGTTTTGGTTGGCCCTAATTTTTAAGCTATGTCAACTTAGTGAGGAGAGCCAAAGCACAGGGTGTGACGGAACTTTATCTCTCAAAATAAATTCAACGACAATGCTTATAGAGGAAATTTCAATGCTAGACCATACCGCGGTAATTCATCTAGTAATTATGGTAATCCTATGAAATTCATAAAATACTAATAATATTATACCCTCTCATCTTTAGAACACCAGTAAATAATTTATTAATTGTCAAAAACTTCCAATATTATGGTAGAAGAAAAGTTGCATAAAGTTGATAATATGGCTATATATATGGATAGAATTTCTCATGATGTGCAAACTCTCAAAAATATAAAATTTCCACCCAAGCATGATATCACTGGGTCCATTAAATCTATGCAATTATGTGTCTAAGTAATTAAGGAGAGGACCGCTATGTTGAGAGCTAAGCGAGAATTCTCAGAAAAAGCTCTTCTACCTGTTTTTTACCATAATCATGATGAAGATATTAAAATGATTGGTGTTTATATTATTGAATCTATATTTACTAATCTGAAATTTAATGATAAAGGGACTGTAGATGAGTCAAATTTAGCTAGAAGGTTGCTCGTTTCTACGGAGGGTGATGATCTTAATGGTAAAATGAAAACCGTTGGTTTGGAGAGGTCAAATGTTTAACTAGTGATGTGTCAACTATCTTGGATTACAAGGTCTTTAATTATGAGAGTTGTTCTTTGGTTGAATATATTTCCTTGTTGGAATCCATTATTATCTCACCCAATGCCTATGAACAAAATAAGTTTTACTAAAGATATCATAGAAGCAATGATGTCGGGACCCCGATCCTAAGTCACAGGAATCCAGGCTGTAACACATCACATTACTTTGTGGTCTCACGCACGGTTAACTCCACGGCTGCCACCTTACCTTAGCCAGGACCGTTTGCGTCTTTTGACTCCCGTATGCAATTGTTTCGCTAGCATTCCAATGTCAAAGAACCTTGCTCGACAATACCTAGTCATAAACCCAAGTGGCACAACTCTATAGAGACACGCATATGTAACCCAACAAAGCAGGTGTCGGTCATCAACGTGTGTAGACGAGTCGTAGCAAGCTACAAGGACTCCATTACACCGCGTGACTTTCCCCGTAGGGACAGACACATCAAGTAAGAAGGATACCTACCGGTCAACCAATGTGTCCGGAGCAGTAGCTTGCTACCAGGGCTCAGTCGAAGCACACAGGGGCATTTCTCTGTAATGAGAGCTACTAAAGGCACAAGACTAGGTGTCGAACCCCATACATATCACAACACATCACATGTACGCATGACATACTCAATATGCATAGATACAACAATGGCATCACAAGATAACCATACAACATCACAACATTTATTTAGAAGACTCGGAAGAGCCTTGCATAATAAGTTCATACAGGTAGGGGTCACACGACCTGACACTGAAGTCATACAAACAAATTCATACAAGCCATGTGGAAGCATGAAAGCTATCTGTGTACACACAGATGAAAGGAAAAGGCATAAATCCTTACTATCTACAAATCCGTTCTGAAAGGGGCCAGGTCGTAGTTGGGACACCAGCTACTCGTCATCACCGGCGTCTAGGTAGAACCCACCTGATGGCTCGTGGGTGTCTTTTACAACATGTATTAAGCAAACATGACTACGAAGGTACTCAACAAGAGTTTAAATAAGATCTATCTACTCATGCACAAGTATCAACAAAGGGGGTTGTGCGGTTTCATGCATCAAGCCAACTTTGACTCTTGGGTAGCCTATACTACAACTTTAAATATTTTTGAACAAACTTTGATAAGTCGTACACGAGTCCACTACCACCACAACAATACACCATCACGGATTCTTTCTAGTCTCCCTATGGAAATGCCATACATGATACTCACACTTACCTTGATACTTTGATGAGTAGCCACTAAAGTTATCTATGAACAACATATGTCTCCAAGTAGTCCATATCCGCGGACGCGGCTATCCGAATAGATCATAACCCTACAGGGGTGTACTTCTTCACACACGCTCTCGCCACTTATCGCCATGTGCTCTTTACGCACTTCGGTAACCTTCAAGTGGAAGCCCAGCGAGGGAGTCGGCCACGAGCGAACCACGCTAATACCTAGTCCAGGTTTATCGCATATTTCAGACTGAACCCGCACGGAAGTCCGGCCAAATTTTCCGCTACGGCCTCAAATGATGTGCGCAGGGTTCCCAAGCCCACCATCCGGGTGCCGCTTGGTTCATCGTGCCACTATCTACCGCGTCATATCCCACCTCTAAGGTCAGCACTATGCACGGCCTCCAGCATATGCTATAAACACCAAAATTGACTTGCAACTCCTGGACCGAGTACTAGGCGATTAATAAGCCGAGAGGGTCAATTAAGTATCCCAATGTGTGGTAGTAGCTAGTCTTGGATTATGCACACGGAACTCAGTTCCTAAGAGCGGTTCCAATGAGACAACCCACCATGTACTCCTACATAGCCTCCAATCGGCACCTTTACCAAATCAGGTTCAACACATTCATTCAATACTGTTCATCACCCAGATGAAACATACCTAACACAACTCTAAGCGTAGCAGGATAAAGCACATCATGGCTCAAGCAACTACCAAGTATGCTAGGTTGCAAGGTTTAGTTATTTACTATGACAATGACAGGTCATCAGAGGAATGGGTTCAGCTACCAAAGTAAAACCATTTGAAACATTTTTTCCTAATGCAATAAGTGAGAGCAGGAGCAAGAACATGGGATTTATCGGGATGATCAAAAATGGTGCTTGCCTTGTGGATCAGCGGAAGGATACACTCGTTCAGTCGGATACTCCCGAGTATCCTGTGGAGAGAAGCCTACCGAAACAAAAAATCACAATCAATACACAGCAAGTGCAGCAATATGATGCATGATCCTGTGGAGCGAAGCCTACCGAAAAAATGGCATGACAATAATATGGTGGATAAGGTAATGCATCAATAATGGTTTGGTTTGAAGCTGGTTTGAAACATAGTTTCATACGCCACTTCAAATAGTTATTTCAATATACTCCATTTAATGGATTTTTATGGTCAATTTTCATATATAAATTATTTTAATCTGAGTTATATGTTAATTTCTATGTTTTTTTGAAGTTTTGAACTAAATCTGGAATTTTTTTAAAACCAGAATTGTAATTACTGCATCATCATGACATCAGCAGGTCAAAGTGGGCGTTGCTGGTCAAACCTGATCAGTGGGACCCACTGGTTAGTGTCTCTGGTTAAAAATCAATTAAGATTTAAGTTAGTTTGTTAATTAACAGACATGGATCCACATGTCAGTGTTTGTCTAGAATTTAAATAATTAATTATTTTTATTTAACTTAAACTAATTATTCACGGGCTGGCCCCACTTGTCATAGACTCTGGGGGGTTCGAACCCACCGGCGGCGAGGGCGAGCCTCCAGTGGCTCCTGAGACGGCGGAGGGCATCGGAATCCCTTGTCCGGCGACCAAATGCGACGAGCTCGGCGACTTCCGGAGCTCGGGCCTCATCGGGATCATCAATCCAGGGCTCAAAACGCATGGGGCTTGGCTCCTAGAGCATCTACACATCGAGCCGGTGTTGTTGGTGGCCTCAGAAGGACCAACCGATCACCGGAGCCTCACCAGCGACGAGCTCCCGCGGCGGATCTCGTCGGGCTCCGGTGGAATTGAGGGCTGTGACTCGGAATCGAGGGGGGAAAGGACAGGGATGTATCCTAGAGCTCACGGGGGTGCAGGGGCGTTGAAAGCGAGCTCGGGGATGGCCTGGAGACGGAGAACGACGATGGCAATTTTTGGCGACCCGAGTAGGAAGACAACAGCGTGACAGAGATTTGAGATCTCTTGGCGGCTTCTCATCGCTCGTACAGTAGCAGGACAACACGGCGGAGCTTTTGTGCGGCTCAGAAGCGAGGATGGATGGGTGGAGCGGCCTAGCAACGTTGAGCTCAAGCTCCAGCGATGGCGAAAGAGAGAGGAAGAGGAGAGAGGGGGCGAATGGCGAGATGGGGAGCACAGGAATGGCTCCCGGGGGTGCTTATCCACTACGCCAGCACGATGGGGTGGCCAGGCAGGCACACAGCTATGTACAGCAGCCGGAGGAGGCGGCGGCCACCTCCTGCTTGCTTGCTGGTAGGGAGGAAGACGACAGGGAACGAGGAGTGGGCTGTGCCTGGGCAATAGATAGGGTTTTGTCACATCCCTGGATCCCTAACTAGGGTTTAGTATTTGTGCTCATGTCTTCTTCCATTGCATTCAAGAAGTTGAAACAAAATCAAAGGAAGTGGTGAAACTCAAACCCTAAACCCTAGCCACATCTTATTCAAAGGAAATTCAAATCTTATCAAAATAAATGAACCCAAAATGGCTTTCTTAAAAGTTCAATATTTCTGATAAATATTGAAAACAAATTATGAGGGGAGAAAACTATTTTCAAAACACCCTTGGCATTTTATTTAAAATTAGAAAGCCGGTGAATTCAACCTTATATTTGAATTCAAAAATATTCAAGTTTTCAAAAATGTTGCAAACTTTAGGAGTAGTTGGGAATATTCCAACTAACACTCATGGCTATTCAAACTAATTATTGAATTACTTTTTGAAGCCAAAATAAATAGCTAATTATATCAGCAAATAAAATAGAAAACAGAAACAGAAGAAAAAGGAAAAAAACCTATCCTACGCTTACGTGCAAGGCCCAGCCCACCAGGGACAGGGTCGTCTTCTTCCTCTGCCTTGTGGCAGAGGAGAGATCGACCACGGTGACCCCCTCCACCTCCTGCTTCGCCGTGGCACTCCCCGATGCCCCGAGGACAGCACGACGTCGAAAATGACTTCCCCGAACGCGTCCTTATCCTCCCCCACTCTCCATTCTTCACCTCCTCTCGGTTTTCGTCTCTCCTCTCCCTGCCGCCATTAGCAGGAGCTTGAGCTCGAGGAGACCGAGCTCTCTGGCCACAGAGAAGCCTCTCCGAGTGCTCCATCTTCTCCGCCTCATCGAGCTCGACGCGCATGCCAAAGGAACCGACCTCCCCGAGCTCTACAACGCCCCATTGCCATTGTCTTCAACCTCTGGTCGTCGTCAAATCGGCGTTGGATCGCCGGCTACAGCACCTCCCCGAGCCGTCTGTGCCTTCCATCGTCTCCACCGTGAGCTCACGAGCATTTCCCCCCTGTTTCCCCTCGTTCTCCTGCACTCTAGCCACGGGACCGACGAGCCCGAGCTCCGGCAGCCGCCTCGGCTCGTCGCCTGCATCCTCCGGCCACCCTTAGCCCTTCCTGATGCCCGTAGTGGATGAGGCCGAGCCTGGGGATCATCACAGTGCTCTCGGCACTCGATTCCGAGCACCACAGCAAGCTCTGGTGCATCTTCGGCGAAGATCCGCCGCGGATCTGGTCGCCGCCGGTCAGTCTCCGGCAGGGGACGACGTGGCCGGCCTAATCCCTGTTGTTTAGCACTAATTAATCACTGACACTAGGCCCTAGCAGTGGGTCAAACCCATTTAGGGGCTGGTCAGCGCGGGATTATCTCCTGTGTCGCTGATCAGTGGCCCCCACCTGCCAGGTTTGACCTGACCAGGTCGATTGACCTGCTAACGCAGTGCTAACGTAGTTATGACGCAATAAAGAGATTTTCTGTTTTAAAAGAATTCCCGAAAATGCCCAAAACTTCTAAAAATCATAGAAAATAATCTATAACTCCAATTAAAATAATTTATATATGAAAAATGATCAGAAAAATCCAAGGAATCCGATTTTGATATTTTCAAACATGTTTGAAAATGTTAACATCACCAAACAGATAAAATGATGAATAGGATAACCTTATTAAATAATTTGGAGATGGAATTTGAAATCCATTTGAATTCCACTTCAAATATTATGACCAAACCATGATCAAGCACGACTAGCAGCCCAACATACCATCATCATGCATGCTAAAACAAGATTGCCTGAGCATCATGTCGAATCAATTAAAAGGGTATTAGAAAAATACCTTGTTTGAAGTGATATTTGAATCTTGATTCAAATGAACTTCAACTTAAGAAGTGGTAGCTACATTAGCCTACCACCTTTCATTTTCATGCCATGCTCATGCATCATCTTGTTGCATATGATTGTTATTGATTGATATTGTTTTTACCGGTAGGCCCCGCTCCTACGAATTCCATCGAATATCCGACTGACGGATATTGTCCCTCTTCTGAGCAACAAGGCAAGCAACAATTTTGATCACCCCGATAAATCCCATGTTCTCGCTCCTGCTCTTATTTCTTGCATTAGGGCAAATGCTTTCAATGCTTTTACCACGTTAGTTGAACCCACTTCCTTTGCATGACCTGTCGTTGTCACAGTAAATAGCTGAACCTTGCAACCTAGCATACCTGGTAGATGCTTGAGCGATGATGTGCATTATCCTGCTATGCATGCTATGTGTAGAGTTGTGTATGGTATGTCATCTGGGTGATGAACAGGATCGTAAGAATGTGTTCAGTTGGTAAAGGTCGTGTGTTGAACCTGTTTTGGTAAAGGTACCGGTGAAAGGCTATGTAGGAGTACATGGCGGGTTGTTTCATTGGAACCGTCCTTAGGAACTGAGTTCCATGTATGTCATCCAAGACTAGATACTACCACACGTTGGGATACTTAATTGACCATCTCGACTTATTAATTGCTTAGTACTCGATCCAGGAGTTGCAAGTAGTTTCTGGTGTTTATAGTCATGCTGGAGGCCGTGCGTAGTGTTGACCTTAGAGGTGGGCTATGATGCGGTAGGCAGTGGCACGGTGTACCAAGTGGCACCCATATGGTGGGCTTGGGAACCCTGCGCACATCGTTTGGGGCCGTGGTGGAATCCTCGGCCGGACTTCCGTGCGGGTTACCCTCAGATAGGTGATAGACCTGGACTAAGTATTAACGTGGTTAACGGTCGTGGTCGACTCCCTCGCTGACCTTCCGCTTGAAGGTTGCCGAGGTGCATGACGTCCACATGGCGATAAGTGGCGAGAGCGTGTGTGAAGAAGTACACCCCTACAGGGTTATGATCTATTCAAATAGCCGCGTCCGCGGATATGGACTACTTGGAAACATATGTTGTTCATAGATAACTATAATGGTTACTCATAAAATTGTCAAGATAAGCGTGAGTGTCGTGGACGGCATTTTTGTATGGAGACGGAATGATTCCACGATGGAGTATTGTTGTGGTGTTAGTGGACTCGTGTGCGACAAATCAAAGTTGTCAAAACTATTTAAAATGCATGTTGTCTAGCCATGAGTCAAATGCTGGCTTTCCGCATGAAACCCCACAATTCCTTATTGATACATTGCATGTGTAGATAGTTTATCCTAAAGTCTTGCTGAGTACTTTTGTACTCACGTTTGCTTAATAAATTGTTGCAGAGGTTGTTAATGACTCTAATGGAGGGTTGTACCTAGACATCGACGACGACGAGTAGCTGGTATCCCAGCTACGATCTGGGCCTAGGATGGGTCTGTAGATAGTCAGACCATGTGCCTTTATCTTTCCCACTGTCTGTACTCAGACAGTTTTAAATCTTCCACTAGCTTTTAAGAATTGTGTGTATGACTTGTGATGATGGGTCGTGAGACCCCTACCTTGTAATATTATGTTTGTGGCTCTTCCGAGCCTTCTAAATAAAATTGTATGTTCATGGTTATGTTGTGATGCCATCGATGTATCTATACATATCGGTATGCCATGTGTACGTGTGTTGTACTTGATATGTATGGGGTTCGAATACCTAGCCGTAGACTTTAGTAGCACTCCTTACAGGGAAATGCCCCTTTGTGATTCCAACGAGCCATGGCAGTTCGCTACTGCTCCGGACACATTGGTTGACCGACATGTGTCCTTCTTAGCTGCTGTGTCTGTCCCCTTGGGGAAATGTCACGTGATGTAATGGAGTCCTTGTAGCTTGCTACGACTCGTCTACATTCGCTGGTGATCGACACCTGCTTTGGTGGGTCATGTATGCCTGTCCCTATGCGGAACTACCGCTTTGGTTTATGACTAGACATGTCGATCCGGGTTCTTTGTCATTGGATTGCTAGCGACACCAATTGCATACGTGAGTCAAAAGGCGCAAATGGTCCCGGCTAAGGTAAGGCTGCAGCCGTGTGGATAACCGTGCGTGAGACCGCAAAGAGATGCGATGCGTTACAAGCTGGATTCCTATGGCTTAGGATCGGGGTCCCGACAGCGTTGGTATCAGAGCCTGACTGACTGTCGGATTACTAAGCCAAACTGGTCGAAGTTGAGTCTAGAATTGCTTTAGTTATATATAAGGGAATTGTTTGTGGAAGGGAACGTAAGACTCTTTCTTCTGTTCTCAAGTTATTCTATTCTGGTCATCCTCGTCTTTTCTGCGAGGATTATGGACCAGGTTACTTATCTTCTCTTAGGCTCGTGTTTCTGATCGGTAGACTATAGGACAATGGGTCGAGAGTTACTTCGGGTTTCTTTTATCCCAAGAAAAAGGAAGTAAGTTTTGATGATCAGGGAATTGAACTTGATAGTTGAGTGGTTACGCTATCCTATTTTTGTGGGTTGTCTCAAAATTGTTTTTGAGCATTTACAGCCGTTATGCTGCCCAATTTTGTCTTCAAAGCTCTAATGCTTTTGCATTACTCTCTATTTTTAGATGCCTGGCCGTCCTTCTCGTGAGGTGGTTCGTCTGACTAGGTGCATTGATGTGCCGGGTCATACGGCCATGCTAGTCAGGATGATATTAGTATCCGGTTACCGCTGGTACCCAGAGTACACAGTGGAGGAGCAGTACCGAGATTTTAATTAGAGTCAGTACCTGTGCACTGTTAGGGTATTCCCAGATTAACCTGGAGTTGAGGACCCAATCCATTGGTCTTATGGATTGGGGGTCACTGTTGACATGGCAGTACAAGATGCTGCCTATTCAATGGTGACCATCATGAGGGCTAGACATGCACTGCTACAGAATTCAGAGTTCTGCTATGTTACTGCGTCTCAGCCAGGTGAAGAAGGATATCTCAGTGGGGTCTACTTGGATTCCTCTATGGAGGATCCGCTGCTGCAGTCCACTACTGAGATGCTAGAGAATAGAGATAGGGATGCTCGTGCCCTTCGTATGGAGCTCTATGCTACACGTGCCCGTCTGTGGACGACTTTGATGCAACTGGCACCTGTAGTCCAGACAGGGTATGGAGATATGGAGATGCTTAACCCTGTTAGGACCCATCTTCCGGCTCATGTTGACTGGTCTGCTATAGGAGGAGTCACCCCTCTTCGGGGACCTCTACTACCACCAGTCAGGGGACCAAGGCCACACCCGTGTCCTTACAGATCCCAGGGGTCTCAGGCTGGAGTATTTCCTGATCCGTAGGTTTAGCTTCCATGCCATGGAGGCAATCTTTATGAGATGTTCTATGCGGATGCCTGAACTGTGAGTGGAAGGATAGTTTAGTAGTAGCTGTACTTTCACAGTCCTGTGTGACTTGTGAAGTATGCTTGTGTCGTGAAATGAATTCTGGAGGCATAGATAAATAATGTATAGGAAGCTTGGAAGCCTGTGATGAGTAGTTTCATGTTTTCAGTAGTTTTCTCTTCGGTTAAGGTTGTACTAAACTATGTAATGGTGTGTATGAACCATGGTGTATATATAGCAGTTGCTTGTTACCATGCTGTTCGGATATTCATTTCCGCATTCCATGTGTTCAGTGCATTCTTAATCCATAGTTAGTATTGATGTTGATATTGGTCTAAGCTGTGAGTTTGTTTGTCAGGATGGTGTTCACCAGGTTGAACCGTGCCCCTGCTCATGAGCAAGGTGAGGGTAGTCAAGCGTCCCAGGAGGAATTGCCTCACCCGCCCTCTCTGGTGGAAGTTATGCTTGAGGCAGAGAGAAATAAAAGGGAGACCAACCGTATGTTAGAGCATATTGAGAAAAATACGGCTCATCAGCCTAGGAATGCTGCAGTGTCCCTCAATGACTTTGTGAAGCTGAATCCTCCAAAGTTCCATCACTCCGTCGATCCCCTCGATGTTGATGATTGCCTGTGCAGTATTTGACGCAAGATTCGGTCCGCGAATGTTTCTGAGGCCAACAAGGTGACCTTTGCGGCGTACTTTCTGGAAGGACCCGCCAATCTGTGGTGGGAGAACTGTGAAGCTATGCGTCCTGCTGAACCAGCAGCCACATGGGCAGACTTTAGTGCAGCCTTCCGTCTGCACCATATTCTAGAGGGCCTGATGGACAGAAAGAGAGAGGAGTTCTGTGCATTCACCCAGGGGAAGTTGACCGTGGATGCCTATAGCTGCGAGTTCGGTAACCTCACCCGCTATGCAACAGAGGAGGTGTCTACTGATGCCAAGAAGCAAGCAAGATTCCGTAAGGGTCTGAACCCTGAGCTTCGTCATGATTTGCGCCTCCACGAATGTACAAGCTTCCAAGCCCTCGTCAACAAGGCGATCAGTGCCGAGACTAGTCATACCGACTATGAAGCCACAAAGAAGCACTCCTGTGACTTTGGTTCGTCATCTGGTTCCGCGTTCCCAAAACGCAGGCTATGGGTTCCAAATAGTTCTTTGCCGCCAAGATACACTCCGAGGCCATCCTATGGGGTGCCTCAGACGAATCAGACCAACCCTCCAGCAAAAACCTATGGTGGTCCAGCTAGCAATGCAGCACCATGTGCCAATCACGTGATCTGTTACAAGTGTGGAGAACCAGGGCACTACTCCCGAGAGTGTCCTCAAAATGTGGGTGCCAAGCAACCCGGAAAGTCCGTTGGGCAATGCAAGTCGGGCAAAGCTTATTATGTGAAGCCAACTCCTGCACGTGGCCGTGTGAACTATGTTTCAACAGAAGAAGCTGCAGAGGATCCCGACGTCATATTGGGTATGCTCCTTGTTAATCATCACCCAACGTCTGTTCTTTTTGACACTGGGTCTTCTCATTCCTACATTTCAGAAAGTTATGCACAGTTGCATAACATGTATTTCTGTGATATGCCAATCCCATTGGTTGTCCAAACCCCTGGTAGTAAGTGGCAAACCTCCAGGATAACCTATGACAATGAAATTCTAGTAGACAGGCTAGTTTTTCTAGCATCCTTGATGCCTTGAAATCTTCGGATATCAATATCATCTTGCGTATGTGTTGGGGATATTGCCTGCTGTTGTGACCCGCCAAATATGGGCCGGGTTACTGTTAAGGCGCTTCATCCTTTAAGGCTAGTTGGGCCTCTGCCCGGGCGGTTCGAAGTTGCAGGATGGTTATGATTTATGGAAGGACTCTGGGTTCGACAAGACGGCGACTTAGAGACCGCGGTGGTCACGATTTGTAAAAAGGAAGGGACTCTTGTAAACCCTAAGGCTTCGACCTGTATATAAAGGCGAGTCTGGAGGGGGAGAGAGAGGTTGGAAATCATCGAGCGTTAGGTTAGGGCGAGCTACGCCTTCCTTGTAATCGAATCCACATCAATACACACAAAGCAGGACGTAGGCTATTACCTCTTCTCGAGGGGCCGAACCTGGGTAAATCGACCTGTCTCTCCCGCTTAACCCCTTTGAGTCGCCACCAAGGTGCGATGGCTCTAGTACTAAGTCCTTTCACGAGGACATCTGCCGTGACAAAACCACGACAGTTGGTGCCCACCATGGGGCCTGCGCACGGTGGAGTTGAGTTCTCAAAGGGAGCCCTACCAGGGTCTGGGAGTTATGCGGCGGCGCTCATGACTTGGAGCCGATGCGGCATAGCCTACATCGACAACCGGCGATGGGGACCTGAAGCAAATTCTCTCGAATCAGGCCACAGGGTCCCCTTCGGCAAGATCAACATCTTCATCGGCATGATCGGGTCATCCGTTCCTGAGCCGGACACCTCCTCCGACATCGTCGAGCCGGCCAGGTACGTTCATCCAGTCATAACCCGGAATCTGACCCGCCCGGTCTTTGTGGGTTTCACACAGGGGTCGGAGGAGCCAGAGCGTGCGGCGGCTCAGGAGATCACCCCCGTCAACTCTGACGACGAGTCATCCATGGGCGATTCCGATTCCATCCAGTCCCTCCACGGAGACGGTCTTGGGGGCTTGTCATTGGCCATGGATCCGGAAATCCTCGATCGAACCCGCCGCCAGATCGCCATCTACATGGCGGGGGCGACTCAACCCGCACCGAACCCCGCCGGGGGCGATGGAACCGGCGGGACGTCCAGAAGTGCGTCAGCAGTCCTAGTGGATTTAGCGGCGGAAATCACAAGACTAATGTCAACCCCCCTCACGCCAGAGAACCAAGGAGAGATAAATGCGGAGATAGCAAAACTGAGGGAGGCGGTGGCAAAGGCCCATCAGGATGCTGAGACGGAGTCCGCCAGGATGGAAACTCGACATGCCCAGATTACGGCCGAAAGGATGCGGTTGAACACCGACAATTGGCGGCTCGAAAGACAGCAGCGCGCATCCGACGCCGTCCATCAGCGGAGACACCAGGGACGCCTGCCCCATGATCTCAATCCCACTCGCCTGTTCGACACTCCCCAAACTCCCGGGATGGGAGCCGCTCCAGCAGGAGGGATGGGCCGCCCTCATAATCCGCCGATTCAGCCGACTGAGGGTCAAATCCCTCGTTTCCGTACCCCCCGAGGCCACTTCTCTAACCCGGTGGATAACGTGCTTGCCGCAACTCGCCATCTGGAGTCCCTCCCGATCCACAGCAACACCCCAGCTGAGATCGAAGCAAGGAACGCCATTGAGATGTTGAAAACAGCGGTGGTCCAAAACGCGCAGTTCTCACACAGCCCCGAACGGCTACACTCCACCCCCCAGGCAAGCTATACCAGGGGTTGGCCGGAGGATCAGCCAGCCGTAAACAGCGCCCCGCGACACCTCCTGCAGGACAACCCGCCCGAGCGGGACCCGCCGGGCGGAGGTCCACCCAACACTCAAGAGGCTCAGACTCCTCCCGCGGGGACCGGAGGGTGAGTTGGTGTGCCCTGCTTGTCCCTGGCCCTTCGAAACGAAAGAATGCCCAAGGACTTCAAAGGACCAAGAAAGGTGCCTAATTACACACCAGACCTCGAACCAACATCTTGGATCGAGGGCTATGAGATCGCCATGGACATGCTCGACGTAAACAAGGCGGTTTGCGCCAGATATTTCACCATGATGCTCGAGGGATCGGCACGCACTTGGTTGAAGAATTTACCTCCCAATTCTATCCAGTCCTGGGCCGAGTTAAAGGAACGTTTTATCAAAAACTTCTGGGGAACCTGTAAACGACCGATGACAATCGTCGACTTACAACACTGCGTGCAACGCCCGGATGAGTCGGCGCATCATTGGTCACGGCGAGTCGCGGAAATTATCCATTCATCGGATGGCATCACGGCAGCGCAAGCTGTGCTTATCCTCGAGCACAACTGCCACTATGAACCGCTGGTCCAGAAGCTGGGGCGACTCAAACGGAAAGTTCAGGATATGGGCGAGCTGATGGATACCCTCACTAGGTACGCCGAAGCCGATGATACCAAGGATCCCGGCGAGGATGGTAAGGGTAACTGGCCCAAGAAGGGTGATTCAGTGAATAAGCATACCCGCCTCCAAGGCCGCAACCGTCATAACCAGGGGACCAACGGCAAGCGTAGGCTGCATGAGGAGCCCTCGGATCTGGTTGCCAACACCAACGCCAATGACGGCAAAAAGAAGAATCGAGGCTTCAGCGGGAAAAGACCGCGTAACTACGAAGAGTTGCTCAAAGGCCCTTGCCCGCACCACGCCACGGCCAACGGCCCGGCGGGCCACTCCTGGGAGAACTGCTTCGTGATGCGGGAATTTCGGGCCGAGGCGATCAAGAAGAGCCAGAGCGAAGACCCGAACCGTCGCCAAGACCAACTCGCTGCGCCCAACCAAAGGCACAACCCCTTCGGCGGTTTTCCCGAACAAGAGGCTCAGGGGGGGCCGCAGCCAGGCGGCGGCCAATACCCGGTGCACCACCATCGGCGGTACAACCCGCTAGGAGTCTTCCAGCAGCCGCCCCCGCAGGGGGCTCCGCAGGACCAGGATGACCATGGGGGCTTCCGCAACAATCCTAAACAGCTAAGTAATGGGCAATACCATGTTTTCACCACTAATGCTTGCAGACGTGATAAAAAGGTAAATCACCGGGCGTACAGCGTAATTGAGCCGGCAGTTCCCAGATATCTCCATTGGTCCGAACAGACCATAACATGGAGCAGAGAGGATCACCCGCCGAGAATAGATAACCCGGGCGACCTGGCCTTGGTCGTGGCTCCCCAAGTGGCGGGCTACACTCTTTCGAAAGTACTGATGGATGGCGGCAGCAGCATTAATATCCTATACTTCGACACCTTCCGGAGGATGAATCTATTAGAGAAAGACTTGATGCCTTCAACCACAGTTTTCCACGGCATCGTCCCGGGCAAATCCGCTTATCCGATTGGCCGAGTCAGGCTCTCAGTAGCGTTTGGAACTGCACAGAACTACAGGTCGGAGTCTCTGGTCTTCGAGGAGGTCAAATTAAAAAGCCCGTACCATGCGCTGTTCGGACGACCGGCTTACGCTTGCTTCATGGCCTGCCCATGCTACGTCTACCTCAAGCTCAAAATGCCTGGTCCTAAAGGGCCTATCACGGTCGACGGAGATAGAAGGATTGCAAAGGAGTGTGAGGAAGGAGACGCAGCCTACGCGGAAGTCGCTTGCGTGGCGGAAGAGCTCAAAAACCACCGGGCCAATGTTGACCCGGCGGACATGACACCACTCAAGAAACCGAATACAGATTCCGAGTCACCCCTCAAGTTCAAACCAACGGATGACACGAAGACAGTCGACTTCGTCCCTGGCGATTCATCCAAGCAGTTTACCGTTGGGACGGGTCTGGACCCCAAATAGGAAAGCGCGCTCATCGAATTCATCCGTGAGAATCGGGACATCTTCGCATGGAAACCCTCTGACATGCCGGGTGTACCGAGAGAATTCGCTGAGCACCATCTTAATATTGACCCGAAATGCAAACCTGTCCAACAATACCTCCGCAGGTTTAACGAGGAGCGACGGAAGGCGATTGGAGAGGAAGTCGCCCGTCTTTTAGCCGCCGGGTTCATCGTGGAAGTCTTTCACCCCAAATGGCTAGCTAACCCGGTGTTAGTACTCAAGAAGAATGGCACTTTCCGTATGTGTATTGACTATACGGACCTCAATAGAGCTTGCCCCAAGGATCCTTTCGCTCTTCCCCGCATCGACCAAATCATTGACTTGGTGGCGGGATGCGAACGATTGTGCTTTTTGGACGCGTACTCAGGTTATCATCAGATCAAAATGGCTGTGGAAGATCAAGAAAAGACCGCTTTCATAACCCCCTTCGGGGCCTTTTGCTATGTGTCCATGCCGTTCGGGCTCAAGAGCGCAGGGGCGACTTACCAACGTTGCATCCAGAATTGTCTTCACAGCCAAATTGGCCGCAACGTCCATGCTTACGCTGACGACATTGTGATCAAGACCCGCCGGGAGGAGACACTTCTGGAAGACCTTAAGGAAACCTTTGATAATTTACGGGTATATCAGATGAAGCTAAATCCTACCAAGTGCGTTTTCGGCGTACCTGCGAGAAAACTACTGGGTTTCTTGGTATCGGAGCGCGCCATCGAGGCTAACCCGGACAAAATTGAAGCGGTTGCCTCCCTCGGCAAGCCGACGAATGTTAACCAAGTTCAGCGATTGGCGGGTCGTACCGCGGCTCTCAGTCGTTTTGTAAGCCGCCTCGGAGAAAAGGCGATTCCGCTCTATCAATTGTTGAGGAAGTCTGACCGATTCGTGTGGACAGAGGAAGCCGACGAGGCACTTCAGGCCTTGAAGCATCAACTGGTTAACCCGCCGGTCCTGGCGGCCCCGACTGAAAAGGAGCCTATGCTCCTGTATATCGCCGCGAATTCCAAAGCGGTCAGCGTGGCTGTGGTCGTCGAAAGAAAGGAGGAAGGAAAGGAATACCCGGTACAACGCCCGGTGTACTTTATCAGTGAGGTGTTAACTCTCTCCAAACAACGATACCCCCATTGGCAAAAATTGGTCTATGGGGTGTTCATGGCGAGTCGTAAGCTTAAACATTATTTCCAAGAACACCCAATCACCGTGGTCAGTTCCGCGCCCCTCGGCGACGTCATCCAAAACCGCGAGGCAACAGGGCGAATCGCCAAATGGGCGATCGAACTTGGGTCACATCACATTCAGTATACCCCCCGCACGGCCATCAAGTCCCAGGCACTAGTTGATTTCGTCAATGATTGGACAGAGCTTCAGGCTCCGGAAGATCGCCCTGACCTTACCTATTGGACTATCTATTTTGATGGATCCAGGCAGTTGGAGGGCTCGGGGGCTGGTGTGGTGTGGATATCCCCTCAAGGAGATAAATTCTGCTACGTCCTCCGACTCATGTTCCCTTGTACAAATAATGCGGCAGAGTATGAAGCTCTGCTCCACTGTTTGCGACTAGCAAAAGAGATGAACCTAACCCGAGTCAGATGTTTTGGGGACTCAGATCTGGTGGCGCAACAGGTCTCCGGCACCTGGGACTCTCGAGATCCTATGATGGCGGCTTACAGGCGAGCCGTATATGACGTGGCGGGCAATTTTCATGGATACCAGGTTGATCACGTTGATCGGCGACTCAACGAAGCAGCTGATGCCCTCTCGCGACTCGGCTCACAGAGAAAACCGGTCCCTCCTAATGTCTTCTTGGATATCTTGCATAAACCGTCCGTGACTGTACCCACGGAGGAGGAATTGGCGATACTGGATCCCGAGTCTCAGCTTGTGGCGGCTCTCCATGTCGCTCCGGATTGGGCTCTTCCTTATCTAGCTTACCTTGCCCGTGGCGAGTTACCCACTGGCGAAGTTTTGGCTCGCTAGATTGTTGGGCGTAGCAAGTCCATGGTCATGATTAATGGCGAGCTATATAAACGAAGTGCTTCAGGGGTCTTTCAGCGATGCGTCTCCTCCGAGGAAGGATGCACGATCCTTAATGACATCCATTCTGGAGACTGCGGACATCACGCCAGGTCACGTTCTTTGGTATCAAAAGCCTTTCGACACGGTTTCTTCTGGTTGATGGCTCACGCAGATGCAGAAGATATAGTACGGCGGTGTGAGGGGTGCCAACGATACGGGAGACAGGCTCATGTGCCGGCTCAAGAATTGAGGATGATCCCCATTACTTGGCCTTTCGCGGTCTGGGGGCTGGACATGGTCGGTCCCTTTAACATGTCCTCCAACAAGAAAACTCACTTATTGGTGGCGGTTGATAAATTCACTAAGTGGATTGAGGCGGAGCCAGTTGGGGCTTGCGACGCGGAGACTGCTGTAAAATTTCTGAAGAAGCTGATTTTACGTTTTGGATATCCGCACAGTATCATCACAGACAATGGTACTAACTTGTCCCAAGGAGCGATGCTGGATTTCTGTCGCCGTGAACATATCCGGGTTGATATCTCTGCGGTTGCTCACCCGCAGTCAAACGGACAGGCCGAGCGGGCGAATCAGGAAGTTTTGCGAGGGATCAAACCTCGGCTCATAATTCCCCTGGAAAGAACTCCAGGATGTTGGGTGGAGGAGTTACCTTCGGTCTTATGGAGCATCCGAACCACCCCGAATCGGTCCACGGGGTTCACCCCTTTCTTCTTGGTCTATGGTGCAGAGGCCGTCCTCCCTACTGACATAAGGCATGATTCTCTTAGAGTCGCCGCATATGTGGAGCGGGACAACGAGCTGGCGCGTCAGGACTCTTTGGACGCCTTGGAAGAGGCACGTGACTTACCAGCGGCTCGTTCGGTGATCTATCAGCAGGATCTGCGGCGTTATCATAGTCGCCGGGTGAAGAGTCGGACCTTCCAGGAAGGCGATTTGGTGCTTCGACTGATACAAGATCGGGCAGGCATGCACAAGCTTTCGCCCCCTTGGGAGGGACCTTCCGTTGTCAGCAAGAACCTCCGCAATGGTTCTTACTACTTGATGGATCTTCGGTCTGATCGACCGACTACGTGGGCTGAGTCAACTCGCCCTTGGAATATTGCCCATTTGCGGCCTTATTACACTTGAGTTCTTAAAACTCCATGCTTTGTAAGTTTTTCAGTTCTTCATTATGGAATAATATAATGTTTCCCTGACTCGGGGGGCTTGTTCTTTAAATAAAAAGAAAGAGCAATTTCATGACATCCTGTTGAGACCTTATGAGCCGACAAAACATGCATTAAGGGTGGGTGCACGAGTTTTTTGACTCGCCTCCCCCTGTCGCGACCGTATGAGCCGACGAAACCTGCATTAAGGGTGGGTGCACGAGCTTTCTGAATCGCCTCCCCCTGTCGCGACCGTATGAGCCGACGAAACCTGCATTAAGGGTGGGTGCACGAGCTTTCTGACTCGCCTCCCCCTGTCGCGACCGTATGAGCCGACGAAACCTGCATTAAGGGTGGGTGCACGAGCTTTCTGACTCGCCTCCCCCTGTCGCGACCGTATGAGCCGACGAAACCTGCATTAAGGGTGGGTGCATGAGCTTTTTGACTCGCCTCCCCCTGTCGCGACCGTATGAGCCGACGAAACCTGCATTAAGGGTGGGTGCACGAGCTTTTGACTCGCCTCCCCCTGTCGTGACCGTATGGGCCGACGAAACCTGCATTAAGGGTGGGTGCACGAGTTTTCTGACTCGCCCCCCCTGTCGCGACCGTATGAGCCGACGAAACCTGCATTAAGGGTGGGTGCACGAGCTTTCTGACTCGCCTCCCCCTGTCGCGACCGTATGAGCCGACGAAACCTGCATTAAGGGTGGGTGCATGAGCTTTCTGACTCGCCTCCCCCTGTCGCGACCGTATGAGCCGACGAAACCTGCATTAAGGGTGGGTGCACGAGCTTTCTGACTCGCCCCCCCCTGTCGCGACCGTATGAGCCGACGAAACCTGCTTTCCTCACTGCTTACTCGTTGAAACTGTTTGTGGTTCTTTTATTTTCACAGATAATGTGTTCAAGGTTTTCATCCTTGGCGGGTTGAACATTTCAGGCGATTCTGATAAGGGTTAACAAAATATTTTAAACCGCCTCAAAAACGGTATAAGGGTTTTTTGCAGAAGATGTCATCAAAAGATAGTACTGACTATTATATGGCTCTTGGGCCAAATTCAAGGAAAACCTATTCCGCTAAGTTTTGGCGTGAGCTCTGACCAGCTTCAATTTGTAAATCGCCCAAGACCCAATTGCATCTGGACAAAGAGGCAAAATCGTCTTCATCGGTTAAGATTGATGCCAGGTCAGTTTCCCAGTCAAAGGGATTCTTGGGTCGCCGAGGGATAAGGTTGGTCACCACGAAGGTTGGCGGGCTGATTTTCTTATTCTTGTCATCATAAGCCGCCTGATATTTTGTCAAGTCAAGGCTGGCGGCGAGTTGAGTCGCGGCCAGTCGAGAATCCTTGACAACCTTCTAATAGTCTTCTTCCACGAACTCCGAGCCGTCATCTTTAAGCTGAGGGAAGCCGGCAGCTACTTCTTCCAAATTAATTTTTGGAGCATACGCCAGGCAGCGACTCAGAGCCGTCAGGACACCCTTCCGGGCGGCTGATCGGGTTAACTCGCCGATCTGGGGAGGCAGTGTGGATAGATATCCAAGCACCTTTTTGATAGAAGTTATGGGCTCCTTTGCACCGATCACAGCTTTGACGGTCAGCACACTGCCTGTGTACAGTTGTTCCGTCAATGTATAGATCGCTTTCAGCATCAACACGCTGTCGTCTTGCAGATTGGCGACTCTCGAGCCTGTGATTAAACAACCGGTAAGTTAAACATTAAGGAATTCGCCCAAGGAAGAGGATAAGATTGGCGAGTTAGGTAAAGCTTACCAAAGATGGCTTGTGTCATGTTGGAAATATGGCGCTTTAAGCCGGATAGCTCCTGCTGCGCAGTTGCCAGCTTTTCTTCCGCTTTTTCGGCTCTCGTCAAAACCGCGCTGTGGTCAGCCTGAGTTCTTTCTAACTCGACTTTGAGTTTTTCCAGTTCAACCAGAGCCAGCTTATATTTGTCTTCCGACTGAGCTCGGGCATCTTGTTGGTCAGCCAAGTTTTTCCTTAAGTCGCCCAGGACCAGTTCGGTCTGGGTAAGGCTTTCCTGTTCAAAATTTAAAAACGGAGACAAGTCTCAGAATTATTGCAAGGCAATACCCCTGACACTTGGGGGCTAATGTATAATTTCTCAAGGGAAATTATACAGAAATCAAGACCCGGCTCATCATTTTACTGATGACCCGGCCCTTGGGGGTTACTGGTCGCGAAGCTTTTAAAAGACCCGGCTCATCATTTTACTGATGACCCGGCCCTTGGGGGTTGCTGAGAATAATATAGAGTATGAAATTTTACCTCATGTTTGTTATTTAACATCTTCAGCAGATTCTTTTCCATCTCGTAACTCGCTTCCAGGCGACTTGCGAAGCCAGAACAGAGTTCTTTAAACTCCAGACCTGCATAGTCAGAAAGTTTCGCCTTGGAAGGCCCAGACTCGAGAATTGATGGAGAAGGGGATGCTGTATGTTTGGAGAGGATTGTATCTGCCGGCTTGGAGAAACCAAAACCAGTAATGACCACAACATGTGGGTCATCAGTTGTCGCCATTACGATCGGTGATCTTGGGACATCCGTTGAACCTTTGGGCGACTCAGGAGGGTTTGTTTGAATTGTCGGCTCGTTTTGACTCGGATCCTCTTGAGTCGGAGTAGCTTTCCTTGGAGGTTCAGGAGTGGCGTCAGGGTTTGATCCACTGGTCTTCCTCTTTTTGTCTTGCGCCCTAATAATCCAGAGATAGGCGTGTTAAAAAAATATATAAAAGAGTATCATTCTCAAGGATCAGGACAAGGAACTTACCCCGGGACTCGGATCATTGGTGGAAGGGTCGACATCACTGAGTCGCCAGAAGTGGGGGGAGAATCCAGCAGAATTGGTACATCGATAATACTGGCGGGTTAGGACTGCGATCCAAAGCAGCACGAACAATGGTTGCTCACATAAGAAAAGGAGGTACCTCGCTTGGTTTTCTTTTGTTCCTTGTTGGCAAGCTAGGTGTCAGGTCTCCAGAATGACTTCGCGTTTTCCGTTTTGAGGCGTGCTGCGTTTTCTTCAATAAGAAATTTGGGTCCAAATGGGCATTTGGATGTGAGAGAGGTACTTTCCCACATATTTGCCGGGCCGGCTTAGGTGGAGAAGGAGATGAATCGGAAGAGACGGAAATTACCTCGACAGAGTCTTCCTGGCTCTCGTTATCTTCATTCTGTTATAAAAGAAGCGAGAGATAAGTAAAAGTTAAAAAGGTGATGAGTGGCGAGTGAAGATGAGGACGGATTGGTACCTCTGAGAGTGCATCGCCGGCTTGAGATTCGTCGACTTCAGATGGCTCGGCCGCAGCCGATTTGCCTTTGCCTTTGTTTTTCTTGGAAGGCGGCTTAGCACTCTTCATGGCTTGTTTCTTAGGTCTCCTAGACCAGAACTTGTCGCCTTTCTGGAAGGGGATATGGCATGAAGTCATGATGACAGTAAACCAGATGAAATAAAAATTGAGGGCGAGTTAGCTTTGGTTACCTTGGGTGCCGGGTTAATCTTGCAGAAGGGCTTAAGGCCGATTTGGCCGCATTTCGCTGCAGGTTCGCCGGTCAGCTTCCTGATGATGGTGACTATGTCTTTTTCCGTTAACGCTGTGTGGAAGTAGCATTGGGGATGATCCAGAGTACCGTCAAAATCGCACATCAGGCCGTCTCGGCGGCTCAGAGGAAGGATCCGCCATTCGACCCAGCAACGAATCAAGTCAACCCCGGTGAGACCGTTATTCGTCAATGATCTCAGTTCGGACAGAATTGGGACGAATTCCGACTCTTCTTCCTCGGTGAGCTTGTCAGGGAGCTTGAAGTTGACTGGGAGGCGGCTTGGCCTGTAACCCTGAAGTTTGTTTTCTTGCAGTAGAACCAAGATTCACCCCAGCCCTTGGGATGGCTAGGCATAGTGAGCGCAGGGAACGGACTGTCCCGGCGACGCTGGACGTTGACCCCGCCGAGTTCTAAACTGGGGCCATTGTGGAATTTCGTCTGGCGATTCAAGTGGAAGAAGTACCAAAACAGAGGGACGGAAGGCTCGATCCGCAAATAAGCTTCGCAAAGGACTTGGAATTGACTCAGGTTGCTTATGGAATTGGGTCCCAAATCCTGGAGTCGGACGTTCATAAAATTCAGGGCGTCTCTAAGGAATTTAGATCCGGGCGGTTTAAAACCCCGTTCTAAGTGTTCCACAAAAACTACTATCTCTCCTTCCTTAGGGTTGGGTAGGTCTTCTCCTAACCCGGTGCGCCATCCAATGACGTCTTGAGGATCCAAGCAGCCCGCTTTCACGTAATTCGCCAAAACAGCATCGTCAACTTTGGTGGGGAGCCAATCGCTCTTGAAAACGGCACCCATGCTACAAATAGGCAAGAAAATGGTATTACGTGTCTCGAGCATTTATTATGTAAGTCGGAACTAGCTTCTGCTTAACCCGCCGGATTGGGAGGCCGGGTTAGATTGATGTGGCGACCTATCGGAGCAGGGCTATTTTCAGAAGCGATGCTACTATGGGTGGTAACATTTATTCTTTCCGAAACACTAAGGGAAAAACGAGGTTTCCAGACAGTTTTTTGCAAACAGTGAAAGAGGAATGGATCTATCCGACAGATATAAAAGCTTACGGACGTGGCTAAAACATGAACGGTGTGTGATCAGGATGGTGCCTCATGTTCAAAAAGACTAGTCTGTTGCGAAAATTCGCAAGGGCACACATGGATAGCATTGTCCGAAACACTAGGTGCCCTAATGGCGCTCGGACTAATCAGCTCAAAAGTTAAGATGGTGGCGAACATAGAGCTCCGAAGCTATGGCAATGGCGGCAGCAAGAACAAGAACTAAATCTACCCTTAAAGAAGGAAGCAGTGGCCTAACCTGAAGATCTTGGTCGAAGAAGGTTGGTGACGATGGAGCCTGGCGACGGCGACGACGTGCGGGCGGCGCTGGAGTCCCTCGAACGGCACCGGAGCTCTTCGAACGGCAGCGGCTTGCAGGCGGCGCCGGAGCTCTTCGAACGGCAGCGGCTTGCAGGCGGCGCCGGAGCTCTTCGAACGGCAGCGGCTTGCGGGTGGCGCCGGAGCTCCTCGAACGGCGACGGTTTGCGGGCGGCGCCGGAGCTTCTCGGACGGCAACGACCTGCGGGCAGCCCTGGAGTTCTTCGGACGGAGGTGGAGTTCGCGGCCGGCGGCGAAGCCTTCGGGATGCGGAGCGTTTTCTTCTCGCTGAGATGATGGTGAAGGGATTGATGGGACCGGTAGGTGGCTGGTGTCAGCCCTGTCCCTTCCGCCTATTTATCAGGACGGGCGCGGAGATCGAGGCGCTATGAGCGGGAACCGTCGAGGAAGGAAAGATTCGCTATGATGGCGCCCGAAAATTTCGGGATAATGACGCACCAAAAGATCCGTTGAGATTGTGTTGGAATTCCCGAAAATCGAGGGCTAAGGAGAGTACTGATGGGAAGTGCGTTGGCGGCTCAGAGACTTTTTCCGGCACCAATTGGCGAGTTGAGATTACTGGTGCAAGGGGGAACACAGAAGAGTGAATCGCCTTCGACTAAAATGGAGGCATTGGCATGAAGATTCAAGTCAATTTGGGGCCTAATGTTGGGGATATTGCCTCCTGTTGTGACCCGCCAAATATGGGCCGGGTTACTATTAAGGCGATTCATCCTTTAAGGCTAGTTGGGCCTCTGCCCGGGCGGTTCGAAGTTGCAGGATGGTTATGATTTATGGAAGGACTCTGGGTTCGACAAGACGGCGACTTAGAGACCGCGGTGGTTACGATTTGTAAAAAGGAAGGGACTCTTGTAAACCCTAAGGCTTCGACCTGTATATAAAGGCGAGTCTGGAGGGGGAGAGAGAGGTTGGAAATCATCGAGCGTTAGGTTAGGGCGAGTTACGCCTTCCTTGTAATCGAATCCACATCAATACACACAAAGCAGGACGTAGGCTATTACCTCTTCTCGAGGGGCCGAACCTGGGTAAATCGCCGTGTCTCTCCCGCTTAACCCCTTTGAGTCGCCACCAAGGTGCGATGGCTCCAGTACTAAGTCCTTTCACGAGGACATCTGCCGTGACAAAACCACGACAATATGGACTGGATGTCAGCTCACTATGCCAAGATTGATACCCATTCTAGAAATGTTCATCTTACCCATCCCTCGGGTGAGATAGTCAATGTCTCTACTCGAGTTTCCAAATGCCAACTCTATTCCCTTAATACCAACCCTCTTCCGGAACTTGAAGACATTCCGGTAGTCCGTGACTTCCCGGATGTTTTTCCACAGGAACTGCCAGGAATTCCACCTCACAGAGATGTAGAGTTTGTAATAGACCTTGTTCCGGTAACTGTTCCAATAGCCAAAAAACCATATAAGATGGCACCCCTGGAGCTAGCCGAACTTAAGAAGCAACTAGATGAGGCCTTGAATAAAGGTTTCATTCGTCCTAGCTCATCTCCTTGGGCTTGTCCCGTCCTCTTCGTCAAGAAGAAAGGCGAAACGGATCGGATGGTTGTAGATTACCACCAGTTAATTTGGTCACCATAAAGAACAAATATCCGCTCCCCAGGATCAACGATCTGTATGATCAGCTCGCTGGATCCTCAGTCTTCTCAAAAATGGATTTGAGGTTGGGATACCATCAAATCAAGATCAAGAACGGGGACATTCCAAAAACGGATTTTGTCACTCGTTATGGCCAATACGAGTACACCGTCATGTCCTTTGGTTTAACCAATGCCCCAACCACCTTCTCTCGCTTGATGAATTCAATCTTCATGGAGTATTTGGATAAATTCGTCGCAATATACCTCGACGATATTCTCATCTACTCGAAGAACGAACAAGAACATGTCGAGCATCTAAGGCTGGTATTGATGAAACTTCGAGAGCATCGCCTTTATGCCAAGTTTTCAAAATGTGAATTTTGGTTACCAGAAATGACCTATCTAGGTCACGTAATCTCTGGTAGAGTATTGCTGTCAACCCCGAGAGAGTGCAAGCTGTCCTTGATTGGACTCAACCTGAATCAGTTAAGCAAGTTAGGAGTTTTCTTGGTCTAGTGAGCTATTGTCGCCGCTTTGTCGAGAATTTCTCCAAGGTTGCAAAGCCTCTAACTGAAGTCCTCAAGAAAGATAAAAAGTTCGAGTGGACACCACAGTGTGAGCATAGTTTTCAGGAACTGAAAAGACGCCTGACTTCCGCACGTGTGTTGTTACCACCAGATTTCTCTAAGGACTTTGTTACCTACTGCGATGCCTCGCGACAAGGATTAGGTTGCATTCTCATGCAAGATCGTCATGTGATTGCATACGCATCTCGACAGTTGCGTCCACATGAGGATTATTATCCCACACATGATCTTGAGCTTGCAGCTGTAGTCCATGCACTAAAAACCTGGCGACATTACCTTCTTGGTAATCGTTGCGAAATTTTCACCGATCACCAAAGTCTGAAATATATCTTCAACCAACCGGATTTGAATCTCAGGTAAAGACGGTGGGTTGAGTTGATCACGGATTACGACTTAGGAATAACTTACACCCCGGGGAAGGCCAATGTTATGGCGGACACACTAAGTCGTAAGTCTTATTGTAACAATTTGATGCTACAAGAAGGTCAACCACGTCTCTATGAGGAATTTCAGAAGTTAAATCTTCATATTGTTCCTCAAGGATTCCTTTCTACCCTGGTGGCGAAGCCTACTCTTAGGGATCAAATCATAGCCGTGCAGGCATATGATAAGGGTATATCCCGGATCAAGGAGAATATTGTTAGCGGAAACGCTAGGGATTTCTCTATCAATGAGCAAGGTGTTGTTTTCTTTCAAAACCGTTTAGTGGTTCCTAAGAGCAAACATGTGTGGCAATTGATCCTTAAGGAGGCTCATGATTCTCCTCTCACCATTCATCCTGGTAGTACTAAGATGTATCACGACCTACGCCAGAGGTTTTGGTGGACTAGGATGAAGAGAGAAATTGCTGAGTTCGTTGCTAACTACGAAGTTTGTCGTCGAGTTAAGGCAGAACATCGTAGGCCTGCTGGCACCCTTCACCCCTTAGCTATTCCTGAATGGAAATAGGATAAAGTCAGTATGGATTTCATCACCGGATTTCCCGAGAACAAGAAAGGAAATAATGCTATCTTTGTGGTCATTGACCGTCTTTCCAAAGTAGCTCATTTTCTTCCAGTTCGTGAGAGTATAATAGCTAGCCAGCTAGCAAAGTTATATATCTCTCGAATAGTGTCTCTTCATGGTGTTCCTCTGGAAATTAACTCATACCGTGGAAGTATCTTTACTTCTCGCTTCCGGGAGAGTTTCTAGAATGCTATGGGGACTCACTTATCCTTTAGCACTGCTTTGCATCCTCAATCAAGTGGTCAAGTTGAAAGAGTGAATCAAGTCCTAGAAGATATGCTCCGAGCTTGTGTTATATTGTTCGGTATGAATTGGGAGAAGTGCCTCCCATTCGCTGAATTTGCTTATAACAATAGTTATCAATCAAGCTGGGCAAAGCTCCTTTTGAAGTTCTCTATGGACGAAGATGTCGAACACCTCTTAATTGGTCAGAAACCGGAGAGAGGCAACTCTTTGGCCCGGATATGATCCAGGATGTAGAAGAGCAGGTTCGCGTTATTCGTGAAAAGTTGAAAACAGCCCAGTCTCGTCAAAAGAGCCAATATGATCGTCATCATAAGGCTGTGACCTTTGAAGTTGACAAGAAGGTTTACCTTCGGGTTACACCTTTGAAGGGTACCTGATGGGGTCATAGTCCTAGGGTAGGGTCATAGGCCTGCCATGTAGGTCCTACCCAAGGACTACCCCTCACAAAGGTCAAGGCCCTTAGTCAGTCCTGACTGAATTAAGGAGTCCCCATCATCCAGTCGGTAACAGGTCTTCAATCATCCAGTTGGAGACTAGCATTCGGAGGATACCAAGCTAACCGACCGGCTACACTTGGTACATCGTAACCTCTTTGGAGGGAAACGGCCGTACGTTTCCTGGTGCATTTATTAGCATTTAGAGCGTACGTTACCTGTAACGTACGCATTCAATCCCCACTACTCCACCCCTGTACCGGAACCGTTGTGGAGGGCAGCGCACTCTATATAAGCCACCCTCCCCCACTGGTAAAGGGGTTAGCAAATCATTGTATTCCATATTCTACTCGACAACAAGCTCCGAGAGCACTGAGACGTAGGGCTACTACTTCCACCGCAGAGGGGCCTGAACTCATACAACCTCGCCGTAGCTAGGACTCTGCCCATCTCATTTGTACCCTACACATCTACTGTCAGGCTCATACCCACGACAGTTGAAGCCCACCGTGGGGCAGGCGTCTAAGCGACTTCCGGCGAGTTTGCAACTACTTCCTTTCGTCAGGTCGTCCGGTGGAGATTCGAGCTTGGGTCACCAGATCTTCTTCGGCGCTCTCTCCTTCATCGTCGATGATTCGGCGTGGCTTCGGGATGCGCTCATCGACGTCGAGGCGCTTCCCCGTCGCGGGGCTACACACTTCCGTCCCGGCGCCCGCAGCGTTCTTCTTCTCCAGTAGTCGGCTCCGGTGTCGACCTTCACCACCGTCACGCGCCGCGTCAAGCGGTCCCGCCGTCCGCGGCTTCAACATTGGGTGCAACACGCCCATGCGCGCCAGAACGCATCTTCACAAGTGGCGGTTCTTGAGTCCGTTGTGGTTGCCCCGCCGTCCCACCACTTGGACACAATTCCGACTGAGTTTCCTTCCGAGTATGCGGGTCACGGGCCCGCAGCAGAAGTACACATGGCCAACTCCCATGAAGATCCCCGTCAAGCTGGCCGAAGCGAGCGCGAGGTCGGTGAAGCATCCGGTGCGCGCCGTCCACCTCGCCGTTCTGCTAGTCGGCACACTCGACGGAGCAACGTGGAGCTGTTCCGCACACCCCTCCTCAACTTGGCTGCAACTGCCAAGATAGCCGATTCCCTCTAGCCGACTGATTCAGAGGCTGGTAGAGGGATCGAGCAGATCCGAGCCCTGTTGCACATGGCGCAACAACAGAATTCGGCGGTCTCCCAGTCACACAACCGGATCTATAATAGTTCCGTCCACGCGAATACGCATCGGTTGGTTCACAACCCTGGTTCCCATCAGCGCCACAGGGGAGGCAGCCGTTCCATGATTCATGAAGATCGCCGCCGCTCACGCACCCCTCCGCGGGGTGGGCCCTATGGGTCCCGACATCATGATGATCGGGGTTCAGTCGGTGACACTTACGACCCAAGGCCCGACGCAAGAGGGCATATCGCCCAGCGGAGGGTCGACAGGGGTCGGGCCCACTGCGATGGTCGCGATATCGACCGTCCGAGTTGAAGCAGGGCCACCGTTTCGGGTCCCGAGTGTTTCAGTCGAGCCATCCGTTCGGCCGACATCCCTCCCAACTTCCGATTGGCGACGGGAATTAGCAAGTTCACAGGAGAGTCCAAGCCAGAAACGTGGCTGGATGACTACCGAGTGGCAGTCCAGATCGGAGGAGGGGACGACCATGTCGCCATGAAGCACCTCCCTCTAATGCTCGACGGCTCGGCGCGAGCGTGGTTGAACCAGTTGGCCCCCTCAAGCATTTACAGTTGGGCAGATCTGGCCCGAGTGTTCATAAGGACCTTCGAAGGGACGTGCAAGCGCCCTTCTGGCCTTGTGGAGCTCCAGCACTGCGTCCAGAAGCAGAATGAGCCCCTGCGTGACTTCATCCAGCGCTGGACAACTCTCTATCACACGGTGGAGAACGTCACCGAGCATCAAGCAGTCTGCGCCTTCAAGGCAGGCGTGCGGTACACGGATCTGTACCTGAAGTTCAGCCGAACAAGCGACATCTCCATGAGCAAGATGATGGAGATAGCAACACGCTATGCAAATGGTGAAGAAGAGGACCGCATCCGAAGCGGCAAGCACAAAGCAGTCGGTGATGGCGATGGGGGCAACACTCGGAAGCAGAAGCAGAAAGCTCCGACCGCTCCGCAAACAGAAGCTGCAGCCGTAACCAATGCCAAGTTCAAGGGCAAAGGGAAGGCTCAGTTCAACCCCAAGAAAAAGCAGTTCAATAACCCCATCCTGGACCAGCCATGTCCGGTTCATACGAAGATGGATGAAGAAGGCAACCCCATATATGCGAAGCATACCACTCGACAGTGTCGCCTCCTGATCCAGGGGTTCAGCGAAGGGCAACCGAGTGAGAAGGACCATGAACAGGATGAGGAGGATAAGGAGGATCCGTTCCCCCAGGTGCATGCAACCCTGATGATCTTTGCTGACGTCGAGAGCAAGAGCCGACTGAAGCTGGTGAACAGAGAGGTGAACATGGCCACCCCTACCAACCCCAAGTTCCTCAAATGGTCTCAGACTGCGATCACCTTCGACCAGTCGGATCATCCGGCACATGTACCCACACCGGGAAGACAGACCCTGGTCGTCGACCCGGTGGTAGAAGGAGTCCGGCTGCGCAAAGTCCTCATGGATGGCGGCAGCGGCTTGAACATCATGTACGCCGACACCCTCAAGGGGATGGGAATCCCGATGTCCAAACTCAGCGAGAGCAGCATGCAGTTCCACGGAGTCGTCCCGCGACGGAAGGCCAAATCACTCGGCCAGATCGCGTTGGACGTCTTTTTCGGCTCCGACAAGAACTTCCGCAAGGAAAAGCTGACGTTCGAAGTGGTTGACTTCCAGAGCGCTTATCACGCAATTCTGGGTCGCCCAGCGTATGCGCACTTCATGGCCTGTCCATGTTACGTATACCTGAAGATGAAAATGCCAGGCCCAAAGGGTGTGATCACCATCACAGGCAATCGGCAGCGGGCTGAAGAGTGTCTGCAGAAGGGATCAAGAATCGCTGACCAGCAGATGGCCGTCCTCGAGCTGGACGAGTACAAGAAAATAGTCGACCCTGCCGACCTGATGCGCTCGAAGAAGCCAGCTTCAGTGTCTGCATTTCAGTCGGTGGGAGAGATGAAGAAGGTCAGCATCCACTCGACGGACACCACTGCCGCCCCGACGAACATCTCCACCACCCTCGATCCTAAATAGGAAGCCGAGCTCACCCAATTCCTCCGTGTGAACTGGGACATCTTCGCATGGAAACCCTCCGACATGCCATGTGTACCCAGGGAGTTGGCTGAGCACCGACTGCACGTGGATTCCACGGCTCGGCCTGTCCGAGAGCGCCTGCGCCGGTCCGCCGCGCACAAGAGGAAGGAAATCGGGGAAGAGGTGGCCAAGCTGCTGGCAGCCAACTTCATTCGTGAGGTTCACCACTCCGAGTGGCTCGCCAATGTTGTCATGGTGCCCAAGAAGGACAAGTCACTCCGAATGTGCATCGACTTCAAGCATCTCAATAAGGTCTGCCCGAAAGACCATTTCCGCTCCCCCGTATAGATCAAATTGTCGATCCGACTGCGGGTTGCGAGCGTCTGTCATTTCTCGATGCCTACTCGGGCTATCATCAGATCCGTCTGTATGGTCCCGATAAGTTAAAGACAGCCTTCATCACCCCATTCGGGATCTTCTGCTACATCACTATGCCGTCCGGTCTGATGAATGCAGGAGCTACCTTTATGCGCATGATCCAAAAATGTCTCCTCGATCAGATCGGTCAGAATGTGGAGGCGTATATGGATGATATCGTAGTCAAGTCACGCAAAGGTTCCGACCTGCTGACTGACTTGGCAGAAACATTCGCCAACCTTCGTAGGTACGATATCAAGCTCAACCCCGCCAAATGTTCATTCGGTGTTCCCAACGGAAAGTTACTCGGTTTCTTCGTTTCCGAACGAGGGATCGATGTCAACCCCGAAAAGATCGGGACCATCGTCCGAATGGAGAGGCCGGTCAGACTACACGATGTTCAACGGCTCACAGGTTGCCTAGCGGCTTTGAGCAGGTTCATCAGTCAACTCGGTGAAAAAGCACTTCCTCTATACCGACTCATGAAGAAATCAGACACTTTCGAGTGGACAGATGAAGCCCAAGTCGCATTCGACGACCTCAAAGTCCTACTTTCCACCTAGCCGGTTCTTACTGCTTCGCTCAGTAAACAACCCCTTCTTCTGTATATCGCGGCTACAAATCAAGTCGTCAGTACTGTTCTTACAGTCGAGCGAGAAGAAGAAGGCAAAGCATACAAAGTTCAGCGGCCAGTGTACTACATCTCCGAAGTCCTGACTCCTTCCAAGCAGAGGTATCCCCACTATCAAAAACTTATCTATGGGATTTACATGACTGCGAAGAAGGTGGCCCATTATTTCCAAGACCACTCGGTGTTTGTCATTTCTGATGCTCCATTGTCGGAAATTCTCCACAATCGGGATGCGTCAGGCCGAGTGGCGAAGTGGGTGATGGAGATGTTGTACTTCAATATCAAGTTCGAGGCCAAGAAAGCTATTAAGTCTCAAGCTTTGGCTGACTTCATAGCAGAATGGGTAGAACAACAGCAACCGACCCACATCAGCTCAGCCCATTGGACAATGTTCTTCGATGGGTCCAAGATGTTGAATGGCTTCGGCGTTGGCGTTGTGATCATATCACCAAAGGGCGACAAGCTCAAGTACGTGCTACAGATACACTTCGATTCCTCCAACAACGAGGCAGAGTATGAAGCTCTCCTCTGCGGGTTGCGTATGGCCATCTGAGTCGGCGTCCGTCGCCTGATGGTCTACGACGATTCGGATTTGGTGGTCAATCAAGTGATGAAAGAGTGGGACGTCAGAAACCCCACCATGACTACATACTGCAATGCAGTGAGGAAGCTTGAGAAGAAGTTTGAAGGTCTAGAACTTCACCATGTTCCAAGACTGAAGAACCAAGCAGCTGATGAGTTAGCAAAACTCGGATCCACTCGGAGACCAGTCCCGAGTGACGTCTGCCTCGAGCACCTCCATCTCCCCTCAGTCAAGGAAGATCCTTTCACAGAGGAGCCGGTACAACCAAAGAGTTCTACAGATCCGACTGAAGTCGATGTTCCTGCTGTGGTTGATCCGGTCATGGAGATTCTTGCCGTCATCCCCGATTGGACTGTGCCGATTGTTGCATATATTCCAAGGCAGGAATTACCAGAAGACGAAGTCTAGACCAGGCAGAGAATCCGCAGGTCGAAGTCATTCACTGTCATTGATGGCCAATTGTACAAAGAAAGTATCTCAGGCGTTGTTCAACGATGCATCTCCCCAGAGGAAGGGGCAGCTGATCCTGGAGAATATTCACTCGGGGACCTGCGGTCATCATGCTTCTTCAAGAGCAATCGTCGCCAAGGCATTCAGGGCCGGTTTCTTCTGGCTGCAGGCTAACGAGATGGCTAAAGATATGGTTGACCGATGTGAGGGTTGCCAGTTCTACTCCAACAAGTCTCGCAAGCCGACGTCTGCGTTGAAGACGATCCCTCTTGTGTGGCCATTTGCAGTGTGGGGATTAGATATAGTCGGCCCATTCAAGACAGGCCAAGGTGGATACACACATCTGTTGGTGGGAGTCGACAAGTTCACGAAATGGATCGAAGCGAAGCCCATCAAGAAGCTCGACGCCTCAACAGCCGTCAAGTTTGTCAGGGACATCATCTTCAGATTTGGTGTACCTCACAGCATAATCATGGACAATGGGACAAACTTTGACTCGGACAGATTCAAAGGTTTCTGTACAAGCCAAGGCATGCGAGTGGATTTTGCCTCCGTAGCGCATCCTCAGTCCAATGGACAAGCAGAGCGGGCAAACGGACTTATTTTGCAAGGTTTGAAGCCCCGACTCCTGCGAGAGATAGGACATGCCGCTAGCGCTTGGGTTACCGAGCTACCTTCAGTGCTTTGGGGACTTTGCACAACCCCGAATAGATCTACAGGGCGATCACCGTTCTTCCTCGTTTATGGAGCAGAAGCGGTTCTTCCGAGTGACTTGCTTCACAATGCGCCACGAGTCGAACTCTTCTCCAAAGCCGAAGCAGAACAAGCAAGGCAAGACAGAGTGGTTCTTCTGGAGGAGGAGCGCGAGATGGCACTAACTCGCTCGACCATTTATCAACAAAATCTGCGGCATTTTCACGCACGCCACGTTAGAAGTCGCACGTTCCAAGCAGGCGACCTGGTGCTCCGAGTGGATCAGCAAAGACCTCACAAGTTGGCTCCGGCCTGGGAAGGACCCTTCATTATCTCCAAGGTGCTCAAAAACGGAGCATACAGACTCTACAACATCGAGAGGGAGACAGACGAGCCGCATGCATGGAACGGAGATCTCCTTAAGCGCTTCTACACGTGACCGTCAACTGAAGCAATGTAAAGAACAAGTATTGGTGAAATAATACAAAGCAGATTGAGTTTTTTGCAGGTTCAACGTTCTTCCGCGGTCACAGACTCCGGTCTCAAAAAAAAAAAAAGCTTAGCTGCGATCCAGAATCGCCTAAGTATTAACCTTCTCCGAGTGTGCACTACACGTCACACTCAGGGGCTTAGCTGCGATCCAACATCGCCTAAGTATTCACTTTCTCCGAGTGTGCACTTCACGTGACACTCGGGGGCTTAGCTACGATCCAGCATCGCCTAAGTATTAACTTTCTCCGAGTGTGCACTTCACGTCACACTCGGGGGCTTAGCTTCGATCCAACATCGCCTAAGTATTAACCTTCTCCGAGTGTGCACTTCACGTCACACTCGGGGGCTTAGCTGCGATCCAGCATCGCCTACGTATTAAACTTCTCCGAGTGTGCACTACACGTCACGCTCGGGGGCTTAGCTGCGATCCAGCATCGCCAAGTATTAACTTTCTCCGAGTGTGCACTTCACGTCACACTCGGGGGCTTAGCTGCGATCCAGCATCGCCTAAGTATTAACTTTCTTCGAGTGTGCACTTCACGTCACACTCGGGGGCTTAGCTGCGATCCAGCTTCGCCTAAGTATTAACCTTCTCCGAGTGTGCACTACACGTCACACTCGGGGGCTTAGCTGCGATCCAGCATCGCCTAAGTATTAACTTTCTCCGAGTGTGCACTTCACGTCACACTCGGGGGCTTAGCTGCGATCCAGCATCGCCTAAGTATTAACTTTCTCCGAGTGTGCACTACACGTCACACTCGGGGGCTTAGCTACGATCCAGCATCACCTAAGTATTAACTTTCTCCGAGTGTGCACTTCACGTCACACTCGGGGGCTTAGCTGCGATCCAGCATCGCCTAAGTATTAACCTTCTCCGAGTGTGCACTACACGTCACGCTCGGCGGCTTAGCGGCGATCCAGCATCGCCTAAGTATTAATTTTCTCTGAGTGTGCACTTAACGTCACACTCGGGGACTTAAGCTGCGATCCAGCATCGCCTAAGTATTAACCTTCTCCGAGTGTCCTCTTAACGTCACACTCGGGGACTTAGGGAATTCCACGGACCCTCAATGAGGCTCACGCAGATGTCAAAACAACTGACATGTTCCAAATGTTTGCCTTTGGTTTCACCAAGAAACGCCAAACAAAAACTCGAATCAACATTGCAACAGAAGAGCAAAAATTCGATTCAAAGCTCTAGCAAAGATAGTTCACTCGGTGCGGATCAAGCTTACCCGCACCGATCTTAGAATGTGACGGTCAACAGCAGTGGCCAAAGTACCTTACAGATTAACACTCAGCATACCAAGGATAAAGTTTCTTATGCGTCAGCTGGGTCGGCGCCAGGACTGGAGGGCTTCACGAAGGTGTCCAAGTTGATTCCGTCGGCGATGCGGGTAGCACTCTCAAGGAACGTCTCCATGAAGTCTTCGAATCGAAGTTTCTTCGTGTTGGCGACCTTCAGTGTCTTCACCTTCTCCTCACGCACCTCCTTGTAATGGACTCGGACCAAGGACAGAGAAACATCTGCACCGCAACGAGCTGCAGATTTCTTCCACGACTGCACTCGGTTGGGAATCTCCTCCAGTCGGGTCATCAGGTTCTCCATCTCCTGCCGCGACTCATCTTCTGGCCAAAGCTCCTTGTCGATTCGGCCGACGACTTCTCTCAGTCGACCGATGAAAGGACCAACTTTGCACACGCGGATGTGCGCCCGGAGCAGATCCCGATTGGCGTCGTTGCCGAGTGGAACGTTCTCGAGAATCGACCGCTGCACGTCAGCTGCTTCAGCTTCGGCGTCAAAGCAAAAATCTGCGACAATAGGACAAACAGACAATAAGTGCCGAGTGTGACGCGCATAACACAACCACTCGGAAAAAGCAGGACTTACCAGCCAAACGCGTCATCATCTGCCAAGCCCAGTCGCTGACATATTTCTCCTGTGCCCTGCATCGTTTGTTGAGCACGTCCATCTGACCCATCAGAGCAGTCCTCTGTTTACCCATCTTCTCCACTTCCTCAGTCAACACCTTGTTCGCTTCCCAAGCCTGCTCCAATGACTTCTCTCATCCCTCAAGAGCATCCTTCATACCAGTCATTGCGAGCATGGCCGCATCAAGCTCACCAGCGAGTTGATCCCTCTCCGCCTTGAGAGTCTCATAAGCTGATCCCATTTCACAGGTTTTCTGCAACCAAACACCAAGAAACAATCAGAAAATTCAACAATAAAAGTCTAAGTTCTTCAGACCCCTGCCGACGCAAGCAGTCGACAGCGGTCTCGGGGACTACACCTAGTGGGTTCACTGAGAGTGACCCCACTGGCATGCAGCTCAAGAAAGCCTGCCCTATTGAGATGCATGTTATCACCTACGCCTACGAGGCACATACTACCCGACCTGAGTACAACTTACTCTCGGAGACTCTTACAGTAAGTGCCACAACTGCTAGCAGTCGGTCATATTATTTACAGACACGACCAAAGCAAAGACAATATGTGTAAAGACAACTGTCGGTGCAAGCACTCGCCAGACGTCTCGGGAACTACACCCACTGGGTTCACTCAGAGTGAACCCATTGCAAACAACAGCTGCTATCCAAAAACACCCAGTGGGTTGCTAGAGACAAGTAAATACTTACTAGGCCACTTACACGGATATCATCCCGCAGCTCCAAGCTCCACTGGTACAAGGCCGCAAAAGAGTCGTAGACCCTCTTGGCTTCTCCAGCCATCAGCTCAGCCAGCACCATAGCCCCCTTGGCCACTCCCACCTGCTCCTCCGGAAGACGCTGGAGGCTGAATTCAGCATTCGACGAGCCTGGAATCGTCGGAGGTTCCTGAGGCATCCCAAGGCCCGCCCCAGTCGGTTCCTCATCCACCAGCACTGGTTCAGTCTGTGGCAGCGCCTCAGTCGGCAACACGTCGGCGGCGAGAGCGGCAGCAGGAGGAGCAGCTTCAAGAACAGGCTCCACAGCTGGGTCGGCTCTCCCCTGGTCGCCCTCGTCTAGGCAAATCGCCCCTGACAGGCCGAATGACACGAGGTCTCAGAAAAATAAAGAGGCAGAACCAATGATAGAATAAAACACTTGGAGTCACTACAACGCACCTGGCTGGGACGAGACGACGTTGTCCGTGTCCATGGGGTCATCTTCTTGGCGCGCCGGAGAGGTGGCAGAAGTAGCAACTCTGTCGAGTGAAATCCATTCGACCAGTGAACAAGAATTCACTCGGATATCAGAAGAAATTAGAAGATCGATACACTTACATGGAGGTGACGGGGACAACAACCCTCATCCGCGGCAGAGCCTTCCGAGGTTTGGGCCCACTCGGTTTGGCCGCCTTGGAAGATTGACCCGCAGGTTCAGCGGCAGCATCCCTGGCCCTTTTGGTGCTCCGAGCACTCGGGACCACCGGGGCAGTAGGCGGAGCACTCGAAGATGTTAGAGGGGCCGAGGGAACGGCAGGCTCGTGTCGGCGCTTGGTCCGATGCTCTGTTTGCGGAGGCGGAGAATCCTGCGCCTCGTCTTCCTCCTCTTCCTCGCTAGACTCTTCCTCCGACTCCCCGCTGTCGGAGACATATTCAACGCTCTCCATGATGCCCTCCTGGCTGCCTTCCTCTTCCTCGGTCGGGTCCCCGTTCGAGACGGGAGAAAACTAGTTGGTCCACTCCTGCATAAAATTCAGTCGGCGACATCAGACATCACACAGAGATTCAAGCAAACGATAAGATTAAGACAGTTAGGAGCACTCGACAAGTGCCAGTCACCTGATTCGGAGGAGGATTATCCGCGCAGAAGGGCTTCACTCGCCGAGATCCTTTGGGATTCTCGCTGGGGCCTGTGATCTGGAGCACCCACGAGGTCACCCTCTCCTCAGTCACTCCCACAACGTTGGTCCGAGTGGAATCCTCAGGCCCCGTATAATGCCACATGGCATGGTCGCGAGCCTGCAGGGGTTGGATACGCCGACCGAGGAAGACCTCCAGCAAGTGTATGCAGTGACCCCCGTCCTGACGACATCTACGAGCGCCCCGACCAGAGGCTGGATGTCGTTCTTCTCCGCCCTCGTGAGCGCGAGTTGCTTAGGTGGGGCGGGCCGATCTAGGCTAAAGGGAGGCAGCCCTGTCGAAGCATTCGGACAGGCGATATCCTGGCGGTAGAACCACGTCGACTGCCAGTTCCTGACCGACTCACTTAGCTGGAGGGCAGGATAACTCCTCCGACTCTTTTTCTGAAAACCTAGACCCCCGCAGAACTGGAGAAGATGTGTCTTCTCATCTGACTGGCTAAGTCGTTTGATGGTCTGGGATCTAGCGGAAAAGATGTGTTTGAACAAACCCCAATGGGTAGGGCAGCCGATGAAACACTCGCACAAAACTATAAAGGCAGAAAGGTAGGCGATAGCATTCGGAGGAAAATGGGGAAGTTGGGCCCCGAAGTGGTTCATGATGCCCCTAAAGAAAGGATGCGGGGGCAAAGAAAAACCTCGATAGACGTGGCTGAGAAGCAAGACGCGCTCCCCCTCCCGGGGCGCCGGCTCGACCTCGTTCTCCGCCGGCAGCCTCCAGGACTTATGCACGATCATTCCGTGCTCCACCAGCTGCAGCAGATCGCCCTCCGTCACCGTGGAGGGGAGGAAGTCACCCTGAATCCAACCCACCGGCAGCGGCCGCTGCCGCCGTTGAGCAGGCCTGCCGCCTTGCCATTCTTCGTCCTCGCCTCCATCTTGCTGGTCTGACCCTTGGTCATGGAGGCGACGGCGAACCCTCGGGAGGAAGGAGAAGGAAGGAGTGTAGGAGCACTGGAGGCAGCGAGGAAGACCGAGCAGGCGAGAGCGAAAGATTCGGCGAGCGTAACGAAGAAGCCTCGCCGCCGAGATTTAAATAGGGTTCCGACTGGGTCACTGGCGGGTGGCCCCGAAACCTTATCCGCCCGAGCGGCCGCGGCGATATCAGTGGAGGAGTTGAAGGCGCGAGAATCGAGGCATCAGGAGCTACTCAAGCGCACCGGCGTCATCCCCGCTGGACGCGCGGAAACCAAAATTTGAAGATCCCGGAAAATCCGCCGCTGTCAGTTGACCGATCACGTCAAAAGATGCCGCAGAAGCACTCGGCTTCCGACAGTCTGTTTCGCGAGTACTTCCACTCGGATCGTTGGGCAGAAAAGATAAAATGGATCGAGGCAGGCAACGCCCAAGCCAAATCTGTTCCAGTCGGATCCAAACTTCAAGCACCGCTTCGTCGTTTCAACCCCAATCCATTCGGGGACTAATGATTGGGTCATAGTCCTAGGGTAGGGTCATAGGCCTGCCATGTAGGTCCTACCCAAGGACTACCCCTCACAAAGGTCAAGGCCCTTAGTCAGTCCCGACTGAATTAAGGAGTCCCCATTATCCAGTCGGTAATAGGTCCTCAATCATCGAGTCGGAGACTAGCATTCGGAGGATACCAAGCTAACCGACCGGCTACACTTGGTACATCGTAACCTCTCTGGAGGGAAACGGCCGTACGTTTCCTGGTGCATTTATTAGCATTTAGAGCGTACGTTACCTGTAACGTACGCATTCAATCCCCACTACTCCACCCCTGTACCGGAACCGTTGTGGAGGGCAGCGCACTCTATATAAGCCACTCTCCCCCACTGGTAAAGGGGTTAGCAAATCATTGTATTCCATATTCCACTCGACAACAAGCACCGAGAGAACTGAGACGTAGGGTTGTTACCTCCACCGCAGAGGGGCCTGAACTCATACAACCTTGCCGTAGCTAGGACTCTGCCCATCTCATTCGTACCCTACACATCTACTGTCAGGCTTATACCCACGACAGTACCCCTCGATTTGGTATCAAGGGCAAGTTGGCTCCTCGTTACATTGGTCCTTTTCGCATTCTTGCCAAATGAGGAGAAGTTGCCTACCAATTGGAACTTCCTCTGCATCTTTCCAAGGTTCAAGATGTTTTCCACGTCTCGCAACTCAGGCGTTGCTTTTCGGATCATATCGGTGAAGTGGACCACGAAACGCTTGATCTCCAAGATAACCTTTCGTACCGAGAATACCCTGTGCGTATTCTTGATCAAGCTGAGCATACCACTCGACGTCGAAACCTCAAGTTTCTTCAAGTTCAATGGTCAAATCATTCTGAAAATGAGGCAACATGGGAAAGAGAGGATTGTCTCCGACTTGAGTATCCCGCGCTATTCCCGACGACTTCCAAATCTCTGGACGACATTCTTTTGAGTGGGGGTGAGTTGTCACATCCCTGGATCCCTAACTAGGGTTTAGTATTTTTGCTCATGTCTTCTTCTATTGCATTCCAGAAGTTGAAAAAAAATCAAAGGAAGTGGTGAAACTCAAACCAAAAACCCTAGCCACTTCTTATTCAAAGGAAATTCAAATCTTGCCAAAATCAATGAACCCAAAATGGCCTTCTTAAAAGTTCAATATTTCTGATAAATATTGAAAACAAATTATCAGGGGAGAAAACTATTTTCCAAACACCCTTGGCATTTTAATTAAAATTAGAAAGCCCCTGAATTCAACCTTATATTTGAATTCAAAAATATTCAAGTTTTCAAAAATGTTGCAAACTTTAGGAGTAGTTGGGAATATTCCAACTAACACTCAGGGCTATTCAAACTAATTTTTCAATTGCTTTTTGAAGCCAAAATAAATAGCTAATAATATCAGCAAATAAAATGGAAAACAGAAACAGAAGAAAAAGGAAAAAAACTATCCTACGCTTACCTGCAAGGCCCAGCCCACCAGGGGTAGGGTCGTCTTCGTCCTCTGCCTTCTGGCAGAGGAGAGATCGACCACGGCGACCCCCTCCACCTCGTGCTTCGCCGTGGCGCTCCCTGGTGCCCCGTGGATAGCGCGACGTCGGGAATGACTTCCCCGAACGCGTCCTTATCCTCCCCCGCTCTCTGTTCTTCCCCCTCCTCTCGGTTTTCTTCTCTCGTCTCCCTGCCACCATTAGCAGGAGATTGAGCTCGAGGAGCCCGAGCTCTCTGGCCACAGAGAAGCCTCTCCGAGTGCTCCATCTTCTCCGCCTCATCGAGCGCGACGCGCACGCCAAAGGAATCGACCTCCCCGAGCTCTGCAACGCCCCATTGCCATTGTCTTCAACCTCCGGCCGCCGGCAAATCGACGTTGGATCGCCGGCTACAACACCTCCCGGAGCCGTCTGAGCCTTCCATCGTCTCCACCGTGAGCTCATGAGCATTTCCCCCCTGTTTCCCCTCGTTCTCCTGCACTCTAGCCACGGGACCGACGAGCCTGAGCTCCGGCCACCCTCAGCCCTTCCTGATGCCCGTAATGGATGAGGCCGAGCCTGGGGATCATCCCAGTGCTCTCGGCACTCGATTCCGAGCACCACAACAAGCTGTGGTGCATCTCCGGCGAAGATCCGCCGCGGATCTGGTCGCCGCCGGTCAGTCTCCGGCAGGGGATGACGTGGCCAGCCTAATCCCTGTTGTTTAGCACTAATTAGTCACTAACAGTAGGCCCTAGCAGTGGGTCAAACCCACTTAGGGGCTGGTCAGCGCGGGATTATCTCCTGTGTTGCTGACCAGTGGCCCCCACCTGTCAGGTTTGACCTGACCAGGTCGGTTGACCTGCTGACGCAGTGCTCACGTAGTTATGACAAAATAAAGAGATTTTCTGTTTTAAAAGAATTCCAGAAAATGCCCAAAACTTCTAAAAATCATAGAAAATAATCTGTAACTCCAATTAAAATAATTTATATATGAAAAATGATCAGAAAAAATCCAAGGAATCTGATTTTGATATTTTCAAACATGTTTGAAAATGTTAACATCACCAAACAGATAAAATGATGAATATGATAACCTTATTAAATAATTTGGAGCTGGAATTTCAAATCCATTTGAATTCCACTTCAAATATTATGACCGAACCATGATCAAGCACAACCAGCAGCCCAACATACCATCATCATGCATGGTAAAACAAGATTACCTAAGCATCAGGTCGAATCAATTAAAAGGGTATTAGAAAAATACCTTGTTTGAAGTGATATTTGAATCGTGATTCAAATCAACTTCAACTTAAGAAAAGGTAGCTACATTAGCCTACCACCGTTCATTTTCATGCCATGCTCATCCATCATCTTGTTGCATATGATTGTTATTGATTGATATTGTTTTTACCGGTAGGCCTCGCTCCTCCGGATTCCACCGAATATCCGACTGACGGATATTGTCCCTCTACTGAGCAACAAGGCAAGCAACCATTTTGATCATCCCGATAAATCCCATGTTCTCGCTCCTGCTCTTATTTCTTGCATTAGGGTAAATGCTTTCAATGCTTTCACCACGTAGTTGAACCCACTTCCTTTGCATGACCTGTCCTTGTCACAGTAAATAGCTGAACCTTGCAACCTAGCATACCTGGTAGATGCTTGAGCCATGATGTGCCTTATCCTGCTATGCATGCTATGGTTAGAGTTGTGTATGGTCTGTCATCTGGGTGATGAACAGGATCGTGAGAATGTGTTCAGTTGGTAAAGGTCGTGTGTTGAACCTGTTTTGGTAAAGGTACCGGTGAAAGGCTATGTAGGAGTACATGGCGGGTTGTTTCATTGGAACCGTCCTTAGGAACTGAGTTCCGTGTATGTAATCCAAGACTAGATACTACCACACGTTGGGATACTTAATTGACCCTCTCGACTTATTAATCGCTTAGTACTCGGTCCAGGAGTTGCAAGTAGTTTCTAGTGTTTATAGTCATGCTGAAGGCCGTGCGTAGCGCTGACCTTAGAGGTGGGCTATGATGTGGTAGGCAGTGGCACGGTGTACTAAGTGGGACCCAGATGGTGGGCTTGGGAACCCTGCGCATATCGTTTGGGGCCGTGGCGGAAACCTCGGCCGGACTTCCGTGCGGGTTACCCTCAGATAGGCGATAGACCTGGACTAATTATTAACGTGGTTAATGGTCGTGGCCGACTCCCTTGCTGGGCTTCCGCTGGAAGGTTGCCGAGGTGCGTGACGTGCACATGGCGATAAGTGGCGAGAGCGTGTGTGAAGAAGCACATCCCTGCAGGGTTATGATCTATTCGAATAGTCGCGTCCGCGGATATGGACTACTTGGAAACATATGTTGTTCATAGATAACTATAATGGACACTCATAAAATTGTGAAGATAAGCATGAGTGTCGTGGAAGACATTTCCATATGGAGACGGAATGATTCCACGATGGAGTAATGTTGTGGTGTTAGTCGAGTCGTGTGCGAGAAATCAAAGTTGTCAAAACTATTTAAAATGCAAGTTGTCTAGCCATGAGTCAAATGCTGGCTTTCCGCATGAAACCCCACAATTCCTTATTGATACATTGCATGAGTAGATAGATTATCCTAAAGTCTTGCGGAGTACTTTTGTACTCATGTTTGCTTAAAAAATTGTTGCAGAGGTTGTTAATGACCCTAATGGAGGGTTCTACCTAGACATCGACGACGACGAGTAGCTGGTATCCCAGCTACGATCTGGCCCTAGGATGGGTTTGTAGATAGTCAGGCCATGTGCCTTTATCTTTCCCTCTGTCTGTACTCAGACAGTTTTAAATCTTCCGCTGGCTTGTAAGAATTGTGTATATGACTTGTGATGATGGGTCGTGAGACCCCTACCTTGTAATATTATGTGTGTGGCTCTTCCGAGGCTTCTAAATAAGATTGTATGTTTATGGTTATGTTCTGATGCCATCGATGTATCTATACATATCGGTATGCCATGCGTACTGTGTTGTACTTGATATGTATGGGTTTCAAATACCTAGCCGTAGACTTTAGTAGCACTCCTTACAGGGAAATGCCCCTTTGTGATTCCAACGAGCCATGGTAGTTCGCTACTGCTGTGGACACATTGGTTGACCGGCATGTGTCCTTCTTAGCTGCTGTGTCTGTCCCCTTGGGGAAATGTCACGCGATGTAATGGAGTCCTTGTATCTTGCTACGACTCGTCTACATTCGCTGGTGATCGACACCTGCTTTGCTGTGTCATGTATGCCTGACCCTGTGCGGAACTGCCGCTTTGGTTTATGACTAGAGATGTCGATCCGGGTTCTTTGTCATTGGATTGCTAGCGACACCAATTGCATACATGAGTCAAAAGGCGCAAACGGTCCTGGCTAAGGTAAGCAAAGTTGTTAGAATCGTGACTCAAGTCTTAGAATCTTACGATCCAAACTAGCCCCTCCGATTCTACGATCTCGCTCATAGAATCTAAGTTTCTACGATCGTGATAGTTAAGATTCTATGATTCACGATCCTAGCAACGGAGCTCCAATCCGATTCAGAATCGCGATTCTAACAACTTTGAAGGTAAGGCTACAGCCGTGTGGATAACCGTGCGTGAGACCGCAAAGAGATGCGATGTGTTACTGGCTGGATTCCTATGGCTTAGGATCGGGGTCGCGACAGGTTTCCACTTTTTTTATTTATTTCTTTCTGTTTTGCAATTCCAGCATTTGTTTTATTTATTTTGGCTCTAAACTATTTTCTGAAATATGGAATATATTTGTGGGGGTTTAGATGGAATATTTCCAAACTCCACAAAATGATTCAACATTTTATAATAACTTGAATAGTTATAGATATATATTGGCTATTTTCAGTGATTTTCATGAATTGTTTTAAATGCCAAAACTATCTGGAAAATGTTAACCACCCCTTAAATATTGTTTTCCAATATTTATCAAAAGGGATGGGCTTTTATGAAGGCCATTTGGGGTTCATTGAAAAATCACATCATATGGATTGGTTTGGTTAGGGTGAGGTGCTAGGGTTTATTCAATCCGCATTTCATTTTTAATGCAAAATAAAACATGATGCACAATCTTGCCAAACACAATGTAGTAATTCTAGGGATGTGACAACTCACCCCCACTCAAAATAATCTCGTCCCGAGATTTGGAAGTCGTCGGGAAGAGCCTGGGGTACTCAAGTCGGAGACGGTTCTCCCTTTCCAAGTTGCTTCTTTTGCAAAATGATTTGACCATTGAACTTCTAGAAACTTGAGGTTTCGATGTCGAGTGGTACGCTCAGCTTGATCAAGAATATGAACATGCTATTGTCGGTATGAAAGGTTATCCTGGAGATCAAGCGTTTCGTGGTCCACTTCGCGGCTAGGATCCGAGAAGCAACACCTGAGTTGCGAGACGTGGAAAAAATCATGAACCTTGGAAAGATGTGGGGGAAGATCCAATTGGTAGGCAACTTCTCCTCGCTTGGAAAGAATGTGAAAAGGACCAATGTTATGAGGATCCAATTTGCCTTTGATACCGAATCGATGGGTACCCTTCAGAGGTGTAACCCGAAGGTAAGCCTTCTCGTCAACTTCAAAGGTCACAACCTTATGATGACGATCATATTGGCTCTTTTTACGAGATTGGGCTATTTTCAACTTTTCACGAATAATGCGAACTTGATCTTGTGCCTCCTGGATCATATCCAGACCAAAGAGTTTCCTCTCCCCGGTTTTTGACCAGTTAAGAGGTGTTCGACTTCTTCGTCCATAGAGAACTTCAAAAGGGGCTTTGCCCTAGCTTGATTGATAACTATTGTTATAAGAAAATTCGGCGAATGGAAGACACTTCTCCCAATTCATGCCGAACAATATAACACAAGCTCGAAGCATATCTTCTAGGATTTGATTGACTCGTTCTACTTGACCACTTGATTGAGGATGGAAAGCAGTGCTAAAGGAGAGGTGGGTCCCCATGGAATTTTGAAAACTTTCCCCGAAACGATAAGTAAAGATGCTCCCACGATCTTAGTTAATTTCCAAAGGAACACCATGAAGAGATACTATTCGAGAAATATATAACTCTGCTAGTTGGATAGCTGTTATACTCTTACAAACTGGAAGAAAATGAGCTACTTTGGAAAGACGGTCAATGACCACAAAGATAGCATTATTCCCTTTCTTGAATCTGGGAACTCCGGTGATGAAATCCATACTGACTTTATCCCATTTCCACTAAGGAATAGCTAAAGGTTGCAGGGTGCCAGCAGGCCTTTGATGTTCTGCTTTAATTCGACGAGAAACATCGCAGTTAGCAACGAACTGAGCAATTTCTCTCTTCATCCTAGTCCACCAGAACCTCTATCGTAGGTCGTGATACATCTTGGTACTACCGAGATGAATCGTGATAGGAGAATCATGAGCCTCCTTAAGAATCAACTGTCGCGGGTGTTTGCTCTTAGGAACCACCACACGGTTCCGAAAGAACACAACTCCTTGCTCATCCATAGAGAAATCGTTAGCATTTCCTCTAGCAATATTCTCCTTGATCCGGGATGTAACCTTGTCATATTTCTGCGCAGCTATTAGTTGATCCCTATGTGTAGGTTTCGCCACCAAGTTGGAAAGAGATCCTCGAGGAACAATGTGGAGGTTCAACTTCCAAAATTCCTCATAGAGACGTGGTTAACTTTTTTGTAACATCGGATTGTTACAATAAGACTTACGATTAGTGCATCAGCCATGACATTGGCCTTCCCCGGGGTGTAAGTTATCCCTAAGTCGTAATCCGTGATCAACTCGACCCACCATATTTGCCTGAGATTCAAATCGGGCTGGTGTTAGTGTAAATTTCGCAACGATTACTGAGAAGGTAATGTCGCCAGGTTTTTTGTGCATGGACTACAACTGCAAGCTCAAGATCATGTGTGGGATAGTTATCCTCATGTGGACGCAACTTTGGAGATGCGTATGTCATCACATGACGATCCTGCATGAGAATGCAACCTAATCCTTGTCGCGAGGAATTACAATAGATAAAAAAAGTCCTTGGAGAAATCTGGTGGTACCAGCACAGGTGCGGAAGTGAGGCGTCTTTTCAGTTCCTGAAAACTATGCTCACACTGTGGTGTCCACTCGAACTTTTTATCTTTCTCGAGGAGTTCAGTTAGAGGCTTTGCAACCTAGGAGAAGTTCTCGATAAAGCGGCGACAATTGCTCGCTAGACCAAGAAAACTCCTAACTTGCATAACCGATTCAGGTTGAGTCCAATCAAGGACGGCTTGAACTCTCTCAGGATTGACAGCAATAGCTTTACCAGAGATTATGTGGCCTGGATAGGTCACTTTTGGCAACCAAAATTCACATTTAGAGAACTTGGCATAAAGATGATGCTCTCGAAGTTTCATCAATACGAGCCTTAGATGCTCGGCATGTTCTTGTTCGTTCTTCGAGTAGATGAGAATATCATCGAGGTATACCACGACTAATTTATCCAATTACTCCATGAAGATCGAATTCATCACGCGAGAGAAAGTGGCTGGGGCATTGGTTAAACCGAAGAACATGATGGTGTACTCGTATTGGGCATAACGAGTGACAAAGGCCGTTTTTGGAATGTCCCCGTTCTTGATTTTGATTTCATGGTATCCCAACCTCAAATCCATATTGGAGAAGACTAAGGATCCAGCAAGCTGATCATATAGGTCGTTGATCCTGGGAAGCGGATACTTGATCTTTATGGTGAACAGATTAACTGGTCGATAATCTACAACCATCGAATCCGTTCCATCCTTCTTCTTGACGAAGAGGACATGAGAATCCCAAGGAGAAGAGCTAGGATGAATGAAACCTTTATTCAAGGCCTCATCTAGGTGTTTCTTAAGTTCAGTTAGCTCTAAGGGTGCCATCTTGTAGGGTCTTCTGGCTATTGGGACAGTTCCTGGAATAAGATGTATCACAAACTCCACATCCATGTCAGGTGGAATGCCTGGCAGTTCTTCTGGAAAAACATCCGGGAAGTAACGGATTACCATAATGTCTTCTAGCTCTGGAAGAGGACTAGCATTGAGGGAATAGAGTTGGCATTTGGGAACTCGAGTTGAGACATTAACTATCTCACCCGATGGATGTGTGAGCTGAACATTCCTAGAATGGGTATTCGTCTTGGCGTAATGAGCTAACATCCAGTCCACACCCAAGATGATATTGATATCTAAAGACCTAAGAGCTATCAATGATCATAGGAAGACTAGCGTGTCCACAAGAATTTCATTGTCATAACCTATCCTAGAAGTCTGCCATTTACTACGAGGAGTTTAAACCACTACTGGAATTGGCATATCACAAAAGGACATGTTATGCAACTGCGCATAACTTTCGAAATGAAGGAATGAGATGACCCAGTGTCAAAAAGGACACACGCTGGGTGACAATTGACAAGGAGCATACCCAGAATGACGTCGGGATCCTCTGCAGCTTCTTCTCCTGAAACATAGTTCACGCAGCCACGCGAAGGAGTTGGATTCACATAAAATGCTTTGCCCGGCTTGCCACGCCCAACAGACTTTCCAGATTGCTTGGCAGCGTGAATAGTGACCTGGTTCTCCACACTTGTAACAAATCACTTGATTGGCACGTGGTGCAGCATTGGTAGCTGGACCACCATAGGTCTTGGCTGGAGGATTGGTCTGATTTGCCTGAGGCACCGCATAGGATGGCCTCGGAGTATATCTTGGCGGCAGAGAACTATTCAGGACCCACACCCGGCGCTTCTGAAATGTTGAACCGGATTAGGAGCCAGGATCACGAGAGTGCTTCTTCGTTGCTTCATAGTCGGTATGACCAATCTCAGCATTGATCGCCTTGTTGACAATAGGTTGGAAACTCGTACATTCATGAAGGCGCATATCACGACGAAGTTAGGGGCTCTGTCCCTTGCGGAACATTGCTTGCTTCTTGGCGTCAGTTCACACCTCTTCAGTTGCATAGCGGGCGAGGTTTCCAAACTCACGACTCTATGCATCTACAGTCAGCTTCCCTTGAGTGAATGCACAGAACTCCTCTCTGTTGCGATCCATTAACCCTTCTGGACTGTGATGAAGACGGAAAGCTGCGTTGAAATCAGCCAAGGTGGCTGCTAGTCCAGCAGGACACATAGCTTCATAATTCTCCCACCATAGATTGGCGGGGCCTTCTAGAAAGTAAGCAGCAAATGCCACGTTATCAACCTCAGCAACGTTGGCTGAACGTATCTTGCTTGATATACTGCATAGCCAATCATCAGCATCGAGGGGATCGACGGAATGATGAAAGTTGGGTGGATTGAACTTCACAAAGTCATTGAGGGACACTGAGTCATTTCGCGGCGGACGAGCCCTATTCTGCTCAATACGCTGGAACAGACGGTTGGTTTCTCTCTTATTTCTTTCTACCTCTAACGTAACCTCCGCCAAAGATGGCGGTTCAGGCGGGTTCTCCTGAGCAGCTTGGCTACTTTCTCCGTGGTCATTGCCATGGGCACGGTTGATCCTGGTGATCACCATCCTAACAAGCAAACTCACAACTTAGACTAAATAGTAATCAATTCTAGCTAAGAATTAAGAAATGCACTGGACAATATGGAATGCGGAAATGAACATCCGAACAACATGGCAACAAGCGAACTGCTATACATAAACCATGGTTCATACACACCATAACATAGTTCAGTACAAACTCAAACCGAAGAGCAAACTACTGAAAAGATGATACTACTCATCAGAAGCTTTCCAAGCTTCCTATACATTATTTATCTATGCCTCTGAAACTCATCTCACAACATTGTCATATTCCACAAGGCACACAGGACTGTGGAAATATAACTATTACAGTACTACTGTTCCACTCACGAACTCAAGCATCCGCATAGAACATCTCATACAGGTTTCCTCCGTCACTTGGGAGCTGAACCTGCGGATCAGGAAACACCCTAGCTTGAGATCCCTGGAAACCATAAGGACACGAATGTGGCCTGGGTCCCCTGATTGGTGGCAACAAAGGTCCACGAAGAGGGGTGACACCTCCGATAGTAGGCCAATCAACATGAGCTGGCAAATGAGTCCTAACTGGGTTCAACATCTCCATGTCTCCATAGCCTGTCCGAACAACAGGTGCCAGCTGTGCCAAAGCAGTCCACAGGCAGGCACGGGTAGCATAAAGCTCCATGCGAAGAGCACGAGCATCTCGGTCTCTATTCTCTAACATCTGGGTGGTAACCTGCAGCAACGGATCCTCCAAAGAAGAATCAATGTAAACTCCCCTAAGATAACCTTCTTCTCCTGGCTGAGAAGGTGGAATATAACATAATTCTGAATTATGTAGTAGTGCATGTCTTTCTCTCATGATGGTCAACTTTGAATAGGCGGCATCCTGGATCGCCATGTCAACGGTAAGCCACAATCCATAAGACCAATGGATTGGCTCCTCAGCTCCAGTGTAATCTGGATATACCCTAACAATACACATATATTGGCTCTGGTTAAAATCCCGGTAATGCTCCTCCATTGTATACTCGGGGTACCAACGGTAACCGGCTACTGACATCATCCTGACCAACATGGCCGTGTGGCCTGGTACATCGATGCACCCAGTCAAACGGACCACCCGACGAGAAGGACGAGGAGAATAATGCAAGGCATTAGAGCTCTGGGGATGAAATTGGCAGCATAACAACTGTAAATGCTCAAAAACAATTTTGAGACATCATGCAAAAGATTGGATAACATAACCACTCAACTGTCAAGTACAAATTCCATGGTCAACAAAAAAATTATAAGCCTACGAAATAGTATCTCGCGAACCTATGAGATAGATAAGAAACCTAGTTCTTAAACCGCGTAGATAAGAATGACTTGAGAAGAGAAGCAAGAGCCTTACATTCCCTTCCACAAACAATTCCCTTATATATAACTAAAGCAGTTCTAAAGTCGACTTCGACCAGTTTGGCTTGGTAATCCTACAGTCAGTCAGGCTCTGATACCAACGCTGTCGGGACCCCGATCCTAAGTCACATGAATCCATCCTGTAACACATCGCATTACTTTCTGGTCTCACGCACGGTTAACCTTAGCCTGGACCGTTTGCGTCTTTTGACTCACATATGAAATTGTGTCGCTAGCATTCCAATGTCAAAGAACCCGGGTCGACAATAACTAGTCATAAACACAAGTAGCATAACTGTACAGAGACAGGCATACGTAACCTAGCAAAGCAGGTGTCGATCATCAGCGTGTGTAGACGAGTCATAGCAAGCTACAAGGACTCCATTACACCGCGTGGCATTTCCCCATAGGGACAGACACAACAGCTAAGAAGGATACATGCCGGTCAACCAATGTGTCCGGAGCAGTAGCGAGCTACCAGGGCTCAATGGAAAAACAGAGGAGCATTTCACTGTAAAGAGAGCTACTAAAGGCACACGACTAGGTGTCGAACGCCATACGTATCACATCACATCACACGTACGCATGACATACTCAATATGCATAGATACAACAATGGCATCACAACATAACCATACAACATCACAACATTTATTTAGAAGACTCGGAAGAGCCTTGCATAATATGTTCATACACGTAGGGGTCACACGACCTAACACTCAAGTCATACAAACAAAGTCATAAAAGCCATGCGGAAGCATTAAAGCTGTCCGAATACATACATATGAAAGGAAAAGGCATAAATCCTGACTATCTACATATCCCTTCTGAAAGGGGCCAGGTCGTAGTTGGGACACCAGCTACTCGTCATCATCGATGTCTAGGTAGAACCCACCTGATGGCTCGTAGGTGTCTTCTACAACATGTATTAAGCCAACATGAGTACGAAGGTACTCAGCAAGACTTTAAATCACATCTATCTACTCATGCATAAGTATCAACAAAGGGGGTTGTGGGGTTTCATGCAGCAAGCCAGCTTTGACTCTTGGCTAGCCTATACTACAACTTTAATTATTTTTGAACAAACTTTGATAAGTCGTACACGAGTCCACTACCACCGCAATAATACACCATCATGGATTCTTTCCCGCTCCCTACGGAAATACCATACATGATACTCACACTTATCTTGATACTTTGATGAGTAGCCACTAAAGTCATCTATGAACAACATATGTCTCCAAGTAGTCCATATCCGCGGACGCGACTATTCGAATAGATCATAAACCTGAAGGGGTGTACTTCTTCACACACGCTCTCGCCACTTATCGCCATATACACTTTACGCACCTCGGCAACCTTCAAGCGGAATCCCAGCGAGGGAGTCGGCCACGACCGTTAACCATGCTAATACCTAGTCCAGGATTATTGCCTATTTGAGACTGAACCCGCACGGAAGTCTGGCCGAAGTTTCCGCTACGACCTCAGACGATGTGCACAGGGTTACCAACTCCACCATCCGGGTGCCGCTTGTTACACCATACCACTGCCTACCGCGTCATAGCCCACCTCTAAGGTCAGCACTATGCACGACCTCCAGCATATGCTATAAGCACCAGAAACTACTTGCAACTCCTGGACCGAGTACTAGGCGATTAATAAGCCGAGAGGGTCAATTAAGTATCCCAACGTGTGGTAGTAGCTAGTCTTGGATTACACACACGGAACTCAGTTCCTAAGAGCGGTTCCAATGAGACAACCCACCATGTACTCCTACATAGCCTCCCATCGGCACCTTTACTAAATCAGGTTCAACACTTATCTTTTAGTCATCAGAACACATTCATTCAATATTGTTCATCACCCAGATGAAACAGACCTGACACAACTCTAAGCATAGCAAGATAAAGCACATCATGGCTCAAGCAACTACCAAGTATGCTAGGTTGCAAGGTTTAGCTATTTACTGTGACAATGACAGGTCTTGCAAAGGAAAGGGTTCAGCTACCGAAGTGAAAGCATTTGAAACATTTTGTCCTAATGCAATAAGTGAGAGCAGGAGCGAGAACATGGGATTTATCGAGATGATCAAAAATGGTGCTTGCCTTGTGGACCAGCGGAAGGATACACTCCTTCAGTCGCATACTCCTGAGTATCCTACGGAGCGAAGCCTACCGAAACAAACAATCACAATCAATACACAACAAGTGTAGCAATATGATGCATTATCATGGCATGATAATAATATGGTGGATGAGCTGCATCTATAATGGTTTGCTTTGAAGCTCGTTTGAAACATAGTTTCATATGCCACTTCAAATAGTTATTTCCATATACTCCTTTTAGTTGATTTATCATAGCTTGTTCTATCATGCATGAAAATAGCACCATTGGATTCTTTGGATGTTTCTGATCAATTTTCATATATAAATTATTTTAATTTGAGTTACAGATTATTTTCTATGAATCTTTGTAGTTTTGAACTAAATATGGAATTGTTTTAAAACCAGAATTGTAATTACTGCATCATCAGGACATCAGTAGGTCAAAGCGGTCGTTGCTCGTCAAACCTGACTAGTGGGACCCACCTGTCAGTGTCTCTGGTTAAAAATCAATTAAGATTTAAGTTAATTAGTTAATTAGCAGACCTGGACCCACATGTTAGTGTCTTTTTAGAATTTAAATAATTAATTATTTTATTTAACATAACTAATTATTCAGGGGCTGGTCCCACTTGTAATGGACTAAGGGGGTTTGAACCCACCGGCGGCGAGCCTCCGATGGCTCCAGAGACGACGGAGGGCGTCGGAATCCCTTCTGCGACGACCAAATGGATGGCAGAGTGGCTTATTCGAACGGCCAGTCGCCCGCGAGCACAATGGAGCAAGCCCCAGGGATTGGGGTGGTCGGAATTGACGCCGACGACGAGCTCGATGGCTGCCGGAGCTCGGGCCTCGTCATGATCATCGATCCAGGGCTCAAAACGCACGAGGCTTAGCTCCTAGAGCATCTACACGTCGAGACGTTGCTGCTGGTGGCCTCAGAAGGACTAACCGATCACCGGAGCCTCACCGGCGATGTGCTCCCGCGGCGGATCTCGTCGGGCTCCGGTGCAATCGAGGGCTACGGCTCGGAATAAAGGGGGGAAAGGGCAGGGATGGATCCTAGAGCTCACGTGGGGTGCATGGGCATCGAAAGCGAGCTCGGAGATGGCTTGGAGACGGAGAATGACGGCGGCGATCGTCGGCGACCCGAGGAGGAAGACGATGGCGTGATGGCGATTCGAGAGCTCTTGGTGGCTTCTCTTCACTCGTACAGCAGGATGACGGAGAAGCGAGGATGGATGGCTGGAGCGGCCTAGCAACGGTGAGCTCAAGCTCCGGCCATGGAAGCAGAGAGAGGAAGAGGAGAGAGGCGGCGAATGGCGAGATGGGGAGCGCGGGAATGGCTCCCTGGGGTGCTTATCCCCTGTGCGAGCACGACGGGGTGGCCAAGCAGGCAGCAGGTGCGTGCCGCTGTCGTAGGAGGTGGCGGCCACCTCTTGCTTGCCCACAGGCAAGGAGGAAGACGACACGGAACGAGGAGTGAGCTAGGCCTGGGCGATAGATAGGGTTTTCAACTTTTTTTTCTTTATTTCTTTTTGTTTTGCAATTCCAGCATTTTATTTATTTATTTTGGCTCTAAACTATTTTCTAAAATATGGAATATATTTGTGGGGGTTTAGATGGAATATTTCCAAACTCCACAAAATGATTCAACATTTTATAATAATCTGAATAGTTATAGATATATATTTTGGCTATTTTAATTGATTTTCATGAATTGTTTTAAATGCCAAAACTGTTTGGAAAATATTAACCACCCCTTAAATATAGTTTCCAATATTTATCAAAAGGGATGGGCTTTTATGAAGGCCATTTTCGGTTCATTGAAAAATCACATCATATGGATTGGTTTGGTTAGGGTGTTGTGCTAGTGTTTATTCAATCCCCATTTCATTTTTAATGCAAAATGAAACATGATGCACAATCTTGCTAAACACCAAGTAGTAATTCTAGGGATGTGATAGATGATAAAAGCTTATGATGAGAAACTTGAGCTATAAGTCTCTATACCTAGAAAATTGAATTATGAATGGGAACCTACTATTAAAATCAAGCTCAAAGAATATGAAGGTAATGCTTTGTTTTACCTTGGTGTTAGTGTTTGAACTATACCTAAATCTCTTTGTAATGTCCTTGGACTCACTGATATACAAGATTGTTCACTTAACTTGCATCTTGCGAATTCTACCATTAAGAAACCTTTGGTCACAATAAATGATGTGCTTATTCCTGTGATAGGAATTATGTGCCCATATATTTCATTGTGCTTGATATTGAATGCAATTCATCTTCTCTAGTTATACTTGGTAGACCCTTCTTATGAACTATTGATATGAAAGACATAAGATTCCAATTACCATCAAAGAAATGGATGGAACAGATGCCTAGAAATATAGTTAAACCAGCTTATGAATCTATCATGAGTTTCACTTATGGATTGAATGTCAATTATCATATCACTGGAAATTATGCATTATGCCTAGCTAAGGGCGTAAAATGATGGCGCTTGTTGGGAGACAACCCCATAGTTATCTTATTTTTTGTGTTATAATCTCTATTATTTTGAGTTTATATGATTATTAATATTGTAATGATTCTTGTTTATGTTTGAATTAGTGTTCGTGCGAAGTAAAGGCTTTGAGATGATTTGGATCATACGTAAAATTGATAGATTGCAAAAACAGAAACTTTTAGGTCCAGTGCAGAATTTCAATGATTTTACTCCAATGTCTTTTTGATCTAAATTTCTTTAGAAACTATTGGTATACAAATTCCCCTAGTTCTACTAGTTTTCAGAATTGTTGGAGTTTCGTAAGAATGGATTAATTGTTGATCACTACAGACTATTCTGTTTTAGAGAAATTCCGTTTTTGCTTGCATAGTTTGCTTGTTTTGATGATGCTATGGATTATATCGGGGGGTACAATCCATGGAGAAATTAGAATACAGTACCTTATGTCATTATTAAATATGGATCCATTTATAATAGTACCTAAAGTTTATGATTTGCCTATTGTACTAACGGATCTCACGAGTTGTCTGTTGAGTTTTGTGTGCTGAAGTTTTCAAGTTTTGGTTGCGATCACGATGGATGAAGCAATAAGAGTAGAAGACCCTAAGCTTGGGATGACCAAGGCACCCCAAGATATTATCCTAGGAATACTCAAGTGTCTAAGCTTGGGTATGCCACAGAAGGCATCCCCTCTTTGGAGTCCATTCCATTGGTATGTCACTTGGAGCTACATTTTTATTCATCACATGATATGTGTTTGGCTTGGAGCGTCGCGTGCTATAGTTTGCTTTTGTTTTAGTTCATTGTTTTCTATACACACCTACTTGATAGATACATGTGTTCACCATGGTTTGTTGCAATACTCTATATGTTTCACTTATATCTTTTGAGCAAAGCAGTTGCTCTAGTGCTTCACTGATATATTTTTAATCACGGTGGCATGTAGACTATATAGAAATAATTGCATTCTAGTTCTTGACTTGTATTTGTTTGAGAGTGTAATAGTGGGCAATGGTAACTTGCATGGGTTACAATACTAGTAGAAAAAGGATAGGTATTCAAGGTTGATATAATAAAAAACTTTCATGTAGCACGGTCGGTGAATACTCACAACCTAAGCCATGGTTGGCTAAAGATGGTAGGAACAGAAGTGGCACCGGAGGGCGCTGGAGGCGAGGTTGGTACAAGCATGGAACGCACGATGTAACCACGTTCAGGGCTCTCCGTAGAGATAATACCCCTAGTCCTGCCGAAGTTTATGATGTATGAATGGGACTACAAAGTGCTCCTAGAGCTGTATTGCGGAGGAGGAAGAAGGAGTAGCCGACTCGACTCTGCCTCTCCTATGTGGTTGGTGTGCGTGCTAAGTTGACCGACCCTCTGCATGGAGGCGGACCAGGGGGTTTTATAGACGAACCCACCATCCTACAATCTGGAGAAAGGGTACAAGAGTGGGACCCGGGTGACAGCCTCGCCGGCTTGCCAGGGGGCCCACGGGGGTCTTGTCTTGTTGCTTGAGGGGCCCACCGGCTGCGAGGTCCCGTCTAGCTATGGGACCTGCCGGCTAGCCAATGAGGCTCTCGCGTAAGGTTGACGCAGGACACGTATGGTACGTCGATCGTCGTCTAGCGAGATTCGTAATGGGCAGACAGTACAGCCGCCTCCACTATTCCCACGCTAAGTGCAATAATGGAGTGGGAGTTTGACGGGACGACACTGTGCACGGTGATGGATGAGAGCCCAGGGAGGTGAGTGGCCGCCGACGCTGGTACCTACTACGGCAACAAAAGTACTTCCCTAGCAACGCCAGGAATTCTTCTTGTTACTTCTCTTGTTTTGCGTCATTTTTCCCTTGAAGAGGAAAGGGTGATGCAGCACAGGAGCAGTAAGTATTTCCTTCAGTTTGAGAACCAAGGTATCGATCCAGTAGGACGTTCTCGTCAAGTCCAGAGTACCTGCGCAAACACAAAAAAGCTTGCACCCAACGCTTCAAAGGGGTTGTCAATCCCTTCAAGATTGTTTGAAAGTGAGATCTGAAGGCGGAAAGTGCAACGAAGTAAAAAAGTGTAAGGCTGAAAATATGGTGTGGAGTAGACCCGGGGGCCATAGTGTTCATGAGAGGCTTCTCTCAAAATAGCAAATATCACGGTGGGTGAACAAATTACTATCGAGCAATTGATAGAACCGCGCAAAGTCATGACGATATCTAAGGCAATGATCATGCATATAGGCATGACGTCCGAGACAAGTAGACCGATACTTTCTGCATCTACTACTATTACTCCACACATCGACCGCTATCCAGCATGCATCTAGTGTATTGAGTTCATGACAAACAGAGTAACGCCTTAAGCAAGATGACATGATGTAGAGGGATAATCTCAAACCAATGATGAAAATCCCATCTTTTTACCCTTGATGGCAACAACATGATGCGTGCCTCGCTACCCCTTCTGTCACTGGGTGAGGTCACCGCACGGTATGAACCCAAAACCAAGCATCTCTCCCATTGCAAGAATCATAGATCTAGTTGGCCAAACAAAACCCACAACTCGAAGAGAATTACAAGGATATGAAATCATGCATAAGAGAGATCAGAAGAAACTCAAATAAGATTCATAGATAATCTGATCATAAATCCAAAATTCATCGGATCTCGACAAACACACCGCAAAAGAAGATTACATAGGATAGATCTCCATGAAGATCATCGAGAACTTTGTAATGAAGCTGCAAGAGAGAGAAGAAGCCATCTAGTTACTAGCTATGGACCCATAGGTCTATGGTGAACTACTCACGCATCATCGGAGAGGTCATGGTGTTGATGAAGAAGCCCTCCCAATCAGAATCACCCCTCCGACAAGGTACCAAAACGTGCCCCAGATGGGATCTTGCCGAGACAGAAGCTTGCGGCGGCGGAAAAGTACTTTCGATGATCTCCTGATTTTTTGGGATTTTTAGGGAATATATAGGCGCAACCCCTAGGGAAAAGGGTGTCCAGGGGGCCCACAAGCCTGAGAGCCGTGACCTCTCCCCTGGCCGTGGGGTGGGGGCTTGTGGGGCCCCTGGGGCCCCCCTGCCTTGGCTCTCAAGTCTCCTGATCTTCTTCCGTTATGGAAAAAATCTTTTCGGGGATTTTATTCCGTTTGGACTCCGTTTCAAAATCTCCTCTGAAAGGGGTCAAAAACATGGAAAAAACAAGAACTGGCACTTGGCACTCAGTTAGTAAGTTAGTCCCAAAAAGTATATAAAAGGCCATGAAAAATTATAGATACATTGGAGACGTATCAGTACCCGCCGTGCACTCGGATCCAGTACCTTTCCTGACGCGTAGCCACCTTTAATCATAGGGTCTCGTCATGACCTACGATTTGATGTGACTTGAGATCCACAGCCGGCTAGCCTGCTCGACTAGCCGGCCTGGGCACGGCCGCCTCGTCCCTAGCCGGCTGGCTTGGCCTAGGCGGCCAGGGGGAGGTAGCCGTCTCACCTCTAGCCGGCAGTTGCTTCCTGGCCGACCAGAGAATTGGCCGTCTCCCCCCCCCCAGCCGACAGGTGCTTCCTAGCGGACCAGGGGACTTGGGCCTTGTAGAATTGTTTTGGTCATTCCTTCTAGGCTGAAGTTGAAGGAGCAGGCTTGTTGAGCCTACCCCGGGGTTATCCCCCCGATAGTAGTCGTCGAAGCTGGAGAGGCCCGCCGCTTGGGAGCGAGTGGCCTCATCGGCTTGATTGTTTGTCGTTTTATTCCTACCGCCGTCTGCGGCAGGGGACGCCAGCTCGAAAGCCGGCTGGCTTCCAAGAGACGCCTTGGCTTCGTCGTAGGCTGCGCTAATCGCGCCACGTGCCATGCCAGTCCTGATGTGATGATGGTTTACGCAGGTGATGGGACCGAGTCTGGGCCGTGGGTCCCGCCACGACGCCCCCTCGGCCGCCGTGCGGAGGATCCTCTACGGATTTAGTCCGCGATGGTTGGGTCTCGGGAAACGTTATCCCCCGTAATAAACGAGATTATTGGGGCTCTTTGCGCATCGGATCCCCTCCCCATGATCCTTCGTGGGGTTTAAATGGGGTGCGGGGGTACCGAGGAGGCCATTCGCTACCTTCTCTCCCTGCATCGACGCCCTCTTCCTCCGTGATCCCAGAGATGTAGAGTCCGTCTTTCTTCGTCTTCATCCTCACCGTCGCCGTCGCGCCACCCGTTGCCACCAGTCTTCCCACGCTTTCGTTGCCCGTAGTGATGGCGAGCTGCTCCTCTTCAAAGAAGAGCTCGTCCCACGGAGCTTGGCTCGGGAGCGAGATTTGCGACAGCCACATCGAGGCGCTCCGCCACCGTCGTATGTTGCCTCCAGCCTCTCTTGTGACGGTGCGGATTCCCGACGCCGAGACCACCCCGACGCCATGGGAAGGGGAGATCGTCGTGTTCGACGAGCACTTCTGTAGGGGCTTCGGGCTTCCGGCGAGCACCTTCTTCTCCAACTGGCTTACGTTCTTCGGCCTGCAGCCGCAGCACCTGGCGCCGAACTCATTCTCCAAATGTCTTCCTTCGTCGTCCTGTGCGAGGGATTTCTGGGGATCGAGCCTTGCCTCAACCTCTGGCAGAGCTTATTCTTCCTCAAGTAGCAGTCCAAAAAGATTGTATGGCCGAGCTGGAGAAGCTCGACGGTCCTCGCCCGATGACACCGTGCGGAGCCGCACTGGTGCACCGTCGGTCGAAGTCTGGCTTCCCCCAGATGCCACTTCAAGAATCCATCAAGCAGTGACAGAAAGGCTTCCTCTATGTGAAGAACGCCGGCCCCGCACACGACACCCTCAACATGCCTCCATTCAACATTGAGCCTCTGACGACGAGGTTGAACTGGCAGGCGAAGTGTCCGAAGCCGATTCTTGAGGTAGCGTAGATCGGCGCCTACCTCGACAGCTTGAAGGGTCGCGGCCTCCTGGGCCGCGACCTACTTACTACCATGATTACCCACAGGATCTTGCCCCTGCAGAGGTGGCCCCATATGGTTTGCCAGATGGGCGGCCGGTTTGATCCTTGTCGGATATCCACCAAGAACTTCACAGCCAGCGCGGTAGCGCGGTGAACCAGATTTCCACCGCCCATATGGACGATGGTGGGAACTGGGTGTGGGGGCTGGCCCCTTACGACAGGTCCCGTGCGTCTCCGATGGTAGGCACTCTCCTTGAGGTTGTTCTTGTTATTTTTCTTGTAGTCGATCTCCTTTTTGAGCCGGCTGCCGACTCCATTGTGCAGATGTTCGAGAAGTTGCAGGCACTCAACCCACCTGCCCCCGACGTGGTAACGTCCAACGCCTCCGAGATTGAGGACGAGGGCATGATCGAGTCGCACTCTGTCGCCTCCGAGGGTTCGGAGGATGCGCTGGAGTCGAAGGGCACGGAGCCATCTGGTGATCATCTGAAGCCCTCCATTGTTGATTGGATGGATGATGATGAGACACCGCCCTCCTTATCTGATGCATCCTTCGAGGAAGACTCCGATGGGGTGGAGGAGGTCACCAACCCACCCCTGACGCGTGGTCGCCGCCATGCGGCTGAGACGGTCGATGTTGGCGATGCAGCCCGGAGGAAAGGCAAGGGTGCCACAGCTTCCAGGCCGGCTCCCAAGTGAGTCGCGATAGGTCCTCCAGCCGGAGTATGGGCAGGAAGCGCCAATAATCGTCGTGCTAGTGCCGGCAGGAGGTAGGTGCCCATCGTTTTTAGCTAAGGGTTCCCTTTCATTCTTTTTTGCTTCATCTTGCGTGAAGACATGGTCGTCAAAGCGCTACTTGGCATGGAGGCGGAGGACGTAGAGGAAGACACCGCCTCCGCCGCTAAGCAAGCCGGCTGGGTAGCGGCTGACGCTGCCCAGAAGGAAATTGAAGAACAATCCGCTCGCTGCTAGGAGGTGGCGGCGGAGAAGATGGCCGAAGGCCGATCTCGGCCCAGCTGGGCCGAGAAGCCTATGGAGAGGCGTACGAAGGCTAGACATGACCCCTCCACAGGTGCTCGCGTGGAGGAGCCAGCTAGCGAGGCAGCCCCGAGGACCAAGGCGGCCAAGCCGTACGACCGGACGCCTCTACACCAGTGGACCTCGAGGAGATTCCCGAGTCGCCGGAAGCCGAGACGGCGGCCGATGCGCCAGAGCTGAACCTGGACGCGCCAGAGGTGGCCATGGATGCGCCGGAAGCAGCCAATCCCCCTCCTGCTGTGGAGATGGTGCCGGCTGGGACGTCGACGGAGTCGGCCACCGGACCGACGCCTGGAGACGGCACCATCGTCGTCTCCAACCATGGCCCGGCTGCCCCAGGAGCCGGCCCAGAGCCGGGAGCCGGCCTATGAAGGCTTGGCGAGCGGACAACCTTGAGCGCCAAATGATGCCCGCTGGAACCATACTCCAAGGCGTCCCAGAGATGGTGTTGTTGCTTGCCAACAGCCGATACGAGGTGGAGCAGGCAACCCGTGTGGCGGGCAGCTATCTGGATCGTCTGGAGGAGCGCACCAGGGTGAGCGCTTTGTCTTTTGCATCCTCCTCATCTTGATTTTAATTTTTTCTTCTTCTTCTTGAATCTGTGGGGGCGCGCCAGCACACCCACTGGGTGTAGCCCCCGATAATCGGGTCGGCCAAGCATTGGCCGGGCCGAATCTCTTCGAGCTTATCTCTTGCTTTGCTTTTTTAGTGGGGGCACGATAGCGCACCCATTGGGTGTAGCCCCCGAGAATCGGACTGGTTATGAATTAACCAGGCCGAATCTTACTTTGCTTCTTCTTTGCTTTGCTCGTAGGATCATTACGACACCCACGTGCAGGCATATAACATGCTGCGGGATCAGAACCAGGCGGCGGAAGGCCAGGTCGTCGAACTTCAGGTCCGGCTGGGTGAGGTCATCGCGAAGCGGGACCCCCTGCGCGAGGCAAACGGCCGGCTCCAACAGCAGTTGGCTCTTCTCCAGAGGTAGAAGAAGGAGCTCGAGGCGGCCCGCCAGACCGATCAGGAGCAGCTGCGTGCCTCCCTGCAGGAGAAGGACAACTCCTATACTGCCGACATGGAGCATCTTGAGACGGTTCATCTCGAGGAGAAGAAGCTCAAGGACGCTACCTTGAAGGAGAAGGAGGAAGCCCTGGTGTAGAGGCAGGCGCAGCTGGCCAAGGCGATGGATACAGCCGCGACCCTTCAGGAAGAAGTCTCCCGCGCCACTCAAGCGGGCAAGGTGCGGGAGCTCGAGGCCCTAGAGAATGCCCATGAGATTGACGGCCATTTCAACCGTAAGTCCTTTATTTTGTCTTGGATTTTCTTCTTCACCGCCTCCTCTTCTTATTCTTCTTCGCACCCCTTCCCCTATCCCAGGTTACTTCCTTGAGACATGGGAAGTGGCTGAGACGGCTCTCGAGGTCAGCCGCGAGGAGCGCCGTGTTGTTGGGCAGGAGATAGATGCCACTGCGAGCTGGAGCGTGGAGGAGATCGGCGTTGGCCTTAGAGCCCGCCTGGGTTCCCTGGGCGAGTCCTTGGAGCGGCTCCAGGTTGCAGGCTTGTCGATAATAAAGGCTCTATGGCCCACTGCCGTGGAGCCGACGTCGATGAGCTGGCTCTCCCGTTGGCTGGTGGCTCGCGATGATCGCCTTGACGCCTGGCGCGCTTCGGCCGCGCGTGCTGGAGCCTACATGGCCCTGCGCTTGGCCATGTCCTGGTACCGAAACCTGGACTTGGGCAAGCTCGTCGCTCAGCGCGATGGATCAAAGAGGGAGCTTTAGGCCGTGGAGGAGCAGCTGCGTGTGAGGGCTGGCGACATCGCCTCGTACGCTGCCTGGGATGAGCTCAACTTGGAGCGGGGCGAAGACGACAACATGATCCATCAGGATCTGCACGGCCTTCTACCCTACGATGCCAAAGGCAGCTCGTACGAGGCGGCCCGTGAGGTGGAAGACGCCGCCTCCAGCGGCGAGGCATATGCCGACTTTGCCAAGGACGGAACCGAAAGCCCTCGCGGAGGAGACGCGCCACCGCGTTGGGAGCAGCCGGTGATGGTGAAGCCACCACTTCAAGAGCAGCAGCCGGGGCAACGGACGAGGCCGCCGCCCCTTAGCTGGTCCTATTTTTTTAGTTGTCTACAATGAGTTGTCAGTCCAACAGTTCTACCCAATGGGGGTGTGTAATGAACTTCGGCAGTGGTCCAATGAATTTGAATGTATGAATTCTGCATTATATTTTAATGCCATGCGTGCTCCTTTATGTTTTCATGTTTTCATTCATTCTTGACTTCTTTTTCTCCAACCCCTTTACTCCCTCTAGCATCTACCCTGCCAGCCCGACAGCTGGGAGCCGGTTTGTGACTGGGTCGGGGCTTCTGCCTTTGGAAATATTGGACTTAGATTTTTCGAAGCCATCAAGACTTAAAGACTTGAACACAAACCAGCAGAGGTCGGCTAGAATGAGATCGTAAAAAGATCGAACGAACCCGAGGTGGCGACCTTTTTGTAGTCGATCTTTATATGCATCGAGCCTTACATGGCATTGCCTCGCTAACCGGACAGCCGGGAGCCGGTCTGTAGCTGTTACGAGACGACCACGGATCGGTCCGGCGTGCACTATGTGATCTTCTACAAAAAGGAAGTCGTTCGGGCGGCTAGCAAGCCCCCGAGCTCATTTGAGCCGGACCAAGGGACTCACAAAATGAGTGAAAACTCTAGTTATGAATCTAAAAATACGCACATGTGCATGCTCTTTTCATTGAATTCATTAGGAATCCCGAGGAGGGAGAAAGATACATATGTGCATGCTCTTTCCATGTTTGATACTTGCCTTCTAGCAATAGAATGGGCGAAGCAACGCCGCGTTCCATGGATGTTCCTTCTCCTGGCCGGAGTCGTCCCTCTTTCGCTTCCTTGGCTTCTAGGCATCAATCAAGTAGTATGCATTGTTGTGCAACTCCCTACTAATGATGAAGGGTCCCTCCCATGGGGATGAGCGCTTGTGCTGGCCGGCCATTCGCTGGATTCTTTTGAGCACCAAGTCCCCCTCTTTGAAAGAGAGAGGCTTGATCTTCTTGTTGTGGTAGTATCTCAGCTTCTGCTGATAGATTGTTGTCCGGCTCAAGGCTAGGTCCCATGCCTCCTTGAGCAGATCGACACCGTCTTCTCTTGCCTCCTTCGCCTCCATTTCCGTGTACATGGTGACCCGAGGCGAGTCGAACTCGACATCCGTAGGGATGATAGCCTCGAACCCGTATAGTAGAAAGAACGGGGTGAAGCCGGTTGACCGGTTGGGCATGGTGCGGAGGCTCCACAGTACTGCCGGCAACTCTTCGATCCAGCAGCCGGCTGACCTGACGAGTGGTGCCACCAGTTTTGGCTTGATGCCGGCCAGGATTAGGCCGTTAGCCCTCTCCACCCGGCCGTTGGACTGTGGGTGTGCCACTGAAGCCAAGTCGAGTCGAATGCCTACCTTGGAGCAGTAGAGCGCCAAAGCACCCTTGGCGAACTTATTGCCGTTGTTGGTGATGATGCTGTGGGGGGATGCCGTATTGGACGGAGATGTTCGTGATGAACCTGACGGCCGTGGGGCCATCAAGCTTCTTGATGGGTCTAGCCTCGATCCACTTGGTGAAATTATCGATGGCCACCAAGAGATGGGTCATGCCACCGCGAGCCGTATTGAATGGCCACACCATGTCCAACCCCCATACGGAGAAAGGCCATGACAAGGGGATGGTTTTGAGGGCCAAAGGCAGCATGTGGCTCTGTGCGCCAGAGCGTTGGCAGCCCTCGCACTTGTTGACCATGTCCACTACCTCCTCGAGGGTCGTGGGCCAGTAGAATCCATGGCGGAATACCTTGGCCACCAAGGTTCTAGAGTCGGCATGATGCCCGCACTCCCCCCTTGTGAAAATCTCTGAGGATCTCCTGTCCCTTTTCTGATTCGACGCAGCGTTGGAACACGCTAGGCACGCTATGCCGAACCAGCTAACGGTTGATGATGGCGTAGGCTGCAGATCGGCGCTGGATCTACCTCGCCTCCGCCTCCTCTTGAGGAAGTTCGCTGCGAAGAAGGAAGGCCAGGATAGGTTGAGCCCACAACGGAGCCAACACAAGGGGTCACTCCGTCCCGACCTGAGTGTCGGGGGCTTCTGCAGCCCCCGCACTTGATGAAGCAGTCGCGGGCTCGAGACTCTTTGTCTCTGATGCCATCGTTACGTCCACCCACTGGGTGTCGAGACAACAGGATTCGAGGCTTGGCGGAGCCAGATTTGTTGTTGTAGCCGGCGAAGTAGTTTTAGCCGGCGAAGTGGTTTTAGCCGGTGCCGCAATTGGAGTCGGCAGAGCCAGTGCAGCCGGCACAGGAGCTATAGCCAGTGCAGCTGGCGTAGTCGACGGCACTTGCACCGAGGGATCACCCGGCACAAAAATTGATGTCGACTCTCGAGACGGCTTGATGGATGGCTGATACGCGACCGTCGTATCTACTTTTCCAAACTCTTTTGCCCTTGTTTTGGACTCTAATTTGCATGATTTGAATGGAACTAACCCGGACTAACGCTGTTTTCAGCAGAATTGCCATGGTGTTGTTTTTGCGCAGAAATAGAAGTTATCGGAATGACCTGGAAATTTACGGGAATTTTTGTGGAATATATAAAAAATACTGGCGCAAAAATCAACCGGAGGGGTGGAGCTGAGAGCCCACAAGCCCACCAGGCGCGGGCCTCCCTGGCCGCGCCTGGCAGGCTTGTGGGGCCCACGTTGCTCCACCGCCTCCAATTTCAGCTCTATTTAATCCCTTTCGTCTAGAAAAATAATCAAGGAGAAGAGTTCATCGCGTTTTATGATACGGAGGCGCCGCCACCTCCTGTTCTTCCTCTGGAGGACATATCTGGAGTCCGTTCTGGTCTCCAGAGAGGGGAGATCGTCGCCATCATCATCACCAACCTTCCTTCATCGCCAATTCCATGATGCTCTTCACCGTTTGTGAGAAATCTCATCATAGGCTTGCTGGACGGTGATGGGTTGGATGAGATCTATAATGTAATCGAGTTAGTTTTGACGGGGATTGATCCCTAGTATCCTCTATGTTCTGAGATTGATGTTGCTACTACTTTGCCATGCTTAATGCTTGTCACTAGGGCCCGAGTGCCATGATTTCAGATCTGAACCTATTATGTTGTCGCCAATATATGTGTGTTCTTGATCCTATCTTGCCAGTTGTAGTCACCTACTATGTGTTATGACCCGGCAACCCCGGAGTGACAATAGCCGGAACCACTCCCGGAGATGACCATAGTATGAGGAGTTCATGTATTCACCAAGTGTTAATGTGTTGGTCCGGTTCTTTATTAAAAGGAGAAACTTAATATCACGTAGTTCCCATTAGGACCCACTGCCACGGGAGGGAGGGACTACAGATGTCATGCAAGTTCTTTTCCCTAAGCACGTATGACTACATACGGAATACATGCCTACATTACATTGACGAACTGGAGCTAGTTACATATCTCTCCGTGTTATAACTGTTGCATGATGAATAGCATCCGGCATAACCATCCATCACCGATCCAATGCCTATGAGTTTTTCCTACTGGTCCTAGCTATGTTACTTTGTTGCTACTGCTGTCACTTCTGCTACTGTTACTTTGTCGATAATGTTGTCACTGCTGCTCCTGTTACTCTGTCGCTATTGCTGTCACTATTGCTACTGGTTGCCATTGCTACTGTTGCTATCACACTCCTCTGCTACTGATACTTTGCTGCAGATACTAAGTCTTTCAGGTGTGGTTGAATTGACAACTCAACTGCTAATACTTGAGAATACTCTTTGGCTTCCCCTTGTGTCGAATCAATAAATTTGGGTTGAATACTCTACCCCCGAAAATAGTTGCGATCCCCTATACTTGTGGGTTATCAAGACTATTTTCTGGCGCCGTTGCCGGGGAAGCACATCTATATTTTCTGAATCACTTGGGATTTACGTCTGCTGGTCAAAATGAGGAATCCGAAAGATCCAAAAACAAAAGTCTTGCCCTCAACTACGAGGACACGTAAGGAACTGCAATCGAGCTCTGCACTTGATTCACCTTCAGATATGAGTAAGTTCGCGAAACCTCCTCCTGCTACAAATCTTGATATGTCTCCTATGCTTGATGATGCTACTTCTGCTATCCATGATGCTTGTGATGATGTTATGCCTGATACTGCTTTGCCACTAGGTGCACTCCTAAATGCACAAATTGTTAGGGTTGCTGCTAGATGTGATGATACTTCTGAAACTGCTGATACTATTGAAGTAGAACCTGTTATTTTGCCTGTTAGAACTAGCTCTCCTAGATATGAATTGCCTGATATGCCTGAGGGTTATGTTATGGAGGGAGAGATAGCTGAAGACTTTCTTACTTGTAAGAATAGCTATGATGTTGAGAAATTACTCCTCAAGTGGAAATAAAAATCTTTGAACGCTAGGATGAAATACGACCCAAAGTTTGCTACTTCACCTATCTTTGTGACCGATAAGGATTATGAATTCTCTGTTGACCCTGAGTTAATCACTCTGGTCGAATCTGATCCTTTTCACGGTTATGATTCTGAAACGTTGTAACCCATCTTACCAAACTGCACGATATAGCCACCCTATTCACTAGTGAGGAAAAGATCCGCCACTATTATATCCTCAAGCTGTTTCCTTTCTCGCTAAAGGATGATGCTAAGATTTGGTTCACTTCTCTTGCTCCAGGTTGTGTGCATAGCCCCCGGGATATGATCTACTACTTCTTTGAGAAATATTTCCCTGCCCATAAGAAGCAAGCTGCGTTGCAGGAAATATACAACTTTGCGCAAGTTTAACAAGAGAGTCTCCCACAAGCTTGGGGGAGGCTTGTCCAGTTGTTGAATGCTTTGCCTGATCACCCTCTTGAGAAGAATGCAATACTTGATATCTTCTATAATGGACTTACCGATGCTTCTAGAGACCACCTAGATAGTTGTGCTAGTTGTGTTTTTAGGGAACGAACTGTAGAACAAGCTGAGATCTTATTGAATAATATCTCATGCAATGAGAATGCTTGGACTATTCCCGAATGACCTCCAAAGCCAACTCCTAAGAAAAGAGGTATCCTATTCCTCAGTCCTGAAGATATGCAAGAATCTAAGAAATCAATGAAAGAGAAAGGCATTAAATCTGAAGATATGCAAGAATCTAGGAAATCAATGAAAGAGAAAGGCAAAAAATCTACCACCTATCGAAGAGATCCATGGTCTCGATAACCCGATACAAGTAGTAGAAGTAAATTCTCTGCGTAGATTCAATGAGAGTGATATTCCTTTTGATAAACCTGCTAGCTTATGCCTGGATGAATTTGATAACTTTGTTGCCAAACAACAAAGTTTCAAGGATTACGTTAGCAGACAATTGGAACAGAATGCTCGTATGCTTAGTCATTTAAGTGCTTGTGTGGACAGAAACGTCAATGATCTTAAGCTCCTGGGTAAACATGCCTCTATGGTTACTACTCAGGTAGAACAAGTACTTAAGGCTCAAAATGACTTGCTCAATGAGTTGAGTGACAATTCTATCAAAGTCGTCACTAGAGGCGGTAGAATGACCCAGGAACCTTTGTATCCCGAGGGTCATCCTAAGAGAATTGAACAAGATTCTCAAGGAGTTAGTAGTGATGCACCTAGTCATCCTAGGAAGAAGAAGAAAGATGATAGGAATTTGCACGCTAGCAACCCTGTTGCTTCTACACCCGAGACTCCAAACGTTGTCTCTGTTTCTGATGCTGAAACACAATCTGGTGATGAACATGAGCCTAATGATAATATCAATAGTGATGTTTATGTTGATGCTCAACCTAGCAATGATAAGGATGTGGAGATTGAACCTGTTGATCTTGATAACCCACAGCCTAAGAATAGAAGATACGATAAGAATGACTTCGCTGCTAGGAATCATGGTAAAGAAAGGGAACCATGGGTTCAGAAACCCATGCCCTTTCCTCCCAAACCATCCAAGAAAAAAGATGATGAGGATTTTGAGCGATTTGTTGAAATGATTAGACTTGTCTTTCTGCAAATGCGTTTGGCAGATATGCTCAAAATGTCTCCGTATGCTAAGTAGATGAAAGATATTGTGACTAATAAGAGGAGGATACCTGAGGTTGAGATTTCCACCATGCTCGCTAATTATACCTTCAAGGGTGGAACTCCTAAGAAACTAGGTGATCCCGGAGTGCCCACTATACCTTGCTCCATTAAAGGCAACTACGTTAGAACTTTTCTATGCGACCTTGGAGCCGGTGTTAGTGTTATGCCTCTCTCTCTTTATCGTAGGCTTGAACTGGATAAGTTGACACCCACTGAAATCTCTCTGAAAATGGCCGACAAGTCAACTGCTTTCCCTATCGGCATTTGCGAGGATGTGCCTGTGGTGGTTGCGAACGTTACTATCTTGACAGACTTTGTTATTCTGGATATTCCCGACGACGATGCCATGGCAGTCATCCTTGGAAGACCCTTTCTAAACACTGCAGGGGATGTTATTGATTGCAACAAAGGCAATGTCACTTTCCATGTCAACGGTAATGAGCATACGGTGCACTTTCCAAAGAAACAATATCGAGTACATTGCATCAATGCTATCGCAAAAACATCATCGATTCTTATTTGGAGCTTTGAATGCCCTATACCTACTGTTAAGATGAAGTATGATTTGCTTGTTGGGGATATGCACATCCCCATTGAGGTAACCCAGTGACTATTCGAAAATTCTCCATTTCCTTTTGTGATTCGCACAAGTTTGTCAAGGAGACTTGATCAACCTCATTGACGGATTTCTTTCAATGACCATGGGATGGATGAATCGAGGAGTCACAAACCTCTGTTCCAAGCTTTCACCTTTGATTGCTTAGAAAAAAATGATAGATTTAGTTTTGTTTTCCCTGTTTTCTGCTTTTAGAGTCCCGTCGAAAAGTACCCCAAAAATAAAAGTTCTCCGAACGTCCTAAAAATCAAGTATGATTTTTTCTGGAATTTTTGAAAAATACTAAGACGGAGAGCTAGTCAGGGGGCTGCACCAGTGGGCCAGAAGACCTGGAGGCACTGGCATCCCCCCTGGCCATGCCACCAAGGCTTGTGGGGCCCACGTGCACCCCCTCCACTTATTCTAGCTCACATCTGCTAGTCCTACCTCCAGAAAAAATCGTTTCGCAGCTCAAACCCGTGTTCTTGCTCTCCTTGTTGGGATTTTCGATCTCCTTGTGCAAAGCACCATTCACCAAACTGTTTTGGGGAAATTGCTCCTTGGTAAGTGACTCCTCCATTGGTCCAATTAGTTTTTGCTCTAGTGCCTTATACGTCGCGTATTTTTGCTGCCTTGGTGACCCTGTTCTTGAGCTTTGCATGCTAATTTTAGCTGGTCCCAAGTAGTTTTGACGCGTGATATGGCCTCTAGGCACTTGAAGGAGTAATTGCTACGACTTTCGTTGGGCCTTGTTCATTTTTCCTTTGAGTCACTGAAAATTTCAGAAAAGGAAGATGTTCAGGAGAAACTATCATGGTGGTTCCGCAAGCAAGAGGGGTCCCCGTCTCGCGATTCGGGTGCCCGATACTTACCAAAAAAGGAACGCACAGGTAAAACCATGTGAATGGCCTTCTGATGAATTCATGACTGAGGCAGGTTTTAAAGACGAGTTTGATACACTTTTTCACAACGTCGGAGTCGAAGAATTCATCTCCGATAAATGTGAACAGTATGTTACTCTGACTGCCTCTTTTGTTCGTAGATTCAAATTTTCAGTTGGCCGTGACACATTTATTAGATCTTTTTGGAGCTATATGGGCTATCAAATCTTCATCTCCCATTTGCTTTTTGGAGCTATATGGGCTAATTATCTCATTTTAGAGGAAAACAAGCTGAGATTATAATATTCATGAGCTAACCAAGGTTCTTATGCCATTTTGAGCTTATTATGGCATTTTGGAGCTAAATGGGCTAATTATGTCATTGTTGGGGAAATTAAAGCAAGGATAATATGAAAGAGGAGAAGAAAGAGGAGGAGGAGGAGAATAATAAGAAATCAAGAAGAAGGAGGATAAGGAGGAGAAGGAGGAGGAGGAGAAGGACTAGAAGGTCCCTAGCCTTCTCCTCCTCCTCCTCCTTCTCCTTCTTCTCGTCTTCTTCTTCTTCTTATTTCTTTTCATTTTTCCTATTTATTCTCCTCTTCTCCTTTTGTTGGAGCTAAATTACCTAATTATGTATTTTTGGAGCTAAATGGGCTAATTATCCCATTTGAGAGGAAAACGAGCTAAGTATATAATATTCATGAGCTAACCAAGGTTCTTATGCCATTTTGAGCTTATTATGGCATTTTGGAGCTAAATGGGCTAATTATGTCATTGTTGGGGAAATTAAAGAAAGGATAATATGAAAGAGGACAAGAAACAGGAGGAGGAGGCGAAGAAGAAGAAATCAAGAAGGAGGAGCAGGAGGAGGAGGAGAAGGACTAGAAGGTCCTTGGCCTTCTCCTCCTTCTCCTCCTCCTCCTCCTCCTCCTCCTCCTCCTTCTTCTTCTCTTCTTCTTCTTCTTTCTTTTCATTTTTCCTATTTATTCTCCTCTTCTTGGAGCTAAATTACCTAATTATGTCATTTTGGAGCTAAATGGGCTAATTATCCCATTTTAGAGGAAAACAAGCTAAGTATATAATATTCATGAGCTAACCAAGGTTCTTATGCCATTTTTAGGTTATTATCGCATTTTGGAGCTAAATGGGCTAATTATGTATTTTTGGGGAAATTAAAACAAGGATAATATGAAAGAGGAGAAGAACGAGGAGGAGGAGGAGAAGAAGAAGAAATCAAGGAAAAGGAGGAGAAGGAGGAGAAGGAGGAGGAGGAGAAGGACTAGAAGGTCCTTGGCCTTCTCCTCCTTCTCTTCCTCCTCCTCCTCCTCCTCCTTCTCCTTCTTCTCTTCTTCTTCTTCTTCTTTTTTTTCATTTTTCCTATTTCTTCTCCTCTTCTTGGAGCTAAATTACCTAATTATGTCTTTTTGCAGCTAAATGGGCTAATTATCCCATTTTAGAGGAAAACAAGCTAAGTATACAATATTCATGAGCTAACCAAGTTTCTTATGCCATTTTTAGGTTATTATGGCATTTTGGAGCTAAATGGGCTAATTATGTCTTTTTGGGGAAATTAAAGCAAGGATAATATGAAAGAGGAGAAGAAAGAGGAGGAGGAGGAGAAGAAGAAGAAATCAATAAGAAGGAGGAGAAGGAGGAGGAGGAGAAGGACTAGAAGGTCCTTGGCCTTCTCCTCCTCGTCCTCCTTCTCCTTCTTCTCTTCTTCTTCTTCTTCTTCTTTATTTTACTTTTTCCTATTTATTCTCCTCTTCTTGGAGCTAAATTACCTAATTATGTCTTTTTGGAGCTAAATGAGCTAATTATCGCATTTTAGAGGAAAACAAGCTAAGTATATAGTATTCATGAGCTAACCAACGTTCTTATGCCAGTTTTAGGTTATTATGGCATTTTGGAGCTAAATGGGCTAATTATGTCTTTTTGGGGAAATTAAAGCAAGGATAATATGAAAGAGGAGAAGAACGAGGAGGAGGAGGAGAAGAAGAAGAAATCAAGAAGAAGGAGGAGAAGGAGGAGAAGGAGGAGGAGGAGAAGGACTAGAAGGTCCTTGGCCTTCTCCTCCTTCTCCTCCTCCTCCTCCTCCTTCTCCTTCTTCTCTTCTTCTTCCTCTTCTTTCTTTTCATTTTTCCTATTTCTTCTCCTCTTCTTGGAGCTAAATTACCTAATTATATGTTTTTGGAGCTAAATGGGCTAATTATCCCAGTTTAGAATAAAACAAGCTAAGTATACAATATTCATGAGCTAACCAAGGTTCTTATGCCATTTTTAGGTTATTATGGCATTTTGGAGCTAAATGGGCTAATTATGTCTTTTTGGGGAAATTAAAGCAAGGATAATATGAAAGAGGAGAAGAAAGAGGAGGAGGAGGAGAAGAAGAAGAAATCAAGAAGAAGGAGGAGAAGGAGGAGCAGGAGAAGGACTAGAAGGTCCTTGGCCTTCTCCTCCTCGTCCTCCTTCTCCTTCTTTTCTTCTTCTTCTTTTCTTCTTTGTTTTATTTTTTCCTATTTATTCTCCTCTTCTTGGAGCTAAATTACCTAATTATGTCTTTTTGGAGGTAAATGGGCTAATTATCCCATTTTAGAGAAAAACAAGCTAAGTATATAGTACTCATGAGCTAACCAAGGTTCTTATGCCAGTTTTAGGTTATTATGGCATTTTGGAGCTAAATGGGCTAATTATGTCTTTTTGGGGAAATTAAAGCAAGGATAATATGAAAGAGGAGAAGAACGAGGAGGAGGAGGAGAAGAAGAAGAAACCAAGAAGAAGGAGGAGAAGGAGGAGAAGGAGGAGGAGGAGAAGGACTAGAAGGTCCTTGGCCTTCTCCTCCTTCTCCTCCTCCTCCTCCTCCTTCTCCTTCTTCTCTTCTTCTTCCTCTTCTTTCTTTTCATTTTTCCTATTTCTTCTCCTCTTCTTGGAGCTAAATTACCTAATTATATGTTTTTGGAGCTAAATGGGCTAATTATCCCATTTTAGAGGAAAACAAGCTAAGTATACAATATTCATGAGCTAACCAAGGTTCTTATGCCATTTTTAGGTTATTATGGCATTTTGGAGCTAAATGGGCTAATTATGTCTTTTTGGGGAAATTAAAGCAAGGATAATATGAAAGAGGAGAAGAAATAGGAGGAGGAGGAGAAGAAGAAGAAATCAAGAAGAAGGAGGAGAAGGAGGAGGAGGAGAAGGACTAGAAGGTCCTTAGCCTTCTCCTCCTCGTCCTCCTTCTCCTTCTTCTCTTCTTCTTCTTCTTCTTCTTTCTTTTATTTTTTCCTATTTATTCTCCTCTTCTTGGAGCTAAATTACCTAATTATGTCTTTTTGGAGCTAAATGGGCTAATTATCCCATTTTAGAGGAAAACAAGCTAAGTATATAGTATTCATGAGCTAACCAAGGTTCTTATGCCAGTTTTAGGTTATTATGGCATTTTGGAGCTAAATGGGCTAATTATGTCTTTTTGGGGAAATTAAAGCAAGGATAATATGAAAGAGGAGAAGAACGAGGAGGAGGAGGAGAAGAAGAAGAAACCAAGAAGAAGGAGGAGAAGGAGGAGAAGGAGGAGGAGGAGAAGGACTAGAAGGTCCTTGGCCTTCTCCTCCTTCTCCTCCTCCTCCACCTCCTTCTCCTTCTTCTCTTCTTATTCCTCTTCTTTCTTTTCATTTTTCCTATTTATTCTCCTCTTCTTGGAGCTAAATTACCTAATTATATGTTTTTGGAGCTAAATGGGCTAATTATCCCATTTTAGAGGAAAACAAGCTAAGTATACAATATTCATGAGCTAACCAAGGTTCTTATGCCATTTTTAGGTTATTATGGCATTTTGGAGCTAAATGGGCTAATTATGTCTTTTTGGGGAAATTAAAGCAAGGATAATATGAAAGAGGAGAAGAAAGAGGAGGAGGAGGAGAAGAAGAAGAAATCAAGAAGAAGGAGGAGAAGGAGGAGGAGGAGAAGGACTAGAAGGTCCTTGGCCTTCTCCTCCTCGTCCTCCTTCTCCTTCTTCTCTTCTTCTTCTTCTTCTTTCTTTTATTTTTTCCTATTTATTCTCCTCTTCTTGGAGCTAAATTACCTAATTATGTCTTTTTGGAGCTAAATGTGCTAATTATCCCATTTTAGAGGAAAACAAGCTAAGTATATAGTATTCATGAGCTAACCAAGGTTCTTATGCCAGTTTTAGGTTATTATGGCATTTTGGAGCTAAATGGGATAATTATGTCTTTTTGGGGAAATTAAAGCAAGGATAATATGAAAGAGGAGAAGAACGAGGAGGAGGAGGAGAATAAGAAGAAATCAAGAAGAAGGAGGAGAAGGAGGAGAAGGAGGAGGAGGAGAAGGACTAGAAGGTCCTTGGCCTTCTCCTCCTCATCCTCCTCCTCCTCCTTCTCCTTCTTCTCTTCTTCTTTCTCTTCTTTCTTTTCATTTTTCCTATTTCTTCTCCTCTTCTTGGAGCTAAATTACCTAATTATATGTTTTTGGAGCTAAATGGGCTAATTATCCCAGTTTAGAGGAAAACAAGCTAATTATACAATATTCATGAGCTAACCAAGGTTCTTATGCCATTTTTAGGTTATTATGGAATTTTGGAGCTAAATGGGCTAATTATGTCTTTTTGGGGAAATTAAAGCAAGGATAATATGAAAGAGGAGAAGAAAGAGGATGAGGAGGAGAAGAAGAAGAAATCAAGAAGAAGGAGGAGAAGGAGGAGGAGGAGAAGGACTAGAAGGTCCTTGGCCTTCTCCTCCTCGTCCTCCTTCTCCTTCTTTTCTTCTTCTTCTTCTTCTTCTTCTTTCTTTTATTTTTTCCTATTTATTATCCTCTTCTTGGAGCTAAATTACCTAATTATGTCTTTTTGGAGCTAAATGGGCTAATTATCCCATTTTAGAGGAAAACAAGCTAAGTATATAGTATTCATGAGCTAACCAAGGTTCTTATGCCAGTTTTAGGTTATTATGGCATTTTGGAGCTAAATGGGATAATTATGTCTTTTTGGGGAAATTAAAGCCAGGATAATATGAAAGAGGAGAAGAACGAGGAGGAGGAGGAGAAGAAGAAGAAACCAAGAAGAAGGCGGAGAAGGAGGAGGAGGAGGAGGAGGAGAAGGACTAGAAGGTCCTTGGCCTTCTCCTCCTTCTCCTCCTCCTCCTCCTCCTTCTCCTTCTTCTCTTCTTCTTCCTCTTCTTTCTTTTCATTTTTCCTATTTCTTCTCCTCTTCTTGGAGCTAAATTACCTAATTATATGTTTTTGGAGCTAAATGGGCTAATTATCCCATTTTAGAGGAAAACAAGCTAAGTATACAATATTCATGAGCTAACCAAGGTTCTTATGCCATTTTGAGGTTATTATGGCATTTTGGAGCTAAATGGGCTAATTATGTCTTTTTGGGGAAATTAAAGAAAGGATAATATGAAAGAGGAGAAGAAAGAGGAGGAGGAGGAGAAGAATAAGAAATCAAGAAGAAGGAGGAGAAGGAGGAGGAGGAGAAGGACTAGAAGGTCCTTGGTCTTCTCCTCCTCGTCCTCCTTCTCCTTCTTCTCTTCTTCTGCTTCTTCTTCTTTCTTTTATTTTTTCCTATTTATTCTCCTCTTCTTGGAGCTAAATTACCTAATTATGTCTTTTTGGAGCTAAATGTTCTAATTATCCCATTTTAGAGGAAAACAAGCTAAGTATATAGTATTCATGAGCTAACCAAGGTTCTGATGCCAGTTTTAGGTTATTATTGCATTTTGGAGCTAAATGGGCTAATTATGTCTTTTTGGGGAAATTAAAGCAAGGATAATATGAAAGAGGAGAAGAACGAGGAGGAGGAGGAGAAGAAGAAGAAACCAAGAAGAAGGAGGAGAAGGAGGAGAAGGAGGAGGAGGAGAAGGACTGGAAGGTCCTTGGCCTTCTCCTCCTTCTCCTCCTCCTCCTCCTCCTTCTCCTTCTTCTCTTCTTCTTCCTCTTCTTTCTTTTCATTTTTCCTATTTCTTCTCCTCTTCTTGGAGCTAAATTACCTAATTATATGTTTTTGGAGCTAAATGGGCTAATTATCCCATTTTAGAGGAAAACAAGCTAAGTATACAATATTCATGAGCTAACCAAGGTTCTTATGCCATTTTTAGGTTATTATGGCATTTTGGAGCTAAATGGGCTAATTATGTCTTTTTGGGGAAATTAAAGCAAGGATAATATGAAAGAGGAGAAGAAAGAGGAGGAGGAGGAGAAGAAGAAGGAGGAGAAGGAGGAGGAGGAGAAGGACTAGAAGGTCCTTGGCCTTCTCCTCCTCGTCCTCCTTCTCCTTCTTCTCTTTTTCTTCTTCTTCTTCTTTCTTTTAATTTTTCCTATTTATTCTCCACTTCTTGGAGCTAAATTACCTAATTATGTCTTTTTGGAGCTAAATGGGCTAATTATCCCATTTTAGAGGAAAACAAGCTAAGTATATAGTATTCATGAGCTAACCAAGGTTCTTATGCCAGTTTTAGGTTATTATGGCATTTTGGAGCTAAATGGGCTAATTATGTCTTTTTGGGGAAATTAAAGCAAGGATAATATGAAAGAGGAGAAGAACAAGGAGGAGGAGGAGAAGAAGAAGAAATCAAGAAGAAGGAGGAGAAGGAGGAGAAGGAGGAGGACGAGAAGGACTAGAAGGTCCTTGGCCTTCTCCTCCTTCTCCTCCTCCTCCTCCTCCTTCTCCTTCTTCTCTTCTTCTTCCTCTTCTTTCTTTTCATTTTTCCTATTTATTCTCCTCTTCTTGGAGCTAAATTACCTAATTATATGTTTTTGGAGCTAAATGGGTTAATTATCCCATTTTAGAGGAAAACAAGCTAAGTATACAATATTCATGAGCTAACCAAGGTTCTTATGCCATTTTTAGGTTATTATGGCATTTTGGAGCTAAATGGGCTAATTATGTCTTTTTGGGGAAATTAAAGCAAGGATAATATGAAAGAGGAGAAGAAAGAGGAAGAGGAGGAGAAGAAGAAGAAATCAAGAAGAAGGAGGAGAAGGAGGAGGAGGAGAAGGACTAGAAGGTCCTTGGCCTTCTCCTCCTCGTCCTCCTTCTCCTTCTTCTCTTCTTCTTCTTCTTCTTCTTTCTTTTAATTTTTCCTATTTATTCTCCTCTTCTTGCAGCTAAATTACCTAATTATGTCTTTTTGGAGCTAAATTGGCTAATTATCTGTTACATCCCTATCCCTTAAGCAAGATAGCATTGTGCTCATGTCTTCTTTGCATTTGCATCTAAGAAGTTTCAACAAAAACAACAAAGTGGCAAAGGAAAAACTCAAAACCCTAGCCACCATTTCAACTAAAGGAAATTTCAAACTAGTTCAAATCAATGAACCCAAAATGGCCTCAAGAAATGTTCAAACTTTCTGATAAATCATGAAAGTAAATGAGCATTGGAGAAAACTATTTTCCTGACACTTTAAGAATTTTAAATAAATGCAAAAGCCACTGGTTTCAAATTTAAAAATTGAAATCAGAAACTATAATTTTCCAAAAATGTTGAAAACCTTGGAAATGAGTGGGGATATTATAACAAATATTTCAGGAGGTCTAAAATAGTTTTTACTTTTTGTTTTGGAGCTGAAATAATTAGCAAAGCAATAAATAGCAAAACGGAAAAACAAAAACAGAGGAAATGGAAAAAGACTTACCTGTCGCCCAAGCCAGGCCCGGCCCATCTCCCCGCTCGTCCCATCCCTCGCGCCAGTAGGCAGCAGGAGGTGGCCGCCGCCTCCTCCGGCGCGGCCACGCACCTGCGTGACTGCCTGTCCGCCGGTTCGCGCTGGCGACGACGGGGATAAGCTCCCCAGAGCTTCCCCTATCCATTCCCCGCCTCGGTTCTCCTCCTCCTCCCGGATCTCCTCCTTCTCCCTGCTGCCGCCATTAGAGCCGAGCTCGAGCTCGAGCTGACCGTGCCCCTGGATATAGGATCCCCTCCCAGAGCACGCCATTAGCTCCTCCTCGTCGCCCCGGTCGTCTCTGCAGAAGCCGAAGCCTCCTCGAGCCCTGCAACGCCCGCAACGCCGTCGTGTTCCACCTCCGGCCGCCGGACCTCTCCCGTTGATTCGTCGCCCCCAGGACTTCCCCGAGCTGTCTGAGCTCTGCTCTGCACTCCCTGTGAGCATGCGGTCGTTTTCCGTAAGTTTTCCCCGTCGATCCCCTCCTCTAGCCCTAGTTTCACCGGAGCCCGACGAGGACCGCCACTGCCGCTCGTCGCCGGTAGCCCTCCGATGTACAGCTCGTCCTTCCGATGGCACCAACAGCTCCAGGACGACGCGTAGATGCTGTAGCAGCTAAGAACCGAGCGTAGATCCCCCTGTTGCAAAGACCCCGATGACGCCCGATCCTTGGCCGCCGCCAAGCTCGTCGCCGGCATCATCTCCGGCCAGATCAGCCCCAGCTAGGCGCAGAAATGAAGCTGCGGGAGACGTGCCGTTCCTCTGGTGCTCTCCGCGCAGCCTTTGGCCCCCTGTGCGCCGTTTCCGAGCCCCTCCGCCGTGCTGGTGGTCGCCGGAGGCTCCCCGCCGGCGAGGACGACCTCGCTGCCGGTGGAGGTCGACGTGGCAAGCTAACCCAACCGATTAGTGACTTAATCACTCGCTGACAAGTGGGCCCAAGGCCAAGTCAAACCTCAGTTAGGGCTGGTCAGCGCGGGATTAGTCCCAGAGAGGCTGACCAGTGGGGCCCCCCTGTCAGGTTTGACCTGAACAGGTCGGCTGACCTGCTGACGTCAGCCTGATGCAATAAATGGAATTTCCAGTTTAAAACTAATTCAGGAAATTGCTAAAAATTGCAAAAATCATAGAAATTAATCTGTAACTCCAATGAAAATAAATTATATATGAAAAAGTATCAGAAAAATTCAAGGATTCTAATTATGCTATTTTCAACTATGTTTGAAAAAGTTACAGGACCCTAAATTGTGAAATAAGGAATAACTCAATTCTTTAATCACTTTATAAATGGAATTTGCAAAAATATCCAAATTTCATTATAAATACAATGATCACACACTGCCCTAGATATAAATCAGTACCATAACATGACATTTCATGCATGTTAACATTAGGTTGATCTGAGCATCAGGTCGAATCAATTAAACCGGTATCCGAGAATACCCATTTGAATTGCTATTCGAATGTGATTCAAATCAACTCTAAACCTAAAACATTTTGATTATGATAACTTATCACTTTGCATTCTCATGCCATGCTCATGCATCATTTTGATTGCATATGATTGCTATTGAATGTTGCCATTCATTTCGGTAGGCTCCGCACCCCCGGATTCCACCGAATATCCGTCTGACGGATATCGTTCCTCCTCTGAGCAACAAGGCAAGCAACCCTTTTGATCATCACGATAACTCCTATGTTCTTGCTCCTGCACCTATTTATTGCATTAGGATCAAATGCTTCAACTGCTTTTTCCACGATAGTTGGACCCATTTCCTTTGCATGACTTAACCTTGTCACAGTAAATAGCCGAACCTTGCAACCTAGCATACCTGGTAGTTGCTTGAGCTATGATGTGCCTTATCCTGCTATGCATGCTATGCTTAGAGTTGTGTATGGTCTGTCATCTGGGAGATGAACAGAAATGTGGAATGTGTTCGGTGAGCAAAGGTCGTGTGTTGAACTTGATTTGGTAAAGGTACCGGTGAAAGGCTGTGTAGGAGTACATGGCGGGTTGTTTCATTGGAACCGTCCTTAGGAACTGAGTTCCGTGTATGTAATCCAAGACTAGATACTACCACATGCTGGGCCCTAAATATGACCCCGCTCGGCCTATTAATCGCGTAGTACTCGGTCCAGGAGTTGCAAGTAGTTTCTGGTGTTTATAGTAATGCTGGAGGTCGTGCATGGTGCTGACCTGAGAGGTGGACCGTGATGCGGTAGGCAGTGGCACGGTGTACCAAGTGGCACCCGGATGGTGGGCTTGGGAACCCTGCGCACATCGTTTAAGGCCGTGGCGGAAACCTCGGCCGGACTTCCGTACGGGTTACGCTCAGATAGGCGATAAACCTGGACTAGGTACTAGTGTGGTTAATGGTCGTGGCCGACTCCCTCGCTGGGCTTCCGCTTGAAGGTTGCCAAGGTGCATGATGTGCACATGGCGATAAGTGGCGGGAGCGTGTGTGACGAAGTACACCCCTGCAGGGTTATGATCTATTCGAATAGCCGCGTCCGCGGATATGGACTACTTGGAGACATATGTTGTTCATCGATAACTTCAATGGCTACTCATAAAATTGTCAAGATAAGCGTGAGTGTCGTGGACGGCATTTCCGTATGGAGACGGAATGATTCCACGATAGTGTATTGTTGTGGTGTTAGTGGACTCGTGTGCGAGAAATCAAGTTGTCAAAACTAATTTCAAAAAGCAAGTTGTCTAGCCACGAGTCAAATGCTGGCTTCCCGCATGAAACCCCACAATACCTTTTGATACCTTGCATGAGTAGTTAGTTCTCCTAAAGTCTTGCTGAGTACCTTCGTACTCATGTTTGCTTAATAAATGTTGTAGAGGTTGCTAATGACCCTAATGGAGGGTTCTTCATAGACATCGACGACGACGAGTAGCTGGTGTCCCAGCTACGATCTGGCCCTACGTCGGCTCTGTAGTATAGTCAGGCCTCATGCCTACTAGTTGCCTTGTCTGTACCCAGACAGTTTATAACTCTTCCGCTGGCTTGTATTGTATGACTGCTATTATGGGTCGTGAGACCCTTAATGTGTAATATTATGTGTGTGGCTCTTCCGAGCCTCTTAAATAAAGCTTGTATGGTTATGGTTATGTTGTGATGCCATCGATGTATCTATACATATCGGTATGCCATGCGTACGTGTGTCTTACTTGATATGTATGGGGTTCGAATACCTTGTCGTGAACTTTAGTAGCACTCCTTACAAGGAAATGCCCCTTTGTGATCCAACGAGCCTTGGTAGTTCGCTACTGCTCCGGACACATTGGTTGACCGGCATGTGTCCTTCTTAGCTGTTGTGTCTGTCCCCTTTGGGAAAATGTCACGCGACGTAATGGAGTCCTTGTAGCTTGCTACGACTCGTCTACGTTCGTTGATGACCGACACCTGCTTTGTTGGGTCATGTATGCCTGTCCTTGTGCGGAACTGCCACTTTGGTTATGACTAGACATGTCGATCCGGGTTCTTTGACATTGGTTTGCTAGCGACACTATCGCATACGTGAGTCAAAAGACGCAAACGGTCCCGGCTAAGGTAAGGCTGCAGCCATGGAGTTAACCATGCGTGAGACCACAAAGGGATGCGATGTGTTACAGGTTGGATTCCTATGGCTTAGGATCGGGGTCCCGACAGCGTTGGTGTCAGAGCCTGACTGACTGTAGGATTACTAAGCCAAACTGGTCGAAGTTGAGTCTAGAATTGCTTTAGTTATATATAAGGGAATTGTTTGTGGAAGGGAACGTAAGATTATTGTTCTCTTCTCAAGTTATTCTATTCTGGTCATCCTCGTCTTTCTGCGGGAATTAAGGACTCGATTTCTCATCTTCTCCTAGGCTCGTGTTTCCGATCGGTAGCTTATAGGACTACGGGTCGAGAGATATTGGGTTTCTTTTATTCCTAGGAAGCAGGAAGTAAGTTTGGTGACCAGAGAGTTGAACTTGATAGTTGAGTGGTTACGTTATTCCACTTTGGGTTGTCTCAAATTTGTTTTGAGAATTTACAGCCGTTATGCTGCCCAATTTTTTCATTCAGAGCTCTAATGCTTTTGCATTACTCTCTACTTATAGATGCCTGGCCGTCCTTCTCATCAGGTGGTACGTTTGACCAGGTGCATTGATGTACCGTGTCATACGGCCATGCTGGTCAGGGTGATGTCGGTGTGCGGTTACCGCTGGTACCCCGAGTACACGGTAGAGGAACAGTACCGAGACTTCAACCAGAGCCAGTACATCTGCACTGTTAGGGTATTTCCAGACTACCCTGGAGTGGAGAAGCCAATCCATTGGTCCTATGGGTTGGGAGTCACTGTTGACATGGCAGTACAAGATGCTGCCTATTCAATGCTGACTATTATGAGAGCGAGACATGCACTGCTGCAGAATTCAGAGTTCTGCTATGTTCCGGCCTCTCAGTCTGGTGAAGAGGGATACCTCAGTGGAGTCTATTTTGATTCTTCTATGGAGGATCCACTTCTGCAGTCCACTGTTGAGATGCTAGAGAACAGAGACAAGGATGCTCGTGCTCTCCGCATGGAGCTTTATGCTACCTGTGCCCGTCTGTGGACAGTTTTGACGCAACTGGCACCGGTAGTCCAGACAGGGTATGGAGAGATGGAGATGCTGAACCCTGTTAGGACCCATCTTCCGGCCCATGTTCACTGGCCAGCTATAGGAGGAGTCACACCTCTTCGGGGACCCCTCTTACCACCAGTCAGGGGACCAAGGCCACATCCGTGTCCTTATGGATCCCAGGGATCTCAGGCTAGAGTGTTTCCTGATCCGCAGGTTGAGCTTCCGGGTCATGGAGGTAATATATATGAGATGTTCTATGCGGATGCCTGAGCTATGAGCGGAAGGATAGTATGGTAGTAGCCGTATGTTCACAGTCCTGCGTGACTTGTGGTGTATGGTAGTAATGTGAAACGAATTCCGGAGGCCTAGATAAATAATGTATAGGAAGCTTGTAAGCCTCTGATGAGTAGTTCCACCATTTCAGTAGTTTGCTCTTCGAGTAAGTTTGTACTGAACTATGTAAGGGTGTGTATGAACCATGGTGTATATATAGCAGTTGCTTGTTACCATGTTGTTCGGATATTCATTTCCGCATTCCGTGTGTTCAGTACATTCTTAATCCATAGTTAGTATTGATATGATTTTGGTCTAAGCTATGAGTTTGTTTGTCATGATGGTGTTCACCAGGTTGAACCGTGCCCCTGCTCATGAGCAAGGTGAGGGTAGTAAAGCGTCGCAGGAAGACCTGCCTCACCCACCTTCTCTGGTAGAAGTGATGCTTGAGGCAGAAAGAAACAAAAGGGAGACCAACCGACTGCTAGAGAGTATTGAACAGAATACGGCTCGACAACCTAGGAATGCTGCAGTGTCCCTCAATGACTTTGTGAAGCTGAATCCTCCAAAGTTTCATCATTCCGTCGATCCCCTCGACGCTGATGACTGGTTGTGCAGCATTTCACGCAAGATTCGCTCTGCGAATGTGTCTGAGGCCGACAAGGTGACCTTTGCGGCGTATTTCCTGGAGGGACCCGCCAATCTGTGGTGGGAGAATTTTGAAGCTATGCGTCCCGCTGAACCAGTGGCCACATGGGCAGACTTCAGCGCAGCTTTCCGTCTGCACCATATTCCAGAGGGCCTGATGGACAGAAAGAGAGAGGAGTTCTGTGCCTTCACTCAGGGCAAGTTGTCTGTAGATGCCTATAGTCGCGAGTTCGGTAACCTCGCCCGCTATGCAACAGAGGAGGTGTCTACTGACGCCAAGAAGCAAGCAAGATTCCGTAAGGATCTGAGCCCTGAGCTCCGTCGTGATCTGCGCCTCCATGAGTGTGCAAGTTTTCAAGCCCTAGTCAACAAAGCGATCAGTGCGGAGACTGGTCATTCTGACTTCGAAGCCACAAGGAAGCACTCCCGTGACTTTGGCTCATCTTCTGGTTCCGCGTTTCAAAAACGCAGGCTGTGGGTTCCAAACAGTTATCTGCCGCCAAGATACACTCCGAGGCCATCCTACATGGCGCCTCAGACGAATCAGGCCAACCCTCCATCAAAAGCTTATGGTGGTCCAGCTAGCAATGCTGCACCACGTGCCAACCAGGTGATATGCTACAAGTGTGGAGAACCAGGGCATTATTCCCGTGAGTGTCCTCAGAATGTGGGTGCCAAGCAACCCGGAAAGTCCGTCGGGCAGGCCAAGTCGGGCAAAGCGTTTTATGTGAAGCCAACTCCTGCACGTGGCCGTGTGAATTATGTGTCAGCAAAAGAAGCTGCAGAGGATCCCGATGTCATGCTGTGTATGCTTCTTGTTAATCATCACCCAGCGTCCGTTCTCTTTGACAATGGGTCTTCTCATTCCTTCATTTCCGAAAGTTATGCACAGTTGCATAACATGTCATTTTGTGATATGCCAATCCCATTGGTTGTCCAAACCCCTGGTAGTAAATGGCAAACCTCTAGGATAACCTATGATAATGAAATTCTAGTAGACAGGCTAGTTTTTCTAGCCTCATTGATAGCATTGAAATCTTCGGATATTAATATCATCTTGGGCATGGACTGGATGTCAGCTCACTATGCCAAGATTTATACTCCATCTAGAAATGTCCAGCTTACCCATTCCTCGGGTGAGATAGTAAATGTCTCTACTGGAGTTACCAAGTGCCAACTCTATTCCCTAAATGCCAACCCTCTTCCGGAACTTGAAGACATTCCGGTAGTCCGTGACTTCCTAGATGTTTTTCCAGAGGAACTGCCAGGAATTCCACCTGACAGAGATGTAGAGTTTGTGATAGATCTTGTTCCAGGAACTGTCCCAATAGCCAGAAGACCTTATAAGATGGCACCCCTGGAGCTAGCTGAACTTAAGAAGCAATTAGATGAGGCCTTGAACAAGGGTTTCATTCGTCCTAGCTCTTCTCCTTGGGCTTGTCCCGTCCTCTTCGTCAAGAAGAAAGACGGAACGGATCGGATGGTTGTAGATTACCGACCAGTTAACCTGGTCACCATAAAGAACAAGTATCCGCTCCCCAGGATCAACGACCTGTACGATCAGCTCGCTGGATCCTCAGTCTTCTCCAAAATGGATTTGAGGTTGGGATATCATCAAATCAAGATTAAGAACAGGGACATTCTAAAAACGGCTTTTGTTACTCGTTATGGCCAATATGAGTATACCGTTATGTCCTTCGGTTTAACCAATGCCCCAACCACCTTCTCTCGGCTGATGAATTCAATCTTTATGGAGTATTTGGATAAATTCGTCGTAGTATACCTCGATGATATTCTCATCTACTCAAAGAATGAACAAGAACATGCCGAGCATCTAAGGCTGGTATTGATGAAACTTCGAGAGCATCGCCTTTATGCCAAATTTTCAAAATGTGAATTCTGGTTACCAGAAGTGACCTATCTAGGCCACGTAATCTCTGGTAAGGGTATTGCTGTCAATCTCGAGAGAGTTCAAGCTGTCCTTGATTGGACTCAACCTGAATCGGTTAAGCAAGTTAGGAGTTTTCTTGGTCTAGCGAGCTATTGTTGCCGCTTCGTCGAGAATTTCTCCAAGGTTGCAAAGCCTCTGACTGAACTCCTCAAGAAAGATAAGAAGTTCGAGTGGACACCACAGTGTGAGCATAGTTTTCAGGAACTGAAAAGACGCCTGACTTCCGCACCTGTGTTGCTACCACCAGATTTTTCTAAGGACTTTGTTATCTATTGCGACGCCTCGCGACAAGGATTAGGTTGCATTCTCATGCAAGATCGTCATGTGATCGCATACGCATCTCGACAGTTGCGTCCACACGAGGATAATTATCCCACACATGACCTTGAGCTTGCAGCTGTGGTCCATGCACTAAAAACCTGGCGACATTACCTTTTGGGTAATCGTTGCGAAATATTCACTGATCACCAAAGTCTGAAATATATCTTCACCCAGCCGGATTTGAATCTCAGGCAAAGATGGTGGGTTGAGTTGATCTCGGATTACGACTTAGGGATAACTTACAGCCCGGGGAAGGCCAATGTTATGGCCGATGCACTAAGTCGTAAATCTTATTGTAACAATTTGATGCTACAACAAGGTCAACCACTTCTCCATGAGGACTTTCGGAAGTTGAATCTTCATATTGTTCCTCAAGGATTCCTTTCTACCCTGGTGGCGAAGCTTACTCTTAAAGATCAAATTATAGCTGGCCAAAAGCGTGACAAGGGTCTATCACGGATCAAGGAGAATATTTTTAGAGGAAACGCTAAAGAATTTTCCATGAATGATCAAGGTGTGGTGTTCTTCCAGAATCGTTTAGTGGTTCCTAAGAACCCACATCTAAGGCAGTTAATCCTTAAGGAGGCTCATGATTCCCCTCTCACCATTCATCCCGGTAGTACTAAGATGTATCAGGACCTACGCCAGAGGTTCTGGTGGACTAGGATGAAGAGAGAAATTGCTGAGTTCGTTGCTAACTGCGACGTTTGTCGCCGAGTTAAGGCAGAACATCAAAGGCCTGCTGGCACCCTTCAACCTTTAGCTATTCCTGAATGGAAATGGGATAAAGTTAGCATGGATTTCATTACCGGATTTCCCAAGACCAAGAAAGGAAATAATGCTATCTTTGTGGTCATTGACCGTCTTTCCAAAGTGGCTCATTTTCTTCCTGTTCGTGAGAGTATAACAGCTAGCCAGTTAGCAAAGTTATATATCTCTGGAATAGTGTCTCTTCATGGTGTTCCCCTGGAAATTAACTCGGACCGTGGAAGTATCTTTACTTCTCGCTTCTGGGAAAGTTTTCAGAATGCCATGGGGACTCACTTATCTTTTAGCACTGCTTTCCATCCTCAATCAAGTGGTCAAGTAGAAAGAGTGAATCAAACCCTAGAAGATATGCTCCGAGCTTGTGTTATTTCGTTCGGTATGAATTGGGAGAAGTGCTTTCCATTCGCCGAATTCGCTTATAACAATAGTTATCAATCAAGCTTGGGCAAAGCCCCTTTTGAAGTTCTCTATGGACGAAGATGTCGAACCCCTCTTAATTGGTCAGAAACCGGAGACAGGCAACTTTTTGGCCCGGACATGATCCAGGATGCAGAAGAGCAGGTTCGCATTATTCATGAAAAGTTGAAAACAGCCCAGTCTCGTCAAAAGAGCCAATATGATCGTCATCATAAGGCTGTGACCTTTGAAGTTGACGAGAAGGCTTACCTTCGGGTTACACCTTTGAAGGGTAACCATCGATTCGGTATCAGGGGCAAATTGGCTCGTCGTTACATTGGACATTTTCGCATTCTTGCCAAACGAGGAGAAGTTGCCTACCAGTTGGAACTTCCTCCGCATCTTTCCAAGGTTCATGATGTTTTCCACGTCTCGCAACTCAGGCGTTGCTTTTCGGATCCTATCCGTGAAGTGGACCACGAAACGCTTGATCTACAAGATAACCTTTCTTACCGAGAATACCCCGTGCGTATTCTTGATCAAGCTGAGCGTACCACTCGACGTCGAAACCTCAAGTTTCTTAAAGTTCAGTGGTCAAATCATTCTGAAAAGGAGGCAACTTGGGAAAGCGAGGATCGTCTCCGACTCGAATATCCTGCGTTATTCCCACGACTTCTAAATCTCGGGACGAGATTCTTTTGAGTGGGGGTGAGTTGTCACATCCCTATCCCTTAAGCAAGATAGTATTGTTCTCATGTCTTCTTTGCATTTGCATCTAAGAAGTTTCAACAAAAACAACAAAGTGGCAAAGGAAAAACTCAAAACCCTAGCCACCATTTCAATTAAAGGAAATTTCAAACTAGTTCAAATCAATGAACCCAAAATGGCCTCAAGAAATGTTCAAAATTTCTGATAAATCATGAAAGTAAATGAGCATTGGAGAAAACTATTTTCTTGACACTTTAAGCATTTTAAATAAATGCAAAAGCCACTGGTTTCAAATTTAAAAATTGAAATCAGAAACTATAATTTTCCAAAAATGTTGAAAACCTTGGAAATGAGTGGGGATATTATAACAAATATTTCAGGAGGTCTAAAATAGTTCTTACTTTTTGTTTTGGAGCTGAAATAATTAGCAAAGCAATAAATAGCAAAACGGAAAAACAAAAACAGAGGAAATGGAAAAAGACTTACCTGTCGCCCAAGCCAGGCCCGGCCCATCTCCCCGCTCGTCCCCTCCCTCACGCCAGTAGTCAGCAGGAGGTGGGCGCCGCCTCCTCCGGCGCGGCCACGCACCTGCGTGCCTGCCTGGCCGCCGGTTCGCGCTGGCGAAGACGGGGATAAGCTCCCCAGAGCTTCCCCTATCCATTCCCCGCCTCGGTTCTCCTCCTCCTCCCGGATCTCCTCCTTCTCCCTGCTGCCGCCATTAGAGCCGAGCTCGAGCTCGAGCTGGCCGTGCCCCTGGCCATAGGATCCCCTCCCAGAGCACGCCATTAGCTCCACCTCGTCGCCCTGGTCGTCTCTGCAGAAGACGAAGCCTCCTCGAGCCCTGCAACGCCCGCAACGCCGTCGTCTTCCACCTCCGGCCGCCGGACCTCTCCCGTCGATTCGTCGCCCCCAGGCCTTCCACGAGCCGTCTAAGCTCTGCTCTGCACTCCCTGTGAGCATGCAGTCGTTTTCCCTATGTTTTCCCCGTCGATCCCCTCCTCTAGCCCTAGTTTCACCGGAGCCCGACGAGGACCGCCGCTGCCGCTCGTCGCCGGTAGCCCTCCGATGTCCAGCTCGTCCTTCCGATGGCACCAACAGCTCCAGGACGACGCGTAGATGCTGTAGCAGCTAAGAACCGAGCGTAGATCCCCCTGTTGCAAAGACCCCGATGACGCCCGAGCCTTGGCCGCCGCCAAGCTCGTCGCCGGCATCATCTCCGGCCAGATCAACCCCGGCTAGGCGCAGAAATGAAGCTGCGGGAGATGTGTCGTTCCTCTGGTGCTCTCCGCGCAGCCTTTGCCCCCCTGTGTGCCGTTTCCGAGCCCCTCCGCCATGCTGGTGGTCGCCGGAGGCTCCCCGCCGGCGAGGACGACCTCGCCGCCGTTGGAGGTCGACGTGGCAAGCTAACCCAGCCGATTAGTGACTTAATCACTCGCTGACAAGTGGGCCCAAGGCCAAGTCAAACCTCAGTTAGGGCTGGTCAGCGCGGGATTAGTCCCAGAGAGGCTGACCAGTGGGGCCCCCCTGTCAGGTTTGACCTGAACAGGTCGGCTGACCTGCTGACGTCAGCCTGATGCAATAAATGGAATTTCCAGTTTAAAACTAATTCAGGAAATTGCTAAAAATTGCAAAAATCATAGAAATTAATCTGTAACTCCAATGAAAATAAATTATATATGAAAAAGTATCAGAAAAATTTCAAGGATTCTGATTATGCTATTTTCAACTATGTTTGAAAAAGTTACACGACCCTAAATTGTGAAATAAGGAATAACTCAATTCTTTAATCACTTTATAAATGGAATTTGCAAAAATATCCAAATTTCATTATAAATACAATGATCACACACTGCCCTAGATATAAATCAGTACCATAACATGACATTTCATGCATGTTAACATTAGGTTGATCTGAGCATCAGGTCGAATCAATTAAACCGGTATCCGAGAATACCCGTTTGAATTGCTATTCGAATGTGATTCAAATCAACTCTAAACCTAAAACATTTTGATTATAATAACTTATCACTTTGCATTCTCATGCCATGCTCATGCATCATTTTGATTCCATATGATTGTTATTGAATGTTGCCATTCATTTCGGTAGGCTCCGCACCCCGGATTCCACTGAATATCCGTCTGACGGATATCGTTCCTCCTCTGAGCAACAAGGCAAGCAACCCTTTTGATCATCACGATAACTCCTATGTTCTTGCTCCTGCACCTATTTATTGCATTAGGATCAAATGCTTCAACTACTTTTGCCACGATAGTTGGACCCATTTCCTTTGCATGACTTAACCTTGTCACAGTAAATAGCCGAACCTTGCAACCTAGCATACCTGGTAGTTGCTTGAGCTATGATGTGCCTTATCCTGCTATGCATGCTATGCTTAGAGTTGTGTATGGTCTGTCATCTAGGAGATGAACAGAAATGTGGAATGTGTTCGGTGAGCAAAGGTCGTGTGTTGAACTTGATTTGGTAAAGGTACCGGTGAAAGGCTGTGTAGGAGTACATGGCGGGTTGTTTCATTGGAACCGTCCTTAGGAACTGAGTTCCGTGTATGTAATCCAAGACTAGATACTACCACATGCTGGGCCCTAAATATGACCCCGCTCCGCCTATTAATCGCGTAGTACTCGGTCCAGGAGTTGCAAGTAGTTTCTGGTGTTTATAGTAATGCTGGAGGCCGTGCATGGTGCTGACCTGAGAGGTGGACCGTGATGCGGTAGGCAGTGGCACGGTGTACCAAGTGGCACCCGGATGGTGGGCTTGGGAACCCTGTGCACATCGTTTGAGGCCATGGCGGAAACCTCGGCCGGACTTCCGTACGGGTTACGCTCAGATAGGCGATAAACCTGGACTAGGTACTAGTGTGGTTAACGGTCGTGGCCGACTCCCTCGCCGGGCTTCCGCTTGAAGGTTGCCGAGGTGCATGACGTGCACATGGCGATAAGTGGCGGGAGCGTGTGTGACGAAGTACACCCCTGCAGGGTTATGATCTATTCGAATAGCCGCGTCCGCGGATATGGACTACTTGGAGACATATGTTGTTCATAGATAACTTCAATGGCTACTCATAAAATTGTCAAGATAAGCGTGAGTGTCGTGGACGGCATTTCCGTATGGAGATGGAATGATTCCACGATAGTGTATTGTTGTGGTGTTAGTGGACTCGTGTGCGAGAAATCAAGTTGTCAAAACTAATTTCAAAAAGCAAGTTGTCTAGCCACGAGTCAAATGCTGGCTTCCCGCATGAAACCCCACAATACCTTTTGATACCTTGCATGATTAGTTAGTTCTCCTAAAGTCTTGCTGAGTACCTTCGTACTCATGTTTGCTTAATAAATGTTGCAGAGGTTGCTAATGACCCTAATGGAGGGTTCTTCGTAGACATCGACGACGACGAGTAGCTGGTGTCCCAGCTATGATCTGGCCCTACGTCGGCTCTGTAGTATAGTCAGGCCTCATGCCTACTAGTTGCCCTGTCTGTACCCAGACAGTTTATAACTCTTCCGCTGGCTTGTATTGTATGACTGCTATTATGGGTCGTGAGACCCTTAATGTGTAATATTATGTGTGTGGCTCTTCCGAGCCTCTTAAATAAAGCTTGTATGGTTATGGTTATGTTGTGATGCCATCGATGTATCTATACATATCGGTATGCCATGCGTACGTGTGTCTTACTTGATATGTATGGGGTTCGAATACCTAGTCGTGAACTTTAGTAGCACTCCTTACAAGGAAATGCCCCTTTGTGATCCAACGAGCCTTGGTAGTTCGCTACTGCTCCGGACACATTGGTTGACCGGCATGTGTCCTTCTTAGCTGCTGTGTCTGTCCCCTTTGGGGAAATGTCACGCGACATAATGGAGTCCTTGTAGCTTGCTACGACTCGTCTACGTTCATTGATGACCGACACCTACTTTGTCGGGTCATGTATGCCTGTCCTTGTGCGGAACTGCCACTTTGGTTTATGACTAGACATGTCTATCCGGGTTCTTTGACATTGGTTTGCTAGCGACACTATCGCATACGTGAGTCAAAAGACGCAAACGGTCCCGGCTAAGGTAAGGCTGCAGCCATGGAGTTAACCGTGCGTGAGACCACAAAGGGATGCAATGTGTTACAGGCTGGATTCCTATGGCTTAGGATCGGGGTCCCGACATTATCCCATTTTAGAGGAAAACAAGCTAAGTATATAGTATTCATGAGCTAACCAAGGTTCTTATGCCAGTTTTAGGTTATTATGGCATTTTGGAGCTAAATGGGCTAATTATGTCTTTTTGGGGAAATTAAAGCAAGGGTAATATGAAAGAGGAGAAGAAAGAGGAGGAGGACGAGAATAAGAAGAAATCAAGAAGAAGGAGGAGAAGGAGGAGAAGGAGGAGGAGGAGAAGGACTAGAAGGTCCTTGGCCTTCTCCTCCTTCTCCTCCTCCTCCTCCTCCTTCTCCTTCTTCTCTTCTTCTTCTTCTTCTTTCTTTTCATTTTTCCTATTTCTTCTCCTCTTCTTGGAGCTAAATTACCTAATTATATGTTTTTGGAGCTAAATGGGCTAATTATCCCATTTTAGAGGAAAACAAGCTAAGTATATAATATTCATGAGCTAACCAATGTTCTTATGCCATTTTGAGGTTATTATGGCATTTTGGAGCTAAATGGGCTATTTATGTCTTTTTGGGGAAATTAAAGCAAGGATAATATGAAAGAGGAGAAGAAAGAGGAGGAGGAGGAGAAGAAGAAGAAATCAAGAAGAAGGAGGAGAAGGAGGAGGAGGAGAAGGACTAGAAGGTCCTTGGCCTTCTCCTCCTTCTCCTCCTCGTCCTCCTCCTCCTCCTCCTCCTCCTTCTTCTCTTCTTCTTCGTCTTCTTTCTTTTCATTTTTCCTATTTCTTCTCCTCTTCTCCTCTTCTCCTCTTCCTGGAGCTAAATTAGCTAAATATGTCATTTTGGAGATAAATGGGCTAATTATCTCATTTTAAAGGGAAATAAGCTAAGTATATAATATTCATGAGCTAACCAAGGTTCTTATGCCATTTTGAGGTTATTATGGAATTTTGGAGCTAAATGGGCTAATTATGTCTTTTTGGGGAAATTAAAGCAAGGATAATATGAAAGAGGAGAAGAAAGAGGTGGAGGGGGAGAAGAAGAAGAAATCAAGAAGAAGGAGGAGAAGGAGGAAAAGGAGGACGAGAAGGACTAGAAGGTCCTTGGCCTTCTCGTCCTTCTCCTCCTCCTCCTCCTTCTCCTTCTTCTCTTCTTCTTGTTCTTCTTCTTCTTTCTTTTCATTTTTCCTATTTCTTATCCTCTTCTCCTCTTCTTGGAGCTAAATTAGCTAACTATGTCTTTTTGGAGCTAAATGGGCTAATTATCTCATTTTAGAGGAAAACAAGCTAGATATATAATATTAATGAGTTAACCAAAGTTCTGATGCCATTTTGAGGTTATTATGGCATTTTCGAGCTAAATGGGCTAATTATGTCTTTTTGGAGCTAAATGGGCTAACTATGTCATTGTTGGGGAAATTAAGGCAAGGAGAATATGAAAGAGGAGAAGAGAAACTTACCGTAGTGGTCATCAAGGAGGAGAAACACGTGGAGAAGGGTCGTGCGATGCCGCTCGGGAGTTATTCTGCAGAATAGACATTTTGCAATGTCTCAGTTAGCATGATGACACTCAATTATTAATACTACTTTATAATGAAACTCACCGTGCCAATCGAAGAGAAGACGGGCATCGACGGAGGGACTTGACCGCTCTTCTCGCACAGAGCCTGAAGAGTGGGTCGTATTCGTTACTAATGAAACAAACATTACACACATGATTTGGCTAATGGGAAAAAAAACTTAGCACAAAAAGCTCGTATAGGGCCCGTTGACCCGCCTCATTTCGGGACCTCTCCTGCTCAATCAATCGTGCCGTGGTCTGGTCCCTCTCATCAAGAGCAGCCTGACTTGCCAATCTCTCTTTCTCAAGAGCAGCCTCAAGAGCAGCCTGGCTTGCCAATCTCTCTTTCTCAAGAGCAACCTGGTTTTGCCAATCTCTCTTTCTGAAGAGCAGCCTGAAACACCATTCCTCGTTACCACAGTAATGATCTATGGTGACACACATAATGAAATGGATGAAAATGTTCTTAGTCCGTACAACTAACCTCGATGGCAAGTTGGACTGGCCGTGGACGACGCATTATCTCAGGACAGCTGCTCGACTGGCGTGCCTTGATCTCCGGAAGAGTGAGTGGACAACGTATTATCCCATCTCCAATGGCTATCGAGCCATGGGGCCTCCCGCCACCAGATATCATCACCAGCTCTGGATCCAAAGGTTCCTGGCTAGGGTTAAAGTCATCCCCTTTCGTAGCCTTCCCCGCGTCCCTCTATGCCACGAGCTTCTGGTGGGATGTTATGTTGGTGAAGTTATTGGGATCATCCAGGTCAGACTCGGAGAATGCCTTCGCCTTTTTGTATGAGGCAGTATGGGCCATGCCATAAAGGTCGTACAAGTGTGGCATCTCAGTCTTATTGTGATGCGCCTAAAAGAGAGGAACAAAATATTAGCATCAAGAATGAATTGCATGAATCATGAAGCAAATCACATACCCAGTTTCGTCCAAACTGAAGTAAGCTGGAGCTCCCTTGATGGTGTGGCACACCAACCATTTGGCTACGCCGATACTTTGCATTCTCGTGGACGGCTCGCCAGCTGCCTGTGCACCACTCATCAACCAACGCCTCCCAACAATCCATCTTATCCGCACACCATCTCGGGGGCACCTGTAAGTTATTAGAAAGAATTTTCAGCGCTACGCCTATGAATGAAATCAAGAAAACTACGTAGAAGGACTTAAGAATAGGTAATTACCTTCATGTATTGCTCCTTCTTCAGAAACATTCCGCGACAATCCTTCTTCTGCTTCTTAATACCACGCGTGGCGTAGTAATCTTGAATAGCCTGCGGCCGAGCCTCGTGGCGCAAGATCTGTAGTAACCGCCTACACTCGGCCTCGAGAACCCTCGCCGCCTCCTCCTCATATCCATCGTCGCACCTATAGAAGGTCTGCAATCAAACGTGAAAACACCGATTAGTACTATAATTAGCTATATTGTTAATTTTAGATTCTGTAAATGGATAATTTACCCAAAAGCTCTTGATCACCATCTCGGCCCTCGTGTGGCACAAGACACCATCTATAATCTCCTCCGGCGGGGCCTGCGCAGCCTGGTAGTGCTCCCAGGAAAATCCTAGTGTAGGAACCTGACCCTCACCAAGCAACGTGATAAACCCCGGGAAATTTGTCCGGCAAAGCACACCAAGGACGGAGTTTGGCCTGCGGACTCCAAGAGGGTGTACCCATCCCCTGTAGTATGATAAGGTCAACGCATTAGATATTTGAACAAACTTGAAGGCAAAAGCTAAAAAAAGAGTAAATGTACTTACCTATCTCCTTCAGGTTTAATCACCGGCCTGTGCTCGCGGGTAGCCGGTGCGACCGGGAGACGTGTACTACCACGCTTGTACAGGGTGGCCCCGTCCACCTGCACATCGCCCTCACTATCCGTAAGCTCATCCCCGCCATCTCCGCACCCTGAGCCACCCGGACCCTCGGTCCAATCCGGCAACTCGGTATGATCCGGCCAGGTCTCCCATCCGGGCCTCTCCACATCGGGTGAAGCCTCCGAAACCGTAGTCTCCTCCAGCTGGTCCTGGGCCGAATGCACCTCGACCCGAGGCTGCTCCTGGACCGGAGTCTCATGGGACGAATGCCCGTCAACAACAGGCTCCTGGAACGGAGTCCCCGTAGCCTCCTCCGCAAACGGGTCAACCATACTAGTCCTATGCTCGGGTGAATGAGCTGGTGGTGGTGGCAAGGACGGCTCAACAGTCCTCCTGGATCTTCCGTGGCCACCACCTCTCCCTATACCCTTCCCCTTCTTCCCTACCTGGCCAGCACCTCTCCAAGTGGGCAATGCCGCCGACGAAGAAGAACCCACGGGTGGTGTCGACAGACTGTCTGCCAAGGCTCCACGGAGAGATAGGGGTGGAAGGGAAGTACCACCCCTCGTGCGTGGCGCCTGGGAAGAACCCGTCGAGCGATCTGGACCAGTGCCCACCATCTTACCACACCTGGTGACCTGCCATGATAAAGATTAAAAGAAATTAGTGCAACATAAAAAATTGAATAACTGATATGAATAATAATATGTACATGAATAATACAGATTAAAATATATATAATTTAAGTTGTGAATCTTACAAACTAATAATCACCATCAATAAATGCATCATCATCATCACTATCACGCATGTCTTCATGAATGACGTGCTCGTCGGGTTCAACGGCGTGAAGTTGTGAAAGGCCTTCCTTTAATCGTTGAAGCATTGACAGGTCATCCGCATCAGTAACCTCTACGAGTTCCAGGTCTTCTGGTTCCGGCTCAGGGCTGGAGTTGGATTCATTGTCGCTGTCTACTTCCATGTTCTTGGGTGAAGCACGGCGGTTCTTGAAACGTTTCATGGCAAGACGTGTTTCTTGGAAGAATTCTCCATCATATGTGTCTGGGTTAATGTGAGGTTCATAATACTGTTCATTTGGGAGAGCTGGTCTGACATGTGGCGGCACTTCATAAACAACATAACAACCTTCCAGATTCTTAACCGTTTGGCATGCCCACGGTAGATAGAAAAATTGGGTCGCCTGTTGAGCCGTAATATAGACATCGGGAACTTCTAAATGGGTGTTTGGATTGATTTCGACTAGTCCTATATGTTCATGAGTCCTTCTAGTCTTTTTTGGCTGGAACCAATAACATTTGAAGACTACGACGTTCGGTGGGTTTTCACCATAGAATTGAAGTTCATAAATTGCTTCAACTCTTCCATAATACTTGATACCACCTTCGCCGATAGCAGAGACACCACAATTTGTAGATTTCCGGTCGGGCATAGATAGCTCTTTGCCAAAGGTACAAAAGAGATACCAGTTGATGTTGTATTTCTCCAATGAACGAACCTTATAGTCAAAACCATTAGCGACTTGTCTCAATTCGGCGTCCATAGACTCTGAATTAGCCTACAAGTTTAATATGAACCGGTTGTTGCATTAGCCGCAAGTTAGACAAAGAATGAAATGGTCCATTATTGATAATTACCGTTTGTTTGAACCAAGAGATGAAACCGGGATAGCCGCCTCCTGTCTTTCACAGAAGCTCATACTCTTCGACGGAATCATTTTCAATCACCGCTCCATCCAAGAATTTGACGATGTAACGGATGTTTGAAATATCCTGGAATAAGAGTAGTTCAAATGAATTAGAAGTTATGGGAAAATGTGCCGAGAACTCACTCGGTGTACGGCCGCACTTCTGTTAGGTTGTTGAAGATATACAACGAAATGTTCCGCCATTCTTCGGCATCCAACGTTATTGGTTTCGAAGCACCGGCTGGTGCGAGCTTCCCTTTGAATAGGCTGAGGTTGGACCCACCTTTTTAGGGTCTGCATCATTGTGCCGAGGCTTCGGATTATGCAAATGATGATTTTTGGCTTCGTAGTGTGCTGTCACAAAGTTTGCCACCTCCTCAGTAATGAATGCCTCAGCCATCGATGCTTCAATACTACGCTTATTTTTACATTTAGCTCGAAGGCTCTTCTGCATCCTCTCAGTTGCATAGCACCAACGATCTTGCATGGGCCCACCCAATCTTGCCTCCCTCGGTAGATGTAGAATCAAATGCTGCATTGGACTAAAGAAGCCCGGTGGAAAGATCTTCTCTAACTTGCACAACAACTCCGGTGCAAACTCCTCCATGTCTTCTACCACGCCAGGCGAGAATTCTTTCGCACAAAGAACACGGAAGAAATATCTCAGCTCCGCCAGTACTAGCCATTCATCCTCAGGAATAAAGCCACGTAACATCACCGGCATTACCCGCTCTAGCCATATGTGCCAATCATGACTCTTGAGACCAAAGATTTTTAATTTTTCAAGACTCGCTCCCCCTCTTTAGATTCGCTGCATACCCATCGGGGAACATCAAGTGCATTTTGACCCACAAGATAATTTCCCTCATAGCTGGCCTTCCAAGATTGAACCAGGCCTTTGGCTTCGACCACTTCTGCTTTCCTTTGCCTTCTCACATGTTTGGTAACGGTCTATGACATAGTGTCTCTTGATCGACTCTAGCCTTAATATTATCCTTTGTCTTCCCATCTATGTTGAACAATGTACCAAAAATAGCCTCTCCGATATTCTTTTCAGTGTGCATCATGTCGATATTGTGTGGAAGAAGGAGGTCTTTGAAGTAAGGCAGATCCCAGAAGCATGGCTTGTGAGTCCATGCGTGTTTTGAGTTATACCCCTTGAAATACCCTGGATGCTCTGGATCAGGCTCGAGGGCGTTTAACTGATCCAAGATCTGTTGGCCTGTGAACGCAGGTGGTGCCAAGTTTTTGACAACTTTACCTTTGGTAAAGTTCTTCTTGTATTTAATGAACTGATGGTCAGGATCCAAGAACTGTCTATGCAAGTCAAACCAAGAATACTTCCGACCCTCCTGCCACCAATGAAACTGAAGAGCTGCCTTGCATTGGGGGCACGGGAACCTTCCATGCACACACCATCCAGAGAATAGCGCATACGCTGGCAAGTCATGCATAGAGTACATGTACAACACATGCATTTTGAAGTTTTCTTTTCTAGCGGCATCGTATGTCTTGACCCCATTACCCCAAGCTTCTTCCAATTCATCCATAAGCGGTTGCAGGTACACATTCATATTCTTCCCCGGATAATTGGGCCCTGGAATTATCAACGTTAGAAATATGTTCTTTCTTTGCATAATCTGCTCGGGGGGGGGGGAGATTGAGTGGAGTGACAAATACAGGCCAACAACTGTATTGGGTTGCCGTCATGCCGAAGGGATTAAAGCCATCCGTGGCGGCGCAGACTCGAGGATTCCTTGGATCTGCCGCTTTATCCTGATGCAATCCATCAAAATGTTTCCACGCTTCCCCATCCGATGTGTGTACCATCATCTTATTCCCATCCGCATCTAGTTCGGTTCTTTTGCCCAATTTTTGCCATGTCATCTGTCTGGCTGTCTCTTTGACCATGAACAGATGTTGAAGTCTTGGTACGATTGGAATATACCGAAGAACACTAACTGCGCTTTTGGTCTGCCTCTTCTCACCCATACCGTTGTCTACCACAAGATACAAGCAAGACTCGCAATTGGGACAATAGTCCAAGTGTGCATACTCCTTCCTAAATAAGACACATCTTTTCTGACATGCATCTATCTTCTCATAGGGCATCTTAAGTACACGAAGTATTTTGTCCGAATGGTACAGGTTTGCAGGCATGACATGGCCTTTGGTTAGGAAACGTCCAAATAGTGTCATCATCGCGTCGTAGCATTCTCTTCCCAAGTTGAACTGAGCCTTCAGAGCCATTACTTGTGCAATTGCATCCAGTTGACAGAGCTCAGTGTGCTCATGGAGAGGATGTTTTGAAGACTCCAACATTTCATAAAAGGCCTTTGCAGATTCCTCCATCTCATCTTCTGAATCCCGAGCATCATCAAAGTCTTGCACCATGTCTTCGATCCCGGTACCATGCTCGTCCGTGCGACGATGGACCAGCTCAGCTCTTGTGCGTTGTATAGACTCACCATGAAATGTCCACACCGTATAATTAGGCTTAAAACCCCTCCTCTGCAGGTATTTAATCATTACAGCCTCTGTCATCTTTTTATAGTTGTCGCATCAAGGACAGGGGCAATAGTTTCTTTCCTGGCCATTTGCGAATGCGGCTTTCACAAATTCCTTTGTTTTTACAAACCATTCTTTCGTCATCTCTTTCTGACTAGGGTGACCGGTATACATCCACGCACGATAACTCATCTTGCGTAGCTACTAAAGACAGAAGAAATATATTTATATATAATTTAGCATTTATATTCATCGGTTAATTAGGTTCGCCATTTTTATTACGTCGAGGCAACCTACACGCTAATAGGTAAAGATAGGTCCTAATCCCACCCGAGTATGTGTAGATTGGGTTCGTTTTCCCATACTCTGCTCTGGATCCAATGCAAAATTTCGGCAACACCTGCCCGTTGTTCTCCTGATACACATCTCCGCAATAAACAGAGAGGATGTGCATCCGGAGAACAACAGGGAGGCACTGACGAAATTCCGCATCGGATCCAGAGCACAACATACGAGAAAACGAACCCAATCTACTCATACTCGGGCTGTCCATGGATAATGTTGGACAATTCGAAAGGATGGCGGTTATAAATATGCAAAGGCATGCATATTCATAGATGTCGCCCTTTCGAACGGGAGACGCATACTGGTCACGCATACTCATGATTGAAGAAACCTATATATAGATAGCAAGTTTCATCAGCACGAAGACCCGGATAGAGCAAATTAAGGGGGTAGGATGAGAAGTCATTTGTGCTCACCAACAAACATAGGGGCGGAGCTCGACCAACGCACGTGGAGGTCGTCGAACAACTGCACATTGAAATTCACCCGATCAACACAAATATGATGTTTTTATAAGATAATCAAAAAATATGTGACCTAACTCTTATTTTCTTTTTTCTTTTTCCTCTTCTTCTTCTTCTTCTTCTTCTTCTTCTTCTTATTTTCTTTTTTCTTTTTTCCTCTTATTCTTATTCTCCTTCTTCTTCTTTTCTTCTCTTCTTCTTCTTCTTCTTCTTCTTCTTCTTATTCTTATTTTCTTTTTTCTTTTTTCCTCTTATTCTTATTCTCCTTCTTCTTCTTTTCTTGTTGTCTTCTTATTCTTCTTCTTCTTCTTCTTCTTCTTATTCTTCTTCTTCTTCTTCTTCTTCTTCTTCTTCTTCTTCTTATTCTTATTTTCTTTTTCTTTTTTCCTCTTATTCTTCTTCTCCTTCTTCTTGTTTTCTTCTTCTCTTCTTCTTCTTCTTCTTCTTCTTATTATTATTATTATTATTATTATTATTATTATTATATTTATTATTTTCTTTTTTTCCTCTTATTCTTCTCTTCCTCTCCTATTTTTCTTCTTCTTCTTCTTCTTTCTTCTCCTTCCCTTCATTTTCCTTCTTCTTCTTATTTTTTTTCTTCTCCTTTCTCCTTCTTCTTCTTCTTCTTTCTCCTTCTTCTTCTTCTCCTTCTTCTTTCTTCTCCTTCCCTTCCTTTTGCTTCTTCTTCTTCTTCTTCTTCTTCTCCTTCCCTTCCTTTTCCTTCTTCTTCTTCTTCTTCTTCTTCTTCTTCTATCTTCTCCTTCCCTTCCTTTTCCTTCTTCTTTTTGTTCTTTTTTTTCTTCTCCTTTCTCCTTCTTCTTCTTCTTCTTTCTCCTTCTTATTCTTCTCCTTTCTCCTTCTTCTTCTTCTCCTTTCTCCTTCTTCTTCTTCTCCTTTTCTCCTTTACTAAACAGGAAACTAACCTAACTAAACCTAAACTAAAACTAAACCTAAACTAAACTAATTTAACAAACTAACTAGCTAGCCTAACTAACCTAATAAACTAAAAAACTAACCTAACTAATTTAACATAAATAAAAATAAGGAAAAACAAAAAAAATGGGGGGACTCACCGGCGGGGGCGGGTGGGGCGTCGGGGCGGCGAGGAGGACGAGTGCGACGGGGCAGTGGGGCTTCGCCGGGGGCAGTGTGGTGGCGGGGGGCAGTGGTGGCGGCGGTGGGGTGCTGTGCGGCGGCAGGGGGCAGTGGTGGCGGCGGTGGGGGCATTGGTGGCGGCGGTGGGGGCATTGGTGGCGGCGGTGGGGGGCAGGTGAGGGGCGGCGCAGGGGGTGGCGTAGGGGTCGGCGTAGGGGGCGGCGCAGGGGTGGCTGGCCACCGATGGTGCAAGGAGGAGGCACGCACGGCGGTGGAGAGAGACACAGAGTGGGGAGTGGGGTAGTGGAGCGAGGGGCAAGGGGATAACGGCCGTCAGCTTTGCCGTCTGCCCCCCGACGGCAAAGGGCCCAACGGCGGATGGCAAAGGCCAGGTGGACGGCAAAGAGCCCGTTCGTAGGACCTGTCCAGGCCCAAGGTCTAGTGGGACCCATCTTCCCTCTTTGCCGTCTTCCCTAGGCCTGTTTGCCGTCCGCAGGCAGACGGCAAAGCCCTGGCCGATGGCAAACATTCTTTTTACCATCAGTGAGCCCTTTACCGTCCGCTTTAGGTCAGCTGACGGCAAAGAGCTTCTTTGCCATCAGCCAGCAGACAACAAAGAACTAGCTGATGGCAAATTACTGGATTCCAGTAGTGTAAGTGGGAATACTGCTTGTGCATCCAATTCCATAAACCCAAAGTTGTTCCATATGAGTCCACCATACCTACCTATATGCGGTATCTACCTGCCGTTCCAAGTAAATTTGCATGTGGCACTCTCTAAACCTTCAAGAAATAATCTGTTTTCCATGCCCGAACCGCTCAAGAAATAATCTATTTAGTCCCTTCCGTCCGAAAAAAATCAAGGAGAAGGGTTCATCGCGTTTTACGATACGGAGGCGCCGCCACCTCTTGTTCTTCCTCTGGAGGGTTGATCTGGAGTCCGTTCTGGGCTCCGGAGAGGGGAGATCGTCGCCATCGTCATCACCAACCTTCCTTCATCGCCAATTCCATGATGCTCTTCGCCGTTCGTGAGTAATATCATCGTAGGCTTGCTGGACGGTGATGGGTTGGATGAGATCTATAATGTAATCGAGTTAGTTTTGACGGGGATTGATCCCTAGTATCCTCTATGTTCTGAGATTGATGTTGCTACTACTTTGCCATGCTTAATGCTTGTCAATAGGGCCCGAGTGCCATGATTTCAGATCTGAAACTATTATTTTGTTGCCAATATATTTGTGTCCTTGATCCTATATTGCAAGTTGTAGTCACCTACTATGTGTTATGACCCGGCAACCCCGGAGTGACAATAGCCGGAACCACTCCCGGAGATGACCATAGTATGAGGAGTTCATGTATTCACCAAGTGTTAATGCGTTGGTCCGGTTCTTTATTAAAAGGAGAACCTTAATATCCCGTATTTTCCATTAGGACCCCGCTGCCACGGGAGGGATGGACAATAGATGTCATGCAAGTTCTTTTCCCTAAGCACGTATGACTACATATAGAATACATGCCTACATTACATTGACGAACTGGAGCTAGTTACATATCTCTCCGTGTTATAACTGTTGCATGATGAATAGGATCCGTCATAACCATCCATCACCGATCCAATGCCTACGAGTTTTTCCTACTGTTCCTTTCTACGTTACTTTGCTCCTGCTGCTGTCACTGTTTCTACTGTCACTGATGCTACTGTTACTCTATCGCTATTGTTGTCACTATTGCTACTGGTTACCATTGCTACTGTTGCTATCACACTACTCTGCTACTGATACTTTGCTGCAGATACTAAGTCTTTCAGGTGTGGTTGAATTGACAACTCAACTGCTAATACTTGAGAATATTCTTTGGCTTCCCCTTGTGTTGAATCCATAAATTTGGGTTGAATACTCTACCCTCGAAAACTGTTGTGATCCCCTATACTTGTGGCTTATCAATGGCTTGTGCATCTTCTCAAGGGAGATGCCGGCTGGGATGGCCTGTCTCGTAGAGCCAATCTTGGCCAGTGTATCAGCCGCCTTATTGTCTGCCCTGGGAACATGGTGAAACTTGCAACCCTCGAAAGGACCGCTGAGCTGTTGGATGAGGAAGCGATAGCTTGCTATGTTGGCGTCCCTCGTGTCTCATTTGCCAAAAACTTGCTGCACCACGAGGTCTGAATCGCCGAAGCAGAGGAGCCGCCAGATGCCCATCTCCTTGGCGAGCTGGAGGCCGTGAGCGAGTGCTTCGTACTCGGCGACGTTGTTGGAGGCGGTGAAGTGCATATGGAGAGCGTACTTGAGCTGGTCTCCTTTCGGAGACGTCAAGACAATGCCGGCTCCCAGACTAGTTCACATCTTCGAGCCGTCGAAGTGCATCCGCCAATGAGTGGAGTCTGGAGGTGGCGGATCAAACTGGGTTTCAGCCCAGTCGACTAGCAAGTCGGCCACCACCTGAGACTTGATGGCAGTGTGAGCCTCGTAGCAGATGTCGTGGTCCCCCATGGAGATGGACCACTTGGCGATCCTGCCAGCCGCGTCACGGTTGCCCATGATTTCTGAAAGTGGAGCAGTGCTCACCACAGTGACGACATGCTCTTGGAAGTATTGCTTCAACTTCTTTGCGGCAAGGTAAACACCATAACACATTTTTTGATAGTGGGGGTAGTTTTGCTTGGAGGCGGGTAAGACCTCGCTGAGGTAGTAGATAGGGTATTCCACTAACAGTACCTTGCCCTCCTCCTTGGGTTCAACTACCAGCACTACACTAACCACGCGAGTGGTCGCTGTAATGTATATGAGTATGGGTTCCCTTTCATCCGGCGCTGCCAAGATTGGCAGGCTCGAGATTACCCCCTTGAGGTCGCGGAAGGCTTCGTCCGCCTGGTCGTTCCACTCGAAGTTCGTCGTCTTCTTCATGAGGTGATAGAGTGGAAGGGCCTTCTCGCCGAGCCGGCTCACGAACCGGCTAAGGGACGCTAGGCAACTGGCGAACTTCTGGACGTCTAGGATTCGAGCCGGCTTCACCATACGCTTGAGTGTGCCGATATTCTAGGGGTTCCCTTCGATGCCACGAGAGGATACGAAGAACCCCAAGAGCTTGCCGCCTGGAACTCCGAAGACGCACTTCTCCGGGTTGAGCTGGATCTTGTACTCACGCAGGTTGGCGAACGTCTCCCGCAAGTCGTTGAGGAGGCTGAAATGCTGCTTGGTCTTAACGATGATGTCATCCCCATAGACGTGGATGTTTATGTCAATCTGTGACAGTAAGCACTATTGCATGCAGCGTTTGAATGTCGCACCAGCGTTCTTCAGACCGAACGTCATGGTGGTGTAGCAGTAGGCCCCGAAGGGCGTGATGAAGGAGGTCTTCAGGAGATCAGCTGGATCCAGCTTGATTTGATGGTAGCCTGAATTAGCATCCAGAAACGACAGCATTTCGCAGCCAGCAGTGGAGTCGATCACTTGATCTATCCGAGGCAACGCGAAACGGTCTTTCGGGCATACCTTATTCAGGCTTGAGTAGTCGATACACATTCGCCAGGTGTTGTTTTTCTTCAGCACCAGGATTAGATTGGCTAACCAGTCCGGGTGGAAAACCTCCATGATGAAGTCGGCTGCAAGGAGCCGGGTAATATATTCTCCAGGTTGTCTCACCGGCTTTGCATCCCGTCGCACGTGAAGTTTGTGCTCGGCGTACTTCCTCGGAACACCCGGCATATCTTTGGGCGACCATGCAAAGATGTCCCAGTTCTCACGGAGGAAGTCGACGAGCTCGCCTTCCTATTTGGGGTTGAGGCCAGCCCCGATGGTGACACACTGCTTGCGGTTTGCAAAGTCGAGTGGCACCTACTTGGTTTCTTCAGCCATCTTGAAGGAGCCTTCACTGGCAGACTGGGATGGAGGAGAAGGGATCGCCGGCTGCTCGGTAGCCTGAGCCACGAGCCGGTCAATCTACCTCCTCTCCTCAGCAATCACCATGGTGTCGGCCAGGCGGCTGCTGTGCTGTGCACACTCGAGCGACTCCTTGTAGTCGCCAACAATGGTGATGATTCCCATTGGACCCGGCATCTTCATCTTCAGGTAGGCATAGTGGGGGATAGCCATGAACTTGGCCAGAGCCGGTCTGCCAAGCAGCGCGTGATACATGCTGCTGAGGTCCACCACCTCGAACCATATGGACTCGCGGCGGAAGTGAGCCTTCTCGCCGAAGAGGACGTCCAACAGGATTTTGCCGATCGGCGAGCAGGACTCTCCTGGCACGATGCCGTGGAACACAGTACTGGTTGGCAAGACGTCCGTCTCCCTGAGCCCGAACTTGAGGAGGGTGTCGAGGTAGAGGATGTTGATGCTGCTGCTGCCGTCGACCAATACCCGAGAGAACTGACAGGTGAGCCTCTTGGAGGCGAAGGTAGGGTCGAGGACGAGCGTGTATGAGCATGGGTTGGGCATCACCGTAGGATGGTCGACCCGACTCCATGTGATGGGCTTTTCACACCAGTGCATGCATTGGGGAACCGGGGGGCGTGTGGCATTCACCTCATGCCGTCGCTAGCGCTGGCTATGCTTGTTGTCGCCTTCACTGGTGAAGATGATGAATGCTCCGTCTTGATCGGGGTAGTCATCATGGAGGCGGCCATCGTCGCGAGGCGGTGATGGTGGAGCCGGAGAGGGACATGGAGCCAGAGCTTGAGGCGCGGCCTGTGAACCTGGGGTAGCCGGCAGGCCCTCCCCTTGCGACAGTCGTCGTGCGAAGATGCACTGTCGAAGGGTGTGGGTAAAGGGTTGTGCCCCAGAATTCATTTTGCAGGGCACATCGACCATTTGGGCTGCCGTCGCTGGGAGCCGGCCTGAGTAGCCGACGCCTCAACTTCCACGTTGGCTACCAGCTTGTTGTTGGAGCGCGAATCTAGCTGATCCGCCTTGCATAGGGACGTCTATCATCATCGGTGTTGCCCCATCGAAGGCAGGCTCCATGGGCATGCAGATCGGTCCGGACGCGATGCAACCGGTGGTGTAGGTGCGGGGCCCCACGCAGCGCGTGAAACGAGCTGATGCAGCAATCGGCCCCACGGTGGGCGCCAAATGTCGGTGAATACTCAGAACATAAGCCATGGGTAGTCTAAAGATGGTAGGAACCGAAGCGACATCGGAGGGCGCTGGGGGCGAGGTTGGTACAAGCATGGAACGCACGATGTACCCAAGTTCAAGGCTCTCCGTAGAGATAATACCCCTAGTCCTGCCGAGTGTTTGATGTATGAATAGGACTACAAAGTGCTCCTGGAGCTGTATTGCGGAGGAGGAAGAAGGAGCAGCCGGCTCGACTCTGCCTCTCCTATGTGGTTGGTGTGTGTGATAAGTTGACCGACCCTCTGCATGGAGGGGGACCGGCGGGTTTTATAAACGAACCCATCGGCCTACAATATGGATAAAGGGTACAAGAGTGGGACCCGGCTGGCAGCCTCGCCGGCTGGCCAGGGGGGCCACGGGGGTCTTGTCTTGTCGCTTCAGGGACCCGCCGGCTGCGAGGTCCCGTCTAGTTGTAGGACCCGTCGGCTAGCCAATGAGTCTCTCGTGTAAGGTTGACACAGGACACGTATGGTACGTCCGGCATCGTCCAGCGAGATTCGTCATGGGCACATAGTACGGCCGCCTCCACTGTTCCCACGCCAAGTGCAGTAATGGAGTGGGAGTTTGATGGGCCGACACTGTGTAGGGTGATGGATCAGAGCCGGGGGAGTTCAGCAGCGTTGCCGCTGACGCTGGTACCCGCCGTGCTCTCCGATCTAGTACCTTTGCTGACACGTAGCCACGTTTAATGGTAGGGTCTCGTCATGACCTACGATCTGATGTGACTTGAGTTCCACAGCCGGCTAGCCTGCTCGACTAGCCGACCTGGGCACGGCCGCCTCGTCCCTAGTCGACTGGCTTGGCCTAGGCGGCCAGGGGGAGGTAGCTGTAATGTCCCAAGTGTGTACTTGCCATATTTGGAACCTATTTGATGTGGGGCCACATTGTCATTGATATGAGCGTGTCATTATGCATCATAGTTTTCATGTGGCTCCATTAACCTTCCTTGTTTGCTTGCCATATATTGTCTTGCCATGTCATGTTGTGGTTGCATGTGATCTTGCTAGGTGTGGTCATTGTGATTTCATGTGAGGGGGGAACATGTGACGTATGATGTGGTGTGGTGGCTTGATATTGTTTCAAATCCCTTTTCTCTCTTTTTATCTCAAGTTGAAAATTCCAACCTTTCTATTCCTGTTTAAAAAAATGTCTATTGTTTAGGAAATATTGTGGGGATATTGGATTGGTGATTTGGTGTTATATTGGTTTGATTTAATGGTGCAAACAATTGCAAAACAGACCCCTTTAATTCTGTTCTGAAAAATAATTACTTGCTCCAAAAATCTTGATTCTATTTTTATAATTTAGGGCATAAATTCTTATACCCACGGATGTGCTAGTTTTATTTTAGCATTGTAGTTTTGTTGTGCTTTATTTGTTTTCTCTCTGGCCTTTCCTGTAAACAGAAAAAGCCCCAGGATGCTTTTCTCTTATGTGGCGCCTAAGGTGGGCTACCTCCCCCTGGCGTCCCATTCCCCCCCTTTCTCTCTCTCGCTGCAGCCCATCTCTCCGTGGCTGGTATCCCTTCGCGACAGTATCCCACTCAGCAACCCTCTCCCACCTCCCGTCGACGTCACATGGTACGACCATGGCTCGACCTCCCGATCGCCTACCCTCCAATCCAGCGGCTCAAGCACGTCCCCCGAGGTGATTTAAGTTGCCGGAGCCTGCTCCGAAGCTAGGGTTCCTCTCTCCTTCCCTCCAGCGCGGCCATCTCCCTCCTTCTCTCTTTCCCTCTTCTGATAAGCTTCTGTAGCTAGGAGAAGAGAAGCAGCTCGTCGTCGATCTCCGCTCCCGTCGTCGACCAGCGCCATCCGTCATGTCCAGGGGCACGGGAAAGGTGCCCGCGCCCCATTTTCGTCCTCGGTGAGGTCGAGGAGCGTCCTCAGTGATGACCAGGAGCTCGCCACCGCCGTGGTCCCGGTGCTCCTTCTCCTGCTTCGGTACTGCAGTTCAGGATCTTCGTCAGCGTCGTTCTTCTTCCCCTCCAGCGCCTTCTCCTTCGATCGGCTCCCCTCTTCCTTCCCTAAGGTGAGGAGCCTCGCCCCCTTCCTTATTCCCTCCTTCCTTCGGTTAGGTTCCTCGTAGGAGTAGCTCTGGCCGATGATCTACGCGCTCTATTCGTAGTGGAGTTCGAAAGTATGTGTTTGTGTGTGTGGTGTAGTGTCTGCGGCGAGTACCGTGCGGTAGCAGTGGATCTCTAGGGCCTCCTCGCAGTAGTAGCATAGTGCATCTCTTTGTGGCGCAGCAGTAGCAGCAGGACATGCCCGGCGGCCTCCCTGTCGCCGGTGCTTTCCTGTAGGCAGAGTGGCCACTAGCAGTAGGTTATGTTGTTTTGTTCCCTTCCCTGTCAATAGCTGTGACATAGCATAGTGGTTGATGTATGGGTAATGTTGTGGTGAGAGCCAGGGTTCGATTTCCATCGAAAGCAACCCCCTTTTGCTTTTTATTGTTGCATTGTATCCTAGCAGCAGCATAGCAGTTAGATGATTAGCCATCTCTTCTCTATCGAGCTCATGAGCAATAGCACAGTGGTGCCTTGTCTTTTCTTCATACAGGGGAACCAGGGATCGACTCCCCCTCGACCCCCTTTTATTTCTCTTGTTTTGCACAGTAGCTGCAGGTGTTGACTTTGTCTTGCTAAGCTCCTCTGTTCTGTCGACGGAGTGGCAGTAGCAGGGTGGAGCTGGCCCTGGGATTACACCAGGAAGTCCATGGTTCGAATCCCACAGGCAGTATTTTTTCCCCTTGTTTATTTTTTTCCCTGTTTTACCTTTTGTTTGCTATGCGCTGCAGTAAGGTTGAGGGTGGCATTAATTTGTGACCTTCACCAGCATGGATGCTTTGCTTGTTGCTAGCTTGTGCAGCCTTGCAGTTACACTTGTGTATGTGAGTGAAGTGGTATTTAGTAGAGTAGCATGTCTAGGTTGTTTTATACTTGCAGGTTTGCAAGCTTAGTGTTTTGTGTGTGTGCTGCACTAGTTTTCTTGTAATATGCTTCTTTTCAGATTTAGTGGAGTTTGTGTATGTGTGTGGGTGGTTTCCCCCTCACCACATATTTGTGTGTGGTGTAAGTGTTGCACTAGTGATGCTTGATTAGCATGTGTAGATTCATATGTGGGTTGCACCTTGTGGGTGACATGACACTAAGGGTGTCCCTTTGTGGTGCATGTGTGAGTGTGCACATCACATGCCCATATGTGATGGTGTGCATACCCTCTTTGTGTGCAGGTGTTTCCTTTATCATGTGCTTGTTGCCTGTGATGGTGTGGTGATGTGCCAAAGCACATAGACATGAGGTCTACCCTCATGTAACCCCCCTTGAAGTTGTGCTCATGTGTACATGCTTGTGTACGTTAGCTCTAGTGATTTTGCACATGTGATGTAGCACTATTCACTATGTAGGAATCTAAGTTGTTTTCCCTTCCTAGTTTGTGATCACTTGTTCCAAGCAAGTGCATATGTATTTTAGATGTATTTGGGGTAGAATCATCCCAGGAATCCATTGGTGAAATCATTTTTGCCATTGGAACATTTACTGGAGATGACATATTTCATTTTTCTTCTATGTTTAGAGCTTGGTTCCATTTGATTTGTTGTGCACAAAGGTTTGCTTCTTGGTTGTGCTAGTAGAGGGTGACCGCCTCTACCACATGATGGTTTCATTTCTTGTTTAGGAATCCATATGTGCAAGTTGTGCTCATCCAAAATAGGCATGTGGCTGAAATTCCAGAATAGTGAAAATTTGAGATTTTCACGAAGTCTGAGAATCTGTTTATATTTTCTTCTCCTGTAGATGAGCTTGTGCAGGTCAATGTGTTGTGATCTAGCCTTAGCTTTCAACTGGAACGTTGAAGCTGATATGTTCGTCTAGCTCCCTGTAAAATTTCGTTCCATTTGGAGTCCTGTAGATATTGTTTTGGCTGCTGTCATATTGCTTCACAGCATAGGCAGATAGTGAGAATCTGGAATTTTCACTAAGTCCTTGAAATCTGATATTTTTGGGCAAGTTTGCAGCCTTGTATCTTTCTGTGTTTTATTCCTTTGTGTGTGATTCTTGCTTGCGCTTGTAGTACTCTTGGATAGCTACAGCCACATATCTTATTTGGCATGTTTAGGTGGCTGTAGGTGCTTTGCATGTAGCTCCCAAAGTGCTATGATGCAGTTTATGGCAGATTGTGTAGTTTTGTCATTTTGATGATTGTGAGTGCTTAGTTGATGATGGGGTGTTATTCTTTGCTCCACCCCATTTATGTTGGTTTGTTTTATCTCTTGGCAACCTGGAAATACCAGAGTTGTGCCATTTGAGTGTGTGGTGATGATTTTGACACATAGGACTTCATACCTTGTTTCGTTGATTCCCGTTGATCCGTAGCTCCGATTGTAATGTTCTTTATATGATTTTGCATCATTTTCTCGAGACGCATCTGATAATGTAATCCTCATGCATGTCAAAATAACTTAGGATGCAGTTCTGTCCAGGAACATGTATTTGCTTCTCATGCTTGTGTTAGTGATAGAAATAGTGATGCATGCTCATATTCATCGCATGCATCATGTGCTTGTTGCATCTTGAGGTGATTTTGTTCATTGTATGTTATTATTATGTTGGGTAGCACTAGGATCGGAGAACGAGTTCGTGGACTCGGGAGAGTACGTGCAGGACGAACAAGAACCATTCCAAGCTGAGGATATCACATGCAAGATGATATGACCTTGATTCCATCTCTAGACATGTTATGCTAGATTACATTTCCTTGTCATATGCTCGCTGCCTACCAATGGAATAATTGCCTCCTGATATGCCATGAAACCAAACAGTTATCCCTTCCTAGCAAACTTGAATGGCTAAGTAGGCTTTGCTCAGCTACTAATGTTAGCTTTGCTAGATGCAGGTGCTTTGCCTCATGTGATAACATGAGCTTGATATCATTATCTAAATTCTGTTATTTAATTAATACACCTATATACTTGGTAGATAATAGAAGTCCTAGCCTTTTCCCGGGTGTTTTGTTCCTTTATTGCCGCCATAGATACTGGCTACCGGTGTTTGATTCCATATTGATCCCTCCTAACACGTTCGGGGTTGTTATGGGGACCCCCTCGATAAATTGCGTAGTGTTAGGACTTGTCTGGCAGGACCCAACATTGGTTTTAATCTGCTAATCACTTAATAATAATCTACATATGGAATAGCTACCCCGAGGAATTTAATCTACAACCCGGGCCAGTGCTCCTCATGAGTGTTGGCCCCACCTGAGCGATGTCCGGGGCCCCAATGGCCACCCAGAGGTTTAGCCATCCCGACGTCTAGATCATCCGTCGTCTCCTGAGACTGAGATACGCGGCTGTTATCAGGGTCGTCGACACGACGGGAGGTCCTGCTAGTCTTTTCTTACCTTAGCGATATATCTTGCGTATAGGAATCTCGGTGAAGCTTTGGTTCTCCCCAGAGTTGAGGTTTTCCTCTAAGGAATCCGACGAGATCACGAGATTTGTGCTAGAGGATTACTTTACGTCCCGTGTACGCTTGTGATGGACTAGTTGGAGCACCCCCTGCAGGGTTTCATCTTTCACAAAGCCGTGCCCGCGGTTATGTGGCAACTTGGAATATTTTGTTAACATCCGGTATTAGATAACTTAAACATAAGCTAATAAAATTGCCAACTGTGTGCGTAACCGTCACTGTCCCCTCGAAGATCTCTCTTCGATCGGGAACACGGTGGGGTTATGCTTGACGTAGGTAGGTGTCCAGGATCACTTAGTGATCATCTATCATCGACCGCTAGTATAGACCACCTTCATACAAGTTCTACATAAGTTAGCCACCAAATCAAGATTAGGATGTTGCAAACTAAATACTCCACCTATCCAACCTAATAACTTGACTAGTTCTAGTACCGAGGTCATAGATTGCTGAGTCTCCGTGGCTCACAGATTCCTTCACAACACCAACAGGTTCAGGTACCCCAGAGACAGGTGATCCCGACGGCACGCAGCTGACGTGGTAGTACGATGAGGAGAGCGACCGCGTGTACGTGAACTATCCATAAGATTGAGGCGTGGTCGTGATCATGGGCCAGCAGGCAGGGTAGCATAGCCAATTCTCTTGTTTTGTAGTCCGTAGAGGAACTACCTTGATTGTATGCGTGATGTACTCTGACATTTTTATGAGATGGCAATTGAATCCCTTATTGTCATTCTGTTGATATTACGTATGTGCTATGATACCTTGTTTGCGAGACGCTTAGATGCGCTCCTTTCCAATTCGGGGGCTCGATCCCCAGATCGGAAAGGACCGCATCTTAGTCGTTACAGTAGCCGTCTCGCATCTAGCCGATAGGTGCTTCCTGGCCGGCCAGAGAATTGGCCGTCTCGCCCCCTAGCCGACAGGTGCTTCCTAGCTGGCCAGGGGACTTGGGCCTCGTTTGTGCATGATAGATGCTAGGATGTTTGTGCTTTGATAGATGCTAGGATGTTTGTGCATGTTTATCATGATTATATTTGACATCTTATTGTCTGAGCATGTTGGTCTGCATATCATTTCTCGTTCGAGGTTATCCAATTGTTGCTATTTGGCTTTTGATTTATCTTTTGCCAATTGGATAGACAAGAATGCATAGGACCCTTCTCTAGCTATCTATGCTTTCTCGTCTCAAGTTCTATCCATGCTTCATCACAAAAATTGAACACGCATTTCTCGATCGCTCTGTGTGAATGAGCAGTCGGAGGTCCGTATCGACAAAGGCTGCACTCGAAAACCTCATTGTGAATCTTGGTGTAACCAACCCCACAATCTCGTTTCCACCGAATTCCAAAGTTTATCTAGGTTTTCAATCTTGGTACCACCAAAACCACTATCTCGGTTTCACCAAGTTTCCATGTCAACTCACAGTATTGAAACTCGGTAGCACCAAAATCTTAGTATCGGTGACATCGACAATGACGAGCATATATTCTGGCGGATCCGACGTTTTGAAATTACTCCTCAAACATTTTGTCCGCAGCCCTAACGTGCCGTCACAAGGACCCCTGGTAATTTCCTTTGCATCGCCGAGCGCCTCCACCGTTGGGATTCGCTGCCGCCGACGGAATCCTCGCCACCATCATCATCTAGCGGGTTCACCCCTGAATTAGGGTATGAATTCGAACCCTCTTGCGCTCCTTAATCTGAATCTCGTGCATTAGGTTTTTTCTCCATCCACAATACACAGTATTCAATCTTCCTATACCACAAGAAAACTCCATTAATTATAGAATGAAGGAATCTTGGATCTGATTTCCTGCAGCATGCATCTAGGTGATAACAAGTTGGAAGAACCGCTTCGGTGAGACCGAGTAGCTCTTTTCGGTTACACAGAAAAGACTATCCAAGTTTCTGTTTAGCAAGTGGTCAGTCTCATGACCCCGAAAAACTCAACTCGGTGCTACCAACATTCATTCTGTAGTAGATCACACCCAAAGTTTGTGGAATCATATTTTGAAAAATTCTGTGTTTTGTGATGCTCAACCCTTATAATCCTCTATATCTATTTCACACGGTTGCTTGTGTCGTTATTTGCTGGTCTGCCTGTCTGCCTGGTCAACAAGATGTTAGGATTTGATGATAGCCAAAACGACTTCACTGAGGATAGCGTTGAGATGGACTCATTCACAAGTCCTGAGAGGTCCCCTTCTGATCCAGGCACCCCCAGTTCCCACGGATTACCCAAGGCTGCTCAAGGACAAGAATGAAATTGAATTCTAATGAAGAAGATTCGGACTTTGTTCCTGTTGAGTCTGCTCTTCAAAAGCAGAAAGAGACGTGTGTTGTTAAGAAAACTGTCAGGAAGGAGTACTCAAAACCTTCCGACATGAGAGCTCTAGAGTTTGCAAGGCAAGGGACACATACCCTTGAGAATTCTCCTACAAAGGCTAGTGTGAAGACAGTCGGGAAAAGGACCATTCATGGCATTGGTGGACAAACTTCCATGTATGAAGACCTAGCTGAAACTGTTGTTGGTGAGGAAGAGGAAGTACCAGGTAAGGACCCTCCTGCAAACAAGAAAAACAAGCTTATGGCAGATGTTGTGAAGCCTTCAGCACCAAAGAAGCATGTAGCTCCCAAGGGGACTACGAAGTACATACTAGCAGTTGCTAAAGGGAAAGGCACTACTTCCAGAGCCTTTGGTGCAGAGGAAGATGTTGAGAAAGCACCAATTCTCATGAAGTTAAGGCCTCATTTGCCGCTTTACAATGAGGCTCATTCAATAGCTGAAGACATGAAGAATAGAATAGATGCTGGGCTAAGGAAGTGGAGAGCTATTGATCCATATGCTGCAAGGAGAAAAACTACAGCTGATGCTAGATTTCATACAAAAGAACAACAAGAATTTTCTGAGATCGTTTTGTATGACAAATGTCCAGCAGTTAGTCACATGAGATATGTTGACTGGAATTACATCAAAGCCCATGAAGATTTATTTCCTCATGTGAGAGAGAACTTCAATCTTGTTGACACTGAAGGGAGGGATGACTGGATGGAATGAAGAAATGTTTATGCAATTGTCACAGCCCTGGTTCTACTTTGCTTGCCAAGCATTCATGCATGCATATTTAAATTCTTTTAAATCTGAAATGGGGAAGTGATCTAGCGTGAGGAACCAAAATTTTGTGAAATATGCAATATAAAAAATGCTTCAAATAGTTCCAGGAAATGTCCCTGGTTTTCCAATAAATTTTTGGCATGATATAAAATTGTCAACCAATATTTTTTGGATCACAGAAACATTTTATTTTGGACCTTTGATTTAATCTAACAATTATTTGCAATGGAATTATATTTTCTATATATAAAATATAGTTCCATAATTTCCGAAAATAAATGTGTGGCATTACATAATTATATTATGCCACCTAAAAATAATTTAGGGTTTTATGAAAATTGATTTGAATTATTTTCAAATCAAAACAAATGTCAGAAAAGGAAATAAAAGATTAAAAATAAAAAAAAGAGCAGGAAGGCTTACGTGGCGCCAGGGGCAGGCCCAGCCCACCAGGCCACCTCCTGTGTCGTCTTCCTCCTCTTGCCAATAGGCAGAGGGGAAGATGAGCATGACGGCTGGCTGTGCCACCTCCTGCTTCACCGTCGCGCCTCCCCCTTGCCTCCTTGCGCCAACGAGGACCCCCTCTCCCTTATCCTCTCCTCCTCCTCTCTATTCCCCCCTCTGCTCTACTCTCCTCACCGCCATTAGCGAGCTCTCCTCGAGCTCGCCACCGTCGCCTCTTCGGCCGCAGCGAAGACCCCCCGAGCATCCCATCGACTTCGCCTCCCCGAGCAGCTCCTCCACACCGAAGGAATCGAGCCGCAACCCCCTGTAGAGTCGCCGTTGTCGCCATTTCCTCCTCCAATCACCGGAGCCGCCACCGTCGATTCGGTCTTCCCCGAGCTCCCCTTGCGTCGGCGTTGCTTCCATAAGCCCCGCGGTGAGCCATAGCTCCGATTCCATCTCTTTCCCCTCACTCTCCCACGCCCTAGCACCGTACCCGTTGAGCCCGAGCTCCGGCCGCCGCGCGCCTCATCGCCGGTAGCTTCGGCCACCCCAGCCCCTCCTGTTGCCCCTGCTGGATCGGCCACTTCGCTAGCAGTGTGTAGCCGCAAGCCACGCGCAAAATGGAGCCCTGTAGCGGATTCCGGCCAATCTCCGGCGAGCCTCGCCACGGTTTTGGTCGACGCCGGCCACATTCCGGCGAGCACTGACGTGGCCGGCCATTAGCACCTAACCAGCCCCCCATAGCCACTGCTAGTGGTCCCTGGGGTCGGTCAACCGCCAATTAGGGGTTGGTCAGCGTGGGTTTAGCCCTGGGTCACTGATCAGTGTGCCCCACTGGTCAGCTTTGACCTGGACCGGCTGGTTGACCTGCTTTCGCAGGGATGACATCAGCCTGACATAGAAAATCAATTTCTCGTTTTAAATAATTCCAGAAAAATAGCAAAAATTTGAAAATTCATAGAAATTAAAATATAACTCAGATGAAAATAGCTAATATATGGAAAGTTATCAGAAAAATGCAAGGAATCCAGTGGTACCATTTTCGTGCATGTTTGAACAATTTAAACTTGCTGAATAGGACAATTACATATTAGGCATACGAATGCTTATATTGGAGTTTAGAATTGATCTATATTAATCAAATAAACCCCAATTAACTTGTGATCACTTGCATTAGATAAAACCAGCATCATGTTAACATGCCAAGCTCATGCATCATTGTGAAGCATTTGTTGTGCTTAATTTGTTCTCTGTTGATTTTGTTGATAGACCTTGCGAGATGTAGTTATCACCGACATCGAAGAACGGCTTAGTTCTTCTGATCAAAGGCAAGCAAAACCAAATTGAGCATTCCGTTTCAATCCCACTCTCTCGCTCTTGCTCTCATTTCAATGCATTAGGACATAAAGTTTCAACTACTAATTATGTTACGGTAGATGAAACCATTCCTTTGCATGACCTGTCTTCGTCACAGTAAATAGCTAAACCAAGCAACCTAGCATACCTGGTAGATGCTTGAGCCATGTTGTGCCATTACCCTGATATGCTTGCTATGCTTAGAGTTGAGCTGGTCTGATCAACTGGATGATGAATTGGAATGATCATGTCCTACTGATGAGAGTTAAGTGTGTGAACCTATTTTGGTAAAGGTAGCGATGAGAGGCCATGTAGGACTTCCATTATGGGTTCCAACTCAGATAGGCGACTGCGTTGGGCGTGAGTCATTGTAGGTTAACGTCCGTGGCCGACTCCCTCGCTGGGCTTCCGCTTGAAGGTTGCCGAGGTGGTTGTTTTTATGTGCACTTGGCGATAAGTGGCGGAAGCGTGTGTGACGAAGTACACCCATGTAGGGTAATTATCTCTTCGAATAGCCGCGTCCTCGGATATGGACTACTTGGATACTTACATGGTTCATAGATAACTTTAACGGATACTTTAAAATGGTCCAGATAAGTGTGAGTGCTATGGATGTCCTTCTTGTATGATGACGAGAGAGGATCCATGGTGGTGTATTGATGTGGTGGATATGTGGACTCGTGTGCGCTCTCTCGTAGGGAGACGAGAGAGGTATAAAATAATGTTGTAGTTAGGTTAGCCAATGGTCAAAGCTGGTTTTTCTGCAGTAAACCCCACAACCCCATTCATTGATACATGTTGCATATGTAGTTAGTTCTGATGTAAGTCTTCCTGAGTACCTTCATACTCACTGTTGCTTCTTTTCATTTTTGCAGAGATAGAATTTGTTCTCTCTTTGTTTTCCTGTTGACGTTAACATCGATGGAATAGCTTGGGAACCCAGATAGTGGTCTGGCACCAATGGTAGGGTCGTTGTAGCTTTTCACGCTCTTCCAACCGCTTTTAATAGATGTCTGTACCCAGACATGTAACTTCCGCTTGATGCTTGTATGCTCTGAATGTTGGGTCATGTGACCCCTCTGTTTGTAACATTATACTATGTTGGCTCTTCAGAGCTTATTAAATTAATGATGATTCATAGATTTATGTTGTGATTCCATTGTTGTATCTACACATGTCATGCATATTGTGTGTATGATTGAAATGCATTGGTATGTGTGGGATTCGACACCTAGTTGTGTGCATGTAGTAGTACTCTTTATAGGGAAATATATCTTTGTGCTTCCACCGAGCCTTGGTAGCTTTCTACTGCTCCAGACACATTGATTGACCGGCATGTATCCTTCTCTGCTGCTGTGTCTATCCCCTCGAGGAAATGTCACGTAGTGTAATGGAGTCCATGTAGGTTTCTACGACTCGTCTACGCACGCTGTTGACTGACACCTGCTTTGTTGGATTATGTATGCCTGTCCCTGTACAGATGTGCTACCTGGATTTATAACTAGCCATGTCGACCCGGGTTCTCTGACATATAATTGCTGGCGACATAGTCATATACGTGATCCAAAAGGCGCAAACGGTCCCGGCCAAGGTAAGGTGGCAGCTATGGTGATTACCATGCGTGAGGCCACAAAGTGATATGATGTGTTACAAGCTGGAATTGTATGCCTTAGGATCGGGGTCCCGACAGCGTTGGTATTAGAGCTTGACTTTTTGTACGATTACCAAGCCAAACTGGTCGATGTTGAGTCTAGTAACACTATAGTTATATAAGGGAATTGATTGTCGAAAGGTAATGTAGATTCTTTTTACTTCTTTCCTCAAGTCACTCTATTCTGAGTCACCCTCTTCTCTTCTACGAGGATTAAGGACTAGGCTTCTTACCTATCTGCTAGGATGACGAGTTACTGAACCATGGACTTATAGGATGGTCGGGTGTCAAACCTGTTTCCATCGAAATTGTGAGAGTGATGCCTATGGTCTTGCTGCAGATTGAACCCATGATGTTGAGTTGATATGTTGCCCAAATCTCTTGCAGGTTGCCTCATATTTCATGCCAGTACATCCATTATGATGTCCGATTTTCCCTAGGATTATGGTGTTTTAGCGTTCTTCCTTGTTCCTGAACCCTGGTTGTTTCCTTCAGGATGTCGCCAGTAATCCGGAATTTTGCTGGTCGTGGTCTGAACCATGGAGATAGTAGGGATGAAGAAGGTCCTCGTGATCCGCCTTTGATGACAGAGGTTATGTTAGAAATTGAGAGGAACAAGCGTGCCACCAACCGTTTATTGGAGCACATTGAGCAGAATACAACCCATCAGTGCAATGAGCTAGTATCCATCAGCGACTTCATCAAATTGAATCCGCCCACCTTTCATGATTCAAATGAGCCACTAGATGCAGATGATTGGCTCTGAAGTATCAACAACAAGCTGCGTTATGCAAACGTGGCTGAGGGAGACAAGGTTACTTATGCCACATATCACCTTGAAGGTTTTGCTAGCCTATGGTGGGAGAACTTTGAGGCCATCCGTCCTACCGACCAAGTTACTTCATGGAAGGAGTTCTGTGAAGCTTTTCATGAGCATCATATTCCGCGGGCCATCATAGATCGAAAGCAAGAGGAGTTTTGCAATTTGTCTCAAGACAAGATGGATGTGATTGCTTATAGTTGTGAGTTTGCACGCCTCGCGCGTTATGCACCAGAAAAAGTATCCACAGATGCCAAGAAGCAAGCTAGATTCAGGAAAGGTCTTAACCCAAAGCTTCACAATGATCTCACTCTACATGAGTTCATCAGTTTCGAGGTTCTTGTGAACAAAGCCATCCAAGCAGAAACAAGCAGAATGACCTACGAGGAATCTCGCAAGCATAACCATGATGTTGGATCATCTTCGATTTCCATGTCTCAGAAGCACAGGATGTGGATCCCGAATGCAGCACTTCCTCCGAGATATGTACAGAGGCCATCCTATGTGACGCCTCATTTGCCGATGCCAAGTGGTCCCCAGAACAACCTCATCTACCAAGTGTTCAACCCAGATCCATATCCTATTTATGGAGCATGCTTCAAGTGTAGCCGGCCAGGACACTATTCAAGGGATTGTCCTCTGCGTGGTTAGGTTCCACCCCCATCGGGAATGGCTGTTGTTCGTTGTAAGCCGCCAACAAAGAAGCTTAATGAAAGATTAGTTGCTCCAACTCGTGGATGTGTGCACCATGTATCTGCAAAAGAAGCTCAAGATGATGATGATGGCATGCTTAAGATGCTTCTTCTCAATTCTCATCCAGCTTCAGTCCTATTTGACTCAAGAGCATCCCACTCCTTCATCTTTGAACGTTATGCCTCCTTGCATAACATTGCTTTCGAAGATATGTCCATCCCATTAGTAATTCAGGCTCCAGGTTCCAAATGGAAAACTAATAAAGTAAGCCACTGGAACCAAATCCTTGTGATGGTTTAGTATTCCTTGCTTCTCTGATAGCCCTCAAGTCCTCACATATCAATATCATTTTGGGGATGGACTGGATGACAGCTCATCATGCCAAAATTGATTGTTTCTCTAGGACTGTTCACCTTACCCATCCTTCCGACCAGATAGTCAATGTCTCGTCTGGTACTTCTAAATGCCAGATATATGCCCTCAATGCCAATCCTCTCCTAGACCTTGAAAACATCCCGGTAGTCCGAGACTTCTCGGATGTCTTTCCACAAGAACTGCTAGGTGTTCACCTGACAGAGAAGTAGAGTTTGTCATAGAACTTGTTCCAGGAACCGCTCCAATTGCTAGAAGACCCTATAAGATGTCTCCCCAAGAATTAGCTGAGCTTAAGATCCAAGTCGATGAATCTTTGAAGAAAGGTTTCATCCGTCCTAGTTCTTCTCCTTGGGATTGTCTTGTCCTCTTCATCAAGAAGAAGGATGGTACGGATTGGATGATTGTAGATTATCGACCGGTTAATCTGGTCACGATGAAGAACAAATATCCGCTCCCCAGGATCAACGATATGTATGATCAGCATGCTGGATCTGTAGTCTTTTCCAAGAAGGATTTGAGATTAGGTTATCATCAAATCCAAATTAGGAACGGGGACATTCCTAAGACGACTTTTGTCACTTGTTATGGCCAATACGAGTACATCGTCATGTCCTTCGGTCGAACCAATGCCCCAGCCACCTTCTCTTGCTTAATGAATCCGATCTTCATGGAGTACTTGGAAAAATTCATCGTGGTTTAGCTCGATGATATTCTAATTTACTCAAATAATGAAGAAGAACATGCCGAGCATCTTAGGCTGGTATTGATGAAACTTCGAGAGCACCGCCTTTACGCCAAATTCTCTAAATGTGAATTCTGGTTGCCAGAAGTGACCTATCTAGGCCACGTAATTTCTGCGAAGGGTATTGCTGTCTATCCCGATAGAGTTCAGGCCGTTCTTGATCGGACTCCACCTAAACCGGTGAAGCAAGTTAGGAGTTTCCTTGGCTTAGCGAGCTATTGTTCCCGTTTCGTTGAGAACTTCTCCAAAGTTGCCAAACCTCTAACTGAACTTCTCAAGAAATGTAAGAAGTTCGAGTGGACCCCACAATGTTAGGAAAGTTTTCAGGAGTTGAAAAGATGACTTACTACTACGCCGGTACTTGTGCCCCCGGATTTCACAAAGGACTTTATTATCTTCTGTGAAGCCTCGCGTCAAGGACTTTGATGCATTCTTATGCAAGATCGTCATGTAAGTGCCTACGCATCTCGATAGTTGCGTCCACATGAGGAGAATGATCCAACACATGATCTGGAACTTGCCGTTGTAGATTATGCATTGTTAACCTAGCGACATTACCTTTTGGGTAATCGTTGCGAAATATACACTGATCACCAGAGTTTCAAGTATATATTCACCCAACCGGATTTGAATCTCAGGCAAAGACGTTGGGTTGAATTGATCATGGACTACGACTTAGGAATATCTTACACCCCAGGCAAAGCCAATGTCATGGCTGATGCACTAAGTTGTAAATCCTATTGTAACAACATCATGTTGCTACAAAGTCAACCACATCTCTGTGAGGAACTTCGTGAGCTTAATCTTCACATTGTTCGTCAAGGATTCCTTTCCACCTTGGTGGAGAAACCAAATCTTGAGGATGAGATCATAGAAGCTCAGAAACATGATACAGGAATTTCCCGGATCAAGAGCAGCGTTGCCAAAGGAGTTGCTGGTCCTTTCTTGGTAAATGATAAAGGTGTTGTATTCTTTGAGAAATGTTTTGTGGTTCCCAAGACACAACAACTTCGAGAATTGATCCTCAAGGAAGCTCATGAATCTCCTCTCACGATTCATCCCAGTAGTACTAAGATTTATCAGGACCTACGCCAGAGGTTGTGGTGGACTCGGATGAAGAGAGAAATCGCTAAATTTATTGCTAACTGTGACGTTTGGCGTCGCGTTAAGGCAGAGCATCAAAGGCCTGCTGGCACCCTTCGGCCCTTGGCTATTCCCGAGTGGAAATGGGACAAGGTCGGTATGGATTTAATCACCGGATTTCCAAAGACTAAGAAAGGGAATGATGTCATCTTCGTGGTCATCGATCGTCTTTCGAAAGTCGCTCATTTCCTTCCAGTTCGAGACAGTATAACTGCTAGCCAGTTAGCAGACCTATATATTTCTCGAATAGTTTCCCTTCATCGCATTCCTCTGGAAATCAATTCAGACCTTGGAAGTCTTTTCACCTCTTGATTTTGGGGAAGTTTCCAAAATTCTATCGGAACTCATCTCTCCTTTGGCACTGCTTATCACCCTCAGTCAAGTGGTCAAGTAGAAAGAGTCAATCAAATTCTCGAAGAAATGCTCAGAGCTTGTGTTATCTCATTCCGAATGAACTGGGAGAAATGTCTTCCATTCGCTGAGTTTGCTTGTAACAACAGTTTCCACTCTAGTCTGGGCAAAGCTCCTTTCGAGGTTCTGTATGGACGAAGATGTCGAACGCCATTAAACTGGTCAGAAATCGGTGAAAGACAATTCTATGGATCGGATATGATCCAGGATGCAGAAGAGCAAGTTCGCATCATTTGTGAGAATTTAAAAACCTCCCAATCTCGTCAAAAGAGCCAATATGACCATCGTCATAAGGAAGTAAGATATGAAGTTGACGAGAAGGCTTACCTTCGGGTTTCACCTCTCAAGGGTACCCATCGTTTCGGTATCAAGGGCAAGTTGGCTCCTCATTAGATTGGTCCTTTCCGCATTATCACTAAACGAGGAGAAGTTGCCTACCAATTGGAACTACCCCCTCAGATTTCCAACGTTCATGATGTGTTCCACGTTTCCCAACTCAGTCGTTTCTTCAACGATCCTATCCCCGAAGTGGACCACGAAATGCTTGATCTCCAAGATGACCTTTCATATCGAGAATATCCTGTTCGTATTCTTGATGAAACCGAGCGCAACACTCGACATCGCAACATCAAGTTTCTCAAGGTTCACTGGTCTCATCATTCCGAGGATGAAGCAACCTGGGAGCGCGAAGATCGTCTTCGGTTTGAGTACCCCGATCTCTTCCCGACTACGCCTGAATCCCGGGACGAGATTCTTGGTTAGTGGGGGTGAGTTGTCACAACCCTAGTTCTACTTTTCTTGCCAAGCATTCATGCATGCATATTTAAATTCTTTTAAATCTAAAATGGGGAAGTGATCTAGCCTTAGGAACCAAAATTTTCTGAAATATGCAATATAAAAATTGCTTCAAATAGTTCGAGGAAAATGTCCCTAGTTTTCCAATAAGTTATTGCCATGATATAAAATTGTCAACCAATATTTTTTGGATCACATAAACATTTTATTTTGGACCTTTGATTGAATCTAAAGATTATTTGCAATGGAATTATATTTTCTATATATAAAATATAGTTCCATAATTCCTCAAAATAAATGTGTGGCATTAGATAATTATATTATGCCACCTAAAAATAATTTAGGGTTTTATGAAAAATGATTTGAATTATTTTCAAATCAAAACATATGTCAGAAAAGGAATTAAAAGGTTAAAAATAAAAAAAGAGCACGAAAGCTTACCTGGCGCCAGGGGCAGGCCCAGCCCACCAGGCCACCTCGTCTGTGGTCTTCCTACTCTTGCCAATAGGCAGAGGGGAAGATGAGCACGGCGGCTGGCCGTGCCACCTCCTGCTTCGTCGTGGCGCGTCCCCCTTGCCTCCCCGCGCCAACGAGGACCCCCTCTCCCTTAGCCTCTCCTCCTCTCCATTCCCCCCTCTGCTCTGCTCTCCTCGCCACCCTCGCCTCTCCGGCCGTAGCGAAGCCCCCCCCCCCCCCCCGAGCAGCCCATTGACTCCGCCTCCCGGAGCAGCTCCTTCACGCCGAATGAATCGAGCCACAGCCCCCTGTAGAGTCGCTGTCGTCGCCGTTTCCACCTCCAATCACCGGAGGAGCCGCCGTTGATTCGGTCTTCCCCCAGCTCCCCTTGCGTTGTCGTTGCTTCCATAAGCCCCGCGGTGAGCCGCGGCTCTGATTACCTTTCTTTCCCCTCACTGTCCCGCGCCCTATCACCGTGCCCGTCGAGCCCGAGCTCCAGCCGCCGCGCGCCTCGTCGTTGACGCCAGCTCCCGCCGCCCCAGCCCCTCCTGCTACCCGTGCTGGATCGGCCGCTTCGCCAGCAGCATGTAGCCGCAAGCCGCGCACAAAATGGAGCCCTGTAGCGCATTCCAGCAAATCTTCGGCGAGCAACGCCGCGGTTTTGGTCGCCGCCGGTCACATTCCGGCGAGCGCTCACGTGGTCGGCCATTAGCGCCTAACCAGCCCCCCCACAGCCACTACCAGTGGGTCCTGGGTGGGTCAAACCCCAATTAGGGGCCGGTGAGCGCGGGTTTAGTCCTGGGTCACTAACCAGTGGGCCCCACTGGCCAGGTTTGACCTGGACCGGCTGGTTGACCTACTGACACAGGATGACATTAGCCTGACGTAGTAAATCAATTTCTGGTTTTAAATAATTCCGGAAAAATAGTAAAACTTTGAAAATTCATAGAAATTAAAATATAACTCGGATGGAAATAATTTATATAAGAGAATTTATCAGAAAAAATGCAAGGAATCCAATGGTACCATTTTCATGCATGTTTGCACAATTTAAACTGCTGAATAGGACAATTACATATTAAGCTTATAAATGCCTATATTGGAGTTTAGAATTGATCTATATTGATCAAATAAACCCCAATTAACTTGTGATCAGTTGCATTAGATAAAACCAGCATCATGTTAACATGCCATGCTCATGCATCATTGTGAAGCATTTGTTGTGCTTAATTTGTTCTCTACTGATTTTGTTGATAGACCTTGCGAGATGTAGTTATCACCGACATCGAAGAGAAGTTGAGTTCTTCTGATCAACAGGCAAGCAAAAACCCCTTGAGCATTCCGATACAATCCCACTCTCTTGCTCTTGCTCTCATTTCAACGCATTAGGACATAAAGTTTCAACTGCTAATTATGTTACGATAGATGAACCCATTCCTTTGGATTACCTGTCTTTGTCACAGTAAATAGCTAAATCAGGCAACCTAGCATACTTGGTAGATGCTAGAGCCATGTTGTGCCATTACCATGATATGCTTGCTATGCTTAGAGTTGAGCTGGTCTGATCATGTGGATGATGAATTAGAATGATCATGTCTTACTGATGAGAGTTAAGTGCGTGAACCTGGTTTGGTAAAGGAAATGATGAGAGGCCATGTAGGAGTACATGGTGGGTTGTCTCATTGATACCACACTTAGGACCTGAGATATTGTGTTTGTGTTCCAAGACTAGCTACTACCGCACATTGGGTTTCGGTAACTCGACCCCTCTCAGCCTAGTAACTACTTTGTTCTCAGTCCAGGAGTCGCAGTAGTTCGAAACATTCATAGGTTGTGGCACGGCCTGCTAAGTGGATGAACAACCCAATTGGGACCGGCTTGGGGCCCTCCTCACATCGTTTGAGGCCATATTGGAAACCTCGGCCGAACTTCCATTATGGGTTCCAACTCAGATAGGCGACTGCCTTGGGCGTGAGTCATTGTAGGTTAACGTCCGTGGCCGACTCCCTTGTTGGGCTTCCGCTTGAAGGTTGCCGAGGTGCTTGTTATTATGTGCACTTGGCGATAAGTGGAGGAAGCATGTGTGACGAAGTACACCTCTGCAGGGTAATTATTTATTCAAATAGCCGCGTCTTCGGATATGGACTACTTGGATACTTACATGGTTCATAGATAACTTTAACGGATACTTTAAAATGGTCCAAAAAAGTGTGAGTGCAATGGATGGCCTTCTCATAGGATGACGAGAGAGGATCCGTGGTGGTGTATTGATGTGGAGGATATGTGGACTCATGTGCGCTCTCTCTTAGGGAGATGAGAGAGGTATAAAACAATGTTGTAGTTAGGTTAGCCAATGGTCAAAGCTGGCTTTTCTGCAGTAAACCCCACAACCCCGTTCATTGATACATGTTGCATATGTAGTTAGTTCTGATGTAAGTCTTACTGAGTACCTTCGTACTCACTGTTGCTTATTTTCATTTTTGTAGAGATAGACGTTGTTCTCTCTTCATTTTCCTGTTGACGTTAACATCGATGGAATAGCTTGGGAACCCAGATAGTGGTCTGGCTCCTATGGTAGGGTCATTGTAGCTTTTCAGGCTCTTCCAGCCGCTTTTAATAGATGTCGGTACCCAGACCTGTAACTTCCGCTTGATGCTTGTATGCTCTAAATGTTGGGTCATGTGACCCCTCTGTTTGTAACATTATTCTATGTTGGCTCTTTAGAGCTTATAAAATAAATGATGAGTCATGGAGTTATGTTGTGATGCCATTGTTGTATCTACACATATCATGCATATTGTGTGTATGATTGAAATGCATTGGTATGTGTGGGATTCGACACCTAGTTGTGTGCCTGTAATAGTACTCTTTACAAGGAAATGCCTCTTTGTGCTTCCATCGAGCCTTGGTAGGTTGCTACTGCTCCAGACACATTGATTGACCGGCATGTATCCTTCTATGTTGTTGTGTCTATCCCCTTGGGGAAATGTCACGTGGTGTAATGGATTCCATGTAGTTTGCTACGACTCGTCTACGCATGCTGTTGACCGACACCTGCTTTGCTGGGTTATGTATGTCTGTCCTTGTATATATGTGCCACTTGGGTTTATAACTAGCCATGTCGACCCGGGTTCTCTATTATATAATTGCTGGCGACATAGTCATATACATGAGCCAAAAGGCGCAAACGGTCCCGGCCAAGGTAAGGTGGCAGCCGTGGTGATTACCGTGCGTGAGGCCACAAAGTGATATGATGTGTTACAAGCTGGAATTGTATGGCTTAGGATCGGGGTCCCGACAACAATTCTATTCAACAGTTCATTCTATTAAGATGGCACAATTCTCTGGTTGACTGATGGCTATAGATAGATGGCACAATTGTGTTGATGACTGGTGGCTATAGATATGAAGCCATAGTTTAATAATGGGCTAATATCATTGGTGTTGGGGAACGTTGCATGGGAAACAAAAAAATTCCTACGCACACGAAGACCTATCATGGTGATGTCCATCTACGAGAGGAGATTAGATTTACGTACCCTTGTAGATCGCTCAGCGGGAAGCGTTAAGAAACGCGGTTGATGTAGTGGAACATCTTCACGATGTGTCCCTCGAACAGTTCCACGATCTCTGCCACGAACCATTTCGCGATCCGTCCCATGATCTGTTCCGATCTAGTGCCGAACGGACGACACCTCCGCGTTCAACAGAAGTACAGCTCGATGATGATCTCGGCCTTCTTGATCCAGCAAGAAAGATGGAGAAGTGGATGACTTCTCCGGCAGCGTGACGGCGCTGCGGTGGTGGTGACGATCTACTCCTGCAGGGCTCCGGCCGAGCTCCGCAGAAATCCGATCTAGAGGTAAAACTGTGTGGAATAGCCTTGAGTTGCACATGGAAAAGTTGTGTCTCAAAAACCCTTAAACGACCAATATATATAGGAGGAGGGGAGGGGCTATCCTTGGGGCTCAAGGCCCTCAAGGGTGCGCCGACCAAGGGGGAGGAGTTGGACTCCAACCCCAATTCGGTTTGGTGGGGAAGGATTCCACTCCTTCATTCCCACCTCCCTCTTTTTTCCTTTGGTAGTTTTGCTTGTGGCGCCATAGCCTTCATGGGCTGAATCCACCAGCCTACTAAGGACTTGGTGCGCCACCCTAGGGCCTTGGGCTCACTCCCGGGTGGGTGGGCCCCTCCTGGTAAACACCCGGAACCCATTCGTAACACCCTGTACACTGCCGGTAATGCCCGAAACTTTCCAGTGACCAAATGAAACCATCCTATATATCAATCTTTGTTTCCGGACCATTCTGGAACCCTCGTGACGTCCGTGATCTCATCCGGGACTCCAAACAACATTCGGTAACCACACATATAACTCCACCATGCGGAAACATCATCGAACCTTAAGTATGCACACCCTGCGGGTTCGAGAACTATGTAGATATGACCCGAGACACTCCTCGGTCAATATACAATAGCGGGGCCTGGATGCCCATATTGGATCCTACATATTCTCCGAAGATCTTATCGGTTGACACTCAGTGCCAAGGATTCATATAATCTCGTATGTCATTCCCTTTGTCCTTCGGTATGTTACTTGCCCGAGATTCCATCGTCGGTATCCCTATACCTATTTCAATCTCGTTACCGGCAAGTCTCTTTACTTGTTTCGTAATACAATATCCCATGACTCACACTTGAGTCACATTGCTTGCAAGGCTTGTATGTGATGTTGTATTACCGAGTGGGCCCCGAGATACCACTCCGTCACACGGAGTGACCAATCCCAGTCTTGATCCATGCTAACACAACGGCACCTTCGGAGATACCTGTAGAGCACCTTTATAGTCACCCAGTAACGTTGCGACGTTCGATACACACAAGGCATTCCTCCGGTGTTAGTGAGTTACATGATCTCATGGTCATAGGAATGAATACTTGACACGTAGAAAACGATAGCAACAAAATAACACGATCACATGCTACATTTATAACATGGGTCTTGTCCATCACATGATTCTCCTAATGATGTGATCCCATTATCAAGTGACAACACTTGTCTATGGTCAGGAAACCTTGACCATCTTTGATCAACGAGCTAGTCAACTAGAGGCTTACTAGGGACAGTGTTTTGTCTATGTATCCACACATGTATTTGTGTTTCCAATCAATAGAGTTATAGCATGGATAATAGACGATTATGATGAAGAAAGAAATATAATAGTAACTAATTTATTATTGCCTCTAGGGCATATTTCCAACAGTCTCCCACTTGCACTAGAGTCAATAATCTAGTTCACATCACCATGTGATCTTAACGAATCCAACACCCATATAGTTCTGGGGTCACGTCTTGATCGCGAGAGAGGTTTTAGTCAACGGTTCTGAACCTTTCAGATCTGTGTGTTCTTTACAATTGTTCATGTCATCTTATAGATGCTGCTACTACGTGCTATTCGGAAAGATTCCAAATGTCCACTCTACTATATGAATCTGTTTTACTACTCAGAGTTATTTGGATTAGTGTCAAAGCTTGCATCGACGTAACCCTTTACGACGAACTCTTTAATCACCTCCATAATCAATAAAAATTCCTTAGTCCAGTAGTTACTAAGGATAACTTTGACCGTTGTTTTAGTGATTCAATCCTGGATCACCTTTCGTACCGCTTGACAAACTCATGGCAAGGCACACATCAGGTGCGGTACACAGTCTGGCATACTTTAGAGCCTATGGCTAAGGCATAGGGGACGACCTTCGTCCTTTCTCTTTCTTTTTCCATGGTCGGGCTTTTAGTCTTTCTCAAATTCAGACGTTACAACACAGCCAAGAACTCCTTCTTTGTTGATCTATTTTGAACTCCTTCAAAAACTTGTCAAGGCATGCATTTCATTGAAAGTTCTATTAAGCGTTTTGATCTATCTCCATAGATTTTGATGCTCAATGTTCAAGTAGCTCTATCTAGGTTTTCCTTTGAAAAACTCTTTTCAAACAAACCCTTATGGTTCACATAAATTCTACATTACTTCTGATCTACAATATGTCAACCACATATACTTATCATAAATTCTATAGTGCTCCCACTCACTTCTTTGGAAATACAAGTTTCCCATAAACCTTGTACAAACCCAAAAGCTTTGATCGTCTCATCAAACCGTATATTCCAACTCCGAGATGCTTGCACCAGTCCATAGAAGGATCGCTGGAGCTTGCATATTTGTCAGTATCCTTAGGATCGACAAAACCTTCTTCTTGTATCACATACAACCTTTCCTCAAGGAAACCGTCGAGGAAACAATGTTTTGACATCCTATGTGCAATATTTCATAAATATTGCAGCAACTGCTAACATAATTCCAATAGACTTTTAGCATCGCTACGAGTGAGAAAGTCTCATCACATCAACTCTTTCAACTTTTTGGAAACATCTTTGCGATAAGTCGAGCTTTTCTTAATGGTGACTTTTCACCATCGTCGTCTGTCTTCCCTTTAAAGATCCATGTTTACTTAACAGTCCTACGACCATCAAGTAGTTCTTCCAAAGTCCACACTTTGTTTTCATACATGGATCCTCTCTCGGATTTCATGGCCTCCAACCATTTGTCGGAATCCGGGCCCACCATCGCTTCTCCATAGATCGTAGGTTCAAAGTTGTTCAATAACATGACCTCCAAGACAAGATTACCGTACCACTCTGTAGTAGTACGCGACCTTGTCGACCTACGAGGTTTGTAGTAACTTGATCCGAAGCTCAATGTTCACCATCATCAGTTTCCACTTCAATTGGTTTAGGCGCCACATGAACAACTTCCTGCACCCTATTACACACTGGTTGCAGTGACGGTTCACTAACCGCATCAAGTTCCACCACCCTCCCACTCAATTCTTTCGAGAGAAACCTTTCCTCGAGAAAGGATCCGTTTCTAGAAACAAACACTTAGCTTCCGGATCTGAGATAGGAGATGCACCAAGCTTTTTTGGATATCCTATGAAGATGCATTTATCCGCTTTGGGTTCGAGATTATCAGACTGAAACTTTTTCACATAAGCATCACAGCCCCAAACTTTTAACAAACGACAGCTTAGGTTTCTCCAAACCATAGTCTATATTATGTCATCTCTACGAAAATATGCGCTGCCCTATTTAAAGTGAATGTGGTTGTCTCTAATGCATAACCCATAAACGATAGTGGTAATTCGATAAGAGACATCATAGTATGCACCATATCAAAATAGGGCGCGACTATGACGTTCGGACACACCATCACACTATGGTGTTCTAGGTGGCATGAACTGCGAAACAATTTCCACATTGTCTTAACCGTGTACCAAAACTCGTAACTCAGATATTCATCTCTATGATCATATCGTACATAGTTTATCCTCTTATCACGATGATCTTCACTCTGAAATAGCTTTGAACATTTTAATATTTCAGTCTTGTGATTCATCAAGTAAATACTCATGTATCTACTCAAGTCATCAGTGAAGTAAGACCATAACGATATCCACTGTGTGACTCAGCACTCATTGGACTGCACACATGAAAAATGTATTGCATCTAACAAGTTACTTTCTTATGTCGATGTGGTATGATTTTGCATGTCTCAAGTGATTCACAATCAAGTGAGTCCAAATGATCCATCTACATGGAGTTTCTTCATGCGTTTATACCAACAGGTATGGTTTGCATGTCTCAAAATGTTTCAAAAATGAGTGAGTACAAAGATCCATCAGCATGGAGCTTCTTCATGCATTTTACACCAACATGACTCAAGCGGCAGTGCCACAAGTGGTACTATCATTATTACTTTGTAGCTTTTGGAACCAATATTATGAACAGGTGTAACACTATGATCGAGATTCAATAAACCATTGAAGTTAATTATTCAAGCAAATAGAATAACCGTTATTCTCTTTAAATGAATAATCGTATTTCAATAAACATGATCCAATCATGTTCATGCTCAACGAAAACACCAAATAAAAATTATTTAGGTTTAGCACCAATCCCGGTGGTGGAGGGAGCGTGCGATGTTTGATCAGATCAGCCTTGTAAACACTTCCAACACTTATCGTCACCTGGCCTTTAGCTAGTCTCCGTTTATTCCGTAGCTATTATTTCGAGTTACTAATCACTTAGCAATCGAACTGGTATCTAATACCCTCGTGCTACTAGGAGTACTAGTAAAGTACACATCAATATCATGTATATCAAATATACTTCTGTTGACTTCGCCAACCTTCTCATCTACCAAGTATCTACGGTAGCTCCGCCTCAGTGACCGTTCCCCTCATAATAGAAGCACTTAGTCTCGGGTTGGGGTCCATTCTCGGGTATCTTCATTAGAGAAGCAACTGGTTTGTCGTTTCATGAAGTATCCCTTCTAGCCCTTGCCCTTCTTGAAACTAGTGGTTTTACTAACCATCAACAATTGATGCTCCTACTTGATTTCTACTTTCGCAATGTCAAACATTACGAATCGCTCAAGGATCATCATATCTATCCTTGATATGTTATAGTTCATCACGAAGCTCTAGTAGTTTAGTGGCAGTGTCTTTGGAGAACCATCACTATCTCATCTGGAAGATTAACTCCCACTTGATTCAAGCGATTGTTGTACTCAGACAATCTGATAACATGCTCAACGATTTGAGATTTTCTCCTTTACATTGTAGACAAATAATCTTGTCGGAGGTCTCATACCTCTCAACAAGGTCACGAGCATGAAATCTCAATTACATCTCTTAGAACATCTCTTATGTTGCTTGACGTTTCAAAACATCTTCGGCGCCTTGCTTCTAAGCCATTAAGTATTACGCACTGAACTATCACGTAGTCATCAAAAACGTGTATGTGAGATGTGTAGAACATCCACAGACGACGCTCGAGGTGCAGCACACCGAGTGGTTCATTAAGGACATAAGCCTTCTGCGCAGCAATGAGGACAATCCTGAGTTTTACGGCCACGGTCCGCAAAGTTGCTCCTATCATCTTTCAACTAAATTTTCTCTTGGAACATCTAAAAAACAGTAGAGCTATAGCGCAAGCTACATCATAATTCGCAAAGACCTTTTGATTATGTTCATGATAATTAGAGTTTAACTAATCAAATTACTTAGTAAGTTCCCACTCAAAAAGTACATTTCTCTAGTCATTTGAGTGGTACATTATCCAAATCCACTAACTCAAGTCCGATCATCATGTGAGTTGAGTATAGCTTCAGTGGTAAGCATCTCTATGCTAGTCATATCAACTATACCATTCATGCTCGACCTTTCGGTCTCTTGTGATTTGAGGCCATGTCTGCACATGCTAGGCTCGTCAAGTTTAACCCGAGTGTTCCGTGAGTGCAACTGTTTTGCACCCGTTGTATGTGAACGTTGAGTCTATCACACCCGATCATCACGTGGTGTCTCGAAACGACGAACTGTCGCAACGTGCACAGTCGGGGAGAACACAATTTCATCTTGAAATTTTAGTGAGGGATCACCTTATAATGCTACCGTCGATCTAAGAAAAATAAGGTTCATAAAAGGATTAACATCACATGCAATTCATAAGTGACATGATATGTCCATCTTCTTGTGCTTCTTGATCTCCATCATCAAAGCACCGGCATGATCTTCTTGTCACCGGCACCACACCATGATCTCCATCATCGTGCCGATATTGAGGTTGTCGTGCTATCTATGTTATTACTACTAAAGCTATGACCTACCAATATAGTAAGCGCATCTGCGAACACCAATGTTACTTTAAAGAAAACCCTATGGCTCCTGCTGGTTATCGTAGCATCGACGTGCAAGTCGATATTAACTATTACAACATGATCATCTCATACATCCAATATATCACATCACGTCATTGGCCATACAATATCACAAGCATACCCTGCAAAAACAAGTTAGACGTCCTCTAATTTGTCATTGCATGTTTTACATGGCTGCTATGGGTATCTTGTATGATCGCATCTTACTTACGCAAAAACCACAACGGAGATGTGCAAATTACTATTTAACCTCTCTCGAAGGACCGCCTCGATCAAAACCAATTCAACTAAACTTGAAGAAACAGGCACCCGCCAGTCATCTTTATGCAACGTGTTGCATGTTAGTCGATGAAACCAGTCTCTCCTAAGCGTACGAGTAATGTCGGTCCGGGACGCTTCAATCCAACAATACCGCTGATTCAAGAAAAGACTAAGGAGGGCAGCAAATCGAACATCAACGTCCAAAAAACCATTTGTGATCTACTCGAGATAACATCTACACATGAACGTAGCTCAGGTACCACTGTTGGGGAACGTTGCATGGGAAACAAAAAATTTCCTACGCACACAAAGACCTATCATTGTGATGTCCATCTACTTGAGGAGATTAGATCTATGTACCCTTGTAGATCGCTCAGCGGGAAGCGTTAAGAAACGCGGTTGATGTAGTGGAACGTCTTCACGATTCGTCCCTCGAACCGTCCCACGATCCGTCTCACGAACCGTCTCGCGATCCCTCCCACGATCCGTTCCGATCTAGTTTCGAACGGATGGCACCTCCGCGTTCAGCACATGTACAGCTCGACGATGAACTCGGCCTTCTTGATCCAGCAAGCAAGACGGAGCATTAGATGAGTTCTCTGGCAGCATGACGGTGCTGCGATGGTGCTGACGATCTACTTCTGTAGGGCTCCGCCTGAGCTCTGCAGAAATCCGATCTAGAGGTAAGACTGTGTGGAATAGCCATGAGTTGCACGTGGCAAAGTTGTGTCTCAAAAAAGCCCTAAACCACCAATATATATAGGAGGAAGGGAGGGGTTAGCCTTGGGGCTCAAGGCCCTCAAGGGTGCACCGGCCAAGAGGGAGGAGTTGGACTCCAACCCCAATTCGGTTTGGTGTGGAAGGAGTCCACTCCTTCCTTCCCACCTCCCTGTTTTTTTCCTTTGGTATTTTTTCTTGTGGCACCATAGCCTTCATGGGTTGACTCCACCATCCCACAAAGGACTTGGTGCGCCACCCTAGGGCCTTGGGCTCACTCCCGGGTGGGTGGGCCCCTCCCGGTAAACACCCAGAACCCATTCGTCACTCCCGGTACTCTGTCGGTAATGCACGATACTTTCTGGTGACCAAATGAACCATCCTATATATCAATCTTCGTTTCCGGACCATTTCGGAAACCCTCGTGACGTCCGTGATCTCATCCGGGACTCCGAACAACATTCGGTAACCACAGATATAACTCAATTATACTAAAACATCATCGAACCTTAAGTGTGCAGACCCTGCGGGTTCGAGAACTATGTAGACATGACCCGAGACACTCCTCGGTCCATATCCAATAGCGGGACCTGGATGCCCATATTGGATCCTACATATTCTCCGAAGATCTTATCGGTTGAACCTAAGTGCCAAGGATTCATATAATCCCATATGTCATTCCCTTTGTCCTTCGGTATGTTACTTGCCCGAGATTCGATCGTCGGTATCCCTATACCTATTTCAATCTTGTTACCGACAAGTCTCTTTACTCGTTCCGTAATACAACATCCCGTGACTCACACTTGAGTCACATTGCTTACAAGGCTTGTATGTGATGTTGTATTACCGAGTGGGCCCCGGGATACCTCACCGTTACGCGGAGTGACAAATCCCAGTCTTGATCCATGCTAACTCAACGAACACCTTCGGAGATACCTGTACAGCACCTTTATAGTCACCCAGTAACGCTATGACGTTTGATACACACAAGGCATTCCTCTGGTGTCAGTGAGTTACATGATCTCATGGTCATAGGAATGAATACTTGACACGCAAAAAACAATAGCAACAAAATAACACGATCACATGCTACGTTTATAATTTGGGTCTTGTACATCGCACGATTCTCCTAATGATGTGATCCCGTTATCAAGTGACAACACTTGTCTATGGTCAGGAAACCTTGACCATCTTTGTTCAACGAGCTAGTCAACTAGAGGCTTACTAGGAACAATGTTTTGTCTATGTATCCACACATGTATTTGTGTTTCCAATCAATACAATTATAGCATGGATAATAAACGATTATCATGAACAAAGAAATATAATAATAACTAATTTAGTATTGCCCCTAGGGCATATTTCCAACAATTGGTGCTCCAAAGTCATAAGCAGAGGACTTGGATGTGTATTCAGAACCAAAGAATAATCACAACTCCATGGCCAATATGTACAAAATAGTGCCAAATGACTTCCTGCCATGTCACCAGCTTGGGTTTGTCTATTTCTTGCAAGCTGGAATAACCACTACCAACACTATTTTGAGGTATACCTTGATGCCCAAATGAGGTGATGACAAAATGATTAGAGGCTATTCCATTAATATGTTGATTCATTTAGAAACCCACACTCCCTTCAAAGTCATGGATTTCATTATTGAGACTATCAGGAGAACTTCTACAGATCAAAAGAAATCTTGCGGATATGCATCACAGATCCAGGTTCTCATCAATGCCAAGATTGAGAAGCATGCATATCAGCTTGATCGTCCTTATTTGCCACTACATCCAGAGTTCGAGGCTAATGAAGTTGCGATGGAGGACACTCATCCAGATTCAGCTATAGCTAGAGAGGTTTCAGAGGGAACTGCTGCAGAGATGAGAAAGAATGCTCCAGCTCCACCACCACAACTCAAAACTAGAGAGTAACAGATGTCGTTCTTCGTCATCACCATCCAAGGGATGGAGAAGAATATTTCTGAGATCATGCTGAACCAGAAGATCCTAGAGAGGATCGTGGAAACAAAGTTCCATGACCTGGATGTGAAGGTTACAGAGTTGACCGCTCCAGTCAAACAACTTCAACTTGAAGTTGACTTAGTGCAGATTCCATGCTGAGATGATGAAGATGATAATGATGATGACGATGATGATGATGATTCACCTCTTCGTACTACCACACGTTTCTCGACCCAAACCAGGTCATCAGACGTGCTAGTACCAGAAGATAGACCGTCTTTATCAGCTCAAGCTTCAGCTCCTGCTCCACCACCTCCAGTATCTACACCTCCATCTCCTACTCAAGCGATATCAACCGAATCCTTCGACGATAATCTCTTGTCTACTCCAACATCTGCTACCGGAGGAGATCATGCCTAGAGAGATGCTTTGATTAGACCTTGAACTTTTTGTACTTGTTGCCAAAGGGGAAGAAGTGTACATATCATAGGGATTCGAGAGAGGCAGAACTTTGGACTTTATTTTCTCTCGTATGGTTTTCAAATCTTTATTTGGTGTTTTGGATGACATTATCTTCTTAGATGTGTGTCTGATCATACGCTTTGATTGTTTGATGCTACCACATTATTATCTATGAGCTATCTACATCATGATCATTCACTTGTTTTTGGTGCTATGTGCATTGCTATTCATTCCTATATGTTATGCGCACCGCCAAGTTGCATGTGACATGGAAGAGTAACCCATATTCCTAATTGATTGTGCATTTGCATTCAAACACAAATTTATAATAATGCACAAATTTAGGGGGAGCCCTTGCTTTTCACATACCTCACAAAGCGTCGATGCTAATCATTGATTATATCTTTTTGTCAAAGCTTTGATGTATATGTTGTCACCAGTTACCAAAAAGGGGGAGATCAACACCATAATTGCTCCCCAAGGTGGGTTTGGTAATTAATCACAACATATGCATCATCGGACTAATGAGTTTTTCCAAATATATTTCAGAAAAGTCCAAAAGATGCTTTGGATATAGGATTCAGTGGAGATGCACCTTAATGAAGGAAGGGATAAAATTGGCTAAAGCTTCAAGCAAGAAGACTCTTCGTTTTACACTTTGTGAGGAATCACATTTGAGTCCATAGGAAAGTCAATGCTATTAAAAGGGGATCAGGTCTGATGATGAATTGGTTGCTCAAGTGCTTAGAATTAGCCACCAAAATCTCAGCCACTGTTCCACGATATATATCTGTCCCAAGCCAAATATCCAAAATTGGTGCCACCAACAGTTTCTACTCGGCCCTACCAATTTTAGACTTAGTCAAATCCTAGCCAAAACTACCACTTCGGTGCAACCGAAACTGCATCGGTGCTACTGAGTTCATGTGACAGACTTTCTGTTTCCTCGGTACACAAAATAGGAGTTTCTGAGTTTGAGTATTGTTGTCACCAAGTTGTGTCATTTGAGCGTTAGTCACCTTTTGAATGCCACTGAGTTGTGTATATTAGTTCCACCGAGATTCAAAGTTATTTCCTTTTGAGCAATTTGGTACCACCGAGTTTGTAACTTCGGTGTCACCGAGTTGGTCAAACATGGTGTAGTAGTTACATTTTGTGTGCTTCCTATATATACCCATCCACCTACCTCTCATTCGTAGAGGAAGCACTCACAACACACACTTCATTGTCAGATTCATTTTTCTGAGAGAGAGAGCCACCTACTCATGTGTTGAGATCAAGAGATTCCATTCCACTCATTTGAACCTTGATTTCTAGCCTCCCCAAGTTGCTTTCCACAAGATCAATCTCTCCTACCCCTGGCAAGTCTGAGAGAGAGTGATTGAGTGTTGAGGAGACTACCTTTAGAAGAACAAGAGCAAGGAGTTCATCGTTCTACAAGATCTATTACCTTTTGGAGGGTGGTGCCTCCTAGATTGGTTAGGTGTCGCTTGGGAGCCTCCTACTTTGTGTTGTGGACTTGAACCAAGATGTTTGTAAGGGCAAGGAGATCACCTACTTCATGAAGATCTACCGTGAGTGAGGCTAGTCCTGTGTGTACGGAAGCCATGGTGGACTAGACAAGGCCGCTTCTTCGTGGACCACTTGTGGGTGGAGCCCTGTGTAGACTCTCACAGTTGTTACCCTCCGTGGGTTGAAGTCTCCACTAACATGGACGTATGATAGCACCACCTATCGGAACCATGCCAAAAATCACCGTGTTAATATCAAGCATTTGATCTCCCTACCCTTCCATACTTTACACTTGTATGTTTTACTTTCCTTTGCTATATACTCTTAGATGTGCATGTGTAGGGTGTACTTGACTAATCATAATTGCTCAAAATGGCCCACACTAAAAATTGGGATAAGGCTAAGGTTCTATCTTATCAAGTAGTCTAATCACCCGCCCTTTAGACATACTTTTGATCCTACGTTAAGCCTTTATGGTATGGAACGACGAGCATGACGATATTGTAGCCACAAGAGAGGAGCAAACTAATCCTCCTATAGTTGAGATAGATGATCAAATCATCGGCGGATCCTCATTAGAGGAAACACTCTTAGCTCATGAAATTATGGTTGTAATCGTGCCATGGAGCAAAGCTTTTCTGTCTTATCTCCTTCGCCAAGGACTCCCCTATGACTAAACAAAAGCAAGACGGATCGTTTGACGATCCAATTCTTACAAAGTTCACGAAGGGGAACTCTATAGAAAAAGCACTACCGGTGTCCTCCAGTGGTGCATACCTGAAGAAGAAGGTAAACAACTCCTGGCTGAAATACACGCAGGTATGGGCGGCCATCACGCGGCAGCTAGAGCTCTATTAGGCAAAGCATTCTGAGTTGGCTTCTTTTGGCCAACAGCTCGAGTGGACGCTCATTTTCTTGTCCAGCATTGCATTGGATGTCAACTCTTCACAAATTAGAACCACATGCCTGCAACAGCTCTTCGGACAAAACCGACCACTTGGTCGATCCCTGTCTGGGGCTGGACATGGTAGGACCTATGAAAGGAGGATCCAAGAAAAAGAAATAGTAGTGGTTATGGTCGATATATTCACTAAGTGGATCGAAGCTAAACAAGTAGTGTGTGCCAAGTCCGGACCGATCATCGAGTTTATATCAGATGTGGTTCACCGTTGTGGTGTTCCACACAGTATAATCATGGATAATGGGTCTAATTTTATAGCCCAAGAGGTTAAGGACTGGTGCGCGAACTTGGGCATTAAGCTCGACTACGCTTCCGTCTACCACCCACAAACAAATGGACACGTCGAACAAACTTATAGACTCATCATGAGCATAATCAAACCTATTCTAATCCGATCGCTCAAAGAATCTGATTGTCATTGGGTAGAGGAGCTCGACTCAGTATTGTGGACAACTTCGAACAGGTCCACAGGTTGCACACCATTCTTTATGGTGTACGAGATAGAAGCAGTCCTCCCATGTGTCATTATCCACGACGCGCCTAGAGTGCGCACGTACGAGGAAAAAGAAGCCGAGTTAGATCGGGAGGATGGCTTGGACATACTCGAAGAAGAGCGTGATATAGCTTTGGCATGATCTACCTTCTATCAATAGCAGGCTCGGCAATATCAGAGCAGGGACATCCGAGGAAAGACTTATACTGTAGTCAAGCTCCTGTTGCGCCTCCATGAGAAGAAAAATAATAAAGTTGCACTCAAATGGGAGGGGACCTTCATCATCGACGACGTACTTACCAGAGGGGCATATCATCTCTGCAACATGTCGGGCAATCGTCTTCAACCAAACCCATGGAACACGGCTCGTCTTCGGCGTTTCTACTACTGAGTTGATGCAGTTACGCTTATTCATTTCATCGTTATCGTTTTTCAATTTTTTGTATATTTTTCCTCTCTCAAGGGGATTAGCGTATCCTAGTTCATATTCGTATTAACCGAACTGTATTCGTCAAATGTGTAATTTCTGTATACACCTGGGGGCTTTGTAAAGCCGACAGAAATACATTCGAATATCGTTTTTATAATGTGTCTGCTCTTCATGTACTTATAGCTTTAAATGAACTAAATTTGACTTAAGATTTCGTCAAACTGGGTGGCCGGCTCCTGTGTTTATTCTCTATGTTCCCAATTGTTTGGCTAGAGGATAAAGGGAGCAACTCTGTGATTTTTACGGTCGGGTAATCCAGATACGAACCTCACACGGGTGAAGACAAAAGCTATGGTTCTTAATGACAAATTGGTCTCGCAAAGGAAGGTAATTATAATTAGGTGGTCAGCACCAAGTGTTAAAATTCCCAAGTATACACTAACTCCATACACAACGGATACTCGAAAACCCCAAGAAAGATACCTCTAAACGAACTATTTCCTTGGGAAGATGTTCTGACTAAGTAAAAAAAAGTAATATCACATTACTCCATGATAATTAACAATCTGTTAGCACCACATGGCCGAATTGCCTGGTTCTCCAAACTGTTTACCTATTTGATAGGTTACATAGTACGGAACACTTCCTCATGTTTATCAAGGAAGGTAGAAGCGGATAATCAGTTAAGATAGTATTAATACATCGGACGGAGAACACGGTAATGCAAATACTTAGTTACATAAAATGACGCATCAGGCTTCTAATATAAGTTATATATTATTGCATCCAGGCGGCAATCTTGTTGCAACAAGCGTGCGTCAGGCATCACTTGGTCATAAACCAAGTGAAGAGGCACGTCTTGACCATCGGGCACCACCGGCCTGACTTGTGCCGGTTCTTCGAGATTAAGCTTCATAAACCTCGTCTTCACCATCGCCTACGCCTCCCGAGCACCTTCTTGGCACGCCGATGTCTTCCACAATTCAAATAGGCTCTAAGCTCCTTTAAAGCGCTCAGCCAGTTCCATCATCCTTTCTGGGGGCTTCTCGGTCGGCCATAATGCCTTTAGCATGCTCCTCATCGCTTTGCGCCCGGGCTCATAACTTATGGACAATTCCTTTAGAAGGTCACCACTAAACAACCTAGTGTGGAGTGTTATACCAAAGGAATGGAATCTTTGATTAATATCCGAACTCATATTCGTATATTCACAAAATTTGGTATATTACTTACCAAAGATTCCACCTTTCAATCTCTTGTTTTCTTCGGTGATTTGTCCTGGTTGAATCTTTAAACTCTCAATTTGTCTTATATATCCTTGTTTTTCTACCTTAAGATTTTTATTCTCATTTACACTTCAGAATAACGAATTGCAGTTGAACTCATTCTAAGATTCGGCATATCTCTGTGATTCCTTGGCCATTTCCAGATCCTTTTGCGATTGACCTATAGATTCAGCTACTACAAAAGATACTTCCATTCAAAAAGGAAAATAAGACAATTATGCATATGAGTTCAAAACAAAAACTCTTACCATGTGTTTGTCTTGTGAAACTCTTCACCTGTTCTAACTCCGCTTTCACAACCTCGAGTTGTGTTAGGTAAGTCCCAACCTCCTAGGATAACTCCTTAATTTTTCCCTGGCGGCCTATATAGCATGGAGATAGTTAGGGTTAGACCCGTAGATCGGCCATGCTGCCCAATCGATGATCTGGGGCTAGTGGTTGGGAATTTGTATGCAATGGAAATTTTTTGAATACATAGCTTAAGGTTTGTGGACATACGGCTCGATACTCCTTGAAGTCCTACTTGGGCGGCTCCGAGGTGCGCCTCAACCGAACTCAAGGCGTTAAACTCATGTTCGGTACATTCAGGATGGTGCAAAGATTGTTTCCACCGATGATGGTTCATTACACTCTCCACGTCAAAGTTGGTAACACAAACATTGTCATAACCCTCGGTGGACTAACCTGCAGGAGGGACTTCCACGTCATCCACTATCGTCGAGGGGGTGGCTCTGTTAGGGTCCTGTCAAATATAGTGATGGGTGTAAATACTTGTCATTCATAGGAGAAGCAACGGTTATTCTGAAATTTATATCTCTTGGAGGGGGGAGCACTTGGAGCGGGCCGTGTAGAGGCTCCACATTTTGAGGACCGTCCAGTATTCAATGCTGGTTTGGCAGGCCCTATAGTAATAGGTGTTCGGTGTGTGGAACGATGACTTGTTGTAGTAGGAGGGGCCGTTGCGATAGTCGAGCGGCCTTTTCGAAAAGTCACTTTCTTATTTTTCTCCTTGTTTGACGAAGGAGGTATCTTTTGATAGTCAGCAACGAGGGTGACCTCGGCCAAATTTATACTCATGTGATAAAAGAACCCATTTTCAAAGATCATCGATGTATCCGGATAGTCGTGGAATCTGGGGTCGTCGTCCTTGGCATAATTCTCTTACTCGGGAGGAGGGCGGCTGATTTTTTCTACCACATGCCTCAATTCCTGTTTGAACAGAATTTGAGGGATTTAGTTTGACCAGAGACACTACAAGAATCTGAATTAGGGTAATTGAACTATACTAACCCGCTCGATGGGGTTGTGGTTCGAATAGCCCTCCTTGGTGTTTTGGCTGATAAATCCTTCCTTTTCTCCTTTATAAACATCGGCTAATACGACAGCTAATGCCCTCAGATCCGGTGGACCTCGCCACTTGTATCGAGTGGCATCACTTGCATCATTGAATTGCCAAAGCAGATGGGATCTTTGTTGGAGGGGTTGAACACTCCACCTTATGGCCCCAGTAATTACGTCAATGATAGTAAGCCATCACTACTTGAATTCAGTTTTTTGCCGTGTGACAAATATTTGTCGTCTATTGGCTAATGGCATAGAAGGTCTTTGCCATCAGTCACTTCTTTGCCGTCAGCCGCAGACAGCACAGAGGCGCACAGCAGACGACAAATATACAGGTGGGGCCCACCTGACTGCGGGGATGTTAGGTCAAAGTGGAGTCCCTTCTTTGCCGTTGATACGTCCATTTTGCATCATGCTTTCATGTTGATATTTATTGCTTTATGGGTTGTTATATTACTTGTGGTACCATATTTATGCCTTTTCTCTCTTATTTTGCAAGGTTTATTTGAAGAGGGAGAATTCAGGCAGCTGGAATTCTGGACTGGAAAAGGAGCAAATCTTCGTCCACTATTATGCACATCTCCAACTGGCCTGACAATTTACGTGGATTTTTTTCGGATTATATAAAAAATACTGGGCAAAAGAAGTACCGGAGGGGGCTGCCAGGGCGCCACAAGCCCTGCCACTGCCACCCCCTAGTGGTGGAGTGGGGGCTTGTGGGCTCCCTGACGGCCCACTAGCCCCCCTCTATTGCTATATGAAGGGTCTTGGTCCAGAAAAATCATTCGGGAGCTTTTTCGTGGTTTCGCCGCCGCCACGAGGCGGAACTTGAGCAGATCCAATCTAGAGATCCGGCAGGACGAACCTGCCAGGGAAACTTCCCTCCCGGAGGGGGAAATCGTCGCCATCGTCATCACCAACACTCCTCTCGTCGGAGGGGAGGCATCTTCATCAACATCTTCATCATCACCATCTCCTCTCGAATCCCTAGTTCATCTCTTGTAACCAATCTTCGTCTCGCGACTCCGATTGGTACTTGTAAGGTTGCTAGTAGTGTTGATTACTCTTTGTAGTTGATGCTAGTTGGATTACTTGGTGGAAGAGTTTATGTTCAAATCCTTGATGCTATTCATTACACCTCTGATCATGATTATGATTATGCTTTGTGAGTAGTTACTTTTGTTCCTGAGGACATGAGATAAGTCATGCTGATAATAATCATGTGAATTTGATATTCGTTCGGTATTTTGATATATTGTATGTTGTCATTTCCTCTAGTGGTGTTATGTGAATGTCGACTACATAACACTTCACCATACTTGGGCCTAGAGGAAGGCATTGGGGAGTATTAAGTAGATGATGGTTTGCTGGAGTGACAGAAGCTTAAACCCCAGTCTATGCGTTGCTTCGTGAGGGGCTGATTTGGATCCACTAGTTTAATGCTATGGTTATACTTTGTCTTAATTCTTCTTTTGTAGTTGCGGATGCTTGCGAGAGAGGTTAATCATAAGTGGGATGCTTGTCCAAGTAAGGGCATTACCCAAGCGCCGCTCCACCCACATATCAAACTATCAAAGTAATGAACGCGAATAGTATGAACATGATGAAACTAGCATGACAGAAATTCCCGTGTGTCCTCGGGAGCGTTTTTCCTCCTATAAGACTTTGTTCAGGCTTGTCCCTTGCTATAAAAGGGATTGGGCCACTTGCTGCACCATTGCTACTACTTGTTACTTGTTACTTTTTGCTTGCTACATTTCACCTCGCTACACAATCACTTGTTACCGCTACTTTCAGTGCTTGTAGTTATTACCTTGCCGAAATCCGTTTATCAGACCCTTCTGCTCCTCGTTGGGTTCGACACTCTTACTTATCGAAAGGACTATGATTGATCCCCTATACTTGTGGGTCATCGGCCATCTGCTAGCGGATGGCAAAGAGTCCGGAGGCAAACGGCAAAGAGTCTAGACTCTTTGCCGTCCGCGGGCTGACGGCAAAGAGCTAACTCCATAACGGCTCTTTGCCCCCACCCCGCCCCTCGCTCTCTCTCACTAACTTACCCCGGCCACTGTGTAATGGCTCCACACACCCCCACTCTCTTCCACTCCTCTCCCCGACGCCCACCGCCGCCACCACAGTCGCGCCGCCGCCCCACTGCCCCCGGCGCCGCCCAGTGCCCCACATGCCCCCGGCACCGCTGCCCCACCGCCCCCGGTGCCGCCTCGCAGCCCCAACACCCCCGCCGCCGCCCCGCCTCTCCAACACCCCCGGCCCCGCTTCCACGACGGCACAGCCGCCCTGCCGGGAAGCCCCCACACCCCACCCCTCACGGGAAAATTAACTATTTTTTATTTAGTTTTTTGGAATTAGATTATAACTACGAAGTTGATTTTTATTGTTGTTATAGTAGTAGTAGTTGTTATTGTAGTTGTTGTAGTTGTTGTGTTGTTGTAGTAGTTGTTGTTATTGTAGTTGTTGTAGTAGTTGTTGTAGTAGTTGTTGTAGTAGTTGTTGTTGTTATTCTAGTTGTTGTAGTAGTCGGTGTACCGGTAGATGGGCCCTATATTCTTAGTTTTTCATATAAAGACCATCTGCAACTAGTTAGTTAGCTTAATAGAAACAAGAGTAAGAAGAAGAAGAAGAGGAGGAGGAAAAGAGGAGAAGAAGAGGAGGAGAAGAAGAAGAAGAAGAATAAGAAGAAGTAGAAGAAAAAGAGGAGAAGAAAAAATAAGAAGGAGAAGAAGAAGAGGAGAATAAAAAAAATAAGAAGGAGAAGAAGAAAAGAAGAGAAGAAGAGAAGAAAAGAAAAATAAGAAGGAGATGAAGAGAAAAAAAGAAGAAAAGAAGAATAAGTAGAATAACAGGATAAATAAAAATAGAATTAGAAATAAGAGGAAGAAGAAGAAGAAGAGGAGGAAGAAGAGGAGAAGAAGAGGAGGAGGAGGAGAAGAAGAAGAAGAAGAGGAGGAGAAGAGGAGAAGAAAGAGAAAAAATGAAAAGAAGAAGAAGAGAAGCAGAAGGAGATGGAGGAGGAGGAGAAGGAGCCCTCCTTCTTCTCCTTCTTCTCTCCTGCTTCTTCTTCTCCCTCCATCTTCTCCTTCTTCTTATCCTTCTTCTCTCCTCCTTCTTCTCCTTCTTCTTCTCCTCCTCCTCCTTCTCATTCTCCTCCTCCTCCTTCTCCTTCTTCTTCTCTTCTTGCTTCTTCTCTTTCTTCTTCTACGTAGCTTATTTTCCTGAACAAAGACATACTTAGCTAATTATCCTCCAAAATGACATAATTAGCTTAGTTAGGGTAAAAACATCATCAGAACCTTGGTTAGCTCAAAACTTAGCTAATTATCCTCCAAAATGACATAATAAGCTTAAAATGGCATAAAAACCTTGGTTTGCTCATGAATATTATATTCTTAGCTTGTTTTCCTCAAAAATGACATAATTAGCCCATATAGCTCCAAAAGAGACATAATTAGCATATTTGTGTTGATCGGGTGGATTTACATGTGACAGTTGTCTCGTCGCTGTGAGGTCCGCTGTGCGAAGACCTCCCCGTGCGTTGTACGAGCTCCGCCCCTGCATTCGTGGGTCGGTACAAATGTCATCTCCTCCTCGCCCCTTCATTTACCATGGGTCGGTTTTCGGATGAAACTTGCTAGATTTAGGTAATTAAATTAATCTATCAGTGTGCGTGACCAGTATGCGTCTCCTGTTCGAAAGGGTTACAGTTATAAATATGCATGCATTTGCTTATATTTATGACTGTGATTCTTTCAAATTGTCCAGCGTTATCCATGGACAGCCTGAGTATGTGTAGATTGGGTTCGTTTCCCCATATGCTTTGTTCCGGATCCGATGCATAATTTTGTCAGTGCCTCCCTGTTGTTCTCCGGATACACATCCTCTCTGTTTATTGCGGAGACATGTATCAGGAGAACAACGGGGAGGTGCTCGTGAAATTTTGCATTGTATCTGGAGCAGAGCATGGGAAAACGAACCCAATCTACACATACTCGGGTGGGATTAGGACCTATCTTTACCTATTAGCGTGTAGGTTGCATGGACTTAATAAAAATGGCGAACTTGATTAACTGATGAATATATATGCTAAATTATATATAAATATATTTCTTGTGTCTTTAGTAGCTAGGCAAGATGAGTGATCGTGCATGGATGTATACCGGTCACCCTAGTCAGAAAGAGATGACGAAAGAATGGTTTCTAAAAACCAAGGAATTTGTGAAAGCCGCATTTGCAAATGGCCAGGAAAGAAACTATTGCCCCTGTCCTAGATTCGACAACTATAAAAAGACGACAGAGGCTGTAATGATTAAACACCTTGAGAGGAGGGGCTGTAAGCCGAATTATATGGTGTGGACATTTCATGGTGAGTCTATACAACGCACCAGAGCTGAGGTGGTCCCTCGTCGCACGGATGAGCATGGTACCGGTATCAAAGAGATGGTGCAAGACATTGATGATGTTCGGGATTCAGAAGATGAGATGGAGGAATCTGCAAAGTCCTTCTTTGAAATGTTGGAGTCTTCAAAACGTCCTCTCCATGAGCACACTGATCTTTGTCATTTGGATGCAATTGCACAAGTAATGGCTCTAAAGGCTCAGTTCAACTTGGGAAGAGAATGCTACGACGCGATTATGACACTATTTGGACGCTTCCTACCCAAAGGCCATGTCATGCCTGCAAACCTGTACCAGTCGGACAAAAGATGCCCTATGAGAAGATCGATGCATGTGAGAAAGGATGTGTCTTATTTAGGAAGGAGTATGCACACTTGGACTATTGTCCCAATTGCGAGTCTTGCAGGTATCTTGCGGTAGGCAACGGTATGGGTGAGAAGAGGCACACCAAAATTGCAGTTAGTGTTCTTCGGTATATGCCAATCGTACCAGGGCTCCAGCGTATTTTCAAGGTCGAAGAGACAGCCAAACAGATGACATGGCACAAATTGGCCAAAAGAACCGAACTAGATGCGGATGGGAATAATATGGCGGTACACACATCGGATGGCGAAGCGTGGAAATTTTTCGATGGAATGCATCAGGATAAAGCGGCAGATCCAAGGAATCCTTGAGTCTGTGTCGCCAAGGATGGTTTGAATCCCTTCAGCATGACGGCAATCCAATATAGTTGTTGGCCTGTATTTGTCGTTCCTCTCAATCTCCCCCCGGGAAGATTATACAAAGAAAGAACATATTTCTCACGTTAATAATTCCAGGGCCCAATTATCAGTGGAAGAATATGAATGTGTACCTGCAGCCGCTTAAGGATGAATTGGAAGAAGCTTGTGATAATGGGGTCAAGACATACGATTCCGCTAGAAAGCAAAACTTCAAAATGCATGTGTGGTACATGTACTCTATGCATGACTTGCCGGCGTATGCGCTATTCTCTGGATGGTGTGTGCATGGAAGGTTGTCGTGCCCGCAATGCAAGGCAGCTCTTCTGTTTCATTGGTTGCAGAGGGTCGGAAGTATTCTCGCTTTGACTTGCATAGACAGTTCCTGGATCCTGACCATCAGTTCAGAAAAGACAAGAAGAACTTTACCAAAGGTAAAGTTGTCAAAAACTTGGCACCACCTGCGTTGACAGGCCAATAGATCCTGGATCAGTTAAACGCCCTCGAGCCTGATCCAGAGCGTCCAGGGTATTTCAAGGAGTATAATTCAAAACACGCCTAGACTCACAAGCCATGCTTCTGGGATCTTCCTTACTTCAAAGACCTCCTTCTTCCACACAATACCGACATGATGCACACTGAAAAGAATATCGAAGAGGCTATTTTTGGTACATTGTTCGACATAGATGGGAAGACAAAGGATAATACTAAGGCTAGAGTCGATCAATGGACACTATGTCATAGACCGTTACAAAACATGCGAGAAGGCAAAGGAAAGCAGAAGTGGTCGAAGCCAAAGGCCAGGTTCAATCTTGGAAGGCCAGCTATGAGGGAAATTATCTTGTGGGTCAAAGTGCACTTGATATTCCCCGATGGCTATGCAGTGAATCTAAAGAGGGGAGCGAGTCTTGAAAAATGAAAAATCTTTGGTCTCAAGAGTCATGGTTGGCATATATGGCTAGGGCGGGTAATGCCAGTGATGTTACGTGGCTTTATTCCTGAGGATAAATGGCTCGTATTGGCGGAGCTGAGCTATTTCTTCTGTGTTCTTTGTGCGAAAGAGTTGTCGCCTCGCATGGTAGATGACATGGAGGAGTTTGCACCGAAGTTGTTGTGCAAGTTAGAGAATATATTTCTGTCGGGCTTCTTTAATCGAATGCAACATTTGATTTTACATCTACCGAGCGATGCATGATTGGGTGGGCCCGTGCAAAATCGTTGGTGCTATGCAACTGAGAGGATGCAGAAGACGCTTCGAGCTAAATGTAAAAATAAGCATAGATTTGAAGCATAGATGTTTGAGGCATTCATTACTGAGGAGGTGGTAAACTTTGTGACAGCACACTACGAAGCCAAAAATCATCATTTGCATAATCCAAAGCCTCGGCACAATAATGCAGACCCTAAAAAAGGTGGGTCCAACCTCAGCCTATTTAAAGGGAAGCTCGCACCAGCCGGTGCTTCGAAACCAATAACGTTGGATGTCGAAGAATGGCGGAACATTTCATTGTATATCTTCAACAACCTAACAGAAGTGCGGCCGTACATCAAGTAAGTTCTCGACACATTTTCCCATAACGTCTTATTCCTTTGAACTGCTCTTATTCCCGGATATTTCATACAGCTGATACGTCGCCAAATTCTCGAATGGTGCGGTGATCGAAAATTATTCATTAGAAGAGTATGAGCTTCTGGCAAAGACCGGAGGCGACTATCCCGGTTTCATCTCTTGGTTCAAACAAACGCTAATTATCAATAATGGACTATTTCATTTCTTGGTCTAACTTGCGGCTAATGCAACAATCATTTCGTATTAAACTTGGAGGATAATTCAGAGTCTATGGACGCTGAATTGAGAAAACACTACATGAATCACCTTCTTTTCCGTCTGCCATCACAGACGGCAAAGACAAAACCCCGAACGGCAAAGACAAAACAATAGATGGCAAAGAATCTCACGGCCGGCAAAATTTCTGCGTCAGCCTACGACGGCATAGGACCTTTTTGCCGTCTGTCCCCCCAAAGCGGATGGCAAAGCTCTTTGCCGTCAGCTTTCCTTAGGAGCAGTCAGCAAAGTGCTCGAGACGGCAGTCGACAGGCGTTGCCTCCGTTAGGGGTTAACAGAGGCTTTGTCGTCTGCCTCCCCCTTATTCTTTGACGTCTGCCTCCCCCTTTATCTTTGTCGTCTGCCTCCTTCTCCTCGCCCCCTCCACTCTTTGCCGTCTGCCTCCTCCTTTGTCTTTGCCGTCTGCCTCCTCCTCCTCCCCCCTCCACTCTTTGCCGTCTGGCTCCTCCTCTCCCCTCCTCTGTGCCTCTTCTTTGCCGTCTGCACATCCTGGAGGCAGACGGCAAAGAGCCTATATAGACAAAACAGGATGCACAGCTGGGTTCCATGTGGCACCTTTGCCATCTTCCAGCTGATGGCACAGGTCTTTGCCATCAGTTGGCAGACGACAAAGAGCCCATATAGTACCTGTTTTTTGTTTTATATTATTTCACAACACATATATATATATTTGACATCACATTTATATAATTCACCACACATATATGATATATAGTTCACCACACATATACTTGCCAACACATATATATAATTGACCACACATATATGATATACATATAAATCAATGTACATCCCCATATATCGAAAGAACCAACATACAAAGTATTGCACTGTTTATCAATATATACATATACATATAGTTCGACATTCTTCATCAACTCAAATGAAAACTAGATGATATACATATAAAGTTCATCCATTGACATTGTTCAACTCCATGAATGCCAGCTTCCATGCATGTAGTATAGCCAATCTGCAAAAATGTGAATAAGAAAGTCAGAAGAAGAACAAAATATGATGTTTTTCAGCTAATTATGTCATTTTTAGCGGAAAACAAGCTAAGAATATAATATTCATGAGCTAACCAAGGTTCTTATGCCATTTTTAGCTTATTATGGCATTTTGGAGCTAAATGGGTTAATTAAAGCAAGGATAATATGAAAGAGGAGAAAAAAGAGCAGGAGGAGGAGAAGAAGAAGAAGGAGGAGAAGGAGGAGAAGGACTAGAAGGTCCTTGGCCTTCTCCTCCTCCTCCTCCTGCTCCTCCTCCTTCTCCTTTTTCTCTTCTTCTTCTTCTTCTTCTTTCTTTTCATTTTGCCTATTTCTTCTCCTCTTCTCCTCTTGTTGGAGCTAAATTACCTAATTATGTCTTTTTGGAGCTAAATGGTCTAATTATCCCATTTTAGAGGCAAACAAGCTAAGTATATAATATTCATGAGCTTACCAAGGTTCTTATGCCATTTTGAGCTTATTATGGTATTTTGGAGCTAAATGGGCTAATTATGTCATTGTTGGGGAAATTAAAGAAAGGATAATATGAAAGAGGAGAAGAAATAGGAGGAGGAGGAGAAGAAGAAGAAATCAAGAAGAAGGAGGAGAAGGAGGAGAAGGAGGATGAGGAGAAGGACTAGAAGGTCCTTGGCCTTCTCCTTCTCCTCCTCCTCCTCCTCCTCCTTCTCCTTCTTCTCTTCTTCTTCTTCTTCTTCTTCTTCTTCTTCTTCTTTCTTTTCATTTTTCCTATTTCTTCTCCTCTTCTCCTCTTGTTGGAGCTAAATTACCAAATTATGTCTTTTTGGAGCTAAATAGGCTAATTATCCCATTTTAGAGGAAAACAAGCTAAGTATATAATATTCATGAGCTAACCAAGGTTCTTATGCCATTTTGAGCTTATTATGGTATTTTGGAGCTAAATGGGCTAATTATGCCATTGTTGGGGAAATTAAAGCAAGGATAATATGAAAGAGGAGAAGAAGAAGAAATCAAGAAGAAGGAGGAGAAGGAGGAGGAGGAGAAGGACTAGAAGGTCCTTGGCCTTCTCCTCCTCCTCCTCCTTCTCCTTCTTCTTCTTCTTCTTCTTCTTCTTTCTTTTCATTTTTCCAATTTCTTCTCCTCTTCTCCTCTTGTTGGAGCTAAATTACCTAATTATGTCTTTTTGGAGCTAAATGGGCTAATTATCCCATTTTAGAGGAAAACAAGCTAAGTATATAATATTCATGAGCTAACCAATGTTCTTATGCCATTTTGAGCTTATTATGGCATTTTGGAACTAAATGGGCAAATTATGTCATTGTTGGGGATATTAAAGCAAGGATAATATGAAAGAGGAGAAGAAAGAGGAGGAGGAGGAGAAGAAATCAAGAAGAAGGAGGAGAAGGAGGAGAAGGAGGAGGAGGAGAAGGACTAGAAGGTCCTTGGCCTTCTCCTCCTTCTCCTCCTCCTCCTCCTCCTCCTCCTCCTCCTTCTCCTTCTTCTCTTCTTCTTCTTCTTCTTCTTTCTTTTCATTTTTCCTATTTCTTCTCCTCTTATCCTCTTCTCCTCTTCTTGGAGCTAAATGGGCTAATTATATATTTTTGGAGATAAATGGGCTAATTATCTCATTTTAGAGGAAAACAAGCTAATTATATAATATTCATGAGCTAACCAAGCATCTTATGCCATTTTGAGGTTATTATGGCATTTTGGAGGTAAATGAGCTAATTATGTCTTCTTGGGGAAATTAAAGCAAGGATAATATGAAAGAGGAGAAGAAAGAGGAGGAGGAGGAGAAGAAGAAGAAATCAAGAAGGAGGAGAAGGAGGAGAAGGAGGAGGAGGAGAAGGACTAGAAGGTCCTTGGCCTTCTCCTGCTTCTCCTCCTCCTCCTCCTTCTCCTTCTTCGCTTCTTGTTCTTCTTCTTTATTTTCATTTTTCCTATTTCTTCTCCTCTTCTCGTCTTCTTGGAGCTAAATTACCTAATTATGTCTTTTTGGAGCTAAATGGGCTAATTATCTCATTTTAGAGGAAAACAAGCTAAGTATATAATATTCATGAGATAACCAAGGTTCTTATGCCATTTTGAGGTTATTATGGCATTTTGGAGCTAAATGGGCTAATTATGTATTTTTGGGGAAATTAAAGCAAGGATAATGTGAAATAGGAGAAGAAAGAGGAGGAGGAGGAGAATAAGAAGAAATCAAGAAGAAGGAGGAGAAGGAGGAGAAGGAGGAGGAGGAGAAGGACCAGAAGGTCATTGGCCTTCTCCTCCTTCTCCTCCTCCTCCTCCTCCTTCTCCTTCTTCTCTTCTTCTTCTTCTTCTTCTTTCTTTTTATTTTTCCTATTTCTTCTCCTCTTCTCCTTTTCTCCTCTTCTTGGAGCTAAATTACCTAATTATGTCTTTTTGGAGCTAAATGGGCTAATTATCTCATTTTAGAGGAAAACAAGCTAAGTATACAATATTCATGAGCTAACCAAGGTTCTTATGCCATTTTGAGGTTATTATGGCATTTTGGAGCTAAATGGGCTAATTATGTCTTTTTGGGGAAATTAAAGCAAGGATAATATGAAAGAGGAGAAGAAAGAGGAGGAGGAGGAGAAGAATAAGAAATCAAGAAGAAGGAGGAGAAGGAGGAGAAGGAGGAGGAGGAGAAGGACTAGAAGGTCCTTGGCCTTCTCCTCCTTCTCCTCCTCCTCCTCCTTCTCCGTCTTCTCTTCTTCTTCTTCTTCTTTCTTTTCATTTTTCCTATTTCTTCTCCTCTTCTCCTCTTCTCCTCTTCTCCTGTTCTCCTCTTCTTGGAGCTAAATTACCTAATTATGTATTTCTGGAGCTAAATGGGCGAATTATCTCATTTTAGAGGAAAACAAGCTAAGTATATAGTATTCATGAGCTAACCAAGGTTCTTATGCCATTTTGAGGTTATTACCGCATTTTGGAGCTAAATGGGCTAATTATGTCTTTTTGGGGAAATTAAAGCAAGTATAATATGAAAGAGGAGAAGAAATAGGAGGAGGAGGAGAATAAGAAGAAATCAATAAGAGGGAGGAGAAGGAGGAGAAGGTGGAGGAGAAGGACTAGAAGGTCCTTGGCCTTCTCCTCCTCCTCCTCCTCCTCCTTCTCCTTCTTCTCTTCTTCTTCTTGTTCTTTCTTTTCATTTTTCCTATTTCTTCTCCTCTTCTCCTCTTCTTGGAGCTAAATTACCTAATTATGGCATTTTGGAGATAAATAGGCTAATTATGTCTTTTTGGGGAAATTAAAGCAAGGATAATATGAAAGAGGAGAAGAGAAACGTACCGTAGTGGTCATCAAGGAGGAGAAACACCACGGTTGCTCGCGGCGGCTTCATTTGGAGACGGTTGCCCTGGAGAAGGGTCGTGCGATGCCTCTCGGGAGTTATTCTGCAGAAAAGATATTTCGCAATGTCTCAGTTAGCATGATGACACTCAATTATTAATACTAGTTTATAATGAAACTCACCATGCCAATCGAAGAGAAAACGGGCATCGGCGGTGGGACTTGACCGCTCTTCTCGCACAGACCCTGAAGAGTGGGTGGTATTAGTTAGTAATGAAACAGACATTACACACATGATTTGGCTAATGTGAAACAAACATACCACAAAAAGCTCGTACAGGCCCCGTTGACCCACCTCATTCCGGGCCCTCTCCTCCTCAAGCAATAGTGTCGTGGTCTGGTCCCTCTCATCAAGAGCAGCCTCAAGAGCAGCCTGGCTTGCCAATCTCTCTTTCTCAAGAGCAGCCTGGTTTGCCGCTCTCTCTTTCTGAAGAGCAGCCTGAAACACCATTCCTCGTTACCACAATAATGATCTATGGTGACACACATAATGAAATGGATGAAAGTGTTCTTAGTCCGTACAGTTACCTCGATGGCAAGTTCGACTGGCCGTGGAGGACGCGTTATCTCGGACATCTGCTCGACTGGCGCGCCTTGATCTCCGGAAGAGTGAGTGGACAACGTATTATCCCATCTCCAATGGCTATCGAGCCATGGGGCCTACCGCCACCAGATATCATCACCAGCTTTGGATCCAAAGGTTCCTGGCTAGGGTTAAAGTCATCCCCTTTCGTAGCCTTCCCCGCGTCCCTGTATGCCACGAGCTTCTGGTGGGATGATATGTTGGTGAAATTATTGGGATCATCCAGGTCAGACTCAGAGAATGCCTTCGCCTTTTTGTACGAGGCAGTATGGGCCATGCCATAAAGGTCGTACAAGTGTGGTATCTTAGTCTTATTGTGATGCGCCTAAAAGAGAGGAACAAAATATTAGCATCAAGAATGAATTGCATGAATGCTGAAGCAAATCGCATACCCAGTTTCGTCCAAACTGAAGTAAGTTGGCGCTCCCTTGATGGTGTGGCACACCAATCATTTGGCTACGCCGATCCTTCGCATTCTCGTGGACGGCTCGCCAGCTGCCTGTGCACCACTCATCAACCAACGCCTCCCAACAATCCATCTTATCCGCACACCATCTCGGGGCACCTGTAAGTTATTAGAAAGAATTTTCAGTGCTACGCCTATGAATGAAATCAAGAAAACAACGTAGAAGGACTTAAGAATAGGTAATTACCTTCATGTATTGCTCCCTCTTCAGAAACTTTCCGTGGCAATCCTTCTTCTGCTTCTTAATACCACGCGTGGCGTAGTAATCTCGAATAGCATGCGGCCGAGCCTTGTGGCGCAAGTTCTATAGTAACCGCCTACACTCGGCCTCGAGAACCCTGGCCGCCTCCTCCTCATATCCATCCTCACACCTACAGAAGATCTGCAATCAAACGTGAAAACACTGATTAGTACAATAATTAGCTATATTGTTAATTTTAGATTCTGTAAAAGGATAATTTACCCAAAAGCCCTTGATCACCATCTTGGCCCTCATGTGGCACAAGACACCATATATAATCTCCTCCGGCGGGGCCTGCGCAGCCTGGTAGTGCTCCCAGGAAAATCCTAGTGTAGGAACCTGACCCTCACCAGGCAACGTGACAAACCCCAGGAAATTTGGCCGGCAAAGCACACCAAGGACGGAGTTCGGCCTGCGGACTCCAAGAGGCCGTACCCATCCCTTGCAGTATGATAAGGTCAACGCATTAGATATTTGAACAAACTTGAAGGCAAAAGCTAAAAAAAAGGGTAAATGTACTTACCTATCTCCTTCAGGTTTAATCACCGGCCTCTGCTCGTGGGTAGCCGGGGCGACCGGAAGACGTGTACTACCACGCTTGTACACGGTGGCCCCGTCCACCTGCACATCGCCCTCACTATCCGTAAGCTCATCCCCGCCATCCCCGCCCCCTGAGCCACCCGGACCCTCGGTCCAATCCGGCAACTCGGTACGATCCGGCCAGGTCTCCCATCCGGGCCTCTCCACGTCGGGTGAAGCCTCCGGAACCGTAGTCTCCTCCGGCTGCTCTTGGGCCGGATGCACCTCGACCCGAGGCTGCTCCTGGACCGCAGTCTCATGGGACGAATGCGTGTCAACAACAGGCTCCTGGAACGGAGTCCCCGTAGCCTCCTCCGCAAACGGGTCGACCCTACTAGTCCTATGCTCGGGTGAGTGAGCTGGTGGTGGTGGCGAGGACGGCTCAACAGTCCTCCTGGATCTTCCACGGCCACCACCACTCCCTGTACCCTTCCTCTTCTTCCCTACCCGACCAGCACCTCTCCCAGTGGGCAATGCCGCCGACGAAGAAGAACCCACGGGTGGTGTTGACAGACTGTTTGCCAAGGCTATACGGAGAGATAGGGGTGGAAGGGAAGTACCACCCCTCGTGCGGGGCGCCTGGGAAGAACCCGTCGAGCGATCTGGACCAGCGCCCACAATCTTTCCACACGTGGTGACCTGCCATGATAAAGATTAAATAACTGACACAAAAAAATTAGTACAACATAAAAAAATTAAAAAACTGACATGAATAATTATATGTATATGAATAATAAAGATTAAAATATATATAATTTAAGTTGTGAATCTTACAAACTAATAATCATCATCAATAAATGCATCATCATCATCACTATCACACATGTCTTCATGAATGACGTGCTCGTCGGGTTCAACGGCGTGAAGTTGCGAAAGGCCTTCCTTTAATCGTTGAAGCATTGACAGGTCATCCGCATCAGTAACCTCTACGAGTTCCAGGTCTTCTGGTTTCGGCTTAGGGCTGGAGTCGAATTCATTGTCAATTTTCTTGGGTGAAGCACGACAGTTCTTGAAACGTTTCTTGGAAAGACGTGATTCTTGGAAGAATTCTCCATCATATGTGTTTGGGTTAATGTGAGGTTCATAATCCTGTTCATTTGGGAGAGGTGGTCTGACATGTGGCGGCATTTCATAAACAACATACCAACCTTCCAGATTCTTATCCGTTTGGCATGCCCACGGTAGATAGAAAACTTGCGTCGCCTGTTGAGCCATAATATAGACATCGGGAACATCTAAATGGCTGTTTGGCTTGATTTCGACTAGTCCTATATGTTCATGAGTCCTTCTAGTCTTTTTCGGCTGGAACCAATAATATTTGAAGACTACGACGTTTGGTGGGTTTTCAGCATAGAATTGAAGTTCATAAATTGCTTCAACTCTTCCATAATACTCGATAACACGTTCGCCGATAGCAGAGACACCACAATTTGTAGATTTCCGGTCGGGCATAGATAGCGCTTTGCCAAAGGTACGAAAGAGATACCCGTTGATGTTGTATTTCTCAAATGAACGGACCTTATAGTCAAAACCATTAGCAACTTGTCTCAATTCGGCGTCCATAGACTCTGAATTAGCCTACAAGTTTAATACGAAACGGTTGTTGCATTAGCCGCAAGTTAGACCAAGAATGAAATGGTCCATTATTGATAATTACCGTTTGTTTGAACCAAGAGATGAAACCGGGATAGCCGCCTCCTGTCTTTGACAGAAGCTCATACTCTTCGACGGAATCATTTTTTATCACCGCTCCATTCGAGAATTTGACGATGTAACGGCTGTTTGAAATATCCGGAAATAAGAGCAGTTCAAATAATTAGAAGTTACGGGAAAATATGCCGAGAACTCACTCGATGTATGGCCGCACTTCTGTTAGGTTGTTGAAGATATACAACGAAATGTTCCGCCATTCTTCGACATCCAACGTTATTGGCTTCGAAGCACCGGCTGGTGCGAGCTTCCATTTGAACAGGCTGAGGTTGGACCCACCTTTTTTAGGGTCTGCATCATTGTGCCGAGGCTTCGGATTATGCAAATGATGATGTTTGGCTTTGTAGTGTGCTGTCACAAAGTTTGCCACCTCCTCAGTAATGAATGCCTCAGCCAGCGATGCTTCAATTCTACGCTTATTTTTTACATTTAGCTCGAAGGGTCTTCTGCATCCTCTCAGTTGCATAGCACTAACAATCTTGCACGGGCCGAGCCAATCTTGCCTCGGTCGGTAGATGTAAAATCAAATGCTGCATTGGATTAAAGAAGCCCGGTGGAAAGATCTTCTCTAACTTGCACAACAACTCCGATGCAAACTTCTCCATGTCTTCTACCACGCCAGGCGACAATTCTTTCGCAAAAAGAACACGGAAGAAATAGCTCAGCTCCGCCAGTACTAGCCATTCATCCTTAGGAATAAAGCCACGTAACATCACCGGCATTACCCGCTCTAGCCATATGTGCCAATCATGACTCTCGAGACCAAAGATTTTTAATTTTAAGACTCGCTCCCCTCTTTAGATTCGCTGCATACCCATCGAGGAACATCAAGTGCATTTTGACCCAAAAGATAATTTCCCTCATAGCTGGCCTTCCAATATTGAACCAGGCCTTTGGCTTCGACCACTTCTGCTTTCCTTTGCCTTCTCGCATGTTTTCTTACGGTCTATGACATAGTGTCTCTTGATCGACTCTAGCCTTAATATTATCCTTTGTCTTCCCATCTATGTCAAACAATGTACCAAAAATAGCCTCTCCGATATTCTTTTCAGTGTGCATCATGTCGATATTGTGTGGAAGAAGGAGGTCTTTGAAGTAAGGCAGATCCCAGAAGCATGGCTTGTGAGTCCAGGCGTGTTTTGAATTATACCCCTTGAAATACCCTGGACGCTCTGGATCAGGCTCGAGGGCGTTTAACTGATCCAGGATCTGTTGGCCTTTGAACGCAGGTGGTGCCAAGTTTTTGACAACTTTACCTTTCGTCAAGTTCTTCTTGTCTTTTCTGAACTGATGGTCAGGATCCAGGAACTGTCTATGCAAGTGAAAGCAAGAATACTTCCGACCCTCCTGCAACCAATGAAACTGAAGAGCTGCCTTGCATTGGGGGCACGGGAACCTTCCATGCACACACCATCCAGAGAATAGCGCATACGCTGGCAAGTCATGCATAGAGTACATGTACCACACATGCATTTTGAAGTTTTCTTTTCTAGCCGCATCGTATGTCTTGACCCCATTTTCCCAAGCTTCTTCCAATTCATCCTTAACCGGTTGCAGGTACACATTCATATTCTTCCCTGGATAATTGGGCCCTGGAATTATCAACGTCACAAATATGTTCTTTCTTTGCATAATCTGCCCGGGGGGGGGGGGGGGGAGATTGAGTGGAATGACAAATACAGGCCAACAACTGTATTGGGTTGCCGTCATGCCGAAGGGATTAAAACCATCCGTGGCGGCGCAGACTCAAGGATTCCTTGGATCTGCCGCTTATCAAAATGTTTCCATGCTTCCCCATCCGATGTGCGTACCATCATCTTATTCCCATCCGCATCTAGTTCGGTTCTTTTGCCCAATTTGTGCCATGTCATCTGTCTGGCTGTCTCTTCGACCATGAAAAGACGTTGAAGTCTTGGTACGATTGGCATATACCGAAGAACACAAACTGTGATTTTGGTCTGCCTCTTCTCACCCATACCGTTGTCTACCACAAGATAACTGCAAGACTCGCAATTGGGACAATAGTCCAAGTGTGCATACTCCTTCCTAAATAAGACACATCCTTTCTCACATGCATCTATCTTCTCATAGGGCATCTTAGGTACACGAAGTATTTTGAAGACTCCAAGATTTCATAAAAGGCCTTTGCAGATTCCTCCATCTCATCTTCCGAATCCCGAGCATCATCGAAGTCTTGCACCATGTCTTCGATCCCGGTACCATGCTCGTCCGTGCGACGACGGACCACCTCAGCTCTTGTGCGTTGTATAGACTCACAATGAAATGTCCACACCGTATAATTAGGCTTAAAACCCCTCCTCTGCAGGTGTTTAATCATTATAGCCTGTGTCGTCTTTTTATAGTTATCGCATCCAGGACAGGGGCAATAGTTTCTTTCCTGGCCATTTGCGAATGCGGCTTTCACAAATTCCTTTGTTTTTACAAACCATTCTTTCGTCATCTCTTTCTGACTAGGGTGACCGGTATACATCCACGCACGATCACTCATCTTGCGTAGCTACTAAAGACAGAAGAAATATATTTATATATAATTTAGCATTTATATTCATCGGTTAATCAGGTTCGCCATTTTTATTACGTCCAGGCAACCTACACGCTAATAGGTAAAGATAGTTCGTAATCCCACCCGAGTATGTGTAGATTGGGCTCGTTTTCCCATGCTCTGCACCGGATGCAACGCAAAATTTTGGCAGCACCTCCCCGCTGTTCTCCTGATACACGTCTCCGCAATAAACAGAGAAGATGTGCATCCGGAGAACAACAGGGAGGCACTGACGAAATTCCGCATCGGATCCAGAGCACAGCATACGGGAAAAAGAATCCAATCTACACATACTCGGGCTGTCCATGGATAATGTTGGACAATTCGAAAGGATGGCGGTTATAAATATGCAAAGAAATGCATATTTATAGATGTCGCCCTTTCGAATGGGAGACGCATACTGGTCACGCATACTCATGATTGAAGAAACCTATATATAGATAGCAAGTTTCATCGGCACGAAGACCGGGACAGAGAAAATTAAGGGGGTAGGAGGAGAAGTCATTTGTGTGCACCAACAAACGTAGGGGCGGAGCTCGTCCAACGCACGTGGAGGTCGTCGAACAACTGCACATTGAAATTCACCCGACCAACACAAATATGATGTTTTTATAAGATAATCAAAAAATATGTGACCTAACTCTTATTTTCTTTTTTCTTTTTTCCTCTTATTCTTCTTCTTCTTCTTCTTATTCTTATTTTCTTTTTTTCTTTTTTCCTCTTATTCTTCTTCTCCTTCTTCTTCTTTTCTTCTCTTCTTCTTCTTCTTCTTCTTCTTCTTCTTCTTCTTCTTCTTCTTCTTCTTATTCTTATTGTTATTCTTATTTTCTTTTTTATTTTTTCCTCTTATTATTCTTCTCCTTCTTCTTCTTTTCTTCTTGTCTTCTTCTTCTTCTTCTTCTTCTTCTTTTTCTTCTTCTTCTTATTATTATTATTCTTATTCTTATTTTTTATTTTTTCCTCTTATTCTTCTTCTCCTTCTTCTTGTTTTCTTCTTCTCTTCTTATTCTTCTTCTTCTTATTATTATTATTATTATTATTTTCTTTTTTCCTCTTATTCTTCTTTTCCTCTCCTATTTTTCTTCTTCTTCTTCTTCTTCTTCTTTCTTCTCCTTCCCTTCCTTTTCCTTCTTCTTCTTTTCCTTCTTCTTCTTATTTTCTTTCTTCTCCTTTCTCCTTCTTCTTCTTCTTCTTCTTTCTCCTTCTTCTTCTTCTCCTTCTTCTTTCTTCTCCTTCCCTTCCTTTTCCTTCTTCTTCTTCTTCTTCTTCTTCTTCTTCTTCTTCTTCTCCTTCCCTTCCCTTTCCTTCTTCTTCTTCTTCTTCTTTCTTCTCCTTCCCTTCGTTTTCCTTTTAACCCCCCTGTTCGTGCGCCACCACAACATAAGCCCCCCTGTTTGCCTGGCTCCCTTTGAACCCCCGAGTTGTGCTAACGATGTTGCTAATGGCCCCCTTTGAGTTTATTAGCTCTACATTAAGCAAATAATAGCACAGACTAGTCTAATTATTTTCTAAAATGACAAAACTGCCCTCCCTCATCTATTATAAGTCACACGAGCCAGGCAGAAGTTGCTCCCGTTCTTTGCTCGTTCCCCTCCCTAACCTAGCCGCCCCAAGCGCTGTTGCGCCTCGCCTCCGCCGCAGCTGCCCTAGCCGCCGCATCTGCCCCAGCCGTCCCATCTCCTTTGCTGCTCCAAGGTAAGGCAATCCTCTTCCCTTCCCTAGCCGCCCCATTGCTGCTACACCAACAAAGTCTCCAGCAAAAGGAAAGAAGAAGAAGATGACTCCAAAGAAGAAGAAATTAAGTGAACTGTGAACTCGTTTGTGCTGCCATGAACTACTTTTGCTGCTGCTACACCAACAAAGTCTGCAGGAAAAGGAAAGAAGAAGAAGATGACTCCAAAAAAGAAGAAATTAAGTGAACTGTGAACTAGTTTTGTCTATTGATGTACCCATTTGTTTTTTATCCATTGACAAATCTGTTAAACATTGCAAAGGGGGGCATCAGCTACAGCATGGTAAAAACTGGGGGGTTAAAAGGGAGCCAGGCAAACAGGGGGGCTTATGTTGTGGTGGCGCACGAACAAGGGGGGGGTGATAATCAATTCTCCCCTTCTTCTTTTCCTTCTTCTTATTTTTTTCTTCTCCTTTCTCGTTCTTCTTCTCCTTTCTCCTTCTTCTTCTTCTCCTTTCTCCTTCTTCTTCTTCTCCTTTCTCCTTCTTCTTCTTCTCCTTTTCTCCTTTACTAAACAGGAAACTAACCTAACAAAACCTAAACTAAAACTCAACCTAAACAAAACTAATTTAACAACCTAACTAACTAACCTAATAAACTAAAAAAATAACCTAACTACTATAACATAAATAAAAATGAGGAAAAAAAAATGAGGGGACTCACCGGCAGGGGCGGCTGGGGCGTCGGGGCAGCGAGGAGGACGGGTGCGACGGGGCAGTGGGGTGTCGCCGGGGGCAGTGCGGCGGCGGGGGCAGTGGTGGCGGCGGGGCGGCTGTGGAGGAGACATGGGCGATAGGGGCAGCGGCGCGACGGTGGTGGCAGCGGTACCGGGGGCGAGGTGGGGAGAGAGAGGGGCGGCGGCGGGGGCGACAGGGGCGGCGGCGGGGGCGACAGGGGCGGCGACGCGACGGGGGCGGGGGCGCGACGGTGGTGGCGGCGGCCGTTATAGAGAGAGGGGCGCGCGGGGTTGGGAGAGAGAGAGGGGCGCGCGGGGTTACCGTTACAGAGAGAGAGAGGGCGGGGTGGGGCGAAGGAGCCGTTAACGGTGTTAGAGCATTGTCGTCTGTCGGCGGACGGCAAAGAGTCTAGACTCTTTGTCGTCTGCCTTCGGACTCTTTGTTGTCCGCTAGCTGACGGCAAAGGTCCGACTCCAGTTTGACCTAGCCACCCCACGGTCAGGTGTGCCTATCTATATCTTTGCCGTCTGCCTCTGGACTCTTTGTCGTCCGCTAGCAGATAGCAAAGATGTGATAGATGGCAAAAAGGCTTTATGCCATCAGCGTGTGCTTGCCATCTGTTTTGCTGAAGCTGACGGCAAAGACACTCTTTGCCATCAGCTAGCAGACGGAAAAGACTAGGCAGATGGCAAAAAACTGTTTTCCAGCAGTGCAAGCCGCTAATGGTTTTGATTATAAGGTCTGTTCATTTGAGAAATACAACATCAGTGGGTATCTCTTTTGTACCTTTGGCAAAGAGCTATCTATGCCCGACCGGAAATCTACAAATTGTGGTATCTCTGCTATCGGTGAATGTGTTATCGAGTATTATGGAAGAGTTGAAGCAATTTATGAACTTCAATTCTATGGTGAAAACCCACCGAACGTCGTAGTCTTCAAATGTTATTGGTTCCAGCCGAAGGAGACTATAAGGACTCATGAACAAATAGGACTAGTCGAAATCAATCCAAACACCCATTTAGCTGTTCCTGATGTCTATATTACAGCTCAATACGCGACCCAAGTTTTCTATCTACCGTGGCCATTCCAAATTGATAAGAGTCTGGAAGGTTGGTCTGTTGTTTATGAAGTGCCGCCACATGTTAGACCACCTCTCCCAAATGAACAGGATTATGAACCTCACATTAACCCAGACACATATGATGGAGAATTCTTCCAAGAAACACGTCCCTCGAAGAAACGTTTCAAGAACCGTTGTGCTTCACCCTAGAACTTGGAAGTAGACGGCGACAATGAATCCGACTTCACTCCTGAGCCAGAACCAGCAGAGCTGGAACCAGAAGAGGTTACTGATGACGATGACCTATCAATGCTTGACTGATTACGGAAAGGCCTTCCACGACTTCAAGCCGTTGAACCCGATGAGCACGTCATTCATGAAGACATGTGTGATAGTGATGATGATGATGATGCATTTATTGATGATGATTATTAGTTTGTAGGATTCCCAACTTAAATTATATATATTTTAATCATTATTATTCTTGTACATATTATTATTCATGTCAGTTATTCAATTTTTTTATGTTGTGCTAAATTATTTTAATCTTCCTCATGGCAGGTCAGCAGGTGTTGAAAGATGGTGGGCGCGGGTCCACATCGCTCGCCGGGTTCTGCTTCGGCAGCCCGGACGAGGGGTGGTACTTCCATTCCACCCCTATCTCTCCGTAGAGCCTTGGCAGATAGTCTGATGACACCACCCGCGGGTTCTTCTTCGTTGGCGACATTGCCCACTAGGAGAGGTGCTGGTCGGGTAGGGAAGAAGGGGAAGGGTACACGGAGATGTTGTGGCCGCAGAAGATCTAGGAGGACTGTTGAGCTGTCCTCTCCAGCACTACCAACTCATTCACCCGAGCACATGACTACTATGGTGGACCCATTTGTGAAGGAGGCTACGGGGACTCCGGTCCAGGAGCCTCGGCTTGACGGGCATTCGGCCCATGAGACTCCTGTCCAAGATCAGCATCGGGTCGAGGTGCGTCCGGCCGACGAGACTCCTATTCCTGAGGCTTTGGCCGACGTGGAGACGCCCGGATGGGGTGCGTGACCGGAGCGGGCCGAGGTGCCGGATTGGACCGAGGGTCCAGGTGGCTCTGGGGGTGGGGATGGTGGGAATGAGGCTACGGATAGTGAGGGTGGCGTGTAGGTGGACGCGGCCACCGTGTACAAGTGTGGTAGTACATGTCTCCTGGTCGTACCGGCTACCCATGAGCAGAGGCCGGTTATTAAGCCTGAAGGGGATAGGTAAGAACATTTACTCTTTTTTAGCTTTTGCCTTAAAGTTTCTTCAAATATCTAATGTGTTGACCTTGTCATACTGCAGGGGATGGGCACACCCTCGTGGAGTCCGCATGCCGAACAACGTCCTTGGTGTGCTTTGCCGGAAAAAATTTCCGGGGTTTGTCACATTGCCTGGTGAGGGTCAGGTTCCTACACGAGGACTTTCCTGGGAGAACTACTAGGCTGTGCAGGCCCCACCGGAGGATATTATAGATGGTGTCTTGTGCCATACGAGGGCCAAGATGGTGATCAACAGCTTTTGGGTAAATTATCCTTTTACACAATCTAAAATTAACAATATAGCTAATTATTGTACTAATCGGTGTTGTCTCGTTTGACTGCAATCAAGGATACGAGGAGGAGGCGGCCAAGGTCCTCGAGGCTGAGTGTAGGCGGTTATTACAGAACTTACGCCACGAGGCTCGGCCGCAGGCTATTCGAGAGTACTACGCCACGCGTGATATTAAGAAGCAGAAGAAGGAGTGCCGCGGAAAGTATCTGAAGAAGGACCAGTACACGACGGTAAGTTTTCTCTAGTTCATTTTTGACATAATTAGATAATTTAGCTCCAAGAATAGGAGAAGAGGAGAAGAAATAGGAAAAATAAAAAGAAGGAAGAAGAAGAAGAAGAGAAGAACAAGGAGGAGGAGGAGGAGGAGGAGATGAAGGAGAAGGAGGAGGAGGAGAAGAAGGTGAAGGAGGCGAAGGTCACCTTCTCCTTCTTCTCCTTCTTCTTCTACTTCTTGATTTCTTCTTCTCCTCCTCCTCTGTCTTCTCCTCTTTCTTATTCTCCTTACCTTATTTTTCCCAACAATGAGATAATTAGCCCATTTAGCTCCAAAATGACATAATAAGCTCAAAATGGCATAAAAACCTTGGTTAGCTCATGAATATTATATTCTTAGCTTGTTTTCCTCTAAAACGACATAATTAGCCCATATAGCTCCAAAAATATATAATTAGATAATTTAGCTCCAATAAGAGGAGAAGAGGAGAAGAAATAGGAAAATGAAAAGAAGGAAGAAGAAGAAGAGAAGAAGGAGAAGGAGGAGGAGGATATGAAGGAGAAGGAGGAGGAGGAGAAGGGGCGAAGGAGGAGAAGACCTTCTCCTCCTTTTTCTCCTTCTCCTTCTTCTTATTCTTCTCCTTCCTCTTGAGTTCTTCTTCTTCTCCCCCTCCTCTTTATTCTCTTCTTTCTTATTCTCCTTACCTTATTTTCCAAAACAAAGACATAATTATCCCATAAAGCTCCAAAATGACATAATAAGCTCAAAATGGCATAAATACATTGGTTAGCTCATGAATATTATATTTTTAGCTTGTTTTCCTATAAAATGACATAATTAGACCATATAGCTCCAAAAAGACATAATTAGATAATTTAGCTCCAACAAGAGGAGAAGAGGAGAAGAAATAGGAAAAATGAAAAGAAGGAAGCAGAAGAAGAAGAAGAAGAAGAGAAGAAGAAGGAGATGGAGGAGGAGGAGAAGAAGGTGGAGAAGAAGGAGAAGGAGGAGATTCTTCTCCTCCTTCTCCTTCTTCTTCTCCTTCTTCTTCTTCTCCTCTTCCTCTTTATTCTCCTCTTTCATATATATATATATATATATATATGATGTGAAATAATAATAAAACAAACAAAACAGAAGCTATATGGGCTCTTTGCCGTGTGCGTGCTGATGGCAAAGGTGCCACATGGCACCCTGTGGGGCAGCAGCAGCTGGCCATATAGCTTCTTTGCCGTCTGCTTCCCGGGGAGGCTGACGACAAAGAGAAGACAAAACGGCTGGGCTGTTATGGGATTGCACATACACGTAGACGGCAAAGGCTACGGTGGAAGCAGACGACAAAGGCCACGGGAAAGCCTATGCGGGAAGCAGACGACAAAGATAAGGGGCAAGCAGACGGCAAAGCCTCCGTTAGCCCTAACGGAGGCGTCGGCTGTCGGCTGCTGTCTCAAGTTCTTTGCCGACTGCTCGGTGCCAGATACTGACGGCAAAGAGCTTTGTCGTCCGCATAGGGAAGGCTGATGGCAAAGAAGCTACAATGTCGTTGTAAGCTGACGTAGAATTTTGCCGACAGGAGGCAGACGGCAAAGCTCTTTGCCGTCGATGGATTCCTCTTTGCCGTCTGTTATGGTGGATGGCAAAGAAGCTGATTTCTGTAGTGCGGTAGTGTGTCAACAACTTTACGTTGGCTACCACTTGTCTCATCTTCGGGCCATCTTCTTTATACGGGTTTCTTGGACGCTAGTTGAACCGCTTCTTAAGAAGAGCAGTTGAGAATTTGGGCATAACCCTTTGGAAAGGATCAAAAAAAAGCACATCTTCAATCTAGAACCATTCTAAGGTCCACTCTTTGGGATCTGCCCTCGGGGTACCTACCAGATACCCAGTCCCAGCTATGCGCCATACTTGGGCTCCTGATAAATAGTCCCGCCCTCGGTTCGGGGGACGTGGAAGAAAAACTTCTTCCATAATTAAAAATGCGCTTTGCAACCTAGGAACATCTCAAAAAGAGTGACAAACCCCACGATGTGGAGAATGGACCCGGGGGTAAGATGATGAAGTTGGATCCTATAGTACTCCAACAAGCCCCATAGGAAGGGGTGAATAGGGAAACCCAGGCCTCGTAAGATGAAGGGAATGAAGCATACCCTCTCCAACGTATTGTGCCTAGGGAATCTCTATGCAAGGCCTCGGCCTTGGTGAAGGTCAACCCAGGGTGGGAGGGTGATAGATCTGATTCGGGCAAATACCCTTGCACCACAAGCTCGCGCAGGCGGAGGCGTGAGACTAAACAACTAGCCCAATCTCATGGGAGAGAGCCATGAGGGCACGAGGACGAGCCTGGGACAGTGGCCATATCTTCGTTTCTCTGGTGTTCTTCTTGACGTGTTGGAAGGGATGGGCAACATTGTTGAGGGGCACACATAGGTTAGATGATGCATAACTCCTATTCTTTGGGAAGGAACTGCTCATTTCCATTGGCGCTTGGGAATCAAGGAGGTGGTTAACTCTATGAAAGGAAAAATATTCATTCTTTGTGGGTCCTCCGATGTTTCATCAGTCGACAATGAAGGAACAATGTGGAAGAGGATCATCCGAATGTGATGTGGAACTCGCATTGCAAGCCGAAGACCGAAGAAACGAGAAGATGCTGAACCTAAACCGCAGTGTTGGAGGCTAGTTCGGGGGCTACTGAGGGAGTCGTCCTTGGTCCATCAACCTATTCTCATCGGCCAGACTCTCGGGCCTATTAGAATATCAATGGAAGTATCGTACTATAGATGTACTCTTCTGAAGACTTGGCATACAATCCAAGGCAACATAGTAATCGACAAATTCGTTCTCCATTCTAACTGACCTTGTGTAGCCCCGGTACCACTAGTATCTATATATGCAAAGGGCTCTAGTTCATACGAGACATTAAGCTCATTACTGTTAGGTTTAAGACAACAACATCCGATCTTACAGTAGATCAAAGTTGTATTCTATACTATTCCATCAATAACAACAAGAGCGGGACGTGGGGTTTTACCTCCATCAAGAGGTCCCAAACTTGGGTAAAACACCGTCTTCACCATCTCTTGCTACCCATCGAACCTAGGTCCACAGTTCAAACCCCCTACCCAAGATGAGCCGGTTTTGACACTGATAAGTCCCTATAGCCTCATTAAGAAGAAAACATGGAAATATGACCGCATACATATACATTAGCACCCGTGTCAATCAACCAATCAGGGGAACGACATACTGAGAGAAAAGTGGGAAGTATACCGTATCAAACATTCTTTATCTTAGTCTAACCAATCACAACATTATAAATCTAGTCACCTTTCCCATGTTGACGCTTGTCATAATGGTTAGGGTAAATAGGAGCCCAATGACCAAGATCTTTTCCCACATGAGAAACAACTTTCTTCTTGTCAATTGTCTTCTTGAAGTTTGTGTGTTGTGAAGCCTTGTTCTTCCCATCAAACTTTTCTTTACCATCGAACATTCCCTTGCCTTTAAACTTCTTGGGCTGGAAGTTTTTCTTGTGTACCAGATTGGCACTGGAACCTTCCTAAATACCTCGAGCAAGTATGTCTTTATCTGTTGCTCTTTCATCCACAGCAATAGTACCAATGAGATCTTGAATGGAAAACTCATGTCTCTTATGTTTCAGAGAGGTAGCAAAGTTCCTCCACGTGGGATAAAGTTTAGAGATGATGCCTCCAGCAATAAACTTATCATGTAACATACAATTGAAATGCTCAAGTTCTCTAGCAAATGACTGCATTTCGTGAGCTTGCTCAACCATGGAGCATGCATAGTCATTTTTTAGTTATAGAATGGTTCCATGATGTATAGCTTAGTGCCGGCATCCAAGACCCCAAACTTAGCCTCGAGTGCGTCCCACATATCTTTGCCATTATCAATTGATGCATAATTATCAACAAAGTTTTTGCCAAGAACAATCAAGAGAGCAGCCATAAACAGGGTATGAGTTTTCTACAAAGCTTGTTATTGTTGAGGATCAATATCTCCTTCTGGTTTGCTAAGAGTGGCGTCATAGAAGCTCATGGATTGAAACCATAAAATTGCTCTCATGCGCCACCTCTTATAGTGCACACTTCAAACATAGGAGGCCTCATGGATGCAGCAAAACCACTTGGGGTGAACTCCCTCTAATAACGTTTTCGGATTGTTGGAAATATGATCATCTACTGAATGACTTAACGGAAGTAAATAATGGATAGAACATGATCATTGAAACAAAGACAAGACTAGTCATGCAAACTTGAGGAAAGTAGGCCACAATAAAAGAGGCAGGATTAGGCATGCAAACTAAAGGAGAGTTATCAAAAACTCATCTAAATATGTGTGCTATAATAGAATAAATCTAGAACAGATATAAGACAAATAAACTCTAGTATGATCTTGAACACAAAATTCACGATCACATACTGAGTAGCGGTTGTAGCATGCGCATTGACGTTGACCTTGTTGCCGCCAATGTTGTTGAAGAGGTTGCCAACATCGGGGAAGATGTCGTCATTAGGGAAATGGTCATCGACGTTCATGGCATTCGTGATGATGAGGTGTGTAAATGCGCAAAGCGCTCCCCGAACACCATATCACCCTTCTCCCATACAAGACTCAAAGAGATGGGGTTTCAGAGGTCTACTATCCTGAACTACAGTGCGCGCCGCAAGCCAGGATAGGGAAGAACCTAGCAGTACCTCAGAGATTTGTAACTTATGGCGCAAGGAAGGTGATGTTCTTGTTTGTGTCTCTCAAGAGGAGCGACCAATTTTTATAGGAATAGGAGAAGGAGGCGAATAGGTTGCGATGGAAGACAAAATGGAAAGATGGGAGATAAAGCACACCAACCAACAACTGGAGGGTGCAACATTCGTATTCAACTCGCACTACAACAAAGAAGTTTCAGGTCCCATACAACCTTTCACATACCAGTCATGCGTCGCAAAAAATTAGACAATAGCTCGGCTCATTCCTGCAACCTGCGTCGCGTCGTGACGAGGCGTGGCGTGGTGAGGCAGGCGACGAAGCAGGAGTGCGCGTGAATGTCTCTCTTGTTTGCATGCTCATACATGTGGGAAAACATCCTCCCTTATAAGAAGCATACTAACTGAGCAGTATGGGACTAAAATTGTGTCCCAATTCTTACCTTGCATGAGGGCTGAGTGGGCCTCTAGGATTTACTAGGAATTCTAAAAATGCAATTGGGCTGGCCTATAAATAGACTAAATTCCAGCAATCCCCACCAGATCCAAGAGGCACACAAAATTAGTCTTTGGTTCCAAAACACTATTTATATGATGGTACAGTAGTAGAGACTGTTAAGTTGAACTTCCACCTAGAACTCCATGCTACACTGGTAAGCAACTTGAATAGTTGACTAGGCCTTGAACTACAAGTTTTCTGTGAATCCAGCTTCACACAATGCCTTGACCGATACTGGGCTACCGTCGGACTTCCTTGTGGGTGGAGCTTATGTGTCATATTCTGAGGCCTTTCATGAGTTTACTAGAGAGCACCCTACTCTCATAGATTGCAACGTTTAACAATCAAACTCATATAGATGTGTTCTTCAAAATATGTACTGCATGACAACATCTCTTCTCAAATAAGCCACTTGGGACACATTAAGATATATATCAACCTTTTATCAAATTAGAAGAGTATTGCATCTTCATGGCGTGGTTTTATTAATAGTAAGGATACTCTCCTCTATGTTGACCAACAACTTTGTAACGCCCAAGATGCGGCACTATCCTCATCCGAACTCGGGGGGGCTTGTGTCGGGAAAATGAAACCAATGGGAACCTCCAAGGATCCCTTGACCGCTCGGCGGGGAGAGAGGTGGCGACAAGAGCAGAGCTAGCGATCAGCACCGGGAACATTTTTACCCAGGTTCAGGCCGCTTAGTGCGTAAAACCCTACTCAGGCTTTGTTTGTTGTATTGGCTGATGACCCACAAGTGTAGGGGATCTCTCGTAGTGCTTTCGATAAGTAAGAGTGTCGAACCCAACGAGGAGCAGAAGGATCTGATAAGTGGTGTTCGACAAGGTATTCTCTACAAGCACTGAAATTATCAGTAACAGATAGTTGTGTGATAAGATGATTCGTAGCAACTCGCAAGTAACAAAAGTAACAAAGGTGCAGCAAAGTGGCCCAATCCCTTTTGTAGCAAGAGACAAGCCTGGAAAAACCCTTATAGGAGGTAAAGCGCTCCCGAGGACACATGGGAATTTCTGTCAAGCTAGTTTTCATCATGTTCATATGATTAGCGTTCGCTACTTTGATAGTTTGATATGTGGGTGGACCGGTGCTTGGGAGTTGACCTTACTTGGACAAACCTCTCACTTATGATTAACCCCTCTCGCAACAATCCTCAACTATGAAACAAGAATTAATACAAAGTCTAACCATAGCATTAAACTAGTAGATCCAAATCAACCCCTTACGAAGCAACACATAAACTAGGGTTTAAGCTTCTGTCACTCTAGCAACCCATCATCTACTTACTTCTTCCCAATGCCTTCCTCTAGGCCCAAATAATGGTGAAGTGTTATGTAGTCGACGTTCACATTACACCAATAGAGGAAAAACAACATACAACGCATCAAAATATCGAACGAATACCAAATTCACATGACTACTTATAGCATGACTTATCCCATGTCCTCAGGAACAAAAGTAACTACTCACAAAGCATAAAAATATTCATGACCAGAGAGGTATTGAATAGCATCAAGGATCTGAACATATAATCTTCCACCGAGTAATCCAACTACCATGAACTACAAAGAGTAGTTAACACTACTAGCAACCTTACAAGTACCAATCGGAGTCGCGAGACGGAGATTGGTTACAAGAGATGAACTAGGGTTTGGAGATGAGATCGTGCTAATGAAGATGTTCATGCTGATGAGTCCCCTCCGATGAGAGGAGTGTTGGTGATGACGATGGTGATGATTTCCCCCTCCAGGAGGGAAATTTCCCCGGCAGGACGAGCCTGCCGGAGCTCTAGATTGGTTCTGCTCAAGTTCCGCCTCGTGGCGGCGGTGATTCCTCCCGAAAGCGTCCTCTTGATTTTTTCTGGAACGAAACCCTCCTTATAGCAAAAGAGGGGGGGGCAGAGGGCCAACAGGGAGCCCACAAGCCCCCTAGGCACGGCCAGGGGGGTAGGCCGCGCCTAGCAGGCTTGTGGCCTCCTGCTGGCTCCCCTCTGGTACTTCTTCGGCCCAGTATTTTTTATAAATTCCAAAATAAATCCTCGTTGATTTTCACGGCTTTTGGAGTTGCACAGAATAGTTATCTCAAACTTGCTCCTTTTTTAGGCCAGAATTCCAGCTCCCGACATTCTCCCTCTTCATCTAAACCTTGCAAAATCAAAGAGAAAATGCATAAGTATTGTGCCGTGAAGTGTAATAACAGCCCATAAGTTGATAAATATCAACATGAAAGCATGATGCAAAATGGACGTATTAACTCCCCCAAGCATAGACCTCGCTTGTCCTCAAGAGAAAGCCGAGATCAATATATATGCCAAATGTTTAGAGATAGAACTGTCGACAAAACAAGATACAGACATGCAAGCATCATGATCATAGTCAAAACAGAAATAGCATCATATAATCTCTTATGCTAAAGTGATAATTCCTTCACAAAGTAAAGTATGCATCAAGAACCTTATAGAGAATTAACAACCAATAGCCTTTAGTCATTGAAGCAATTACAATTTATCATAACATTGGAAAGAACCAAGTAAGAGCTTGTAAAGCAAATCCACATACTCAATCGTCCTTTTGTCTTCTACAATTGCTACAACTCATGTGGTACTCATGAGATCAAAGTTTCAGTCGGACACAGAGAAAGATAGGGTCTTATAGTTTTGCCTCCAACCATTTACCTCGAGGGTAATGTCAACAATAATAATTCATGAATACTTACCTCCAAGTTGACATATGAATATAGATCATTCCCTAGCATATGACGTTAGCCAAGATAAAGCCGAAATAAGGAATTGGTGTAGATCACCTTGACTCTTTCAAGGGAAAAAAGTAAAGGTACAAGATAGGCCCTTCGCAGAGGGAAGCAGAGTTTGTCATGCGCTTTTGAGGTTTAGATGTGTGTCCTCTTAGTGTGAAGGAACGTCACTTTATATTGCCTCCTGTGATAAAGAACTTTATTATGCAGTCTGTCGCTTTTATGTCTTCCTCATCACAGGTTCGTACAAAGCTTATTTTCCTCACACTAATAGATCATGCATTTTTAGGGAGCAATTTTTATTGCTTGCACCAATGACAACTTACTTGAGGGATCTTCTTCAATCCATAGGTACGTATGGTGGACTCTCATGGCAAAACTGGGTTGAAGGTTTATGGATGCACAAGTAGTATCTCTACTTGGTGCGGGAGTTTTGTCTGATATGGGGTGGAAGCAATCGTGACATGCTAAGGGATCTCTAGTCATATAATCATTGTTCGGAACCAAGCAAGCATAATTCATTATGTTGTCTTCCTTATCCAACATCTACTTCTAAGCATGCAATAGTTTAGTGAGTGTTCATAATCATAGATGTTGTCAAAGATGATATATTTATATGTGAACCTCTCCTTCTTTATCACTTCCTATTAATTGCAATAATGACCAAGGTCTACGTTTGTCCACCCACAACAAGTTTCAATCAACATTCTTTTTATATGTGGAGTCATCACTTCCCATAAGATCATTACATGATCTTTCATGCTTTTGTTCTCTTATCATTCTTTTCTTTCAGGTCATGGCATGAAGCAAGGCCCTTAACTAAGACACTCTTTATTATATGGCTCACGAGCTCGAATACATCGGGGGTGACACAAAGCAAAACTCAAGCCTGGAACACTAAGAACTTTATTCTACTAGAGAAAGATAAAACCAAAAAGGATCGAACTAAGAAAAGGTAAAGGCAAAATATGTGATGGTGATACGATACCGGGGCAACTCCCCCAAGCTTGACACAAGCCAAGGGGATTGCCCATACCCGTGCTTAGTTATCTTCCTTCGAAGGTGATGGTGGTGGAGTTGTTTTGTCCTTTGATTCCAAGAGGGCCATCAATCTTTGATCTATACCTAGGAGCTTTGTGATATGTTTCTCTAGCAAAGCAACTTCACGAGTGAGATAAGTATTACGAACACGAGTTATTTCACATTACCTCAAGAGCTCGATCAAGGATGGAGGTAAAAGGTGGAGGTAAGGCTGAAGAAAATCCTCTTCCTCGGCTTCTTCCTTGTTGAGCATAGATTTCCCTTCGTCCAATGCCGGATTCTTCTGCTTACGTTTGCCCTTAGTTTCTTTAGGTAGCCTTTCCTTGGCCTCCATGACCTCCATTTTTTTCAGATCAACATTTAATTCTTCATAGACTAGAGGGAGATCGTTCTCCCCCACAGATTCCTGAGACGACATCTTGCTTTAAATCTGCGACAAAAAACAGCCTCGAAACAAAAACACAGGAAATTTGTGTGATACGAGGGTCAGACCTTTCAGGAGAATATATAATGATTTTTCCTGACTAGAAGGAATACTCCGCAAGAAAACGGAGTCCGGGAGGCACACGAGGTGGTCACAAGCCCGCCAGGCGCGGCAAGGGTGGTGGCCCGCGCTTGGCAGGCTTGTCGCCTCCTCGTGTGCTTTCCGGACTGCTTTAAATTTTTCTATTTTTCCAAAAATTAAAAAACGGAGAAAAATTCCTGTTGGAAAAGTTTTGGAGTTGGTTTACTTACCGAATCACATACCTCTTCATTTTCAGAGTCTGAAACAGGCTGATAAATATCTCTTATGTACTCCTCCGGAGTTATGGTATTGATAATATTGCTTTCAACATTTATGGGAGTACGTGAGATATAATGCTTGATTCTTTGCCCATTTACCACTCTCGGAAAATTACCTTCCGTGTTGTTGATCTTGATGGCACCGGAACGATATACTTCCTCAACAATGTAAGGACCTTCCCATTTAGAGAGAAGCTTGCCTGCAAAAAATCGTAAACGAGAATTATATAGCAAACATAATCACCTACATTGAACTCACGTTTCTGTATCCTTTTATCATGCCACCTCTTAACCTTTTCTTTGAACAACTTGGCATTTTCATATGCCTAAGCTCTCCATTCATCAAGCGAGCTAATATCAAATAATCTCTTTTCACCAGCAAGTTTGAAATCAAAGTTGAGCTCTTTGATTGCCCAATAAGCCTTATGCTCTAGCTCAAGAGGTAAATGACATGCTTTGCCGTAAACCATTTTGTACGGATACATGCCCATGGGATTCTTATAAGAAGTTCTATAAGCCCACAGTGCATCATCAAGATTCTTAGACCAATTCTTTCTAGACCTATTGACAGTCTTTTGCAGAATTAGTTTAATCTCTCTATTACTTAGCTCTACTTGACCACTGGACTGAGGGTGATAGGGAGACACAATTTTATGGTTGACATCATACTGAGCAAGCGTTTTACGGAAAGCACCATGATGAAATGTGAACTGGCATCGGTCATTAGATATCTAGGGACTCCAAATCTAGGGAAAATAACTTCTTTAAGCATCCTGATAGAGGTGTTGTGGTCAGCACTACTAGTTGGGATAGCTTCTACCCACTTAGTAACGTAATCAACAGCAACTAGGATATGAGTATACCCGTTGGATTTTGGAAAAGGTCCCATATAATCAAAGCCCCAAACATCAAATGGTTCAATGACAAGTGAATAATTCATAGGCATTTCCTGACGTTTACCGATATCACCTATTCTTTCACATTCGTCACAAGACAAGACAAACTTACGGGCATCCTTGAAGAGAGTGGGCCAATAGAAACCTGATTGCAATACCTTGTGTGCAGTTCTATCTCCCGCATGGTATCCTCCGTAAGCCTTGGAGTGACACTTCTGTAGGATCTGTCCATGTTCATGTTCAGGTACACAACGTCTAATAACACCATCTACTCCTTCCTTATAAAGGTGAGGATCATCCCAAAAGTTATGTCTCAAATCAAAGAAGAATTTGCTGGTATGTGAAACTAGGTGGTATATATTTGGCAACGATATAATTTGCATAATCAGCATACCACGGTGTACTATGTGAAGCATTGATGACATTCAGTTGCTCATCAGGAAATCCATCATCAATAGGTTGTGGGTCATCAAGAACATTCTCCAACCTAGACAAGTTATCTACTACTAGGTTCTCAGCACCCTTCCTATCGACAACATGCAAATCAAATTCTTGTAGCAAGAGAACCCATCTGATAAGTCTAGGTTTAGCGTCTTTCTTTACCATGAGGTACTTAATTGCAGCGTGATCAGTGTGAATAGTGACTTGGGAATCAACAATGTAATACCTGAACTTTTCACATGCAAACACGACTACTAAAAATTCCTTTTCCGTAGTAGCATAGTTTCTTTGGGCACTGTCTAGAGTTTTACTAGCATAGTGAATAACATTCAACTTCTTATCAACTCTTTGTCCTAGGACAACACTACTACTTGCTTGCGTTGGTTTTTTCCTTGAAGAGGAAAGGGTGATGCAGCACAGGAGCAGTAAGTATTTCCCTCTTCTTGAGAACCAAGGTATCAATCCAGTAGGAGAATCTCGTCAAGTCCAGAGTACCTGCGCAAACACAAAAGAGCTTCCACCCAACGCTATAAACGGGTTGTCAATCCCTTCAAGATTGATTGCAAAGTGAGATCTGAAGGCGAAAAGTGCAACGAAGAAAAAGAGTAAGCCTGAAAATATGGTGTGAAGTAGACCCGGGGGCCATAGTGTTCAGTAGAGGCTTCTCTCAAAATAACAAATATTACGATGGGTGAACAAATTACCGTCGACCAATTGATAGAACCGCGCAAAGTCATGACGATATCTAAGGCAATGATCATACATATAGGCATCACGTCCGAGACAAGTAGACCGATACTTTCTGCATCTACTACTATTATTCCACACATCGACCGCTATCCAGCATGCATCTAGTGTATTGAGTTCATGATAAACAGAGTAACGCCTTAAGCAAGATGACATGATGTAGAGGGATAATCTCAAGCCAATGATGAAAACCCCATCTTTTTACCCTTGATGGCAACAACACGATGCGTGCCTCGCTACCCCTTTTGTCACTGGGTGAGGTCACTGCACGGTATGAACCCAAAACCATGGACTTCTCCCATTGCAAGAATCATAGATCTAGTTGGCCAACCAAAACCCACAACTCGTAGAGAGTTACAAGGATATGAAATCATGCATAAGAGAGATCAGAAGAAACTCAAATAAGATTCATAGATAATCTGATCATAAATCCACAATTCATCGGATCTCGACAAACACACCGCAAAAGAAGATTACATCGGATAGATCTCCATGAAGACCATGGAGAACTTTGTATTGAAGATCCAAGAGAGAGAAGAAGCCATCTAGCTACTAGCTATGGACCCGTAGGTCTATGGTGAACTACTCACGCATCATCGGAGAGGTCATGGTGTTGATGAAGAAGCCCTCCGTATCCGAATCCCCCCTCCGGCAGGGCACCAGAACGTGCCCCAGATAGGATCTTCCGGAGACAGAAGCTTTCGGCGGCGGAAAAGTACTTTCGATGGTCTCCTGATTTTTTCTGGGATTTTAGGGAATATATAGGCGGAAGACCTAGGACAGAGGAGGCCCACGCAGCCCACAAGCATGGGAGGCGCGGGCCCCCTGCCCGGGGCTAGGGGGCTTGTGGGGTCCCTGGTGGCCCCCTACCTTGGTTCTCAAGCTTCCCGATCTTCTTCTGTTTCGGAAAAAAATCTTTTTGCAAGTTTCGTTCCGTTTGGACTCTGTTTAAAATCCTCCTCTCAAAGGGGTCAAAAACACGGAAAAAACAGGAACTACACTTGGCAGTGAGTTAATAAGTAGTCCTAGAAAAGATATAAAAGGCATACAAAACATCCAAAGTTTGACAAGATAATAGCATGAAACCATCAAAAATTATAGATACGTTGGAGACGTATCAAGCATCCCCAAGCTTAACTCCTGCTCCTCCTCGAGTAGGAAAGTGATAAAGACTGAATTTTTGATGTGGAATGCTACCTAGCATAGTTGTCCTTCGTAACTTCTTTCATGTGGCATGAATGTTCAGATCCGTAAGATTCAAAACAATAGTTTCCTATTGACATGAAAACAATAATACTTCAAGCAAACTAGTAAGGTAATCATGAACTTTCAAGATAACAAGGCCAAAGAAAGTTATCCCTACAAAATCATATAGTCTGGCTATGCTCCATCGTCCTCACACAACTAATTTAAATCATGCACAACCCCGGTATTGGCCAAGTAATTGTTTTCGCACTCTTAGTTTCTCAAACTTTTTGTAACTATCACGCAATACATGAGCGTAAGCCATGGATATAGCACTATAGGTGGAATAGAGTGTGGTGGTTGTTGTGAGTCAAAAAGGGAGGAGATGGTCACATTGACTCGGTGTATCAAAGGGCTATGGAGATGCCCATTAATAGATATCAATGTGAGTGAGTAGGGATGGCCATACAAAGAATGCACTAGAGCTATAAGTATGTGAAAGCTCAAAAAGGAGAACTAGTGGGTGTGCATCCAACTTGCTCACGAAGACCTAGGGCAATTTTGAGGAAGCCCATCATTGGAATATACAAGCCAAGTTATATAATAAATATGCCCACTAGCATATGGTGGTGACAAAACGAGAGGCTCTCAATCATGAAGAACATGGTGCTATTATGAAGCACAGGTGTGGAAAAAGATAGTAGCATTGTCCCTTCTCTCTTTTTCTCTCTTTTTTTATTTATTTGGGCTCTTGGGCCTCTTTCCCCTTATTTTTATTTGGGCTATTTGGCCTCTTTTTTTATTTCCTCACATGGGACAATTCTCTAATAATGATGATCATCACACTTTTATTTACTCACAGCTCAAAGCTTAGAACGATGATGACTCTATAGGAAATGCCTCCGGTAGAGTACCGGGATGTGCAACGATCTAGCTTGGCGTATGACATTGAAACATCTCGCTAGCTATCTTACGATCATGCAATGGCAATATGAGAGTGACGGCACAAGTCATGAGACGGAACGGTGGGAGTTGCATGGCAATATATCTCAGAATGGCTATGAAAATCCCATGGTAGGTAGGTATGGTGGTTGTTTTGAGGAAGGCATATGGTGGGTTTGTGTACTAGCGAAAGTTGCACGGCACTAGAGAGGCTAGCAATGGTGGAAGGTGAAAGTGCATCTATACCATGGACTCACATTAGTTATGAAGAACTCACATACTTATTGCGAAAGTTTTTATTATTAATCAAAACAAAGTGCTAAACGCATACTCCTAGGGGAAGGGTTGGTAGGTGTTCACCATCGTGCGATCCCGACCTCAACACAAAGGATGACAATCAATAGATCCATTATGCTCCGACTTCCTAGCATAGTGGTTCACCATACGTGCATGCTACGGGAATCACTAACTTCAACACAAGTATTTCTAGATTCACAACACCCTACTAACATAACTCTTTATATTACCAAATCCATGTCTCAAAACTAATTGAGAGGAATCAAGACTTCTCTTTCTACTCAATGCACATGAAGATGGAGGTTTTTGTATCCTCTTTGGGTACCTATCACCTTTGGGACTACTTTTATAGCATAAGCCAACTATCAAGTCACACACCGTCGTGCTCTAAAAGATCTAAGTGAAGAACATAGAGCAAAATTATCTAGCTCAAAAGATATAAGTGAAGCACGATGTGCATTCTAGCAAAATCATGATGAGTGCATGTCTCTCTCAAAAGGTGTGCAGCAAGGATGATTGTGACACAACAAAAAGAAAAGACTCCTATGATACAAGACGCTCCAAGCAAAACACATATCATGTGGTGAATAAACATATAGCTCCAAGTAATGTTACCGATGGATTGAAGACGAAAGAGGGGATGCCTTCCCGGGCATCCCCAAGCTTAGGCTTTTTGGTGTCCTTGAATTTGGCTTGGGATGCCTTGGGCATCCCCAAGCTTGATCTCTTTCCACTCTTTATCCCTTTGTCCATGATAACATCACCCAAAACTTGAAAGCTTCACAACAAAAAACTTAAACAGAAACTCGTGATAACATTAGCACAAGAAAACAAACTACCACCTCTTTAGGTACTGTAGCAATCTTGATTTCTATTTATATTGGTGTTTTATTACTGTATTCTCACTTTTCCATGGCTAGTACCCCTGATACTATCCATAGTTTCATCAAAACAAGCAACCAACTCAACAAAAACAGAATCTGTCAAAAATAGACCAGCCTGTAGCAATCTGTATACTTCGTATACTTATGGTACCTCAACAATTCAGAACAATTACGACTGCCTGGGAAAAAGTAATATCAACCAGAAGAAAAAAGAATCAACTCAAAAGCTCTTTTTTAATAAAAATGAAAAATAATCTCGTGAGCGAAAAGTTTCTGTGTTTTTCTAGCAGGATCAAACAACCATCACCAAGACTAGTCATAAAGGTTTTGCTTGGCTCAAACACAAAAAGAAAGACAAAAGACACAATCATAACATAATTGTTATAGTGTGGACACAACAAAACAGAATGAAAAAGATAACTTCATTGGGTTGCCTCCCAACAAGCGCTATTGTTTAACGCCCTTAGCTAGGCATAAGGCGATAGAATCACGTATCGTCGTCTTTGATGCTCAAACCATAAGTAGCCCTCATCATGGATTCATAAGGCAATCTTATTTTCTTTCTAGGACAGTGCTCCATGCCCTTCTTTAAAGGAAATTGAAATCTAATATTCCCTTCCTTCATATCGATGATAGCACCGATAGTCCTTAGGAAAGGTCAACCAAGAATAATAGGGCATGTAGGATTGCAATCAATGTCAAGCACAATGAAATCCACGGATACATAGTTCCTATTTGCAATAATAAGAACAACATTGATCCTTCCCATGGGTTTCTTGAGAGTAGAATCCGCAAGATGCAAATTAAGAGAACACTCTTCAATCTCATTAAAACCTAGAACATCACATAAAGACTTTGGAATCGTGGAAACACCAGCACCCAAATCACACAAAGCATTGCATTCAAAGTTTTTGATTTTAATTTTGGTAGTAGGTTCACTCATCATGAAGCTTTTTAGGGATAGAGACTTCCAATTCAAGTTTCTCTTCAAGAGATTAAATCATAGCTTCGACGATATGATCGGTAAAGGCCTTGTTTTGGCTATAAGTGTGTGGAGAGTTTAGCATGAATTGCATTAGTGAAATGCATTCAAGCAAGGAGCAACTATCATAATTGAATTCCTTGAAATCCAAAGTAGTAATTTCATTACTACTCAAAGTTTTAATATATTCTACTCCACTTTTAATGATTTTAGCATCAAGATAGGTGGACTCCGAATCATTGGGACGTTTTTCAACCAAAGTGGATTCATATCCAGCCCCATCATCATTGGGTTTGACACAAGAAAACAAAGAATCAATGGGAGTCACACCAAGAACTTTAAGGTCTTCGTGATTCTTATCACGAGAACACGCCTTTTTAAGCCATTCATGTCTAGCACGAATTTGGCCGGTTCTTTCTTTGCTCTCACTCATGGAAACACGCATAGCTTCCAAAGTTTCATCCATATTGATCTTGGGAGGAGCACATATAACTTTAAAAGCATCAATCTCACTAGGCATTCTATCAACGCTCTTAGCCAAATCGTCAATTTTGAGTAGTTTTTTCCTCTATGTATGGATTGAAAATATTTTGTGAGTTGATAAAGTCTTTGATATTACTCTCTAGATCAGAGGGTAATCTATTGTAATTTCCATGAGTATTGTTGTACGAGTTGCCAAAGTTATTAGAGGAGTTACTAGGAAAAGGCCTAGGAACATAGTTTCCTTTAAAAGCATTATTGTTGCCAAAATTATTCCTACCAACAAAATTAACGTCCAAGCTAGCGTTGCTACTCTCAATCAATGAAGACAGTGGCATATCATTAGGATCTAAAGGCACACTTCTACTAGCAACCAAATTCATTAACTCATCCATCTTAGCACTCAATGAGTTAATTTCTTCTATAGCGTGTACCTTCTTACTAGTAGGTGACCTTTTAGTGTGCCACTGAGAGTAGTTCGTCATGATATTGTCTAGGAGTTTTGTGGTTTCGCCTAACGTGACTTCCATGAACGTTCCACCTGAGGCGGAGTCCAAGATATTTCTAGAAGCGAAATTCAAGCCAGCGTAAAAGATTTGTATAATCATCCAAAGACTCAAGCCATGAGCGGGACAATTTCTAATCATCAATTTCATTCTCTCCCAAGATTTTGCAATGTGTTCATGATCAAGTTGCTTAAAATTCATGATATCATTACGTAGAGAGATAATCTTAGCCGGCGGAAAATACTTGGATATATAAGCATCTTTGCAATTATCCCAAGAATCAATACTATTTTTGCGCAAAGACGAAAACCAAGTTTTTGCTCGATCTCGCAACGAGAAAGGAAAAAAGCTTCAATTTAATCACATAATTATCCACATCTTTCTTCTTTTGCATATCGCAAAGCTCAATGAAGGTAATAAGATGGGATGCGACATCTTCACTAGGAAGGTCGGAAAATTCTCTTTCATAACAAGATTCAGCAAAGCGGCATCGATTTCGTATGATTCCGCACTAGTGGCGGGAGCAATCAGAGTACTAATAAAATCATTATTATTAGTATTCGAGAAGTCACAAAGTTTGGTGTTTTCAGCCATGGTGACTTCGGCAAGCAAGCAAGCACACAAGCGAACAAAGAGCAAGCGAGAGAAAAGGGCGAACAAAAAAGGCAAATATTTTTTTGTAAATTTTTGTTTTTCAGAAGTGGGGGAGAGGAAAACGAGACGAAAAAAAGTAAATGCAAGAGATGAGTTTGCGACACTTACTTGGATGAGTTCTTGACTTGATCCTCCCCGGCAACGGCGCCAGAAATCCTTCTGCTACTTCTCAAACAACAGCGCCAGAAATTGACACGTTGACGGAGACTTGCTTGCGTTGGTTCCTCCCTTGAAGAGGAAAGGGTGATGCAGCACAGGAGCAGTAAGTATTTCCCTCTGTTTGAGAACCAAGGTATCAATCCAGAAGGAGAATATCGTCAAGTCCAGAGTACCTGCGCAAACACAAAAGAGCTTGCACCCAACGCTATAAAGGGGTTGTCAATCCCTTCATGATTGATTGCAAAGTGAGATCTGAAGGCGGAAAGTGCAAGGAAGAAAAGAGTAAGGTTGAAAATATGATGTGAAGTAGACTCGGGGGCCATAGTGTTCACTAGAGGCTTCTCTCAAACTAGCAAATATTATGGTGGGTGAACAAATTACCGTCGAGCAATTCATAGAACCGCGCAAAGTCATGACGATATCTAAGGCAATGATCATACATATAGGCATCAAGTCCGAGACAAGTAGACCGATACTTTCTACATCTATTGCGATTACTCCACACATCGACCGTTATCCAGCATGCATCTAGTGTATTGAGTTCATGACGAACAGAGTAACGCCTTAATTAAGATGACATGATGTAGAGGGATAATCTGAAACCAATGATGAAAACCCCATCTTTTTATCCTTGATGGAAACAACACGATGCGTGCCTCGCTACCCCTTCTGTCACTGGGTGAGGTTACTGCACGGTATGAACCCAAAACCAAGCACTATTCCCATTGCAAGAATCATAGATCAAGCTGGACAAACAAGACCAACAAATCGAAAAGAATTACAAGGATATGAAATCATGCATAATATTCATAGATAATCTGATCATAAATCCACAATTCATCGGATATCGACAAACACACCGCAAAAGAATATTACAACGGATAGATCTCCATGAAGATCATGGAGAACTTTGTATTGAAGATCCAAGAGAGAGAAGAAGCCATCTAACCACTAGCTATGGACCCGTAGGTCTATGGTGAACTACACACGCATCATCGGAGAGGTCATGGTGTTGATGAAGAAGCCCTCCGTATCCGAATCCCCCCTCTGGCAGGGCACCAGAACGTGCCCGAGATGGGATCTTGCAGAGAAAGAAGCTTGCGGCCGCGGAAAAGTACTTTCAATGATCTCCTAATTTTTTCTGGGATTTTAGGGAATATATAGGCGGAAGACCTAGGGCAGAGGAGGCCCAGGGAGCCCACAAGCCTGGGAGGCGCGGGCCCCATGGCCGTGGCTAGGGGGCTTGTGGGGTCCCTGGTGGCCCCCTGCCTTGGTTCTCAAGCTTCCTGATCTTCTTCTGTTTCGGAAAAAATCTTTTTGGAAGTTTCGTTCCGTTTGGACTCCGTTTAAAATCCTCCTCTGAAAGGGGTCAAAAACACGGAAAAAACAGGAACTCGCACTTGGCACTGAGTTAATAAGTTAGTCCCAAAAAAGATATAAAAGGCATACAAAACATCCAAAGTTTGACAAGATAATAGCATGAAACCATCAAAAATTATAGATACGTTGGAGACGTATCAAGCACCAACAACATAATCACTAGCATCACACATGATTTCAAAAGGTAAGCTCCAATCATGTGGTTGAACAATAGGTGCAGTTATCAAGGCCTTCTTAAGTATTTCGAAGGCTTCCTCACAATCATCATAAAAAACAAAAGGAATATCCTTTTGCAAGAGATTGGTAAGAGGCCTAGAAATCTTAGAGAAGTCTTTAATGAACCTTCAATAGAAACCAGCATGACCAAGGAAACTTCTTATACCTTTGATATCTGTAGGGCATGGCATTTTTTCGACCGCATCAACCTTAGCCTTATCGACTTCAATACCTCTTTCAGAAATTTTATGACCTAGGACGATGCCTTCATTAACCATAAATTGTCACTTCTCCCAATTCAAGACAACGTTGGTATCTTTACATCTCTGCAAGACTCGATCAAGGTTGCTGAGGCAATCATCGAAAGAAGACACGTAAACGGAGAAGTCATCCATCAAAACCTCAACAATCTTTTCACAAAAGTCAGAGAATATAGCCATCATACATCTTTGAAAGGTAGCAGGTGCATTACATAAGCCAAAAGGCATACATCTTTGAGCAAAGGTACCGAAAGGGCAGTTGAAAGTGGTTTTCTCCTGATCATATTGTGCAACTGGTATTTGGGAGAAACCAGAATAACCATCTAAAAAGAAGAAGTGTGTGTGTTTAGACAGTCTTTCTAGCATTTGGTCGATAAAAGGCAAAGGGTAATGATCTTTCCTAGTGTCCTTATTCAATTTCCTAAAATCGATCACCATCCTATAGCCAGTAATAATCTATGTGTGATCAATTCATCCTTATCATTAGGGACAACGGTAATACCTCCCTTCTTAGGGACGCAATGCACCGGACTCACCCAATCACTATGAGCAACAGGATAGATAATACCTACTTCCAGGAGCTTTAGTATTTATTTTCTTACTACCTCTTTCATCTTAGGATTTAATCTCCATTGATGATCGGCAACTGGTTTGGTAACCGGATCGGTTTTAATCTTGTGCTGGCATAGAGTGGGACTAATGCCCTTAAGATCATCAAGAGTATATCCAATAGCAGCACAGTGCTTCCTCAGAGTTTTTAGTAACTTCTTTTCTTCATGCTCTGAGAGGCCAGCACTAATTATGACATGATATATCTCCGTTTCATCGAGATGAGCATACTTCAGAGTCTCAGGAAACTGTTTAAGCTCGAACACAGGATCACCCATTGGTGGGGGTGGTTCTCCAAGCAGTTCAACAGGCAAATTATTCTTAAGGATAGGATATTGTTCAAAGATAACTCTATCTATCTCATCCCTTTCATCCATATGCATATCATTTTCATGCTCAAGCAGGTATTGCTCTAAGGGATCAGTAGGACGCACGACAATAGAAGCTAGGGCAATAATTTCATCCTTACTAGGCAACTCTTTTTCATGAGGTTGTCTACTAAACTGGGAGAAATTGAACTCATGTGACACACCTTCAAAGCCAACATTGACAGTTTGCTTCTCACAGTCAATATGAGCATTGACAGTATTGAGGAAAGGTCTGCCAAATATGATGGGACAAAAGCTATCTTGTGTGGTAGCAAGAACGAGAAAATCAGCAAGATACTTTGCTTTACCACACAAGACTTCAACATCTCTAAAAATTCCCAAAGGGCAGATAGTATCTCTATTGGCAAGTTGGATAGTGACATCAATAGGTTCCATCTCAACAGGTGCAATCTCGTCTTTAATTTCATCATATAAGGATTGAGGTATTGCACTAACACTAGCACCCACATCACATAAGCCATGATAGCAATGATCTCCTATCCTAACAGAAACAACAGGCATGCCAACAACAGGCCTATGTTTGTCTCTAGCATGTGGTTTAGCAATTCTAGCAGCATCTTCACATAAGTGAATATCATGGCCGTCAACATTGTCGGACAGGAGATCTTTGATGATAGCAATGTTAGGTTCAACTCTAATTTTCTCAGGGGGTGCAGGTGTTCTAATGTAGCCCCTACGTATCACAGTTGAAACTTTAGAATGATCCTTTATCCTAACAGGGAAATTTGGTTTCTCAATGTAAGCACTGGGAACAATAGGATCATTATAGGCAATGACTTTCTGTTCAACTGGATTGGGTTTAACTACATTGACTTCTAAGGGAGGATGGTATTTAAACCACTTCTCTTTAGGGAGATCAATATGAGTAGAAAATGATTCACACAATGAAGCTACTATCTCAGAGTCAAGTCCATATTTAGCGCTAAAATCACAAAAAGTATTTGTTTCAACAAAGGATTTAACTCAATCAAACTTGAGATTCATACCTGACTCCTTACCTTCATCAAACTCCCAATCTTCAGTGTTGCGTTTAATTCTTTCCAATAAGTTCCATCTGAAGTCAATATCTCTCTTCATAAAAGAACCGGTACAAGAAGTGTCAAGCATGGTGCGATCATCATGAGAAAGCCGAGCATAGAAGTTCTGAATGATAATTTCTCTCGAGAGCTCTTGGTTGGGGCATGAATATAACATTGATTTAAGCCTCCCCGAAGCTTGAGCGATGCTTTCTCTGTCACGAGGCCAAAAATTATAAATATAGTTCCGATCACGATGTACTAGATGCATAAGATAAAACTTTTGATGAAATTCCAATTTCAACCGGTTGTAGTTCCATGATACAGTATCATCACATAGCCTATACCATGTCAATTCTTTATCCCTCAAAGATAAGGGAAATACCTTCTTCTTAACCTCATTCTCGGGCAAACCTGCAAGCCTAAATAAATCACAAACTTCATCTACATAGATTAGATGCAAGTCGGGATGTGATGTTCCGTCTCCTGTAAAAGGATTAGCCAGCCGTTTCTCAAGCATACCCGAAGGAAATTCATAGCAAATATTTTCAGTAGGTGCAGCAGGTTGAGGAGCAACTCCTTGTGCTTCCATTCGAGGTGAAGATACCCCGAACATGCTCCTCAAAGGATTAGTTTCCATAGTGACAAGTGACAATAAATGTCAGGACACTATATAAATGTTTCCTTAGCAAATTCCACTTACCAAAGGCGCTTCACTCCCCGGCAACGGCGCCAGAAATGAGTCTTGTTGACCCACAAGTGTACGGGATCTATCGTAGTCCTTTCGATAAGTAAGAGTGTCAAACTCTGACAAGTGGTTTTCAACAAGGTATTCTCTGCAAGCACTGAAATTGTCGGTAACAAATAGTTGTGTGATAAGATGATTCGTAGAAAGTAGAAAGTAACAAAAGTAACAAAAGTAACAAAGGTGCAGAAAATGGCCCAATCCCTTTTGTAGCAAGGGACAAGCCTGGACAAACTCTTATAGGAGGTAAAGTGCTCCAGAGGACACATGGGAATTTCTGTTAAGCTAGTATTCATCATGTTCATATGATTCGCGTACGCTACTTTTTGATAGTTTCATATGTGGGTGGACCGGTGCTTGGGTGCTTACCTTACTTGGAAAAACCTCCCACTTATGATTAACCCCTCTTGCAAGCATCCGCAACTACGAAAGAAAAATTAACACAAAGTCTAACCATAGCATTAAACTAGTGGATCCAAATTAGCCCCTTACGAAGCAACACTTAATCTAGGGTTTTAACTTCTGTCACGCTAGCAACCCATCATCTACTTACTACTTCCCAATGCATTCCTCTAGGCGCAAATAATGGTGAAGTGTTATGTACTTGACGTTCACATAACACCACTAGAGGAAAAACAACATATAACGCATCAAAATATCGAACGAATACCAAATTCACATGAATACTTATAGCATGAGTTATCCCATGTCCTCGGGAACAAAAGTAACTACTCACAAAGCATAATACTAGCCACGACCAGAGAGGTATTGAAAAGCATCAAGGATCTGAACAGATAATCTTCCACCGAGTAATCCAACTAGCATCAACTACAAAGAGTAATTAACACTACTAGCAACCTTACAAGTACCAATCGGATTCGCGAGACGGAGATTTGTTACAAGAGATGAAGAAGGGTTTGGAGATGAGAAGGTGGTGATGAAGATGTTGATGGTGATGAGTCCCCTCCGATGAGAGGAGTGTTGGTGTTGACGATGGCGTCGGTTGACCCCTCCGGGAGGGAAATTTGCCCGGCACGACGACCCTACCGGAGCTCTAGATTGGTTTTGCTCAAGTTCTGCCTCGTGGCGGCGGCGATTCCTCCCGAAAGCCTCCTCTTGATTTTTTATGGAACAAAACCCTCCTTAGAGAAAAAGAGGGGGGCCAAAGGGCCAATAGGGAGCCCACAAGCCCCCTAGGCGCGGCCAGGGGGCAGGCCGCGCCTAGCAGGCTTGTGGCCTCCTGCTTGCTCCCATCTGGTACTTCTTCGGCCCAATATTTTTTATAAATTCCAAAATAAATAATCATTGATTTTCACGGCTTTTGGAGTTGCGTAGAATAGGTATCTCAAACTTGCTCCTTTTCCAGGCCAGAATTCCAACTATCGGCATTCTCTCTCTTCATGTAAACCTTGCAAAATAAGAGAGAAAAGGTATAAGTATTGTACCGTGAAGTGTAATAACAGCCCATAAAGTGACAAATATCAACATGAAAGCATGATGCAAAATGGACGTATCATTGGCCAATGCCCAAGTGTCTAACCCCTTAGAATTGAGCCTTGGGCCTCCTTTTATAGGCAAAGGGGTCACCAATAGTGCTCAACAGAGGGTTCATGATATGTACAGTGAACAAGGTTCATTGCTATCTATCTACCGTGTATGCCTTGCCAGTCTCCTCACCCGCATGAGGATGCTTTCGACACGTACCCAGGTGTTTTGACACTTGGGGGTTGCGCTGGCGTATGAGGGATGTGCTCGCGCTATGGTAGTCGGCGGCACTATGGCAGGTTGGAACATGTGGCCGCGAATTGGCCTTGCCGGGCTGGTGCCCTCGCTAGTGGCCTAGTCTACCTTCCCAGCAAGGAGAGCTTGCCGTGGCCTTGTCTATCTTCCCGACAAGGAGGACTTGACAGGGCCTTGAATGCTTTTCCCAGCAAGGAGGTCTTGCTGGGGCGTTGGACATCTTCCAGACAAGAAGGGCTTACCGGGGCCTTGGATGTCTTCCCGGCAAGAGGGGCTTGCCAGGGCCTTAGAGCTTGGTCTTATTCCTCACACCCTTGGAGGGGTGTATCGTTGGTGAATTTGGAGGTTAATCTTCCTGCTAGCCTTCGTCGGGCCTTGCCATCAAAGGGGTTTCCAACGCCCGTGCACAAGTGTGGGGCACAAGAGACGCCAATCTTCAGTGCACCAACAGGAGCCCCAGGGCCTGGGCCATAGACGCACGCGAGGCATCATTGGGCCAGGCCCAAAAGTGGTGCACGGGCCTCCGTGGAAGGGTATCTTGCAGTTTGGAGCCGTTGGTAGTGGTCTTTTCCCTTTGTCGTGCATTGAGTGCACGAAGGGGTGAGGCGTGCGCACAGTGGCCGAGATGGCCACGCGCACGCTGAGTTGTTGGTTGGGTACGCAAGGGTCGGCCAGCGCCCCCATAAGAAGGGGAAACGCAGTCACACGAGCCCATTGCCCCCAGCTCCCTTCAATCTCAAAGCCGTCGCCATCGCCTTCCTTTAGCTATAGCTTCCACCCACCCCACCCCCCTCACCTTCAAAGCTATGCTTTGGGCAGCGGCAGCTTCCGCCGTCGCTATGGCGCCAGAGGGAGCCAAAGGCAAGAAGGGGAAGGCTGTCGTCACGAAGAAGGAGCTGGCGAAGTTGCGGAACTACTTCGCCTACTACTATACATGGGGACCGATGCGCTCACTCTGAAGCGGCGCTACCGGTTCATGTGGGCGGCCCGGACGACGGCGCATCCGTCCACCCGTGTGACCCCGGGAGAGGCCGGCGGTGGCCCCGACAAGTATCCTTTCTTCGCCAACTATTTCTATTGCGGGATCTGCCCGCCCATCTCTGAATTCTTCATCGACATCATGCATACCTATGGCTTCCATCTTTTGGACTTCACGCTGAATACGGTGACCTGCATGTTCATATTCGCGCATCTCTGCGAGAACTTCGTCAGGACCACCCCCAACACGGCCCTCTTCCGCCATTAATTCACTCCTCGCATCCAGGGAGGGGACGCCCTTTCCGGCTCCAATACCTGGATCCCATGGCCCGGATGTAAGCATATCTACCCGAATGGGGTCCTTCGTGAGAAGTGGGAAGAATGGCGGGGGAAATGGTGCTGGATCTATGGGGAGTGATATCTGCCCTTCCGCGAGCCCAGGACCGCCAAGATCGATTCCCGCGACAAGCATTGGAGTGATTTCGCCTCGGACGATAAGAAGCTGACCATCGTCGTCAGCACGATCCTGTGTCTCAGGGTCGCAGGGTTGACGATGGAGATAGTGGACGCTGATTTCGTTTGCAAGCGCATCGCCCGGAACTGGGGAGGAAGGCCACCCTCGTCCTTTGTGAACGCCGCGGATATCATGCGGTTGCGGACGGGCTTGAAAAACAACTTGACGACGATGCAACATGCATTCATTTGACACAAGTTGTTCAAGTACGATTCGAGGGCCCGACAGCCGCCGGGCGTCATACCCTTGTGCAACAACTCGGCCTTAAGCGCACTCACGGCAATGATGCCGGAGTGCAATGCTCATGGCGTGGTTACAACCTGGATAGAGCCCAAGGAGGAGGATGCTTTATCTTTCTTCGACCGCCTGTTGGAGAAGACTATCAGGGAGAAAACCGGCCTTGTTCGCGACATCGCTAGCCGGGCCGAGGGACAAGCCCTTGCTGAAGCGACCGTAAGTGTGGGCTTTTTCGACAGGGAAGGGACCGAGGAAGGGGGGCTGCCGAAGGGAGAGCTTGTCGGGGAGTCCAGCAGCTTCCAGGGGCCCTTCGAAGGAATGGGATCCCGACGAGGAGGAGGAGGAGGAGGAGGAACCGGAAGAGACTCTAGCTCGCGGATGTCTAACCGAGTGCTTCGACACGCCGGCTCAAATCTCCCTGTGCCAGGGGCGCGTCCTCTTCGGCAGACGCCGAAGTGGATGTGGACTTCGATCTTTCGGCCTTCAGTTCGGGGGACGAGGAAGAGTACGCGCCTGATGCTTTACCTCCTTCAAACCCATTGCTTCATAATCTAGCTCATCAGGTGCTGACTCTTCTCTGCAGGGACACGGAAACGCTGGCCTAGAGGATGGCTAAAAGGGCCAGAGTGTCGACAAGCGATGGGACTTCGGCAAGTGCCTGAGAGTTACCGCTGGCGGCTTCGGCTACTCCAGTGCCTACTAGCAGTCCCCGACAATGGCGCCAGAAAAGAGCTGCTTCCAGTTGCTCAACAATTAGCAATTGTCTTGCAATGGGCCACCAGCGTGTGGGATCGCGGCAGTTTTCGAGGGTAGAGTATTCGACCCAAATTTTTTGATTCGACACGATGGGAGTGAAAGGATATTCTCCAGTATTAGCAGTTGAGTTATCGGCTCAACCACACCTGAAAGATTAGTATCTACAAGCAGGACATAAGCAGCAAAGGTAGTATGATAGCAACGGTGCAAGGAAAGAATCTGTTGACGGCAGATTATTCCTAATTGAAGTATCAATGGCGCCAGAAAAGTATTGTAGCAGGTAGCAGCAGTGTAACGAGTAACAGCAGTGGCAAGGAACAACAGTAGTGACAGGAGTAGCAAGTAGCAACAGTAGCAAGTAACAGCAACAACAAGTAACAGTAGTGGCAGCAGTAGTGGCAGCAGCAGCAGGACAAAGCAAGTAACAGTAGCAGCAATAGTAGTAACAACAGCAACAAGTAACAATGGCAGTGGGACATACTCGTAGGCAATGGATAGGTGATTTGTTGGATGATATTCATCATGCAACAGTTATAACATGGAGAGATATGTGGCTAGCTCCCGTTCTTCAATGTGATGTAGGCATGCATTCCGTGTGTAGTCATATGTGCTTAGGGAAAAGAACTTGCATGCCATCTGTTGTCCATCCCTCCCGTGGCCGCGGGGTCCAAGAGGATACTACGGGATATTAAGGTTCTCCTTTTAATAAAGAACTGGACCAACGCATTAGCACTTGGTGAACACATGAACTCCTCAAACTATGGTCATCACCGGGAGTGGTTCCGGTTATTGTCACTCCGGGGTTGCCGGATCATAACACATAGTAAGTAACTACAACTTGCAAGATCGGATCTAATACACACATATATTGGCGACAACATAATAGGTTCAGATCTGAAATCATGGCACTCGGGCCCTAGAGACAAGCATTAAGCATGGCAAACTAGTAGCAACATCAATCACAGAACATAGTGGATACTAGGGATCAATCCCCGTCAAAACTAACTCGATTACATGATAGATCTCATCCTACTCATCACCGCCGAGCGAGCCTACGAATATATTACTCACGAACGATGAAGAGCTTCATGGAATTGGAGAGGGAAGAAGGTTGATGATGACGATGGCGACGATCTCCTTGATCCGGAGCCCAGAACTAACTCCAAATCTGCCCTCCGGGGCAAGAACGGGATGTGGCGGCGCCTCTGTATCGTGAACCGCGATGAACTCTTCTCTCTTGATGTTTTCTGGGACAAAAGGGAATAAATAGCGCTGGAATTGGGAGCGGCAGAGGCACGTGGGCCCCACAAGCCTGGTAGTTGCAGTCAGGGGGGAGGCCGCGGATACCGGGCTTGTGGCCCACTGTCCGTCTCCTCCGGTGGATCTTTGCGCTGGTATTTTTCCTATTTTCCGGAAATATTCTCCGTAGATTTTCAGGACGTTCCGAGAGCTTTCATTTCTGCACAAAAACAACACCATGGCAATTCTGCTGAAAACAGCGTCAGTCCAGGTTAGTTCCGTTCAAATCATGCAAATTAGAGTCCAAAAATGGGCAAAAGAGTTTGGAAAAGTAGATACGATGGAGACGTATCAGTGCCCAGCCCCCGACAAAGCCCCGGACGTGAGTCGGTGAGGCCCATGCCACCCGAAGATGAGCCCCCGCAACCAATGTCGTCGGAAAGGGGACAACTACTCCTTGTCAGCTTGACGAGGGTGAGCGTCCCAACAAAGACCATCTGCGAGCTTTTATTTTGTTTCCTTGAGTGTTCATCTTGTTCTGATCATTCTCTTTCTTATCATGTGCTTCAAATCCTTCTCCTGCGGGGGAGATGAATGTCCACTCCGTCATCGAGGAGACCGCGTGTGACGCGGCTGCTGAGGCTGACAAGGTCGCCGCGAGCGAGGCCGCCAAAGAGACGCGGGAACGGGCTACTCATGAACCGACGGAGGAGTCCATCGAGGGACCCGATGCGCGCACCAACGACTCTTCTGCTGCCGGGGTTGATGAGACCGCATTGGATGAGGAGCCCCTTCTTGCCGGCGAGGGCGTTGGCAGTGACAAACCTTCCGCGTCTATGCCTCCGCCAACCAGCGAGTACCTTCGTGCCGGCGAGGATCCATTCATCAACCCGTCGGGGGTGGATCGCACACGGACGATCACGGAGGGAGACAGTCTCGACGTCGAAATCGCTGCTTGCGATGGGCTCGAGATCATGGGTGGATCCGTGGTCAGTGGCCGGCAACTCAACGAAGAGCAGCTCTTCCAGTCCATGAAGAACAACATCAGCCAGCTCCAAGCTCTCTACCGGACCGAGAGAGAGAAACAAGACTGTCGGGCGGCGGTCGTTGAGGCAGCGGAGGAAGCCTTCGAGAAGCGCTTCGAGGAGACGCGGATTCATTTTGTTGAGGCCCACGAGGGGATGAAGGATGAGCGCAAAAAGCTGAGGGCCGAACGGGACGCGCTTCTTCTGAAGTCGTATGACGTCCGGAAGGAGGAAGATGAGACTGGACACCGTATCTCCGACGAGGACGTCCGTCTCAACACGCTTCGGATCAGCCTCGACTACCATGAATAGGAATTTGCCAGTTGTGAGGAGGCGCTCGTCGAAACACTCCGCGCCTAGGATGAGGAAGACGAGAGGCTCGTGGCGCAGCATACCCAAGAGTTAATGGATCACCACAAGGGTACACTCGCCGCCCAGGCCTTGGAGCACGCCGACAAACTGCAGGAGGTCGCCGACAAGGCCGCTGCCACCAAGGCTACCAGGGGCGAGTTCGCCGGCAAGTTGAAGAAGCTGGAAGAGAACATTGAAGGCCTCGGCAAGGAGATATCAACCCAGACAGCTGAGAGAGAGAAAACTCTTTCCAATTTGACGGAGATACAAGCTGCCGTTTCCAACAAGAGTGCTCAACTTCACTCCGCCAACGCCTCCCTTGCCGCCCTACATGATAAACTGGCTCCCCTGGAGGAGGCCCTCTAAGAGAGCAAGGCTCGCGAAGGGGTCTTGACCCAGAAGCTTCTCGACGCGACAAAGTAGCTCGAGATCACCTCCACCGCCCATGACGATTATACACATGGCATGGAGTTGTGGACAGAGTGCCTCGTCAACGCAGCAGAGGGGATCGCCACACAGCTGTCTTTTATGGATCTTCGGAGCTTCGACTACTCTTTGGGCCCCAGAGGTGTCTCCAAGCACCAAGCTGACTGTGTTCTTCGAGGGCGTAGTCAACAGCCTGAAGCAACTTCAAGCTGGCGAGGTGGCGCGCCTGGCGAACGAGTCCTAGAGGCCGTGCTGGGGTGCCCTTCTCGAGGTCCTCACCAAATTGGCGCACAGGAATCCCGGCATCGATCTCACCCTGGGCGTTTGCTGAAGGAGGCAGACCTCAAGAAGCTCGAGAAGTTGGTCATGCCCATCGTTGATAAGGTGGACCAGATCAAGAGGGTGCACGGCCCGCGTCGGGATTAATTCCTCGTGCTTTCCTATTGCTGCAATTGCCAGCTAAGAGCAGTTGTATCTCGATTTTAACAGTCAGTATCATAATATATTTGATTTTCTTGATAAGTATCACCCCTTCTGTCGGTCGCTCTTTTTGTATGGCTCGCCCTTGTGTTTTGTTAGGGATTTCTCGGCCCAGCTGGCCTTACCGCGGGTGTCTCGGGGAGTGGCTCTTGCGGGAGTCGTCACTGTCGGCAAGACGCCTTGCTTTCCTCTGGGCCTTTCCATAGGTTGTCGAGCAGGCTCTTTCTTAAAGAGAAGGGGCATATGGGATAGGCCTCTTAAGTTACCAAGCGTCCTTCAAGACAACGCTTAGGATGCTTGCGACTGAGTTTCCCCGCATACAGGTTTTCCATACAAAAGAACTTCAGACATGTGTAGGGGATGATGTATCTACTCGATAACTTACTCAAAGTCTTTGCACCTTATATCTAGGCTCCGGTAATTCTTTCTATATTGAGTGGATCATGCTTGTTCTTGTTGTTGCCGTGGGCGTCCCCACTACCTCCCCCCCCGACAAACTTGTGCGCAGGGTTGTACCTATATTTTGAGAAAAATAAAGAAGAGAAGATAATTGTTGGGACCTTGGAGGTCCATTAGTTTAGGCATTTCACAAAATCTTAGATTATGCATGCATATGATCTAACATGGGAATCTAAATGATGATGCAGAACGCTATGCCTTATTCAACTACGCACAGCGTCTTCGCCTGGCTTTGTACAAAGGATTACATGCAACTTCGGCAAGACTTGTACAAAAGGTGGTCGCCGGTAGAGCCGACAACCTCTCCCTACGAGTAGTACTTTCGAAGATGTTCAATGTTCCAGGAATTGCTCACCGGTGTGCCATCTTCGGTCTCCAGGCGGACAGCGTCGGGCCTGGTGACTCGTACTACCCGATATGGGTCTTCCCACTTGGGCGTGAACTTGTTTGAATTCTTGGCCGACTGAACTTGTCGAAGAACAAGGTCGCCTACCTCAAGACATCTGGCTCATACCTTGCGGCTATGATAGCGACGCAAGGCTTGTTGATAGCGAGTAGTTCGCACAACCGCCTGAATCTGGTTCTCCTTTAGGAGCACTGCATCATCTTGATGCAATTTTTCTTGCTCAAGCTCATCATAAGCGAGCACCCGAGGTGATCCATAAGTGAGTTATGTGGGAAGAACTGCCTCCGCCTAGGGATGGCAATGGGTACCCATTACCTACGTACCCAATGGGTAAAAACCCTATTAGGGTAAGGCTATGGGACAAAAATTTACCCATGGGTATATAAATAGAAAAATCTAAAACCCATCGGGTATAGCGGGTACGGGTATGGGATCATATAACCCATAACCATATTCCATGTACCCATATAAAATCTATGTAAACTCAAAATTATCTCTACAACCTACACTATGTCAATAATTTATGAATTGAAAGTGTATGCCTATGTGTTGTTGTCTATGACTATATGATGTGGTTTTATAAGTATATGTTGTACTTATAATCTATATTTGTAAATTATATGATACAATCCAGTTTATAAGTATAAGTTGTTTAAATTTATGTTTTGCAAATATGGGTAATTTTACTCGCAGGTACCCGTCTACCCTGTCGGGTAACGGGTATGAGAAAAAATTGTACCCGTTGACGGGTATGGGTAAGGGTGATGGGTTATATCAGATGGAGTGGGTAAAGGTATAGGGAGGCTCCACCCGTACACATACCCTGCGGGTGCCATCCCTACCTTCGCCCCGTAAACCAGGGAGAAGGGTGTCTGGCCCGGCTCGATTTGGTGTTGTTCTGATCGACCAAAGAACCGCCGGCAGTTCATCAATAGAGTGCTTTCCATGTCTTCGCAGCTTGTCAAAAGTTCTTGTCTTGAGCCCCGCGGTACTTCAGCATTTTCTCTTTCAGCTTGACCGTTGCTTCTTGGATGGGCAACAGAAGTGAAGCATATTTTGTTGCCGAGGTCCTGAGCGTACTGCATGAAGGCACGACTCGTGAACTGGGTTCATTGTCCGTGATGATTCTGTTCGGGACACCAAAACGGTAGACTATCCCTTTGAAGAACTTGACGGCTGACTGCGCTATCACCTTTCTAACTGGTTCCACCTCTGGCCACTTTGTGAACTTGTCAATTGCGACGTACAAGTACTCAAATCCCCTGGCAGTGCGGGGGAAAGGACCGAGGATATCGAGCCCCCAGACCGAGAATGGCCAGGACAGATGGATCATCTGGAGAGCTTGGGCTGGCCGATGAAGCTTTCTTGAATGGACCTGGCACGCTTCACACTTGGTTACTAGTTCAGTTGCATCCTGGAGGGCTATGGGCCAGAAGAAACCTTGTCGGAATGCTTTGCCGACAAGGGATGTTGACCCTATGTGGGAGCCCCATATTCCCTCATGTGTCTTGGCCAATAGCTCCAGCCCTTCCTCCTGGGGGACGCATTTCAATTTCACACCGTTCAGTCGTCTCCTGTAAAGGGCATCATCTACGAACTGGTACATGCTGGACTAACGGGCTACTCTTTCTGCCTCTCCGTGCCCTTTGGGAAGGTCCCCAGTTTGGAGGTACCGGACTATGTGTTGCGCCCAGGCCGGAGCGTGAGGCTCAACGAGGCATATCCTTTACCGGTGGGGTATCCCCCCCCCCCCCCGGCAGGTATCGGCGTTCTAGAAACGGGGGTACCCAGACCTGCGTGGTTGTGGCCCAGGGCGGGCCCACTTCATCAACACAGGGACCACTGGAACGGCACCTCCCGGGACGAGGCCCTCACGAGGGGCCAAGCCTCGCAAGTAAGAGCGACATCAAGACCCGCACGGGGGGCCCTCAGGACCCCTCTGGAGCGGCGGATATTTCAAGGCAAGGCCAGGCCTCAGGAGTCAAGGGTGACGCGAGGGAAGGACAGGCGAGCAGAAGATGGCAGGACGAGATTGTTTCCCCTGTAGTGCAAAAGAAGTGGGAGCGTACGAGGGCTCCAAAGGCATCTTGTAAAGGTATCCCTTCTGGTGCAACAAGACCACGACATCCCGCCGGCTGGACAGGCGTCACCCCTGCACCCACCTCTACAGCGTTGGCATCTACTTTGAAGGCGAAGACCACTTTTGATAAGGGAAGCATGTTCCCTTGTCCCCCACTAAAGCTGGCCGTTGTGGGATCCCTTCCCACCGAAGCTATGAGGGAAGAGGACCCGGGCCTCCGCTATAAATAGAGAGAGTAGGATACTTGAGAGAAGGGGGTTCACTCAGACCAGATTCAGACCAAAAAGAGTTCATTCCAACTGTAGGGTAAGATACCTAGCCACTTGGCCTCCAGAGGCTCGAGAGCACTGTACTAATTCATCCACCACCTACCCGAGAGGCAATCCACCAAAAACAGGAGTTGGGTTTTACGCTTCGCAGCGGCCCGAACCTGGGTAAACTGTTGTGTTCTGTGTTCCCCTCACCATCGAGTGAGTCTTTCGCCGTTTCCATCGAGTAGCAGGCTAGGTAAGGTCGAGCAGGGAGAGATCTTCGTAGACGCCCCAGTGTTCAAACCTTAGGGTTTTGCGGAGCCCGAAATCCGACATTTGGCACGCCAGGTAGGGGGCCTGTGAAGGTCTTTTCCTAGCCTCTTCCTTCCTACATTGTTGCACCGATGGCCGGTGACTAACCAGCTTCTCCGAGCCTCGTCGAACTGGTCTTCGACCAGCATGTCACAGCGCCTAGAAGCTGGCATGCCAGCGTCACGGGACCAGGCGGCTCGTACCACATCATCAACATCGTCTCCACCGTGGCGGCCACCCGCACCACCGAGGCGCATGGTGGCTGGGCGGCGGCCCAGGCACCCGCAGTGCACCGCATCAACTTGGGATACATCAGCGCACAAGACGTGTTGCGGATGGCAAGAGAGATGCTTCTCCAACGACCGACACCAGGGGGCTTCGACGCCTGGGCGGACCACATCATGGAGGTGATCGCCATCGCCCAGAAGACCATCCAACCCGGTGCATCCTCAAGACCACACGTATCGGGCGCCGGGGGCTCACACCCCGTGCCGGTCCCCGAGAATACAAGCTTCGAGGCCCTACTCGCTTTGGGCGGGGCTGAGAGAGACGTGCTTCGCGCTGCCCTCCACCTTCTCCAGACCCCAGCGACCGGCTCCGAGGCGCACCACGTTGACAACCACCAGGGATGCGAGGAGAACGGCGGGACGATTGACGCACATGTTGTCGTGCATCACCGAGACCAGGTCGGCCTGCGACAGCCCGGGGAGGCTAGACAGGAGCGCTCCCTCCATCGCAGCCAGCAGAGGGCGGAGGCCATGGTGCGGACGACCTACAACAGCGGAGACACGTCAAAACACCAAGGAGGGATTCAACACCGGGAGGCGCTGGGACCAGCCGACGGCAGCAACAGGAACAAGCGACTTTGCATGGAGTCCTTTCGTAGGAAGAATTTCAAGCAATAGGGTCCAGGAGACCCCCCCTCCGCCACCAAGGGGGACCGCCACACGTCGCACCGATGACCGGCCGCGGGATACGGTCGAGCGCCTAAATGGATCCGTACTGTCGGTGAAGAATCGACACCTATACGGGCCTCAACGGTCCCCTTATTGTTGGTTTGGCGGGTTGAGGGGTCGCGGCAAGAGCAGAACCAACAGTCGGGGCCCGGCAAGATCTCTTTACCCAGGTTCGGGCTGCGTGGTGCTTAAAACCCTACTCCTGCATGTGTTTACTTATTTCTTTTAGGTTACTGTAGATCTGTCCCTTTTTACAGCCTTTCGGTTGGTCAAAAAGCCAAAAATCCCCTACTACTGAGCATCGGGCCTCCTTTTATAGGCGAAGGGGGCACCACAATGGCTTAGTGGGTGAACAATGAGTTCATGAGTGAAATAGCGCCGACCGACAGTTATAGTGTTACTGCCTTGTCAGAGGTGCATTAAATGCTTCAATAGACTTCCCTGACCTCGTCAGGGGGGGTGGACACGTACCCACACACGGAAACTTCGGGGTGTTGCGCTGGCGTATGGGCGGACGCGTTGCTCATGCATCGTCGGTGGCGTGCTCATCGGTGGAGGCGTTCGCAGGTCGCGAGGGCGCCTTGGGCCAGCGCCTCTACTCGGGCCTTCTCTTTCTTCCCGGCAGGGTTACCTTGTTGGGGCTCTTCTTGTTCCTCTCGGTAGGGAGGTGATTTCCTGCCAAGGCCTTTTTAGCCTTCCCGGCAAGAGTGGCTTGCCGAGGCTCAATCCTTCTTCCTCGGTGCGAGGGTCTCGCCGTGGTATTGTCTATCTCCCCGGTAGGGAGCTCCTGCCGGGGTCTTTTCTTCCTTCCTAGCAAGCGAGTGCTTGTCGGGGCTTGCCATCTGCACTTGGGCCTTCTGAGTCTTGCTTCTGCCCTAAGCCCCAGCGACATGCCTTGCCACTGTGGAGGGGTTGCCGATGTCCGTGCACAAGTGTGGGGCACTTGAGACCCCAGTCTTTAGTGCACCGAGAGGAGCACCCGGGCCTGGGCCAGTGTAACAGCCCAAGTGCTTTGTTTCCCCTTTTGTAAGCTTTTCTATATGTGGCAACCATGTTGAGGCAATGTTATGGAGTTGAAGTGTGGTTTATCATTTCATGTGCATCTCATGCATCATGCATATCTTGCTTGTTCCTTTTGCTTAGTCTTTGTTCTTGGTGTTGTGCCACACTCGTATATGTGAGTGCTTGTCTCTGGTGTTGGTCTTGTGGAGTGTGGTGTGGGTGCAACAAGTGCCCTTCAAAACCCCTAGTTGCACCATGGACCAAGTAAACCCCTCTCTCTTTTCTAACTTGAGGCTGAATTTAAGTTGCTGTTTTGTCCCATTAAAAATGTCCAACATCTTTGACAAAGCTTTACAAGATTTGTGAGTTGCAACACTCACCAATTTGGATTTCCTCCCATTGTATTTATTTCAAAAAAAAACGCCAATTTCAATTAAACCTAATTATTTTTTCTTGCTCAAAAATGCCCCACCTATTTTATAAATAGGGGGATCATTTTGGAATGTCTATGAATTTATGCTTTGGGAAAAATCTTGTCTTTTCTCCTGGTTCTAACACAAGCTGGTTTGGAATTATATTTTTAAGGCCTACCCATTTTTTGTGTGTGTGAGAGAGAGAGGCTTTGTGTTGTTTTCATCCCCGTGGCCCATCTCCTCATCCAGAGCGGCCCGACGCACGATCGTCTCCCTCCTCTCGCTGTCGTCACCTGTACGAACAGAGGAGCACCAATGATTCCCTCCCCTCCTCAATCAGGCGGCTCCAAGCGCACATCCCGAGGTCCATAAGAGCAGCCCTCACCATCTCCAACCCTAGCCATCTCCATTTTTCCCTCTTCTTCCTCCTTCATGCAGCCACCCCTTCTCCCTCGCCTCCTTCTTTCCTCTCCCTCGCAGGTAAGTTTCAGAAGGAGGGAGGTTCAGGTTCAGAGCGGCATCCCATCGTCGCACGGTTCCCCCCTCGTGAGGGGTGCTCCTCCATGGAGGCCAAGGTGGTAGGGAGGATGCTGGATCCTCCCTCGATCCGTTCCGCCGCTAAGGAGCTGGATCCTTTCCTCTGCCTTCGACTCCGCGTTGTCTTCGCCGGAGCGGAGCTGCGGTTCGAAGATCACCGCCTCGCCTCTTCTTCCTCTTCCCCGCGCCGTTCCTCTTCGTGAAGGTTCTCCAGGGTGAGCGCCACCTCCTCCTCTTCCTTCCCCAGGCATAGGATCTCCTCTCTGCGCATGTTCGCCACTGGCATCGAGCTCCGCTTGGCGCGGTGCAGCAGCTCCGTCGCGTCGCCATCGTGGGCTACCTCCCAGTTGGTTATCCCCAAGAACGGATCCCCCAGGGACCCCGCATCCCTCGCCGGTGGTTAGATTGTTGTATAGGTACCGGAGTGTTAGCCGCCGTGCCTCCCCTGTTCCGGCCACCGTGGTAGGTAAATAGTCAGAGGGGCATGTCCAAAAGGGCAATGCCCCCTCCTCTGTTCAGTGTCGATGGCATAGCATAGTGGTAGTGTGCGTGCGTGGAATGCAGGTGGGCGTGGGTTCGATCCCCCTCGCCGCACCTTTTACTTTTTTGTCAGTTGATTCCTCAGTGCAAACTTAGCAATATTTTCTATGTGTTGAAGCTAAGATTCCATGCCCTATTTTTAGCTTGGTTCCAAGTGAGGTGTTGTTCTTTTGAGGTTGCACCAACGGAACGAATGGTAGTGGGTTAACCCCTGTACAACTTGGTGCCATAATTTTGTTCATAGGAATTTGCATGTTAGATTTACACCTTGTCAAAGGGGGCACTTGATTGAAAATTACAGATTGTGAAAAGCTGTAATTTCACCAAGTCTCGTGATCTGATGTTATTTTCTTTCCCTGTGGTGTTGAGTGTATTTGCTTTCCTATTGGGAATTAGCCCAAGCAACAAACTATTGTTTGTTTGCTGGTATGTTCGTCTAGCTCTCTGTCAAATTTCATGCCCAGATACCTCATGTAAATATCCTTTTGGAGGCTACCAAAATGCTTCAGAGCATAAGCGGCTGGTGAAAATCTGTAATTTTCACTAAGTCCTAATCTCATATGTTTTTTCCAATTTTTGGGATGTATATATTTTGCTGTGTAACCCCTTTGCCTTAGCTACTTGTTAGAGGTTGTAATGTTGTTGGTTGGATTCAGTTTCATGTCTTATTTGAATTAATTAGAGGGTTGTAGCTGCTATAGATCTTGTGGTTAAGGTGATGTGATGCTGTTAAAAACAGATTGTGTGTCAACTTGTTTTGAGCTTGGTGTGAGCTATGGTTGATGGTTTTGTGTGTTATTTAACACTATCCCAATTGGAATTTTATGCTTGTTCAAATGGAAACCTAGGTTCATGAGTGAGTGCCCATGGAATTAGGTTTGTTGCTATTTTGTCTCTGTAGACCTTCGTAACTTGTTTTGTAGTTTCTGGTTGAACCGAAACTCCGTTCACGATGTTTTAATAGGTTTTTGCATCGTTTTCTCGTGATGCATATGATTCTTCCATGTTCATGCATGTTCAAATCATCCATCTTGACGTTCTGTCCAGATTGGATGAAACCTCAAGTGTGGCATGTAGAAGCACTATTTGGAGATGTGATGCATTCTTCATACCATACATGCATCATGTGGTATGTGCATCATTTGAAGCTGTTGTTTATTTGCTATTACTTTCTCTTCGGGTAGCATCGAGAACAGAGAGCGAGTATGTGGATTTCAGATAATTCGTGCAGGAAGAACAAGAGCAGTTCCAGACTGAAGAAATCACAAGCAAGATGACCATGACCTTGACACCGTTTCTAGCTTTGTTATGCTTAGTGTTACATTTCCTTCGTTACACCTATGCTGCCTACCACATGATATATAGGCCATCAAACACTGCCATGAAACCTCAAACTGTTGGGGAACGTCGCATGGGAAACACAAATTTTCCTACGCGCACGAAGACCTATCATGGTGATGTCCATCTACGAGGGGTATTTCAGATCTACGTACCATCGTAGATCGCACAGCAGAAGCGCTAATAAACGCGGTTGATGTAATGGAACATCCTCACGTCCCTCGATCCGCCCCGAGAACCATCCCACGAACCGTCCCACGATTCGTCCCACGAACCGCTCCGATCTAGTGCCGAACGGACGACACCTACGCGTTCAACACACATACAGCTCGACGATGATATCGGCCTTCTTGATCCAGCAAGAGAGACGGAGAGGTAGATGAGTTCTACGGCAGCTTGACAGCGCTCCGGAGGTTGGTGATGATCTAATCTCAGCAGGGCTCCGCCCGAGCTCCGCAGAAACGCGATCTAGAGGAAAAACCGTGGAGGTATGTGGTTGGGCTGCCGTGGAAAAGTTATCTTAAATCATCCCTAAAACCTCTGTATATATAGGTGGGAGGGGAGGAGCCTTGCTGTGGTGATCAAGAAGCCCCAAGGGGTTCGGACGAATGGGGGTGGAAGAGTCCTCCTCCAATCCTAGTCCAACTAGGATTGGAAGGTGGAGTCCTTCCCTTCCTTCCCACTTCCCTTTTTTTCTTTCTCTTTGATTTTCTTACCTCCTGCGGAGGGCCCCCTCTGGGCTTGCCTACCATCCCACTAAGGGTTGGTGCAGCACCCCTAAGGCCTATGGGCTTTCCCGGGGTGGGCTGCCCCCCCCCCCCACGATGAACATCCGAAACCCATTCGTCATTCCCTGTACATTCCCGGTAATTCCAAAAACCTTCCGGTAATCAAATGAGGTCACTCTATATATCAATCTTCATCTTCGGACCATTTCGGAAACCCTCGTGACGTCCGTGATCTCATCCGGGACTCCGAACAACATTCGGTAACCAACCATATAACTCAAATACGCATAAAACCACGTCGAACCTTAAGTGTGCACACCCTACGGATTCGAGGACTATGTAGACATGACCCGAGGGACTCCTCGGTCAATACCCAATAGCAGGACCTGGATGCCCATATTGGATCCTACATATTCTACGAAGATCTTATCATTTGAACCTCAGTGCCAAGGATTCATATAATCCCGTATGTCATTCCCTTTGTCCTTCGGTATGTTACTTGCCCGAGATTCGATCGTCAGTATCCGCATACCTATTTTAATCTCGTTTACTGGCAAGTCTCTTTACTCGTTCCGTAATACAAGATCCCGCAACTTACACTAAGTCACATTGCGTGCAAGGCTTGTGTGTGATGTTGTCTTACCGAGTGGGCCCCGAGATACCTCTCCGTCATACGGAGTGACAAATCCCAGTCTTGATCCATACTAACTCAACGGACACCTTTGGAGATACCTGTAGAGCATCTTTATAGCCACCCAGTTACGTTGTGACGTTTGATACACACAAAGTATTCCTCTAGTGCCAGTGAGTTATATGATCTCATGCTCATAGTAATAAATACTTGACACGCAGAAATCAGTAGCAACAAAATGACACGATCAACATGCTACATCTATTAGTTTGGGTCTAGTCCATCACATGATTCTCCCAATGATGTGATCCAGTTATCAAGCAACAACACCTTGTACATAGTCAGAAGACCCTGACTATCCTTGATCAACTGGCTAGCCAACTAGAGGCTTGCTAGGGACAGTGTTTTGTCTATGTATCCACACATGTACCTAAGTCTTCATTCAATACAATTATAGAATGGATAATAAACGATTATCTTGATACAGGAATTATAATAATACCTTATTGATCATTGCCACTTCGGCATAATTCCAACAGTCTCCCACTTGCACTAGAGTCAATAATCTAGCCCTCACATCACCATGCGAATTACATTGTAATAAATCTAACACCCATACAGTTCTGGTGTTGATCATGCTTTGCTCGTGGAAGAGGTTTAGTCAGCGGGTCTGCTACATTCAGATCCGTGTGCACTTTGCATATATTTACGTCCTCCCCTTCGACGTAGTCGCGGATGAGGTTGAAGCGTCATTTGATGTGTCTGGTCTTCTTGTGAAACCGTGGTTCCTTTGCTAAGGCAATGGCACCCGTGTTGTCACAGAACAAGGTTATTGGATTTAGTGCGCTTGGCACCACTCCAAGATCCGTCATGAACTCCTTCATCCAGACACCCTCCTTAGCCGCCTCCGAGGTGGCCATGTACTCCGCTTCACATGTAGAATCAGCTACGACGCTTTGCTTGGAACTGCACCAGCTTACCGCACCCCCATTAAGAATAAATACGTATCCGTTCTGCGACTTAGAGTCGTCCGGATCTGTGTCAAAGCTTGCATCGACGTAACCTTTTACGGCGAGCTCTTCGTCACCTCCATACACGAGAAACATCTCCTTAGTCCTTTTCAGGTACTTTAGGATATTCTTGACCGCCGTCCAGTGATCCACTCCTAGATTACTCTGGAACCTGCCTGCCATACTTATGGCCAGGCTAACGCCGGTCTAGTGCACATCATTGCATACATGATAGAACCTATGGCTTAAGCATAGGGGACGGAGCTCATATGCTCTCTATCTTTATCAGTTGCTGGGCACGGAGTCTTACTCAATCTTGTACCTTGTATAACTGGCAAGAACCCCTTCTTGGACTGTTCCATTTTGAACCTCTTCAAAACTTTATCAAGGTATGTACATTGTGAAAGTCCTATCAGGCGTTTCGATCTATCCCTATAGATCTTAATGCCTAGAATGTAAGCAGCTTCTCCTAGGTCCTTCATAGAGAAACTTTTATTCAAGTAATCCTTTATGCTCTCCAAAAACTCCACGTTGTTTCCAATTAGCAATATATCATCCACATATAATATTAGAAACGCCACAAAGCTCCCACTCACTTTCTTGTAAATACAAGATTCTCCAACCACTTGTATAAACCCGAATGCTTTGATCACCTCATCAAAGCTTTTATTCCAACTCCGAGATGCTTGCACAAGTTCATAAATGGATCGCTGGAGCTTGCATACTTTGTTAGCATTTTTAGGATCAACAAAACCTTCGGGTTGCATCATATACAACTCTTCCTAAAGGAAACCGTTACGGAATGCCGTTTTGACATCCATCTGCCAGATTTCATAATCGAAAAATGCAGCTATTGCTAACATGATTCTGACGGACTTAAGCATCGCTACGGGTGAGAACGTCTCATCGTAGTCAACTCCTTGAACTTGTAAAAAACCCTTGGCCACAAGTCGAGCTTTATAAATGGTCACATTACCGTCAGCGTCCGTCTTCTTCTTAAAGATCCATTTGTTCAGAATAGCCTTGCGGCCCTCAGGTAGTACTTCCAAAGTCCACACTTTATTTTCATACATGGATCCTATCTCGGACTTCATGGCCTCCAGCCATTTGTTGGAATCTGGGCCCACCATTGCTTCTTCATAATTCGCAGGCTCATTGTTGTCTAACAACATAATTGATAAGACAGGATTGACGTACCACTCTGGAGTAGTACGCGGTCTCGTCGACCTGCGAGGTCCGATAGGAACTTGATCTGGAGTTTCATGATCATCATCATTAACTTCCTCCTCAACCGGCGTTGCAATGACAGGGGTTTCCCCTTGCCCTGCGCCACCATCCAGAGGGATGAGAGGTTCGACAACCTCATCAAGTTCTATCTTCCTCCCACTCAATTCTCTCGAGAGAAACTCCTTCTCGAGAAGAGCTCCGTTCTTAGCAACAAACACTTTGCCCTCGGATTTGAGATAGAAGGTATACCCAACTGTCTCTTTGGGTAACCTATGAAGATGCACTTTTCCGCTTTGGGTTTTAGCTTTTCAGGCTGAAGCTTTTTGACAAAAGCATCACATCCCCAAACTTTAAGAAACAACAACTTTGGTGTTTTGCCATACCACAGTTCGTATGGTGTCGTCTCAACGGATTTTGATGGTGCCCTATTTAAAGTGAATGCACTTGTTTCTAATGCATAACCCCAAAACGATAACGGCAAATCGGTAAGAGACATCATAGATCGCACCATCTCTAATAAAGTACGATTACGACGTTCGGACACACCATTACGCTGTGGTGTTCCAGGTGTTGTCAACTGTGAAACAATTCCACATTGTCTTAAGTGAGCACCAAACTCGAATCTTAGATATTCACCCCCATGATCAGACCGCAAAAATTTGATCTTCTTGTTACGATGATTTTCAACTTCACTCTGAAATTGCTTGAACTTTTCAAATGTTTCAGACTTGTGCTTCATCAAGTAGACATAACCATATCTACTCAAATCGTTAGTGAAAGTGAGAAAATAACGATATCCGCCGCGTGCCTCCACGCTCATCGGACCACACACATCGGTATGTATGATTTCCAACAAGTCACTTGCATGCTCCGTTGTTCTGGAGAACGGAGTTTTAGTCATCTTGCCCATGAGGCATGGTTCGCACGTGTCAAGTGAATCAAAGTCAAGTGACTCCAAAAGTCCATCGGTATGGAGTTTTTTCATGCGCTTTACACCAATATGACCTAAGCGGCAGTTCCACAAAAACATGGCGCTATCATTGTTAAATCTAACTCTTTTGGTCTCAATGTTATGTATATGTGTATTATCACTATCAAGATTCAATATGAACAATCCTCTCACATTGGGTGCATGACCATAAAAGATATTACTCATAGAAATAGAACAACCATTATTCTCTGACTTAAACGAGTAACCGTCTCGCAATAAGCAAGATCCAGATAGAATGTTCATGCTTAAAGCATGCACTAAATAACAATTATTTAAGTTCATAACTAATCCTGATGGTAACTGAAGTGAAACTGTGCCGACGGCGATTGCATCAATCTTGGAACCATTTCCCACGGGCATCGTCACTTCATCCTTGGCCAGCCTTCACTTATTCCACAGTTCCTGTTTCGAGTTGCAAATATGAGCAACAAAACCGGTATCGAATACCCAGGCACTACTACGAGAGCTGGTTAAGTACACATCAATAACATGTATATCAAATATACCTGATTTTTCTTTGGCCGCCTTCTTATCAGCCAGATACTTGGGACAGCTGCGTTTCTAGTGACCCATACCCTTGCAATAATAGCACTCCGTTTCAGGCTTAGGTCCAGCTTTGGGTTTCTTCGTCGGATTGGCAACAGGCTTGCCGCTCTTCTTTGAATTACCCTTCTTTCCTTTGCCGTTTCTCTTGAAACTAGTGGTCTTATTCACCATCAACACTTGATGCTCTTTACGGAGTTTTGACTCTGCGACTTTCAGCATCGCGAACAACTCGCCCGGTGACTTGTTCATCCCTTGCATGTTGTAGTTCAACACAAAACCCTTATAGCTTGGCGGCAGTAATTGAAGAATTATGTCAGTGATAGCTTCTTGCGGGAGTTCAATCCCCAGCTTAGCTAGACGGTTTGAGTACCCAGACATTTTGAGCACATGTTCACTGAGAGACGAATTCTCCTCCATCTTGCAAGCATAGAATTTATCGGAGGTCTCATACCTCTCGATCCGGGAGTTCTTCTGAAAGATAAACTTCAACTCCTGGAACATCTCATATGCTCCATGACGCTCAAAGCAACATTGAAGTCCCGGATCTAAGCCATACAAGACTGCACATTGAACTATTGAGTAGTCCTCCTTACGTGTCAACCAAGCGTTCTTAACATCTTGGTTAGTCGTAGCGGGTGGTTCATTTCCTAGCACAGCATTAAGGACATAATCCTTCTTCCTAGCTTGCAGGAGCAACTTAAGATTACAATCCCTGTCTACAAAGTTGCTTCCATCATCTTTCAACTTAGCTTTCTCTAGGAACATATTAAAATTCAGCGTGACTGTCCCGTGAGCCATGAACTACAACACAAATATATTCGAAGTGGACTTAGACTATGTTCAAGATAATTAGAGTTTAACTTAATCAAATTACTTGCTCAACTCCCACTCAAAAAGTACATCTCTCTAGTCATTTGAGTGGTTCATGATCCAATTCCACTAGCTCAAGTCAGATCATCACGTGAGTTGAGGATAGTTTCAGTGGTAAGCATCCCTATGCTAATCATATCAACTATATGATTCATGATCGACCTTTCGATCTCATGTGTTCCGAGGCCATGTCTGCACATGCTAGGCTCGTCAAGCTTAACCCGAGTGTTCCGCGTGTGCAACTGTTTTGCACCCGTTGTATGTGAACGTTGAGTCTATCACACCCGATCATCACGTGGTGTCTCGAAACGACGAACTATAGCAACGGTGCACAGTCGGGGAGAACACAATTTCTTCTTGATGTTTTAGTGAGAGATAACCTCATAATGCTACCGTCGTTCGAAGCAAAATAAGGTGCAAGAAAGGATTAACATCACATGCAATTCATAAGTGACATGATATGGCCATCATCACGTGCTTCTTGATCTCCATCACCAAAGCACCGGCACGATCTTCTTTGTCACCGGCTCCACACCTTGATCTCCATCAACGTGTCTCCATCGGGGTTGTCGTGCTACTCATGCTATTACTACTAAAGCTACATCCTAGCAATATAGTAAACGCATCTGCAAGCACAAACGTTAGTTTAAAGACAACCCTATGGCTCCTGCCGGTTGCCATACCCTCGACGTGAAAGTCGATATTAACTATTACAACATGATCATCTCATACATCCAATATATCACATCACATCGTTGGCCATATCACATCACAAGCATACCCTGCAAAAACAAGTTAGACGTCCTCTAATTGTTGTTCCATGTTTTACGTGGTGACCATGGGTATCTAGTAGGATCGCATCTTACTTACGCAAACACCACAACGGAGATATATGAATTTCTATTTAACCTCATCCAAGGACCTCCTCGGTAAATCCGATTCAACTAAAGTTGGAGAAACCGACACTCGCGAGTCATCTTTGAGCAACGGAGTTTCTCGTAGCGATGAAGCCAGTCTCTCATAAGCGTACGAGTAATGTCGGTCCGAGCCGCTTCGATCCAACAATACCGCGGAATCAAGAAACGACTAAGGAGGGCAGCAAATCGCACATCACGGCCCACAAAAACTTTTGTGCTCTACTCGAGAAGACATCTACGCATGAACCTAGCTCATGATGCCACTGTTGGGGAATGTCGCATGGGAAACAAAAAATTCCGTACGCGCACGAAGACCTATCATGGTGATGTCCATCTACGAGGGGGATTTCAGATCTACGTACCCTTGTAGATCGCACAACAGAAGCGTTAATAAACGCGGTTGATGTAGTGGAACATCATCACGTCCCTCGATCCGCCCTGCGAACCGTCCCACGAACCGTCCCGCGATCCATCCCACGATCCGCTCCGATCTAGTGCCGAACGGACGACACCTCCGTGTTCAGCACATGTATAGCTCGACGATGATCTTAGCCTTCTTGATCCAGCAAGAGAGACGGAGAGGTAGATGATTTCTCCGGCAGCGTGACGGCGCTCCGGAGGTTGGTGGTGATTTAATCTCAGAACGGCTTCGCCCGAGCTCCACAGAAACGCGATCTAGAGGAAAAACCGTGGAGGTATGTGGTCAGGCTGCCGTGGAAAAGTTGTCTCAAATCAGCCCTAAAACCTCCATATATATAGGTGCGAGGGGAGGGGCCTTTCCTTGGGGCTCAAGGAGCCCCAAGGGGTTTGGCCGAAGGGGGGAGGAGGAGTCCTCCTCCAATCCTAGTCCAACTAGGATTGGAAGGTGGAGTCCTTCCCTTCCTTCCCACTTCCCTTTTTTTTCCTTTCTCTTTGATTTTCTTATATCCTGCACAGGGACCTCTCTGGGCTTGCCGACCAGCCCACTAAGGGCTGGTGTGGCACCCCTAAGGCCTATGGGCTTCCCCGGGGTGGGCTGCCCCCCCCCTCCCCCGGTGAACATCCGGAACCCATTCGTCATTCCCGGTACATTCCGGTAATTACGAAAACCTTCCGGTAATCAAATGAGGTCATCCTATATATCAATCTTCGTCTCCGGACCATTCCGGAAACCCTCGTGACATCCGTGATCTCATCTGGGACTCCGAACAACACTCGGTAACCAACCATATAACTCAAATACGCATAAAACAACGTCGAACCTTAAGTGTGCGGACCCTGCGGGTTCGAGAACTATGTAGACATGACCCGAGGGACTCCTCGGTTAATATCCAATAGAGGGACCTGGATGCCCATATTGGATCCTACATATTCTACGAAGATCTTATCATTTGAACCTCAGTGCCAAGGATTCATATAATCTCGTATGTCATTCCCTTTGTCCTTCGGTATGTTACTTGCCCGAGATTCGATCGTCAGTATCCGCATACCTATTTCAATCTCGTTTACCGACAAGTCTCTTTACTCGTTCCGTAATACAAGATCCCGCAATTTACACTAAGTCACATTTGTTGCAAGGCTTGTGTGTGATGTTGTATTACCGAGTGACAAATCCCATTCTTGATCCATACGAACTCAACGGACACCTTCAGAGATACCTGTAGAGCATCTTTATAGCCACCCAGTTACATTGTGACGTTTGATACACACAAAGTATTCCTCCGGTGTCAATGAGTTATATGATCTCATGGTCATAGGAATAAATACTTGACATGCAGAAAACAGTAGCAACAAAATGACACGATCAACATGCTACGTCTATTAGTTTGGGTCTAGTCCATCACATGATTCTCCCAGTGATGTGATCCAGTTATCAAGCAACAACACCTTGTACATAGTCAGAAGACCCTGACTATCCTTGATTAACTGGCTAGCCAACTAGATGCTCGCTAGGGACAGTGTTTTGTCTATGTATCCACACATGTATCTAAGTCTTCATTCAATACAATTATAGCATGGATAATAAATGATTATCTTCATACAGGAATTATAATAATACCTTATTTATCATTGCCTCTAGGGCATAATTCCAACACAAACACCTCCCCTCCTAGCAAATATTGTTTGGCTAAGTAGGCTTGCTCAGCCACTAATTGATAGTGTTGCTAGTTGCACGTGCCACCTGGTTTATACGTCTGCAACGTATCTATAATATTTGATGGTTTCATGCTATTATCTTGTCAAACTTTGGATGTTTTGCATGCCTTTTCTATATTTTTTAGGACTAAATTATTAACTCAGTGCCAAGTGCCAGTTCCTGTTTTTTCCATGTTTTTGACCCCTTTCAGAGGATATTTTGAAACGGAGTCCAAACGGAATAAAATCCCCGAACAGATTTTTCCGTAACGGAAGAAGATCAGGAGACTTGAGAGCCAAGGTAGGGGGCCCCAGGAGCCCCACAAGCCCCCACACCACGGCCAGGGGGAGGTCGCGGCCCTCAGGCTTGTGGCCCCCCTGGACCCACTTTGCCCTAGGGGTTGCGCCTATATATTCCCTAAAAATCCCAAAAAAATCAGAAGATCACCGAAAGTACTTTTCCGCCGCCGTAAGCTTGTGTCTCCGCAAGATCCCATCTGGGGCACGTTCTGGTGCCCTACCAGAGGGGGGATTCGGATACGGAGGGCTTCTTCATCAATACCATGGCCTATGGGTAGTTCACCGTAGACCTATGGGTCCATAGCTAGTAACTAGATGGCTTCTTCTCTCTCTTGGATCTTCAATACAAAGTTCTCCATGATCTTCATGGAGATCTATCCGATGTAATCTTGTTTTGCGGTGTGTTTGTCGAGATCCGATGAATTGTGGATTTATGATCAGATTATCTATGAATCTTATTTGAGTTTCTTCTCATCTCTCTTATGCATGATTTCATATCCTTGTAATTCTCTTCGAGTTGTGGGTTTTGTTTCGCCAACTAGATCTATGATTCTTGCAATGGGAGAAGTGCTTGGTGTTGGGTTCATACCGTGTGGTGACCTCACCAACTGACAGAAGGAGTAGCGAGGCACGCATCTTATTGTTGCCATCAAGGGTAAAAATATGGGGTTTTCATCATTGGTTTGAGATTATCCCTCTACATCATGTCATCTTACTTAAGGCGTTACTCTGTTCGTCATGAACTGAATACACTAGATGCATGCTGGATAGCGATCGATGTGTGGAGTAATAGTATTAGATGCAGAAAGTATCAGTCTACTTGTGTCGGACGTGATGCATATATTTATGATCATTGCCTTAGATATCGTCATGACTTTGCACGGTTCTATCAATTGCTCGACAGTAATTTGTTCACCCATCGTGATATTTTCTATTTTGAGAGAAGCCTCTAGTGAACACTATGACCCCCGGGTCTACTCCACACCTTATTTTCAGCCACTCACCTTTTTACTTCGTTGCACTTTCCGCCTTCAAATCTCACTTTGCAAACAATCTTGAAGGGATTGACAACCCCTTTGAAGCGTTGGGTGCAAGCTTGTTTGTGTTTGCGTAGGTACTTTGGACTTGACAAGACCCTCCTACTGGATCGATACCTTGGTTTTCAAACTGAGGGAAATACTTACTGCTCCTGTGCTGCATCACCCTTTCCTCTTCAATGTAAAAACCGACGCAAACAAGAGAAGTAGGAAGAAGAATTCCTGGCGTTGCTAGGGAAGGACTTTTGTTGCCGTAGCAGAAGAATTTCTGGCGCCGTTGCCGTTGAGGATCAAGTTAAGAACTCATCCAAGTAAGTGTCGCAAACTCATCTCTTGCATTTACTTTGTTTGCCAGTTGCCTCTCGTTTTCCTCTCCCCCACTTCACCAATTTGCCTTTTTCGTTTGCTTTTTTTCGTTTGCCTTTTTCGTTCGCCCTTTTCTCTCGATTGCTTTCCGTTCGCTTGTGTGCCATGTGCCTTCAATATGCTTGCATCTTCGCTTGCTGAAAATCTAGTGATATGGATCCTCATCCACTTGCTAATCTCTTTAAGATATCCGATTATGTTGTTCCAATTGCTAGTGAGTTGAGTGCACTTGACTATCTTATGGAGTTTTGCTTGAGATGCGTGAATCTGAAAATTGTGAGGAAGAAATTTATGAAGTGATTCACGAGGGATCCTTGGATGAAAATTATGATTGCAATGGTTTCCTATAAATTCTATTAGTGACAATCATGCTAAAAATATGCAAAACCCTAAGCTTGGGGATGCTAGTTTTGCTATGTCCACTACTTGTTGCAATGATCATCAGTGGGGCGATGATTTTTCTTATGATCTTGAAAATTTGTTTAAGCCTCATGATGAATATGATATTTGCAATATTATTGAAAGTGGGTTTGGAGAAGTCATGACTTTAGTTGATGATAATCCCACTATTTTTGAAGAGGGTCAACTTTGCATGCATGTGGATCATGAAAAGAATATCCTATGTGATAGTTACATTGTTGAATTCAAATATGATCCCACATGTAATTATTATGAGAGAGGACAATATGGTGGTAGAAACTTTCATATCACTAAATCACCTCTCGTTATGTTGAGATTGCTATTGTCTCTTTCTTCTTCCTTGCATATGGTAACTATTGGTTGTCTTGACAATCTGTTTTCCTATAAAATGCCTATGCATAGGAAGTATGTTAGACTTAGATGTGATTTTTACATCCTTTATGATGCTCTCGTTGTGCTTCAATTCTTGTCTTTTGTGTGAGCATCATTGATTTATCAATGCCTAGCTAAGGGCGTTAAACAATAGCGCTTGTTGGGAGGCAACCCAATGAATTTATCTTTTTTCCTTTTGTTTTGTTGCGTCCACACCATCATAATTCTGTTGTGATTGTGTTTCTTGTGTTCATTTTTGTGTTTGAGCCAAGCAAAACCTTTATGATTAGTGTTGGTAATGGTTGTTTGATCCTACTGGAAAAAGATAGAAACTTTTCTCTCGCGAGATGATTTTTCATTTTTATTCAGAAAGAGCTTTTGAGTTGATTCTTTTTGCTGCTGGTTGATATGACTTTTGCCGAGGCAGTCGTAATTTTGCAGATGTTTTGAGGTACCATAAGTATACGAAGTACACAGATTGCTACAGACTGGTCTGTTTTTGACAGATACTATTTTTGTTGAGTTGGTTGCTTGTTTTGATGAAACTATGGTTAGTATCGGGGGGTACTAGCCATGGAAAAGTGAGAATACAGTAGACCAACACCAATATAGATATAATTCTAGTTTGCTACAGTACCAAAAGAGGTGGTAGTTTGTTTTCTTGTGCTAATGTTATCATGAGTTTCTGCTTAAATTTTGTGTTGTGAAGTTTTCAAGTTTTGGGTGATGTTCTCATGGACAAAGAGATAAGGAGTGGAAAGAGCTCAAGCTTGGGGATGCCCAAGGCATCCCAAGCCAAATTCAAGGACACCAAAAAGCCTATGTTTGGGGATGCCCCGGGAAGGCATCCCCTCTTTCGTCTTCAATCCATTGGTAACATTACTTGGAGCTATATTTTTATTCACCACATGATATGTGTTTTGGTTGGAGTGTCTTGTATCATAGGAGTCTTTTCTCTTTGTTGTGTCATAATCATCCTTGCTGCACAACTTCTTGAGAGATAGAGACATGCACTCATCGTGATTTTACTAGAATGCTCATAGTGCTTCACTTATATCTTTTGAGCTAGATACTTTTGCTCATAGTGCTTCACTTATATCTTTTGAGCTAGATACTTTTTGCTCTATGTGCTTCACTTATATATATTAGAGCACGGTGGTGCGTGACTTGGTAGTTGGCTTATGCTATGAAAGTACCCAAAGGTGATAGGTACCCAAAGAGGATGCAAAAATCTCCCTCTTCATGTGCATTGAGTAGAAATAGAAGTTTTGATTCCTCTCAATTAGTTTTGAGACGTGGATTTGGTAATATTAAGAGCTATGTTAGTAGGGTATTGTGAATCTAGAAATACTTGTGTTAAAGTTAGTGATTCCCGTAGCATGCACGTATGGTGAACCGCTATGTTAGGAAGTCGGAGCATAATTGTCATCCTTTGTGTTGAGGTCGAGATCGCGCGATGGTTAACACCTACCAACCCTTCCCCTCGGAGTATGTGTTTAGCACTTTGTTTCGATTACTAATAAAAACTTTCGCAACAAGTATGTGAGTTCTTCATGACTAATGTGAGTCCATGGTATAGATGCACTTTCACCTTCCACCATTGCTAGCCTCTCTAGTGCCCCGCAATTCTCGCTGGTACACAAACCCACCATATGCCTTCCTCAAAACAGCCACCATACCTACCTACTATGGCATTTTCATAAGCCATTCCGAGATATATTGCCATGCAACTCCCACCGTTCCGTCTCATGACTTGTGTCGTCACTCTCATATTGCCATTGCATGATCGTAAGATAGCTAGTGACATGTTTCCAACGTCATACGCCATGCTAGATCGTTGCACATCCCGGTACACTGCCGGAGTCATTTGCTATAGAGTCATCATCATTTTGAGCTGTGAGTAAATAAAAGTGTGATGGTCATCATTATTAGAGCATTGTCCCATGTGATGAAAAAAAGAGGCCAAAGAGCCCAAAAATAATAATAATAAAAGAAGATAAAAATTAGACGCCTAAGAGCCCAAATGAAAAAAAGAGAAAAAGAGAGAAGGGACAATGCTACTATCCTTTTCCACACTTGTGCTTCATAATAGCACCATGTTCTTCATGATTGAGAGCTTCTTGCTTTCTCACTACCATATGCTAGTGGGAATCTTCATTATATAACTTGTCTTGTATATTCCAATGATGGGCTTCCTCAAAATTGCCCTAGGTCTTCGTGAGCAAGCAAGTTGGATGCACACCCACTAGTTTTCCTTTTGAGCTTTCACATACTTATAGCTCTAGTGCATCTCTTGTATGGCAATCCCTACTCATTCGCATTGATATCTATTAATGGGCATCTCCATAGCCCTTTGATACGCCGAGTCAATGTGACCATCTCCTTCTTTTTGTCTCACAACCACCAACACACTCCATTCCACTTATAGTGCTATATCCATGGCTCACGCTCATGTATTGCGTGATAGTTGTAAAAAGTTTGAGAAAGTAAGAGTGCGAAAACAATTAATTGGCCAATACCGGGGTTGTGCATGATTTACATTAGTTGGGTGAGGATGATGGAGCATAGCCAGACTATATGATTTTGTAGGGATAACTTTCTTTGGCCTTGTTATTTTGAAAGTTCATGATTACTCTGCTAGTTTGCTTGAAGTATTATTGTTTTCATGTCAATAGCAAACTATTGTTTTGAATCTTACGGATCTGAACATTCATGTCACGTGAAAGAAGTTGCAAAGGACAACTATGCTAGGTAGCATTTCACATCAAAACTTCATTCTTTATCACTTCCCTACTCGAGGACGAGTAGGAGTTACGCTTGGGGATGCTTGATACGTCTCCAACGTATCTATAATTTTTTATGGTTTCATGCTATCATCTTGTCAAACTTTGGATGTTTTGCAAGCCTTTTATATTTTTTTTCGGACTAACTTATTAACTCAGTGCCAAGTGCCAGTTCTTGTTTTTTCCATGTTTTTGACCCCTTTCAGAGGAGATTTTGAAATGGAGTCCAAACGGAATTAAATCCCCGAAAAGATTTTTTCCATAACGGAAGAAGATCAAGAGACTTGAGAGCCAAGGTAGGGGGCCCCCTGGAGCCCCAGAAGCCCCCACCCCACGGCCAGGGGGGAGGTCGCAGCCCTCAGGCTTGTGGGCCCCGTAGACACCCTTTGCCCTAGGGGTTGCGCCTATATATTCCCTAAAAATCCCAAAAAAATCAGGAGATCATCGTAAGTACTTTTCCGCCGCGGCACAAGATCCCATCTGGGGCACGTTCTGGTGTCCTATCGGAGGGGGGATTTGGATACGGAGGGCTTCTTCATCAACACCATGACCTCTCCGATGATGCGTGAGTAGTTCACCATAGTCCTACGGTTCCACAGCAAGTAACTAGATGGCTTCTTCTCTCTCTTCGATCTTTAATACAAAGTTCTCCATGATCTTCATGGAAATCTATCCGATGTAATCTTCTTTTGTGGTGTGTTTGTTGAGATCCGATGAATTGTGGATTTATGATCAGATTATCTATGAATCTTATTTGAGTTTTTTCTGATCTGTCTTATGCATGATTTCATATCCTTGTAATTCTCTTCGAGTTGTGGGTTTTGTTTTGCCAACTAGATCTATGATTCTTGCAATGCGAGAAGTGCTTGGTTTTTGGTTCATACCGTGTGGTGACCTCACCCAGTGACAGAAGGGGTAGCGAGGCATGCATCGTGTTGGTGACATCAAGGGTAAAAATATGGGGTTTTCATCATTGGTTTGAGATTATCCCTCTACATCATGTCATCTTTCTTAAGGCGTTACTCCGTTCGTCATGAACTCAATACACTAGATGCATGCTGGATAGCGGTCGGTGTGTGGAGTAATAGTAGTAGATGCAGAAAGTATCGGTCTACTTGTCTCGGACGTGATGCCTATATGTATGATCATTGCCTTAGATATCGTCATGACTTTGCGCGGTTCTATCAATTGCTCGACAGTAATTTGTTCACCCACCGTGATATTTGCTATTTTGAGAGAAGCCTCTAGTGAACACTATGGCCCCCGGGTCTACTCCACACCATATTTTCAGCCTTACACCTTTTTACTTCGTTGCACTTTCCGCCTTCAGATCTCACTTTGCAAACAATCTTGAAGGGATTGACAACCCCTTTGAAGCGTTGGGTGCAAGCTTGTTTGTGTTTGCGCAGGTACTCTGGACTTGATGAGACCCTCCTACTGGATCGATACCTTGTTTCTCAAACTGAGGGAAATACTTACTGCTCGTGTACTGCATCACCCTTTCCTCTTCAAAGGGAAAACCGACGCAAACAAGAGAAGTAGCAAGAAGAATTCCTGGCGTTTCTAGGGAAGGACTTTTGTTGGCGTAGCACTGGTCCACGTGATACATGGGAAATTTGATATTATTATGTTTAACTGCTATTTAATTAATGCAACTATATACTTGGTAAATAACGGAAGGCCTAGCCTTTTCCCGGGTGATTTGTTCCGTTGTTGCCGCCTTAGTTTCAGTTACCGGTGTTTTATTCCATAACTAAGCGCTCCTAACACGTTCAGGGTTGTTATGGGGACCCCTTGATAAATCGTTTGGTGATAAGAATTGTCTGGCACGAGCCAACTTTGTTATTAATTTGCTAATAACTTAATAATAAAAAGCATAAGGAATAGCTACCCCGAGAATTTAATCAACAACCCGGGCCAGTGCTCCTCATGAGTTTTGGTCCAACCTAGAGCAGCTTATTAACGCTCTGTGGGGCAACTTGGTGTTTTGGCGTGGTAACCATCGCTCCTTTGTCGTGTCCTGAGAACGAGATACGCGGCTCCTATTGGGATCGTCGACACGTTGGGAGGTCTTGCTGGACTTGTCTTACCTTAGCGATATATCTTGCTGGACTTTGGGTCTTCTTAGAGTTGAGGTTTTCCTCTAAGGATTCCGACGAGATCACGAGTTTCATGGTAGAGGATTACTATGTGGCATGTGGTAATTTGTGATGGACAAGTTGGAGCACCCCTACAGGGTTTAATCTTTCAGAAAGCCGTGCCCGTGGTTATGTGGAAAACATGGATATTTTGTTAACATCCGGTTCTAGACAACTTAAAGTAATTCAAATAAAACTTGCCAACTGAGTGCGTAACCGTGACTGTCTCCTTCAGAGCTCCTTCTCTAATCGATAACACGGTGGTGTTATGTAACGACTAAGATGCGATCCTTTCCGATTTAGGGAATGAGGCCCCAAAATGGAAAGTAGCGCATCTAAGCATTTCGCAAGCACGATAACATAGCACATACATAATATAGAATGACAATTAGGGAATCATCTGCCATCTCATAGATAATTTCAGAGTTTACATCACACATTTATTCTGACAAGGTAGTTCCGCTACGGACTACATAACATGAGAAAAGGCTATGTACCCTGCATGCTAGCCCACAATCATGACCACGCCTCAGTCTTCTGGATAGTTCACGTACAGGCGGTCGTTCTACTCATCGTACTGCCATGCCAGTTGTGTGCCATCGGGATCACCTGTGTCGGGCGTACCTGCACCTATTGGTGTGTGGAAGTAATCTTTGAGCCACGGGGACTCAGCAATCTATGACCTGGTGCCAGAACTAGTCAAGTTATTAGGTAAGGGAGGTTCAGTGTTTAGGTTGCAACATCCTAAGCATTTATGGTGGCTAACTTATTGATGGTGGTCTATACTAGCGGTCGATGACTAGCTGATCACTAAGTGATCCTGAACACCTACCTACATCAAACATAACCCCACCATGTTCTCGATCGAAGAGAGATCTTCGAAGGGGACAGTCACGGTTACGCACACTGTTGGCAATTTTATTAGATTTGGTTCAAGTTATCTATAACCGGATGTTAACAAATATTCCAAGTTGCTACATAACCACGGCCACGACTTTCCGAAAGATTAAACCCTGTAGGGGTGCTCCAACTAGTCCATCACAAACGGTCACGGGCTGCAAAGTAATCCTCTATCACGAATCTCATGATCTCGTCGGATTCCTTAGAGGAAAACCTCAACTCTAGAGAGAACCAAAGCTTCGCTGGGATTCCTATATGCAAGATATATCGCTAAGGTAAGACAAGACTAGCAGGACCTCCCGTCGTGTCGACGACCCCGATAAGAGCCACATATCTCAGTCTCAGGACACGACGGATGAGCGATGGTTACCATGCCAAAACACCGAATTGCCCCGGGGAGCGTAATAAGTTGCTCTGGGTTGGACCAATACTCATGAGGAGCACTGGCCCGGGTTGTTTATTAATTCCTCGGGGTAGCTATTCCCTATGCAGATTATTATTAAGTGATTAGCAAATTAACACCAATGTTGGGTGCTGCCGCACAAGTATTAACACTACACGATTTATCAAGGGGGTCCCCATAACAACCCCGAACGTTCTAGGAGCGATCAGTTATGGAATCAAACAACGGTAGCCGGAAACTATGGCGGCAATAACGGAACAAAAGACCCGACAAAAGGCTAGGCCTTCCGTTATTTACCAAGTATATAGGTGCTATAATTAAATAACATATTTAATATAATGATATCAAACTCATGTTATCACATGAGACAATTGCACCTGCAACTAGCAACGCTAACATTAGAAGCTAAGCAAAGCCTACATAGCCATTCAATATTTTCTAGGAGGGGATAAGTGTTTGGGTTTCATGGCAATATCAGGAGGCAATTAATTTAGTGGTAGGCGGTGAGCATATGACGAAGGAAACGTGCATCTAGCATAAAAAGTCTAGAGATGGAATCAAGGTCATATCATCTTGCGTGTGATGTCTTCATCTTGGAACTGCTCTTGTTCGTCCTGCACGTACTCTCCCGGATCCACGTACTCACTCTCTGATCCCGGTGCTACCCAACATAAAAATAGCATCCAAGGAACAAGAACACAACAAGATGCAACAAGCACATGATGCATGAGATGAAAATGTAGCATGCATCTCTTTTCTAATAACTTGCACATGCATGAGAAGACACTACAACTTATGGACAGAACTTCACCCTAAGCTATCTTGATATGCATGAGGATGACATGAAGAGATGCATCATGCAAAAACGATGCAAAAACATATAAAGAACATTACGAACGGAGCTACGGATCAACCGGAAACAACGAAACAAGAAATGGAGTCCTACGGATCAAATCCATCATAACACACTCCAATGGCATACTTCTGGTATTCCCAGGTTGCCATATCACAAAACAAACAAGTATGGATGGGGTGGCTCAAGGAATATCACCACACCATCCACTATACACTCACAAGAATCAAAACATCAAAACTATACCTTCTGTCCTAAACAGCATCATAGCAGTTTGAGAGCTACATGCAAAGCACCTACAACCACCCAAATGTGCGAAGTAAGATATGTGGCAGAAGCTATTGAAAAGTTCTACAAGCATGAGCAAAAATATAATACAAAGGAGTTTCACACATAAAGATCTACAACTGCTAACTTGGACAAAAATATCAGTTTTCAGGGACTTAGTGAAATTCTCAAATTCTCATTAGTTGTTTATGCTCTGAAGCATTTGACAGCAACCAAAACTATGTCTGCAGGAAGCCAAATGGAATGAAAATTGACAGAGGGCTAGACAAACACAAAATCTACAACTTTCAAGTTGATTGCACGGGCTTATTCCCAACACATGAACTTTGGCAAGCACAACTAGAAGGGGAGAAAATAACAGCAGTTTCTCAGACTTAGTGAAAATCACAGATTTTCACTAAGCTGAAATTTTCAGCCACATGCCTACTTTAACTAAGCATAAAACAAAACCAACATGATATAGAGGGGTTCACCCTCTAGTGCCACAACAAGGATTCATCCTCTTGGGCTCATCACATCACATGGAACCAAGCTCCAAACATTGAACAAAACAACAAAAATGACATTCCCAAAAAGTGTTCCAAAGTGGAATCTGATTCCACCATTGGATTCCTGGGATGATTCCACCCCAAAACCATATATAATACGTAGGCACTTGCATAGAACAAATGGGCACAACGCTAAGAAGAAAAATCTTCATGGAATCACATAGAGGTGAATAGTGCTATATCACATGCTTCTCACTAGATCATCACCTACACATACATTTGCACACTCTCATCACTCCATTAGTGCACATGAGGGGTAGACCTCATGTTCATGTGCCTTAGCACAGCACCACACACACACATACCTCAAGCACGACATAAACAAGCACCTACACATGCTAGTTGGAACACACACACTACTTACACTCTCAACATGCATTCCTACACCTACACCTACAACCTTGCACATGTGCAAACTGAGGCTATGCCATGCCTTGGCATGTGGGTATCACCACACACATGCACACACACTCACACACAACACCACATGCTAGTGAGCTCACCCTCACACCTACATGGACAAACTACATCACATATGCACTAGGGTACTTGCACCACACAAGCACACCTCACGAGAATTGCACCCCCTAAATCCACATGCACACCCACAAGATCACCTACACACACAAGCATAAACAAATGCAAATCACCACTAACACCAACACAAACATGGAAGCTTGCTCACACATACACTTGCTCAACCACAAGCATAAGCATCAAGCATGAGCATCACCTACACAACACCTCAATCTTTAACTAATACATAAGAGAAAACCTACTTGTGGGAGGCAAACAAAATACCACACATGCTAGTTAGCTTACCACAGCAAATAACATAGAAAAAAAATTGCAAACAGTTAAAGAAATGGCAACAAAAATAAAAGGATTGGGGGGATTCGAACCCAAGACCCCCGGGTTCAACTAACAAAACCAACACCACTGCGCTACTGAACTGGCACTTGACAGAGCTAAGGAAGGAAGCAGGGTCAGCTGTTCCCTATGCGCTACTGTGCCCGAGAGATAATATAGAAAAAAGGGGGGGGGCGATGCGGGACACGAACCCAGCACCACCTGATCAACACACCCATGGCAAACCACTGGGCTACGAACAGGGACTCGACAGAACAGAGGGATCCTACTAGGTAACACAAACAAGGCCGCCCTGCTCTGCTCTGCACAGAGAGACGACGGCAGCAATGCCACCGGAGCGCCCTCCTACTCTACTGTTGCGCCAGGGGGAATCACCTACGGCTACCACTCCTACCGCGTTGGAGCAGCTGCCCTAAGCATCGGGACGAGCAAACCACACACACACAACACAACACATGGAACCACCGTACTCATCTCCGATCAGAGGCACGACAACGATCATCTAGGCACATCTACAGAGGGGGAAGGGAGTAAGGATCTAGGCTCACCGAGAGGAAGGAGAAGAGGGGTTCCCGATCGAAGGGAGACGCCCGAGTCGACTGAAGACGATCTGAAGACGCCCTGATGCAGAACCGAAGCAGGGGAACAGGGCCGCCGGGAACACGTCGGAGAGGAGGTCCTGCCCGTCGGTGTGGTCGCGCCCCGACCTCAACGATGATGAAAGTGGAACGCGGGGGCTTCCCCCGAGCTCCCGGACATGCTTCCCGGCGCCGGAGGCGAGGGATGCGCGGTGGTCGACGACGGCGCTCTACTGTTCTCTCTCTGCTACCCTCTACAGATCTTACCTTGCGGGACGAAGAGAGAGATGGAGGGGAAAGTGGTGGCGCTAGAAGCGGGACGCGGAACCCTAGGCACTAGGGCATGCACGCCGAGGATATATGGGCCGCGGATGGGACGGTGCCGTCAAACTCTCTCGCTCTCTCTCTCTGAAGCTTCTAAGGGAAAGCAGGCGTGGGGACGACGCCGTCACGAGGTAGGGGATGGAGCGCGCTTGGGCTCTCACTCGGGAAACATAGAGAGATATGCGCCTCGGGAGGGAAAGAGGCCCATGATGGCGCCAAATAGAGAAAGGAGGAAAACGTACTGGTTTTGCAATATAAAACAAAGTAACAACAAATAAATCCCTAGGAAAATCTGTGGACTTAGGAAAAACAAAATGACCCTGGGCAATAAGGAATAAAGACTTATTTAAATAAAATATAAAAGGAATATTTGGAGCATATAAATATTTACAACACAGAATTTAATCCTCTGTTTTGTGAATATTTGCACCACTAAAACATAGTTTCAAAACAACAAATACATATCATCACATCCACCACAATTCATACTAAAGCATGGGCATTTTTTAAACAGGGATGGAGCAAGAGAATCTTGAGCTTGAGAAAATAGAGAAGGGGAGTTTTATAAAACCTAATGCAACTAGCATAGATGCTACCTACTTACAATTGCACCACTCCTCAACACTTCACATAGAACCACATATCAACACATGTCATCACACCACATACACATGATCACATTAGCAACAACACAAGAGGCATGGATGAATGGATGCATGAATGCAAAAGAAAACAAGGCATGCACATGAAATACCATATGGAATATACTCTCATTGCAATAACAATATGGACCCACATACAGAAGGTTCCAAATAAGGCAAGTTACACTCTTGGGGCATTACAAACTCTCCCATACTACAAAAAGATCTCGCCCTGAGATCTAGGAATGAAAGAACTATGGTAATTCAGAACGGAGGTCATCCTCGCGTTCCCAAGTGGCCTCTTTATCGGAATGGTGTGACCATTGCACCTCGAGAAATTTGACAGTCTTGTTGCGGGTCTTGCGCTCAGTCGCCTCGAGAACCGCAACTGGATGCTCACGATAGGATAGGTCGGGTTGAAGGTCGGTGTCTTGAAGATTAACAGTGCGCTCGGGAGTCTTGAAGCATCTCCGGATCTAAGAGACATGGAACACGTCATGCACATTTGCAAAGGTTGATGGGAGCTCGAGCTGGTACGCAAGGTCACCTCTCTTGCCAAAAACTCTGAAAGGACCAATGAATCGAGGCGCAAGCTTGCCTTTGATGCCAAAGCGGTGTGTACCCTTCATAGGGGACACCTTGAGATAGACGAAGTCATCAAGCTCATAAGTCATGTCACGATGCTTGCTATCATAATAGCTCTTCTGATGGGACTGCGCTGCTCGAAGATTATCCCGAGTGACTAGACACATCTCTTCATCTTCTTCTATCAAGTCATTCCCAAGAATCTGACGCTCGCCGATCTCGGACCAGTTGAGCGGGGTATGGCACTTCCTGCCATAGAGAATCTCAAACGGAGCTTTGCCTGAACTAGCTGTATAACTGTTGTTATACGAGAACTCAGCAAAAGGCATGCAGTCTTCCCACTTCATGCCAAAAGAGATAACACAGGCTCTCAACATATCCTCAAGGACCTGATTGACTCTCTCCACTTGTCCACTAGTCTGAGGATGAAAAGTTGTGCTCAAGCGTATCTTCGTGCCCATCGCAGACTGAAAAGAGTCCCAGAACTTGGAAGTGAAGATACTTCCACGATCCGAAGAAATCATCATAGGCACGCCATGCAAAGAAACTATCCTGGAAGTGTACAACTTTGCAAGCTGAGCTACGAAGATGGTTTCCTTGACTGGAAGAAAATGAGCCACTTTACTCAACTTGTCGATGACGACGAAGATGGCATCATTACCTTTCTTGGACTTCGGAAACCCGGTGACGAAATCCATCTCAATATGGTCGAACTTCCACTCGGGAATGGGCAAAGGATGCAATATACCTGCTGTACGATGATGCTCTACTTTCACCCTTCGACATACATCACATTCATTTACGAACTGAGCAATATCATGCTTCATGCGAGTCCACCAGAAGGTCTGTTTCAAGTCCTAATACATCTTGGAGCTACCTGGATGTATAGAGAGCAGAGAGTTATGAGCTTCTTCCATGATTACCTTTCTGAGATCACCTTTCGGAACGACAAGACAATCCTCAAAGAACAACGTGTCTCTGGCATCAACACTGAAGCACTTATATTTGGGAAGTCCCTTTGCCAAGCCAATCTTGACTTCCTTCACCATTGCATCAAGAAGATGTGCTGCTCGGACCTGATCTTCCAAGGTAGGAGAGATCTGAATATTTGAAAGAAATCCCTGAGGTACTAACTGAAGGTTGAGCTTTCTGAAAGATTCACAAAGGTCAGGCTGGAGAGGCTTCAGAATGAGACTGTTGCTGTAAGCCTTCCTGCTCAAAGCTTCTTCCACGACATTAGCTTTGCCTCGCGTGTACTCAATGCTCGGATTAAAATCTTGGAGCATATCCACCCAATGAGTTTGCCGAAGATTCAGGTTAGGCTGGGTGAAGATGTACTTGAGACTCTTGTGATCGGTGAACACTTCCACCTTTCGTTCAAACAAGAGGTGTCTCCAAGTCATCAAAGCATGTACCACTGTTGCGAGCTCAAGATCATGCACATGATAATTCTTATCCGCTGGCTTCAACTGCCTGGAGGTATAAGCAACCACTTTCTTCTCCTGCATCAGAACTGCACCAAGACCTTCAAGAGAGGCGTCGTAGAACACTTGGTAAGGTTTGGAATCATCAGGAGGAACCAAGACTGGAGCATAGGTGAGCTTCTCTTTGAGTGTGTCGAAGGCCAACTGACACTCTCGAGACCAAGCATACTTCACACCCTTCTGAAGAAGATTTGAGAGAGGCTTAGCAATCTTGGAGAAGTTCTCAACGAACCTTCTACAATAGCTTGCAAGCCCGAAAAAGCTTCAAAGCTGCTTCACATTCTGCGGAGGCTCCCACTCAACAATGGCCTGCACCTTTGACGGATCAACTTTGATGCCCTCGGCAGAGATGATGTGCCCAGAGAGACGACTTCTTTCAACCAGAACTCACACTTGGAAAAAATGGCATAGAATTTGTGCTCTCTCAGCTTATCAAGCACCATCCTGAGATGTTCTTCATCTTCTTCCTCAGTCTCTGAAAAGACCAGAATATCGTCGAGATACAGCAAGACGAACTCATTCTTGAATGGAGAGAATATGTAGTTCATCATTCGACAAAATGTCGGAGGAGCATTTGCCAGACCAAAAGACATGACCGTATACTCATACGAGCCAAAACTAGTCCTGAAAGCAGTCTTCGGAATATCCTCTTCGCAAATGCGAATTTGATGATAACCCATTCTAAGATCGAGCTTGGAGAAGATCTTAGCCCCTTTGAACTATTCGAACAACTCATTTATGTTCGGAAGTAGATACTTGTTTCTGATTGTCTTCTTGTTCAATGGACGGTAATCGACACACAATCGGCCTGTGCCATCCTTCTTCTTGACAAACAGAACTCCACAGCACCAAGGAGACGAGCTCGGTCTGATCAGATCCAAACGCTCCTGCTCATCGAGTTGCCTCTTAAGTTCCTTTAGCTCTTCTGGACCCAATTTGTACGACCGTTTGCACAAAGGCTCAGTACCTGGTTCAAGCTCAATAACAAATTCAACTTCTCGGTGTGGAGGCATTCCTGGCAGTTCTTCTGGAAACACATCTTCTTATTCGCAGACAACTGGGACTTGCAAAATAGGATTAATCTCACCCTTTTCATTCAAAGAGAATAGACGGATTGTGTCATCGCGCGCCGCGAAGATAATCACGTCCTCCGAAGAGTGAGTAAGCTTCACTTCTTTAGCTTCAGAATCAATCGATGCCTTGTTCATGGCCAACCAGTCCATACCAAGGATCAAATCAATGTTGGAATTGCCTAAGACAATAGGATATGCCAGAAAAGAATAACTACCCATCTTGACAGAAACATCCAGAACCAACATGTGAGAACTCATTCGCATTCCCGGAGAAACCACACGGAAGGGACTATCCAAGTGAATTGCGGGAATATCATGCTTAGCAATGAAAGGCTTGGAGATGAACTAATGCGATGCACCAGAATCAAATAACACTTTAGCAGGAATATCATTAACGAGGAGGTTACCCATAATCACATCTGATGAGTTTTCTGTCTCAGCCACATTCACCATGTTGACTCGAGCAGACCTGGGGTTGAACTTAACGATAGCATTCCTTGGAGGTTTGCCTGGAGGAGGAGGCGGAAGACGGAGCTGAGAAGTGCACTTGTTGGCATAGTGACCCTTCTGCCCACACTTGTGACAAGTAACATCTGCTGGCTGACGGTACTGTGTCTAAGGAGGCCCTTGCTTCTGCTGCTGGAATCTCTGCTGGAAAGCTGGGTTGTGTGGGTGGGAAGAACCACGGCTACCAGAATGCTTAAACTGCTGCGTGTGCCGAGGAGGAGGAGGAGACAACCAAAACTTATGTTGCTTCTGAACCACCTGAGTAGAAGACGAGCTGGAATCTCTGAAGCGCTTCTTAGAATTCTCCACCCTGAGCAAAGCTGCCTTAGCCCTGAGAGCTCAGTTGTAGAACTTATCGAACTCCTCAGGATCGTGCAAAGCGAGCGCTAACTGCAAATCTTCTTTCAAGCCACCTCTGAACTAATAAATATTGCTCTTCTGATCTGGGATATCCTGCAAGGCGTATCAGGCTAGCTCGTGGAACTGGACGTTGTACTTGTACACAGAGTTACCACCTTGCTTCAAGAGCGTGAACTTCTCACGCATTTCCTCCACAAAGTTGGACAGAATGTAGTGGCATCTGAAGTCACGACAGAACTCATCCCAAGTGATCACTCTAGCACCCCTCGAATCCTTCAACTGTTGCCACCAGATAGATGCTTGCCCCTTTAGCTGGAATGTTGCAAACTTGACGAAATCCTCAGGACGAACATTGCTGCATTCAAAGTGCTTGTTCATGTCGCGGATCCAATCCTCGGCATCAAAATGCTGGTCATAGGAAGTGAAAGTCTTCGGCTGATTTGACAGGAATTGACTTCGATTAGTAAACTGATTGCCACCATGATTGAAGTTGCCTTGCTGCTGATTAGTTCTCTCTTGCAACAACTGTATCAGCATCTGAGTGTTTGCATTTGTAGCAACCATCACCGCTTGCCAAGTGTAATGCCCCAAGTGTAGAACCTTCCCTATTTGGAACCTGTTGCATGTGGGTCCACCTTGTCAGAGATTATGATGTTAAGATTGGTTCCATGATTTCATGTGTGTTCCTTCTATTTTCCTTCTCATGCATGCATGCATAGCATATCATTGCATGCCCGTTTTCTTGTGTTGTGCACTATGATTTCTTGTGGTGTTAGTAATAGATGTAGGTGGTGATCTTGTGGTTAGCTACCTTGTGATTTCAGGTGTTGATGTCATGTGATGTTGGTGTGTGGTGTGTAGAAGTGGTGGCTTGGGTTTTTCAAAGCTCATTGCAATTTCAAAACCTTTTTCCTCTCCTATTATCTCATGTTCAAAATTCCTTCTTCCCAGCAGCAACTTAAAAATGTCTTGAGCCCAAAGGTTATTGTGGAGATGTTGATGTGATGAGTTGGAATTTTACTCTTGGTCTTGGGGGTGAATACATATCACAAAACAGATTAAATATATGTTGTTTTGGATTTATGAAAGTAGCCCCATAAATGCTGGAAGTATTTTAGTTAAATAGCTGGTGCATTTTTGGGTCCAGGGCATTTTTTCCTTTTTATTTTATCTATGCTATTTTGTCCTATGTTTTTTCCTTTCTCTGTTTAAATTTTAAAAGGAAATGGACAGAGGGGTCTATTTCCCTATCTGGCGCGATAAGTGGGCTTCCTCCCTCCTAGCGGCCCACTTCTCCTCCCTCCCTTGCAGCCCGTCGCGCGTCCGTCCTCGTTCTCCTGCTTTCCAGCGAGGCAGTAGGTCCCTTCGGTCAGCCTCTCTCTCCCATTCCCCTCTGTTTCATTGGAGAGAGCACACGCACATGGCCACCGCGCGCCCCTCGCTTCCCCTCTCGCCCTATAAAGCCCCTTGGCGTCCGTGCCTCGGCTATGGTTCCCCCTTCCGCCGCCGCTCCACCCATATCTCACCTCCCTCCTCTCTACAGCATCGCAGTAAGGTAAGAGAGGCGGATCCACCATGGCCGATGGGTGAAGGAGGTCACCGTCGTCGCTGTGGCACCTCCTCCTCCACGTCGAGAGGTCCAGGAGCTCGTGGGCCTCCCCACGGGCTCGTTCCCGCCGCTAGATCGTCGTCCCTGACTCTGCTTCATCTTCCTCCCGGAGGCCCTCCTCCGACGAGATCCGCCGCTACGCGCCCTTCTTTATGCTACTTCTTCTTCGGCCGCGTCTTCATCGTCCCGTACGTAAGCCAGTACTCCTCCTCCCTCCTTCCTGTCCTAGTTCGAGCACCGTAGCCGTAGGTTCGTTGCGCGCGTGCCTCTGTCGCCGGAGCCGCTGGTCATCGTCGACACGCCGTTGTAGCGCCCCTCGGGAGTAGTTAGGTTTTGGAATGGGTTCATGTGGGTGTGGACTTCCTCCCCTCCACGAGCCAGAGTTGTATTCGGCTCGCAGCACCGGCAACACCCCTCCCCTGTTCCGGTCAGTCGTCGGTAGCAGATGAGCAGGGGGGTTGTCCTCTTCTGTTTCGCAACGCGTAGTAGTTCAGACGCCGATTCGTAGTGTAGTGGTAGCGTGTTGTTGTGCCTATTGTGAGGTCGTGGGCTCGATCCCCCCTCGGCACCCCTTTTTGGTTGATTTATTTCCTCGGCCAGTATAGAGCGCGGAAGTCTGGTTACCTTGCTAAACCGCTCTGTTCTACCGAGCTTATAGGCACAACAGGGTGGTTTGCACCCATGTGCAGTACCAGTAGGTCTCAGGTTCGAACCTAGAGCCTACCCTTTATTTTTTTCCCCTTGTCTTTCCTTAAGTTCCTTTGCTGTTTTGGACTTTCTTGCAGCCATGTTCGTTGTAATATTTGAGGTGTGCTTGCACATGAGAGCTTATATTGTTTTCCTTCTCACTTCAGCTAGTGTGAGTGGTGTTTTGCTAGCCTTGTGAAACCCATGATGGTTGCACTTGTGTGTGTGTGTAGATACACTTGGTAGGAGCTTATGTAGGTTGTTTTGTTACTTGTAAGTTGGTGTGCATTAAGGTGTGTGAGTTTGCACTAGGGCAGCATGTGTAGCCACATCGTATGAGCTTTAGTGTGGGCTATGTTGTGCTTGTAGTTTTATTTGCATGTATAGATTTAGTGGAGTGTGATTGTGGGTGTGGATGCCTCCCCCTCACCACATGTTTTTGGTGTTTATGTGATGCACTAGGTTTCTAGCTATGATTAGCATGAGTAGGTGGAGTTTGCTAGTTAAGCATCGGTAGATTCTTATGGGGATTGCACCTTGAGGGTGACATGACTCCAAGGGTGTTCCTTGTGGTGCATGGGAGAGTGTGCACCATCACATGCCCATATGTGAGGGTGTGCATACTCTCTTGTTAGCATAGGAGTTATATTATTGTTGAGCTTGATGCTAGTGATAGTGTGGTAGATGTGTTGGTGTTGTTGATGTGCATGACACAAACAAGGGGTTTGAACCCCCATGTCACTTTGTCATTGTGCACATGAGCTCAACCTATGTAGTTGTTATCTTAGAAGGGTACTTTAGGGGGTGCATATACATTTTGTTGAAAGTTTGATCCTTGATTCCATGGTATAGGTGGAGCCCAAGGGCATGAGTTTCTTGTGTGATAGTAGTAGGGGTTTTGCTTTGCACTATAGTGGTGTCAATTATCACTTGGTGTAATGTGTGTGCAAACTATGCCTAGACAAAGTGGGCATGTGGCTGGAAAAATTCCAGATTAGGGAACTCTGAAATTTCACTAAGTCTTGGATTCTGGAAACATTTTCTTCCCCTGTAGATGAGGATGTGCTGGTCATTCTGTTGAGAACTAGCCCTAGTACAGTGCTAGGATTTTGAACCTGGTATGTTTGTCAAGCTCCCTGTCAAATTTCAAATCATTTGGAGTCCAGTAGGTTGTGTTTTGGTTGCTGTCAATAAGCTTCAGAACAGAGACAAAAACTCAGGTGCAGGAATTTTCACAAAGTCCCTGAGATCTGATGGTTTTGGGAAAGTTTGTGGCCTTGTATCTTCTAGAGTTTAATTCCTTTTGCTGTGATTCTTGCTGGTGCTTGTAGTTTTCTTGGTGGGCAACAGCCACATATATTATTTGTCATGTTTGAAGACCTGTAGCTATGTTGCATGTAGCTCCCAAATTGCTAAGATGAAGATTATGGCAGATTATGTAGTTTTGCCATTTTGATCAAAGTGTGTGCTTAATTGATGTTGTGGTGTTCTCCCTTGCTCCAATCCATTCATGTTGGGTTGTTACAGGTCTTGGTAACCTGGGAATACCAGATTTGTGCCATTGGGGTGTGTGGTGTTGAATCTTCCACGTAGGGCTTCATATCTTGTTTCGTTGATTCCCGTTGATCCGTAGCTCCATTTGCAATGTTCCTTATATGGTTTTGCACCATTTTCAAGAGACGCATCTGTTGATGTCATTCTCATGCATGTCCAAATAGCTTAGTGTACAGTTCTGTCCAGAAACGTGCAGTAGTTTATTTTGCTTGTGCTAGTGATAGAAATAGTGGTGCATGCTCAATTTTCATCTCATGCATCATGTGATTGCTGCATATTGTGGTGCTGCTGTTCATTGGCTGTTATTCTTATGTTGGGTAGCACCGGGATCGGAGAACGAATACGTGGAGTCAGGAGAGTACGTGCAGGACGATCCAGAACCATTCCAAGCTAAGGATATCACAAGCAAGATGATATGACCTTGATTCCATCTCTAGACTTGTTATGTTAGTTTCATTTCCATGCCAAATTGCTCGCTGCCTACCATTGAAATTAAATTGCCTCTTCATATGCCATGAGCCCAAACACCATTCTCCTTCCTAGCAAACTTGTGTGGCTAAGTAGGCTTGCTCAGCTACTAATGTTAGCATTGCTAGTTGTAGGTGTTTTGACTCATGTGATAACATGAGCTTGATATCATTATATTAAATTCTGTTATTTATTTAATGCACCTATATACTTGGTAAATGACGGGAGGCCTAGCCTGTTGCCGGGTGCTTTGTTCCGTTATTGCCGCCTTAGTTACCGGTTACCGGTGTTTGATTCCATAATGATCGCTCCTAACACGTTCGGGGTTGTTATGGGGACCCCCTTGATAAATCGCGTAGTGCTAAGGCTTGTCCGGCAAGACCCAACATTGGTGTTAATTTGCTAATAACTTAATAATAATCTGCATAGGGAGTAGCTACCCCGAGGATCTTTAATCAACAACCCGGGCCAGTGCTCCTCATGAGTGTTGGTCCAAACTGGTCTACCTGCGGGGCCACCACAAGGAAACTTGATGTTTGGTACCTGTAGCTAGTTCCATCCGGCGTATCCTGAGACTGAGATACGCGGCTCTTATCACGGTCGTCGACACGTCGGGAAGTCCTGTTAGCCTTGTCTTACCTTAGCGGTATATCTTGCTTATAGGAATCCTAGTGAAGCTTTGGGTTCCCCTGGAGTTGAGGTTTTCCTCTAAGGAATCCGACGAGATCACGAGATTCGTGATAGAGGATGCCTTTGCGGCCTGTGTTCGTTTGTGATGGACTAGTTGGAGCACCCCTGCAGGGTATAATCTTTCGGAAAGTCGTGCCCGCGGTTATGTGGCAACTTGGAATATTTTGGCAACATCCGGTATTAGAGAACTTAAACATAAACTAATAAAACTGCCAACTGTGTGCGTAACCGTGACTGTCCCTGCGAAGATCTCTCTTCGATCGGGAACATGGTGGGGTTATGAATGCCGTAGGTAGGTGTTCAGGATCACTTAGTGATCAAGTAATCCCGACCGTTCGTATAGACCACCTTCACTTCTCTTTTGTGTAAGTTAGGCACTTATTCAAACATAAGATGCAGCAGCCTGATACACTTCTCCCTTCCCTACCCAATAAGATGACTAGTTCTAACACCAAGGTCTTAGATTGCTGAGTCCCCGTGGCTCACGGATTCCTCCGAAACTCCCAGCAGGTACAGGTACCCCAGAGACAGATGATCCCGACGTCACACAGCTGGCGTGGCACTACGACGAGGAGACAAACCGCCTCTACGTGAACTATCTCGAGGACTGAGGCGTGGTCGTGATCGTGGGCCTGCAGCAGGATGGCATAGCATTTTCCATGTTTTGTAGTCCGTAGCGGAACTACCTTGATTGTATCTGTGTTGTACTTTGAGTTATTAATAAGAAGACAGTTGAATCTTCTTGTCTACTTTATTATTAATTGTGCTATGTTACTTGCTTGCGAAACGCTTATATGCGCTTCTTTCCTATTCGGGGCCTCGACCCCCAGATCGGAAAGGACCGCATCCTGGTCGTTACAAGTTGGTAATCAGAGCCTTACGACCATAGGAGCCTTTGTGTGATCGTATTTAGCCGAGTCGAGTGTAGAAAATGTTTGGAGTCTTAGTTATATCGGAGAGTAGGTTTCTTTTTTTTCCTCTTTTTTGCTCTGGTAAGGTTCCCGTCTTAGGATATCTGTAAATCTACTCCTTTTCTCGCTAAATTTTTTTTTAGGATCACGTGGGTATTTGTGAAATCTATATGATTTCGATGTGACGGAATCATGTCCTGGTGCCTCCTATCTGCTCTAAGTATCAGGGGAGTTGAGCTCCAGGGATTATCGCGCACATCGCCATCATTCAGATTTCTGAGTATCTAAGAAGGGAGGGTGTTCGTTATTTCTTCAATACGGGTAGTGGTGAGATAACCCCGATGTCCCTAGTACTGGTGTAGATTGTTCGGGGGTATTACCACACTTTGCATCGTTGTGATCACGAGGATCTATTGTACATGAAGGTCCGAGATGCTGGTTGTGTGTTGAAGGATGTGATACAGGTGACGGGTTAGTTTAGGAGTTGTGTGAAATACTCCTTGTATCCGTGTACCTGATTGCATGACCATTTATTTCGGGAATTCATAGGTGGGAATTCAAGTAGTTAGTTATAGGACAATCTTCCAACTAATGCTTGATGTTAGGTTGGGGTTCGACATCTAGTGGATTCATTTGTTCACGGTCGACTTACAGCGGTGCACGTTGTGTCTTAAAGAGTCCTTGTAGCTTTCTACGACTCGGGGACGCTTCATATGTCGGGTGCACTGCCTTGCACTTGATGGCTACTGTAAAATCGAGCCCGTGCGATCCTGTCCATGAAAATATCGGACGAAATCTTTCTCATGAGTTTGTTCTGGCTAATTGCAAGCCGGACCCTTTGTTTTGTTGAACTAGGTGGGATATCTAGTGGTATCTTATAGGACTTTCTTCCTACAGACGCTTGATTGAGGTTTGGGAAATCTCGATCATATGTTTGTTCCGAGCAGCTCTAGCTCACACTTGGTTACAGTGGTCCTTATCAGAATTTTGTCTTCTGTTACTTTGAGGATGCACTCTTGCTATGTTGTTCGAGTGCAATGCTAAATTCTATTCAGATATCCTGTCTTTTGATTCAACAATATCTTCAATTATTCTGTGGACTAATATGCTGTCTGTCTTCAGGATGGCTCCACCAACTCGTCAGACCCCAGGACGTGAGCATATGCCGCCTCCACCTCCTCCTCCGCCGCCGCCTCCTCCTGCAGAGGACTGACACACGATGATGGCAGCTAATAATGCAAACACTCAGATGCTGTTGCAGTTGATCCAGGAGAGAGCCAATCATAAGTAGGGCAATTTCCAGCAGGGTGGCAATCACTTCGCCAGTCTGAGTCAGTTCCTGTCAAACCAGCCTAAGACGTTCACTTCTTGCGACCAGCCGTTTGATGCGGAAGATTGGATCCGTGATATGAACAAGCATTTCGAGTGTAGCAATGTGCGTCCGGAGGACTATGTCAAGTTTGCAACGTTTTAGTTGAAGGGGCAGGCTTCTATATGGTGGCAGCAGCTTAAGGACTCCAGAGGTGACAGGGTGATGTCTTGGGACGAGTTTTTCCGTGACTTCAGGTCCCACTACATCCCTTCCAGTTTTGTTGAGGAGATGCGTGAGAAGTTCAGGCGTTTGAAGCAGGGAAGCAATTCTGTGTACAAGTACAATGTCGAGTTCCACGAGCTGGCCCCTTACGCGCTGCAGGATGTTCCGGATCAGAAGAGCAAGATCTACCAGTTCAGGGGTGGCTTGAAGGAGGATTTGCAGTTAGCACTTGCTTTGCACGATCCTGAGGAGTTTGACAAATTCTACAACTTAGCTCTCCGAGCAGAGGCAGCCTTGCTCAGGGTGGAGAACTCCAAGAAGCGTTTCAGAGATTCCAGCTCTTCCTCGACTCAGGTGGTTCAGAAGCAATAGAGATTTTGGGTTTCTCCTCCTCTTCCTCGGCACTCATAGCAGCCGAAGCACTCAGGTGGTCGTGGTTCTTCCCACCCACCCAACCCTGGCTTCCAGCAGAGATACCAGCATCAGAAGCAAGGGCCTCCTCAGATTCAGTTCCGGCAGCCAGCAGATGTCATTTGTCACAAATGTGGGCAGAAGGGTCACTATGCCAACAAATGCACTTCTCAGCTCCGTCTGCCGCCTCCTCCTCCAGGCAAACCTCCAAGCAACGCTCTCGTGAAGTTCAACCCCAGACCAGCTCGAGTCAACATGGTGAATGCAGCTGAGGCAGAAAATTCATCAGATGTGATCATGGGTAACCTCCCCGTCAATGATATTCCTGCCAAAGTCTTGTTTCATGCTGGTGCTTCGCATTCCTTCATGTCATACCCCTTTGCATTTGGTAATAATTTTGCGACCGAGTTCCTTCCCAAGTCATTGCAAGTTGTGTCTCCGGGTATGCGGATGAGCTCTCAGTTGCTCGTCCCAGATGTTTCTGTCAAGATGGGCAATTATGCTTTTCTGGCGTCTCCTATTGTCTTGGGAAAGTCCGACATTGATTTGATCCTTGGTATGGACTGGTTGGCCATGAACAAGGCATCAATTGATTGTGAAGCTAAAGAAGTGAAACTTACCCATTCTTCAGAGGATGTGATTATATTCGCGGCGCGCGATGACACAATCCGCTTCTTCTCCTTGAATGAAAAGGGTGAGATCAATCCCATTGAGCAAGTTCCAGTAGTCTAAGAATATCAAGATGTGTTTCCTGAAGAGCTGCCAGGCATGCCTCCGCACCGCGAAGTGGAGTTCGTCATTGAGCTTGAGCCAGGCACAGAGCCAGTGTGCAAACGGCCGTACAAGCTAGGTCCAGAAGAGTTGAAGGAACTCAAGAAGCAACTTGTAGAGCAGGAGCGTTTGGGTTTGATCAGACCAAGCTCGTCTCCGTGGGGATGTGGTGTTCTATTTGTCAAGAAGAAGGATGGTTCGGACCGGCTGTGTGTCGATTACTGCCCATTGAACAAGAAGACAATCAAGAACAAATATCCACTTCCGAACATAAATGAGTTGTTCGAGCAGCTGAAAGGTGCTAAAGTATTCTCCAAGCTTGATCTCAGAATGGGCTATCATCAGATTCGCATTCGCGAGGAAGACATTCCGAAGACGGCATTCAGGACTAGCTTTGGCTCGTATGAGTATACGGTCATGTCTTTTAGTCTGGCTAATGCTCCTCCGACTTTTTGCCGATTGATGAACTATATTTTCTCACCATTTAAGAATGAATTTGTCTTGCTCTATCTCGACGACATTCTGGTCTTTTCTGAGGATGAGGAAGAACATGAGAAACATCTCAGGTTGGTGCTTGATAAACTGAGAGAATACAAGTTGTATGCCAAGTTTTCCAAGTGCGAGTTCTGGCTGAAAGAAGTGGTTTATCTTGGGCATATTATCTCTGTCGAGGGCATTAAGGTTGACCCATCCAAGGTTCAAGCCATTGTTGAATGGGAACCTCTGCAGAATGTGAAGCAGCTTCGAAGCTTTCTCGGTCTTGCCGGATATTGCAGAAGATTCCTTGAGAACTTCTCCAAAATCGCCAAGCCGCTCTCTAGTCTTCTTCAGAAGGGTGTCAAGTATGTTTGGTCTCCAGAGTGTCAACTGGCTTTCGATACACTCAAAGAGAAGCTTATCTCCACTCCGGTATTGGCTCTTCCGGATGATTCCAAGCCGTACCAGGTCTTTTGCGATGCTTCTCTCCAAGGTTTTGGTGCAGTCTTGATGCAAGATAGGAAGGTGGTTGCTTATACCTCCAGATAGCTGAAGCCTACGGAGAACTATCCTGTGCACGATCTCGAGCTAGCAGCTGTTGTGCACGCCTTGATGACTTGGAGACATCTCTTGTTGGAACGTAAGGTTGAAGTTTTCACCGATCACGAGAGCCTCAAGTACATCTTCACTCAGCCTAACTTGAATCTTCGGCAAACACGTTGGGTGGAAATGCTCCAGGATTTTAATCTGAGTGTGGAGTACACGCCAGGCAAGGCAAATGTTGTGGCAGATGCATTGAGCAGGAAGGCATATTGCAACAGTTTGATTCTGCAACCTCTTCAGCCGGGTCTTTCTGAGTCTTTCAGGAAGCTCAATCTTCAGCTGGTTCCTCAGGGTTTTCTTGCGAACCTTCAGATCGCTCCTACCTTGGAAGATCAGGTCAGAGCAGCTCAACTACTTGACGCTATGGTGAAGAAGGTCAAGATTGGTGTGGGAAAGAGTCTTCCCAAGTATAAGTGTTTCACTGTTGATGCCAGGAACACTTTGTTTTTCGAGGACCGCCTTGTCGTCCCGAAGGGTGATCTCAGGAAGGTGATAATGGAAGAAGCTCATAACTCTCTGCTCTCTATTCATCCTGGAAGTTCCAAAATGTACCATGACTTGAACCATACTTTCTGGTGGACCCGTATGAAACGTGAAATTGCACAATTCGTAAACGAGTGTGATGTATGTCGAAGGGTGAAAGCAGAACATCAAAGACCAGTGGGCCTCTTGCAGCCTTTGCCGATTCCTGAGTGGAAGTTCGATCACATTGAGATGGACTTCGTCACCGGGTTTCCGAAGTCAAAGAAGGGCAATGATGCTATCTTCGTCGTCATCGACAAATTGAGTAAAGTAGCGCATTTCCTTCCAGTCAAGGAGTCCATTTCAGCAGCTCAGCGGGCAGAGTTGTACACCTTCAGGATTGTCTCTTTGCATGGCGTACCTATGATGATCTCATCAGATTGCGGAAGTATCTTCACTTCTAAGTTCTGGGACTCCTTTCAGTCTGCTATGGGCACGAAGTTCCGCTTCAGCGCAGCGTTCCATCCTCAGACTAGTGGTCAAGTGGAGAGAGTGAATCAAGTTCTTGAGGATATGCTGAGAGCCTGTGTTATCTCTTTCGGCATGAAGTGGGAAGATTGTCTGCCTTTCGCGGAATTCTCGTATAACAACAGTTATCAAGCTAGTTCTGGCAAGGCTCCGTTTGAAATTCTCTATGGCAGGAAGTGCCGTACTCCGGTCAACTGGTCCCAGACAGGCGAGCGTCAGATCCTTGGCTATGATATGATAGAAGAAGCTGAGGAGATGTGTCGGATCATTCGCGACAACCTTAGAGCAGCTCAGTCCCGTCAGAAGAGCTATTATGATAGCAAGCACAGTGACATGTCGTATGAACTTGATGATTTTGTCTATCTCAAGGTGTCGCCTATGAAGGGTATGCAGCGTTTTGGCATCAAAGGCAAGCTTGCGCCTCGTTTCGTTGGTCCGTTCAGAGTGGTTGGCAAGAGGGGCAACCTTGCGTACCAGCTCGAGCTTCCGTCAACCTTTGCAAATGTCCATGATGTGTTCCATGTTTCTCAGCTTCGGAGGTGTTTCAAGACCCCCGAGCGCACTGTGCATCTTCAAGATATTGACCTTCAGTCTGACCTTTCTTATCGTGAGCATCCAGTTGCGGTTCTTGAGGCGACTGAGCGCAAGACCCGTAACAAGACTGTCAAGTTTCTAAAAGTGCAGTGGTCACACCATTCCGATAAAGAGGCTACGTGGGAGCGCGAGGATCACCTCCGTTCCGAATTTCCCGATTTCTTTCAGTCTTAGATCTCGAGGTCGAGATCTTCTTTGTAGTATGGGAGAGTTTCTAATGCCCCAAGTGTAGAACCTTCCCTATTTGGAACCTGTTGCATGTGGGTCCACCTTTTCAGAGATTATGATGTTAAGATTGGTTCCATGATTTCATATGTGTTCCTTCTATTTTCCTTCTCATGCATGCATGCATATCATATCATTGCATGCCCGTTTTCTTGTGTTGTGCACTATGATTTCTTGTGGTGTTAATAATAGATGTAGGTGGTGATCTTGTGGTTAGCTACCTTGTGATTTCAGGTGTTGATGTGATGTGATGTTGGTGTGTGGTGTGTAGAAGTGGTGGCTTGGGTTTTTCAAAGCTCATTGCAATTTCAAAACCTTTTTCCTCTCCTATTATCTCATGTTCAAAATTCCTTCTTCCCAGCAGCAACTTAAAAATGTCTTGAGCCTAAAGGTTATTGGTGAGATGTTGATGTGATGAGTTGGAATTTTATTCTTGGTCTTGGGGGTGAATACATATCACAAAAAAGATTAAATATATGCTGTTTTGGATTTATGAAAGTAGCCCCATAAATGCTAGAAGTATTTTAGTTAAATAGCTGGTGCATTTACGGGTCCAGGGCATTCTTTTCCTTTTTAATTTATCTATGTTATTTTGTCCTATGTTTTTTTCCTTTCTCTGTTTAAATTTTAAAAGGAAATCGACAAAGGGGTCTATTTCCCTATCTGGCGCGCTAAGTGGGCTTCCTCCCACCTAGCGGCCCACTACTCCTCCCTCCCTTGCAGCCCGTCGCGCGTCCGTCGTTGTTCTCCTGCTTTCCAGTGAGGCAGTGGGTCCTTCGGTCAGCCTCTCTCTCCCATTCCCCTCTGTTTCACCGGAGAGAGCATGCGCACATGGCCACCGCGCGCCCCTCGCTTCCCCTCTCGCCCTATAAAGCCCCTTGGCGTCCGTGCCTCGGCTAGGGTTCCCCCTTCCGCCGCTGCTCCACCCAGATCTCACCTCCCTCCTCTCTGCAGCATCGCAGTAAGGTAAGCGAGGCGGATCCACCATGGCCGACGGGTGAAGGAGGTCACCGTCGTTGCTGTGGCACCTCCTCCTCCACGTCGAGAGGTCCAGGAGCTCGCGGGCCTCTCCACGGGCTCGTTCCCGCCGCTAGATCGTCGTCCCTGACTCTGCTTCATCTTCCTCCCGGAGGCCCTCCTTCTCCGACGAGCTCCGCCGCTACGCGCCCTTCTTCCTACTACTTCCTCTTCGGCCGCGTCTTCATCGTCCCGTACGTAAGCCAGTACTCCTCCTCCCTCCTTCCTGTGCTAGTTCGAGCACCGTAGCCGTAGGTTCGTTGCGCGCGTGCCTCTGTCGCCGGAGCCGCTGGTCACCGTCCACACGCCGTTGTAGCGCCCCACGGGAGTAGTTAGGTTTTGGAATGGGTTCATGTGGGTGTGGACTTCCTCCCCTCCACGAGCTGGAGTTGTATTCGGCTCGCATCGCCGGCGAGACCCCTCCCCTGTTCCGGTCAGTCGTCGTTAGCAGATGAGCAGGGGGTTGTCCTCTTCTGTTTCGCAGTGCGTAGTAGTTCAGACGCGGATTCGTAGTGTAGTGGTAGCGTGTTGTTGTGCCTATTGTGAGGTCGTGGGCTCGATCCCCCCTCGGCACCCTTTTTTTTGGTTGATTTATTTCCTCGGCCAGTATAGAGTGCGGCAGCCTGGTTACCTTGCTAAACTGCTCTGTTCTGCCGAGCTTATAGGCACAGCAGGGTGGATTGCACCCATGTACAGTACCAGTAGGTCTCAGGTTCGAACCTAGACCTACCCTTTATTTTTTTCCCTTGTCTTTCCTTGTGTTCCTTTGCTGTTTTTGACTTTCTTGCAACCCTGTTCATTGTAATATTTGAGGTGTGCTTGCACATGAGAGCTTATATTGTTTTCCTTCTCACTTCAGCTAGTGGGAGTGGTGTTTTTCTAGCCTTGTGAAACCCATGATGGTTGCACTTGTGTGTGTGTGTAGATACTCTAGGTAGGAGCTTATGTAGGTTGTTTTGTTACTTGTAAGTTGGTGTGCATTAAGGTGTGTGAGTTTGCACTAGGGCAGCATGTGTAGCCACATCTTATGAGATTTAGTGTGGGCTATGTTGTGCTTGTAGTTTTATTTGCATGTATAGATTTAGTGGAGTGTGATTGTGGGTGTGGATGCCTCCCCCTCACGACATGTATTTAGTGTGTATGTGATGCACTAGGTTGCTAGCTATGATTAGCAAGAGTAGGTGGAGTTTGCTAGTTAAGCATGGGTAGATTCTTATGGGGGTTGCACCTTGAGGGTGACATGACTCCAAGGGTGTTCCTTGTGGTGCATGTGAGAGTGTGCACCATCACATGCCCATATGTGAGGGTGTGCATACTCTCTTGTTAGCATAGGAGTTATATTATTGTTGTGCTTGATGCTAGTGATAGTGTGGTAGATGTGTTGGTGTTATTGATGTGCATGACACAAACATGGGGTTCAAACCCCCATGTCACTTTGTCATTGTGCACATGAACTCAACCTATGTAGTTTTTATCTTAGAAGGGTACTTTAGGGGGTGCATATACAGTTTTGTTGAAAGTTTGATCATTGATTCCATGGTATAGGTGGAGCCCAAGGGCATGAGTTTCTTGTGTGATAGTAGTAGGGGTTTTGCTTTACACTATAGTGGTGTCAATTATCACTTGGTGTAATGTGTGTGCAAACTATGCCTTGACAAAGTGGGCATGTGGCTGGAAAAATTCCAGATTAGGGAACTCTGAAATTTCACTAAATCTGGGATTCTTGAAACATTTTCTTACCCTATAGATGAGGATGTGCTGGTCATTCTGTTGAGAACTAGCCCTAGTCCAGTGCTAGGATTTTGAACCTGGTATGTTTGTGAAGCTCCCTGACAAATTTCAAATCATTTGGAGTCCAGTAGGTTGTGTTTTGGTTGCTGTCAAACAGCTTCAGAACAGAGACAGAAACTCAGGTGCAGGAATTTTCACAAAGTCCCTGAGATCTGATGGTTTTGGGAAAGTTCGTGGCCTTGTATCTTCTAGAGTTTAATTCCTTTTGCTGTGATTCTTGCTGGTGCTTGTAGTGTCTTGGTGGGAAACAGCCACATATATTACTTGTCATGTTTGAAGACCTGTAGCTATGTTGCATGTAGCTCCCAAATAGCTAAGATGCAGATTATGGCAGATTATGTAGTTTTGTCATTTTGATCAAAGTGTGTGCTTAATTGATGTTGTGGTGTTCTCCTTTGCTCCAATCCATTCATGTTGGGTTGTTACAGGTCTTGGCAACCTGGGAATACCAGATTTGTGCCATTGGGGTGTGTGGTGTTGAATCTTCCACGTAGGGCTTCATATCTTGTTTCGTTGATTCCCGTTGATCTGTAGCTCCGTTTGCAATGTTCCTTATATGGTTTTGCACCGTTTTCACAAGCCGCATCTGTTCATGTCATCTCATGCATGTCCAAATAGCTTAGTGTACAGTTCTGTCCAGAAACTTGGAGTAGTTTATTTTGCTTGTGCTAGTGATAGAAATAGTGGTGCATGCTCAATTTTCATCTCATGCATCATGTGATTGCTGCATCTTGTGGTGCTGCTGTTCATTGGCTGTTATTCTTATGTTGGGTAGCACCGGGATCGGAGAACAAATAAGTGGAGTCAGGAGAGTACGTGCAGGACGATCCAGAACCATTCCAAGCTGAGGATATCACACGCAAGATGATATGACCTTGATTCCATCTCTAGACTTGTTACGTTAGTTTCGTTTCCATGCCAAATTGCTCGCTGCCTACCACTGAAATTAAATTGCCTCTTCATATGCCATGAGCCCAAACACCGTTCTCCTTCCTAGCAAACTTGTGTGGCTAAGTAGGCTTGCTCAGCTACTAATGTTAGCATTGCTAGTTGCAGGTGTTTTGACTCATGTGATAACATGAGCTTGATATCATTATATTAAATTATGTTCTTTGTTTAATGCACCTCTATACTCGGTAAATGATGGGAGGCCTAGCCTTTTGCCGGGTGCTTTGTTCCGTTATTGCCGCCTTACTTACCGGTTACCGGTGTTCGATTCCATAATAATCGCTCCTAACACGTTCGGGGTTGTTATGGGGACCCCCTTGATAAATCGCGTAGTGCTAAGGATTGTCCAGCAGGACCCAACATTGGTGTTAATTTGCTAATAACTTAATAATAATCTGCATAGGGAATAGCTACCCCGAGAATCTTTAATCAACAACCCGGGCCAGTGCTCCTCATGAGTGTTGGTCCAAACTGGTCTGCCTGCCGGGCCACCACAAGGAAACTTGAGGTTTGGTACCTGTAGCTAGTTCCATCCGGCGTGTCCTGTGACTGTGATACACGGTTCTTATCGGGGTCGTCGACACGTCGGGAGGTACTGCTAGCCTTGTCTTACCTTAGCGGTATATCTTGCGTATAGGAATCCCAGTGAAGCTTTGGGTTCCCCCGGAGTAGAGGTTTTCCTCTAAGGAATCCGATGAGATCACGAGACTCGTGATAGAGGATGCCTTTGCGGCCTGTGTTCGTTTGTGATGGACTAGTTGGAGCACCCCTGCAGGGTATAATCTTTCGGAAAGCCGTGCCCGCGGTTATGTGGCAACTTGGAATATTTTGGCAACATCCGGTATTAGAGAACTTAAACATAAACTAATAAAACTACCAACTGTGTGCGTAACCGTGACTGTCCCTGCGAAGATCTCTCTTCGATCGGGAACATGGTGGGGTTATGAATGCCGTAGGTAGGTGTTCAGGATCACTTAGTGATCAAGTAATCCCGACTGTTAGTATAGACCACCTTCACTTCTCTTTTGCGTAAGTTAGCCACTTATTCAAACATAGGATGCAGCAGCCTGATACACTTCTCCCTTCCCTACCCAATAAGATGACTAGTTCTGGCACCAAGGTCTTAGATTGCTGAGTCCCCGTGGCTCACGGATTCCTCCGAAACTCCCAGCAGGTACAGGTACCCCAGGGACAGATGATCCTGACGTCACCCAGCTGGCGTGCCAGTACGACGAGGAGACAGACCGCCTCTACGTGAACTATCCCGAGGACTGAGGCGTGGTCGTGATCGTGGGCCTGCAGCAGGGTAGCATAGCATTTTCCATGTTTTGTAGTCCGTAGCGGAACTACCTTGATTGTATCTGTGTTGTACTCTGAGTTATTAATAAGAAGACAGTTGAATCCCGAATTGTCTACTTTATTATTATTTGTGCTATGTTACTTGCTTGCGAAACGCTTAGATGCGCTTCTTTCCTATTCGGGGCCTCGACCCCTAGATCGGAAAGGACTGCATCTTGGTCGTTACACCAAGCCTTTGCAGGAGGAGGCGGCAACGGAGGAGGATTCTCCGGAGGAGGGGGTGGTGGCGGCACATCCTCATGACCTGGATTCTGACGAGTTGGTGGAGCCATCCTGAAGACGGACAACACATTAGCCCAGAGAATAAATTGAAGGTATAGTTGAGTCAAAAAGAAAGGAATATCTGAACAGGAATATAGCAATTGGACTCGAACAAAATAGTAAGAATGCTTCCTCAAAGCGACTGTCGACAGAATTCTGATTAAGACCACTTGCAAACAAGTATGAGCTAGAACTGCTCGGAACAAACATATGATCGAGATTTCATCTGATATCTTCGTGGATAAGATCGCACGGGCTGGAATTTACAGTAGCCATCCTGTACAGGGTAGTGCACATGACTTACGAAGTATCCCCGAGTCGTAGCGAGCTACAAGGACTCTTTAAGACACAACGAGAACCGCTGTAAGATGACCGTGAACAAACATACCCACTGAATGTCGAATCCCAACCTCACATCATCCACCTGTAGGAAGATTTCCCTATAAGTCACTACTTGGTATCCCACCTATGAATTCCTGAAATATCTGGTCATGCAATCTGGTACACGGATACAAGGAGTAATATTCACACAACTCCTATACTAACCCGTCCACTTTATCACATCCGTCAACACATAACCATAATCTCGGACCTTCATCTACAATAGACCCTCGTGATCACAACAATACAAAGTATGGTAGTACTCCCGAACAATGTGCACCAGTACTGGGGACATCGGGGTTATCTCGCCACTACTAGTATTGAAGCAATTATGAACATCCTTCGTTCTGAGATACTCAAAAATCTGAATGATGGTGATGTGCGCAAGAATCCCCTGGAGCTCAACTCCCCGGAAGAAATCAAGGCAGACAGGAGGCACGAAGACAAATCTTTGTCACATCGAAATCATATAGATTTCAAAAATACCCGCGTGATCCTAAAATATTTTTTGAGCGAGAAGTTGAATATAAGATTTCCTAAGTCGAGAACCTCACCAAAGCATGGAATAGGAGAAAAAAGAATCCTACTCTCCGAAATAACTAAGACTCAAAACATTTTACTAGACTCGACTCGGCCAAGTACGATCACACAAAGGCTCCTATGGCCGTAAGGCTCTTATTACCAACTTGTAACGACTAAGATGCGGTCCTTTCCAATTTAGGGAATAAGGCCCCAAAATGGAAAGAAGCGCATCTAAGTGTTTCGCAAGCACGATAACATAGCACATACATAATATAGAATGACAATTAGGGAATCATCTGCCATCTCATAGATAATATCAGAGTTTACATCACACATTTATTCACACAAGGTAGTTCTGCTACGGACTACATAACATGAGAAAAGGCTATGCTACCCTGCATGCTTGCCCACGATCACGACCACGCCTCAGTCTTCTAGATAGTTCACGTATAGGCGGTCGTTCTTCTCATCGTACTCCCATGCAGCTGCGTGCCATCAGGATCACCTGTGTCGGGCGTACCTGTAACTGTTGGTGTGTGGAAGTAATCTGTGAGCCCACGGGGACTCAGCAATCTATGACCTCGGTGCCAGAACTAGTCAAGTTATTAGGTAAGGGAGGTTCAGTATTTAGCTTGCAGCATCCTAAGCATTTATGGTGGCTAACTTACGTAGAACAAGTTATTGATGGTGGTCTATACTGGCGATTGATGACTAGCTGTTCACTAATTGATCCTGAACACCCACCTACGTCAAACATAACCCCACCGTGTTCCCGATCGAAGAGAGGTCTTCGAAGGGGACAGTCACGGTTACGCACACTGTTGGCAATTTTATTAGATTAGGTTCAAGTTATCTATAACCAGTTGTTAACAAATATTCCAAATTGCCACATGACCGGGGGCACGGCTTTGAGAAAGATTAAACCCTGTAGGGGTGCTCCAACTAGTCCATCACAAACAGTCACGGGCCGCAAAGTAATCCTCTATCACAAATCTCATGATCTCCTCGGATTCCTTAGAGGAAAACCTCAACTCTGGGGAGAACCAAAGCTTCAACGGGATTCCTATACGCAAGATATATCGCTAAGGTAAGACAAGACTAGCAGGGCCTCCCGTCGTGTCGACGACCCCGATAAGAGCCGCGTATCTCAGTCTCAGGACACGACGGATGAGTGAGGGTTACCACGCCAAAACACCGAGTTGCCCCGGGGAGCGTAATAAGCTGCTCTGGGTTGGACCAACACTCATGAGGAGCACTGGCCCGGGTTGTTGATTAATTCCTCGGGGTAGCTATTCCCTATGCTGATTATTATTAAGTGATGGGCAAATTAACACCAATGTTGGGTCCTGCCGGACAAGTCTTAACACTACACGATTTATCAAGGGGGTCCCCATAACAACCCCGAACGTGTTAGGAGCGATCAGTTATGGAATCAAACACCGGTAGCCGGAAACTATGGCGGCAATAACGGAACAAAACACCTGGCAAAAGGCTAGGCATTCCGTTATTTACCTAGTATATAGGTGCATTAATTAAATAACAGATTTAATATAATGATATCAAACTCATGTTATCACATGAGACAATTGCACGTGCAACTAGCAATGCTAACATTAGAAGCTAATCAAAGCCTACTTAGCCATTTAATATTTTCTAGAAGGGGATAAGTGTTTGAGTTTCATGGCAATATCAGGAGGCAATTATTTCAGTGGTAGGCAGCGAGCATATGACGAAGGAAATGTGAATCTAGCATCACAAGTATAGAGATGGAATCAAGGTCAAATCATCTTGCGTGTGATGTCTTCAGCTTGGAAATGCTCTGGTTCATCTTACACGTACTCTCCCGGATCCACGTACTCGCTCTCCTATCCCGGTGCTACCCAACATAAAAATAGCATCCAATGAACAACAACACAACAATATGCAACAAGCACATGATGCATGAGATGAAAATGTAGCATGCATCTCGTTTCTAATCACTTGCACATGCATCAGAAGAAACTACAACTTCTTGACATGCATGACGATGACATGAACAGATGCATCATGCAAAAACGATGCACATATAAAGAACGTTACGAACGGAGCTACAGATCAACCGGAAACAAGGAAACTAGAAATGGAGTCCTACGGATCAAATCCATCACAACACACTCCCATGGCATACTTCTCGTATTCCTAGGTTGCCATATCACAAAACAAACAAGTATGGATGGGGTGGTGCAAGGAATATCACCACACCATCAACTATACACTCACAAGCATCAAAACATCAAAACTATACATTATGTCCTAAACAGCATGTTAGTAGTTTGAGAGCTACATGGAAAGCACCTACAGCCACGCAAATGTGCCAAATAAGATATGTGGCAGAAGTATTCAAAAGTTCTACAAGCATGAGCAGAAAGATAATACAAACGAGTTTCACAAAGAAAGTTCTACAGCTGCTAACTTGGACAAAAAAATCAGTTTTCATAGACTTAGTGAAATTCTCAGATTCTCACTAGCTGTTTATGCTCTGAAGCATTTTGACAGCACCCAAAGCTATATCTGCAGCTAGCCAAATGGAATGAAAATTGACAGAGGGCTAGACAAACACAAAAGCTACAACTTTCCAGTTGATTGCAGGGGCTGATTACAAACACATGAACTTTGGCAAGCACAACTACAAGGGAAGAAAATAATAGCAGTTTCTCAGACTGTGAAAATCACAGATTCACTAAGCTGAAATTTTCAGCCACATGCCTACTTTCACTAAGCACAACTTGCACATATAAACTCCTAAGTATAAAACAAAACCAAAGTGGAATCTGATTCCACCATTGGAATCCTGGAATTATTCTACCCCCAAAAACATATATAACACATAGGCATTTGCATAGAACAAATGGGCACAAAGCTAAGAAGAAAAAATCTACATGGAATCACGTAGAGGTGAATAGTGCTATATCACATGCTTCTCACTAGATCGTCACCTACACATGCATTTGCACACTCTCATCACTCCATTGGTGCACATGAGGGCTATACCTCATGTTCATGTGCCTTAGCACACCACTACACACACACATACCTCAAGCACAACAACCTTCTAGTTGGAACACACACACTACTTACACTCTCAACATGCATTCCTACACCAACACATACAACCTTGCACATGTGCACACTAAGGATATGCCATGCATTGGCATGTGGGTGTCAGCACACACACACACACACAACACCACATGCTAGTGAGCTCACCCTCACACCTACATGAACAAACTACATCACATATGCACTAGGGTACTTGCACGACACAAGCACACCTCATGAGAGTTGCACCCCCTAAATCCACATGCACACCTACAAGATCACCTACACACACAAGCATAAACACATGCAAATCACCACTAACACCAACACAAACATGGAAGCTTGCTCACACATACACTTGCTCAACCACAATCATAAGCATCAAGCATGAGCATCACCTACACATCACCTCAATCTCTAACTAATACATAGGAGAAACCCTACTTGTGGGAGGCAAACAAAATACCACACATGATAGTTAGCTTACCACAAAAAATAACATAGCAAACAGTTGCAAACAGTAAAAGAAATGGCAACAAAAATAAAAGGATTGGGGGGATTCGAACCCAAGACCCCCTGGTTCAACTCACAGAACCAACACCACTGCGCTACTGAACTGGCACTTGACAGAGCTAAGGAAGGAAGCAGGGTAAGCTGTTCCCTATGCGCTACTGTGCCCGAGAGATAATATAGCAAAAAGGGGGGGCGTAGCGGGACTCGAACCCAACACCACCTGATCAACACACACACGGCAAACCACTGGGCTACGAATAGGGACTCGAAAAAACAGAGGGATCCTACTAGGTAACACAAACAAGGCCGCCATGCTCTGCTCTGCACACAGAGACGACGACAGCAACGCCACCGGAGCGCCCTCCTACTCTACTACTGCGCCAGGGGGAATCACCTATGGCTACCACTCCTATCGCGTTGGAGCAGCTGCCCTCAGCATCGGGATGAGCAGAGCACACACACACAACACAACACATGGAACCACTGTACTCATCTCCGATCAGAGGCACGACAACGATCATATAGGCACATCTACAGATGGGGAAGGGAGGAAGGAGCTAGGATCACCGTGAGGAAGGAGAAGAGGGCTTCTCGATTGAAGGGAGATGCCTGAGTCGACTGAACACGATCTGAAGACGGCCTGATACAGAACAGAAGAAGGGGAAGGGGGCCGCCGGGAACATGCCGGAGAGGAGGTCCTACCTGTCGGTGTGGTCGCGCCCCGACCTCAACGACGACAAAAATGGAATGCGGGGGCTTCCCCCAAGCTCCTAGACATGCTTGCCGTTGCTAGAGGCGAGGGATGCGCGGTGGTCGACGGCCGCGCTCTACTGCTCTCTGTCTGCTACCGTCTACAGATCTTACGTTGGGGGAGGAAGAGAGAGATGGAGGGTAAAGTGCCGGCGCTAGGAGGGGGACGCGGAACCCTAGGCACTAGGGCACGCACGCCAAGTATATATGGGCCACGGATGGGACGGCACCGTCAAACTCTCTCGCTCTCTCTCTCTGAAGCTTCTGACGGAAAGCAGGCGCGGGGACGACGCCGTCAGGAGGAAGGGGATGGAGCGCGCTTGGGCTCTCGCTGGGGAAACAGTGAGAGAGATGGGCCTCAGGAAGGAAAGAGGCCCATGCTGGCGCCAAATAGAGAAAGGAGGAAAACCTACTGGTTTTGCAATATAAAACAAGGTCACAAGAAATAAACCCCTAGGAAAATCTATGGACTAAGGAAAAATAAGACAAAATGACCCTGGGCAATAAGGAATAAAGACCTATTTAAATAAAATATAAAAGGAATATTTGGAGCATATAAATATTTACAAAACAGAATTTAATCCTCTGTTTTGTGAATATTTGCACCACTAAAACATAGTTTCAAAACAACAAATACATATCCTCACATCCACCAAATTTCATACTAAAGCATGGGCATTTTTGAAACAGGGATGGAGCAAGAGAATTTTGAGCTTGAGAAAAAAGAGAAGGGGAGTTTTATAAAACCTATTGCAACTAGCATAGATGCAACCAACTTACAATTGCACCACTCCACAACACTTCACATAGAACCACATATCAACACATGTCATCACAGCACATACACATGATCACATTAGGAACAACACAAGAGACATGGATGAATGGATGCATGAATGCAAAAGAAAACAAGGCATGCACATGAAATACCACATGGAATACACTCTCATTGCAATAACAAGATGGACCCACATACAGAAGGTTCCAAATAAGGCAAGTTACACTCTTGGGGCATTACAGGTTATGAATAACGTAAGTAGGTGTTCAGGATCACTTAGTGATCAACCTAGTCTTTGACCATCTTGCGTAGGCCACCATATGTTAACTCTGTTCATCATAAGATAGCCACCATATAAGCTTAGGTTGTTGCAAACTCATGCACTTAACCTTCCTCACCCATTTATCTCAGTTAGATTCGATACCAAGGTCATAGGATTGCTGAGTCCTCGTGGCTCACGGTTTACTACAAACACCCACACGTACAGGTACCCCTGATGCAGTAGTTCCCGATGACAACCAGTTGAAGTGGGAGTTCGATGATGACAGCAGCAGGCTATACGTGACTTATCCCAATGACTAGAGGTCATGGTCGTGATCGTGGGGCCAGCATGAGGGATATCATAGCTTCTACTGTTTATCTTGTTAGTAGCCGGACTATTCCATGTTCTGAATAATGTGTGTTGTATGACTATATGATTATGTTCTTTATCAGATGGCAGGTGTATGCCCTACTTGGCACTCTTTCAGTTATTGCATTGTTATGATTACCTCGCTTGCGAAACGCGTACATGCACCTCTTTCCCCTTTGAGGCCTCGCACCCAAATAAGGAAAGGGTCTCATCTTAGTCGTTTCAGCCACACACGCATGTGAGGCATTGTTGGGCCAGGCCCAAAGTGGTGTGCGGACTCGCGGGCGCTGGGCTTATCGAAATCAATCAGTTACACGCATTCTTTCCCCATGTCACGCATTGAACGCGTGAAGTGGGAGGGTGTGTGGCGTGCGCGTGATGGCCTCTTTATTCCGTGTAAACGCCTGTGCGACGTGTAGGACATGCGCAGCGGCTGTCGGGCAAGTGGCAATCTTGGCCTCAAAAGCCGGGGGCGTGGATGGGCCCGCCCCTGCATGCATTCGTGCATCGGGGTGGTTCCATGTTCTGCTCGTGAATTGAGGTTGATTGGGCGAGAGGGGCGGTGGCTTCTGGAGCGAGGAGGGTGGCCTCCGAGCTTTTCCCTATAAAATAGGGTGTTTGCGCGGAGGTTTTGCCCATCCATCTCACTCTAGAAGCTTTCAGCGCATGTCACCTTGCCTTCTCTTGATTCTTTCAGCTTTGTCGGTGGCACCCGCCCCTAACCATGGTTAGGGGACGGGGCCGGCCTCTGTCGTCTGCCAGGGCGGCAAGGGATCCCGCTCGGATCATGCAATAACTTCAGGAGCCGCAGCCAGCGGCAACCCCGTCGACCGTGGCGGGAGAGGCTCGAGGGGCCGAGGATGCCGTGGTTGTGGCCGATGGAGGCGGAGCGGAGCTCTAGCGTCTCCGCCTGCTCCGACGCTCGTACCGGTGGGAACTCACGTCGAAAGGACCCCATTGGAGTTCCTTGCCCAATTGCGAGGACGCATTAGGACCTAGCTACAGCTCCCCAGTGCCTTTGCCAAGGCGATGGAGGAAGAGAAACCCCCGATGCTATGGCTACGGGTACACGGATGCAGTAATGGTGACGTAACGCTGGCCGTAGAGCATCCGGGCCCCCGGCTCCTCTTTCTTGGGCGTGGGTGGAAGATCTTTGCTCGTGCCCACAATCTCTGGGATGGGCACGTTCTCCACTTCAAGATGACGGCGGACAACCTGCTCTCCGTCAAGCTATATGGGAGCTCAGGTGCGCGTCTCGGCTGCTGCGAAGAGAGCTCGAGCGGGACTGATAGCCCTTCCTCGTCTAGGGTGAAGAGGAAGGGTCGGATGGCACCGACGGCGGTGACGTGTCAGATCCTTGGCGGATTAAGCCTGTGTATGAGGATCTGACCTCGGCTTGACCGCCGGTTGGACCATCGCCGTCAGCTCGCGGCCCACCTCGTCCTGAGCGAAGACCTGCGTGCCGGAAGAACCGACGCTGCCTTGTCTTCTCAGCAGCTTCCGTAGTTCGGCTCCGTCTTCCCTCCTGGCCCTGTTCTCCTCTGTGCAAGCTGGTCCAGGAGAAACCAGCCTGGGTTGTGCAGTGGGCCCTGCCGCTTTTTTTGTGTTCTTGAATTTAACTTCCTCCGCATAGGTCGTTCCTCGTTAAAAGACATAATCTTTAGGTTAGGACAACAATGCCTTGTAAGTGGAATCAAATGTATCCAGACAAATGAATGAATAATGGCATCCTTTATTCGACTCTCATTTTGTATGATTATTTCTTTGCACTTTCCGGATGCTTGCCGGCTTGACTTATCCTGCCGCGAGCCCTTAGAGGAGCAAATCCTCGGAAAACTCAACAAAGGAGGTCGTCACCGGCAAGACTCCTTGTCGCACACACTGCAACCATGTAAATCATTGAGCGCGGCTCGAGGCGAAATAAGGTGCAACGTAGCCTTTCGAAACGTTGAGCAAGTTTGAAACGAGATAAGGGCGCTCTATGGCCGCTCAAGTCATTGAACAGTCTCGAATCAGGGTCGAAGTGCACTGATCCTAGCAAGGTCCATCGGTGCGGTCGATTCTCATACAAAAGTTGATGCTTCAAAAGGATACAACTAATTTACCAAGAGCGTGCCAAGAAGTTTGCATCTATACTTATCTCGCGCGTCGCGTCTTTCCTAGCTGCAGCGTTTGAAGGCGCAGCTGGGGAGGAGTATATGTACCCCGGCAAGCTGATGTCTCCTCCAGCGGCCTCCTTGACGACGAGGTTTTCGCCGGTGGCCTTTGGCCACTCTGGGGGAAAGAGGGACATTGGGCGTAACAGTTTCTTATCTCTTTTGCAAGAGATTTGCTGGCGGAGCCCCCGAGCGCATCGTTCTGGCGCCACATCGCTCCAAGGAGAAATGCGAGCCGGAGGGTGTGTAAAGGGGCGGTTCAGGGCCTCGTACGCGTCCTCGACGACCATGCAGCGCTCCGGAGATGTGCATCGGTCGGAGTAAGCGTCAGAGGCCTGGTCGAAGCCCCCTGTCACGCCCTCGACAGCAGCGCGACGTTCCTAGGGGGTGTGTCGGCTGAGCGATGCGAAGCTTGGGGGTTCCGCTCCTTCCATCCGCGCTCGCACAACACCTATGAAGGTGCTATGAGCTCTCATGCGGGCAGAGCAGCAACTTCTTCCTCCCACTTAGGGAACATGCAGCGGTGAACTAGGATCAGTGGAACTGACGACCGGCCTGCTTCCGGCGATCCCCCTTCCTGGAGCCCCAAATATGTTGGTGAAGAATCGACACCTATGAGGGCCTCAACGGCCCCCTTTTTGCTGGTTTGGCGGGGAGAGGGTCGCGGCTAGAGCAGAACCAAGAGTCGGGGCCCGGCAAGATCTCTTTACCCAGGTTCGGGCAGCGTGGTGCATAAAACCCTACTCCTACATGCGTTTACTTATTTCTTTTGGGTTACTGTAGATCTGTCCCTTTTTACAGCCTTTCGGTTGGTCAAAAAGCCAAAAATCCCCTACTACTGAGCATCGGGCCTCCTTTTATAGGCGAAGGGGGCACCACAATGGCTTAGTGGGTGAACAGTGAGTTCACGAGTGAAATAGCGCCGACCGATAGTTACAGTGTTACTGCCTTGTCAGAGGTGCATTAAATGCTTCAGTAGACTTCCCTGACCTCGTCAGGGGGGTGGACACGTACCCGCACATGGCAACTTCGGGGTGTTGCGCTGGCGTATGGGCGGACGCGTTGCTCATGCATCGTCGGTGGTGTGCTCATCGCTGGAGGCGTTCGCAGGTCGCGAGGGCGCCTTGGGCCAGCGCCTCTACTCGGGCCTTCTCTTTCTTCCCGGCAGGGTTACCTTGTCGGGGCTCTTCTTGTTCCTCTCGGCAGGGAGGTGATGGCCTGCCGAGGCCTTGTCAGCCTTCCCGGCAAGGGTGTCTTGTCGGGGCTCAGTCCTTGTTCCTCGATGGGAGGGTCTCGCCATGGTATTGTCTATCTCCCCAGCAGGGAGCTCCTGTCGGGGTCTCTTCTTCCTTCCGAGCAAGCGACTACTTGTCGGGGCTTGCAATCTGCACTTGGTGGCTTCTGAGTCTTGCTTCCTCCCGAACCCTCAGCGACGCGCCTTGCCGCTGTGGAGGGGTTGTCGGTGTCCGCGCACAAGTCTGGGGCACGAGAGACCCCAGTCTTTAGTGCATCGACACGTACGTGCCAGAGTATGTGGCACCACCTGACCATCCCAACGAGGAAGAGCTTTAGGCGTCCCCCCGAGGCGCCTATCCTCCTCAGGAGTGAGGAACGTTTGGGAGCTCCTCCTTGAGTTGGGCCCAAGTGGCGCGGGAAGGGAGGTGGCCACGAGCCGCAGGGTGCGGCGCCAGCCACCTTCCCCGCGGAAGGACCACGCAAGGCCAAACCCATGGGCCTCAAGAAGACGAGTCGAATGCCGCAAGGGGACGCAAGTAGCACGGATCACACACGACGACCACGATGTAGGCGTGACCGTCGGGGGCCAGGCCTCACGAGGCGCTCCTCAAGCACAAGGGGGCTATTTGAGGTAATCTTTTGGATTTACTGCCTCAAGAAGTGTCTGCTGACCGCGGGGACTTCAACTACTCGGGGCATACTTCTGCATGTCGTATCTGTTACAATTTCCATTGCATCCACTTGGCGACCTGACGCCCTGCCTTGCTTGCATCCTTCGGCGATCGACCTTCCTCGCTCGGAGGCACCGACCACTATGCATCGCCCAACGCGGGAATTGGGGAGCCCCACGGCTCCTCACGACTACAATCGACATGAAAAAATCAGAGTCGCTTGAGCGTCCAAGGGGGCTCCAGAGCAAGGCTCTCCAGGGATATTACCGGTCACAAGGCCACCTGCCGCGCTTGATATCGTCCTTGGTGATCCGGTCATTATCAGGGGTGGCAGGGCCTGACCCCGTGGCTGAGATCGTTCATTCGGTCGGAAGGAACGGCGGTCGGGAAATGTGCAGGACTGGGTCCTGGCGACGCAGGACTGGGACCTGGCGATGCAGAGCCGCTTGAACGTCAAAAGGGGGGCTCCGTAGCATGGCGCTTCAAGGGCCTTACTGGTCGCAAGGCCACCTACCGCCCTTGACAGCGTTCTTGATCCGGCCATTGTCGAGGGAGGCATGGCCTGACCCCGTGGCTACATCCGTTCACTCGGTCACACACAACAGCGGTCGAGAAATGTCTCGGACTAGACCCTAGCGATGCAGAGCCGCTCAAACGTTAGAAGGGGGCTCCTGAGCATCTCGCCTCGGGAGCCTTACCAGTCACAAGGCCACCTGCTGCCCTTGACAGTGTCATTGCTGATCCGGTCGGTGTCATGGGAGGCATGGCCCGACCCTGTAGCTACACCCGTTCATTCGGTCCCAAGCAACGGCGGTCGGGAAATGTGCGGGACTGGGACGCGTCAACGTAGAGTCATAAAAGCCCTTAATTGGCATCCCGGCAAGGAGCATGCAACACCTGCATCAACTCGTCGCACGTCTGCATCGTCCTTCAATTCTTCGGGAACCTACTTCATCCCGTGACACTCTCACGTAATAACGAGCTGAGGCTGTATACGCCCAGGGCCCCTCGAGGACACGGAAGGGGTCCACCCCACTTCTAGTGGAAGGCCTATGCTTCACGCTGGGTACAACACAGCCCACCAGTGACTCCAGAAGCTCAGGCCCCAATGCCTCGGGAGTAGGGAAACTCGCGAGGCTAAAGTGTCCTCGCGACCTCCCATATACACCACCACCATGACACTCTCACGTAATAACGAGCCGAGGCTGTATACGCCCATGGCTCCCCGAGGACGCGGAAGGGCTCCACCCCACGCCTAGTGGAAGATTATGCTTCGCGCTGGGTAAGAGACGAAGGCAATCAGCATGGCCTGCCAATGACCATGCTCGAAGCTGGCAAGGAAAACCATATAGTCCGCCAATGACTATGCCAGCTTTAATGCCGGACGCGACGCTTGCTCGCTTTTTATCGGATTCAAACTATCTACTGCTGAGTTTTGAACTGGCTTATTCCTTAAGCTTGTTTTTTCCAGTCTTAATGCCCGACGTTAGAAAAATAAAAAGGGGGGAAAACTTTCTCTGGCGTTTCTTATTTCACTGGCTTTGAAACCTCCCATCCGGAGGACGTGTTTGGAGACAACTGCTCCGCGCCACCCGAAGGAGTCAAGGAGCATGAATGCAAGGACTTGCCACCTCAGGGGCAAAGTTTTTTAGTGGTCAACCCCCACTCGGGGGTCCGGACCAAAACTTGATACCACCACAAAGAGTCTCAGGAGGGCTTAGGGCCCCCGGGGGCGATGACCAAAGGAACGAGGTGCGGAATCGCTCGGGCACCAGAAAGGGGGTCCCTCGGTGTGCCTCAGGAGCCTGACCGGCCGTGGGGGCAGGGCCTGACGACGCAGAGGGGCTTGAGTGTCAAAGGGGGCCCCTGAGCAGTGCGCCTCAGGAGCCTTACCGACTATTTGGGCTAGGACCTGCTGACATAGAGTACCGAAAGGGTCTTCACCTCGTCCCACTTACGAAGCAACAACTGCACAGGAGGAACTAAGCAAGGGACCGACACAAATCCACAAGCTAAGTGCCTCGCAGGCCCTGACCGGGACCCTCCCACTTTATAAAAAACAAACGGTGAATTAAAAACATGAGCACTAACGAACGGATGCAGGTCCTAAGGATTCGACGGCAGCAAAGAGCGATTCCAACGCCCAAGCGTGCGGTGACACGAGAGGTGCCTCGGGAGGGCAGGACCTCCAGAAGGTCGCGCTTCCCCCGTCACCACGAGCCACGGCAGGCGCAGCGACGAGCCATAAGCTTTGCAGCTCGGCCCCAACAACCACCAACATGCAAGCCATCAGCTCAGGAGCAAAAAGGAAAAAAGGAGAACAGCAAAAGTAATAAAGGCAAAAGCTTAACGCCCGACAGGGCAGAGTTCTTGATTCACCATTACAGGAGTGGGCAAACGGGAGCTTGGGGCACTAAGGGGAGGGGCTGCTAACGTCAGCCAGGGCGTCGGCTGGCCCAGCATCAGGACCACCCTCCTCGCTCGAGACGGCCACCAGGACGTACCGCCCCACCAAGACATCCACATGCGGACGGACCTCGCCCCGGAGAAGATGGCGGGACTCAACAGGCGCTGGTTCGACGACGCGCCGCAGGTCGAGCTCCGGAACAAGGTGACACAAGTTGGAGAAGAGGAGCGTCAGGGCAAGGCCCAGAAGCTCGTGCGCACTAGATGCGTTGTACTTCTCCACGCGGTGGACGCTAGCCTCAAGAACCTCCACGACCTCTTGAAGAAGACAAGGTAGCCCCTGTCGCTCCTCGTGTTAGGCAGCGCCGAAGCCTTCCTTGAAAAACCGGCGCGTCACGGCGGTCGCCCGGTCGGTGATGTCCGCGAATTGCAGGGCGCGCTGGGACGCCATCAGCCGGGCGTACGATGCCTCGTCCTGAGCGGCCGGCACGATGTCTGCCGCCTCCCGGACCTACTGCTCCAGCGATGCTAGCTCCTCCTTAGCATCCGCCTTGCCTGGGCGGGCGGCACGGAGCGCAGCCTGGGCGCTCTCAAGCTGGGCCCGAAGCCCCTCCACGTCCTCTTGGAGCTCTCCGAGCTTTGGCTTCTTGGAGGAGGGTGTGTTGAAGAAGAAGGAAGATCAACCCCAGGAGAACAGATGGAGCAACAAGCAAAGGAGACGGAAGAAAGGACTTACTTGTCAGCCATTACCCAGCTTTGGCGAGCGTGCGAAGGCGCTGAGAGCCCTCCGTCGCTGCCTCCGGGGCAGATGAAGGCACGGGAGGTGCCGCATCCTTTCCCCGGCCAGAACCTTCTTCGGGGGATGCCATGAAGATGAAGGAGGGAGGAGAGAAGAGGTTTCCTCGCGGCAGACACATGAAGCAGAGGAGAAGCTCGAGGTTGCGGAGGCTCGGTGAATTTATAGGTGAGCCCTAGCCACCAACCATCATGGGAGTGTGGGAGTCGCACGCCCCACGAGGGCCGCGAGGTGGGCCGACGGAAGCGTTGTCGCACGCATCGCCTCACCTATTCATCTATCGGTCACATCCGCGAGGGCCGATGGGTGTAGTCAGGCCACACCCATGTCATCCAATGAGCAACATGATGGCCTGTGTGACTCTTGGGGATCGCACCGTCGTGGCCTGGCTCCACCCAGGTGCCTCGAGGAGCGAGAGCATCGCCGCGCAACTGCGGGACACATGGGTCGCCTTACCCACAAGCAAATGGGGCCCGCGACGCTTCGAGGCGCCTTGAAGGCTTCGCCGAGAAGCCAACCTTGGGCCCGGGGGCTACTTTCGGTGTTCTGGGAACGGGGGTACACAGACATGCCTGCCTGCGGCCCAGGGCGGCCCACTTCATCAACACAGGGACGACTGGAAAGGCACCTCCCGGGACAAGGCCTTCGTGAGGGGCCAAGCCTCGCGAGGAAGAGCGACATCAAGACCCGCAGGGTGCCCCTCGGGACCCCTCCGGAGCGACGGATATTTTGAGGCAAGCCGAGGCCTCAGGAGTCAAGGGTGACGCCAGGGAAAGAAGGACGAGCAGAAGATGCAAAGGAGGTGGGAGCGTACCAGGGCTCCAAAGGCATATTCTAAAGGTTTCCCTTCCAGTGCAACAAGACGACGGCCACCCGCTGGCAGGACAGGCGTCTCCCATATGCCCACCTCTGCGGCGTTGACAGCTACTTTGCAGGTGAAGACCACTTTTGACAGGGGAAGCATGTTCCCTTGTCCCCCACCGAGGCTGGCCGTTGTGGGATCCCTTCCCGCCGAAGCTATGAGGGAAGAGGACCAGGGCCTCCGCGATAAATAGAGAGAGTAGGATACTTGAGAGAAGGGGGTTCATTCGGACCAGATTTAGATCAAAGAGAGTTCATTCCAACCGTAGGGCAAGACACCTAGCCACTTGGCCTCCGGAGGCTCGAGAGTACTGTACTAGTTCATCCACCACCTCCACAAGAGGCAATCCACCAAAAGCAGGAGTAGGGTTTATGCTTCGGAGCGGCCCGAACGTGGGTAAACTGTTGTGTCATGGGTTCCCCTCACCATCAAGTGAGTCCTTCGCTGTTCCATTGAGTAGCGGGCTAGGTAAGGTCGAGCAGGGAGATATCTTCGTACATGCCCCAGTGTTCGAACCCTTAGGGTTTTGCGGAGTCTGAATTCCGATAGCAGGCTTAGCATCTCCTCCCGCAACTTCTTCTTCGGCATGATCCTTGCCGGGACTCCTCGGCAGGTCTGCCAGAAAATACTGGCCAGAGTTCAGCTTCCTTCTCTTTCCTAGCTTGGTTGTTGGTGTTACGGAGGTTTGAGTGAGTCGTAGCACAAAATTCCCTGGTTGCATGGTAACTTAAGAGCTGACGCTTCGACGGGTCGTTGGCGACGGTGTTTTCGGCACGGGTGATGTGCTCTGTCTATAGACTGTTGAAACGCTCTTCCAACTTCCTTACTTCCTCCATGTAAGCTTCCATTAGTGGACTCTGATAGTCCTTGTTGACTTGCCGGAAAACTAGTTGTGAGTCGCCTCTGACGATGAGCTTCCTGATTCCCAGATGTGTCGCGATCCTGAGGTCGGCAAGTAGCCCTTCGTAATCAGCAGTGTTCTTGGTTGACTTCTCCCAGGGAAAGTACATCTTGATTACATACTTGAGGTGTTCTCGAGTAGGTGCGACTAGCAGGGCACCGGCTCCAGCACCTTATAGTGAGAACGCTCCATCAAAATACATGATCCATTCTTGGTTAGATTCCTTGCGTGGGACGGTTGATTTTGGTATTTCTTCGTCTGGATTTGGAGTCCATTCGGCAATGAATTCCGCCAAGGCCCTGCTCTGGATGGTCGACGTGCTTTCGAACTTGAGGTCGAAGCCGAATAACTCCAACTGCCACTCCACGATCCTGCCAGTTGCATCGGGGTTTCACAAAACCCTTTTTTATCGAAAAGACAGTGACGACGGTGATCTCGTGCGCTTGGAAGTAGTGGCGCAGCTTCCTTGAGGACATGAGGAGGCCGAAAAGCAATTTCTGCACTCCATAGTATCTCGTTCTGGCCCCCTGCAAGAGGGAGCTGATGAAATAGACTGTGCGCTGCACCAACTTCTTCTTCTGCAATGGCCAGCCTGTTGGCGGAGGCTCCTCCTGATCGCTCCCGAACTCTGCGGGGGTCCTTGGTTGCCAGTGCGCGCTTCCTCACTCAATGGCATCACCTTTGCTGGTGTATCTTTGTCGTCTTCCCTCTGTGCCACCAGGGCAACGCAGACCACTTGATTGGTTGCCGCTAGATACAAGAGCAGTGGCTCTTGTGGTCTAGGTGCTACCAGGATCAGCGCAGATGAAAGGTATTTCTTCCCGTCTTGTAGCACCGCTTCCGCCTCGGTGGTACATTCCATTGGCCCTACTTTCTTCAAGATTTTGAAGAATGGCACGGCACGTTCAGCAGACTTTGAAATGAACCTGCTCAGCGTAGCTACACAGCCGGCTAGGCGTCGCACATCCTTGACGCGCTTCGGTGCCTCGATTTGCTCGATGGCCTTGATCTTGTTGGGGTTAGCTTCGATCCCGCGTTGGGACACGAAGAACCCGAGAAGTTTTCCAGATGGGACGCCGAAGATGCACTTTTCCGAGTTGAGCTTGAGGTTGATATTGTGCAGGTTGGCAAATGTCTCTTCCAGATCTTGCACCAGTGTTGATTTGTCCTTGGTCTTGACCACTATGTCATCCATGTAGGCTTCCACATTCCTATGGAGATGGGGATCAAAACCATTTTGGATCACTCTTGCAAAGGTGGAACCGGCATTCTTCAACCCGAAGGGCATTCGCACAAAGTAGTACGTGCCACAGGGGGTGATGAATGCCGTTTTCTATTCATCCTCCTCGGCCATAAAGATTTGGTGGTACCCTGCGAGGAAGGACAGCATGTCGCAACTAGAAGTGGAGTTGACAATCTGGTCGATGCACGACAAGGGAAAAGGGTCTTTCGGGCAAGCTTTATTGATATTGGTAAAGTTGATACAAAGCCGCCACTTCCCATTCGCCTTGCGCACTACAGCCGGATTAGACAACCACATGGATGGATGACTCCCCTACCTAGACCTGGTGCTTCTAGATTCTTGATTGCCTGGGCAATGAATTCTTGCCATTCCAGGGCTTGCTTCCTCACCTTTTAATTGACTGGCCGCGCGCGGGGGCAGGCGGCGAGATGGTGCTCAATCACCTTTGTGGGAACATCGGGAATATCTGATGGTTGCCATGCAAACACATCGAGATTCACCCGCAGGAAGGCGATGAGCATGCTTTCCTATTTGTTGTCAAGAGCGCAACTTATGGTGAAAGTTCCACTTGTGCTGTCCTCCCTGGCGGGCACCTTCTTGGTCTCTGGTAGGGTGCCCCTGGACTTCTCGTTCTGGGCAGTGGAGCTCTCTAGCACGTCCTTGCTGGTAGCGTAGCGCTCTAATGAGGCATGCTTGCTGGGGTCAGCGCGGGAGACCCTTTAGCGGGCCTTCTTCTCCCCAGGAGTCCCAGCAGCGGCAGATGGTGCCTTGCCGGCACGTGCCGCCACTGCCTCCTTTTTGTCGGCATTGAAGACGATAATGTCGACCGTCCCAGGCATTTTCAGGGTGTTGTAGGCATAGTGGGAGACCGCCATAAATTTTGCCAGCGCAGGACTCTCGAGGATCCCGTTATACGGGAACGGATTGTCAGGAACGTCGAAGACAACCTTCTCCGTTCGGTAGTTCTGGTCACTACCAGAAGTTACCAGCAACAAGATCTTCCCCTTCAGTTTGATCTTCACGGGGTTGATCCCTTGGAACGTTCCCCTTTCCTCGAGATCTTCATCGGGAATCTGCAACCTCCAGATCACTTCGGGGGATATGACGTTTAGAGCAGACCCGCCATCGACCAACATCTTCGTCAAGTTGAGGTAGCGTATTGTTAGGGAAACCAACAACGGCAAACATCCGACCGCTCTAACGCGGTCTCGATGGTCCTCACAATAGAAGATGATCGGCGTGTGTGACCACTTCAAGGCCTTATGGGAGCCAATTGAGGGCTCCGCCGCGCTCACCTCACGTGCCCACTTCTTCAGTTGGCGGTGGGAAGATTGCAACGATGCACCTCCATCGAGGCACATCATATCCGTTGCCCTTTGAAATTCATGGTCGCTGGAGTTGTCGTCTGGGCAGTCCTCATCCTCATCCTCCTCCTTTCTTTCCCGCGTCTGCGCGAGCTTCAGCCTCTTGTTCTTGGGTTTGTCGGGGTAACCCCCTTGGCCACCCTTCTTCCCACCTGATCCCTCGCCACCATCTCGGGCTTTCTCCTTGTCACGCCTTTGGTATTCAGCCCTCTCCTTTTTGGCAAGTTGTTCAACTTGTCGGCAGTGTTGGAGGTCGTCACCCCTGGTGAATAAATCTTGCAATACTAGGTGTCGGAGCCCTCTTGTTTGTCTGCGGCCGCCAAGGCCTGGCAAGAGCAGCACCCGGCTACATCTTTGCTGGGAGCCTGAGCCTTCGCCTTCTTGGAGGTGTCGGCGTTGCCGGATGCCTCGACGGCAAACACGACTTTGCCTTTCCGCTTCTTGTTGTGCCGCTTCCCCTTTTTCGCGGGGACATCGACGTCTTTGTCTTTGGAGTTGGCCTCTGCACCGGCGTCTTTGTCGGGAAGCCTTCTCCCCTCTTCCGCTCGTGCACACTTCTCCGCTAGGGCATAAAGCTCGGCGACATCGCGGACCTTGTTCATCGCAACCTCCTCGCACATCTTCCGGTTGCGCACATTCTGATGAAACACGCTGATAACGGTGGCTGGGTGAACATCCGGGATGTTGTGATGTATGTGGCTAAATCTCTGAATGTAACTGCGCAAAGTCTCACCCTCTTTATTGGGGATGATGTGCAAGTCACTATCTTGGCCAGGGGCTCAGTGGCCGCCCGTAAAGGCGCCGACGAAGTCCTGACACAGCTCCTTCCATGAGGAAATGGGGTTCTAGGGTAGGTGCATCAAGCATGACCTGACATTGGGCTTGAGCACCAACGGGAAGTAGTTTGCCAATATCTTGTCAACTCGGCCCCCGCACTACTGGAAAACAGTTATTTGTCATCTGCTGCTTCTTTTCCGTCTGTTGGCTGATGGCAAAGACCCTCTTTGCCATCAGCTACCAGAAACCAGACGGCAAAGAGCAGGCTGATGCCAACGGTACTATTTGCCATCAGCCAGCTCTTTGCCGTCTACCAGCTCACGGCAAAGCGCATGCAGGCAGATGGCAAAGAGCATGGGCGGCCCACCCCGCAGCCCCTCTCTCCCCCCAAACGGCCACTTTCTTTGCCGTCTGCCTACATGCTCTTGGCCGTCGCGAGGCGGACGGCAAAGAGGGTGCCCCCCTAACGGCCGTTAGACACACCCCCAAGGGCCTCTCTCTCCCAGCTAACGGCCACCCCGACTCCCCTCTCTCTCACCCCCGACACCACCACCGCCGCCGCGCTCTCCTCCGGCCTCCCTGCGCCGCCTTGCGCCCTCCTCCTCCCCGGCCGCCAAGCGCACTCCTCCTCCTCGGCCGCCCTGCGCCGTCCTCCTCCCCGGCCGCCCTACACCCTCTCCACCGCCACCCTGCACCCCCTCCTCCACCCTGGCTGCCCTGCACCCTCCTCCACCGCCGCCCTGCGCCCCCTCCTCCTCCCTGGCCGCCCTGCACCCTCCTCCACCGCCGCCCTCTGCCCCCTCCTCCACCCCGACACCCCTCTCTCTCAGCCCCCAACACCACCACCACCGCCGCGCCCTCCTTCGGCCTCCCTGCCCCACCGCCGACGTCGCGACGCCACCCCCACCCCAGCGCCCCACCCCACTGTCGCCGCCCTCCTCGCCCCCCTCACCGTGCCCCTCCTCCCCCTGCTGCCCTCCTCCCCCTGCGACCTCTCCTCCCCCTGCGGCCCTCCTCCCCCCGGTTAGTTTTCTTTCTTCTTTTTTTAATAGTTTTTGTTTAATTAGTTATATGTTTTAGTGAGGTTTTGGCTTATTATTAGTTTAGTTTAGGTTAAGTTTTAGTTTAGGTTTAGTTAGGTTAGTTTCATGTTTTGTAAAGGAGAAAAGGAGAAGAAGAAGAAGGAGAAAGGAGAAGAAGAAGAGGGAGAAAGGAGAAAAAGAATAAGGAGAAAGGAGAAGAAGAAGAAGGAGAAAGGAGGAGAAGAAGGAGGAGAAAGGATAAGAAAAAAATAAGAATAAGAAGGAAAAGAAGAAGAAGGAAAAGGAAGGGAAGGAGAAGAAAGAAGAAGAAGAAGAAGAAGAAAAATAGGATAGGAAGAGAAGAATAAGAGGAAAAAAGAAAATAAGAAGAAGAAGAGAATAAGAAAACAAGAAGAAGGAGAAGGAGAATAAGAGGAAAAAAGAAAAAAAAAATAGGAATAATAAGAAGAAGAATAATAATAAGAAGAAGAAGAAGAGAAGACGAAAAGAAGAAGAAGGAGAAGAAGAATAAGAGGAAAAAAGAAAAAAGAAAATAATAATAATAATAATAATAATAATAATAATAATAATAATAAGAAGAAGAAGAACAAGAAGAAGAGAAGAAAAGAAGAAGAAGGAGAAGAAGAATAAGAGGAAAAAAGAAAATAATAATAAGAAGAAGAAGAATAAGAGCAAAAAAGAAAAAAGAAAATAAGAGTTAGGTCACATATTTTTTCATTATCTTATAAAAACATCATATTTGTGTTGATCTGGTGAATTTCAATGTGCAGTTGTTCGACGACCTCCACGTGCGTTGGACGAGCTCCGCCCCTACGTTTGTTGGTGAACACAAATGACTTCTCCTCCTACCCCCTTAATTTGCTCTGTCCCGATCTTCGTGCCGATGAAACTTGCTAGCTATATATAGGTTTCTTTAATCATGAGTATGCGTGACCAGTATGCGTCTCCCGTTCGAAAGGGCGACATTTGTAAATATGCATGTCTTTGCATATTTATAATCGCCATCCTTTTGAATTGTCCAACATTATCCATGGACAGCGCGAGTATGTGTAGATTGGGTTCGTTTCCCGTATGCTGTGCTCTGGATCCGATGCGGAATTTCGTCAGTGCCTCCCTGTTGTTCTCCAGATGCACATCCTCTCTGTTTATTGCGGAGACCTGTATCAGGAGAACAGCGGGGAGGTGTTGCCAAAATTTTGCATTGGATCCGGAGCAGAGCATGGGAAAACGAACCCAATCTACACATACTCAGGTGGGATTAGGACCTATCTTTACCTATTAGCATGTAGGTTGCCTAGACGTAATAAAAATGGTGAACTTGATTAACCGATGAATATAAATGCTAAATTATATATAAATATATTTCTTCTGTCTTTAGTAGCTACGCAAGATGAGTGATTGTGCATGGATGTATACCGGTCACCCTAATCAGAAAGAGATGGCGAAAGAATGGTTTGTAAAAACAAAGGAATTTGTGAAAGCCGCATTCGCAAATGGCCAGGAAAGAAACTATTTCCCCTGTCCTGGATGCGACAACTATAAAAAGACGACAGAGGCTGTAATGATTAAACACATGCAGAGGAGGGGTTTAAAGCCTAATTATACGATGTGGACATTTCATGGTGACTGTATACAACGCACAAGAGCTGAGGTGGTCCGTCATCGCACGGACGAGCATGGTACCGGGATCGAAGACATGGTGCAAGACTTTGATGATGCTCGGGATTTGGAAGATGAGATTGAGGAATCTGCAAAGGCCTTTCATGAAATGTTGGAGTCTTCAAAACGTCCTCTCCATGAGCACACTTAGCTTTGTCACCTAGATGCAATTGCACAAGTAATGGCTCTGAAGGCTTAGTTCAACTTGGGAAGAGAATGCTACGACTCGATGATGACACTATTTGGACGCTTCATACCCAAAGGCCATGTCATGCCTGCAAACCTGTACCAGTCTGACAAAATACTTCGTGTACTTAAGATGCCCTATGAGAAGATAGATGCATGGAAGAAAGGATGTGTCTTATATAGGAAGGAGTATGCACACTTGGATTATTGTCCCAATTGCGAGTCTTGCAGGTATCTTGTGGTAGACAACGGTATGGGTGAGAAGAGGCAGACCAAAATCTTAGTTAGTGTTCTTCGGTATATGCCAATCGTACCAAGGCTTCAACGTCTTTTCATGGTCGAAGAGACAGCCAGACAGATGACAGGGCACAAATTGGGCAAAAGAACCGAACTAGATGCGGATGGGGATAAGAAGGCGGTCCACACATCGGATGGGGAAGCATGGAAACATTTCGATGGATTGCATCAGGATAAAGCGACAGATCCAAGGAATCCTCGAGTCTGTGCCACCACGGATGGTTTTAATCCCTTTGGCATGACGGCAACCCAATACAGTTGTTAGCCTGTATTTGTCATTGCACTCAAACTCCCCCCCGGGCAGATTATGCAAAGGAAGAACATATTTTCTGACGTTGATAATTCCAGGGCCCAATTATCCGGGGAAGAATATGAATGTGTACCTGCAACCACTTAATGATGAATTGGAAGAAGCTTGGGATAATGGGGTCAAGACATACGATGCCGCTAGAAAAGAAAACTTCAAAATGCATGTGTGGTACATGTACTCTATGCATGACTTGCCAGCGTATGCCCTATTCAATGGATGTTGTGTGGATGGAAGGTTCTCGTGCCCCCATGTCACATCCCTAACCCTTAAGCAAGATAGCATTGTGCTCATGTCTTCTTTGCATTTGCATCTAAGAAGTTTCAACAAAAACAACAAAGTGGCAAAGGAAAAACTCAAAACCCTAGCCACCATTTCAATTAAAGGAAATCTCAAACTAGTTCAAAATCAATGAACCCAAAATGGCCTCAAGAAATGTTCAAACTTGCTGATAAATCACGAAAGTAAATGAGCATTGGAGAAAACTATTTTCTTGACACTTTAAGCTTTTTGAATAAATGAAAAAGGCTACTGGTTTCAAGTTTTAAATTTGAAATGAGAAACTATAAATTTCCAAAAATGTTGAAAACCTTGGAAATGGTTGGGGATATTATAACAAATATTTCAGGAGGTCTAAAATAGTTTTTACTTATTGTTTTGGAGCTGAATTAATTAGCAAAACAATAATTAGCAAAACAGAAAAACAAAAACAGAGAAAAATGGAAAAACCTTACCTGTCGCCTAAGCCTGGCCCGGCCCATCCCTGGCTCGTCCCCTCCCTCGCGCCAGTAGGCAGCAGGAGGTGGCCGCCGCCCCCTCCGGCACGGCCACGCACCTGCGTGCCTGCCTGGCCGCCGCCTCGCGCTGGCGACGACGGGGATAAGCTCCCCAGGGCCTCCCCTATCCATTCCCCGCCTCGGTTCTCTTCCTCCTCCCGGATCTCCTCCTCCTCCTTGCTGCCGCCATTAGAGCCGAGCTCGAGCTCGAGCTGCCCGTGACCTTGGCCATAGGATTCCCTCCCAGAGCACGCCATTAGCTCCGCCTCGTCGCCCTCGTCATCTCTGCAGAAGCTGAAGCTTCCTCGAGCCCTGCAACGCCCGCAACGCCGTCGTCTTCCACCTCCGGCCGCCGGACCTCTCCCGTCGATTCGTCGCCCCCAGACCTTCCCCGAGCCGTCTAAGCTCTGCTCTGCACTCCCCGTGAGCATGCGGTCGTTTCCCCTAAGTTTTCCCCGTCGATCCCCTCCTCTAGCTCTAGTTTCACCGGAGCCCGACGAGGACCGTCGCTGCCGCTCGTCGCCGATAGCCCTCCGATGATCAGCTCGTCCTTCCGAGGGCACCAGCAGCTCCAGGTCGACGCGTAGATGCTGTAGCAGCTAAGAACCGAGTGTAGATCCCTCTGATTCAAAGACCCCGATGACGCCCGAGCCTTGGCCGCCGCCAAGCTCGTCGCCGGCGTCATCTCCGGCCAGATCAGCCCCGGCTAGGTGCACAAATGAAGCTGCGGGAGACGTGCCATTCCTCTGGTGCTCTCCGCGCAGCATTTGGCCCCGTGTGCGCCGTTTCCGAGCCCCTCCGCCGTGCTGGTGGTCGCCGGAGGCTCCCCGCCGGCAAGGACGACCTCGCCGCCGGTGGATGCCGACGTGGCAAAGCTAACCCAGCAGCTCAGCACCTAATCACTCGCTGACAAGTGGGCCCAAGGCCAAGTCAAACCTCAGTTAGGGCTGGTCAGCGCGGGATTAGTCCCAAAGAGGCTGACCAGTGGGGCCCCCCTGTCAGGTTTGACCTGAACAGGTCGGCTGACCTGCTGACGTTAGTCTGATGCAATAAATAGAATTTCCAGTATAAAACTAATTCAGGAAATTGCTAAAAATTGTAAAAGTCATAGAAATTAATCTGTAACTCCAATGAAAATAATTTATATATGAAAAAGAATCAGAAAAATTCAAGGATTCTGATTATGCTATTTTCAACCATGTTCAAAAAAGTTAAAGAACCCTAAATTGTGGAATAAGGAATAATTCAATTCTTATAATCACCTTTTAAATGGAATTTGCAAAAATATTCAAATTTCATTATATATATAATGTTCACCACTGTCCTAATTACAATTCAGTACCATAACATGACATTTCATGCATGTTAACATCAAGGTGATCTGAGCATCAGATCGAATCAATTAAACCGGTATCCGAGAATACCCCGTTTGAATTGCTATTCGAATGTGATTCAAATCAACTCTAAACCTAATACATGTTGAAAATAATAACTTATCACCTTGCATTCTCATGCCATGCTCATGCATCATTTTGAGTGCATATGATTGTTATTGAATGTTGCCATTCATTTCGGTAGGCTCCGCACCCCCGGATTCCACCGAATATCCGTCTGATGGATATCGTTCATCCTCTGAGCAACAAGGCAAGCAACCCCTTTGATCATTCCGATAACCCCCATGTTCTTGCTCCTGCACCTATTTATTGCATTTAAGATCAAATGCTTCAACTGCTTTTGCCACGATAGTTGAACCCACTTCCTTTGCATGACTTAACCTTGTCACAGTAAATAGCCGAACCTTGCAACCTAGCATACGTGGTAGTTGCTTGAGCTATGATGTGCCTTATCCTGCTATGCATGCTATGCTTAGAGTTGTGTATGGTCTGTCATCTGGGAGATGAACAGAAATGTGGAATGTGTTCGGTAGGCAAAGGTTGTGTGTTGAACTTGAGTTGGTAAAGGTACCGGTGAAAGGCTGTGTAGGAGTACATGGCGGGTTGTTTCATTGGAACCGTCCTTAGGAACTGAGTTCCGTGTATGTATTCCAAGACTAGATACTAAAACATGTCGGGCCCTGAAATATGACCCCGCTCGGCCTATTAATCGCGTAGTACCCGGTCGAGGAGTTGCAAGTAGTTTCTGGTGTTTATAGTAATGCTGGAGGCCGTGCATGGTGCTGACCTGAGAGGTGGGCCATGATGCGGTAGGCAGTGGCACGGTGTACCAAGTGGCACCCGGATGGTGGGCTTGGGAACCCTGCGCACATCGTTTGAGGCCGTGGCGGAAACCTCGGCCGGACTTCCGTACGGGTTACTCTCAGATAGGCGATAAACCTAGACTAGGTACTAGTGTGGTTAACGGTCGTGGCCGACTCCCTCGCTGGGGTTCCGCTTGAAGGTTGCCGAGGTGCATGACGTGCACATAGCGATAAGTGGCGAGAGCGTATGTGACGAAGTACACCCCTGCAGGGTTATGATCTATTCGAATAGCCGCGTCCGCGGATATGGACTACTTGGAGACATATGTTGTTCATAGATAACTTCAATGGCTACTCATAAAATTGACAAGATAAGCATGAGTGTCGTGGACGGCATTTCCGTATGGAGACGGAATGATTCCACGATAGTGTATTGTTGTGGTGTTAGTGGACTCGTGTGCGAGAAATCAAGTTGTCAAAACTAATTTCAAAATGCAAGTTGTCTAGCCATGAGTCAAATGCTGGCTTCCCGCATGAAACCCCACAATACCTTTTGATACCTTGCATGAGTAGTTAGTTCTCCTAAAGTCTTGCTGAGTACCCTCGTACTCATGTTTGCTTAATAAATGTTGCAGAGGTTGCTAATGACCCTAATGGAGGGTTCTTCGTAGACATCGATGACGACGAGTAGCTGGTGTCCCAGCTACGATCTGGCCCTACGTCGGCTCTGTAGTATAGTCAGGCTATGTTCCTACTAGTTGCCCTGTCTGTACCCAGATAGTTTATAACTCTTCCGCTGGCTTGTATTTGTATGACTGTTATTATGGGTCGTGAGACCCTTAATGTGTAATATTATGTGTGTGGCTCTTCCGAGCCTCTTAAATAAAGGTTTTATGTTTATGGTTATGTTGTGATGCCATCGATGTATCTATACATATCGGTACGCCATGCGTACGTGTGTCGTACTTGATATGTATGGGGTTCGATTACCTAGTCGTGAACTTTAGTAGCACTCCTTACAAGGAAATGCCCCTTTGTGATCCAACGAGCCTTGGTAGTTCGCTACTGCTCCGGACACAATGGTTGACCGGCATGTGTCCTTCTTAGCTGCTGTGTCTGTCCCCTTTGGGGAAATGTCACGCGACGTAATGGAGTCCTTGTAGCTTGCTACGACTCGTCTACGTTCGTTGATGACCGACACCTTCTTTGTTGGGTCATGTATGCCTGTCCTTGTGCGGTACTACCACTTTGGTTTATGACTAGACATGTCGATCCGGGTTCTTTGACATTGGATTGCTAGCGACACTATCACATACGTGAGTCAAAAGACGCAAACGGTCCCGGCTAAGGTAAGGCTGCAGCCGTGGAGTTAACCGTGCGTGAGACCACAAAGGGATGCGATGTGTTAGAGGCTGGATTCCTATGGCTTAGGATCGGGGTCCCGACACCCCAATGCAAGGAAGCTCTTCAGTTTCATTGGTTGCAGGAGGGTCAGAAGTATTCTTGCTTTGACTTGCATAGACAGTTCCTGGATCCTGACCATCAGTTCAGAAAAGACAAGAAGAACTTTACCAAAGGTAAAGTTGTCAAAAACTTGACACTACCTGCGTTGACAGGCCAATACATCCTGGATCAGTTAAACGCCCTCGAGCCTGATCCAGAAGGTCCAGGGTATTTCAAGGGGTATAATTCGAAACACGCGTGGACTCACAAGCCATGCTATTGGGATCTGCCTTACTTCAAAGACCTCCTTCTTCCACACAATATTGACATGATGCACACTGAAAAGAATATCGAAGAGGCTATTTTTGGTACATTGTTTGACATAGATGGGAAGACAAAGGATAATATTAGGGCTAGAGTCGATCAAGAGACACTATGTCATAGACCATTACAAAACATGCGAGAAGGCAAAGGAAAGCAGAAGTGGTTGAAGCCAAAGGCGTGGTTCAATCTTGGAAGGCCAGCTATGAGGGAAATTATCGTGTGGGTCAAAATGCACTTGATGTTCCCTGATGGGTATGCAGCAAATCTAAAGAGGGGAGCGCGTCTTGAAAAATTAAAAACCTTTGGTCTCAAGAGTCATGATTGGCACATATGGCTAGAGCGGGTATTGCCGTTGATGTTACGTGGCTTTATTCCAGAGGATGAATGGCTAGTACTGGTGGAGCTGAGCTATTTCTTCCGTGTTCTTTGTGCGAAAGAATTATCGCCTCGCGTGGTAGAAAACATGGAGGAGTGTGCACCGGAGTTGTTGTGCAAGTTAGAGAAGATCTTTCCACCGGGCTTCTTTAATCCAATGCAGCATTTGATTTTACATCTACCGACCGAGGCAAGATTGGGTGGGCCCGTGCAAGATCGTTGGTGCTATGCAACTGAGAGGACGTAGAAGCCCCTTCGAGCTAAATGTAAAAATAAGCGTAGAATTGAAGCATCGATGGCTGAGGAATTCATTACTGAGGAGGTGGCAGACTTTGTGACAGCACACTACGAAGCCAAAAATCATGATTTGCATAATCCGGAGCCTCGGCACAATGATGCAGACCCTAAAAAAGGTCGGTCCAACCTCAGCCTATTCAAAGGGAAGCTCGCACCAGTCGGTGCTTCGAAACCAATAACGTTGGATGTCGAAGAATGGCGGAACATTTCGTTGTATATCTTCAACAACCTAACAGAAGTGCGACCGTACATCGAATGAGTTCTCGGCACATTTTCCCGTAACTTCTAATTCATTTGAACTGCTCTTATTCCCGGATATTTCAAACAGTCGTTACGTCGCCAAATTCTCAGATGGAGCGGTGATCGAAAATGATTCCGTTGAAGAGTGTGAGTTTCTGTCAAAGACAGGAGGCAGCTATCCGGGTTTAATCTCTTGGTTCAAACAAACGGTAATTATCAATAATGGATCATTTCATTCTTGGTCTAACCTGCGGCTAATGCAACAAGCGTTTCGTATTAAACATGTAGGCTAATTCAGAGTCTATGGACGACGAATTGAGACAAGTCGCTAATGGTTTTGACTATAAGGTCCGTTCATTTGAGAAATAAAACATCATCGGGTATCTCTTTCGTACCTTTGGCAAAGAGCTATCTATGCCCGACCAGAAATCTACAAATTATGGTGTCTCTGCTATCGGCGAAGGTGTTATCGAGTATTATGGAAGAGTTGAAGCAATTTATGAACTTCAATTCTATGGTGAAAACCCACCAAACGTCATAGTCTTCAAATGTTATTGGTTCCAGCAGAATAAGATTAGAAGGACTCATGAACATATAGGACTAGTCGAAATCAATCCAAACATCCATTTAGATGTTCCCGATGTCTATATTACGGCTCAACAGGTGACCCAAGTTTTCTATCTACCGTGGGCATGCCAAACGGATAAGAATCTGGAAGGTTGGTATGTTGTTTATGAAGTGTCGCCACATGTCAGACCACCTCTCCCAAATGAACAGGATTATGAACCTCACATTAACCCAGACACATATGATGGAGAATTCTTCCAAGAAACACGTCTTTCCAATAAATGTTTCAAGAACCGCCGTGCTTCACCCAAGAACATGGAAGTAGACAGCGACAATGAATCCAACTCCAGCCCTGAGCCGGAACCAGAAGACCTGGAACTCATAGAGGTTACTGATGCGGATGACCTGTCAATGCTGCAACGATTAAAGGAAGTCCTTTCACAACTTCATGCCGTTGAACCCGACGAGCACGTCATTCATGAAGACATGCGTGATAGTGATGATGATGATGCATTTCTTGATGATGATGATTAGTAGTTTGTAAGATTCACAACTTAAATTATTTATTTTTTAATCTTTATTATTCATGTGCATATTATTATTCATGTCAGCTATTCAATTTTTTTATGTTGTACTAATTTCTTTTAATCTTTCTCATGGCAGGTCACCAGGTGTGGAAAGATGGTGGGCGCTGGTCCAGATCGCTCGACGAGTTCTTCCCAGGCGCCCCGCACGAGGGGTGGTACTTCCCTTCCATCCCAATCTCTCCGTAGAGCCTTGGCAGACAGTCTGTCGACACCACCCGTGGGTTCTTCTTCGTCGGCGGCATTGCCCACTGGGAGAGGTGCTGGTCGGGTAGGGAAGAAGGGGAAGGTTACATGGAGAGGTAGTGGCCGCGGAAGATCCAGGAGGACTGTTGAGCCGTCCTCGCCACCACCACCAGCTAATTCACCCGAGAATAGGACTACTATGGTCGACCCGTTTGCGGAGGAGGCTACGGGGACTCTGTTCCAGGAGCCTGTTGTTGACGGGCATTCGCCCCATGAGACTCCGGTCCAGGAGCAGCCTCGGGTCGAGGTGCATTCGGCCCAGGAGCAGCCGGAGGAGACTACTGTTCCGGAGGCTTCACCCGACGTGGAGAGGACCGGATGGGAGACCTGGCCGGATCGTACCGAGTTGCCGGATTGGACCGAGGGTCCGGGTGGCTCAGGGGGTGGGGATGGCGGAGATGAGCTTACGGATAGTGAGGGCGATGTGCAGGTGGACGGGGCCACCGTCTACAAGCGTGGTAGTGCACGTCTCCTGGTCGCGCCGGCTACCCGCGAGCAGAGGCCGGTGATTAAACCTGAAGGAGATAGGTAAGTACATTTACTCTTTTTTATCTTTTGCCTTCAAGTTTTTTCAAATATCTAATGCGTTGACCTTATCATACTGCAGGGGATGGGTACACCCTCTTGGAGTCCGCAGGACGAACTCCGTCCTTGGTGTGCTTTGCCGGACAAATTTCCCGGGGTTTGTCACGTTGCCTGGTGAGGGTCAGGTTCCTACACTAGGATCTTCCTGGGAGCACTACCAGGCTGCACAGGACCCGCCGGAGGAGATTATAGATGGTGTCTTGTGCCACACGAGGGCCGAGATGGTGATCAAGAGCTTTTGGGTAAATTATCCTTTTACAGAATCTAAAATTAACAATATAGCTAATTATTGTACTAATCGGTGTTTTCACGTTTGATTGCAGACCTTCTATAGGTGTGAGGATGAATATGAGGAGGAGGCGGCCAGGGTTCTCGAGGCCGAGTGTAGGCGGTTACTACAGAACTTGCACCACGAGGCTCGGCCGTAGGCTATTCGAGATTACTATGCCACGCGTGATATTAAGAAGCAGAAGAAGGATTGCCGCGGAAAGTTTCTGAAGAAGGAGCAATACATGAAGGTAATTACCTATTCTTAAGTCCTTCTACGTAGTTTTCTTGGTTTCATTCATAGGCGTAGCACTGAAAATTCTTTCTAATAATTTACAGGTGCCCCCGAGATGGTGTGCGGATAAGATGGATTGTTGGGAGGTGTTGGTTGATGAGTGGTGCACAGGCAGCTGGTGAGCTGTCCACGAGAATGCGAAGGATCGGCGTAGCCAAATGGTTGGTGTGCCACACCATCAAGGCAGTGCAAACTTACTTCAGTTTGGACGAAACTGGGTATGTGATTTGCTTCATGATTTATGCAATTCATTCTTGATGCTAATATTTTGTTCCTCTCTTTTAGGCGCATCACAATAAGAGGGAGATGCCACACTTGTACGACCTTTATGGCATGGCCCATACTGCCTCGTACAAGAAGGCGAAGGCATTCTCCGAGTCTGACCTGGATGATCCCAATAACTTCACCAACATATCATCCCACCAGAAGCTCGTGGCATACAGAGACGCGGGGAAGGCTACGAAAGGGGATGACTTTAACCCTAGCCAGGAACCTTTGGATCCAGAGCTGGTGATGATATCTAGTGGCGGGAGACCCATGGATCGATAGCCATTGGAGATGGGATAATACGTTGTCCACTCACTCTCGGAGATCAAGGCGCGCCAGTCGAGCAGCTATCCTGAGATAATGCGTCGTCCATGGCCAGTCAAACTTGCCATCGAGGTTAGTTGTATGGACTAAGAACACTTTCATCCATTTCATTATGTGTGTCACCATAGATCATTACTGTGGTAACGAGGAATGGTGTTTCAGGCTGCTCTTCAGAAAGAGAGATTGGCAAACCAGGGTTCTCTTGAGAAAGAGAGATTGGCAAGCCAGGTTGCTCTTGAGGCTGCTCTTTAGAAAGAGAGATTGGTAACTCAGGCTGCTCTTGATGAGATGGACCAGAGCACGGCACGATTGATTGAGGAGGAGAGGTCCCGGAATGAGGCGGGTCAACGGGTCCTGTACGAGCTTTTTGTGGTACGTTTTTTTCACATTAGCCAAATCATGTGTGTAATGTATGTTTCATTACTAACTAATACGACCCACTCTTCAGGGTCTGTGCGAGAAGAGCGGTCAAGTCCCTCCGCCGATGCCCGTCTTCTCTTTAATTGGCACGGTGAGTTTCATTATAAACTAGTATTAATAATTGAGTGTCATCATGCTAACTGAGACATTGCAAAATATCTATTCTGCAGAATAACTCCCGAGCGGCATCGCACGACCCTTCAACAGGTGTTTCTCCTCCTTGATGACCACTACGGTAAGTTTCTCTTCTCCTCTTTCATATTCTCCTTGCCCTAATTTCCCCAACAATGACATAGTTAGCCCATTTAGCTCCAAAAAGACATAATTAGGCCATTTAGCTCCAAAATGCCATAATAACCTCAAAATGGCATAAGAACCTTTGTTAGCTCATTAATATTATATATTTAGCTTGTTTTCCTCTAAAATTGGATAATTAGCCCATTTAGCTCCAAAAATACATAGTTAGGTAATTTAGCTCCGAGAAGAGGATAAGAGGAGAAGAAATAGGAAAAATGAAAAGAAAGAAGAAGAAGAAGAAGAGAAGAAGGAGAAGGAGGAGGAGGAGGAGAAGGAGAAGGAGGAGAAGGCCAAGGACCTTCTAGTCCTTCTTCTCCTCCTCCTTCTCCTCCTTGTGCTCCTTCTTCTTGATTTCTTCTTGTTCTCCTCCTCCTCCTCCTCTTTCTTCTCCTCTTTCATAATATCCTTGCTTTAATTTCCCCAAAAATGACATAATTAGCCCATTTAGCTCCAAAATGCCATAATAAGCTCAAAATGTCATAAGAACCTTGGTTAGCTCATGAATATTATATACTTAGCTTGTTTTCCTCTAAAATGGGATAATTAGCCCATTTAGCTCCAAAAAGACATAATTAGGTAATTTAGCTCCAACAAGACGAGAAGAAATCGGAAAAATAAAAAGAAAGAAGAAGAAGAAGAAGAGAAGGAGGAGGAGGAGGAGGAGGAGGAGATGGAGGAGAAGGGCAAGGACCTTCTAGTCCTTCTCCTCCTCCTCCTTCTCCTCCTTCTCCTCCTTCTTCTTGAATTCTTCTTGTTCTCCTCCTCCTCCTCTTTCTTCTCCTCTTTCATATTATCCTTGCTTTAATTTCCCCAACAATGACATAATTAGCCCATTTAGCTCCAAAATGCCATAATAAGCTCAAAATGGCATAAGAACCTTGGTTAGCTCATGAATATTATATACTTAGCTTGTTTTCCTCTAGAATGGGATAATTAGCCCATTTAGCTCCAAAAAGACGTAATTAGGTAATTTAGCTACAACAAGTGGAGAAGAGGAGAAGAAATAGGAAAAATGAAAAGAAAGAAGAAGAAGAAGAAGAAGAAGAGAAGTTGCAGGAGGAGGAGAGGGAGGAGAAGGCCAAGGACCTTCTAGTCCTTCGCCTCCTCCTCCTTCTCCTCCTCCTTCTTGATTTCTTCTTCTTCTCCTCCTCCTCCTCTTACTTCGCCTCTTTCATATTATCCTTGCTTTAATTTCCCCAACAATGACATAATTAGCCCATTTAGCTCCAAAATGCCATAATAAGCTCAAAATGGCGTAAGAACCTTGGTTAGCTCATGACTATTATATACTTAGCTTGTTTTCCTGTAAAATGGGATAATTAGCCCATTTAACTCAAAAAAGACATAATTAGGTAATTTAGCTCCAACAAGAGGTGAATAGGAGAAGAAATAGGAAAAATGAAAAGAAAGAAGAAGAAGAAGAAGAAGAAGAAGAAGAGAAGAAGGAGAAGGAGGAGGAGGAGGAGCAGAAGGAGAAGGCCAAGGACCTTCTAGTCCTTCTCCTCCTCCTACTTCTCCTCCTTCTCCTCCTTCTTGATTTGTTCTTATTCTCCTCCTCCTCTTCTTTCTTCTCCTCTTTCATATTATCCTTGCTTTAATTTCGCCAACAATGACGTAATTAGCCCATTTAGCTCAAAAATGCCATAATAAGCTCAAATGGCATAAGAACCTTGGTTAGCTCATGAATATTATATACTTAGCTTGTTTTCCTCTAAAATGGGATAATTAACCCATTTAGCTCCAAAAAGACATAATTAGGTAATTTAGCTCCAACAAGAGGAGAAGAGGAGAAGAAGTAGGAAAAATGAGAAGAAAGAAGAAGAAGAAGAAGAGAAGAAGGAGAAGAAGGAGGAGGAGGAGGAGAAGGAGAAGGCCAAGGACCTTCTAGTACTTCTCCTCCTCCTCCTTCTCCTCCTTCTCCTCGTGCTTCTTGATTTCTTCTTCTTCTCCTCCTCCTCCTCTTTCTTCTCCTCTTTCATATTATCCTTGCTTTAATTTCCCCAACAATGACATAATTAGACCATTTAGCTCTAAAATGCCATAATAATCTCAAAAGGGCATAAGAACCTTGGTTAGCTCATGAATATTATATACTTAGCTTGTTTTCCTCTAAAATGGGATAATTAAGCCATTTAGCTCCAAAAAGACATAATTAGGTAATTTAGCTCTAACAAGAGGAGAAGAGGAGAAGAAATAGGAAAAATGAAAAGAAAGAAGAAGAAGAAGAAGAAGAAGAAGAAGAAGAGGAGAAGGAGGAGGAGGAGGAGAAGGCCAAGGACCTTCTAGTCCTTCTCCTCCTCCTCCTTCTCCTCCTTCTCCTCCTTCTTCTTGATTTCTTCTTCTTCTCCTCCTCCTCCTCTTTCTTCTCCTCTTTCATATTATCCTTGCTTTAATTTCCCCAACAATGACATAATTAGCCCATTTAGCTCCAAAATGCCATAATAAGCTAAAAATGGCATAAGAACCTAGGTTAGCTCATGAATATTATATACTTAGCATGTTTTCCTCTAAAATGGGATAATTAATCCATTTAGCTCCAAAAAGACATAATTAGGTAATTTAGCTCCTACAAGAGGTGAAGAGGAGAAGAAATAGGAAAAATGAAAAGAAAGAAGAAGAAGAAGAAGAAGAAGAAGAGGACAAGAAGGAGAAGGAGGAGGAGGAGAAGGCCAAGGACCTTATAGTCCTTCTCCTTCTCCTCCTTCTCCTTCTTCTTCTTGATTTCTTCTTCTACTCCTCCTCCTCCTCTTTCTTCTCCTCTTTCATATTATCCTTGCTTTAATTTCCCCAACAATGACATAATGAACCCATTTAGCTCCAAAATGCAATAATAAGCTAAAAATGGCATAAGAACCTTGGTTAGCTCATGAATTTTATATTCTTAGCTTGTTTTCCTCTAAAATGACATAATTAGCCCATATAGCTCCAAAAAGACATAATTAGGTAATTTAGCTCCAACAAGAGGAGAAGAGGAGAATAAATAGGAAAAATGAAAAGAAAGAAGAAGAAGAAGAAGAAGAGAAGAAGGAGAAGGAGGAGGAGGAGAAGGCCAAGGACCTTCTAGTCCTTCTCCTCCTCCTCCTCTTTCTTCTCCTCTTTCATATTATCCTTGCTTTAATTTCCCCAACAATGACATAATGAACCCATTTAGCTCCAAAATGCCATAATAAGTTAAAAATGGCATAAGAACCTTGGTTAGCTCATGAATATTATATTATTAGCTTGTTTTCCGCTAAAATGACATAATTAGCTCAAAAACATCATATTTTGTTCTTCTTCTGACTTTCTTATTCTCATTTTTCAGATTGGATATACTACATGCATGGAAGCTGGCATTCATGGAGTTGAACAATGTCAATGGATGAACTTTATATGTATATCATCTAGTTTTCATTTGAGTTGATGAACAATGTCGAACTATATGTATATATGGATAAACAGTGCAATACTTTGCAAGTTGGTTCTTTGGATATATGGGGATGTACATTGATTTATATGTATATCATATATGTGTGGTGAATTATATATATGTGTTGGCAAGTATATGTGTGGTGAACTATATATCATATATGTGTGGTGAATTATATAAATGTGCTATCAAATATATATGTATATATATGTGCTGTGAAATAATATAAAACAAAAAAAATAGGTACTATATGGGCTCTTTGTCGTCTGCCAGCTGATGGAAAAGACCTTGCCATCAGCTGGCAGATGGCAAAGGTGCCACATGGCACCCAGCTGTGCATCCTGGGGTGTCTATATAGGCTCTTTTCCGTCTGCCTCCAGGGTGGACAGACAGCAAAGAAGAGGGCAAAGAGGAGGGGGGGAGGAGGAGGCAAACGACAAAGAGTGGAGGGAGGGGAGGAGGAGGAGGCAGACGGCAAAGAATAAGGGGGAGGCAGATGGCAAAGCCTCCGTTAACCCCTAACGGAGGCAACGCCTGTTGGCTGCCGTCTCGAGCACTTTGCCGACTGCTCCTATGGAAAGCTGACGGAAAGAGCTTTGCCGTCCGCTTTGGGGGGACAGACGACAAAGAAGGTACGATGCCGTCATAGGCTGGCGCAGAAATTTTGCAGGCCTTGAGAATCTTTGCCGTCTGTGGTATTGTCTTTGTCGTCCGAGATTTAGTCTTTGCCGTTTGTGATGGCAGACGGCAAAGAAGCTGATTCCTGTAGTGCCGGCAGCATGCACCGCAATGGTATAGATGCTCAGGAACTCCAACTGGTGGGTGTTGCCATCGTACTTTTCCGGGATCTCCACCTTGAAGGTACGAGAGCTGGGCCACTGGACCTGCTGCAATTCGCGAGTAAACGGTAGACAACCCACCTCTTAAGGCAGGTTGCCAGGATACCCCGATGTTGGTGTGTTCGCAGCGGCTCCAGCACACCTGTCTGATTGACGGCGCGTCTCTCGCTGTCGCTCAATAAGAGTACGCGTGTCCTCCTTGCGCCGCTCGCGAAGAACATCTCGTTGGTCGCGGCGGGTCTGTGGATCGGAAGACCCGGTCGCATCATCAGAGACGATAACTAGTTGCCGCCGCCGTGGGCGAGAGTGTACCGTGGCGGTGGTAGCCCCGGTCTTCTCGGTACGGTTCTGGGCACGCTTGTTGGAGGGTCGTTTCGACGTCTCTGTCTGTTGTGGCCCGTCCCCATTGGCGAGGGCGACGAGGCTCTGGATGGTGGCCCTCCACTCCTCGATCTTGTCCGTTGTGGGAGAAAAGTCCAAGAGCAGTCGAGCTCGCTTCAGGGCTTCCGCCGGCGTGGGTCTAGAGCATGCCCTTGGTCCCGCGATGGTGCCCTGCCCTGTCCGGTTCCAGATCGTGTGTGTCGGCTTGCGAATCCTGAGAACGAGGCCCAGGAGTTCTTCGTGGGGGTGGCGAATCGCCGTTGTTCTAGCACGATCCGCCGCGTGCAGCCTGAGAAGGACGTGGCGAGTGCGTCCGCATTGTCGCCTTGGAAGGCGTCCTCGCATCCTTTGAAGTAGCCGCGCTGCCCATATGCTGCGCAGCTGCATCATCCGATGCACCAGCGTGTGGATAGTCGTCGCGGCCGCGGACGATACCACTCGCCCGGGTTTGCTCTCCAAAATGTTGCAGCAGTTCGGGACCTCCACCTCCTTGTCCCGCGCCCGCATTCTCTACCGTCCGCGTCGGGGCAGGAGCACTGGGTGCGAGTGCGTCGGTCACCGGAGCACCCCTGTTTTTGGAGCCATGGCGATGAAGAAAAGTTGGTGCACTGATGGCTAGGTCAGATTAACGCGACCTTCACCCCCTACCTGGCGCGCCAAAGATGTCGAGAAAATGATACCTATGGGAACCTCCAAGGATCCCTTGATTGTTCGGCGGGGAGAGGGGTGGCGCCAAGAGAAGAGCTAGCAATCAGCACTAGGAAAGTTTTTACCCAGGTTTAGGCCGCTTAGTGCGTAAAACCCTACTCCTACTTTGTTTCTTGTATTAGGTGCTTACTGTAGGTTTACTTTTTATAGTGATTGCTTGTTGTCCAATGCCCGAAGTGTCTAACCCCTTAGAACTGAGCCTTGGGCCTCCTTTTATAGGCAAAGGGGTCACCAACAGTTCTCAACAGAGGGTTCACGATCTGTACAGTGAACATGGTTCACCGCTATCTATCTACCACGGTGTTAGGGGCAGTAAATGCCTTGCCAGTCTCCTGGCCCGCATCAGGATGGTATCGACACATACCCATGTGTTTTTTTACACCTGGGTGTTACGCTGGCGCATGAGGAATGCGTTAGCGCTATGGTAGTTGGCAGCACTATGGCAGGAGGGAACAACTGGTGGCGAATGGGGCCTGTCGGGCTGGTGCCCTCGCGTGTGGCCTAGTCTACCTTCCCGGAAAGGAAAGCTTGTCGGGGCCTTGTCTATCTTCCCGGCAAGGAGGACTTGCCGGGGCCTTGAATGCTTTTCCTAGCAAGGAAGGCTTGTTGGGGCGTGACACGTCTTCTCGTCAAGAAGGGCTTGCGGGGGCCTTGGATGTCTTCCTGGCAAGAGGGGCTTGCTGGGCCTTGGAGCTTGAGCTTATTCTTCACACCCTTGGAGGGGTGTGGCCTTGGTAAATTTGGAGGTTATTCTTCCTACCAGCCTTCGTCGTGCCTTGCCGTCAAAGGGGTTGCCAGCGCCCGTGCACAAGTCTGGGGCACAGGAGACCCTAGTCTTCAGTGCACCAACACCTTGATACGGATAGAAGTGCATCTCATCATTTTGAAAGAATGGATATCATTACAAGGACATGTAAAGTGGAGATGAGTATATGGAATTAGCTTACACTCACCACAAGCTAAATCATGATCATATCAATACAAACATCCATAACAATCACCATACGTAAGAGCAGGGTCCCACTACAAACGAAATAAAATGATAAAAGCGGCATCCATCTTGATATCTCAGGATGCCGTCGTGGAATCCATGATATGATTAATGAACAAGAAGAAGAAAAAGATGAAATCCAAATAGAACAAGCATCGCATTACATGTACCTGCAATTGTAGTTGTATTAATCCATGACCAATGGGGAATCAACAGTCTCATTTCCAAGGGTATCAGGACTAGCAAATCTTAATGGGTGAGGTATGGTTAATTGGTGAGCTACTTGAAGCACTAAGCATCTGATATCTGGCTAACTTACGAGTACAAGAATAAGAAGAGTGATCTACGCATAGACGGGTGTGAACTAGTAATGATAAAGAAGTGATCCTCGACACCTACCTACGCATCAATCATAACCCCATAGTGTTCCTTTCTTGGTTCAAACCTCACACTACAGGAATCACCTTCTTTGCCGTCTGCCATCACAGACGGCAAAGACAATATTCCGGACGGCAAAGACAATACCACAGACGGCAAAGATTGCCATGGCCGACAAAATTTCTGCGTCAGCCTACGACGGCATAGGACCTTCTTTGCCGTCTGCCCCCCCAAAGCGGACGGCAAAGCTCTTTGCCGTCAGCTTTCCTGAGGAGCAGTCGGCAAAGCACTTGAGACGACAGCCGACAGGCGTTGCCTCCGTTAGGGGTTAACGGAGGCTTTGCCGTCTGCCTCCTCCTCCATCTTTGCCGTCTGCCTCCCCGCCCATCTTTGCCGTCTGCCTTCTCTTCCCCTCCCCTCCCCCTCCATCTTTGCCGTCTGCCACCCCGTCCATCTTTGCCGTCTACCGGGTCCTCCCCTCCCCCCTCTTTCCACTATTTGCTATCTGCCTCCTCCTCCCCCCTCCTCTGTGCCCTCTTCTTTGCCGCCTGCCCCCCAGGAAGCAGACGATAAAGAGACTATATGGCCAGCTGCTACTGCCCAGGTTGCACAGTTGGGCACCACGTGGCACCTTTGTCGTCAGTCAGCTGACGACAAAGGCCTTTGCCATCAGCTGGCAGACGGCAAAGAGCCTATATTGTCATATATTTATTTATTTTTTCTATTTCACAGCACATATACATATAATTCATAGCACATATATCATAAATAGGTCACAACACATATATGATATACATATAAAGCTCATCAATGCCATTTGTTCATCAACGTACATCCCATATATCAAAAGAACCAACACATACAAAGTTTCATCCATATATACATACATATAGTTGCACATATATTGTTCATCCATATATACATATACATATAGTTCCACATTGTTCATCAACTCAAATAAAAACGGAAACTAAAGCACTCCAACGCCAGCTTCCGTGCATGTAGTACATCCAATCTGCAAAATGGGAATAAGAAAGTCACAAGAAGAAGAACAACAACACATATATGACAAATAAGCTAAATTGAAGAAGAAAGAGAAGAAGCAAGAAGAGAACAAGGAGAAGAAAAACAAGAAGGAGGAGGAGGAGGAGGAGGAGGGGAAGGGGAAGGAGAAGGAGAAGGAGGAGGAGAAGAAGAAACAGAAGAGAAGAAGAAGGATAAAAGGAGGAGAAGAAGGAGAGAAGAAGAAGGAGGGCTCCTTCTCCTTCTTCTCCTCCTTCTCCTTCTTCTTCTCTTCTTCTCCTCCTCCTTCTTCTTCTTCTACTTCTCCTTATCTTCTTCTTCTGTTCTTTTTCTTCTTCTTCCTTCTCCTTCTTTTTGAGCTAAATGGGCTAATTATGTCATTTTAGAGGAAAACAAGCTAAGTATATAATATTCATGAGCTAACCAAGGTTCTTATGCCATTTTGAGCTTATTATGGTATTTTGGAGCTAAATGGGCTAATTATGTCATTGTTGGGTTAATTAAAGCAAGGATAATATGAAAGAGGAGAAGAAAGAAGAGGAGGAGGAGAAGAAGAAGAAATCAAGAAGGAGAAGGAGGAGGAGGAGAAGGACTAGAAGGTCCTTGGCCTTCTCCTCCTCCTCCTCCTCCTCCTCCTTCTCCTTCTTCTCTTCTTCTTCTTCTCTTCTTCTTCTTCTTCTATCTTTTCATTTTGCCTATTTCTTCTCCTCTTCTCCTCTTGTTGGAGCTAAATTACCTAATTATGTCTTTTTTGAGCTAAATGTTCCAATTATGTCATTTTAGAGGAAAACAAGCTAAGTATATAATATTCATGAGCTAACCAAGGTTCTTGTGCCATTTTGAGCTTATTATGGTATTTTGGAGCTAAATGGGCTAATTATGTCAATGTTGGGTTAATTAAAGCAAGGATAATATGAAAGAGGAGAAGAAAGAGGAGGAGGAGGAGAAGAAGAAGACATCAAGGAGGAGAAGGAGGAGAAGGAGGAGTAGGAGAGAAGGTCCTTGGCCTTCTCCTCCTCCTCTTCCTCGTCCTCCTCCTTCTCCTTCTTCTCTTCTTCTTCTTCTTCTTCTTCTTTCTTTTCATTTTGCCTATTTCTTCTCCTCTTCTCCTCTTGTTGTAGCTAAATTACCTAATTATGTCTTTTTTGAGCTAAATGGGCTAATTATCCCATTTTAGAGGAAAACAAGCTAAGTATATAATATTAATGAGCTAACCAAGGTTCTTATGCCATTTTGAGCTTATTATGGTATTTTGGAGCTAAATGGACTAATTATGTCATTGTTGGGGAAATTAAAGCAAGGATAATATGAAAGAGGAGAAGAAAGAGGAGGAGGAGGAGAAGAAGAAGAAATCAAGGAGGAGAAGGAGGAGGAGGAGAAGGACTAGAAGGTCCTTGGCCTTCTCCTCCTTCTCCTCCTCCTCCTCCTCCTTCTCCTTCTTCTCTTCTTCTTCTTCTCTTCTTCTTCTTCTTCTTCTATCTTTTCTTTTGCCTATTTCTTCTCCTCTTCTCCTCTTGTTGGAGCTAAATTACATAATAATGTGTTTTTTGAGCTAAATCTTCCAATTATGTCATTTTAGAGGAAAACAAGCTAAATATATAATATTCATGAGCTAACCAAGGTTCTTGTGCCATTTTGAGCTTATTATGGTATTTTGGAGCTAAATGGGCTAATTACGTCATTGTTGGGTTAATTAAAGCAAGGATAATATGAAAGAGTAGAAGAAAGAGGAGGAGGAGGAGAAGAAGAAGAAATCAGGAAGGAGGAGGAGGAGGAGAAGCATAGAAGGTCCTTGGCCTTCTCCTCGTCCTCCTCCTCCTCCTCCTCCTCCTCCTCCTCCTTCTCCTTCTTCTCTTCTTCTTCTTCTTCTTCTTTATTTTCATTTTGCCTATTTCTTCTCCTCTTCTCCTCTTGTTGGAGCTAAATTACCTAATTATGTCTTTTTTGAGATAAATGGGCTAATTATCCCATTTTAGAGGAAAACAAGCTAAGTATATAATATTAATGAGCTAACCAAGGTTCTTATGCCATTTTGAGCTTATTATGGTATTTTGGAGCTAAATGGACTAATTATGTCATTGTTGGGGAAATTAAAGCAAGGATAATATGAAACAGGAGAAGAAAGAGGAGGTGGAGGAGAAGAAGAAGAAATCAAGGAGGAGAAGGAGGAGAAGGAGGAGTAGGAGAAGGACTAGAAGGTCCTTGGCCTTCTCCTCCTTCTCCTCCTCCTCCTCCTCCTCCTCCTCCTTCTCCTCCTTCTCCTTCTTCTCTTCTTCTTCTTCTTCTTTCTTTTCATTTTTCCTATTTCTTCTCCTCCTGTTGGAGCTAAATTACCTAATTATGTCTTCTTGGAGCTAAATGGGCTAATTATCTCATTTTAGAGGAAAACAAGCTAAGTTTGGAGGAGAAACTTATGGTAGTGGTCATCAAGGAGGAGAAACACCACGGTTGCTCGCGCCAACTTGGTTTGGAGACGGTTGCCTTGGAGAAGGGTCGTGCGATTCCGCTCGGGAGTTATTCTGCAGAAAAGATATTTTGCAATGTCTCAGTTAGCATGATGACACTCAATTATTAATACTAGTTTATAATGAAACTCACCGTGCCAATCGAAGAGAAGACGGGCATCGGCGGAGGGACTTGACCGCTCTTCTCGCACAGACCCTGAAGAGTGGGTCGTATTAGTTAGTATTGAAACAGACATTACACACATGATTTGGCTAATGTGAAAAAAAACATACCACAAAAAGCTCGTACAGGGCCCGTTGACCCGCCTCATTCCGGGCCCTCTCCTCCTCAAGAAATCGTGCCGTGGTCTGGTCCCTCTCATCAAGAGCAGCCTAAAGAGCAGCCTGGCTTGCCAATCTCTCTTTCTCAAGAGCAGCCTGGTTTTCCGCTCTCTCTTTCTATAGAGCAGCCTGAAAAACCATTCCTCGTTACCACAGTAATGATCTATGGTGACACACATAATGAAATGGATGAAAGTGTTCTTAGTCCGTAAAACTAACCTCGATGGCAAGTTCGGCTGGCCATGGACGAGGCGTTATCTCAGGACATCTGCTCGACTGGCGCGCCTTGATCTCTGGAAGAGTGAGTGGACAACGAAATATCCCATCTCCAATGGCTATCGAGCCATGGGGCCTCCCGCCACCAGATATCATCACCAGCTCTGGATCCAAAGGTTCCTGGCTAGGGTTAAAGTCATCCCCTTTCGTAGCCTTCCCCGCGTCCCTGTATGCCACGAGCTTCTGGTGGGATGATATGTTGGTGAAGTTACTGGGATCATCCAGGTCAGACTCAGAGAATGCCTTCACCTTCTTGTACGAGGCAGTATGGGCCATGCCATAAAGGTCGTACAAGTGTGGCATATCAGTCTTATTGTGATGCGCCTAAAAGAGAGGAACAAAATATTAGCATCAAGAATGAATTGCATGAATCATGAAGCAAATCACATACCCAGTTTCGTCCAAACTGAAGTAAGTTGGTGCTGCCTTGATGGTGTGGCACACCAACCATTTGGCTACGCCGATCCTACGCATTCTCGTGGATGGCTCGCCCGCTGCCTGTGGACCACTCATCAACCAACGCCTCCCAACAATCCATCTTATCCACACACCATCTCGGGGGCACCTATAAGTTATGAGAAAGAATTTTCAGCGCTACGCCTATGAATGAAATCAAGAAAACTACGTAGAAGGACTTAAGAATAGGTAATCACCTTCATGTATTGCTCCTTCTTCATAAAATTTCCGCGGCAATCCTTCTTCTCCTTCTTAATACCACGCGTGGTGTAGTAATCTCGAATAGCCTGCGGCCGAGCCTCGTGGCGCAAGTTCTGTAGTAACCGCCTACACTCGACCTCGAGAACCCTGGCCGCCTCCTCCTCATATCCATCCTCACACCTATAGAAGGTCTGCAATCAAACGTGAAAACACCGATTAGTACAATAATTAGGTATATTGTTAATTTTAGATTCTGTAAAAGGATAATTTACCCAAAAGCTCCTGATCACCATCTCGGCCCTTGTGTGGCACAAGACACCATCTATAATCTCCTCCGGCGGGGCCTGTGCAGCCTGGTAGTGCTCCCAGGTAAATCCTAGTGTAGGAACCTGACCCTCACCAGGCAACGTGACAAACCCCGGGAAATTTGTCCGGCAAAGCACACCAAGGACGGAGTTCGGCCTGCGGACTCCAAGAGGGTGTACCCATCCCCTGCAGTATGATAAGGTCAGCGCATTAGATATTTGAACAAACTTGAAGGCAAAAGCTAAAAAAAGGGTAAATGTACTTACCTATCTCCTTCAGGTTTAATCACCGGCCTCTGCTCGCGGGTAGCGGGGGTGACCGGGAGACGTGTACTACCACGCTTGTACACGGTGGCCCCGTCCACCTGCACATCGCCCTCACTATCCGTAAGCTCATCCCCGCCATCCCCAACCCCTGAGCCACCCGGACCCTCGGTCCAATCCGGCAACTCGGTATGATCCGGCCAAGGCTCCCATCCGGGCCTCTCCACGTCGGGTGAAGCCTCCGGAACCGTAGTCTCCTCCGGCTGCTCCTGGGCCGAATGCACCTCGACCCGAGGCTGCTCCTGGACTGGAGTCTCATGGGACGAATGCCCGTGAACACCAGGCTCCTGGACCGGAGTCCCCGTAGCCTCCTTCGCAAACAGGTCGACCATACTAGTCCTATGCTCGGGTGAATGAGCTGGTGGTGGTGGCGAGGATGGCTCAACAGTCCTCCTGGATCTTCCGCGGCCACCACCTCTCCCTGTACCCTTCCCCTTCCTCCCTACCCGACCAGCACCTCTCCCAGTGGGCAATGCCGCCGACGAAGAAGAACCCCCGGCTGGTGTCAAAAGACTGTCTACGAAGGCTCTACGGAGAGATAGGGTGGAAGGGAAGTATCACCCCTCGTGCGGGGCGCCTGGGAAGAACCCGTCGAGCGCTCTGGACCCGCACCCACCATCTTTCAACACCTGCCATGATAAAGATCAAAAGAAATTAGTACAACATAAAAAAATTGAATGACTGACATGAATAATAATATCTACATGAATAATAAAGATTAAAATATATATAATTTAAGTTGTGAATCTTACAAACTAATAATCATCATCAATAAATGCATCATCATCATCACTATCACGCATGTCTTCATGAATGACGTGCTCATCGGGTTCAACGATGTGAAGTTGTGAAAGGCCTTCCTTTAATCGTTGAAGCATTGATAGGTCATCCGCATCAGTAACCTCTACGAGTTCCAGGTCTTCTGGTTCCGGCTCAGGGCTGGAGTCGGATTCATTGTCGCTGTCTATTTCCATGTTCTTGGATGAAGCACGGCGGTTCTTGAAACGTTTCTTGGAAAGATGTGCTTCTTGGAAGAATTCTCCATCATATGTGTCTGGGTTAATGTGAGGTTCATAATCCTGTTCATTTGGGAGAGGTGGTCTGACATGTGGCGGCACTTCATAAACAACATACCAACCTTCCAGATTCTTATCCGTTTGGCATGCCCACAGTAGATAGAAAACTTGGGTCTCCTGTTGAGCCGTAATATAGACATCGGAAACATCTAAATGGGTGTTTGGATTGATTTTGACTAGTCCTATATGTTCATGATTCCTTCTAGTCTTTTTTGGCTGGAACCAATAACATTTGAAGACTACGACGTTCGGTGGGTTTTCACCCTAGAATTGAAGTTCATAAATTGCTTCAACTCTTCCATAATACTCGATAACACCTTCACCGATAGCAGAGACACCACAATTTGTAGATTTCCGGTCGGGCATAGATAGCTCTTTGCCAAAGGTACGAAAGAGATACCCGTTGATGTTGTATTTCTCAAATGAACGGACCTTATAGTCAAAACCATTAGCGACTTGTCTCAATTCGGCGTCCATAGACCCTGAATTAGCCTACAAGTTTAATACGAAACGGTTGTTGCATTAGTCGCAAGTTAGACCAAGAATGAAATGGTCCATTATTGATAATTACCGTTTGTTCGAACCAAGAGATGAAACCGGGATAGCCGCCTCCTGTCTTTGACAGAAGCTCATACTCTTCGACGGAATCATTTTCGATCACCGCTCCATCCAAGAATTTGACGACGTAACGGCTGTTTGAAATATCCGGGAATAAGAGCAGTTCAAATGAATTACAAGTTATGGGAAAATGTGGCGAGAACTCACTCGATGTACGGTCGTACTTCTGTTAGGTTATTGAACATATACAACAAAATGTTCCGCCATTCTTCGATATCGAACGATATTGGTTTCGAAGCACTCGCTGGTGCGAGCTTCCCTTTGAATAGGCTGAGGTTGGACCCACCTTTTTTAGGGTCTCCATCATTGTGCCGAGGCTTCGGATTATGCAAATGATGATTTTTGGCTTCGTAGTGTGCTGTCACAAAGTTTACCACCTCCTTAGTAATGAATGCCTCAGCCATTGATGCTTCAATTCTACGCTTATTTTTACATTTAGCTCGAAGGGTCTTCTGCATCCTCTCAGTTGCATAGCACCAACGATCTTGCACGGGCCCACCCAATCTTGCCTCGGTCGGTAGATGTAAAATCAAATGCTGCATTGGATTAAAGAAGCCCGGTGGAAAGATCTTCTCTAACTTGCACAACAACTCCGGTGCAAACTCCTCCATGTCTTCTACCACGCCAGGCGACAATTCTTTCGCACAAAGAACACGGAAGAAATAGCTCAGCTCCGCGAGTACTAGCCATTAGGAATAAAGCCACGTAACATCACCGGCATTATCCGCTCTAGCCATATGTGCCAATCATGACTCTTGAGACCAAAGATTTGTAATTTTTCAAGACTCGCTCCCCTCTTTAGATTCGCTGCATACCCATCGGGGAACATCAAGTGCATTTTGACCCACAAGATAATTTCCCTCATAGATGGCCTTCCAAGATTGAACCAGGCCTTTGGCTTCAACCACTTCTGCTTTCCTTTGCCTTCTCGCATGTTTCGTAACGGTCTATGACGTAGTGTCTCTTGATCGACTCTAGCCTTAATATTATCCTTTGTCTTCCCATCTATGTCGAACAATGTACCAAAAATAGCCTCTCCGATATTCTTTTCAGTGTGCATCATCTCGATATTGTGTGGAAGAAGGAGGTCATTGAAGTAAGGCAGATCCCAGAAGCATGGCTTGTGAGTCCAGGCATGTTTTGAATTATACCCCTTGAAATACCCTGGACGCTCTAGATCAGGCTCGAGGGCGTTTAGCTGATCCAAGATCAGTTGGCGTGTGAACGCAGGTGGTGCCATGTTTTTGACAACTTTACCTTGGGTAAAGTTCTTCTTGTCTTTTCTGAAATGATGGTCAGGATCCAGGAACTGTCTATGCAAGTCAAAGCAAGAATACTTCCGACCCTCCTGCAACCAATGAAACTGAAGAGCTGCCTTGCATTGGGGGCACGGGAACCTTCCATGCACACACCATCCAGAGTATAGCGCATACGCTGGCAAGTCATGCATAGAGTACATGTACCACACATGCATTTTGAAGTTTTCTTTTCTAGCCACATCGTATGTCTTGACACCATTTTCCCAAGCTTCTTCCAATTCATCCTTAAGCGGTTGCAGGTACACATTCATATTCTTCCCCGGATAATTGGGCCCTGGAATTATCAACGTCAGAAATATGTTCTTTCATTGCATAATCTGCCCGGGGGGAGATTGAGTGGAATGACAAATACAGGCCAACAACTGTATTGGGTTGCCGTCATGCCGAAGGGATTAAAACCATCCGTGGCGGCGCAGACTCGAGGATTCCTTGGATCTGCCGCTTTATCCTGATGCAATCCATCGAAATGTTTCCACGCTTCCCCATCCGATGTGTGTACCATCATCTTATTCCCATCCGCATCTAGTTCGGTTCTTTTGCCCAATTTGTGCCATGTCATCTGTCTGGCTGTCTCTTCGACCATGAAAAGACGTTGAAGTCTTGGTACGATTGGCATATACCGAAGAACACTAACTGCAACTTTGGTCTGCCTCTTCTCACCCATACCGTTGTCTACCAGAAGATACCTGCAAGACTCGCAATTGGGAAAATAGTCCAGGTGGGCATACTCCTTCCTAAATAAGACACATCCTTTCTCACATGCATCTATCTTCTCATAGGGCATCTTAAGTACACGAAGTATTTTGTCCGACTGGTACAGGTTTGCAGGCATTACATGGCCTTTGGGTAGGAAACGTCCAAATAGTGTCATCATCGCGTCGTAGCATTCTCTTCCCAAGTTGAACTGAGCCTTCAGAGCCATTACTTGTGCAATTGCATCCAGCTGACAGAGCTCAGTGTGCTCGTGGAGAGGACGTTTTGAAGACTCCAACATTTCATAAAAGGCCTTTGCAGATTCCTCCATCTCATCTTCCGAATCCCGAGCATCATCAAAGTCTTGCACCATGTCTTCGATCCCAGTACCATGCTCGTCCGTGCGATGACGGACCACCTCAGCTCTTGTGTGTTGTATAGACTCACCATGAAATGTCCACACCGTATAATTAGGCTTAAAACTCCTCCTCTGCAGGTGTTTAATCATTACAGACTCTGTCGTCTTTTTATAGTTGTCGCATCCAGGACAGGGGCAATAGTTTCTTTCCTCGCCATTTGCGAATGCGGCTTTCACAAATTCCTTTGTTTTTAAAAACCATTCTTTCGTCATGTCTTCCTGACTAGGTTGACCGGTATACATCCACGCACGATCACTCATCTTGCGTAGCTACTAAAGACAGAAGAAATATATTTATATATAATTTAGCATTTATATTCATCGGTTAATCAGGTTCGCCATTTTTATTACGTCCAGGCAACCTACACGCTAATAGGTAAAGATAGGTCCTAATCCCACCCGAGTATGTGTAGATTGGGTTCGTTTTCCCATGCTCTCCTCCGGATCCAACGCAAAATTTTGGCAGCACGTCCCCGCTGTTCTCCTGATACACGTCTCTGCAATAAACAGAGAGGATGTGCATCCGGAGAACAACAGGGAGGCACTGACGAAATTCCGCATCGGATCCAGAGCACAGCATACGGGAAAACGAACCCAATCTACACATACTCGGGCTGTCCATGGATAATGTTGGACAATTCGAAAGGATGGCGGTTATAAATATGCAAAGACATGCATATTTATAGATGTCGCCATTTCGAACGAGAGACGCATACTGGTCACGCATACTGATAAATTAATTGAATTACCTAAATCTAGAAAGTTTCATCCGGAAACCGAGCCATAGTAAATGAAGGGGCGGGGAGGAGATGAAATTTGTACTGACCCACGAATGCAAGGGCGGAGCTCGTACAACGCACGGGCAAGGCTTCGCACAGTGGACCTCACAGCGACGAGACAACTATCACATGTAAATCCACCCGATCAACACAAATATTCCAATTATGTCATTTTAGAGGAAAACAAGCTAAGTTTATAATATTCATGAGCTAACCAAGGTTCTTGTGCCATTTTGAGCTTATTATGGTATTTTGGAGCTAAATGGGCTAATTATGTCATTGTTGGGTTAATTAAATCAAGGATAATATGAAAGAGGAGAAGAAAGAGGAGGAGGAGGAGAAGAAGAAGAAATCAAGAAGAAGGACGAGGAGGAGGAGAAGGATAGAAGGTCCTTGGCCTTCTCCTCCTCCTCCTCCTCCTTCTCCTCCTCCTCCTTCTCCTTCTTCTCTTCTTCTTCTTTCTTTTCAATTTGCCTATTTCTTCTCCTCTTCTCCTCCTGTTGGAGCTAAATTACCTAATTTTGTCTTTTTTGAGCTAAATGGGCTAATTATCCCACTTTAGAGGAAAACAAGCTAAGTATATAATATTAATGAGCTAACCAAGGTTCTTATGCCATTTTGAGCTTATTATGGTATTTTGGAGCTAAATGGACTAATTATGTCATTGTTGGGGAAATTACCCTGCTGCATGGACATGCACCTACCACGCAAAGTTCGCAGGTCCAGAAGTTGCCCTTTTGGTCCAGAGGACTTTCCAGGTTACCTATACTACTTTTCAGTTTATATAAAACTTTTCGATATTTTCTACATTTGAGGATGGCAATATTATTTAAGTTGTCCTGTTTTGCTCCGGTACCAATAAATATAGACGATACATTATTTTGACAGACTTGATTTCAACAATAGAACATGTGATCTTCTTTGAAGTAGTCTTGAACATAAGCTATAATGATGGGCGAATAAACTAACAGAATCTACCACTAAATCTACTAAATAACTAACAGAATCTACCACTAAATCTACTAATTACCAAACATGTGATCTTCTTTTTGTCTTCTCCTCCTCCTATTCTTCTTCTTCTTCTTCTTCTCCTCCTCCTCCTCTTCTCCTCTTCTCCTCCTCCTCTTCTTCTTCTTCTTCCAATTCTTTCTAGTAAGCTAACTAACTAACTAACCTAACTAACCAAGCTAACTAAACCTATCGCTAAACCTAGATAGCACTAAATAGCAAAAAAATAACAAAAACAGAATCTACCACTATAACAAAAACAGAATCTACCGCTAAGTAACTAAAAAAGAATCTAGCTACCACTAAATACCAAACAATAAAAAATCAACTTCTTCTTCTTTTTTCACTTCTTCTCCTTCTTATTTTTTTCTTATTCTCTTCTTCTCTTCTTCTTCTCTTCTTCATCTCTTCTTCTTTACTTCTTCTCCTTCTTATTTTTTCTTCTCTTCTTCTTCTTTTTCTTCTTCTTCTCCTTCTTATTTTTTTTTCTTCTCCTCTTCTTCTTCTTTTTCTTCTCCTCCTCCTCCTCCTCCTACTCCTCTTCTTCTTCTCCTCTTCTTGTCCTCCTCCTCCTCCTCTTCTCCTCTTCTCCTCCTAACTAAATCTACTAACCTAACTAAAACTACTAACCTAACTAAATCTACTAACCTAACTAAAACTACTAACCTAACTAAATCTACCACTAAAACTACTAACAATAACAACTACTAAAACTACTAAAAAATAGTAAAACTAGTAAAAACTAATGCGGGTGGGGGGGTGGGGGTGGGGGTGTGGGGGCTCACCGAGAGGGACGGCTCTGGAGGGGCCGGGGTGGCGGGGGTGGCGGGGCGGCGCCGGGGGCGCCAGGTGCTGCAGCGCGACGGTGGTGGGGCAGCAGCAGCTGGGGTGAGGTGGGGAGAGAGAGAGGGGCGGCGGCGGGGGCGACAGGGCCGACAGGGGCGGCAGTGGGGCGCGACTGGGGCGGCGGCAGGGGCGGCGACGAGACAGGGGCGACGGCGCGACGGTGGTCCTGGCGGCCGTTACAAAGAGAGGAGCGAGCGGGGTGGGGAGAGAGAGCGAGGGGCGCACGGGGATGAGCTGTTACAGAGCGAGAGAGAGGGGTGGGGTGGGGGGGAAGGATCCGTTAACGGAGTTAGCGCTTTGCCGTCTGCCGGCGGACGACAAAGAGTCTAGACTCTTGGCCGTGTGCCTCCGGACTCTTTGCCGTCCGCTAGCAGACGGCAAAGGTCCAACTCCTGTTTGACTAGCCACCCCGCGGTCAGGTGGGCCTATCTACATCTTTGCCGTCTGCCTATGGACTATTTGCCGTCCGCTAGCAAACGGCAAAGAGGTGACACATGGCAAAAAGACTGTATGCCATCAGCCTGTGCTTTGCCGTTTGTTTTGCTGAAGCTGACGGTAAAGACAATCTTTGCCATCAGCTAGCAGACGGCAAATACTAGGCTGATGGCAAAATACTGATTTCCAGTAGTGTCACAAGACTCTTCCCTCTTGCATCAGGACACCACCAAGCCCGGTCCTTGATGCATCACAATATATCACAAACTCTTTGTGAATATCATGGGTGGCTAGGATTGGGGTTGTTGTCAACCTCTTCTTGAGCTCTTGGAAACTTTCTTCGCACTTCAGTGTCCATTCGAACTTCTTATCCTTCTTCAAGAGTTGAGTCACAGGTCAGGCGATGCTTGAGAAACCTTCGACAAACTTGCAATAGTATCCCACGAGTCAAAGGAAGCTTGTGACTTCCTTCATGTTGATCGGTGATTTCCAATTTGTCACGGCTTCAATCTTAGGAGGGTCAACTGGCAATCCATCTGTTGTCATCACATGGCCTAAAAACCCAAGTTCATGCAGCCACAATTCACACTTGCTGAAATTGGCATAAAGCTGGTGCTCTCGAAGCTTTTCCAGCACCATCCTCTAGTGTTAGTCATGCTGTAATTTAGACATGGAGAAGACGAGTATGTCGTCGATGAAGACAACGACAAACTTGTCTAGAAAATTCATTAAGACTTTGTTCATGAGGTACATGAACTAGCCTAGGGCATTGCTTAACCCAAATGACATGACCGTGTACTTATACAGGCCGTATCTGGTCACGAATGCCGTCTTCGGGATATCAACAAATATGCCCTCTTGAGCTCTAGGTTCAAATTTAAACAAATGAGCACTTTTTCTTAAGAATGAAACACTTAAAACCGAACACCCTGAACTACTTGAGGTTGGGATTGTTACCGGTAATAATTTCATATGGAGTCTTGTTCAAGCCTTTGGGGAGGTAGAGCCGATTGGATGCATGACATGCGGTGTTGATGGCTTCGGCCCAAAAGTTATATAGAGATTTAAACTCCACCATCATGGTTCTTGCCGCGTCCATCAATGTTTGGTTCTTCCTTTCCGCAACACCATTTTGTTGAGGAGTATAAGGTGCATAGTATTGATGCTTGATTCCTTCATCACTTAGAAATTCATTTAAGGTGTAATTCTTAAACTCGGTGCCATTGTCACTTCTAATCATCAATATATTTGCATCATGGTGTTGTCAATCTTCATTGGCAAAGTCGATGATGGTTTGTTGAGTCTCACTCTTCCTCTTGAGGAAATATGCCCAAGTATATCTTGAGTAATCATCCACTATCACCAAGCAACAATTTCTTCCCCCAAGGCTATCGTAAGATGGAGGACCAAAGATATCCATGTGGATGAGCTCCATGGTCCTCTTTGAGTAGATGGCAGTCGTGGGGCGGTGAGCTGTCTCATGTATCTTTCCTTCAATACAAGCACTGCAAGCACGATCTCTAGTGAAACTTACATTTGTTAGTCCAATAACATGATCCCCTTTGAGGAGACATTGCAAAGATCTCATATTGACATGGGCTAGCCGATGATGCCAAAGCCATCCCACATCAACTTTAGCCATTAGGCAAGTCACGGTCTTAGTGGGTCGCTTTGAAAAGTAAACCACATAGAGACCGTTCTCGACATGCCCAACAAAAGCTACTTTAAGAGTCTTGCTCCACAAAAGGGCCACAGAGTCAATGCCAAAGAAACTACTAAAACCCATAAGTTCAAATTGATGAATAGAAAGTAAATTGTACGCGAGGGTCTCAACAAGCATGACCTTTTCAATGGTAAGTTCTAAATAAATTACCACCTTGCTGAGACCCAATACGTTTGAAATCGCATCATCACCAAAGGAGACTTGGGTGGCAACGGATGGGTCGTGATGAACGTACACCACCAAGTCCTTGCTTCGGGTCATATGATTTGTTGCTCCACTATCAAGCAATCATGGCACCCCACTAGAAGCAAACTCCTACATAAGATCAATGCTTGGATTTAGGTGCCAATTCTTTGGTGGGTTCTTTCATGTCAGTAACAAGGGCCTTAGGAAACAAAATAGACCATTCAATGTACTCATTAGGAGAACCAACAAACTTGGCAAAAACATTCCCATCACTAGCACGACATGAAACATAAGAGGGGTTAAAGTAGTCAACTGTGTTGGGAAGGGGGATTTTTCCCTTCTTGGCCTTACCACCCTTAGCTTGGTCCTTCTTCTTCACCTGACTACCCTCCCTAGTTTTAAAAAACGTTTCCAGAAGCTGGCGAGGTTGCTTGGTTTCCCTCTTCTTGTTCTTCTTGGACTTGGGTGCAAACCTAACTCCTTCCTTTGCAACCACTTCCTTTTGATTTCTCAAAAGGTCATTAAGATTCTTTTCACCTTGGATGCATGTCACAAGGCCTTTCTCAAGCTGCTCTTTTAATTTGGAATTCTCTTCCACAAGATGTGCATGCTCACCACAAGGGTTAGTAGCATGGACATTATCAATTAAGAAAAATAGAGAGAAAGTGGCTATTTACTTAGTGATTTTACTTGGAGTTGACCATTTGACTGTTTCAAAGAGGCATGAACACTCTTCAAGGCCTTGTGAGCCTTGTCAAGTGTTGCAAGCTCTTCCTTGAGTATAACATGGTCAAGCCCAAGTGTAGCCTTTCCGGATTGGAGCAAACGAGTAAGAACAAGAGCATGATCAAGATCTTTCTTTAGTTTAGCAAGGTCATTGTTGTGTGACTTCTCAAGAGTCAAATGAAGTCCTTGCTCTTCTTTGAGAGCAATAGAAAGATCCACTATCTCATCGGCATAGTCACGACTATGACCTTGTAACATAGAGACAGTTTCTTCATGAGATTCAATGAGGTCATTAGCCTCTCCTAGTTATTCAAAGAGAGAAACAAAATTCTTCTTGGAGTTTGCCTTGATCTATCTCATGAATTTGTCAAAGGACTTTTCCTCATCCTCTACCTCTTCCTTTTCATCACCACTAACGGGGGTAGTGGAAATGGTAGCATTGAGGTTGGAAGTTTTAATGTTGGATGTTATCTTGTTGGATGCCTTGTCCATGAGGCACTTGGAAATGCGGTTCTCGTTGGGGGCGTTGAAGAGGGACACCTTGCTTGGAGAAGAGGATGCAATGGCCACGGCGGCCATCCCCATCACTTCACCACTTTCATCATCGTCTCATCCTCATAGGAGAGGTACTCTTCTTGAGCCACCAATACCTTTTGGGGCTTGTTTTTTAAGAAGTTGTTCTTGTTGGGGAAGGGCTTGGCCTTATCTTTGTGAATAAGTTTGCCACCATTGTCTTCCCTCTTCTCATAAGGACAATCTGCCACAAAGTGACTCACATTGCCACAGTTGTAGCAAGTCCTCACAGGTTGATTGCCATTGGGCCCATTTGACTTGTTTTTGGCGAAATTGGGCTTTGAGTTTCTCTTCTTGCCCAAAAAATGTCTTGACGCAAGAACCACATGCTCGTGATAAGCATACTTGATGTCTTCAGGGCACAATTCCTCTTCTTCTTCATCATCTTCCTCCAATATAGCCTTGGGCTTCAAAGCTAGATTGGGAGAGTCTTTTCTTGACTGTTGAACACGAGCTAGAGCATTGTGAGCAGTCTTGTTCAATATGTTCATGGCCATGAACTCATCCAACACATCACTTGAGGACACGGAGTGAAAGTCTAGCCTCTGACAGATGACGGAGGACATGGATTTTTGAAGGGCATAATAGCCTTGAGAAACTTATGCTTGATGCAATTTTCATCCACATCCTTGCTTCCATGATCTTGAAGAGCAACTTCAAGAGTTGTTACCTTTCGGTAGAGCTCACGAGGATGTTCATCCTCAATCATAACAAATTTATTGGCCTCATCCAATATCACTTCATAGTTTGACAGTTGAATACTAGATCGAAATGATATGCTCCCAACAATCTTTGGCACGAGTGAAGAGACGCAAATGAGAAAGATCTTCAATAGGAACAACCGCTTGAAGGATGAACAAGGCAGAATCGTTGAGCTGATTATCAACCTCTTATGTTGGAGTAAGGTTTCTTGGATCATGTAGGTAGTAGCCTTGCTCGATAATTCTCGAGAGTTGTGTTGAGCTGTGATTTAAGTGAGCCTTTATACGAAAAAACACAGTTAGCAAAATCATTCTTAAAAATCTTAGGTGGAGGATCGAGGATAATAATGTGCGGTGGGTGAACTGGTCCTCCATAGACAAAGGGAGGAGGAACCGAGGCAAAGGTATTTGCCCCACTCGTTCCTTGAGGCAATTTATCTCTATCGCTACTTGCATTTTCCTTTTTGGAATTGGACCCCGTATCCGAAGTTGTGGGATTAACCACATGCGATGGGTTGCTAGACAACTTGAGACTATCAAGGAACTTTTTAACCATGTTCTTGTCCTCGACAAAGACTTAGGATCTAAATATGGACATGGCCTCATTTATGTCCTCTCGGGAGACCGAGTTTGCAACAGCTGCCTTGGGAAACTCCACCATCCTAACCTCATCGTCAGCCATACTCTTCGGGTGGTGAAACCCTTAATAAAGAGACGAGGCTCTCATACCAATTGAAAGGTTCTATATGGTTGACTAGAGGGGTGTGAATAGGCAACTAACATATTTTAAACTTTTCTTTTAACAAATTAAGTTTACCAACAAATATGTTGTCTAGATAGGCAACTAAGTGATCAATCTATATGCTAACAACAACAATAGTAAGCAATAAGTAAATACAAGTAAAGGTAAGAAATAACCACAAGTGGAACCAATGAAGACGGAGACATGTTTCTGAAGTGCCTTCCCTTTCAGGGGAAGTACGTCCCCATTGGAGCAGTGTGGAGGCAAATGCTCCCCAAGATGCCACTAAGGCCACTATATTCTCCTCACGCCCTCACACGATGAGAGTTGACGTGATTCCACTAAGTGGTGCCCTTGAAGGCGGCGACCAAACCTTTACAAACAAAGTTGGGGCAATCTCCATAACTTAATTCTAGGCACCCTACAAGACCACAAAGCTTCACCACAATGGTGGCTTTGAGGTGACCTCAACCATCTAGGGTCCTCAAACACCCAAGAGTAACAAGATCCGTGAGGGATTAGTGGGGGGAATCAAATTCCTCTTGGTGGAAGTGTAAATCAAGGCCCTCTCAACCAAACCCTAGAATATCAACAAGTTTTGTTGGCTAGGGAGAGAGATCGGGCGAAAATGGAGCTTGGTGACGAAAAGGTAAGGTTCTCAGGGAAGAAGAATCCCATTATATAGTGGGGGAAGGAATCTGCCCGTTACCCACCACATCTGTCCGAGCCGAAGGGTTACTACCGATGATAAGAGGCAGTACCTCTCCAGAGTGAGCGGTACTACCACTCAGGCAGAGGGAGGCTGAACAAAGAGAGGGAAAGCCGACAGTACCACCGGGACCGGTAGTAACAAGCGGTACTACCGCCCAACACTACCACAAAGTCTGACCAAAAAATGTGTCGAACTTATGGGCAGCCGTACTAGCCAGCGGTACCAGCTGGACCACTACCGCCCTGGAGAGGTACTACCGCTGGCCCGGGCGGTACTACCGATGATGAGGGGTAGTACCACTAGGGACTTTCTAGGCAGAGATTTGGCAGAGAAGAAAGCTCCATTGAAGCGGAAAAGAGGGTGAGAGGAAAGTGTACGTGATGATTCCACCCAGACTTTTCTGAAGTAGATCCCCTCTTAATAGTACTACTTTTCCTACGACTCAAGCCCACCAACAACAAAATGTAAGAAAGAAAGACGTCTTCGTATCAATACACCCAGGGGCATGAATCGACTTTGTGCAAACACATGAAGTACTTGAAAGGCTTATAGCACACGATTAGTCCGCAAATGTATTGTCATCAATCACCAAAACTACTAGGGTAGAAATATGCCCTTACAACTGTCACGTGACCATTCAAGAGTGTAGGCTTCAAGCCACTTTCTAGAGCAAACTTTTGGGTGACAAAAGAATGCGAAGCAGCACAATCAAACAGAATTGTTGCTGGGGTTGAGTTGACAAGGAACATAACCAGTATTCTATCCGTGTCCTCCTGGGCTTCCTCTGCGGATACGTGATTCACACGACCCTTGCCATTGTTGGGAAGGTTGCGGTGAGCTTGGTTCTTGGGTGGCATTCCACGGCCTTGTCCTAGGTTCGGCACATTGGGGCGCGGTTCATGTGGCTTTTTGTTGGGGCACTGCCTAGAGATGTGTCCAGGCTGACCACACCCAAAGCAAGTGACCTACCCAAAGTTGTTGGTCTTGCTGCCATTGTTGTTGTTGGGAGGGTTGTATGTTGGCTTGGGGTTGGCATACGGCTGAGGATGGTAGCTCGAACGAGGTACATGTGACCTAGGTTGTTGAGGCTGATAGTTTGGCTTCGCTGGGGTTCATTGCGAGGAGCGAGTCTTCTGGTCGTTGGAACCACTGATGTTGATCATCTTGCACTTGCGTGTGTCTTCCATAGCACGACGCTTATCTTCAAGCATGAGCGCCATGTTCACCAGCTCAAATAAGGTTCAGCAGCCACACACAACAAGTTGATAGTGCAACGATTGCCGAAGCCCTTCCATGAAGCGTTCTATCTTGGCTGCCTCAGTGCTGACATCATCACGTGCATACCTCAATAAGAGGTTGAACTTCTGGAGGTACTCCTTGACTGAGCCAATTCCTTGCTTCAACGCTCGAAACTCCCGCTTCTTGTTGGCCATAATCACAGAAGGGATATGGGCGGTACAAAATCCTAGCTTGAAATCATCCCAGGTGATAACACACTCGCTTTGCATGCCTTTGAATCCATCCCACCAAGCTCTCGCGGTACCTTTGAGGCAGTGAGAGGCATAGAGAACCTTCTTATAGTCCTCATCGTAGTTGAGCAATCCAGGGAGGTCCTGATGGTGCGGATCCAGTCATCAGCATCCAAGATTCAGCTGTCCCGGTGAAGGTTGGGGGCGAAAACCTCATGAACTCTGACAGAGTGGAACGACCGTTGCTGTTCCAACCCTACGATGGGTTGTTCATGAGAACCTGAGCCATCTGTTGGATAGCGCTAGTGTTGGCTTGTGTTCCTCCTAGAGAGCTGGGAGAAATGGAGACATATACAGGTTCTCCGGCGGAGGCGGCGGTAGGGGAATATCATCTTGTGGCTGCTCCTGGTTACCTCCAGCTTGAGCAGACCCACCGGCTTCTGGTTGCAGGCTAGAGTCACCGGTGCTGGGGTTGCCAAAAGTACTGGTGCGAGTACCAGACACCATCCTGTTTGGAGAAGCCAATTCAAACAACTGGAATAGACGAAAGGGATAGCAACAAGTGGGAAACCCGCCTAAAAAATGGGGGTTGGTACCGTCCAAGTGTGTCAAACAAAGGGTCAAAAGACCCATCACATAACCTTAACATAAGATAAGCGATGTAGTCGCTTACATGTTGCCTAAGGCAAAGGCGCGACTTGCACCGAAACACAAACAGAAAAACAAAAAACAAGCACACATGGTTTCATATGAACCATTACACGGACTCGACTTGGCATGAGGGGTTCATAGCTTGTCCTACCCTGGGGGTTTTCGGAGTCAAGTAGTGGAGTGCTCGGTCTCGTACTAACGCTCCTCTGGGTCTTCCTCCTGGTCATCATCTGTACGGGCATCGTCTCCTACCAGGGGAGTCAGGGAACGGGAAGGTCCATTCCGACGAAGCTTCACCGGTGGAGCGGTGAAGAGCTCGCGATACTCCTTCGCACTCATGTGATGACGTCGTGTGGGTGTACCTCTATCATGGGGTATTCCTCCACTGTAAGTGACAGCTGGTTGCCCTACGGCGGCTGCATCCTCCTTGATCTTGCTCAACTTCGTCTTATCTTGACGAAGTAGCTCACGAGTGTGGTGAAGTTCCTCGTGGAGCTTCACGGATTCCTTGATAAGGTTGTGAGCCAGACTGTCGGTGGAGAGGCTGAAGTACATCTAGAATCTAAGCGGTGCTCCTTCTTCCCAGGATGGGGTCAACATCCAACTCCAGCCAACATCATCCTCCACGAAAGGCAAGTGGCGAGTAGTTGATTCGTCGGCCATCTCACGAAGAATGTCGCAAAGGTGGACGAGTGCCTTCCGCTCCACTGTCTTCAATGCGAACACCAGAGTCTCCATTTGTTGTTCTTCAAAGAACATACTAGCCGGGGAGTCATTTGCCTTTACGACCACATTAACCTGGTACTCCTTCGTGGTGGCATTGACCCAGTACTCGTGGTAGAGGAAAACGGATGATCGGCGGACCCGTCACTTCTCCAGGCTGTCCTCAAGGAGTAGGGGAAAGCCGTATTCTAGGAGGTTTTCAAGCACAACAACCATCTACAAGGTTTAAGGAGAGGTGTTAGTAAGGGTTTTGAAAATGGAATGGAAGAGGCAAGAGATGGAGAACTCCTAATTGTGAAGGCTAGTTGTAGCTTTTGAAAGGGGTTTCGTCCTATCTGACGTCCATGCTAGCTAAGGCTTCCTATAGTCAGGATGGCTCTCATACCAACTGTGCGGGGACCCTGACTTGTATGTCGTGATCATCTAATGCACGTGTAAAGTGATCCTAGAGATCAATGCTCGCTAAACACACAGAAACTAAATAAAAAGAGTCTTACATCCATACATATCGTCTCATACAAATAAGGACCATTAAGGTCAAGTCATTACATAGGTATGGGCCTCAAAGGCCGACACACCAAACACAACTAACAGCAGATAACTTGGTTGAAAGCATGAACCCATGCCATCTGCCTTAACCTACACGCAATCTTGACTGGGTAGTGTCCTAGTTTGCATGCTCGTCAGTGCTACTTCTTGAGCTTGCATTGGTTTTCCCTTGAGAGGAAAGGGTGATGCAGCAAAGTAGATAGGTATTTCCCTCAGTTTGTTGAGAATGAAGGTATCAATCCAGTAGGAGGAACAAGCAAGGCCCCAATCTTAGCACCTACACAAACAATCATACACTTGCACCCAACGATAAAAAGGGGTTGTCAATCCCTTCAAGGTTATTTGCAAGGATGAGATCTAATAGAGATAGATATAAAGGATTGCTAACTAAAAGTAAAACAAAAGTAAATAAATGGCAGCAATATATTTTTGGTATTTTTGGTTTATATATCTCAAGGTATAATATGGAAAATAGACCCGGGGCCCTAGGTTTCACTAGAGGCTTCTCTCATGATGGAAAATAATACGGTGGGTGAACAAATTACTGTCGAGCAATTGATAGAAAAACGAATAACTATGAAGATATCCCAGGCAATGATTATGCATATAGGCATCATGTCCGTGTCAAGTAGACCGAAACGATTCTGCATCTACTACTATTACTCCACGCATCGACCGACTCATGCATGCATCTAGAGTATTAAGTTCATGAAGAACAGAGTAACGCATTCGGTAAGACGACATGATGTAGAGGGATAAACTCAAGCAATATGATGAATACCCCATCTTTTTATCCTCGATGGCAACAATGCAATATGTGCCTCGCTACCCCTACTTTGTCACTGAGTGAGGACACCGCAAGATTGAACCCAAAACTAAGCACTTCTCCCATTGCAGGAATTACCAATCTAGTTGGCCAAACCAAACCAATAACTCGAAGAGACTTGCAAAGATTTGAAATCATGCATATAATAATTCAGAATAGATTCAAATAATATCCGTAGATAATCGAAACATGAACCCACAATTCATCGGATCTCGACAAATACACCGCAAAAGAGTATTACATCGGATAGATCTCCATGAAGATCATGAAGAACATGGTATTGAAGAACAAAGAGAGAGAATAAGCTATCTAGCTACGAGCTATGGACCCGTAGGTCTGTGGTGAACTACACACGCATCATCGTAGAGGCAATGGAGTTGATGTAGATGCTCTCCGTGATCGATTCGCAATCCGGTAGATTACTGGAAAAGGCTCCCAGATTGGATCTCACGGGAATAGAGGCTCCCGGCGGAAAAGTATTTTTTGGTGTCATTCTAGTATTGGGGGAATATTTGGGAATTTATAGGATGAAGATTAGGGTTAGGATGCCTTCATGGGGCCACAAGCCTGGGGGCGCCCCCCTAGGCCATGCCCTGCACGCTTGTCGTCTCCCGGCAGGTCTCCTGCCCCCTTCTCCAATTCTGGCAGGTTTCTTCTGGTCCAAGAAAAATCATTCCGGAGATTTTATTCCATTTGGACTCCGTTTAATATTCCTTATCTGCAATACTCAAAAATATGGAACAACAGAAAGTGGCACTAGGCTCTAGGTTAATAGGTTAGTCCAAAAACAATATAAAATAGCGTAGTAATGCATATAAAACATCCAAAATAGATAATATAATAGCACGGAACAATCAAAAATTATAGATACGTTGGAGGCGTATCAGTCACCGATGAACTCTTCTCCAAACTCATGTTCTTCCATGCCTGTCCAATTAGATAACCAATGACAAGCCAATGAGTACTTTGAATATACTTGCAAGCAACCCATGATATGGAACAAGGCAATAATGAAGCATGACATAACACTAGTGTGCTATTTCGCGGAAAGCTGACTTTTCCCTACTGCGATAACATTATCAACTTCTCGTGCAGTATGCATCATAAGGTAAATGGTGATCAGGTGAACAAGGTACAGGTTTCAATATCAACTGACGGTTGAACGGCCCATGCTCACCCATCATGCCAAGTCATCTAATTAGTTTGTCATTCATACTGCCACCATCCCCCCCCCCACACACACACACTTGGTTTAAGCAAAAACTGATGGACGTAATTTAAGCTGCACCACCCAATTGTCCTTGACCATGGACACGACTATTCCAATAGTTTTACACTCTGCAAAGGTTGCACACTTTACCCACAAGATTGTGGGAACCTCCGTGTCAGAACATGACTCACGGTATTTATGATACCCGTGGTAAACACCCGAACGTCACCTTTCCCAAGACGATACTAGCAAAGAGTCCACTCATTCGTGACAGTCCCTCATGATGTACATCACACGTATCATCCACGAGGGCACGCAAAAGTGTGCCCGATGTCTGTAAAAACAGCCCATCGTTGCCCTTTTTCCTGGCACGACCCCGTCTCGAGAGTGACCATGTCACCCCCGCCACTAATAATGCGGGATCTCTACTAGCACCGACCATAGTAATCAGCAAAGCCCCATCCCATAAGGAGTATTATGGTCGTACATGTAAGGTTGGGGCGGTCGACAAATCTCAAATCTAATCCGGTTTTTAGAAACCACTCACAAAACTAGCATCGGTATACCACTCCCTCATGAAGAGGTTACCTAGCTCAACACATCACCCTTGGGCATTAGTTGCACCCGACGGGGTTTTCATAAAACATTTGAAGTCGTTTCCTTTTACCGTCTCCATCCATGTACCCAATCCCATGTGTAGCACTACGAGCAACCTAACTATTGCCCCCTGCACAACCCTCATATGAAGTTAGGGTCATACCCTAGTGCAAGTATCAATGAGGATTTGCCGGAAGCAACCTATCAAGGTGGTCATCGATTCAACATGATTCAATGCATCGGAATGAACTGCCATTTGACATGCATAAAAGGAGTTTCTCAAACATGGTCAAAGGGTTGCTTGCCTTGCTCGGATAAGTATACATGGTCTTCAAGGTCTTCTAGTCCAAACCCCTCGTCAGCAACACAATCGGCGATGACAAAGGGCACGACGGGTGCACCTAGGGGTGGAATTGGGTCCAGGGACGAGCCGAAGTTCAAGTGGTGGTGGAGAGAGGAGCTGGGGTGCATATAGTCATCGGTGACGAGGTCTTGCGGCGGACACGCTTCGAGAGGGTGGTTGTCGGGGCCGATTCCCGGGGATTGCCGTAATCCCAATGTGGCGGATCCCGAGCTCAATCTCGAGCTCAGCGGCTCCACGGGATGAAGGAGTGCCTCAGGGGTGTGATTAGGTGTAGCACAGGGTCGAACAAGGGGATAGGGAGGCTCGGGATGGCATAGTATAAAGAGGGCATGGTTCACAAAAAGTTCATGCGCTCGTGAGGCCATGGCGACGGCCAGGGGAGGAGAGATGGCTTGGCAACGCGTATGTTGTCTTCGTGGACGCGGTCTGGGGTTCGAACAAGGTCGAGGAGGAGCGGGAGCTGGCTCCTCGCATGCCGCAGTGGCGGTCCCATCTAACTGAATCGACTGTCGAAGGCACGTGTTGTAGGGGAAGAAGGGGAGAGAGGAGGGGCACGATGTGGCGCAGGACTCTTGTCGTCGAGGGGGCCGCGGGGACAGCCGGAGGGGTCCAAAGCTGGTCGGGTCTGGCCTCGCAACGTGCTAGTGCGCACTGTAGCACATCCAAATCGCAGTTTTGGTATGCTACGGCATGCTGGCGCACTTTGGTGCATCCCACCTTGTCCTCTAGCGTCTAGGGGATGTGGGGATGCTCCTGGGATGCTTTGGTGTCGAGTGGGAAGACTGAGGTCAAAGGGAGAGAGGTAAAAAGTTTATGCCATGGTGGACTAGAGGGGTAATTGTGGTTTTTGTCTAACTCCACGGTTGAACCAGAGCTGGATCTTGCTAGTACACGTGAAGAGTGACTCTGTGGGCTTGTGGTAAAAATTTGAAGTGAAGGAGAATAGTGTAAGGGGTGAAAGTAGCTCACCAAATCACCACAAGGTATTTGATGCTGGTTTGAGCAAAATAAACCTCACCACTTGGAGTGAGATTTAACAGGTTTAATATATGAACAAAATTAGTAGGATACGCCAAGTTTGATCTCATTTGAGCAAGGTTGACCATATAGACATGAAAACCCCTAGAATGGATAAAATCAGATTTATGTGGACCAAGGTGTTCAAATCAACTCCCACAAACGCAAAACTTGGCGTGGCATCCATATTTGGGGGATGGATCACTCCTGTAATGTTTGGAATCAACTAGGCAAACTTGGCAATGTGAATTTTCTCAAATTTGATTCTGGAGAGAGAGAGTTTTGGGATTAATAGGTGGATAAAATCAACTTGGATTCAAATGAAACTTTGCAGGATCACCACATTTATCATGTGTGACTTGCCAGATTTTTCCTGGGATTTATCGAGAATATTTCCTTTGGAAATATTTCAAAAACTAGAAATAGGCAGAAAGGGTTTTGAGGGGTTTTGTCCAATATTCTGAACATGGCCATGTGATGAAAATCTTATGTATGAAAAATATATGTCAAGAGAGTTACCCTAAATTTTCTCAAATATGTTTTAGGTAAGAAAAAGGTATTTAAATAAAATAGGGAAATAAATTTAAAAAAAATTATTTTATGGTTTTGGGAACTCTTTTGAATAATAGGATCCAAATAAAATCTTTGGTGCAAAACAACCCTCCTAATTTAGGGACTTGAAGTGCAAATCCCAATGAGGGATTTTGGAGAACTTGAAATGTTTAAATGTCGTTTGTTAAAAAAATATATTTTATAAAGATAGTTTTCTCATTCTGTTGACACGGTATGATCATTGGGCAAGGGCTTGGGGTCAAGGAGGTAGGTTTTAGAGAGGAGACAACTATAGTGATTCAAAAACTCAATCAATCACACAAGCAAGTTGCAACGGAAATCAATCATCACAACATGGAAAAGTTTTAGTTAGTCCCAAATTTTCATAAAAATAACATGTGGCAAAAGTGGTACAAACACAGGGTGTGACAGCCGCCCGGCATGTCGACGATCTCGATAGGATCCGCGTATCTCGTTCTGAGGACACGATCGGATTCTCCAAACTTCTAGTAGCCCAATCATGAAGTTGCCCCTCGGGGCCACCGGTGGTTGACAGGTTGGAACAACACTCATGAGGAGCACTAGCGCACGTTGTTGATTAATTATCCTCGTGTGCGGACGGGTCCCTATAAAATTTTCTTTTAGTTATTAGGCAAATGTAGTACTAATGTTGGGGCTTGCTAGAAGAGTTTTATTCCAAAACAAATAATCAAGGGGTACCCATAAAAACACCAAACATGTTCGGAGTGTTCAACATGGAACATAACACCGATACACGAGTAAATAGGGCGGGAAAGGTGGAACAAAACACCAAGTTTTTAATAGATTGGAAAAGTTTGACAATAGAAATACCTAAAATGCAATCTTGTGCATGGAAACTAATAGCCCAACATGATAGTCCATAACATGCTTTAAAAAACACTCCATGGGGGCAACACCAAAGGAGTTGTAGATCAATGGCAATTCACGTGGCAAACAACAACAAAATATAACGGTTCTAGACTTGAGAATTATTTTAGCATCTTAAAACAACAACATTTTGATGGCATGTTGGTATCAATAATGTGACAACTAAACACGAATTTCATGGCATGGAAAACATACTACCAGCAAGTATACATGGCATACTTCAATTAACTCCATTAGCACAAGTTCGAAGGATACATGGTTAGCTTAAAATCATTCTCACAAAACGGAACTTATCATAACAGAAAAAGAGATTTAACACGGTAGGTACTCTAGAGCAACATATTGACATGATAAAGATGATTTTCATGGCAACCAATGGCATGGAATCGAAGTAAACATAACATAGACCAAATCTCATGAAGGAGCCACATGCATAACAGCTATAAATTAGACGCAATCATCCACACAAGTTTGAATGAAATAACATTTTCACCAATTACGATGACATGCACTTTTGTATCACATATTTTAGCACTTATATTAATCTATTATGCATCCAAATGGTACCATCATGTAGAGCATAACAAGTAGATCATTTTTCGTACATAACACATCTCCATCGGACATACATGCACAAACATAGTGCCCACACAAAATGCATATATGTTATGAGAAAACTGGGAGTTAGTGAAAAAACACCTTGGGTGAAATCATACGGCGCGGTTCAGGCGGTCGTTTGGATCATGCTCTCGGTATGGACGGTCTGGATCGGGACGGGATCGGCCCAATAGGAGGTTGAAGGAGGCCGAGGCCGGCGTGGGCGACTCCGGCGAGGAGGATGCACAAAAGCGACACAGGTGGCGGATCCGAGCAACGCAAGGCCGGATCCTGCCATGGCAACAGTGGCGCGGCGGTAGGGTACTCGACAATAGCAGGTAGGGCGCTGGCGAGGCACGGGGTCCGGGTGACACCCACCGTGGGGCGCGACCAAGCATGCTCGCGGCGGTGTTGAGGCAGTGGCATCGAGGCTCCTGCGAGCGGACGTGGCGGCAGAACGCTAGTGCTAGATCAACTCCTTAGCGTCTTGGCTCTCTGGCACGCAAGGCACGTGGGTGGCTCAGACCTGGGTCGGCCTGGGATGGGCCGCACGTGGGCTTCGTGGGCCGCGGCGGAGGGAGGAGGCATTGGTGACAGTTGCCCGCGGGGCGACACAGGTGGCTTCTGGGGGCTGACTAAGCATGGAAATTTAGGAGGACACAGAAGCCAGATTTGGAAGGGAGGCTTGCTATTTATAGCAGTGGCTAGGGTTTGATGGGTTTTGGGGCATTTTCGAAGCCTCTGATCACAATCATACGGCTCTGAACACGGGGATAGTGTAGGTTGGGCTAGTGGGATGTGTTAGAGAGATTAGGCGGGATGAGATGGATATTTTTAGCCCAGCACATGTTTTCTAAACACCTAAATGCCCGACAGATAAAACAGTGATAGCGTCGCTATATGTTTGACGGTTCGGGTATCAAACAGATTCCGAATGCGGCAAAATTGGGCATGCGGTCTACCTACAGTATAATAAGACCACATGCCAACTTTCAACCCATTCCAAGAAAGTTGTATACATACTTTCAAAAACAATATTATAACGATGCCACGGGCGCGTACTGTGTTCTTGGTCACGATACATTCAATGACAAGAAAAGAGAGAACCGACAACTACGGGCGGATGCAAGTTTTGAAAAATGACGAAGAACGAAATGAAAAGATGGTAGATAAAGCGAACAACAAACAGCCAAAGGGTGTAACGTTTGTATTCAACTCCCAATACAACAAAAACGTTTTGAATCCTGTGCAACCTTTCACATACGAGTCATGCACGGCAAAAAATTAGACAACATCTCGGCTCATTCCTGTAACCCGTAGCATGTCGTGACAAGGCGTGGCATGGCTAGGCGAGCGGCGAAGGAGCAGCGCGTGCGAATGTCTCTCTTGTTCGTATGCTTATACATGTGGGGAAACATCCTCCCTTATAAGGAGGTTCGACTCCTACTAAACATCCTCAATATTTAAACCACCTCTTGCCTTGTATGAGAGGACTGAGTGGGCCTCTAGGATTTACAAGGAATTCTGAAAATGCTATTGGGCTGGCCCAAATATAGATTAAATTTCACCAATTCCCCACTAGATCCAAGAGAAACACAAAATTAGCCTTCGGTTCCAAAACACGGTTTATATACTGGTACTGTAGTGGAGACTATTAAGTTGAACTTCCACCTAGAACTCTATGTTATACTGCTAAGCAACCTGAATAGTGGACTAGGCCTTGTATTGCAAGTTTTCTATGAATCTAGCTTCACATAAACCCTTGACCGAAACTCGGCTTCCATGGGACTTTCCAGCGGCTGGAGCTTATGCGTCAAACTTCGAGGCCATTCATGAGTTTACTAGAGAACACCCTACTCTCATAGATTGCGATGTTTAACAATCACACTCATATAAATGCATTCTCCAAAATATTTTCCGCATGACAACATCTCTGCTCAAATAAGCCACTTAGAACACGTTAAGATATATCAACCTGCTATCAAATTAGTAGAGTATTGCATCTTCATGGAGTGGTATTATTAATAGTCACGATACTCTCCTCTCAGTTGACCAACAACTTTGTAAAGCCCAAGATGGGGTACTATCCTCATCCGGGATCGAGGGCCTTGATAGTTATAGAAGTCATCTTGTCGTTTTGCAAGTATAGATATCATTACAAGTACATGTAAAGAGGCGATGAGTATATGGAATTGACATACACTCTCCACAAGCTAAATCATGATCATCTCAATACAAATATCTATAACAATCATCATACATAAAAGTAGGGTCCGACTAGGAATGTAATCACATGATAAAAGTGGCATCCATCTTGCTATCCCAAGCCGGCCTGGGCGTTCGGTATAAACCGAAAATCCGGTTTCTACCATTTGGTTTTTTACTAATTTCGGTTAGCAAATTTGAAAACCGAAAAATACTTTACAAAATAGCTAACCGAAAATTCGGTTAACCAAGATTTCGGTTTGGTATTCGGTTTTATACCATATTAGCTGAATGCAATAAGAATTTCAATTCTGAGGTAGTGGCCATCCACGTGCGCTCTTATATAAGCTACGACTCCAACTCCTTCCGTATGTCCAGCCGAGGTGGGACTAAACTAAAACTAAGTAATAAACAACAGGCTGGACGCACGTACAGTGCTTTAACTACTCCCTGCACGCTGGAGTAGAGAAAAATAAAGCCCATAATAGCTTGGGCCTTCCATGCTGGTTGGTAGACTTGGGCCATTAAAATTTTCTTCTCGCTGTTGCCCACGCGTGCTGCACAGGCTACGTAGCACTGGATAAACTACCTGAGGTTCACACGTCGTGACCCATGTTCGGTTTACTTTTCGTCTAACCGATCTAACACCTGTACCAACCGAAGTAAGTTCGGTTTCGAGAGTTAAAAACCGAATTTTTCTGTTCCATCATCAAAAACCGAAATTTCGGTTTTTTCGGTTTTGGTATCGGTTCGGTCTTCGGTTCATCGGTTTTTATGCCCAGGCCTAATCCCAAGATGTCATCGTGGAACCCATCCTATGATCGATGAAGAACAAGAAGAAGAACTCCAAATAGAGCAAGCATCACTCTCACATCAAAGCATTGCATTACCTGTACCTGCAACTGTTGTTGCAATAATCCATGAGCCATGGGGCTCAGCAATCTTATTTCCAAGGTTATCAAGACTAGCAAAGCTTAACGGGTGAGGTATGGTTAAGTGGTGAGGCTGCAAGAAGCACTAAGCATTTGATATCTGGCTAACTTACGAGTACAAGAATAAGAAGGTGATTCCGTGACAGGGGGTAACCCCGGGGAAGGATAAAATCAAGGACTCTTACATTCCCCCTCAAAAATGTACATAGGACGACTGGTTCCCCACGAGGGGCCGGCTGCACTTGGCCGGGTGCATGGTCGATCCGGCTCGAGCAAGGCCACTCCCCCTCTGACTCGATTGTGCTCCGCTAGCCGGCGGGTCAGTCCTAGACACATCGCCCTCACAAACTGCATCAGGCCGGCCTGGGCGTTCGGTATAAACCGAAAATCCGGTTTCTACCATTCGGTTTTTTACTAATTTTGGTTAGCAAATTTGAAAACCGAAAAATACTTTACAAAATAGCTAACCGAAAATTCGGTTAACCAAGATTTCGGTTTGGTATTCGGTTTTATACCGTATTAGCTGAATGCAATAAGAATTTCAGTTCTTAGGTAGTGGCCATCCACGTGCGCTCTTATATAAGCTACGACTCCAACTCCTTCCGTATGTCAAGCCGAGGTGGGACTAAACTAAAACTAAATAATAAAGAACAGGCCGGACGCACGTACAGTGCTTTCACTACTCCCTGCACGCTGGAGTAGAGAAAAATAAAGCCCATAATAGCTTGGGCCTTCCACGCTGGTTGGTACACTTGGGCCATTTAAATTTTCTTCTCGCTGTTGCTCACGCGTGCTGCACAGGCTACATAGCACTGGACAAACTACCTGAGGTTCACACGTCGTGACCCATGTTCGGTTTCCTTTTCGGCTAACCGATCTAACACCTGTACCGACCGAAGTAAGTTCGGTATGGAGAGTTAAAAACCGAATTTTTCTGCTCCATCATCAAAAACCGAAATTTCGGTTTTTTCCGTTTCGGTATCGGTTCGGTCTTTGGTTCATCGGTTTTTATGCCCAGGCCTAGCATCAGGGGCATCATCACCAAAGGTATGGATACAACGATTCAGGTACTGCCGACGTGACCGCGCGAGGCTACAGTGGAGGGGTCGAACCACTGACCCTCACCGATCGCGACCAGCCGAGACGGCACAGTGACGAGCACGCCCCCATCTACCCCATTACCCGCCCCGGCGTGGCAACAGTGCAGCCGACCGTATGCTGACCGAATCCGGCTACACAAGATACCGCGCATAACGTGGCACACGCCGTTGCGTAACAAGCACGCACCAATGGCGACGCCCGATCGACCGGCCCTAGTTCGAGACGGGAGCCAATAGCCGGCGGGTCCCACTTGCGACTAGACTTATCCAGCCAGTGGGCTGCTTATCTGGCTCGAGATGCTGCCATCCGGGTCCCACTTGGTACCTTCTATATATATTGTAAGCCAGGGTTGGCATATAAAGCCCCCTGGCACGACCCCATGCAAGGGGTCGGCCCATGACACACCCACAGACGCAGGAGAAGCAAAGAGCGCTCCCAGCTCCTTCTTCCTCATCCATCATACAGCTCAAGGAGCATATGGTATCCCGAGCCGGATCATCAACCAACTCAAGCAGGACTAGGGGTGTTACCTCCCATGAAGGGCCCCGAACCTGGGTACTTCATGTGTCTCGCACAGCTCGTTCCCAATCCTATTTCCGGAGCTCGACGGCGTCCTTTCGGTCCCAACCATGTACGATTAGCCACCCCATGGCATCTGTCATGAGAAAACGACAGTTGGCGCCCACCATGGAGTCGTCCATGGAGCTAGTCAAAGTGATGCTTCGGGCGGGAGCCTTCACCAACTCCGCTGGATGCACCGCGTCCGGGCTGATCAGCACGCCCGTGGAGCTTTCCCTCGCGGAAGCTTTCGCACCATTGAGCCCCAACTCCACCCGCTCCGCAGGCCTCGGCGTCGCTCCTCCGGACGAGTTGTTCGCTAGCCATGGCTCACTTGATGTCAACGCTCTCTGCGAGCTCTTCGGCAAGCTGCGGCTCGACGGCACGCGTGCGTTCGACGAGTACCCCAACAAAGTGTTGGACTGCACCGACCCGCCTTCGTTTGCGGGAGCAGCCGCCTCATGTGATGCCTCTGACTTTTGCGTCCTCGCGGAGGTGATGGTCACTGGCTCCTCCACAAGATCCGGTCGCGCCAGGGCACATGACGACCCAACCTCCACCACGGATCGCGCCAGAGCCAAGGCGCGCGCGACCGCTACCGCGGCTCGTCCTGGCCCCTCTGATCCTCTCCGCTCCACGCTGCATGGGCTGAGCACCCTCATTGCACCAACGGCAAACCTAGTTATGGCTACGGTTGAGCTGGAGACGGCCCGCCAGCAGCTGCACGTGGAGGCCAACGCCCTCTTGTCTGCCAAATGCCGGATGGAGGATGTGCAGCGCGAGTACAACTCCCCTTACGACCTCACCCCAGGTGGCAATGAGCCGAGCCGGCGTGGTGCGGTTCGTGACCTTGGACTAATAGTCGCCAAGATCCTCGGCCGAAAGCTCCCCACCTACGATAATCCCGCAGCCAAGATGAGGGCATCCACATGGCTTACAAGGAGTTGGCCACCATGGAGGGCGAGGAACGTGCCTAGCAGGAAAATCACATCCAAGACCTCATCGCCAGAGCTAACTCGCAGCAAGCCCGCTTCGAGCTAGACTATCCCTACATCGAGTCGCCTCCGCCAGGGGGTGAGGACCTGCGGACGGCCTTCGTCCGCTAGCAGGCCCAGAACTCTTCCTTCCCCCATCGTTTCGGTCGGCGTATCGACCGAAGTTGCGGCGGGTGCTCCCAGCACAATGGCGAGCAACCTGTGGTCTCGAGCCGGCGCAACTACGCCTTCGAGGGGGACGGCCAGTCGGCTCGCGTCCACACCCCGCCTTCGAGGCATGAGCGGGTGCACTCGTAGGCTCGCATTGTTTGGACTAAGCTCACTCCCCGGCTCAGACCATGTGTCCCTCGAAGCGAGAACGACGCATGCCTCTGAATCGACCGGTTGGCCCAGTCCGCCCTCCTCGAGGATGAGGGCCTGATTGGCCCAGCATGCTTTGGTCCCCGGATTCGCGAGGAGTTGTTTCCCACCGGCTTCAATCTTCCTTCAGACACTATTAGCAGATCCCTGGCAATGGCTAGAAAAATGTTGTTCTCGATTGCTCAACAATTAGAAATTGTCTTGCAATAGCCCACCAGCGCGTGGGATCAAGGCAGTTTTCGAGGGTAGAGTATTCAACCCACATTTGTTGGTTCGCACGATGGGCAGTGAAAGTATATTCTCAAGTATTAGCAGCTGAATGTGTCAGATTCAACCACACCTGAAAGATTAGTATCTGCAAGCAAAGTGTCAACAGCAAAGTAGTATGATAACAACGGTGCCAGAAACGATCTGGTGACAAGGCAGACTATTCCTAACTGTCTTATCAATGGCGCGAGGAGTTGCCCGCGGACGGAAAATAGTCTTTTCCCGGGAACGGCGAGCGAAAAAGTATTGTAGCAGGTAGCAGAAATGTAACGCGTAGCAGCAGTGTAAAACAAGTAACAGCTGTTGTGGGACAAACTCGTAGGCAATGGGTCGGTGATTTGTTTGGATGATATTCGTCATGCAACAGTTATAACACGGAGAGATATGTGGCTAGCTCTCGTTCGTCAATGTGATGTAGGCATGCATTTCGTGTGTCGTCATACGTGCTTAGGGAAAAGAACTTGCATGACATCTATTGTCCATCCCTCCCATGGAAGCGGGGTCCAAAAGGAGACTACGGGATATTAAGTTCTCCTTTTAATAAAGAACCGGACCAATGCATTAGCACTTGGTGAACACATGAACTCCTCAAACTATGGTCATCACCGGGAGTGGTTCCGGTTATTGTCATCCAGGGTTGCTGGGTCATAACACATAGTAGGTAACTACAACTTGCAAGATCGGATCTAAAACACACATATATTGGTGACAAGATAATAATATCATATCTGAAATCATGGCACTCGGGCCCTAGTGACAAGCATTAAGCATGGCAAAGTAGTAGCAACATCAATCTCAGAACATAGTGGATACTAGGGATCAATCCCCGTCAAAACTAACTCAATTACATGATAGATCTCATCCTACTCATCACCGCCCAGCGAGCCTACGAATAGATTACTCACGAACGATGAAGAGCTTCATGGAATTGGAGAGGGAAGAAGGTTGATGATGACGATGGCGACGATTTCCCCTCTCCGGAGCCCAAACGGACTCCAGATCTGCCCTCGAGATGAAGAACAGGATGTGGCGGCGCCTCCGTATCGCAAACGCAACAAATCTTCTCTCTTGATTTTTTCTGGGACGAAAGTGAATTTATAGAGCTGAGTTTGGGGGCGGCAGAGCCACCTGGGCCCCACAAGCTTGCTAGCCGCCACATGGGGGTGGCAGCTACAGGGCTTGTGGCCCACTGGCCCATCCCCTCGTGTGGATCTTTGCGCAGGTATTTTTCATATTTTCCAGAAATATTTTCCGTAAATTTTCACGACATTCCAAGAACTTTCATTTCTGCACAAAAACAACACCAAGGCAATTTTGCTGAAAACAACGTCAGTCCATGTTAGTTCCATTCGAATCATGCAAATTAGAGTCCAAAACAAGGGCAAAAGAGTTTGGAAAAGTAGATACGATGGAGACGTATCAACTCCCCCAAGCTTAAAACCTTGCTTGTCCTCAAGCAACTCAGTTGACAAACTCAAAGAGAAAGAAAAACTTTGCCAAACTTTTTTTGATCTTGTTGTTGCAACTATGTCTAACTCATAACCAAAATTTCAGCAAGATCACAAGTTAACTAGATAAGCATGTGACACAAAGGTCTCACGGTAAACTAATATCAATGGCATAATCAGCTAACGAGCAAATAATAATGAGTTTTAAATACCAACAATTCAATCAAAACAAGCATGAAGCAAAATGAATAGGTGGTATCTCGCGAGCTCTTTCTGAGACCGTAAAACATAAATGCACAACACTTTCAAAGATCAAGGGCTGACTAAGCTTTGTAATTCATAGCAACGAAGATCCAGTCATAGTCATACTCAATATCAATCAAAAGCAAAGCATAAAAATGACAGAGGTGCTCTCTAATTGGTGCTTATATAAGAAGAGGATGACTCAACAGGAAAATAAATAGACAGGCCCTTCGCAGAGGGAAGCATTGATTTGTAGAGGTGCCACAGCTCAAGCTTTCAAAACAGAGATAATAATTTTGAGTGGCATGCTTTCATTGTCAACGCAATGACCAAGAGTTCTCAATATCTTCCATGTTACTCAAGCTATAGGCGGTTCCCAAACAGAAAAGTACAGTTTTAACTCCCCCACCACCAATCAATCACACTTCACGGCTAGCCGAATCCTCGGGTACCGTCCATACTAACATCAATCCGGGGGGAGTCTTGTTTTACAGTTATGTTTTCTATTTAAGCGTGGAACTGGGCATTCCAAATACCGGCCCCTTTCTCGTGAATGATAGTGAATAAACACATGTCGAGGATAACATGCCTAACATGGAAGATACCAATAGCCCCCTGTCACCACATGAGCAGTTCGGGATGCAAAACAGATTATTTCTTGAAGGTTTAGAGAATGGCACATGCAAATTTACTTGGAACGGCAGGTAGATACCGCAAATTGGTTGGTATGGTGGACTCTCATGGAAAAACTTTTGGGTTTATGGAAGTGGATGCACAAGCAGTATTCCGCTTAGTACAAGTGAAGGCTAGCAAAAGACTGGGAAGCGACCAACTAGAGAGCGACAACAGTCATCAAGATGAAATGAGTTTGACTAACATTGAATGCAAGCATGAACAAGCTATAAATCACCATGAACACGAACATCATAGACGCTATGTTGATTTTGTTTCAACTACATGCATGAACATGTGCCAAGTCAAGCCACTTGAATCATTCAAAGGAGAATACCATCCTATCATACTACATCATAGTCATCTCAAAATCGTTGTTGGCATTCAAGACAAACCATTATAAGCTCTCAGCTAATTAAGCATGGCATCAGAAACTATGATCTGTAAGTTGTCATTGCAAACATGTTTCTCTCACAACAAAGCTGAATCAGGCATGACAAGCTAGTCATATTTACAAAAACAAAATAGATAGAGTTCATATCAGCTTTTCCAGTCTCAGTCACTTCATCATATATCATCATTATTGCCTTTCATTTGCACGATCGAACGATGTGAACAATAATAAGAGTGCTCGTGCAATGGACTAAGCTGAATCTGCAGGCAAACACAAAGGAGAAGACAAAGTAATATGGCTCTTTGAAAGCTAAACAGGTATGCATGCAAGAGCCACTAAACATTGTAACCAATATCTTCTACCTTGACCCAAATAAAAAGAAAACTATTTACACGGGAAAACTCCCAACAAGCAAAAGAAGAAAGAAAAATCTATTTGGGTTTTCTCAAAAGGACACAAAACAAGAAAACAAGAAAACGAAAATAAACTAGCATGGATAATACAGTGGCAAAGTGTAAACACCGACTCACAAAGTGAAAGCATAAGCATGAATGTAAGGTCGGTGGGAACACGTACTCCCCCAAGCTTAGGCTTTTGGCCTAGCTTGGTCTACTCCCAAGGCGGGAAATAACCAGCTCCGGGATACTCCAGAGCAGACTGTGGATGCCACTGCTGTGTGAGCTCCTCTGGCTCCCACTGATACTCGACTGGCGTCTGGTACTCGACTGACGGCTCGGGCATGGGCACCTGTGGTTGGGCCAAACCCCAATATGCGTAGATGTCCGAGGGCATAATAGTGTACCTGCCTGCATGAAGATCGAACAAAGAAGGGGCAGGCAAAATAATAGTCTCTCGAGTACCCTGACTAAATACCAGGTTATAAATCATCCGTCTACTAGCATCTCTATCCAAAAAATCATGGTGAACCATGCTATCATAATCCAGATATTTCTCAGGGAGAAGCATCTCTCCTTCCTCCCCCAGTCTAACGGGTATCTCAAAGTGTCTGGCAAGATGGGTAGCATAGATACCTCCATAGACGACACCCTTGGAACGGTTGGTGTTCAACCGCTGGGCTACTATAGCACCTAGGCTATAAGTCTTATCGTTATAAAGGCCTTTGCGCAAAACCGCAAGGTCTAGAGAGCTAAGTGATGCAGCCTCCCCACGGCTAATCAAACATTTTCCCACAAATAATGAGAAGTACCGAAGCACAGGAAAAATGTATGCTAGCAATTCTAGCGCGAGGCACTCCTCTCTCCTCTCCAACAGCAATAGTACCTATGAAATCCTCCAAGTCCCGTGGACGAGGGTCACGGATATCCCCAACATAAGGTAATTTGCATACATTGCAAAAATCATGTAGTGTCATGCACTGGGGATGTCGTATAACATGAACTCAACCATGGGAGGATTCTTCCTCGGATAAAATTTCAAGATTTGAACAAAAATATTGGTGAGGAGGAGGTATTGTGAGCACTTATCTTCAACGAACGCAGTAAGACCTGCGTTCTCCACGAAGTAATAAAACTCTTCATAAAGCCCAGCGGCGCAAAAATTCATCACTTGGCCACTCGCACACTCGAACTTCTGTGACTCAAGGAACCACATACTTGGGGTGGTTCTTCTCATCCTCCTTGGGGTTAAGGCTTGAAGAGCCTCTCAAGAACCTCCTCATCTTTTCCCTTTTTATCTTTGAAAAATTCTGAAATTTTTAGAGACTTCGGAAGAAAAGTGAGTAAGAATTAACCCAACTCGTAGCAACTACTCCTACTAGTGCCTAAAGACCGTATCACGCGCTAAAACTACTTGGGACCAGCTAAAATCAAACATTTCAAGCTGAACAACTGGGTCACCAAGGTAGCAAGAATACGCGAAGGATAAAGCACTAGAGCAAAAACTAATTGGTCCAATGGAGGAGTCACTTACCATGGAGTAATTTCCCCAAAATGGTTGGGAGAATGGTGCTTTGAGCAAGGAGATCGAAAATCACAGCTAAATGACCAAGAACACGGGTTTGAGTTGCGAAACGATATTTTTTGGAGGTGGAAGAAGAGGATGGGAGCTGCAATGAGTGGAGGGGGTCCCTGTGGGCCCCACAAGCTTGGTAGCCGCCACGAGGGGGGCGGCGGCTACAGGGCTTGTGGCCCACTGATGTGGCCCCCAGGCCAGCTCTCAGTCCCGGTATTTTTCAAATATTCCAGAAAAAGTCATACTAGATTTTCACGGCCATCAAAGAACTTTTATTTTCGGGGTATTGTTCTCCGGGACGCTAAAACAGAAAACAGGAAAAACTAAACTAAATCTATCATTTTTCTTCTAAGCAACACAAAGTGAAAGCTTAAAACAGAGGTATGTGACTCTTTGATTCATCCATTTCATGGTCATCGAAAGAAATCTGTCAATGGGGTCGATCAAACCGTCATGACAAAACCTTCTCGAATCGCAAAAGAGAACGGAGAATTTTCGAATAGCCACTAAGTCACCTCAATGGGGATATGTATCTCCCCAACAAGAAAATCATACTTCTTCTTGACACGAGGAATAGTGCATTCAAAGCTCCCGATAAGAATCGATGAAGTCTTTTCGATAGCGACGCAATGTAGTTGATATCGTTTCTTCGGAAAGTGCACTGTATGCTCATTACCGTTGACATGGAAAGTGACATTGCCTTTGTTACAATCTATAACAGCCCCTGCAGTGTTTAAAAAGGGTCTTCCGAGGATGACAGCCATGGCATCGTCCTCGGGAATATCCAAGATAACAAAGTCTGTTAAGATAGTGGTGTTAGCAACCACAACAGGTACATCCTCGCAAATTCCGATAGGGAAAGCAGTTGATTTGTCGGCCATTTGCACAGAAATTTCAGTGGGTGTCAACTTATCCAATTGAAGTTTACGATAAAGATAGAGCGGCATAACACTACCACCGGCTCCAAGGTCACATAAGGCAGTTCTTACGTAGTTTCCTTTAATGGAGCAAGGTATAGTGGGCACTCCGGGATCACCAAGTTTCTTAGGAGTTCCACGTTTGAAAGTGTAATTGGCAAGCATGGTGGAGATCTCAAGACATGGTATCTTCTTATTGGTCACGATATCTTTCATGTACTTGGCATATGGAGACATTTTGAGCATATCAATTAACCGCATCTGCAGAAAGATGGGTCTTATCATCTCAACGAAGCGCTCAAAATCCTCATCATCCTTTTTCTTGGATGGCTTAGGAGGAAAGGGCATAGGTCTCTGAACCCATGGCTCCCTTTCTTTACCATGCTTCCTAGCAGTGAAGTCATTCTTATCGTATCTCTTAGGTTGTGGGTTATCAGGATTAACCGTAGGTTCAATCTCCACATCCTTATCATTGCTAGGTTGAGCATTATTATGAACATCGCTGTCCATATTGTCACCAGGTTCATGTTCATCACCAGATTGTGTTTTTGCATCAGACGCAAAAATATCATTAGGTTTGTCAGGTGTGACAGTATTTGGTGAACTCGCATGTAGGTTTCTATCATCCTTCTTCTTCTCCTTAGGATGACTGGGTGTATCAGAATTAATTCCTTGAAAATCTTGATCAATTCTCTTAGGATGGCCTTCAGGATACAAAGGTTCCTGAGTCATTTTGCCTCCTCTAGTAATGACTCTGACAGACTTGTCATTTAATTCATTGAGCAAGTCATTCTGAGCTTTAAGTACCTGTTCTACCTGAGTAGTAATCATAGATGCATGTTTACTCAGAAGCTTCAGATCATTGACATTTCTGTCTGCACAAGCACTTAAATGGCTAAGCATACGAATGTGTGCTAACATTATCATTGAAACTCTGTTGTTTGGCAACAAAGTTGTCAAATTCATCAAATCATAGGCTAGCAGGTTTGTCAAAAGGAATATCACTCTCATCAAACCTACGCAGAGAATTCACTTCTACTACTTGTATCGGGTTATCGAGACCATGGATCTCTTTGATAGGTGGTAGATTTTTGACATCTTCAGATCTAATGCCTTTCTCTTGCATAGATTTCTTGGCTTCTTGCATATCTTCGGGACTGAGGAATAGAATACCTCTTTTCTTAGGAGTTGGATTAGGAGGTTGTTCGGGAGTAGTCCAAGCATTATCGTTGATCAAGATGTTATTCAGAAGGATCTCACCTTGTTCGATAGTTCGTTCCCTAAAAACACAATCGGCACAACTATCTAGGTGGTCTCTAGAGGCATCGGTAAGTCCGTTATAGAAGATATCAAGTATCTCGTTCTTCTTAAGAGGGTGATCAGGCAAAGCATTCTGTAGCTGGATGAGCCTCCCCCAAGCTTGTGGGAGACTCTCTTCTTTGAGTTGAGCAAAGTTGTATATTTCCTGCAAGGCAGCTTGCTTCTTACGCGCAGGGAAATATTTCTCACAGAAGTAATAGACCATATCCTGGGGACTACTCACACATCCAGGAGCAAGAGAAGTGAACCAGGCTTTAGCGTCAACCTTTAGAGAGAAAGGAAACAACTTAAGGATATAATAGTAGCGGATGTTCTCCTCACTAGTGAAAAGGGTGGCTATATCGTGTAGTTTGGTAAGATGGGCTACGACCGTCTGAGACTCATAATTGTGGAAAGGATCAGATTCAACTAGAGAGATTATCTCAGGGTCGATAGAGAATTCATAATCCTTATCGATGATAAAGATAAGTGAAGTGGCAAACTTTGGGTCGTATTTCATCCTAGCTTTCAGAGATTTTTCCTTCCACTTGAGAAGTAATTTCTCAGCGTCATAGGCATCCTTACACGCAAGAAAATCCTCAGCTATCTCTCCCTCCATAATGTAACCCTCATGTATATCAAGCAATTCATATCTAGGAGAGCTAGATCTAGCAGGAGCAAAAGCAGGTTCTATCTCAATAGTATCGGCAGTTTCAGAAGCATCACGAGCATTGGCAGTAACTCTAGCAATATGAGCATCAAGGAATACGCCTAGTGGCACATCAGGCAAAGTAGTATCTCTAGCAGTATCAAGCATAGCATCATCAGGCAAGGCAGTATCATGCATAGCAGTATCAGGCATAGCATCTCTAGCAATAACAGGCATAGCATCTCTAGCAGTATCAGGCATAGCGTCTCTAGCAGTATTAGGCATAGCAGCATCATAAGCATCATCAAGCACAGGTGACATATCAAGATTTCTAGCAGGAGGTGATGTCGCAAACTTACTCATAACTGAAGGTGAATCAAGTGCAGAGCTAGATGGCAGTTCCTTACCTCCCCTCGTAGTTGAGGGCAAAACTCTGGTTTTTGGATCTTTCAGATTCTTCATAGTGATCAGCAGATATAAATCCCAAGTGACTCAAAAAATATAGCACTCACCTCCCCGGCAACAGCGCCAGAAAAATGTTTTTAGCAAATCCCTGGCAATGGCTAGAAAACTGATATTCTGGATTGCTCAACAATTAGAAATTGTCTTGCAATAGCGCACCAGCGCGTGGGATCGAGGCAGTTTTCAAGGGTAGAGTATTCAACCCAAATTTGTTGGTTCGCAAGACGGGAAGTGAAAGTATATTCTCAAGTATTAGCAACTGAATGTGTCAGATTCAACCACACCTGAAAGATTAGTATCTACAAGCAAAGTGTCAACAGCAAAGTAGTATGATAACAATGGTGCCAGAAACGATCTGGTGACAAGGCAGACTATTCCTAACTTTCGTATCAATGGCACCAGGAGTTTCCTGTGGACGGGAAATAGTCTTTGCCCGGCAACGGCAAGCGAAAAAGTATTGTAGCAGGTAGCAGCAGTGTAATGCGTAGAAGAAGTGTAAAACAAGTAACAGCAGCTGTGGGACAAACTCATAGGCAATTGATCGGTGATCTGTTTGGATGATATTCATCATGCAACAGTTATAACACGGAGAGATATGTGGCTAGCTCTCGTTCGTCAATGTGATGTAGGCATGCATTCCGTGTGTCGTCATACGTGCTTAGGGAAAAGAACTTGCATGACATCCTTTTAAGGTTCTCCTTTTAATAAAGAACCGGACCAACGCATTAGCACTTGGTGAACACATGAACTCCTCAAACTATGGTCATCATCGGGAGTGGTTCCGGTTATTGTCACTCCGGGGTTGCCGGGTCATAACACATAGTAGATAACTACAACTTGCAAGATCGGATCTAAAACACACATATATTTTGTGACAACATAATAATTTCAGATCGGAAATCATGCCACTCGGGCCCTAGTGACAAGCATTAAGCATGGCAAAGTAGTAGCAACATCAATCTCAGAACATAGTGGATACTAGGGATCAATCCCCGTCAAAACTAACAAGATTACATGATAGATCTCATCCTACTCATCCCGCCCAGCGAGCCTACGATTAGATTACTCACGAACGATGAAGAGCTTCATGTAATTGGAGAGGGAAGAAGGTTGATGACGATGATGGCGAAGATTTCCTCTCTCCGGAGCCCAAAACGGACTCCCGATCTGCCCTCGAGATGAAGAAGAGGATCTGGCGGCGCCTCCGTATCGCAAACGCGAAGAAATCTTCTCTCTTGATTTTTTTCTGGAACGAAAGTGAATTTATAGAGCTGGGTTTGGGGGCGGGAGAGCCAAGCTTGCTAGCCGCCACCAGGGGGTGGCGGCTACAGGGCTTGTGGCCCACTGGCCCATCCCCTCCGGTGGATCTTTCCGCAGGTATTTTTTATATTTTCTAGAAATATTCTCCGTAAATTTTCAAGACGTTCCGAGAACTTTCATTTCTGCACAAAAACAACACCAAGGCAATTCTGCTGAAAACAGCGTCACTCCAAGTTAGTTCCGTTCAAATCATGCAAATTAGAGTCCAAAACAAGGGCAAAAGACTTTGGAAAAGTAGATACGATGGAGACGTATTAGACACCCTGAAGTACAACGGGATGGCCAAGCCAGAAGAGTGGTTGATCAACTACACCACCGAAATCGGCATCGCGTGGGGCAACAAGTGTGTTGTGGTACGCTACATCCAGCTCATGATGACCGGTTCAGCGTGGACTTGGCATTACAGCGTGCTAGCTGGTAGCATTAATGCATGGGTAGACTTTGAGGAATCCTTCGTCCGCAACTTCACCGGCACCTACAAGCGGCCCGGATGTCCCCGCGAGCTGGCCATGTGCGTCCAAGCGGAGCAGGAGACTCTTCGCGACTACCTCATGCGCTGGACCGAGCTTCACAACTCCTGCAAAGGGGTGCATGAGGTTTAGGCCATTCAGTACTTCATCGAGGGTTGTCGAGACGACACCCTCCTTAAGCACAATCTCATGTGCTCGGAACCGGACACTTTGGCCGAGCTCATGGCCAGGGGGTACAAGTACGTCATGGCCGACTCCATGATGCGCATCAAGGTCACTATAACCGGCAAGGCCACCCCATTGCCGGCTGCCCCGCAGTCGGCTGCCGATAACCGGGGGCAGCAGAACAACAAGCGGAAATCCGACCATCCGGATCCCCGGTACGGGAGCAAGCAGGTCGCCACCACAGAGGAAGAGGAGTCGGCTGCCCAAGCTGCTAGCCAGCGCCAGCGCGGCGGCAACGGCACCTGGCAGCCCAAGCTCACCTTCGAGCAGATGCTCAACGCCCCCTGCAAGATGCACACCGAGGCAAAGCCGGCTACGCACATGCTCCAGCAATGCAGCGTTTCCCAGCGGTCGGCCCGAGGCAAGGGCCTTTCAGGTCCTCCTTCTCCGACTCCGCAAGCGCTGGCTCCGGCTCCGACACCCCCGAACGTCGGCCATCTCCACGACCAATTCCCCAACCAGGATGGTGCCTATGCCGTCTTCACCAGTGAAGGCGGTGACAAATATAGCCAACGTCAGCGTCGGCACGAGGTGAACCCCACCGTGCCCTCGGTCCCGCAGTACATGCACTGGTCCGAGAAGCCGGTCACCTAGAGCCGGACTGACCATCCGGACGTAATGCGAAACCCTGGTAGCTACGCTCTCGTCCTCGACCCCACCATCGCCTCCAAGAGGTTCACCTGCTAGTTCTCGCGGGTGGTGGTCGATGACGGCAGCATCTTCAACATCCTTTACCGTGACACACTGCTCAAGTTGGGACTGCGCGAGAAAGACCAGTAGCCGACCCAGACGGTGTTCCACGGCATTGTGCCGGGGCAATACTGCTCCCCATCGGGAAGATCCAACTCGACGTCCTCTTCGGCGACAAGGCTCACTTCTGTCACGCGCCGATGTGGTTCGAGGTGGTGGATCTCAAAAGCCCCTATCATGCGCTCATGGGCAGGCCGACGCTCGCCAAGTTCATGGCGATCCCGCACTACGCTTACCTCAAGATGAAGATGCGAGGTCCCAAAGGCATTATCACTGTATCCAGCGACCACAAGAAGTCAATCGAGTTTGCGTGCGGCGGCAGCTAGCTAGCCGAGGCACTGGTGATCGCGAAGGAAAATTTTCATCTCAACCAGCTAGTGGCCAAGGCCACCGAGTAGCCGACCGTGTCGACTCCCCGATCCCAGCTGGCCAGCAAGGCGACCTTCCAGCCATCCAAAGACACCAGGCACGTACCAGTCGACCCGGCAAACCAGAAGCAGTGTGTCACCATTGGCGTCGCCCTCAGCGACAAATAGGAAGGTGATCTTGTCGACTTCTTTCGTGAGAATCGGGACATATTTGCATAGTCCCCCAAGCACATGTCGGGTGTTCCGAGGAAGTTCGCCGAGCACAAGCTTCATGTGCGACCGGATGCGAAGCCGGTCAAGAAACTCCTGTGTTGTTTCTCTAAGGAGAAGCGGCATACCATAGGAGAAGAAATTGCCCATCTGCTCGCAGGTGGCTTCATCATGGAAGTTTTCCACCCGGACTGGCTGGCCAACATAGTCCTCGTGCCGAAGAAAAACTAGACCTGGTACATGTGTATCTACTACACCAGCCTGAACAAGGCTTGTCCAAAGGATCCATTCGCCTTGCCCCGGACCGATCACGTGATCCACTCCACTGCCAGTTGTGACTTGCTATCCTTCCTGGACGCCTATTCCGGCTACCACCAAATCAAGCTGGAACCGGTAGATCGACTGATAACCTCCTTCATCACCCCATTCGGAGCCTACTGCTACGTCACCATGTCGTTCGGCCTGAAGAATGCAGGCGCCACCTTCCAGTGTTGCATGCAGAAGTGTCTCCTGCCCCAAATTAGCAGGAATGTGCATGTCTACATGGACGACATCATCATCAAATTCAAGAATCACTTCTGCCTCCTCGACGATCTCTGGGAGATCTTCTCCAACTTGTGCGAGTACAGGATCCGGCTCAACCCGAAGAAGTGTGTTTTCGTTGTGCCGGCTGGTCGGCTCTTCGGTTACTTCGTGTTTGCACGCAGCATCGAAGCCAACCCAGAGAAGATCATGTCCATCGATCGCATGTGCAAGTCGGCGCAGCTTCGCGACGTCGAGAAGTTTGCCGGCTGCCTGGCCTCGCTCAGCCGGTTCCTCAGTCGGGTCAGCGAGAAGGCGCTTCCCCTTTACCAGCTCATGAAGAAGACGACCAAGTTCGAGTGGACCGACCAGGCAGACAAGGCCTTTTGCAACCTCAAGTGGACTCTCTCCAGCACGCCCATCTTGGTCGTGCTGACTGAGAAAGAGCCCATGCTCACATACATCGTGGCGACCATGCAAGTGGTCAGCGTTGTTCTAGTGGTGGAGCGGCCCGAGGAAGGCAAGGCGATGCCGGTTCAATGCCCCGTCTACCACTTGAGCGAGGCCCTCCAAGCATAACTACCACAACTACGAGAAGATGTGCTACGGCATATACTTCACTGCGAAAAGTTGACCATAGTGAGCACGGCTCCGCTTTCATAGATCATGGGCAACCGGGACGCACCCGGTCGGATCACCAAGTGGACCATCGCCATGGCTGACCACGACATGGAGTATGAGCCGTCCACGTCCATCAAGACCTAGGTGATGGCCGACTTCCTTGTTGACTGGAATGAGACCCAGTTCATGCCACGGCCTCCGGACTCCATGCATTGGCGCATGCACTTTGGTGGCTCCAAGATGCGAATCGGCTTGGGAGCCGGCATCATTCTGTATTCCTCGAAAGGGGATTAGCTCAAGTACGCCCTAAAAAACCATTTTTTTGCCTCAAACAACGTGGTCAAGTACGAGGCACTCGTCCACGGCCTCCGTCTCACCAAGGAGATTGGCATCCGGCAGATGTTCTGCTTCGGCGACTCGGACCTAGTGGTGCAGCATGTCTCTGGCGAATGGGGCGCCACAGATGCTAACATGGCCAGCTACCGCTTCCTCGTCCAGCAGCTCCCCAGCTCCTTCAAGGGTGTAAGTTCCATCATGTCCCCCGAGCGGACAACAAGGTAGCAGATGAGTTGGCCATAAATCGGCTCCACCCGGTAGGCACTCCCAGCCAGCGTCTCCCTCGAGCAACTACACAAGCCTTTGATCAAGCCGTCTCCGGAATCGGCATCCATCTTCATGCCAGCAGATCCGTACGGTCCCGCCTCAGACCCAGGGGCTCCTCCGACCTCATCCGCAGTGCCGGCTCCGGGTTCATAGCCGTCATCATGACGGAAGACGTGCCCGCTTCCACCATGGTCCCGGGGGTTGATGGTTTTGCCTCGGGGACTCGGATTGGAGACCCGAGGGCTCCGGCTCCCCCGGTTCCTTAGATCATGCTGGCTCCGGCTCCCGTCTCCGCCCCGACTTGGCCCCAGCCCATCCTCGCTTACCTCATGGGAGGCGAGCTTCCTTCGGATGAAGCCAAAGCTCGGCAGATCGAGCGCCGATCCACCGCTAACGCCATCGTCAACTGTGAGCTGGTTCTTCACTGCGCAAACGGCGTCGTTCAGCATTATGTCGAATCGAACAAGGGACAAGAGATCCTCAGAGACATCCACCAGGGCAAGTGCGGGCACCATGCTTCCTCGAGAACCTTGGTGGCCAAGGACTTTCTCGACGGGTTCTATTAGACAACGGCCCGGGAAAAACAAAGTAGCTCGTCGACGAGTGCGAGTGTTGCTAGCGCTTCAGCATGCAAAACCATCTGCCAGATACGGCCCTCAAGACTATCCCCCTCTCATGGCCTTTCGTCGTCTGCGGGTCGACATGGTGGGGCCATTCAAGACTGCCCGAGGCGGCATGACGCACCTTCTGGTAAGTGTCTAAAAGTTCACGAAGTGGATCAACGCAAGACTCATCAAGAAGCTGGACGGCCCCACAATCGTCTGGTTCATCAAGGATATCACCATCCGCTATGGTGTTCCCCAAAGCATCATCACCGATAACGACACCAACTTCACCAAAGGCGCGATGGAACTTTTCCACTCCAAGGAAGTCATCCGACTCGACCTTGCATTAGTGGCCCACCCATAGTTGAACGGCCAGGTGGAAAGAGCGAACGGCTTGATCCTAGACGGCATCAAGCCGCGGCTCATGACGCCACTGGTCCGATCGGCCGGTCGCTGGATCGAAGAGCTGCCAGCCGTCTTGTGGAGCCTCCGCACCACGCCCAACCAGTCAATCGGTTTCACTTTGTTCTTCCTTATATACGGCTCCATGGCGGTCATCCCCACGGACATCAAGTTCGACTCGCCTCGAGTCACCTTGTACACGGAAACGGACGCAAAAGAAGCAAGACAAGACGGTGTCGACCTGCTTAAGGAGGCACGCCGGCTGGCTCTGAGCCGGACGGCCATCTACCAACACAAGCTTCGCCACTACCACAGAAAGCGTATCCAGCCCCTTTCATTCCGTGAAGGGGACGTGGTACTTAGGCGAATCCAACGAACCACTGGCCTACATAAGTTGTCCTTCCCATGGGAAGGGCCCTTCATCATTAGCAAGGCACTGCACAACAATGCGCACAACCTGATAGACGCCCAGAAGTCGCAGAAGCGCAAGAGAGACGCCTCCAGCGAGGAGTCGGAGCATCCATGGAAAGTGGCACTCTTTCGCCCGTTATACTCCTAAGAAAGAAAGAACCAATGTATGTATGTACCCCCTACACTTTTGGACTTAATGAATGTAGCGGGTGCCTCAAGCCGGCGTTTTGGGGATACCTTTTTGATTCCCTCAATCATGTTGCTTCTTAAGCAGGCACCCCAGACCGACTCCTCGGACCCAGGGGCTCGCTGGCCAGCCCGAGCCCTCTCTCTATTTCGCAGCTGGTCAAGTAGTGTGGGCCTAGAAAAAACCCTTACCACCCCTCCAAGCTACAGACGGCACCCGACTGATTGGCTAGCGGGTCTGTGGGATGCAAAAGCTTGTCGCACGCCAACACCGACTACGAAGGAGCAGACGGCTTGGGCTAGCGAAACCCTCCTTGGTTATTTTCAACCGGCCTCTACCTCACTCACCATAAGTTTAAATGTTCACGCGGCTCTAGAAATCCACAACCAACCCCCCACCCACCAAAGGCAGATGCCACGTCCCAGTCATAGATCGGCTCCCGACTGTTGGGCTGGCAGGGCGGAAACCTGAGGAGGATAAGGTTCTGGGTAGACAAGAAACCAAGGGAACAGAAAACTGAAAACCAGTCGGCCATCACAAATTTTTCAAACAGACACGCAAATATTTCACATAAGCATAAACGCCCCACGACCACAAGTTTTGTACATCACACCCCGAGTGGGTGGAACTGCAGACTAATCAAAATGTAGGAAAATTAGAAATTCTACTTGGAGTCGGCTCCGGCACGTCCCGCAGAAGCCGAGGTGGACGCTCCATCTCAGGCTCCGGCGCGTCCCGCGTCGACCATCGCGCCCGTGTCATCCTCCATCGCGGGGGCATATGCGACGCCGCTGGAGTCGGTGCCCTCGAGCTCCATCTCGCCGGCACTGCCTTTCGGGTCGTAAAGGGTCAGCCGGTACTGGGCCTCCAGAATTGCGCTACCATCGGCTCTCTGCTCGGGGACGTACTCATCCCACAGGGCAAACGATGCAAGGTTGGTGGCCCGCAGGAGCAGCTCGCCTTCGACCATTGCCAACTCTTCCCAAGCTGGGCTGGGTTGGGCTGCAAGCAGGCCCAAGTCGACGTCCAAGTACCACGACTTGGTGACCCGGAGCCCCATGTATGCACTGGCTCGCACCACTGAGGCGCGCCAATCACCCATCCTGGTGCTCCCAGCCTTCAATCACCTCGACAGCCGGCTCATGGATTCTGGCTCCACCGCACCCAGCCAGAGTGTGCGGACCATGGCCAGCTCGGCCTCTTGGAGCCTCGCTAGGGCTCTCTCCAACTCCGTCAGGCGGGCCTTGGCGGTGATCCCTAGCTCCTCCATGGTCTATCCAGTGAACGCCTCAATTTGGGTACTCGCGTCCCGCTGCTCCTCGCGATGGAACACTATGGGCGCCTCCGCCGCATCCTGCATCCCCAGAAAGAGGTCTAGGGAGGAAACCGGGCGCGCAGCGTAAGAGAGGAGGAGAGGAGGGGCCAATCCCAAATCTATACAAGGAAAACAAAACAAGATGAAGAAGACTTACTGGAAAGGAGTGCGTCCACCTCGTGTTCCTCCTCCTCTAGCTCACGCTCCTTGTTTCGATACGCCTTAACCTGGGTGGCGAGCTCGGCCCGTGCAACTCGCGCTGCCTCGACCTCCTCCGCCAGCTAGTCGTCTTTAGCCTTCAAGGCCGTGCTGTGAGCCGTCTCCAACTGCTTCAACTCCTCGGGGTGGACCTTGTCCAGCCGCTCCAGCTCTATGGTATGGGTCGTGTCCTATTTCTCCACGGCCTCTTGGTAGGCCGCGTCCGTTGTTCCTGCTCCGCGCGTTGGACCACCTTGTGGTCCTTCTGTTGGGGAACGTAGTAGTAATTCAAAATTTTCCTACGTCACACAAGGATCTACCTAGCAGAATCCAGCAACGAGCAAAGGGGTAGAGCATCTTCATACCTTTGAAGATCGCTAAGAGGAAGCGTTGCTACAAAGCGGTTGATGGAGTCGTACTCGCAGTGATTCAGATCCTGGTGGATTCCGATCTATGCACCGAACAATGGTGCCTCCGCATTCAACACACATGCAGCCCGGTAATGTCTCCAACACCTTGATCCAGCAAGGAGGGAGGAGAGCTCCAACAGCACGACAGCGTGGTGACGATGGAGCTACATGGCACTCTGGCAGGGCTTTGCTAAGCACTACGGAGGACGAGGAGGAGGAGGAGTATGGCTGCGCCATGGAGAGATGAATTGTGTGTCTCCAAAAGGCAAAAACCCTCCACTATATATAGGAGGAGAGGGACGAGGTTCCCACCCTTCAGCGTTTCGCACCCTAAACGGTGCAGCAGCCCTAAGGGCCAAGGAGGGCGGCGGCCAAGGGGTGGAGCGCCCTAGGGTGGGCCTTTGAGGCCCAAGGTGGCATCCCACACCTATGGTTTGCCCCCCTCCTCCCCTTCGTGCGCCTTGAGCTCCTTCTGGAGGTGCACCAAGCCACTTAGGGGCTGCTTACCTCCCACTTTTAGCCCATGTAGCAACTTGGGGCTGGTGGCCCTTGCATGTGGACCCCCGGAACCCTTCCGGTGGTCCCGGTACATTACCGGTGTCGCCGGAAACACTTCCGGTGACCAAATCCTCACTTCCTATATATCAATCTTTACCTCCAAACCATTCCAGAACTACTCGTGACGTCCAGGATCTTATCCGGGACTCCGGACAACCTTCGGTAACCACGTACACTATATCCCTATAACCTTAGCGTCATCGAACCTTAAGTGTGTAGACCCTACGGGTTCGGGACACATGCAGACATGACTGAGACATCTCTCCGATCAATAACCAACAGCGGGGTCTGGATATCCATGTTGGTTCCCACATGTTCCATGATGATCTCATCGGATGGGCCACGATGTCAAGGATTCAATCAATGCCGTATGCAATTCCCTTGGTCTACCGGTATGATACTTGCCCGAGATTCGATCGTTGGTAACTCTGTACCTTGTTCAATCTCGTTACCGGCAAGTTACATCATCCCGTGTTCTATAACACATCATCCCGTGGCTAACTCCTTATTCACATCACAGCCAACAACCCATTCTTTGTTGATCTATTTTGAACTCCTTCAAAAACTTGTCGAGGCATGCATTTCGCTGAAAGTTCTATTAAGCACTTGGATCTATCTCCATAGATCTTGATGCATAACGCTCAAGTAGCTTTATCCAGGTTTTCCTTTGAAAAACTCCTTTCAAACAACCCTTTATGCTTTCCAAAAATTGTACATTATTTCCGATCAATAATATATCAACCACATATATTCATCAGAAATTCTATAGTGCTCCCACTCACTTCTTTGGAAATAAAAGTTTCTCATAAACCTTGTATAAATCCAAAAACTTTGATCATCTCATCAAAGCGTATATTCCAACTCCGAGAGGCTTGTTCCAGTCCTTTGAAGGATTGCTGGAGCTTTGAAGACTTGTTACCATCCTTTAGGATCGAAAAAATCTTCTGGTTGTATCACATACAACCTTTGCTCAATGAAACCATCGAGGAAACAATATTTTGACATCCTATCTGCAATATTTCATAAATAATGCAACAACTGCTTACATAATTCCAACGGATTTCAGCGTTGCTATGAGTGAGAAAGTCTCATCGCAGGCAACTCTCTGAACTTTGTCGGAAACATCTTTGCGACAAGTCAAGCTTTCTTAATGGTGACATTTCACCATCATCGTCTGTCTTCCCTTTAAAGATCCATTTACAGTTAATAGTCTTATGACCAACAAGTGGTTCTTCCAAAGTCTATACTTTGTTTTTATACATGGATCCTCTCTCGGATTTCATGGCCTCCAGCCATTTGTCGAAATCCGGGCCCACCATCGCTTCTCCATAGCTCGTAGGTTCATTGTTGTCCAGAAACATGACCTCAAAGACAGGATTACCATACCACTCGGGAGTAGTACGCCTCCTTGTCGACCTACGAGGTTTGGTAGTGACTTGATCCGAAGCTTCATGATCACTATCATCAGCTTCTACTTCAATTGGTATAGGCACGACACGAACAACTTCATGCGCCCTTGTACACACACTAGTTGAAGTGATGGTTCAATAACCTCATCAAGTTTCCACCATAGTCCCACTCAATTCTTTCGAGAGAAACTTTTACTCGAGAAAGGACCCGTTTTTAGAAACAAACACTTTTGCATACTAATCTGATATAGGAGGTATACCCAACTGTTTTTGACATCCTATGAAGATGTATTTACCCGCTTTGGGTTTGAGCTTATCAGTCTGAAACTCTTTCATATAAGCATCACAACTCCAAACTTTTAAGAAAGGACAGCTTAGGTTTCTCCCAACCATAGTTCATACAGTGTCATCTCAACGGAATTACGTGGTGCCCTAATTAAAGTGAATGTGGTTGTCTCTAATGCCTAACCCATAAATGATAGTGGTAATTTGATAAGAGACATCATAGTATGCACCATATCTAATAGGGAACGACTATGACATACGGACACACCATCACACTATAGTGTTCCAGGTCGCATGAGTTGCGAAATAATTTTCACGTGAAACAATTTTCACATTGTCTTAAATGTTTACCAAAATCGTAACTCAGATATATATGTTTACCTCCATGATATACATCGTAGACATATTATCCTCTTGTCATGATGATCTTCAACTTCCCTCTAAAATTACTTGAACCTTTCAATAATTCAAATTAGTGTTTCATCAAGTAATTACACTAGTATCTACTCAAATCGTCTGTGAAGTAAGAACATAATAATATCCATTGCGTGCCTCGGCACTCATTGGACTGCACACATGAAAATGTATTACTTCCAACAAGTTACTTTCTTGTTCCATCTCATTGGAAAATGAGGTCTTCAGTCATCTTGTCCATGTGGTATGATTTGCATGTCTCAAGTGATTCAAAATCAAGTGAGTCTAAATGATCCATCCGCATGGAGGTTCTTTGTGCGTTTATACCAACAGCCATGGTTTGCATGTCTCAAACGTTTCAAAATTGAGTCAGTACAATGATCCATCAGCATGGAGCTTCTTCATGCATTTTATACCAATATGACTCAAGCAGCAGTTTCACAAGTAAGTGGTACTATCATTACTAGTTTGTATCTTTTGGCAACAATATTATGAACATGTGTATCACTACGATCGAGACAATAAACCCTTCATTTTAGGTGCAAGACCATTGAAGGTATTATTCAAGTAAACAGAATAACCATTATTCTCTTTATATGAATAACTATATTGCCATAGACATAATCCAATCATGTCTATGGTCAACTCAAACACCAAAGAACAATTATTTAGGTTTAACACTAATCTCGATGGTAGAGGGAGTGTGCGATGTTTGATCATATCAACCTTGGAAACACTTTCAACACACTTCGTCACCTCGCGTTTAGCTACTCTCCGTTTATCCTATAGCTTTTATTTCTAGTTACTAACACTTAGCAAATGAACCGATATCCAATACCCTAGTGCTACTAGGAGTACTAGTAAAGTATACATCAATATCATGTATATCCAATATACTTTCGTTGACTTTGCCAGCCTTCTCATCTACCAAACATCTAGGGTAGTTCCTCTTCAGTGACTTTTCCCTCATTACAGAAGCACTTAGTCTCGGGTTTGGATTCAACCTTGGATCTCTTCACTAGAGCAGCAACCAGTTTGCCATTTTATGAAGTATCCTTTCATGCCCTTGCCCTTCTTGAAACTAGCTGTCTTACAAATAATCAACAATTGATGCTCCTTTTTGATTTCTACTTTCGCGGTGTCAAACATCAAGAATATCTCAAGGATCATCATATCCATCCCTGATACGCTATAGTTCATCACGAAGCTCTGGTAGCTTGGTGGAGTGACTTTGGAGAAGTATCACTATCTCATCTGGAAGATCAACTCCCACTCGATTCAAGCGATTGTAGCATTCAGACAATCTGAACATATGCTCAGCGATTGAGATTTTCTCCCTTACTTTGTTGACAAAGAATCTTGTCGGAGGTCTCGTACTTCTCAACAAGGGCACGAGCATGGAATCCCCATTTCATCTCTTGGAACTTCTCATATGTTTTGTGACATTCAACACGTCTTCGGTACCTCAATTTTGAGCCATTAAGTATTACACACTGAACTATCATGTAGTTATCAAAAACGTGTATGTCTGATGTTCACAACATCCACAGACCACACTAGGGTTTCAGTACACCGAGCGTGCATTAAGAACGCAAGCCTTCTGTGCAGTAATGAGGATAATCCTCAGTTAACGGACCCAGTCCGCATAATTGCTACTTCTATCTTTCAACTAAGTTTTCTCTAGGAAGATATCAAAAACCGCAGAGCTATAGCGCAAATTATAACATAATTTGTAAAGACCTTGTGACTATGTTCATGATAATTAAGTTCATCTAATCAAGTTATTCAATGAACTCCCACTTAGATCGACATCCCTCTAGTCATCCAAGTGAAACATGATCCACGTGGACTACCCGTGTCCGATCATCACGTGAGACAGACTAGTCATCAATGGTGAGCATCTCTATGCTGATCGTATCAACCATACGATTCATGTTCGACCTTTCGGTCTCCCGTATTCGAGGCCATGTTTGTACATGCTAGGCCCGTCGAGTCAACCTAAGTGTTCTGCGTGTGTAAACTGGCTAACACCCGTTGTATGCGAACGTTAGAATCTATCACACCCGATCATCACGTGGTGCTTCGAAACAACGAACCTTTGCAATGGTGTACACTTAGGGGAATACATACCTCGAAATTTTTTGAGGGATCATCTTATCTTTGCTACCGTCGTTCTAAGCAATAAGATGTAAAACATGATAAACATCACATGCAATCATAGAGTGACATGATATGGCCCATATCATCTTGCTCCATTGATCACCATCTTTGGGGCACCAAGATCATCATTTTCACCGGCATGACACCATGATCTCCATCATTGTGTCTCCGTGAATTCGTTACACCAACTATTACTTCTACTACTATAGTGAACCGTTAGCGATAAAGTAAAGTAATCAACATGGCGTTGCATCTCATATAATAAATTAAGACAACTCCTATGGCTCCTACCGGTTGTCGTACTCATCGACATGAAAGTTGTGAATCATATTACATGAACATGATCAATCTCATAAATCACATCCTATTGGCCATATCACATCACATAGCATACCCTGCAAAAACAAGTTAGACGCCCTCTAATTGTTGTTGCAAGTTCTACGTGGCTGGTTAGGGTTTCTAGCAATAACGTTTCTTACCTACGTGACAGCCACAACGTTGATATGTCAATGATATTTACCCCTCATAAGGACCCCCTTCATCAAATTGGATCCAACTAAAGTGGGAGAGACAGACACCCGCTAGCCAACTTATGCAACAAGTGGATGTCGGTTGGTGGAACCAGTCTCACGTAAGAGTACTTGTAAAGTCGGGCCGGGCCGCTTCATCCCACGATGCCGCCGAATCAAGATAAGACTAGTAACGGCAAGCAAATTGAGAAATCAGCGCCCACAACTTTTGTGTTCTACTCATGCATAGAATCTACGCATAAAACCGTGGCTCGGATGCCATTGTTGGGGAACATCGTAGTAATTCAAAATTTTCCTACGTCACACAAGGATCTATCTAGGAGAAACCAGCAACGAGCAAAGGTGTGAAGAATATTCATACCTTTTAAGATCGCTATGCGGAAGCACTGCTAGAACAGGTTGATGGAGTAGTACTCGCATTGATTCAGATCGTGTTGGATTCGGATCTATTCACCGAACAATGGTGCCTCCGCGTTCAACACACATGCAGCCCAGTGACGTCTCCAACTCATTGATCCAACAAGGAGGGAGGAGAGGTTGAGGGAGAGCTCTGGCAGCACGACGGTGTGGTGATGATGGAGCTACGTGGCACTTCGGCAGGGCTTCGCTAAGCACTACGGAGGACGACGAGGAGGAGTATGGCTGCGCGTGGAGAGACGAATTGTGTGTCTCCAAAAGGGAAAAACCCTGCACTATATATACGAGGAGAGGGACGAGGTGCCCACCCTTTAGGGCTTCCCACCCTAAAGGGTGGGGCAGCTCTAAGGGCCAAGGAGGGCGGCAGCCAAGGGGTGGAGCGCCCTAGGGTGGGCCTTTGAGGCCCAAGGTGGCCTCCCACGCCTAGGGTTTGACCCCTCCTCCCCTTTCTGTGCCTTGGGATCCTTGTGGAGGAGCACCTTCCCACTTAGGGGTTGGTTCCCTCCCACTTTTACCCCATGTAGCAACTTGGGGCTGGTGGCCCTTACCGGTGGAGCCCTCGAACCCTTCCGGTGGTCCCGGTACATTACCGGTGTCACTGGAAACACTTCCAGTGACCAGATCCTCACTTCCTATATATCAATATTTACCTGCGGACCATTCTAGAACTCCTCGTGACGTCTGGGATCTCGTAGGGGACTCCGAACAACCTTCGGTAACCACGTACACTATTTCCCTATAACCCTAGCTTCATCAAACCTTAAGTGTGTAGACCCTACGGGTTCGGCAGACATGTATACATGACCGAGACATCTCTCCGGTCAATAACCCACAGCAGGGTCTGGATATCCATGTTGGTTCCCACATGTTCCACGATGATCTCATCGTATGAACCACGACGTCAAGGATTCAATCAATCCTGTACGCAATTCCCCTTGTCTACCGGTATGATACTTGCCCGATATTCAATCGTCGGTATCTTTATACCTTGTTCTATCTCGTTACCGGCAAGTCTCTTTACTCATTCCGTGAGACATCATCCTGTGTCTAACTCCTTAGTCACATTGAGCTCATTATGATGATGAATTACCGAGTGGGCCCAGAGATACCTCTCCGTCACACGGAGTGACAAATCCCAGTCTCGATCCGTACAACCCAACAGACACTTTCGAAGATACCTGTAGTGCACCTTTATAATCACCCAGTTATGTTGTGACGTTTGATACACCCAACGCACTCGTACAGTATCCGGGAGTTGCACAATCGCATGGTCTAAGGAAATGATACTTGACATTAGAAAAGCATTAGCAGACGAACAATACGATCTAGTGCTATGCTTAGGATTGGGTCTTGTCCCTCACATCATTCCCCAATGATGCGATCCCATTATCAATGGCATCCAATGTCCATGATGAAGAAACCATGATCATCTATTGATCAAAGAGCTAGCCAACTAGAGGCTCACTGGGGACACATTGTGATCTATATATTCACACATGTATTACGATTTCCGGTAAATACAATTATAGCATGAATAATAGACAATTATCATGAACAAGGAAATATAATAATAAACAATTTATTATTGCCTCTAGTGTATATTTCCAACACCTTCTTCTTCGTGTGGCGCAGCCGGATGCACTCCTCATGCAAAGTGTTGCGCGGTCGGCCGGCTTGGTCCAGCCGGCTATGAAGATCGGCCAAGTGACCCTCTGCCTCCTTGTGTCGGCCCAACAGCGCGTTTGAGCGAGCACCCGGCGATCACGATATTCCTACAAAGAAAAGGAAGGGTTTCGCTGCGAGTAAGAATCGACCCGGCTGATATCCAGACCTCTTTTCGGGGATGCAGGATGTGTCCCAACTCTCGGGGGCTACGCCCAGTCGGTGCGAGTAGGACTCGACAGCTGATTCCCAGCCGCCCCGAGTCCTCGGGGCTTAACCCAGTGGTTTCGCTGGCACGCCACCACTGAAGAAAGAAGAAGAAATTCCAAATAAGGAGAAAAAACGAAGAGGAAGAAAACGTACCCCGACCGACTGCTCTAGGTGAAGTAGACGATCCCGCGTCGCCTGGGCCACCTGTGCCACATGGTTGCGGCACTAGACGAATTCCGTGATCAACGCAGAGACCCCGCTCACTCGTGCACCAGGGGATCCTCCCGTAAGGAGCCCGCCGGGTGTGCCCCAGGTCTCCATTGATCGTCTCCCATCGCTAGAAAAGGCCCCAGGTGCATCCGGGCCGCGCGCCGACACGACCATAGTGCCGGCACCCGGAGGAGTTCCCTGGTCGACTCCTTCGATGAGTCGGGCTGCAGGGGCTCCTTCCCCGCAGGAACCTCAACTCGTGGGGGCCCGCCTACCTCCTTTGTCACCGAATCACCGGCGGCGTCCGACTAGCCGCCTGGGCCTCCGTCCATGGCAGCAGAACCTCAACCTCCGGCGCAGCGTCCGGCACCTCCAGCGCGATGTCCGGCGTGACCTGAGGCACCTTCGGCGCGACATTGGGCCCCGACGGCACCACCTCAGGCCCCTGCGGTGCAGCATCGGGCCCCTGTGGGGCCACCTCGGGCTCCTCTGGCCCGTTGTCAGGCCCTTGCCTGGGCCCCTTGGAGGCCTCCGCTGCGCTCACGTCCGGGCGCTTTGCCTCACCGGCCCACGTGTCCACCTCCCACTGTCGTGCGGGCTCGTGCGACCGCTTGGACCGCTTCTCCCTGGCCGACGGATCTGTCATGGAGTCGTCCGACCACGGCTTCGTGCACCCCCCCCCCCGGTCGCCATCTTCCGGGCTGGCTCCTCACATGGACATTACTGGTGCTGAATCAGCCCCCGCTGCGCCAGCTCCATCTCGACCCAGCCGGCGCACTCCTTCATGGAGCTCCCTCCATCCTCCGTCGTCGTCGTCTGATCCGACTTCGCCAGGACACCAGGGGCCCTGCTCTTCGTCCCCCGATGAGCTCTAACTCTCACAAAGGAAAACAAGGAAGGGGAAACGGGCCAGTTGGGAAGCTTACCCGGTGCTGACGGGAACCGACCGTCTAGAGGGCACTGCCGGCACGACCCGCTGCTTCTTTGCGCCACCTCCGCGGCCGCCAGCCAGAGGACCACCGGTTGCTTGCTTGGGAGCCGTACGGGTTCCCACCAGCAACTTGCCCCGCCTCTTCGCCTCCGCCTCGTCTTTGGCGGACCCACGGCCGGCAAGGTGCACCCGTCTCCTCGGCACACTAGGGGCCTTTTCTGGCGCCTCCGAATCCTCTCTGGAGGCTACATCATGCGACTGTGGCGACTCAACATCGTCATTAGGCCAACCCAACAACATGAACTTATGTGACTCATCAGCTGGCTTGAATCCATCCGAGTCTGTCGCTACGTCTCCCAACATCTCGTCTTCCGCGCGAGTTGTCACTCTCGGTTCCACCTCGTCGGCATCCTCGATATCCTCCGGATCCTACTCCGACACATCAGCAGCCGGCGGGCCGTCAATCTGAATCCCGTAAAACAATTGTTGTCGCATTCAGCATCCAGCCTCAAACACGAAGGTGCAACACGGACACAGAAGGAAAGAAAAGTCAGTGTGTCCATTACCATCGCCGCCGGATGGTCTCGGTTGTAGGGGGCCTTGCCCCAGCTCCAGTAGTCTTCGTCCATCGGGTTGTCAGAGATCAGGTTCACACGCCTCGCCATGTGGTGCACCCGTAGCTCCTTCATCGAGAGCCGACATGGGTCGTGCTGGCCGCCCATCTGGCAGATGAGATGCGGGCGGTGCTGCGGCAGCTGGACCCGGCACGATGCCATGGTAGCCAGCAGATCACAGACGTGCGGCCTTCCACCTCGAACATGTGCACCAACCGGGCGCAAATCGCTCCCAACTCCGCAGCCGGATGCGGCACCTCCGACTTCGAGTTCAGCTTCTCAGTCGGCGGTGCCTCAAAGAAGGCAGGCGGGTTGACGTGGTCGTTTGCCGAGTTAACATTCTTCAGATAGAAGAACCCCCTCTGCATGTTCTTCCTTGAATCCTGCAGGGGAACCTGTGGGAAGCCGGGCCCGGAGCGGTGATAAACTACCTCTCCTCCACAAGGGATCATCCACTTCTCTCCGATGGCCTTGTCCATCACCGATGACTGCTTCAAGAAGAAGAGTCGGCACCAGAGGTCTAGGCGTGGCTCGATCCCTAGGAAAACCTCGTAGGGAGTGACGAAAGGGTGCAGCTCCAGGAGGCATTGGAGGCAAGATGATGCAGCTGCAGGCCATAGTGCATCAGGAAGCAGGATAAAAAACGGCTCACCTGCAGCCAAAGCCCTCGGGCGAAATGGTCGATGAACACCACCACCTCGCCGTCCCGCGGGGCCGGAGAGTTCTCCGCCCTCGGGACACGTGCGGCGATGAGCTTGGCCAGCGGCATCTTGTGACAGTAGAGGAGGACATTTATGTGTTCCTTGTCGATGTCATTGTCGTCCCATGCACCACGGGTCGATGACATGTTTGGCGGCGTTTCGGGATGCCGCGGCTAAAGACGAAGAAGGCAAGGCGAGGTGCGTTGAGCAACAACAGTGAACGGTGGCAAAAGGCTCGCTGTCGGCATCTCTCTCTCTCTATATATAGTGGGGAAGGGAGGCGTCGGAGAAGGCAGGGGATGAGGATGGGAGAGCAAATGGATCCCTCGGCCTCTCCTCCTGCCCATTTAAACCCCACGCGGGGTAGTGATAGGTCCAAAATGCATTACTATTTTGTATCATAATTTATGTTTATTCATTGATATATTTCACAATATGATGATGTACTTATAGTGTTTTGTCTTATTTTACGCAGTTTACAACTTTCTGGTGCCGAAACAGCAAACGCAGGATTCAGCGGAGAAAATAGCATCAAGAATTACCATATCGGAACATCTCCAACTGCACTGAAATTTACGGAGAAGGAGTTTCCGAACATATCACGAAGACAGGCCGAAGAAGGGCCGGAGGGGGGACACAGGGCACCTAGGCGACCTGCTGGCGCGGGTCACCCCTAAGCCGCGCCCAGAGGCCGCCTGGGTGGTGGGTCCCGCCTCTGGTGCTCTCATTTGTCCTATATGACCCTCGTGACCTAAAAGTTATGGGGACACAAGTTTTCCAGAGTTCTGCCGCCGCTCTAGGGCGGAAACCTACAGAGAAGAAAAGGCCTTTCCGGCGGGCAGATTCCGCCGGGGAGAACTGCTACCAGATGGGGAGATCGTCCTCACCGTCATCACCATCATCACAGGCATCCTCGATATCATCATCACCATCATCATCATCACCAGCACCATCTCCATCTTCAACCCATCTCACTTTACCATTGCAATCGGAGTTCTACCTTGCACTATTCATCCCCTCTACTCTACCGGTGTTGATTACTCTTTTGTGGTGAATGCTATTGTGTTTTGTTGGAGAATTATTGTTATGACCAGATTGTTCGTCATATTTTCATCACCTTTGATCATGATATCTTTTATGTCTTGTGAGTAGTTACTTTAGTTCTTGAGTACATGGGAGAAGTCTAGTTGCTAGTAGTCATATGATGTTGAAGTAATATGTGTTGATTGATATTTAAGTTATGGTGTTATTCTTCTAGTGGTGCTATGTGAACATCGACTACGTAACACTTCGGGTTTTAGGGACCTAGGGGAATGCATCGTGTATAAATAATGCTTATGGTGGTTTGCCCGAGTGACAGAAACATGAACCCCAGTTTGCATACTTTTGCACGAGGGAGTATTGGATCCTAAAGCTTATTGCTATGGTTAGGCTTTGCCTTAATTTCTCTCTTGTATTTGTGGATGCTTGCAAGAGGGATTAATCATAAGAGTGTACTTGTCTTAGCCTAGACAGTGCACTATTTAAGATCCACCCACATAACACTTATCAATACAAAACATAGTACTAGACAGAATATGGCGAAAGCACTTGACTATCTCTCCCGTGTGTCCTCAGGAACGCCTTAGTCTGTATAGGTTTAATCCGTCGGCTTATCCTTTGTGTTCAAAAGGATCGGGCCACTTGCTGCACCTCGGCACCATTTACTTTCCTTACATTTATTTCCTTGTTGCTTATACTAGAAAACCCATAAAAATTTACCTTTCAGTACTTGCAGTTATTCCTTGCTCAAGATTGCTTGTCAATACCTTCTGCTCCTCATTGGGTTCGACGCTCTTACTTATCGAAAAGGCTAAAATAGATCCCATACACTTGTGGGTCATCAAGACCATTTTCTGGCGCCTTTGCCGGGGAGTGTAGCGCTATTGGTAAGTGAAATTGGTAAGGAAACCTTTACGCTGTACGTGCTGTTTTTATTTCAATATTTCCGCTTTTTGTCCCTATGGACAACTCTGCTCTTGGTTTGTTACTTGTGGGGAACCGCCCCAACGCTATTGTGGTGGAGAAGCCTCCCCCACCTACTGACATCGTGCCCTTTAAAATACCAACTGGTATTATTGATTGTGTCTTGGCTAATCGATATGCAGGAAATAGACATCCAGGTGAACACTTGCTATATCTTTCACAACTATGCTCCTTATTCAAGCTTTCAGATATATCGATGGATTTTGTTATGAGAAAGCTATTCTCTCTATCATTAAAAGATAAGGCTTTGGATTGGTATAGGCTTCTTGATAACTCTCACTTACTAAATTGACAAGATCTTATGCCTCTCTTTTACGCAAATTTTATCCTCTTCATAAAATACATCGAGACAAGAACTATATTTATAACTTTTGGTCTCGTGACGGAGAAACCATCGCTCAAGCTTGGGGGATATTGAAGTCCCTAATGCTCAAATGTCCCAATCATGAGCTCTCCAATGAAATTATTCTTACAAAAAATTTTGCAAGGCTTTCTCGTCAAGATAAACAGATGCTTGATGCCTCCTCTACTGGGGCATTCTCCAACAAAAGCACTGAATCTAGGTGGGATCTTATTGAAAGGATCCAGAAGAACACTGTAGATTGGGAGACTGATAAAGGTATTGAACCCGTTATAAATTATGAGCATGATTACATTGAGAGCTATGTGAAAATTGATTACTTCAATACCTTTTGTGCTAAGATTGGTCTTGATTCCCAGCTCCTAATTGATTTTTGAAAAGACTTTGCCTCTCATATTGACTCTTCCAAGAAGAGGGAGGATCAACACCATAAACCTTTTAAGGATTATCTGTAGATATCAATGTTGTTGACCCTATCTTGCCAGCAGTTTTATATGAAAAGCCCCCTTTTCCCACAAGGATGAGGGAGCATTCTTTTGTCACAGGCATAATGAATAAAAGTGAAAGAATGATTGATGAGCATGAAGACCTGATTAAGGTCGATCCTCAAGTTGCATTAGTCAAGGATCTAGTTACTAGTAATATTGAGGATTCCAATATAAATTATTGTGTTGTTTCTACTAACCTTGTTACAGCCAAGAATAAAGGCCCAATTTCAGGTACTCTAGTTGTATCTATTAAAATAGAAGATCATAATTATTACGGGCTATGTGATGCAGGATCCAGTGCTATTGTTATTCCTTTTCACTTTATCAAGAGATCATGAATGATATTCTACCATGTGAAATTGAAGACCTTGATGTTACTATTCATCTTGCAAACAAAGAAACTATCTCTCCTATTGGAATTGTGCGAGATGTTGAAGTTCTATGTGGAAAGGTAAAATATCCTACCGACTTTCTAGTACTTGGTTCAGTGCAAGATAGTTTTTGCCCTATTATATTTGGTAGGCCTTTTCTCAAAACTTGTGGAGCTATTATAGATTGTAGGAAAGTACAAGTGTCTGTTGAATTTAATGGTGAGCCATATGAATTTAACTTTTCTAAATTCTTGAAGCAAACTCATGGTACTGATTTGCCTAGTAATGTTAAAATTATTGAAGAGATTGCTTCTATTGCTACTTCTCCTAACGATCCTTTGCAGCAATTTATGGAGGACCACGAGAATTATATGCATATGCAGGAAAGGAATGAGCTAGATGAGATATTCTTGAGACAACCTGCTATCCTAAAGCACAACCTTCCGGTTGAGCCTTTGGAAATTCTATCAAAACCAAAACAATACCCGGTGTTTGATCTTAAACCTCTTCCCAATACGCTCAAGCATAATTATTTAGATGAAAAGAAAGTATATCATGTTATTATCAATGCTAACCTTTCAGGATATGAAGAAGAGCGATTATTGGAAGTCCTTCGTAAACATCGAGGCACTATTGGCTATACCCATGATGATCTTAAGGGGATTAGTCCATCTATTTGTCAGCATACTATCAATCTTGAGCCTGATGCTAAACCGGTTGTTGATCATCAACGACGGTTGAACCCGAAGATGAAGGATGTTGTGAGGACCGAAATCCTCAAGCTGCTAGCCGCAGGTATTATCTACCCTATAGCTAATAGTAAGTGGGTATGTCTGGTACATTGTGTTCCCAAGAAAGGAGGTACAACTGTGGTTCCAAATGATAAGAAAGAACAAATACCTCAAAGAATTATTATTGGATATATAATGTGTATTGATTACAGGAAGATGAACAAGGCAACCAGGAAGGACCACTACCCGCTGTCGTTCATCGACCAAATGCTTGAAAGATTATCCAAAAAAACTCACTTTTGTTATCTTGATGGGTACTCTGGCTTCTCTCAAATTCATGTTAACACTGCCGATCAAGAGAAGACCACTTTTACTTGTCCCTTTGGTACTTATGCTTATAGACGTATGCCTTTTGGTTTATGCAATGCTCCTGCTACTTTACAAAGGTGTATGTCTGCTATATTTCATGGTTTTTGTGAGGAAATTGTATAGGTCTTCATGGACGATTTCTCCGTCTATGGAACCTCTTTTGACCATTGTCTCCACAACCTTAATAAAGTTTTGCAGAGATGTGAGGAGACGAACTTGGTACTCAACTGAGAGAAGAGCCACTTCATGGTCAATGAGGGAATTGTTCTTGGCCACAAGATTTCTGAAAAGGGAATCGAGGTGGACAGGGAAAAGGTCGAAGCAATCGAGAGGATGCCTTATCCAAAGGACATTAGAGGTATATGTAGTTTCCTCGGTCATGCTGGTTTCTACAGAAGATTTATTAAATACTTTTCTAAGACTTCGAAACCCCTCACTAATATTCTCCAAAAGGGTATTCCTTTTATGTTTGATGAAGATTGTAAGGAAGCCTTCGAAGTTCTTAAGAAATCCTTGATAACCGCCCCTATAGTCCGACCACTTGATTGGAATTTGCCTTTTGAAATCATGTGTGATGCTAGCGATTTTGCTGTTGGAGATGTGTAAGGACAAAGGGTTGATAATAAATTGAATGTTATACGTTATTCTAGAAAAACCCTTGATAGTGCTCAAAAGAATTACGCTACTAGTGAGAAAGAATGTTTACCGGTAGTGTTTGCTTGTGATAAGTTTAGGCCTCATATTGTTGATTCTAAAGTCATCATTGATACTGATCATGTTGCTATTAAGTATCTTATGGAAAAGAAGGATGCCAAACCAAGGCTTATCAGATGGGTCCTTCTTCTTCAAGAATTTGATTTGCAGATAGTTGATAGGAAGGGAGCAAACAACCCTGTAGGAGGCAACCTTTCCAGGATGGAGGACATGCCACATGATCCTATTCCGGTCAACGATAGTTTTCCTGATGAACAGTTACCTGTTTTGAAAGTACAATCTAATTCCGATCCGTGGTATGCAGATTATGCTAACTCTATTGTTGCAAAGTGTTTGCCTCCAGGTTTAACATTCCAACAGAGGAAGAAGTTCTTCCATGACTTGAGGTATTACTTTTAGGATGACCCACATATTTTTAGAGAAGGTGTGGATGGGATCGTGAGGAGATGCATGCCGGAGCATGAGCAAAAGGATATCTTGAGACAATGTCATAACGGTCCTTATGGAGGACATCATGCCAGTGAGAGGACCGCACACAAGGTTCTCTAGTCAGGTTTTTATTGGCATACTCTCTATAAAGACGCTAGAAATTATGTTTTATCTTCTGATAAGTTCCAGAGAGTTAGTAATATTTGTAGGAGAAATGATATGCATATGAATTATTCTCTAGTCATTGAGCCTTTTGATTGCTGGGGTTTTGATTTTATGGGTCCTTTTCCTCCTTCACACAAGTACACTCACATCTTAGTGGCTGTTGATTATGTGACCAAGTGGGTTGAAGCAATCCCCACTGAAAGTGTTGATCACAAGACATATTTTAAAATACTCAAGGATGTAATCCTCCCTAGGTTTGGTGTGCCTAGGTACCTCACACTACAGGAATCAGCTTCTTTGTCGTCTGCCATAGCGGACGGCAAAGAGATCTCCACCGACGGCAAAGGTCTTTGCCATCAGCCTCCGATCGGCAAAGATTCTGCGTCAGCCTACGACGGCATTGTAACTTCTTTGCCGTCAGCCTCCCCGAAGCGGACGGCAAAGAGCTTTGTCGTTAGCTTTTCACAAGAGCAATCGGCAAAGAGATCGAGATGGCAGCCGACAGGCGTTGCCTCCGTTAGGGGCTAATGGAGGCTTTGTCGTCTGCCTCCGGTCTTCTTTGCCGTCTGCCTAGCCCTCTTCTTTGCCGTCTGCCTGGCCTCCTCTTTGCCATCTGCCTACCCTGTAGAGCCTTTGCCGTCTGCCGAGAGCCCTTTGCCGTCTGCTGGCTAATGGCAAAGGGCTTTGCCATCTGCTGGCAGATGGCAAAGGGCCTGCATTGCTCTTTTTTTGTCTGTTTTCTATTATTTCCCTGTATTTTCATATCACATTTTCAACAACATATAGTTTCAGACATCTTCAACACATATATTTCATAGCATATATATTTTCAACATCATCACGAAATATTTAACAAGCTAGAGAACACATAGGCTAGCAGAATACATAGTTTCACATAGTTCATCTATATATACATACATAAGTTTTACATTGTTCGTCAACACAAATGAAAAAAAACTAAACACTAACAGTCCATCGATGCCAGCTTCCATGAAATGAATAAAATATGCAAAAATGGGAGTAATTAAGGAAGTTAGAAGAAGAAGAAGAAGAAAAAAGACTAACTATTATCACTATTCGATTTAGAACTTTCAGTAAAAAATACTAACATTTTTTGCATCCAATTTAGTATACCAAGAGCGGGAGCACTAACCAGGGGAATAAATTTAATTTGGGAGTGGATTTTAGTAGCTGAAGGTTAGCAGTTATGTTAACCACTTAGACCACTAACTAAATTAGGGACTAATACAAGAGCATTACTTCTAGGAGTAGAATCCTAACTACAAGAGCATCAAACAGGAACAGGTCTATAGGAACCACACCATGTCCAGGAAGGAAAAAAAATGGTACAAGGACATTATAAACAGAAGTGTAGCTTCAAGTGCGTTTGGGCTGTTTTTTTGGCCCAGAAATCTTATCAAATAGACCAACCAATCATGTCTTAATACCGAAAAATAAACACAAGTGTTGCGACAAGTAGTCCAAAAGGATTATTTAGTTTAATATGATTTTAGTAGTTGAAACATAGAAGTTTAGTTAACCACTTAGAGCACTAACTGAATTAAGAATCATAGCAATAACATATCATCAATTGAGGAGTAGAATTCTAATTAACCACAAGATCATCTAACAGCAACAAACAAGTCTATATATAGCTACCCCCAGATCACTTACTTTACAATCAAGCACCACATAATAAACCATAACGGAGCAGGGAGAGGAGCTCAACATTCGGGTTTTGTAGCCGATGCCGTCATCCACCATTGTCACATGGCGTACGAGTATACCTCAGGAAGCGCCCATTCCATCGCAAACTCTACTGCATCAAAGCAATAGTCAGTTAGTCACTCCGACAGGCGTGAGTAACAAGCCAATTGATAGTATGATTCATTCATATAAAATTCACTCACCAAAATAAATCTCAAACCAGACAAAATCACACTGATAAAACATCAGTAATTTCGGTTCAGAGATAGCCCAGGTCACCTTTTACCCAGCACAACCTTGTATATGCAAAAAATAGCTTGTTTGGCATGTGTTGGTTTTCACTTTCAGTTTTGGAAATATTTCAGCAACAACCAAAATCACCAAAAGAAAATTTCAGTGATTTTGATTTGCATTTCCACCATAGAGCCAAACCATTCACTTGTGAAATTACTGAAATATTCTGAATGGAAGGGAAATATTTCAGTGTCTACTAAAATTCAGTGGATTTCATTGAAATCCCACTAAAAGTGAAAACCAACTGCTGCCTAATTCCTAGTACAGAGTGCAATGAAGCACCCAGATTGTGATTCAGACTCAAGTACATCCATTTGCCCAAGTACAGAGTGCAATTTAATTTTGTGCAAGCACGAACCCACTCCCAGGTCCAATTGCCCAAGATCCAACTTCCTAATTTACTTTGCGACAAGAGAACATCAAATATCTGAATTGACGAAGATGTTCAGCTGCCAAGTTAGAAAGATAGCACACTTACAACATTGAACACGACAGGAGCCCCAAGGCGTGTACACCAAAAAAACGCAATCAGCATATGCTTATTTATTTTTATCAAGGCGGCCGGTAAATCCAGAAACAGAAACTGAGTCCTCACCGATCTCAAGATCGTGCAACGGATGCGCGGCCACTGCCCTCCTCGACAGTGACGACATGATCCTCTCGTTGAGCTTCGATGCCAGCCGGCTCGTCGGCTGCTGCGCGGCGGCGGCGGCGGCACTCGTCGATTCCTCTTGGCTCATCTTGCTGCCTGCCTACCAAGATGAAACCACATATCATACCTCGGAAGAAGAGCCAATCCCCTTACAGGATGATGAAATAGCACGCATGTCAGAAACATAACATCACATAGTAGTTAAATATAGAGTATAATTGTTTCAGGTCACAAACATCACCAAAAGGGTCACACTAATAGTTCAACATAGAGAAGTACCAGTTGCATTTCTCACATAGTTCTCACAAGCAAATGGACTAAACTTGTTTAAGAGGGCTAGCATCAGTATTTTTGCTTCTTGTAGATGCACTTGGAAGTGAAGAAGCACTTGCAATGGCTGGTGCCCTCAACCTTGTCATTGGGCTTGAAGTTGCAATAGCAGGTTGAGTACCTTGCTTAGTTGGTGTCTTAGGAAAAGAAGTAGCTGCAATGCTTGCTTCAGCCTTTGATTTTTTTCCTACAATTCAATACAACATTGTTTGCAATTAATGTGAAGTTTTAGATGATGACCCACTAAGTTCATTTTCGGACCGTACTACTGTGAAGTTTCTGAGAAAAAAATTGTTTAGGTCAAGTTAAACTAAGCAAGTAACAAAAAAGTGCATAAATAAATCCTATAAAAATTGGCTAGCTTAGTTTTATAAGCATTTATAGTTTTAGACAAAGTATTTAAGTAGAAAAAACTAAAAATGATCTCTGGGGTAAAACCAAGGAAGTGATGAGCAACTACAAACTTAGAGCTTGTTGTTAAAAAAGAAAGACTTCCAGGATTGGCTACTGCATAGTAATGGGAGTACTACAAATAATTGAGCAAGTGTTGTCCATCAGATCTTTCAAAAAAAAACTAAAGTCTATCAACATAGACAGTAGCACTTGGGATGTATTAGAGAAGCTTACAAAATATATCTCAGCTGCTCCATGAACCATACCCAATTGGCTGCTGCATAGTAATCGTTTGTATTTCTAAGAAAAAAGTGAAGTTTGATCCCAGATGACATGAGCTGATGATTATAATGTATGACATGCTACTGAATCAAAAATCAACTCCTGACTTATTACTACTAAGAAAATAGTTCTTGCAAAGCCTCTACTTTAACCATGTATAAATCTGCATAGGCATATACTGTTATGTCATTGCCTCCTAAGTACTCCCTCCGTCCCGAAATACTTGTCCTAGAAATGGATATAATGAGTGTTGAACATGTAACTCCTCGCCTGGTTCAGTAGCCAGCTTAGTTTTCCTTCAGTTAGTAGAATAAACGACCAAGTCGCGTGTGCATACACACAATGAGGTCGATCCTAGTTTTCAGTTAGTAGTTAGCTACCTGAACGGAGGGAGCATATAGTGATAGCCAATTTAAATTCAGCATACAAAGTTTAATAGACGCTGTACTGGAATATGCCTTGGTCACCAAATATTAAAACACATTTAGCACATGAACATGAACTGGGCTGCATAGCGCTACATCACTAATTGGAATCGCTTTTATCCGGTGACTCTAAGACCAAGATGATCACATGGAACAAACAACCATCAGAGGAACCACACAGACCACCTAGAGGACATTGGAATGGCCACAGCAAAATGGTGCCTGCACCAACCATATTCTGCAATTAATCGTCGGACTTAACCCGGAGGAAAGGGTACGTGCTCACCTGCCTAAGAAGAAGGACCAAAGCCTGGGGCGGGGCAGGGCAGGGGCTTAGGTCCGTGCGCGTGCACCGAGACGGCTCCAGTGGAGATCGAGGGAGAGGAGGGGGTGGTGGAGATGGCGACGGTGGACGGGAGGGGGCGCCCGTGGACGGCGGGGTCGGGCGGCGTGCGGCGCCGATGCTGCCGTTGTGTGGCAGTCCTGACGGCCCCGTCGAGGTCGCCCATCTCCCACGAATCCAGGAGTCGCGACGGTCGTGACCGTGTCCTCCTCCATGCCTATCCGTTGTCACGTGGCCCGATCTGCTATTCTCGCGGGTAGCTGCCTGGCTAGACGGCGGCAGGGAGGCGGGGGGCGGGCGTGGCCATGGGTGGTCGGTTACGAGCTCGTCGGCAGGAATGGGATCTGGGGAGGAGCACGATGGCGGAGCGAGCCGCACGGACGGGAGGGAGAGGCAGATGGATATGGATCTAGGAGAGAGGTCTGATGGGAGGGGGGAGATGGGGCGTTAAAAGGCCATCCCCTTTGCCGTCCGCGTGGGGATTAAGCTTACGGCAAAGGGGTCGAGGCAGACGACAAAGGGGCCCTATGCTGACTGTAAAGAAACCCTTGACGGTAACGGGAACGGATTGAGCTGCGGTGACCCTTTAACGTCTGGCAAATCATTCTTTGCCATCACTCGTGTCTTTGTCATATGTCTATTTCATCTTTGTCGTCCGCCAACAGATGGCAAAGAAAGCACTGATGGCAATCAGTATCTTTGCCATCAGCCATTCCTTTGCCGTCTGTTTGCTCGCAGCTGACGGCAAAGAGTCTCTTTGCCATCAGCCAGCAGACGGCAAATAACTGAATTCCAGTAGTGTCATGACCGACGGAGGATCACATTTTACACATGGTGCTTTTAGAGAAGTTCTTGCCAAATATGAAGTTAATCATAGAATTGCTTCACCTTATCACCCTCAAACAAGTGGGCAAGTTGAGCTCACAAATAGAGAGATCAAGTTGATCTTGCAAAAGACAGTGGACAGTTCTAGAAAGGACTGGTCCAAAAAGTTAGGAGATGCCTTGTGGGCGTATACAACTGCTTACAAAAATTCCATGAGGATGTCACCGTATAAGATGCTCTATGGCAAGGCATGCCATCTACCTTTAGAGTTAGAGCACAAAGCTTTCTGTGTTGTCAGAGACCTTAATGCTGACCCAAAGCTTGCTGGTGAAAAGCGTCTCATGAACTTGACTTCTCCAGATGAGTGGAGAAGTGAAGCTTACGGCAGAGCAAAAATGTTCAAAGAAAAGGTAAAGAAGTGGCATGACAAAAGAATTTTGAAACGTAAATTTAATGTTGGTGATAAAGTTTTGTTGTATAGATATCGTTTCAGGTTTTCCCCAGCTAAATTAGTTTCCAAGTGGGAAGGGCCGTACCATATCGAAGAAGTCTACCACTCCAGTGCAATCAAGATTAATAATTTTGAAGGCATAAAACCACATGTTATGAATGGGCAAAGACTCGAGCGTTACATGGCTGGAGACCCCATCGATGTAGAGGTGGATGTGATATAGGTAGCCACTCATGAAGAACATATTGCAACCCTGCTTCAGACACCGGAAGAAGAATAATAAGAATAGGTATGAAATACGGTAATAAAACTTCGCAAACATCAATAGAAGTCCCGTATTATGTGTTTTTGTAAAATTAGGAAAATTCCAAGCCGAAGAAGAGCCGGAGAGGAGCTCCAGGTGCTCCAGGCGACCTGGTGGCGCAGGCTATGTAACATCCCAAATTTTGGAATGTTAATATAATTATTAGATTGATTGTTTGTTTGTTTGAGTGATTGAAACTTGAGTGTAGTTTGAAACTTTTAAAAAACTTTTGAATGAGAGGGAATAAAATGACTTTCCCCGTTTCCTGCGAATTCAAATTCAACCTTTTAAAATCAATGAAAGAAGATGACATAACTTCTTCAACTATAAAGAATTTGAATGAAGGGGGCATTTGATTTTCTTTCGATTTTTGTTTTGCAATTCTATTTTTCTCCACTCAAGAAATGTCGGCAATAAATTCTTGCCAAGCAAGAAAGAGAGGAGGAACATGACCCTCCAAAAAAACTAGGGGCATTCATTGAAATATTTTGAGCCAAGAAAACCAAAATTAAATTGAGAAAATATTTGCAAAAAAGGAATAAAGCATTTTGGGATTTTACGGAAAAAAATAAGTTTTTATTTTGGCCGTGGAAAAATGTCCATCATTTATATTTTATTTTTCTAATAATTGTAGTATATAAAAACCCTATATCCCGAGTTTAATTGGTTTCCTTTTTTATCGTTTTAGTTTCCTGTTTTTGAATATAGGAAGGAAATCGTGTTTAATTGGAAATAGAGGTGGCCCATTAAGACCTTTCCAAAATCTGGCCAAACAGGATCTTCTTCTTCCTGTGTCTCCTTCCTCACGTGCACCAGACCTTCCTTAGCCATGGTGACAGGAAATCCTCCCTTCCCGATCTCCCTCTCCCTTCCATCCCAGCTTCTCCGACCACCCCTATAAGAGAGCCCCGACTCTCCTCGTTCCATTTTCCCCCTCACCTCGCATTCTCCCTCCCCGCAGCCACCTCGCCACCATCCTCCACTTCCCTGCCTCGCCAAGTGAGCAGGAGCTCTCCAGCGCCTCCGTACCCCTCCCGAGTCCCCCTGCTACCCTGCCGCCACCCCCAACCTCCCCACTGCGCCCCACGACGCCCTACCGACCTCACCTCGTCGCCCTCGCCCCTCCAGGTCTTCCCCACCCCCGCGCCCCTTCCCTGCCAGAAGCTCCTCCAGCGCCCCACACCCCCTCCTCCAGCGCCACCACCCCCCTGCCGACACCCTCCACCGTTCTCCCTCCTTGCCGGCGACCCGCCCGCCCCTCACCGGAGAAGACTTCCCCCTCGCCGGAGCCGGCCATTACAGGAAGCTTCACCTACCAGGGAACTCCTCCAGTGCCCCCCCACACCCCCTGCAGCCCCCCTGTCGCACCCCCACCAGACCCCCTCACCCCCACAACGCCCTACCCCAACCCCGTCGCCCCCTGCAGCCCCCCCCACCCCGTCGAGCCCCTGCCAAGAGCTCTCTCCAGGAGCTCCCCATCGCCACCCCCACGCTAGGAGCACCACACCCCGCTCCCAGGAGCCGGACCCCCCCTCCTCCGCCACCCCACCCCCTCCGGCGACCACCCCCACGCAGGAGCTGCCCCCGCCCCCACGCCGGCCATCCCACCGGAGCTCCCCAGCCCTGTGTCCACGGTGAGATCCCCTCCCTTCTCTTTGTTTTCTTTTTCTATTTGTTTCCACCATAGGATCTTATACCAAAGGTTTAGATTAGATCCAACATAACCTTTCGGTTCATTAAAAATAACCGAACGGTTTTGTTTTATTTATTTTAGCTGAAGCGTTTTTTCCTACTTAACGGTCGTTTGTTAGTTTAGCACCGCAGCGCACAGGTCTAAGCCAACCAGAGATCGCCACGTGGCCCCGTTCAATATTTAGATTTTAGTTTTCTGTTTCCGAAAGAGAACCAGTTCCAATTTTGTTTCCCTTATAACTTTTAATCTGGGAATCCAATGAAGTTGATTCTTTTTGCGTTAGATCACAATTTTCTTGTGGTTTCCGGAAACATATAACTTGTCTATGTTTGGATTTATCAAATTTGAGTTAGAACATATTAGATTTAAATCTAGTTTTGCTTATACCGGGAGTTTAAAAATAGCTTTTAAATTAATTCTTTTTGCTACTGTTTCCTATTGATCATATCTTTCACCAGTTCAAGTCTCAATTTTTTAAATATTTTTTTTACTTGGGGTTTTACCAAAACAGATTCTGTTTTGGTTATGTAAAGAAAATTGCACCACTTTGTGCTATAGTTTTTGTGTGTTAATGATTTTATTTTGATTGCTAGTTATTCTGGTGCTTATTGTGTGTATTTTGTTTGTATCAATAGATCATCCGGAGTGTGAAGCTTGCTACCTAGAAGCGCTTGAACTCGACAACTATCATCAAGGTAAGTCACGTTGATCATATTATTACCTATGTTTTACATGCATTGTAGTTCTAGCTTTCTTCACCCAATTTCATGCAAAGTAGGTACTTGGAAATTTTAGATCTTGATGTAGTATCATGTGGTAGGCAACCACCCCCTTATTACTTTGGTCGGGACGTTATTATGCTATTCTCCTAGTAGACGGGGTTTGGTTGAATGTTTACCATGAGTGTTGTGAGAACTTAATAATCAAGACCTGAAGACTCCAAGACTTGCAAGACCTCAGAACGAAATATACCTCTGGGTGAAGGACGGTTTAGATGGGCTCCCTGGAGAAACCAGTGGACGACTCGGGATGCATGGGGAAGCGCCATGACATCTTGCGGAAAGCTTCACCCAGGCTCAAAGAGACGCACGGATATTTTCAAGACCCAAGGCTTACCTGCACAGCCACAAGTCATTATGGGCTCTTGCTTGGTTGGATAACGTGGTGACAATGGACAGGCGGTGCTACGAGATGTAGAAGAACGGTAGGATTGGATGGGCACCGACAGAGGATCAGAGGGACCCGTTGAAAGACCATGTTTTGATCACCCGGTCTTCAAACACCCTGAAGTGCGAGCACATACTCGGAGGCGATCAAATCTTGTGGGGAACGTGTGCAAAACTTTGTAGAGAACTCAAACCTAATCGATTAGCTGTGTCCACGGTCATGGACAACTTGAGCCAAAGCAACTGAAACTATTAGGAATTCTAAACACCATTATATATATTTGATGTGGGTAATATTGATAACTTCGTTATGAGACCTGGTTGGCCGAACCATCTCATTAACAACCAACAATGTAGTAACATTTTTCTTTTAGCCCCTCTCTTGTTATAGGAGAAAACTTTGCTTTCCGCTAAAAACTTACAGCCCCAGCTGCCATATATGCATATAGTATAGATGATAATTTTTACCCCTCTCCTTTGTGACTTGCTGGCATATTCAATATGCTGACCTACACGGCTGCAACGTCTTATGTTGCAGATACTTTCTTCAACGAGTAAGAGTATGATTCAGGGTTACGGTCTGCACTCAACCTGCCATTGGTGTTTATTGGGACTCCACTCCCTTGACTGTTTCCGCTGAGATTTTGAGGTATATATCAGTTTTATGGTATTTACATGTGATTGCACTTTGATATGTATATTGATGTATTGTGTGTGCCAGCATACTGATCCAGGGATGGCACAGATACACAGAGGCTTGACTTGTTTTGAGTCGGGTCGCTACAGATATGGTATCAGAGCACATGTTGACTGTAGGACGTGACCCTTGAAACTGGAAATTTCTTAGGATAGGATCTCTCTAAAATTTTATTTCCAAGAACATCCTTTGCTTATCATCTCTTCTGATTTCATCAAATGTTCTCTCTCACCTCAAATAGTTATGCCATACCCTTTCCTCTTTGACCACATGAAGAATCAACGGAGTTCTACTTCAAATAAAGTGGATTTCACCATGGATTTGAAGAATTGAAGCTACACCAATTGAAGACTCTCAAGAACCGAAGAACTCGAAGACCCTGATGTATTCCCATATTTATATGGCCATTAGAATTCCAAACCCCTGTTATACACCCACGTTAGATACGATGATTTGTGAGCCGTCCTTTTTGTGTGTATTCCGACAGCCACAAATAAAACCTATTCTCAAAAAAATATTGTTTGTACTGTGTGTATCTCCCTCTCTCTCTCTCTTACCCATCTCATCCCCAAAACCTCAACCCTACCAGATGGAGTATGAAGCTGGACTTGTAATCTCTGGACCAATGACCCAGCTGGAGGCTGATATATGGATTCAGAACATGGAGAACCACTTCGGGAGAAATTTGATTTCAAGGAAGTATGAAGTGGCACAGGCTCTTCAGTACTTTACACGAAGTGTTGCTATCTGGTAGACAATGCATCATATCACACAAGGATTTAATGGAGCAAAAACTTGGGACAAATTCAAGAAGACTGTGTTAAGATACCATCTTATTTGGAAGTGCTATGATAATCCGAAGAAGAAGACTTGTGCATGCAAGATCTGTGGAGAAATAGGACACACCCAAGAGGAACACAAGGATGGATGCACTCATTGTGAAGAGAATCACCCAGCGGAGGAATGCCCAACTAGTCAGGTGACTTGTTTCTTGTGTGAAGGAACCACCCACTACCCAGCCCAGTGTTACATTTACCCCAAGGTGCAACACGTTGTCAAGCAGCAGAAAGAAGCAATGGAGGAAACACTCACGAATAAGATTTTAGAAGAACATGTGATGAAGGAAAATATTGGAGACCCTGATGGACAGAGCCTAACCCGATTATTCTCCAATTTCTGTTACTCATGTGGCGAGGAAGGACATTTTTCACAGGAGTGCATGAAGAAAAGCCAAGAGTATCTAGGAAACTTCCCGACGGAAAAAGTAGAGTTTGATCCACTTGAAATAGAAGAACTGGCCAAAATGAAGGAGTCTCGAGAGAAGAGAAAATACACCAGCCAGAGTCAAATCCCTACACATAAGGACCTGAGTCATATGAGATGTTTCAAGTGTAAGGAGTTGGGCCACTACATCAATATGTGCCCAGGAAGGAAGCAGGAAACCCAAGGAGCAAAAGCAAACACTAAGAAGCCTCGAGAGTTGTCCGAACTAATTTGCTTTTGTTGCAAGTAAGCAGGACATTATGCTAGTGATTGTCCACATGGGAAGAAAGCTAAAATGGAGTAGTTAAGTTTTGACAGTGGCAACAAGTGTAACTTGAAGCACTCTTGTTTTTATGAGATTATGGAGTTGAATTTTGTAATAGAAGACTCAGAGATTGTAATAACTTCATGAATCAATAAATGTATTGTTTCACGATTTCCTATGTTGAAACTGTATGTGTTGCTTCTCTACGAACAAAGATCTGTGAACATTTATGAGGATATGAGAAAATATGGTCTATGTAGGCATGAGTATATTTAATTTTAAGTGTGGTAGTAATCGGTAAACCCACAGGATCCAATGAGTAGGAATGTACCATGCATACCTAGGAGACACATACATTCCTCTGAGCACCTATTTTCTGACACCTGTAGATGACAACCCTCTACGACTCATTCCTTAAGGGCCCAGAAATGATCATGACCCTGACTAGTGATCATGATTACCCAAAAATCTTGAAGGACATGATAAAGTACATTCATCTTGAAGGAGATGCAGTCTACAAAGGCTACCCGTTCATGGAAAATGGAGTGGAACTTTGGTATGTGGAAGTACACCTCCACCATGTGAAAGCAGTTTGTCCAAAGACTATGGGGCAATACTTTTTCATTTCACGTGTACCACAGGCAACCTTCTTTGATGCTGTTCATGAAGCTGCCATGGAAGCCATACGGCAGATTGGAGAAATACTTGAAGCAAGACTCTGACACACCCAGGAATACCCGAGTGAAGTGCATGCGGAGATGATGGAGATGAAGCTCATGGCCACCATGATAAAGCAAAAGATGGATGATTTCAATGAACACATTGGAAAGTTCCAGTGGAACTATAGTATCTCCAAGGGAGACAAATGAATAAAGTTGGTAGAAATGCTTGACCATACCGAACAATGTGGATGGCAGCATTTGTAATAAAGTTACTTTTGAATTTGGAGTTGTGAGAAGAAATTGAGGATGTAATAAAGGATTGATTATGAAATGAATATGATTTATGGATGAAGCGATACCTTTTATGGTAAACACACCCATGGAAAAAAAAGGTATCCCACAGAGTGGCGTGTGAACCAAAAATAAGTCTGAGGATTTTAATTATATGATGGTTACCCCAAGAGTATGACGGAATGAAACACTATAGGATTTATAGGCAGAGTAATTCCAAGTATGCCTGCAACCCAGAGACCCCGGGACTAATAAGGATCAAGTACTACCTTTATGAAGAAAGAAACTTGGAAGAAGCTATGATGGATCAGCAAACGTTTTCTTAGGAGCATACGAAAACCTAAGAGTTGTGAAGATACGATAGATATTTTGTTCAGCTTGCAGAACCAATGGATTTTCCGAACTTCGTTCGTGGACAAGAGAAATTCTGCAATGCTTGTGTAGTGCCCCATGTGTAAAGCTTTCCCTTTTTGTAACCTTCCATGTGGGACCACCTTGACATATTATGAGAGAGTCATATTGCTTCTATCATTTGATGTGTTGGCTCATTATTATTTCCTTCCCTTGCATTCATGCATAACATAACATTTCATGCCATGTCTTTTGATGTTGCATTGTGGTCTTACCATGTCATGTTGTGATCTTGTGAATTCTTGTGTGATGCTCATGAGATGTTGGGGTGAGTAGAAGTGATGTGGTGGTTGTTTAATTCAAAACCCTTTTCTAATTCAAAAACCCCCTTTTCTCTTTTAATCTCAAGTTCAAATTCCACTTGCTCCTAAGCTGATTTAAAAAATGTCTTTTGTTTAGGAAATAATGTGGGTATATTGGAGTGCTAAATTTGCTGTTTTGAAAAATGTTCTAAAGGGTGCAAAATAAACGCAAAGCAGAAACTTTAATGTTGTTTTGTATTTATTTAGTTTGTCCCAAAAATTCCTTTAGTATTTTATTTAAATGGGGTATTTATTTTCAGGTCCAGGGGCATTTTTGTTTTGTTTTTATCTTCAATGGTTTGCCTTGTGGGCCTTTTCTTTTCTCTATGCTTTAGTTAAATAGGAAATAGCCAGAGTTTACTTTTTCTCTTATGTGTCGCTCTCGTGGGCTTCCTCCCACCCAGAGAGGCCCATCTTCCCCCATGTCCTATGCGCGAGCCCAATCCCGCAACCCTCTCTTCCTCCTCTCGATGTTATCTCTATACGACTGCATCTCCTCCTCCCGTTCCTCCATAGCGCGATCGAGTAGTTAAGCACCCTCCCCGAGGTAATATAAGACGCAGGGAGCCCTCCTCCTTCCCTAGGTTTACCTCTCCTTCCTCCAGTGCACCGCCACCTTCTCTCTTCTTCTTCCTCCCCCTCTGGTAAGCCTCTGTATGAGTAGCAGAGAGAGAGAGTTCAGCCCCGCCGCGTCTACCCGCCGTCTACGTCGAGCAGCGCCGGCGGCCATGTCCAGGGGCACGGAGTAGGAGCCCGCGCTCCATTCCCGTCCTCGGTGAGGCCGGGGAGCGACCTCATCCACAGGCAGCTCCACGTCAATGCCGCGCTCTCGGTGGACTCCCTCCTTGTTCCTCTGCTTCGATTCATCGACAGGGGTTTCTTCATCGGCGATCTTCTTCCCCTCCAGCGACTTCTCCATCGATCGACGCACTTCCTCCTTCCCCTAGGTGAGCAGGAGCTCCTCCCTCCTTCTCGCCGCTTAGACCGAGCAGGAGCTCGCCGGAGTAGTTTCTGCCAGGAAGAGATCCGGCACGCTAGATGTATGTTGGGTGTGTTGTTGGCTTGTGTGTGTTAGGGTTGTGGCCTAGAAGGGGCTTCCCCCCCCCCCTTGTAGTGATCTATGTAGGGGCTCTCCCCTTGGCGCAGTAGTAGCAGCAGCAACGGCGAGACAGCCCCGTCGGACTACCTGACACCGGTGCGCCCCTATAGGCAATGGGCAGTAGCAGTAGTATACCTTGTTTGTGCACCTTCCTCTGTCAGATGTCAATGCAGTAGCATAGTAGTAATGACTCATGTTGGTCATCAAAAGGTGCAGGGTTCGAGTCCCCGGTGGTGCACCGCCCCGTTTTGGGTTTTATTTCCCTATTCGTTAGTAGAAGCAGCGGCAAGAGGGTCAACTTGCTATGTGCCCCTCTCTGTGTCAAAACCATGACAGTAGCAGAGTGGTTGCACCGCAGGCCAGCAATCAGGAGGCCCTGGGTTCGAATCCCAGGCATGCCTCTTTTATTTTTTGCTTTCTATCCTATTTGATTTCCTTGCTATAATTTTTGCTACTCCTTGTGCCTAAACAATAGGCATAAAGAAAATAGCATTTAATTTTGTTCCTTCCTACAGATGCACTAGTGTGTGTGTGCTCTAGTGTGTTGGTTGTGTGTGTATGTCAGCACTTGGTGAAGTGTATGTGTGGTGGTGGTGCTAGCTTAGTGCATGCTTGTAGGTGCACTAGTGTGTGCATATGTGAGGTAATATACATTTGGTTGTGCTTGTAGATTGTGGTGTGTATATGTGATTTCCACTCATACATGGGCTTGGCTCATGTGGCACCATATAGTTGTTCATATGTATGTGTAGGTGTTGGTGCTTCCATGATGTGTGGCTTACTAGATGCCTTGCAATTTTGTGTGTGGTTCAAGAGCATGTGTAGTGGGTGTTGTGGAGTTTATGTGTTAGTGAGGATCAGCCCCACCTTTGCAAATCATTCTTGCACCTTCACATTTCCATATGTGAGAGGGCATAGTGACTATTGTGTGTGTGATCTACTTGGTAGATGTGCTTGTGGATTGATGTGCTATGACACATACATGGTGTCAAAACCCTCATGTCCATATTGTCTTTGTGCACATGAACATAGCTATGTGGTTGTTGATCTAGTGTGTGCACATGCAATGTTGCACTATTCAATTTGTAGGAATCTATGTAGTTTTTCCTTCCTAGTTTGTGGCCACTTGCTCTAAACAAGTGTATGCATATTATATATGATTTTGTGGTAGAATATCCCAAGGAATCCATTGGTGAACTCATTTTTTCCATTGTAACAATTTCTGGAGATGACATATTTTCATTTTCTTCTATGTTTGGAGCTTGATTCCATGAGTTGTGATGTGCTCTTGTATTTGTTTCTTGGTTGTGGTAGTAGAGGGTGACCCCCTCTACCTCATGTTGGTTTCATCTCATGATTAGTATTCCATATGTGCAAGTTATGCCCACTCAAAGTAGGCTTGTGACTGAAATTCCAGCTTAGTGAAAATCTGAGATTTTCACCAAGTCTGAGAATCTGTTTATATTTTCTTCCCCTGTAGATGAGGTTGTGCTGGTCATTGTGTTGTGATATAGCCCTAGCTTTAAACTAGAAAGTTGGACCTGATATGTTTTTCTAGATCCCTGTAAAATTTGATATCATTTTGAGCCCTGTAGGTATTGTTTTGGCTGCTGTCAAAAAGCTTCAGAGCAAAGACAGAAAGTCAGGTGCAGGAATTTTCACTAAGTCCCTGAGATCTGATGGTTTTGGGCAAGTTTGCAGCCTTGTATCTTCCTGTGTTTAATTCCTTTTTGTGTGATTCTTGCTTGTTCTAGTAGTATTCTTGGCTAGCTACAGCCACATATATTATTTGTCATAGTTGGGTGGCTGTAGGTGCTTTGCATGTAGCTCACAAAGTGCTAAGATGCAAATTATGGCAGATTATGTAGTTTTGTTATTTTGATGATTGTGAGTGCTTAGTTGATGTTGTGGTGTTCTTATTTGCTCCACCCCATTCATGTTGGGTTGGTATATGTCTTGGCATCCTGGGAAAACCAGATTTGTGCCATTTGAGTGTGTGGTGATGATTTTGACACGTAGGGCTTCATATCTTGTTTCGTTGATTCCCGTTGATCCGTAGCTCCGATTGTAATGTTCTTTATATGGTTTTGCATCGTTTTCACGAGACGCATCTGTTCATGTCAGTCTCATGCATGTCAAAATATGTTAGCATGAAGTTCTGTCCAGGAACTTGATTTAGCTCCTTAAGCTTGTGTTAGTGATAGAAATAGTGATGCATGCTCATTTTCATCTCATGCGTCATGTGCTTGTTGCATCTTGAGGTGCTGTTGTTCATTGGATGTTATTCTTATGTTGGGTAGCACCGGGATCGGAGAACGAGTACGTGGATTCGAGAGAGTACGTGCAGGACGAACAAGAACCATTCCAAGCTGAGGATATCACAGGCAAGATGATATGACCTTGATTCCATCTCTAGACTTGTTGTACTAGTTTGCGTTTCAATGTCATATTGCTTGCTGCCAACCAGTGAAATATTTGCCTCTTGATATGCCATGAACCCAAACACTGATCCCTTCCTAGCAAACTTGAATGGCTAAGTAGGCTTTGCTCAGCTACTAATGTTAGCGTTGCTAGACGTAGCTGCTTTGACTCATGTGATAACATGAGCTTGATATAATTATCTTAAATTCTGTTATTTAATTAATGCACCTATATACTTGGTAAATGACGGAAGGCCTAGCCTTTTGCCGGGTGCTTTGTTCCGTTATTGTCGCCATAGGTTCCGGCTACCGGTGTTCGATTCCATATTGATCACTCCTAACACGTTCAGGGTTGTTATGGGGACCCCCTCGATAAATCGCGTAGTGTTAAGACTTGTCCGGCAGGACCCAACATTGGTTTTAATCTGCTAATCACATAATAATCTGCATAGGGAATAGCTACCCCGAGGAATTTAATCAACAACCCGGCCAGTGCTCCTCATGAGTGTTGGTCCCACCTAATCGATGTCCAGGGCCCCACTGGTCACCTAGAGGTTTAGCCATCCCGACGTCTAGCTCATCCGTCGTGTCCTGAGACTGAGGTACGCGACTCTTATCAGGGTCGTCGACACGACGGGAGGTCCTACTAGTCTTGCCTTACCTTAGCGATATATCTTGCATATAGGAATCCCAGTGAAGCTTTGGTTACCCCCAGAGTTGAGGTTTTCCTCTAAGGAATCCGACGAGATCACGAGATTCGTGATAGAGGATTAATTTGCAGCCTGTGTACGTTTGTGATGGACTAGTTGGAGCACTCCTGCAGGGTATAATCTTTCGGAAAGCCGTGCCCACGGTTATGTGGCAACTTGGAATATTTTGTTAACATCCGGTAATAGATAACTTAAACAAAAGCTAATAAAATTGCCAACTGTGTGCGTAACCGTGACTATCCCTTCGAAGATCTCCCTTCGATCGGGAACATGGTGGGGTTATGAATGACGTAGGTAGGTGTTCAGGATCACTTAGTGATCAAGTATTCACGACCTCTAGTGTAGACCACCTTCATAAATTCTACGTAAGATAGCCACCAAATCAAGCTTAGGATGTTGCAACCTTAACCACTTCACCTTACCCAACCTAATAACTTGACTAGTTCTGGCACCAAGGTCTTAGATTGCTGAGTCCCCGTGGCTCATGGATTCCTCCACAATACCAACAGGTTCAGGTACCCCAGAGACAGATGATCCCGATGGCACGCAGCTGGCGTGGCGGTACGATGAGGAGACAGACCGCCTGTACGTGAACTATCCAGAAGATTGAGGCGTGGTCATGATCGTGGGCCTGCAGGCAGGGTAGCCTTTCTATGTTTTGTAGTCTGTAGCGGAACTACCTTGGTTGTATGTGTGATGTACTCTAAGATATTTATGAGAAGGCAATTGAACCCCTGATTGTCTATCTTTATTATTATGTATGTGATGTGTTACCTGTTTGCGAGACGCTTAGATGTACTCCTTTCCAATTCGGGGTCTCGATCCCCAGATCGGAAAGGACCGCATCTTGGTCGTTATAGCTTGTTAGAATATGAGGTTCACTAAGCCTTATACAAGGTAATGATTTCAGTGCGACATGGCTTGGCCACCATGCCGACTTACTCTTATCGTTCTCTTGCTATACGGAATGGTAAATCTGAGAGACTTACCCATAGAGAGGGACGACGCTCTTTGAAGCTTTTGTTTAAGCCTTAGAATGGTATAATGAAAACCCATGTGCATGGCAATTGTTGTCACGCGTAGGAAATTTTACGGTGAGGATGAAGACAAGACCTCTCTCTCTGCAGGATAACCACCAATGGTAGACCACCATGAGAATCATCGATAGGTTATTTAGAGTGATCACGAGACTTGTCAGTAAAAGAAGACCTAGTAACGGAAGAATCTTATATCAACAGAAGAACCCTCGTTTTGATGGAAACGTTATGAATATAACGGAAGAGAATCACCAAAGGAGTTAGTATGAAGACTGTGAGGAGTCACATGCCAAGACCCCAGAGGATTGTTAGAATTTTGAGGGATCAGTAACTCTCATTTTAAGTGTAGTAGCATCCCACCTTGCAGGAGATTGGATTTGTTAGAAGACCCCATAACCCTAACCCTTCTTTCTAGCCTCTTCGAATCTCGAGGACGAGATTCATATTAAGTGTGGTAGGTTTGTAACATTCCAAATTTTGGAATGTTAATATAATTATTAGATTGATTATTTGTTTGTTTGAGTGATTGAAACTTGAGTGAAGTTTGAAACTTTTAAAAAACTTTTGAATGAGAGGGAATAAAATGACTTTCCCCATTTCCTGCGAATTCAAATTCATCTTTTTAAAATCAATGAGAGAAGATGACATGACTTCTTCAACTATAGAGAATTTGAATGAAGGGGGATTTGAATTTCTTTCGATTTTTGTTTTGCAATTCTATTTTTCTCCACTCAAGAAATGCCGGCAATAAATTCTTGCCAAGCAAGAAAGAGAGGAGGAACATGACCCTCCAAAAAAACCAGGGGCATTCATTGAAATATTTTGAGCCAAGTAAACAAAAATTTAACTAACAAACTATTTGCAAAAAAGAAATAAAGCATTCAGGGATTTTTTGAAGAAAAAAAACATTTATTTAAGTTTTTATTTTGGCCGTGGAAAAATGTCCATCATTTAGATTTCATTTTTCTGATAATTGGAGTATATAAAAACCCTATATTCCGAGTTTCATTGGTTTCTTTTTTTATCGTTTTAGTTTCCTGTTTTTGAAAATAGGAAGGAATTCGTGTTTAATTGGAAACAGAGGTGGCCCATTAAGACCTTTCCAAAATCTGGCCCAAGAGGATCTTCTTCTTCCTCTATCTCCTTCCTCACGTGCACAAGACCTTCCTTAGCCATGGTGACAGGAAATCCTCCCTTCCCGATCTCCCTCTCCCTTCCATCCCAGCTCCTCCCACCACCCCTATAAGAGAGCCCGGACTCTCCTCGTTCCATTTTCCCCCTCACCTCGCCTTATCCCTGCCCGCAGCCACCTCGCCACCATCCTCCACTTCCCTGCCTCGCCGAGCAACCAGGAGCTCTCCAGCGCCTCCCCTACCCCTGCCTAGTCCCCCCTGGTACCCTGCCGCCACCCCCTACCTCCCCACTGCGCCCCACGACGCCCTACCGGCCTCACCTCATCGCCCTCGCTCCTGCAGGTCTTCCCCACCCCCGCGCCCCTTCCTTGCGAGGAGCTCCTCCAGCGACCCACACCCCCTCCTCCAGCGCCTCCACCCCCCTGCCGACCCCCTCCACCATTCCCCCTCCTCGCCGATGACCCCCACCCCTTGTCAGAGAAGACTTCCCCCTCGCCGAAGCCGGCCATTACACGAAGCGTCACCTACGAGGGAACTCCTCCAGCGCCCCCCCCCCCCCACACCCCTTGCAGCCCCCTGCCGCACCCCCACAACACCCCCTCACCCCCACGGTGCCCCACCCCAACCCCGTCGCCCCCTGCCAGGAGCTCTCTCCAAGAGCAATCCATCGCCACCCCACGCCAGGAGCACCACACCCCCTCCCAGGAGCCGGACCCCCCTCCTCCGCCACGCCCACACCCGCCGGCGACCACCCCCATGCCGGAGCTGCCCCCCCCCCACGCCGGCCATCCCACCGGAGCTCCCCAGCCCTGTTTCCACGGTGAGATCCCCTCCCTTCTCTTTGTTTTTTTCTTTTTGTTTCCACCGTAGGATCTTATACCAAAGGTTTAGATTACATCCAACATAACCTTTCGGTTCTTTAAAAAGAACCGAACGGTTTTGCTTTATTTATTTTAGCCTAAGCGTTTTTTCCTACTTGACGACTGTTTGTTAGTTTAGCACTGCAGCGCACAGGTCTAAGCCAACCAAAGATCGCCACGTGGCCCCGTTCAATATTTAGATTTTAGTTTTCTGTTTCCGAAATAGAACCAGTTCCAATTTTGTTTCCCTTATAACTTTTAATCTAGGAATCCAATGAAGTTGATTATTTTTGCATTAGATCACAATTTTCTTGCAGTTTCTGAAAAGATATAACTTGTCTATGTTTGGATTTATCAAATTTGAGTTAGAACAGATTTGATTTAAATCTTGTTTTTCTTATACCGGGAGTTTAAAAATAGCTTTAAATTAATTATTTTTGCTACTGTTTCCTATTGATCATACCTTTCAGTAGTTCAAGTCTAAATTTTTTTAAATATTTTTATACTCGGGGTTTTTACCAAAACAGATTCTGTTTTGGTTATGTACAGAAAATTACACCATTTTCTGCTATAGTTTTTGTGTGTTAGTGGTTTTATTTTGATTGCTAGTTATTGTGGTGCTTATTGTGTGTATTTTGTTTGTATTGATAGATCACCCGGAGGGCGAAGCTTGCTACCTAGAAGCGCTTGAACTCGACAACTATCAGCAAGGCAAGTCACGTTGATCATATTATTACCCATGTTTTACATGCATTATAGTTCTAGCTTTCTTCACCCAATTGCATGCAAAGTAGGTACTTCGAAATTATAGATCTTGATGTAGATTCATGTGGTAGGCACCCACCCCCTTGTTACTTTGCCCGGGACGTTATTATGCTATGTTCCTAGTAGAAGGGGTTTGGTTGAGTGTTTACCATGAGTGTTGTGAGAACTTAATAATCAAGACCTGAAGACTCCAAGACTTGCAAGACCTCAGAACGAAATATACCTCTGGGTGAAGGACGGTTTAGATGGGCTCCCCGAAGAAACCAGTGGGCGACCCGGGATGCATGGGGAAGCGCCATGACATCTTGCGGAAAGCTTCACCCAGGCTCAAAGAGACGGACGGGTATTTTCAAGACCCAAGGCTTACCTGCACAGCCACAAGTCATTATGGGCTCTAGCTTGGTTGGACAACGTGGTGACTCTGGACGGGCGGTGATAAGAGATGTAGAAGAACGGTAGGATTGGATGGGCACCATGTTTTGATCATCCGGTCTTCAAACACCCAGAAGTGTGAGGACATACGCGGAGGCGATCAAATCTTGTGGGGAACGTGTGCAAAACTCTGCAGAGTACTCAAACCTAATCGATTAGCCGTGTCCACGGTCATGGACAACTTGAGCCAAAGGAACTGAAACTATCAGGAATTCTCAACACCATTATATATATTTGATGTGGGTAATATTGATAACTTGGGTATGAGAGCTGGTTGGCCGAACTATCTCATTAACAACCAACAATGTAGTAACATTTTGCTTTTAGCCCCTCTCTTGTTGTAGGTGAAAACTTTGCTTTCCGCTAAAAACTTACAGCCCCACCTGCCATATATGCATATAGTATAGATGATATTTTTTACCCCTCTCCTTTGTGACTTGCCGGCATATTCAATATGCTGACCTACACGGCTGCAACGTCTTATGTTGCAGATACTTTCTTCGATGAGTAAGAGTACGATTCAGGGTTACGGTCTGCACTCAACCTGCCGTTGGTGTTTATTGGGACTCCACTCCCTTGACTGTTTCCGCTGAGATTTTGAGGTATATATCAATTTTACGTTATTTACATGTGATTGCACTTTGATATATACATTGATGTAATTTGTGTGCCAGCATACTGATTCAGGGATGGCACAGATACACAGAGGCTTGACTCGTTTTGAGTCGGGTCGCTACAGGCTACCTCCTGGCCGCGTGAGGAGGCCGCCTGGGCCACCCGGAGTCCGTCTCCGACCCCATTTTGGCTTGTTACCTTCCTCTTGGTGCAGAAATGTTTGTTATATATTTTCCTAGATCGTCACAGCTTTGTATCTTGTGATTCCGTGTGTTTTCTTTTCGATTTGTTTGTGCCAGGGGAACTTTCAGCAAACCTAGGTGCCATGGCTTCCCCAAAATCCCCCAAGGACAAGTTCTTCGTCAACGTCATCAACCCTTACCTCTAAAAGGTAAAGAGACACCCTCAAACACTTTGGGTGGAGGAAGGTGTCCTCCACAAAGAAGATCTAAAGTGACCTGTCAAGGAGGGGAGCACCGAGGCCAGGATGGAAGAGGTGGAGCAAGAAGTCTTCAAGTACAAGTTGATGATCGAGCGTGGTGTTGAGGCCAACTTCGATATCATCGTTGAGCTGAAGAAGCAACATGAGAAGGATATGAAGGAAGTGCGATCAATCATATTAGCACTAGAAACCAAAGTGTTCGAGCTTCAAGGGCACATCTATGACCTTCAAAACCTGAACTTTGAGTATGAACTAAAGTTTTTGCGCATAGGCTTATGTGCCGAAAGCAGGATCCTCGAAACTGAAGAATCCTGTGTGAAGGGAGGACCTTTGCCATGGAAGCTTTTCGCTAAAGATTACCTGAGGAACAAGAACAAGGATGAAGAGTGAAATCTTCTTAGGTAATGGCATTCCCTTAGATTTTTCCAAGTTTCGGGGAGTGCCCGGTATCTTCATCTTTATCTTTTATCTTTTATGGTCAAGTTTAGTGTCATATCATGTTTAGGGAAGTTATCTTATGAAATAGGTGTTTGCATTGAGTTCTATCACTCCTTTGTAGAGAGTCTTGTCTATGATGGAATATTAATGAGAAGTTCATTCCTTTCTTTGCTGCACCCCCTATTCTCTTCATGCAATCAACCTTATATGTTGATTCTTATGGGAGTATTGATCTTATATATCACGTATGGCTTCGAAAACTTTATTTAATCTTGGCAAATATAGCATTGGTCATAACAACAAGCATGAGTTTTTCTAGTAGCGACACAGCCAAAACCTTTATGTTCTTATGCTTGAAGTGTTATGCTAACAAGGAAGACAACTTGATGTTTTATGCCAATCCTTTATGTTATAGCTTATATTGTTTTGCATCCAAGTCAACATCATTTGTCTGCTCTCAGAAGCCTTTGCTAGCCAACCCTTGTACTAAGCGGGAATACGGCTTGTACATCCATACCTTGAAACCTCAACCTTCCCAAGAGTCCACCATACCTTCCCTATATGTGGTATTGCACCGCCACTCCTAAAGTATATTACTCATGTGCTATCTTTAAACCTTCAAATATTACTCCCTTTTTTGTGCCTCTGTTTTAGCTCATGAGGAAGTAGTGGATAATTCATGATCTTCCCATACTGGACAAACTTTATCCTGGGTTTGCATGTCTAATATGTAAACCCCTAACACAAGGAGGAAATGGCATGAGTACGCCTAGCTCGTAAAAGATAATAACAACAAACAAAACCTCCTTCACGCTTTGTTTATGACAAATCAGAAAACTTTGGTAGTGATAAACAAAGGAGACTAAGGGGATGTGATCGACCCCACTTTGGGAGCCGTTCCTCAAAATTTGTCCAGCATGAGAAGTATTGGGCTATCTGCTAGCATTCGCTGACAAATTATGCACCTCTCAAAAGCTTGTTTTACAATATTGTTGATTCCAAAATCTCTAAAAAGCTCTAGCACATAAGTTTTCCCTACTTGCCTCCACGAAGGGCTAATATTTTACTTTTATGTTGAGTCAATAAACCTACTTCTTTCTATCCTTTAAACGAGCAGACACTTTACCGTGACAAAGATGCATGCATTTATATTGTTTCATTGAGAATTGCCATCTCGCAACTTTGTTGACAATATCATTAAGATGAGTAAGTTGTTTGTTAAGCCTAGCTAAAGCAAACATCTTCCTTTGTGTTAGCATTTTCACATCTTGGCTAATAACATGTTCTTTCAAAAAGCTTCAACTGATCTCATCAAAATATAAGAGGAAGAGCAAAAGTTAAAAGTTAGTAGTTGTTCTTTGACCAAGGACATGTTTGCCATGGTTTGATGAGTTTCCTTAGCCCTACTTTTGATTGTAATTGATATTACTCTTTCATATGGGACTTATGAGTTGAGATTGCTATTAAGGATGGTTGAGTTTAGTAGAGAAATTATGATGCTTCTTGTCCGTATTCTTATTTATCGACCCTTCACTCTCTAAACTTGTGGACACATTTACCGAGCTCAGTATTCGCTTGGGGACAAGCAGGTCTAAGCTTCGGGGAGTTGATACGTCCAAAATGCATCACTGTTTTGTATCATAATTTGTCTCTATTCATTGATATATTTCACAATATGATGATGTACTTATACTGTTTTGGCTTATTTTACACAATTTACAACTTTCCGGTGCCGAAACTACACACGCGGGATTTACCGAAGAAAATAGCATGAAGAATTACCATATCAGAACATCTCCAACTGCGCTAAAATTTACGGGGAAGGACTTTCTGAACAGATCACGAAGACATGCCGAAGAAGGGTCGGAGGGGGCCACATGGCACCCAGGCGACCTGCTGGCGCGGGTCACCCCTAGGCCATGCCCAAAGGCCGCCGGGGTGGTGGATCCCGCCTCCGGTGCTCTCCTTTATCCTATATGACCCTCGTGACCTAAAAGTTATGGGAACAGAAGTTTTTCCGGAGTTCCGCCGCCGCTCCGGGGCAGATTCCGTTGGGGAGAACTCCTCTCGGAAGTGGAGATCGTCCTCATCGTCATCACCATCGTCACGGGCATCATCGAGATCATCATCACCAGCACCATCTCCATCTTCACCCCATCTCACTTTACCATTGCAATCAGAGTTGTACCTTGCACTATTCATCCCCTCTACTCTACCGGTGTTGATTACAATTTCCTGGTGAATGCTATTGAGTTTTCTGGGAGAATTATTGTTATGACCAGATTGTTCATCATATTTTCATCACCTCTAGTCATAATCTTTTTTATGTCTTGTGAGTAGTTACTTTAGTTCTTGAGGACATGGGAGAAGTCTACTTGCTAGTAGTCATATGATGTTGAAGTAATATGTGTTGATTGATATTTAAGTTATGGTGTTATTCTTCTAGTGGTGTTACGTGAACGTCGACTACATAACGCTTCGCCTTTTAGGGACCTAGGGGAATGCATCGTATATAAAGAATGCTTATGGTGGGTTGCCGGAGTGACAGAAACCTGAACCCCAGTTCGCATACTTTTGCACGAGGGAGTATTGGATCCTAAAGCTTATTGCTATGGTTAGGCTTTGCCTTAATTTCTCTCTTGTATTTGTGGACGCTTCCAATAGGGATTAATCATAAGAGTGTACTCGTCTTAGCCTAGATGGTGCACTAGTTAAGATCCACCCACATAACACTTATCAATACAAAACATAGTACTTGACAGAATATGGCGAATGCAATTGACGATCTCTCCCGTGTGTCCTCAGGAACACCTTAGTCTTTATAAGTTTAGTCCCTCGGCTTATCCTTTGTGTTCAAAAGGATCGGGCCACTTGCTGCACCTCGGCACCATTTACTTTCCTTACATTTATTTCCTTGTTGCTTATACTAGAAAACCCATAAAAAGTTACCTTTCACTACTTGCACTTATTCCTTGCTCAAGATCGCTTGTCAATACCTTCTACTCCTCGTTGGGTTCGACACTCTTACTTATTGAAAAGGCTACGATAGATCCCCTACACTTGTGGTCATCAGGAAGTAGGGAAGGGGATACGATGCGCACACACCCCCACTACCACCGCGTCGCGCGGGCAACATAATTGCGCATCGGGAGCGCCAACCGTCGCCCCGGAATCCACACAAGATACGCGCGCGTTGCCCGAGGCTGCCATCGAGCGGGCCCCGCCCCACAGTCCAGTCTTGTCATGCACATGGCCTGTCACGCCTCGACCTGCAGAATGCCACACGTGGCGTGTTTCCTCTGCGCATCGGAGAGCCCGAGGCGGCTCACGCTATGACCGGCTACGGTCCAAGTCGACTTCGGCGAGAACGCGATCCGGCCGAAGCCCCGCAACACGCGGGATGAAAGCCAAGCCGGCGGGCCTCCCTGCTTTGGGGACTACTGACGGGGGGTAACCCCAGGGTAGGCCAAAAACAAGGACTCCTCCATTCGCCCTCAAAAAACATACACAGGACGGTCGGTTCCCCGCGAGGGGTTGGCTGCGCCTGGCGGACTTCATGGTTGAGCCGGCTCGGACAAGGCTATTCCCCCTCCGATTCGATTGTGCCATGCTAGCTGGTGGGTCAGCCCCAGTTCCATCGCCCGGACAAACTGCATCACGGGCATCATCCCCAAAGGTATTGCTACAACATTTCAGGTACCACTAACCTGACCGTGCAAGGCTACAGTGGAGGGGTCGCACCATTGACCGTCGCCCACTACGACCAGCAGAGACGGCACAGTCACGAGCACACCCCCTTCCACTCCATTACGTGCCCCAACGTGGCAACAGTGCAGCCGGTCGTACGCTGACCGAAGCTGGCTACACAATACAACCCGCATAATGCGGCGCACGCCGCTGCGTAACAAGCACACACCAATGGCGACGCCCGGCTGGCAGGCCCGAGTTCCAAACGGGACCCAGCAGCCGTCGGGGCCCCACTTTGGACAAGACTTCTCTAGCCGGTGGGCCCCTTGGCCGGCTCGAGATGTTGTCGGTCGGGTCCCACCCGGTACCTTCTATATCTATTGTAAGTCAGGGGTTGGCATATAAAGCCCCCTAGCACTACCCCATGCAAGGGGTCGGCCCATCACACACCCATCTTCCTCCTCCATCATACAACTTAAGGAGCATATGGTATCCCCAGCTGGATCATCAACCAACTCAAACAGAACTAGGGGTGTTACCTCCCACGGAGGGCCCCGAACCTAGGTACTTCGTGTGTCTCACACCGCTCGTTTCCAATCCCGTTTCCGGAGCCCGACGACGTCCATTTGGTCCCAACCACGTACGATTACCCAACCCATGGCATCTGTCGTGAGAAAACGACAACACTACGCATTAACAAGCATGAACTAGTAATGATCAAGAAGTGACCCTGAACACCTACCTATGCATCAATCGTAACCCCAATGTGGTCCCTTCTTCATTCAAATCCCACAAGAAGAGACGGTCATGGTTACGCACACGATGGGTGTATTTTAGTTGAGTTTACTTCAAGTTTGCTATAACCAGATGTTAAATAATTTCCAAGTTGCCACATAATTGCGGGCACAGCCTCAGAAAGATTTAACCCTGCAGGGGTGCTCCAACTCGTCCATCACAAACTAGCCACAAGCTGCGGTGGAAAACCTCAACCTCGAGATAGCCCAAAGTATCCTCGGAACCCCGATGCACGAGATATTTCATCAATGGTAAAACAAATCTAGCAAGGCCATCTAGCATGTCGATGATTCTGATAGGAGCGACATATCTCATTCCGAGGACATGATCGAATTATCCAAACTTATGGTAGGCCAATCACAGAGTTGCCCCTGGCGGCCACCGGCGATTGATACGTTAGACCAACACTCACGAGGAGCACTGGCATGGGTTGTTGATAAATTATCCACGAGTGTCGGTGGGTCCCTATGGAATTTTATTATTTGTAAGGAAAATATAGTACCAATGTTGAGGCTTGGGAGAAGAGTTTATCTCAAAACAGATAATCAAGGGGTCCCATAACAACCTCAAGCATGTTAGGAGCACTCAACATGGAACATAACATAGGTACACAAGTAACTAGGTGATAAAGGTGGAACAAAACACAAAGCAAAAGGCCAAGCCTTCCACCTTTTACCAAGTATATATGTGCATTAAATTAAATAGAAATAATATTGTGATATCCCAAGATATCCATGTTGTCACATGGAAACAACCTCCACCTGGGACTAGCAACGCTATATGAAGGGTTGAGCAAGCAGTAACATAGCAAGATAATGGTTGGCTGGGATGTGGAGGGGTTAGAGGCTTTTCATGGAAATGTTGGGAGGCTTGACATTCAAGTGGTAGGTAAGGGTACATAATGATAGAAGCGAGACAACTAGCATAGCAATGATACACTTGCGCAGCGACGTGCTATACAAACGGTTTTCAACCCCTTTCTGTGATGACATTTTAAACCGATGCCTTGTGAGTGCGGGTGATAGGGAGTCCTTCCCACACAACCTAAAACTCGTCGGGGATAGGATGTGGGAATGCATACGTTTTGCATAACTAAGCATATGCGATGCTGGCATCTATACCAAACACAAGTCTTCACACAATTGTTTCTAATCCCAAATGCTCCAATATCCCAATATCCCAAATGCTCCATCCTTGCTACTCCTTTGTGATTGCATTACCATCATAGTCGGACTTCTCTGGTTTTACCTTACCATTTTTAGTACACGCACAGTCTAGGATCGGGATTTTCTAGACACGTACGAAACTGGCTCTACGTTTACGATGCACGCCACATCACAAACAGTTCATTATTGTAAAGTGTGTATGATAAGGCTACAATCACACACATTTAGTTTTCTCGAACCATTTATGATATTATCTAACATCACACACGCTTTGCAAACGGCAATTGCGTGCATCGTTAGACACGTAGACCTGGGTCATTGTTGCAATTAATAGGAAATGATAAAGAAGGAGAGTTTCACATATAAATATATCATCTTTGACACCGTCTATGATTGTGAACACTCATTAAACTATTACATGCTTAGAAGTAAATGTTGGAAAAGGAAGACAACATAATGAACTATATGACTAGAGATCCCTTAGCATGTGACGATTGCTTCCACCACGTATCAGCCAAAACTTCCACACTAAGTAGAGATACTACTTGTGCATCCATAAACCTTCAACCCAGTTTTGCCATGAGAGTCCACCATACCTACCTATGGATTGAAGAACATCCCTCAAGTAAGTTTTTATAGGTGCAAGCAATAAGAATTGCTCCCTAAATATGTATGATCTATTAGTGTGTAGAAAATAAGCTTTGTACGAACCTGTGATGAGGAAGACATAAAAGCGACAGACTGCATAATAAAGTTCTTTATCATAGGAGGCAATATAAAGTCACGTTCCTTCACACTAAGAGGTCACACATCCAAACCTCAAAAGCGCATGACAACCTCTGCTTCCCTCTGCGAAGGGCCTATCTTATACCTTTACTTTTTGTCCCTAAAAGAGTCATGGTGATCTACACCAAATCCTTATTTCACCTTTATCTTGGCTACCGTCATATGCTAGGGAAAGATCTATATTCATATGTCAACTTGGAAGTAAGTACTCATGAATTATTATTGTTGATATTACCCTTGAGGTAAATAGTTGGGACGCGAAACTATAAGCCCCTACCTTTCTCTGTGTTCGACTGAAACTTTTATCTCATGAGTACCACGTGAGTTGTAGCAATTGTAGAAGACGAAAGGATGATTGAGTATGTGGATTTGCTTTACAAGCTCTTATTTGACTCTTTGTGACGTTATGATAAATTGCACTTTCTTCAATGACTAAAGGCTATTGGTTGTTATTTCTCAATAAGGTTCTTGATCCATACTTTACTTTGTGAAGGAATTATCACTTTAGCATAAGATATTATATGATGATATTGTTGTTCTGATTATGATCATGATGCCTGCATGTCCGTATTTTGTTTTGTCGACACCTCTCTCTCTAAACATGTGGGCATGTTTATTGATCTCGGTTTCCGCTTGAGGACAAGCGAAGTCTAAGCTTGGGGGAGTTGATACGTCCATTTTGCATCATGCTTTTATGTTGATATTTATCACTTTATGGGCTGTTATTACACTTCACGGTACAATACTTATGCCTTTTCTCTCTTATTTTGCAATGTTTACATGAAGAGGGAGAATGCCGGCAGCTGGAATTCTGGCCTGAAAAAGGAGCAAGTTTGAGATAACTATTCTGCACAACTCCAAAAGCCGTGAAAATCAACGAGGATTTATTTTGGAATTTATAAAAAATACTGGGCCGAAGAAGTACCAGAGGGGAGCCACCAGGAGGCCACAAGCCTGCTAGGCGCGGCCTACCCCCCTGGCCGCACCTAGGGCGCTTGTGGGCTCCCTGTTGGCCCTCTGGCTCCCCTCTTTTGCTATAAGGAGGGTTTCGTTCCAGAAAAAATGAGGAGGAGGCTTTCGGGAGGAATCGCCGCCACCACGAGGCGGAACTTGAGCAGAACCAATCTAGAGCTCCGGCAGGGCCGTCCTGCCGGGTAAACTTCCCTCACGGAGGGGGAAATCGCCGCCATCGTCATCACCAACACTCCTCTCATTGGAGGGGACTCATCACCATCAACATCTTCATCAGCACCATCTCATCTCCAAACCCTAGTTCATCTCTTGTAACCAATCTCCGTCTCACGACTCCGATTGGTACTTGTAAGGTTGATAGTAGTGTTAATTACTCTTTATAGTTGATGCTAGTTGGATTACTCGGTGGAAGATTATATGTTCAGATCCTTGATGCTATTCAATACCTCTCTGGTCATGAATATAATTATGCTTTGTGAGTAGTCACTTTTGTTCCTGAGGACATGGGATAAGTCTTGCTATAAGTAGTCATGTGAATTTGGTATTCGTTCGATATTTTGATGCGTTGTATGTTGTTTTTCCTCTAGTGGTGTTATGTGAATGTCGACTACATAACACTTCACCATTCTTTGGGCCTAGAGGAAGGCATTGGGAAGTAGTAAGTAGATGATGGGTTGCTAGAGTGACAGAAGCTTAAACCCTAGTCTATGCGTTGCTTCGTAAGGGGCTGATTTGGATCCACTAGTTTAATGCTATGATTAGACTTTGTCTTAATTCTTCTTTCGTAGTTGCGAATGCTTGTGAGAGGGGTTAATCATAAGTGGGATGTTTGTCCAAGTAAGGGCAGCACCCAAGCACTGGTCCACCCACATATCAAACTATGAAAGTAGCGAACGCGAATCATATGACCATGATGAAAACTAGCTTGACAAAAATTCCCATGTGTCCTCGGGAGGGCTTTACCTCCTATAAGAGTTTGTCCAGGCTTGTCCCTTGCTATAAAAGGGATTGGGCCACTTTGTTGCACCTTTGTTACTATTGTTACTTGCTACTTGCTACGAATCATCTTACCACACAACTATCTGTTACCGATAATTTCAGTGCTTGCAGAGAATACCTTGGTGAAAACCACTTGTGAGATCCTTCTGCTCCTCGTTGGGTTCGACACTCTTACTTATCGAAATGACTACGATAGATCCCCTACACTTGTGGGTCATCACATACAACATCCATATAACAAATACACAATTATGGCATGTCATGGGTTCTTCAAAATGAATTCCATGGATAAACCATCAACCAAATAGAACAGCAATTTTGCTCCAAGCAGGGGTTCTCTGAAATGAATTCCATAATATGAGCGTTAAATATTAAAAATGCATGGATGCATCCTATGCCTGAAAACAGGGGGCCAAATCAAGCTTGGACCAAATCAACCTTCATTTTAAATCATAACATAAATGAAGTTGAGCACAAACAAAATAATTGCATGATAAATAAATATATGGCAAACCATCAAACATAACGGCGTCGAAGATAATCTACGCAGATAAACTTCAAGTTCCCATGCCGGATTTCAACGTCGACCGCAAGGAGGAATTTTTCTTGTAGCATATTGTAATAGGAATGTGTTGCAATCTCATGTAATAGATATGTTGGAATTCTTAATCAGGGGTTTTCTCTTCGGAGATGTAATTAATAGAATTTTTATGTAAATATAAGAATTCTGGAAATATGTGCCTGCAATGTTTGATATTTATTTTGTATATTGTGTGCGCTATATTTTATTCACTCTGTATCAATGACGTGGACGAGTGTTTTCACGCCTCGCCATTTTCCCGTCATCAGATTCTGACACGACCGGTGGGACCTATTTCTCCCCTCATCTTTGAATTCCAACATAGGATTGCAACATATGAGATTCTGAAGTACATAAGGCATAAAAGATTATGTACGCATATATAAAAAATATAGACGAAGGAAACTAATATATGGTTTTCTTTATCTTGAAGGTATGGAGGGACAGGTTCAGCAGTTTGTCACTCTCTGCTTCGGTGACCTCTGGTTGGATGTGCCGATCGGTCCACTTGTGGATTCAGTTAGCAGGAGTTTGGAAACAACTGCAGCATCACCAACTGAGCCAGAAGAAAAGGAAGTCTCCTCTACATTGAAGGAAGGGTTCACTCATGTTCTTACAAAGTCGGCAAAGAGAAGAATGGGTGCAGCTGCAAGAGCATCTAGGGATCAGTTCCTCCTGGTTTCACAAAGATGTCACCGACCAAGGTTATGAGCCATGAGGTACCAGCAAAGGTTGTTCGCATGACACCCGAAGAGTGGCCCATTCTTGCAAAACAGACGGGATCACTAAAGGTGGCGTCGCCAAGACAATCTGCTTCAACTACATCAACTAAAGTCGCAGTGCCCCTTACACCTTCAAAACTTAGGGTGGGTGCCCATGAAGTAATGGGAGAAAGCTTATATAAGCCTGTCCGAAACATCGCAGGGGCAGCTCAAAAGGCTTCCTCTGCAGACAAAGGGAAAGGTGTGATGGTTGAAGATACCGACTCTTCGTCACATGAAGAATTGGCTCGTCCAAGAAACCAACTTCGTGTCTATGTTCCTGAATTTATCCCCACCATGGGCTATAATCCCATTGGACCATGCCTAGTGAGTGAGACAAGCAATAAACGCTCACTCCAGTGGCAGGGGGTGTTTGTCACTTCGGATGACTTCCAAGCTGGTCATGTGGATCCAATTGCCACAATATCAGATCCTTTGTCCTCTTCGACGCCAGCACCAAGACCATCATTTGAAGGCTCAGTTGATCCAGCACGTCGTCGTCAACAAAAGAGAGCTCACAATGCATGGCTTGATTTCCCGGTGGCGACTGAGGCAAACATGACCAATCAACAACGGAAGCAAGTGGCATATCCCATCAGAAATAGAGAAGGGAAGACCAATGCAAGGATCCGTGGGGGGAGCCATGCTAGCTTCCATGCCATCATAACACAGAATATCTGCCAAGCTTTGAAGGAAATACTTCCAGGTTGCTCTCTCTCTAGTGATAATGTTGGTGGCGCCATCATGCGGCGTGTACAGACTTTATCAAAGTGGCTAGAATATGAAGAATTTGTGAAGGCAAATCCACGACGACAAGAGTATGTGAAGCAGGCTGCTCATGCACGCAAAAAGCGGGCTGCCCTGAAGCAAAGAGAGATGTCAGTTATAGTTGATACGGGGAATAGTAGAATCCAAGGGAAATCTTCATCAACAAGACAAGTCAGTGAAGGAAATGGGGGAGAGGGAATGGCAAGTATAGAAAGAAAGACTACCAGAACTCTCGCTCCGTGGCCAGCTCGTAAGGAAGTCTCACATAACTCATATGAAGTATTCAATGCAATGCCAGTTGGTGTCAAAGTGGTGACAGACAACAGCAGTTAAACCTCCTCAGCATCAACACACTTCAAGAGGAAGAAGGCAAGCCATACTGTTGTATAGGGTCCTCGATGCAAGACACGCAACCAGAAAGGTTCAGATTATGAGGGACTTGGGTCAAGCAATGGAGAATCTTACAATCCCATATCAGATGGTACCCCATATCCTTCTGAACATGAGATAGATCTTCACCATGGTGCAGAGCATGTAGAGCAAGTCCTAGCCGCGAATGAAACTCTTTCGGTTAAAGAGCAACTAGCCAACCTTACATCAGCACTTCAACAAAAAGAAGATGAGCTAGTAGCCCTTCGTAATCAGGTGAGCAACAACCACAACAAAAACAATGAAGGGGATGGTGGTGCCAGTACTAGCAGCCAGCCAGGAGGTGTTGGACTTAACCTCGAGGCGATCCAAAGAATGATTGTTGAAGGGGTAAAGTCCCAATTGATGCAAACTCAATATTCCATGCGGCCAGGGTATGTTAAACCGTACCCACCTCATGTAGACATGGTTCCCTTCCAGCTAACTACAGGCAGCCGCAATTTAGCAAATTTAACGGGAGTGGGTTTCCTCTCGAACACATAGCCCACTTTCTCGCAGCCTGTTAGGACACAACTCATAATAGAGCACTCCTCCTCAGGCAGCTCGTAGATACATTGTCTGGTCCTGCCTTTACTTGGTACAGCAAGCTAGCTCCTAGTTCCATAAAAACTTGGGAGCAGATGCAAAATGCCTTCCTTGAGCGATTTTATAGCACACAGAGAACCGTAGGCATCACTGAGCTAAGCCAGATAGAACAAGGATTCAATGAGAGGGCGGCTGACTTTATAAACAGATGGAGAAATTTGAGTCTTCACTGCCTACAGCCAATTACTGAGCCTCAAGCGGTGCGCATGTGCATGAATAATCTTCATTCAGAAGTGGATGTGCAGTTACAAAGAATGAGACCCATCACATTTGAAGAGTTGGCGTCAAAGGCTACGGACATAGAGAATTATATGCAGCATGTCGCTCATAGAACAAAGGCGGCGTTCAACAAGCCTATAGAAAAGGGGGCAAGCGAGAGAAATGGCCGATAAAGCCCAAATCAACGCAAGCTATGGAAGCAACAGCGGTCAAGTCTCAGTTTCAACCTGGAAGAGCACCTGTAAGGAACCAAGGACATAAAGATGCACAAGTTGGTAGGAGACCGACTCTTACCGAACGACAAAACAGAGAGTACTCCTTCCGTGTAGAAGAAATTCATGATCTTTTCAAAGGTTTACGGGAGTTGAAACTTATAGAGCTTCCTAAGTCAAAGAGGCCAGAAGAGGCCAATATGTTTAATGCACCAAACTTCTGTCCTTACCACTGCATATTAGGCCATACACTTGATGATTGCTTTGTGGTAAAAAATATCATTTAGAAGATGATTGATGATGGGACCATTGATACGGACCTTCTCAAAAGTTTAAAGAATGGGAAGAAGGTGGCTATAGCAAATGTTGCCACTCTTCAAGATAGCTCGGTGAGTTGTGCACCTTCAAATATGAAGCCAACTTATGATGATATGATGTTTTCATCAAGATATGAACTTACTCCAATAACCTCTCCAGGCTTCATCTCGCACGACGGTCATGGGACCACGTCACAGAATCAGCGTAAAAGAGAGTCTCACTTTCCCTCCAAATATGATGAATGGCTCAGTCTACCAGCTTCGCATGGACCCCAAGAATGGAGGGAGCAGCTACCTAAACGCCGTCCACTACCCCGAGTGATGGAAGATGTCGCTCCTCCGCGCTTCGTGCCAAAGATATATCAGCACGGGACAAAACGCATGAAGGTTCGTACAAGTGAAGAATTCAACGTTCTCACTATCGATGTGTTTGAGGATGATAGTGTGTCTCTTCATTTCCCCGAAGAAGATGCGCCAGAAGTGGACCACGTCCACCTTAGATCAGGTCACCAGTTAGTTGACCCACATCCTCCACATAGAAAGGAGTCTAGAAACAAAGATGTAGCTGAGAATGAGAAAATGGACCCACCCTCTAAAGTGTCAGTCAAGTATGATGTAATCTCGCGTTTGAAGAAAATACCAGCTATGCTTTCTGTGTATGATGCTTTGTCTCTTTCTTCGGATTTACGTAAGGCACTAGTTACTGCATTATAATTTCCTGAAGATTATAAAGTGGAAGTCTCGCATACAGAAGCTGAACTAAATAATGTGTTAAATATTACATTCACGGATGAAGACAGGTTGTTAGGCTCAAAGAAGCATAACAGACCTCTCCTGTTGTTTGGTGACATTGATGACTTGCCAACGAATCGCATCATGATAGATGGCGGATCCGCCATAAATTTGTTGCCCCTGCATACTTTGAAAAGGATAGGGTATGCACCTAAGGACCTGAGCCAGTCAAATGTGGTTATTCATGGCTTTAATCAGTCAAGTCACGAAGCCATGGGTACCATCTCATTAGTATTGACGTTGGAAGCATTGTCCACATACGTGAAATTCCACGTGATTGTTGCAGCTACTTCATACAATGCACTGCTAGGCCGACCATGGCTACATGAAAATCAAGTTGTACCATCCACGCTTCATGAGTGTATCAAGTATAAAGAGCAATCTGGGGAAACAATGAGAATATTTGCAGATATGAGACCATTCATCGTGGCTGAATCCTTCTATGCAGATGCAAAATTCTATTTTGAGCCAGTTGAAAAAGTATACAAACCAAAGTCTGTAGTAATACCTGAGTCAAATGTGGTAGAGAAAAATATTGCAGAGTCCTCATCCGGACGAAAGATTTACGAGTATATACCAAGTGACCAAAGAAAAGAAGGTCACCCAATATTTCGCGTCATCAATAAATCATCCATCAAAAGAGGTACCAAAATGCCTATTATCTTGCCTCCTTTGGTTTAACATAAAATTGAACAAGATAAAGAGGAGTCGCCTAATAGAGAAAATAAAAATAATAATGTGGTGCATATCTCCGTGCATAATAAAGATGATGATTCATTTCGTATTGCTTTGTATGATAACCGAGTTTTGTATATGATGCAGAAAATGGGCTATGACACTCTTAGTGGCCCATATTTATGCGATGGCTAGGGACATCGGGCGCCATTTGAAATGGCGTTGTCACCGGAACAACTCGAAGCTCTACATGAAGGCCAGCCTTTGAAAGAAAAAAGACATGGGCTAGGCTATGAGGTTTGCATGACCTCAATCGAGTTTACGGAACCAACCAAGGCATCCCCACAAATGGAGGATGGTAATCAGCCAACTATTGATGATTTGGAGGAAATAAATATCGGGACAGCCGAGGAGCCTCGACCAATTTATATTGGTGCGCATTTGTCCAAAGAAAAGAAAGAGGAGTATCATAAGTTCCTTTCCGTGAACAAAGATGTCTTCACATGGACCTACGAAGAAATGCTTGGGTTGGATCCAGAAGTGGTGGTGCATCATCTTGCCGTGCAAGATAATGTTCTACTAGCAAAACAAGCATAGAGAAGATTTCGACCCGAGATACTCCCCAAAATAGAAACCGAGGTTGATAAACTCATAGATGCCAGATTCATTAGGGAAGTTAAATACCGTAAGTGGCTTTCCAATATTGTTCCAGTTAAAAAGAAAAATGGTCAAATTCGTGTATGTGTAGACTTTAGGGGCTTAAATAAAGCGTGCCCTCCTCGCAGCGGCTTAAATAATTCGTGTATGTGAAGGCAGACGGCAAACCTATCCCACCCCACCCCGCCCCACCCCACCCCTTTGCCGTCTGCCTAACTAACTTTGCCGTCTGCGGCAGACGGCAAAGGGGATGGACCCCTAACGTTAACGGTCGTCCTGCCCACCCGCTCCCCCACTCTCTCTCCCCTCTCTCTCCACCACAACCTTCACCCCCCAGCTCCGCTGACGCCACCCCACCCCAGCACCGCCGCCCCACCCTAGCACCACCGCCCCACCCCATCCCAGCGTCGCCGCCCCACCCCACCCCAGCGTCGCCACCCCACCCCAGCACCGCCACCGCCACGCCACCCCACGCCCTCCTCGCGCCCCTCACCCTGCGGCCCTCCTCCTCGCACCTCTCCTCCTCGCGCCCCTCCCCCTTGCGGCCTTCCTCCCCACGCCCTCCTCAGGCTCCTCCCCCTGCGGCCCTCCTCCCCGCGCCTCTCCTCCCTGCGCCACCGGATCGAGGTCAGTTTTTTAGCTTTTTTTGTAATAGTTTTGTTTAATTAGTTATAGGTTTTAGGTTTGTTTTGGCTTAGGTTTAGTTTTATTTTAGGTTTAGTTTTAGTTTAGTTTACATTTATGTTTAGTCTTAGGTTAGTTTCCTGTTTAGTAGAAGAAAATAAGAAAAAGTAGAAGAAGAAGAATAAGTAGAAGAAGAAAAAAGGAGAAGAAGAAGAAGAAGAGCTAGAGGAGGACGAGGATAAGAAGAAGAAAAGAAGAAGAAGGAGAAGAAGAATAATAGGAAAAAAGAAAAAAGAAAATAAGAAGAAGAAGAACAAGAAGAAGAAGAAAATGAGAGGAAGATGTCGGGACCCCGATCCGAAGCCATAGGAATCCAGCCTGTAACACATCGCATCCCTTTGTGGTCTCACGCACGGTAAACTCCACGGCTGCAGCCTTACCTTAGCCGGGACCGTTTGCGTCTTTTGACTCACGTATGCGATAGTGTCGCTAGCAATCTAATGTCAAAGAACCCGGATCGACATGTCTAGTCATAAACCAAAGTGGCAGTACCGCACGAGGACAGGCATACATGACCCAACAAAGCAGGTGTCGGAAGTCATCGAATGTAGACGAGTCGTAGCAAGCTACAAGGACTCCCTTACATCGTGTGACATTTCCCCAAAGAGGACAGACGCAGCAGCTAAGAAGGACACATGCCGGTCAACCAATGTGTCCGGAGCAGTAGCGAACTACCAAGGCTCGTTGGATCACAAAGGGGCATTTCCTTGTAAGGAGTGCTACTAAAGTTCACGACTAGGTAATCGAACCCCATACATATCAAGCATGACACACGTACGCATGGCATACCAATATGTATAGATACATCGATGGCATCACAACATAACCATAAACATACAAGCTTTATTTAAGAGGCTCGGAAGAGCCACACACATAATATTACACATTAAGGGTCTCACGACCCATAATAGCAGTCATACAGTTACAAGCCAGCGGAAGTGTTATAAACTGTCAGAGTACAGACAGGGCAACTAGAAGGCACATGGCCTGACTATACTACAGATCCAACGTAGGGCCAGATCGTAGCTGGGACACCAGCTACTCGTCGTCGTCGATGTCTACGAAGAACCCTCCATTAGGGTCATTAGCAACCTCTGCAACATTTATTAAACAAACATGAGTACGAAGGTACTCAGCAAGACTTTAGGATAACTAACTACTCATGCAAGGTATCAAAAGGTATTGTGGGGTTTCATGCGGAAAGCCAGCATTTGACTCGTGGCTAGACAACTTGCATTTTGAAATTATTTTTGACAACTTGATTTCTCGCACACGAGTCCACTAACACCACAACAATACACTATCCTGGAATCATTCCGTCTCCCTACGGAAATGCCGTCCACGACACTCACGCTTATCTTGGCAATTTTATGAGTAGCCATTGAAGTTATCTATGAACAACATATGTCTCCAAGTAGTCCATATCCGCGGACGCGGCTATTCGAATAGATCATAACCCTACAGGGGTGTACTTCATCACACACGCTCTCGCCACTTATCGCCATGTGCACGTCATGCACCTCGGCAACCTTCAAGCGGAAGCCCAGCGAGGGAGTCGGCCACGACCGATAACCACACTAGGACCTAGTCCAGGTTTATCGCCTATCTGAGAGTAACCCGTACGGAAGTCCGGCCGAGGTTTCCGCCACGGCCTCAAACGATGTGCGCAGGGTTCCCAAGCCCACCATCCAGGTGCCACTTGGTACATCGTGCCACTGCCTACCGCATCACGGCCCACCTCTCAGGTCAGCACCATGCACGGCCTCCAGCATTACTATAAACACCAGAAACTACTTGCAACTCCTGGACCGAGTACAACGCGATTAATAGGCCGAGCGGGGTCATATTTCAGGGCCCAGCATGTGGTAGTATCTAGTCTTGGATTACATACACAGAACTCAGTTCCTATGGACGGTTCCAATGAAACAACCCGCCATGTACTCCTACACAGCCTTTCACCGGTACCTTTACCAAATCAAGTTCAACACACAACCTTTGCTCACCGAACACATTCCCACAATTTTGTTCATCTCCCAGATGACAGACCATACACAACTCTAAGCATAGCATGCATAGCAGGATAAGGCACATCGTAGCTCAAGCAACTACCAGGTATGCTAGGTTGAAGGGTTCAGCTATTTACTGTGACAAGGTTAGGTCATGCAAAGGAAGTGGGTTCAACTATCGTGGCAAAAGCAGTTGAAGCATTTGATCTTAATGCAATAAAAAGGTGCAGGAGAAAGAACATGGGATTTTTCGGGATGATCAAAAGGGTTGCTTGCCTTGTTGCTCAGAGGAGGGACGATATCCGTCAGACGGATATTCGGTGGAATCCGAGGGTGCGGAGCCTACCGAAATGAATGGCAACATTCAATAACAATCATATGCAATCAAAATGATGCATGAGCATGGCATGATAATGCAAGGTGATAAGTTATTATAATCAATATGTATTAGGTTTAGAGTTGATTGAATCACATTCAAAATCAATTCAAACGAGGTATTCTCGAATACAGATTTAATTGATTGGACCTGATGCTCAGATCAATCTGATGTTAGCATGCATGAGATGTCATGTTAGGGTACTGATTTGTAATTAGGACAGTGTGTGATCATGGCAATCATAATGAAATTTGAATATTTTCCAAATTCCGTTTAAAACGTAATTATAAGAATTGAATTATTCCTTATTCTACATGTTAGGGTTCTGTAACATTTTCAAACATGGTTGAAAATAGCATATTCAGAATCCTTGAATTTTTCTGATGCTTTTTCATATCTAAATTATTTTCATTGGAGTTACAGATTAATTTCTATGATTTTTACAAGTTTTAGCAATTTCCTGGAATTATTTCTATACTGGAAATTCTCTTTATTGCATCAGACTGACGTCAGCAGGTCATCCGACCTGTTCAGGTCAAACCTGACAGGGGGGACCCACTGGTCAGCCTCTTTGGGACTAATCCCGCGCTGACCAGCCCCTAAACTGAGTTGACTTGGCCTTGGGCCCACTGTTAGCGAGAGATTAAGCTCCTAATCTACTGGATTAGCTTTGCCACGTCGGCCCCCACCGGAGCATGGCCGGCGGCGACCACGGGCGCTACGGAGGGCTCGCCGGAGAGAGCTAGACAGCGCATCGGCCGTCGGTTTTGGGCGCAGAAAAGAGCTACGGGTAGCTGGTGCAACGCCGCATCTAGCGGGGGCATCAGGGGAGGCTAGGGTCGCCGGGAGAGGCGCCGGCGACGAGCCGAAGCGGCGGCCGAAGCTCGGCCTTCTACGAACGATGGCTCTAGGGCACGGGGATGGCAGCTGAAGGGCCCATCACACTCCTGGAGGCTCCAGGAGCTCGATCCCTAGCTCGAGCGCGTGGATCAGACACCACAGCAACGGCGACGACATGACCGGCGGCGAGGAGCTCTCGGCCTTGGTGGGGAACGGGGCTACGGTGCACGGAAGAGCGTGGGGCGAGAGGGGAAACGACAGGAGCTCACGGTGATTCCGATGGTGTTGTTGAGGGGCTCGGGGGTGCGCCGGAGGGAGCGAATCGACGGGAGAGGTCCGGTGGCCGGAGGTGGAAGACGATGGCGTTGGGGCGATGCAGAGCTCGGGGAAGCTTCGGCTTCTGCAGAGATGACCAGACCGACGAGGCGAAGCTGCTGAACTACTCGGAGGAAGGTTCCTGTGGCTAGAAGCGCTGCGGCTCGAGCTCGAGCTCGTGGTAATGGCGGCAGCAGGAGGGAGGAAAAGATCCGAGAGGAGGGGGAAACCGGTGCTGGGGAATGGATAGAGGAGGCCCCGGGGAGCTTATCCCCGTTGTCGCGCTGTCCCGGGGGGCTCTGGAGCTCGCCACGGCGAAGCAGGAGGTGGAGGGGGCCGCCGTGGTCGATCTCCCCTCTACCAAAAGGCAGAGGAAGAAGACGACCCTGCCCCTGGTGGGCTGGGCCTCCTCAGGCGACAGGTAAGGTTTTTCTTCCTCTTATTTCTTTTCTGTTTTGTTCTGTTTTGCTAACTGATGTTTTGCTATTTATTTCAGCTCCAAAAATGGTGGTAAAAACTATTTTAAACACACCTGAATATTTGTTATAATATTCCCAACCATTTCCAAAGTTTTCAACATTTTTGAAAATTTATAGTTTCTAATTTCAAATTTCAAATTTGAAACCAGTGGCTTTTTGCATTAATTTAAAATGCTTAAAGTGTCAAGAAAATAGTTTTCTCCAATGCTCATTTACTTTCATGATTTATCAGAAAGTTTGAACATTTCTTGAGGCCATTTTGGGTTCATTGATTTTAACTAGTTTGAGATTTTCTTTATTTAAAGTAGTGGCTAGGGTTTTGAGTTTTTCCTTTGCCACTTTCTTGTTCTTGTTGAAAATTCTTAGATGCAAATGCAAAGAATACATGAGCACAAGGCTAACTTGCTTAAGGGTTAGGGATGTGACAACTCACCCCCACTCAAAAGAATCTTGTCCCGAGATTTAGAAGTCGTCGGGAATAACGCAGGATACTCAAGTCGGAGACGATCCTCTCTTTCCCAAGTTGCCTCCTTTTCAGAATGATTTGACCATTGAACTTTAAGAAACTTGAGGTTTCGACGTCGAGTGGTACGCTCAGCTTGATCAAGAATACGCACGGGGTATTCTCGGTATGAAAGGTCATCTTGGAGATCAAGCGTTTCGTGGTCCACTTCACGGATAGGATCCGAAAAGCAACGCCTGAGTTGTGAGACGTGGAAAACATCATGAACCTTGGAAAGATGCGGAGGAAGTTCCAACTGGTAGGCAACTTCTCCTTGTTTGGCAAGAATGCGAAAAGGACCAATGTAACAAGGAGCCAATTTGCCCTTGATACCGAATCGATGGGTACCCTTCAAAGGTGTAACCGAAGGTAAGCCTTCTCGTCAACTTCAAAGGTCACAGCCTTATGATGACGATCATATTGGCTCTTTTGACGAGACTGGGCTGTTTTCAACTTTTCACGAATAATGCGAACCTGCTCTTCTGCATCCTGGATCATATCCGGGCCAAAGAGTTGCCTCTCTCCGGTTTCTGACCAATTTAGAGGTGTTCGAAGTCTTCGTCCATAGAGAACTTCAAAAGGGGCTTTGCCCAAGCTTGATTGGTAACTATTGTTATAAGCGAATTCGCGAATGGAAGACACTTCTCCCAATTCATCCCGAACGATATAACACAAGCTCGGAGCATATCTTCTAGAATTTGATTCACTCTTTCTACTTGACCACTTGATTGGGGATGGAAAGCAGTGCTAAAAGATAGGTGAGTCCCCATGGCATTCTGAAAACTTTCCCAGAAGCGAGAAGTAAAGATACTTCCACGGTCCGAGTTAATCTCTAGGGGAACACCATGAAGAGACACTATTCGAGAGATATATAACTCTGCTAGCTGGCTAGCTGTTATACTCTCACGAACAGGAAGAAAATGAGCCACTTTGGAAAGACGGTCAATGACCACAAAGATAGCATTATTCCCTTTCTTGGTCTTGGGAAATCCGGTAATCAAATCCATGCTAACTTTATCCCATTTCCATTCAGGAATAGCTAGAGGTTGAAGGGTGCCAGCAGGTCTTTGATGTTCTGCCTTAACTCGACGACAAACGTCGTAGTTAGCAACGAACTCAGCAATTTCTCTTTTCATCCTAGTCCACCAGAACCTCTGCCGTAGGTCCTGATACATCTTAGTACTACCGGGATGAATGGTGAGAGGAGAATCGTGAGCCTCCTTAAGGATTAACTGCCTTAGATGTGGGTTCTTAGGAACCACTAAACGATTCTGGAAGAACACAAGACCTTGATCGTTCATGGAAAATTCTTTAGCGTTTCCACTAAAAATATTCTCCTTGATCCGTGATATACCCTTGTCACGCTTTTGGCCAGCTATAATTTGATCCTTAAGAGTAGGCTTCGCCACCAGGGTAGAAAGGAATCCTTAAGGAACAATATGAAGATTCAACTTCCTAAAGTCCTCATGGAGATGTGGTTGACCTTGTTGTAGCATCAAATTGTTACAATAAGATTTACGACTTAGTGCATCGGCCATAACATTGGCCTTCCCCGGGATGTAAGTTATCACTAAGTCGTAATCCGAGATCAACTCAACCCACCGTCTTTGTCTGAGATTCAAATCCGGCTGGGTGAAGATATATTTCAGAATTTGGTGATCAGTGAATATTTCGCAACGATTACCTAGAAGGTAATGTCGCCAGGTTTTTAGTGCATGGACCACAGCTGCAAGCTCAAGGTCATGTGTGGGATGATTATCCTCATGTGGACGCAACTGTCGAGATGCGTATGCGATCACATGACGATCTTGCATGAGAATGCAACCCAATCCTTGTCGTGAGGCGTCGCAATAGATAACAAAGTCCTTAGAAAAATCTGGTGGTAGCAACACAGGTGCGGAAGTCAGCCGTCTTTTCAGTTCCTGAAAACTATGCTCGCACTATGGTGTCCACTCGAACCTTTTATCTTTCTTGAGGAGTTCAGTTAGAGGCTTTGCAACCTTGGAGAAATTCTCGACAAAGCGGCGACAATAGCTCGCTAGACCAAGGAAACTCCTAACTTGCTTAACCGATTCAGGTTGAGTCCAATCAAGGACAGCTTGAACTCTCTCGGGATTGACAGCAATACCCTTACCAGAGATTACGTGTCCTAGATAGGTCACTTCTGGTAACCAGAATTCACATTTTGAAAATTTGGCATAAAGTCGATGCTCTCCAAGTTTCATCAATACCAGCTTTAGATGCTCGGCATGTTCTTGTTCATTCTTCGAGTAGATGATAATATCATCGAGGTATACCACGACGAATTTGTCCAAATACTCCATGAAGATTGAATTCATCAGTCGAGAGAAAGTGGCTGGGGCATTGGTCAAACCGAAGGACATGACGGTGTACTCCTATTGGCCATAACGAGTAACAAAAGCCGTTTTTGGAATGTCCCCGTTCTTAATCTTGATTTGATGGTATCCCAACCTCAAATCCATTTTGGAGAAGACTGAGGATCCAGCGAGCTGATCGTACAGATCGTTGATCCTGGGGAGCGGATACTTGTTCTTTATGGTGACCAGATTAACTGGTCGGTAATCTACAACCATCCGATCCGTTCCGTCTTTCTTCTTGACGAAGAGGACGGGACAAGCCCAAGGAGAAGAGCTAGGACGAATGAAACCCTTGTTCAAGGCCTCATCTAATTGCTTCTTAAGTTCGGCTAGCTCCAGGGGTGCCATCTTATATGGTCTTCTGGCTATTGGGACAGTTCCCGGAACAAGATCTATTACAAACTCTACATCTCTGTCAGGTGGAATTCCTGGCAGTTCCTTTGGAAAACCATCCGGGAAGTCACGGACTACCGGAATGTCTTCAAGTTCCGGAAGAGGGTTGGCATTTAGGGAATAGAGTTGTCATTTGGAAACTCGAGTGGAGACATTTACTATCTCACCCGAGGAATGGGTAAGCTGGACATTTCTAGAATGAGTATCAATCTTGGCATAGTGAGCTGTCATCCAGTCCATGCCCAAGATGATATTAATATCCGAAGATTTCAAAGCTATCAATGAGGCTAGAAAAACTAGCCTGTCTACTAGAATTTCATTGTCATAGGTTATCCTAGAGGTTTGCCCTTTACTACCAGGGGTTTGGACAACCAATGGGATTGGCATATCACAAAAAGACATGTTATGCAACTGTGCATAACTTTCTGAAATGAAGGAATGAGAAGACCCAGTGTCAAAGAGAACGGACGCTGGGTGATGATTAACAAGAAGCGTACCCAGCATGACGTCGGGATCCTCTCCAGCTTCTTCTGCTGACACATAGTTCACATGGCCACGTGCAGGAGTTGGCTTCACATAGTACGCTTTGCCCGACTTGGCCTGCCCGACGGACTTTCCGGGTTGCTTGGCACCAACATTCTGAGGACACTCACGGGAATAGTGCCCTGGTTCTCCACACTTGTAGCATATCACTTGGTTGGCACGTGGTGCAGCATTGCTAGCTGGACCACCATAAGCTTTTGCTGGAGGGTTGGCCTGATTCTTCGGAGGCGCCACGTAGGATGGCCTCGGAGTGTATCTTGGCGGCAGAGAACTGTTTGGAACCCACAGCCTGCGTTTTGGAAACGCGGAACCAGAAGATGAGCCAAAGTCACGGGAGTGCTTCCTTGTGGCCTCGAAGTCAGTATGACCAGTCTCTGCACTGATCGCCTTGTTGACCAGGGCCTGAAAGCTTGCACACTCATGGAGGCGCAGGTCACGACGGAGCTCAGGGCTCAGACCCTTACGGAATCTTGCTTGCTTCTTGGCGTCGGTAGACACCTCCTCTGTTGCATAGCGGGCGAGATTACCGAACTCGCGGCTATAGGCATCCACAGACAACTTGCCCTGAGTGAAGGCACAGAACTCCTCTCTCTTTCTGTCCATCAGGCCCTCTGGAATATGGTGCAGACGAAAAGCGGCACTGAAGTCTGCCCATGTGGCTACTGGTTCAGCGGGACGCATAGCTTCAAAGTTCTCCCACCACAGATTGGTGGGTCCTTCCAGGAAATACGCCGCAAAGGTCACCTTGTCGGCCTCAGACACATTCGCAGAGCGAATCTTGCGTGAGATGCTGCACAGCCAGTCATCAGCGTCGAGGGGATCGACGGAATGATGAAACTTTGGAGGATTCAATTTCACAAAGTCATTAAGGGACACTGCAGCATTCCTAGGTTGACGAGCCATATTCTGCTCAATACGCTCTAACAGTCGATTGGTCTCCCTTTTGTTTCTTTCTGCCTCAAGCATCACTTCCACCAGAGAAGGCGGGTGAGGCGGGTCTTCCTGCGTCGCTTGACTACCCTCACCTTGCTCATGAGTAGGGGCACGGTTCAACCTGGTGAACACCATCCTGACAAACAAACTCATAGCTTAGACCAACATCATATCAATACTAGCTATGGACTAAGAAGGTACTAAACACACGGAATGCGGAAATGAATATCCGAACAGCACGGTAACAAGCAACTGCTATATATACACCATGGTTCATACACACCCTTACATAGTTCAGTACAACCTTAACCGAAGAGCAAGCTACAGAAATTATGAAACTACTCATCAGAGGCTTACAAGCTTCCTATACATTATTTAGCTAGGCCTCCGGAATTCATTTCACATCACCGGCATACTTCACTAGTCACGCAGGACTGTGAACGTACGGCTACTACCACACTATCCTTACGCTCACTGCTCAGGCATCCGCATAAAACATCTCATAGAGATTACCTCCATGACCTGGAAGCTCAACCTGCAGATCAGGAAACACTCTAGCCTGAGATCCCTGGGATCCATAAGGACACGGATGTGGCCTTGGTCCCCTGACTCGTGGTAAGAGGGGTCCCCGAAGAGGTGTGACTCCTCCTATAGCTGGCCAGTCAACGTGGGCCAGAAGATGGGTCCTAACAGGGTTCAGCATCTCCATCTCTCCATACCCTGTCTGGACTACCGGTGCCAGCTGCGTCAAAGCTGTCCACAGACGGGAACGGGTAGCATAAAGCTCCATGCGGAGAGCACGAGCATCCCTGTCTCTGTTCTCTAGCATCTCAACAGTGGACTGCAGTAGTGGATCCTCCATAGAAGAATCAAAATAGACTCCACTGAGGTATCCCTCTTCACCAGGCTGAGAGGCCGGAACATAGCAGAACTCTGAATTCTGCAGCAGTGCATGTCTCGCTCTCATAATAGTCAGCATTGAATAGGCAGCATCTTGTACTGCCATGTCAACAGTGACTCCCAACCCATAGGACCAATGGATTGGCTCCTCAGCTCCAGGGTAGTCTGGAAATACCCTAACAGTGCAGATGTACTGGCTCTGCTTGAAGTCTCGGTACTGTTCCTCTACTGTGTACTCGGGGTACCAGCGGTAACCGCACACCGACATCACCCTGACCAGCATGGCCGTATGACCCGGCACGTCAATGCACCTGGTCAGACGTACCACCTGACGAGAAGGACGGCCAGGCATCTATAATTAGAGAGTAATGCAAAAGCATTAGAGCTCTGAATGAAAAATTGGGCAGCATAACGGCTGTAAATGCTCAAAATCAAATTTTGAGACAACCCAAAATGGAATAGCGTAACCACTCAACTATCAAGCTCAACTCTCTGATCATCAAACCTACTTCCTTTTCCTAGGAATGACAAAAACCACATATCTCTTGACCCGTAGTCCTATAATCTACCGATCAGAACACGAGCCTAGAAGAAGATGAGTAACCTAGTCCTTAATTCCTGCAGAAAAGACGAGGATGACCAGAATAGAATGACTTGAGAAGAGAACAAGAGTCTTACGTTCCCTTCCACAAACAATTCCCTTATATCTAACTAAAGCAATTCTAGACTCAACTTCGACCAGTTTGGCTTAGTAATCCTACAGTCAGTCAGGCTCTGATACCAACGCTGTCGGGACCCCGATCCTAAGCCATAGGAATCCAGCCTGTAACACATCGCATCCCTTTGTGGTCTCACGCACGGTTAACTCCACGGCTACAGCCTTACCTTAGCCGGGACCATTTGCGTCTTTTGACTCACGTATGCGATAGTGTCGCTAGCAATCCAATGTCAAAGAACCCGGATCGACATGTCTAGTCATAAACCAAAGTGGCAGTACCGCACAAGGACATGCATACATGACCCAACAAAGCAGGTGTCGGTCATCAGCGAATGTAGACGAGTCGTAGCAAGCTACAAGGACTCCCTTACATCGCGTGACATTTCCCCAAAGAGGACAGACACAGCAGCTAAGAAGGACACATGTCGGTCAACCAATGTGTCCGGAGCAGTAGCGAACTACCAAGGCTCGTTGGATCACAAAGGGGCATTTCCTTGTAAGGAGTGCTACTAAAGTTCACGACTAGGTAATCGAACCCCATACATATCAAGCATGACACACGTACGCATGGCATACCAATATGTATAGATACATCGATGGCATCACAACATAACCATAAACATACAAGCTTTATTTAAGAGGCTCGGAAGAGCCACACACATAATATTACACATTAAGGGTCTCACGACCCATAATAGCAGTCATACAGTTACAAGCCAGCGGAAGTGTTATAAACTGTCAGAGTACAGACAGGGCAACTAGAAGGCACATGGCCTGACTATACTACAGATCCAACGTAGGGCCAGATCGTAGCTGGGACACCAGCTACTCGTCGTCGTCGATGTCTACGAAGAACCCTCCTTTAGGGTCATTAGAAACCTCTGCAACATTTATTAAACAAACATGAGTACGAAGGTACTCAGCGAGACTTTAGGATAACTAACTACTCATGCAAGGTATCAAAAGGTATTGTGGGGTTTCATGCGGAAAGCCAACATTTGACTCGTGGCTAGACAACTTGCATTTTGAAATTATTTTTGACAACTTGATTTCTCGCACACGAGTCCACTAACACCACAACAATACACTATCCTGGAATCATTCCGGCTCCCTACGGAAATGCCATCCACGACACTCACGCTTATCTTGGCAATTTTATGAGTAGCCATTGAAGTTATCTATGAACAACATATGTCTCCAAGTAGTCCATATCCGCGGACGCGGCTATTCGAATAGATCATAACCCTGCAGGGGTGTACTTCGTCACACACGCTCTCGCCACTTATCGCCATGTGCACGTCATGCACCTCGGCAACCTTCAAGCGGAAGCCCGGCGAGGGAGTCGGCCACTACCGATAACCACACTAGTACCTAGTCCAGGTTTATCGCCTATCTGAGAATAACCCGTACGGAAGTCCGGCTGAGGTTTCCGCCACGGCCTCAAACGATGTGCGCAGGGTTCCCAAGCCCACCATCCGGGTGCCACTTGGTACACCGTGCCACTGCCTACCGCATCACGGCCCACCTCTCAGGTCAGCACCATGCACGGCCTCCAGCATTACTATAAACACCAGAAACTACTTGCAACTCCTGGACCGAGTACTACGCGATTAACAGGCCGAGCGGGGTCATATTTCAGGGCCCAGCATGTGGTAGTATCTAGTCTTGGATTACATACACAGAACTCAGTTCCTATGGACGGTTCCAATGAAATGAAACAACCCGCCATGTACTCCTACACAGCCTTTCACCGGTACCTTTACCAAATCAAGTTCAACACACAACCTTTGCTCACCGAACACATTCCCACAATTCTGTTCATCTCCCAGATGACAGACCATACACAACTCTAAGCACAGCATGCATAGCAGGATAAGGTACATCATAGCTCAAGCAACTACCAGGTATGCTAGGTTGCAGGGTTCGGCTATTTACTGTGACAAGGTTAGGTCATGCAAAGGAAGTGGGTTCAACTATCGTGGCAAAAGCAGTTGAAGCATTTGATCTTAATGTAATAAAAAGGTGCAGGAGAAAGAACATGGGATTTATCGGGATGATCAAAAGGGTTGCTTGCCTTGTTGCTCAGAGGAGGGACGATATCCGTCAGACGGATATTCGGTGGAATCCGAGGATGCGGAGCCTACCGAAATGAATGGCAACATTCAATAACAATCATATGCAATCAAAATGATGCATGAGCATGGCATGAGAATGCAAGGTGATAAGTTATTATAATCAATATGTATTAGGTTTAGAGTTGATTGAATCACATTCAAAATCAATTCAAACGAGGTATTCTCGAATACCGATTTAATTGATTCGACCTGATGCTCAGATCAATTTGATGTTAGCACGCATGAGATGTCATGTTAGGGTACTGATTTGTAATTAGGACAGTGTGTGATCATGGCAATCATAATGAAATTTGAATATTTTCCAAATTCCATTTAAAAAGTAATTATAAGAATTGAATTATTGCTTATTCTACATGTTAGGGTTCTGTAACATTTTCAAACATGGTTGAAAATAGCATATTCAGAATCCTTGAATTTTTCTGATGCTTTTTCATATCTAAATTATTTTCATTGGAGTTACAGATTAATTTCTATGATTTTTACAAGTTTTAGCAATTTCCTGGAATTATTTCTATACTGGAAATTCTCTTTATTGCATCAGACTGACGTCAGCAGGTCAGCCGACCTGTTCAGGTCAAACCTAACAGGGGGGACCCACTAGTCAGCCTCTCTGGGACTAATCCCGCGCTGACCAGCCCCTAAACTGAGTTGACTTGGCCTTGGGCCCACTGTCAACGAGAGATTAAGCTCCTAATCTACTCGATTAGCTTTGCCACGTCGGCCCCCACCGGAGCATGGCCGGTGGCGACCACGGGCGCGGCGGAGGGCTCGCTGGAGAGAGCTAGACAGCGCATCGGCCGTCGGTTTTGGGCGCAGAAAGGAGCTACGGGTAGCTGGTGCAACGCCGCATCTAGCGAGGGCATCAGGGGAGGCTAGGGTCGTCGGGAGAGGCGCCGGCGACGAGCCGAAGCGGCGGCCGAAGCTCGGCCTTCTACGAGCGATGGCTCTAGGGCACGGGGATGGCACCTGAAGGGCTCATCACACTCCTGGAGGCTCCAGGAGCTCGATCCCTAGCTCGAGCGCGTGGATCAGACACCACAGCAACGGCAACGACATGACCGGCGGCGAGGAGATCTCGGCCTTGGTGGGGAATGGGGCTACGGTGCACGGAAGAGCGTGGGGCGAGAGGGGAAACGACGACGAGCTCACGGCGGTTCCGATGGTGTTGTTGAGGGGCTCGGGGGTGCGCCGCAGGGAGCGAATCGACGGGAGAGGTCCACCGGTCGGAGGTGGAAGACGATGGCGTTGGGGCGATGCAGAGCTCGGGGAAGCTTCGGCTTCTGCAGAGATGACCAGACCGACGAGGCGAAGCTGCTGGACTACTCGGAGGAAGGTTGCCGTGGCTAGAAGCGCTGCGGCTCGAGCTCGAGCTCGTGGTAATGGCGGCAGCAGGAGGGAGGAAAAGATCCGAGAGGAGGGGGAAACCGGTGCTGGGGAATGGATAGAGGAGGCCCCGGGGAGCTTATCCCCGTTGTCGCGCTGTCCCGGGGGCTCTGGAGCTCGCCACGGCAAAGCAGGAGGTGGAGGGGGCCGCCGTGGTCGATCTCCCCTCTGCCAGAAGGCAGAGGAAGAAGACGACCCTGCCCCTGGTGGGCTGGGCCTCCTCAGGCGACAGGTAAGGTTTTTCTTCCTCTTATTTCTTTTCTGTTTTGTTTTGTTTTGCTAACTAATGTTTTGCTATTTATTTCAGGTCCAAAAATGGTGGTAAAAACTATTTTAAACACACCTGAATATTTTTTATAATATTCACAACCATTTCCAAAGTTTTCAACATTTTTGAAAATTTATAGTTTCTGATTTCAAATTTAAAATTTGAAACCAGTGGCTTTTTGCATTAATTTAAAATGCTTAAAGTGTCAAGAAAATAGTTTTCTCCAATGCTCATTTACTTTCATGATTTATCAGAAAGTTTGAACATTTCTTGAGGCCATTTTGGGTTCATTGATTTTAACTAGTTTGAGATTTTCTTTATTTAAAGTAGTGGCTAGGGTTTTGAGTTTTTCCTTTGCCACTTTCTTGTTCTTGTTGAAAATTCTTAGATGCAAATGCAAAGAAGACATGAGCACAAGGCTAACTTGCATAAGGGTTAGGGATGTGACAGAAGACAAGAATAAGAGCAAAAAATAAAAAAGAAAACAAGAAGAAGAAGAAGAAGAAGAAGAAGAAGAAGAATTAGAAGGAGGAGAAGAAGAAGAAAAAGAAAAATAGGAGAGGAAGAGAAGAAGAAGAAAAGAAGAAGAAGGAGAAGAAGAAGAAGGAGGAGAAGAAGAAGAAGAAGAAGAAGAAGAAGAAGAAGAATTAGAAGGAGGAGGAGAACAAGAAGAAGAAGAAAAATAGGAGAGGAAGAGAAGAAGAAGAAAAGAAGAAGAAGGAGAAGAAGAATTAGAAGGAGGAGGAGGAGAAGAAGAAGAGGAAGTGGCTGAAGAGGAAGAGGAAGAAAATAAGAAGAGAAGAAGGAGAAAATAAGAAGAAGAAGAAGAAGAAGAAGAAGAGTTAGGTGACATATTTTTTGATTATCTTATAAAAACATCATATTTGTGTTGATCGGGTGAATTTCAATGTGCAGTTGTTCGACGACCTCCACGTGCGTTGGACGAGCTCCGCCCCTACATTTGTTGGTGAGCACAAATGACTTCTCCTCCTACCCCCTTAATTTTCTCTGTCCCGGTCTTGGTGCCGATGAAACTTGCTATCTATATATAGGTTTCTTCAATCATGAGTATGCGTGACCAGTATGCGTCTCCCGTTCGAAAGGGCGACATCTATAAATATGCATGTCTTTGCATATTTGTAACCGCCATCCTTTCGAATTGTCCAACATTATCAATGGACAGCCCAAGTATGTGTAGATTGGGTTCGTTTTCCCGTATGTTTTGCTCTGGATCCGATGCGGAATTTCGTCAGTGCCACCCCCATTGTTCTCCGGATGCACATCCTCTATGTTTATTGCGGAGACGTGTATCAGGAGAACAGAGGGGAGGTGCTGCCGAAATTTTGCGTTGGATCCAGAGCAGAGCATGGGAAAACGAACCCAATCTACACATACTCGGGTGGGATTAGGACCTATCTTTACCTATTAGCATGTAGGTTGCCTGGACGTAATAAAAATGGCGAACCTGATTAACCGATGAATATAAATGCTAAATTATATATAAATATATTTCTTCTGTCTTTAGTAGCTATGCAAGATGAGTGATCGTGCGTGGATGTATACCGGTCACCCTAGTCAGAAAGAGATGACGAAACAATGGTTTGTAAAAACAAAGGAATTTGTGAAAGCCGCATTCGCAAATGGCCAGGAAAGAAATTATTGCCCCTGTCCAAGATGCGACAAGTATAAAAAGACAACAGAGGCTGTAATGATTAAACACCAGCAGAGGAGGGGTTTGAAGCCTAATTATACGGTGTGGACATTTCATGGTGAGTCTATACAACGCACAAGAGCTGAGGTGGTCCGTCGTCGCACGGACGAGCATGGTACCGGGATCGAAGACATGGTGCAAGACTTTGATGATGCTCGGGATTCGGAAGATGAGATGGAGGAATCTGCAAAGGCCTTTTATGAAATGTTGGAGTCTTCAAAACGTCCTCTCCATGAGCACACTCAGCTCTGTCAGCTGGATGCAATTGCACAAGTAATGGCTCTGAAGGCTCAGTTCAATTTGGGAAGAGAATGCTACGACGCGATGATGACACTATTTGGACGTTTCCTACCCAAAGGCCATGTCATGCCTGCAAACCTGTACCAGTCGGACAAAATACTTCGTGTACTTATGATGCCCTATGAGAAGATAGATGCATGTGAGAAAGTATGTGTCTTATTTAGGAAGGAGTATGCACACTTGGACTATTGTCCCAATTGCGAGTCTAGCAGGTATCTTGTGGTAGACAACGGTATGGGTCAGAAGAGGCAGACCAAAATCGCAGTTAGTGTTCTTCGGTATATGCGAATCGTACCAAGACTTCAACATCTTTTCATGGTCAAAGAGATAGCCAGACAGATGACATGGCACAAATTGGGCAAAAGAACCGAACTAGATGCGGATGGGAATAAGATGATGGTACACACATCGGATGGGGAAGCGTGGAAACATTTCGATGGATTGCATCAGGATAAAGAGGCAGATCCAAGGAATCCTCGAGTCTGCGCCACCACGGATGGTTTTAATCCCTTCGGCATGACGGCAACCCAATACAGTTGTAGGCCTGTATTTGTCACTCCACTCAATCTCCCCCCCCCCCCCCCCGGGCAGATTATGCAAAGAAAGAACATATTTCTGATGTTGATAATTCCAGGGCCCAATTATCCGGGGAAGAATATGAATGTGTACCTGCAACCGCTTAAGGATGAATTGGGAGAAGCTTGGGATAATGGGGTCAAGACATACGATGCCGCTAGAAAAGAAAACTTCAAAATGCATGTGTGGTACATGTACTCTATGCATGACTTGCCAGCGTATGCGCTATTCTCTGGATGGTGTGTGCATGGAAGGTTCCCGTGCCCCCAATGCAAGGCAGCTCTTCAGTTTCATTGGTTGCAGGAGGGTTAGAAGTATTCTTGCTTTGACTTGCATAGACAGTTCCTGGATTCTGACCATCAGTTTTAGAAAAGGCAAGAAGAACTTTACCAAAGGTAAAGTTGTCAAAAACTTGGCACCACCTGCGTTGACAGGCCAACAGATCCTGGATTAGTTAAACGACCTCGAGCCTGATCCAGAGCGTCCAGGGTATTTCAAGGGGTATAATTCAAAACACGCATGGACTCACAAGCCATGCTTCTGGGATCTGCCTTACTTCAAAGACCTCCTTCTTCCACACAATATCGACATGATGCACACTGAAAATAATATCGGAGAGGCTATTTTTGGTACATTGTTCGACATAGATGGGAAGACAAAGGATAATATTAAGGCTAGAGTCGATCAAGAGACACTATGTCATAGACCGTTACAAAACATGCGAGAAGGCAAAGGAAAGCAGAAGTGGTCGAAGCCAAAGACCTGGTTCAATCTTGGAAGGCCAGCTATGAGGGAAATTATCTTGTGGGTCAAAATGCACTTGATGGTCCCCGATGGGTATGCAGCGAATCTAAAGAGGGGAGCGAGTCTTGAAAAATTAAAAATCTTTGGTCTCAAGAGTCATGATTGGCACATATGGCTAGAGCGGGTAATGCCGGTGATGTTACGTGGCTTTATTATTGAGGATGAATGGCTAGTACTAGCGGAACTGAGCTATTTCTTCTGTGTTCTTTGTGCGAAAGAATTGTCGCCTGGAGTGGTAGAAGACATGGATGAGTTTGCATCGGAGTCGTTGTGCAAGTTAGAGAAGTTCTTTCCACCGGGCTTCTTTAATCCAATGCAGCATTTGATTTTACATCTACCGACCGAGGCAAGATTGGGTGGGCCCGTGCAAGATCGTTGGTGCTATGCAACTGAGAGGATGCAGAAGACCCTTCGAGCTAAATGTAAAAATAAGCGTAGAACTGAAGCATCGATGGCTGAGGCATTCATTACTGAGGAGGTGGCAAACTTTGTGACAGCACACTATGAAGCCAAAAATCATCATTTGCATAATCCAAAGCCTCGGCACAATGATGCAGACCCTAATAAAGTTGGTCCAACCTCAGCCTATTCAAAGGGAAGCTCGCACCAGCCGGTGCTTCGAAACCAATAACGTTGGATGTCGAAGAATGGCGGAACATTTCGTTGTATATCTTCAACAACCTAACAGAAGTGCGGGCGTACATCGAGTGAGTTCTCGGCACATTTTCCCGTAACTTCTAATTCATTTGAACTGCTCTTATTCCCGGATATTTCAAATAGCCATTACGTCGTCAAATTCTCGGATGGAGTGGTGATCGAAAATGATTCCGTCGAAGAGTATGAGCTTCTGTCAAAGACAGGAGGCGGTTATCCCGGTTTCATCTCTTGGTTCAAACAAATGGTAATTATGAATAATGGACCATTTCATTCTTGGTCTAACTTGCGGCTAATGCAACAACCGTTTCATATTAAACTTGTAGGCTAATTCAGAGTCTATGGACGCCGATTTGAGACAAGTCGCTAATGCTTTTGACTATAAGGTCTATTCATTTGAGAAATACAACATCAACGGGTATCTCTTTCGTACCTTTGGCAAAGAGCTATCTATGCCCGACCGGAAATCTACAAATTGTGGTGTCTCTGCTATCGGCGAAGGTGTTATCGAGTATTATGGAAGAGTTGAAGCAATTTATGAACTTCAATTCTATGGTGAAAACCCACCGAATGTCGTAGTCTTAAAATGTTATTGGTTCCAGCCGAAAAAGACTAGAAGGACTCATGAACATATAGGACTAGTCGAAATCAATCCAAACACCCATTTAGATGTTCCCGATGTCTATATTACGGCTCAACAGGCGACCCAAGTTTTCTATCTACCGTGGGCATGCCAAACGGATAAGAATCTGGAAGGTTGGTATGTTGTTTATGAAGTGCCGCCACATGTCAGACCACCTCTCCCAAATGAACAGGATTATGAACCTCACATTAACCCAGACACATATGATGGAGAATTCTTCCAAGAAACACATCTTTCCAAGAAACGTTTCAAGAACTGCCGTGCTTTACCCTAGAACATGGAAGTAGACAGCGACAATGAATCCGACTCCAGCCCTGAGCCGGAACCAGAAGACCTGGACCTCGTAGAGGTTACTGATGCGGATGACCTGTCAATGCTTCAACGATTAAAGGAAGGCCTCTCACAACTTCACGCCGTTGAACCCGACGAGCACGTCATTCATGAAGACATGCGTGATAGTGATGATGATGATGCATTTATTGATGATGATTATTAGTTTGTAAGATTCACAACTTAAATTATATATTTTTTAATCTTTATTATTCATGTACATATTATTATTCATGTCAGTTATTCAATTTTTTTATGTTGTACTAATTTCTTTTAATCTTTATCATGGCAGGTGACCAGGTGTGGAAAGATGGTGGGCGCTGGTCCAGATCGCTCGACGGGTTCTTCCCAGGCGCCCCGCACGAGGGGTGGTACTTCCCTTCCACCCCTATCTCTCCGTAGAGCCTTGGCAGACAGTCTGTCGACACCACCCATGGGTTCTTCTTCGTCGGCGGCATTGCCCACTGGGAGAGGTGCTGGTCGGGGAGGGAAGAAGGGGAAGGGTACAGGGAGAGGTGGTGGCCGCAGAAGATCCAGGAGGACTGTTGAGCCGTCCTCGCCACCACCACCAGCTCATTCACCCGAGCATAGGACTAGTATGGTCGACCCGTTTGTGGAGGAGGCTACGGGGACTCCGTTCCAGGAGCCTGTTGTTGACGGGCATTCGTCCCATGAGACTCCGATCCAGGAGGAGCCTCGGGTCGAGGTGCATTCGGCCCAGGAGCAGCCGGAGGAGACTACGGTTCCGGAGGCTTCACCCAACGTGGAGAAGCCCGGATGGGAGACCTGGCAGGATCGTACCGAGTTGCCGGATTGGACCGAGGGTCCGGGTGGCTCAGGGGGCGGGGATGGCGAGGATGAGCTTACGGATAGTGAGGGCGATGTGCAGGTGGCCGGGGCCACCGTGTACAAGCGTGGTAGTACACGTCTCCCGGTCACCCCGGCTACCCGCGAGCAGAGGCCGGTGATTAAACCTGAAGGAGATAGGTAAGTACATTTACCCTTTTTTTAGCTTTTGCCTTCAAGTTTGTTCAAATATCTAATGCGTTGACCTTATCATACTGCAGGGGATGGGTACACCCTCTTGGAGTCCGCAGGACGAACTCCGTCCTTGGTGTGCTTTGCCGGACAAATTTCCCGGGGTTTGTCACGTTGCCTGGTGAGGGTCAGGTTCCTACACTAGGATTTACCTGGGAGCACTACCAGGCTGCGCAGGCCCCGCCGAAGGAGATTATAGATGGTGTCTTGTGCCACACGAGGGCCGAGATGGTGATCAAGAGCTTTTGGGTAAATTATCCTTTTACAGAATCTAAAATTAACAATATAGCTAATTATTGTACTAATCGGTGTTTTCACGTTTGATTTCAGACCTTCTATAGGTGTTACGATGGATATGAGGAGGAGGAGGCCAGGGTTCTCGAGGCCGAGTGTAGGCGGTTACTACGGAACTTGCGCCATGAGGCTCGGCCGCAGGCTATTCGAGATTACTACGCCACGCATGGTATTAAGAAGCAGAAGAAGGATTGCCGCGGAAAGTTTCTTAAGAAGGAGCAATACATGAAGGTAATTACCTATTCTTAAGTCCTTCTACATAGTTTTCTTGATTTCATTCATAGGCGTAGCGCTGAAAATTCTTTCTAATAACTTACAGGTGCCCCCGAGATGGTGTGCGGATAAGATGGATTGTTGGGAGGCGTTGGTTGATGAGTGGTGCACAGGCAGCTGGCGAGCCGTCCACGAGAATGCGAAGTATCGGCGTAGCCAAATGGTTTGTGTGCCACACCATCAAGGCAGCGCCAACTTACTTCAGTTTGGACGAAACTGGGTATGTGATTTGCTTCATGATTCATGCAATTCATTCTTGATGCTAATATTTTGTTCCTCTCTTCTAGGCGCATCACAATAAGACTGAGATGCCACACTTGTACGACCTTTATGGCATGGCCCATACTGCCTCGTACAAGAAGGCGAAGGCATTCTGTGAGTCTGACCTGGATGATCCCAATAACTTCACCAACATATCATCCCACCACAAGCTCGTGGCATACAGGGACGCGGGGAAGGCTACGAAAGGGGGTGACTTTAACCCTAGCCAGGAACCTTTGTATCCAGAGTTGGTGATGATATCTGGTGACGGGAGGCCCCATGGCTCGATATCCATTGGAGATGGGATAATACGTTGTCCACTCACTCTTCCGGAGATCAAGGCGCGCTAGTTGAGCAGCTGTCCTGAGATAACGCGTCGTCCACGGCCAGTCGAACTTGCCATCGAGGTTAGTTGTACGGACTAAGAACACTTTCCTCCATTTCATTATGTGTGTCACCGTAGATCATTACTGTGGTAACGAGGAATGGTGTTTCAGGCTGCTCTTCAGAAAGAGAGAGCGGCAAACCAGGCTGCTCTTGAGAAAGAGAGATTGGCAAGCCAGGCTGCTCTTCAGGCTGCTCTTGTTGAGAGGGACCAGACCACGACACGATTGCTTGAGGAGGAGAGGGCCCGGAATGAGGCGGGTCAAGGGGCCCTATACGAGCTTTTTGTGGTATGTTTTTTTTCACATTAGCCAAATCATGTGTGTAATGTCTGTTTCAATACTAACTAATACGACCCACTCTTCAGGGTCTGTGCGAGAAGAGCGGTCAAGTCCCTCCGCCGATGCCCGTATTCTCTTCGATTGGCATGGTGAGTTTCATTATAAACTAGTATTAATAATTGAGTGTCATCATGCTAACTGAGACATTGCAAAATATCTTTTCTACAGAATAACTCCCGAGCGGCATCGCACGACCCTTCTCGAGGGAAACCGTCTCCAAACGAAGCCGCCGCCAGCAACCATGGTGTTTCTCCTCCTTGATGACCACTACTCTTCTCCTCTTTCATATTATCCTTGCTTTAATTTCCCCATAAAGACATAATTGGCCCATTTTGCTCCAAAATGCCATAATAACCTCAAAATGGCATAAGAACCTTGGTTAGCTCATGAATATTATATACTTAGCTTGTTTTCCTCTTAAATGATATAATTAGCCCATTTAGCTCCAAGAAGACATAATAAGGTAATTTAGCTCCAAGAAGAGGAGAAGAAATAGGAAAAATGAAAAGAAAGAAGAAGAAGAAGAAGAGAAGAAGGAGAAGGAGGAGGAGGAGGAGGAGGAGGAGAAGGAGGAGAAGGCCAAGGACCTTCTAGTCCTTCTCCTCCTCCTCCTTCTCCTCCTTCTCCTCCTTCTTCTTGATTTCTTCTTCTTCTCCTCCTCCTCCTCTTTCTTATACTCTTTCATATTATCCTTGCTTTAATTTCCCCAACAATGACATAATTAGCCCATTTAGCTCCAAAATACCATAATAAGCTCAAAATGGCATAAGAACCTTGGTTAGCTCATGAATATTATATACTTAGCCAACTTTCAACATTTTCAGAGTTCATTTGTAGTGCTTTTCAATTTCAGGGTCAACTAGCTCAAAACAAATAAGTAAATGCACGAAATAAACCAAATGAAGTCAGAAATTGTTGAAATTTTGTGATGTGCCTTTGAATGGTGCATTTTGAACACACAAAAAGTATGGAGTTCAAATAAGTTCAAAAAAATGAAATCCCTTTGTAAGAGATGAGTTCTCGTTCGAAACGCTGATACTTCGAGAGAGATTGTCCGTTTTGTACATGAAGTGCATCCAGTTTTTGTCGTAGCCCTCTCAACATTTTAACACATGCTATGTGGGTGAAATGATTATAGCATGCCAGCTTTCAACATTTTCAGAGTTCATTTGTAGTGCTTTTCAATTTCAGGGTCAACTAGCTCAAAAAAATAAGTAAATGCACGAACAATACCAAATGGAGTCAGAAATTGTTGAAATTTTGTGGTGTGCCTTTGAATGGTACATTTTGAACACACAAAAAGTATGGATTTCAAATAAGTTCAAAAAATGAAATCCCTTTGTAGGAGATGAGTTCTCGTTCGAAACCCTGATACTTCGAGAGAGATTGTCCGTTTTGTACACGAAGTGCATCCAGTTTTTGTCGTAGCCCTCTCAACTTTTTAACACATGTTATGTGGGTGAAATGATGATAGCATGCCAACTTTCAACATTTTCAGAGTTCATTTGTAGTGCTTCTCAATTTCAGGGTCAACTAGCTCAAAAAAAATAAGTAAATGCACGAAGAATACCAAATGAAGTCAGAAATTGTTGAAATTTTGTGATGTGCCTTTAAATGGTGCATTTTGAACACCCAAAAAGTATGGAGTTCAAATAAGTTCAAAAAAATGAAATCCCTTTGTAAGAGATGAGTTCTCGTTCGAAACCCTAATACTTCGAGAGAGATTGTCCATTTTGTACACGAAGTGCATCCAGTTTTTGTCGTAGTCCTCTCAACTTTTTAACACATGCTATGTGGGTGAAATGATGATAGCATGCCAACTTTCAACATTTTCAGAGTTCATTTGTAGTGCTTTTCAATTTCAGGGTCAACTAGCTCAAAAAAAATAAGTAAATGCACGAAGAATACCAAATGAAGTCAGAAATTGTTGAAATTTTGTGATGTGCCTTTAAATGGTGCATTTTTAACACACAAAAAGTATGGAGTTCAAATAAGTTCAAAAAAATGAAATCCCTTTGTAAGAGATGAGTTCTCATTCGAAACCCTGATACTTCGAGAGAGATTGTCCGTTTTGTACACGAAGTGCATCCAGTTTTTGTCGTAGCCCTCTCAACTTTCTAACACATGCTATGTGGGTGAAATGATTATAGCGTGCCAACTTTCAACATTTTTAGAGTTCATTTGTAGTGCTTTTCAATTTCAGGGTCAACTAGCTCAAAAAAAATAAGTTAATAGTTTGGATAGTCAAACTAATTACTTTTGAAAATAGAAAATAGTTTTGCATTATTTATTCAATTTCAAACACTTTTCATTATCATAGTTTTGTCAAATTCTCAAATATGCAAAAAGAATTTCAATAAACATAGTTTTTAATTGAAAATAACAAAATATTTAATAGTTTGGATAGTCAAAATAATTACTTTTGAAAATGGAAAATAGTTTTGAATTATTTATTCAATTTCAAACACTTTTCATTATCATAGTTTTGTCAAATTCTCAAATATGCAAAAATAATTTTAATAAACATAGTTTTTAACTGAAAATAAAAAAATAGTTAATAGTTTGGATAGTCAAAATAATTACTTTTGAAAATAGAATATAGTTTTGACTTATTTATTCAATTTCAAACACTTTTCATTATCATAGTTTTGTCAAATTCTCAAATATGCAAAAAGAATTTTAATAAAACATAGTTTTTAATTGAAAATAGAAAAAAAATTGAAACTATATGAGAATTTGTAAAGAAACTAAGTTTCTCCAAAATTTCAAATATAGTTTCAATTTTTTAATTTACAGTCAGTTTAGGCACGTAAGCTTGCTTTAGAGAGGAGCTCGATGGAGTAGCTGCGACGGGGCTTATAAACAAGTGTTAGTCCCCCTCGCTGGGCGAGGTGGGACTAAACTTATCATGCAGGCGAGGAGGGGCTTTAGTCCCGGGTGGAGCCACGACCCGGGACTAAAGCCCCTCGCCTGCCGCCTGCCGAGGAGGGGCTTTAGTCCCGGTGCGTGGCTCCAACCGGGACTAAAGACCCCCTTTAGTCCCGGTTGGAGCTCCGCACCGGGACAAAAGGCCCCTGCTTCCCGCCTTCTGGTCTGCCCAAAAAAGGGCCTTTAGACTCGGGTCGTGGCTCCACCCAGGACTAAAGGGCGTCTTTAGTCCCGGTTCGAGCCCCGAACCGGGACTAAAGATCCACCTATATAAGCGGGACTTAGAAAATTTCCAACCCAAATCGTCCATTTCTCTTCTTCTTCCTCTCGTTCTCCTGCCCGGCGCGGCACACCGACGACCTCGACGACGCCATCAAGCTGCCCGCCGTCCTGCTCGCCGCCGCCTGCCGTCGTCGTCGTCCTCCTCGCCGCGCGCCGTCGACACCTCCGGCCGGTAAGCCCCCCGACCCCTCCTCCCCAACACTCCAGCCAGTAGAAGAAAAGAAGAAAAAGGAGAAGAAAAGAAGAAAAAGGAGAAGAAAGGAAGAAAAAGGAGAAGAAAGGAAGAAAAAGCAGAAGAAAGGAACAAAAAGGAGAAGAAAAGAAGAAAAAGGGAAGGAGAAGAAAAGAAGAAAAAGGAGAAGAAAAGAAGAAAAATGAGAAGAAAAGAAGAAAAAAGGAGAAGAAAAGAAGAAAAAGGAGAAGAAAAGAAGAAAAAGGGAAAAAGGAAGAAAAAGGAGAAGAAAGGAAGAGAAAGGAGAAGAAAAGAAGAAAAAGGAGAAGAAAGGAAGAAAAGGAGGAGAAAAGAAGAAAACGGAGAAGAAAAGAAGAAAAAGGGAAGAAAAGAAGAAAAAGAAAAAGATTTTTTTTGTCATTTAATTCCTATTGTTATTAGGTTTGTGCTAGATTATTAGGGTTAGTAATATTTAGAATTAGGTTAGGGTCACAAGAAGAAGAAATACGATCAAAAATAAGAAAATAAGATTAGGAAAAAGGAAAATAAGAAGAGGAGGAGAAGAAAAGAAGAAAAAGGAGAATAAGAAGAGGAGGAGAGGAGAAGAAGAGGAAAAATAGAAGAAGAGGAGAAGTAGAAGAAGAGAAAAAATTAGAAGAGGAGGAGAGGAGAAGTAGAAGAAGAGAAGAGGAGAAGTAGTAGAAGAAGAGGAGAAGTAGTAGAAGAAGAGGAGAAGTAGAAGAAGAGGAGAAATAGAAGAAGAGGAAAAATTAGTTTAGGGTTACAAGAAGAAGAAATATATTTTTTTGTCATTTAATTTTGCTATTGTATAGTGTATATGCTTAAGTGTTAATAGTGTTTCTTAGATTATTGCTTAATTTTGCTATTGTATATGCTTAAGTGTTAATAGTTTAATTTTGCTATTGTATATGCTTAAGTGTTAATAGTTTATTTTTAGCAAGAAAATTAATAGAACTATTTTATTTTTTTAGTTCATTTTGCGATGCCTATCGTGCATCCTCGTCGTCGACTCGGCGGAGGACACCTGTTTGATCAAAGGGGCCCTGTCCGGGACTGCGCTCCGCCCGGCTGATATTGGGACGTGCTACCTTCCGGGGGCGTAGGTTGGTGAGGAGCCAGCCCGTCGTTGACCCGATCCTTGTTTGGTGGCGGTCGCGTGGGCCAGTGAGGGTGCCGAGGCTTCCGGACACCGCGGAGGTGGTACGTCACTGTGTCAGCGAGGAGGATGAGCACGTCTGTCGCTACATGGTTGCGTTTGAGGGCAGGTTCGAGCATACCTGGCAGGTTCTTCGGGGATCTCACTGGAGCTATGATCCTGTGATGGTTCCTTCTCTTTGGGTGTCCACCGCCCGCGCCGATACCCGTCGGGCGCTACGGTTCTAGATGTATCAGTGATGCTATATGTATGATAGTATTCGAGGAGTACTAGTGATAATATTCGACAATGTACGGACAAAAGAGATGATGTATTTGCTTATAATTGAATGCATGCTAATTTGAATACTACTTTATTTTACGATTTGGTTTTGCTTATTGAATGCTCAAATTGGAAAAGTACTCCTACTTTGAATACTATGCAGAAATCTAGGAGTCCCGGGTGGAGCCATGACCCGGGACTAAAGTTGTTTTGGAACGGAGTTCCTGATAGAATAATTCTTTTTTGGTACAAAGGTTAAGAGAATCCGTTAGACATATTTCAGAGTTTAGGTTCTAGCCAAGACCCGGGACTAAAGGTCCTCCTATATAAAACGACACTTCGAAGTTTCCAACCCCTCTTATATAGTTTGTTAGTTTATTAGTTAATCAAATGTCCGTTTTTTGCAGAACTATGGATCCACATATCAGGAACCTCGAAGAGGAAGAACTTCTCGAAGATATAATCAAAGACGGCCCCGACGTTGAACCAGCTGAATCTCCGTCGTCATATCTAAACCCCTCCGGATATGGAATGGAGGTCGACCGACACGAAGATGAAGCCGATGGGGCAGGAGATAGGTCCAATGACGGAGAAGGTGATAGCTCCACTAATGGAGAAGCCGGTGGAGAAGTCGCTGAAGAAATAATAAAGTTCGGCGAGGTATACATATGAAGTTCGACAATCACTTGTAATATGTGAAAAATATTGGAGATAGCTCTATATTGTATACATATACATTCATTTCACGAATGTTTCTCCCTCTTAGGCCTCCACATCGAGCAAAGCTACGAAACGAGGCCCGACTAGAAAGTTGGATGCACGGACGCATTACACCTTTGAGGTGATATTGCCTACGGGCGAACCCAAGCTTCCTAAGAATACTGCTGACACATTCAAGAAGCAATGCGGAGTTCTCGTTAGGGATCACGTCCCGATCACCGTTCGGGAGTGGAACAAGCGCAAAGGGGCAGCCGATAGTGACTATGTCACCGAAAGGTACAAATATAATCTTTGGAATGATCTCATGTCACATTTCAACCTGCCAGAATGTGAGAATGAAGACGCCGCAGACAAACTGAAGGCCAAAGTCAAGCAGTGGACTCTAAAGAAGATGGCCGAACTATTCTGTAGCTGGAAGAAGAAGCTATGGAAAAACTATCTGAAGACAAAGAAAGTGCCAGTATTCGAGGGGTATCTAGCCAAGCAGGCGAATCACTGGAAGGCATTTCAAGAGTACAAGGAGCCAGAAGATGCCCAGGCATTATCAGAAAAGAACAAGATAAATGCCGACAAGAAGAAGTGTCACCACAAGCTGGGGCCAGGGGGCTATGAGACTGCCATCCCAAAGTGGGATAAGAAAGAGCAAGATCTGCTAGCTAAAGGCATCGTACCTGAACCACTCCGTGATGAGTGGAAATTGAGGGCAAAAATTGGTTCCTTGCGCATGGTAGTTCGTACGATGAAGAAACAGGGGACCTCATCTGAAGTGACGGTCTTAGGATACCCAGGGAGAATTGGAAAAGGATAGTGAAAGAAATTAAGGAGGGAAAAAGAAAGTTCACTGCAGATAGAGAGAAAGATTTGCTCACACTAGTCCTCGGCAATGACGAACATGGAGGACGAACGCGAGGCTTCGGTCCTTCTTACCCGTGGTGGCTTGGGTTTACCAGAGACCAAGACACTTATAGAAGCCGAGAGAGGGCAAAGAAGCGAAAGCAGGATGAGGAGAATGACAAGTTCAACCAGTTGCTTGCGAGGATTAACGAGCAACATAAGCAGATTGATGAGCTTAGAGGAGTAGCGCGCCAGGAAGATCCTGCATTTGATATTACCGGCGCCCCATCTAAGCGGAAAAGCAGCGTGGCTGAATCTGAGGCCCCGCCCGACGATGCACGAAGAATGATAGAGGGCGGTCCCGGCTACCCTGTGGATGGAATCAAGGAGTCAACATCATGTGAACTCCATCAGAAATTCAAGAAAATATCCATGAAGGTGGCCGTCGTACAAGCTTTACCTTCTGGCCCTGATGCACGCTGGCATGGCCGTGAGATTCTAGCTGGCTTTGCTAAAGTCGGGGTGGATGAAATCATGGCGGGGTTTCATGATATGGAGCTCGACATAGCTGGACCCGAAGATGAGAGGACACTCGGAGAAGTAGTGGGTGGAGTCATCCTATGGGACAAGAACTACATCAAGCTTCGGGGCTCGGCCCCAAGGACAACACCGCCTCCGAGTCGTCGCAGGTCACCTACACCTCCATTACCTCCAAGCCCTCCACATGACGTCGGCCAGCACAACACGAGTCCATCTCGATCACCGCCACCGGACTTGGGTCGTCCGTCTCCGCCGCCGCCCGCTCCGGATACTAAGCGGAAGCGTGCCAGCAAGAACGCTCCGCCGACGATTTCTAAGCGACGGAGCCCCCCAAAGCGCAAACGGTCGCCCCTCCCAAAGGTAACTCATGCTAATCTTCCTATCAGACCTTATGATCGTACCCCCGAGGAAAACGCCAGGATAGCAAAGGAACATCATGATGCGCAGATGAAAAAGAAGGAACCCGAGCCCCGCCCGGAATACACCGAGAAGCAAATAGCATTTGCAAAATACTTCACGACCCTTCCATCACAGTATGACTTACACCATAAGCCTGATGACTATACACGCACATTGCAGAAGGAAGTGAAAAAGAGCAGATCACGTGCAAGTGCAAGTGGGAGCAAATCCAGTTCAACTACAAGCAAGAAAAAATCAGACGTTCCTCAGCTTGGACAACAGGCCAAACAGTCGATCCCACCGCTCAGGGTGTTAACCGAGAATGTCCCCCCTCCGGTGCAGGGGCAAGATTTGGAATTAGCAAAGAAGTGGGCGGCTGAATGGGGTATCCCGGTTGAAGACATTCTGGCTTCCCAAGACGACAGGTTACCCAAGGCTGTGGTAGCCCCTAAGCCACAGTTTGTCATGGAGCGCCTTTGGTCAGCAAAGAGAAGTTTGATGATCTCCCAACAAATATGCGTTACTTGCATACATGGTACTTAAGTGAATCAAAGAATGGGAGAACGATGATCGTGGTGAGTGTCCCACGGGAGTACTACGGCCGCCCCGAAGAAATCCATATCGACTTTGATGAACTCTTCCAGATGTACAATGGCGACGCCCTCGACAAATCGCTTATGAGTTGCTATTGTCTGTAAGTTTTTCAATTCGTTGTCTACATATAACTTGTTTAGTTATTTCAATTCATTGTCTATATATAACTTGTACTCTATTATGCAGAATGAAGATTCTGGATTGTAAAAGTAGGAACATCCTAAATATTGGGTTTATTGACCCAGATAAAATACATATAGCAACGCTAACTGATAAACCCAAGGAGGCGGAGGAAAACCTTCTAAGGTTTCTAACAGATCAAAATTTCTGTTACCACATACTGTTTCCATACAACTTCAGGTGAGGGTCTTTACTCTGTTGTGTCCATTCACTTATAAGTGTAATTGATAAGTTACTGACACATATATATATATATATATATATATACATGTGCAGCTTCCATTGAATTCTGTTGGACATTCAAATTGATAAGGGAAGAGTTGATGCCTTCGACCCATTATCGAGACCCTTGGAACGGTTCCAAAGCCTGCAGGACATGCTCCAAGGGTAATTTCAATCATTCTTGCGCTCTATCGGTCTCTTTCGATGATTTTCTGATATATCAATTAATGAAAAACTTAGCAAATCATTATCCTTGTCGGGCAGGGTTTGGAAGCGGTTCAAGTGCGTGACTCCCGGTATCGAGCCTGAGAAGCTGACCTTTAGAGCGGCTCAGGTCAGTAGTAGTATGATATACTTCTATTTTCAATACATTTATGATGCTAGATTATTATTTTGATTATATATATACTATTCTCGTAAAGTGCGACCAGCAGCCACGGGGAAGGCATCTATGCGGATACTATGTTTGCGAGATCATTCGCACGTTTACCTCTTAGCACAAGGATCACAGATTCGACGTAAGCAATGAACATTCACATCTCTATTTTTACCCGTCATTCTTTGTTATCATGATTGATATTCATATTCATCTCCTCTTCTTATATAGTACACGGCCATGAGGACGAAGGTCCTACCAGAGCAACGCGCGATTGCTGTTGCAGAGGAGCTTGCGACCTTTCTGAGGACGGAAGCTATAGATGACAAAGGACGATTTAGTGTAGCTAGGGGCCATTACTGATGTTCGTTCATGTAATCGAATAGACGGGCTCTAGTCCCGATAATTCAGATCTCCATATAATTGTATATATATGCTCGCTTGTAAGATAAGCTAATCTTATATATATATATATGCATAATTATTTCTATTTAGAATTATATGAAAACTAATTCCCGAACACCAAACGAGGCATCACATTAATCTCCCGAACACCTAAACCCTAAAACCCTAAAACCCAAAAATAATTTCATTCAAAAAAACCAAAAATAAACAAAATCAGAAACTCTTTAGTCCCGGTCCGTGTAACGAACCGGGACTAAAGGGCCTGCCCCTGAAGGCGCTACGAGGCGCCCACGTGAAGCACCTTTAGTCACGGCTTGAAACAGGGTCGGGACTAAAGGTTAGGCCTTTAGTCCCGCCCGGACTAAAGGTTAGGCCTTTAGTCCCGCCCTTTAGTCCCGGTTGGTGAACCGGGACTAAAGCTCCTTGCGGGCCCGGGCTAAAGGCCCCGTCCCCACTAGTGTTTTCATCATTAACAAGGTTACTGATTTCAGCATCTAATGGAAGTCCGTCTAATGTTATCGGTTCATAAAAATCAGGTTCTTCATCGAAGTCAAGTTTGCGCTTCAGAGGTAGCCTCTCATCTTCGTTAGCGTGAATAGGCGATTTTCTACGCTTCTGTCCGCTGGTGGCCGGGGCGGTCTCCGGAAGATCAGTACTACCCGCTAGTAACAAATGAGTCGAGGAAGAGCCAGCTGCATCCGCGGACTTTGGTACACGATCTTTCTGTAGCCACGTATATATACATATAAATTTACTGGTATTGGTTGTCACAAACAAATTAAAATAAAATGTAAGTGCACACAGACCGCTAGCTCACCTCTTTAGATTTCACGGTTTGAGTGGCAGCAACGTCTTGTAAGTAACTATAGAGGATTGGCATCCAGTGATCTTTGACACGTGCTTCTTCCTGTTCCATGTCACTAATATGTTGGTCCTGGCGCTCATCAGCCACTCTCTGTACTACTTTAAAGTCCCCTTCAGTCAATGGACGAATTCTGATATGACGTTGCAATGCAGACTTACTTTTCCTCCTTTCATCATATTACCGTTGCGAAGTTGGTCAAAAACGGCAATGAACGGTTCCATAAATTCAGTCAACCAATTTGCCCATGCCACAGATGAGTCACCGACACGAGAATCGTCTGGAATGGGCCATGGATCCTCTGCATCCCGTAATAGATGAAGCCAGAAAGCATATGCAATACCAATGTCATCTCATGTATACAGACTTGTGAATGGAGGAAACGGCACCACTTGGTCAAGCCTAAACTGTCTCGCTACTCTGTCAGGATGATAAGGTTCTGCTATACACACTTCATCATGCCTCCGTGGAAGCATACCCCGATGTATAGAAATTTGGAAGACCCGACTCAGATAACCCACATTTTTTTATTGGGACAAACTGTAAGGGTGCCATGAGATATGGGTATGCTGTCTAAAAAGTTTGTGGGCTGCTGCATGATCATGGCAAATTGGAGTTCTAGACATAGTGTTCCACATTTTTGGTTTTGGAGCTGAATGTTTATAGAAAGGAATTGATGTTGTGCTAGACTTATTCCCATAAACCTTCCTTAAGTATATACCCATCCATCCGATCATATAGTGGACTTGCCATGATTTTTTCAAAAAGGACGGACCAATAGGATGAGTACTAATTAGCCGCAGTGAGTAGTACAAGGAGCAAAGGGCCGGTGGAGCTAAGGATATGCGACGCCCTAACGTGACCCAATAGGCCATCACTAGTACCCCGGGACGAATATACGGCCCCCCACTTAGAACAACAAAACGGCAGAGCCAAATAGCAATAAATGCAGCAGTGTAGAGGCGCTCGTCTTGGAGAGTGTTGATAAAGAAAGTATCGTTTAGGCGATTGTGGAAATAATAACACCATTCCCGGAAGCCTACATGTAAAAGTTAATCATGTTGTTTTTATAGGATTAGGAAAGAAAGCCAAACCGAGTCCTAGTAGTATTAGGATTCCTAGTCCTAATCTATTTCCATAGTCCCTTGTGGACGTGTATAAAAGACACCCTAGGGGTGTTGATTGTAACACCAGAAAAACGAAAAGCAATACAAAGCAAAGGCTTGACACGGGCCTTTAGCCATCAAATTCATCGATCAGTTTTACTCGTGTCGCTAGTTATGCAAGTTCCGTCAAGTAGCCGGCCGAAGCAAGAATCGCATAGGCACGCCTGTACAGTTGCATACGCACGTTCAAAAGCCAACAATTGGTATCTAGAGCCTCGACGATCTACGATCTACGATGATGGAGAGCGACGTTCAATTGGTCAAGTCCGGCAAGGGCGGTGCCAAGGCGAACAAGAACGGCGACAAGGTGAAGAAGGGCGTCAAGTCAGCAACCAGTGGTGGAGGAACGAGCGGCGCCAACATCCAGGCGCATCGCAACATCCCCATCCAGTATCCGATGCTCACCGACGTCAACTATGGCGTGTGGGCGGTGAAGATGAAGATTATTCTCCGAACCCTTCGAGTGTGGCAGGCAATCACGGACGACAACGTCGATGACGAGTCCGATGAAGGGGCCATGGCCGCCATAGCCCAGTCTGTGCCGGATTCCGTGCTGATGACATTGGCGGAGTTGGAGACGGCAAGAGAGGCGTGGAACGCACTCAAGAAGATGAGGATCGGAGAAGATCGTGTCACCAAGGCTCGGGCACAAGTGCTGAAGCGCCAATTTCACAAGTTGCAGATGGAGGAAACTGAATCGGTGAACAACTATGCCATGCGTCTTACTACTTTGGTGGGAGAGATCCGCGCTTGGTGCAAAGCTCGATGAGACCGAGATTGTGGAGCAATTTTTCACTTCGGTAACTGATAAATTCACGTACATCATCGGCACGCTCGAGCAGCTTTACGACATCGACGACATGACCATAACGGAGGCAATCGGACGCTTGCAGACATGGGAAGAGAATGCTCATGGCTGTCGGAAAGGCAAAGGAGGAGGTAGCGACCAACTCATGTACTCGCACGCAGATTGGGAGGCCCCAAGTAGCAAAGGAAGGCGTGATGGTGGTGAAGGCTCAAACAACGTGAAGCGCGACGGACAAACCAGAAAAGGCAAAGGAAAAGGCAAGCCACAAGGTCGTGGTAAGGCGGACCAATCTAAAGGGCGGAAGCCAGGAACTTGGATTTATCCGAGGTTAAGTGCTATAACTGCAACGAGATGGGTCACTTTGCAAAGGATTGTCCGAAGCCTAACAAGCGGGAGATCAAGGCAAATTTGGCAAAGCAGGAAGACGAAGGTCCAGGTCTTCTGATGGCCGAAGTTTGTGATCTCGCTGAAACGGTGGTTGTGAAACCAACCCGGAAGGTGCTACTTCATGAGAAGAATGTGACACCTAAGTTATCCGGGGATCACAATTTGTCGTGGTATCTCAACACGGGTGCCAATAACCACATGACGGGATGCAAGGAGAAATTTCTCGAGCTGGAATATGATGTTCAAGGCTCGGTCAAGTTCGGTGATGGTTCAGCTGTGGAGATTTGCGGGCAAGGATCTGTCCTCTTCGAGGGTCTCACAGGCGAACATCGCATACTCACCGGAGTGTACTACATCCCACGGCTTCGCAACAACATTATCTCTATTGGGAAGCTTGACGAGAATGGATGCAAGGTGAATATCGAGAATGGAGTGATGACGATCTTCGACAACCTCCGAAACGTGCTAGCTCGTGTTAATCGCACACGGAATAGGCTCTATATCCTCAACCTTGATCAATCTCAACCGGAGTGTTGGCTCGCCAAGAGTGATGATGATTCGTGGTTATGGCATGCTAGATTTGGACACGTTAACTTCTACGCCTTGAAGAAGATGTCAAAGATGGAGATGGTATCCGGGATGCCATTTATCGACCATGTTGATCGAGTATGTGATGGGTGCTTGGTTGGAAAACAGCACCGCAGGCCGTTCCCTGCTCAGTCTACCTCTCGTGCAAGTGATGCACTCGAGCTGCTCCATGGTGATCTATGTGGCCCTATCACCCCAGCAACTCATGCGGGAAAGAAGTATTTCTTCCTCGTGGTAGACGACTACTCGAGATATATGTGGGTCGTTCTCCTACGATCTAAAGATGAGGCGTTTGAAGCGTTCAAGAAGTTGAAGGCTGCAACGGAGATGGAACACAAGTTGAAGGTTCGCGCTCTACGGACAGATCGCGGCGGAGAATTTACGTCGAACGAATTCAACGATTACTGCGAGAAGATTGGCATAAAAAGGTTCCTCACGGCACCTTACACACCGCAGCAGAACGGGGTCGTTGAAAGGCGCAATCGAACCGTCGTTGACATGGCAAGGAGTTTACTCAAGAGCAAGAACCTGCCGGGGACTTTTTGGGGAGAAGCTGTCTCGACGGCGGTCTATCTTCTCAACCGGGCTCCAACGAAGGCGGTGCTCGGCAAGACTCCGTATAAAGCAATTTACGGACGTAAGCCGAATGTGTCTCATCTACGGACGTTCGGGTGTATGGCACATGTGAAGACGGCGGAGCCGCACCTCTCAAAGCTTGCCGATCGTAGCACCAAGATGGTGTTCATCGGATACGAGAGGACTTCCGCCACCAAGGCGTACCGCTTATATGATCCACAAACCAAGCGTCTACGGATTTCACGCGACGTCGTGTTTGAAGAAAACCAAGCGTGGAATTGGAGCGCCATAGCCGACGATGCTCCAGACGGTAACATATTCACGGTTGAATTTCCAACTGATGATGATGCAGGGGAGGATGTCCAAGTGGTTGGCAAGACGCCCAACCAAGGTGACCACAATGATAGTGATCATCATGGTGCCGACACCGACGACAACGCGCATAGGTCGCAAGGAGATAGCGACAACGACGGGCATGGCACGGGTAGAGATCTCGACGACAACATCGACAACGAGGCGCATAGTGACGACGACAATCAAGATGATGGTCACGGTCACGACGACTACGCCGACGACACGCCCGGATCTCAGCTATCTTCCTCAAGTGCATCAACATCGACACAATTTATGTCACCTCCTTCGCAAGCCACAACGGATTCCTCAGGGCCTCGTCGCTACAAGACCCTCAAGAAAGTCTACAAGTACACAAAGCCAGTTACGCTCGAATACTCCGGACTATGTCTTTTCGGAGTTGAGGAGCCGGCGAACTTCGTAGAGGCGAGCAAAAGTCCTAGCTGGACGCACGCCATGGATGAGGAGATGAAGGCAATTGAGAGCAATGGCACGTGGACCTTGGTAACCCATCCTCCAAACCAAAAGGCGATAGGTTTGAAGTGGGTTTACAAGTTAAAGAAGGACACGCAAGGTGCCATTGTGAAATACAAGGCAAGACTCGCTGCAAAGGGCTACGTACAATGTCAAGGAGTAGACTATGATGAGGTGTTTGCACCAGTTGCTCGAATCGAGATGGTGAGAGTGCTCCTAGCTTTGGCAGCACAAGAGGATTGGAAGGTTCATTATATGGATGTTAAATCCGCTTTCCTCAATGGCGATCTTACAGAAGAAGTGTACGTGGAACAACCCCTCGGCTACGAGAAGAAAGGTGAAGAAGGGAAAGTTTACAAGCTCAAGAAGGCACTTTACGGGTTGAAGCAAGCGCCAAGAGCTTGGAACTCAAAGTTAGACCGGAGTTTGGTATCGCTCGGGTTCAAGAGATGTCCCCTCGAGCACGCAGTCTATACAAAGAACTCCAAAGGCTCAAACCTGCTCGTTGGAGTTTATGTCGACGATCTGATTATCACCGGAGATAGCGTACAAGAAATTGAACGTTTCAAGGCGCAAATGAAGAACAAGTTTAGCATGAGCGATCTGGGATTACTCAGCTATTACTTGGGCATCGAAGTGAAGCAAAGCTCCGGAGAGATTTCCCTATGTCAATCGGCTTATGTGGTCAAGTTATTGGAAAAGTGTGACATGTCAGATTGCTACTAGACACATGTTCCAATGGACCAACGTCACAAGTTGAGCAAGCGTAGCTCAAATCCGTCGGTGGACACCACAATGCATCGAAGTGTTGTGGGCAGCCTAAGATATTTGGTGCATACCCGACCTGACTTGGCTTATTCAGTCGGGATCATGAGTCGTTTCATGGAGAATCCGGCAACCGAGCACATGAGCGCGGTCAATCAAATCTTGCGCTATGTGAAAGGCACCATTAATCTTGGTTGCACATACAGAAAGGGAAAGGAAGGATTGATCTTTCGTGGATATTCAGATAGTGACATGGCAGGTGATGTTGATGACCGAAAGAGCACAACGGGCATGGTTTTCTACCTTGGCCCGAATCCGATTAGCTGGAATTCTCAGAAGCAAAAGGTGGTAGCACTGACTTCATGCGAGGCAGAATACATAGTGGCAAGCATGGCGGCTTGTCAAGCAGTATGGATGAGAAGACTCCTAGCTATCCTTGCAAAGCGGGAGGTGCAGAAGGTGTCATTGAAGATCGATAACCAAGCTGCAATCTCGTTGTGCAAAAATCCGGTTCATCACGAAAGGAGCAAGCACATAGATACTCGGTTCCACCATATCCGGGAGTGCATTGAAGAAGGGTTGATCGAGGTTCAACATGTGAACACGAAAGACCAACTTGCCGATATTTTCACCAAGTCCCTCGGTCGACAGAAGTTCATCGAGATGAGGAGGAAAGTCGGAGTGCAAGAAGTGAAGTCAAGCAACAAGATTAAGGAGGTGAATGTAGAAGTTAATCACGTTGTTTCTTTAGGATTAGGAAAGAAAGCCAACCGAGTCCTAGTAGTATTAGGATTCCTAGTCCTAGTCTATTTCCATAGTCCCTTGTGGACGTGTATAAAAGCAATACAAAGCAAATGCTCGACACGAGCCTTTAGCCATCAAATCCATCGATCAGTTTTATTCGTGTCGCTAGTTACGCAAGTTCCGTCAAGTAGCCGGTCGAAGCAAGAATCGCGTAGGCACACCTATACAACTGCATACGCACGTTCAAAAGCCAACACTACATTACCACCCTCGGAGAGTTTGTTCCATATATCAAAGAGTTGTTGCAGAAAGCTGGGGTATAATAACAGAGCAGGATCGAATTCATGAACGGGAGGTATAAATTCTTCATACAAATCACCATCTAAGGGTAGCTCAGCCATTTGGTTCATATCTAGAAGAGTGATTGTGCGCTCACCACAAGGGAATAAGAATGTGTTAGTTTTGGGATCCCAGTGCTCTAACAAAGGCCTTAGAAGCGGGGGAGATACACAGTAGCCACCTAAAGAGCGAAAGTGCATTTCTGCTCCCGAGCTCATTTGAGCTCGGGTGAACAGTAAAATCGAAAACAAATCTAAAAATGTTCAAACAATTCTGACATTTTTTTGAGACCAACTTTGACAAAATTTCTAAATGCATGCAAAAATTTGGCATGCACTAACATTTTTACAAGGCGTGGCAAAATAAACAAAATAGATGCTTTGAAAATGTGCATTTTCAGAACATCTATTTTGTTTATTTTGCCACGCCTTGTAAAAATGTTAGTTAATGCCAAATTTTTGCATGCACTTAGAACTTTTGTCAGAGTTGGTCTCAAAAAAATTTCAGTATTTTTTGAACATTTCTTAAATTTTTTCCGATTTTACTGTTCACCCGAGCTCAAATGAGTTCGGGAGGAGATACTCCACGTCCCCTAAAGAGCAATAAATGGCTTCATAGATATAGTCTGTGTTCTCTTCACTGCCTTTCAAGTGCATGGAATAATGCTTCAAAATCCTAGCTCCCCATTCAACGTACCCAGGTGGAGCTACTGAATATTCAACCTCGTGGAATTCCCAACCTAATCCCTTGGAGATCATGCGAGTTCCCAAAGTGACAGCTTTATCGACCCTAGGCGAAGGGGCAACAGGATAATAGCATTGAGCCGTGAATCACCGGCCTGATGTCCAGCCTCGCTTGGAATATTCAAGATTTCCTTGAGGTATCCGTTGTTCCCTTATTACAGGATTGTGTAATAGACTAGTATCTGGTTCAAAAAGTTGCCTCTTAGCTAGCTGCAAAAGAGGCATCCTATGCACTTCATCCGGCTATATGCAAAGAAAATATGCATGTTGGTACATGTACAAAACACATTGAAAGTGAAAATAACTGCACATGAAAATATGAGGAAAGAAATTCCTACCAAGATGGACGTGATGATCGAAAGTATACAGTCCACAGCAAGGATGAAAGAAATAGGATCTAAAAGAAAAGAAAACAACATTTCAACAATGTTATAAGTTGGTATATATAGAATAAAAGAACAAAAAGAATATGAAGAGTCCAAACAAAAAAAAGACGTACATAATTGGAAATACTCCTCATATATATTCATAAAAAAACTCTCACTGTCGAACGACGGACCAAGCCCATATATGAGCTTTCCGAAACACCGACAGCGAGCAACTCATCAATTCACACATATATAAAAAAGTCACTGTTAAATGACGGACCAAGCCTCTGTACAAGCTTCCCGGAATGCCGACCGTAGGTCATGATTTTTGAATGAATAGATACAAATTAAACGCATCAGGAGCGCCCCATCCAGTAACGCATGGAATATAGTCAAACTTTCTTGATCTGCATACGTACAAGACATTATGTCTTGGGCACTGTCGTAGATGCTAATAGAAGTGAAACAACAAATGAAAGGCCAATCATGCCGTTAGGACAGAAACCCCCAAATTTGAATTTATTCAAGTCGCGACCTAAATACCTCAGATTTATGCATCAGGACCAAAAAGATGTAGGGCAAACAGACGTGACGTCTTAAATATTGGGCGGTAAATTTTTAATGAGAAGGGAAGTTGATCGTACCTGGTTGAAATCAACACTTGCCTCCACGGAAGTGCATCTCATGAGGGATTGAAAGAAATCTAGGACGAATGAAACAGCAAACCAATTACCAGATGAATTAATTTTTTTTTTAAAAGATCCAGCTTCGAATGCTGGCCTATATTAAAACATAGCAGGTAGGAACACAGTTAAAAAAGGGTCGGGGGATACGATCGAAAGATCAAGGAGAAAAGGCAGAGAAAGAAAAAAATGGAAGAGGAAATAACAGTGTCGATCCTTCACGGTGGTTCCCAGAAAGGGTGCTCTAAGAATGATGCTCCAGCTTGTCTCCATAGCTCGACGGTTCTCGTGATTGCGCTCTTTATATCTTGCATGTGCGCCTGCTTGTGTGTGAATGTGCAATCGTTCCTGTGCTTCCAAATCCCCGATAGGATCAGGACGATCATCGTCCTGGTAGCCTTGCGGTGTACTGGTTGAGCCGTTTCTATCATTGTGGCTATTTTTTCGGCTGACCCCGTCTTTGTTGCCCATGTGGGAGGGTACAAAGAGGCGCATCCGGCCTTCGAGGCGGCGTGTGTCCAGATTTGCAGTGCCATGGGGCATTCCCAGAACAAATGAGTTGATGTTTCTAGGTTCCGCACGCATAGCTGACAGAAATAGCCGTTTGGACATCCTCGTCGTTGCAGCCGGTCATTGCACCATACCCTGTCGCGTAGGAGGAGCCAGGCAAAGATCTTGAGCCTAGGGGGTGCCCAAGTTTTCCAGATTATCTTCTTGAGATCGGACTTCAACATTCCTTGGAATTGTGCCTTGTACGCTGATCTAGCCGAATACGTTTGCGAGGCCTCCAGGTTCCATGTGATAGTGTCAGCAGATTCTACATGGAGTTGAAAATTCCTATCCTGTAGCCATCTATGTAGTCTAATCGCCTCCTCCCAAAGGTGCGCATTGCTACCATGCGCTAAGTCTGCTAACCAGGTGTTGTTCCGAAGTGCCTCCTGCACCGTTCTGTGTTTCCTCCTGGAGTGCTTAAAAAGGGACGGGAACGTCGTCTTGAGGGTGTCTGTTCCCGTCCACGAGCAGTGCCAGAAGGATGCCGTTGTGCCTATGCCTAGGGTCATAGTTGTTGATGCGTTGAACAGGTCTCTGTCTGCTTCGTCACAAGGCAGATTCATGCCCCGCCAGGCCCTATCATTGCTCGTCCATTCTAGCCAAAGCCATCTTAGCCTGAGGGCTCGACTGAAACGGTTTAGGTCAAGGATGCCCAAACCCCCATTCTCCATAGGGGAGCAGACTGTAGGCCAATTTACTTTACTCTTGCCTCCACCGAGCTCGCCGTCATCTTGTGCCCACAGAAAACGTCATCTAGCTTTGTCTACCTCGTCGAAAAACTTCCTTGGCGCCCTTAGCACAGAGAGTGCGAAGGTGGGTAGGGCTGAGAGGACGTTACGGACCAGGACTCGCCTGCCGGCAACGTTAAGTAGTTTGCCCTTCCATCCAGCTAGCCTAGCTCTGATCCTGTCTAAGATGAACTGAATGTGGACTAGCCTAAGCCTCGACAAGGTGATCGGAAGCCCTAGGTAAGTCAGCGGGAAAGCGACCACTTTCCCTCCGAAGCTAGCTAGGGTGTGTTGCAGGTCTGCGTTGTCGCATCTAATTGGAGCAGCCGTTGATTTTGACGGATTGACGTGCAGCCCCGATGCTCGTCCAAAGTCATGTAGGATAGCCATCAGAACTTCGATTTCTTCTCTCGCCGGATTGGCGAAGATGACGGCGTCGTCTGCATAGAGGCTCACTCTGAGGGGGATTCCCCTGCCTGGTAGCAGTGCAATTTCATGTAACTCCGTTGCCTTCTCCAGGAGTCGGTGGAGGGTGTCGATGGCGATGATGAAAAGCAGTGGGGAGAGCGAGTCTCCTTGCCGTAGGCCTAGCTGATGTGTGAAGTAATTGCCGATAGTGCCGTTTAGCATGACGGCCGAAGAGGCCGTGCAGAGGAGCAGGGAGACCCAGTCCCGCCAGGGCGCCGGGAATCCAAGTTGCTGCAGTACCTCTAGAAGGTACTCCCATGAGACGCTATCAAAAGCTTTTGCGATGTCTAGCTTAAGCAGTAGGGCTGGTTGCTTCTTTCTATGCAGAGATCGCACTATATTCTGCACGTAGAGGAAACTATCTTGCGTTGATTTGGAGCGAAGGGATGCTGATTGCGTCGGTGAGATTATGCTACTGATCACCGTGGATAGGCGCCTGGAGAGGACTTTGGTGATGAGCTTGGCCACCGAATGGATTAGACTAATAGGTCTGAAGTCCTGGATCGTATTTGCACCGTCTTTCTTTGGTAACAGTATTACCAGAGCTGTGTTTAACTTGCCGAGGTCCCCTCTAGTAAGGTTGTAGAAATTAGTGAATACCGCCATGATGTCCTCTTTGATAATGTGCGAGCAGGATCTGTAGAAGACCCCGGAGAATCCGTCCGGCCCTGGGGCCTTCTCCGCCGGTGATGCTTTGATCGCCTCCCAAACCTCTTCCTCAGAGAAAGGGTTGTCTAAACCTCTATTGTGGACAGAAGGTAGGTCGAAGATCGACCAGTCTACTTGTAGTGGTCGCGCTATCCTGCTACCCATGGAGAGATTGAAGTGGTTGTGAATGGCCTCCTCCTTGTGTTCGTGAGCCGTTAGTACGTCATCCCCTACTCGCAGGCAGTGAATAAATTTTTTTCGCTTCCTTGTTGTTGCCTTGGCATGAAAGAACTTTGTGCCCGCATCTCCGAGCCGAAGCCAGGTGAGCCGTGATTCCCAACGTCTGCGAGCGCATTCTAGTGCCGCGAGTCCCATTGTTTGATTCACTTAAGTACCATTTATGCAAGTAACGCATATTTGTTGGGAGATCATCTTTGCTGACCAAAGGCTCTCCCATGACAAACTGTGGCTTAGGGGCTACCACAGCCTTGGGTATCCTGTCGTCTTGGGAATTAGCCAGCAAATTTTCAACCAAGATACCACATTCATCCGCCAACTCCTTTGCGTTTTCAAAAGCTTGCCCCTGCACCGGAGGGGGAACATTCTCGGTTAACACCTTGAGGGGTGGGATCAACTGTTTGTCCTGTTGTCCAAGCTGAGGAACGTCTGATTTTTTCTTGCTTGTAGTTGAACTTGATTTGCTCCCACTTGCACTTGCATGTGACTTGCTCTTTTTCACTTCCTTCTGCAATGTGCGTGTATAGTCATCAGGCTTATAGTGTATGTCATACTGTGATGGAGTGGTTATGAAGTCTTTTGCCCATGCTATGTTCTTCTCGGTGTATTTCGGGCGGGGCTCGGGTTCCTTCCTTTTCATCTGCGCCTCATGTTGTTCCTTTGCTATCCTGGCGTTTTCCTCGGGGGTACGATCATAAGGTCTGATAGGAAGATTAGCATGAGGTACCTTTGGGAGGGGCGACAGTTTGCGCTCTGGGGAGCTCCGTCGCTTAGAAATCATCGACGAAGCATTCTTGCTGGCACGCTTCCGCTTAGTATCATGTGCGGGCGGCGGCGAAGATGGACGACCCATGTCCGGCGGCGGTGATCGAGATGGCTCGTGTTGTGCTGGCCGACGTCTTGTGGAGGGCTTGGAGGTAATGGAGGTGTAGGTGACCTGCGATGACTCGGAGGCGGTGTTGTCCTTGTTGCCGAGCCTGGAAGCTTGATGTAGTTCTTGTCCCATAGGATGACTCCACCTAGTACTTCTCCGAGTGTCCTCTCATCTTCGGGTCCAGCTATTTCGAGCTCCATATCATTAAACCCCTTCATGATTTCATCCACCCCGACTTTAGCAAAGCCAGCTGGAATCTCACGGCCATGCCAGCGTGCATCAGGGCCAGAAGGTAAAGCTTGTCCGACGGCCACCTTCATGGATATGTTCTTGAATTTCTGATGGAGTTCACATGATGTTGACTCCTTGATTCCATCCATGGGGTAGCCGGGACCGCCCTCTATCATTCTTCGTTCATCGTCGGGCGGGGCCTCAGATTCAGCCACGCTGCTTTTCCGCTTAGATGGGGCGCCGGTAATATCAACTGCAGGATCTTCCTGGCGCGGTACTCCTCTAAGCTCATCAATCTGCTTCTGTTGCTCGTTAATCCTGGCAAGCAACTGGTTGAACTTGTCATTCTCCTCATCCTGCTGCCGCTTCTTTGCTCTCTCTCAGCTTCTGTAAGTGTCTTGGTCTTTGGCAAACCCAAGCCACCACGGGTAAGAAGGACCGAAGCCTCGCGTTCGTCCTCCATGTTCGTCATTGCCGAGGACCAGTGTGATCAAATCTTTCTCTCTATCTGCAGTGAACTTTCTTCTTCCCTCCTTAATTTATTTCACTATCCTTTTCCAATTCTCCCTGGGTATCCTAAGATTGTCATTGCAGATGAGGTCCCCTGTTGTTTCGTCGTACGACCCATCATGCGCAAGGAACCAATTTCTTGCTCTCAATTCCCAATCATCACGGAGTGGTTCAGGTACGACGCCTTTATCTATCAGATCTTGCTCTTTCTTATCCCACTTTGGGATGGCAGTCTCATAGCCCCCTGGCCCCAGCTTGTGGTGATATATCTTCTTGTCGGCATTTATCTTGTTCTTTTCTGATAATGCCTGGGCATCTTCTGACTCCTTGTACTCTTGAAATGCCTTCCAGTGATTCGCCTGCTTGGCTAGATACCCCTCGAATACTGGCACTTTCTGTGTCTTCAGATAGTTTTTCCATAGCTTCTTCTTCCAGCTACGGAACAGTTCAGCCATCTTCTTCAGAGTCCACTGCTTGACTTTGGCCCTCAGTTTGTCTGCGGCGTCTTCATTCTCACATTCTGGCAGGTTGAAATGTGACATGAGATCATTCCAAAGATTATCTTTGTACCTTTCGGCGACATAGTCACTATCGGCTGCCCCTTTGCGCTTGTTCCACTCCCGAACGCTGATCGGGACGTGATCCCTAATGAGAACTCCGCATTGCTTATTGAATGTGTCAGCAGCATTCTTAGGAATCTTGGGTTCACCCGTAGGAAATATCACCTCAAATGTGTAATGCGTCCGTGCATCCAACTTTCTTGTCGGGACTCGTTTCGTAGTTTTGCTCGATGTGGAGGCCTAAGAGGGAGAAACATTTGTCAAATGAATGTATATGTATACAATATAGAGCTATCTCCAATATTTTTCACATATTACAAGTGATTGTCGAACTTCATATGTATACCTCATCGGACTTCTCCTCTTCACCGGCTTCTCCATCAGTGGAGCTATCACCTTCTCCGTCATTGGACCTATCTCCTGCCCCATCGGCTTCATCTTCGTGTCGCTCGACCTCCATTCCAACGTCCTGGTTTAGATATAACGACGGAGATTCAGTTGGTTCAACGTCGGGGCCGTCTTTGATTATACCTTCCAGAAGTTCTTCCTCTTCGAGGTTCCTGATATGTGGATCCATAGTTCTGCAAAAAACGGATTCTCTTAACCTTTGTACCAAAAACCAAAGTAGGAGTACTTTTTCCAATTTGAGACTCCTAGATTTCTGCATAGTATTCAAAGTAGGAGTAAATTTCCAATTTGAGCATTCACTAAGCAAAACCAAATCGTAAAATAAAGTAGTATTCAAATTAGCATGCATTCAATTATAAGCTAATACATCATCACTTTTGTCCGTACATGTCGAATATTATCATTAATACTCCTCGAATACTATCATACATAGCATCACTAATACATCTAGAACCGTAGCACCCGACGGGTATCGGCGCGGGCGATGGACACCCAAAGAGAAGGAACCATCACAGGATCATAGCTCCAGTGTGATCCCCGAAGAACCTGCCAGGTATGCTCGAACCTGCCCTCCAACGCAACCATGTAGCGACGGACGTGCTCATCCTCCTCGCTGACACGGTGACGTACCACCTCCGCGGTGTCCGGAAGCCTCGGCACCCTCACTGGCCCACGCGACCGCCACCAAACAAGGATCGGGTCAACGACGGGCTGGCTCCTCACCAACCTCGCCCCCCGGAAGGTAGCACCTCCCAATACCAGCCGGGCGGAGCCCAGTCCCGGACAGGGCCCCTCTGATCAAGCAGGTGTCCTTCGCCGATTCGATGACGAGGATGCGGGATAGGCATCGTAAAATGAACTAAAAAAATAAACTAGTTCTATTAATTTTCTTGCTAAAAATAAACTATTAACACTTAAGCATATACAATAACAAAATTAAACTATTAACACTATAGCAAAATTCCTCCTCTCCTTATACACTATACACTATATACACTATACACTTAAGCATATACACTATACAATATACACTTTTTCTTCTTTTCTTCTCCTCCTCTTCTTATTTTCATTTTTCCTAATCTTATTTTCTTATTTTTGTTCATATTTCTTCTTCTTGTAACCCTAACCTAATTCTAAATATTACTAACCCTAATAATCTAGCACAAACCTAATAACAATAGGAATTAAATGACAAAAAAATCTTTTCTTTTTCTTATTTTCTTCTCCTTTTTCTTCCTTTCTTCTTCTTTTTCTTCTTCTCTTCTCCTTTTTCTTCTTTTCTTCTATACTGGCCGGACTGTTGGGGAGGAGGGGGCGGGGGGCTTACTGGCCGGAGTGTTGGCGAGGAGGACGGCGCGACGGCTAGGAGGACGGCGCGACGGCGAGGAGGACGGCGCGACGGCGAGGAGCACGGCGCGGGGGCGAGGAGGACGGCGAGGAGGACGGCGCGACGGCGAGGAGGACGGCGCGGCGGCGAGGAGGACGACCGACGGCGAGCAGGACGGCGGGCAGCCTGACGGCGTCGGTTACGTTCGTCGATGTGTCGCGCCGGGCAGAAGAACGAGAGGAATGGACGAATTGGGTTGGAAATTTTTGAAGTCCCGCTTATATAGGTGGATCTATAGTCCCGGTGCGTGGCTCGAGCCGGGACTAAAGACCCCCTTTAGTCCCGGTGGAGCCACGTCCCGGGACTAAAGGCCTCTTTTCGGGCAGACAAAGAGGCGGGAAGCAGGGGGTCTTTAGTCCTGGTGCGTGGCTCCAGCCGGGACTAAAGGGTGTCTTTAGTCCCGGGGCGTGGCTCCATCCGGGACTAAAGCCCCTCCTCGGCTGCACGATAAATTTAGTCCCACCTCGCCCAGCGAGGGGGACTAACACCTGTTTATAAGCCCCGTCGCAGCTTCTCCATCGAGCTCCTCTCTAAAGCAGGCTTATGGGCCTAAACTTACTAAAAATTGAAACTATATTCGAAATTGTGGATAAAATTCAATTTGAATTCAAAGAGAATTCAGGTCAAATTTTGTCCACGATTTCTCATATAGTTTCAATTTTTTTTTCATAATTAATAATTTTGACTATCCAAACTATTATCTATTTTGTTATTTTCAATTAAAAACTATGATTATTAAAAATTCTTTTTGCATATTTGAGAATTTGACAAAACTATGATAATGAAAAGTGTTTCAAATTGAATAAATAATGCAAAACTATTTTTTATTTTCATAATTAATAATTTTGACTATCGAAACTATTATCTATTTTGTTATTTTCAATTAAAAACTATGTTTATTAAAAATTCTTTTTGCATATTTGAGAATTTGACAAAACTATGATAATGAAAAGTGTTTCAAATTGCATAAATAATGCAAAACTATTTTTTATTTTCATAATTAATAATTTTGACTATCCAACCTATTATCTATTTTGTTATTTTGACTTAATTTGTTATATTTGGTGCATTTACTTATTTTTTTTGAGCTAGTTGACCCTGAAATTGAAAAGCACTACAAATGAACTCTCAAAATGTTGAAAGTTGGCATGCTATCATCATTTCACCCACATAGCATGTGTTAAAAAGTTGAGAGGGCTACGACAAAGATTGGATGTAGTTCGTGTACAAAACTGACAATCTCTCTCGAAGTAGCAGAGTTTCGAACGAGAACTCATCTCTTACAAAGGGATTTCATTTTTTTAAAACTTATTTGAACTCCATACTTTTTGTATGTTCAAAATGCACCATTCAAAGGCACATCACAAAATTTCAACAATTTCTGACTTAATTTGTTATATTTCGTGCATTTACTTCTTTTTTTTGAGCTAGTTGACCCTGAAATTGAAAAGCACTACAAATGAACTCTGGAAATGTTGAAAGTTGGCATGCTATCATCATTTCACCCACATAGCATGTGTTAAAAAGTTGAGAGGGCTACGACAAAGACTGGATGCAGTTCGTGTACAAAACTGACAATCTCTTTCGAAGTAGCAGAGTTTCGAACGAGAACTCATCTCTTACAAAGGGATTTCATTTTTTTAAAACTTATTTGAACTCCATACTTTTTGTGTGTTCAAAATGCACCATTCAAAGGCACATCACAAAATTTCAACTATTTCTGACTTCATTTGTTATATTTCGTGCATTTACATATTTTTTTGAGCTAGTTGACCCTGAAATTGAAAAGGACTAGAAATGAACTCTGAAAATGTTGAAAGTTGGCATGCTATCATCTTTTCACCCACATAGCATTTGTTAAAAAGTTGAGAGGGCTATGACAAAGACTGGATGCAGTTCGTGTACAAAGCTGACAATCTCTCTCGAAGTAGCAGGGTTTCGAACAAGAACTCATCTCTTACAAGGGATTTCATTTTTTTTAAACTTATTTGAACTCCATACTTTTTGTGTGTTCAAAATGCACCATTCAAAGGCACATCACAAAATTTCAACAATTTCTGACTTAATTTGTTATATTTCTTGCATTTACTTTTTTTTTTGAGCTAGTTGACCCTGAAATTGAAAAGCACTACAAATGAACTCTAGAAATGTTGAAAGTTGGCATGCTTTCATCATTTCACCCACATAGCATGTGTTAAAAGGTTGAGAGGGCTACGACAAAGACTGGATGCAGTTCGTGTACAAAACTGACAATCTCTCTCGAAGTAGCAGGGTTTCGAACGAGAACTCATCTCTTACAAGGGATTTCATTTTTTAAACTTATCTGAACTCCATACTTTTTGTGTGTTCAAAATGCACCATTCAAAGGCACATCACAAAATTTCAACAATTTCTGACTTAATTTGTTATATTTCGTGCATTTACTTATTTTTTTTGAGCTAGTTGACCCTGAAATTGAAAAGCACTAGAAATGAACTCTGGAAATGTTCAAAGTTGGCATGCTATCATCATTTCACCCACATAGCATGTGTTAGAAAGTTGAGAGGGCTACGACAAAGACTGGATGCAGTTCGTGTACAAAACTGACAATCTCTCTCGAAGTAGCAGGGTTTCGAACAAGAACTCATCTCTTACAAGGGATTTCATTTTTTTAAACTTATTTGAACTCCATACTTTTTGTGTGTTCAAAATGCACCATTCAAAGGCACATCACAAAATTTCAACAATATCTGACTTAATTTGTTATATTTCGTGCATTTACTTATTGTTTTTGAGCTAGTTGACCCTGAAATTGAAAAGCACTACAAATGAACTCTGGAAATGTTCAAAGTTGGCATGCTATCATCATTTCACCCACATAGCATGTGTTAAAAAGTTGAGAGGGCTACGACAAAGACTGGATGCAGTTCGTGTACAAAACTGACAATCTCTCTCGAAGTAGCAGGGTTTCGAACGAGAACTCATCTCTTACAAAGGGATTTCATTTTTTTAAAACTTATTTGAACTCCATACTTTTTGTGTGTTCAAAATGCACCATTCAAAGGCACATCACAAAGGGATTTCTTCTTCTCTCATATATGGTGGACACTAGCTCACCTGATTTTTCAACCGTCGATGATGGTCACTACTCCTACTTCCCCTAGTGCATAACCAATATCTAGCACAAGGAGAAGAAGGAGAAGTGATTGTTTTAATCAAAAACAGATCTGTTACAAAAGGGATTTCTTTTTTTGAACTTATTTGAACTGAAGACTTTTTGTATATATATGTGATCGAAATGCATGATACCATGAAGTTAGAAAGGGCTAAACCATTCAAAAGTAGCAAATGAAGTTAGAAATGGCTAAACCATTCAAATTATGAAACTATAATGGCATAAACAGAAACTAGACATATATAAATTGGTCCAAGAAGTACATGATACTAGTCCAAACAGTACATAATAATAGCTACAATAGATATATATACAAGTGTTCGACGTTAAGAACACTACTCGTCTGAATCATCTGAATCAGAATGTCCACCTTCCTCGAGGGGATATAGGTGACGCTGGCCATAGTTGACGAGTCGAATCCTGTGGTACAACTCGTATGAAACATATGCATCTTTTTCTGCATACTCAATGTTCATATCATCAAGTGGGCCCTTCTCCCAAAGTCTGTGCTGAGACCTTGGGAAACTGGTCTTCATATCAGCATATGAATCGTCGATCAAGGCAACTGCCATACGAGCCATCGAAGTCCTGTCATGTTGAAGCTTGAATATCGTTTGGATATCAACGAGGCAACCAGCTGGTATCTCAATACCGAAGTTGTGCCTCATCTTCAGCCTGTCGTTCCTTATGTCAACGGAAGCAAAAGTGACGCCGCTGCGTAGGAACTCCATGAGTCCTGGACAATGCTTGTCACTCCTGCAACAGAAACAAATTAAAATGGACCAAATGTTACATACTGCTGCAATAAGGAAACATGTTTCACTACAACTAAAAAGAAACTTATCTTTAGGATTCATATATCACATATGCAATGGAACCTAGAGATAGATTATGAACCTACTGCTGCAATAAGGAAATATGCTTCACTACAACTATTTGAAGGGAACCAACTATGATAGAAACAAATAAACTTATACGTGGAATTCACTATGATAGATTATGGACATTATGCATAATATGCAAACAAAAGAAAGCTTGTTAACTAGTAATTCCAAACTACAAACTAAGTCTTATCGGATTGACAAAATTCGATCCAATGTGAATTATAAATGAACACAAATAAATCAAATGTACTCCACACATACTACACTACTAAATCAAATGTACTACACTACTAAATCAAATGTACAAATACACAAAATCAAATGTACTACACTACTAAATCAAATGTATTCCACTACTAAATCAAATGTACTACACTACTAAATCAAATGTACTACACTACTAAATCAAATGTATTCCACACATACTACACTACTAAATCAAATGTACAAATACACAAAATCTACTACGCTACTTAATCAGATACACAAATACACAAAATCCATGTGAACGTGGGAGTAGTGACCCTAGGGGAGAGATTATCTTGGATCAAAGAAAGCCTCAAAACTTACTTCGCCCATTGGAAGATCAAGACATGGGTTGCGAAGCATATTTGGATGACGGCGACACCACGTTGATCGGCCGTGTACTCCAGATCAAACCCGAAGAACTTCTCATGATCCGGTGCGTGGTTAAACCATCGTTCCTTCAACTGTTGAAGGAAAAACGGCACCTCCGTGCTCAGGTTCGTGTACACGACAATGAGCTTCGTCGTGCCATGCGCGGCCACCTCACGAAAGATAGTTGGCATGATGGAAGAAGAGAAGGGAAGAAGAGAGGAGAAGAACAGAGAGGGCGACGCGAGAGAGAAGAAGAACAGAAAGGGCGACGCGAGAGAGAAGAAGAACAGAGAAATGGCGACTGTACGCTTCGGTACGTGCTTTTCATCGCCCGAAACGACGCGGAATGCAAACCGTTTGGGCCATTAATCCCGGGTTGAGCCACCAACCGGGACTAAAGAGGTATACCAAACGGTTGGCACCACTACGGCAGGCCACGCGTTAGGCTTTTAGTCCCGGGTTCAACCACCAACTGGGACTAAAGAGGTACGCCAACGGTCGCCCCACTACGGCAGGCCACGTGTTAGTCCTTTAGTCCCGGGTTGAGCCACCAACCGAGACTAAAGAGGTATACCAACCGCCGCCACAACCACGGCATGCCACGTGTTAGGCCTTTATTCCCGGGTTGAGCCACCAACCGGGACTAAAGGGGGATACGAACGGTTGCCACCACCACCGCCCGTCGCGTAGCCCTTTAGTCCCGGTTTGGGACACGAACCGGGACTAAAGGCTCCTTACGGCCCGGGACTAAAGCCTCGAGGTAGGCATTGAGAATTGGGGCGACGTGGCTGGGCCTTTAGTCCCGGCCGAGAGGCACTCCGGGACTAAATGGTCCAGGCCAAAGGCCCGTTTTCTACTAGTGGCTCCTCCGATCTCCAGCTCCCTGACGCGTCCAGTAACAGTCCCGAGCTGGACTTTCATCGTGCTAGCTGCTGATGGGGTGGCCTTGTGAAACTGTCCCAGCTCGGAAGCCGCGGCCGACAGCGTTGGACTGAAGACGTCCAGCTGCACTGACTCGCTCGAGACCTGGAGCAGGGTGGCGTCGACGAACTCGAGGGGGCTGCCACTGCCGCCTCCGCGGCGGTGTGGACGTCGGTTGCCAGGCCGTCGACGACGACGGAGGCCAAGGTGGGCTTCTTTGCGGTCCTGAAGAACTCCTCGACCGGGTCCTTGCCGCTGGCCCTGGTCCTCACGACTGGTGTGGGTTGGGTGGCCGCAGCAGCGGAGCCCGCGATGATGGCAACCCCTGCCGGATTTGCTCTGTCACGAGAGCGCCTCGACTGGCGCCTAGCTAGGTCATGGCAAAGCAGTATACAATATCATACGGAGAGAATGGAGACGAAGCCTTAATGCGTACGGGACTACGGCCACAGTCCGGGCGGAATAAAGTCTAACCTCGTCTCCGACGTCGCCTTGCTGGTCTAAGGGAAGAATGAGGCCGGCTGTTTAGGAAAGGAGTTAGGATGTCACCTGATAGAGTTTGTTTAGACCAGACTTTGTGGGAATGCCAGCCCCGTCGCCTGATTCTTAGCCTGCACGGTTGCGGAATCAGTTAGTATCGTGGATATATATATATATATAAAGTACAGTCACGTATAGATGGCGTATAATTGAGTAGAATCACATGTTAAAAAAAAGGCGGATAAACACTAAAACAAATGCAGAGCCCACACTTGTGTGAAAAGGTGCGAGTAAAATAAATAAATGAATGGATTTGTTTAATTTGGAGCTCTGGACCTGAATCAAAATTTCTCTTCGGACCCAGACCTCGAGGGGCATCTGTTGACATGAATATTGACCAATATAAAATAAAATACCTAAACACATAAAATATAAATGCAAAACGACGAGAATCTGTCTTATAATGAAAAGAATTAATGAGAAGTAATATAGTCAACTGCTCAAAATGAGTTGACAATGAAAATGGCATATTGCCAAATGTTGATAATGTGGATACTGGAAAGAGCCAAGAAATAATAAATGTGATAAAATAAATAGTCATCAAGTTTCATTCTAAAATATAGAATACACATGACTTGCATACATATACATTGTCACCGACGACAAATTCTAATGTCGACATAAATTAAAATCATCTTAGACATCGTTTATATTACTAAATATTGGATCACGGAGTAGATTTGAACATTATACCATCCCACCACTTTTTATGAAATATCACACGACACATGTAAAAGGAAAAAATGTCTCATGTGATAAAATGTGTCTGGCGATCATGAGAATATTGACGTATAATTTTGAGTGGAAGAATATCTTTACATACAAAGAATGTAGACTTAGTTAGCCATGTCAACTAATCAGGCTCAACCCACTCAAATTAATTAACTACATAGATCACAGGGTCATTCACATGTCTACATAGATGCATGCATGGCATTATTCATCAGAGAACCACCGCATGCAAAGTATTGGGTTAACACCCAAGGCCCACACGTTGATAAGAAAAAAATCAAGCCCACATCGGCTAATTAAAAGGAAGTTGCCGGTTCAAAATATGGCCAACCATCGATTAATAGGAAATACAATAAAATAAAAGAGCCAGTTACTCTCACGTTCTACTCATCCACCCATGCTCCTGCTCCCATGATTACACGATGTGAGGACGTCCAGCCGGAGGCCTCCCGCTGCATGCTGCCTCGCTCCTATATATACCACACCAGCGAGTGTATGTGGTGGCGGATCGATCTATCGCTCATTCAGTCATTTGCCAATCACTCACACAAAAACACACTCCAACACTACTAGCTTCTTCGCCGCCAGCCGTCTGCTCGCCGTCGTCGTCGCCGGCCGTTCGCTTGCCGCCGTCGTCGCCGGCCGTCTGCTCGCCGTCGTCGTCGCCGGCCGTCCGCTTGCCGCCGTTGTCGCGGGTCGTTCGCCTCGTCGTCGCCGGCCGTCCGCTTGCCGCCGTCGTCGCCGGTCGTTCGCCTCGTCGTCGTCGCTGCCGTTCCACTCATCGTCGCCACATACATCGCCGGCCGCGCCGCTCACCTTGGACCGTCCGACATACGCAAGCTGCGCACGCTAGCGGCTGCTCATACGCATCCCTTCTTCACACGTACAGGAAGAATATCCAACGCAAGGTGAGATACTATGCCATGCATGTAAGAATAGAAAGACTTGAAGCGTATACGATTAGCAGGGACGCGTGCGTGTTAATAAAGACATAGATTACAACAAGGAGTTAGGATCTATCTCTATCTACAAGGTTAAACACAAGAGATAGATCCTAACAAGATATACATAGTTTAAACCACACACGCACGCCTACAATCGTCATACACATGGTTTATACATATACCATGTGTATACGTAATACAATGTCTAACACTCCCCCTCAATCACAACTTGGCCAAGTTGAGATTGCGACGAAAAGCTTCCAACTGACGAATAGTAAGAGGTTTAGTAAAACCATCAGCCAATTGATCACCAGTGGGAATAAACCGTATATGGAGCAATTTCTGAGCCACTCTCTCACGAACAAAGTGATAATCAATTTCAATATGCTTCGTCCGTGCATGAAAAATAGGATTTGCAGATAAGTATGTAGCGCCCAAATTATCGCACCATAGGGAGGCAGACTTAGGATGAGGAATACCTAGCTCAGTCAAAAGATTCTGTACCCATATTACCTCGGCAGTAGCATTAGCAAGTGCTTTGTACTCAGGCTGTGTGCTGGAGCGAGAAACTGTGGGTTGTTTTCGTGCAGTCCAAGAAACAAGATTACTACCAACAAAAACAGCAAAACCACCAGTAGACTTTCTGTCATCAGGACAACCAGCCCAATCTGCATCAGAGAATGCGCTGACTAACATGGAATCAGACTTAGAGATACGTAGACCATGGGTGATAGTGCCTTGTAAATAACGAAGAATACGTTTGACGGCCGTCCAGTGAACAGTAGTTGGAGCATGCAAGAATTGACATACCTTGTTGACAGAAAAACAAATATCTGGTCTAGTAAGAGTTAAGTATTGCAAAGCACCAACAACACTACGATAGTTGGTAGAATCCCCATCTCCAAGGAGATGTCCATCAAACAAAGACAACTTCTCAGAGGTAGACAGAGGAGTACTGACAGGTTTGCAACCATTCATATTGACTCATTGAAGTAAATCAAGCAAATATTTCCCTTGAGATAAAGCAATACCATTATCAGTAGAAGTTACCTCAATACCAAGAAAATAATGCAGGGATCCAAGATCTTTGAGTGCAAAATCCATGCGAAGATCACTGAGAAGGGCTTCAACTGCTTGTACAGAGGAACTAGTAACAATAATGTCATCCACATATATGAGCATGAAGATAGTCACCCCTCTTCGAGAATAGAAAAACAATGAGGTATCACTCTTGGATGATTGAAAACCAAGAGACTGAAGTTTGAAAGACAAGCGAGAGTACCATGCACGGGGAGCCTGTTTCAGACCATACAAAGCTTTATCCAATTTACAGACCAAGTGCGGAAACCTTGAATCTGTATACCCAGGTGGCTGTCGCATAAAAACATTCTCTTCCAGAACACCATGCAAAAACGCGTTCTTAGCGTCCAACTGTCGCATACACCAATGACGAGAGACAGCTATAGACAGAACCAAGCGGATGGTGGCGATTTTAACAACGGGACTAAAGGTATCCTCATAATCAAGACCATAGCGTTGTTGAAATCCTTTTGCAACGAGACGTGCTTTATAGCGATCAATACTACCATCAGATTTTCGTTTGACCTTATACACCCATTTGCAATCAATAAGATTTGTACCTGGGCGAGGTGTGACCAAATGCCAAGTTTGGTTGTCCATGAGTGCACGATACTCCTCATCCATAGCTTCCTTCCACTTTGGATGAGCAAGTGCTTCTTTGAAATTATGGGGTTCACCTGTAGCACAGAAAGAGCCCCAACGAATACAGCCATCGGTAAATTCTTTGGGTTTAATAATACCAGTACGAGAGCGAGTAGTAACTCGTGTCGAGGACGAGGATGGAGGAGCTGCGCTGAGGTGCTGCTGACGGGGCTGGGCAGCAGGGAGATCACAGAGGACCGCCGAGGAGGACACAGTCGGCGAGTCCGGTGCTGCGGCATGTAGCAATGTGTCGGCAGGAGAACCGACCGGGGCAGGTTCCTCGCGGGAGACCGCAACAGGATCCACCTGTAGCCTGGCGGCAGGGTCGGCGCGGGACCGCGAGGGATCCAAGTCGGGAACGGCCTGTCCTGGGTCGGCGCGAGACCGCGAGGGAGCCGAGGCGGGAACGGCCGGTCCAGGTGAGGGCCCAGCACGGCCGGACCCCGAGGCCGGGTCGGGAGCCGACAGGTGATCAGGGGCCAGCAGGGGCCCGCTGGCAGCAGGGGGGCCCGAGGCGGGAGCGGTGGAGACGCCGCCCGAGCCAGGATTCGCAGACGTGGCAGAAGGCGGTTGGAGCGCGGACACCGGAGAGGATCGGTCGATGCGGCGGGATACGGAGGCTGGAATCCCGCTAGCGCCAGCAGGATTAGCCGATCCCGAGGCTGATTTGGCAGGGGAATCAGCCCCGTGTTCAGCGCCGGCCGGATCTTCTGTGGAGGCTGTATCTGCAGTAGGATCTGCACACATAAAATCAGCAGCGTCGGCAGCCCCTGTATGGATAGATTCCTGCACACTGCCAGCAGAGTTAGGTACAGCAGTATTAGAAATCGTCACAGTATTAGGATGCACTTCTTTCGGTGGATGGTTAAGAAGGAGTGGAGGCAGAAGTAGGAGTTCCTTGCGTAGTTGAGCACCGGCATTAGGATGAAGTGCGGCAAAGGGAAAAATATGCTCATCAAAAATGACATCGCGAGAAACATAGACACGACCGGTGGAAACCTCAAGACACTTATAGCCTTTGTGAAGTGCACTATAACCAAGAAAGACACATTGTTTTGATCGATACTCCAGCTTATGCTTGTTGAAGGGCCTAAGATTAGGCCATACGGCACAACCAAAAATCCGAAGAGAGGAATAGTCTGGTGTAGTGTTGAAGAGACGGTCCAAATGTGTTTGATTATGAATAACACGACTAGGAACACGGTTAATAAGGTAGACAGCTGTGAGGAATGCTTCATCCCAAAATTTGAGAGGCATGGATGCATGTGCCAGGAGGGAGAGACCAACCTCAACGATGTGACGGTGTTTGCGTTCTGCAGACCCGTTCTGCTGGTGAGCATAGGGACAGGAAACATGATGAGTAATACCGATGCGTTCAAAGAATTGGTGTAATTTTTGATACTCACCACCCCAATCAGTTTGCATGGCAATGATTTTACGATCGAACAAGCGTTCAACTAGAGCTTGAAATATATGAAACTTGTGGAAGACATCAGATTTATTTTTAAGGAGATAAATCCAACTAAACTTGCTAAAATCATCGATGAAACTGACATAGTATTTCTGTCTACCAATTGAAAGAGGTCCAGGACCCCATACATCTGAAAAAACTAGCTCTAAAGGAGCACTAGACACACTAGTGGAACGAGAATAAGGTAATTGATGGCTCTTGGCCATTTGACAGGCATCACAAACAAGGTGATGATCAGTTTTATCTGACACTGGAAGACTATGATGACGAAGAATTTGCTGCACCACTTGGATAGATGGGTGACCTAGACGCCTATGCCACCTAGAAGTAGATGGCTTGACAACACCAAGGAGTTGGCGTCCAGGTGGAACCGACGGGCCAGCAATAGGATAGAGCCCACTTTTACTGGGACCTTGAAGGATTGTTCTCCCCGTTGCCTGATCGTTAACAGAAAAGAACTCGGGGTAAACAAGGAGATATGCAGAATTATCTTTAGTAAGTTGGTGACCAGAGAGAAGGCTTTTGGATGCGGTGGGAACATGTAAGATGTTGTTTAGGCGGAGGGATTTATGAGGAGTAGGAAGAAGTGCATGACCAATATGTGAAATTTCCATACCTTGGCCACTCGCATTATGAATCTGATCAGGGCCAGTGTAGCGATCACGCACAGTCAGCTTCTCCAACTCGCCGGTAACGTGGTCGGTAGCACCGGTGTCGAGGTACCAGTTGGTGTCAACACCGTAGGCAGCAGGGGTGGCAGCGTGGGTAGTCTTGTCGCGGCGCTTGGGATTGTTGTTGAAGGTTTTGTCGAAGCGTTTCTTGCGGGACCACGCCCCGTGACCATCGAGTTTGCATATCTGACAAACAAGAGGACCAAGGGGCCCGGGAGAGGATGCAGTACCGCGGCCTGGAGAGGGAGCACCGCCGCTGTGGCCGAAGCGAGGATCGGTCCCTTGTGCAGGCCGAGCAGAAAAACCACGCCCCCCCTTTTGACGCAAGGTTGAGGGAGTGGGAGAGCGTGGTATTCTGTGCTTCGAGGCGGGACTCGGCGGAGAGAAGCAGGGAGTAGACTTCACCAAGGCCGATGGGATGATCAGCGGCAGCACGAGTGGAGATCGCCGAGACGAAGGAGTTGTAGTCGGAGTCTAGCCCGTGGAGGAGATGAGAGACGACCTCATCTTCATCTACGGGTTTACCAACGGCAGCAAGCTCGTCGGCGAAGCCCTTCATCTTGGTGTAGTAGGCGGCCGCAGAAAGATCACCCTTGCGGGTCGTGGAGAGTTGTCCTCGAAGCTGCATGACTCGCCCCCGAGATTGAGAAGCGAAGAGCTGCAGGATCATGTGCCATACCCCGGTGGAGGAGGTGATGTCATGAACTTGCAGGAGGACCTCTCGGGATAGCGAGGCCAGCAGGAAGGTGAGGACTTGTTGATCTTGGATATACCAGGTGGAGTAGGCAGGATTGGTGGTGGAGATCATCTCCTTCTTCCCGGCGACGTCCGTTTCAGTATGAAGAACGGCAGGGGGCTCCGTGGTAGTACCATCAAGATACCCCATGAGGCCGGCAGCCCTGATGTGAGGAAGTACTTGAGCTTTCCACACCAAAAAATTGTCGCGGGAGAGCTTCTCGGTGATGGTGTGACCGAGGGCAGCGAGGGAGGAAGGGGCATACGTGTGAGTGGAGGAAGAGGAAGACATGGCTATGGCGGCAATGAGGAAGGGTGATGCTGCGGCGGCGGTGTATGGTTGCTGCGGCGGCGGTGTAGGGTTGGACGTGGGTAGAAGAGATAGGCTCTATACCATGTGAGAATAGAAAGACTTGAAGCGTATACGATTAGCAAGGATGCGTGCGTGTTAATAAAGGCATAGATTACAACAAGGAGTTAGGATCTATCTCTATCTACAAGGTTAAACACAAGAGATAGATCCTAACAAGATATACATAGTTTAAACCACACACGCACGCCTACAGTCGTAATACACATGGTTTATACATATACCATGTGTATACGTAATACAATGTCTAACAATGCATGCATCCCAGGTGTTTGGTTCTTGCATCGAGCTTCCTTAGCCAGGCAATAAAATTTGAGTGTAGCTCATGTGAGCAAGGCCAGACGTTTGGTTCTTTTGCTAAAGCCGGAGGAGTTGTGGTAACTGGCAATCTTTCATCATGATCCGTAATTCTTGTTCGTTCTTGCCGCTGAAGGAGAGCCGATTCCACTCTCCTGACCTGGCAAGGTTTTCCTAGCCCCAACTGCTCTTTAGCCTAGCGAGGCAAGAATTTTTGGGGTTACCAAATGCCCAGTCTTGCCTAGCAAGGCTAGCTTGGCTTATGTCTAGGATCCAAACACACATGAAATCATGTCCTTAATTTCAACCGTTTGGTTCGGATAAAGGAGTCATCTCTTCTCATATATCAAAGTATATCCTTAAGTTCGGCCGTTTGGTTCGGATCAAGAAACATAAAATTCACCAAATCATATCCTTAGGTTCGGACGTTTGGTTCGGATCAAGGAACATAAAATTCACAAAATCATGTCCTTAGTTTCGGCCGTTTGGTTCGGATCAAGGAGTCATCTCTTCTCATAGATCAAAGCATATCCTTAGGTTCGGCCGTTTGGTTCGGATCAAGGAACACAAAATTCATCAAATCGTATCCTTAGGTTCGGCCGTTTGGTTCGGATCAAGGAACATAAAATTCACCAAATCATGTCCTTAGTTTCGGCCGTTTGGTTCGGATTAAGGAGTCATCTCCTCTCATAGATCAAAGCGTATCCTTAGGTTCGGTCGTTTGGTTCGGATCAAGGAACATAAAATTCATCAAATCATGCCCTTAGGTTCGGCCGTTTGGTTCGGATCAAGGAACATAAAATCCACCAAATCACGTCCTTAGGTTCGGCCATTTGGTTCGGATCAAGGAACATAAAATTCACCAAATCATGTCCTTAGGTTCGGACGTTTGGTTCGGATCAAGGAACATAAAATTCACCAAATCATGTCCTTATGATTCGGCCTTTTGGTTCGGATCAAGGAACATATAACTCATCAAATCATGCCCTTAGGTTCGGCCTTGTAGTTCGGATCAAGGGCGTACTTTTTTTTTCTTCACGTGGATATGCCATGTGTGGAAAAATTCATAAAATGCTCTATGCATGGGTTCCTTACATTTGAATTCCATGACATGAAAGTACATTTCGTGCATGGGTTCTTTCTCACGAATTCCATGACGCGAGCCATAAAATGACTAAGCCATGAGCCAAAGAAAATATGCAATTACGCTATGTCATGGTTCTTCTCATATGAATTCCATGGCATAAGTCATAAAACCAAAGGAAATACAGATTATGCCATGTCATGGGTTCTTCTCATATGAATTCCATGACATAAGTCATAAAATAAAGAAAATACATAGTATCTTATGTCGTGGGTTCCTTCAGTCGAATTCCACGGCATAAGTCAAAAGTTGACAAAAATATATATAAATTATCTTATAACATGGAGTCCTTCATAAAAATTCCGTGGCATGAGCCATAAAATAATAAAATTACGCTATGACATTGGGTTCTCTCATATGAATTCCATGGCATACAACATCCATATAACAAATACACAATTATGGCATGTCATGGGTTCTTCAAAATGAATTCCATGGCGTAAACCATCAACCAAATAGAACAACAATTATGCTCCAAGCAGGGGTTGTCTGAAATGAATTCCATGATATGAGCGTTAAATATTAAAAATGCATGGATGCATCCTATGCCTGAAAACAGGGGGCCAAATCAAGCTTGGACCAAATCAACTTTCATTTTAAATCATAACATAAATGAAGTTGAGCACACAAAAAATAATTGCATGATAAAGAAATATATGGCAAACCATCAAACATAACGGCGTCGAAGATAATCTACGCAGATAAACTTCAAGTTCCCAGGCCGGAGTTCAACGTTGAACGCAAGGAGGAATCTTTCTTGTAGCATATTGTAATAGGAATGTGTTAAAATCTCATGTAATAGATATGTTGGAATTCTTAATCAGGGGTTTTCTCTTCGGAGATGTAATTAACAGAATTTTTATGTAAATATAAGAATTCTGGAAATATGTACCTGCAATGTTTGATCTTTATTTTGTATATTGTATGCGCTATATTTTATTCACTTTGTATCAATGACGTGGACGCATGTTTTCACGCCTCGCCATTTTCCCGTCATCAGTGGACACCACCGATGATCGAAAGGTGCTCAAGACTTCGGGCTTGGCCTGCGAGAATCTTGTCGACATCAGGACATGGACTCCCATGTTGACCTGGTCGAGGCCATCATCGACCCCTACTACAGAGGAATGAAGGTTGAGTGCGACAAGAACAAGCATGTTTGGCACATGGCCTGGGTGGAGAGATTGGATGAACATCATGTGACAGCCCGATGCCGATGCCCCAGAAGATTCCCCTTTATTTCCATTTCCGTCGTGCGGTTATTTTATTTTGTGGCCTCTTCATTTAGTTTGCATCATCGCATCATGCGTGGCATCATGTCAACTGAGTCTTGTCGATGTTGCTTGTTGCTCCGTGTTGTTGGGTGTTAGTGCTTTGTGAGTGGCGTTGTTTTGTTGGAGTTATGAGAGGGGGTGCGTGAGAGCCACCTCAAAACCCTGTTGCACCGCGGACCTAAAACCTTCTCCCCCCTCTTATTTCATTTTTGAGGTTTTGCTAAAGATTTTAGTTTTAACCCCTTCAAAATAAACTCGTCTTCTTTTAAAAATCCTTGTATTAAATGTGGGGGCAACCCCTTGGGTTTTCTTTAAATTTTTTTCTTTTGTTTATTTTCAAAACTAGATTTTCTTCTTATTTGTTAAAAGGGGTTTTATTTTAATCTTTAAATAAAAGGGGTTGATTTTATCCTTTTGTAAGAAGAAGGTTTATTTATTTCTTCAAAAAGGTTTTAGTTTTATTCGTTTAAAATGCCCAATCTATTTTTAAAGTTGGGGTGTATTTTTAAAGGAGTAAAATGCATTTTTTATTTTGTTAAAACTTTTCCTTTTGTAGTTGTTCTGTGTTTTTATAAAAAAAGGAAAAGAAAAACAAGAGAGGGGTTGAGAGGGAGCCGAGCCTCTGGCCACTTGGGCCCAGCCCAGCTCCCTAATCCTAACGAGCCAGGGAGGCCTCGCGCGACCCCCTCCTCGTTCCCCTTTCTTCCCCCCCGCAGCTACGCAGCCCCTCTCGTCTCTTCCCTCTGCCCGATCCCCTTGCGCCCCTCGCCCTCCCCATGTGCCGCCATGGCCCGAGCAGTCCCGCACCAGTGCAGTGATACGTCTCAAACGTATCTATAATTTTTGATGGTTGCATGCTGTTATCTTGTCATCTTTGGATGTTTTATGTACCTTTTATATCTTTTTTGGGACTAACTTATTAATTCAGTGCCAAGTGTCAGTTCCTGTTTTTTCTGTGTTTTTGTCTCTTTTCAGATCTGATTTTGGAACGGAGTCCAAACGGAATAAAATCCCCGAAATGATTTTTTTCCCGAATGGAAGAAGATCAGGGGGCTTGTGGGCCAAGCCACGAGGGCTACAGGGAGCCCACAAGCCCCCACTCCGCCAGCAGGGGGCGGCGGTGGGCAGGCTTGTGGCCTCCATGGCGCCCCCTGACCTAGATCTTGCGCCTATATATTCCCTAAAAATCAGAAAAAAAATCAAGGGATCCACAAAAATACTTTTCCGCCGCCGCAAGCTTCCGTTTCCGCGAGATCTCATCTGGAGAGCCTTCCCGGTGCCCTGCCGGAGGGGACTTTGGAGTTGGAGGGCTTCTTCATCATCATCATCGCCCCTCCAATGACTCGTGAGTAGTTCACTTCAGACCTACGGGTCAGTAGTTAGTAGCTAGATGGATTCTTCTCTCTCTTGGATCTTCAATACAAAGTTCTCCATGATCTTCATGGAGATCTATCCGATGTAATCTTCTTTGGCGGTGTGTTTGTCGAGATCCGATGAATTGTGGATTTGTGATCAGATTATCTATGATATATATTTGAGTCTTTGCTGATTTCTTATATGCATGATTTGATATCCTTGTAAGTCTCTCTGAGTCTTGGGTTTTGTTTGGCCAACTAGATCTATGATTCTTGCAATGGGAGAAGTGCTTGGTTTTGGGTTCTTACCGTGTGGTGACCTTTCCCTGTGACAGTAGGGGCAGCAAGGCACACATTGTGTAGTTGCCATCAAGGGTAACAAGGTGGGCTCTGTCGCAGATATGAGATTGTCCATCTACATCATGTCATCTTGCTTAAAGCGTTACTCTGTTCTTTTGGACTTAATACATTAGATGCATGCTGGATAGCGGTCGACGTGTAGAGTAATAGTAGTAGATGCAGAAAGTATCGGTCTACTTGTTTTGGATGTGATGCCTATAGATATAATCATTGCCGTAGATGACATCACTACTTTGCGCGGTTCTATCAATTGCTCGACAGTAATTTGTTCACCCACCGTCTACTTGCTTTGATGAGAGAAGCCATTAGTAAACACTACGGCCCCCGGGTCTATTCACACCTATCGTTTCCTCTTTCGCTTTTACTTTGCTTTGTTACTTTGTTGCTTTCAGTTCTCACTTGGCGAACAATCTATAAGGGATTGACAACCCCTTCATAGCGTGGGGAGCAAGCTTTTTGTGTTTGTGCAGGCTCTTGTGATACTCCTTCACTTGATCGATACCTTGGTTCTCAAACTGAGGGAAATACTTACCACCGCTGCGCTACATCACCCTTTCTGCTTCGAGGGAACACCAACGCAAGGCTCCAAGGCCACGGGGAAATCCTTTAAATATTTGCCTAGGAAGTCCCTTAAGGCGTAGCCGTTGCAGAAGGATTCCTGGTGCCGTCGACACACCTATTTCTGGCGCCGTTGGAAGGTCTTTTATTGCAATAGCAAAAGTATTTTTGGCGTTGTTGCCGGGGAAGGAGAGATCTATCCAAGTAGGTCTCACAAACTCATCTCTTGCATTTAATTTTTTGCCAGTTGCCTCTCGTTTTCCTCTCCCCCACTTCACATTTGCCGTTTTCATTTGCCTTTCTCCTTTGCCGTTTTCTTTTGCCTTTGCCGTTTTCCTTTGCCAGTTTTCTTGCTTGCTTGTGTGCTTGTTTGTTCGTTGAAGTCATCATGGCTTAAAACACCAAACTTTGCGACTTCTCGAGCACTAATAATAATGATTTTATTAGTACTCCGATTGCTCCCGCCACTAGTGCGGAATCGTATGAAATCAACACAACTTTGCTGAATCTTGTTATGAAAGAGCAATTCTCAGGCCTACCTAGTGAAGATGCCGCATCCCATCTCAATACCTTCATTGAGCTTTGTGATATGCAAAAGAAAAGAGATGTGGATAATGACGTGATTAAGTTGAAACTTTTTCCTTTCTCGTTGCGAGATCGCGCAAAAACTTTGTTTTCTTCTTTGCCTAAAAATAGTATTGATTCTTGGGATAAGAGCAAAGATGCTTACATATCCAAGTATTTTCCGCCGGCTAAGATCATCTCTTTACATAACGATATCATGAATTTCAAGCAACTTGATCATGAACACGTTGCACAATCTTGGGAGAGGATGAAGCTTATGATTAGAAATTGTCCCGCTCATGGCTTGAGTTTGTGGATGATTATACAAATCTTTTACGCTGGCTTGAATTTCGCTTCTCGCAATATCTTGGACTCCACCTCAGGTGGAACGTTCATGGAAATCACGTTAGGAGACGCTACAAAACTCCTAGACAATATCATGACCAACTACTCTCAGTGGCATACTGAAAGGTCACCTGCTAGCAAAAAGGTACACGCTATAGAAGAGATTAACTAGCTTAGTGCTAAGATGGACGAGTTGATGAATTTGGTTGCTAGTAGAAACGCTACTGTAGATCCTAATGACATGCCACTATCTTCTTTGATTGAGAGTAGCAACGCTAGTTTGGACGTGAATTTTGTTGGTAGGAACAATTTTGGCAATAACAATGCTTTTAGAGGAAACTATGTTCCTAGGCCTTTTCCTAGCAACCCCTCTAACAACTATGGCAGTTCCTACAACAACACTTATGGAAATCACAACAAATTACCCTCTGATTTAGAGAGTAATATCAAAGAGTTCATCAACTCTCAAAAGATTTTCAATGCGTCCATAGAGGAAAACTACTCAAAATTGACGATTTGGCTAAGAGCGTTGATAGGATGTCTTGTGATATTGATGCTTTGAGAGTTAGATGCGCTCCTCCCAAGGTCAACTTGGATGAAACTTTGAAAGCTATGCATGTCTCCATGAATGAGAGCAAAGAAAGAACCGCCCAAATTCGCGCTAGGCATGAATGGTTTAAAAGGGTGCGCTCTAGTGATGCAAATCACGAAGATCTTAAAGTGCTTGGTGTGTCTCCTCTTGAATCTTTGTTTTCGCGTGTCAAACCTATTTATGGAGGGGCTGGATATGAATCCACTTTGGTTGAAAAACGCCCCAATGATTCAGAGTCCACCTATCTTGATGATAAAGGTGTGGAGAGTGGAGTAGAAGAAATCAAAATTTTGGGTAGTAATGAAACTCCCACTTTGGATTTCAAGGAATTCAATTATGATAATTGCTCCTTGTTTGAATGCATTTCTTTGATGCAATCCATTGCAAACTCTCCACACGCTTATAGCCAAAGCAAAGCCTTTACCGCGCATATCGTAGATGCTATGATGAAATCTCTTCAAAAGAAGCTCGAACTAGAAGTCTCTATACCTAGAAAACTTCATGATGAGTGGGAACCTACTATCAAAATCAAGATCAAAAACTATGAGTGCAATGCTTTGTGTGATTTGGGTGCTAGTGTTTCTGCGATTCCAAAGTCTTTATGTGATATTCTTGGTTTTCATGAGATTGAAGAGTGTTCTCTAAATTTGCATCTTGCGGATTCTACTTCAAGAAACCCATGGGGAGGATCGATGATTTTCTTATTGCTGCAAATAAGAACTATGTACCCGTGGATTTCATTGTACTTGACATAGATTGCAATCCTTCATGTCCCATTATTCTTGGTAGACCTTTCCTAAGGACTATTGGTGCTATCATCGATATGAAGGAAGGGAATATTAGATTTCAATTTCCTTTAAAGAAGGGCATGGAGCACTTTCCTAGAAAGAAAATAAGATTGCTTATGAATCTATGATGAGGGCTAATTATGGTTTGAGCACCAAAGATGACTATACGTGATTCCATCACCTTTTGCCTAGCTAAGGGCGTTAAACAAAAGCGCTTGTTGGGAGGCAACCCAACAAATTTATCCTTTTTCTTTCTGTTTTGTGTTTTCCACACTTTCATAATTCTGTTATGATTGTGTTTTTGTGTTTCTTTTTGCGTTTGTGCCAAGCAAAACCGTTATGGTTAGTCTTGGGGACGATCGTTTGGTCATGCTGGAAAAGACAAAAACTTTCTGCTCACGAAAAGAATTTAATGTTTTTTATGTAAGAGCTTTTGAGTTGATTCTTTTTGCTGCTGATTTCTACGCAAATTCTTCAAATTTTCGTAATTTGTCAGAATTTTTGGAGTATCAGAACTATACGAAATATACAGATTGCTACAGACTGGTCTGCTGTTAACATATTTTGTTTTTGTTGTGTTGGTTTCTTATTTTGATGAAACTATGGATAGTATCGGGGGGTATTAGCCATGGAAGATTGAAAATACAGTAACCCAACATCAGAATAAGTAGAATTTAAGTTTGCTACAGTACCTAAGGAAGTGGTCAAGTTCTTATGGACAAAGAGATAAAGAGTGGCAAGAGCTCAAGCTTGGGGATGCCCAAGGCACCCCAAGAGATTCAAGGATGTCGTAAAAGCCTAAGCTTGGGGATGCCCCGGGAAGGCATCCCCTCTTTCGTCTTCAATCCATCGGTAACGTTACTTGGGGCTATATTTTTATTCACCACATGTTATGTGTTTTTGCTTGGAGCGTCTTGTATCGTAGGAGTCTTTTATTTTTGTTGTGTCACAATCATCCTTGCTGCACACCTAGAGAGAGAAACATGCACTCACCGTGATTTTCTCGAGCTTCACTTATATCTTTTGGTAGACAATTCAGCTCACATGTGCTTCACTTATATCTTTTGAGCTAGATACTTTTTCTCTATGTGCTTCACTTATATATTTTAGAGCACAGAGGTGCGTGGCTTGGAGTTGATCTATGCTTTGATAGTAGTCTCAAAAGGGGTAGTTATCCAAATGGATACGAAAACTTCCACCTTCATGTGCATTGAATAGTTAGAGAAGTTTGATTCATCTCAATTAGTTTTGAGTTGTGGTTATGGTAATATTGAAGTCATGCTAGTAAGGTGTTGTGGATCTAGAAATACTTGTGTTGAAGTTAGTGATTCCCGTAGCATGCACGTATGGTGAACCGCTATGTGATGAAATATGAGCATGATTAGTCTATTGATTGTCATCCTTTGCGTGGCGGTCAGGATCGCGCGATGGTTTATACCTACCAACCCTTCCCCTAGGAGTATGCATTGAATGCTTTGTTTCGATTACTAATAAAACTTTTGCAACAAGTATATGAGTTCTTCATGACTAATGTTGAGTCCATGGTTTAGATGCACTTTCACCTTCCACCATCACTATCTTCTCAGTGCCGTTCAACTTTCGCCGCTGCAAAAAACCCACCATTAGCCTCCCTCAAAACAGCCACCATACACTAGTGGGGACGGGGCCTTTAGCCCCGGCCCGTAAGGGGCTTTAGTCCCGGTTCACCAACCGGGACTAAAGGGGTGGGACTAAAGGCCTAACCTTTAGTCCCGGCCCTGTTACAAGCCGGGTCTAAAGGTGCTCCACGTGGGCGCCTCGTAGCGCCCAAGGGGCAGGACCTTTAGTCCCGGCTCATTACACGGGCCGGGACTAAAGAGTTTCAGATTTTGCTTATTTTTGGGTTTTTTTAATGAAATTATTTTTGGGTTTTAGGGTTTTAGGGTTTAGGTGTTCGGGAGATTAACGTGATGCCTCGTTTGGTGTTCGGGAATTAGTTTTCATATAATTTAAATAGAAATAATTATGCATATATATAAGGTTAACTTATCTTACAAGCGAGCATATATATACAATTATATGGAGATCTGAATTATCGGGACTAGAGCCCGTCTATTCGATTACATGGACGAACATCAGTAATGGCCCCAAGCTACACTAAATCGTCCTTTGTCATCTATAGCTTCCGTCCTCAGAAAGGTCGCAAGCTCCTCTGCAACAGCAATCGCGCGTTGCTCTAGTAGGACCTTTGTCATCATGGCTGTGTGCTATATAAGAAGAGGAGATGAATATGAATATCAATCATGATAACAAGGAATGACGGGTAAAAATAGAGGTGTGAATGTTCATTGCTTACGTCGAATCTGTGATCCTTGTGCTCACAGGTAAACGTGCGAATGGTCTCGCAAACATAGTATCCGCATAGATGCGTTCCCCGTGGCTGCTGGTCGCACTTTATGAGAATAGAATATATATAATCAAAATAATAATCTAGCATCATAAATGTATTGAAAATAGAAGCATATCATACTACTACTTACCTGAGCCGCTCTAAAGTCAGCTTCTCATGCTCGATACCGGGAGTCACGCACTTGAACCGCTTCCAAACCCTGCCCCACAAGGATAATGATTTGCTAAGTTTTTCATTAATTGATATATCAGAAAATCATCGAAAGAGACCGATAGAGCGCAAGAATGATTGAAATTACCCTTGGAGCATGTCCTGCAGGCTTTGGAACTGTTTCAAGGGTCTCGATAATGGGTCGAAGGCATCAACTCTTCCCTTATCAATTTGAATGTCCAACAGAATCCAATAGAAGCTGCACATGTATATATATATATATGTGTGTGTCAGTAACTTATCAATTACACCTATAAGTGTATGGACACAATAGAGTAAAGACCCTCACCTGAAGTTGTATGGAAACAGTATGTGGTCACAGAAATTTTGATCTGTTAGAAACCTTAGAAGGTTTTCCTCCGTCTCCTTGGGATAATTAGTTAGCGTCGCTATATGTATTTTATCTGGGTCAATAAACCCAATATATAGGATGCTCTTACTTTTACAATCCAGAATCTTCATTCTGCATAATAGAGTACAAGTTATATATAGACAATGAATTGAAATAACTAAACAAGTTATATGTACACAACGAATTGAAAAACTTACAGACAATAGCAACTCATAAGCGATTTGTCGAGGGCGTCACCATTGTACATCTGGAAGAGTTCATCAAAGTCGATATGGATTTGTTTGGGGCGGCCGTAGTACTCCTGTGGGACAGTCAGCACGATCATCATTCTCCCATTCTTTGATTCACTTAAGTACCATTGATGCAAGTAACGCATATTTGTTGGGAGATCATCTTTGCTGACCAAAGGCTCACCCATGACAAACTGTGGCTTAGGGGCTACCACAGCCTTGGGTATCCTGTCGTCTTGGGAAGCCAGCAAATCTTCAACCGAGACACCACATGCAGCCGCCAACTCCTTTGATCTTTCAAAAGCTAGCCCCTGCACCGGAGGGGGAACATTCTCGGTTAACACCTTGAGGGGTGGGATCGACTGTTTGGCCTGTTGTCCAAGCTGAGGAACGTCTGGTTTTTTCTTGCTTGTAGTTGAACTTGATTTGCTCCCACTTGCACTTGCACGTGATCTTCTCTTTTTCACTTCCTTCTGCAATGTGCGTGTATAGTCACCAGGCTTATGGTGTAAGTCCTACTGTGATGGAAGGGTCGTGAAGTATTTCGCAAATGCTATTTGCTTCTCGGTGTATTCCGGGCGGGGCTCGGGTTCCTTCTTTTTCATCTGCGCATCATGATGTTCCTTTGCTATCCTGGCGTTTTCCTCGGGGGTACGATCATAAGGTCTGATAGGAAGATTAGCATGACGTACCTTTGGGAGGGGCGACCATTTGCTCTTTGGGGTGCTCTGTGGCTTAGGAATCGTCGGCGGAGCGTTCTTGGTGGCACGCTCCCGCTTAGTATCCGGAGTGGGCGGCGGCGGAGACGGACGACCCAAGTCCGGCGGCGGTGATCGAGATGGACTCGTGTTGTGCTGGTCGACGTCATGTGGAAGGCTTGCACGTGATCTGCTCTTTTTCACTTCCTTCTGCAATGTGCGTGTATAGTCATCAGGCTTATGGTGTAAGTCATACTATGATGGAAGGGTCGTGAAGTATTTTTCAAATGCTATTTGCTTCTCGGTGTATTCCGGGCGGGGCTCGGGTTCCTTCTTTTTCATCTGCGCATCATGATGTTCCTTTGCTATCCTGGCGTTTTCCTCGGGGGTACGATCATAAGGTCTGATAGGCAGATTAGCATGACGTACCTTTGGCAGGGGCGACCGTTTGCGCTTTGGGGTGCTCTGTGGCTTAGGAATCGTCGGCGGAGCGTTCTTGGTGGCACGCTCCCGCTTTGTATCCGGAGCGGGCGGCGGCGGAGACGGACGACCCAAGTCCGGCGGCAGTGATCGAGATGGACTTGTGTTGTGCTGGCCGACGTCATGTGGAGGGCTTGGAGGTAATGGAGGTGTAGGTGACCTACGACGACTCGGAGGCGGTGTTGTCCTTGGGGCCGAGCCTGGAAGCTTGATGTAGTTCTTGTCCCATAGGATGACTCCACCCAGTACTTCTCCGAGTGTCCTCTCATCTTCGGGTCCAGCTATGTCGAGCTCCATATCACGAAACCCCGTCAGGATTTCATCCACCCCGACTTTAGCAAAGCCAGCTGGAGTCTCACAGCCATTCCAGCGTGCATCAGGGCCAGAAGGTAAAGCTTGTCCAACGGCCACCTTCATGGATATGTTCTTGAATTTCTGATGGAGTTCACATGATGTTGACTCCTTGATTCCATCCACGGGGTAGCCGGGACCGCCCTCTATCATTCTTCGTGCATCGTCGGGCGGGACCTCAGATTCAGCCATGCTGCTTTTCCGCTTAGATGGGGCGCCGGTAATATCAAGTGCAGGATCTTCCTGGCGCGGTACTCCTCTAAGCTCATCAATCTGCTTCTGTTGCTCGTTACTCCTGGCAAGCAACTGGTTGAACTTGTCATTCTCCTCATCCTACTGTTGCTTCTTTGCTCTCTCTCGGCTTCTGTAAGTGTCTTGGTCTCTGGCAAACCCAAGCCACCACGGGTAAGAAGGACTGAAGCCTCGCGTTCGTCCTCCATGTTCGTCATTACCGAGGACCAGTGTGAGCAAATCTTTATCTCTATCTACAGTGAACTTTCTTTTTCCCTCCTTAATTTCTTTCACTATCCTTTTCCAATTCTCCCTGGGTATCTTAAGACCGTCATTGCAGATGAGGTCCCCTGTTTTTTCGTCGTACGACCCACCATGCACAAGGAACCAATTTCTTGCTCTCAATTCCCACTCATCACGGAGTGGTTCAGGTATGATGCCTTTATCTAGCAGATCTTGCTCTTTCTTATCCCACTTTGGGATGGCAGTCTCGTAGCCCCCTGGCCCCTGCTTGTGGTGATATTTCTTCTTGTCGGCATTTATCTTGTTCTTTTCTGATAATGCCTGGGCATCTTCTGACTCCTTGTACTCTTGTAATTCCTTCCAGTGATTCGCCTGCTTGGCTAGATACCCCTCGAATACTGGCACTTTCTTTGTCTTCAGATAGTTTTTCCATAGCTTCTTCTTCCAGCTACAGAACAGTTCGACCATCTTCTTTAGAGTCCACTGCTTGACTTTGGCCCTCAGTTTGTCTGCGGCGTCTTCATTCTCACATTCTGGCAGGTTGAAATGTGACACGAGATCATTCCAAAGATTATCTTTGTACCTTTCGGCGACATAGTCACTATCGGCTGCCCCTTTGCGCTTGTTCCACTCCCGAACGCTGATCGGGACGTGATCCCTAACGAGAACTCCACATTGCTTCTTGAATGTGTCAGCAGCATTCTTAGGAAGCTTGGGTTCGCCCGTAGGCATTATCACCTCAAAGGTGTAATGCGTCCGTGCATCCAACTTTCTAGTCGGGCCTCGTTTCATAGATTTGCTCGATGTGGAGGCCTAAGAGGGAGAAACATTCGTCAAATGAATGTATATGTATACAATATAGAGCTATCTCCAATATTTTTCACATATTACAAGTGATTGTCGAACTTCATATGTATACCTCGCCGGACTTTATTATTTCTTCACCGGCTTCTCCACCGGCTTCTCCATCAGTGGAGCTATCACCTTCTCCGTCATTGGACCTATCTCCTGCCCCATCGGCTTCATCTTCGTGTTGCTCGTCCTCCATTCCATATCTGGAGTCGTTTAGATATGACGACGGAGATTCAGCTGGTTCAACGTCGGGGCCGTCTTTGATTATGTCTTCGAGAAGTTCTTCCTCTTCGAGGTTCCTGATATGTGGATCCATAGTTCTGCAAAAAACGGACATTTGATTAACTAATAGACTAACAAACTATATAAGAGGGGTTGGAAACTTCGAAGTGTCGTTTTATATAGGAGAACCTAAACTCTAAAATACCAGCCGGGCAGAGCCCAGTCTCGGACACTTAAGCATATACAATAGCAAAATTAAACTAGTTCTATTAATTTTTCTTGCTAAAAATAAACTATTAACACTTAAGCATATACAATAGCAAAATTAAACTATTAACATTTAAGCATATACAATAGCAAAATTAAGCAATAATCTAAGAAACACTATTAACACTTAAGCATATACACTATACAATAGCAAAATTAAATGACAAAAAAAAATATTTCTTCTTCTTGTAACCCTAAACTAATTTTTCCTCTTCTTCTATTTCTCCTCTTCTTCTACTTCTTCTTCTACTTCTACTTCTCCTCTTCTTCTACTACTTCTCCTCTCCTCTTCTTCTATTTTTCCTCTTCTTCTCCTCTCCTCCTCTTCTTATTCTCCTTTTTCTTCTTTTCTTCTCCTCCTCTTCTTATTTTCCTTTTTCCTAATTCTACATATTACTAACCCTAATAATCTAGCAAAAACCTAATAACAATAGGAATTAAATGACAAAAAAATCTTTTTCTTCTTTTCTTCCCTTTTTCTTCCTTTCTTCTCCTTTTTCTTCCTTTCTTCTCCTTTTTCTTCCTTTCTTCCCTTTTTCTTCTTTTCTTCTCCTTTTTCTTCTTTTCTTCTCCTTTTTCTTCTTTTCTTCTCCTTCCCTTTTTCTTCCTTTCTTCTCCTTTTTCTTCCTTTCTTCTCCTTTTTCTTCCTTTCTTCTCCTTTTTCTTCCTTTCTTCTCCTTTTTCTTCTTTTCTTCTCCTTTTTCTTCCTTTCTTCTCCTTTTTCTTCCTTTGTTCTCCTTTTTCTTGTTTTCTTCTCCTTTTTCTTCCTTTCTTCTCCTTTTTCTTCTTTTCTTCTCTTTTTTCTTCTTTGCTTGTGCTGGCCGAAGTGTTGGGGAGGAGGGGGCGTGGGGCTTACTGGCCGGAGGTGTCGACGGCGCGCGGCGAGGAGGGCGGCGCGCGGCGAGGAGGGCGGCGCGCGGCGAGCAGGACGACGGCGACGGCGAGGAGGACGGCAGGCGGCGGCGAGCAGGACGGCGGGCAGCCTGACGGTGTCATCGAGTTCGTCGTTGTGCCGCGCCGGGCAGGAGAACGAGAGGAAGAAGAAGAGAAATGGACGATTTGGGTTCAAAATTTTCTAACTCCCGATTATACAGGTGGATCTTTAGTCCCGGTTCGGGGCTCGATCCGGGACTAAAGACCCCTTTAGTCCTGGGTGGTGCCACGACCCGGGACTAAAGTCCCTTTTTCGGCAGACCAAAAGGCGGGAAGCAGGGGCCTTCAGTCCCGAGGCGTGGCTCGAACCGGGACTAAAGACACCCTTTAGTCCCGGGTGGAGCCATGACCAGGGACTAAAGGCCCTTTTTCGGCAGACCAGAAGGCGGGAAGCAGGGGCCTTTAGTCCCGGGGCGTGGCAAGAACGGGGACTAAAGTGTTGCCTATACAAACCCTCGCCCCTGCCCACCATATCCCCTGTTTTTTGGTTGTTGAAGTGTGACCATGTCATGCTCTTGCCACTCTAGTTCATGGACATGACGTGTTCGATGAAATGCCCGAGCCACTCTACTTAAGCTTTCTCCTCTCCAAGCTCGACCTCCAAGCTCCATTTTCCTTAATATTTGTCTAGGTTTGGCCGTGCACCAACTACACAAGTGTTTTAAAAGGTTAACTACTTCATCCTTTCATTTGTCACTGCTAGTGTAGCTCCTTTCAAATGCTCAAATTAACTTCTTAGAGTCTGCACATGCGTAGGGTGTCGTCCCGTGCCCGTCCTCACCATTGTCGATCGCCCCGTGCCGATCTCGTCGCGAGCACCACCGTGGTGAGCCTCTTGTTCTTATCTTCTTTTTAAAATAAAAAAATCTTACTTATTTGATTTAGATACATACTTGTATAAATTACTCACTTTCATTATTTTTTGTTATTATATAGTGCGATGGTTTTGGTATCCGCCTCCGTCGGCCCTCGTCCTGTCTATGATTCGGATGTGGTATATATTATCTTTTATAACTATTTGTTTTATTTAGTGTTTATGACAATTATGACAACCAATGTGACATATATTTTTTTAATCTAGGAGGTATGTGAACCGGAAATTCCAACCCACATAAAAATTCTTGTCGAGAAGTTAAATTTTGTTGAAAAAGAAAACAAATACTTGAAGAAAAAATTGAAAATAATTGAGGATAAGAATATGGAACTCGAGTTGCATGTCGCCGATGTCATCGATGATCGCACGATGAAGATCGATGCGATGCGGTTGAAGATGGATGCAATGCGCTTGAAGATGGATGAAATGCGCTTGAAGATTAGGAATATTAGAAAATATGCCATTGATAAAGAGGCTTGGTATCATTATGCTGTTGGGTCAATTGTTACCTTAGTTGCGATTTTGATCGCGTATGTTGTTGCACTTAAATGTTTTACATAGTTGTATGTCGTTTTATGAGAGAACTTTATGTATTTATTTTTTAGAATAATAACATTTGATCACTACTGTTGTTTGGCTTTAATGTGATGATGAACTTGTATTAATTTGGTCATATGTTCTGCAATGGTTTTTTGAGCTAGTTGACCCTGAAATTGAAAAGCACTACAAATGAACTCTGAAAATGTTGAAAGTTGTCATGCTATCATCATTTCACCCACATAGCATGTGTTAAAAAGTTGAGAGGGCTACAACAAAAACTGGATGCACTTCGTGTACAAAACGGACAATCTCTCTCGAAGTATCAGGGTTTCGAACGAGAACTCATCTCTTACAAAGGGATTTCATTTTTTTGAACTTATTTGAACTCCATACTTTTTGTGTGTTCAAAATGCACCATTCAAAGGAACATCACAAAATTTCAACAATTTCTGACTTCATTTGGTATATTTCGTGCATTTACTTATTTTTTTTTGAGCTAGTTGACCCTGAAATTGAAAAGCACTACAAATGAACTCTGAAAATGTTCAAAGTTGGCATGCTATCATCATTTCACCCACATATCATGTGTTAAAAAGTTGAGAGGGCTACGACAAAAACTGGATGCACTTCGTGTACAAAACGGACAATCTCTCTCGAAGTATCAGGGTTTCGAACGAGAACTCATCTCTTACAAAGGGATTTCATTTTTTTGAACTTGGTTGAACTCCATACTTTTTGTGTGTTCAAAATGCACCATTCAAAGGCACATCACAAAATTTCAACAATTTCTGACTTCATTTGGTATATTTCGTGCATTTACTTTTTTTTGAGCTAGTTGACCCTGAAATTGAAAAGCACTACAAATGAACTCTGAAAATGTTGAAAGTTGGCATGCTATCATCATTTCACCCACATAGCATGTGTTGAAAAGTTGAGAGGGCTACGACAAAAACTGGATGCAGTTCGTGTACAAAACGGACAATCTCTCTCGAAGTATCAGGGTTTCGAATGAGAACTCATCTCTTACATGGATACTATGAAAATGAAAAGTGTTTGAAATTTAGTACATTCCATATATGCATTACATAAAAGGTTTAATACATTATTACATTATTGCACCAATATTCCTATCTATTATTTCTGTTTTCTTCTGGGTCGTAGCCATGGAGAATCTTCATCATTCAGTAGGATGCTTGGGTCAGTTTTCACTTTGAAGGGCGGAATTTCATGAAACTTATTATAATCTACTGACATGTCTGTCTTGTCATCTACTGCCACGATGTTTCTTTTCCCTGAAAGAAATATGTGGCGTTTTGGCTCATCGGACGATATCTTCTTTTGCTGATTTCTTTTTCTCGTTTTTGTAGACATGTCCTTCACATAGAAAACCTGAGCGACATCATTGGCTTGGACAAATGGTTCGTCCATGTACGCAAGATTGTTGAGATCCACTATTGTCATGCCGTACTTTTGGTCTACAACTACCCCGCCTCCTGTCAGCTTCACCCATTTGCACCGAAACAAAGGGATCTTAAAAGTAGGTCCATAGTCAAGTTCCCATATCTCCACTATGTACCCGTAATATGTTTCCAAACAGTGCCCATTCTCGTCTGTTGCATCAAAGCGGACACCACTATTTTGGTTGGTGCTCTTTTTATCTTGGGCAACCGTGTAAAATGTATTCCCATTTATCTCATACCCTTGGAAAGTACATATAGTCGAAGATGGTGGCCTGGCCAAACAGTACAGCTCATCTCCAACGGTGTCGTCATTCATGAGATGTGTCTGCAACCAACTGCCGAAAGTCTTCTCGTGTTCCCCTTTAATCCAAGAGTCAGCCTTCCCTGGGTTTTCGGAGCGTAGAATATTCTTGTGTCTCACGATATACGGAGCCACCATGGTGGAATTGTGTAGAATTGTGTAGTGTGCTTGAGAGAAAGAATGCTCATCCATACATACTTTTGCTTTCCTTCCTAGTGTGCCTTTTCCTGTCAGCCTACCCTCATACCGAGATTCAGGAACACCAATCGGCTTAAGGTCAGGAAGAAAGTCCACACAAAACTCACTGACCTCCTCTGTTCCATAGCCCTTGGAGATGCTTCCTTCTGGCCTAGCACGGTTACGAACATATTTCTTTAAGACTCCCATGAAACTCTCGAAGGGTAACATATTGTGTAGAAACACAGGACCGAGAATTCTAATCTCTTCGACTAGGTGAACTAGGAGGTGTGTCATTATATTGAAGAAGGATGGCGGGAACAACAACTCAAAGCTGATCAGACATTGGATCACATCAATCTGTAATCCTGATAGACTTTCTCGATCGATTACCTTCTGAGAAATTGCATTGAGGAATGCACATACCTTCACAATTGCCAGGCGAATATTTTCCGGTAGAATTCCCCTCAATGCAACCGGAAGCAATTGCGTCATAAGCACGTGGCAGTCATGAGACTTTAGGTTTTGGAATTTTTTGTCTTTCATATTTACGATTCCCTTTATATTCGACGAGAAGCCAGTCGGGACCTTGATACTGAAAAGGACTTCAAAGAAGATTTCCTTCTCTTCCTTAGTAAGAGCGTAGCTGGCACGCCCTTGAAACTGCCCTCGATGCATGCCATCTCTTCCTTTATGACATTCCTGGTCCTCCCGTGCTTCCGGTGTATCTTTTGACTTCCCATACAAGCCCAGGAAGCCTAGATTATTCACGCAGAGATTCTTCGTCAGGTGCATCACGTCGATTGCCGAGCGGACCTCGTGGACTTCCCAGTAGGGTAGCTCCCAAAATATAGATTTCTTCTTCCACATGGGTACGCGCTTATCAGGCCCTTTAGGAACAGGTTGGCTGCCAGGACCCTTTCCAAAGATTACTTTTAAATCTTTGACCATATCAAATACTTCAGCACCAGTACGGATGACAGGCTTCCCCCGTGGTTCTGCCTTGCCATTGAAATGCTTGCCTTTTTTCTTTAAGGGATGCTTGGGCGGAAGAAAACGACAATTGTACGGATACACATTCTTCCTACATTTGTCCAGATATATACTTTCTGTCTGATCCAAACAGTGTGTGCATGCATTGTATCCCTTGTTTGACTGTCCTGAAATGTTACTAAGAGCAGGCCAATCATTGATGGTTACGAAAAGCAACGCTCGAAGGTCAAATTTCTCTTGTTTGTGCTCGTCCCACACACGTACACCTCGTTCGGCCCACAACTATAAAAGTTCATCAACTAATGGCCTTAGGTACACATCAATATCATTGTCGGGTTGCTTTCGACCATGGATAAGCACTGGCATCATAATGAACTTCCGCTTCATGCACAACCAAGGAGGAAGGTTGTAGATACATAGAGTAACGGGCCAGGTGTTGTGACTGCAACTTTGCTCCCCAAAAGGATTCATGCCATCTGTACTCAGACCTAACCATAAGTTCCTTGCGTCAGCTGCAAATCTCGGGAACTCTCTCTCGATTTTTCTCCACTGCCGACCATCAGCGGTGTGCCTCAACTTATTGTCTTTCATACGATCTTCCATGTGCCATCGCAACAACTTCGCATGATCTTTATTTCTGAACAGACGTTTCAACCGTGGTATTATAGGAGCATACCACATCACCTTGGCAGGAACCCTCTTCCTGAGTGGCTCGCCCTCAATATCACAAGGGTCATCTTTTCTGATCTTATACCGCAATGCAGTGCATACCGGGCATTTATCCATATTCTCGTACTTCTCACCGCGGTAGAGGATGCAGTCATTAGGGCATGCATGTATCTTCTGCACGTCTAATCCTAGACGGCAGACAAGCTTCTTTGCTTCGTACGTGCTGGTGGGCAATTCATTCTTTCTTGGAAGCATCTTCTTCATCAGTACCAGCAACTTTTCGAATGACGACTCAGTCACACCGGTCTCTGCCTTCCACTTCAGCAATTCCAGTGTGGTACCCAGCTTCTTCTGGCCATCTTCACAAGTTGGGTACAACAATTTGTTGTGGTCTTGTAACATCTGCTCGAACTGCAACCTCTCCTTTTCTGTGTCGCAACCTCGCCGTGCATCAGAAATGACCAGGCCAAGATCATCAGCGGGCTCATCTGGTTCCCGTTCTTCATCCTGATCTTCTTCTTCATTGTCTTCCATTGCGGTATCAGCATACTCAGGGAACATAGATCGGTAGTTGTCATCATCGTTCTCTTCTTCTTCATCATCGTCTTCCGTCATAACCCCTCTTTCTCCGTGCTTGGTCCAAACATTATAGCCCGACATAAAACCGGACCGAAGCAGGTGGCTCTGAATGACTCTTGAGGAAGTGTAATCCTTCTCATTCCGACATTCAACACATGGACAAAACATATAGCCACCACCATGCTTGTTCGCATCGGCTGCATCTCGAAAAGAATGCACGCCTTCTCTGTAAGCGGTTGTGCGTCGATCACCGTACATCCATGGATGGCTCATCTGTGTTATACGACAGTATATCAAATACAATCACGATCCTAAAAATTAGTACCGCACGGTCTAAAGGAGGAAATATAGTTGCTAACCTTTTAGAATAAGTAGAAATAAAGAGGATGAGGTTTAAGCATGGCTCAGGCATCTCATATCATAGTTGTGTTCGGTGAACTGAAGCGGCATCGCTCTAACACACATTTCAACAAACACCTCTAGTGCATCAAAAAAAGTGGAGAGCAAGCACCCACCCACAATCCTCCACCCAAGAAAAATGCAAGGAAGGGGGGAGAGGGGGGCTGTGCTATATATAGGCAGAGGACTTTAGTCCCGGTTTGAGACACAAACCGGGACTAAAGGTGGCGCACATGCGAGCTGCCCACCGCGTAGCCCTTTAGTCCCGGTTTGGGACACGAACTGGGACTAAAGGCTCCTTACGGGCCGGGACTAAAGCCTCGAGGGAGGCATTGGGAATTGGGGCGACGTGGCCGGGCCTTTAGTCCCGGCCCAGAGGCAGGCCGGGACTAAAGGGTCCAGGCCAAAGGCCCGTTTTCCACTAGTGATACCTACCTACTATGGCTTTTTCAAAGTCATTCCGAGATATATTGCCATGTAACTACCACCATGACATGTGCCATCACGTCTACATTGCCATTGCATGATCGTAAGATAGCTAGCATGATGTTTCCATTAATGTCTATGCCATGCTAGATCATTGCCACGGTACACTACCGAAGGCATTCCATATAGAGTCATAGTTTCTCTAACTTTTGAGTTGAAAGTGTGATGATCATCATTGATGGAGCATTGTCCCATGTGAGAAATAAAAGAGGACAAAGAAGCCCACCAAAAAAAGAGGCCAAAGAGCCCACCAAAAAACAAAAAAATGAGAGAAAAAGAGAGAAGGGACAATGCTACCACTTTTTCCACACTTGTGCATATTAAGCACCATGATCTTCATGATTGAGAGTCTCTCGTTTTTTCACCACCATATAGCTAGTGGGAAATTTTCATTATATAACTTGGCTTCTACATTCCAATGATAGGCTTCCTCAAAATTGCCTTAGGTCTTCGTGAGCAAGCAAGTTGGATGCACACCCACTAGTTTTCTTTAATAGCTTTCACATACTCTTAGCTCTAGTGCATCATTTGTATGGCAATCCCTACTCATTCACATTGATATCTATTGATGAGCATCTCCACAGCTCATTGATATGCCTAGTTAATGTGACCATCTTCTCCTTGTTTTGTCTTGCAACCTCCACCACACTCCACACCATCTATAGTGCTATAACCATGGCTCACGCTCATGTATTGCGTGAGAGTTGAAAAGGTTTGAGAAAGTAAAGGTGTGAAACAATTACTTGGCCAATACGGGGGTTCTGCATGATTTAAATTCGTTGTGCAATGATGATAGAGCATAGCCAGACTATATGCTTTTGTAGGGATAACTTTCTTTTGGCCTTGTTATTTTGAAAGTTCATTATTACCTTGCTAGTTTGCTTGAATTATTATTGTTTCCACGTCAATAGCAAACTGTTGTTTTGAATCTAATGGATCTAAACATTCACGTCACATAAGAGGAGTTACAAAGGACATCTATGCTAGGCAGCATGAAAGCATAAAAAATTCATTCTTTATCACTTCCCTACTCGAGGACGAGCAGGAGTTAAGCTTGGGGATGCTTGATACGTCTCAAACGTATCTATAATTTTTGATGGTTTCATGCTGTTATCTTGTCATCTTTGGATGTTTTATGTACCTTTTATATCTTTTTTGGGACTAATTTATTAATTCAGTGCCAGTTCCTGTTTTTTCTGTGTTTTTGGCTCTTTTTAGATCTGATTTTGGAACGGAGTCCAAACGGAATAAAATCCACGAAATGATTTTTTTCCTGAATGGAAGAAGATCAGGGGGCTTGTGGGCCAAGCTAGGAGGGCTACAGGGAGCCCACAATCCCCTACTCCGCCACCAGGGGGCGGCGGTGGGCAGGCTTGTGGCCTCCCTGGCGCCCCCTGACGTAGATCTTGCGCCTATATATTCCCTAAAAATCAGGAAAAAAATCAAGGGATCCACGAAAATACTTTTCCGCCGCTGCAAGCTTCCGTTTCTGCGAGATCTCATCTAGAGACCCTTCCCGGTGCCCTGTCGGAGGGGACTTTGGAGTTGGAGGGCTTCTTCATCATCATCATCGCCCCTCCAATGACTCGTGAGTAATTCACTTCATACCTACGGGTCCGTAGTTAGTAGCTAGATGGCTTCTTCTCTCTCTTAGATCTTCAATACAAAGTTCTCCATGATCTTCATGGAGATCTATCCGATGTAATCTTCTTTGGCGGTGTGTTTGTCGAGATCCAATGAATTGTGGATTTGTGATTAGATTACCTATGATATATATTTGAGTCTTTGCTGATTTCTTATATGCATGATTTGATATCCTTGTAAGTCTCTCCGAGTCTTGGGTTTTGTCTGGCCAACTAGATCTATGATTCTTGCAATGGGAGAAGTGCTTGGTTTTGGGTTCTTAACGTGTGGTGACCTTTCCCAGTGACAGTAGGGGCAGCAAGGCACACATTGTGTAGTTACCATCAAGGGTAACAAGGTGGGATCTATCGTAGATATGAGATTGTCCATCTACATCATGTCATCTTGCTTAAAGCGTTACTCTGTTCTTTTGGACTTAATACACTAGATGCATGGTGGATAGCGGTCGACGTGTGGAGTAATAGTAGTAGATGCAGAAAGTATCGGTCTACTTGTTTTGGACGTGATGCATATAGATATAATCATTGCCATAGATGACGTCACGACTTTGCGCGGTTCTATAAATTGCTCGACAGTAATTTGTTCACCCACCGTCTACTTGCTTTCATGAGAGAAGCCACTAGTAAACACTACGACCCCCGGGTCTATTCACACCTATTGTTTCCACTTTCGCTTTTACTTTGCTTTGTTACTTTGTTGCTTTCAGTTCTCACTTGGCGAACAATCTATAAGGGATTGACAACCCCTTCATAGCGTTGGGAGCAAGCTTTTTGTGTTTGTGTAGGCTCTTGTGATACTCCTTCACTGGATCGATACCTTGGTTCTCAAACTGAGGGAAATACTTACCACCGCTGCGCTACATCACCCTTTCCGCTTCGAGGGAACACCAACGCAAGGCTCCAAGGCCACGGGGGAAATCCTTTGCATATTTTCCTAGGAAGTCCCTTAAGGCGTAGTTGTAGCAGAAGGATTCCTGGTGCTGTCGACACACCTATTTCTGGTGCCGTTGGAAGGTCTTTTGTTGCAGTAGCACGCAGCAGCTCCCCCCCCCCTCGCACACGCGCTACGCCACCGTTCCCCACGCGTTCGCCGTGCGCCGCCTCGCCCCGGGCCCCGCAGCAACAGGTCGCCGCCGCCAGCACCAGGCCCGACCCGAGAAGCCCCGCCTTGGCCGCCAAGCCCCCGCCGGCCTCCGTCCTGCCGTCGTCGCCCTGGCCTCCCATGCTGGCCCTCCTCGCAATTCGCCCCGCGCGCCTCCTGCTTCCCCGTGCGCCAGCTCTGGTCGTCGTCTCCCGCGCCAGTTCTCTGCCGCCGCTCTCCTCGGGGGCCCTCCGTCTCCCCGCCAGTGCCTGTTTCCCCCGTGCCGTCGGCCTCAGCCAAGGTCCCTTGCCGGTTCGCACCTGATGTAGCTGCTGCCAAGCCGCCTTGGCGTTCCCCTGTCGAAGCTGTTGCCGCCTCCGTTTTGTTGTTGCGCTGGCTGTTGCCGTGGCTCCTTGCCATGCCCTGCTAGTGCATGTTGCTGCTGATTGATTGTTACCCTGCTGCTTGTGCCATCTTGCCGCCGATGATGTTGCTTCTGTGTGCTGTAGCTTGCTCACTGCCTTGCCGCTGATGCTGCTGCAGGTTGTTGTTACCCGATGCTTTGCTTGTCGTTGCTTGCTGCCAGCTAGTTGCTGTTGTTGCGTAGTGTGTTCCTGCTGGTGTTGTTAGCTGTTGCTGCTAGCGTAGTCTGAGGCAGATGCTAGATGCTGTTGTGTAGTAGATGTCGCTGCCCTTGCTTTTACATGCTTTGCTGCTAGTGCTAGTTGGTAGGCCGCTATAGATAGCTTGCTGTTAGATAGCTAGTTGCTGTAGTTGCGTGATGATATGCTTGCTTGCGTGTTGCTGTTGCCCGTGCTGCTGTAGATGTTATTGCTTGCTTGTGCTGCCGCTTGCCGTCGCCGCATGCACCACCCCCTCCTTCATGGAGCCGACAAGATCGCGTGTACAACTACGTCCTCGACGACCCCCGGAACGTGTTCGACTACCGATGTGAAGACCCGTGAACCACAACGCCGAGCAAATGACTACCGTCGACGAGACCGGTACAACTACTTCCACGACGACCACGACGATCTTTGTTCTTCTTCACCGAACCGAACCCCTCCGATTCGCACACTTCGAATGTATAACGTTGGGACGTGTCGTGTACCGAACGCATATGATGTATGAGATGTACTGTATGTTTGCGTATACCGTAACGTTGCGACTACGTCCGTTCGACTGCTTCACCGAGTTGTTCTTCTTCCAAGCGGGATATCAGGCAAGATGACCATTTCACTACTGGAATCAGAGAATTTGCCGTCTGCCTAGTCTTTGTCGTCTACTAGCTGACGGCAAAGACACTCTTTGCCATCAGCTTCAGCAAAACTGACGGCAAAGAACTGGCTGATGGGAAAGAAGGTCTTTGCCAGCAGTCAACTCTTTGCCGTCCGCCGCAGACCGCAAAGAAGGGGCCAGCAGACGGCAAAGAAGCTCATCTGGCTAGGGGAACCTTAGGTCAAACTACTCCCTTCTTTGCCGTCTGCTGGCTGACGGCAAAGATGCCAGAGGCAGACGGCAAAGAGTATAGACCCCTTTGCCGCGTGCCAGCAGACGGCAAAGGTCTTGAATCTAGTAACGGCTGTCCCGCCCCCACCGTGGCCCTCTCTCTCTCTCTGTCAAACGGCCCCTCCCTCTCTCTCTCCTCCCCCGACGCCCAACGCCGCCACCACTGTCGCCCGGCCACCCCCGGCGCCGCCCCGGTGCCCCTGGTGTTGCCCCGAAGCCCAACACCCCCCGCCCCGGCGCCCCCTGGTGCCGCCCCTGAAGCCCCACCGTTGGTGCCCCGTGGAGCCCCTGGTGCGCCCCCGCTGCCCCACCCCCGGCGCCCCTGGTGCCGCCCCCGCAGCCCCACCTCCGGCGCCGCCGGCCCAGCCACTGCCCCGCAGGCCTCGGCGCCGCCCCCGCAGCCCCACTGCCGGTAAGCCCATCCACCCCCGCCCCCTTGATTTTTTATTTTTTGGTATTTAGTTTTTTGGAATTAGATTATAACTACCAGCATGATTTTTTATTGTTGTTGTAGTTGTTGTTCTTGTTATTGTAGTTGTTGTTGTTATTGTAGTTGTTGTGGCATATATAGTTTAGTTGGTAGGTTAGTTAATTAGTAGTTTTAGTGGTAGTTTAGTTAGTTAATTAGTAGATTTAGTAGGTAGTTTAGTGGTAGATTTTGTTTTGTTATTTAGTGGTAGCTAGATTATTTTTTAGTTACTTAGTGGTAGATTCTGTTTTTGTTATTTTTTTGCTGTTTAGTGCTATCTAGGTTTAACGATAGGTTTAGTTAGCTTCGTTAGTTAGGTTAGTTAGTTAGTTAGCTTAATAGAAAGAATAGGAAGAAGAAGAAGAGGAGGAGGAGGAGAAGAGGAGAAGAGGAGGAGGAGGAGAAGAAGAAGAAGAAGAGGAGGAGGAGGAGGAGGAGAAGACAAAAATAAGAAGGAGAAGAAGAAAAGAAGAAGAAAAGAAGAAGAGATGAAGAAGAGAAGAAGAGAAGAAGAATACCTTCTCCTCCTTCTCCTTCTTCTCCTCCTTCTTCTCCTCCTCGTCCTTCTCCTTCTTCTTGATTTCTTCTTCTTCTTCTCCTCCTCCTCTTTCTTCTCCTCTATCTTATTCTCCTTACCTTATTTTCCCCAACAATGAGATAATTAGCCCATTTAGCTAAAAAAATGGCCATTCTTCTCCTCTTTCATATTATCCTTGCTTTAATTAACCCAAAAATGACATAATTAGCCCATTTAGCTCCAAAATACCATAGCAAGCTCAAAATGGCATAAGAACCTTGGTTAGCTCATTAATATTATAAACTTAGCTTATTTTCCTCTAAAATGGGATAATTAGCCCATTTAGATCAAAAAAGACATAAATAGGTAATTTAGCTCCAACAAGAGGAGAAGAGGAGAAAAATAGGCAAAATGAAAAGAAAGAAGAAGAAGAAGAAGAAGAAGAAGAGAAGAAGGAGAAGGAGGAGGAGGAGGAGAAGGCCAAGGACCTTCTATCCTTCTCCTCCTCCTCCTCCTCCTTCTTCTTAATTTCTTCTTCTTATCCTCCTCCTCCTCTTTCTTCTCCTCTTTCATATTATCCTTGCTTTAATTAACCCAACAATGAAATAATTAGCCCATTTAGCTCCAAAATACCATAATAGGCTCAAAATGGCATAAGAACCTTGGTTAGCTCATTAATATTATATACTTAGCTTGTTTTTCTCTAAAATGGGATAATTAGCCCATTTAGCTCAAAAAAGACATAATTAGGTAATTTAGCTCCAACAAGAGAAGAAGAGGAGAAGAAATAGGCAAAATGAAAAGAAAGAAGAAGAAGAAGAAGAGAAGAAGAGAAGAAGGAGGAGGAGGAGGACGAGGAGGAGAAGGCCAAGGACCTTCTATCCTTCTCCTCCTCCTCCTTCTCCTCCTCCTCCTTGATTTCTTCTTCTTCTCCTCCTCCTCCTCTTTCATCTCGTCTTTCATATTATCCTTGCTTGAATTAACCCAACAATGACATAATTAGCCCATTTAGCTCCAAAATACCATAATAAGCTCAAAATGGCATAAGAACCTTGGTTAGCTCAGTAATATTATATACTTAGCTAGTTTTCCTCTAAAATGGGATAATTAGCCCATTTAGATCAAAAAAGACATACTTAGGTAATTTAGCTCCAACAAGAGGAGAAGAGGAGAATAAATAGGCAAAATGAAAAGAAAGAAGAAGAAGAAGAAGAAGAAGAGAAGAAGAAGAATAGAAGAAGGAGAAGGAGGAGGAGGAGGAGGAGGAGGAGGAGAAGGCCAAGGACCTTCTAGTCCTTCTCCTCCTCCTCCTTCTCCTCCCTCTTGATTTCTTCTTCTTCTCCTCCTCCTCCTCTTTCTTCTCCTCTTTCATATTATCCTTGCTTTAATTTCCGCAACAATGACGTAATTAGCCCATTTAGCTCCAAAATGCCATAATAACCTCAAAATGGCATAAGAACCTTGGTTAGCTCACGAATATTATATACTTAGAATGTTTTCCTCTAAAATGACATAATTGGAATATTTGTGTTGATCGGGTGGATTTACATGTGATAGTTGTCTCGTCGCTGTGAGGTCTGCTGGGCGAAGACCTGCCAGTGCGTTGTACGAGCTCCGCCCCTGCATTCGTGGGTCAGTACAAATTTCATCTCCTCCCCGCCCCTTCATTTACTGTGGCTCGGTTTCCGGATGAAACTTTCTAGATTTAGGTAATTCAATTAATTTATCAGTATGCGTGACCAGTATGCGTCTCCCGTTCAAAAGGGCGACATCTGTAAATATGCATGTCTTTGCATATTTATAACCGCCATCCTTTCGAATTGTCCAACATTATCCATGGACAGCCCGAGTATGTGTAGATTGGGTTCGTTTTCCCGTATGCTGTGCTCTGGATCCGATGCGGAATTTCGTCAGTGCCTCCCTGTTGTTCTCGGATGCACATCCTCTCTGTTTATTGCGGAGACGTGTATCAGGAGAACATCGGGGAGGTGCTGCCGAAATTTTGCGATGGATCTGGAGCAAAGCATGGGAAAACGAACCCAATCTACACATACTCGGGTGGGATTAGGACCTATCTTTACCTATTAGCGTGAGGTTGCCTGGACGTAATAAAAATGGCGAACCTGATTAACCGATGAATATAAATGCTAAATTATATATAAATATATTTCTTCTGTCTTTAGTAGCTATGCAAGATGAGTGATTGTGCGTGGATGTATACCGGTCACCCTAGTCAGAAAGAGATGACGAAAGAATGGTTTTTAAAAACAAAGGAATTTGTGAAAGCCGCATTCGCAAATGGCCAGGAAAGAAACTATTGCCCCTGTCCTGGATGCGACAACTATAAAAAGACGACAGAGGCTGTAATGATTAAACACCTGCAGAGGAGGGGTTTTAAGCCTAATTATACGGTGTGGACATTTCATGGTGAGTCTACAAAACGCACAAGAGCTGAGGTGGTCCGTCGTCGCACGGACGAGCATGGTACTGGGATCGAAGACATGGTGCAAGACTTTGATGATGCTCGGGATTCGAAAGATGAGATGGAGGAATCTGCAAAGGCCTTTTATGAAATGTTGGAGTCTTCAAAACGTCCTCTCCATGAGCACACTGAGCTCTGTCAGCTGGATGCAATTGCACAAGTAATGGCTCTGAAGGCTCAGTTCAACTTGGGAAGAGAATGCTACGACGCGATGATGACACTATTTGGATGTTTCCTACCCAAAGGCCATGTCATGCCTGCAAACCTGTACTAGTCGGACAAAATACTTCGTGTACTTAAGATGCCCTATGAGAAGATAGATGCATGTGAGAAAGGATGTGTCTTATTTAGGAAGGCGTATGCACACTTGGACTATTGTCCCAATTGCGAGTCTTGCAGGTATCTTGTGGTAGACAACGGTATGGGTGAGAAGAGGCAGACCAAAATTGCAGTTAGTGTTCTTCGGTATATGCCAATCGTACCAAGACTTCAACGTCTTTTCATGGTCGAAGAGACAGCCAGACAGATGACATGGCACAAATTGGGCAAAAGAACCGAACTAGATGCGGATGGGAATAAGATGATGGTACACACATCGGATGGGGAAGCGTGGAAACATTTCGATGGATTGCATCAGGATAAAGCGGCAGATCCAAGGAATCCTCGAGTCTACGCCACCACGGATGGTTTTAATCCCTTCGGCATGACGGCAATCCAATACAGTTGTTGGCCTGTATTTGTCATTCCACTCAATCTCCCCCCCCCCGGGCAGATTATGCAAAGAAAGAACATATTTCTGACGTTGATAATTCCAGGGCCGAATTATCCGGGGAAGAATTTGAATGTGTACCTGCAACCGCTTAAGGATGAATTGGAAGAAGCTTGGTAAAATGGGGTCAAGACATACGATGCCGCTAGAAAAGAAAACTTCAAAATGCATGTGTGGTACATGTACTCTATGCATGACTTGCCAGCGTATGCGCTATTCTCTGGATGGTGTCTGCATGCAAGGTTCTCGTGCCCCCAATGCAAGGCAGCTCTTCAGTTTCATTGGTTGCAGGAGGGTCGGAAGTATTCTTCCTTTGACTTGCATAGACAGTTCCTGGATCCTGACCATCAGTTCAGAAAAGACAAGAAGAACTTTACCAAAGGTAAAGTTGTCAAAAACATGGCACCACCTGCGTTCACAGGCCAACAGATCCTGGATCAGTTAAACGCCCTCGAGCCTGATCCAGAGCGTCCAGGGTATTTCAAGGGGTATAATTCAAAACATGCCTGGACTCACAAGCCATGCTTGTGGGATCTGCCTTACTTCAAAGACCTCCTTCTTCCACACAATATCGACATGATGCACACTGAAAAGAATATCGGAGAGGCTATTTTTGGTACATTGTTCGACATAGATGGGAAGACAAAGGATAATATTAAGGCTAGAGTCGATCAAGAGACACTATGTCATAGAACGTTACAAAACATGCGAGAAGGCAAAGGAAAGCAGAAGTGGTCGAAGCCAAAGGCCCGGTTCAATCTTGGAAGGCCAGCTATGAGGGAAATTATCTTGTGGGTCAAAATGCACTTGATGTTCCCCGATGGGTATTCAGCGAATCTAAAGAGGGGAGCGAGTCTTGAAAAATTAAAAATCTTTGGTCTCAAGAGTCATGATTGGCACATATGGCTAGAGCGGGTAATGCCGGTGATGTTACGTGGCTTTATTCCTGAGGATGAATGGCTAGTACTGGCGGAGCTGAGCTATTTCTTCCATGTTCTTTGTGCGAAAGAATTGTCGCCTGGAGTGGTAGAAGACATGGAGGAGTTTGCACCGGAGTTGTTGTGCAAGTTAGAGAAGATCTTTCCACCGGGCTTCTTTAATCCAATGCAACATTTGATTTTACATCTACCGACCGAGGCAAGATTGGGTGGGCCCGTGCAAGATCGTTGGTGCTATGCAACTGAGAGGATGCAGAAGACCCTTCGAGCTAAATGTAAAAATAAGCGTAGAATTGAAGCATCGATGGCTGAGGCATTCATTACTGAGGAGGTGGCAAACTTTGTGACAGCACACTACGAAACCAAAAATCATCATTTGCATAATCCGAAGCCTCGGCACAATGATGGAGACCCTAAAAAAGGTGGGTCCAACCTCATCCTATTCAAAGGGAAGCTCGCACCAGCCGGTGCTTCGAAACCAGAGCTGGTGATGATATCTGGTTGCCGGAGGCCCCATGGCTCGATAGCCATTGGAGATGGGATAATACGTTGTCAACTCACTCTTCTAGAGATCAAGGCGCGCCAGTCGAGCAGATGTCCTGAGATAATGCCTCGTCCACGGCCAGTCGAACTTGCCATCGAGGTTAGTTGTACGGACTAAGAACACTTTCATCCATTTCATTATGTGTGTCACCATAGATCATTACTGTGGTAACGAGGAATGGTTTTTCAGGCTGCTCTTCAGAAAGAGAGAGCGGCAAACCAGGCTGCTCTTGATGAGAGGGACCAGACCACGACACGATTGCTTGAGGAGGAGAGGGCCGGGAATGAGGCGGGTCAACGGGCCCTGTACGAGCTTTTTGTGGTATGTTTTTTTTCACATTAGCCAAATCATGTGTGTAATGTCTGTTTCAATACTAACTAATACGACCCACTCTTCAGGGTCTGTGCGAGAAGAGCGGTCAAGTCCCTCCGCCGATGCCCGTCTTCTCTTCGATTGGCACGGTGAGTTTCATTATAAACTAGTATTAATAATTGAGTGTCATCATGCTAACTGAGACATTGCAAAATATCTTTTCTGCAGAATAACTCCCGAGCGGCATCGCACGACCCTTCTCTAGGGCAACCGTCTCCAAACGAAGCCAGCGCGAGCAACCGCGGTGTTTCTCCTCCTTGATGACCACTACGATAAGTTTCTCCTCCAAACTTAGCTTGTTTTCCTCTAAAATGAGATAATTAGCCCATTTAGCTCCAAGAAGACATAATTAGGTAATTTAGCTCCAACAAGAGGAGAAGAAATAGGAAAAATGAAAAGAAAGAAGAAGAAGAAGAAGAGAAGAAGGAGAAGGAGGAGAAGGAGGAGGAGGAGGAGGAGGAGGAGGAGGAGAAGGAGGAGAAGGCCAAGGACCTTCTAGTCCTTCTCCTCCTCCTCCTTCTCCTCCTTCTCCTCCTTGATTTCTTCTTCTTCTCCTCCTCCTCCTCTTTCTTCTCCTCTTTCATATTATCCTTGCTTTAATTTCCCCAACAATGACATAATTAGTCCATTTAGCTCCAAAATACCATAATAAGCTCAAAATGGCATAAGAACCTTGGTTAGCTCATTAATTTTATATACTTAGCTTGTTTTCCTCTAAAATGGGATAATTAGCACATTTAGCTCAAAAAAGACATAATTGGGTAATTTAGCTCCAACAAGATGAGAAGAGGAGAAGAAATAGGCAAAATGAAAAGAAAGAAGAAGAAGAAGAAGAAGAAGAGAAGAAGGAGAAGGAGGAGGACGAGGAGGAGGAGGAGGAGGAGAAGGCCAAGGACCTTCTATCCTTCTCCTCCTCCTCCTTCTTCTTGATTTCTTCTTCTTCTCCTCCTCCTCCTCTTTCTTCTCCTCTTTCATATTATCCTTGCTTTAATTAACCCAACAATGACATAATTAGCCCATTTAGCTCCAAAATACCATAATAAGCTCAAAATGGCACAAGAACCTTGGTTAGCTCATGAATATTATATACTTAGCTTGTTTTCCTCTAAAATGACATAATTGGAACATTTAGCTCAAAAAAGACATAATTAGGTAATTTAGCTCCAACAAGAGGAGAAGAGGAGAAGAAATAGGCAAAATGAAAAGATAGAAGAAGAAGAAGAGAAGAAGAAGAAGAGAAGAAGGAGAAGGAGGAGGAGGAGGAGGAGGAGAAGGCCAAGGACCTTCTAGTCCTTCTCCTCCTCCTCCTCCTCCTTCTTCTTGATTTCTTCTTCTTCTCCTCGTCCTCCTCTTTCTTCTCCTCTTTCATATTATCCTTGCTTTAGTTAACCCAACAATGACATAATTAGCCCATTTAGCTCCAAAATACCATAATAAGCTCAAAATGGCATAAGAACCTTGGTTAGCTCATGAATATTATATACTTAGCTTGTTTTCCTCTAAAATGACATAATTAGCCCATTTATCTCAAAAAGAAGGAGAAGGAAGAAGAAGAAGAAGAAGAGAAGAAGAAGAGAAGGAGAAGGAGAAGAAGAAGGAGTAGGAGGAGAAGAAGAGAAGAAGAAGGAGAAGGAGGAGAAGAAGGAGAAGGAGCCCTCCTTCTTCTCCTTCTCCTTCTCTCCTTCTTCTCCTCCTTCTTCTCCTTCTTCTTCTCTTCTTTTTTCTTCTTCTCCTCCTCCTTCTCCTTCTCCTTCCCCTTCCCCTCCTCCTCCTCCTCCTTCTTGTTTTTCTTCTCCTTGTTCTCTTCTTGCTTCTTCTCTTTCTTCTTCAGTTTAGCTTATTTGTCATATATATGTTGTTCTTCTTCTTCTTCTGACTTTCTTATTCCCATTTTGCAGATTGGATGTACTACATGCATGGAAGCTGGCGTTGGAGTGCTTTAGTTTCCGTTTTTATTTGAGTTGATGAACAATGTGGAACTATATGTATATGTATATATGGATGAACAATATATGTGCAACTATATGTATGTATATATGGATGAAACTTTGTATGTGTTGGTTCTTTTGATATATGGGATGTACGTTGATGAACAAATGGCATTGATGAGCTTTATATGTATATCATATATGTGTTGTGACCTATTTATCATATATGTGCTATGAATTATATGTATATGTGCTGTGAAATAGAAAAAATAAACAAAAATGTGACAATATAGGCTCTTTGCCGTCTGCCAGCTGACAGCAAAGGCCTTTGTCGTCAGCTGACCGACGGCAAAGGTGCCACATGGCGCCCAGCTGTGCAACCTGGGCAGTAGCAGCTGGCCATATTATCTCTTTGTCGTCAGCCTCCAGGGGGCAGACGGCAAAGAAGAGGGAACAAAGGAGGAGGCAGACGGCAAAGAGTGGAGAGAGGGAGGAGGGGAGGACCCGGCAGATGGCAAAGATGGACGTGGAGGCAGACGGCAAAGATGGAGGGGGAGGGGAGGGGAGGAGAAGGCAGACGACAAAGATGGACGGGGAGGCAGACGGCAAAGATTGACGGGGAGGCAGACGACAAAGGCTCCGTTAACCCCTAACGGAGGCAACGCGTGTCGGCTGCCGTCTCAAGATCTTTGCCGACAGCTCCTGAGGAAAGCTGACGGCAAAGAGCTTTGCCGTCCGCCTTGCGCGGGCAGACGGCAAAGAAGGTCCTATGCCGTCGTAGGCTGACGCAGAAATTTTGCCGGCCGTGACAATCTTTGACGTCTGTGGTATTGTCTTTGCCGTCAGGGATATTGTCTTTGCCGTCTGTGATGGCAGACGGCAAAGAAGGTGATTCCTGTAGTGTTTCCCCAGATACCATTACTATCATTGCCACGCTAGTTTTATCGCTTCTATCGATTATGTCTCGTTGCCTACCACATGTTAAATATCAGCCTCTCAACAATGCCATGAAAACCTTCAACCTATTCAACCTAGCAAACCACTGATTGGCTATGTTACCGCTTGCTTAACCCTGTGTTAGCGTTACTAGTTGCAGGTGCATTGCTTCCATGTGATATAATGGGTTCCTTGTCATATCAACATATTAATGCTATTTAATTTAATGCACCTATATACTTGGTAGGCTCAGCCTTTCTAGCCTAGTGTTTTGTTCCACCTTTGCCCCCTTAGTTTTCGGCTACCGTGCTATGTTCCATAAACGAGCGCTCCTAACACGATCGAGGTTGTTATGGGGACCCCCTTGATAATTCGTTTTAGATTAAAGCTGGTCTGGCAAGGCCCAACATTGGTACTACATTTGCCCAACATAATAACTTTGTTAATACTGAAAGCATAGGGCGTCATGAACCCGAGGAGTAATTTCACATAATACACGGGGGGCCAGTGCTGATGGTGCTGGTCCAACACTAGAGCCATTTGCGGGGCCAACCCGAGGCAACTCGGGAGATTTCTATCAGGCCACCGTACGTTGTGCTTATCCGTCGTGTCCTGAGAACGAGATACGCGGCTCCTATCGGGATCGTCGACACGTCCGGCGGCCTTGCTGGATTAGTTTTACCTTTGATGAGATATCTGGTGCATCGGGATTCTGGTGATGCTTTGGGTATTCTCAGAGTTGAGGTTTTACACTAGGGAATCCGACGAGATCGCGAGCTTCGTGATTGAGGATTTCTATGCGGCTTGTGGTAATTTGTGATGGACTAGTTGGAGCACCCCTGCAGGGTTAAATCTTCCGGAAAGCCGTGCCCGCGGTTATGTGGCAACGTGGAAACTTTGTTTAACACTGGTTCTAGATAACTTGAAGTTAACTTAATTAAAATATGCGAACTGTGTGCGTAACCGTGACTGTCTCTTTCGTGAGTTCCTTCTCCGATCGAGGACACGGTGGGGTTATGTCAGACGTAGGTAGGTGTTCAGGATCATTCTTTTGATCATCAGTAGTTCACGTCCTCTATGCATAGATCTTTCCCCTCTTATTTCTTGTACTCATAAGTTTAGGCACCAAATATATGCTTAGCCACTGCTGCAACCTCACCACCTAACCTTACCTCACCCATTAAGCTTTGCTAGTCTTGATACCTTTGGAAATGAGATTGTTGAGTCCCCTGTGGCTCACAGATTACTACAACACCAGTTGCAGGTACAGGTAAAGGTTACTTGACGCGAGTGCGTTGATTGTTCATTTGGAGTTGCTTCTTCTTCTTCTTCTTCATCGATCTAGGATGGGTTCCAGGCCGGCAGCCTAGGATAGCAAGGATGGACCCCATTCTTATTTTCTCGTTTGTTTTCGTCCGTAGTCGGGCCCTGCTCTTATTCATGATGATTATGTATTGTACTGATGTGACTCTGATGTAGCTTGTGGCGAGTGTAAGCCAATTCTATATATATAACTCATCTTTTCAGTACATGTACTTGTAACGATATCCATTCTTGCGACACGACGAGATGCGCTTCTATCCCTGACGAGGTCCTCGTGCCAAATTGAGGATAGGGTCGCATCTTGGGCGTGACAAGTTGGTATCACAGCCGTACCGACCTAGGAGCCCCCTTGATTGATCGAACTTGGCCGAGTCGAGTTTAGTGAAAAACTGCTTTGAGTCTAGTTATATATCGAAGAGTAGGATTCTTTTTTCTCCTCTTCTATGCTCTGGTAAGGAATCTTGACGTAATAATTTATTCTACTCCTCTTCTCACTCAAAAAAAATTTAGGATCACGCGGATATTCTGGGATCTATGTGATGGCGATGTGACGGAGTTCTGTCTTGGTGCCTCCTGTCTGACTTGATTTTCTTCCGGGGAGTTGAGCTCCACGGGATTCTTGAGCACATCGTAATCATTCAGATTTCTTAGTATCTCAGGATGAAGGATGTTTGTAATTGCTTCAATACTAGTAATGGCGAGATAACCCCGATGTCCCTAGTACTGGTGCAGATTGTTCGGGAGTACTGCCATACTTTGTATCGTTATGATCACGAGGGTCTGTAGTAGATGAAGGTCCGAGATTTTGGTTGTGTGTTGACGGATGTGATACAGGTGACAGGTTAGTATAGGAGTTGTGTGATTATTACTCCTTGTATCTGTGTACCATATTGCATGACCAGATATTTCGGGAATTCTTAGGTGGGAAGTCAAGTAGTTGCTTATAGGACAATCTTCCAACAAATGCATGATGTTAGGTTGGGGTTCGACATCTAGTCGATTCGTTTGTTGACGGACGACTTACAGCGGTTCTCGTTGTGTCTTAAAGAGTCCTTGTATCTTGCTACGACTCGAGGATGCTTCGTATGTCGGGTGCACTGCCTTGCACTTGATGGCTACTATAAGGTTCGAGCCCGTGCGATCCTGTCCATGAAAATATCGAACGGAAATCTTTCTCATGAGTTTGTTCTGGCTTGTTTCATAAACCTCACCCTTTGTTTTGCTGAATATGGTAATTCAAGTTGCTTCGATGTCAAGTGGTGATTTCAGATCTTTCGTAAGTGGTGTTCTCACATTTTTATGAGAGTACTAATTATGTTGCTCAAATCAGATTGTCATGTCAATTCTTTTCAACCGGAGTCATCATATCAATTCCATTCAACCGGTGTGCTTCTCTGCAACTGAATTCAAGCTTATCCAGTTTTTGCAGATCATTATCTCAATTCTTTCCGGAGTTCATCTCATCTGTCTCAAGTTTTCTTTGTTTTTCCCCACCCTCCCGCCCTTTTTCTTTTGTGATTAGTTTTTTTATTCAAGTGCCTTTCTTTTCATCTATGCTTCCGCTCTCTTCTTTTGCGTGTCATAACCGGTGATTCATTGTGAAGATTCTCAAGAGCTTCGTGTTCACCTTTATTCATTCTTGTCATCTTTTCCGGTGAATTTAATTCAGCTATCCGTGTTCATTATATCTTTTTCATCCTTGTTTCCCATGTTGGAGATTATTTTTAGCCTATCTTGTGGTCTTTTCTCTCTATCCTATCCGGAGTGCTGAAGATGTCTCAGAGTTTCTTGTTTTGAGATCTTTCATTATTTCGAGGTACTCAACCTCATCTAGTCTTCATTTGTACCGGTGCTATATCAATCTTTCTAGCATTCTTTTCTAACGGTGGTTTCTTTGAGTGGGCCCATAACCCACAGGTTTTCCCAAGATCTTTCCTGGCTCTTTTAATCTTTTCCTGGAGATCTCTAATTCTTTTCAACTATGAAGTAAATATGAATTTCATCAGTCATATCCCTTCTTCAAGATCTATTTGTATTAATTCTCATATTGGCTCAACCTTCCATTCTTCTTTATTCCGGAGTGTCTCATTATCCTTGGTGATGTTTCTCGTCATCATTCTCAGCTTGCAATTCGAAGGAGTGTTTCTCTAAGTCTTGCTCCATTCTTGTGAAGATTGTCATCTCAGCTTCGTGTTATCCTCTCATTTGTTCCAATCATCAGTAATCCCTTTCTTGCTATCCGGTGCTTTTCTGAGTTGTTTTCATTCTCGTTCCTCCGAAGGCCATCATTTTAGAATATTCTTCGTTCTCAGCTTTCAGCTTTCATCCTCAATTCTTCTCCATTGGTGTCTCTTCGTTCGTCTCTCGTTTATCCGGTGCCTTGTTATAGTTTTCTCTTAGGTGGCTTATGTTCTCTTAATTCTCATGTATCTCCATTAATTCGTGGTGTTCCCATTCAATTGTGATTTCTTTCCGGTGCTTCCTTCAATTATGCCTTAAATGATGCTTATCTCTCTCCTCAATCATTTCTAGAAGAATAAGTGCTTCACTAAATCCATTGCTTGTCATCAATTTAAGTTGATGAAGGATAAGCATAACATAATTCTTATTCTTGTTCATAGAGATTTCAATTCTTCTTCCGGAGTGGCTCATGATATCAATTCTTCCCCATGTGCTTATCTTTCTTTTCCGGAGTGCCAAGTTTTCTCAAGTATCTCTTCGTGAAGCTTCATAGAAGTCTTTGCAAGGCTTCAATCTTATTCTTTCATCCTTCATATCTTGCATCATCCTTTTGATACGGAGGCTCGTCATGGTGGTTCTTCAAGGATGTGATTTTTCTCAAAGTGTTCTTCAAGATTCCTGTTGGAGTACCTCAAGTATTCTTTCTCTTGCTTCTCCAGTGCATTTGTTCTTCCTTTATCCTTTGAGGTGCTATTATAGCATCCTTGTTAGTGTAGGAGCCTCGAAGAGTCTTCCTTTCAAGAATGGGATAATTAAATCCACCAATTCTTTGTTCAGGGGATATTTTCAACCCATGATTTCTTCATTGAGCTGTATGGTTTGGATTTCACCTAAAGCTTTTCCTATGGATTGTTGTTATCATGGTGCTTGTCTTTAATCCAAGTTCTCAATGTATCCTCTTGGTGTAAGAAATTGTCAATATCTTGTTTCTCTAAATCAATCCTTGTTTCTGTTAGTGGCTGGTTGTCACTTCATTAGTTTGAAAAGGTTTCCATAAGCCCACTACTGCCTTGTTCTTTTCGTTGTTGTTTTTCCAACAACTCCGTCCAATTCTTCTTGCAAGGATGCTTGCCAAGTTCATTGGAGTTAGTAGTTTTCATTCTTTTCTTCATTCTCTTCTTCCGCTTGAGCTAGTTCCTATTCCATTGTTCCGGAGGCATTGTGATATTGCTCTTTTGGGTCTAGCTTCTTGTTCTGTCAAGATCATGGTGTTCCCTTGTTCTACTTAGTTGTTTGTTGTGAATATTGTCTATTTATTCCATCTTATCGAAATTTTTGTCCCATTTTCCTACCGAAGTGCTACCGAAATTTTCCGTGAATTCTTGCTTCTTTCTCATATCACTCCTCATCTCTTTGCCACCTCAAGAATCGTTGGTTTCACTTGTGTGTCAAAGAAGCGACTAAATTTTACCACTTGTTCTTTCTCATCCTCTCCCCCCTTTCATTCTTGGATCTCGGGGCGAGATCCTCTTGTAGTGTAGGAGAGTTGTGACAGCCCGATGTCGACGCCCCAGAAAATTCCCCTTTATTTCCGTTTCCGTCGTGTGGTTATTTTATTTTGTGGCCTCTTCATTTAGTTTGCATCATCGCATCATGCATGGCATCATGTCAAGTGAGTCTTGTCAGTGTTGCTTGTTGCTCCGTGTTGTTGGGTGTTAGTGCTTTGTGAGTGGCGTTGTTTTGTTGGAGTGATGAGAGGGGGTGCGTGAGAGCCACCTCAAAACCCTGTTGCACCGCGGACCTAAAACCTTCTCTCCCCTCTTATTTCATTTTTGTGGTTTTGCTAAAGTTTTAGTTTTAACCCCTTCAAAATAAACTCGTCTTCTTTTAAAAATCCTTGTATTAAATGTGGGGGCAACCCCTTAGGTTTTCTTTAAATTTTTTCTTTTGTTTATTTTCAAAACTAGAGTCTCTTCTTATTTGTTAAAAGGGGTTTTATTTTAATGTTTAAATAAAAGGGGTTTGATTTTACTCTTTTGTAAGAAAAGGGTTTATTTATTTCTTCAAAAAGGTTTTAGTTTTATTCGTTTAAAAATTCCCAATCTATTTTTAAAGTTGGGGTATATTTTTAAAGGAGTAAAAGGCATTTTTTATTTTGTTAAAACTTTTCCTTTTGTGGTTGTTCTCTGTTTTTGTAAAAAAAACAAGAGAGGGGTTGAAAGGGAGCCCAACCTCTAGCCACTTGGGCTGCACCCCAGCTCCCCAACCCTAACGAGTCAGGGAGGCCTCGCGCGACCCCCTCCTCGTTCCCCTTTCTTCCTCCCGCAGCTGTGCAGCCCCTCTCGTCTCTTCCCTCTGCGCGATCCCCTTGCGCCCCTCGCCCTCCTCGCGTGCCGCCATGGCCCGAGTAGCCCCGCACCAGCACAGCAGCTCCCCCCCCCGCGCTGCGCCACCGTTCCCCGCGCATTCGCCGTGTGCCGCCTCGCCTCGGGCCCCGCAGCAGCAGGTCACCGTCGCCAGCCCAGGCCCGAGCCGAGCAGCCCCGCCTTGATCGCCAAGCCCCCGCCGGCCGCCGGCCTGCCGCCGTCACCCAGGCCTCCCGTGCTAGCCCGCCTCACCATTCGCCCCGCGCGGCTCCTGCTTCCCCGTGCGCCAGCTCTGGTCATCGTCTCCTGCGCTGGTTCCTTGCCGCCGCTCTCCTCGGGGGCCCTCCGTCTCCCCGCTAGTGCCCGTTTCCCCGCGCCGCCGGCCTCGGCCAAGGTCCCTCACCGGTTCGCCCCTGATGTAGCTGCTGCCGAGCCGCCTTGGCGTTCCCCTGTCGATGCTGTTGCCGCCGCCGTTTTGCTGTTGCGCTGGCTGTTGCCGTGGCTGCTTGCCCTTCCCTGCTGGTGCATGTTGCTGCTGATTGATTGCTGCCTTGCTGCTTGTGTCGTCTTGTCGCCGATGATGTTGCTTCTGTGTGTTGTAGCTTGCTCGCTGCCTTGTCGCTGATGCTGCTGCAGGTTGCTGTTACCCGATGCCTTGCTTGTCGTTGCTTGCTGCCAGCTAGCTGTTGTTGTTGCGTAGTGTGTTCCTGCTGGTGTTGTTAGTTGTTGCTGCTAGCGTAGTCTGAGGCAGATGCTAGCTGCTGTTGCGTAGTAGATGTCGCTGCCCTTGCTTTTGCATGCTTTGCTGCTAGTGCTAGTTGGTAGGCCGTTGTAGATAGCTTGTTGCTAGATAGCTACTTGTTGTAGTTGCCTGATGATATGCTTGCTTGCGTGTTGTTGTTGCCCGTGTTGCTGTAGATGCTATTGCTTGCTTGTGCTGCCTCGTGTCGTCGCCGAGTGCACCACCCCCTCCTTCATGGAGCCGACAAGATCGCGTGTACAACTACGTCCTCGACGACCCCTAGAACGTGTTCGACTATCGATGTGAAGACCCGTGAACCACAACGTCGAGCGAACGACAACCGTCGTCGAGACCGGTACAACTACTTCCACGACGACCACGACGATCTTTGTTCTTCTTCACCGAACCGAACCCCTCCGATTCGCACGCTTCGAAGGTATAACGTTGGGACGTGTCGTGTACCGAACGCATATGATGTATGAGATGTATTATGTGTTTGCGCCGTATGTTGCCTGTTGCACGTTGTCTTCTTTTCATCGTGCCCCGACACATGGGAACCCAGTAGCGGGATCACCCCATCTTCATTTAGCTTTCTCGCACACGCTTCCTATATGTTGGCACAATATCTCGACGAGTTATCGGGATAGAAACGTTGTTGTGGCTTCGTTTCCGTCTTGCCGTCATGGTTCCCTTTCGCTCGCCGTGGCGACACCTGCTTCTTCTCTTCTTTCCCGTGTTGTTGTGAACTTGCATGCATGTCACATTCATGGCATATATATCTTGTGTTGCATGTCTCTTGTGTCGTAGCTCCGTTCTAAGTCCCGTGTGTTAAGTGACTAGGATGACAGGTAGGATCTCCGCTTCACTCCTTGCCATGTTAACAACAATTTAATCTTGCCGGTAAATTAACGGGAGTGAACTAATAATTAAAAGTGGAGTTCCGTCGGTATGCAACTCGTTGCATATGGAGCTTCACTTAATGTGTAGAGTTTGTGTGAGGTGAATTGTCATGCCATGCCTTGCATCATTGAACTGATCATGCATCATATTAAATTGTGCATCATGTTGTGCATCGTGTGGTGAATACTTGTGTTGATGTTTGTTTCCGGTTTTCTCCGTCTCGATAGAGTTCCGCAAGCGTGTCGGAATGTGAGGGCCCCTTCGACTACATCGGTTCGACTGCTTCACCGAGTTGTTCTTCTTCCAAGAGGGATCTCAGGCAAGATGACCATTTCCCCAGATACCATTACTATCATTGCCATGCTAGTTTTATCGCTTCTATCGATTATGTCTCCTTGCCTACCACATGTTAAATATCAGCCTCTCAACAATGCCATGAAAACCTTCAACCTATTCAACCTAGCAAACCACTGATTGGCTATGTTACCGCTTGCTTAACCCCGTGTTAGCGTTGCTAGTTGTAGGTGCATTGCTTCCATGTGATATCATGGGTTCCTTGTCATATCACCATATTAATGCTATTTAATTTAATGCACATATATACTTGGTAAAAGGTGGAAGGCTCGGCCTTTCTAGCCTGGTGTTTTGTTCCACATTTGCCCCCTTAGTTTTCGGCTACCAGTGCTATGTTCCATAAACGAGCACTCCTAACACGATCGGGGTTTTTATGGGGACCCCCTTGATAATTCGTTTTAGATTAAAGCTGGTCTGGCAAGGCCCAACATTGGTACTACATTTGCCCAACATCATAACTTTGTTAATACTGAAAGCATAGGGTGTCATGAACCCGAGGAGTAATTTCACATAATACATGGGGGCCAGTGCTGGTCCAACACTAGAACCGTTTGCGGGCCAACCGGAGGCAACTCGGGAGATTTCTATCAGGCCACCGTAGGATGTGCTTATCCGTCGTTTCCGGAGAACGAGATACGCGGCTCCTATCGGGATCGTCGACACGTCGGGCGGCCTTGCTGGATTAGTTTTACCTTTGATGAGATATCTTGTGCATCGGGATTCTGATGATGCTTTGGGTATTCTCAGAGTTGAGGTTTTCCACTAGGGAATCCGACGAGATCGCGAGCTTCATGATTGAGGATTTGTATGCGGCTTGTGGTAATTTGTGATGGACTAGTTGGAGCACCCCTGCAGGGTTAGATCTTTCGGAAAGCCATGCCCGCGGTTATGTCGCAACGTGGAAACTTTGTTTAACACTGGTTCTAGATAACTTGAAGTTAACTTAATTAAAATATGCCAACTGTGTGCGTAACCATGACTGTCTCTTTCGTGAGTTCCTTCTCCGATCGAGGACACGGTGGGGTTATGTCTAACGTAGGTAGGTGTTCAGGATCATTCTTTTGATCATCAGTAGTTCACGTCCGCTATGCGGAGATCTTCCCCCTCTTATTTCTTGTACTCGTAAGTTTAGCCACAAAATATATGCTTAGCCGTTGCTGCGACCTCACCACTTAACCTTACCTCACCCATTAAGCTTTGCTAGTCTTGATACCTTTGGAAATGAGATTGTTGAGTCCCCTGTGGCTCACAGATTACTACAACACCAGTTGCAGGTACAGGTAAAGGTTACTTGACGCGAGTGCGTTGATTGTTCATTTGGAGTTGCTTCTTCTTCTTCTTAATCGATCTAGGATGGGTTCCAGGCCGGCAGCCTGGGATAGCAAGGATGGACGTCATTCTTATTTTCTCGTTTGTTTTCGTCCGTAGTCGGACCTTGCTCTTATTCATGATGATTATGTATTGTACTGATGTGACTCTGATGTAGCTTGTGGCGAGTGTAAGCCAATTCTATATATATATAACTCTTCTTTTCAGTACATGTACTTGTAACGATATCCATTCTTGCGACACGACGAGATGCGCTTCTATCCCTGACGAGGCCCTCGTGCCAAATTGAGGATAGGGTCGCATCTTGGGCGTTATACATCACCTCCAGACCACGGCCAAGGAAGAGTACACATGCTACGAGATGTTTAGGCAGATCATTGACATGAGGAACTTCCTCCTACCTGAATACGTCAAGGGATCGAGCCACAAGCACAACGGTGGCGACAAGCATCACATGATGTAGATGATGTGTTGATCGTTTCCCATACTCACTCTGTACCCAAATATTTATACTTTTAGTAGGCTAAGTTTATTACGCATGTAATAGTGTATTGAGGTGTGCGCCAATGTTATGTGTGTAGTCACTTATCCATTTGGATGCTTAATTAGGTTATGCAATCATGTTCTTAATTGGACTAGGAAAATTGCACGTGCAACGCACGGCTAAAATGTTGATCAAATGAGACTACATCAATATAGAAAAATGATCCCAGGTATATATGAATTTAATAGATACACAATATTTATGATGTTGCTCAAGTTATATTTTCAAAACTGAGATGTCATTGTAGGCATGCTGCTGAATTCTGCTCGGTTGCTTTTCTTGGTGTATTCTCCTTAGCTAGAACAACCATACTCTTGGTGCAGAGTGACCCTACATTGGTCGTTTACACAAAAATTGGATGGAAGGCTAGAAGAATTCAAACCAACCAGTTAACAAGAATGAACTTCTGAATATAAAACAGTGATCCAGGACATATTCTTGGGTCATATAAATTTGGAGAGTACCAGAACAAATTTTGAAGCAGTACATCATCATTGATAAAACACCGTGAACAAACTGAAGCTGATACGGAAAACCTCCTGACTGTGCGAACTGGGGCATCGGGCCAAGGCTAAAGGTGTTGGGAGCGGTGTCCCTGAGCACCAACAATCCCTTCCTTGTCCTGTAACGGTGCACAAAATAGCGATTTAGTTAAATTTCACTACTTGAGGTAGTCTAGCCTGCCAACTTAACCAATGCAGTAGCTGTCTTTACAATGCCAAGTGAAGAAAAGGAAGTTTGCAATACAGGATTATTTTTTTATTCTGGTCACAACAGTAATAGACATGAAAAGAATATATTCACTACAAAAGAATTATATTCTGGTCATAAGAATTATTTTATGGATGTGTGATTTGAAACAGAAGATAGGTACCTTCACCACAACAACTACAACAGTGAAAAGCATAATGGACGGATGTGTGATTTGAAACAGATCATAGGAACCTTCACTAGAAGAATGAAATGCATAAAGGGTGTGAACTCATCATTTTATTGGGGAACAAAATAAAGGCATTCTTGCATATATTCGACTCTATCATAGGGAGCAGCACAGGCACAAGATATCAAGTAATATATCCATGTGTCACAATAAAGCATGGACTATATTCCTTTTCGTAATTTGTTACTGAATCAGATACCCACTATACAACACAATGATAGCATTTGTATACAACTTATCTACTACATGAGTCTTCTGAAGTTCAAAAGGAGGAACTACGTTAATTGTTCTAATTTTGCTCACCAAAAGGGATTTCTTTAATTTTATTTGACACAGAAGAAAGGGGTGAACCCTTGGATACAACTTTAGGGGCATCCCCACAAAACAAAACCTACAGAGATTGATAAAACGTCCCAGCATGCTCGTCCTAGTCTGAAGAAATATATAAAGACTTGTTTTATCTAATTCAATCATAAAAAACACAGGTTCAGGAATAGGCACTTGTATGGAGCTCCATAAGCGACAAAGGCGATGTCGGCTACAGTTTTTCTTACGGCATGTGCATCCCAACAGAGAAGCTTCAGGAACTAATTATCTCACTACTTGTTCAGGATATGTAATGAGCATATTATTATACAAATGAATTGCCAACATAGTCAAAAAAACAGACAATCAAATTATAAATGTCGTCTCACATGCTAATAATTCTACACACATGGAAAAGATATCATAACCTTATTAAGTGATCCTAATTCTAAGCGGAGTTGCCTAGCAAAAATAGCAATGCATGATCAAGGTGGACAACAAATAACAGTAATATAATACTCCTTCAAGGTACATAAAAAAGAAATCCTAGTGGGTACAAGTATTTTGAATAATGAAAAAAAATAAGATCTAACCATTTACGTACAATGCACGTTTCTAAAACTCAAAGTATATATGAATATATCTAAATAAATTTTTTGCTAAGGTCATAATTTTCCATACTTCACAAACATTTCATCATGTAAATCATTGGTGACCGTCCCCTTTGTGCCGCAATTTTTAATTTTTTGGGACCTTCCTATCTCCACTTACATCATCGACAACATACACTAAAATTTAATTGAAATTCAATAGGCTTCTATCAAATGAGATGAGTGAAGATCAATGCAGGTTTATGGCATTGAGCATCATCTACTAACCCTTCGAAATGGTGGTTATTCATTTGGACCAATTACATCTCAAGCTGCAGGGGCAACAATATCTCGATGGCCTTGGAGCCCACCATCTCGCCACGTTCCTGCATATGAAGAATTAATCAGTGCCCAAAGTCAGAACTATTGCATACAATATTCATCTAGCCCTTACTAAAAATTCAGAAAATATGCAGAATATCCAATTTTGTTAACCTAGTTGTCTACAGTCCAACATAGAGCGTGACCATAATCCACACAACCACGCATGAATTACTATATAGCTACCTTATGGGACATATATTCAGAATTTTCATATCTTCTTGTTTGGCAAAGAGTTCACCATGAATCAAATCTGCAGACGATACCAAAACAACAAAACGATGGAGTTTAGTAGACTCATCCATTCTTCACCATAACTGGAGTTTTCTCAGTTTTGTCTTTGTAATAACTGTTAGATGCTGAAAGGATCAAGTCATCTTAGTGTTAAGGCCTATAGGGCGTTTAAATTTGGTCTGAGTTAAGAATATTAGTCCAACATGATGTACCATCAGTATTCCCCATCAGATTTCAAGTACTCTCGAATTATTTTACACCAAAAAGTTAGTTTCTATGATTCTCTATTTGAGCACATCATCTTACCATCCACTCCAAACACACCGAAAAAGAATCTGAATTAATCTAATGTTGATGAGCGTGAAGACTACCTTGCCATGGAGGAGGATCGCCTGCATCCTTAGTTGCGCAGCGTGGCAGGCGGGTGATCTGCACCGCACAGGAGTTGGACTCGTCGGCCTGCAAATGCAGCGGAGGATCCTAGCATACACAGCCTGGGACACTTATAGAATGAAATGGAGCTACGCCTGGTTGTTTATTCTGCTGCAATGAAAAGATAAATTGGATTGTTAGAAATCATGTGAAAATGCACACACAAAATCCTAACAAAAATTACAAGGCTATTGAAAGTACACAAGACCCAGTATCACACAACATTCAACATGAGAAGTAAACATGCAGAGTTGATCTGACGGACATTAGAATAACAAGATACACAAAATCCAGTTTCAGAATTGCAACATATGAACTTAACAGAATTCCTAGTCGTGCCACTTAGAGTTCAGTTTTCGGCACACGACGTATCAAATAAAAACCCACAAGCTTTGGAATTGCCTTTGATAGAACATCAAGCAAGGAATTTACTGGTGGCGTCTACGATCAAGGCGTGGCTGGGCCATCCTATGGTGTTGCTCCCAGCTACAACCATGCGCCACAATAGAGGCTGAATGGTGGAAGCCTGTGCTCACCAGATGGTTGGCAGGACGACCTTGGCACCCTTTCCCATGAGGAACTTGATGGACGGCATAGAGGCGCGGATGCGGCTGTCGTCATTACAAGACCATATGAGGCAAACATCAATTACAAGAAACTTTCAAAATGGCTTCCACATAAAGAAAAGGAGAAAACAAACAATAATGATAACATGGGGTAGGAAAAAAGAATCTGATATTCTCAAGAGTGAGAAGTTGTGTTATCTCTTTATATAACTCCTCACTGAATGTCGAGAAGACTTTAAGATCCTTGATAAGAATATCAACGACCTTTGCTCTATCATGCCTGTCGGAAATTATTACAGCAAATTAGTAAACTTTAGTTTCAACCAATGCCAAAAACATGGGACAAGAAACGCCTGATCCTTTTCAGAGTGGGGTACAATTCCACAAGAAACGCAAGAATATTACTTATCAAGTGCTTCCAAATACTTCTGCTTCCTGATCATCTTCATTGAATACCTATTGTCGTCCACCTTGGTGAAACCTGAGAGATACCTTTCCACCTCATCCCATTCCCCAGCATGGACCTTCTCCTCAAAGTACTTGGTGTTGAAGTAGAACCCTGACTCTTGTTCAAGCCTGCAGCATCATGCATTGTCAAAATCACATAAAAATATTGCAATACTCCATTGCACTAAACATAATAGATGGACTAGAGCTCGAAAGGGGAAAAGAAAAATGGTATGGCACTCAGGAAGACCTCGGCAATTCAATTCTTGAGCTCACAACATTGGCCCAGTACTGCCACCCCGAGTTGTCTACTTGAGGCGTCACGCATGACTGTACTGACGACAATACAGAAGACAAGTGAAAACAGAGTTTCAGACTAATCCATTTGTTTCGATGGATGGTTGGATACCCAGTTGTGCGCTCAATGTCCAAATTTGACAGTGGCTTTGCAACAATACTACAATCCAGGTAAATGCCATCTACACTTTTCCATTTACTGATGTTTTACTCGGAAAAGGCACCGCACAGGAGACAACAATGCTACGCAATCACTACAATCCAGGTAAATTCAGTGTGGTAAACTTTAGTAAGTATTTTAAGCTTCTTGTAACATCATATTTCTTCCATTCGAAAGTAAGTTCATGAATCCTTGTGATGATTTTGTGGATGTTCTCTGCCACACTGAATAGAAAATCTGCAAAAATAGAAAGGAACAAATTTTAAGGTGTGTGTGTAACTAAAGAACCTCGTCGGGATCACTTGTCCGGCGTTGCAGCTGGAGCCGCCTCCTCGGCACGAGGCTTCTCTACGTCTGCCATGGCTTCCTGCCACAAGTGGTGAAACACGGTAACGACGATAGGAAGGGGATCAACTTCGCCATAGCCTCGAGCCCTCGAAACACTCCATTGGCTTGTGATTCCCATCGTGGTGGAGATCTTGAATCCGGCGACGTCGCAGGAGAAGAGAGACGCGGCAAGCGGGGGGAGGAGGCGCGGTGAGCGGGGGTAGGGGTCGCGGCGAGCGGGGGTAGGGGTCGCGGTGAGCGGGCGGAGGAGGCGCGGCAAGCGGGCCGACCAGGAGGAGGTGGCGAGCGGGGCGGGGCGCGGCGCGGGGCGGGGGCGAGCGCATCGGGGTGGATGGCAGAGCGGGGCGAGCGGGGAGCGGCACGGGGGCGGCGGCGGCCGAGCGCGGGGCGGCGCGGGGCGGGGGCGAGCGCAGCGGGGCGCGGGGCGAGCGGAAGCGGCGCGGGGCGAGCGGGATCAACGCGGAGAGGAGGGCGCGGCGGCGGCCGAGCGGGGCGCGGCGCGGGGCGGGGGCGAGCTTAGCGGGGTGGATGGCAGAGCGGGGCGAGCGGGGAGCGGCACGGGGGCGGCGGCGGCCGAGCAGGGCGCGGCGCAGGGCGGGGGCGAGCGGAAGCGGCGCGGTGCGGGGCGAGAGGTATCGACGTGGAGAGGAGGGCGCGGCGGCGGCCGAGAAGGGCGCGGCGCGGGGCGAGCGGGATCGGCGCAGAGAGGAGGGCGGCGGTAGCGCGGCACGGGGCCGACGGTGGCGGGATAGGAGGGCTGCGGTGGCAGGGCGGGAGAGGAGGGCGGCGGTGGCGCGGCGCGGGGCCAATCGTGGCGGTGGCACGGCGCGGGGCCAACGGTGGCGGTGGCGGTGGCAATGGTGGAGCTACGGGAGGAGGCGCGGTGGTGGGGGGAGGAGGCGCGGCGAGCGGGGGGAGGGGTCAAGGCACGGTGGCGGGAGGAGTTGCGGCGAGCGGGGTAGGAGACGCGGCGAGCGGGGGAGGAGTCGCGATGAGCGGTGGGGGGATGGGTCGAGGCGAACGGGGGGAGAGGTCGCGGCGAGCATGCCGAGCAGGAGGAGGCGGTCTATTCGCGAGACGTGGAGCGTGAGGATTGATTAGCGCTAACGAAAACCGTTTTCATTAACGGGGGTGTTTAGACCCTTGTTTAAGCGATTAGACGGCTGAGATTGTGATTTGGATATGCCTCTCGTGCTTCTATTAGTAGAGATACTTAAGTAGTTTGCATTGTGGAAAAAAATCTATACACACAATTGCACATGAATTAACGGTAGTAACCCTCTGTGTTATATTTTTCCATCGCAAACAACTCATCCAAGTGGGTTGTTTGTCGCGTATCACACACATCTTATTTACACGGCTTGTTTGTGTTCTTTTGGCTCATTGAAAATAGTTTATCTATGTGAACTGTATGCCGCATATCACACACATCTTGTTAAACTGAACCGTTTATGTTGTGTTTCCTAATCATAAACAGTTCGGCTGAGTGAACCGTATGCGTATATCGCACAGACCTTGATCTGGAAGACCATTTCTGTTGTGTTGCCTAATCACAAACAGTTCACATGAGTGAACTGTATGCCATATATCGCACACACCTTCATGTGGCTGCCCATTTCTGTTGTTCTGCCTCATCGCAAACAGTTCATTGGAGTGAACCGTATGACACGCATCGCACACGCAACTCTAATCTGAATCTTGTTTGATGTCTCCACCATCACAAACGTTTTGCATCTTTTTTTATGGTTTTTTACATCAACGTTTGCAATCCATGCATTGCACATAGTTTGGTTGAAGGGTCTTTGATTGTAGTGTTGCATTAGCAGCATCATGTAGTAGTGATAGTAGTGGTATCGAAGGAAATATTCATCTTGCCTGAGAAACCACTTGGAAGAAGGTTGAAACCTTGAAGAAGATGAACCAACGTAGTCGAACGAATCCTCACACACCAAATGCTTTTGGAACTCTATCAAGAAGAAGCAAATCCGGAAACAAACAAATGACATATTAAACACCACAACATATACATGGAATGATGCACAATCAAATATGATGCATGTCTGTACGATTATGCAAGGCATGACAAATCACAACAATCAATTTCTACACATTAAGTGAAGTTCAATATGCAATGGGTTGCATATTGATGAAACTCCACATTCCAATCATTTAGTTCACTCTTTCTTATTTACACGACAAGTTTAAATGTTGTTAAACATGGCAAGAGGTGAAGCATAATTAAACTATCTATCTAGACATTTTAAATGAGGTCAGAAATAACTTATGGTATTTCCAAAGTGACCCCATATGTTATTTCGAAATTGGTCCACATCTGAATTAAACAGGAAAAATAAAATGCATCATGTGATTCTACTAATCATTCTAGGTGATTTACATATATAGATCATTTAAAACAGAGCTACAACCTATAAGATATGACACACACAAGATAAATATGTCATGAATGCAAAATGCATGTAAACATGAACCACAAATATTTTAAATCATGGATGCAACAATATATTATGAAACTACATCGGATTCTAGGCAAGTTTCATATACAACGAGTTCAAAACGGAGTCACGGTTCAACAATAACAACCAACACAACTTTTAGTAATAATGTGTCAAAAACAGAAACATAGCAATTTGCACACATTAAAACCACAAGTTGCAGGAATCTAAAATGCACAAACAAAGCATGGGGCAGTATCATGTGGCATACACTTCATTTCATCAAGATGAATCATACTCAAAAGAGTCATGTATCAAACGGTAGGAAGCTCACAACATGACTATATAACATACCATTTAGGGTCTTTGTGAAAATATTAGTTTTTCACAAATAGTTTTAACCTGAAAGCATATTGACAGGCAGAAAACTATGTGTTATAGAACTTATCATGGCATGAAAATTTACAACATGGTAGAGGACATGATGCACTACATTTTATTTGACATGATCATGGTCTAAACATGCACAGAAACATGGCTGGCATCAACACAACAAGGCAATCTGAAATAAACAGACTTTCAAACTTAGTGAAAATAAGAGGGTGCAGGAGAAGCGATTTTTAACAGATTGGCATGTTTGACAACAGAAATATCTATGATTCAATCCTATACATGGAATATAATGTCACAACATGATAGTCCATAACATGCTTTACAAAACACTCCATGGGGGCAACACCAAAGGAGTTGTGGATCAATGGCAATTCACATGGAAAAACAGCAACAAAATATAACGGTTCTAGACTTAGAATTATTTTAGCATCTTACAACAACAACATTTTGGTGGCATGTTGGGAGCAAGAAAAGAACACATAAACATGTATTTCATGGCACAACAAACATACTACCAACAAGTATACATGGCATACTTCAATTTACTCCATTGGCACAAGTTCAAAGGAGGCATGGTTTGCTTTAAATGATTCTCAAATGGAACTTATCATAAGAGAAAAACAGATTTAACATGATAGGTACTTTAGAGCAACATATTGACATGATAGAGATGATTTGCATGGCAACAAATGGCATGGAAACAAATTAAACATAACATAGACCAAATCTCATAAAGGAACCACATGCATAAGAGCTATAGATTAGATGCAATCATCCACACAAGTTTGAATAAAATAACAGTTTTGCCAATTATGATGAGATGCACTTTTGCAACGCATATTTGAGCACTTAGATGAATCCTATTATGCATGCAGATGACACCATCATGTAGAGCATAACAAGTAGATCATTTTTCATATATAACACATCTCCATCGAACATACATGCACAAAGATAGGGGCCATACAAAATGCATATGCGTTATCTAAAAACACGGACTTGGTGAAAAAACACCTTGGGTGAAATTAGACATCGCAGTTCGGGTAGGTGTTTCAATCTCGAGCTCGGGGTGGACGATCTGGCTCGGGACGGAGCTGTCCTGGCTGGAGATTGAAGGAGGCCGAGGCCGGCGGGGTGACTCCGGCGAGGAGGAGGCGCAAGAGCGGCGGGAGAGGCGGATATGAGCGTGCGAGGTCGGATCTGGCTATGGCAACTGTGGCGTAGCTACGGGGCACTCCGGTGGTGATGGGACAAAGTCGGGCAGCCATGGTGTCACGCCCAAGATGCGACCCTATCCTCAATTTGGCACGAAGGCCTCGTCAGGGATAGAAGAGCATCTCGTCGTGTCGCAAGAATGGATATCGTTACAAGTACATGTACTGAAAGGAAGAGATATATATTCAGAGTTGGCTTACACTCGCCACAAGTTACATCAGAGTCACATCAGTACATTACATAATCATCACGAGTAAGAGCAGGGTCCGACTACGGACGAAAACAAACGACAAAAGAAGAACGACGTCCATCCTTGCTATCCGAGGCTGCCGACCTGGAACCCATCCTAGATCGAAGAAGAAGAAGAAGAAGAAGAAGAAGAAGAAGAAGAAGCAACTCCAAATGAACAATCAACGCGCTCGCGTCAAGTAACCTTTACATGTTCCTGCAACTGGTGTTGTAGTAATTTGTGAGCCACAGGGGACTGAGCAATCTCATTTCCAAAGGTATCAAGACTAGCAAAGCTTAATGGGTGAGGTATGGTTAAGTGGTGAGGTTGCAGCAGCGACTAAACATATATTTGGTGGCTAAACTTACGAGTACAAGAAATGAGAGGGGGAAGATCTACGCATAGCGGACGAAACTACTGATGATCAAATGAATGATCCTGAACACCTACCTACGTCAGGCATAACCCCACCGTGTCCTCGATCGGATAAGGAACTCACGAAAGAGACAGTCACGGTTACGCACACAGTGGGCATATTTTAATTTAGTTAATTTCAAGTTATATAGAACCACTGTTAAACAAAGTATCCACGTTGCCACATAACCGCGGGACGGCTTTCCGAAAAGATTTAACCCTGCAGGGGTGCTCCAACTAGTCCATCACAAATTACCACAAGCCGCATAGAAATCCTCAATCACGAAGCTCGCGATCTCGTCGGATTCCCTAGTGGAAAACCTCAACTCTGAGATTACCCAAAGCATCACCGGAATCCCGATGCACAAGATATCTCATCAAAGGTAAAACTAATCCAGCAAGGCCGCCCGACGTGTCGATGATCCCGATAGGAGTCGCGTACCTCGTTCTCACGACACGACGGATGGGTCACACTAGGAGAACCAAACCTCGGGTTGCCCCGCGGTGGCCTCGTAGTCTGCCAATTTGGACCAACACTCATGAGGAGCACTGGCCCGGGGGTTGATTAAATTTCCTCGGGTTAATTACTCCCTATGAAATTTATTAGTGATTAGGCAAATGTAGTACCAAAGTTGGGCCTTGCTAGACCAGTCTTAATCTAAAACGAATTATCAAGGGGGTCCCATAACAACCCCGATCGTGTTAGGAGCGCTCGTTTATGGAACATAACACCGGTAGCCGAAAACTAAGGGGGCAAAGGTGGAACAAAACACCAGGCTAGAAAGGCCGAGCCTCCCACCTTTTACCAAGTATATAGGTGCATTAAATTAAATAGCATTTAATAGGGTGATATGACAAGGAACCCATGTTATCACATGGAAGCAACTACACCTGCAACTAGCAATGCTAACAACATGGTTAAGCAAGCAGTAACATAGCCAATAAGTGGTTTGCTAGGTCGAACAGGTTGAAGGTAATCATGGCATTGTTGAGAGGTTGATATTTAACATGTGGTAGGCAACGAGACATAAACGATAGAAGCGACAACTAGCATGGCAATGATAGTAATGGTATCTGGGGAAATGATCATCTTGCTTGAGATCCCGCTTGGAAGAAGAACAACTCGGAGAAGTCGGCAAACCAACGTAGTCGAATGGGTCCTCACATTCCAACACGCTTGCGAACTCTATCGAGACGGGCAAACCGGAAACAAACATCAACACAAGTATTCACCACCGCAAAGCAAGACATAATGCATACCCTAATATGATGCATGATCACTTCAAAGATGCAAGGGATAGCATGACAATTCATCTCACGCAAACTCTACACATTAAGCGAAGCTCGATATGCAACGGGTTGCATATAGACGAAACCCCACGTTTAATTATTTAATTCGCTCCCGATTATTTAACACGCAATATTAAATTGTTGTTATCATGGCAAGGGGTGAAGCGATGATCCTACATGGCATCCTAGTCGGTATAACTCGCGGAACATAGAATGGAGCTACGGCACAAGAGGCATGCAACACAAAAATATATATGCCATGAATGCGTCATGCATGCGAGTTCAAACATCACGGGCAGAAGAGAAAGAAACAGGTGTCGCCACGGCGAGCGCGAGGGAACCATGGCGGCAAGACGGAAATGATGCCACGGCAACGTTCCTATCACGACACTCGTCGATATATCGAAGCCACGGATAGGGAGTGCATGCGGGAACGTTAAATAAAGATGGGGTGATCCCGTATCTCGGGTTCCCATGTGTCGAGGGCACGACGAAAAGAAAGACAACATGCACGGGCAAACAACGATGCATACATGCATTCAACTCAAACAACTCATACATTCGTACATCACTAGCACACGGTACACGACATGACCCATCGGCATACCTTCGACGCGTGCGAATCGGAGAGGTTCGGTCGAAGCGGGCGTCGTGGTCGTCATGGAAGAAGTCGTACACGCGCCCGTAGTTGAAGTAGTTGGTACATGTTCTCGTTGATGGTAGTCGTTCTCTCGGCGTCGGCAGACGTCTTTGGCGTCGGTAGTCGTTCACGAATCCGGGGGTTCGTCGAGGACGACATGGTGCTCGACGAACTCGACGTCGACCCACGGCAGGCGAGGATGGTGCACGTGGTCTTCGGCAACATAACTAGCGACAGCAAACCGCAACGTGACGCAAGCAGCAAGGCGGCGGCAAGGCTAGCTAGCACTATCTAGCTGCAGCTAGGTACCTAGCAGCAAGCTACGACAAGCAACCACAACAACATCAGGCAACTACTAGCATCGGCACACAACGGTAGCAGGCAAACTGGCAGCAGCAAGGCAGGCAACAGGCAAACAGCAGCAACTAGCTGACGACGGCCTAGCAACATTCAGCAAGCCACGTAACACAACCAACTAGCTAGCAGCTAATTCGGCAGCGGTAGGCAGCAGCCAGAGCTGAAAGCTTCGGCACCAGCAGCAACACCACAATAGCAAGCCACAACGTCAGCAGCAAACAACAAGCAACGGGAGCTAGCATCTCGCATCAGCCTGGCAAGCAACACGACAGCAAAAGCAGCATGTACATCAACAGCAACTAGCAGGCTATGGCGGCGGCGCGGGGAAGCAACGGCAACTCGAGGCGGTGACCTGGAGGCGGGGGCAGGCGGCGACCAGGGAACGGCGACTGCGGCCACGGCTAGCGCGGCGGCGCGGTCGTCGAGGGAGGCGGGCGTGGCGCCCAGCTATCGCCGGCGGCGGCGGGGCTGGTGAGCTCAGAACGTGGTCGGGCACCGGCATGGGCCGCGGCGAGGGAGAACAGCGAGGCGGCGACGGCGGGGCGGCTCGGGCACCGGCGGGCGAGGGACGAGGGACGCCGGCGGCTACGGCGCAGGGGACCTCGCGCGAGGCGGCGCCATGGCGCGGGGAACGGCGCGGCGCACGGCGCGGGACGGGGACGCGGCGAGCTGGAGGGCGAGGCGGCGCAGCGAGACGAGGTCGGCAGGGGGCTCGGCGCTGGCAGGGCAGTGCGGCTCGGCCTGGGGCTGGCGGCGCGCGGAGAGGAGAAGAGAGGGCGAGGGAGGCGCGGCGCTCGGGAACCAGAGGAACGAGGAGGGGAGGCCTCCTGGCTACGCTAGGGTAGGGGAGGCTTGGGCCTGGCCGGTTGGGCTGGGCTCCCTCCCCCTGATGTTTTTTTCCCTTTTAAAAACTTTTAAATCAGCTAATTTTAATCAAAGAAAGCTTACAAAAGAAAAACGTTTAACAGAAATAAATAAAAAGCTTTTGCTCCTTTGAAAATTAAACCCCAACCATAAAATAGATTGGCATTTTAAAACAAATAAAAGCAAACCTTTTCAAGAATTAAAATAAAACCCTTTTGAAGAATTAAAATAAAACTCTTTTAACAAAAGAATAAAAATCGAACCCCTTTGAAGAATTAAATATAACCTCTTTATTTAAAGAATAAATAAAATCCTTTTAAAAGAGAAAATAAAATGGGAGGGTTTTAAAATAAAACAAACGGAGAAGATAAAATCAAAACCTAAGGGTTGCCCCCATATTTAATAGAAGGACTTTTATTGAAAAGAAGAAGACGCACCCTTTAAAAATAGAGGTTTTAAAACGGGAAATCCTAGCAACCGCAAAAACAAATAAAAGAGGAGAGGAGGGGTGTAAAGGTTTTAGGTCCTCGGTGCAAAAGGGTTTAGCGGTGGCTCTCACACACGCGTCTCATCGCGCCAACAAACGACGTCACACTCACAAAGCACTAACACCTAACAACACGGAGCAACAAGCAACACCGACAAAACCCAGATGACATGATGTCATGCATGATGAGACGATGCAAACTACATGACGATGCAACGAATAAAACTAAACACACGACGGAAACGGAATAAAGGGGGGAATCTTCTGGAGCGTCGGCATCGGGCTGTCACAACTCTCCTACACTACAAGAAGATCTCGCCCCGAAATCCAAGAATGAAAGGGGGAAGAGGATGAGAAAGAACAAGAGGTAAAAATTTAGTCGCTTCTTTGACTAACGAGTGAAACCAATGATCCTTGAAAGTTGCAAAGAGATAAGGAATGATATGAGAAAGAAGCAAGAATTCACGGAAAATTTCGGCAGCACTTCGGTAGGAAAATGGGACAAAAAATTCAAAAAGAAGAGAGAATTAGACAATATTCACAACAAACAAGTAAAATAGAGCAAGGGACACCAAGAACTTGATAGAACAACATAATAGACCCAAAAACGCAACATCACAAGGCTTCCGGAACAAGAGAATAGGAACTAGCTCAAGCGGAAGAAGAGAATGAAGAAAGGAATGACAACTATCAGCACAATAGAATTGAAGAGCCGACGGATAGAAGAATAGACGGAGTAGTTGGAAAACCAACAACGAAAAAAAAACAAGATAGTAGTGGCTTATGAAAATCATCTCAACAAATATGAGATGACAACCAACCACTAAAAGAAACAAGGATAGATTGGGAGAAACAAGATATGAACAAATCTTACACCAAGAGGATACAACGAGAACTTGGATTAATGACAAGCACCATGATAGCAACAATCCATAGGCAAGGCTTTAGGTGAAATCCAAACCAAGATAGCTCAATGAAGAAATCATGGGTTGAAATATCTCATGATCATAGAATTGGTGGGTTTAATTATCTCATTCTTGAGAAGAAAACTCTTCGAGGCTCCTACACTAACAAGAATGCTATAATACCACCTCAAAGGATAAAGGAAGAACAATTGCACAAATGAATGCAAGAGAAAGGATACTTGAGGTTCTCCAACAAGAATCTTGAAGAACACTTGAGAATGAATTGACATCATGAGCCACTCCGGAAGAAGAATTTAAATCATTTGAAGAAGGAAGAACAAGAATAAGAATTATGTTATGCTCATCCTTCATCAAGTTAAATTGATGACAAGCAATGGATCTAGCATACCACTTGTTCTTCTTGAAATGATTAAGGAGAGATATAAACACAAACTAGAAGAAATCTTGAAAGAGGCACCGGTGAGAATTGAAATAAATGAGGCAACCAAGAATTAATGGGGATGCAAGAGAATGAAGAGATCATGAATCACCTGAGAGAAAACTTGAACAAGGCACCGGATAATCGAGAGACGAACGAGGAGACAACAATGGAGAAGAATTGAGGATGAAAGCTAAAAGCTGAGAACGAAGAATCTTCTAAAATGATGCCTTCGGAGAATCGAGAATGAAACAATTCACAAATGCACCGGATAGCAAGAAATTAATCACTCATGATTGGAAACAATTCCAGATGATAACACAAGGCTGAAATGATGAATACCCAAGAGAATGAACCAAGATTCGAGAAAAACACTCCTTCGAATTGCAAGCTGAGAATGATGACGAGAGAAACACCAAGAATTAATGAGACACTCCGGAATAAAGAAGGATGCAAGGTTGAACCAAATAAGAGAATTAATTCAAATAGAACTTGAAGAAGGGATATGACTGATGAAATTCATACTTATGTCATAGTTGAAAATATTTAAAGATCTCCGGAGATGATTAAAAGAGCCAGCTAAGATCCTGGGAAAGAACCTGTGGGTTATGGGCCCACTCAAATAAATCACCGTTGAAACAATTGCTAGAACGAGAGATATTGCACCAGTATAAGAAAACTAGATGAGGTTAGAACCTCGAAATAATGAAAGATCTGAAACAAGAAACTCTGAGATGTCTTCAACACACCGGATAGAATAGAGATAACTGAATAAACAAGATAGACTGATAAAAATTTCCAATATAGGACAGAATTACAAGCACGAAAAGGATATGATGAACACGGATAGCTGAATTAAATTCACCGGTAAGGATGAAAAGAATAAATAAAGATGAACATGAAGCTCCTGAAAATCTTCACAATGAATCACCGACTACAAGAAGGAAGAAGAGATAGTGAAAGCATCACTGAAGAAGAAGGCACTTGGATGAAATCCAAACACTAAAGAAAAGGGCGGGAGGGTGGGAAAAAACAAAGACGACTTGGGCTAAATGAGATGAACTCTGGAATAAAAAGAGAAAAAGATCTTGCAAAATTAGAGAGGATAGACTACAGTTGAAGAGAAGCACACCAGTTGAATGGAATTGATACGATGACTTCGGTTGAAAAGGAAATGACATGACAATGAACGAACAAAAGAATTTGCATTCTCACATAAAAATATGAGAACACCTCTTAGGAAAGATCTGAAATCACCACTTGACATCGAAGCAACTCAAAAAAACACATTCCAACAAAACAAAGGGTGAGGCTTATGAAACAAGCCAGAACACACTCATGAGAAAGATTTTGTCCGATATTTTCGTGGACAGGATCGCACGGGCTCGATTTTACAGTAGCCATCAAGTGCAAGGCAGTGCACCCGACATACGAAGCGTCCCCGAGTCGTAGCAAGCTACAAGGACTCTTTAAGACACAACGTGTACTGCTGTAAGTCGACCGTGAACAAACGAATCCACTAGATGTCGAACCCCAACCTAACATCATGCATTTGTTGGAAGATTGTCCTATAAGCAACTACTTGAATTCCCACCTATGAATTCCCGAAATATCTGGTCATGCAATCTGGTACACGGATACAAGGAGTAATAACACGCAACTCCTATACTAACCCGTCACCTGTATCACATCCGTCAACACACGACCAGAATCTCGGACCTTCTTCTACAACAGACCCTCGTGATCACAATGATACAAAGTATGGCAGTACTCCCAAACAATCTGCACCAGTACTGGGGACATCGGGGTTATCTCGCCACTACTAGTATTGAAGCAATTACGAACATCCTTCGTACTGAGATACTAAGAAATCTGAATGATAACGATGTGCTCAAGAATCCCCTGGAGCTCAACTCCCCGGAAGAAAATCAAGTCAGACAGGAGGCACCAAGACAGAACTCCGTCACATCGGCATCATATAGATTCCAAATATATCCGCGTGATCCTAAAAAAATTTGAGTGAGAAAAGGAGTAGAGTAAATTATTACGTCAAGATTCCTCACCAGAGCATAGAAGAGGAGAAAAGAGAATCCTACTCTCCGATATATAACTAGACTCAAATAGTTTTTCACTAGACTCGACTCGGCCAAGTTCGATCAATCAAGGGGGCTCCTAGGTCGGTCCTTGCTCTGATACCAAATTGTCACGCCCAAGATGCGACCCTATCCTCAATTTGGCACGAAGGCCTCGTGAGGGATAGAAGCGCATCTCGTCGTGTCGCAAGAATGGATATCATTACAAGTACATGTACTGAAAGGAAGAGATATATATTCAGAGTTGGCTTACACTTGCCACAAGTTACAACAGAGTCACATCAGTACATTACATAATCATCAAGAGTAAGAGCAGGGTCCGACTACGGACGAAAACAAATGACAAAAGAAGAACGACGTCCATCCTTACTATCCCAGGCTGCCGGCCTGGAACCCATCCTAGATCGAAGAAGAAGAACAAGAAGAAGCAACTCCAAATGAACAATCAACGCGCTCGCGTCAAGTAACCTTTACCTGTTCCTGCAACTGGTGTTGTAGTAATTTGTGAGCTACACGGGACTCAGCAATCTCATTTCCAAAGGTATCAAGACTAGCAAAGCTTAATGGGTGAGGTATGGTTAAGTGGTGAGGTTGCAGCAGCGACTAAACATATATTTGGTGGCTAAACTTACGAGTACAAGAAATGAGAGGGGGAAGATCTACGCATAGCGGACGAAACTGTTGATGATCAAATGAATGATCATGAACACGTACCTACGTCAGGCATAACCCCACCGTGTCCTCGATCGGAGAAGGAACTCACGAAAGAGACAGTCACGGTTACGCACACAGTGGGCATATTTTAATTAAGTTAACTTCAAGTTATCTAGAACCAGTGTTAAACAGAGTATCCACGTTGCCACATAACCGCGGGCACGGCTTTCCAAAAAGATTTAACCCTGCAGGGGTGCTCCAACTAGTCCATCACAAATTACCACAAGCCGCATAGAAATCCTCAATCACGAAGCTCACGATCTCGTCGGATTCCCTAGTGGAAAACCTCAACTCTGAGATTACCCAAAGCATCACCGGAATCCCGGTGCACAAGATATCTCGTCAAAGGTAAAACTAATCCAGCAAGGCCGCCCGACGTGTCAACGATCCCGATAGGAGTCGCATACCTCGTTCTCAAGACACGACGGATGGGTCACACTAGGAGAACCAAACCTCGGGTTGCCCTGCGGTGGCCCCGTAGTCTGCCAATTTGGACCAACACTCATGAGGAGCACTGGCCCGGGGGTTGATTAAATTTCCTCGGGTTAATTACTCCCTATGCAGTTTATTAGTGATTTGGCAAATGTAGTACCAAAGTTGGGCCTTGCCAGACCAGTCTTAATCTAAAACGAATTATCAAGGGGGTCCCCATAACACCCCCGATCGTGTTAGGAGCGCTCGTTTACGGAACATAACACCGGTAGCCGAAAAATAAGGGGGCAAAGGTGGAACAAAACACCAGGCTAGAAAGGCCGAGCCTCCCACCTTTTACCAAGTATATAGGTGCATTAAATTAAATAGCATTTAATAGGGTGATATGATAAGGAACCCATGTTATCACATGGAAGCAACTGCACCTGCAACTAGCAACGCTAACAACATGGTTAAGCAAGCAGTAACATAGCCAATCAGTGGTTTGCTAGGTCGAACAGGTTGAAGGTAATCATGGCATTGTTGAGAGGCTGATATTTAACATGTGGTAGGCAACAAGACATAAACGGTAGAAGCGACAACTAGCATGGCAATGATAGTAATGGTATCTGGGGAAATGATCATCTTGCCTGAGATCCCGCTTGGAAGAAGAACAACTCGGAGAAGTCGGCAAACCAACGTAGTCGAACGGGTCCTCACATTCCGACACGCTTGTGAAACTCTATCGAGACGGGCAAACCGGAAACAAACATCAACACAAGTATTCACCACCACAAAGCAAGACATGATGCATACCCTAATATGATGCATGATCAGTTCAAAGATGCAAGGGATGGCATGGCAATTCATCTCACGCAAACTCTACACATTAAGCGAAGCTCGATATGCAACGGGTTGCATATCAACGAAACCCCACGTTTAATTATTTAATTCACTCCCGATTATTTAACACGCAATATTAAATTGTTGTTATCATGGCAAGGGGTGAAGCGATGATCCTACATGGAATCCTAGTCGGTATAACTCGAGGGACATAGAATGGAGCTACGGCACGAGAGGCATGCAACACAATAATATATATGCCATGAATGCGTCATGCATGCGAGTTCAAACATCACGGGCAGAAGAGAAAGAAACAGGTGCCGCCACGGCGAGCGAGAGGGAACCATGGCGGCAAGACGGAAACGATGCCATGGCAACGTTCCTATCATGACACTCGTCGAGATATCGAAGCCACGGATAGGGAGCGAGTGCGGGAACGTTAAATAAAGATGGGGTGATCCCGTATCTCGGGTTCCCATGTGTCGAGGGCACGACAAAAAGGAAGACAACATGCACGGGCAAACAACGGTGCATACATGCATTCAACTCAAACAACTCATACATTCGTACATCACTAGCACACGGTACACGACATGACCCATCAGTATACCTTCGCCGCGTGCGAATCAGAGAGGTTCGGTCGAAGCGGACGTCGTGGTCGTCGTGGAAGAAGTCGTACACGCGCCGGTAGTTGAAGTAGTGGTACACGTTCTCGTCGACGGTAGTCGTTCTCTCGGCGTCGGCAGACGTCTTCGGCTTCGGTAGTCATTCACGAAACTGGGCGTTCGTCGAGGACGACGTGGTGCTCGACGAACTCGACGTCGACCCACGGCAGGCGAGGATGGTGAACGTGGTCTTCAGCGACGTAACTAGCGACAGCAAACCGCAACGCGACGCAAGCAGCAAGGCGGCGGCAAGGCTAGCTAGCAATATCTAGCTGCAGCTAGCTACCTAGCAGCAAGCTACCACAAGCAACCACAACAACATCAGGCAGCTACTAGCATCGGCACACAACGGTAGCAGGCAAACTGGCAGCAGCAAGGCAGGCAGCAGGCAAACAGCACCAACTAGCTGACGACGGCCTAGCAACATTCAGCAAGCCACATAACACAACCAACTAGCTAGCAGCTAATTCGGCAGCGGCAGGCAGCAGCAAGAGGTGAAAGCTTCGGCACCAGCAGCAACACCACAACAGCAAGCCACAACGTCAGCAGCAAACAGCAAGCAACGGGAGCCAGCATCTCGCATCAGCCTGGCAAGCAACACGACAGCAAAAGCAGCATGTACATCAACAGCAACTAGCAGGCTATGGCGGCGGCGCGGGGAAGCAACGACAACTCGAGGCGGTGACCTGGAGGCAGGGGCAGGCGGCGACCAGGGAACGGCGACTGCGGCCACAGCGAGCGCGGCGGCGCGGTCGTCGAGGGAGGCGGGCACGGCGCCCAGCTATCGCCGGCGGCGGCGGGGCTGGTGAGCTCGGAACGTGGTCGGGCACCGGCAGGGGCCGCAGCGAGGGAGAACAGCGAGGCGGCGACGGCGGGGCGGCTCGGGCACCGGCGGGCGAGGGACGAGGGACGCCGGCGGCTACGGTGCAGGGGACCTCGCGCGAGGCGGCGCCATGGTGCGGGGAACGGCGCGACGCATGGCGCGGGACGGAGACGCGGCGAGCTGGAGGGCGAGGCGGCGCAGCGAGACGAGGTCGGCAGGGGGCTCGGCGCTGGCAGGGCGGTGCGGCTCGGCCTGGGGCTGGCGGCGCGTAGAGAGGAGAAGAGAGGGCGAGGGAGGCGCGGCGCTCGGGAACGAGAGGAACGAGGAGGGGAGGCCTCCTGGCTACGCTAGGGTAGGGGGGAGGCTTGGCCCTGGCCGGCTGGGCTGGGCTCCCTCCCCGTGATGTTTTTTCCCTTTTAAAAACTTTTAAATCAGCTAATTTTAATCAAAGAAAGCTTACAAAAGAAAAACGTTTAACAGAAATAAATAAAAAGCTTTTGCTCCTTTGAAAGTTAAACCCCAACCATAAAATAGATTGGCATTTTAAAACAAATAAAAGGAAACCTTTTCAAGAATTAAAATAAAACCCTTTTGAAGAATTAAAATAAAACTCTTTTAACAAAAGAATAAAAATCGAACCCCTTTGAAGAATTAAATATAACCTCTTTATTTAAAGAATAAATAAAAGCCTTTTAAAAGAGAAAATAAAATGGGAGGGTTTTAAACTAAAACAAACGGAGAAGATAAAATAAAAACCTAAGGGTTGCCCCCACATTTAATAAAAGGACTTTTATTGAAAAGAAGAAGACGCACCCTTTAAAAATAGAGGTTTTAAAACGGGAAATCCTAGCAACCGCAAAAACAAATAAAAGAGGAGAGGAGGGGTGTAAAGGTTTTAGGTCCTCGGTGCAAAAGGGTTTAGCGGTGGCTCTCACGCACGCGTCTCATCGCGCCAACAAACGACGTCACACTCACAAAGCACTAACACCTAAAAACACGGAGCAACAAGCAACACCGACAAAACCCAGATGACATGATGTCATGCATGATGCGACGATGCAAACTACATGACGATGCAACGAATAAAACTAAACACACGACGGAAACGGAATAAAGGGGGGAATCTTCTGGAGCGTCGGCATCGGGCTGTCACACACGGGCTCGCTTGGAGGAGGTCGTGTGCTAGCGAGGTAGGGGGCTCCGGGCGGCAGCCAGCACGAGGCGCGGCGGTGTTGAGGTGGCGGGGACGGGACTCCGGCGAGCGGACACGACGGTGAAATACCGGTGCAGGAGCAGCTCCCCGGTGGCCCGGCTCTTGGGCGCATGGGGCGAGCGAGCGAGTGGATCAGGCCTCACTTGGCCCAGGGCAGGCCGACCGTGTGCTTCGTGGACCGCGGCAGAGTGAGGAGGCGCTCGCGACACTTGGCAGTGGGGCGGAGGTGGTAGGTGGCTGTTCGGGGATGGCTAGTCATGTAAATTGAGGAGGAGGAGGAGGAGAGAGCGCGAGCTTTGGTAGGGGAGGCTTGCTATTTATAGCACGGGGCTAGGGTTTGATGGGTTTTGGGTCGTTTTCGGACCCTCCGATCATGATCGGACGACTCTAGACATGGGGGTAGTGTAGTTGAGCTAGTGGGATGTGTTAGAGAGGTTAGGAGGAGATGAAAGGGAGATTTTCGGACCGGCACATGTTTTTTAAACACCAAAACATCCAAAAAATAAACCGGCAATAGTGTCGCGTTATGTTTAATGGTTCGTGTATCAAACGAACTCCGAATGCAATGAAATTTGGCAGGTGGTCTACCTACAATATAATAAGACCACATACTAACTTTTGACCCATTCCAAGAAAGTTTGATGTGCACTTTTAAACAATGTTGCGTGCACGTGAGTGTGTGGTTGATCACGAAACCGTCAACGACAAGAACGGAGAGAACCGACAACCATGGGCGATGCAAAGTTTGAAAAATGACGGCTATGGAGTGCCGATGCAATGAGAATGATGTGCGGGATGTGATGATGAATGCGACAAACATATAAATCAAACGGAGAAACTCAAAATACATGGAAGGAATTTGGAACGTCGGTCTCGGGTTGTTACAAGCTTGTCTTCCATATCTAATCCATGAGATCTCTGACCACATAGAGTAGGTTACCAGTGTTAACAACTTATATTGTGGGTGTGATACCCATCTCCTTTGACGCATTATCTATCACATTATGTTATAGACCCTTAGTAAAAGGATATCTGAGATCTTTAGACTTTTGGAATATAATCCAATGCAATAACTCTGGAGTTTCTCATTTTCCTGACAGACTTTAACCTTCTCTCAATATGTCTTTATGACTTCATGTTATTCTTTGAGCTACTCACTTCCATTATCACATTTTGATTATCATGGTTCATAAGGATAACCGGTACATATTTCTCAACAACGTGCAAGTCATTCAAGATCCAACGAAGCCAATCTTCTTCGATTGTAGTTCTATCTAGTGTTGTGAGTTCTGCTTCCATTGTTGACCTTGTTAAGATGGTCTGCTTGCAAGACTTACCGAAACCTCGGCACCTCCATGAGTGAACACATATCCTCTCGTGGCCTTTATCTCATCAACATCAGAGATCCACTTTGAGTCACTATACCCTTAAAGAACCTTTGGGTACCCCGTGTCATAACTTCTAGTGCCCTTCAAATAGCGCATAACTCTTTCTAGAACTTTCCAATGATCATCTCTTGGTTTTGAGACAAACTGTCTCAGCTTGCTAACACCAAAAGAGATGTCAGGTCTCGTAGTGATGGCTAAATATGTAAGCTAGCCAATAATCTAAGAGTATTTCAATTGACCTCTACCAATTCTTCAATTCTTTCAAAGAAACACGCTAGCATCATATGGTGTTGGAGAGGGCTTGTAGTCACTATAACCAAAGCGACCCAAGATCTTTTCCACATAGTGAGATTGAAGCAATGAAATCCCAGCATCATCAGTTCTCAACAGCTTGATCTTCAGAATCACATCATCTACTCCTCAATACTTTATCTCAAAACAACGAGGTAGAAAATCCTTGACCTCCTTAATAATATTCAGATTTGTCTCGAAAATAAATATGTCATCAACATATAAAGAAAGGATGAATCCCTCGCCCCCACCATGGCGATTGTACACACATTTGTGAGCTTCGTTTACAACAACGCCTGCAATTATTAAAGTTCTTTCAAACTTATCATGCCACGGCTTAGTTGCTTACTTAAGTCCATACAAATACTTAAACAATTTGCGCACCTTACATTCCTGATTGTCCACTATAAACCCATATGGTTGTTCCATGTAAATTTCTTCATCCCACTCTCCATTTAGGAAAGCAGTCTCAACATCGATTTGATGAACGAACAAGACCATGTGAGGCATATAGTGAAAGTAATACCCGAATAGTGGCCAGTTGAGCAACAAGTGAGTAAGTATCAAAGAAATCTTCACCTTCCTTTTGGGTATAACTCTTGGCCATGAGTACTGCCTTGTACTTCTCAATGGTACCATTAGGCCTAAGCTTCTTCTTGAATACCCATTTTGACCCTAAAGGTTTTGCACCCATAAGGACGATCAATGATCTCTCAAGTTTCATTCGCCAAAATGGAATCCATCTCACTATGGACCGCTTCCTTCTAGTAGTTAACATCTTCACATGCATAGGCCTCTAAAATACATCTGAGAGTGTCATCTATGAGACGCATAAGTAAATCATTTGTCGCTTGCTCCTTATAGGAGCATCATTATGTCCCACATATATTTTCCATTATCAATTGACGCATAAATATCAACTATGTTCTCGCCAAGAACACTGAAGAGAGCAACCATAAACATGGTATCATTTTTCCAAAAATCTTATTCATGTGGAGGATCAAGATCTCCTTCACGTTTGCCAAGAGTAGCATCATAGCACCTCATGGTTTGAAACCATAAAACTGCTCTCCACGCACCACCCATTATAGTGCATACCTTCAAACATAGGAGACCTTATGGATGTAGCAAAACCACCTGGGGTAAATTGCATATAATAAGGTCTTTCGATTGTTGGAAATATGAGAAATTTATAGAATGATTTAAAATAAATAAATAATAGATAGAACATGATCATTGTAAAAAGACAAGAATAGTCATGCAAACTTGGGGAAAGTAGGCCACAATAACACAGACAATATTAGGCATGCAAACTAAAGGAGAGTAGTCAAAAAACCATCTAAACATGTTTGCTAGAATAGAATAATTCTAGAATAGATACTAGACCAAGAAACCCTAGTATGATCCCGAACAGAAAAGTCACGATCACATACTAAGTAGCAGCTATTGCATTGGCGTTGGCATTAACGTTGTTGTCACCCATGTCATCAAAGAGGTTGTCAACGTCATGGAAGAAGTCATCGGCGTCCATGGCATCCGTGATGAAGAGGTAAGTAGTAATGCGAAGCACTCCCTGGAAGGACCAAGTAGCTGAGAGCTTTGGAACCGAATGGCGTGAGAAAAGTGATGTTCTTGTGTGTGTCACAGGAGAACTCTGACGGAAGACGAAACGAAAAGACGGGAGATGAAGCGAACAACGAGCAGCCGAAAGGTGTGGACAATGGCTTGACTCATTCCTGCAACCCACAATGTGGCGTGGCCAGCAACGAAGGAGGAGCGCTTGCAAATGTATTTCTTGTTCGCATGTTCATACATGGGTGGAAATATCTTCCCTTATAAGGATTCCTACTAAGTGAGGGGTATGATATTAAACTCTTATCTGCTTCATATCTTGCAAAAATGGGCTGAGTTTGCCTCTAGGATTTCCTCAGAATTCTGAAAATGTCATTAGGCTCGTCCAAAAACAAACCAAACTGCAGCAGGGGTGACAGGGGAGGGGTGGTGTTAATCTTTCTACACTAGCCAACGCAACCGAAAGTCTGAACTGTTGGAGAGGGCTAGTGCAATCCATATATATTGTAACACCCTGCTACGGCAACAGACAATAGCGCCAGAAATTGACACGTTGACGGAGACTGGGCTTGCGTTGGTTTTTTCCTTGAAGAGGAAAGGGTGATGCAGCACAGGAGCAGTAAGTATTTCCCTCAGTTTGAGAACCAAGGTATCAATCCAGTAGGAGAATCTCGTCAAGTCCAGAGTACCTGCGCAAACACAAAAGAGCTTGCACCCAACGCTTTAAAGGGGTTGTCAATCCCTTCAAGATTGATTGCAAAGTGAGATCTGAAGGCGGAAAGTGCAACGAAGTAAAAAGTGTAAGGCTCAAAATATGGTGTGGAGTAGACCCAGGGGCCATAGTGTTCACTAGAGGCTTCTCTAAAAATAGCAAGTATTACGGTGGGTGAACAAATTACTGTCGAGCAATTGATAGAACCGCGCAAAGTCATGACGATATCTAAGGCAATGATCATACATATAGGCATCACGTCCGAGACAAGTAGACCGATACTTTCTGCATATACTACTATTACTCCACACATCGACCGCTATCCAGCATGCATATAGTGTATTGAGTTCATGACAAACAGAGTAACGCCTTAAGCAAGATGACATGATGTAGAGGGATAATCTCAAACCAATGATGAAAACCCCATCTTTTTACCCTTGATGGCAACAACACGATGCGTGCCTCGCTACACCTTCTATCACTGGGTGAGGTCACCGCATGGTATGAACCCAAAACCAAGCACTTCTCCCATTGCAAGAATCATAGATCTAGTTGGTCACACAAAACCCACAACTCGAAGAGAATTACAAGGATATGAAATCATGCATAAGAGAGATCAGAAGAAACTCAAATAAGATTCATAGATAATCTGATCATAAATCCACAATTCATCTGATCTTGACAAACACGCCTCAAAAGAAGATTACATCGGATAGATCTCCATGAAGATCATGGAGAACTTTGTATTGAAGATCCAAGAGAGAGAAGAAGCCATCTAGATACTAGCTATGGACCCGTAGGTCTATGGTGAACTACTCACGCATCATCGGAGAGGTCATGGTGTTGATGAAGAAGCCCTTCGTATCCGAATCCCCCTCCGGCAGGGCACCAGAACGTGCCCCAGATGGGATCTTGCGGAGACAAGCTTGCGGCGGTGGAAAAGTACTTTCGATGATCTCCTGATTTTTCTGGGATTTTACAGAATATATAGGCGCAAAACCTAGGGCAGAGGTGGCCCAGGGAGCCCACAAGCCAGGGTGGCACGGCCCCCCTGGTCGCGCCATGAGGGCTTGTGGGGTCCGTGCAGGCCCCGTGCCCTGATTCTCCGGCTTCCCGATCTTTTTCTGTTTCGGAAAAAATCTTTTTGGCAGTTTCATTCCATTTGGACTCCGTTCAAAATCCTCCTCTAAAAGGGGTCAAAAACATGGAAAAAACAGAAACTGGCACTTGGCACTGAGTTAATAAGTTAGTTCCAAAAAATATATAAAAGGCATACAAAACATCCAAAGTTTGACAAGATAATAGCATGAAACCATCAAAAATTATAGATACATTGGAGATGTATCACACCCCCTCTCACATGTGACGGGGAAGACAAGTCAACATGTGCAATCATAAGAGAGCGACAACGCGCAAAATTCACGTATGACTCAAGAGGCCCCTACATGGACACAAAGGGGGCAACCAGCAATTTTTAATAAATTGCGAAAGCTATGACTTGAACTCAAAACCTTAGCTGTGATACCAAGACAACGTAACCAAAAGCCCGGACTAATGGAAAGGGCTAGTGCAATCCATATATGTTGTAACAGAGAGTGGGTATGGTAGACTTAGTGTATATATTATCTCAATTCGTATCCTAATGCTTGAATCCATGCACCTTTGTGTTTTCATGACAGCTTTGGTCGAAAGAGGAGAAAAGGGGGTGTTTGATGGGGTTTTGACAGCCAACCAGTCGGAGTAAGGGCAACTCCAAAGCACGACACTAAACGGACGTCCGTTTGCGCCGAACGGGCGCCCAACGCATGACTGCATCTTCAGCCCCAACTCCTCTGCCGGAGGCCAAGTACAGTAAAATTAAATACAACAACAATAGTTCAAATCAAATATAACAAACAGTTCCATGTCTAAAATAGTGTTTTATTACAACCCAATCAAAACTTAAAAAATAGCATATAATCTTACAAAACCACCGAAAGTTAGTGCGCATGAAAAGAGATAAAACCGATAGATCTACCAATTGCCAATGTGATCCCACATGTCGTCAACCAAGTCATCTTGCAGCTTCGTATGAGTGTGCCGGTCACGCATGTCACAATGAAATTGGACAAACTATTCAAAGGTTGCAGGAGGTGGTGCTCAGGCTCAACATTCTCACCCTAGAAGTCAAAACCTTGGTCGTAGATGTTGTCATCACACTCATCCTCAATGATCATATTGTGCATGATCGCACAAGGAGTCATCACCTCCCAAAGCTTCTGAGTGCTCCATGTCAATGCAGGGTTTTGAACAATACCCCATTGAGACTGAAGCACACCAAAAGCATGCTCCACATCTTTCCTAACACACTCCTACATTTGGGGAAACTCTGTCTCTTCTCTCCTTGCAGATTGGGTATGGTCTTCATAAGAGTGGACCACTGGGGATAGTTACCATCACATAGGTAATATCCCTTGTTGTAATGATGGTCATTGATCTCAAAGTTGACCTCCGGGGAGTGTCATTCTACAAGCCTTGCAAATAGTGGAGAATACTGAAGAACACTAATATCATTGAGAGAACAAGCCATGGCGAAGAAATAACGACATATTCATAGATCTTGTGAAGCCACCGCTTCAAGTATGACAGTGGCACCTTTCACATGCCCCTTGTACTGGACTTGCCAAGCAAATGGACAGTTCTTCCACTTCTAGTGCATACAGTTGATACTACCAAGCATGCCTGGAAAGCCCCTCTCTGCATTGATTGTCAACAACCTTTGTGTATCAGCGACATGTGGCTCTCTCAGGTATTGAGGACCAAACACAACCACCACGGCCTTGCAGAAACTATACATTGATTGGAGATATGTGGACTAACTCATACGAACGTACTCATCCACAAGATCACCAAGAATTCCATATGCAAGCATGCGAATAGTCGTAGTGCTTTTCTCTTAAGAAGATAAACCAATCTTGCCAAGGGCATCCTCTTTGAAGTTAAAGTACGGGTGATGTGTTACCACTCCCTCTCAAATATGATTGAACACATGCCTCCTAATTCGGAAGCGATGACAAAATTGATGCAGTTCGTAGAGTGTGGTATTCCCAAAGTAATCGAAAAAAGAAGGGTGTGCCCTTTCTCCCTATTGTGGTTCAAGGCTGGAGCATGATCGGGGATTGATCCCTTGAACCGACGCCGCGTCCTACTAATATGGTCATGGACAACCTTGTACAATGCTGTCATCACTATGTCCTCATCTTCGGAGCACAAATCATCCGATGAACAAATGAACAAATGAAGTTGTGAAAGAAATACTCATTCCCGCAATCCATGGTACCTTGCGAGCAAAGGCCGAACACCATGCGGTCGTGGTGAAGACGCAACCGGAAAGGGAAAGTCGAGCCCCTTCACATACATAAAAGCAAGGTGGACGACTGTGGGCAGAGCGCGGAGCGAGGACGGGGGCGGAAGAAAAGGTGGTGTGCCACCGACGGGCAAAGCAAGGTGGACGACGTGGATGGCGTCAGCCATGGCGAGGGGTGAAGGGCGGAGCAAGGACGGGGGAAGAAAAGGGGTTGTGGCACCGACGGACGGGCCTTGGGACGACATGGGCATGCGATGCATCTGTCCGCGCATGTCCGTTTGGCCGCAAACATGGCCTAAATTTAAAATGGCAATGGATCGAAAGTGGACCAAAAACGGGCATTCATCCATTCGCTCCCACGAACCAGACCATGATTTATGTATGTTTACCTTCTAAATGGACATGGACAAATGATTTGGGGTCGTGCAATTGGAGTTACCTAAGGGAGAGGGCGGGAGGCCAGCGTGAATGATTGGTTCACCGGGACAAAGAAAAAGGCTACACACTGTGAGCGCTCCTTCACCTTGGGTACACCACCCAGCCAAGCGTTCCCGTACAAGTAACATTAAATTCCCTCTTCATAGTCTGGAGGCGGGAGATTCGGAAGCCGTGGCGGAGGAGTAGTTCCTTGTCGTAGTGGTGGATGCCGCCAAGAGCATCGGTGAGGTTATACTCCTAATGAACTTGGTCCATCCCTCCATCCTCCTACCACACATGTTTTTGAGGCCCATTGCTCGTGATGGATTCGCAATTGCACGTCCACTCATTCTGTGACTGATTCGTACCCCATGTAGATCATCTGCAAGAGCTTTTACCTAACCAAGAATGTGGAGCACAAGGGCCTGGCCTACCCTCTCGCATCTTTCTTTTCCCAATACTTGGTAACTCCCTCAAGTCTGAACATTAGTGTAGAATTCAACACTTCTACTCTTCACTGCAGCTCACTTACCCTTTCACTAAGAGTCATGACTCGACACCGTCCATCTCGGATCCTAGGGGTTATACGCACCCACTATTTTATATCCTTCCCTTGCTTGCTCGTGTTTTGTGCTATATAGCCCATGTAAGCCGGAAGGCATAGCATCTTGTCTCTTGTATAGGGTTGAACCCTAGCCACTGCCATGTTCTGGTGGACATAAGCTCTCCTTGTAATCTCCGAAATTCTAGTGAAACATTACTCTAGGATTAGTAAAACCATGTGACATGTTGAAGTTCCCCTGTTTCTTTGCATTTCATCTCTAAATCTCTCTCATTTCCTTGAAATCCCTAGTCACGGCCTACCAATTGGTATCTTGAGCCAATGGTTTTCGGCGGTGATGGCGGCTGTAGACAAGCTTTCGTAGTCGATCTATTCTCGACTGATCTCGGGGTGGTGGAATTGAAGTGGAGGCACGCTGGTTGGACCTCAAGTAAAATCCCATTCCCTCCCTCCCTTCACGGTAGCGGTGACGCTCTTCTCCGGCACACCTTGGCTGGAGAAACGACAGCGCTGGTGGCGGAAGTTTGGGTGAAGAACAAAAATAGGTTGATCTCGCGCCTTGCAGGCTTGGTAAAATTCATGCTCTTCTTTAATATTAGCACACTGGTTAGAGGCATACTTTGTTGGCAGCAGTCGGGGACGTCCAAATTCCCTTGTATGTGTCCTACTATTGCTAGATCAGTGACGGGTTAGTGACCTGCTCACTTGTAAAACTCCCAGCCGACCACATCAACATGAAGTATCATGATGCAAGTAGAGATGTAGAAATTTCCCACCAGGTGTTTGACACATGGTCTCGAGCAGGAACTCAACCTATGAATGAAGGTAATCATGGACACCGGTTATTGGATTTAATTCCTCACCTTCGTGGCAGAGTTCTTCATGTGAAAATCCATCAAGCACAAAGATCTCTGCCTGCCGAGGTAATCATTGAACTGTTTTCTGCATATGGAGAAGTTGAAGAAATGTTTCAAAACCCATATAAAGACTCACGGATACATAAATCATCTACATTCATTGAATATGCACATGCTAGCATGGCTCATGATGCCATGCAAGGCTTACATGGATTGTTCCTCCATCGAGATGATTGTCGGTTGGAGATTAGGCATGCTAATAGTTTTGAGTTGCAAGCTTTTTACAGATATTCTACTCCCAGTTTTTATGAACATAAATTTGAGCTTCGGAATGTGTAGGATCGAAAGTGTGTCTAGAGGGGGTGATTAGACTACTTGACAAGATAAAAACTTAGACTTTTCCCAATTTTAATTATGGGCCAGTTTTATCAATTATGGCAAGTCAAGTTCACCCTACACATGCAGTTCTAAGAGTATAGCAGCGGAATGTAAAACATGCAAGTGTAAATTAAAGGAGTAATGTAGGGAAATCAGACGCATGAGGTTGACAGGGCGATTTTTGGCATGGTTTCGATAGGTGGCGCTATCGTACGTCCAGGTTAGTGGAGACTTCAACCCACGAAGGGTAACGGTTGCGAGAGTCCACGGAGGGCTCCACCCACAAGGGGTCCACGAAGAAGAGGCCTTGTCTATTCCACCACAGCTTCCGTCCATGAAGGACTAGCCTCACTCACGGTAGATCTTCATGAAGTAGGCGATCTCCTTGTCCTTACAAACATCTTGGTTCAACTCTACAAGACGAAGTAGGAGGCTCCCAAGCGACACCTAGCCAATCTAGAAGGCACCACCCTCCAAAAGGTAATAGATGTGGTAGAACGATGAACTCCTTGCTCTTGTGCTTCTAAAGATAGTCTCCTCAACACACAATCACTCTCTCACAGAATATGTATGGGTGGGAGAGGTTGATTTGGTGGAAAGCAGTTTGGGGAGGCTAGAGATCAAGTTTCAAATGATTGGATTGGAATATCTTGATCTCAACACATGAGTAGGTGGCTCTCTCTCAGAAAAAAAATGGATCTGGCAATGAAGTGTGTGTTCTGAGTGCTTCCCCCTCGAATGAGAGATGGGTGGAGGGTATATATAGGCAGTCCCCAAAATCCAACTGTTACATCTAAAATGACCAACTCAGTGACACCGAAGTCATGAACTCGGTGGTACCGACTTGCAGTAAAGGCAGCAACTTTTGAATCTCGGTGGAACCGATATTCACAACTCAGCGACACTGAAAAGGTGGCTAACGGTCAGATGACACAACTCGGTGACACCGATACCTAAACTCGGAAATTCCGATTTTGTGTACCCAGGCAACACAAAGTTGGTCACCTAAACTCGGCAGCACCGACACAGTTTCGGTTGCACCGATTTGGTGGATTTTGCTAGGGTCCTATCTCGGATGAAAATCGGTAGGGCTGAATTGAGAAACTTGGTGGCACCGATTTGCGTATGTGGCTTTGGACAGACTGGTTATGTGGGAAAATGACTGAGTATTTTTGGTGGCTATCTTTGAGCACTTGAGCAACTAGTTCATTTTAATACCTCACCCCCTTTTGATAGTATTTGCTTTCCTATGGACTCAAAAGTGATTTCTCACAAATATAAAATGAGGAGTCTTCTACCTTGAAGCTTGGACTAATCTTATTCCTTTCTTGGATCAAGGGGCATCTCCACGTAAGCCTTTAGCAATGCATCTTTTGAACTTTTCTGAAATATACTTGGATAAACATATTAGTCCAATGATGCATATGTTGTGATCAATTATCAAAACCACCTTAGGGAGCAATTGTGCTTTCAATCTCCCCCTTTTTGGTAATTCATGACAACATATAGATCAAAGCTTCGACAAAAAAGTATAATCAATGATTAACATCGACGCTTTGAGAAGTATGTGAAAAGCAAGAGCTCCCCATAAATTTGTGCATTATTTATAATTTGCGTTTGAATTCAAATGCACAATCAATTAGGATCATGGGTCACTATTCCATGTCACAAACATCTTGGTGGTGCGTATACATGATAAGAATGAATAGTAATGCACATGACACCAAAAATATAAGTGAATGATCATCACATAGATAACTAAAAGATAATAATGTAGCATCAACCAATCAAAGTGTATGATCAAACACACGAACAAGTATAAGGTCATCCAAAAGATCAAAGTTTTATAAAACCAAAATGAGAGCAAATAAAGTCAAAAGATCTCTCTCTCTCTCTCTCTCTCAGCCCAATGATCTATACATTTATCCCCCTTTGTCGGTGCACTTAAGAAGGGGTCTTTAGCGCCCCTGACTTGTGCATGGGCAGTAGTAGCCCTTGAAAAGCCTTGCCAGGGACACCGAGGGGCAGGGGAAAACCCCACAGGGACCTCTCGAGAAGGCGGTATGGCACAAACCCTGGCAAGCCCCTTTTGTCGGGGGAGGCTGGCAAAGAACCAGCAGAACCCGGGCCAGGGGCAAGCAGAGCCCCCGGCAAGACAACCTCGGCACGACACCTTCCACAATGGTACCCGCGAGAAGATACCTTGAAGGCCCCCGGAGCTCCATGACCAAAGATCGGCGAGAAGGCCCCGGCAATCCCCTTTTGCCAAGAGGAAGGCAATAAGACCCCGGCAAGCTCCTTGCCGGGGGAGTTCCCAACGCTCCAATGAACAGCAAGCCCGATAGGGGCCCGAAGCGCAGCATGCCAGCACAACAGCCAGCTGCCCCCTAGTCACTTGCTACATGTCGCTCCAGTCGAGGTGTGTCAAGCACAATCTGGGAGCATAGTGTCGGTGGGACGCACGCTTGTCCCATCTTTGAGGCACCTGACGAAGCTTTTAATGCGTTTGTTAAGACGTCAGAACCACTCTAGCCTACTGTATAACTTGTGGGTGCACTATGCACCCCGTGAAAAACCGATGCTACCCCTATGGGAGTCCCCTTCCACCTATAAAAGGAGGCCCTGGGCATGCATTAAGGAGGTTAGCTAGTCGGACAATTAACGCTAAGTAACCATCAACCTTCTCATCATCAACACGACACGGGAGTAGGGTTTTACGCCCCCGAGCAGCCCGGACCTAGATAAAAAATGATTATTACGCCCGATCCTTAGGTCTGCCCTTCGTGCATCCCTCTCCCCCGCCGAACAGTAAGGAGCGGCTAGGCACCATTGGCGCGCGTGTTGTTCCACAACATCTTTGGCACGCCAGGTAGGGGGCAGAGGAGATGCCCTGGTCTGGTTTGAGGATCTGGTGATTACCTCAACCACCATATCCGTCGCGGCGCCCTCTCAAGAGAGGGCGACTGTGGTGAATCAATGATTCGCGACCACGTCCACGGCCGCCTGAGCCATCGGCGGCTCGGACAAAGGCAAGAGAAGGGCGGGGCCCCTGGGCCTCCACGCACTCCAACGGACACACCTCGTCCAGGGTGTCGTGCCGCTGTCAAGCGCATGCGCCGGGAGCTCTGGCAGGACCCTTGGCGCTTTCTTCGACGAACGCACCCCTCCGGTGCGATGCGTCGTTGTCGAGGACGTGCCAGGGGGCTCCGGCTAGATCTCAGGCGCACGTTCTAGCGATCATGCCCCCTGGGAGTGTGGACTACCGTCGAGGATGCCACGGAGAGCACCTCCGGCGAGCCTATAGCCCTTTGGCGGGGCCTGTCGCTCCCAAAGGAGGTCCAGCACCGCCTTGACCGCCTGCCGGCCGTCAACATCCTTGTTGGCGACCAGTAAAGCTCAAATACCGGGGGCTCCCGGTGATCTTCCCTTTGCGCAAGTCTTGTCAGCAGGGCATGTGAACCTTCACACAGGGAGGATCACAATATTATACACGACATAAATACAAAGTTAAGCGTTTCACAGTTTTTATTGATCTTTTTATATGTTGGTATGCATAAATGTGCGTCATGCTTACCTCCGGCAAGGATTGACGAACTAATTCCCGAGACTTGCCGGGAGGGGAACTTGTCGTTGTTGGGCGCACCTTTGTGTTGCTTCGAGCCCTGCTCAGCAACCCAAGCGGCAACGTCCGTAACGCCGAGGAAACCTTTGCTGTCGACGGCACCTCCAGCAGGTCTCTAAGGATCCGCTCCTCTGAGCACCTTCGTCAGGGCCAGCCGCGCCGGCAAAGGTCCCGACGAAGCATTTGCTTTCCCTGTGAGTCTTTGACCTTTCTTGGTACTAGGAACTTGCACGTGGAAAGGGGCCTTGTTGTGATACCTTGCCGGAGGCTACGCCCTCAACAAGCTGCCCAGGACTCGCTCCTTCAAGCGCTTACGATGGGGTTGTACGCACCGGCAAGCTCGGTTGCGCCAAGGTGGCTTGCCCGCAGCAGCACCATCGACAAATTACAAGAGGACCTGGTCCTCTAAGAATTCTCGGTAGGGATTGTTCACGCCGGAAAGTGCCTAGATTAGCATAGGGACCTTTTATCATACAGGAACAAACAAACAGGGAAAATGGTTTATATTTGTTGGGTAACGTAGCAAAAATTCAAAATTTTCCTACGCCATACTTATACCTTCCTATGGAGAAACCAGCAACGAGAGAGGGGTGAGAGCATCTTCATACCTTTGAAGATCGCTAAGCGGTAGCGTTGCTAGAACGCGGTTGATGGAGTCGTACTCGCTGCAATTCAAATTCTGATGTGATTCCGATCTAGTGCCGAACCACGGCACCTTCGCGTTCAACACACGTGCAACCTGGTGACGTCTCCTGCACCTTGATCCGGCAAGGAGGAGGGAGAGGTTGGGGAAGAGCTCCGACAGCACGATGGCATGGTGGCGATGAAGCGACGAGGTCTCCCGGCAGGGCTTCACCAAGCACCTTGGGAGAGGAGGAAGAAGAGAAGCAGGGCTGCGCCGAGAGAGAGAGAGAAATTGTCGTGTCTCCAATGGACAAAACCCCCACTATATATAGGGGGAAGGGGAGGGTGGCGCACCCCTTAGGGTTCCCACCCCTAAGGGGTGCGGCAGCCCTAGATGGCGCCAGGAGGTGGCGGCTACGAGGGCAGGAGGGGTGGCGCAACCCCTGGTGGCCTAAGGCCCACATGACTTAGGGTTTGCCCCCCTTCCCTCACCCTTGTGCCTTGGGCCCCTGATGGGAGGCGCACCAGCCCACTTTGGGCTGGTTCCTTCCACCTTTTGTCCCATGTCACCTTTTGGGGCTGGTGGCCCCTCCCGGTGGACCTCCGGAACCCATCCGGTGGTCCCAACACCTTGCCGGTGGTGCCCGAAACATTTCCAGTGTCCAAACCCATCCATCCTATATATCAATCTTTACCCCCCAAACCATTCCGGAGCTCCTCGTGACGTCCGGGGTCTCATCCGGGACTCCGAACTACCTTCCGTAACCTCGTACAACAATTCCCTATAACCCTAGCGTCATCGAACCTTAAGTGTGTAGACCCTACGGGTTCGGGAGGCATGCAGACATGACCGAGACACCTCTCCGGCCAATAACCATCAGCGGGATCTGGATACCCATGGTGGCTCCCACATGTTCCACGATGATCTCATCGGATAAACCACGATGTCAAGGATTCAATCAATCCCATATACAATTCCCTTTGTCTGTCGGTATAGAACTTGCCCGAGATTCGATCGTCGGTATCCCTATACCTTGTTCAATCTCATTACCGGTAAGTCTCTTTAATTGTTCCATAGAACATCATCCCATGACTAACTCCTTAGTCACATTGAGCTCATTATGATGATGTTCTACCGAGTGGGCCCAGAGATACCTCTCCGTCACATGGAGTGACAAATCCCGATCTCGATTCATGCCAACCCAACAGACGCTTTCGGAGATACCCGTAGTGCACCTTTATAGTCACCCAGTTACGTTGTGACGTTTCCTACACCCAAAGCATTCCTACGGTATCCGGGAGTTGCACAATCTCACGGTCAAAGGAAAAGATACTTGACATTATAAAAGCTTTAGCATACGAACAACACGATCTAGTGCTATGCTTAGGATTGGGTCTTGTCCATCAGATCATTCTCCCAGTGATGTGATCCCGTTATCAATGGCATCCAATGTCCATGATCAGGAAACCATGATCATCTATTGATCAACGAGCTAGCCAATCTAGAGGCTTGCTAGGGACACATTGTGATCTATTTATTCACACATGTATTACTGTTTCCTGTTAATACAATTATAGCATGAACAATAGACGATTATCATGAACAAGGAAATATGATAATAACCACTTTATTATTGCCTCTAGGGCATATTTCCAACAGTCTCCCACTTGCACTAGAGTCAATAATCTAGTTACATTGTGAAGAATCGAACACCCATAACATTGTGGTGTTGATCATGTTTCGCTCGTGGAAGAGGTTTAGTCAAAGCGTCTGCAATATTCAGATCCGTGTGTACTTTACAAATGTCTATGACTCCTCTCTAGACCTGGTCCTGGATGGAGTTGTAGCGGCGTTGGAGTGCTTGGTCTTCCGGTGAAATCTGGGCTCCTTGGCTGTGGCAATGGCTCCAGTGTTATCACAGAAGAGTGCCATCGGACCTGACGCGCTTGGAACCACTCCAAGGTCGGTGATGAACTCCTTCATCGAGATCCCTTCACGAGCTGCTTCTAAAGCAGCTATGTACTCCGCTTCACATGTAGATGCTGCCACGACGTCTTGCTTGCTGCTGCACCAGCTCACTGCCCCACCATTCAGAACATACATGTATCCGGTCTGTGACTTAGAGTCATCCGGATCTGTGTCAAAGCTAGCATCGGCGTAACCCTTTACGACGAGCTCTTCGCACCTCCATAAACGAGAAACATCTCCTTAGTCCTTTTCAAGTACTTAAGGATATCCTTGACCGCTGTCTAGTGTTCCATACCGGGATCACTTTGGTACCTCCGTGCCAAACTTATGGCAAGGTTTATATCGGGTCTGGTACACAGCATGGCATACATTAGAGAGCCCACGGCTGAAGCGTAGGGGACATTACTCATCTTCTCTCTATCTAATGCCGTGGTCGGTGACTGAGTCTTACTCAATCTCATACCTTGCAAAACTGGCAAGAACCCCTTCTTCGAGTTTTCCATATTGAAGTTCTTCAATATCTTGTCAAGGTATGTACTTTGTGCAAGACCTATGAGGCGTCTCGATCTATCTCTATAGATCTTGATGCCTAATATATATGCAGCTTCTCCAAGGTCCCTCATTGAAAAACTTTTATTCAAGTAGGCCTTTATGCTCTCCAATAACTCTATATCATTCCCCATCAATAATATGTCATCCACATATAGTACGAGAAAAGCTACAGAGCTCCCACTCACTTTCTTGTACAGACAGGCTTCTCCATAAACTTGTATGAATCCAAACGCTTTAATCACCTCATTAAAGAGAATGTTCCAACTCCAAGATGCTTGCACCAGCCCATAGATGGAGCGATGGAGCTTGCATACCTTGTTAGTACTCTTAGGATCGACAAAACCTTTTTGTTGCATCATATACAACTCTTCCTTAAGATACTCGTTAAGGAACGATGTTTTGACGTCCATTTGCCAAATTTCATAATCATGAAAAGCGGCAACTGCTAACATGATTCGGACTGACTTCAGCTTCGCTATGGGAGAGTGCTGCCTCTTGAGCTTGCGTTGGTTTTTCCCTTGAAGAGGAAAGGGTGATGCAGCATAGTAGCGGTAAGTATTTCCCTCAATTTGAGAACCAAGATATTAATCCAGTAGGAGTATCAAGCCAAGTCTCCAAAGTACCTGTGCAAAAACAACAAACTTGCACCCAGCGCTACAAAGGGGTTGTCAATCCCTTCACGATTGATTGCAAGGTGAGATATGGAGGCGGAAAGTGCAACAAAGTAAAAGTGTAAGGCTGAAAATATGATGTGAAGTAGACCCGGGGGCCATAGTGTTCACTAGAGGCTTCTCTCAAGATAGCAAATATTACGGTGGGTGAACGAATTACTGTCGCGCAATTGATAGAACCGCACAAATTCATGACGATATCTAAGGCAATGATCATACATATAGGCATCACCTCCAAGACACGTAGACCGATACTTTCTGCATCGACTACTATTACTCCACACATCGACCGCTATCCAGCATGCATCTGGTGTATTGAGTTCATGACAAACAGGATAACGCCTTAAGCAAGATGACATGATGTAGAGGGATAAATTCATGCAATAGATATAAACCCCATAATTTAACCCTTGATGGCAACAACACAATGCGTGCCTCGCTACCCCTTCAGTCACTCGGTGAGGTCACCGCACGGTATGAACCCAAAACCAAGCACTTCTCCCATTGCAAGAACTGTAGATCAAGTTGGCCAAACGAAACCCACAACTCGAAGAAAATTACAAGGATATGAAATCATGCATATAAGAGATCAGAAGAAACTCAAATAAGATCATAGATAATTTAATAATAAATCCACAATTCATCGGATCTTGACAAACACACCGCAAAAGAGGATTACATCGGATAGATCTCCATGAATATCATGGAGAACTTTGTATTGAAGATCCAAGAGAGAGAAGAAGCCATCTAGCTACTAGCTATGGACCCGAAGGTTTGTGGTGAACTACTCACGCACCATCGGAGAGGCAATGGTGTTGATGAAGAAGCCCTCTGTGTCCGAATCCCCCCTCCGCAGGGCACCCGAACATGCCCCAGATGGGATCTTGCGGAGACAGAAGCTTGCGGCGACGGAAAAGTATTTTTGTGGCTCTCTCCCGTGGTTTCAGATTTTTCGGGGATTTATAGCCGGAAGAAGTAGGGCAAAGGAGCCACGGGGGGGCCACAAGCCTGCTAGGCGCCCCCAGGTCGCGGCTAGGGGGCTTGTGGCCTCCCCTGGTGCCCTTTCCCTTGGTTCTCAAGCTCCCTGCGTATCTTCTGTTCCAGAAAAAATCTTTTCGGAGGTTTTATTCCGTTTGGACTTCGTTTGATATTCCCCTCTGAAAAGGGTCAAAAACAAGGAAAAAACAGGAACTAGCACTTGGCACTAAGTTAATAAGTTAGTCCCAAAAAAGATATAAAATGCATACAAAACATCCAAAGTTTGACAAGATAATAGCATGGAACCATAAAAAATTATAGATACGTTGGAGTTGTATCACAGAGAAAGTATCATCGTAGTCAACTCCTTGAATTTGTCGAAAACCTTTTGTGACAAGTCGAGCTTTATAAACGGTCACATTACCGTTTGTGTCAGTCTTCTTCTTGAAGATCCATTTATTTTCTATGGCTCGCCGATCATCAGGCAAGTCCACCAAAGTCCATACTTTGTTCTCATACATGGATCCTATCTCGGATTTCATGGCCTCAAGCCATTTGTTGGAATCCGGGCCCGCCATTGCTTCTTCAGAGTTTGAAGGTTCACAGTTGTCTAACAACATGATTTCCATCACAGGGTTGCCGTACCACTCCGGTGCGGAACGTAGACCTTCGTGGTTCAGTAGGAACTTGATCCGAACCTTCATGATCATCATCATTAACTTCTTCTTCAGTTGGTGTAGGCGCCACAGGAACATTTTCCCGCGTGCGCTACTCTCCGGTTCGAGAGAACGTACAATTACCTCATCAAGTTCTACTTTCCTCCCACTTACTTCTTTCGAGAGAAACTCTTTATCTAGAAAGGATTCGTTCTTGGCAACAAAGATTTTACCTTCGGATCTAAGATAGAAGGTATACCCAATAGCTTCCTTAGGGTATCCTATGAATACGCATTTCTCCGCTTTGGGTTCAAGCTTTTCTGGTTGAAGTTTCTTCACATAAGCATCGCAGCCCCAAACTTTTAGAAACGATAGCTTAGGTTTCTTGCCAAACCATAATTCATACGGTGTCGTCTCAACGGATTTAGACGGTGCCCTATTTAAAGTGAATGCTGCAGTTTCCAATGTGTATCCCCAAAATGATAATGGTAAGTCGGTAAGAGACATCATAGATTGTACCATATCTAATAAAGTGCGATTACGACGTTCAGACACCCCGTTACGTTGCGGTGTGCCAGGCGGCATCAGTTGTGAAACAATTCCACATTTCCTTAGGTGTGTGCCAAACTCGTGACTCAAATATTCTCCTCCACGATCAGATCGCAGACACTTTATTTTCTTGTCTCGTTGATTCTCAACCTCACTCTGAAATTCTTTGAACTTTTCAAATGTTTCAGACTTGTGCTTCATCAAGTAGATATATCCGTACCTACTCAAATCATCGGTGAGAGTGAGAACATAACGATAGCCGCCGCGAGCTTCAACGTTCATTGGACCACATACATCATTATGTATTATTTCCAATAAGTCGGTTGCTCTCTCCATCACTCCAGAGAATGGAGTCTTAGTCATCTTGCCCATGAGGCACGGTTCGCATGTCTCAAATGATTCAAAGTCAAGAGACTCTAACAGTCCATCAGTATGGAGTTTCTTCATGCGCTTAACACCAATATGACTGAGGCGGCAGTGCCACAAGTATGTGGGACTATCATTATCAACCTTACATCTTTTGGCATTCACGCTATGAATATGTGTAACATCACGATCGAGATTCATCAAGAATAAACCATTCACCAGCGGAGCATGACCATAAAACATATCACTCATATAAATAGAACAACCATTATCCTCTCACTTAAATGAGTAGCTGTCTCGCATTAAGCAAGACCCTGATACAATGTTCATGCTCAAAGCTCGTACTAAATAACAATTATTAAGGTTTAAAACTAATCCTGAAGGTAGATGTAGAGGTAGCGTGCCGACGGTGATCACATCGACCTTGGAGCCATTCCCGACGCGCATCGTCACCTCGTCCTTAGCCAGCCTTCGTTTATTCCGCAGTTCCTGCTTTGAGTTGCAAATGTGAGCAACAACACCGGTATCAAATACCCAGGAGCTACTACGAGCGCTGGTAAGGTACACATCAATAACATGTATATCACATATACGTTTGACGTTGCCGGCCTTCTTATCCGCTAAGTACTTGGGGCAGTTCCGCTTCCACTGACCGGTTCCCTTGCAATAGAAGCAGTCAGTCTCAGGCTTGGGTCTATTCTTCTTCTTCTTCCCGGCAGTTGGCTTACCGAGCGCGGCAATGGCTTTGCCGTCTTTCTTGAAGTTCTTCTTACCCTTGCCCTTCTTGAAACTGGTGGTCTTGTTGACCATCAACACTTGATGCTCTTTCTTGATTTCTACTTCTGCCGATTTCAGCATCGAGTACAACTCGGGAATGGTCTTCTCCATCCCTTGCATGTTGTAGTTCAGCACAAAACACTTGTAGTTTGGTGGGAGAGACTGGAGGATTCTGTCAATTACAGCTTCATTCGGAAGTTCGACTCCGAGCTGAGTCAGACGACCGTGCAACCCAAACATTGTGACTATATGCTCACTAACAGAACTGTTCTCCTCGATCTTACACCTAAAGAACTTGTCGGAGACTTCATATATCTTGACCCGGGATGAGCTTGAAAAACTAGTTTCAGCTCCTGGAACACCTCATATGCTCCGTCTTGCTCAAAACGCCTTTGGAGCCCCGTTTCTAAACTGTAGAGCATGCCACACCTAACCAGAGAGTAGTCATCACTCTGCGTTTGCCAGACGTTCTGAACACCTTGGGCTACCGCAGGAATAGGAGGGTCACCTAGCGGCGCATCAAGGACATAAGCCTTCTTGGATGCAATGAGGATGAGCTTCAAGTTGCGGACCCAGTCCGCATAGTTGCTACCATCATCTTTCAGCTTGTTTTTCTCTAGGAACGCGTTGAAATTGAGGTTGACACGTGCGTTGGCCATTGGATCTACAATATTTGTAAAGACAACTTTTAGACTAAGTTCATGATAATTAAGTTCATCTAATCAAATTTTGTATGAACTCCCACTTAAATCGACACCCCTCCAATCATCTAAGTGTTACATGATCGATGTCGACTAACCTGTGTCCGATCATCATGTGAGACGGACTAGTCGTCGATGGTGAGCATCTTCATGCTGACCGCATTCAACCATACGACTCATGTTCGACCTTTCGGTCTCTCGTATTCGAGGCCATGTCTGTACATGCTAGGATCGTCGAGTCAACCTAAGTGTTTTGCGTGTGTAAATCTGGCTTACACCCGTTGTATGTGAACGTTAGAATCTATCACACCCGATCATCACGTGGTGCTTCAAGATAACGATCCTTCGCAATGGTGCACACTTAGGGGAATACGTTCTTGAAATCTTATGAGGGATCATCTTATTATGCTACCATCGTTCTAAGCAATAAGATGAAAAACATGATAAACATCACATGCAATCATATAGTGACATGATATGGCCACTGTCATCTTTGCTCCTACGATCTCCATCTTCGGGCATCACATGATCATCATCGTCACCGGCGTGACACCATGATCTCCATCATTGTGTCTCTGTGAAGTTGTCACGCCAACTACTACTACTACTACAGCTAACCGTTAGCAATGAAGTAAAAGTAGTAAACACATGGCGTTGCATCTCCTACAATAAATTAAGACAACTCCTATGGCTCCTGCCGGTTGTCATACTCATCGACATGCAGGTCGTGAATCCTATTACAAGAACATGATCATCTCATACATCACACATGTAACATCACATCCTTTGGCCATATGACATCACATGTCAAACCTTGCAAAAACAAGTTAGACATCCTCTAATTGTTGTTGCAAGTTTTACGTGGCTGATTTGGGTTTCTAGCAAGAACGCCTTCTTACCTACGTGATAGCCACAACGATGATATGCCAAAGCTATTTACCCTTCATAAGGACCCTTTTCTTCAAATCCAATCCGACTAGAGTAAGACAGACAGACACCCGCTAGCCACCTTATGCACCGTGTGCATGTCAGCCGGTGGAACCTGTCTCACGTAAGCGTACGTGTAAGGTCGGTTCGGGCCGCTTCATCCCACAATACCTCCAGAAAAGAATAAGACTAGTAGCGGCAAGCAATTGACAAAATTAGCGCCCACAACCTTTGTGTTCTACTCGTGCAAAGAATCTACGCATAGAAAACCTGGCTCAGATGCCACTATTGGGTAACGTAGCAAAAATTCAAAATTTTCCTACGCCATACTTAGATCTTCCTATGGAGAAACCAGCAATGGGAGAGGGGTGAGAGCATCTTCATACCTTTGAAGATCGCTAAGCGGAAGCGTTGCTAGAACGCGGTTGATGGAGTCGTACTCGCTGCGATTCAGATTGCCGTATGATTCTGATCTAGTGCCGAACCATGGCACCTCCGCGTTCAACACACGTGCAGCCCGGTGACGTCTCCTGCACCTTGATCCAGCAAGGAGGAGGGAGAGTTTGCGGAAGAGATTCGGCAGCACGACGGCGTGGTGGCGATGGAGCGACGAGGTCTCCCGGCAGGGCTTCGCCAAGCACCGTGGGAGAGGAGGAAGAAGAGAAGCAGGGTTGCGCCAAGAGAGAGAGAGAGATTGTCGTGTCTCCAATGGCCAAAACGCCCACTATATATAGGGGAAGGGGAGGGTGGAACAGATCTTAGGGTTCCCACCCCTAAGGGGTGCGGCAGCCCTAGATGGCGCCAGAAGGTTGCGGGCAGGAGGGGAGGAGGGGTGGCGCAACCCCTGGTGGGCCTAAGGCCCACCTGACTTAGGGTTTGCCCCCTTCCCTCACCCTTGCGCCTTGGGCCCCTGGTGGAGGCGCACCAGCCCACTTTGGTCTAGTTCCCTTCCACCTTTTGGCCCATGTCACCTTTTGGGGCTGGTCGCCCCTCCCGGTGGACCTCCGGAACCCTCCCGATGGTCCCGGCACTTTGCCGGTGGTGCCCGAAACATTTCCGGCGTCCAAACCCATCCATCCTATATATTAATCTTTACCTCCGGACCATTCTGGAGCTCCTCGTGATGTCCGGGATCTCATCTAGGACTCTGAACTACCTTCGGTAACCTCATACAACAATTCCCTATAACCCTAGCGTCATCGAACCTTAAGTGTGTAGACCCTACGGGTTCGGGAGGCATGCAGACATGACCGAGACACCTCTCCGGTCAATAACCATCAGCGGGATCTGGATACCCATGGTGGCTCCGACATGTTCCACGATGATCTCATCGGATGAAGCACGATGTCAAGGATTCAATCAATCCCGTATACAATTCCCTTCGTCTATCGGTATAGAACTTGCCCGAGATTCGATCGTCGGTATCCCTATACCTTGTTCAATCTCGTTACCGATAAGTCTCTTTACTCGTTCCGTAGCACATCATCCCGTGACTAACTCCTTAGTCACATTGAGCTCATTATGATGATGTTCTACCGAGTGGGCCCAGAGATACCTCTCCGTCACACGGAGTGACAAATCCCGATCTCGATTCGTGCCAATCCAACAAACGCTTTTGGAGATACCCGTAGTGCACCTTTATAGTCACCAAGTTACGTTATGACGTTTGATACACCCAAAGAATTCCTACGGTATCCGAGAGTTGCACAATCTCACGGTCGATGGAAAAGATACTTGACATTGTAAAAGCTTTAGCATACGAACAACACGATCTAGTGTTATGCTTAGGATTGGGTCTTGTCCATCAGATCATTTTTCCAATGATGTGATCCCGTTATCAATGACATCCAATGTCCATGATCAGGAAACCATGATCATCTATTGATCAACGAGCTAGCTAATCTAGAGGCTTGCTAGGGACACATTGTGATCTATTTATTCAAACATGTATTATTGCTTCCTGTTAATACAATTATAGCACGAAAAATAGACGATTATCATGAACAAGGAAATATGACAATAACCACTTTATTATTGCCTCTAGGGCATATTTCCAACAATATTCTCATTCATGATAATGTGATATATTACATAAGTTGTGGTTGCCATACTAACTTAAGATGATTTCTGTCTTATGCCACGAGGAGGCACCTACAAGAAGGAAAAGGCAGCAAGGCCTGCGGCGACAACCTAGGCTGGCTCCTCCTGCACCAGCATTGCAGAGAGGAAAACGAGACCGGAAGGGATGACGAAGTCGAGGACCAAGCGCTGCCTCGAAGACAAGGCAGCGTTGGATCTTCCAGCGAGTCGGTCCCAACTGGAGAAGAGGAGAGGCGCGGGCTGACGGTGATGGTGCAGCCGACGGCTAGTCCGAGTTCATATGCTCGTACTCAGGCTTGTCCTGCCGAGGCTCTGACCGTTGCCGCTGTCGCAGCCATCGCTGTCCTCCTCTTCGCTCTCGCATGAGGAAGGACTTTCAGTCCCGCTCGACCTCTCTTCGTAGCAACTAAGGCGGATACCCGAGCTCCCGTACACCTTGATGGAGAGCAGGTTAGCCGCCACCATCTTGAAGCGAAGAATGTTCCCGTCCCACAGATTGTGGGCGCGGGTGAAATTCTTCCACCCCCGACCGAGTAGCAGGAGGCGAGGCTCCGGGTACTGCACGACCACCTGCACGGCGCCGTTGCCGCAGTCGTGCGCTTGTAGCCACAGCATCGGGAGCTTCTCTTCCTACATCACCCTGGCAAATGTGCCAGGGAATCGGAGGTGGGTCCTGATGCGACCTCACAGTTTAACAAGGAACTCCAATGGCGTCCCCTCAGCATGAGTACCCGCGGGAACAAAGTTCTGCTGGGAGAAGGCACTGGAGCAGCGCCCCGTCTCCCCCGTCCACGACCACCGCGGCGTCTGCGGCCCCTCGCCCCTCCTCCGCCTCGGGCGCTCGGGCCACCCTCCGCAGCTGCGGCTGAAGCGATGGCATGATCCGAACGAGTCCCCCCGGCTGTTGAGGCAGAGAGCGGGGGCCGCTCTCTTCCCCTCGCCATTGTCGAGAGCCAGACCTACACAAGTCAGAGATGGAGATGGAAGATGGACGGAGGTGCTCTAGGAAGAAGGATGAGCGTCACCTCCTGCACTCCCCTAGATTTATAGGGCGGAATGCAGGGGCTGGCCCTTCCCCACTGATAACCCACAAGTATAGGGGATCACAACAATTTTCGAGGTAGAGTATTCAACCGAAAATTATTGATTCGACTCAAGGGGAAGCCAAAGAATATTCTCAAGTATTAGCAGTTGAGTTGTCAATTCAACCACACCTGAAAGATTTAGTGTCTGCAACAAAGTATCAGTAGCAAGGTGGTATGAAAGCAGCAGTAGCAACAGTAACAGCAGTGACAGCAGTAGCAGCAAAGTAACAGTAACATCAGTGACAGCAGTAGCGGCAAAGGAACGTAGCAAGGACCAGTAGTAAAAGACTCGTAGGCATTGGATCGGTGATAGATGATTATGTCGGATTTGATTCATCATGTAACAGCTATAACACAGAGAGATAAGTAACTAGCTCCCGTTCGTCAATCTAATGTAGGCATGTATTCCGTATGTAGTCATATCTGCTTAGGGAAAAGAACTTGCAAGACATCTATTATCCATCCCTCCCGTGGCAGCGGGGTCCTAATGGAAACTACGGGATATTAAGGTTCTCCTTTTAATAAAGAACCGGGCCAACGCATTAACACTTGGTGAATACATGAACTCCTCATACTATGGTCATCTCCGGGAGTGGTTCCGGCTATTGTCACTCCGGGGTTGCCGGGTCATAACACATAGTAGGTGACTACAACTTGCAAGATAGGATCTAAAACACACATACATTGGCGATAACATAATAGGTTCAGATCTGAAATCATGGCACTCTGGCCCTAGTGACAAGCATTAAGCATGGCAAAGTAATAGCAACATCAATCTCAGAACATAGTGGATACTAGGGATCAATCCCCGTCAAACCTAACTCGATTACATGATAGATCTCATCCAACCCATCACCGTCCAGCAAGCCTACGATGAGATTACTCAAACGGTGAAGAGCATCATGCAATTGGCGATGAAGGAAGGTTGATGATGACGATGGAGACGATCTCCCCTCTCCGGAGCCCAGAACGGACTCCAGATCTGCCCTCTAGATGAAGAACGGGAGGTGGCGGTGCCTCCGTATTGTAAAACGCGATGAACTCTTCACCTTGATTTTTTTCCAGGCGAGACGGACTAAATAGAGCTGAGATTGGAGGCGGTGGAGCATTGTGGGGCCCACAAGCCCGCCAGGCGCGGCCAGGGGGGGCCCGCGCCTGGTGGGCTTGTGGGCTCACAGCTCCACTTCCTCCGCTGATTCTTGCGCCAGTATTTTTCATAAGTTCTCCACAATTTTTCATGTTATTCCGAGAACTTTTATTTCTGTGCAAAAACAACACCATGGCAATTCTGCTGAAAACAACGTTAGTCCGGGTTAGTACCATTCAAATCATGCAAATTAGAGTCCAAACAAGGGCAAAAGAGTTCGGAAAAGTAGATACGACGGAGACGTATCACCCACTTCCAAGAGCCATCGCCTACTCCCACCAATCCGCTCGCCCACGAGCATGGGCGAGCAAGCGGCCGCCCCACTCCTCCAATCAGAGGTGCGCCGTTCGTCGGGAGATTTAAAGCCAGGGCATCGCGTGCCTAGCCACGGCTGTGCATGGAACACGCGTGGCGAAAACGGCCAATTGTGGTAGGCCCGCACCCTGCGCGGGCTATTCGGCCACCCCGTGCACGTCTTCCACTTCGCACATTCAAGGGCGCGCAACGAAAAACTTAGAAAGTAAAGTTGAAGCCCTAACCAAGCCTCGAGTCTCGGCCATGCGTGCCCGTGCACCGTTTGGGCCGAGCCCAACAACGCCTCGCGCGCGTGTATGGACTAGGCCCCGGGGCTCCTGTCGGTGCACTAAAGAAGGGATCTTTAGCGCCCCTGACTTGTGCACGGACAGTACTAGCCCTCGACAAGCCTTGCCAGGGACACCGAGGGGCAGGGGAAAACCCCACAGGGACCTCTCGGGCACGTGGTATGGCACTAACCCCGGCAAGACCCTTTTGCCGGGGGAGGCTTGCAGAGAACCAGCAGAACCCAGGCCAGGGGCAAGCAGAGCCCTCGGCAAGACCACCTCGATAGGGCACGTTACACAATGGTGCCCGCGAGAAGATACCTTGAAGGCCCCCTAAGCCCCAAGACCAAAGACCAGCGACAAGGCCCCGACAAGCCCCTTTTCCTGGGAGGAAGGCAACAAGACCCAGGCAAGCTCCTTGCCGGGGGAGTTCCCAATGCTCCAATGAACAACAAGCCTGCAAGGGACCCGAAGTGTAGTGTGCCAGCATAACAGCCAGCTGCCCCCTAGTCACTTGCTAAGTGTCGCTCTAGTCGACGCGTGTCAAGCACAATCTGGGAGCACAGTGCCGATGGGACACACGCTTGTTCCATCTCTGAGGCACCTGACGAAGGTTTTAATGCGTCTGCTAAGATGTCACAGCCGCTCTAGCCTGTTGTATAACTTGTGGGTGCACTGTGCACCCCGTGAAAACCCGATGATGCCCCTGTGGGAGTCCCCTTTCACCTGTAAAAGGAGGCCTTGAGCATGCATTAAGGAGGTTAGCTAGTCGGACAATTAACACTAAGTAACCATCAACCTTCTCACCATCGACACGACGCATGAGTAGGGTTTTCCGCCCCCGAGCGGCCCGAACCTGGGTAAAAATGATCGTTACACCCGATGCTTAGGCCGGCCCTTCGTGCATCCCTCTCCCCCACCGAACTGTAATGAGCCGGTAGGCTCGATAGGTGCTCCTGTTGTTCCACGACACCCTTTGGCAACAAGTTACCAAAAAGTTCAAAAGTATAGTGCTAATCGTCTCTCGAGGCAGTTGATGAAGGAGTGGACAGAAGAGCATCCACGAAGGCTTCTGCCGAATGTCCTGGAGTTGGAGGAGTTGATACTGGAGGTGTTGGAGCTGGGGATGAAGCTGAAGGTCCATATGCCTGACCTGATGAAATTGGCCTTACTTCCGACACTGGCACAACTTCTGACCGGGGCTTGGTACTGAAGTGAGTGGTACTACGAGGAGGCGACTCTTCATCATCACTAGTTGAACTGGGTGTCCTCACACCATCAACTTCATGCTTGAGCTGATTGACACTAGCAGATATCTTTGTCACTTTGACGTCCAAATCATGGAACTTTGTTTCCACGATTCTCTCCAACTCTTCTAATTTAGCAGAATCTCTGAAATGTTCTTCTCCATTCCTTGGGTAGAGCTTACTAGAAAAGCCATTTGCTCAGGTGGAGTTATGAGATGAGGAACTAGTGGTGGCACATTTCTAGTAGCCTCAGCTTCTGCTGCCTCTGCTGCCATTCTAGCTATAGCTGAGCTCGGATCATTGTCATCCATCACCACTTCATTGTCTTAAAATTCCAACTGGAGGGGTAAATGGGGACGGTCAAGTAGATACGCATGCTTGCCTAGCTTGGCATTGATAAGCATCTGAATGTATGGGGCATATCTACAAGATCTTTTCTGATCAACAACAGTCCTCCTGATAGTCTTTACTATCAAATCCACAACTTTGAATCTAGTGTGAGAGTACAAATGGTGCAACATGTTGATGGAGTGACCTCTAACCATTTTCTCATCACCTGATTTAGGCATCAAGGTGTATCTCAGAATGGTATTGGTTGTAGGTATCCTTGCTTGCAAGAAGTACACTGAGCCAAACTTGTGAGTTGCCAAGAACTTGTGAGGAATTGGCTTGTACATGTTGGCCATGGAGTTGTGACTTATCTTCAACTCAGAGTATACATCCACATAACCTTCTTTCTACTTAGGGGCACCAATGATAGTGGCCCAATCATCAACAGTGGATTCATACTTGTGTCCATCACTCCTCGTGACGATACAGTCATCACCATAGAAATGAACAGTTGAATAGAATTACATAATCAGTTCATCATTCCATGGGGTCATCTCTCTCCCAACAAACTCCTCAATGTCCACAGACTTGAAATTTTCTTGCACGTGGGGAAAGAAATCTTCATTGGCTTTGATGTAAGCCCAGTCAACATATCTCATGTCACTAACAGCTGGACTTTTGTCAGATAGAACAATCTCATAGAAGTTGTGTTGTTCTTTGGTGTGGAATCTTGGATCAACAACAATTCTTATAATTATGGCATATGAATCTGCAGCTCTCCACTTCCTCAATCCTGCATCTTTCCTCTTCTTCATATCTTCAGCTACTAGATGAGTAGCATTGTGCAATGGCAAATGAGGTTTGAGCTTTCTGATAATGGGTGCATCCTCTTCTTCTTCCTCTGCAACAAAGGCACTGGAAGCAGGGCCTTTCTCCTTGGGAGCTGAAGGAATATCCTCTGTAGTCCTCTTGGGAGCTACAACCTTTTTAGCCTCACAAGCAGGCTTTGGAGCAGTTTTCTTGGGCATGACATCAGCCATGAGCTTCTTCTTCTGAGGAGGTGGAGGAGGGCCATCAGCTGGGATCTCTTCTTCTCCAGCAGCATCTTCTCGATCCTCATACATGGAAGTAGGTATTACAGTAACATAGATCACCCTCTTCCTGGATCTCTTCACACTTGGCTTCTTAGCAGGTTCCTCAATAGCAATCCCTTGTCTTGCATACTTTGGGGCTCTAACATCAGCACGCTTAGCATACTCTTTTGTGACAGTCTTCTTGACACGAGATTTCACTTTCAGTTTCTGAGGTGCCTAATCTTCCTCCGGCACAAAGTCTGAATCCTCTTCATCTGGGTTAAGCTTCTTTCTCTGCGTGGTGGCTGCCTTGGGCAAGCCATGGGAGCTGTAAGAACCAGGGTCAGATTCCGTTCTCTCAAGACTTGTGCCTGAGTCCATCACAATGCTATTTTCCTTGAAGTTGTTCTGGCTGTTCTCTGAATCAGACATATTGGCAGACAAGCAACACACACCAGCAAACTAGCAAACAACAACCCTGTGAAATAGATATAGAAGAGCAGAAGGGTTGAGCATCACAAAACACAGCTGATTTTTTGAAGTTTGATTTCAGACACTCTGGGTGTGATTTACTGCATAATGCAATTCGGTGGAACCGGGTTTGTCGTTTCAAAGTCACCGAGATTGTCCACTCGAGTATCAGAAACTTGGCAGCCTTTTCGGTGTCACCAAAAATAGCTACTCGGTCTCACCGAGATGGTTCTCAGAAACCCTAAATACGAAATCGATGAAACCGATTTCACAAACTCGGTGTCACCGACATGTATACTACGGGAAATGAGATCCAGAATTTTGTCAATCTCTACTCTATGGAAATTTTCTCGTGGGTAGAAGAACTTGCACATGGTGGATTTTAGATAAAAGCAACTATTGTGCATGGATTGGAATTGGGAGTGCAAAAGAGGAGCGGAGCCGTACCCTAACTTGGCGGCGGTCCGACTCTGGCGGTGACGGCAGTGTAGAATCCATCGACGGTGGGGAATCCCAGCGGTAGAGGCGCTCGGGGATGCAAAGGCCATGACGAGGGGTCCTTGGAGGCAGATTAGGGTTTGGGGATGAAGGGTTTTGAGGAAATAATTTCAAAAACCCAGTCCGCCAGGTTATATACCCGTCACTGTCGGTGTCACCGAGATGACAAAATTGGTGTCACCGAGTTCCTCCGCTGTCAGCTCATAGGGAAACTCGGTGTAACCGAGTTAGTGATTTCGGTGGTGCTCAGATGGAAAATTCTGATCAGCTTGGTAATTCGGTGGAACCGATTTTGTGGGATTGGTTTCACCGAGATTCACAAAGGGGTTTTGGAAGTCAGCCTTTGACGATACGGTACTCTGAGTGATCCTTCACACAAAGGGATCGAGAAGTGCGTGTTCATGTTTTGTGATGAAGCATGAATAGAACTTGAGATGAGAAAGCATAGATAGCTAGAGGAGGATCCTAGGCATTCTTGTCCATCCAATTGGCAAAAGATAAATCAAGAGCTAAATAACAACAATTGGATGTCCTCGAATGAGCAAAAATATGCAGACCAAAATGAGCAAAAGTATGCAAAAATAGCTTCTCTCGGATCGGTTGACAGACTCGGAGCAAGAAACCCATTCACCAACATGAGCTTGATGTCTTCTTATAGAGCTTCTCTTGGTGTATTTGTCCTTCTTCTCCTATTCCTAGCCTCTCCGTGAGTGTCTTCGTTCATAACGATCTTTTTTATTCCTTCTCTCTCTGCGAGGTGACTCATCCCTTGAGCTTCATCTTCGAGGTGACTCTTCTCTTTGTTTGTAGGGAGCCGAACAGTCACTAGAGTAGTGTTCGGGCTTCCTACAGTTGTAACAGTTTTGGTCACGACTAGATGAACGCTTCTAATCATGTGTCGAGCTTGAGTTTCTCTCTTTGCCTCTACTCTTGTAGAGCTTGATGAATTTTCTGACCATGAGGATTATCTCTTCATGAGTGACAAGATTGTCCTTTGAGGTAGCGAGAGCATTGCTTGAAGCTTTGTAAGCACCGCTTGACTTATTGTACAACTCATCTTTGTCCTTGAGTGACATCTCATGAGCAATAATCTTACCAATGACTTCAGTTGGCTTGAGATCTTTGTAGTTTGGCATCATTTGGATCAATGTGCACACGGTGTCATACTTTCCATCAAGAGCTCTAAGTATATCCTTGATGATGAATTTTTCGGTCATCTCTTCGCTTCCTAAGCCGGCAATCTCATTTGTGATGAGAGCTAGCCTAGAGTACATTTCAGCAACTCCTTCACCATCCTTCATCTTGAACTTGTCAATCTCACTTTGGAGTAAATCCAACTTAGATTCTCTCACAGAATCAATACCTTCATGCATATCGATCAAAGTATCCCAAATTTGTTTTGTATTCTCAAGGCGGCTGATTTTGTTGAATTCTTCGGGGCATAGACAGTTGAAGATGATGTCACAGGCTTGTGCGTTGAGTTGCAACATATTCCGTTCATCCGTTGTCGCATCACGACCCAGCTCATGCCCTTCTCCGAAGAAATCACCTTGCACACCAACACGAATAACAACCCATACGGAAGGATTAAAACCAAGAATATGCATTTTCATCTTATGCTTCCAACTAGCAAAATTAGTGCCATCGAAGTATGGACCTCTATGATGATAACGTCCCTCACTAGACGCCATACTCTCCTAGGTTGAGAAACCAATGCAATGGAGACCAAATATATGATACAATTTGTAGGATCGAAAGTATGTCTAGAGGGGGGGTGATTAGACTACTTGACAAGATAAAAACTTAGCCTTTCCCAATATTAGTTGTGCGCCAGTTTTAGCAATTATGGCAAGTCAAGTACACCCTACACATGCAGTTCTAAGAGTATAGCAGCGGAATGTAAAACATGCAAGTGTAAAGTAAAGGAGTATGGGAGGGAGATCAAACGCATGAGGTTGACACGAAGATTTTTGGCATGGTTCCGATAGGTGATGCTATCGTACGTCCATGTTAGTGGAGACTTGAACCCACGGAGGGTAACGACTGCGAGAGTCCAAGGAGAGCTCCACCCACAAGGGGTCCACAAAGAAGCGGCCTTGTCTACTCCACCACGGCTTCCGTCCACAAAGGACTAACCTCACTCATGGTAGATCTTCATGAAGTAGGCGATCTCCTTGTCCTTAACAACATCTTGGTTCAACTCCACAACACGAAGTAGGAGGCTCCCAAGCGACATCTAACCAATCTAGGAGGCGCCACCCTCCAAAAGGTAATAGATGTGGTAGAATGATGAACTCCCTGCTCTTGTGTTTCTAAAGATAGTCTCCTCAACAACAATCACTCTATCACAGAATAGGCATGGGTAGGAGAGGTTGATTTGGTGGAAAGCAACTTGGGGAGGCTAGAGATCAAGTTTCAAATGATTGGATTGGAATATCTTGATCTCAACACATGAGTAGGTGTCCCTCTCTCAAAAAAATGGATCTGGCAATGAAGTGTGTGTCCTGGGTGCTTCTCCCTCGACTGAGAGATGGGTGGAGGGGTATATATAGGCAGTCCCCAAAATCCAACCCGTACACCTAAAGTGACCAACTCGGTGACACCGAAGTCATGAACTCGATGGTACCGACTTGCACTAAAGAGAGCAACTTTTGAATCTCGGTGGAACCGATATAAACAACTCGGTGACACCGAAAAGGTGGCTAACGGTCAGATGACACAACTCGGTGACACCGATACCCAAACTCAAAAATTCTGATTTTGTGTACCGAGGCAACATAAAGTTGGTCACTGATACGTCCCAAATGTATCTATAATTTATGCTTGTTCCATGATCTTTTGGGTGACATTGTTATATGTTTTGCTACACTTTTATACCTTTTTACACATATTTGGACTAACCTACTAACTCAGTGCACCTAGTGCGAGTTCCTGTCTGCTGGTGTCTTTTTTTTGCAGGGACTTTTACCCAAATTTACAGAGTCCCAAAAATCCCGAGAAAAATATATAAGAATCAGCGTGACGGAAGCTCCCAGATGCCCGAAGGAGAGCCGGAGGGGGCCACCTGTCACCCAGGCGGCCTGCCCGCGTGACCTAGAGGGAGGCCGCGCAGGAGGCTGCCTGAGCGACAGGGACCACCCCTGGTGCCCTCCTTTGGCCTATATTTATCCCCCGTCGAGTAAACCCTGATGCCGGAAACCCTTTTCTCCAGAAGAAATTCCGATCTCCGCCGCCATAGGCGACAAGTTTTGGGGACAGAATTCCTGTGCCGGCACCCTGTCGGGACGGGGAAGTGCCCCCGGATTCATCTCCATCAACGTTGCTTCCTCCCTCCATGAAGCAGGAGTAGTTCTTTCTCGGGGCTGAGGTCTTCTACAATAGCTATGTGGCTAATTCTCTCTCTCATGATATGATCTTGATTGTGATCATGGGCTATGTTAATCTAGGATGATCCCATGATGTTTCCCCTTCTTCTATGTATTGGATTGATGTACTCACTTGATCTTATCTAGTATAATCCCCGAGACCATGGTGACAGCGGTCTATTGGACATGGGTTAGAAGAATATTTTCATGAGTGATTTCCTCTTTTGTGAATTGATTGAAGATTGAGAGTCTCTTGGTGCTTGTCTTTGACTATCCTTGAGATACGTTGTGGTGATTGTGGTACTCTCTTTGGATGGTCGCTGTGACATTGGGAAATCCATAGAGAACTACAAACTCTAAGGTGTGCTTTTGTAGCCCTACATAATTCTTGTCCTCTTTTGATCACAAAGGAATGACCTCTCAGTACGTCACCATTGCATGTTTTAGTGGAAATATCATGTGATTAGACTATGTTAATGTTGTTGGGAGTTGCCACTAGTGAAAGTATGAAGCCTGGGCCCTATTTCTCACCATTGTTACACCGTTTATGCTCACTTTTGTCACTTTCTACCTTGCTGGCATTTTTATTTCAGATTTATATTACCTTGCTTTGCCACACCTATCACCCATATTTTACCATCTCTTTGCCAAACTAGTGCACCTGTGCAATTTACCATTGTATTATGTGTGTTGGGGACACAAGAGACTTCTCGTTTCTTAATTGCAGGGTTGCTTGAGAGAGACCATCTTCAACCTCTACTTCCCTAAGTTCGATAAACCTTAGGTCATCCACTTGAGGGAAATTGGTGATGTCCTACAAACCTCTGCGCTTGGGGGCCCAACATAGTCTAAAAGAATAGAAGCGTGCGTAGACATCAAGCTATATCTGGCGCCGTTGCCGAGGAGGTGAGTGCTTGAAGGTATATCTTTAGATCTTGCAATTAAATATGTTCATTTCTTGTTTTTATTTTCACTACTTAGGCTTATGGACAACTGCACTCTTAGTTCGCTGCTTGGGGAAGGCCGCTTTACCACACCCGTGGTAGAGAAGTCTTCTCCACCCACTGAATGTATCCCATTCAAAATACCACCTGGGATAATTGAAATAATTAGGAAGGATTGTTATGCAGGAGATGGAATAGTCAGTCCTAGTGATCATTTGTTGAAACTTATAGAACTCTATGAGTTGTTTTAAGATTTCAGGTTTGACAAGAGATGTAGTCATGAGGAAATTATTTGCCTTATCACTGAAAGGAAAAGCATTGGAATTGTATAGGCTACTAGATGATTCTCACCTACGGGATTGGGAAGAGATTCAGTCTCTCTTTTACTCCAAGTTTTATCCTCTTCATGAAGTCCATGAGAATAGGAATTATGTTTATAATTTCTATCCTCATGACGTAGTGATCATAGATCAAGCTTGGGGGAGACTGAAAACTTTAATGCTAAAATGTGCTAACCACGGGCTCCCCAAAGATATGATTATTACTAATTTCTATGCGAGACTCTCTCGGCGGGATAAAGACTTGCCTGATGCTTCCTCTATGGGTTCTTTCACAAACCAAAAGATTGATGCTAAATGGGAACTTGTTGAAAGAATTCAACACAATACTGAAGATTGGGAGATCGACAAAGGTAAAGAGTCACGTATAAATTATGAGTATGATTGCATTAAGACCTTTGTTGAAACTGCAAGATTTAATAAGTTCAGTGCTAAGTTTGGGCTTGATTCTCACCTCCTTGTTGATTTCCTCAAATCTTTTGATTCACATATTAATATGCCTAAGGAGAACTGGATCAAGCATCATGACCCTTTTAAAGAGGTTTGCAAAGAAAATGAAATTGTTAATGATAATTGTAACATGCATGATCCAATTCCTGAAAATGAAGTTTTATATAAGCATGTTAATTTTTGTGGAGTGGATAGACCTTGTGAAAGGCCTATGATTGAAGAATAGAAGTATTGTAAGCAACATAAGCATGAAAGAACAATCACTTGGGTTAGATATTTAAATGAAATTGCTAGAGAATTGTGTGACCTTTATCCTTTTACTTGTGAACTTTGTGGTACAGAGGGTCACTTTAATTTTCAATGCATGAACTTTCAAAACAACATGATCACTTCTGATCTTTATGATGAACTTATGTTATTTTTGATGTGTGAAGAGTTATCAGAAAAAACTTCTTGGCTAGATGATAATGCCTTAGGAATAAACAACACTTTGCAAAAAATGTCATCTCTATTGTGTTGTTAATTGCCATGAGAATGATTACATAAGTAAGATTAGAAAGGAGGGAACTTTACCAAAGCATAAAAATGTCTCTTATGTTTCCACTAATAAAAAGGAGAGTTTCTCCCAAGTTTTCCCTATTGTTTATATTGATAAACCAGAATATTTGGATAAGATTCCTCTCCAACCACTCCCTCCTAAGGTGAAGAAGAAGAAAAATAAGAGGAGGAAGAGGAACAAGAAGGAAGAAGAATGGGTATCAACCTGGCCTGAGCATATTCCTCGCATCAACTCTTATCCTAACAGGCATAAATTTATGGAGGATGGTGAGCTTGATTGCATTCATTATTATCTTGATGATAAGTCCGTAGGTACTATTGAAGATGATTTTGATTATGATATGCATGTTACTTATTGTGATTGGGAAGATGATGATAATGCTACTTATGATCTTGAAAATCTTTTTGGTACCAACTTTGACAATGATGATATGGAAAGCTCTAAGCTTGGGGATGATACGATTACAAGTCCTTTACCCATTAGTGAGGTGATAATTGATAATTCTTTTGCTAGTAAGAATAAAGACAACATGTTTACAAATATAGTTGCTAGCAATAATAATGCTCTTCTCTACCATGATGATGTTATAACTCCTATCTATAGTGATTGTAAAGATACCTATGACATAAGGAGAAATTATCCTTATGAAACTTGTCATAATCATGAAGGGAATTACTCCCCTGCTGAACACCATCTCCCCAACACACAATTAATCTATAGTGTTCTGGTTGTTTATAATAGTCCTACTCCCACTATTAGAACTGAGAAAGATTATGCTTATGTGGAGAGTAAGAGTACCTTTTTGCTTTTGGATCATGGAAATAATGCCTTATGTGATACTTATATTGTTGAGTCTATTCATGATCCCACTGAAAATTATTATGAGAAGGGAACATATGCTTATAGATATTCCAATAATATCAAGTTCCCTCTCTTTATGTTGAAGGTTTTGAAGTTGCACTTGTTTTGCCTTCTTATGCTTATTGCTTTGTGCTTCAATGAATTATTATATTGCAATATTCCTATGCATAGGAAGCATGTTAGACTTAAATGTGTTAGATATTTGCTTCTTGATGCTCTCTTTTGTTCTACAACTCTTACTCCTACGAGAGCATCATTAAAATCTTAAGCCTAACTTTATGGCTATAAAGAAAGAGCTCTAGGGAGACAACCCTTGTTATCTTTACTTTGAGTTTTTACTTTCAGTTTTTAGTGGTCTTGATGCTTGTTACAACTGTAGAAACATCATTGTATCTTTATTTTCAAGCTTTGGGCCAAGTTTTAGCCTCTGATTGCAAGAAAGTTCAAAAGTTGTGACATGTTGTCCAGAAACAGATTGTGTCTGCTTGACGGAACAATTCGCCAAAAATCACCAAATCCTCTTTTTGATCTGAATTTGTTTGACAGCATGCTCTATATAATTTCCTTTCTGGCATCCGTTCTAAGTTTTTGATTTGAGTTGCAGAAGTGCCCAGAATAAATTATTTACTACATGTTGTTCTGTTTTTCACAGATACTGCCATATTTTGCGTTTTATTGTTTTGCAAATCCTAAGCTTACTTTTTATTTGAAAAAACCTTTTGGCAATCATGAGAATCAATAGGTTTTCATGAAAATCTTTATTTCCAACAGGTATTGAATTATTTTATTAAGGTAACTAACCACTCTAATCAGCTTATGATGAGTTTTGTATGAATGGAGTTTTCAAGTATGGGATGGGAGAGATGATAAAAGAAGATAAAGGAGTGTCAAGCGCTCAATGTTGGGCATGCCCCCATGCACCCCAAGAAATATTCAAGGAGACTCAAGCATCTAATCTTGGGGCATCCCCTTCTCTATCAACAATCATAAGTTCGTCCATCTCCATGCTATTTTTATCACTTCATATGATATGTGCTATGCTTGGAGCGTCCCGCTATTTGCTTGTTATTTTGTTTTGGTTTTGCTTGTTGGTCGTAATGATACGTCTCCATCGTATCTACTTTTCCAAACTCTTTTGCCCTTGTTTAGGACTCTAATTTGCATGATTTGAATGGAACTAACCCGGAGTGACACTGTTTTCAGCACAATTGCCATGGTGTCGTTTTTGTGCAGAAATAAAAGTTCTCGGAATGACCTGGAAACTTACGAGGATTTTTGTGGAATATATAAAAAATATTAGCGCAAGAATTACCCGAAGACATGGAGCCAGGGGCCCACGAGCCCAGGAGGCGCCCCCCCCCCCCCAGGGCGCGCCTGGCATGCTCGTGGGGCCCATGTGGCTCCGCAGCCTCCAACTCCAACTCTATATAGTCTCTCTCGCCCAGAAAAAACAAAGAGAGAAGAGTTCATCGCGTTTCACGATATGGAGCCGCCACCACCGCATGTTCTTCCTCGGGAGGGCAAATCTGGAGTCCGTTCTGGGCTCCGGAGAGGGGAAATCAATGACGTCGTCATCATCAACCATCCTCCATAGCCAATTCCATGATGTTCTCCATCGTTCGTGAGTAATCTCATCGTAGGCTTGCTAGACGGTGATGGGTTGTATGAGATCTATCATGTAATCGAGTTAGTTTTGATGGGGTTTGATCCCTAGTATCCACTATGTTCTGAGATTGATGTTGCTACTACTTTGCTATGCTTAATGCTTATCACTAGGGCCCGAGTGCCATGATTTTAGATCTGAACCTATTATGTTTTCATCAATATATGTGTGTTCTTGATCCTATCTTGCAAGTTGTAGTCACCTACTATGTGTTATGACCCGGCAACCCCGGAGTGACGATAGCCGGAACCACTCCCGGAGATGACCAAAGTATGAGGAGTTCATGTATTCACTATGCGCTAATGCTTTGTTCCGGTTCTCTATTAAAAGGAGACCTTAATATCCCTTAGTTTCCATTAGGACCCCGCTGCCCCAGGAGGGATGGACAATAGATGTCATGCAAGTTCTTTTCCATAAGCACGTAAGACTAAATACGGAATACATGCCTACATTACATTGACGAACTGGAGCTAGTTACATATCACCCTATGTTATACTAAATACGGAATACATGCCTACATTACATTGACGAACTCGTCAATGTAATATAGGCATGTATTCCGTATTTAGTCTTACGTGACATCTATTGTCCATCCCTCCCGTGGCAGCGGGGTCCTAATGGAAACTAAGGGATATTATGGTCTCCTTTTAGTAGAGAACCAAAACAAATCATTAGCGCATAGTGAATACATGAACTCCTCATACTATGGTCATATCCGGGAGTGGTTCCGACTATCGTCACTCCGGGGTTGCCGGGTCATAACACATAGTAGATGACTACAACTTGCAAGATAGGATCAAGAACACACATATATTGATGAAAATATAATAGTTTCAGATATGAAATCATGGCACTTGGGCCCTAGTGACAAGCATTAAGCATAGCAAAGTAGTGGCAACATCAATCTCAGAACATAGTGGATACTAGGGATCAAACCCCATCAAAACTAACTCGATTACATGAAAGATCTCATCCAACCCATCACCGTCCAGCAAGCCTACGATGAGATTACTCACGAACGATGAAGAGCATCATGGAATTGGCAATGAAGGATGGTTGGCGATGACGACGGCGTCGATTTCCCCTCTCCGGAGCCCAGAACGGACTCCAGATCTGCCCTCCAGAGGAAGAACAGGTGGTGGCGGCGGCCGTGTCCTGAAACGCGATGAACTCTTCTCTCCTAATTTTTTCTGGGAGAGAGGGAATATATAGAGCTGGAGTTGGAGGCTGCGGAGCCATGAGGGCCTCACAAGCCTGCCAGGCCCGGCCAAGGGGGGGGGTGGGCCTCCTGGGCTTGTGGGCTCCTGGCTCGGTATCTCGAGGTGATTCTTGCGCCAGTATTTTTTATATATTCCACAAAAAATCCTCGTAAATTTCTAAGTCATTCTGAGAACTTCTATTTCTGCCAAAAACAACACCATGGCAATTGTGCTGAAAACAGCATTAGTCGAGGTTAGTTCCATTCAAATCATGCAAATTAGAGTCCAAAACAAGGGCAAAAAGTTTGTAAAAGTAGATACGATGGAGATGTATCAACTCCCCCAAGCTTAAAGCCTTGCTTGTCCTCAAGAAATTCAGTTGACAAACTGAAAGAGACAAAAGGAAAACTTTTACGAACTCTGTTTGACCTTGCTGTTGTAATTATGTCTAACTCATATTCAGATTTTCAGCAAGATCATAAGCTAACCACATAAGCAATGACATTTAGGTCACATGATGTACTCATATCAATGGCATAATCAACTAGCGTGCAATAATAATAAGTTTCAAACGTCAACACTTCAATCAAAACAATCATAAAGCAATATGAGCAGATGGTATCTCGCTAGCCCTTTCTGAGACCGCAAAACATAAATGCAGAGCACCTTCAAACACCAAGGGCTGACTGAACATTGTAATTCATGGCAAAGAAGATCCAGTCACAGTCATATATACTCAATATCTATTAATAGCAAAGCATAAAAATGACAGAGGTGCTCTCTAATTGGTGCTTTTATAAGAAGAGGATGACTCAACATGAACGTAAACAGATAGACCCTTCGCAGAGGGAAGTATTGATTTGCAGAGGTGCCAGAGCTCAAGCTTTTAAAACAGAGACAAATAATTTTGGGTGGCATGCTTTCATTGTCAACGCGATGACCAAGAGTTTTCACCATCTTCCATGCTACACAAATTATAGGCGGTTCCCAAACAGAAAATTAAAGTTTTCACTCCACCACCACCGATCTATCACACTCCACGACTAGCCGAATCCTCGGGTGCCGTCCATACCAACAACAATCCAGGGGGAGTTTTGTTTGCAATTATTTTTTCGATTTGAGCATGGAACTGGGCATTCCGATTAGCGGTCCCTTTCTCGTGTGTGATAGTGAATAAACACGTATCGAGGATAACACGCCTAGCACGGAAGATACTGATCGCCCCTTGTCACCATATGAGTGGTTCGGGCATACAAAATAGATTATTACTTGAAGATATAGAGAGTGGCACATGCAAATTTACTTGGAACGGCAGGTAGATACCGCATATAGGTAGGTATGGTGGATGCATATGGAACAACTTTGGGTTTATGGAAGTGGATGCACAAGCAATATTCCCGCTTAGTACAAGTGAAGGCTAGCAAAAGACTGGGAAGCGACAAACTAGAGAGCGACAACAGTCATCAATATGCATTGAAATTAACCAACATTGAGTGCAAGCATGAGTAGGACATATATCACCATAAACATGAATATCATAGAGGCTATGTTGATTTTGTTTCAACTACATGCGTAAACATGTGCCAAGTCAAGACATTTGAATTATTCAAAGGAGGATACCATCCTATCATACTACATCATAATCATCTTGAAATTCATGTTGGCATCCAAGACAAACCATTATAAGATCCTAGCTAATTAAGCATGGCATCAGAAACTATGATCTCTAAGTTGTCATTGCAAACATGTTTCTCTCATAACAAAGCTAAATTAGGAACGATGAGCTAGTCATATTTACAAAAACAAAATAGGTCGAGTTCATACCAGCTTTTCCAGGCTCAGTCACTTCATCATATATCGCCATTATTGCCTTTCACTTGCACGGCCGAATGATGTGAATCATAATGAGAGTGTTCGTGCATTGGACTAAACTGGAATCTACAAGCAAAAATAGAGGAGAAGACAAAGTAATATGGCTCTTTGACGGATAAACAGATATGCATGTGAGAGCCACTAAACATTTTAACCATGATCTTCTACCTTGACCCAAAGAAAAAGAAAACTATTTACACGGGAAAGCTCCCAACAAACAAAAGAAGAACGGGAAATCTTTTTGGGTTTTCTTTTTAAATACCCCTAAGCAAGCAGGAAAGTAAATTTACAACTGTTTTTTTCTCAAATTAAACAAACACACGAGAAGAAAGCGAGAAAAAGAAATAAACTAGCATGGATGATACAATGGCAAGGTGTGAACACCAACTAACAAAGTGAAAGTGTGAGCATGAATATAAAGTCGGTGAGAAACATGTACTCCCCCAATCTTAGGCTTTTCGCCTAAGTTGGTCTACTCCCATGAAGGGAAGTAACCGTCTCCGGGGTACTCCGGATTGTACTGAGGGTGCCACTGCTGGGTGAGCTCCTCTGGCTCCCACTGATAAACTGGCGTCTGGTACTCGACTGGTAGCTCGGGCATGGGTGCCTGTGGTGGCGCTATGCCCCAATATGCGTAGATGTCCGAGGGCATAATAATGTACCTGCCTAGATGAAGATTGAACAAAGAAGGAGCAGGCAAAGTAATAGTCTCACGAGTACCCTGGCTAAATACCAAGTTATAAATCATCCTCTTATTTATATCTTTATCAAGAAAATCATGGCGAACCATGCTATCATAATCTCGATATCTCTCAGGAAGAAGCATCTCTTCTTCCTCGTATAGTCTAATAGGTATCTCAAAATGTTTAGCAAGACGGGTAGCATAGATACCTCCATAAACATCGCCTTTAGTACGGTTCGTGTTCAACCGTTGAGCCACTATAGCGCCCAAGCTATAAGTTTTATCTTTATAAAGAGCTTCACCCAAAACTGCAAGATCTGGGGAGCTAAGAGCCCCAGATTTCCCACGGCTAATCAAACATTTTCCCACGAATAATGAGAGATACCGAAGCATTGGAAAATGTATGCTAGCAACTCTAGCGCAAGACACTCCTCTCTCCTCTCCTACAAAAATAGTATCAATGAAAGACTCCAAGTCCCGTGGACGAGGTTCATGAATATCCCCAACATAAGGTAAATTGCAAACATTGCAAAAATCCTGAAGTGACATGCGCTGAGGGATATCATATAACTTGAACTCAAACATAGGAGGACTCTTCCTTGGATAGAAATTAGAGCTTTGCACGAAAATATTAGTGAGGAGGAGGTATTGTGGACACTTATCTTCTACAAATGCGGTAAGGCCTGCGTTCTCCACCAAGTAATAAAAATCCTCATAAAGAAAGGCAGCACATAAGAACAGATCGTTTGGCCACTCGCACGCTTGAACTTGTGCAACTCGGGGGAACGGATACTTGAGTTTCTTCTTCTCATTTTCATCTTCCTTGGGGCACGGCTTGAAGAGCCTCTTAGGAACCTCCTCATCTTTTTCTTTTTCTTTCTCGGAAAATTTCTGAAATTTTTAGTGACTCAAAAGAAAAGTGAACAAGGCTCAACAAAACTCATAGCAACTACTCCTACAAGTGCCTAGAGGCCAAATCATGCATCAAAACTACTTGGGACCAACTAAAATTAACATGCAAATCTCAAGAACAGGGTCACAAAGACAGCAAAAATACGCAACGAATAAAGCACTAGAGCAAAAACTAATTGGACCAATGGAGGAGTCACATACCAAGGAACAATTCCCCAAAACAGTTTGGTGAATGGGGCTTTGCACAAGGAGATCGAAAAATGCAGCAAGAAGAGCAAGAACACGGGTTTGAGTTGTCGAATGATTTTTCCTGGAGGTAGAAGAAGGAGATGGGAGCTGGAATAAGTGGAGAGGGGCCACGTGGGACCCACAAGCCTGCCAGGCCCGGCCAGGGGGGTGGCCGGACCTCTTGGGCTTGTGGCCCACTCGTGCATCCCCCTGACTAGCTTCCTATCTCGGAAATTTTCAAAAATTCCAGAAAAAATCATACTTGAATTTCAGGGCATTTGAAGAACTTTTATTTTCGGGACACTTTTCTAAGGGAGGGAAAAAGCAGAAAATAGGAAAATAAAGCTAAACTTATCATTTTTCTTCTAAGCAACAAAAAGTAAAAGTTGGGAACACAGGGTTGTGACTCCTAGATTCATCCATCTCATGGTCATCAAAAGAAATCCGTCAATGAGGTTGATCAAGTCTCCTTGACAAACTTTTTTCGAATCACATAAAACCGGAGAATTTTTCGAATAATCACTAGATTACCTCAACGGGGATGTGCATATCCCTAACCAGTAAATCATACTTCATCTTGACAGTAGGTATAGGGCATTCAAAGCTTCCAACAAGAATTGCTGAAGATTTTTCAATAGCATTGATGCAACGAACTCGATATTGTTTCTTCGGAAAGTGCACTGTATGCTCATTACCAAAGTGACATTGCCTTTGTTGCAATCAATAACAGCCCCTGCAGTGTTTAAAAAGGGTCTTCCAAGGATGACCGCCATGGCATCATCCTCGGAATATCCAAAATAACAAAGTCCGTTAAGATAGTAACATTAGCAACCACAACAGGCACATCCTCGCAAATGCCGATAGGAAAAGCAGTTGATTTGTCGGCCATTTGCAAAGACATTTCAGTAGGCGTCAACTTATCCAATTCAAGTCTACGGTATAAAGAGAGAGGCATAACATTAACACCAGCTCCAAGATCGCATAAAGCAATTCTAACATAATTTCCTTTAATGGAGCAAGGTATAGTGATCACTTCGGGATCACCTAGTTTCTTAGGAGTCCCACCCTTAAAAGTGTAGTTGGTTGTAATGCCCCAAGAGTGTATCTTGCCACATCTGGAACCTTCTCTATGTGGGTCCACCTTATCATTGATATGAGAGCTCAATGCATATGATTTCATGTGATGTCACCTTGTTTTGTTCTTCCTTTGCTTGCATGCATCTATCATTCACCCATGTCTTGTGTTTGTGCCTTTGTGAATCCATGTGTGTATGTGGTGTGATGAATATGTCATGTGATGATAGTGTATGTGAGTGGTGGAGTGGTGCAATTGCTAGTAGGAAACTATGTGGTTTGCATAGGCTTCAAAACCCTCTTCCTCTTTATTTATCTCAAGGTCAAGTTTCACTTGTCCCATCCTTGTTTTAAAAATGTCCATGATTTAGTATATTTTGTGGTGGATGTGAAGATGTGAATTGGCTGTTTTGAATCTATATTTTAAAGGTGCAAATATTCCCAAAACAGATCATATAGATGTTGTTTTGTAAATATTTAATTGCTCCAAATAGTTCTTTTCTATTTTATTTAAATAGGTCATAATTTCTTATGACCAGGGGTATTTTTGATTTAATTTTAGATTTATCTGTTTAGCCTGTGCATTTGTTTCCTTTGTCTGGTCTTGGCTTAATTAATAAACCCCAGGGGTTTATTTCCTTCTACCTCGCACCAACTAGTGGGCCTCCTCCCACTAGCACGCCCAGTTTCTCTCTGTTCCCCGCGGCAGCCCAGGCGCGCGTTCCTTCTCCTTCTTCAGACGTCGTCTCCCCGTGCGTTGCTTTCCGTCAGGCAGCAGAGAGAGAGCGAGCACGCCGTGAGGGTTCACGGACGTCGAGGCCCTCTTATAACCCTCGATGTGCATGCCCCCTTGCCCTGGGTTCCGTGCCTCCCCCATCTAGTGCCGCCATCTCCCTCCTTCTCCTCCTTCCCCAAGGTAAGCTCCTGTAGATCCAGGTACAGAGAGAGGGCAGTAGTGCGCCGCCGTCGATCCCGTGCATCCGCCGCCTCCGGTGTCGTCCACCATGTCAGGGGGCTCGGGGGTAGCCCCCGCGTTCCATTCCCGCTGTCGTTGAGGTCGGGGCGCGACCACAGCGACGGGCAGGACCACATCAACAACGTGTTCCCGGCGGCCTGTTCCTCCCTGCTTCGGTTCTGCAGAGTTCTTCGAGAGGCGCTTCAGGTCGTCTTCATTCTTCTCCAGGCAGGCCTCTTCCCCGATCAGCGACCTCTCCTCCTTCCCCTAGGTGAGAGCTAGCTTCTTCCTTCCTTCTTCCACGGTAGTTGCGCGTAGGAGATCGAGGTCGTGCCTCTCTGTTCAGAGAAGAGCACGAGGGCAGGTGCAGGTGTTGTGTCGTTCTTGTGTTGTTGTGCTCGGCTCGTGTGGCTCATGGCCTCAAACAGCGCAGTAGTTGTAGTGTAGATGGATCCCCACGCGTAGAGCAGTAGTAGAGCAAGTAGGTTTGCTCCGGTGGCTTGCTGTCGTCGACGTCTCTGTGAGTAGTAGAGCAGGCCAGCTTCGATGTGTTACCTTGGAGAGTTCCTCCTCTCTGTCAAGTATCGTAGCGTGGCATAGTGGTGCAGTGTTTGTTGTGGATCTGGCGCGTCGTGGGTTCGAGTCCGAGTGAAGCCCCCGCTTTGTTGTGGTATTTTTCGGCACAGTAGCTTAGCAGAGAGCATTCACTGCTCTCTTATCTGTTTCTGTCGAACCAGATCACCTCAGCCCAGTGGTGTTGGTCATGTGTTGTGACCAGGGGGTCTAGGGTTCGATCCCTCCCCCATTTCTTTTATTTTCTTTTGCTTTTTTTCTTGTTTTGCATATGTATGTTTGTATAGTTGCTGCAGCTGCTTGGTTACCATGTGTGGCATTTATTTTAGCTCTCAAGCAGCATGTGGTCTCTAGATTATTTGCTACCATGTTAGATAGCATGTGTAGGCCTTGTATGTGTGGGTAGGTGTGAGCAAGACCATGTGTATGTGCGTATTTTTCTCTAGAGACGTGTGTGTGTGTTTCTCAGGTGCATGTTGATGGATTTATTTCCTAACTTGTGCAAGTATGTGATGTGAGTGTGTGTGTGGGTTTCCCCCCCCCCCCCCACATACTTTGTGTGTGTGTGAAGGTGCACATGTATGTGAGTGTGTTTACCATGTGTGTGAGGTGATATTGTGTGTGCCTGTGTGTGTGTGCCACACACATACCCAAGGCATGATGGGACTTGATGAGCACATGATCTAGTTAGTATGTGTATGTGTAGAGATGATGTGGTGTAAGCTAGTGTGTGTGTTCTCATTAGCATGTGTAGGTGCTTGCTTATGTGGTGCTTGATGTATTTGTGTGTATGGCGGTGTGCCAAGGCACATGAGCATGAGGTCTACCCCTCATGTGCACCATTGGTGTTGTGGACATGTGCAAGAGCATGTACAAGTGATGAGCTAGTGGAAGCACATGTGATGATGCACTATTCACCTCTATGTGATCCCATGTAGATTTTCTTTTCAAGTTTGTGCCCAATTGTTCTATGCAAGTGCCTATGTATTATATATGTTTTTGGGGTAGAATCATCCCAGGAATCCAATGGTGGGTTCAGATTCCACTTTGGAACACTTTCTGGGAATGCCATATTTCAGTTTTGTTCCATGTTTAGAGCTTGGTTCCATGTGATGTGATGAGCCCAAGAGGTTGATTCTTTGTTGTGGCAGTAGAGGGTGAACCCCTCTACCACATATTGGTTTTGTTTCATGCTTAGGAGTTCATATGTGCAAGTTGTGCCTAGTAAAAGTAGGCATGTGGCTGAAAATTCCAGTTTAGTGAAAATCTGTGATTTTCACAAAGTCTGAGAATCTGCTTATATTTTCTTCTCCTCTTGTTGTGCTTGTAGAAGTCCATGTGTTGGGAATCAGCCCTTGATATCAACTGGGAAGTTGTAGTTTTTGTGTTTGTCTAGCTCTCTGTCAATTTTCATTCCATTTGGAGTCCTGTAGATATTGTTTTGGGTGCTGTCAAAATGCTTGAGAGCATAAACAGCTAGTGAGAATCTGGGATTTTTCACTAAGTCCCTGAAAACTGATATTTTTGTCCAAATTAGCAGATGTTTTGGGTGCTGTCAAAATGCTTGAGAGCATAAACAGCTTGTTGCATCTTGAAGTGTTGTTGTTCATTGGATGCTATTTTTAGGTTGGGTAGCACCGGGATCGGAGAACGAGTACGTGGATCCGGGAGAGTACGTGCAGGACGAACAAGAGCAGTTCCAAGCTCAGGACATCACAGGCAAGATGATATGACCTTGATTCCATCTCTAGACTTGTTTTGCTAGATTCATGTTTCCTTCGTCATAGGCTTGCTGCCTACCACTGAAATAATTGCCTCCTGAATATTGCCATGAAACCCAAACACTTTCCCCTCCTAGCAAATCTTGAATGGCTAAGTAGGCTTTGCTCAGCTACTAATGTTAGCGTTGCTAGTTGCAGGTGCCTTGTCTCATGTGATAACATGAGTTGATATCATTATGTTAAATCTGTTATTTAATTAATGCACCTATATACTTGGTAAATAACGGAAGTCCTAGCCTTTTGCCGGGTGTTTTGTTCCGTTATTGCCGCCATAGTTTCCGGCTACCGGTGTTTGATTCCATAACTGTTCGCTCCTAACACGTTCGGGGTTGTTATGGGGACCCCCTTGATAAATCGTGTAGTGTTAAGACTTGTCCAGCAGGACCCAGCATTGGTGTTAATTTGCTAATCACTTAATAATAATTTGCATAGGGAATGATCACCCCGAGGAGTTAATCAACAACCCGGGCCAGTGCTCCTCATGAGTGTTGGTCCAGACTGAGCACTCTTCGGGGCCAACTCAGGGCAACTTGAGTGATTTCTATCAGGCTATCATGCGCGTAGCTCATCCGTCGTGTCCTGAGACTGAGATACGCGGCTCTTATCGGGGTCGTCGACACGACGGGAGGTCCTGCTAGTCTTGTCTTACCTTAGCGATATATCTTGCGTATAGGAATCCCGGTGAGGCTTTGGTTCTCCCGAGAGTTGAGGTTTTCCTCTAACGAATCCGACGAGATCATGAGATTCGTGATAGAGGATTACTTTGCGGCCCGTGACCGTTTGTGATGGACTAGTTGGAGCACCCCTGCAGGGTTTAATCTTTCAGAAAGCCGTGCCCGCGGTTATGTGGCAACTTGGAATATTTATTAACATCCGGTTATAGATAACTTAAACATAATCTAATAAAATTGCCAAGTGTGTGCGTAACCGTGACTGTCCCCTTCGAATATCTCTCTTCGATAGGGAACACAGTGGGGTTATGATTGGCGTAAGTAGGTGTTCAGGATCACTTAGTGATCAGATAATCGTCGATCGCTAGTGTAGACCACCTTCAATACATGTTCTACGTAAGTTAGCCACCATAAATGCTTAGGATGCTGCAGCCTAAACACTAAAACCTTCCTTACCTAATAACTTGACTAGTTCTGGCACCGAGGTCATAGATTGCTGAGTCCCCGTGGCTCACAAATTACTTCAACACACCAACAGGTTCTGGTACCCCCGAGACAGGTGATCCCGATGGCACACAGCTGGCGTTGCAGTACGATGAGGAGAATGACTGCCTGTACGAGAACTATCCAGAGGACTGAGGCGTGGTCGTGATCGTGGGCAAGCATGCAGGGTAGCATAGTCATTTCTCATGTTTTGTAGTCCGTAGCGGAACTACCTTGTTTGGATGTGTGACGTAAACTGTGATATTATTTATGAGATGGTAGTTGAATCCGTAATTGTCATCCTATTATTATGTATGTGCTAAGTTACCGTGCTTGTGAAACGCTTAGATGCGCTTCTTTCCTCTTTGGGGCCTCATTCCCCTAAACCGGAAAGGACCGCATCTTAGTCGTTACAAGTTGGTAATTAGAGCCTTACGACCATAGGAGCCTTTGTGTGATCGTACTTGGCCGAGTCGAGTCTAGTAAAATGTTTTGAGTCTTAGTTATATCGGAGAGTAGGATTCTTTTTTCTCCTCTTCCATGCTCTGGTGAGGTTCCCGACTTAGGAAATCTTAATTCTACTCCTCTTCTCGCTCAAAAAAAATTTAGGATCACTCGGGTATTTGTGAAATCTATATGATATTGATGTGACGGAGTTTTGTCTTGGTGCCTCCTAGTTGCAGGTGCCTTGTCTCATGTGATAACATGAGTTGATATCATTATGTTAAATCTGTTATTTAATTAATGCACCTATATACTTGGTAAATATCGGAAGGCCTATCCTTTTGCCGGGTGTTTTGTTCCGTTATTGTCGCCATAGTTTCCGGCTACAGTGTTTGATTCCATAACTATTCGCTCCTAACACGTTCGGGGTTGTTATGGGGACCCCCTTGCTAAATCGTGTAGTGTTAAGACTTGTCCTGCAGGACCCAACATTGGTGTTAATTTGCTAATCACTTAATAATAATCTGCATAGGGAATGATCACCTCGACGAGTTAATCAACAACCCGGGCCAGTGCTCCTCATGAGTGTTGGTCCAAACTGAGCACTGTTCAGGGCCAACTCATGGCAACTTGAGTGATTTCTATCAGGCCATCGTGCATGTAGCTCATCCGTCGTGTCCTGGGACTGAGATACGCATCTCTTATTAAGGTCGTCGACACGACGGGAGGTCCTGCTAGTCTTGTCTTACCTTAGCGATATATCTTGCGTATAGGAATCCCGGTGAAGCTTTGGTTCTCCCCAGAGTTGAAGTTTTCCTCTAAGGAATCCGACGAGATCATGAGATTCGTGATAGAGGATTACTTCACGGCCCGTGACCGTTTGTGATGGACTAGTTGGAGCACCCCTGCAGGGTTTAATCTTTCGAAAAGTCGTGCCCGCGGTTATGTGGCAACTTGGATTATTTGTTAACTTCCGGTTATAGATAACTTAAACATAATCTAATAAAATTGCCAACTGTGTGCGTAACCGTGATTGTCCCCTTCGAAGATCTCTCTTCGATCGGGAACACGGTGGGGTTATGATTGCCGTAAGTAGGTGTTCAGGATCACTTAGTGATCATATAATCGTCGATCGCTAGTGTAGACCACCTTCAATACATGTTCTACGTAAGTTAGCCACCATAAATGCTTAGGATGCTGCAGCCTAAACACTAAAACCTTCCTTACCTAATAACTTGACTAGTTCTGGCACCGAGGTCATAGATTGTTGAGTCCCCGTGGCTCACAGATTACTTCAACACACCAACATGTTCAGGTACCCCCGAGATAGGTGATCCCGACGGCACGCAGCTGGCGAGGAGAATGACCGCCTGAACGTGAACTATCCTGAGGGCTGAGGCATGGTCGTGATCGTGGGCAAGCATGCAGGGTAGCATAGTCATTTCTCATGTTTTGTAGTCCGTAGCGGAACTACCTTGTTTGGATGCGTGATGTAAACTCTGATATTATTTATGAGATGGCAGTTGAATCCCTAATTGCCATCCTATTATTATGTATGTGCTATGTTACCGTGCTTGCGAAACGCTTAGATGCGCTTCTTTCCTCTTTGGGACCTCGTTCCCCTAAACCGGAAAGGACCGCATCTTAGTCGTTACATTGGCCAGCATGGTGGAAATCTCAACCTCAGGTATCTTCCTTTTATTAGTCACAATATCTTTCATGTACTTAGCATAAGGAGACATTTTGAGCATATCTGTCAAACGCATTTGCAGAAAGACAGGTCTAAGCATTTCAACAAAGCGCTCAAAATCTTCATCATCCTTTTTCTTGGATGGTTTGGGAGGAAAGGGCATGGGTTTCTGAACCCATGGTTCTCTTTATTTACCATGCTTCCTAGCAATAAAGTCGTTCTTATCGTATCTGTTGTTGTTAGGTTGTGGGTTATCAAGATCAACAACAGGTTCAATCTCCACATTCTTATCATTACTAGGTTGAGCATCATCATGAACACCACTATCAATATTATCACTAGGCTCATGTTCATCACCAGATTGTGTTTCGGCATCAGAAACAGAGACATCATTTGGATTCTCAGGTGTAACAGCAGCAGGTTTGTTAGCATGCAAGTTCCTATCATCTTTCTTTTTCTTCCTATTACCAGGATGACTAGGTGAATTAGTGCTAACTCCTTGAGAATCTTGTTCAATTCTCCTAGGATGGCACTCGGGATACAAAGGTTCATGGGTCATTCTACCACCTCTAGTGACACCTCTAACGGAATTGTCATTCAACTCATTGAGCAAGTCATTTTGAGCCTTAAGTACTTGTTCTACTTGAGTAGTGACCATAGAGGCATGTTTACTCAAAAGCTTAAGATCATTGACATTTCTATCCACACAAGCACTTATATGATTAATCGTACGAGCATTTTGCCTCAATTGTCTGCTAACATAATCATTGAAACTTTGTTGTTTGGCAACGAACTTATCAAATTCATCTAAGCATAAGCTAGCAGGTCATAAGGAATATCACTCTCATTGAATCTACGAAGAGAATTTACCTCTACTACCTATGTCGGGTTATCACGACCATGTATTTCCTTGATAGGTGGTAGATTCTTAACATCTTCAGATTTAATACCTTTCTCTTGCATAGATTTCTTGGCTTCTTGCATATCTTCAGGATTGAGGAATAGAATACCTCTTTTCTTCAGAGTTGGCTTCGGGGGTGGTTCGGGAATAGTCCAAGCATTATCATTGCTCAAGATATTATTCAATAGAATTTCAGCTTGTTCCACAGTTCTTTCCCTAAAATCACAACCAGCACAACTATCTAGGTGGTCTCTAGAAGCATCGGTTAGTCCATTATAAAAGATATCAAGTATTTCATTTTTCTCAAGAGGGTGATCAGGCAAAGCATTCAATAACTGGACAAGCCTCCCCCAAGCTTGTGGGAGACTCTCTTCTTCAACTTGCACAAAGTTATATATATCCTGCAAGGCAGCTTGTTTCTTATGGGCAGGAAAATATTTCTCATAGAAGTGGTAAATCATATCCTGGGGACTATGGACACAACCAGAAGCAAGAGAAGTAAACCAAGTCTTAGCATCACCCTTTAGTGAGAAAGGAAACAACTTAAGGATATAGTAATGGCGAATTTTTTCCTCATTCGTGAATAGGGTGGCTATATCATTCAGCTTAGTAAGATGTGCTACAACAGTTTCAGATTCATAACCATGAAAAGGATCAGATTCAACCAAAGTGATCAACTCAGGATCGACAGAGAATTCATAATCCTTATGAGTGACAAAGATGGGTGAAGTAGCAAACTTAGGATCGTATTTCATTCTAGCATTCAGATATTTTTATTTCCACTTGCGCAATAAATTCTCAAGATCATAGCTATCCTTACAAGCAAGAAAGTCTTCAACTACCTCTCCTTCCATAACATAACCCTCAGGTAATAATAGGCAATTCATATCTAGGAGAGCTAGTTCTAACAGGTGGAACAGCATGTTCCACTTCAATAATTCATCAGTTTCAAAAGTATCATCACATTCAGCAGTAACTCTAGCAATTTGTGCATCAAGAAATGCACCCAGTGGCAAAGCATTATCAAGCAAAGCATCATCATAAGCATCATGGATAGCATAAGCAGCATCATCAAGCACAGGCGACATATCAGAATTTCTAGTAGGTGGTGGTGTCGCAAACTTACTCATAACTGAAGGTGAATCAAGGGCAGAGCTAGATGGCAGTTCCTTACCTGTCCTCGTAGTTGAGGGCAAGACTTTAGTTTTTGGATCTCTCGGATTCCTCATAGTGATCAACAAACGTAAATCCCAAGTGACTCAGAGAATAGAGCTATGACTCCCCGGCAACGGCGCCAGAAAATAGTCTTGATAACCCACAAGTATAGGGGTTTGCAACAATTTTCGAGGGTAGAGTATTCAACCCAAATTTGTTGATTCGACACAAGGGGAAGCCAAAGAATATTCTCGAGTATTAGCAGTTGAGTTGTCAATTCAACCACACCTGAAAGACTTAGTATCTGCAGCAAAGTTTCAGTAGCAAGGTAGTGTGATAGTAACGGTAGCAGCGGTAACAGTAACAGTAGTGACTTGTATAGCAATTGTGACAGCAGTAGCGGTAAAGTAACTTAGCAAGGACCAGTAGGAAAAGACTCGTAGGCGTTGGATTGGTGATGGATAATTATGTCAGATGACATTCATCATGTAATAGTTATAACATAGGGTGATATGTAACTAGCTCCAGTTCGTCAATGTAATGCAGGCACGTATTTCGTATTTAGTCATACGTGCTTATGGAAAAGAACTTGCATGACATCTATTGTCCATCCCTCCCGTGGCAGCAGGGTCCTAATGGTAACTAAGGGATATTAAGGTCTCCTTTTAATACAGAACTGGAACAAAGCATTAGAGCATAGTGAATACATGAACTCCTCATACTATGGTCATCTCCGGGAGTGGTTCCGGCTATTGTCACTCCGGGTTTGCTGGGTCATAACACACAGTAGGTGACTACAACTTGCAAGATAGGATCAAGAACACACATATATTGATGAAAACATAATAGGTTCGGATCTGAAATCATTGCACTCGGGACATAGTGACAAGCATTAAGCATAGCAAAGTAGTAGCAACATCAATCTCAGAACATAGTGGATACTAGGGATCAAACCCCATCAAAACTAACCCGATTACATGATAGATCTCATCCAACCCATCACCGTCCAGCAAGCCTACGATGAGATTACTCATGAACGATGTAGAGCATCATGGAATTGGCGATGAAGGATGGTTGGCGATGACGACGGCGTCGATTTCCCCTCTCCGGAGCCCAGAACGGACTCCAGATCTGCCCTCCAGAGGAAGAACAGGTGGTGACGGCGGCTCCGTGTCGTGAAACGCGATGAACTCTTCTCTCCTAATTTTTTCTGGGCGAGAGAGAATATATAGAGCTGGAGTTGGAGGCTGCGGAGCCACGAGGGCCTCACAAGCCTGCCAGGCCCGGCCGGGGGGGCGGGCCTCCTCGGCTTGTGGGCTCCTGGCTCCGTGTCTCCAGGTGATTCTTGCGCCAGTATTTTTTATATATTCCACAAAAAATCCTCGTAAATTTCCAGGTCATTCCGAGAACTTCTATTTCTGCACAAAAACAACACCATGGCAATTCTGCTGAAAACGGCGTCACTCCGGGTTAGTTCCATTCAAATCATGCAAATTAGAGTCCAAAACAAGGGCAAAAGAGTTTGGAAAAGTAGATACGATGGAGATGTATCACATGCTTGTAACCTGTTGTTGTTACACGTGAGAATCCAAATGATGTTTCTATTTCTGATGCCGAGACACAATCTGGTGATGCACATGAGCCTAGTGATAATATTGATAATGATGTTCATGTTGATGCTCAACCTAGTAATGATAATGATGTGGAGATTGAACCTGCTGTTGATCTTGATAACCCACAACCTAAGAACAAGAGATATGATAAGAATGATTTTATTGCTAGGAAGCATGGTAAAGAAAGAGAACCATGGGTTCAGAAACCCATGCCTTTTCCTCCCAAACCATCCAAGAAAAAGGATGATGAGGATTTTGAGCGCTTTGTTGAAATGATTAGACCTACCTTTTTGCAAATGTGTTTGACTGATATGCATAAAATGTCTCCTTATGCTAAGTACATGAAAGATATTGTGACTAATAAAAGAAAGATACCTGATGTTGAGATTTCCACCATGCTTGCTAATTACACTTTTAAGGGTGGTACTCCTAAGAAACTAGGTGATCCCCGAGTGCCCACTATACCTTGCTCCATTAAAGGAAATTATGTCAGAACTGCTTTATGTGATCACGGAGCCGGTGTTAGTGTTATGCCTCTCTCTTTATATCGTAGACTTGAGTTGGATAAGTTGACACCTACTGAAATTTCTTTGCAAATGGCCGACAAATCAACTGCTTTACCTATCGGCATTTGCGAGGATGTGCCTGTTGTGGTTGCGAACGTTACTATCTTAATGGACTTTGTTATTCTTGATATTCCCGAGGATGATGCCATGGCGGTCATCCTTGGAAGACCCTTTTTAAACACTGCAGGGGCTGTTATTGATTGCAACAAAGGCAATGTCACTTTCCATGTTAATGGTAATGAGCACACGGTGCACTTTCCAAAGAAACAATATTGAGTTCATTGCATTAATGCTATTGAAAATCTGCATCAATTATTATTGGAAGCTTTGAATTCACTATACCTACTGTCAAGATGAAATGTGATATACTTGTTATTGGGGATATGCACATCTCCGTTGAGGTAACCTAGTGATTATTCGAAAATTCTCCAGTTTTATGTGATTCGAAAAAAAGTTTGTCAAGGAGACTTGATCAACCTCATTGACGGATTTCTTTTGATGACCATGAGATGGATGAATCTAGAAGTCACAACCTTATGTTCTCAACTCTTACTTTCTGTTATTTAGTAGAAAAATAATAAATATAGCATTATTTCCCTGTTTTGTCCATTATCTGTTCAATAAAAAAATGACCTGAAAATAAAAGTTCTCCAAATGCCCTGAAATTCAAGTATGATTTTTTCTGGAATATTTAAGAATTTCTGAGATAGATAACTAGTCACGGGGATGCACCAGGGGGCCACGAGCCCAGGAGGCGCGCCCACCCCCTGGGCGCGCCTGGCAGGCTCGTAGGTCCCACGTGCCCCCCCCCCTCCACTTATTCCAGCACCCATCTCCTTCGTCTACCTCGAGAAAAAAATCATTCCACAGCTCAAACCCGTGTTCTTGCTCATTTTTCTGCATTTTTCGATCTCCTTGTGCAAAGCCCCATTCACCAAACTATTTTGGGGAATTGTTCCTTGGTATGTGACTCCTCCATTGGTCCAATTGGTTTTTATTCTAGTGCTTTATTCATTGCATATTATTGCTGCCTTGGTGACCCTGTTCTTGAGCTTTGCATGTTAATTTTAGTTGGTCCCAAGTAGTTTTGATGCATGATATGGCCTCTAGGCACTTGTAGGAGTAGTTGCTATGAGTTTTGTTAAGCTTTGTTCACTTTTATTTTGAGTCTAAAAATTTCAGAATTATTTCAGAAAAAGGAAGATGTCCACGAAGAATTATCATGGTGGTTCCTCAAGCAAAAGGGGTCCCCGTCTCGCGATTCGGGAGCCCGATCCTTATCAGCCGAGGAACGCACCGGTGCAACCATGTGAATGGCCCTCCGATGAATTCATGATTGATGCAGGTTTCAAGGACGAGTTTGATACATTTGTTCGCAACGCCGGGCTCGAAGAATTAATCTCCAATAAATGTGAACAGTATACTACACTCACTGCCTCTCTTGTTCGTAGGTTCAAATTTTCAGTTGGTCGTGACACATCCATATTGTTTGATCTTTATGACAAATCGTATACTATGGATTTAGAGGATTTCAATAGAATATGCAAGATACCTGATTGGGGTAGTCCCAATGACCCTCCTAAGTCTTCTGTTAGAGATTTTATTTCTAGTATAACTGTTGGAGAAACTAGAGATAATACGCATGCTACCATGGGGAGCATTCATTTTCCTGCCTTACATTATTTTGCCCTCTTCATAGGTAGATGCATTAACGGCAAGCATGACCATAGTCACCTCTGCGCACCTGACCTTAGTATTCATAAGAGCGCACTAACGGGTGATAGAAGTTTCAACATGGGAGCTATAATTGCTAGGAGGCTAAATAATAATGCTAATGAAGGGGATTTCTTTGGTGGGATCTATGCCACTTGCATAGAAAATTCTCTTGGAATACCCATCCGCGCAGGAGATCCCCGCTCCACACAGCTTTCCTTGATCGTGTCGCTATGATACGTTATCAGTTCCTTGAGAGGTATAATGAATCCCTCCTATATCGGTTAATATTTAACCGACAGCGTGTTTTCCATATTACCCTTCCTGCTCCTGCCTTCTTTAACTTTCAGGGAAAACGGAGATATTACATAACCAGAGGAGAGGCAGAGGAGTATGAGAGGGAGGTGAAGGCTGCTCGCCTCCGTGAGGCAGCTATTTAGGCGGTAGCTACCGCGTCCTAGTACAACCCCCATTATGATTTTGGATATCGCTTGGACCAGCCGTGGAACTAGACGAACTTAGGCCAAAAGCCTAAGCTTGGGGGAGTACATGTTTCTCACCGACTTTATATTCATGCTCACACATTCACTTTGATAGTTGGTGTTCACACTTTTCCATTGTATCATTCGTGCTAGTTTACTTCTTTTTCTTGCATTCTTCTCGTGTGTTTGTTTAAAAATGAGAAAAACAAAAAAAATTAGTTGTAAGTTTAATTTCCAGCATGTTTAGTGGTAATTAAAAAGAAAACCCAAAAAGATTTCCCGTTCTTCTTTTGCTTGTTGGGAACTTTCCCGTGTAAATAGTTTTCTTTTTCTTTGGGTCAACGTAGAAGACCATGATTAAAATGATTAGTGGCTCTCATATGCATTATTGTTTATCTATCAGAGAGCCCGTATTACTTTGTCTTCCCCTCTAAGTTTGCTTGCAGATTCCAACTTAATCCAATGCACGAACACTCTTATTATTATTCACATCATTCGGTCGTGCAAGTGAAAGGCAATAATGACGATATATGATGAAGTGACTGAGCCTGGAAAAGCTGGTATGAACTCGACCTATTTTGTTTTTGTAAATATGACTAGCTCATCGTTCCTAATTCAGCATTGTTAAGAGAGAAGCATGTTTACAATGACAACTTCGAGATCATAGTTTCTGATGCCATGCTTAATTATCTAGGAGCTTATAATGGTTTATCTTGGATGCCAACATGAATTTAAAAATGATTATGATGTAGTATGATAGTATGGTATCCTCCTTTGAATGATTCAAGTGGCTTGACTTGGCACATGTTCACGCATGTAGTTGAAACAAAATCAACATAGCCTCTACGATATTCATGTTTATGGTGATTTATATCCTACTCATGCTTGCACTCAACATTGGTTGATTTCAATGCATATTGATGACTGTTGTCCCTCTCTAGTTGGCCGCTTCCCAGTCTTTTGCTAGCCTTCGCTTGTACTAAGCGGGAATACTGCTTGTGCATCCACTTCCATAAACCCAAAGTTGTTCCATATGAGTCCACCATACCTACCTATATGTGGTATCTACCTGCCGTTCCAAGTAAATTTGCATGTGCCACTCTCTAAATCTTCAAATAATAATCTGTTTTGTATGCCCGAACCGCTCATGTGGTGACAAGGGGCGGTCAGTATCTTCCATGCTAGGCGTGTTATCCTCGATACGTGTTTATTCACTATCACTCAAGAGAAAGGGGTCGGTAATCGGAATGCCCAGTTCCATGCTCAAATCAAATCAAAAATATAATTGCAAACAAAACTCCCCCTGGATTGTTGTTGGTATAGACGGCACCCGAGGATTCGGCTAGTCGTGGAGTGTGATTGATCGGTGGTGGAGGAGTCAAAACTTTACTATTCTGTTTGGGAACCGCCTATAATATGTGTAGCATGGAAGATGGTGAAAACTCTTGGTCATCGCGTTGACAATGAAAGCATGCCACCCAAAATTATTTATCTCTGTTTTAAAAACTTGAGCTCTGGCACCTCTGCAAATCAATGCTTCCCTCTGCGAAGGGCCTATCTATTTACATTACTGTTGAGTCATCCTCTTCTTACAAAAGGCACCAATTAGAGATCACCTCCATCATTTTTATGATTTGCTATTAATTGATATTGAGTATGAGTGTGACTGGATCTTCTTTGCCATGAATTACAATGTTCAGTCAGCCCTTGGTCTTTGAAGGTGCTCTGCATTCATGTTTTGCAGTCTCAGAAAGGGCTAGCGAGATACCATCTGTTCATATGTTATCATGATTGTTTTGATTGAAGTGTTGACGTTTGAAACTTATTATTATTGCTCGCTAGTTGATTATGCCATTGATATGAGTACACCATGAAACCTAAATGTTATTGCTTATGTGGTTAGCTTATGATCTTGCTGAAAATCCGAATATGAGTTAGACATAATTACAACAACAAGATCAAACAGAGTTCGTAAAAGTTTTTATTTTGTCTCTTTCAGTTTGTCAACTGAATTGCTTGAGGACAAGCAAGGCTCTAAGCTTGGGGAGTTGATACGTCTCCATAGTATCTACTTTTCCAAACTCTTTTGCCCTTGTTTTAAACTCTAATTTTCATGACTTGAATGGAACTAACCTAGACTAACGTTGTTTTCAGCAGAATTGCCATGCTGTCGTTTTTGTGCAGAAATAAAAGTTCTCAGAATGACCTTGAAACTTACGAGGATTTTTTGTGGAATATATAAAAAATACTGGCGCAAGAATTAACCGAAGACACTGAGCCAGGGGCCCACGAGCCCAGGAGGCGCCCCCCTAGGGCGTGTTTGGCAGGCTCGTGGGGCCCACGTGGCTCCGCAGCCTCCAACTCCAACTCTATATAGTCTCTCTCGCCCAGAAAAAACCAAGAGAGAAGAGTTCATCACGTTTCACGATACGGAGCGCCGCCACCACGGGTTCTTCCTCGGGAGGGCAGATCTGGAGTCCGTTCTGGGCTCCGGAGAGGGGAAATCGACGCCGTCGTCATCATCAACCATCCTCCATCGCCAATTCCATGATGCTCTCCATGGTTCGTGAGTAATCGCATCGTAGGCTTGCTCGACGGTGATGGGTTGGATGAGATCTATCATGTAATCGAGTTAGTTTTGATGGGGTTTGTCCCTAGTATCCACTATGTTCTAAGATTGATGTTGCTACTACTTTGCTATGCTTAATGCTTGTCACTAGGGCCCGAGTGCCATGATTTCAGATCTTAACCTATTATGTTTTCATCAATATATGTGTGTTCTTGATCATATCTTGCAAGTTGTAGTCACCTACTATGTGTTATGACCCGGCAACCCCGGAGTGACAATAGATGGAACCACTCCCGAACATGACCATAGAATGAGGAGTTCATGTATTCACTATGTGCTAATGCTTTGTTCCGGTTCTCTATTAAAAGGAGACCTTAATATCCCTTAGGACCCCGCTGCCACGAGAGGGATGGATAAAAGATGTCATGCAAGTTATTTTCCATAAGCACGTATGACTAAATACGGAATACATGCCTACATTACATTGACGAACTGGAGCTAGTTGCATATCACCCTATGTTATAACTGTTACATGATGAATGCCATCGGACATAATTATCCATCACCGATCCAATTCCTATGAGTTTTTCCTATACTGGTCCTTACTAAGTTACTTTACTGCTACCGTTGTCACAATTGCTATACAAATTACTATTGCTACTGTTACCGCCGCTACCATTACTATCATACTACTTTGCTACTAAAACTTTGCTGCAGATACTAAGTATTTCAGGTGTGGTTGAATTGACAACTCAACTGCTAATACTCGAGAGTATTCTTTGGCTCCCCTTTTGTCGAACAATAAATTTGGGTTGAATAATCTACCCTCGAAAACTGTTGCGATCCTCTATACTTGTGGGTACCCACATAACAAATCGGAACCTAGCCTACCTTGTTTGGGAGAGAGACACGCTCCATTCCACTCTAGAACACAACATAGCTTTTCATGCTTATCTTTTTTGTGTGTTCTTCATCTTTTCGTAACTACTGACATGCTCAGCTCTTAGTTTTCATGCTTACATTTTTAAGAGCTATTATTTAGGTTGATTCTGGAACTCCCTTGAGTTATCATGCTTATCTTGTTTAGAGAGTTGGCTCGTTGCACTGAGTTGTGTGTCTTGCATGAGTAGGTAACTGAGGTTGCTATTTAAGTATAGTAGTAACTTGCAATAGTTTTGAAGTATTGATTTGAGTAATATTTGGAATATTTGTGCCAATAGCTTGAGCCTATTAGTGATAGGTGTCGTATTTTGGAAATCTGTGTGTTTTCAAAAACTAAAAATTAGTTGAGAACTCTAGCTACTAAATTGACCGCTAACCTCCGGAGGGGTTGGAATATATAGAGTAACCTCACGTTACCATGAGTCGAGGATGTGCAAGGATAATCAAACCCCCAAACATTCCTCCTCGGGGTACTTGTCTCTTTGTGAATTTCCTAACTAGATAGAGAGTTACCGACAATAAGGTATGAGTTCTTTGGACTAATATGAGTATTTGATTGTTGGCACTTCCACCATCCATATTTTGCTAGTCTCTTCGCTACCGTGCATTGCCCTTTCTCACATTGAGAGTTGGTGCAAACTCCGCCGGTGCATCCAAACCCATGACATGATACTCTCTGTCATACATAAGCCTCATTATATCTTTCCTCAAAACAGCCACCATACCTACCTATTAAGGCATTTCCATAGCCTTTCCGAGATACATTGTCATGCAACATCCACCATCTCATGACTTGATCTTCATGTCATACATGCTTTTGCTTGATCATAGAGCCGCATGCTTGTTGGCCCTGCCCTCGTTACTGCTACATGACGCGCTAGTATCATTGCATATCCTGCTACACTAGTAGAGGCATACATTTGCATACATCATGATAGTTTTCACTTGTCTTTATGTTGAGTACTTATAAAGTGTGATGATTTTTATTTCTATTCATGTAAAACATAGAGTGTTGCCCTTAAGTGAGGAAAAGATCCCAAAGTGGACAAACAAAAGATCCCAAAGAGGACAAATGAGAGATAAAAAGAAAGAGCCAAAGGGGCCACACAAAAAAAGAGAAAAAGAAATAAAGAAATAAAAATAAATAAAAAGAGAGAAGGGGGCAACACAACTATTCCTTTTGAAAGATCCACACTCGTACTCCATTTCTATATTGGTACTACATAGAGATTATCATTCATGCATAACTATGTGGGGACCCTTACACTATAGAACTTGGTTTGCATATTCCAATGATGAGCCTCCTCAAACGAGCTCTAGGTCTTCATGAGAAAACAAGTTGGATGCACCCCCACTAGTTCCATTGGAGAGCTTACCTTAGCTCATATGTGCATCCGTTACATGGCAATCCCTACTCCTCACATCATATCTATCATTTGGCTTTCTCTCACCTATGGTTGTCCTCATCGATGTGAACCTTTCACACCTTTTTGTCTTCCTTCTCCATCATTATTTTATTTGCCATCCTAAGTGCCAACATATCTTGCTTACGCTCATCCATTGCATGAGTGCTCAAAGTCGAAAGGGAGAGGATCATTTTGACTTGTGCCTGACTAGTGGTCTGGGGATGTGTCAAAATAAGATTCTGAAGGAGACCAAGTGTGAAGTTTAGTAGATTGAGTTCTCAATTAAAAAATATTTTTATGCTCTCAACCCATCTCCCATTTCTTGCACGCAAACACCATTTGGAGAGATTCGAGTCACGGACAGCGAGAGCTCTTGCACCTTTATGTTCTTACTTTGCTATTTCAATACTAAATATAGGCTTTTGCTTGTTATTGTCTTGACTTAAATCGCATATCTTACTTGCTTTACTTTGAAGTTCTTATATGTGTGTCGGCATGTCACCACATAAATTATTTATGTTATCAATTACCTACTCGAGTACGAGCAGGAATTAAGCTTGGGGATGTTGATACGTCCCAAACGTATCTATAATTTCTGCTTGTTCCATGATCTTTTGGGTGACATTGTTATATGGTTTGCTACACTTTTACATATTTTTACACATATTTGGACTAACCTACTAACTCAGTGCACCCAGTGCCAGTTCATGTCTGCTGATGTCTTTTTTTTGCAGGGAACTTTTACCCAAATTTACAGAGTCCCAAAAATCCTGAGAAAAATATATAAAAATCAGGATGACGGAAGCTTCCAAACGCCCGAAGTCGAGCCGGAGGGGGACCACCTGTCACCCAGGCGGCATCCCGCGCGGCCTAGGGGGAGGCCGCACCAGGAGGCCGCCTGAGCGACTGGGACCACCCCTGGTGCCCTCCTTTGGCCTATATTTAGCCCCCGTCGAGGAAACGCTGATGCCAGAAACCCTTTTCTCCAGAAGCAATTACGATCTCCACCGCCATCGCCGAGAAGTTTTAGGGGACAGAATTCCTATGCCGGCACCCTGTCGGTACGGGGAAGTGCCCCCGGATCCATCTCCATCAACGTTGCTTCCTCCCTCCATGAAGCGGGAGTAGTTCCTCCTCGGGGCTGAGGTCTTCTACAGTAGCTATGTGGTTAATTCTCTCTCTCATGGTGTGATCTTGATTGTGGTCATGGCTATGTTAATCTAGGATGATCCCATGGTGTTTCCCCTTCTTCTATGTATTGGATTGATGTACTCATTTGATCTTATCTAGTATAATCCTCGAGACCATGGTGACAACGGTCTATTGGACATGGGTTAGAAGAATATTTTCATGAGTGATTTCCTCTTTTGTGAATTGATTGAAGATTGAGAGTCTCTTGGTGCTTGTCTTTGACTATCCTTGAGATATGTTGTGGTGATTGTGGTACTCTCTTTGGATGGTCGCGGTGACATTGGGAAATCCATAGAGAGAACTACGAACTCTGAAGTGTGCTTTTGTAGCCCTACATAATTCTCGTCCTCTCTTGATCACAAAGGAATGACCTCCGAGTACGTCTCCATTGCATGTTTTAGTGGAAATATCATGTGATTAGACTATGTTAATGTTGTTGGGAGTTGCCACTAGTGATAGTATGAAGCCTAGGCCCTATTTCTCACCATTGTTACACCGTTTAGGCTCACTTTTTCACTTGCTACCTTGCTGCCATTTTTATTTCAGATTTATATTACCTCACTTTGCCACATCTATCACCCATATTTTACCATCTCTTCGCCGAACTAGTGCACCTATACAAGTTACCACTGTATTAGGTGTGTTGGGGACACAAGAGACTTCTCATTTCTTAATTGCAGGGTTGCTTGAGAGGGACCACCTTCAACCTCTACTTCCCTGAGTTCGCTAAAACTTAGGTCATCCACTTGAGGGAAATTGTTGTTGTCCTACAAACCTCTGCGCATGGAGGCCCAACATAGTCTACAAGAATAGAAGCGTGCGTAGACATTAGTCACCTAAATTCATCAGCACCGACACAGTTTTGGTTGCACCAATTTGGTGGCTTTGTCTAGGGTTCTATCTGGGATGAAAACCGGTAGGGCCGAATTGAGAAACTATGTGGCACCAATTTTGTGTACGTGGCTTTGGACATAATGGTTATGTGGGAAAATGACTGAGTATTTTTGGTAGCTAGCTCTGAGCACTTGAGCAACCAGTTCATTTTAATACCTCACCCCCTTTTGATAGTATTGGCTTTCCTATGGACTCAAAAGTGATTTCTCACAAATATAAAATGAAGAGTCTTCTAGCTTGAAGCTTGGGCCGATCTTATTCCTTTCTTGCATCAAGGGGCGTCTCCACATAAGCCTTTAGTCGATGCATCTTTTTAAGTTTTCTGAAATATACTTGGATAAACATATTAGTTCAATGATGCATATGTTGTGATAAATTATCAAAACCACCTTAGGGAGCAATTGTGCTTTCAGAATGACCTACAAGAATTAAGTCGAGATGTGACTTGCAACCTTTTAGATGTGCATATGGGAGCCAATCTTGAACCCACGCCACCCGCCCAAAACAATGTCAGCGCTGCTATATCCCCAATTTTTGCATGTGACTCACTATTCACTAAAGACATGCAAGTTGAGTGAAAATGCAATAACCAGGAGAAACAATTAAATCATGCACCAGTACAGTTGCAATTGGACTTGGAAAGCCTTCTTCTTCGTGCTATCTCAATTCGTGATGAAGGTGCAAATGAAGAAGCAAATATTGACACTTTTGACCATGTCCTCCAACAATGGCCTATGAAACAACAACACCCTCAAGATATCAACATCACCATTGATGTTACACCCTCTAAGGATATTCTTTTAACTCGTGGTGATAAGGGGCAAAATGATACCCAACTGGTCAAAGCAGTTGCACCTGAGTCATCCAATTTGCACAATACTCAACCATGTGTAGTGATAATGAAGAAACAAGTAGAAGCTCATAGTACTACCTATATTGCTGAAAAATTTATGTCTCGTCCTTTACTCTATGCGAAAGAAGTCCACACTTCTCAAGTGGACATGCTTCCGACAGTTCATGTTCTTTACATGTGTCAGCCATGGCCTTCACCTATAGAGGAACTACATTATCAAGACAGTCGTGATGCTTTAGTGACAACGCCAACTATTGTTCTTAATGTTAATGGAATTGAAGAGGAGTCGTCTAATTTGCAGATTGCTCATATTAATTGCTTAATCATACAACTGTCCTATTCACCTCTCTTGGAGTGGAGTCGTTAGATATCAGTTTCAATTTTGACACTTTGTGGAATACTATCTCTCATGCAGCTACTAGGTATAGTCCTTTGTATTAGTAATGTGCATGGCCCATCAACAAACATTCCTGCTCTGTGTGGACACATTAAAACAAGTCTCTTGATGTTACCTTGGGACCCTGGTACTCTGGACCGTTTACATTGGGAAGTCAGTTGGGTGCAGCTTGTTTTTCTTTGGTTCACCACGCATTACACTGTCATACACTCTACATATCTCATATGCTTGTGTACATCTTTGCCTTGGGAGGATTCTGGTGCAATACATGCCTTACAGTTGATAGATTCTAAGTGGACGCCTTCTCCTCTGGTCCAGTTCCTAGCTCTTGCATCTCCAACACAGGAGCCAGTGCATCAAGCTAGGGAAAACAGCCACTCTAAGCCGTTTACCTGGAAGTTTGAAACACTTGGTAACTTCTTGTTGTTTATCACAAAGAGAGTGTATAGTATTTACCTCCTATTGCCTTGGGACCCTGGCGTCCAACAACAACACTTGACTACTCCTTGCCAAATTATGAGAAGGAAACAAATTGTTTCGCCCTTAGCAAACCAGTTTGATAAAAAATGCATCCCTCATCGGAACCCTAAGTGTGAAAAATTCTGTGACATCCAGCTAGTGGTTTTTACAGTGTGCCATTATTCCTTCTCAAGTTCTGAAATGGTAATGTTGTTAGGCATTTCTAGCTTTCTAGAATGTTACTCTTTGGTGGGCGACACTTTAGTTAAGTTGAATCATCATTTCATCTCTCATTTCATGGTACTAGTTCCATGTGAGTAATTACAAAGCTGGGCAACACCAAGGAATCAGAGGATTGACATATGACCGAACATGGAGTGTATGTATGATGCTTGTCGTCTGCCAAGTAGTCCTTCCATACAAGATTGTTGTTCACTACATATATGAGCTCAATTTGAAGCGTGGCATATTTTGTGCTGCAAGTTATTAGTTACCCAGAGTTACAATGGCTATTGTTCATCTGGATGCTGTCAAGAACGATAGTGCAATACTAGCATCATTGATGATTATCCAATATTCCTCTCAGAATGAAGTCCGGACCCTTGAAATTTCAATCGAGCTCTGAGCATTATTACGGAAACCAATAGACATTATTATCAGCTCTATCTCTCTCACAAATAGTATGATTGAACAAAGAACATGTGGTCAATGGAAAAAGGGCCCCGCAACAGCGGACTACATAACATGTTATTATTGTTCTTTTTGCAGTATGTATCAGTTTTGGTCCACCTCCTACAACATTTGTGTTAGATTGATCTCTCCTTCAATGGACCAATGGCCCATTGGAACCTTGACTCACGCCTTGATCGAGGGCGTCCAGCCCAAGCAAGGCTGGTGGGCCCCTGTCGCGTATTGCTATATATAGAGGAGGTAGGGACCATGGCACAAGTCACGAGGTTCACCGCCGCCACTGGTTCCCCACTCCTAACCCTAATCCAATCTATAGGGTAGTGCTGAAGCGACGGGAAGCTCACCACCGCCGCTACCACATCTCTCTCCTTCCTCACCATCGTCACCGCTTGACGATGGACACCGGAGGGAACTCATCGAGTACGGGATAAGGTAATAAAACACTACTCTCACCGAACACATCTAGCCTTGACGATCCACGGGATCTATCAATGGTATCAGAGCCATGAGCCTTTAGATGTGTTTTCGGTTGAAAGACACAAGGCAAAGAAAATCCCTCCCCAATGAACCCAAAAGGGTAAAAGCTTCATCGGAGCCCTCTCCGGCAAAGGGCGCTGCCTCGGCGGCGCCTGTTCCTCTCGATTCCCACACGCATCGGCAAGCCGAGGTGTGGGGAAGAAGAACCTACCTCCTCGAAGGCAAAGTATGGATCTCATTAGATCCAAAAGGAAAACAAACAAAGGAATCAGATTGGATCCAAAAAAGGCAAAAAAAAGAGGGCAACATGCAAAGCAAATAATCAGCCCAGGGGGCAATGGGCACCACCACCGCGCCCTTGACGGTGGCGCGTTCACCTTGGAGGTGCTCGTGCGTGCTGGCAAGGCGACGGAGACGGCATCGGTCGCGTCACACCGCCGGGAGTTGTCTTTTCGTGGTGGTGGAAGGTAAACGAAAAGGAGAAAAGGAGACACAGCCGACCGCTCGACGGCGGCGCACCCACCGCGAGGCGTGTGTGCAGCCGACGAGAGGCGGGCCACGACTCCGGGAAAGGAAGTAAAAGCCAGCGCGCACGCGCGGGACCTTTGGTCACCGCTATCGGCGGCCATCCCCACCACCCTCCGGCGGGGCAGCAAGCCACCGCGCAAGAGAGCACAAAGGGGCTCGCGAGAGCCAGGAGGGGAGAGGGTCAGCGGAGCGCCGCAGGGAGCTGCCGCGGGGCTATTCGGCGGGGCAGACGACCTCCGCGCGAGAGAGTGCCGTCGGGCTGCGCCGAGAGGAGTGAGAGAGAGCGGCGGGCTGTGGGGAAAATGAATTGGGGTTTTCCCCCTCCCTGCCGGCTCACCCTTTTGTTCCAAGCGAAAGTCACACCCGGCCGTCGGATTAGGTCCGACGGTCCAGGGCGAAAACCTAAAGCGGCGCGGGCCCTTTGGGCCAAGAAAGAGGCAGCGCCAGTCCGGGCCACTCGGGCCGCAGGGAGGTGCGCAGGCACCAGGCTCAGCAAGCGTCAGGCCGAGGCCCACTCTGGCCGCAGGGGGCGCCAGCGCCAAGCCGAGGGGACGACCCAACTTGGCTGAGGCCGTGTAGGCCACAAGCCACGCGAGGCGAGTCCTGCTGGTTAGCCGACGGCGCGCGGGAGCCCTTAATGGACCTGGCCGTTTTCGGCCTAGAAAGTCCTTGACCGTGTTTTTTCTTTTGTATTTGTCCAGTTTATGGATAGATTCAAAATGTGTTTTCTATGCATATTTTCCAATGAAAATATTGTTTAGAAAAGAGAAAAGAAAACGTTCAAAGTTTCTGTAGAAGTAATGTTAATTTTTCTGAAAAGAAAAATAAAAGGTTCTGAAAATAAAAGAAGATTTTCAGCAAAAGAAAAGTTCATGGATTTTATAAAGGGGATTATAAAGTTCATGAATTTTTAATTTTAACAAAATATTTTTCTGTAAATGTGCATGAATTTTATATTCACGTTTTTCCGTTGCAAAGTAAAAGTTAAATCCTCCAATTAAATTGGAACCGACGGGAAAATTTAATTGGAAGAACTGTTCTTAGCAATGTTTTCCCCTATGGATAAAATAAGACTCACATAGTTTCTGCTATGACAAAAGAAAGATGTTTGTTTTAAAGTTAAAATATGGTATTGTCGTTTTTGACCAATGTTGATGATAACAATACTATAATTGTATGAGTCATCTTATGTTCAAAGCTTAAATCTCTGATAAATTTTGTATTGAAGTGATCAATTTTCAAAGCAGAGATAGAGAAATGTATATTTCTTTTTCTGCTGCAATATGGTTAAAAATGATGATTATTTCTTAGCAAAGTTGTTCAATAGAAATACTATCATCACATTGTTTATGAGTTATATGCATTATTTCCATTTCTGCCCAACGGTGATATGGAATTAATGTAGAAGGATGATGTTTTATTCTAATTCTACCACAACGGTGATTTACAATATACAAGAAAGTTTCAAAAGGTTTAATGTGCATAATTTTAACCAGACCAACGTAGGGTTATTTTTATGCTCATTATTGTTGTTTATTGGCTAAGTTCTCTCAACTAAAAATATTTCATGCTTTCATTCATGAAAGCGAATGGCTGGGTACTAGTGACCCGAAAGATGAACAAGAAAGGTCATAACTTGAGGGAATATGTTCTCTCTAAAGAATGGCTTCAAAAGAAAAGAACTCTTGGATATTAATTCAAGAAAATAAAAGAGATAGATCATTGAGAGTCTTGGTTGACGAATGTCTTTCATGTACTCTCTATGAAGAAGTCTCCTTTTTCAGTCAACATGATTGAAATGAAACAAGCAACATGCATGTTTAATTTGACCAACATCTGATCAAACATGTGTGTCAAAGATAATTCAGTTTTATTTCTGAATTTGATGATTGAATATGCAGTCAAAAGAGCCAATTATGCCATTTATGTCCCTTACACGGACGGAAAATATGATTATGATAAAACCCGCATGGCGGGAAAAGTCTGGGAAAATACCTGCGTAACTGGGTAAAGTTAACATTGTATTATGTCAACAATCCGTGTATAGCGGGAGAAATTTTGGTAAAGGACTTCTCTTGTATGACAGGAGAAAGCTATGATGACTCATGTGCAGTTAATGTGTCCCGCTATGGGAGAAAAGTATGGAGTAGCTATTAAGATTTCCTAGTATCGACCGTACACCTTATGTGTAACGGTCATTAAGCAATTAATAAATCCAAAGAGGGTAAAAGTAACACACGAACCTAAAGACAAGAATGATATGCAAGTATGACTTGCAAAAGTGCCAATTATAAAGAACTCTGTTGAGTTTCTGAAATGAAAGAGGAAAAAGTACTCCCACACTAGTTAACACATAACTTTATTTTGCATGAAGTGATAAGATGAATTTACTAGATAATCGCAGTTTCCTCAATTCACAAGAGTTATGAATGGGTTTCGAAATTATGGCAGATAAGTTCTTGCCACATTTCGAGGGGGGAAAGAGATATGAAATACATTGTATTTCATGACTCCCCTGTACTTTAGATGATGTGATGCACATTATGCATCTAAAGTGATCCATTAATGGAGAATGTGATTGTCAAGGGGAGTACGACAGTCATTACAATACCGTCATGATGATACCCCTAAAGAAGATAAACAGTTGTATTTCTGGATCTTTTATAGTTTCGAAAGCAGACTAAGGAATACAACAATGGTGCTTAAAGTGCCATAAAGAAGAAAGTTTTAACAGAATAAACCCAAATGATAAAGTTTAAAGATACGCCATTTCTTTAGTGGAGATGGAGTAATCTGGGGGAGCATGTTGTATGACCTATACAACACATGTTGTTAGCTCTACAAGGGATCTTGTGATACAGGTCCGTGTAAAACCTATTGCCTTTTGGAAATGGGTGACTAAAGAATTAATTTGCCTCTTGGCAATGACAGAGCAACAACAACCCCATATGAAAGAAGTGCCAGTACCTGAGATTTTGATGGTCTCTAGGAATGTGAAAATCATATACTTCTGATTATTATAAAGTATATGTTAGTGAAATTCCACCATTTAAATTTCACCAACATAGACTTTATAAAGGGTCTACAAGGAGAATGTGACTTCAAAGGAAATATGTAAAGGTGTAAAGCATGACTTAAATCGAAAGATTTTGTGCAAAGAGAATGAATAGATAACAATGAGTATTAGTGTCACATCATGACCGACATCGTGATCTGAGTAACATCAGATGAAAGTAAAGATCACAAGGAATAGTGCTTCAAGAAGTCATTTATGGACTAGAGCAAGTCTCTAGACATTGACATTTGAAGTTAAAAGAATCAGATGTTGTTTTGGGTTAAAGAAAATGAGAGGACATTGTATTCATGCAAAGTTATAGAATGGGAAATTCGTTTCCTAATTCCCGTGCATGTGGATGACGTCCTACTTGCTAGTGGTTATGTCAATCTACTACGGGAGGAGAAAAGAAGTTCTTGTCCTCAAAATTCAAAAGAGTATTCCCGGTAGAGTGTCTCTCGTTATAAGTATCGAGATTCACTAAGAAAAGAATAAAAGGGGGTATTAGGAATGTCGCATGGACATGCTAAGAAATATCTCTAAAGTATGCATGCGAGAAAACCTACGCCTGTTCTTATAGTCAAGGGTAATGGAACTGGAAACTATGGTGTTCCAAAAGTTGATGAGAAAAGATTGTAAACGGATATGGTACCATATGCTTCAGCTGTTGGAAGCTCAATATATTACCCTGACATAGTTCACGTATATATCCGAGTTGTTTTGCCAATGTCCAGTCCATATATAAATCAATGGAATGGAGTCAAAGATATCGGCCTCATGCTGAAAGAAATAAGTGCTCTCAAAAGATTCTGAGTACAAAGACACGACTTGTGAAATGTATAGCGAAATCCACAATTGTCGCTAACTTTCATACTTGGAGTTTGTGTGGAAAATCTCCAAATGAGCGAAACAATTGTCATCAATGTGATGCAATGATATGTTATAGCTTGATATGAGGTTGAGGGACAGGCAAAATGGTTAAGGAGACCTGTACCCGGAGATGATAATGGTTGACAACATCGATAACCATTTTAAGTTTTTTCGCTCCTATGACAACGAGTCAAGTGTTGATGCCAAAACATAGTGACACGGAGTTATGTGTTGTAAAGGAGAAAGTCCAGAATTATAAAGAAATGCTTGAAGCATAAAAGCAACAGTCAAGTGTTTGCAGATTTGCTTATTAAAGGCTTACCGCCCAGTGTGTCCGGAGAACACACGGTCGACATGGGTTTTATGGTATAGTCTAAAATTTCCGGACAATAAAGGGCCCAAGGTTAAAGAATTTGTTTCGAAACAGAGAGGTACGTTGTGGCTCTCTAATTATATCGGGAATTGAGTTGTGACGATGAAACATGCCCTATGTATTGATCTGTTATGAAACGAGTAAAGTTAAAAGTATATGATGAGATCAAGGGGGAGAATGTTGGATTGATCTCTCCTTCAATGGGCCCAACGACCCATTGGAACCTTGACTCACGCCCTGATCGGGGTGTCCAGCCCAAGCAAGGCTGGTGGGCCCCTGTCACGTAGTGCTATATATAGAGGAGGTGGGGACCATGGCACAAGTCTTGAGGTTCACCGCTGCCACTTGTTCCCCACTCCTAACCCTAATTTGATCTAGAGGGTAGTGATACGTCCATTTTGCATCATGTTTTCATGTTGATATTTATCGCTTCTTGGGCTGTTCTTTCACTTCATGGTACAATTCTTATGCCTTTTCTCTCTTATTTTGCAAGGTTTACATGAAGAGGGAGAATGCCGGCAACTGGAATTCTAGCCTGAAAGTGGAGCAAGTTTGAGATACCTATTCTGCGCAACTCCAAACGCCGTAAAAATCAACGAGGATTTTTTCCCGATTCATCAAAAATATTGGGCCGAAGAAGTGCGAGAGGGGCACCAGGGGATGCCCACAAGCCTGCACGGCGCGGCCACCCCCCCCCCCAGGCCGCGCCATGAGGGCTTGTGGGCAGCCCACTGGCCCACTGGCCCCCTCTATTGCTATATGAAGGGTTTCATCCAGGAAAAAATCAGAGAGGACCTTTTTCGTGGATTCGCCGCCGCCACGAGGCGGAACTTGAGCAGAACCAATCTAGAGCTCCGGAAAGACGATCCTGCCGGGGAAACTTCCCTCCTGGAGGGGGAAATCATCGCCATCATCATCACCAACACTCCTCTCATCGGAGGGGACTCGTCACCATCAACATCTTCATCAGTACCATCTCATCTCCAAACCCTAGTTCATCTCTTGTAACCAATCTCCGTCTCCGACTCCGATTGGTACTTGTAAGGTTGCTAGTAGTGTTGATTACTCTTTGTAGTTGATGCTAGTTGGATTACTTGGTGGAAGAGTTTATGTTCAGATCCTTTATGCTACTCATTACCTCTCTGGTCATGAATATGATTATGCTTTGTGAGTAGTTACTTTGGTTCCCGAGGACATGGGATAAGTCATGCTAATAGTAGTCATGTGAATTTGGTATTCGTTCGGTAATTTGATGTGTTGTATGTTGTTTTTCCTCTAGTGGTGTTATGTGAACGTCGACTACATAACACTTCACCATTATTTGGGCCTAGAGGAAGGCATTGGGAAGTAGTAAGTAGATGATGGGTTGCTAGAGTGACAGAAGCTTAAACCCTAGTTTATGTGTTGCTTCGTAAGGGGCTGATTTGGATCCACTAGTTTAATGTTATGGTTAGACTTTGTATTAATTCTTCTTTCGTAGTTGCGGATGCTTCCGAGAGGGGTTAATCATAAGTGGGATGCTTGTCCAAGTAAGGGCAGTACCCAAGCGTCAGTCCACCCACATATCAAACTATCAAAGTAACTAACGTGAATCATATGAACATGATGAAACTAGCATGACAGACATTCCCGTGTGTCCTCGGGAGCGTTTTTCCTCCTATAAGACTTTGTCCAGGCTTGTCCCTTGCTACAAAAGGGATTGGTCCACTTTGCTGCACCGTTGCTACTTTTGTTACTTGTTGCTAGCTACGAATCATCTCACCACACAATCACTTGTTACCGATAATTTCAGTGCTTGCAGATATTTCCTTGCTGAAAACCACTTGTCAGATCCTTCTGCTCCTCGTTGGGTTCGACACTCTTACTTATCGAAAGGACTACGATTGATCCCCTATACTTGTGGGTCATCAAGACTCTTTTCTGGCGTCGTTGCCGGGGAGTGAAGCGCCTTTGGTAAGTGGAACTTGGTAAGGAAACATTCATATAGTGTGCTGAAATTTATTGTCACTTGTCACTATGGATACTAATCCTTTGAGGGGCTTGTTCGGGGTATCTTCACCTCAAACGGAAGCACAAAGAGTTGCACCTCAACCTGCTGCACCTACTGAAAATATTTGCTTTGAATTTCCTTCGGGTATGCTTGAGAAACTGTTGGCTAATCCTTTTACAGGAGATGGAACATCACATCCAGACTTGCATCTAATCTATTTAGATGAAGTTTGTGGTTTATTTAAGCTTGCAGGTGTGCCCGAGGATGAGGTCAAGAAGAAGGTATTTCCTTTATCTTTGAAGGATAAGGCGTTGACATGGTATAGGCTATGTGATGATACTGGATCATGGGACTACAATCGGTTGAAATTGGAATTTCATCAAAAGTTTTATCCTATGCATTTAGTACATCGTGATCGAAATTATATTTACAATTTTTGGCCTCGTGACAGAGAAAGCATTGCGCAAGCTTGGGGGAGGCTTAAATCAATGTTATATTCATGCCCCAATCATGAGCTCTCGAGGGAAATTATCATTCAGAACTTCTATGCTCGGCTTTCTCATGATGATCGCACCATGCTTGACACTTCTTGTACCGGTTCTTTTATGAAGAGAGATATTGACTTCAAATGGAATTTATTGGAGAGAATTAAACGCAACTCTGAAGATTGGGAGCTTGAAGAAGGTAAGGAGTCGGGTATGAATTTCACGTTTGATTGCGTTAAATCCTTCATTGAGACAAATACCTTTAGTGATTTTAGCGCTAAGTATGGACTTGACTCTGAGATAGTAGCTTCATTGTGTGGATCTTTTGCTGCTCATATTGATCTCCCCAAAGAGAAGTGGTTTAAATATCATCCTCTTTTAGAAGTCAATGTAGTTAAACCCACTCCAGTTGAAGAGAAAGTCATTGCCTATAATGATCTTGTTGTTCCCAATGCTTACATTGAGAAACCACCTTTCCCTGTTAGGACAAAGGATCATTCTAAAGCTTCAACTGTGATACGTAGAGGCTATATTAGAACACCTACACCCCCTGAGCAAGTTAGAGTTGAACCTAGCATTGCTATTATCAAAGATCTTCTGTCTGAAGAAGTTGAGGGACATAATATTCACTTCTGTGAAGATGTTGCTAGAATTGCTAAACCTCACGTTAGAGACAAACATAGGCCTGTTATTGGAAATGCCTGTGGTTTCTGTTAAGATAGGAGATCATTGTTATCATGGTTTATGTGACGTGGGTGCTAGTGTTAGTGAAATACCTCAATCCTTATACGATGAAATCAAAGATGAGATTGCACCTGTTGAGATAGAGCCTATTGATGTCACTATTCAGCTTGCCAATAGAGATACTATCTGCCCTGTGGGAATTGTTAGGTATGTTGAAGTCTTGTGTGGTAAAATGAAGTATCCTGCTGATTTCCTCGTTCTTGCTACTGCACAAGATAGCTTTTGTACCATCATATTTGGCAGACCCTTCCTCAATATTGTCAATGCTCATATTGATTGTGAGAAGCAAACTGTCACTGTTGGCTTTGAAGGTGTGTCCCATGAGTTCTATTTCTCTAAGTTTGGTAGACAACCTCATGAAAAGGAGTTGCCTAGTAGGGATGAAACTATTGCCTTAGCCTCTATTGCCGTGCCTCCTACTGATCCCTTAGAGCAATACATGCTTGAGCATGAAAATGATATGCACATGGATGAAAGGGATGAGATAGATAGAGTTGTCTTAGAACAATATCCTATCCTTAAGAATAACTTGCGTGTTGAACTGCTTGGGGATCCGCCCCCACCAAAGGGTGATCCTGTGTTCGAGCTTAAACAGTTGCCTGATACTCTTAAGTATGCCTATCTTGATGAAAAAGAGATATATCCTGTTATTATTAGTGCTAGCCTCTCAGAGCATGAAGAAAAGAAGTTACTAAACACTCTGAGGAAGCACCGTGTTGTTATTGGATATACTCTTGATGATCTTAAGGGCATTAGTCCCACTCTATGCCAGCACAAGATTAAAACTGATCCTGATTTCAAACCAGTTGCTGATCATCAAAGGAGATTGAATCCTAAGATGAAACAAGTAGCGAGAAAAGAAATACTAAAGCTCCTGGAAGCATGTATTATCTATCCTGTTGCTCATAGCGATTGGGTGAGTCCGATGCATTGTGTCCCTAAGAAGGGAGGCATTACCGTTGTCCCTAATGATAAGGATGAATTGATCCCACATAGGATTATTACTGGCTATAGGATGGTGATCGATTTTAGGAAGTTGAATAAGGCCACTAGGAAAGATCATTACCCTCTGCCTTTTATCGACCAAATGCTAGAAAGACTATCCAAACACACACACTTCTGCTTTCTAGACGGTTATTCTGGTTTCTCCCAAATACCAGTTGCACAATCTGATCAGGAGAAAACCACTTTCACCTGCCCTTTCGGTACCTTTGCTTATAGACGTATGCCTTTTGGCTTGTGTAATGGACCTGCCACCTTTCAAAGATGTATGATGGCTATATTCTCTGACTTTTGTGAAAAGATTGTTGAGGTTTTCATGGATGACTTCTCCGTTTACGGGTTTTCCTTTGATGATTGTCTCAGCAACCTTGATCGAGTCTTACAGAGATGTAAAGACACCAATCTTGTCTTGAATTGGGAGAAGTGCCACTTTATGGTTAATGAAGGCATCGTCTTAGGACATAAAATTTCCGAAAGAGGTATTGAAGTCGATAAGGCTAAGGTTGATGCAATCGAGAAAATGCCATACCCCACAGATATCAAAGGTATAAGAAGTTTCCTTGGTCATGCTGGTTTCTATAGAAGGTTCATTAAAGACTTCTCTAAGATTTCTAGGCCTCTTACCAATCTCTTGCAAAAGGATATTCCTTTTGTCTTTGACGATGATTGTGAGGAAGCCTTCGAAATACTTAAGAGGGCTTTGATAACTGCACCTATTGTTCAACCACCTGATTGGAACTTACCTTTTTAGATCATGTGTGACGCTAGTGATTATGTTGTTGGTGCTGTTCTAGGGCAAAGAGTTGACAAGAAGGTGAATGTTATTCACTACGCTAGTAAAACTCTAGACAGTGCCCAGAGAAACTATGCTACTACGGAGAAGGAATTTTTAGCAGTCGTGTTTGCATGTGAAAAGTTCAGGTCTTACATAGTTGATTCCAAGTCACTATTCACACTCATCATGCTGCTATTAAGTACCTCATGGAGAAGAAGGACGCTAAACCTAGACTTATCATATGGGTTCTCTTGCTACAAGAATTTGATTTGCACGTTGTCGACAAAAAGGGTGCTAATAACCTAGTAGCAGATAACTTGTCTAGGTTGGAGAACGTTCTTGATGACCCACAACCTATTGATGATAGCTTCCCCGATGAGCAATTGAATGTCATCAATGATTCACGTAGTGCACCATAGTATGCTGATTATGCAAACTATATCGTTGCCAAATATATACCTCCTAGTTTCACGTACCAGCAAAATAAGAAATTCTTCTTTGACTTGAGACATTACTTTTGGGATGATCCTCACCTTTATAAGGAAGGAGTAGATGGTGTTATTAGACGTTGTGTACCTGAACATGAACAGGGACAAATCCTACAGAAGTGTCACACCGAGGCCTACGGAGGACACCATGCGGGAGATAGAACTGCACACAAGGTATTGCAATCAGGTTTCTATTGGCCCACTCTCTTCAAGGATGCCCGTAAGTTTGTCTTGTCCTATGAAGAATGTCAAAGAATAGGTAATATTAGCAAACGTCAGGAAATGCCTATGAACTATTCACTTGTCATTGAACCATTTGATGTCTGGGGCTTTGATTATATGGGACCTTTTCCAAAATCCAACGGGTATACTCATATCCTAGTTGTTGTTGATTATGTCACTAAGTGGGTAGAAGCTATCCCCACTAGTAGTGCTGATCACAACACCTCTATCAAGATGCTGAAAGAAGTTATCTTCCCTAGATTTGGAGTCCCTAGATATCTAATAACCGACGGTGGTTCACACTTCATTCATGGTGCTTTCCGTAAAACGCTCGCTAAGTACGATGTCAACCATAGAATTGCGTCTCCCTATCACCCTCAGTCCAGTGGTCAAGTAGAACTAAGTAATAGAGAGATTAAACTAATTCTGCAAAAGACTGTCAACAAGTCTAGAAAGAATTTGTCTAAGAAGCTCGATGATGCACTGTGGGCTTATAGGACTGCCTATAAGAATCCCATGGGCATGTCTCCGTACAAAATGGTGTATGGGAAAGCATGTCACTTACCTCTTGAGCTAGATCATAAAGCTTATTGAGCAATCAAAGAGCTCAACTTTGATTTCAAACTTGCCGGTGAGAAGAGGTTATTTGATATTAGCTCGCTTAATGAGTGGAGAACTCAAACATATGAGAATGCCAAACTGTTCAAAGAGAAGGTTAAGAGGTGGCATGATAAGAGGATACAAAAGCATGAGTTCAATGTAGGTGATTATGTCTTGCTATATAACTCTCGTTTAAGATTCTTTGTAGGTAAGCTTCTCTCTAGATGGGAAGGTCCCTATGTTGTTGAGGAAGTATATCGTTCCGGTGCTATCAAGATCAACAACACGAAAGGTAATTGTCCGAGAGTTGTAAATGGGCAGAGAATCAAGCATTATATCTCAGGTACTCCCGTAAATGTTGAAAGCAATATTATCAATACCATAACTCCGGAAGAATACCTAAGGGATATTTATGAGCCTGTTTAAGACTCCGAAAATGAAGAGGTATGTGATTCGGTAAGAAAACAGAGTCCAAAAGTTTTCTAGTAGGAAATTTTCTCCGTTTTGGAATATTTGAAAAAATACAAAAATTGGAAGTAGTCCGGAAAGTGCGCAAGGAGGCGACAAGCCTGCACGACGCGGGCCCACCCCCTGGCCGCACCGTGAGGGCTTGTGGCCACCTCGTGCGCCTCCTGTACTCCGTTTTCGTGCGGGGTACTCCTTCTGGTCTGGAAAAAATCATTATATATACTTCCGTTTGGTCTGACCCCTGCATCACGCAGATTTTCTCTGTTTTTCATTTCGAGCCTGTTTTTTGCCGCAGATCTAGGTCAAGATGTCGTCCCAGGAATATGTGGGGGAGAACAACCTCCGTCAAATCTATGGAGAAGTTCATGCTGATGTGAAAAGGATGGAGGTCATGGAGGCTAAGGAAAGGCTACCTAAAGAAACCAAGGGCAAAGCTAAGGAGAAGGATCAGGCATGGGACGAACTGCAATCTATGCTCAACAAGGAAGAAGTTGAAGAAGTGGATTTCCTCCAACCCTACCTCCACCTACTATCTCCATCTTTGACTGAACTCTTGAGGTTTTGTGAAACAACTCATGCTCGCAATACTTGTCTCACTCGTGAAGTTGTTTTGCTGGAAAAACATGTCGCAGATCTCCAAGGTATAAATCAAAGATTAATGGCCCTCTTGGAGTCAAAGATTGCAACAACTCCTCCACCATCACCACCAAAGGAAGACAAATGAGCATTGGTATGGGAAATCCCCTTGGCTTGTGCAAAGCTTGGGGGAGTTGCCCCGGTATCGTATCACCATCACATCTTTTGCCTTTACCTTTGTTTTAGTTTGTTCCTTTTCAGTTTTCTTTTTCTCTAGTAGTTTTAAAAGTCTTAGTGTTTTAGTCTTGAATTTTGCTTTGTGTCACCCCCGATGTATTCTTGCTCGTGAGCCATATAATAAAGAGTGTCTTAGTTGAAGGGCTTTGCCTCTTGCCATGATCAAAAGAGTGAGAATAGAACAAAAGCATGAAAGATCATGTAATGATCTTATGGGAAGTGATGGCTTCACATATAAAAAAGAATGAGGATTGAAACTTGTCGAGGGTAGGCAAACGTAGACCTTGGTCATTGTTCCAATTAATAGGAAGTGATAAAGAAGGAGAGGTTCACATATAAATATATCATCTCTGACACCATCTATGATTGTGAACACTCACTAAACTATTGCATGCCTAGAAGTAGATGTTGGACAAGGAAGACAACATAATGAATTGTGTTTGCTTGGCTCCGAACAATGTTATATGATTAGAGATCCCTTAGCATGTGACGATTGCTTCCACCTCATATTAGCCAAAACTCCAGCACCAAGTAGAGATACTACTTATGCATCCATAAACCTTCAAACCAGTTTTGCCATGAGTGTCCACCATACCTACCTATGGATTGAATAAGATCCCTCAAGTAAGTTGTCATCGGTTCAAGCAATAAAAATTGCTCTCTAATATGTATGATCTATTAGTGTGTGGAAAATAAGCTTTGTATGAACCTATGATGAGGAAGACATAAAAGCGACAAACTGCATAATAAAGTTCTTTATCACATGAGGCAATATAAAGTGACGTTCCTCCGCACTAAGAGGACACGCACCCAAACCTCAAAAGCGCATGACAACCTCTGCTTCCCTCTGCGAAGGGCCTATCTTGTACCTTTACTTTTTGCCCTTGAAAGAGTCATGGTCATATTCACCAATTCCCTATCTCGCCTTTATCTTGGCTAACGTCATATGCTTGGGAAAGATCTATATTCATATGTCAACTTGGAGGTAAGTATTCATGAATTATTATTGTTGACATTACCCTTGAGGTAAGCAGTTGGGAGGCAAAACTATAAGCCCCTATCTTTCTCTGTGTCCAGCTAAAACTTTGATCTCATGAGTACCACGTGAGTTGTAGCAATTGTGGAGAACAAAAGAATGATTGAGTATGTGGATTTGCTTTACAAGCTCTTATTTGACTCTTTCTGATGTTGTGAGAAATTGCAATTGCTTCAATGACTAAAGGCTATCGGTTGTTACTTCTCGGTAAGGTTCTTGATCCATGCTTTACTTTGTGAAGGAATTATCACTTTAGCATGAGAGATTATATGTTGGTATTGCTGTTCTGATCTTGATCATGATGCATGCATGTTCGTATCTTGTTTTGTCGACACCTCTCTCCCTAAACATGTGGACATATTTATTGAGCTTGGCTTTCGCTTGAGGACAAGCGAGGTCTAAGCTTGGGGGAGTTGATACGTCCATTTTGCATCATGTTTTCATGTTGATATTTATCGCTTCTTGGGTTGTTCTTTCACTTCATGGTACAATTCGTATGCCTTTTCTCTCTTATTTTGCAAGGTTTACATGAAGAGGGAGAATGCCGGCAACTGGAATTCTGGCCTAAAAGTGGAGCAAGTTTGAGATACCTATTCTGCGCAACTCCAAATGCCGTAAAAATCAACGAGGATTTTTTTTCCCGATTTATCAAAAATACTGGACCGAAGAAGTGCCAGAGGGGCACTAGGGGGTGCCCACAAGCCTGCATGGCGCGGCCACCCCCCAGGCCGCGCCATGAGGTCTTGTGGGCAGCCCACTGGCCCACTAGCCCCCTCTATTGCTATATGAAGGATTTCATCCAGGAAAAAATCAGAGAGGACCTTTTTCGTGGATTCGCCGCCGCCACGAGGCGGAACTTGAGCAGAACCAATCTAGAGCTCCGGCAGGACGATCCTGCCGGGGAAACTTCCCTCCCAAAGGGGGAAATCGTCGCCATCGTCATCACCAACACTCCTCTCATCGGAGGGGACTCGTCACCATCAACATCTTCATCAGCACCATGTCATCTCCAAACCCTAGTTCATCTCTTGTAACCAATCTCCGTCTCGCGACTCCGATTGGTACTTGTAAGGTTGTTAGTAGTGTTGATTACTCTTTGTAGTTGATGCTAGTTGGATTACTTGGTGGAAGAGTTTATGTTCAGATCCTTGATGCTACTCATTACCTCTCTGGTCATGAATATGATTATGCTTTGTGAGTAGTTACTTTGGTTCCCGAGGACATGGGATAAGTCATGCTAATAGTAGTCATGTGAATTTGGTATTCGTTCGGTAATTTGATGTGTTGTATGTTGTTTTTCCTCTAGTGGTGTTATGTGAATGTCGACTACATAACACTTCACCATTATTTGGGCCTAGAGGAAGGCATTGGGAAGTAGTAAGTATATGATGGGTTGCTAGAGTGACAGAAGCTTAAACCCTAGTTTATGTGTTGCTTCGTAAGGGGCTGATTTGGATCCACTAGTTTAATGTTATGGTTAGACTTTGTATTAATTCTTCTTTCGTAGTTGCGGATGCTTCCGAGAGGGGTTAATCATAAGTGGGATGCTTGTCCAAGTAAGGGCAGTACCCAAGCGTCAGTCCACCCACATATCAAACTATCAAAGTAACTAACGTGAATCATATGAACATGATGAAACTAGCATGACAGACATTCCCGTGTGTCCTCGGGAGCGTTTTTCCTCCTATAAGACTTTGTCCAGGCTTGTCCCTTGCTACAAAAGGGATTGGGCCACTTTGCTGCACCGTTGCTACTTTTTTTACTTGTTGCTAGCTACGAATCATCTCACCACACAATCACTTGTTACCGATAATTTCAGTGCTTGCAGATATTTCCTTGCTGAAAACCACTTGTCAGATCCTTCTGCTCCTCGTTGGGTTCGACACCTTACTTATCGAAAGGACTATGATTGATCCCCTATACTTGTGGGACATCAGGTAGCGCTGAAGTGATGGGAAGCTCACCGCCGCCGCTACCACATCTCTCTCCTTCCTCACCATCGTCACCGCTTGACGATGGACACTGGAGGGAACTCATCGAGTACGGGATAAGGTAATAAAACACTATTCTCACCGAACACATCTAGCCTTGACGATCCACGAGATCTATCAATTTGAACATAAGGAAATCGAAGCTATTGGGGATCGAACTATTGACTCACATTCTTGTGCACGACCCTGAAAATACAGCCAAAATCACTATATTATTTCCGAAAATAAATGCTACTTCATTACACATTCGTGTTGCTACCTATTCCTTATCAAGGCTTCATCAATCAATATTGGGGCTACCAATGATAAACTACCATGATGTCTATTACTTACCATGTGGACATGTGCACTACAAAATGGCAAAAAAGTGCACTCTAACTACCTCCTTGATGTCGAGGTGAGTACTTTCACATGCAACATTGATAAAACAGGAGGGTTGGCATCCTATTACAGAGTGAGTACCTTCACTAGCTCGGAATTATTGCCAATAGGACTGTCACGGAGTTCTGGATGTTCAGCTATATGTTGTGGATTGCACGCATTGAACTCTGATTTGAAATATTGTTCTCAAGTTCTTGACATCATGCACAAATCTAATTCCGAGCTGCTCTCGGTGGATGATCGATGTCCTTCAGTTAGTAGTTATTTAATCAATGGATGTTGTCCCAACAGCCTGCAGAATATTCCATGCTCTCCGGGGACATCTTTTGACACTACTTAAGTTTCTCATAAGAAGCTACATCAGCTGGGGTGCATTGGAATTATTGCAGAAATAAAAGGCTTACAATTCAGTACCACAAGTTGCATTGGACCTGAACAAAATGTGGTACAACTTGTATTCTTTGAAAGCAATCATATATGTGGACATGGTGAATCCACCACATGGTATCCTCGCATCATATTATATAGGAACTTGCAACCTGACTCGGGTACACAATACAAGATATCTACATACAATTGGAGTCATGCTACAACAGGCTTACTATGATACTACCTCAAGAAAATTTCAAATCTGCTACATAGGAAAATCATTGGTTGGGTACCGCATCAGACGCCGCCACCGCTCCTGACCAACTTGTTGGAATTATGCCCTAGAGGCAATAATAAATATAGTTATTATTATAATTCCTGTATCAAGATAATCGTTTATTATCCATGCTATAATTGTATTGAATGAAGACTCATTTACATGTGTGGATACATAGACAAAACACCGTCCCTAGCAAGCCTCTAGTTGGCTAGCCAGTTGATCAAAGATAGTCAGTGTCTTCTGATTATGAACAAGGTGTTGTTGCTTGATAACTGGATCACGTCATTAGGAGAATCACGTGATGGACTAGACCCAAACTAATAGACGTAGCATGTTGATCGTGTCATTTTGTTGCTACTGTTTTCTGCGTGTCAAGTATTTATTCCTATGACCATGAGATCATATAACTCACTGACACCGGAGGAATGCTTTGTGTATCTCAAACGTTGCAACGTAACTGGGTGACTATAAAGATGCTCTACAGGTATCTCCGAAGGTGTTAGTTGAGTTAGTATGGATCAAGACTGGGATTTGTCACTCCGTGTGACGGAGAGGTATCTCGGGGCCCACTCGGTAATACAACATCACACACAAGCCTTGCAAGCAATGTAACTTAGTGTAAGTTGCGGGATCTTGTATTACGGAACGAGTAAAGAGACTTGCCGGTGAACGAGATTGAAATAGGTATGCGGATACTGACGATCGAATCTCGGGCAAGTAACATACCGAAGGATAAAGGGAATGACATACGGGATTATATGAATCCTTGGCACTGAGGTTCAAACGATAAGATCTTCGTAGAATATGTAGGATCCAATATGGGCATCCAGGTCCCGCTATTGTATATTGACCGAGGAGTCTCTCGGGTCATGTCTACATAGTTCTCGAACCCGCAGGGTCTCCACACTTAAGGTTCGACGTTGTTTTATGCGTATTTGAGTTATATGGTTGGTTACCGAATGTTGTTCGAAGTCCCGGATGAGATCACGGACGTCACGAGGGTTTCCGGAATAGTCCGGAAACGAAGATTGATATATAGGATGACCTCATTTTATTACCGGAAGGTTTTCGGAGTTACCGGGAATGTACCGGGAATGACGAATGGGTTCCGGGAGTTCACCGGGGGGGCAACCCACCCCGGGGAAGCCCATAGGCCATTAGGGTGGCGCACCAGCCCTTAGTGGGCTGGTGGGAGAGCCCAAAAGGGCCCTATGCGCCATACAAAGGAAAATCAAAGAGAAAGAAAAAAAAGGGAGGTGGGAAGGAAGGGAAGGACTCCCACCCACCAAACCAAGTCCAACTCGGTTTGGGGGGGAGCCTTCCCCCCCTTGGACTCGGCCGACCCCCTTGGGGCTCCTTGAGCCCCAAGGCAAGGTCCCCTCCCTCCCACCTATATATACGGAGGTATTGGGGCTGATTTGAGACGTTTTTTTCCAAGGCAGCCCGACCACATACCTCCACGGTTTTCCTCTAGATCGCGTTTCTGCGGAGCTCGGGCGGAGCCCTGCTGAGACAAGGTCATCACCAACCTCCGGAGCGCCGTCACGCTGCCGTGGAACTCTTCTACCTCTCCGTCTCTCTTGCTGGATCAAGAAGGCCGAGATCATCGTCGAGCTGTACGTGTGCTGAACGCGGAGGTGCCGTCCGTTCGGTACTAGATCGTGGGACTGATCGCGGGATTGTTCGCGGGGCGGATCGAGGGACGTGAGGACGTTCCACTACATCAACCCGCGTTCACTGACGCTTCTGCTGTACGATCTACAAGGGTACGTAGATCACTCATCCCCTCTCATAGATGAACATCACCATGATAGGTCTTCGTGCGCGTAGGAAATTTTTTGTTTCCCATGCGACGTTCCCCAACAGTGGTATCAGAGCTAGGTTCATGCGTAGATGTCTTCTCGAGTAGAACACAAAAGTTTTTGTGGGCGGTGATGTGCGTTTTGCTGCCCTCCTTAGTCTTTTCTTGATTCCGCGGTATTGTTGGATTGAAGCGGCTTGGACCGACATTACTCGTACGCTTACAAGAGACTGGTTTCATCGTTACGAGTAACTCCGTTGCTCAAAGATGACTGGCAAGTGTCGGTTTCTCCAACTTTAGTTGAATCGGATTTGACCAAGGAGGTCCTTGGATGAGGTTAAATAGCAACTCATATATCTCCGTTGTGGTGTTTGCGTAAGTAAGATGCGATCCTACTAGATACCCTTGGTCACCACGTAAAACATGCAACAACAAAATTAGAGGACGTCTAACTTGTTTTTGCAGGGTATGCTTGTGATGTGATATGGCCAACGATGTGATGTGATATATTGGATGTATGAGATGATCATGTTGTAATAGAAATATCGACTTGCACGTCGATGGTACGGCAACCGGCAGGAGCCATAGGGTTGTCTTTATACTAACGTTTGTGCTTGCAAATGCGTTTACTATTTTGTTAGGATGTAGCTTTAGTAGTAATAGCATGAGTAGCACGACAACCCCGATGGCTACACGTTGATGGAGATCATGGCGTGGCGCCGGTGACAAGAAGGTCATGCCGGTGCTTTGGTGATGAAGATCAAGAAGCACGTGATGATGGTCATATCATATCACTTATGAATTGCATGTGATGTTAATCCTTTTATGCACCTTATTTTGCTTAGAACGACAGTAGCATTATGAGGTGATATCTCACTAAAATTTCAAGACGAAATTGTGTTCTCCCCGACTGTGCACCGTTGCTACAGTTCGTCGTTTCGAGACACCATGTGATGATCAGGTGTGATAGACTCAACGTTCACATACAACGGGTGCAAAACAGTTGCGCACGCGGAACACTCGGGTTAAGCTTGACGAGCCTAGCATGTGCAGACATGGCCTCGGAACACATGAGACCGAAAGGTCGATCATGAATCATATAGATGATATGATTAGCATAGGGATGCTTACCACTGAAACTATACTCAACTCACGTGATGATCGGACTTGAGCTAGTGTAAGTGGATCATGAACCACTCAAATGACTAGAGAGATGTACTTTTTGAGTGGGAGTTTAGCACATAATTTGATTAAGTTAAACTCTAATTATCTTGAACATAGTCTAAGTCCACTTTGAATATATTTGTGTTGTAGATCATGGCTCACGCGACAGTCATCCTGAATTTTAATACGTTCCTAGAGAAAGCTAAGTTGAAAGATGATGGAAGCAACTTTGTAGACTGGGCTCGTAATCTTAAGCTAATCTTACAAGCTAGGAAGAAGGATTATGTCCTTAATGCTGCGTTAGGAGATGAACCACCCGCTACGGCTGATCAGGATGTTAAGAACGCTTGGTTAGCACGTAAGGAGGACTACTCAATAGTTCAATGTGCAGTCTTGTATGGCTTAGAACCGGGACTTCAACGTCGCTTTGAGCATCATGGAGCATTTGAGATGTTCCAGGAGTTGAAGTTTATCTTTCAGAAGAACGCCCGGATCGAGAGGTATGAGACCTCCGATAAATTCTATGCTTGCAAGATGGAGGAGGAAAACTCATCTGTCAGTGAACATGTGCTCAAAATGTCTGGGTACTCAAACCGTCTAGCTGAGCTGGGGATTGAACTCCCGTAAGAAGCTATCACTGACAGAATCCTTCAATCACTGCCGCCAAGCTATAAAGGCTTTGTGTTGAACTACAACATGCAAGGGATGAACAAGTCTCCCGGCGAGTTGTTTGCGATGCTGAAAGTCGCAGAGTCTGAACTCCGTAAAGAGCATCAAGTGTTGATGGTGAATAAGACCACTAGTTTTAAGAGAAACGGCAAAGGCAAGAAGGGCAATTCGAAGAAGAGCGGCAAGCCTGTTGCCAATCCGACAAAGAAACCCAAAGCTTGACCTAAGCCTGAAACGGAGTGTTACTATTGCAAGGGTATGGGTCACTGGAAGCGCAATTGCCCCAAGTATCTGGCAGATAAGAAGGCGGCCAAAGAAAAATCAGGTATATTTGATATACATGTTATTTATGTGTACTTAACCGGCTCTCGTAGTAGTGCCTGGGTATTCGATACCGGTTCTGTTGCTCATATTTGCAACTCGAAACAGGAACTGCGGAATAGACGAAGGCTGGCGAAAGATGAAGTGACGATGCGCGTAGGAAATGGTTCCAAGGTTGATGCAATCGCCGTCGGCACAGTGTCACTTCAGTTACCGTCAGGATTAGTGATGAACTTAAATCATTGTTATTTAGTGCCTGCGTTGAGCATGAACATTATATCAGGATCTTGTTATTGCGAGACGGTTACTCTTTTAAGTCAGAGAATAATGGTTGTTCTATTTCTATGAGTAACATCTTTTATGGTCATGCACCGTGAGAGGATTGTTCATATTGAATCTTGATAGCGATACGCATATACATAACATTGAGACCAAAAGAATTAGAGTTAACAATGATAGCACCATATTTTTTTGGCACTGCCGTTTAGGTCATATTGGTATAAAGCGCATGAAGAAACTCCATGCTGATGGACTTTTGGAGTCACTTGACTTTGATTCACTTGACACGTGCGAACCATGCCTCATGGGCAAGATGACTAAGACTCCGTTCTCCGGAACAATGGAGCGTGCAAGTGACTTGTTGGAAATCATACATACTGATGTGTGTGGTCCGATGAGCGTGGAGGCACGCGGCGGATATCGTTATTTTCTCACCTTCACTGACGATTTAAGTAGATATGGTTATGTCTACTTGATGAAGCACAAGTCTGAAACATTTGAAAAGTTCAAGCAATTTTAGAGTGAAGTGGAAAATCATCATAACAAGAAGATCAAGTTCCTACGGTCTGATCGTGGGGGTGAATATCTGAGTTTCGAGTTTGGTACTCACTTAAGACAATGTGGAATTGTTTCACAGTTAACACCGCCTGGAACACCACAGCGTAATGGTGTGTCCGAACGTCGTAATCGTACTCTATTAGAGATGGTGCGATCTATGATGTCTCTTACTGATTTGCCGTTATCATTTTGGGGTTATGCATTAGAAACAGCTGCATTCACTTTAAATAGGGCACCATCAAAATCCGTTGAGACGACATCATACGAACTGTGGTATGGCAAAAGGCCAAATTTGTCGTTTCTTAAAGTTTGGGGATGTGATGCTTATGTAAAAAAGCTTCAGCCTGAAAAGCTGGAACCCAAAGCGGAAAAGTGTGTCTTCATAGGTTACCCAAAAGAGACAGTTGGGTACACCTTCTATCTCAAATCCGAGGGCAAAGTGTTTGTTGCTAAAAATGGAGCTTTTCTCGAGAAGGAGTTTCTCTCGAGAGAATTGAGTGGGAGGAAGATAGAACTTGACGAGGTTGTCGAACCTCTCATCCCTCTGGATGGTGGCGCAGGGCAAGGGGAAACCTCTGTCATTGCGACGCCGGTTGAGGAGGAAGTTAATGATGATGATCATGAAACTCCAGTTCAAGTTTCTGTCAAACCACGCAGGTCGACGAGACCACGTGCTGCTCCGGAGTGGTACGGTAATCCCGTCTTATCAATCATGTTGTTAGACAACAATGAACCTGCAAATTATGAAGAAGCAATGGTGGGCCCAGATTCCAACAAATGGCTAGAGGCCATGAAATCCGAGATAGGATCCATGTATGAGAACAAAGTGTGGACTTTGGAGGTACTACCTGAGGGCCGCAAGGCCATTCAGAACAAATGGATCTTTAAGAGGAAGACGGACGCTGACGGCAATGTGACCGTTTATAAAGCTTGACTTGTGGCAAAGGGTTTTTCACAAGTTCAAGGAGTTGACTACGATGAGACTTTCTCACCCGTAACGATGCTTAAGTCCGTCAGAATCATGTTAGCAATAGCTGCATTTTTCGATTATGAAATCTGGCAAATGGATGTCAAAACGGCGTTCCTTAACGGTTTCCTTAAGGAAGAGTTGTATATGATACAACCCGAAGGTTTTGTCGATCCTAAGAATGCTAACAAGGTGTGCAAGCTCCAGCGATCCATTTATGGACTGGTGCAAGCATCTCGGAGTTGGAACAAACGCTTTGATGAGGTGATCAAAGCATTTGGGTTTATACAAGTGGTTGGAGAATCTTGTATTTACAAGAAAGTGAGTGGGAGCTCTGTGGCATTTCTAATATTATATGTGGATGACATATTGCTGATTGGAAACAACGTAGAGTTTTTGGAGAGCATAAAAGGTTACTTGAATAAAAGTTTCTCTATGAAGGACCTAGGAGAAGCTGCTTACATTCTAGGCATTAAGATCTATAGGGATAGATCAAAACGCCTGATAGGACTTTCACAAAGCACATACCTTGATAAAGTTTTGAAGAGGTTCAAAATGGAACAGTCCAAGAAAGGGTTCTTGCCAGTTCTACAAGGTACGAGATTGAATAAGACTCAGTGCCCAGCAACTGATGAAGATAGAGAGCATATGCGCTCCGTCCCCTATGCTTCAGCCATAGGTTCTATCATGTATGCGATGTTGTGCACTAGACCGGATGTTAGCCTGGCCATAAGTATGGCAGGTAGGTTCCAGAGTAATCCAGGAGTGGATCACTGGACAGCGGTCAAGAATATCCTGAAGTACCTGAAAAGGACTAAGGAGATGTTTCTCGTATATGGAGGTGACGAAGAGCTCGCCGTAAAAGGTTACGTCGATGCAAGCTTTGACACAGATCCGGATGACTCTAAGTCGCAAACCGGATACGTATTTATTCTTAATGGGGGTGCGGTAAGCTGGTGCAGTTCCAAGCAAAGCGTCGTAGCAGATTCTACATGTGAAGCGGAGTACATGGCTGCCTCGGAGGCGGCTAAGGAGGGTGTCTGGATGAAGCAGTTCATGACGGATCTTGGAGTGGTGCCAAGCGCACTGAATCCAATAACCTTGTTCTGTGATAACACGGGTGCCATTGCCTTAGCAAAGAAACCACGGTTTCACAAGAAGACGAGACACATCAAACGACGCTTCAACCTCATCCGCGACTACGTCGAGGGAGAGGACGTAAATATATGCAAAGTGCACATGGATCTGAATGTAGCAGACCCGCTAACTAAACCTCTTCCATGGCCAAAGCATGATCAACACCAGAACTGTATGGGTGTTAGATTTCTTACAATGTAATTCACATGATGATGTGAGGGCTAGATTATTGACTCTAGTGCAAGTGGGAGACTGTTGGAATTATGCCCTAGAGCCAATAATAAATATAGTTATTATTATAATTCCTGTATCAAGATAATCGTTTATTATCCATGCTATAATTGTATTGAATGAAGACTCATTTACATGTGTGGATACATAGACAAAACACCGTCCCTAGCAAGCCTCTAGTTGGCTAGCCAGTTGATCAAAGATAGTCAGTGTCTTCTGATTATGAACAAGGTGTTGTTGCTTGATAACTGGATCACGTCATTAGGAGAATCACGTGATGGACTAGACCCAAACTAATAGACGTAGCATGTTGATCGTGTCATTTTGTTGCTACTGTTTTCTGCGTGTCAAGTATTTATTCCTATGACCATGAGATCATATAACTCACTAACACCGGAGGAATGCTTTGTGTATCTCAAACGTTGCAACGTAACTGGGTGACTATAAAGATGCTCTACAGGTATCTCCGAAGGTGTTAGTTGAGTTAGTATGGATCAAGACTGGGATTTGTCACTCCGTGTGACGGAGAGGTATCTCGGGGCCCACTCGGTAATACAACATCACACACAAGCCTTGCAAGCAATGTAACTTAGTGTAAGTTGCGGGATCTTGTATTACGGAACGAGTAAAGAGACTTGCCGGTGAACGAGATTGAAATAGGTATGCGGATACTGACGATCGAATCTCGGGCAACTAACATACCGAAGGATAAAGGGAATGACATACGGGATTATATGAATCCTTGGCACTGAGGTTCAAACGATAAGATCTTCATAGAATATGTAGGATCCAATATGGGCATCCAGGTCCCGCTATTGTATATTGACCGAGGAGTCTCTCAGGTCATGTCTACATAGTTTTCGAACCCGCAGGGTCTCCACACTTAAGGTTCGACGTTGTTTTATGCGTATTTGAGTTATATGGTTGGTTACCGAATGTTGTTCGGAGTCCCGTATGAGATCACGGATGTCACGAGGGTTTCCGGAATAGTCCGGAAACGAAGATTGATATATAGGATGACCTCATTTGATTACCGGAAGGTTTTCGGAGTTACCGGGAATGTATCGGGAATGACGAATGGGTTCCGGGAGTTCACCGGGGGGGCAACCCACCCCGGGGAAGCCCATAGGCCATTAGGGTGGCGCACCAGCCCTTAGTGGGCTGGTGGGACAGCCCAAAAGGGCCCTATGCGCCATACAAAGGAAAATCAAAGAGAAAGAAAAAAAAAGGGAGGTGGGAAGGAAGGGAAGGACTCCCACCCACCAAACCAAGTCCAACTCGGTTTGGGGGGGGAGCCTTCCCCCCCTTGGACTCGTCCGACCCCCTTGGGGCTCCTTGAGCCCCAAGGCAAGGTCCCCTCCCTCCCACCTATATATACGGAGGTATTGGGGCTGATTTGAGACGTTTTTTTCCACGGCAGCCCGACCACATACCTCCACGGTTTTTCCTCTAGATCGCGTTTCTGCGGAGCTCGGGCGGAGCCCTGCTGAGACAAGGTCATCACCAACCTCCGGAGCGCCGTCACGCTGCCGGAGAACTCTTCTACCTCTCCGTCTCTCTTGCTGGATCAAGAAGGCCGAGATCATCGTCGAGCTGTACGTGTGCTGAACGCGGAGGTGCCGTCCGTTCGGTACTAGATCGTGGGACTGATCGCGGGATTGTTCGCGGGGCGGATCGAGGGACGTGAGGACGTTCCACTACATCAACCGCGTTCACTGACGCTTCTGCTGTACGATCTACAAGGGTACGTAGATCACTCATCCCCTCTCGTAGATGAACATCACCATGATAGGTCTTCGTGTGCGTAGGAAATTTTTTGTTTCCCATGCGACGTTCCCCAACACAACTGTCAGTCCAAAAACTCGTCTCCCTTCGCAACTCTCTCCCCATTCTCCCATGCAAACCATCTCCTAATAGGGTTGGGGAAAGCGCATCCCTCGGTCTCATTTCCACAATTCGCGGGGGAGAACTCAAATTTGTGGAAAACGATGTGCGAGGAATACTTCCATATGTTTGACATCCATTCCTCTTTTTAGGTGCCGATGGCTGCTCTAAATTTCTCTGGATCTGCTTCCATTTGGTTGCAATCAATATAGAAGAAATTAGCTGATTATGACTGGGATACTTTCTCCGTGTTGCTATGCACGCGCTTCGGTCGTGACACGCACGAGTTGTTGATACGCCAATTTTACACAGTTCGGCAGTCGACTGTTGTAGTCGCTTTCATTGAACAATTTGAACAGATTATCAATCATGTGAGTTCTTACTCTGATTCAATTCACCCCTTTTGTGGAGGGACTACGGCCGGACATTAGGGCGGTGGTGCTGGTGCAGCGACCACCTGACCTAGACATGACCTGCGCGCTCGTGTTGCTATCGGAGGAGATCGCAGACGATGCACAACAGGGTGTGCACCGAGCGCATGCGCCGCATCCACCAGACGCACCCTAAGGGTGGGCGCGGCCCTGCCACTCCCACCTCCGCCGAGCCATGCTACATCAACACCGATGCTAGCGGTCGACAGCCGCGGGATGGACGCGGCGCGAGCGAACTCCACCAAGCTGAAGAAGGCGGGACTATCGGCGAGCCCGCGGTCTCTACTTCAAGTGTGGCGAGTATTGGAGCCACGACCATGTGAGCCCCACATGAGTGCAGCTGCATGTCATCAAGGAGCTGCTCGAGCTCTTCGGCATGGAGGACCTCAACGACCTACCCGAGGAAGCAGCAGAAGATGTCGTCATGGCTATTTCACGCTCAACCATCTCAGGAGGGGTCTCCGCCAAGGCATTCCAACCGTGTGCATGGATCCAAGGGAAGGAAGTTCTCATGCTCGTGGATTCTGGGAGTTCGACCTCCTTCATAAACAACAAGCTTGCGAGCTCCCTCCACGGTGTGTAACCGCTGCCCAAGACATATGCGGTGCGTGTGGCTGGGGGCGGCAAGCTCCTTTGTTCTTTAGTGGTCTGCAAGTGCATATGGTACTCGCAAGGGCAAGAGTTCTCCACAAACATGAAGGTGTTGGCACTGGGCATCTACGACATGATTTTGGGTATGGACTGGCTCGAAGATAACAACCCGACGACAATTTACTAGAAGGCCAAGCGCATCGAGCTACCTACTGAGCAGGGTCAGATCTGTTTGTGCAGCCATGAAGCATCTTCCATGGACTGACTCGTCATCAACAACCTGCAACTCCAAGCTCTCTGCAGTCAGAATGCGGTGACACACATTGTGAAGTTATCTCAAGTGGAATTCAGTGACACTGATGACTCCCACACACCCAACTGCATACATGGGGTCATCGCAGAATTCCAGGATGTGTTTGGAGAGCCAAAAGAGTTACCTTGATGTCGTGCATGCGACCACAAGACACCGTTGATCCTGGGGGCACAACCTTTCACCATTAGACCCTACACGCGCAAACCCGAGCACAAGGATGCAATTGAACACCAAGTGGAAGAACTCCTCTGTTCCGGCATCATCCAACGTGGTACCAGCCCATTCTCTTCCCCAGTCATTCTGGTCAAGAAGAAAGATGGAACATGGCGAATGTGCATCGATTATCGCCATCTGAATGCACTCACATGCATCGCCAAGTACCCAGTGCCAGTCATTGAAAAACTGTTCGATGAGCTTCACGGTGCTTGTTGGTTCTCCAAGCTTGATCTCAAGGCCAGCTACCACCAGATTTCCTTGGCCGAAGGGGAAGAGTACAAGACAACATTCTAGACCTATTGTGGCCACTTCGAGTTCAAGGTCATTTCGTTCGGCCTCGCAGGTGCCACACCTACCTTTTTGGGAGCTATGAACAGCACTCTCGACCCATTGTCGTGTGTCTGTGTGCTCGTCTTCGTCGACGACATTCTCGTTTTCAGCCAAACTCTAGAGGACCACACAAATCATTTGCGGCAAGTGTTGGAGCTACTCTATCGCGACCAATGGAAGGTGAATCTCAGCAGATGCTCCTTTGGGCAACAACAGATCTCTTAACTCGGTCATTTCATCAGCGCACATGGGGTATCAATAGAGCCCAGCAAAATTCAGGTCGTGGCTGCTTGGGCAACACCAACATTGGTCAAGCTGGTGCGCAATTTTCTAGGGCTCGCTGGCTACTATCGCCACTTTGTCCGTAACTTTGTAGTCATTGCACGACCGTTGTTCAATCTGCTCAAGAAGGGCGTTCCTTTCGTTTGGACCGAAGCTACGGAAACAACTTTCCAGTTGCTGAAACAACAACTCATTCAGCTCGTGTACAATCGCTCCTAGACTTCTCCAAACCGTTTCACATCGAAACGGATGCCAGCAACCTAGGGATTGGAGCAGTACTGCAACATGGCAGCCACGCAATTTCTTTCATGGGAAAAGCCTTGTCACCGCGGTACCAGGGCCTGCCAACTTTTGCGAAGGAATACCTGGCTGTAACCATGGCCATGGATGAGTGGCGACCATATCTGCACCATGGCAAGTTCATCATACACACGAACCAGCAGAGCTTGGTTCACCTCGAAAGCCAAAGGCTGACGACACCATGGCAACAAAAAGCTTTCACCAAGCTCCTCAGTCTCCAGTACGTCATCAAGTACAAAAAAGGAGTGGAGAATGCAATGGCAAATGCTTTGTCCTGATCTATGCCTGCTGATGTGCTCATGACTGTCAGTTCCTGCCGACCGACTTGGATGGAGGATATCCTCGCGAGTTACAATAGCAACCCCCAAGCTCAATGCCTCCTCGAGCAGTTAGCAATCCGATCGGATCCAAAAGAGGATTCACCATCAATCAGGGATTGCTTCGTTTCATGGACCGTATCTGGTTAGGTGGGTCAACTGAACTCCAACAACGCATCATCGCGACATTTCATGACAGCCCGATGGGAGGGCACTCGGGCATCCCAGTCACATACAAGAAGATTTGCCGGCTCTTTTCGTGGCCCAAGATGAAGACCCATGTGCAACAATATGTCCGTTGTTGCACACTCTGTCAGGAAGCCAAGAGTGACCGCACAACTCATCAAGGCCCATTGTTGCCACTTCCGATTGCCAAGGATCCATGGGAGCTGATCACAATGGATTTCATTAATGGCTAGTCGCAGTCCGACAAGCACAACTCTCTACTCGTGATTTTTGACAAACGGACACGGTTTGCTCACTTTCTTCCTCTCGCACACCCATACACGACTTCCAAGGTGGCTCTCCTCTACATGAACCAAATCTACAAGATCCGGTTTTTACGAGTTGATTCTAGCAAGAGCTCTTCAAGTATGCGGGTTCTGAACTGCGTCTCAGCACAGCAAATCACCGAGAGACAAACAGTCAGATGAAGCACGCGAACCAGTGCATGAAGACCTACCCGCGATGTTCCACACATGCGTGCCCGCTGTGGCGCTCCGCCTGATTACCAATGTAGCCAAACGGTCGCCGCGCATACCAGCCCAGGAAATCACTCTGGCATGCATGTTTACAACAGGTATCAGGAACATAGGCATTTCTATTATTGAATATAAGAGTTTTACAAGATGAGCCACAAGGGTGATGGCAGCGGAAAAGCTCTATCTAAGGCAGCATGGTCTTGATGCGGCTCCAATCCACACGGATCTACCTCGTTTACGCTCCTAGCCCGCGACCACTATGTCTCCTCGCGTACGACGGATCCTTATGTGAACCTGGCCACGTTAAAAGCCACTGAGTACTTTTGAATGTACTCGCAAGCAAACCAAAACTAGCATATACACTGAGCAAAGCAATCTATGGCATTCAAGCATGCATTTGTTATTAGAGCAATATTAATCATCATGACATAGCATACATATCTAGCAAGGTTAATTATCAAGGTATAACAGGGTTATCTAGCAAGATAACTTCTAAAGTAAATGCGATAAGGTAAAGCATATTAGGTAAATGATTTGTACTCCGACTGTTCTCATGATCCAGTCTGAATCTGATCCAATCCAACTCATGTGGTCATCGACCACTCATCTCATAGCCATCTCATGGCTAACATGTCATATACGAGACATCTTCCAATGTCTGCACAAGACGAGTTCTTCCATCATTATCATCGCTCTTACGGTTGATCACCTACTGAGGTCTGGTCGGGCTGTCCAATACAATGCACTCGGCTATTCGAATAGATTTGACACTCTGCAGAGGTTGCACACTTTACCCACACTATGGAGCACTAACCACGTGATCCCATTCGGGTGGACCAACATTACTCCAACGAAACTTGCCTGACCCGTGACTCTTTCATCGTACCCCTGACAACCACTCTCCCCGGAGTCTTGCCCTTGGTGGCCCTCTGTCCTCATGACACCTGCCACTGTCGTGGCCAAACTGAACTGTCCCACCTACGGACGGGCCCAACTCAACTCAACTGGGCTCACAGTATTATGACCGCCCACCTGATCAGGGTAGCATGCGTGCATAATCCTCCCTCTTTGGGAGTACCGGTGAAAGGTCACGCGATCAGCCCAAGTCACTGTCGTCCCATATCGGCAAATGTGGTTGCACGGATAAGCCCGGACAGGTGACTCGAGATCAACCCATTAGGTTTGGTTTAAACAACATATTTATCAAGCATGGTTGTTGTCAGCAATGACTTAACATAATGATGATTCTGCATGAAATAACAACGTAGAAATACCTCAACCTATCCCTATATTATGAGTCATTAATAAGACAGTATGTAAATGACATGTTATTACTTTACAAGCTCTAACTGTAAATTAGACCCTCGGAACCCTCACATAAAACCGGTAAATAAATCAGTAGCCACCAGAATGGTCTTTACAACACAGATCCGGGACGTTACTGGAATAACTCAACCCCGGCTCAAGACGGCTGGAAAGCACCACACATCATGAGGCGGTGTTGGTAAAAAGAATGTAGCAATTCCCTAAGACGGTCGAAGAACAGCTTAGAGCATAGGGTCACCACCACGGAAAGAAATTCAACAGCTGCCTGCGACGGCCGAAAAGAAGCTCAGAACACGAGCTAGCTATCGACGAGAGAGTTATAAAGTCGGCATCCACCCCGGACGGTCGAAAGCATCTCAGACTCGGGCGTGGTGCCGTCATTGAAGAAAATGTGAGCAAGGGTTCGTCAGAGTCACGTACCACACGTTACTATACATACAATCGTAAGCATATTAATTGAACATGCAGGAACAACACAGAGCAAGCTTTAGGGCATATGTCAGGTGGTCGGCTTGCCTGGGGTCGAAGCATACTCCCGGAAGAGGTCCGGAGAGTCCGCAAAAAGGATCGCCAGATACCGCTCTCTCTCGAAGGGGGCTGATCGGAAACAAGGATAGAAGGGTCATTTTCATAGTATAACCACCTTGTGAAAATGCTACCAACATGACGGGCTCTACGAGACGAAGACGTGAGCATTGGTTTCACCTCGGTCAGAGTCACGGTTAAAAAGATACGGACGAAAGAAGATCAGGGACCAATCTGCAAAAATATCCTCTCCAACAGGTCCCTCAACTGTGCTATCCGAGAGACAACAGCGCCAGAAGTTGACACGTTGACAGAGGCTGGGCTTGCGTTGGTTCTTCCCTTGAAGAGGAAAGGGTGATGTAGCACAGGAACAGTAAGTATTTCCCTTAGTTTGAGAACCAAGGTATCGATCCAGAAGGAGGGTCTCGTCAAGTCCAGAGTACCCGCGCAAACACAAACAAGCTTGCACCCAACGCTTCAAAGGGCTTGTCAATCCCTTCAAGATTGTTTGCAAAGTGAGATCTGAAGGCGGAAAGTGCAACGAAGTAAAAAGTGTAAGGCTGAAAATATGGTGTGGAGCAGACCCTGGGGGCCATAGTGTTCACTAGAGGCTTCTCTCAAAATAGCAAGTATCACGGTGGGTGAACAAATTACTGTCGAGCAATTGATAGAACCGCGCAAAGTCATGACGATATCTAAGGCAATGATCATGCATATAGGCATCACGTCTGAGACAAGTAGACCGATACTTTCTGCATCTACTACTATTACTCCACACATCGACCGCTATCCAGCATGCATCTAGTGTATTGAGTTCATGACGAACAGAGTAACGCTTTAAGCAAGATGACATGATGTAGAGGGATAATCTCAAACCAATGATGAAAACCCCATCTTTTTACCCTTGATGGCAACAACACGATACGTGCCTCGCTACCCCTTTTGTCACTGGGTGAGGTCACCGCACGGTATGAACCCAAAACCAAGCACTTCTCCCATTGCAAGAATCATATATCTAGTTGGCCAGACAAAACCCACAACTCGAAGAGGATTACAAGGGTATGAAATCATGCATAAGAGAGATCATAAGAAACTCAAATAAGATTCATAGATAATCTAATCATAAATCCACAATTCATCGGATCTCGACAAACACACCGCAAAAGAAGATTACATCGGATAGATCTCCATGAAGATCATGGAGAACTTTGTATTGAAGATCCAAGAGAGAAAAGAAGCCATCTAGTTACTAGCTATGGACCCGTAGGTCTATGGTGAACTACTCATGCATCATCGGAGAGGTCATGGTGTTGATGGAGAAGCCCTCCGTGTCTGAATCCCCCTTCCGGCAGGGCACCAGGATGTGCCCCAGATGGGATCTTGCGGAGACAGAAGCTTGCGGCGGCGGAAAAGTGATTGCGATGATCTCCTAATTTTTTCTATAATTTATGGGATTATATAGGCGAAAGACCTAGGTCAGGGGACCTCCAGAGGGCCCACAAGCCTGGATGGCGTGGCCCCCCTGGCCGCGGGGTGGGGGCTTATGGGGCCCCTGGGCTCCCCTGCCTTGGATCCCAAGTTCTCCGATCTTCTTCCGTTCCAAAAAAAATATTTTCGGGGATTTTCTTCCATTTGGACTCCATTTCAAAATCTCCTCTGGAAGGGGTCAAAAACATGGAAAAAACAGGAACTGGCACTTGGCACTCAGTTAATAAGTTAGTCCCAAAAAATATATAAAAGACATGCAAAACATCGAAAGTTTGACAAGATAATAGCATGAAACCATAAAAAATTATAGATACGTTGGAGACGTATCAAGCATCCCCAAGCTTAACTCCTGCTCGTCCTCGAGTAGGGAAGTGATAAAGAATGAATTTTTGATGTGGAATGCTACCTAGCATAGTTCTCCTTTGCAACTTCTTTCACGTGACATGAATGTTCAGATCCGTAAGATTCAAAACAATAGTTTGCTATTGACATGAAAACAGTAATACTTCAAGCAAACTAGCAAAGTAATCATGAACTTTCAAAATAACAAGGCCAAAGAAAGTTATCCCTACAAAATCATATAGTCTGGCTATGCTCCATCATCCTCACACAACTAATGTAAATCATGCACAACCCCGGAATTGGCCAAGTAATTGTTTTCGCACTCTTACTTTCTCAAACCTTTTATAACTATCACGCAATACATGAGCGCGAGCCATGGATATAACACTATAGGTGGAATAGAGTGTGGTGGTGGTTGTGAGACAAAAAGGAGGAGATGGTCACATTGACTCGGCGTATCAATAGGCTATGGAGATGCCCATTAATAGATATCAATGTGAATGAGTAGGGATTCCATACAAGAGATGCATTAGAGCTATAAGTATGTGAAAGCTCAAGAGGAGAACTAGTGGGTGTGCATCCAACTTGCTTGCTCACGAAGACCTAGGGCAATTTTGAGGAAGCCCATCATTGGAATATACAAGCCAAGTTATATAATGAAGATTCCCACTAGCATATGGTAGTGACAAAGCAAGAAGCTCTCTCAACCATGAAGGACATGGTGCTAACATGAAGCACAAGTGTGGAAAAGATAGTAGCATTGTCCCTTCTCTTTTTTTTCATTTGGGCTCTTAGACCTCTTTTTTTTCTTTTCTTTTCTTTTCTCTTTTTTTTGTTTTTGGGCTCTTTGGCCTCTTTTTTTCTCACATGGGACAATGCTCCAATAATGATGATCATCACACTTTTGTTTACTCACAGCTCGAAGATCACAATGATGATGACTCCATAGGAAATGCCTCCGGCAGTGTACCGGGATGTGCAACGATCTAGCATGGCGTATGACGTTGAAACATCTCGCTAGCTATCTTACGATCATGCAATGGCACTATGAGAGTGACGGCACAAGTCATGAGACGGAACGGTGGGAGTTGCATGGCAATATATCTCGGAATGGCTGTGAAAATGCCATAGTAGGTAGCTATGGTGGATGTTTTGAGGAAGGAATTTGGTGGGTTTGTGCACCGGCGAGAATTGCGCGGCACTAGAGAGGCTAGAAATGGTGGAAGGTGAAAGTGCATCTATACCATGGGCTCACATTAGTCATGAAGAACTCACATACTTATTGCGAAAGTTTTTATTAGTAATCGAAACAAAGTGCTAAACGCATACTCCAAGGGGAAGGGTTGGTAGGTGTAAACCATCGCGCGATCCCGACCTCAACACAAAGGATGACAATCAATAGATCAATTATGCTCCGACTTCCTGACATAGCGGTTCACCATACGTGCATGCTACGGGAATCACTAACTTCAACACAAGTATTTCTAGATTCACAACACCCTACTAACATAACTCTCAATATTACCGAATCCACATCTCAAAACTAATTGAGAGGAATTGAAACTTATCTTACTACTTAATGCACATGAAGATGGAGGTTTTTCCATCCTCTTTGGGTACCTAGCATATTTGGGACTACTTTCATAGCATAAACCAACTACCAAGTCACGCACCGCCGTGCTCTAAATATATAAGTGAAGCACAAGAGCAAAAGTATCTAGCTCAAAAGATATAAGTGAAGCACAATAGCAAAAGTATCTAGCTCAAAAGATATAAGTGAAGCACTATGAGCATTCTAGCAAAATCACGATGAGTGCATGTCTCTCTCTCTCTCAAAAAGGTGTGCAGCAAGGATGATTGTGACACAACAAAAATAAAATACTCCTAAGATAGAAGACGCTCCAAGAAAAACACATATCATGTGGTGAATAAAAATATAGCTCCAAGTAATGTTACCGATGGATTGAAGACGAAAGAGGGGATGCCTTCCGGGGCATCCCCAAGCTTAGGCTTTTTGGTGTCCTTGAATCTGGCTTGGGATGCCTTGGGCATCCCCAAGCTTGAGCTCTTTCCACTCCTTATCTCTTTGTCCATGAGAACATCACCCAAAACTTGAAAACTTCACAACACAAAACTTAAACAGAAACTTGTGATAGCATTAGTACAAGAAAACAAACTACCACTTCTTTTGGTACTGTAGCAAACTTGAATTCTATCTATATTGATGATGGGCTACCGTATTCTCACTTTCCCATGGCTAGTACCCCCCGATACTAATCATAGTTTCATCAAAACAAGCAACCAACTCAACAAAAACAGAATCAGTCAAAAACAGACCAGTCTGTAGCAATCTGTATACTTCGTATACTTCTGGTACCTCAAAAAAATCTGAAAACGTACGACGGCCTAGGAGCAAAGCATATCGATCAGCAGCAAAAAGAACCAACTCAAAAGCTCTTTCTGAATAAAAATGAAAAATCATCTCGTGAGCAAAAAGTTTCTGTCTTTTTCCAGCAAGATCAAACAACCATTACCAAGACTAGTCATAAAGGCTTTGCTTGGCTCAAACACAAAAAGAAACACAAAAAACACAATCACAACATAATTATGAAAGTGTGGACGCAACAAAACAGAAAGGAAAAGATAAATTCATTGGGTTGCCTCCCAACAAGCGCTATTGTTTAACGCCCTTAGCTAGGCATAGAAGCGATAGAATCACGTATCGTCGTCTTTGGTGCTCAAACCATAACTGACGTGATCACTTATCATCTTGAGGTTTTCATCTTTCTTGCCGGATGATTCACCACTACTTTTAGGAACAAAGACAGACTTGGTGATTTTATTGTGGGCAAAATTTGGAGTATTCTGCACAGCGGCAAAAGCGGAACCCAAGTTGGTTATAACATCCTCTAGTTTGCCAATCCTAGCGGAATCATGACCTAGCTTTTCGTTAACTGTGGGTTCCTTCTCCTTTAAATTTTTCAAAACCATTCCCACCTTGGATCCGTACTGAGTGATTTGATTGTGGATCTTTTTATCCAAATCCTCAATGAGTTCAATCGTAGCAACTTTATTTTCAATAGCGTCCAGCCTACGCATCATATGTTCCAGAGTTAAGGTAGTTCCATTAACCATGAGTGGGGGTGAGCCTACCAAATTTATCACAGCTCCGTAAGAATCAACGGTATGGCTACCCAAGAAATTTCCACCTACGATGGTGTCAAGAATATACCTATTCCAAGGAGAAATACCCACATAAAAACTGCGAAGCAAGACGGTAGTGGGTTGCTTATGAGTAGATCTACTGTGAGCATTGCAAATCCTATACCAAGCGTCCTTTAAGTTTTCTCCCTCAATTTGTTTGAAATTGAGAAATTCTCTCTCAGGAGTATCATTCGAAGTGCTGGATCTAGCCATCAGGATAGACTATCCCACACAGACGAGCAGAAAGCAAGCGAGAGAAAAGGGCGAACGAAAAGGCGAACGAAAAAGGCAAATTGGTGAAGTGGGGGAGAGGAAAATGAGAGGCAACTGGCAAACAAAGTAAATGCAAGAGATGAGTTTGCGACACCTACTTGGATGAGTTCTTGACTTGATCTTCCTCCCCGGAAACGGCGCCAGAAATTCTTCTGCTATCCCACAGACAACAGCGCCAGAAGTTGACACGTTGACAAAGATTGGGCTTGCGTTGGTTCTTCCCTTGAAGAGGAAAGGGTGATGCATCACAAGAGCAGTAAGTATTTCCCTCAGTTTGAGAACCAAGGTATCGATCCAGGAGGAGGGTCTCGTCAAGTCCAGAGTACCCGCGCAAACACAAACAAGCTTGCACCCAACGCTTCAAAGGGCTTGTCAATCCATTCAAGATTGTTTGCAAAGTGAGATCTGAAGGCGGAAAGTGCAACGAAGTAAAAAGTGTAAGGCTGAAAATATGGTGTGGAGTAGACCCTGGGGGCCATAGTGTTCACTAGAGGCTTCTCTCAAAATAGCAAGTATCATGGTGGGTGAACAAATTACTGTCGAGCAATTGATAGAACCGCGCAAAGTCATGATGATATCTAAGGCAATGATCATGCATATAGGCATCACGTCCGAGACAAGTAGACCGATACTTTCTGCATCTACCACTATTACTCCACACATCGATCGCTGTCCAACATGCATCTAGTGTATTGAGTTCATGATGAACAGAGTAACGCTTTAAGCAAGATGACATGATGTAGAGGGATAATCTCAAACCAATGATGAAAACCCCATCCTTTTACCCTTGATGGCAACAACACGATACGTGCCTCGCTACCCCTTCTGTCACTGGGTGAGGTCACCGCATGGTATGAACCCAAAACCAAGCACTTCTCCCATTGCAAGAATCATAGATCTAGTTGGCCAGACAAAACCCACAACTCAAAGAGAATTACAAGGATATGAAATCATGCATAAGAGAGATCATAAGAAACTCAAATAAGATTCATAGATAATCTAATCATAAATCCACAATTCATCGGATCTCGACAAACACACCGCAAAAGAAGATTACATCGGATAGATCTCCATGAAGATCATGGAGAACTTTGTATTGAAGATCCAAGAGAGAGAAGAAGCCATCTAGTTACTAGCTATGGACCCGTAGGTCTATGGTGAACTACTCACGCATCATCGGAGAGGTCATGGTGTTGATGGAGAAGCCCTCCGTGTCCGAATCCCCCCTCCGACAGGGCACCAGGACGTGCCCCAGATGGGATCTTGCGGAGACAGAAGCTTGCGACGACGGAAAAGTGATTGCGATGATCTCTTGATTTTTTCTAGAATTTATGGGATTATATAGGCGAAATACCTAGGTCAGAGGACCTCTAGGGGGCCCACAAGCGTGGATGGCGCGACCCCCTGGCCACGGGGTGGGGGCTTGTGGGGACCCTGGGGATCCCGTGCCTTGGCTCCCAAGTTCTCCGATCTTCTTCCGTTCCAAAAAAATTCTTTTCGGGGATTTTCTTCCGTTTGGACTCCGTTTCAAAATCTCCTCTGAAAGGGGTCAAAAACATGGGAAAAATAGGAACTGGCACTTGGCACTGAGTTAATAAGTTAGTCCCAAAAAATATATAAAAGGCATGCAAAACATCCAAAGTTTGACAAGATAATAACATGAAACCATCAAAAAGTATAGATACGTTGGAGACGTATCAGGCTGAAAAATAGAAAACGTATTGCTGCAAATGCGCTTCTGCTTAAATGAAAGCGTATTTACCAGAATACGCTTCCACTTAACAGCTGGACCGGGTCTTCTCTCACCGACAGGTGGGGTCGGGGCCCACCTGTCGGGTCCCCTCTCTCTCTCTCCTCAGGCGACGCACGGGCCCCACTTTATCCACTCACTCTCTCTTACATGCGGGCCCCGCCCCAACTCCTCTCTCTCTCCTGCTTCTTCTTCAACCTCCCGACAGGGCCACGAGGAAGATCTGGCGCCGGTCCTCGCCGTCGCTACGCTACTCCGGGAGGACGGTCGACGGGCGTAGGAGAACCATCGCACCTCGCCGTGCTTGAGGGTGGCCGCGGGGTCACCGGAGATGGACCACAGCGCCACCGCCACGGGCCGGTGCGCGGCGGGCGAGGAGTTGCACTGGGCGGCGTCGGCAGGGCCTTCCCTAGCGGGGTCGACGATCGCGTAAGATCCAGAGGGGTCTCAGGCACGGGCTAGGCAGGGAGGAAGGGGCCGAGGTGCTCTAACTTGAGCCGGAGCCGAATGCGGCAATGGCGGGCAGAGAGCTCCTCGAGCTCGAGTGGGAGGGGCTTGGGGAGCTCTGGGCTTGCTAACGAGGAGGGGGGCTCGGCTTGCTCCTTAAATAGCCTCAGGGGAAGCTTATGGGCATCTCTCGCCGGCGTCCGAAGCTCCCGAAGGATCGGCATTGCTCCAGTGGTCGACAAAGGTGTCCATGGCGAGGAAAAGAGGGGGGAAGGACCGCACGATCACGGGCTAGCTACTGGAGATGGAGGGGACGCGAAAGGCAGAGGGAGTGGACGGGGCCGGGGCCCAAATGCACAGAGCTTGCATATGGCGCGTTGTGCCGGTGATCACCACGTGCACAACCCGATTTGACACCTCATGCGTGTCCAATCATGTCCAACAACACCCTCACCGCTCCAGGAGATAAGAATGGAAGTTGGAATGAGCTCAAAGGCTCTCGGGAAGAAGGAACTTGCCAAAACAGATCCTGGTATGAAGGTGTTTGTGGTTGTTTCTGAGAAAATGAGTGGATAATTGGAGTTGGATCTTTGTCAAAATGAAATAGGATAGGAAGAACTATAAGCTTGCAAAATTTTAAGTCTTCTGGACCCCCGTTTGCATACACTTCCTTCACAAACCACAAAATGGTCCAGAAACTAGAATTTCAAGCTGGGCTCAAATGGCTAAATTAATTTGGCTCAAACCTGGGGAAAGATGATGATTTGATCAAGTAAAGATAGTGGAGAAGTTTCAACTCAATTGGAAATTCCTAGAGGGTACTTCCTTCACACAGCTTCCAAATGGGCAGAAACTTAGGAAAATAGCTGGGAAAATATGGTGAGAGGGATTGAGATGATTTTTGGTATTCACTAGTGATTTAACAATTTAAACCGTCATGATAAGTTTCATCTCAAGGAGATCAAGGAATAGAGCACTTCCTTTGCAAATTTCCCAACTGGACAGAATTTTCTATTTGATGTTGTGCTCAAAATTGGAACTAGGGAACTTGGTATTTGGATGGAAATGATGAGGATATGGATAGGAGAAGCTCCACAAATTATTTGAGATTTTTCCTGGCTACCAAAATGGTAGTTCCTTTAGAAAGTGCCCAAAATGCTATATTGGCATTAAATAGGAAAATGCAATTTTACCTTACTCTATGATGGAAAATATTTTATGGGAGCTCAATATGATCACAAAGAATATCTCTACAAGTTTTCATGAGCTTTGGAGATGGATATCTATTTTCCTAGATTTAATTCCTTTAACTGGCAGAAAAAAGAATTAATTCTAAATCAAAAATATTGCAAATGACTTGGCAATATTTTTGCATATCCAGGGTTCAAAGATGAAGGATGATCATTGGGAAAAGGTTTGGGAGGCAACAGGGCAAAAGAAATTGGGGTTCCTTTGAAACATGAGAGATCAGGGTTTCCCTTCCGGCAATTCGGAAGGTAGGGTTTTGACGGCAAAACCCTGAGAAAAGGTCTTGGGTGGAATGGCTAAACTGAGGAGAATTTTAAAAAGGCAAGGATAAATGACCATCTTCACATTCCCAGGGTGAAAGAAATCTGATAACCCGAGAAAAAGACGGGGGTCAAATCCCGCAAATGAAAAAAAAATCAGGGAGCGAAAACCAGGGTGTTACATCCGCAACGCTGGAGCTACTGGATCCCACTCGCACAATTCTGGTACAACTCATCCCCTCACTAGGCCATTGGCATGTCGCCCTTCAAAGCTATGTTCGGGCATGAGCCTCGACATTGGGGGCTCGCAGCAACTTCAACATGTTCGGTTCGAGCGCTCGAGAGCTGGTTGGAGGAACGCCGATGGTCCAAGAGCTCCTACAGCGGCATCTCGATTGAGCTTGTTAGTGCATGAAAGCACAAGCAGACAAGAAGCACACCTCCCGCCAATTCGAGGTGGGCGATCAAGTTTTCCTCAAACTTTAACCCTACATTCAGTCGTCCGTCGCTCCGCGAGTGAACCACAAGCTCTCGTTCAAGTTCTTTGGGCCGTTCCCCATCATCGCCAAGGTTAACGATGTCACGTACAAGTTGTAGTTGCTCGGTTGTCCATTCGATCTTTCACGTCCCTGAGTTGAAGAGGGCACTACTGCCGCGTACAACCGTTTCTTCGCACTTGCCAATTCCTGACGATGCACTTGCTATATCAGTGGAGATCCTTCAATCGCGTTAGCGCAAGACAGCCGGGGCCATGGTCGAACATGTCAAGGTCCGTTGATCCGACAACTCTGTTGTGAAAAATACATGGAAAGATAAAAACTGTTTTACAAGCTCGCTTTCCGACAACCAAGACTTGGGGCAAACCTATGCACAAGGGAAGGGGCATGTGAGCGCGGCTGACATACGTGACCCACCTGTTTGCACTACCGGGCCAAGCGTGGGGAGGCCGAGGCACAACCCGCGGCCCAACTTGCATGTGACCGGTCTCGAGTGGACCTCGTGAAGCCCAAGGCGCGTCGGTATATAAGCGCCTGCCACCGAGGGACTGGATATCTAGAGGGTGCTTGGATACGTTTAAGTCCCATGACTAAAAATAGTGAGACTAAAACTTGTTAGCCTTACCCATGCTTGGATCCAAATACTAAAGAGACTAAAATCAAGTTAATGAGCATTTATTATCCTGCAAACCCTCCAATCCAAAACTTGTCTGAGGAGTTAAATGAGGAGAGAGAGGACTAATGCACATTTTAGTAGGGGTACCCGTGACTAAAAGATTTTAGCCTCAAGACTAGTTTTAGAGGGTGTTTGAATACGTTTTGGTCCCATGACTAAAAGTAGTGAGACTAAAACTTGCTAGCCTCATCCATGCTTGGATCCAAATATTAAAGAGACTAAAATCAAGTTAATGAGCATTTATTATCCTGCAAACCTTTCAATCCAGAACTCGTGTGAGGAGTTAAATGAGGAGAGAGAGGACTAATGCACATTTTAGTAGGGGTACCCTGACTAAAAGATTTTAGTCTTAAGACTAATTTTAGCCTCTCTTTAGTCAGGGGTGCTTGAAACTTTAGCATCCTAAAAAGACTAGTTTTAGTCAGACTAGTTTTAGTCCATTGGATCTAAGCACCCTCTTAGCCTCTATTTAGTCAGGGTGAAATTTAGCCTTCTGAGACTAGTTTTAGTTGATTGGATCCAATCACCCTCGTAGCCCGGCGACGACGGCTACCTGTTCTTCCCCATCTTTCCATCCCCTTTCCCAATTCGTGTAATCGTGACTCGAATCGTGTGCCTAATCAATAGATCGAGAGCATCCACTACTAGTCCCTAACATCTGGAGGCGGGAGATTCGGAAGCCATGGCGGAGGAGCAGTTCCTGGCCGTAGCGGTGGACGCCGCCAAGAGCGCCGGCGAGGTAATCCTCCTAATGAACTCGATCCGTCCCTCCATCCTCCTGCCGCAATTGTTTCTCAGGCCCACTGCTCCTGATGGATTCGCGATTGCCTGTTCACTCATTCTGTGACCGATTTGTACGCCATGCAGATCATCCGCAAGAGCTTTTACCTAACCAAGAATGTGGAGCACAAGGGCCAGGTCTCTCCTCTCGCCTCTTCTTTTCCCCACGCATGTTACCTCCTTTTGACGCCGCTGTCCTTGATTGGATTGCAATCTAATCGTCACGGTGCTATGGATTGTGGCTGCTGCAGGTGGATTTGGTGACGGAGACGGACAAGGCCTGCGAGGATCTCATCTTCAACCACCTCCGGATGCTCTACCCGGACCACAAGTTCATCGGCGAGGAGACGTCTGCAGCCCTTGGCTCCACCGATGACCTCACCTATGACCCTACCTGGATAGTCGACCCCCTCGATGGCACCACCAATTTCGTTCATGGGTAACGACGATGTTCTAGTATGCGCACTACCATTGTTTTCTTGCTTTCTTCTAAGAACAACAGGCGCAGGGAGCGCTTGGCCAATGCCCCGACCTGCAAAATAACTGTCAAAATACATGCGAAAAATGCTGCACGACCAGGCCCCGCATACGAGTGACCCGTAATTTTTTTTGCGGGGCGCGGCAAAATGCCCATCCCAACCCGCGAAAACACAGGTTCTTCCCCTCGCCCCGTCGGTGTCCTGTATATATCTAGAGCGGTTGGTTGGTGCGATATTTCAGCCCGTGCTTTTCCCCCACCCAGCGCTGTCGGGCGCCGCCTTCGATTTCGGCCATACCAGCCATCGTGATCACGCCGGCGGGCTGCCACACGCCGTAGATTGACCTTCACCACTCCCTCGTGCCTCGGCTGACCGAAAAGCTGCAGATCGGCGGCTGTTTTGTTGCGGCCACCGGATTTGGCTTTTCCGTCCACCGGCGGCTGTGCCAAAGCCATGGATTGGTTGGGGAGCACCCCGCACAACCCCGGCAAAGCGCCAGTGCTGCATGCAGGTACTGGTTCATCCTCTAATCGTTGGCGTTGGTTCACCGTTAAGGACTCTTTCGGCCGTCCCCCGGGCCTGGTGGTCGCGCAGCGGCTCGCCGACTTGCCGATGTCGCTCATACAATGCGACGACTACCTAGAGACAGTGCTGCGTCTCACATCCAGCACGCGGCAACACCTCGGATGAGTATTCTTCAAATGCAATAACGACGGGGTATGCTCTTCTTTCTGTTCGGCTTTGTCATTTATTTGGTTAAATTTCGGTAGTTTATTGAGGTGTTCATGTGTGTAGGAAGTTGGATGCTCATTTTGGTATTGGGAAGAAGAATACATCGATTTATTAATAGAAAGGAACTTAATAGATGTTCGTGCACTCCTTAGTATAATTGAGGCTAACGATGCAGCTGCATGTGCAATTAGAAAAGAAATTAGAGGGGAAGCAACGCCTAATTCTTTAGAATCAAAGCCGAAGAATGAAAAATGCAAGATGAAAAATCCATAGGTCAACAATGAATGCATGGAGAAGATGTTGATCCAACTAGTGGGAGCAGTTATGAAAGTTGGATATCTTCTAAAATGCCTAATTGTTGTTCTTGTTTGGTCTTGCTGTTTTAGCAAAGATTTGATGATTTATGATGTATCCAATGCCTTTGAAGAAAATAAAGAAACAAATAAATGCGTTTTCATGCTTGAAATTGGAATGGAAATAACAGATTTTATGGCCCGGCGTGGGTGGCGGCCGAGCAGACCCCGCAAAACGGACCTGTATAAAAGGATATCCGTTTTGCGGGATCTGCTCGACCGCCGCCCATGTCGGCCCGCAAAAGCGTTTTTTCGCGAACTGCAAACGACTTTCGCGGGTCGGCTTTATACGGGGTCTGCTAGAGATGCTCTTATACTATATAAAGCGTTCAAACAGTGGCAAAGTAACATATAATTCTTACAAACCAAAACACATACTCCTCGCACAAAGAGCAAATCAAGCATGCACCTCGCACAAAAGGACTAGAGGCTAAGCAGCTCCTGAAATGCCCATAATTTTTCAGTTCGTAGCATGAAGATCTATAAGCCTCTGTAACCCATCCAATGAATTTCCTTGTCCTTCATTCTCCCTGGAGGCATCCAAAGTTGAAAGAAGTTGAACATTTAAACACAAGATTGGATGGGAACATCATTTCAATGGCCATTTATTACGAATATTCCATAAGGCTCAACACATGGCTGCAATGCAACGCCATGTGGACCTTCAACACCCAGGGCAAGCCCCAAGAGCTCAGAGCAACAGATAGGGTTCTAGGATCATTCCAGTCCCTCCCTCACATTGTTCCACATGAATTTGTCCATTGGGCAAAATAATATGTGATTTGTATCTTCTCGCTTACCCATGGATTTCGAGGCGCGCGACTAGTCGATGAGTCGCAAAAAAAGTCGACTCAACTTAGTGTCGACTCGAGTCACGAGTCGGGACTAGTCGCAACTGCATGCTCGACTTTTTCCGAGTCGCTACCCCAGAGCGACTCACATGAGTCGCGACTTGAAAACCATGCGCTTTACCACACAAGGCATAGGAGCCATCACTCAGACTGTTGTGTTTCAAGATACTGCAAGATGAGGTAGTCTCCCCCTAATCATCTGTCTGATGAAGACCTTAATCTTCATGTGCATGGCCGCCCGCCAAAGAAGTTTAGCGTGTTGAACAACAGGGTCGGAAGAGGGTTTGGCGTATAACGGTTCCATCGACCAGTCGCTTCTAGGTCACAAGAGATTTTGTTGGATGAGTTCAATAGCAGGACATTAATAACTTCGGCACCAAGGACCTCCCATATGTTTGCCTCGACCTGGTCAAAGGTGTGACGAAACAACACGTTGAGTGACCCCTGTCTAACTTCTGAGTTGGCCAAGATCTTTGGATCAGAGGCCATGATGAAGAGCCGGTGGTATCTGATATGGGTGGGCCCTACCAATCCAATTGTTCAACCAGAACCTAGTCGATTGCCTGTCCAATACAACATGCTTTGCTCCTAAATCAAAGATTGGCTTGATGGCCTGGATTCCATTCTAGAAAGGGGTCCCACGCCTAGTCCAGGTGAAGAAGTTGGACCTTCTAGTATCTGGCTTTGATGAGATCCAACTGTAGACCCATAGAGTTCTGACTAATCTGCCATAAAAAATTGGCTGGTAGAACAATGTCCATAAGTTGGGAGTTTAACTCTCCTAGACCCCCATGGTCTTTAGGTTTGCAAATAGATGCCCATTTCACTATATATGGTATTTACGTTCGAGTGTATCTCTTCCCTGGAAAAAATGAGCCTCACAAACTTGTGCACATTGTTGGCTAACAGAAAGCGACCCATGGTGTAAGTTGGGACTGGCGGGAGACACACATTATTGAGAAGCAATCTTCCTCCTAACACGAGAAAATTTGTCTTTCCAGGGCTTAGATACTTTATTGCATAACATGTATTTTAGTTAAGGCACAAAACATACTCGCTAATAGGATAATTGTGGTATGAGATCGAAAAATTGGTAGATTTGCAATTTGGGAGGTTAGCAACCCTTCTACTCCATGATCGATAGCCCCATAACAACAATCTCACATTCTTAAAAATAATCTTCGTACAAGACGTCACCTCAAAATTAGAGTAGCAACCCTTTGCTACTACACGATCGACGCCCCCATAACTCAGGCTGGGTGTTCGGTTAAACCGACCTGTTTGGTCCGGTTCTTCGGTTTTTGAACAAATTCGGTTATGCGGTAATAATGACCGATCGGTCATGTGAAAAACAACTAACCGAGCATTCGGTGGACCGAGATTTCGGGTCGGTCCTCGGTTAAGGCGGAACTAACCGATATATCATAGAATGAGAACAGAAATAGGCACACTTCTGAACTTAATCATCAAATAAACCTTGTGGGCAAACAAGATGTAGACCCCGTGAGTAGAAAAATCTGATCCTACTAGCAGAACCATCATGTGAACTCATCAGCATCTCACGGACGTGAACTCATCAGCATCTCACGGACGTGAACTCATCAGCATCTCACGAGCTTATCAGGAAGATCCAAAAACATAGAAAGAGAAAAAATATGCTAGTGGCATGCACTCGAAGAGGAGGCGGAAGATCAGAGGGAAAAGATATGAGTAGGTCGGAGGGCATCACCGCCGCCCGCTGGTGTGTAGATCGGGGAGAAGGAGAGGCGGCGCACTGGAAGCTAGGGTTAGGAGGCGTGTGGGAAATTGATCGGGTATGAAGCCAGAAGCGTAGCGGTTAGTAGGATGGACCGCTGGAGGCTGCGTACATGAGCTTTTACACAAACATTTGTCCATGTGCACATCTGATCGATCACATCGGTTATTTCGGTTAACCAAAGTAGAAAACCAAAATTCCCAAATTAATTTCGGTTTTTTCGAAGTGCAGACCGAAAAAAAACTGAAGTTTTGGTTTCGGTCTATTCAACTTCGGTTTCTTCGGTTCGGTACTTCGGTGCTTGGTTAATATGCCCACCCCTCACATTCTTAAAAATTAATCTTCATGCAAGACATCACCTCAAAATAGAGTAGCACTTTGACCATGGCAATGATGATTGCTAGGCTAAAAGGGTGCATGGTGTCGTTCGCATATCTACTTCATTGGTCTGCTGCTAGACCGAGCGGTGAAGTTCGTGAACTAGTTGGACATTAATACTCAGGTACAGATGTATCTTTTGAGTAGGGGGCTTTTGTACTCTTGAAAAACAGCAGCAACAACAACAACAATAACAAAGCCTTTAGTACCAAACAAGTTGGGGTAGACTAGAGGTGAAGCCTATAAGATTTCGTGACAAACTAATGGTTCTGGCACATGGATACCAAGCTTCCATGCATCCCTGTCCATGGCTAATTATTTGGTGATACTCCAGTCCTTCAGATCTCTCTTTACAGACTCCTTCCATGTGAAGTTCAGTCTACCCCGGCCTCTTTTGACATTACGAGCATGCTTTAGCCGTCAGCTATGCACTGGAGCTTCTGGAGGGTTGTGATGAATATGCCCAAACCATCCTGAGACGTTGTTGGACAAGCTTCTCTTCAGTCGGTGCTACCCCAACTCCTCTCGTATATCATCATTCTAGACTCGGTCCTTCCTTGTGTGTCCACACATCCATCTCAACATGCGCATCTCCGTCACACCTAACTGTTGCACATGTCACCTTTTAGTCGACCAACACTCAGCGCCATACAACATTGCGGGTCGAACCGCCGTCCTATATAACTTGCCTTTTAGCTTTTGTGCCACTCTCTTGTCACAAAGAATGCCAGAAGCTTGGCGCCACTTAATCCATCTGGCTTTGATTCGATGGTTCACATCTTCGTCGATATCCCCATCGTTCTATAGCATTGACCCCAAATATCGAAAGTTGTTCTTCTGAGGCACCATCTGACCATCAAGGCTAACCTTCTCCTCGTGCCCAGTAGTACTGAAATGGTACCTCATGTACTTTGTTTTAGTTCTACTAAGTGTAAAACTTTTCGATTCCAAGGTTTGTCTCCATAGCTCTTAACTTCCTATTGACCCCCTTCCGACTATCATCGACTAGCACCACATCATGTGCGAAGAGTATACACCATGGTATATCTCGTTGTATATATCCCTCCATCACCAAAACAAAAAGAAAAGGGCTCAAAGCCGACCCTTGATGCAGTCGTATTTTAATTGGGAAGTCATCAGTGTCGCCATCACTTGTTCGAACACTTGTCACAACATTATCGTACATGTCCTTGATGAGAGTAATGCATGTTGCTGGAACTTTGTGTTTCTCCAAGGCCCACCACATGACATTCCACGGTATCTTATCATAGGCCTTCTCTAAGTCAACGAACACCATATGCATGTCCTTCTTTCGCTCTCTGTATCTCTCCATAAGTTGTCGTACCAAGAAAATGGCTTCCATGGTCGACCTCCCCAGCATGAAACCAAACTGATTTTTGGTCATGCTTGTCATTCTTCTTAAGCGGTGCTCAATGACTATCTCCCATAGCTTCATTGTATGGCTCATCAACTTAACTCCACGAGAACTAGTACAACTCTGAACATCCCCCTTGTTCTTAACGATTGGTACTAATATATTTCGTCTCCATTCTTCTGGCATCTTGTTTGCGTGAAAAATGAGGTTGAAAAGCTTAGTTAGCCATACTATTGCTATGTCCCCGAGGCCTCTCCACACCTTAATGGGGATGCAATCAGGGCCCATTGCTTTGCCTCCTTTCATCCTTTTTAAAGCCTCCTTGACCTCAGACTCCTGGATTCGCCACACAAAACGCTTGCTAATATCATCTAAGGAGTCGTCCAGTTCAATGATAGAACTCTCATTCTCGCCGTTGAACTTGTCAAAGTACTCCCGCCATCTATGCTTAATCTCCTCGTCCTTCACCAGAAGCAGGTCTGCTTCGTCTTTGTTGCATTTGACTTGGTCAATATCCCCCGTCTTCCTCTCGCGGATCTTGGCCATCTTATAGATGTCCCTTTAGTCTTCCTTCATGTCTAACTGTTGGTAGAGGTCCCATGCGCCCGACCCTTGCTTCACTCACAGCTCGCTTTGCGGCCCTTGTTTGCCATCTTGTACTTCTCTATGCCACACTCCTATCTAGGTATAGGTGTCTGTAACAATCTTTCTTCTCCTTAATGGCCTTGTGGACATCATCGTTCCACCATCAGGTATCTTTAGATTCGCTTCTACTTTTCCTGGACACTCCAAACTCCTTTGAGGCCACCTTACGAATGCAAGTCGCCATCTTCATTCACATATTGTCTGCATCACCTCCTTCCTCCCAAGGGCCCTCCTTAATGACCCTCTCCTTGAACGCCTGAGCTCTCCCCCTTGAGCTTCCACCACTTCGTTTTAGGAACTTTGGCACGCTTGTCCCACTGGACACGAATCCGAAAGCAGAAGTCAACAACCACAAGCTTATGCTGAGGGACACCACTCTCTCCAGGTATCACTTTACAATCTAGGCACACATGCCTGTCTTCTCTTCTCGAGAGGATGAAATCAATCTGGCTAGAGTGTTGACCACTACTAAATTCACTAGATGTGATTCCCTCTTAAAGAGGGTGTTAGCTACGATCGTGTAGTAGGCTAGAGTAAAGCTTAAGACATCCTCTCCTTCTTGATTCCTGATGCCATAGCCGAAGCACCCATGCACCCTTTCGGAACCAGTGTTAGATCTGCCCACGTGGCCATTGTGATCTCCTCCTATGAAGAGCTCTCACCGTACACTCCTAACCATGTCCCCCAGGCCTTCCTAGAACTCCCTATTGATGTTCTCATTGTGGCTTACTTGCGGGGCATATGCGCTGATAACGTTGTGAACTAAGTCCCAACTACCAGCTTGACCAGGATAATCCGGTCCCCATGTCTCTTGACGTCTACCAGTCCATACTCGAGGCTCTTGTTTATCAGGATGCCTACTCCATTTCAGTTTGCAGCCGTCCTGTGTACCACAGCTTGGTGTCGGTACCCTCCACCTCCTTGCCTTCTGTCCCCTCCATTTGGTTTCTTGAACGCAAAGGTTACCAACACCTCTTCTCACCACTGTATCAACTAGCTCTCGAAGCTTACCTGTCAGGGACCCTATGCACCAGCTACCTAAGTGGATCCTCCTGGGCTCGGCTAGCTTCCTTACCCTTCGCACTCGTCGAGTCAAATGCGGAGACCCTTGCTCACTTTTCACTACCCCCAAGCGGCGATGTAGCGTGCCACTAAGGATGCGGTGACCCGATCCTTCCTTGCTTGCCGCCGTATCCAGATGAAGATACGGCGCGCCACCAGGGGCGACGACCCGACCTTTGCTCATTTGACACCACACCCGGGTTCCGATGTGGCGCGTTGCTGAGAGGGTTACGCCCTAATGTAAATCTTTTGGGTTTCATCTACATAAGAGTGGTTTTGATGTTGGCTCGCCAAGCCTATCACAACCCTCCCCCTTTACCCGGGCTTGGGACCAGCTATGTTGAGACAACATAGGCGGAGTTACTCTCCTGAAAAGCACTATCCTTAGGTGTTCAAAGAATTTGTGTAATAAAATTACTATTGGGTAAGTTGTTTTCGTCTCTAATGATTATGTCCTCGAGCATGGTAAAGCCCTTGTGTGTCCTACAAGAGCTTTGCAAGTTTTAGTCTTGATCTGCAAAGAAGGGTCAGGATCCCGAGCATTTTCTTCCTCTTATCCAGTCCCTCCAATTGCGCCATGGAGGCTTATCCAGGTGGGCACTTTCTTCTTGCGACCAAGAAAGTGGATCTCCTAATTCTTTATTTTGGGCCGTACCTATAGGTAGCATACCCTAGAGCGCTTTCGAAGAAAGATCACCTAGAGATGGAAAAGTGTCGGAAATGCTTAGCCTTGTTTTCCTTCATCGAGGAAGAAGTGCTAAGGTAACGCACTACGCCATGGTTAGCCCGTATGAGGAGCTGGAATGTTTTGCTCGGGCGACAGTTACGGGTCTCGTCGATCCATGGCTTATCGGCTACCCCTTGACATTCTGGTGTCCCCGGGGAAATCATACGTGGGGTGGAGAGGCGATGACGGTTGCCATAATTTGTTCGTGACTTTAGGGGAGCCCATTGCTCCCGCCGTGCTAATATATGGGTGCTCCATGACAGGTTTCGATGGAAAGGCAAAGTATAAAGGAGGGTCACGTTTGAAAATAGTGAATACGGTCTTTATATTTTCCGTATAGTAAGGTTATTGTGAACACGCTATTATGAAATAGGAACTTGTGTAGTGTTGTTGACCAAAGTCACGGAATTGAGATCTTTCACCTTCGAGCCCCGAGCCAGATCATTGACCTAGGCAAGACTTTTGGAACTTTCGTAGAGTCTATAGTGATTGATCGCCGTATCTCCTGACCAGTGCTGGGGAAGAGTAGCCTTTTATTTCCAGACAACCATGTCGTCCTCTTTCGCAAGACTTATCCGATGGTCAAATTCTAGAGGAGTTACCCCTAGGTTCAGTCGGTAGGACGTTCTCCAACTGGCACCCTTTCATGAGGTTATGGGTGTCACTCATAACTTCAGCAAGGTATGTTTCTTGGCGTCAAGAGACCGCTCCAAGGGAACTCTTGACCGTAATCATGCCCTTGGTTCCCAATGTTTCGAGGTGCAGGCGGTCATGAAACACTGTTGCTCCCAGTGAGAGAAGTGTGAGTTTGCCCAAGATGGACGTGAACGTTGCATGAACCTCGTTAAGCCGAAGTGGGTGGGAGTAGTCAGATATTTCCCTCATCCCATGCTACGGAGACGATAATTCGCCCGAGCACCCGGTAAGGCGCCCCGCCAAATATCTCCCGCAATGGTGAGTCCTCGGGGCGAAGGGCGAAGCTCATTTCTTTGTATATTGAGTGACTTCAGATTGCTTGCAAAAATAACACTGAACGGAAGATCATCCTGGAGGAGGCTTGTCGAGCGATATGATGAGTAGAGGCTTTAGAGACGACTTGATTCTGAAGGATCGGCTACATGATGATGGATAATCCGAAGGTTGAACAAAGTCTTGTGGGCGCCCCTGGCCCACAAGGAGTGGTGGTCCCTTACTACCAAGAGGGAGTTCCATGGTGCATGCAGACCTAGATCGAGGTGCATGGCTTGTATTCACGAGTTGGATGAACCGGTCTCCAGATAGTCCCAACGTATGGTGAAATGATTCCTTGATGATAATCCGATTCACAACAGAGTGTGGCGGAATCTGGGCAGCTCCTTGGCAAGGGGATTTGGCGTGCAACCTTATTCTCTGCAAGGGTTTCTTCGTGAACGATAATAGACTATGTCAAACCGATGGGGTACCCTAGCAGTAAGAGATCCCCTCCACTGCTCAAGTTGACCTGGGTGGGTGTGCCGGAACGAGACGATCTAGGAAGGACCCAAACTGACACCAGAAGGTTTCTGTCCCGAGGAGGCGCACATGTTTGTTGGTGACGAAGATCCGTCTGGCCCATGGTGGGCACCAAATGTTGATGAATAATGGTCCGCTGATCTTAAGATCTAAGGTGTTGATCTTAAGATCTGAGGTTTATCATGGAAGTAGAGAGAGGGGTGGTGCTCGAAGGGTTCTTGTCGGCAATGAAGGTGAAACCATGGTTTTACACAAGTTTAGGCTATTGGATGGGTAATAGCCCTACTTCCTACCCATCTTTAGAGATGATCATAGATGATTACATTGGTGTTTTCCTATTTACCGAGCTAGGGGTATGGAAATGCGCTCCTGCATATCTTCGTCCCCTTGGTGGGGATTGGTACCGCCCTTATATAGCTAGTCTTAGGTCGGTAGTTTGGTCTTGATCTTCCAGCGACTGATACAATTAGATGATCTTGCAGTTATGAGGTACAAATCTCCCATGAGTGTAGAATCCCTATAGATGCACTCCTGACCTTATTCCTTAAGACCAAAGGTGATGCCACTGTAGGGGCAGGTATGGGTGTCTGCCCCGGTGTCGGGACCGATTTCTAAATAAATAAATTTATTGGAAATCAGCCATGAATGTCATCAGTGTAGAAAATCATTCACACTGATAGACCAACTTGGTATAGAAAACTAGCAGTACATAATATTAAACAGGGTAGAGCGGATGCCGCTCTATAGTTTATTACAACACACCCATACTTAGCATAAGGGCGGATATATCACAGTGGTCATGGGATGGCTCTACTGCTCGCATAAATAGGTAGGCATGTCACATCGGAGTGAAGTGACACAACATAAGTACTACTACACGCCAAGCGTCAGAGTGAGGCTTGACTATTATTTCATGGTGGCGGAAGCGGTGAAACGATACAACGACGGACTCCAAAATCGTAGGACTGACTGGGACTCCTCTAGGCATTGGACTCGCTATCTTACTATTCGTCCATGAGGTCTCCTTCATCCATATGTGGCCACATCAACAAGCCAGTGAGTACTTTGAAAGTACTCGCAAGACAGTTTGCACAAAAGATAAGATGAATGCAGCAATTTTATATGCATGGTTAATTATCACAATTATCATGGTTGAGAAATTAATAGCAGTTAGGTTGGAGTAGATAAGTCGGGCGGTAATCCTCCTGAAATATCCAAACAAAATAAAGTGCATCGATCGGGTGTCTGAAGCGACGCCTCGAAAGGTTAACAAATAAACAACCACCGTCGAGGGTCTAAGCGACACCTCATACAGGGTAAAATAAATTAACAAGCCATAGTCGGGTGTCTATGCGACACCACAGAGAGGGCATAAAAGTAAATGCTTGCCTCAGTCTGGCGTCTTAGCGACACCATAGAAAGGGCATAAAAGTAAATGCTTGCCTCAGCCGAGCATCTTAGCGACACCATAGAAAGGGCATAAAAGTAAATGCTCGCGTCAGTCGGGCGTCTTAGCGACACAATAGAAAGGGCATAAAAGTAAATGAATATCCGGGTGGTACAACCAATCTTCGGGATATTTAAAACAACCAAGTTTCATTACGTTAGTTCCATCATCACAGTCAGATGTAAACATTTTAGCACTTGCATATACATACTCGTTCTCCAAGAGACTAACACTTAGACCGACACTTGACCTGTCAACCAGTCTTCCTTGGCCGTGGACACGGCTACTCGAATAGTTTGGACTCTTTACCCACAGCCAACGGGTTTCTATAGTCACTAAGACTAATCCCGTGTACGCTATTTCAGAAATAAACACTCAGAACCAGCACACACCCATTTTTACCCAGCGAGGCCCGGCATCATCCGGGTCACGCTTCCAGGGGAAAAACTATAAGACGGGGAGGCCAACATCCTCGAATAGCATGGGATCAGATTTCTACCGCGCCCTACAAGGGGGTGCCCCCCCTCTCGGTCCCAGACCGGAAACACCCATGCCCCTTGACCGGATGACTGGCTTTATTCCAGGACCACGGAGACCTTTATCCCGGCCCCTCTACTTGGTGTGTATCTGATAATAGGTTTACGACCTACTACGCCGTATTCCCTTCCGGAAAGACCTGCGGTAGTACGGAAGGTAAGGTGACGCACTGACAAGACTATATATGTTGACACTGGAATTATTAAATTTATCCACACGGTATCATGCAACCGACATGATCAGGCCACAACCTTTCACGTCCCACGTGACTTAGCTGTCCACGACCTCTCATCATCACATTGGTGATTAACTTTGTCGAGCAAGAAATCATATGATATGCAAGTGTTATTATGAAGCAGTTCATCATATGCAAGTGTTCTTATGAAGTACTCTCTCCGTCCCAAAATTCTTGTCTTAAATTGTCTAGAAATGGATGTATCTAAATACTAAAACATGACTAGATACATTCATATTTAGACAAATCTAAGACAAGAATTTTGGGACAAAGGGAATAGTTCACTAACTATTCTATTAGCAAACATGAAATCAATTGATTAAACAGCTTGCTTGGGTCGACGAAGTCGGGATCGAGCTCGGTGGAGTTGACGGCGGCGTCTCCCCCTTGGTATCTACGTCACACATTGGTTCTATCGTAAATACTACAGTCCAAAATCTTGTCTCAAAATATTTTTGAATAAATATCAAAAATAACTAGACAGCAAAAGAATTTTTTTGCAAAAAGAATCAACTCAAAAGCCCCTGTAGTTTAGAAGTTATAAAGGAATTGAGTTTAGGTGCTAATCTGTAAAAACAGAAACTAGCCCAGGGGCTGACTGATAAAACAGAAAGCTCCCTGCTGAAACTGCGCGAGCCAAAGGGGAAAGCGCACTTTGGAAAATACGCTTTAGAAAAACGGTTCGATAAAAACAGAATCCTGACAGTGGGCCTCTACTGTCAGGTTTGAAACTCCACTGACCGGCGGTAGAGGCTCGCTGTGTCGCCGGCGGCGTCCTGCGGTAAACCAGAGGGCAAAAAGACACGGTCGCACTCACAGGGCGATTTCGCAGCTGGTGGAGGTGGAGGCGTGGTTCTGGTGAGGTGGAGGAGTGGTTCCGGGGAGCACCACGTCGACGACAACTCCAACTCCGGCGGGCGGCGCTTTCGGGTGCAGGTGGATCTTGTCGGAGAAGCCTGCAAACTCCGAATTGAAGAGCGGGTTAGATGGGCGGGTGCTTGAGGAGCATGTTTGCTGAGTTTGGGTTGCAGGGATGCATTCACCTACTCGAATTTAACCGGAACCCGAAGCTAAATTGGGCGGCCGGAGGCGGGGAAGATGACCTTCCTGAAGTCGTTCGAGTGGCTCAGGCGTGGTTCTGGTGAGGTGGAGGAGTGATGGCTTCAACAGGGTCGCGGGGGCTTTATTTATAGGCTGGTGAGAGGGGTGCCGCATCGGGGTTAATTCCGGCACCGATAACGGCGGCCAGAGCGGTTCGGTAGGAGCTTACGGGGCTGGGCTAGCTACAACAGTCTGCGACAGTCCCGTTTTTCCAGTGAACCCGAGCTATTACGCGTGGAGATCACGGCTCGACGGAGCGGCATGTCACGAGCGAGTCGGCGGCAGAGGGCGCGCTCTGAGCTGTCCAGAGCGTGGCGACGTGCATCAACGTGCGTAGGAGTGGTGGACGGCCACACGGAGCGGGCGGCTTTGCATCGATTTCAGCCACACCTACCCCCTTAAGAAACATCTCGTCCCCGAGATTTCAGCCATTCCTGAAGCAAGTGCCGTTGCTCTTTCTGCAGAAACTCTTCTCTTCCTGAAGTGGCTTCATCCTCTGAGTGATTACTCCACTGTACCCTGAATAACTTTGTGACCTTCTGACGTGTCCTCCTTTCTGCTTCCTCTAGTATCCTTACGGGGTGTTCACGGTAAGTGAGATCTGGTTGCACATCTATGCCGTCGTGTGATATTTGTTGGTCTGGATTGCCCACACATTTCCTTAGCCGAGAGATGTGAAAGATGTTATGCACGTCTGACAACTCAGCGGGTAGGTCTAGCTGGTAGGCAACCTTGCCTCTCCGTGCTATTATTCGGAATGGTCCGATGAAGCGAGGTGCCAGCTTGCCCTTGACCTTGAATCTTTGCAAGCCCCTCATTGGTGATACTCTGAGATGCACATAATCGTTTGGCTCAAAACTGACGCCACGGTGCCTTTGATCGTAATAACTTTTCTGACGGCTTTGAGCCGTCTTGAGTTTGTCCCTGATGGACTTCACTTCGTCCTCGGCCTCTTGGAGCATCTGTAGGCCGAAGATACGGCTATCTCCGGTCTTTGACCAATTTAGTGGTGTACGACACCTTCGTCCGTGCAAGGCTTCAAAAGCCGACATTTGTTGCGTGGTAGCTGTTGTTGTAAGAAAACTCAACGTATGACAAACTGTCCTCCCAACTGTTTCCATATGTTAGTACACATGCCTTGAGCATGTCCTCCAGAATTTGGTTTACACGTTCGGTCCGTCCTCCTGTCTGTGGGTGATATGTTGTACTGAACACTAACTGCGTTCCCAAAGCTTGCTGTAAGTAGTCCCAAAATTTTGAGGTAAACTGAGTGCCTCGGTCGGATACTATAGTCTTCGGAATCTGAGCAGACGATGCGAGCGAGGTACAACCTGGCCAGCTTTCGGGTGGAGTAGGTGGTCTTTACTAGAATGAAATGGGCCACCTTGGTGAGTAAATCAAGGATCACCCATATAGCGTCGTGCCCATGTCGGGACCGGGGTAGTCCGACAATAAAATCCTTGTCGATCTCGTCCCACTTCCACTCGGGTACCTTCATAGGTTGCAGTAGGCCCGTTGGTTTTTGGTGTTCGGCCTTGATTCGTTGGCAAGAATCGCAGATATCTCTCTTCATTCCGTGCCACCAATATTTTGTTTGGATGTCCTTGTACATTTTTGTGGCCCTCGGATGGATTGAGTATGTCACGGTGTGGGCTTCTTCTAAAATTTTCACCTTGAGTTCCTTGTGGTCAGGTACAGATAGCCGGTCGCCGTACCATAATATCGCTTGCTCATCCACATTAAACTTTGAGGCCTTGCCCAGGCCCACCTTCCTCTTTATACCCTCAATACTAGGATGCCCGTTCTGAGCTCCCTTGATTTGCAAATCCAATGTGGCCTATATCTCTAGGTGTGCAACGGTGCCTTTAGGGACGAGGAGCATGTTAAGTTTGGCAAACTCTTGAATAAACTCAGGCCTTAAATTCGGCGTAGGGCTGCTGTCTGGGGTTGGCTTCCTGCCGAGAGCATCAACTACCACGTTTGCCTTGTTAGGGTGATAATGTATCCCCACATCATAGTCCTTGATTAACTCTAACCAACGGCGCTGCCTCAGATTTATCTTTGGCTGGGTGAAAATATACTTGAGACTCTTGTGGTCCGTTTATATCTCGCTGCGATTCCCAAGCAAGAAATGCCTCCATTCCTTGAGAGCGTGTATTACGGCGGCTAATTCCAGATCATGAGTGGGATAGTTTTTCTTCATGCCGCCGCAACTGTCTTGAGGCGTAAGCCACGACTCTACCTTCTTGCATGAGTACACATCCGAGGCCTTCCCTTGAAGCGTCACAATATACTTCGAAGTCTTTGTGCAGACCGGGAACGACCAAAACCGGTGCGGTGGTTAGCCTCTTCTTCAATTCTTGCAAACTATTTTCGCATGCCTCAGTCCACTCGAACTTCTTATTCTTCTTGAGCAACTAGGTCATTGGTTTGGCAATTGTGGAAAAACCTTCAATAAATCTTCGGTAGTATCCCGCCATTCTGAGGAAACTCCGTACGTCTGTCACATTTGCTGTTGTTGCTATTCATTTATGGCTCTTACCTTCTCGGGATCCACGGCTATGCCTTCTTGGGTCATTACGTGGCCCAAGAATCCGATTTCCTTTAGCCAAAATTCACATTTGTTGAATTTGGCGTATAACGAATCCGATTTCCTTTAGCCAAAATTCACATTTGTTGAATTTGGCGTATAACTGATGTTGACGCAGCTCACCCAATGCAATCCTTAGTTGTGCGTGCTCTTCGGGTGTCTTGGAGTAGAGCAGTATGTCATCGATGAATACCACGACAAACTTGTCCATGTACTTCATGAAGACCTTGTTCATCAGATGCACAAAATGCGTTGGGGCGTTCGTTAGTCCGAACGACATCACTGTAAACTCGTACAGTCCGTATCGGGAAGTAAAAGCTGTTTTTGGAATATCTTCGGGCGTATCTTTAGCTGATGATACCCCGACAGTAAGTTAATCTTCGAGAAAACACTTGCTTGTGCCAGTTGGTCAAAGAAATCATTTATTCAAGGCAGGGGATACTTGTTCTTGATGGTGGCCATATTGAGAGCTCGATAATTGACGCATAGTCTCCGTGTTTGGTCTCTCTTCTTGGCAAATAGCACCGGCGATCCCCATGATGAGGGGCTGGGTCTGATGTACCCTTTGTCCAATAATTCATTTATTTGTTTCTTCAACTCAACCAATTCGTAGGTGCCATACGATAATGCTTCTTGTAAATTGGGGTTGTACCGGGTGCAAGTTCAGTGACGAACTCTATCTCGGTCTGGTGGCATACCCGGCAATTCTTCTGGAAACATGTCCGGAAATTCACACACTACCGGAACCTTCTTTAACTCAGAGATGTCCATTTTATTCAGTCGGTCTTGAGTTGGTGTGGTTCTCTCCAAGGCTGCAACTCTTACTCTTTCTCCCTGATGATGGGTGAGTGTCACAGTCTGATTGAAGCAGTCAATAAATCCTTTGTTTGTATTCAACGAGTCCATTCCCAAAATAATATCGAGATTGTTGCTCTCTATCACAATTAGATTTGCCCAGAACGTCAAACCTTTGATTTCAATAGTAATATCCTTGCAGTACTTCTGAGTAACTTGCTGTACTTCCGGGGACTTGATGGTCATATTTTCCAAGGGGAGGATCGAAAAATTGTGTTTCAAGGCAAACTTTTTTGAAATGAACGAATGGGAAGCTCCAAAATCAAACAAAACCGTGGCAGGAATTTTGTTGACAGGAAACATACCGAGCACTATTTCTGGCGCGTTCATAGCATCCTCCTTGGCACATGATTCACGTGACCTTTCCTGTGGTTATTGTTGGGGTTGAAATTGTTGGGTCTTGGTGCTGAGTTGTTATTGGGGTTGTTTGGCTTTTGCGCAACATTTCCTGTCTTTTGGGCACTGTCTGGCGTAGTGTCCCGCTTCTCCGCAAGCGAAACGGTTGTTGCCTGCGCGGGGAGTGAAATCCTTGTTCCTGACATTCGCAAGTTGGAGCACGGGGCGTTGAACTCTTCGAGGTCTCTGTCTTCTGCCTGTTGTTGCGGGATTGCGCCGAGTTATTATGACGGCACTTGCGAATGTCGTCCAGGCTGCGACGTCCGGTCTCGAGCATAATGGCTTTGTCCATGAGTGTCTTGAAATCTGGGAATGCGTGAACAACTAGTTGACACTTCAATGCGGGAGTGAGTCCATCAAGGAATTTTTTCATTTTCTTCTCTTCTGTTTTATAATCGTCACTAGCATAGCGAGACAGTTGGTTGAATTGGTCCAGATATTCCATGACAGTTGAACTCCGTTGTTTGAGATCTTCGAACTCCCTCTAATTGATCTTCATTACGCTGTTGGGAATATGCGCCCCACGAAAGCTTTCCTTGAACTCGGCCCAGGTGATGTTCTCGTTTGGGTGCACGCGTAGGAATTTTTCCCACTACGAGGCTGCTGCTCCAGTCAGATAATGAGGTGCGTATAGCACCTTCTCGTAGTCGAAGCATTGGGCAATAATAATTTTCCTTAAAATATCATGCGACCAGTCATCGGCTTCCATTTATTTATCAGTGTGTGAGAAAACCGGTGGACGAGTCTTCTGTAACTCAGTCAATCGGGAGTGCTGTTGATGAGGTGCACGATGATTCTTCATATTCATAAGCTGACTCATCATTTCTTGGTGCTCCTGTTGACTTTGCTCATACAAGCGACAAACTTGCAAGAATGCGGAGTCGCTGTCTAGCTGACTTGACTGCCCTTGAGTAAAGTTGTTACTTGTCTGAGTGAATTGATGCTCTTCCTGACTTGGCATGGAGCGTGTCCAGGGACGATGCATTTCTCAACTTTGGGTCAATGTTGCAAAAACCAAATGAGAAATTTCAAGTCTAAGGTGAAATAAAAGTTTTTATGGCCAAGAGAAACACCAAATATTTTTCATAAAACATCTGTCGTGTTTGGAGAAGGACTGCGGTACATATCTTACATCGAGCATAATTATACAATAGATCACTCAGGGCATGCTCACACATGTCTGACATGTTATTTAGCTAGTGCAGTTCTCCTGATCCTACATGATGAACACGACTACTTCTCTTCGGCTTACGAGCACACAGTCATACATATCATACAAGCGTCCTGACGCACTGCTACACCATTTCTAGGTGGAGGTGGAGGGAACCTGGATCGGCTAGCTTAGGGTAAGTCCCAGATGGGGTGCTGGGGACTCAACCTCTTCCTGCACGGGCTCTAGGCGGATGGCGCGAGGCGGCGAAGCACTCACGGGGCTAGCAGGTGGAGCAACTCTAATAGGGGTAGGAGCAATAACTTGATTGAACTACTCAAGCGTAGGTAACTGGTGGCTAACTGGTTGAGTTGACGGTGCACATGAAGAAGAGGAGGAAGGACATGACCGGGGTGGCGCGGGACCGAGAAGCTCAGTCCTGTTAGGAGGACGTGCCTGAGCCTCCATACGAGCAACCACCAAATCATCCACTAAGCCGTTGAAGGCTGACTCGGGGGCCATGAGGTACTGCACGAGCATCCCAATGGCCTCATCATCCCAATGGCGCGGTGCGAGTTGTCGGTCAATCGCGATCCTGGCAATGACGGAGAGGAGTTGCGAAAATCCTGCCGCCTCGTTGGTGAAAACCTGCGACGGACAACCGTTTCCAGCCATCTACACAATAGACAAAAATTTCCAGATAGTCATAACATAAATATATGTTGACTAACAGAAAAATCTGTACAGTACGTAGAACACTCAATTAAAATTTGTTAATCCAGTTAGCGATCGCACCTAGTGGTTTTCTGCAGTCAGCCTAGCTCTGATACCAAGGTTGTCAAGACCGGTTTTCAAATAAATAAATTTATTGGAAATCAGCGATGAATGTCATCGGTGTAGAAAATCATTCACATTGATAGACCAACTTGATATAGAAAACCAGTAGTACATAATATTAAACAGGGTAGAGCGGAGGCCGCTCTATAGTTTATTACAACACATCCATACTTAGCATAAGGGCGGATATATCACAGCGATCATGGGGTAGCTCTACTGCTTGCATAAATAGCTAGACATGTCACATCGGAGTGAAGTGACACAGCTTAAGTACTACTACACGCCAAGCGTTAGAGTGAGGCTTACTCTTCGTCCATGAGGTCTCATTCATCTCTATCTGGCCACATCAAGAAGCCAGCGAGTACTTTGAAAGTACTCGCAAGACTGTTTGCGCAAAAGATAAGATGAATGCAACAATTTTATATGCATGGTTAATTATACAATTATCATGGTAGAGAAATTAATAGCAGTTAGGTTAGAGTAGATAAGTCGGGCGGTAACCCTCCCGAAATATCCAAACAAAATGAAATGCACCGATCGGGTGTCTGAAGCGACGCCTCGAAAGGTTAACAGGTGAATATAAACAATCACCGTCGGGCGTCTAAGCGACACCTCATACAGGGTAAAATAAATTAACAAGCCACAGTCGGGGGTCTATGCGACACCACGGAGAGGGCATAAAAGTAAATGATCGCCTCAGTTGGGCGTCTTAGCGACACCACATAAAGGGCATAAAAGTAAATGCTCGCCTCAGTCGGGCGTCTTAGCGACACCACAGAAAGGGCATAAAAGTAAATGAATATCCCGGTGGTACAACCAACCTTTGGGATATTTAAAACAACCAAGTTTCGTCACGTTAGTTCCACCATCACAATCAGATGTCAACGTTTTAGCACTTCCATAAACAAACTCGTTCTCCAGAGCGACACTTGACCTGTCAACTACTCGAATAGTTTTGACTCTCTACCCACAACAACCGGGTTTTCATAGTCACTAAACTAATCCTGTGTACGGTATTTCAAAAATAAACACTCAGAACCAGCATACACCCATTTTTACCCAGCGAGGCCCGGCATCACACGGGTCATGCTTCCAGGGGAAAAACTATAAGACGGGGAGGCCAACATCCTCGAATAACATGGGATCAAATTTCTACCGAGCGCTACAAGGGGTGCCCCCCCTCTCGGTCCTAGACTGGAAACACCCATGCCCCCTGACCGGATGACTGGCTTTATTCCAGGGCCATGGAGACCTTCATCCCGGCCCCTCTACTTGGTGTGTATCTGATAATAGATTTGCGACCTACTACGCCCACACATTTCCTTAGCTGAGAGATGTGAAAGACGTTATGCATGTCTGACAACTCAACGGGTAGGTCTAGCTGGTAGGCAACCTTGCCTCTCCGTGTATTATTCGGAATGGTCCGATGAAGCGAGGTGCCAGCTTGCCCTTGACCTTGAATCTTTGCAAGCCCCTCATTGGTGATACTCTGAGGTACACATAATTGTTTGGCTCAAAACTGACTCCACGGTGCCTTTGATCGTAATAACTTTTCTGACGGCTTTGAGCTGTCTTGAGTTTGTCCCCGATGAACTTCACTTTGTCCTCGGCCTCTTGGAGCATCTGTGGGCCGAAGATACAGCTATCTTCGATCTCTGACCAATTTAGTGGTGTACGACACCTTCGTCCATGCAAGGCTTCAAATGGCGACATTTGTAGACTTGCCTGGTAGCTGTTGTTGTAAGAAGACTCGACGTATGGCAAACTGTCCTCCCAACTGTTTCCGTATGTTGGTACACATGCCCTGAGCATGTCCTCCAGAATCTGGTTTACACGTTCGGTCTGTCCTCCTGTCTGTGGGTGATACGCTGTACTGAACACTAACTGCGTTCCCAAAGCTTGCTGTAAGTAGTCCCAAAATCTTGAGGTAAACTGAGTGCCTCGGTCGGATACTATAGTCTTCGAAATCCCGTGTAAGCAGACGATGCGAGCGAGGTACAACCTGGCCAGCTTTTGGGTGGAGTAGGTGGTCTTTACGGGAATGAAATGGGCCACCTTGGTGAGTAAATCAGTGATCACCCATATAGCGTCGTGCCCATGTCGGGACCGGGGTAGTCCTACAATAAAATCCATGTCGATCTCGTCCCACTTCCACTCGGATACCTTCATAGGTTGCAGTAGGCCAACTGGTTTCTGGTGTTCGGCCTTGATTTGTTGGCAAGAATCGCAACATGCAATAAAAGAGGCGATATCTCTCTTCATTCCTTGCCACCAATATTTTGTTTGGTTGTCCCTATACATTTTTGTGCTTCTCGGATGGATCGAGTATGGCATGGTGTGGGCTTCTTCTAAAATTTTCACCTCGAGTTCCTCTTGGTCAGGTACACATAGCCGGTCGATGTACCGTAATATCCCTTGCTCATCCACATTAAACTCTGAGGCCAGCAGGTATACCTAGTCAAATTCATTTTTTTCCCCTCATATCAACCTTAAATTTATTATGGTCTTATGGCCAGTTATTGAACCTGGTGATGTTGTAATGTGGGGAATCTATAAGAAAATGAAACCTTAATCGTCTAACGAAGCATCTGATGCAGACATTTTACAAGCTCCTGTTCCTGAACCTGCAGTGTGTAATGAGGGCTTTCGTGATAACATTTTTGCAAACTTCTATTCAAGTGTTTGGTCAAGCTGATATTCAGGTTCAACCTGATTCGGGGCTCCGGAAACAAATTTGGAGATTATTCTACTCCAGAAATTAAAAATGCACCGAGGAGGGAATATTTGTCGAGAATCGGGAATATTTATGCTTTTTGGTGGTTACATCACCTAGCTGTCGAGATTCTTGAACTATTTGAACCATTAATTGTGTTAATTTTTTTTGGTCATCTAGCTTTCTATTTGAGTTTTATGAGTTTTGGTTCAGCGGACTTGCATTTGCATGTTAAAATGTTTAGACCTTAAGTGTGAGGCACTGATAAGTTAAATTCCTAGATCTGTCACTGCTTACAAGTGCCTATTCAAGCGTAGTGGGGCACAAGACTTGGGGGCCCTTAGCCACTCGGGCGGTTAATAAGGTTCGAGTGCGCCCGTATCGCCTCTCTATCAGACTGGGTGTCCATAGTGACAACGATCTGTTCGCCGCCCGAGGTGACCAGCGACAAGGAGCGCATGCTACGGGCGGTGACCTGTACAGTTGTTGTGCGCCGAGGACTTGTCCAGAGCTTCCTTGGCGAATTCCCAAAGTCGCTAGACAAGATAAGGTTTTCTCCTCCTTTCGCCTCTCACCTGCGGTCACCTCTGAATCTGGCTTGCCGTCCGACTCTCGCCAGTATCCACGAGCGCCTAGAAGCGGTTGCACTAACCCGTGCCCCCAACGAAGGTTGAGGAGGTGAGACTCGGTGAGGCAGTGACCCCGATTGTACTCGGTGGAATCACATTGCCAGCTGCGAGAGCGTGTCGGTACAAGAGTGAAAGCCATCTTTCAAAAAGGCAAAGTCCCTTTCTTCATCATGCAATTTTCTTTTCTTATTCTAAAATTGTGCACCTTTTTTTTAAATATTTCAGCTTTCCTTTTGTGTGCGTCTCGATTGGCCTCACCATTGGGAAGATTCCCACTGTTGGAGTTGTGTACAACCCCATCATGAATGAGGTAAACATTGTTACTCTATTTAATTTTTTCTTGTTTTATTTGAGGATCGGTGCAATATAATCTGGGCAAAGGAACCTGGAAAGGTTTTGAGTCCGATTTCATGTTTTTTCTTCAATTAGCTTTTCACAGCTGTTCGTGGAAAAGGTGCTTTCCTTAATGGTTCTCCAATTAGAAGTAAGCACATTTTTTGTTGATTAGGTCCTGATTTGTTGCTATACAACAGAAGAAGCAAGTCAAGATTACACAGTTCTTTTTTCGGATTGCTCGCATGTGTTAATTTCAATATACACCTCTCATGTGTAGCATCGCCTCAAAATGAGTTGGTGAAGGCTCTTATGGTGACAGAGGTAGGTTACAGACACTGTCAAAGATTATCATTTCCATGTCATTCGCACATTCAACTGGAGGGAATCATATCATACTTTAAAAGAATTGATACTTTGCAGTTGCAATTAGTCACGACTCGACTCGACACTAAGTTGATTCGACATTTTTTTGTGACTCATCGACTAGTCGCAACTAGTCGCGCGACTTTAAATCCATGTGAATGAGCAGCAGTAATATAGGACTTCTTTTCTATTCCCTCTCATAAAGTTTAACCAGGGTCTTGCAATCCAAGTGCATGAATAAGCAGCAGTAATCTAGGACTTCCTTTTTCTGAATCTTTTGATTCAGCCTAGTTATTAAATCTTGGAGAAAGTACCAAATACTAGCAAAGTATTATGTGGGTGTCGAATGTATATATTTGGCAAAATAAATCAATTTCTGATAAGTGCTGCTGCACTTTTTAGTTATATGGAGTATAGACCCAAAAATGGGAAACAAGAAAACTTGATTCCTTTACCCAACATGGCAAAAGGTGATTGGCACATGCAAGGAAAATGACATGTGATGTTCTGTGCTGATGCACATCCTGCACCCCATGCTTGCATGTGAATATCAAACCTCTGTACTGGCATACTGATTCCTCTTTTCAATATTTCAAAATGCTATAGCTTTTGAACCGAGCGTCGGAATTACAATCCGTTTCTCTGCTGGACCTCTTGCGACAAGTTCTTCAAAACCAGATTCCATATCAGTATGTTCCACTGAACTTTATCCAAAGCAACTTGGGTGCTACATAAAGCAACTTTTAGTTCTACTAGATGACCCGTTGTGCCGACGGTGCAAAGGAAGAGAGCGAACCAAGTTTTCAAACCATGCAAGTTGAAATATTTAGACACCGGTCATAAAATCGTCGAAGCATAGAAAGGCATGAGATCAGTTCATGGTGAGCAAAACTACATAGGCAGAGATGCAACATACACATAGCTTTGGTCACCTATCTTGTGGTAACTCAAGAGATCAGTTCATACCACCTCTGTTTCTAAACATAAGATGTTTTTACAGTTCAATTTGAACTACAAAAATGTCTTATATTAGGAACGGAGGGTGTATATACAGGAGCACTCGGGTTCAGATAATGAAATCAAAGATGTGCTGTCTACGGTGGTGTTTCAAGCATATAGTACACCTGATGGTCCTTTTGTGTTCTGAGCAGTGCAAATCGGCTTCCTCATATATTCATCATCCGCAGCATCCTTTACCAGCAACTCTTGTTCAAATTAATTTCTTTGTTGGACAATGAACCTCTGTTAAGAAAAAAATAGATGCAAATAATTTTATCTTCCACCTCTTTAATATATTTTCAACAACGTAGCTCTCATGTTATATCACTCAAAAAGTAAATAAGCAATTAATTTTCTAAACACAAGCACTCAGATAAGAATAACAAAATGAGACATCATATAACAATATAATGAATAGGTATACTGAATCTTACAGAAAAAGGTGGTTCAGTCACATATATGTTTAGAAAAGCAGATACTACCTTGTCTGCAAATTGTTTTTAATGTCGAGGACTATGTCTACATCAGTTATTAAACTACAGGGAACTCATCTCCAGTCCACCATAAGAAATTGCATATAAATAACAAAATTCATAGACTATAGTACCTGCAGTTCACATAACATATGAATAGGAGGTAGAAAATGGCTACAAAAGAAATTATCTCCAACATTGGTTAAGGACCATAGGAAAGAATAAGACATGGCGGTCGGTTTACAACAAGCAGACTTACACAAGTTGGCATCAGATTCTACTCACGATTCTTAGTTCTCTAGCACATGTCTTTGTCATCAACGATAGGGAAGGATCACCGGAGTTTTTTTCCTCAGAAGAAGGCTGCATAGAACAGAAAGAGTCAGCACACAAGTAAAAATCAGTTGACAGTTAATGTAGAAATCAGACATGGCTTCTTTCAAATCTTCAGTTCACCCTCATCATCGCCTGAAGCAATTACAGTTTCAGTAAAACCACAAGGCGGTTTATGGCGTCACTGAAAATATTAATAAGAAACTAAACCAACAATGAAACATAGATATTTACTTCCATAATATAAATCAATAACATCACTAAAAACTAACAAAAGCTTACTCATGTGCATCATCCGAACAGGCAATGGTTTTGTCTGTTTCTACATCAGAATCAATAATTTTGTGTTATGCTTAAATATCATGCCAGGAGAAGAATTAGATGCCGCATTTATGAATAACTGAACATTATGAATGCCATGCTGCATTTTGTAATGATAATGATCCAAGATAGTTAAACAGATGGTCATTATTAGGAATGCTCCATAGGATCTAAAGACATGTGTGCTTGTTTCTTAAATGTGCTTTCTAAAATCGGATGCCCATTTAGCTCCATTAGCTTGACTTGCAGTGCTGGGGACACCGCAAAGTTGATCCTGTCCTAATAGTCACAGACAACACTCTTGTAGAACATGATGCCAGCCCTTGGTCCTTGGAGGGACGTGTGTTGTACCGGTAACCACATCGGTGAACTTGAAAGGATATGCATGTTCCTACATTAAAGAAATGAAACAATAAATATCTTGAAAACAATAGGACTACATCAGCACTGATACATTCTTTAATCATCAAATCAATCTGTAGTGGCATGCCTGAAGCAACGACATGACGATAATGATTTTAAGAAAAAATAATAGGAAATTCTGTTTCCATGTTCATGGTATATTATATGCATTTTTCATTACTATATTTGATTGACTTATTGCGGTTTTCTTATAAAAAAGAAGAGTTCGGACGAACTTCAGAAAAATATAAAATAAACATGTATAGCTCGTCTGACTAAGTACCGTACAGAAGGAATCAGTTATCCTAGAAGACAATGATTCAGTATATATCAAATACAGTGCAAACAATAGGCAGACAACATAGGAAGACTCCCTGCAGTAGCCAACCCTCGCAACACCTTAAAAGGAAATAGATCGCAACTTTCAAAGCCAAGTCGCAACTGGATGACCAGCGAATAAACATCTCAACACACCAAATAAGCAACACCAGCACTACAACCAGGTACCCTGAGCCTGAAACCAACGTTTTCCTTGAGATTTCTACAGAGAACAAAGGAGCACAATCCAAGCACCAAAAGGCAGGCATGATCTAACTGATAAAGAAGTATCTCAATTACATAATTTCGAGTAGAGAAGGTCAATTAAGAACAGTACAAATATTGTACACCTAGTCAGAGCTTAGTTGCAGTAGCGAACATCTCCAGTGCATGTACAAAGTTTAGTATGACATGGCTCTTACATTGTTAGACCGTCTCCACATATTTTTTAGCTGGTATTGTAGATGTGGTGCCTTTAAAAGAAAAAGGGAAAAGGAACATACAGAGACTGATTGAAGTGAATGGTGATCTGACAGAGTTGATATACCCCCAACGGGGTTTGAGACGAGGGGACCCGTTTCCCCCCTATCTCTTTCTGATCTGTGCCAAAGGATTTTCCTCCTTACTCCATATTGCCGAGGAACAAGGGCTGATTGAAGGCATTCAGATTTGTCCAGGAGCACCGAGCGTGTTCACACTTGCTTTTTGTGGATGACTCCCTCCTCCTCCTAAAGGCAGATTGTGATAATGCTTCATAACTTTAACGTATCCTTGACCAATATGAAGAATACTCGACCAATATGAAGAATACTCGGGACAAATTATCAATAGGGATAAGAGCAGTGTGCTTTTTAGCCCAAATTGTAATGATATGCAGAAGTTAGAAATTATGGATCATTTTCATATTTCTTGTGAGGGACAAAATGAGAGGTACCTAGGGCTCCCGGTTCATATTATTAACAGTATCCTGAGTATTCCAATTAAGGAGGGATTTGATGATCTTTCAGCCTGGCATCCCGACCCAAAAGGTAACTTTTTGGTTCGTTCAGCTTACAAACTCAAACTTAAGTTGGTCGATGTTGCCAGGTCAAACATCAACTTCCACTGTAGCAGATCCAACAACAAGCACTGCAAAGGTTTGGACCAAGCTTTGGAGTTTGAAAATGCCTAGGAAAATTCATCATGTTCCTTTGGAGATTGAGTCACAACACCCTTCCTGTAAGGTTAAATATTAAACGTCGTGGAATTGACCTGGATACCATTTGTCCGATGTGCAAATGCCTTGACGAGGATGGTGGCCATGCCTTCCTCAAATGTAAATCTGCGAAGCCGTTTGCCGTGACGCTAACCAAGAGCATGTAAGGGGATTGCTGCTCAGTTGCGCAGATGCAAAAACAATCAGTCGAAGCTCTGCTAAGCCTGGAAAATGTGACATCCATGTTCTGCATTTGTTTGATGTGGAATTTGTGGAATGCTAGAAATGCTATCAATAATGGTGATAGGTGCCCTTCAGCAGTGGCGATAGTATCCTGTACTTCTGTACAAGCTACATAATTTTCTGAACACCTTCATGTTCGGTTGTAGCCCCTTCTGAGCACTGGTCTAAGCCTCCTGATGATTTCCTAAAGATGAACATTGGTGGCTCGTTCCTAATAGATAACAGCACAGGAGGTTGGGGCTTTTGTGTAAGGATGCTTCTGGAGATGTCATCGGTGTTGGTATGGGCCACATCCACTTCCTGACGGATGCTTTGCATGCAGAGACGATAGCCTGTCTAAAGGCACTTGAGTTCGCGGCTGAAGTTGAGTTTGGGCGTATCATAATTAAAACAGACTCCACTGTGCTCGCTCCAGCTCTTCTTTCCAAATGAATTGGATACTGCTCGTGATGGAATTCTCTTTCAGGAGGCAAAATTTCTTCTTTCTCTGGCTTTATCGAGTTTAAGGTGCTTGTGTATAAGTGTGGCTGTAACTCAGTGGCGCATGTCCTGGCAACCCATGGTGCCTATATGTCCCAGGGAGGTACCATGTATTGGCATGATACTGTTCCTGATGTTTTTGTATCTTCTCTGGTGGCTAGCAATCTAGCTGCTTCTGTATGTTAATAATAAAGCCATGTTACTGTTTAAAAAAACGTGGGGGTGGGGTGGGGGGCCAGCCTTTTCCTTTGCAGTATGCAACAGACAATGATATATTGACAATTTTAGGTGTGTGCTCACGTAGACTAAACCAGCCAACAGTTGCTAGTTAAGACATGTGCGACCTATGAGCTAATGCTTTGTCGGTAGACATACTTACATGACCATTCATGTATTCTTGAACTTTCCAATTGTAAATGAGACGAACATAATTGTGTGTATCAAATCTGTCCATGTCACGTTGAATGGCTTTTAAATTGTTCTGCATCTTAAATTATATCGTACTAGCAGAATGCATAAAATAATTACTCATTTGTTGGCCTTGTTAGAATGGGAGAACGGCATAGGGTTAGCGTTATCTGTTCCATATTAGTTTCAATACAATACATGGTTCATTGAAGAAACATAGTTTAAGCCCCTCGTAATTGATACAACACACCATTTGCAGCTAGAGATTTTTTGTTTTCTTTAAGTGGCAAGTGAGAATATGTAGCCACACATTGCACATTTTTCTTCACTAATAATTAGATTGGGCACGACAGCTGTAGTATTATGCCATGACAACTTAAGTTCGGACGTTTTACTTTCAAAAGAAATCTACCGGAATGTTCAATTAATTACCATATTAATTGAGCAGGTAGGGACCAAAAGAGACAAGTCCACTTTGGATGATACAACCAACAGAATTAATAAGTTACTATTCAAGGTAAATCCTGTAAAGTAACATTTTTATCAGAGTTATTTGTAGCATGTCAATATTCTAACGGGGTATTCATTTTTTTCAGATTAGATCTATACGTATGTGTGGCTCTTTGGCTCTAAACATGTGTGGAGTTGCTTGTGGTAGGCTAGATTTGTGTTATGAGATCGGTTTTGGTGGCCCCTGGTATTGTTACCAAATTATTAACGATTGTCTTACATGGAAAATATATAAACCAAATGTAACAGCTAATTGTTATTTTTTCCTCTAGGGATGTGGCTGCTGGAGCTTTGATTCTAAAGGAAGCAGGGGGTTTTGTTTTTGATCCGTAAGTTGTCAAATTTGTCAATACTGTATGGCTGGCTCTTGCTATCATAGTACATAATTTGATGAGATTTTTTTCCATTTCTTGTTGTACATTTTCTTTCATTTTGACTTTTAGGAGCGGTGATGAGTTTGATCTGATGGCGCAAAGAATGGCCGGATCAAATGGCCACCTCAAGGATCAGTTCATCGAAGCATTGGGAGATGCAAGCTGAATAACTTATTTCGTCAAGTAGAATGAAAGAATGTACGATGGCCCCACCAATAAGTAATTAAGGGCTAATTTTCGTGTAGTTCTACGTGAACGCTATGCATATTTTGCAAACATGGTGGATGTAATGACATGTCGATATATTGCTCGTTTTATTGACCATGCAAGTAATTCATGCTTGCAGGCGATGAAATGGCTCGTAAGCTACAATTCTCCTTAACTCTGTTAATGAGTAAATTTTCTTTTGCTTTACTCTTTGTTCCACTACCGCGGTCGCCTTTTTCTGAAAAAGGGTGTCGTCCAATTTTATAAATAAAGCAAACCATCGAAACACAACGTCCAACATCAGTCACAACACAAACACGCCACACACAAAGTAGCACAACACAAGGTACACAGGGTTTGTTGAGTGCTTGTTGAAACAAAAAAAGACATAGGCATCAAGGGGAAAGCCCAAAGAAACAAAAAAAACATAGGCATCAAGGGGAAAATTCAACATAGACATCAAGGGGAAAATTCGTTTCTCTCTCTCACGAAAAAAATCAAAACAAATACTAAATAAATTCAAAAAATTCTATTTTTTTTGTGTGGTAGATATTTTGATGCGTGAGGTTCGCTCTAAATTTTTAGTTGTTTGGACATCTGAGCAACTCTCGGCAAAAAGACAAATCGGATCAATAAAAATTCGTGAACAGTACACCTTTTTCACGGGCCCCAATTTGTCTTTCTTGCTGAGAGATGTTTAGATGTCCAAACAACTAAAAATTTGGAGCGAACCTCACGCATCAAAATATCTACCGCACAAAAAATGGATTTTTTTGAATTTGTTTTGATTTTTTTCGTCGGCGCGGGTGCAGATGCACCCGCGAGCCGAAACGCCGCTCTCGGCATCAAGGACACTAATCCGGCTTTGGTGGTGGTGGAGGAAGCGGCGGCGCCAAACGAAGAGCCATGGCACGAGGATGGGCAATGATGTTGTTGATGGCATCTCGGTCTCACGAGCGGTTGTTAGGGCATATTTTTCAGCCTTAGTGTTTTTGTGATGATGACAACTCATTATGTGATCTAATCGTGTGTCAAGTTCTTCGGGTACCTTATATTGGACACAAGATGATAGGGCTTTCCCTCCGGACAGAAAAGAACGAAGACGGTGTTCTCTACTTGTTTATTTCTTGTATCGTAGGAAAACCATACTGTTAAGAGGGAATTCACATCGGAAGGTATTGGATGAATCAATGCACGCACATATTCCTTGTCTGCCACCTATTACACCTTTCGATCATTCCTCGTTCTGTAAACCACTCAGTTGTTTTTCACCTTAGTGGTTGCACCGCTGGCTCCAGCGGTTGTACCACTTGGATAGGTACGTCTGGTATAACTACCGCTCCACCAGTGAAACCCTGGAGTTGCTGCTCTCAGGATGTTAACCAACAGTTGTACTGCTGCCTCTGGGCAGTTGTACCGCCAAAGTCTAGCTAACCCTAAGCGGCGACTTCACGCGGTTGTACCGGCCCTGTACCGCCTCATCATGGGACAAGCGTGTGGTGTGGGGTTGTACTTGGGCGGTTGCGGACCGGTTGTTCCGGTCATATCTTTTTGACCGGTACTACTGGTGTCTAAGGCGGTTGTATCGCCTAGGACTTAGCCACATCCCCGTACTTGGTCCGAGCGGTTGAACCGTGGCAACCACCGCCCCAATCATCGCTCGAGGGTGACTCCTCTCTGTTTTCCAAGCGATTGTTGTGCGGTGGTGGAACAGTTGTTCCGATCCTTTGTTGTGACCGGTACTTCTGCCCTGCCACCGGTTGCACCACTAGCTACGGTTGTACCGGTGCACATAGCGGTTGTACCGCTCCGTTGTAAAAACGACGACAACGGCTGGAAATGAGGGGCACTATTTAAGGAGGTGGTTCTTCCACCTACCACTTCACTTCTTGCCTCTCTCTCTCCACCATAATGCCCTTCAAGCTTTCTTTCCCGATCTCTCTCTCTAGCCGCTCAAACTTGTTGATTTGCTAGGGATTGAAGGAGGAGATCTAGATCTACATTTCCACCAAAGGAAACTTGATCCCCCATACTTTCTTGTGTGGATTTTGTTACTCTTGGGTATTTGAGCACCCTAGATGGAAGAGGTGACCTCGAAGCCACATTCCATTACGGTGAAGCTTCGTGATGTTGTTGGGAGCTTCCAGTTAAGTTGTGGAGATTGCTCCAACCTTGTTTGTAAAGGTCCGGTCGCCGCCTTCAAGTGCACCACTAGTGGAATCACGACATCTCTCATTGTGTGAGGGCATGAGGAGAATACGGTGGCCTTAATGCCATCTTGGGGAGCATTGTGCCTCCACACTCCACCAACGGAGACGTACTTCCCCACAAAGGGAAGGAACTTCGGTATCTTTCGTGGTTTTGTCACGACAGATGTCCTAGTGTGAGGACTTAGACGTGAGGCCATCGCAAGTGGGTGATTAGCTTGTCGGGGTTGATCAGAATCGAGAGACATAGTTTACCCAGGTTCGGCCCCTCACGATTGAGGTAAAAGCCTACTCCTGCTTTCTACTTATTGCTTGGGGATCAATTACAAGGGAGCAGATTCGCTTGACCTAGCTATTGATCGATTGTAACTTAAGTCTATTGGCCTAAGGGACTCACCTTTATATACAGGTCAAGGACATGGGCTTACAAGGGTCCGGGTCATGTTACGATTCGTGACCGGGTATGTCTCTAAGTCGCCTTGCCTCTTGAGCAAGGAAACTCTGGGCGACCTTCCACCTCTTGGGCCTATGGGTCGCCGTCTTTGGATATTGGGCCGCCAGACGGCTTACTTGGTAAGCCGCCTTGCCGATCTTGTCCCTCCGCATCTCAGCCCACTTGGAGTATTGTTTATGAGCCGCCATCGGGATGACCCGACCCAACATGACAAGTTATATCATGGGGTTATATCCCCAACATTAGCCCCCACATTGATTTGAATTTATGCATGTCAATCTCCACCACTTTAACTTGGCGGCTTATCTCCTGATTACATCTGCATCTTCTTCGGGTTACGAAACGCCGGTTCTTGATGCTTCGATACTTGTAATTTTTTTTCCGTGACATCACTCACCAGACATTCAAGAAATTAATGATGACATCACAATGGATATTTGTAGACATTCATTTAGCCCAAAAATCAAGGCGCCACTCACTCTAGAATTTAGTGTGCACCCTCAGTTCTCGCGCCTGCCTATTACCCTTCGGTTCTGCGCATTATAAATACCCGTGGGGGGCCCTTTCATTTACTTTTTATCTTGCCCCCTCACTTCTTTTTCCTCCTTGAGCTCAAGCCTCGACCGCGCTGCCACCACAGTTCGTCCGTCGCTAGCCGACCCCTTCTAGGACCACGGCCTCACCCCCTCTTTACCAAGGCGCAGGCAAACATCTCCGCCGCTCCCTCCAACCATGAGATAAATCATCTTTCTTCTCCTAGATCTACATTTGTTCAGTGTAGTTCATCGGAGCTGTCGGAGTTCATCGCTCCTTCATCTTCATTGCTAGTTAATCCATAACTTTAATGACTTTTCCCATGAAAATAGAGCGGCATGAGTAGAGGCACCATTTTATACATAGCACACTTAGATATTCCTTGGGAACCCGTGAACTTAGGGCAATGTTGCTTCAATACCATGTCGTTAGGTTTAGCAATTATTTTTCCTTTTTGAACCATTTGGAGATCCATAATTGTAGCTGCTTCGGTAGAGACTTGTTAGTCCCATACTTCGCAAAAAACCAGAGATATCTGATTATCATAAGACACCCTTATGATTGTCGTCTCATCTTTATGACTGAAACTCGCTATGTCTAGAGACTGCTTCACTTAGTTGCGAGCTTATCATGAGGCAACTCACTTGCGGTAAATAATTAAGCTATCATCCCTTTGACAATAGCTACAAGTAGTCTGATCACATGGCTTATTCAAACAAATTACCATTTCTTAAATAACCCGCCATATATGCTTCTACAACTCTTTTTATTTTTATTCAGGCGACTCATCATGTCAAAATCCACCATATGCAACTCGGTGCCTTCCCAAGTTTCTGAGCTTATACTCCAAGATTATGAAGACCAAAGCTTTTTACCGTCTAAGGAGGAAATCGGCTGGCGGGTTGCCTTCGAGGACAAAACTCCACAACCCGACGAAGGAGAAGTAGGAGTGTTCATGGATCACCTTCTCTAGGGCTTTCCTCCCCCCGGGTCAAAGTTCTTCTGGGATGTTTTGAACTTTTGCAATCTTCATCCTCAAGATCTGGCTCCAATTCCATTTCCAACCTATGTCAGTTCCAAGTGTTTTGCGAGGTGTATGTGCAAATGGAGCCCAATGTCCCTCTTTTTAGGGAATTATTCTATCTCAACCGCTAGACGGAATGTGTTGATGGCCCTAGTCTAGAACTTCAGTAGGGTCTCAATTCAAAGGTGAAGAGACTGTCCTTTTCCTACAACTATTTTGCCAAGCCACCCCAAAGGATGGGTTAAAACTTGATTCTATTGCTGGAACATGATCCGTGCTAATGAAAATCCTCTGCCGGGTTATAGACCTCACTGTCTTCGCATGAACTTTGAACTTCATGGTTGGGCTCCACAAGAAGAACGTTCTCACCTCACCTCCATATACCCAAAGTTAAGGGCCTTGCTAGCCAATGGGTTGCCTCGGGTTGATCTAACCCGGTGTTGGGTAGCTTGGAAGATCTTACCATTGAGTCACTGTGGCGATTTAATGTATAATTATTCTGGCAATGTGAATGATCCACAAAGATATAGCAATGAAGATTTGGAATCCGATGAGATAAACTGGATTGTAAAGAAATTTCTGGGAGAACAACAAGAAGCTTGCAATCGAGTTGGACTGAATCCCTTCTACACTCTTAACCCGGTTCCTTCAGTAAGCATCTTTGATAGCTATTTATCCGACTTATAGAATTCCTTAAGCTTCCAAGCTTACTTGCGCTTTTTATTGACAACACTCGAGTAGAAAAATGAAAACTCAGGTAAATAAGCCTAAACCCGCCCCCAGTAAGAGGAAGAATAAGGCGGCTGCGGAAGAACCATCAGCTAGGGGCGAGTCACCAACAACTGATGTACCATCAAAGGTGAAACTTGGCTCCCTTGGTCATCTTTTTTATTGCACTTGCTGACGCCTATGACTCCCAGGGCGACGCTGCAACAAGCCGGGCCAAAGATGTTGAGGTAATTTCCATCTCCTCCGGCTCAGAATCCTTGTCTCCAAGGAAAGCAAGGCGGGTCATTCGGAAAGTAATTTTTTCTCACTCGGATGCTTATTTCGACGCCAATTTAATTTCAAAGAAAACTTAACATGAATCAAGGTGCCATACTTGGAGTAGCTTTCGTGACGTGGTAACTGACTTACCCAACAAGTCAACCTCCCGCAAACGATAGAATGAGGTGCCTCATAGTCCAAGCCCTTCTCTTGCAAAAGCTGGCCTTATCTGGCAACCTCTTAATCCTCTGATTCAAATTATCAGGAGTCACCACCTTCATCGGGTGACTCAACTGCCACAAAGCTGCCACCCCTCATTATCTACCATGGGTAAATTTATTCTTTATACCATGTATTGTTTATTCATACTTAGCTTTACACATGCTTCATTCCGCTGTCTTGTTTGCAGGGCCAAGGCTAAAGCCAAGAAAAGAAAGATGGGAAATTCATCCATGAACCATGAGATCCCTGATCCAGAAGACCCGCCTTTGGTGTCTCCTTAAGTTCATATTGAACAAACCAAAGATCATGAGGACAACCAAGATGAGCCCCCGAGCATACTGAGCCGACAAGCACTGAGGCTATAGATACTGAAGCTAACCTGACGGATAATCTTAACCTGCCTTGTCCTCGTACAACAACTAAGGATGCTCCTTCTCATGGGAGGAACGATGAGGTTATTACCATCATTGGGATGGTTACACAGCTCCAGAAGTCTCCACTATGCTGACCAAACTTTCCGCCAAGGATGAGACGCCATTGCCTGATAAAGGGAAGACTAAGCTTGAACTTCCCAATTATGAAGAATTCAGTGCTAAAGAACTATATGCCGACTATTCAACCCGCCTCTCTACAAGACAGGAGATGGAAGCCAACTTGGTTGGCATGATGAAGAGAAAATATGAGGTATGCTCAATTTTTTTTTTCTCCTCTATATATTCTTATGTAGCCCTCAAGGGCCGGCTGATCTTCATGAGATGAGTTGGGTCTTGTAAATATATAAATTTCGAAGAATCATCCTGTAGCCCCAAGGGTCGGCTCATCTTTAGGAGATGAGCGAGGTCTTCTTAATATTATATGTCTGAAGAATCAACCTGTAGCCCCCAAGGACCGACTTATCTTCATGAGATGAGATGGGTCTTAATATAATACGCCTGAGAATCGACCTGTAGCCCCTAAGGCTGGGCTCATCTTCATTAGATGAGCTGGGTCTTCCAGTATCATATGTTGGAAAAACGATCTCATATGCATTAGCCCCCAAATGTCAAGTATATTGCTTGCAATCTGCTTGGGACTTTCAATAAAATTTTCTAGTCATAACCCCCAAATGTTAAGCAACATCTTGCGGTCGGCTTAGGAGTAAATGATACTTAAAGTGGCAAGTCTTCGCGTGTAGGAGGCTATAAATGTGGCAGAGTCAAATGTGACTGACTTGAAAAAGGAGCTGGGGATGGAACAAGCTGCTCGAGCCAAAGCTGAATTGAGCATGCAATCTTCATTGGAAGAAATGGAGAAAATAAAGACGGGCTTTGAAGTAGAAAAAAACTCTTTCGAGACTGAAAAAACCGCTTTGATAAAGCATGCAGAAGACACCGAAGGTCAATTAAGACCCGTTACTAAAGAGTTGACCTGGTTAAAAGAGCATATCGCTCATATGACCAAAGCCATCTTTGGTAAGGACTTTTATGAGCTCATGATAACCCGCTCATATAATCATGTATGAATATGGACTCGCTTGGCGACTCGCACATTCGATTTTTTGCAGGCACTCAAACTCGCAATCTCCAAAACAACAACGTGATGTAGCTAAAGGCTATATACTCATTGGCTAAACAATTATATGCTAGGAGTCTCTGCCCCATCAGAGCTGTCATGGGTGATAAAAACCTGGTGAAGTTCATCAAGGACGCACTCAGACACCTCTTAACGATCCCGAAGCAGATTGAAGAGCTGAAAAGATCAGCCGCCCGAGCGGGTGCAATGGCATCTTTGAGCCATGCCATGGCTTATTCAGCAGATCTGGATCCTGCAGAGATGGTTGAAGGATTTCCTTAGTATAAAGAAGACGGGTCAGAATTTACTGATGCTGATTATTTGCGCTACGTAAGGGCGACTCGAGTGCTGGACAACCAACTAGTTGCAGAGATGGACCTAAAGAACTATCAGGCGGCTTATTACGACAAGATCTCGCGAGTACAACCGCCAACCTTTGAAGCTGTAGATGTGACTCCTCAACGTCGTAAGCATATTTTTGCCCTCATGTTGACCCGTCCCCCATCTTGAATGAAGAAGATATTTTCAAGCCTTGACCAATGTCAATTGGGATGTGGACGACCTTTAGATCCAAGACACAGAAGAAACGATGCAGCATAACCCGGAGGCAACACATGCGAGAGGTCAGCCTAGAGCTAACCCGGATGGCTCAGCAGCCGGGTTATAGGAGTAATTTTTACTCAAAAACTTTGAGATTAAATTATGGGCTTAGTTGAAGCCATGTAATATCTTAAGCAAGTAGCTGGTTGCTTGTGCCGTGCCTTCGTGCACGGTTTAACTTTTGGTCCCATCTTATTTTGATGATGAAGTATTTGTATATCAACAAATCTGCCAACCTTGCTTTATCCTTTGTTTGGACCTGTACAACCTGTTGCTTGCACATGTGTTTAATAAATTGCCTTGTAGTGATATTTAATTATAGACAACATAGCTGCAAAACAAATTCTACCCAGTAAAACTTTGAAGTGAAAAGATCCACCGAGTCATCGACCGATGACTGATAGTCATTTAAAAGAGATTTCAGATTAATAATCTGGCGACTCATGGTCGATGAAGACTCAGTGATGGACATGAATAACTCGGAGCTCTTTTGACCCGAGAATTTTTAGGCGGAAAAAATCCTGAATAAATAGCATATCGATGTCTCTATAGAGGGAATTATAAGTTGGCTTTCAAGGCACGACAAAAGACTGGCTTTCGAGGCTCAAGTCTTGCTTCAATGAAGTTGACATGATAGCCTTGGTTTATCCTTACGTTTTGTAAGCCGGCTCTCACGTGACTTAAGCCGCCATTTTAACTTTAACAAGTTCAGGGTCATAAAGGTTGACTTGCTAAGAGTACGGCTGGTCACCTTTTCAGAGTAGCATCAAGCAAACAAGCAGGTTTAACCAATATATTGTGGCGTTTTTGCCGGGTTAGGAGGTGAGAAAGCTAAACTCAGTGATTTGGAAGCCCCAAGTAACCAATGTATTGTGGCGTTGCACCAGGTCAAAAGGGTGATAAATCTAAACTTAGTGAGTTGGAAGCCCCCAAGTAACCAATGTATTGTGGCATCGCACCGGGTCAAATAGGTAGAAAGTTAAACTCACTGAGTTGGAAGCCCCAAGTGATCAATGTATTCTGGCGTTGTGCCGGGTGAAAAGGGTGAGAAAGCTAAACTCAGTGAGTTGGAAGCCCCCCAAGTGACCAATGTATTGTGGGATTGCGCCAGGTCAAGAGTGTGAGAAAGCTAAACTCGGTTGAGTTGGAAGCCCCCAAGTGACCAATGATCAGTAAATTAGAACTCATGCACAATATATGAGGTGAAATGACAGAGCCCCGAGTTTCGGGGACGTCTGCTTTATTGTACTTCATCAGAAAAGGTACATGATGTAGGTATGTACAATGACTGAAGCTAGTGGCTTTAAGTGTAGTAAGGACGAAGATGAGCGATGTTCCATGGCCTATTGGTATCCTCCTCAGAGGTACTTGACTTATTGTGTTCACATATGTCGATCAGATAATATCATCCATTGTTGAGGTTTTTGCCCACTTAGCAACCCGGAGTGTAGCTTCTATGTTTAGGGTGATATCTCCCAGAGGAGCCGAACTAACCACACTGATTGGATGCCCCAGGAAGTACTTTTTTAACTTGCGACTAGCCATGAACACTCTGTTGGAAATATGCCCTAGAGGCAATAATAAATTGGTTATTATTATATTTCCTTATTCACGATAATCGTTTATTATCCTTGCTAGAATTGTATTGATTGGAAACTCAAATACATGTGTGGATACATAGACAACACACTGTCCCTAGTGAGCCTCTAGTTGACTAGCTCGTTGATCAAAGATGGTGAAGGTTTCCTGGCCATAGACAAGTGTTGTCACTTGATAATGGGATCACATCATTAGGAGAATGATGTGATGGACAAGACCCAAACTATGAACGTAGCATATGATCGTGTCAGTTTATTGCTACTGTTTTCTGCATGTCAATGTTTCTGTCCCTATGACCATGAGATCATGCAACTCCCGCACATCAGAGGAATACCTTATGTGTATCAAACGTCGCAACATAACTGGGTGACTATAAAGGTGCTCTACATGTATCTCCGAAGGTGTCTGTTGGGTTGGCATGGATCAGAACTGGGATTTGTCGCTCCGTATGATGGAGAGGTATCTCGGGGCCCACTCGGTAATACAACATCACAATAAGCCTTGCAAGCAATATGACTAAGGAGTTAGTCATGGTATCTTGTATTACGAAACGAGTAAATAGACTTGCCGGTAACGAGAATGAACTAGGTATGGAGAAACCGACGATCGAATCTCGGGCAAGTAACATACCGAAGGACAAAGGGAACATCATATGGGATTAATTGAATCCTTGACATAGAGGTTCAACCGATAAAGATCTTCATAGAATATGTGGGAGCCAATATGGGCATCGAGGTCCCGCTATTGGTTATTTACCGGAGAATGTCTCAGGTCATGTCTACATAGTTCTCGAACCCACAGGGTGTGCACACTTAAGGTCCGGTGATGTTTCGATATAGTTGAGTTATAGGTTTTGGTGACTGAAGGTTGTTAGGAGTCCCCAATGAGATCCTAGACGTCACGAGGAGCTCTGAAATGGTCCAGAGGTAAAGATTGATATATAGGAAATCCTGTTTTGGTCTCCAGAAAGGTTTCGGGCATTTCCGGCAGTGTACCGGGAGTGACGAATGGGTTCCGGGGGACCATCGGGAGGGGGCCCACCTACTCCGGGGGGGGGGGCACATGGGCCTTAGAGGTGGTGCACCATCCCCTAATGGTTTCGACAAACCAGTCACTAAGGGCCCATGCGAAAAGGATAAATGAAAAGGCAACAAGGGCCAAATTAGGAAGGAGTCCTAATAGGATTCCACCTCCTTGCGGGAGGTGGATTCCTCTCTTGTTTGGTTCGGCCGAACCTCCTTGGAGTAGGGGCCAAGTCTGCCTCCTCTCCCCTTCCTCCTATATATATTGAGGGATTTTGAGGGCAGCCCCTAACCCTAATTGCCACGTGCTGCCCTCTTCTTCCTCCACATCTGTTTCTCCTCTAGTATAGTTCGACAATGCTTAGGCGAAGCCCTGCTGGATTGGTTCACCACCACCACCACCATGCTACCGTGCTAGAGAACTCATCTACCTCTCCGCCCCTCTTGCTGGATCAAGAAGGCGGAGATCGTCATCAAGATGTACGTGTGCTGAATGTGGAGGTGCCATCCGATCGGCACTAGATCGGGATGGGTCGTGATGGGATCGTGGGATGGATCGTGATGAGATCGCGGGACGGGTGCGATTTAAATCGCAAAGATGTTCCACTACATCAACCGCTTTATATACGCTTCCGCTTAGCGATCTACAAGGGTATGTAGATTCACTCTCCCCTCTCGTAGATGATCATCACCATGGATAGGTATCGCGTGTGCGTAGGATTTTTTTGTTTCCCATGCAACGTTCCCAAACACACTCCAAACACCAATTTCTTCCAATATGGATATCTTGGCTTGGACTCTGATAAGGTTTCACTGACATAATAAACTGTCTGTTGACTGGGTACTCCTTCCCTGCCTCCTTGCGTTCCACGACAAGTGCGACACTGATGGCCCAATTATTAGCCACCACGTACATGAGCATAGGCTCTTTGTCGATTGGAGCCGCCAAGATGGGCGGATCAGCTAACTACCTATTAAGTGCTTTGAATGCCTCATTAGCAGCATCACCCGAGATGAAATTATCAGTCTTTTTCATCTAGCATAGAGGAATCGCCTTTTCATGTAGTCCGCTTATGAACCGGCTGAGTGCCGCGATGCGACCCTCCAGGTGATGCACATCATTGATATAGACCAGCTTAGATAAGGAAGTGATAGCCTCAATTTTCTTGGGGTTAGCTTCAATGCCCCTCTATGGAACCATGAAACCTAGTAGTTTTCCTGCAGGTACCCCAAAAACACACTTGGCCGGGTTAAGCATCATCTTGTACACCTAGAGATTGTCAAAGGTTTCCTTCAAATCTTCAAGCAATGATTCCTTCTTCCTTGACTTTACCACAATTTCATCAACATAAGCATGAACATTGCGCCCAATCTGTCCATGGAGGCAATTCTACACACAATGCTCGTAAGTCGTCTCAACACTTTTGAGCCCAAAACCATAGACGCATAACATAATGCTCCAAAGGGTGTGATAAAAGCTTTTTTCTCCCGGTCTTCAGCCGCCATCTTTATATTATGATAACCAGAATAAGCATCCAGGAAGCGCAGACTCATGCAACCCACCATTGCATCAATGATCTGGTCAATACGTGGGAGCGCAAAGGGATCAGCTGGGCAAGCCTTATTGAGATTTGTATAATCCACACACATACGCCATATGCCATTTTTTCTTGAGCACAAGCACTGGGTTAGCCAACCACTTAGGGTGAAAAACTTCTACTATGAACCCGACAGTTAGGAGCCAGACCACTTCTTCTCCAATGGCCTTTCGCCTTTCCTTGTTAAAACGATGGAGGAATTGTTTTACTAGCTTCATCTTAGGGTCTGCATTAAGGTTGTGCTTAGTGAATTCTCTCGATACATGTGGCATGTCAGAAGGTTTCCATGCAAAGATTTCCCGATTCTCACGGATGAATTCGATGAGCGTACTTTCCTATTTAGGATCCATTCCAGTCCCAATGGGAACTGTTGTGAAGAGTCGTCATGGATGAAATCAACCTATTTTGTATCTTTAGCTAACTAGAATTTTAGGATAGGGTCCTTCTTAGGGTGGGCTTCTTAAGTGGGGTCATATCAGTCCGGTCAACATTGTCCTTATAAAACTAGAGCTCCTCAGCACCACAAGCCGTTTCTGCATAAGCAGCGTCTCCTTCACATTCTGCGGCGACCTTACAATCTCCATATGCTGTAACCATTCCGTTTGCTCCTGGCATTTTGAGCTGTAAATATATGTAACATGGGCGAGCCATGGATTTGGTGTAAGCCAACCGTCCAAAGAGCGAGTGATATGGACTTTTGATCTTCACTACTTCAAACCACAATGTCTCTGCCCTGTAGTTATTCTCGTCGCCAAAGGCCACCTGCAGAGCAATCTTTCCTACATGATAAGCCGACTTGCCTCGCACGACTCCATGAAAAAAAGTAGAGGATGACTTAAGATCCTTACCTGTCAGATTTATTCATCGAAAAGTGTCGTAGTACAATATGTTGATGCTGCTCCCACCATCATAAGCACCTTAGTAAACTTGTAAACACCCACTTGAGGGGCCACCACTAAAGCTAGATGACTTGGATTATCAACACGGGGCGGCTAAACTACCCGGCTCCAAGTAATTGTGTGTTCTCACCACTTCAAATATTGTGGCAACGCTGACTCAACCATGTGAATCGCCCTTTTGTGGACCTTCTGATCCCGCTTGCAAGTGCGTGTAGTAAATACATGGTACTGGCCACCGCTCAACTCCTTAGGATTACTCTGATATCTCGGTTGATTATGCTGCTGCTGATTACCTTGATGAGATTGCTGATTATGACCACCATGGCTCCCTTGGCCCTGATAGCCAGAACTTGAGCCGCCATTGCCAAAGCCGGATCCCTGCAATCCTCCAGAACCTGACCCGCCCGACGGCCCATTGCCGTCCCCATGATGTTGTTGGAACATCTAATTTATGAACTCCTCCAGGAAAAGACAATCCTTCCAAGCATGAGTGGATGGCTTGTTGGGATAACTGTGCTTTGGACACGACCCATTAAGAGCCTCCTTATAATTTTTTGGGCTTTCCACCAGCATATGGGTGCTTGCCGTTGTGACTTTGATTTTTAAACCATGTATTGGTGTTAGCCACAAATTCTGACCCGCCATCTGGGAATTTGCGTTTTCCACCATTGCCCTGGTTCTTACTATTATGCACCGATGCATTTTGTTGTCGACTCCTACCACCGCCGTTTTTCTTACCCTCTCCAGCCTTTTCATCATTTGAATTAGGATCCTTCGCACCATCAGATTCATGACATTTGGTAAGGGCATCCATGATATTGCCCATATCTTGGCACTTACGCTTAAGTCGCCCTAACTTTTTCTTAAGAGGCACGAAGTGACAATTCTTTTCTACAATCAAAACAGCTTGAGTTGTCGCAATGTTATCTAAGGAATGGATAATGGTGGCGACCCGGCAGGCCCAATGATGGGCTGACTCATCCTCATGCTGCACACAATGCTCCAAATCCATAATTGTCATAGGCTTCTTACAAGTCCCTTGGAAATTGTTGATGAAGCACTTCTTCAATTCTGCCCAAGAATTGATGGAGTTTGGGGGCAAGTTCTTCAACCATGTACGAGCGAGCCCCTCCAACATCATGGTGAAGTACTTAGCACAGACTGCATCACTGACATCCAACCTGCCCATAGCCGGTTCATAGCTCTCAATCCAAGCCGTCGGCTAAAGGTTCATCGTATAATTCAGTACCTTACAAGGTCCCTTAAAATATTTAGGCATGCGATCATTACGTAAGGCCGACACCAGGCACGAAACTCTGATCACTCTCATATTCGACCCGACAACCACCGAAACTACACAGTGCTGGAAACTGCTCGCAACTCTACATGCCGGCTATAGCTAGGACTTGGCAGAGTAGTTGAATGCATACACTGCCGACTATATGAATATTGAGCTTGCTCGGCAATCACTGTTTGTAATATTTCAATGGCATTCCGGGCTTTCGCTGCGATCGGCGACTCACGAGCAATAGGGAGCGTAGTAAGCTGGGTTTCTACTACCACCATGTTATCCATCGGGTTGGAGAAGTGCCCTGGCAGTGTCAAGAAACATTGCGATGCCGTCTGGATGGGGGGCAGATCTAGGACTGGCTCTTCCCTCCTGGCCAACTCTGGCCAGTTAGGTTGAGCTGCTGCCCTACCCCCACGCATCTCAGAAGTCAGTAGGGGCATAACTCACGCTCCCTAAGTACTTGGGCCTGCTGCCGAAGAGTTGAACAAACGTGTTGGCTCATAGACTGGGGGTAAACGGCCCTCGTGCCTCCTCCAAAAAAATTGCATTGGATGCATTTTGATAAAGGCTGAGCCGCCACGTCTCCACCTTGAGACGCTCTTCTTCGACATTAATCTGAGCTTGCAGTGCAGCCATCCGAGTGACCTTAATGTTAACATCCTCCTAGGCCTTGGTCATCTGTTCCTGTATCTTCGCAATCTCCGCATTGCATTCTTCTTGATTTTCCATAGTGATTTCAGTTCCCAGCAAGGTTGTCAGAGTAGCCATCAACTTAGATAGAACTTGAGTCGATGGCCTGACCGAACCAAATGCCCCTGGAGCCGGCACTGAAGGGTTAGCTGTTGCTGTTGCTCCGGTCGTTGTAGAGTGGAGAGCCCGTGCCATTCTGGCCATGAAGATGTCGGCTCGACACGACGGCTCATAGGGGATCGGAATACTGTTGCCATCGGAATAGCCCCCAAGGCCGCCATTTTCAAGCTGACAAAATGATTCTGTTTCTCGTGTCGAGGACTCATCATCTGAATAGAAAATAGTCTATCCTCCAGACATAGAGTTTTCCTAAAGTTCTACGCCTTGCACAAAACCAACAAAAACATGCTTGTGGATGGCTAGAATTTGGGCGGGTTGCGCGCGCTGAGCCGACTCGATGAGGTCGGTGCAGATGTCCTGCTCGGGTTCTGACCCGCCGATCTTGCCGAAGGGGACCCGGTACGAGTACTTTGTTGATCCAGCCTCGGGACACGAGTCAGTGTCGTTGGTGTAGTGCTTTCCACGACTGCTCTTCGTCATCCTGCCAATGGCGTATCCCTCAAGCCCTGGGAAAGAGCCATTCGAGAACTCAAAACCACCATGTGCAGGCCCCATGGTGGGCACCAACTGTCATGGTTTTGTCACGACATATGTCCTAGTGCAAGGACTTAAATGTGAGGCCATCACAATTGGGTGATTAGCTTGTCGGGGTTGATCAAAATCGAGAGACACGGTTTACCCAGGTTCGGCCCCTCACGATCGAGGTAAAAGCCTACTCCTAATTTTTGCTTATTGCTTGGGGATCAATTACAAGGGAGCGGATTCACTTGACCTAGCTATTGATCAATTGTAACTTAACTCTATTGGCCTGAAGGACTTGCCTTTACATACACGCCGAGGCCCTCGCTTACAAGGGTCCAAGTCGTGTTACGATTCGTGACCGAGTATGTCTCTAACTCGCCTTGCCTCCCGAGCAAGGAAACTCTAGGAAACCTTCCACGTATTGGGCCTATGAGTCGCCGTCTTCAAATATTGCGCCACCAGGCGGCTTACTTGGTAAGCCGCCTTGCCGGTTTTGTCTCCCATGTCTCATCCCCCCGGCGTATTGTTTATGAACAGCAATCGTGATGACCCAACCCAACAGGGTGGGTTATATCCCCAACAGTAACACATCCTCGTCTTCATCGCTTCCACTTGTATCTTACCTTTACTTTGTACTTATTACTTGCTTGTTGTTGTAGTTTTTAGCATCATATAGGTTGCTCACCTAGTTGCATATCTAGACAACCTATTTTTTGCTAAACCTAATTTGCTAAAGAAGAGGTAAAAATTGGTAGTTGCCTATTCACCCCCTCTAGTCAACCATATTGATCCTTTCAATTGATATTAGAGCTACGTCTCTTTGTTAAGGGTTTCACCACCCAAATAGTATGGTTAATGACGGGGATCGGGTTGTGGATTTACCGAGGCCATGGGTGTGAACACGGTATCATGAGAGGATTTAAATGAAGCAATTTCCTCACTTCAATCTTCTGTGGTGACCGAGGTCAAATCCATGTTTAAAGATTTCCTTGATGGTCTCAAACTCTCTACCGATCCTTTGCAAGTGGTTAACCCCACTAGTTCGGATTAGTATGCCAACTCCAATAAAGAGAGGGCTAGTAGTGATAAGGATAAGTTGCCTCAAGGAAGTAGAGGGATGGATACCTTTGCCTCGGTTCCTCCTCCCGTGGTCTATGGAGGACCGGTTCACCCACCGCATATTATTAAGCTTGGTCCTCCTCCTAAACTTGTTAAGAATGATTTTGCTTATTGGATTTTTCGTATCAAGTCTCATTTGAATCACAACTCAACACAATTTTGGAGAATCATTAAGCAAGGGTACTACCCACATGATCCAAGTAACCTCACTCCAAGAGAAGAGGCCAACAATCAATTCAATCACTCCGCCTCGTTCATTCTTCAGTATGCTGCCCCCATTGAAGATCATGCACACTTGCGTTCTTTCACTCGTGCTAAGGATTGTTGGCAACACATTGTTTACATGTACAAGCGAAGCTCGAGTATTCAATGGTCCAACTTTGAGGTGGTTCTTGATGAGGGCGATGAATTTGTGATGCTTGATTATGAGGACCCTCGTGATCTTTACCGAAGAGTTACAACCCTTGTCGTCGCCCTTCAAGATCATGGAAGCAAGGATACGGATGACAATTGGATCAAGCGTAAGTTTCTCAAGGCCACCATGCCATTTAACAAGGCCATGTCATCCGTTATCCATCAAAGACCGGACTTTCACTCCTTGAACTCAAGTGATGTGCTCGATGAATTCATTGCTATGAACATATTGAACAAGACCACCGACAATGCTCTAGCTCATGTCCAACGGTCAAGAAAAGCCTCACTCAACCTAGCTGGGAAGGCCATGGCTATTCCGGAGGAAAAAGAAGTAGAAGAAGAGGAGGGCTGTCCCGAAGACACAAAATATGCTTACCATGAGCACATGGCTCTTCTGTCAAGGCAATTTTGGGGCAACAAGAGAAAGTCAAGGACCAGCTTCTCCAGGAATAATTGAAATGGGTCAAAGGGCAAGCAATGTGTGAGGAATTGCTATAATTGTGGTAGTGTGAGTCACTTTGTGTCAGATTGTCCTTATGAGAAGAGGGAATACAATGGTGGCAAGATCATTCGCAAAGACAAATCCAAGTCCTTCACCAACAATAACACCTTCTGCAAGAAGATGCGTCAAAAGGTGTTGGTGGCTCAAGAAGAGTACTTCTTTGATGATGATGATGATGCAAGTGGTGAAGTAATGGAAATGGCCACAATGGCCATTGCATCCTCCTCTCCAAGCAAGGCGTCTCTCTTCGACTCCCCCAACGAGAACCGCATTGCCAAGTGCCTTATGGACAAGGCATTAGACAATGTGACCTCCAACATCAAAACTAGCATTTCCACTACCCCTTCTTCTATGGATAGTGGATATGAAAATGAGGAGGTAAAAGTTGAGGATAATTCGTTTGATAAATTCATAAGAAAAATCAAGGTAGAGATGAAAAGGCATTTTGTCGCTCTCTTGGAGAAACTAGGTGAGGCTAGTGATCTCACTGAGTCTCATGAAGAGACCATCTCTCAATTAGACGAACATAGTGGTGACTAGCCGATGATATAGCAGATCTTTCCATTGCCCTTGAGGAAGAGCGAGATCTCCATTTGACTCTTGAGGATTCACACAACAATGACCTTGCTAAATTACAGAAAGATCACGATCATGGTCTTGTTCTTACTCGTGTGCTCCAATCTAAAAAGGTTGCACTTGGGATTGACCATGATAGACTCAACGGAGAATTTACCACACTTCACAACGATCAAAAGGCTTTGAAGAGTACTCATTATTATTTAAAGGAGTCTCATGTTCAACTCTAAGTAAATCTTACTAAGGAAATAGCCATGTGCCCTCCTTTCATATTAACTCATAATGCTAATGCTACTAACCCTTGTTGTGACCATGTGCATCTTGTGTAGGAGAATGCCAAGTTGAAAGGGAAACTTGAGAAAATTCTTGTGAAATGCATCCATGGCGAGAAGAACCTTAATGACCTTTTGAGCAATCAAAAGGAAGTGGTTGCAAAGGAAGTAATTGGGTTTTCACCCAAGTCTAAGAAGAACAAGAAGCTCAAGACCAAGCAGCCTCCCCCGCTCAAGGAAACCTTTGTAAAAGCCGGGGAGGGCACTCATGAGAAGAAGAAGGACAAGGTTGCGGGTGGTAATGCCAAGAAGGAAAAAACACCCCTCATCCAACATTGCCGATAGATTAAACCCCTCTTATGTTTTATGTGTGCTAGCGACGGAAATATTTTTGACAAATTTGTTTATTCTCCTTATGAGTACATTGAATGGTCTATTTGGGTTCCTAAGACCATTGTTACTAACTTGAAAAGACCCATTAAAGAATGGGTACCTAAATCCAAGCATTGATCTCTTGTAGGAGTTTGCTTCCGGAGGAGTGTCATGGTTGTTTGATAGTGGAGCAACAAATCATATGACCAAAAGAAAGTACTTGGTGGTGGATGTTCATCCTAACCCATCTTTGGCCACTAAAGTCTCCTTTGGTGATGGTGCGATTTGAAAGGTATTGGGTCTTGGCAAGGTGGTACTCTCACTGGAATTATCCATTGAGAATGTCATGCTTGTTGAGACCCTTGCATATAATTTACTTTATATTCAGCAACTTGCACTCATGTTCTTTTGTACCTTCTTTGGTGTTGACACTATGGCCCTTTTGTGGAGAAAGACTCTTAAAGTATCCTTTGTTGGGCATATGGAAAACGATCTTTATGTGGTTAAATTTTCGGAGCGACCCACTAAGACCGCGACTTGCCTAATGGTTAAAGTTGATGTGGGATGGCTTTGGCATCACCGGCTAGCCCATGTCAATATGAGATCTTTGCAAAGTCTCCTGATAGGGGATCATGTTCTTGGGCTAACAAATGTGAATTGTGCCAAAGATCGTGCTTGCAGTGCTTGTATTGAAGGAAAGCTACATGAGACAACTCACTGACCCACTACTACCATCTACTCGAATAGGACCTTGGAGCTCCTTCACATGGATCTCTTTGGTCCTCCATCTTTCGATATTCTTGGGGAAGAAAGTATTGCTTGGCGATAGTGGATTATTATTCAAGATATACTTGGGTATACTTCTTCAAGAGGAAGAGTGAGACCCAACAAACTGTCATCAATGTTGCCAATGAATCTCAACATCAACATGAGGCAAAGATATTGATGATTAGAAGTGACAATAGCACCGAGTTCAAGAACTACACCTTGGATGAGTTGCTTAGTGATGAGGGGATCAAGCCCCAATACTTTGCACCATATACCCCTCAACAAAATGGTGTTGCAGAAAGGAAGAACCGGATGTTGATGGACGCGGAAAGGACCATGATGGCGGAATTGAAATCTCCATACAACTTTTGGGCCAAAGCCATCAACACCGCATGTCATGCATGTAATTGACTCTACGTCCGCAAAAGCTTGAACAAGACTCCTTGTGAAATTCTTACCGGTAATAAGCCCAACCTCAAGTACTTCCGGGTGTTTGGTTTTAAGTGTTTCATTCTCAAGAAAGGTGCTCTTTTTGTATAAATTTGAACCTGGAGCTCAACAGGGCATATTTGTTGGTTATGCTACAAACTCTCATGCTTACCGTGTCGGCAACAAGTCCGCGGACTCAATGAGGAGACGTGTAACATGGATTTTGACGAAAATAATGGCTCCCAAGTGGAGCAAAGTGGTATTTGTGATGTAGGTGATGAAATTCCTCCCCAAGACATAAGAAGAATGGTGTGGGGCACTTTCTACCTGTTGAGGAACCCCTTGTGTCCGATGGAGAAGGACAATGTTCCACACAAGTGGAACCATCACCAATGCAAGACTCACACGCTTACGAAGAATGAAGTTAAGGCCCTCAACCGAGTGATCATGATCAAGGACAAGATCAACATCATGATGATGGTGATACACCAAGTGATGTCCAAGATCATGCTCACACCATCGAGCAAGCTCAAGATCAAGAGCAAGCTGACAAAGGCGCTCAAGGTCGTCAAAATGTTGCTCCTAAACTTTTAATGGAGTAGATTCTAGAAAGACGAGCGGCCAAGATTGCTTCCAAGCTTAAACATAAACAACATATTTTGGAGAATGTCTACAGAAGCTTAAATAAAGGGGTAACCACTTGTAGGCAATTAATAAAATTTTGTGCTCATCATGTGTTTGTTTCTTGCATAGATGACACAGAGTGGCTTGAAGACAATGCAGGATGAACTCAACAACTTCGAGTGAAACAAAGTGTGGCGGTTGGTGCCAAAACCAAAGGATAACCACAATGTCATTGGAACCAAATGGATATTTAAGAAGAAGCAAGATGTGAACATTTTCATCATTCACAACAAGGCAAGATTGGTGGCACAAGGCTACTCCCAAGTCGAGGGTATCGACTATGGTGAAACCTTTGCTCCCGTTGCACTCCTTGGATCTATTAGCATGTTGCTTGCATATGCATCTCATCATAATTTCAAATTATGTCAAATGGATGTGAAGAGTGCATTTCTTAATGGTCCTCTTAAGGAGTTGCTATATGTCAAGCAACCCCGTGGGTTCGAGGATCCCAAGTTCCCCAATCATGTATACATGTTCGATAAGGCACTCTATAGACTTAAACAGGCCCCGCGTGCGTGGTATGAGAACCTTACCGAGATGTTGCAAGATCATGGGTTTGACATTGGGAAAACTGATACCACTCTTTTCATGAAGAAGGTTAAAGGGAACTTGTTCATATTCCAACTATATGTTGATGATATTATCTTTGGTTCTCCTAACAAAGCTTTTAATGAAGAGTTTGCCGCACTAATGACCAAAGAGTTTGAGATGTCTATGATGGGAGAGTTGAAGTTCTTTCTTGGATTCGAAGTCAAGGAACCTTCATCAACCCAGCAATGTACACTCAATACATGCTTAAGAGGCTCAAGATGGATGATCTCAAACCGTCCAAGGCAAACACTCCCATGCCACTCAAATGCCAACTTGTCATTGATCCTAGTGGTAAAGACGTGATCAAAAGGTATATCGATCCATGATTGGCTCTTTGCCTTACCTTTGTGCATCTAGACCAGATATTATGTTGTCTGTTAGAATTTGTGCATGATTTCAATTTGCACCTAAGGAAGTCCACTTTGTGGTGGTCAAGCGAATCTTTCCATATTTGGCTCATACCGCAAACATTAGCTTATGTCAACCCAAAGGAGCTTCATTTGATATCATAGGATATTCAGACTCGGATTGGGCGAGAGACTGCCTGGAGATGATTCAACTTCCGGAGGTTGCCAACTCCTTGGTCGCTCTTTGGTAAGTTGGTCTTCCAAGAAACAAAATTGTGTTTCTCTCTTGTCTGTCGAGGCCGAGTATGTAGCCGCTGCAAGTTTTTGTGCGCAGCTACTATGGATGAGGAAAACTTTAAAGGATTATGGTGTCACTTGTGACAAAGTGCCTCTTTATTGTGACAACAAAAATGCAATTCAGATCTCCAACAACCCGGTTCAACACTGCAAGACGAAGAATATTGAGATTCGTTATCACTTCATCTCGGATCATATCAAGCGTTGGGAGATTGGTCTTATTCACCTCAACACTAATGAACGACTTGAAAATATATTGATGGAGCCATTGGATGAAGCAAGATTTCTCAAGTTAAGGCATGAGCTAAATTTCATTGATTCGAGCAATGTGGATTGAAGTATTGACACCCCTCTACTCACATCATGCTATCTTGTTTAGATGTAGGATTTAGGGGGAGTGTTGTTCTCTCAATGAACTCTCGCTCCCCCTATTATGCATAAATCGATCAAGTCATTCACATTAGTCATTTTTGATGACACTTGTGCTTCAAAGACGAGTTTTGGTCATGTGCCCAAGGTTAAAATCTTCGAAGTGTCATACCAATTGAATCAAACATAGGTGGCTTTGTCCACCGCCCCTCCTAGTGAGGAACATACTTTAAAGTGTTCGTGTTTGATTTGCATTTCTATTGGATCTTATTCGTTGTTCCTAGTTTTCTTTTAGATCCTAGGTGCGTGTATCCTTCAAGGGTTGGTCTTTTGTGTTTGCTTTCCACACCCTTGGGGTATACCTCACCATATCTCGGTGCCATCTTTCCATCCCAAGCCTTCCTCTTCCCAAAAACCCTCTTATTACAATTATACGCATCATGACCTTGATGTTGATCACTGTAGCCTGGCGATAGAGCCGGTTGCTCTCGTGGTTGTACCGCTTGGGCACTTGGCTGTACCATCCCAGCGGTACAACAGATGTGACTCTGGCGGTTCTACCACTATTCACTTGGCGTGTGCAGCTGGCCACTACTCCCGATAGGTTTCTCGCGGTACTACCGCATCCTCCCAGCTGTGGCAGCATCGCCCTCAACCCTAATGGTAGTACTGGGGCTGGTACAATGACTCCTTGGAGTGGTACAACCGCCAGCAGCATGGGTAGTATATAAAGGGGTCGGGCCAAAGGGGTATCTCTTTTCCCCTTCGTGCCCAACCTCCCCTCCTGCCATTATACGTCCATTTTGCATCAAGAATTGCCATTGATATTTGTGTTATTATTGTCCATTATCTTGTATTAGCATACAATTCTTATGTCCTTTCTCTCTGAATATGCAAGGTACATCACTGAGAGGGAAATATATGAAACTAGAATTCTGGACCGGGATACCGAGAAAAGGCAGAAAAATCAACTTTCTCCAAATGGCCTGAAACTTCATGGAGATTTTTTCTGGAATATTTAAGAATTATCGGGCAGAAATATACCATAGGGGGCCTTGTTCTTTCCACAAGGCAACATGGCGTGGCCACCCCCCTCGCTGCACCGTGATGCCCTATGCCCCCCTGCTGGCCCTATGACAACCATCTTCTTCTATATGATGTCTTTTGACCTAGAAAAATCATAAGCAATCTTTTGGGATGAAGCACCGCCATCTCTAAAGGAAACCTGGGCAAAGGCCCTTTTTCTCTCCGACAGACAGATTTTGCCGGGGAAACTTCCGTCCACCGGGGGGGGGGGGGGGGGGGGAATCGAAGCCTTCGTCATCACCAACTCTTGCTCCTTCGTGGGAGGACCAGTCTTCATCAACATATTTTCCATCACCATCTCATCTCCAACCCTAGTTCATATCTTATATTCAATCTTTGTCCCAAAACCTTAGATTGGTACCTGTGGGTTACTAGTTGTGTTGATTACATCTTGTTGTTGATACTGGTTGGATTACTTGGTGGAAGATATTATGTTCAGATCCTGAATTATCATTATTACACCTCTTATATTGATCATGCTGAGGAGGTGTGAGTAGTAACTATTGTTCCTAAGGACATGGGAGAAGTATTGTTATAAGTAATCATATAAAGTTGGTATTTGTCCGATATTTTGATGATATGTATGTTGTTACTTCTTTTAGTGGTGTCATGCAAACATCGACTACATGACACCTCACCATGTTATGGGCCTATGGGAAGTCATTGCGGAGTAACAAGTAGACCATGGGTTGCTAGAGTCACAGAATCATAAACCCCAGTTTATGCATTGCTTCATGAGGGGCTGATTTGGATCCACACGTTTAATGCTACGGTTAGATTCATCTTAATTCTTTGTTCATAGTTGCAGATGCTTGCGAGAGAGGGTAATCATAAGTTGGTTGTTTGTTCAAGTAAGAAAAGCACCTTAGCACCGGTATACCCACATATCAAATTATCAAAGTAGCAAATGGGAAACAACTCAATGTGATGAATATGACTAGATAGAAATTCCCATGTGTCTTCGTGAGAGCTTGCTTTATATAAGAGTATTTTTAGTCCTGTCCTTTGCTAAAAAAGGACTGGGCTACCATGCCGCACCTTTGCTACTATTGTTACTTATCGCTTGTTGTGAATTATCTTGTTACAAAACTATCTATTGGTGTTACTTATAACACTTGCAGAGAATACCTTGCTGAAAACCGCTTATCATTTCCTTCTGCTCCTCATTTGGTTCGACACTATTACTTATTGAAAGGACTATGATTGATCCCCTATACTTGTGGGTCATCAAGAATCTTTTTTAGTACATGCTAAAATTTCCTGTTGCTTGTCACTATGAAGGGTCTGATGGGGAACATTGCATGGGAAACAAAAATTTTCCTACGCACACGCAATACCTATCCATGGTGATGATCATCTACGAGAGGGGAGAGTGAATCTACATACCTTTGTAGATTGCTAAGTGGAAGCGTATATAACGCGGTTGATGTAGTGGAACATCTCCGCGATCCAAATTGCAGCTCGTCCCGCGATCTCATCACAATCCGTCCCATGATCTCATCACGATTCATCACGATCTAATGCCGAACGGACGGCACCTCCGCGTTCAGCACACATACAACTCGATGACGATCACCGCCTTCTTGATAGAGCAAGAGGGGCGGAGAGGTAGATGAGTTCTCCAGCACGACAGCGTGATGGTGGTGGTGGTGAACTAATCCAGCAGGGCTTCGCCTAAGCACCGCCGAACTGGACTAGAGGAAGAACTGTGATCTAGAGGAATAGGGAGCACGTGGTTAATTTCTATGTCTTCAAAAACCCTTAATACCTCAAGTATATATAGGATGAGGGAGGGAGGAGGCTATGCCCTAGGGCTGGCCCCTTCGCTTGGCCGCAAGGAGGAGAGGAGTCCTCCTCCTCCGATCCTAGTAGGATTAGGACTCCTCCTTCCTACTTGGAAACTCTTTCTAACTTGTGGCTTCTTTTCCTTATCCCTCCAGTCCAGCCGCATGGGCCCTTAGGGGAGGCTTCGGCCAGCCCACCAGGGGCAGGTCTGCCTGTTCTCATAGCCCATGAAGCCATTGGGTCGTTACACCCCTCCCGGTGGTCCCCCGGTACCCTCCCGACACTCCCGGTACTCTACCGATGAGCCCGAAACTTTTCCGATGACCAAAACAGGACTTCCTATATATCAATATTTACCTCCGGACCATTCCGGAGCTCCTTGTGATGTCCAAGATCTCATCCAAGACTCTGAACAACCTTCGGTCACCAAAAGCTATAACTCAACTATACTAAAACGTCATCGAACCTTAAGTGTGCAGACCCTACGGGTTCGAGAACTATGTAGACATGACCTGAGACATTCTCCGGTCAATAACCAATAGCGGGATCAGGATGCCCATATTGGCTCCTACATATTCTACGAAGATCTTTATCGGTTGAACCTCTATGTCAAGGATTCAGTTAATCCCATATGCTGTTCCCTTTGTCCTTCGGTATGTTACTTGCCCGAGATTCGATCGTCGGTATCTCCATACGTAGTTCAATCTCGTTACTGACAAGTCTCTTTACTCGGTCTGTAATACAAGATCCCATGACTAAATCCTCAGTCACATTGCTTGCAAGGCTTGTTTTGATGTTGTATTACCGAGTGAGCCCTGAGATACCTCTCCATCACAAGGAGTGACAAATCCCAGTCTTGATCCATGCCAACCCAACATACACCTTCCTAGATACCTGTAGAGCACATTATAGTCACCCAGTTATGTTGCGACGTTTGATACACACAATGTATCCCTTCGGTGTCCGGGAGTTGCATGATCTCATGGTCATAGGAACAGATACATTGACATGTAGAAAATAATAGTAATAATCTGACACGATCATATGCTATGTTCATAGTGTGGGTCTTGTCCTTCACATCATTCTCCTAATGACGTGATCCTGTTATCAAGTGACAACTCTGGTCTATGGTCAAGAAACCTTGACCATCTTTGATCAACGATCTAGTCAACTAGAGGCTCACTAGGGACAGTGTGTGTCTATGTATCCACACATGTATTCAAGTTTCCAATCAATACAATTCTAGCATGGATAATAAACAGTTATCATGAACAAGGAAATATAATAATAACCAATTTATTATCGCCCCTAGGGCATATTTCCAATAGTCTCCCACTTGCACTAGAGTCAATAATCGAGTTCACATCATTATGTGATTGTAATGAATCTAACACCCATACATTTCTGGGCTTAGAACATGTTTTGCTTGTGAGAGAGGTTTTTAGCCAATGGGTCTGAACCTTTCAGATCCATGTGTGCTTTACAAATCTCTATGTCATTCTGTAGATGCTGCTACCACGCGTCATTTAGAACTATTCTAAATGACTTCTCCACGAAACGGGGTGAATATTTAAGAATTATTGGGTCAGAAATATACCATAGGGGGGCCTTGTTCTTTCCACAAGGCACCATGGCCTGACCACCCCTTGGCCGCACCCTGATGCCCTGTGCTCCCCTGCTGGCCCTCTGACGACCATGTTCTTCTATATGATGTGTTTTGACCTAGAAATAGTCATAAGCAATCTCGAGGATGAAGCACCGCCATCTCGAGGCGGAAACCTGGGAAGAGGCTCTTTTGCTCTCTGACAAAGAGAGTTTTTCGAGGAAACTTCCCTCTAGGGAGGGGGGGGGGGGAATCGAAGCCATCGTCATCAGCAACGCTTGCTCCTTCGTGGGAGGACCAATCTTCATCAACATCTTTGCTATCACCATCTCATCTCCAACCCTAGTTCATATGTTGTATTCAATTTTGTCCCAAAACCTCAGATTGGTACCCGTGGGTTACTAGTTGTGTTGATTACATCTTGTATTTGATACTGGTTGGATTACTTGGTGGAAGATATTATCTTCAGATCCTTAATTATCATTATTACACCTCTTAAATTGAACAGGCTGAGGAGGTGTGAGTAGTAACTATTGTTCTTGAGGACATGGGAGAAGTCTATAAAGTTGGTATTCGTCCAATATTTTGATGATATGTATGTTGTTACTTCTCTTAGTGGTGTCATGCGAACATCGACTACATGACACATCACCATGTTATGGGCCTAACGGAAGTCATTGTGGAGTAACAATGTCACACCCTGTTTTTACCTTATTTCAAATGTAGTCTCTGAAAAACCTGAGTTTATTAAAACTTCTTAAGAAAGTGATATGAGTGTTGTGATTGCCATTGTTTGTGTGTATGCTTGAGTGAGTGGATCCAAAAACAATATTTTTATAACCTGATATTTCCAAAAAGACCTTTTTCTCATTTTTGACTATTTCAAAACCTTGCTTTGGATTTGCACTACAAGACCCTGATTCCAAGGGAGTGCCTTCACCCAAAAATTGTATTCTGATTTTAGCACTACTATAGCTCTCCAAAATCATAAAATAATTATTTTATAAAATATTTTTCTATTTTATCTGCATGTCCTTTTCTGAGGCCAGAAATGATATTTCTCGGTGGAAAATTATTTTTCTGCCTTAGAAAAATCTGAGAAAATTTGGAGATACTTAGAGGACATATATTTTCCATACATAAGATTTTCAACCCCTATTTATGTTCAAAATATTTGAGCAAATCCTTGAAAACCTATTATGTCTGTTTTGACCTTTTGAAATATTTCCAAAGGAAATATTTTCAATAAATTCCTAGAAAATTCTAGCATGCTTCCCAAGCTATATTTGGTGGTCATGCCAAGTTTGATCTCATTCCAAGATGGTTTGGTTCACCAAATATTCCTAAAACCTCCCTTGTCCAGAATCAAGTTGTAGTAACTCTACATAACAAAGTTTGTCCAAATGGCTTGAAACTTTGCAGGAGTGCTCGACACCCCAAATGACGAGACCCTGCCATAAATTTGATTTGTGGGGATTAATTTACCCACATTCTCAATTGAAAGGACATAACTGCCATTTGGTGGTGATTTCAAGTTTGCATTGTCAAACTTGTCCAATGGAGCTCAAATTTGGTGGATGTGGCACCCCGATTCAAAGAACTAGATTACCAGTGTTTCCAACCCAGAGATCATGTCTTGTGGAAACACTCAACAACATGGAACATAATAGAGCTGACTTTACTGATAGCATAAGGTTACAAGTACATATATTACAAAGATGGCGAGGCAAAAGGCACCCTTGGTGCTGCAACAGTATCTACATTATTTATGAAACATAGTGGGGCCTCGAGAATATTAAGTACTTCTACGGCTTAGCGGAACATAGCGGCAATTCCATACACAGGGACACTGTTGTGGACACTTCCTAGTACGGACCATCAGGACCTCCGTCCTTGGCTTCTCCTGGATCTGGTATGATACGCCACGTGCGTAATTGGAATGTACTCGGAAGCTCACAATAACCAAGTAATGCAGCAAACTATAGCATGGCAACAAATTATAAACAATACCACTGGCTATACTGATTATCAACTTACTCATGCCCGGGGTTGTCTCACAACCACCAGGATACTCATCAAGCATCTCCACTCATTTGAAGAGTTCTTCCATCATTACTAATATTAACATGGTTGACCATCTACTGAGGTCTGGTCGGGCTATCCATTACCGTGGACTCGGCTATACGAATAGGTTTGACACTGTGCAGAGGTTGCACACTTTACCCACACTATGGAGTACCGACCTCGTGATCCCATTCGGGTGGACCAGCATTACTCCAACGGGACTTGCCTGAACCGTGACTCTCTCATCGTACCACCGACAATCACTCTCCCCCGGAGTCTTGCCCTGGGTGGCCCTGTGTCCTCGTGACACCTGCCACCGTCGTGGCCAAACTGAACTGTCCCAACTAGGGATGGGCCCAACTCAACTCAACCGGGCTCACAGGGTTATCACCGCCTACCGGGCGAGGTTGCACGCGTGCATAACCCTCCCTCTTCAGAGGTACCGGTGAAAGATCACGCGATCAGCTCAAGTCACGGCCGTCCCATGTCGACATGATGTGGTTGTACGGTTATGCCCGGACAGGTGACTCAAGATCAACCACTAAGTTATTGTAAATATAGTGATTTATAACAGTAAGCACATATTTTTATTTGATAATTTATTAGGCAGTTATTTTAGAGAAAAGTAAGTGAACATAATGCATGGAAATATGCTATGCTTATGCAATACTACACCACATGGATATAATGGCTTGCCTTGATCAGTGGGGTTGTTCAAACACTCCTGGTCTTCAAAGTTTCCTTCTGAAATATATTTGAAATAACAAAAGAAAGGAAAAAGTCATATAACATCTTTTATTAATCAGAAATTCTATGAGTGTAATAAAAATACCAAACTTTACCAGAAAATAGAGGGGATCAGTACCAACTCAATGCAAAAAGAATCAAGTGATTTGGACTTGAGAATAAAAAGATACAAATCGTCAAAGTTGCTGGTAAAATATGAAAATAAATAAAAGGAAAAAGAACCTGACAGAGGCCACGTCGAAGACGTAAAGTGGAGGGGGCGCCTCCACTTACCGCTTCGGCTGCGAGCCTCACCCACTGGCAGGTGGGGCCTGCCTCTTTTAAACAGAGAGAGGGGAAGGAGACAGGGACGCGGCGGCTCTCCGGTGACGGTTACCAGCGCTAGAGACGACGGCGATGCCTGGGAATAGGAGGAATGGAACGGCTGGTTTATAGCGAACACGCACGTACCCGCAGCGCAACGAGAGATGGAAGGACGACGTCGTCCCCTTCTTCTCAGGCGGTGGCGGTGACTTCGGGTGGTCGTTAGAGATGGTGGTTCTGGTGGTGATTGGCTCGAGCGAGGGGTCGAGGAGCACCAGGGGAAGCCCTGAGCTCGATGGTGAGGTTGGAAGGGCTCTGGGGAGGTTGGTTGGAGCTGGCAATGGTGGGGCTCCAAGCGGCGGAGCTCCAGCGATGATTCAAGGCCACATGGCCTCTTGGCCTTGGCTCGCTCTTTGGGAGACTAATTAGAGGCTGCAGGAGGGGGATGGAGAGCTCGAAGGGGTCGGGGCGACCCTTAAATAGGCGGACGACGAGCTCGGCCGATCTCTCCCGAAGCGGCGAGGATAAGCTCGACCATTGGAGCATGGGGGTGAGCTGGCCATCGCGGAGCGACCTGAGGTGATGGAGGAGGGCAAAGCATCGATGCGATGCCTCATACGCCATTAAGGGCTTGCGGATGACCAGAGTGGCCGGAGCCGACTGTTCGGTCCGTGGAGGACCTTCGCAGGGAGCGGCGGCGGCCTTCTCCGGTGACCCATGGCCTTCTGGAGGTGCCACGCGGCTTCCAGGAACGCCCTCGACACCACGGACAAGGAGGGGGCAGCGAATGACGGCACAAGCGACTCGGCTGCCACAGGGGCTGCACAGAGCATGCGCTGCGGCATGCCAGTACCATGATCACCACGGTTAGGGCTGCCACAAGGCCATGCAAGCCCGGCGACTTTGTCCATTGCGTCGACCATACTCTTACCAGTCACCATCCATCACTAGTTCGACTAGTCACACACTCCTGTGAAGTGTAGCATCAGCTCCAGCTTCTGCCTGCAAACTTGGGGAGGATCTAGAGCTCAAATGGGTTAGGTTTAGGGCAAGCTAGCATGTCTGGGTTAATCAGCATAGGAAAGATTATAGACTGGCAAACTTCGAAAGGATTTGAAGATCAAATGAATATAGTTCCTTTGTAAATCATCTTTCTGGTCCAGAATGCAAATGAGCTCATGCACTCACATGCAAGCCCTGCTAATGGTGAAACTTGGCGGAGGAGTGTTATTTTGTAGTGCACACATGTCCAAAAAATTTCAGATCATTGGTGCACCCCTAGCTAGTACTTCCTTCACAAAGGTTCAGCTTTAACAGAAACTTAACAGAGTTTTCCTGCTCAAAACTTGTACTGGACCATCAGATGTTTTTACATATTTGAACTAAATATGATCCCTTGGAGCTAAGGGAATTTATTGGGAATTTTCTAAAATAAGAAAAATAGGGTTGCTTCACAAAGTGACAATTCTGGTTAGAAAATAAATAATTATTCTAGCCAAAATTTTATATTGGGCAATGAAATGTTTTTGAATATTTTGAAATCATATGATACCGAGAACATGTGGAAAAAGTTTTGGGGTCAATAGATTATCCCAACTATAGGTTGCTTCACAACCCATGGTGAAGCCATAATTCCCCAAAATATAAAAAGAATTATTTGAGAGATTTAAATATTGCAAATTATTCCAAGGAAGGTTTTGACAAGAGGCAAAAGGTTTTGGGTTGCTTGTGACAAGAAATCAGAGACTCACAATCCAACTTTCTTGAGAGAAATTTGAAAATCCACGAATTTGCAAGTGAAACTCCAAAATATTTTGAAAAGAAGAAGTTTGAAAAATCAGGGTGTTACAAACCTACCCCCCTTAGGATGAATCTCGTCCTCGAGATTCTGTGCTCAGGGAACAAGTATGGATATACGGATCTCAAGAAATCTTCTCTCTCCCAGGTAGCCTCTTCCTCAGTATGGTGTTCCCGTAGTACCTTATAAAACTTGAGCACCTTACTCCTGGTAGTTCTTTCCATCTCATCCAAGATTCTGACGGGTTTCTCCTCATAGGTCAGATCCTTAGCCAGTTCTAGCTCACTCATATCTGCCTGCTTAATTGGCGGTGCAATACACTTTCTTAGCTATGAGATGTGAAAGACATCGTGCACATCCAACAATTTAGGCGGTAATTCTAACTGATAGGCGACTCTGCCTCTTCTTGCAATCACTAGAAAAGGGATCGATATACCTTGGTGCGAGCTTTCCCAGTGTGTGAAACCTTTTACTCCTCTCATGGGGGTTACTCGGAGGTAAGCATATTCTCCTGGTTCAAAGGTCACTTCTCGGTGCTTTGGATCATAGTCGCATCTTTGGAACAGACTTGGCTGCTTGAAGGCGTTCCTGAATGTCTTTGACCTGTTTCTCAACCTCCAGCATCAAGTCTGTTCCAAAGATGCGACTATCTCCTGTTTGGGACCAGTTCAAAGGGGTACGACACTTTCTTCCATATAATGCCTCGAACGGTATATTTTTAGACTTGTCTAATAGCTATTGTTGTAAGAAAATTCTACATAGGGTAGGCTGTCTTCCCATTTGGGTCCATGGTTGAGAGCACATGACCGAAGCATGTCCTCCAGTATTTGGTTCACTCTTTTTGTCTGTCCATCGGTTTGAGGATGGTATGCTGTGCTGTGTTTCAGCATGGTTCCCAAAGCTTGATGTAGTCGTAGCCAGAATGCCGAGGTGAATAGAGAGCCTCTATCTGAGGTGATCGACTTGGTTACTCCATGGACGCTTACTATCCAGGACATGTATAACCGTGCTAGTTGATTGGCGTTGAAAGTGGTCTTTACCGGAATAAAGTGGGCTAGTTTAGTAAGCATATCCACAATGACCCAGATAGCATCATTTCCCCTTGTCGACTTGGGTAGTCCGACAATGAAGTCCATGCATATGTCGTCCCATTTCCACCGGGGAACCGGTAAAGGTTGTAGTAACCCAGCGGGCTTTTGGTGTTCTGCCTTAACCTTGTTGCATATATCACAGCAGGCGACATAATAGGCTATATCCCTTCGCATTTCTGACCACCAAAATGTCCTTCTTAGATCTTGGTACATCTTCGTACCTCCTGGATGAATAGAATATGCGGAATCATGCGCCTCTCTGAGTATTTGCTGTCTCAGGCTATCCCGGTCGGGGACGCATATCCGTCTCTCAAACCATAAGATGCCTTGGTCATCCACTTGGAAGGATTTGTCCTTCCCTTTCGACAGCGACTCTTTGATCTTCCTGATTCCTTCATCTGATCCTTGAGCTTTTTTGATCTCTTCTATGAGGGTGGGAGTAATTTACAGGGTCTATAGAGTAGTTGGACCGCATAGTATCATGTTGAGACTAGCGAGTTCTTGTAGTCTCGGATGCATACTTCACATTAATGCATTTACCGTGATTGTCTTTCTGCTGAGAGTGTCTGCAACCACATTGGCTTTTCCCACATGATAGTTGATCCCAAGGTCATAGTCCTTGACTAGTTCAAGCCATCGTCGTTGCGTGAGATTCAAATCTGGCTGGGTGAAAATATACTTAAGACTTTTGTGGTCCGTGTATATTTCATACCGTTGACCAATAAGGTAATGCCTCCAAATTTTCAAGGCATGAACCACATCTGCTAGCTCCGAGTCATGTGTGGGGTAGTTATCTTCATGCGGTCGTAGCTCTCGAGATGCGTATGCTACAACCTTTCCTTCCTGCATCAGCACACATCCGATCCCTCGTCAGGAAGCATCACAGTAAATGTCAAAACTCTTGTGGATGTCCGGAAGGACTAGGACAGGTGCGGTCGTTAGTCTTGTTTTTAATTCCAGGAAACTACTTTCGCATGCTGTCGTCCAGACGAATCTCTGATTTTTCTTGAGAAATTCCGTCAGCGACTTAGCTATCTTGGAGAAGCCTTCTATGAATCGTCGGTAGTAGCCTGCCAATCCCAGGAAGCTATGGACTTCGGTCACCGAGGCTAGTGTCTTCCAGTTTAATACTGGTGTTACCTTACTGGGGTCGACGGCCACACCTTGTTCTGACAGGATGTGTCCCAAAAATCCCACTTCTTTTAGCCAGAACGCGCATTTACTGAACTTAGCATATAGTTGATGGGATCTCAATCTTTCCAAGACAGCACATAGGTGTCTCTTGTGCCATTCTTCATCCTTAGAATATATCAGGATATCATCAATGAACACCACCACAAATTTGTCCAGGAAATCCATGAAGACCTTGTTCATCATGCTCATGAAATAGGATGGAGCATTCGTCAGTCCGAATGACATGACTGTAAACTCATACATGCCATATCGGGTGGTGAACCTGTCTTAGGTATATCTTCTTTTTTGATTTTCAGCTGATGATACACAGTCATGAGGTCAATTTTGGAGAATACTCGTGCTCCACTCAACTCGTTGAATAAGTCATCAATGCGTGGGAGCGGGTAATTATTTTTAAAAGTGACCTCATTTAGTCGACGATAGTCTATGCACATTCTCAAAATTCCATCCTTCTTGTTCACAAACACTACTGGTGATCCCCATGGTGAGATGCTTGGATGGATGTATCCTTTTTGCAGTAATTCGTCCAACTGTTTCTTTAGCTCTACCAACTCGGGACCTGGAATACGTTAGTATTTCTTGTAAATTGGGGCAGTACCGGGGACTAACTCAATCGCGAACTCCAACTCCCGGTCAGGTGGCATTCCTGGTAATTCCTCCGGGAACACGTCCGAAAATTCGCATACCACCAGAATTGAGTTCATGTCCGTGACATCTGCTTGGTATGCCATTCCTTTCCTTGACTTCATCTTGTTGGCAAGAAATTGGACGGTTTGTCCGGCCGTATTAACCAATGTCACAGTTCTGGTGGCACAATTGATACACACTTGATGGTGTGTCAAGCAGTCCATTCCTAGTATCACATCTAATCCCGAGGATTCGATAGCAATCAGTGCAACTGGAAATGTAGCTCCTTGTACCCGTATTTCCAGGTCTCGGTATATGAGATTTGTTCTGAGCATAGAGCTAGGGGATTGTACCACCATGATTTTATGCAACAACGAAGGGGGAAATTTGTGCACGGTGGCAAAACTCCTCGAAATAAATGAGTGGGAAGCCCCTGAATCAAATAAAACTACCGCGGGTATGTTGTTAACAGGGAACATACCGATAACGACTTCTGGAGATTCGCACGCTTCCTCGGCGGAGATATGGTAGACGCGTCCTTGATTATATTTAGGGTTAGGGCGTCGTCCAATGGTGTTGACCTGCGACTTGATGTCAGAGGATGGTTTTTCGTTATTGGTGGGGCATGATACGTCTCAAACGTATCTATAATTTTTGATGGTTTCACGCTGTTATCTTGCCTTCTTTGTATGTTTTATGTACCTTTTTATATCTTTTTTGGGACTAACTTATTGATTCAGTGCCAAGTGCCAGTTCCTGTTTTTTTCCGTGTTTTGACTCTTTTCAGATATGATTTTGGAACGGAGTCCAAACGGAATAAAAACCCCAAAATGATTTTTTCCTGAACGAAAGAAGACCAGGGAGCCTTTGGGCCAAGCCAGGTGGGCCCCAGGGAGCCCACAAGCTCCCACCACGCCACCAGGGGGGGGAGGCGGCGGTTGGCAAGCTTGTGGCCACCCTGGCCGCCCCCTGACCTAGATCTTGCGCCTATATATATTCCCAAATATTCCGCAAAAAATCAGGGGAGCCTCGAAAATACTTTTCCGCCGCCGCAAGCTTCCGTTTCCGCGAGATCTCATCTGGAGACCCTTCCCGACGCCCTGTCGGAGGGGACTTCGGAGTTGGAGGGCTTCTTCATCATCATCATCGCCCCTCCAATGACTCGTGAGTAGTTCACTTCAGACCTACGGGTCCTTAGTTAGTAGCTAGATGGCTTCTTCTCTCTCTTGGATCTTCAATACAAAGTTCTCCATGATCTTCATGGAGATCTATCCGATGTAATCTTCTTTGGCGGTGTGTTTCTCGAGATCCGATGAATTGTGGACATGTGATCAGATTATCTATGATATATATTTGAGGCTTTGCTGATTTCTTATATGCATGATTTGATATCCTTGTAAGTCTCTCCGAGTCTTGGGTTTTGTTTGGCCAACTAGATCTATGATTCTTGCAATGGGAGAAGTGCTTGGTTTTGGGTTCTGCCATGTGGTGACCTTTCCCAGTGACAGTAGGGGCAGCAAGGCACACATCATGCAGTTGCCATCAAGGGTAAAAAGATGGGGTTTTTTATCATTGGTTTGAGATTATCCCTCTACATCATGTCATCTTGCTTAAGGCGTTACTCTGTTCTTATGGACTTAATACACTAGATGCATGCTGGATAGCAGTCGATTCGTGGAGTAATAGTAGTAGATGGAGACAGTATCGGTCTACTTGTTTCGGACGTGATGCCTATAGAAATAATCATTGCATAGATATCGTCACGACTCTGCACAGTTCGATCAATTGCTCGACAGTAATTTGTTCACCCACCGTCTACTTGCTTTCATGAGAGAAGCCACTAGTAAACACTACGGCCCCCGGGTCTATTCACATCCATCGTTTACAAGTCTGCTTCTACTTTGCTTTGTTACTTTGTTGCTTTCAGTTCTCACTTGGCAAACAATCTATAAGGGATTGACAACCCCTTCATAGTGTTGGGTGCATGCTTTTGTGTTTGTGCAGGATCTTGAGATACTCTTCCGCCGAATTGATACCTTGGTTCTCAAACTGAGGGAAATACTTACCGTCGCTGTGCTACATCACCCTTTCCGCTTCGAGGGAACACCAACGCACAAAGATCAAGCCAAGTATTCTCCCGTTGACGTGCCTATCTCTGGCGCCGTTGGAAGGTCTTTTGTGCAGTAGAAGAAGTATTTCTGGCACTATTGCCAGGGGTACACAGCAAACATCAGAAGTATCTCTGGCGCCGTTGCCGGGGAGGAGAAATCAAGATCTATCCAAGTAGGTCTCACAAACTCTTCTCTTGCATTTACTTTTGTTGCCAGTTGCCTCTCGTTTTCCTCTCCCCCACTTCACATTTGCCGTTTTCATTCACCTTTCACCTTTGCCATTTTCATTCGCCTTTCTCCTTTGCCGTTTTCATTGCCTTTTTCCGTTCGCCTTTCTTCCGCTTGCTTTCTCTTCGCTTGTGTGCCATGTGCCTTCAATATGCTTGCATCTTCACTTGCTGAAAATCTAGTGATATGGATCCTCATCCACTTGCTAGTCTCTTTAAGAGACCCACTCGTGTGGAACAAATTGCTAGTGAGTTGAGGGCAATTGACTATTTCTTTGGAGTTTTGCGTAAGATGCGTGAATCTGAAAATTGTGAGGACAAAATTCATGAAGTGATTCACGAGGGCTCCTAGGATGAAAAGCATGATTGCAATGGTTTCACTATAAATTCTATTAGTGACAATCATGCTAAAATTATGCAAAACCCTAAGCTTGGGGATGCTAGTTTTGCTATGTCCCCTAGTTGTTGCAATAATCATGATTGGGGTGATGATATTTCTTATGATCTTGAAATTTTTTTCAAACCTCATGATGAATATGATATTTGCAACAATACTGAAAGTGGGATTGGAGAAGTCATGACTTTATTTGATGATAATCCCACTATTTTTGAAGAGCGTCAACTTTGCATGCATGTGGATCATGAAAAGAATATCCTATGGGATAGCTATATTGTTGAATTTGAATATGATCCCACATGTAATTGCTATGAGAGAGGAAATTTTTTTGGTATAAACTTTCATGTTACCAAATCACCTCTCGTGATGTTGAGATTGCTATTGTCTCCTTCTTCCTTGCATATGGCAACTATTGGTTGTCTTGACAATTTGTTTTCCTATAAAATGCCTATGCATAGGAAGTATGTTAGACTTATATGTGATTTTCACATGCTTTAGGATGCTCTCGTTGTGCTTCAATTCTTGTCTTTTGTGAGAGTATCATGAATGCCTAGCTAAGGGCGTTAAACAAAAGCGCTTATTGGGAGGCAACCCAACGAATCTATCCTTTTTTCTTTCTGTTTTGTGTTTTCCACACTTTCATAATTCTGTTATTATTGTGTTTTGTGTTTCTTTTTTGCGTTTGTGCCAAGCAAAACCGTTATGATTAGTCTTGGGGATGATCGTTTGGTCATGTTGGAAAAGACAGAAACTTTCTGCTCATGAAAATAATTTTCATTTTTTTCTATAAGAGCTTTTGAGTTGATTATTTTTGCTGCTGATTGCTACGCAAATTCTTCAGACTGTCGTAATTTTTTAGAATTTTTGAAGTACCATAGGTATATGAAACATACAGATTGCTACAGACTGGTCTGCTGTTAACAGATTCTGTTTTTGTTGTGTTGGTTGCTTATTTTGATGAAACTATGGATAGTATCGAGGGTTATTAGCCATGGAAGATTGAAAGTACAGTAACCCAACACCAGCACAAGTAAAATTTAAGTTTGCTACAGTACCTAAGGAAGTGGTGGTTTGCTTTCTTGTACTAATGTTATCACGAGTTTCTATTCAAGTTTCGTGTTGTGAAGTTTTCAAGTTTTGGGTGAAGTTCTTATGGACAAAGAGATAAAGAGTGGCAAGAGATCAAGCTTGGAGATGCCCAAGGCACCCAAGAGATTCAAGGATGCCGTAAAAGCCTAAGCTTGGGGATGCCCCGGGAAGGCATCCCCTCTCTCGTCTTCAATCCATCGGTAACGTTACTTGGGGCTATATTTTTATTCACCACATGTTATGTGTTTTTTCTTGGAGCGTCTTGTATCGTATGAGTCTTTTATGTTTGTTGTGTCACAATCATCCTTGCTGCACACCTAGAGAGAGAGACATGCACACACCATGATTTTGTCGAGCTTCACTTATATCTTTTGAGCTAGATAGTTTTGCTCTATGTGCTTCACTTATATCTTTTAGAGCGCAGCGGTGCGTGGCTTGGTAGTTGATCTATGCTTTGAAAGTAGTCTCAAAAGGGGTAGTTATCCAAAGGAATACGAAAACTTCCACCTTCATGTGCATTGAATAGTTAGAGAAGTTTGATTCATCTCAATAAGTTTTGAGTTGTGGTTTTGGTAATATTGAAGTCATGCTAGTAAGGTGTTGTGGATCTAGAAATACTTGTGTTGAAGTTAGTGATTCCCGTAGCATGCACGTATGGTGAACCGCTATGTGATGAAATCTGAGCATGATTAGTATATTGATTGTCATCCTTTGCGTGGCAGTCGGGATCGCGCGATGGTTTATACCTACCAACCCTTCCCCCTAGGAGTATGCGTTGAATGCTTTGTTTCGATTACTAATAAAACTTTTGCAACAAGTATATGAGTTCTTCATGACTAATGTTGAGTCCATGGCTTAGATGCACTTTCACCTTCCACCATCACTATCTTCTTAGTGCCGCGCAACTTTCGTCGGTGCACAAAACCCACCATTAGCCTCCCTCAAAACAGCCACCATACCTACCTACTATGGCTTTTTCAAAGTCATTCCGAGATATACTGCCATGCAACTACCACCATGATATGTGCCACCACGTCTACATTGCCTTTGCATGATCGTAAGATAGGTAGCATGATGTTTCCATTGATGTCTATGCCATGCTAGATCATTGCCACGGTACACTACCGAAGGCATTCCATATAGAGTCATAGTTGCTCTAAGTTTTGAGTTGAAAGTGTGATGATCATCATTATTGGAGCATTGTCCCATGTGAGGAAATAAAAGAGGCCAAAGAAGCCCATAAAGAAAAAGTGGCCAAAGAGCCCACCAAAAAAATGAGAGAAAAAGGGAGAAGGGACAATGCTACCACTTTTTCCACACTTGTGCATATTGAGCACCATGATCTTCATGATTGAGAGTCTCCCGTTTTGTCACCACCATATAGCTAGTGGGAAATTCTCATTATATAACTTGCCTTGTATATTCCAATGATAGGCTTCCTCAAAATTGCCTTAGGTCTTCGTGAGCAAGCAAGTTGGATGCACACCCACTAGTTTTCTTTAAGAGCTTTCACATACTTGTAGCTCTAGTGCATCATTTGTATGGCAATCCCTACTCATTCACATTGATATCTATTGATGAGCATCTCCACAGCTCATTGATATGCCTAGTTAATGTGAGTATCTTCTCCTTTTTGTCTTGCAACCCCCACCACATTCCACACCATCTATAGTGCTATAACCATGGCTCACGCTCATGTATTGCGTGAGAGTTGAAAATGTTTGAGAAAGTAAAGGTGTGAAACAATTACTTGGCCAATACCGGGGTTGTGCATGATTTAAATTCGTTGTGCAATGATGATAGAGCATAGCCAGACTATATGCTTTTGTAGGGATAACTTTCTTTTGGCCTTGTTATTTTGAAAGTTCATGATTACCTTGCTAGTTTTCTTGAAATATTATTGTTTCCACGTCAATAGCAAACTATTGTTTTGAATCTAATGGATCTGAACGTTCACGTCACATAAGAGGAATTACAAAGGACACCTATGCTAGGTAGCATGAAAACATCAAAAATTCATTCTTATCACTTCCCTACTCGAGGACGAGCAGGAGTTAAGCTTGGGGATGCTTGATACGTCTCAAACGTATCTATAATTTTTGATGGTTTCACGCTGTTTTCTTGCCTTCTTTGTATGTTTTATGTACCTTTTTATATCTTTTGGGACTAACTTATTGATTCAGTGCCAAGTGTGAGTTCCTTTTTTTTCCGTGTTTTTGACTCTTTTCAGATCTGATTTTGGAACGGAGTCCAAACGTAATAAAAACCCCGAAATGATTTTTTCCCGAACGAAAGAAGATCAGGGAGCCTTTGGGCCAAGACAGGTGGGCCCCAGGGAGCCCACAAGCTCCCACCACGCCACCAGGGGGGAGGCGGCGGTGGGCAAGCTTGTGGCCACCCTAGCCGCCCCCTGACCTAGATCTTGCGCCTATATATTCCCAAATATTCCGCAAACAATCAGGGGAGCCTCGAAAATACTTTTCCGCCACTGCAAGCTTCTGTTTCCGCGAGATCTCATCTGGAGACCCTTCCCGGCTCCCTGCCGGAGGGGACTTTGGAGTTGGAGGGCTTCTTCATCATCATCATCGCCCCTCCAATGACTCGTGAGTAGTTCACTTCAGACCTAGTGGTCCGTAGTTAGTAGCTAGATGGCTTATTCTCTCTCTTGGATCTTCAATACAAAGTTCTCCATGATCTTCATGGAGATCTATCCGATGTAATCTTCTTTGGCGGTGTGTTTGTCGAGATCCGATGAATTGTGGACTTGTGATCAGGTTATCTATGATATATATTTGAGTCTTTGCTGATTTCTTATATGCATGATTTGGCTCTCCGAGTCTTGGGTTTTGTTTGGCCAATTAGATCTATGATTTTTGCAATGCGAGAAGTGCTTGGTTTTGGGTTCTGCCATGTGGTGACCTTTCCCAGTGACAGTAGGGGCAACAAGGCACACATCAAGCAGTTGCCATCAAGGGTAAAAGATGGGGTTTTTATCATTGGTTTGAGATTATCCCTCTACATCATGTCATCTTGCTTAAGGCGTTACTCTGTTCTTATGGACTTAATACACTAGATGCATGCTGAATAGCGGTTGACGTGTGGAGTAATAGTAGTAGATGCAGACAGTATCGGTCTACTTGTTTCGGACGTGATGCCTATCGAAATAATCATTGCATAGATATCGTCACGACTCTGCACAGTTCTATCAATTGCTCGACAGTAATTTGTTCACCCACCGTCTACTTGCTTTCATGAGAGAAGCCACTAGTAAACACTACGGCCCCCGGGTCTGTTCACATCCATCGTTTACAAGTCTGCTTCTACTTTGCTTTGTTACTTTGTTGCTTTCAGTTCTCACTTGGCAAACAATCTATAAGGGATTGACAACCCCTTCATAGCGTTGGGTGCATGCTTTTGTGTTTGTGCAGGATCTTGAGATACTCTTCCGCCGGATTGATACCTTGGTTCTCAAACTGAGGGAAATACTTACCGTCGCTCTGCTACATCACCCTTTCCGCTTCGAAGGAACACCAACACACAAAGATCAAGCCAAGTATTCTCCCGTCGACGTGCCTATCTCTGGCGCCGTTGGAAGGTCTTTTGTGCAGTAGCAGAAGTATTTCTAGCACTATTGCCAGGGGTACACAGCAAACATCAGGGCACCGCTTTGCATAGTATCCACTTTGGCCGCAAGTGAAACATGTGTTGTTGCGGCGACAATCCTCTAGTACTGGCTGTTTGCCGAAGGCCTTGTTCTCGCTCACTGTCTTGTTGGTATTGTTACTATTGTTCCAGGTAGGCTTGTAGACGGCGGTGTTTGGTTGCAAGGTACGTGGCTTCTGTGCGATCTGTTCCTTGTTGTCCTTCTTGGGTTCAAACTTCCTCTTGCGGTAATCGTACCCGGTATTAAGCTCTCGTTCGGCTATGAAAGCCTTGTTCACAAGAGTCTGGAAGTCTGGAAAGTCCAACATACAGAGCTGACAACGGAGAGTATGATTCAGACCTCCTATGAAGCGGTCTATCTTCCTTTCCTCAATGGATACGTCATGGGTAGAGTATCGTGCCAGATTGTTGAACTTGTTCAGATACTCAGCTACTGTCATGCCTCCTTGTGTAATGGCAAGGAATTCTCTTTGCTTCACCTTCATTGTACATGTAGGGATGTGATATTTGTGGAATGCTTCCTTGAATCTTTCCCATGTAATCTCTTCTCCACAGGGCCATGTTGCCTTTGTGTTATCCCACCATATAGCTGCTGGCCCTTCTAAGTAGTGAGTGGCAAAAGGAACCTTGTCCTCTTCATCACAACGGGCTATGTCTAGTTTCTTCTCCATAGTCCTTAGCCAGTCATCAGCTTCAATTGGATCCATGGCTTAGCCAAAATTGGGAGGCTTAGTGCGCTGAAAGTCTGACAACTTGGAACGTGCCCCGTTGTTGTTATTCTGGCCTACCATAGCCTGCATGCTTCTCAGAAATTCCATAAGATCTTGATTCCTCTTTTCCTCAAACACCCTCACGACCTACTCAGGATTTGGTGCCTTGGGTGGTGGAGGTGGTAGGTCTTGTGGTTGTTGACCTGCCTGTCTGGCGGATCGACGGATAGGGGTCCCATCGCCGCCTTGACTACAACTTCCTTTAATCCTAAATTATTGTTCCCATTGCAAAATATCGAATCGATGAGCAACATCCATAAGGGAAAAGCATGGTCATAAAACACTAGAAAAGAGTTCACATGGAAAAGAGAATAAGCAAATAACATAATTATACAATACAACTCAACATTATTCATGGCAAGCTAGTAGGGGAAATATCATGTCTAGACTGCTCATACGATAGTTGACATATGCAAAGATGCATGCTCAGCAACTCCAACCTCGACTCTAGTGGTGCCGATGGCACGAACACTGGAAGACCTCTGACTCCTCGTCGTCTGATCCTGAGTCGGAGTCTGAACTGATGATGTTGACCTCATCCTCCGGAGAAAAGGCCACACGGCGACGCTGACGAGACGGTCCTGCTTCCGAGGAAGAAGGAGCACGACGCCTCATCATCGGAGCAGCAGGAGTGGCAAGGAGTGAGGCCCACTCAAAAGGAGTCTCGTGGCGACTGCCAGACGAATTGCCTGGCGGCACTGAAGAGCTAGCTGGAATCTCAAATCCAGGTGGTGGTGGAACTTGTGGTGCATATGGGGGTGGAACAGAAGACTGAGGTGGGGGTGGCATTGCAGTTGCGATAACAAGTGCCTCCCGGAGACGGGATAGCTCATCAGCTAGGGATAGAATCGTACGATAGCTGGCGCTCACGTAACGAGACAACACAATAGTCGTACGGTCACATGCCGGGTCTACAGGAGCAAAAATAACTCGCCCTGTCGAAGGCGACAGGGTGGGGTAGTGGAAGAAACCTGGATGAGTCTGCATCTCGACCTCGTGGTAGCGCAAGTCAGTGAGAGCCTCCACTGCAACAAATTGGATTGCCATCTCTAGAGTAGAAACCGTTCCGCCCTTAGTAGAGCGAGAATAACTACCAATATCCGAGTTGGCAACCATGTAAGCCTGAGCATGGAACTCGTACACGGACTCAGCAAGATGCTCCCGAAACACCTGGTACACTGGTTCCTCACCGTGAGGGTACAGTCGAAACCAGACATTCCGAAGCAGTGATGGGAAGGAGGATGGTGCAGGCTCATACTGAAAATGATACGGAACTGGTGCCATCTACACTCACAAAGCCAAAGGTTAGTAAAACAATGAATCATGATGCATGCCATGCAACAATCTAATGCATCACTCAAAATGCAGCAAGCAAATGCATACTCACGATCGTATACTACTCGTCGTGCTAACGCGACTACTAGGGTGTCCTACAGTCAGCGTGGCTGTGATACCAAGCGTTGTGGCACCCCGATTCAAAGAACCGGATTACCAATTTCCAACCCAGAGATCACGTCTTCTGGAAACACTCAGCAACTTGGAACAGAATTGAGCTGACTTTATTGATAGCATAAGGTTACAAGTACATATATTACAAAGATGGCGAGGCCAAAGGAACCCTTGGTGCTGCAACAGTATCTACATTATTTGTGAAACATAGTGGGGCCTCGAGACTACTAAGTACTTCTACGGCGTAGCGGAACATAGCGGCAACTCCATACACAAGGACACTGATGTGGACACTTCCTAGTACGGACCATCAGGACCTTCGTCCTCGGCTTCTCCTGCATCTGGCATGATACGCTAGGTGAGTACTTGGAATATACTCACAAGCTCACAATAACGAACTAATGCAACAAACAATAGCATGGCAACAAATTATAAACAATACCACTGGCTATACTGATTATCAACTTACTCATGCCCGGGGTTGTCTCACGACCACCAGGATACTCATCAAGCATCTCCACTCATTTGAAGAGTTCTTCCATCATTACTAATCTTAACATGGTTGACCATCTATTGAGGTCTGGTCGGGCTTTCCATTACCGTGGACTCGGCTATTCGAATAGGTTTGACACTCTGCAGAGGTTGCACAATTTACCCACACTATGGAGTACTGACCTCATGATCTCATTTGGGCAGACCAGCATTACTCCAATGGGACTTGCCTGACCCGTGACTCTCTCATCGTACCATCGGCAATCACTCTCCCCCGGAGTCTTGCCCTGGGTGCCCTGTGTCCTCATGACACCTGCCACCGTCGTGGCCAAATTGAACTGTCACAACTAGGGACGTGCCCAACTCAACTCAACTGGGCTCACAGGTTTATCACCACCTACCGGGCCAAGGTAGAACACGTGCATAACCCTCCCTCTTTGGAGGTACCGGTGAAAGATCATGCGATCAACTCAAGTCACATCCATCCTATATCGGCACGATGTGGTTGTACGGTTATGCCCGGACAGGTGACTCAAGATCAACCACTAAGTTATTGTAAACATAGTGATTTATAAAAGTAAGCACATATTTTTATTTGATAATTCATTAGGCATTTATTTTATAGCAAAGTAAGTGAACATAATGGATGAAAATATGCTATGCTTATGCAATACTACACCACATGGATATAATGGCTTGCCTTTATCACTGGGGTTGTTCAAACACTCCTGGTCTTTAAAGTTTCCTTCTAAAATATATTTGAAATATCAAAAGAAAGGAAAAAGTCATAGAACACCTTTTTATTAATCATAAATTCTATGAGTGTAAGAAAAATACCAAACTTTACCAGAACATAGAGGCGAGCAGTACCAACTCAATGCAAAAAGAATCAAGTGATTTAGACTTAAGAATAAAAAGATAGAAATGGTCAAAGTTGCTGGTCAAATATGAAAATAAATAAAAAGAAAAAGAACCTGCCAGAGGCCACGTCGAAGACGTAAAGTGGAGGGGGCGCCTCCACTTAGCACTTCGGCCGCGGGCCTCAGCCACTGGCAGGTGGGCCCTGCCTCTTTTAAACAGAGAGAGGGGAAGGAGACAGACGTGGCGGCTCTCCGGTGACGGTCGCCGACGCTAGAGACGACGACGATGCCTGGGAATAGGAGGAATGGAACGGCTGGTCTATGGCGAACACGCACGTACCCGCAGCGCGACGAGAGATGGACGGACGACGTCGTCCCCTTCTTCTCCGATGGCGGCGACTTCGGGTAGTCGTCGGAGACGGTGGTTCTGGTGGCGATTGGTTCGGGCGAGGGGTCAAGGAGCACCAGGGGGAAACCTTGAGCTCGATGGTGAGGTTGGAAGGGCTCTAGGGAGGGTGGTTGGAGCTGGCGATGGTGGGATTGCAAGCGACGGAACTCTGGCGATGATTCGAGGCCAGAGGGCCCCTTGGCCTTGGCTCGCTCTTTGGGAGGCCAATTGGAGGCTGCTGGAGGGGGATGGAGAGCTTGAAGGGGTCGGGGCGGCCCTTAAATAGGCCGGCGACGAGCTCGGTCAATCTCTCCCGAAGTGGCAAGGATAATCTCGGCCACTGGAGCAGGGGGGTGAGCTAGCCGTCGCGGAGTGACCTGAGGTGATGGAGGAGGGCAGAGCATCGATGGGACGCCTCCTACGCCATTGAGGGCTTGCGGACGACCAAAGTGGTCGGAGCCGACTGTTCGTTCCGTGGAGGAGCTTGGTAGGGAGCGGCGGCGGCCTTCTCCGGCGACCCATGGCCTTTTGGAGGTGCCACACGGCTGCTAGGAATGCCCTCGACACCACGGAGAAGGAGGGCGCAGCGAATGACGGCACGAGCGGCTCGGCTGCCACATGGGCTACACAGAGCGCGCGCTGTCGCATGCCAGTACCATGGTCACCACGGTTACGGCTGCCACAAGGCCACGCAAGCCCGACGACTTTGTCCATTGCGTCGACTGTGCTCTTACCAGTCACTATCCATCACTAGTTCGACCAGTCACAGACTCCTGCGAAGTGTAGCATCAAATACAGCTTCTTCCTGCAAACTGGGGAGGATCTAGAGCTCAAATGGGTTAGGGTTAGGGCAAGCTAGCATGTCTGGGTTAATTAGCATAGGAAAGATTACAGACTCTTAAAGTTTGAAAGGATTTGAAGATCAAATGAATATAGTTCCTTTGTAAATCATCTTTCTGGTCCAAAATGCAAATGAGCTCATGTCACTCACATGCAAGCCTTGCTAATGGTGAAACTTGGTGGAGGAGTGTTATTTAGTAGTGCACACATGTCCAAAAAATTTCAAATCATTGGTGCACCCCTAGCTAGCACTTCCTTCACAAATGTTTAGTTTTAACAGAAATTTAACAGAGTTTTCCTGCTCAAAACTTGTACTGGACCATCAGATGTTTATACATATTTGAACTAAATATGATCCCTTGGAGCTAAGGGAATTTATTGGTAATTTTCTAAAATAGGAAAAATAGGGTTGCTTCACAAAGTGAAAATTCTGGTCAGAAAAGAAATAATTATTCTAGCCAAAATTTTACATTGGGCAATGCAATGTTTTTGAAGATTTTGAAATCATATGATACTGAGAACATGTGGAATTTTTTTTTGGGTCAATAGCTTATCCCAACTATAGGTTGCTTCACAACCCATGGTGATGCCATAATTCCCCAAAATAGAAAAATAATTATTTGAAAGATTTAAATATTGCAAAATATTCCAAGGAAGGTTTTGGCAAGAGGCAAAAGGTTTGGGTTGCTTGTGACAAGAAATCAGAGACTCACAATCCAACTTGTTTGAGAGAAATTTGAAAATCCACCAATTTGAAAGTGAAACTCCAAAATATTTTGAAAATAAAAAGTTTGAAAAATCAGGGTGTTACAGTGGAGCATCCTACTTTTGCATAAAAACCAATCCTGTTAACTTTCAGCATCAGTGGTGAAGGTTACCTACCCCAATCACATGTCGAACACCTTCTCCCAGTATGGTCAAACAACACTTAACACCCTCTACACCAGTCCCTTTTCAATAAACTCTTAGTGCAAGCTGCCAGCACCTCTCCTCAACTACAGACGAGTGGCCCCTCTCTGGTTCCAAGCAGGTAAGCCAAAATCCATATTTTAGTTTCCGAATCAAGGCTGACAGGTCCTCTCCAAGGTCTTCCTTCGACCAGCAGTGAGACCCTCGACTCCCAAACTGCTAAGGGGCATCTAAGCCAACCCCCGGACACGCGAGACAGGGCCAAAGCGCTCCAGAGCGTGCCATCATGCCGTGGCATGCCATATCTTTGCTCTGGGCGCACTACAGGGCGCACCCGAGGCAAAGGAGGCCAGCCCCGGTAGGTTCTCACCCTTGGTGTCTCTCTACGTCTTCGACAAACCTCGTGACTCAGGGCAGCCTCAGGGCCCCTTCTCCCCCTCTCTGCTGACCAGGGCGTAGCGTGCCCCCGCGCGCCAGATTCGGCCAGAAGAGCGCTCGCGCTCCTCTCACCACCTCCGTGACTGTAGTGAGCTTAGGAAGCTTCTCCACCTCTTCCCCGAGCATTTCCTAGCCCGTAGCACCAAACTCCACCACCACCCGTAGCACCTCCATCGCGGCCACCTCGTCGCCGGTGACCCAGGGCCTCCCCGCCTTTCATTCAACCACCAGCAGGTAGGCGATGATGCCACGATGCCATTCCTGCCGTCACCTGGCTTTGAGGGCGTCGGTATCGCCGCCGACGTGCCTACCCTCCCTCTGTCTAGAGGAGGAAGACAACCCCGACAGGACTGCCCCACCTCTCGCTGGTCAGTCTCTCCCCCTCTCTCCTCTCTATGCCGCTGACCATAGGGGCCTGCGCGTCAGGTTTAAACCCGACGGCGCGCGCGCACCTGAGCTGCTGGCTGGCTAGGTGGCCGGTTGGCCAGTTGGGCCAGCCGAGCCACTGGCCGAGCCAAGCCAGGGTTAAGCCTTTTTTATTTTTATTTTTGTTCTTTTTATTCTATATGATTTTTGTAAAATTAAATATTTAATCAAATTTAAATATTCTTCCACCACAAATCTTCTAAAAATGTGTAGAATTTATTAGTGCTGTTGCACTAATTTTGGTAAAAACTTTTACACATAGCTTTGATTAAAATGCAGAGTTTAAATATTTTAGCCCCTGTTATTTAGGTTTTAAAAATACCTTTTTGCATAAAAACCAGAGACAAATATTTTTAAAAACTATAATAAACATTTATCAGAATAGGATAACATTTTTAAAGTGAGTTTGTGCTCTATTTTTGAAAGATTCCATGTTCGACGAAGGAGTTGGACTCGAAGACCCCGAGACCCCGGATACCTAGCTGATCAAGGCAAGCAGCCCTTTGACCATGTCTGAGAAAACATTTCATGCATGCCAAGTTAATACTTATTCCGATGCATATAATCAAGGTTATTTGGTGCATCCCAGCATGGTGTTATCGATGGCTTCTCCGGAGCACTTGCATTGAGCATGACCCTACCATCTATGAGGGTCACGCTGATAATATATTGACAAGTACTCCCTTCGTTCCTAAATATAAGTCTTTGTAGAGATTTCACTAGTGGACTATATACGGATGTATATAGACATACTTTAAAGTATAGATTCAATCGTTTTGCTCCATATGTAGACCCTTAGAGAAATCGCTTAAAAGACTTATATTTAGGAACGGAGGGAGTAGACAGTAGTGCTATTCATAGTAAGAGCATGTGCATGATGATGGTAGAAGAAAGTTGAAATCAAAGGTTTTACGAAAACCCCGTCGGATGCCACTAATGCCCGAGGGTTGATGATGGTGAGTTAGGTGACCACTTGTGAAAGAAGTGGTGCACCAGGAATATTTTGTGTGAGTGGTTTCAGAAATGGGAATAGATTTATGATGTGTCGACCGTCCCAACCTTACATGTACGACCACAATATCCCTTTATGGGACGGGGCTTTGTTGAGTACTTTGGTCGGTGCTAGCAAAGAGCCACATTACTTGTGGCGGGAGTGATATGTGGTCACTCTCGTGACGGGGTCGTACCACGTAGGTCGACTATGCCGTTTTTACGTGCTCTGGGCACACCATTGGTCCCGGCATGGATGATACGGTCTAGAGTTGGTGCTCGTAAGACGCACATCATGTGGGCTGGGTACCAACCGAGTGGACTCTTTGTCTACAGTCGTCAGGGGAAATGCAATGATTGGGTACTTACCTCGGGTATGTTAAATACCGCGAGTCGTGGATGACACAGAAGTTTCCTGGATCTCGTAGGTACAACGTACAACCTCCGCAGAGTGTAAAACTATTCGAATAGCTGTGTCCACTGTGAAGGATAGTTGGGTAATCCTGCTTAAACTACGTCCAGTCGTTTCCGCATAAACCAAGTGTCTGTGTGAGTGTTTAAAGGTGTTATCTCAGAAAGATGGTATGACAAGTTTGGTGACTTGGCATATCGGGTGAACCTGAAGTGTTCAGCCCTCAATAGATATGTTGATATCTGTAACCTGTTCTTATGTTTACCATCTAGTTTATGATGCATATCCTTACAAGTACTTGACCATGTTCATTTTGATTAAAACTTGCTTTCCGCAAAGTCTGCATATTACTTTATTATCATACCAACTGCATCATCCACATCATGGGCTGTTCGCGAGTACATTCAAAGTACTCACTAGCTTGCCATTGGTTATGTTATTCATCATCGGAGATGGACACGCGAACTAGGACGCTTCCGAGTTAGAATCCCTGTTGGTGAAGGCTAATGGCATGGGCTCCCGTTTAGTACAAAGAATTCCGCTATTAGTTGTATCAGTGTGATTGGCCTTATAGGCCCTACCTATGTGAGACTTGACCATGATGGCCATTTGTTGTATCAAACGATATGTTTGGATGTAAGACTCTTAATATTCAGTATTTGTGTGTTCGGTGAGCATTGATCTCTGGGATCACTGAGCACGTTCATTCGGCGATCTCGACTCGTAAGTCGGGGTCTTCACAGAGCTGGTATCAGATCCATCCCGACTATAGGAAGCCTTAGGTAGCATGGACAATAGCCGAGACGATTAGCACACTCATTCCTTACACTTGAGATTTCTACACCCTACTACCATTTCATACCACCCACAAATTTCTAACCATCTACCGAAAACCTTGTATATGGCCGTCGTATCTGAGATGCTTCTGGAAACTAGCTTTCCCTTGCTTTTGGGATACAGCCTGGAGAAGTGTCAAGTACGCCGCACGCCCATTTTCCTCTACCATGAGCACTGGGTTAACGCCGACACAAAGTAATATCACGTAGACGTGATAGTGAAGGCAAACGACTCCCCAACTAGCTTGTACTTTGAAGGACCACAGATGGAGAGCCTAGTGTTGGCAGTGGAGACAACAACACCAGAGGCGCTCGTGCACCTCCGCGATGTCCTTCCTGAGATGGCCAATGAGATGGCTACTCGTCACCTGCCTTTTTTAAGGAGGGGTTTGACGGGAGCTGGACACTCAACCCATCCCCGGAGGATGGGACGCCACTCAGGATTCAGACCTACTACACCCTCTCCGCCGACACCCTGACTCACCTTCTGATCAAGGAATCCGTGACGCTTCACCAAGAACTACTGCAAGTCAAGGACCTACTTCGCCTGGAAAAGATGACGACTCGCAAGGTCAAGAAGGAAGGAGCACCCGGAGGGCAGCCCACTATTGCCTTCCGAGGAGGAATACCATCGCTCCAGGCCACTCCTATAAAGAGTTGCCGTCTGACCGCGGAAGAATACGCTGACCTCCTCACCGCTTCGCCAAGAAAGTGACGCCGTGATGGACCTCTTCCATCCCCCACACCTCTGAAGGAAGAAGACACCAACGAGGATGAAGACGAAGACCCTGTCGAACTTGCATACTAGACCGAGCAGTACGCTGCTTAGAGGGACGTCTTAGGCAAGTTAGGAGTCTCCCTAGCGAAGTCGAGTCCGTGTATTAGTTCATGAGAACCACGAGTGTTGTGTGCTTCTTGTTCATGTTTCGATGCAAGCCGCATTTCTGCCTTAGGGAGCATGTAAGCGACTACAGTACCTGTTTTAAATTGAGTATTTGCATAAGGTTCCTCAAAACTTTTTGTTTGTCTCACACGCTTGCACTATACCAACCCCCCTTATCTAGGAGCGTCATCCCTTTATGATTCCTCGATCACTTCGGAATATTGACCTGCCTGCTCCCAAACAGGATGCTGATTTCTACTCGCACGAGCACCTTCGGCAACCCCAACACTAGCATTTCTAACTAGCAGCCAAGAACTGGTGGGTCTGCCCAAGCTGGAGATCACCTCGAGCAGCAACAAGGCGAAATTCCCCCGCCACCGCCTCCTCCGGACAGGATGACCATGGCTCAGTTCCTCCAGGCTCCCCGAGAGGAACGTCAAGCCAACAATGCCGCCATCCAACAGTTGGCTCAAGTCTTAGTGAACAATATGCCGCAAAATGGAAATGGCAACGGTCGCTCCACTCTGTTTGAGTTTATGAGGACTACGCCTCCCATATTCACGGAACAACTGAACCCCTGGATGCCGATGACTGGATCCGCACCATTGAAGACCTCCTCGCACTTCATAAATGCATCGACGACCGTGAGAAATTCCTTTATGCTTCTCACTGTCTCGGTGGCACGGCCAGGGCTTGGTGGGATGGGTTCCAAATCATGCGAGAAGGGAAGACTATCTCTTGGACTGTCTTCAAGTAAGAATTCCACACTGCTCACATTCCCCCTAGAATGATGACCATTAAGAAGCGGGAATTCTGAGCTCTGAGGCAAGACAATGGGACAGTCAAGGTGTACCTGCAGAAGTTTAACCTTTTGTCAAGGTATGCACAGGAAGACGTCAACACTGAAGCCGCAAAGGTGGAACGCTTCACGGAAGGGCTTCATCAGTCGCTTCAGTACCAGCTTGTTGTTTGTGAATGCCGGACCTTCTGTGATCTGGTAAACAAGGCCCTCATGCTGGAGGATAAGAGTCGTGCGATCAATGATACCCGCAAGCGTAAGATGATGGGCAATGGAGGTTCCAGTAACTAGAAGGCACGTCCGTGGCAATCCGACGTGGCAAAACCTAGCTATTAGCAATAGCAGTACAAGGCACCAATGTTTCGCCAGAACCACCAGCCCCAGCAACGTGCCAACCCCAAGCCTGCGATCAATCCGCCCAACAACAGTGGGGTCAAGCCCAACATTCCAGGGCAGGTTACCTACTTTGGATGTGGTCAGACTGGGCACTACTCTAGGAAGTGCCCCAACAAGAAGCCCGATGCACCACGCCCTAATGCGCCTAATCAAGGACAAGGTCATGGAGTACCAAGCAGGAACCAGACTCCCTGCAACCACCAGCAGTATCACAGCAGGGGAGCGTGAATCACATCTCCGCAGAAGAAGCCCGGGAGGACCCGGACTGCATTCTGGGTACATTCCTCGTCAACTCCACCTGAGAAACAGTATTGTTTGATTGTGGTGCTTCACATTCTTTTATCACCCAAAAGTTTGCGGAAAAATGTGGTTTGAAGCCTACACTCCTTAATGGACAAATGGCAGTACATACCCCGGGAGCAGTGCTAAGGACCAACCTAGGACGTAGAGGAGTCTGGATCAACATTAATGGGATAATCTTCATAGCAGATCTCATCGTCCTTAAGTCGCAAGGCTTGAACATGATCCTTGGTATGGATTGGTTGGCCAGGCACCAAAGCATACTGGACTGCGCCATGAGGGCTATTACCATGACAAGTGACCAAGGGGTCAAAGTCAAGTATGTCCTAGACCACTCAAGTTCCTCAGGTTAATTGCCTTTCAGAAGAAGAGTTGGACCGAGTACCAATAGTCTACGAATACCCAGAAGTCTTTCCCGATGATCTGCCTGGGATGCCTCCTGACCAAGACATCGAGTTCATGATTGAGATCATGCCCGGATCAAGGCCTATCTATAAGAAGGCTTATAGGATGGTATCCGAAGAGCTAGCAGAATTGAAGAAGAAGTTGGATGAGCAACTAAGGAAGGGATTCATCCGTCCAAGTGTATCACCTTGGGGATCACCTATTCTATTCGTGTCCAAGAAGGATGGGACTATCAGGCTCTACGCCGATTACCGTTCCCTCAATGAAGTCACGATAAAGAACAAGTACCCACTCCGCAAGATTGAAGATCTGTTTGACCAGTTAAATGGTACCAAAGTATATTCCAAGATCGACCTTAGATTTGGATATTACCAGCTGAAGATCCGACCCGAGGCTATACCCAAGACGACATTCGTGACCCGGTACGGTCTATACGAGTGCACAGTCATGTCGTTTGGGTTGACCAATGCCCCAGCATACTTCATGTACCTCATGAACAAAGTCTTCATGGAATACCTTGATAAGTTTGTCGTCGTCTTCATCGATGACATATTAATCTTCTCCAAGTCTGAAGAAGAACATGAGAAGCACTTGAGGCTAGTACTGGAAAAGCTTCGAGAGCACCAACTTTATGCCAAGTTTAGTAAATGCAAATTCTGGCTGCACGAAGTTGGATTCTTGGGTCATACCATGACGACAAACGGATTGGTAGTCGATCCTTCCAAGATTACCACGATAACCAAATGGGAGTCGCCAATCGAGGTGAAGGAAGTCAGAAGCTTCCTCGGACTCGTGGGATATTACCGCAAGTTTGTGGAAGGATTCTCCCGCATCGCCGGACCAATGACTCAACTCTTGAAGAAGGGTAAGAAGTTCGAATGGACGCCGGAGTGCGAAGAAAGCTTCCAGGAACTGAAGAAGAGATTGACTACCACCCCGGTACTAGCTACTCCATATATCAACAAGGAGTTTGTGATATACCGTGATGCCTCAAGAATCAGGCTCGGTGGTGTCCTAATGCAAGATGACAGGGTCGTGGCTTACCTGTCACAACAACTGCGCCCGCATGAGGAGAACTACACCACACATGACCTCGAGTTGGCAACAGTAGTGCATGCCCTGAAGACTTGGCGACATTACCTTCTAGGGAAGCCATGTGAAATATACACCGACCACAAGAGTCTGAAGTATATTTTTACTCAAAGGGAGTTGAATATGAGGCAGCGAAGATGGTTGGAACCGATCACAGACTATGACCGCAACATTCAATACCACCCCGCTACGGCCAATGTGGTGGCCGATGCCTTGAGCCTGAAGGCCTGCACCTTGAATGTTATACTCAAGGAAAGGATACACGCCTTATATGATGAGCTGGAGAGCTTCGGGTTGGAGCTGGTTGAACTAGGATTCCTAGCTAAACTCGAAGTCAAACCCACTCTGGCAGACGACATCAAAGAGGCCCAGAAGGGGCACAAGAGCATTGAAGACATCAAGAAGAAGATCCAGGAAGGCAAGACCCCATAATTCTCAGTGGATGAACAAGGAGTCGTGTGGTTTGGGAAGCGTTTATGCATACCCAACAAGGCTGAACTCAAGAATTTAATCTTGCAAGAAGCCCACAACACACCCTACTCAATTGATCCCGGTGGGACCAAGATGTATCAAGACCTCCAGGAAAGGTTCTGGTGGCATGGCATGAAGAGGGAAATAGCTTCCTATATCGCCAATTTTGATGTGTGCCAGCATGTCAAGGCTGAGCACCAAAAACCTGCTGGGGTGCTACAACCTCTCCAGGTGCCTGAATGGAAGTGGGACCGAGTCGGCATGGTCTTCGTCATTGGTCTACCTAGGTCCAGCAGAGGTCATGACTCCATATGGGTCATTGTCGACCTTATGACCAAGGTCTCTCACTTCATTCCAGTTAGCACAACTTATGGTGGTCACAAGCTGGCTAGTCTCTACATTGAGCATATTGTGAGCCTCCATGGAGTTCCCAAGGAAATTGTATCTGACCGAGGCACGCAGTTCACCTCAAGATTCTGGAAGAAATTCCAAGCAGCTCTGCGAACCAAGCTCTCTTTCATCACCGCCTTCCACCCGCAAACGGGCGGACAGACGGAGCAAGTGAATCAGATACTTGAGGGTATGCTCCGTGCTTGTGTCTTAGCACATGGGACCAAGTGGGAAGACTGTCTGCCATTCGCTGAGTTCTCATACAACAACAGCTATCAGTCCAGTCTCATATGCTCCCATTTGAAGTGCTATATGGACGGAAGTGCGGCACCCCGCGCAACTGGTCCGAAATTGGTGAAGGATTGATTTTTGGCCGAGATGTTCTTCGTGAAGCAGAAGACAAGGTACAACTTGTCAGGGAACACCTGAAAGCAGCCAAGTCGTGACGGAAGAGATATGCGGACTCTCACCGCAGAGAAGTGGAGTTCAAGCCCGAAGACCATGTGTACCTTCGCGTCATACATCTCCACGGAACTAAGCGTTTCCACGTCAAGGGGAAACTTGCTCCAAGGTTCATTACACCTTTTAAGATCACGACAAGGCGTGGAGAAGTTGCTTACCAGTTGGAGTTACCACCAGAACCTTCGGGTGTGCATAACGTCTTCCACATGTCACAACTTCGGAAGTGCCTTCAGGCGCCAAACCGTCGCGATCTTTATAAGGACATTGACCATCAAGCCAGTGACCTTCAACCTGACCTCGCTTATCGCGAGAGGCCGATCTGCATCCTGGACGAAGCTGAGCGTTGTACCAGAAGCCGCACCATCAATTACTTCAAGGTACAGTGGAGCAACCACCCTGAAGCAGAAGCAATATGGGAGCATGAAGGCTATCTCCGATCCAAATTTCCGTATGTTTTTAGAACCTAGCTTAGAAATCTCGGAGACGAGATTCTTGTAAGGGGGATAGGTCTGTCACACCGCGTTTTTACCTTATTTCAACTGTAGTCTCTTCAAAACCTGAGTTTATTAGAAATTTTGAAGCAAGTGCTATGTGTGTTGTGATTGCCATTGTTTGTGTGTATGCTTGAGTGAGTGGATCCAAAAACAATTGTTTTATAACCTCATATTTCCAAAAAGTCCCTTTTCTCATTTTTTGACTATTTCAAAACCTTGCTTTGGGTTTGCACTACAAGACCCTGATTCCATGGGAGTGCCTTCACACAAAGATTGTATTCTGATTTTAGCACTATTATAACTCTCAAAAATCATAAAATATTTTTCTATTTTATTTGCATGTCCTTTTCTGAGGTGAGAAATGATATTTCTGGGTGGAAAATTAATTTTCTGCCTTAGCAAAATTTGAGAAAACTTAGTGCAAGCTGCCACCACCACTCCTCAACTAGAGACACGTGGCCCCTCTCTGGTTCCAAGGAGGTAAGCCAAAATCCCCATTTTAGTTTCTAAATCAAGGCTGACAGCTCCTCTCCAAGCTCTTCCTTTGACCAGAAGTGAGACCCTCGGCTCCCAAACGGCTAAGGTGCATCTAAGCCAACCCTCGGACACGCCAAACAGGGCCAAAGCACCCGAGAGCGTGCTAGCATGCCATGGCATGCCAAATCTGCGCTCTCGGCGCGCTAAAGAGCAACCCGATGCAAAGGAGGCCAGCCCCGGCCAGTTCTCACCTCCCCTCGGTGTCTCTTCGTATCTTCGACGAACCTCCTGACTCAAGGCAGCCTCAGGGCCCCTTCTCCCCCTATCTGCCGACCACAGCGACGCGTGCCCGTGCTCGCCAGATTCGGACAGAAGAGCGCGGCCCCGCAACACGTGCGCACTGAGTCTTCTCTCTCTCGTTGCATCTCTGGGGTCTCAAACCACGTCTGCAAAACCTTGGTATTGACCCCGAGCCCTCTCTCCCTCTCCAGCAGCCGCGGTGAAACCACCGGCGCTCCCCTGCTCGGTGCATCATTGCTGGCCTATAAATAGGCCCTCCTCCTTCACTCCAGCACCCCACACCACTCCTCCAGTACCTCAATCGAGGCCCTAGCCACCCCACTCGAGCAGAAAGAGCTCCGGTGCTCGAGATCGACTAAGGCCCTGCCGCTTCGGAGCTCCATCGATCTCGGGCTACAGGCCAACTCTCGCGCTCCTCTCAGCACCTCCGTGACTGTAGTGAGCTCAGGAAGCTTCTGCACCTCTTCCCCGATCATTTCCCTGCCCGTAGCACCCAACTCTACCACCACCCGTAGCACCTCCACCGCGACCACCTTGTAGCCGGTGAACCAGGGCCTCCCCGCCGTTCATTCAACCACCAGCAGGTAGGCGACAATGCCACGGTGTCGTTCGTGCTATCACCTGGCCTTGAGGGCGTCGGTATTGCCGCCGGCGTGCCCCCCTCCTTCTGGCCAGAGGAGGAAGACGACCCCAATAGGCATGACCCACCTGTCGGTGGTCAGTCTCTCCCCCTCTCTCCTCTCTTTTCCGCTGACCATAGGGGCCCGCGCGTCAGGTTTAAACCTCACGGCGCACGCGCACGTTGGCTGCTGGCTGGCTAGCTGTCCGGTTGGCCAGTTGGGCCGACCCATCCACTAGCTGAGCCAGGCCAGGGTTAAGCCCTTTTTCTTTTTCTTTTTATTTTGATTCTAAATGATTTTTTCAAAATTAAATATTTAATCAAATTTAAATATTCTTCCACCACAAATGTTCTAAAATGTGTAGAATTTATTAGTGCTGTTGCACTACACATAGCTTTGATTAAAATGCCTAGTTTAAATATTTTAGCCCCCGTTATTTAGGTTTTAAAAATACCTTTTTGCATAAAAACCAGAGACAAATATATTTGTAACTATAATCAAGATTTATCAGAATAGGATAACATTTTTAAAGTGAGTTTGTGCTCTATTTTTGAATGGGCTTCTTATTGTATTACTATTACTACGACGATAGATTCCGCGTTCGGCGAAGGAGTTGGACTGGAAGGCCCCGAAGACCCCGGATACCTAGCTGATCAAGGCAAGCATCCCTTTGACCATGTCTGAGAAAACATTTCATGCATGTCAAGTTAAATACTTATTCCGATGCATATAGTTAAGGTTATTCGGTGCACCCCAACATTGTGTTACCGATGGCTCCTCCGGAGCACTTGCATTGAGCATGACCCTACCATCTATGAGGGCCACACTGATAATATATTGACAAGTAGAGAGTAGTGCTACTCATAGTAAGAGCATGTGCATGATGATGGTAACACAAATTTGATATCAAAGGTTTTACGGAAACCCCGTCGGGTGCCATTTATGCCCGAGGGTGATGATGTTGAGTTAGGTGACCACCTGTGAAAGAAGTGGTGCACCGCGAATATTTTGTGTGAGTGGTTTTGGAAATGGGATTAGATTTATGATGTGTCGACCGTCCCGACCTTACATGCGCGACCATGATACCCCTTTATGGGACGGGGCTTTGTTGATTACTTTGGTCGGTGCTAGCAAAGAGCCACATTACTAGTGGCGGGAGTGATATGTGGTCACTCTCATGACGGGGTTGTACTAGGTAGGTCGACTATGTCGTTCTGACGTGTTCCGGGCACACCGTTGGTCCCCGCATGGATGTTATGGTCTAGAGTTTGTGCTTATAAGACGTACATCATGTGGGATGGGTACCAGTCGAGTGGACTCTTTGTCTAGTGTCGTCAGGGGAAAGGAAATATCGGGTACTTACCTTGGGTATGTTAAATACCACGAGTCATGCATGACATGGAAGTTTCCCGGATCTCGTGGGTACATTGTACAACCTTCGCAGAGTGTAAAACTATTCGAATTGCCGTGTCCACGGTCAAGGACAGTTGGGTAATCCTGCTTAAACTACGTCCAGTCGTTTCCACATAAACTTGTTTCCACCAACTCCAACAACTTATTTGATTCACCGAATGAGGGAGTCGGAAACTGCTTCATAGCTAAAGGCCCCAAGGTATCACATCTCGAGTATCTTGATTTTAATAGTGACGAGGATGACTTGTTAGGAGAAGATGACTTGCTTCTTGATAAAACTAGTGATTGCATTGAAAATGAACTTGCTAATTATCATGCTAGTCAAGACAAATCGATTGATGATGATAAGAAAGAAATTGAACGACTAACTCAAGAATTAAAAACTCATAAGTTAGCTCATGAGACTACTCTAGAAGATCATAGAGAGCTTTCAAGAACCCATGAGAAGCTACGCTTCGAGAATCTCAACTTGGAGCAACAACATGAGTTCTTAAAAGCGATCAATGATGATCTTCGAAAGAAGAGTTCTTCTTTTCTAGCCAAACGATTACTCTTGTCCAACTTTGTTCCACAAGTTAAACCTAGGAACAGTAGTAAGAAAGGCAAGAAGGTTTCTTCATCTAGTAACAACTATGCTAAAGCTAAATCCAATAATGTTGTTGCTAGTAGCTCTATTGATTCCACTAATGATTCTCTTAGCCAAGTTACACTTGAGCAAGAAAATGATCTATTGAAAGGGATTATAGATAAAGGTGTCTTCAAGAGCCTTGTCGGAAGTGAACAATTCGAGGAAATTGTGCGCAAGCAAGGAGGACATCGGAAGAAGCAAGGTGTTGGCTACTTCAACGTCAATGGAGATGATTGGGAAGAAGGTCCATATCCCACTCATAAGTTTGTTCCCCAAGAGGAGAAGTGTGATCCCACTCCTCCCAAAGAACAATCTTACAAGATGGCCTTCTACCACAAGACCACAAAGTCAAGGGAAAGCTTCAAGATGACATTGACATATTTGAAGAAGAACCCCAATCCAAAGTCAAGTGGATTCCCAAGGACACTACTAGCTCTACCTCAACAAGTGCTACCACAACTCCAAGGACTAGGGAAGTTCTCGAGGGATGACTTCTCCAATGAAATTCACTCTTATTAATTTTGGCAAGAACTATTTGCAATCAACCTCAACCGTATGCATTAGTTCAAGGAGTCACACATTCCCTCAAAGGTAAGCAAGGAACAAGGTAATTAATGCATCTTTGGACATCATCCCATTTGCGTTTCACTCCATGTCGATAAATATTCTTGCATATGTTCCTCATGCTTTGGGACTAACCCATGTAGGTGAGAAGAGTATGAAAAAAACAAGGATTGCTCCCAACTCAAGATGATCTTCATCAACATTGAGCGTCCACCACTACTTCACCAACTTGAAGTCTTCTACGACAAAACCCGAGGTTAGTTGATCCCTCTTAGTGGGGATGTCATATCAAGGGGGAGCTTTACTCTGAGACTTGAGTATAGGCATCTCCTAAGGATATGAACACATTAATGCTTATGTAAAAGTGGTAACCCCACTTGTGCTTAACGATGAGTATGACCTATGATCAAGTATTCTTACTTGGCTCCTATATCAATATACTCATATATAGATGACTTTGTCATCACCCAAGTGCTTGATAGCTGACACGTCTCCATCGTATCTACTTTTCCAAACTCTTTTGCCCTTGTTTTGGACTCTAATTTGCATGATTTGAATGGAACTAACCTGGACTGACGCTGTTTTCAGCAGAATTGCCTTGGTGTTATTTTTGTGCATAAATCAAAGTTCTCCAAAGGTCCTGAAAATTTACGAGGAGCAGTTTTGGAAAATATAAAAAATATCTGCGCCAAGTTCCACCTGAGGGGGTGGGCCAGTGGGCCACAAGCCCTGGCTCCGCCACCACCCCCTGGTGGCGGTTGATAGGCTTGTGGGGCCCACACAGCTCTACCGCCCCCAACCTCAGGTCTATAAGTCCCCTTATGTCCCAGAAAAAATAAAGAGAGAAGTTTTTGTCGGTTTGCGATACGGAGGCGCCGCCACCACCTGTTCTTCATCTCGAGGGCAGATCTGGAGTCCGTCTTGGGCTCCGGAGAGGGGAAATCTTCGTCATCGTCATCACCAACCTTCTTCCCTCTCCAATTCCATGAAGCTCTTCGTCATTCGTGAGTAATCTATTCGTAGGCTCGCTGGGCGGTGATGAGTAGGATGAGATCTATCATGTAATCGAGTTAGTTTTGATGGGGATTGATCCCTAGTATCCACTATATTCTGAGATTGATGTTGCTACTACTTTGCCATGCTTAATGCTTGTCACTAGGGCCCGAGTGCCATGATTTCACCTCTGAAATTATTAAGTTGCCACCAATATATGTGTGTTTTAGATCCGATCTTGCAAGTTGTAGTTACCTACTATGTGTTATGATCCGGCAACCCCGGAGTGACAATAACTGGAACCACTCCCGATGATGACCATAGTTTGAGGAATTCATGTGTTCACCAAGTGCTAATGCGTTGGTGCGGTTCTTTATTAAAAGGAGAACCTTAATATCCTGTAGTTTCCTTTTGGACCCCGCTGCCACGGGAGGGATGGACAATAGATGTCATGCAAGTTCTTTGCCCTAAGCACGTATGACGACACACGGAATGCATGCCTACATCACATTGACGAACGAGAGCTAGCCACATATCTCTCCGTGTTATAGCTGTTGCATGATGAATATCATCCAAACAAATCACCGACCCATTGCCTACGAGTTTGTCCTACTGTTACTACTGTTGTTACTTGTCTTGCTTTGCTGCTGCTACTACTGTTGCTACTTCTGTTACTTGTCTTGCTCTCCTACTACTGTTGCTACTACTGTCGTTTGCTACTGTTGCTACTTGCTACTGCTGTTGCTACCGCTGTTCCTTGCCACTGCCGTTACTCGCTACTTTGCTATTACTACTTTGCTTGCAGATACTAATCTTTCAGGTGTGGTTGAATCTGACAAATTCAGCTGCTAATACTTGAGAGCATTCTCTCACCTCCCGTCGTGCGAACCAACAAATTTGGGTTGAATACTCTACCCTTGAAAACTGCTACAATCCCATGCGCTTGTGGGCCGTCAACAACATTCTTCTAGTTTCGATTGCCGGAGAGTGCTAACAACATTCTTCTGGTGCCGTTGCAAAGGGGAAGAACAGTTGACATCAATAGCTGCTAGGAGGAGCATGTTAGTCTGCATGTGTTTGACCATTCGGGGACATCCGATTGTTGTTATTTGGCTCTTGATTTATCTGTTGCCAATTGGATGGACAAGAATGCCTAGGATCCTTCTCTAGCTATCTATGCTATCTCATCTCAAGTTCTATTCATGCCTCATCACAAAACTTGAACAAGCACTTGTCGATCCCTCTGTGTGAAGGTGCGCTCGGAGTTCCGTATTGTCAATGGCTGACCTACAAAACCTCTCTGTGATTGAACTCGGTGAAACCAACTTCAAAAACTCGGTTCTACCGAATTCCAGAGTTGATCTAGGTTTTCCATATCGGTACCACTGGAATCACAAACTTGGTTCCATCGAGTTTCCGTGTAAAGTGACAGTAGAGGAACTTGGTGACACCAATTTCGTAATCTCGGTGACACCGACAATGAATGGGTATATATTCCAGCACACTGAATCTTTGATTTCACTTCGTCAAAGCCGTTTCGTCCCAAAACCCCATGCTGCCTATGGACCCCTGGTCGCCGCCCTTGAATCCCCGAGCATCGACGCCACTGGGAATCGCCATCGCCGACGGATTCCTCACCACCATCACCGCTGACCCAAGTTCTCCTAACTCCCATGGTTTGTCCAAGGCAGCCACCAGGCAAAGAAAGAAGCTGGATTCTGATAAAGAGGACTCAGACTTTGTGCCGGAGGAAACTTCAGCTCCTCCAAGGAAGGCTGTGAAGAAGGTAACTGCTACCCCTACTGATCTGAGAGCACCTGAATATGCCAGGAAGAGCACAACACTTACCAGTGATGTACCTACCAAAAAGGCTGGTGTGAAGAGGCCTAGGAAGAGAACTGTTCATCTTGTTGGAAGAAAGACTTCAATGTATGAAGACCAGAATCTGCTAAGGAAGAAGCTCGTGAGGAGATCCTAGTTCCTCCCAAGAAGAAGAAGCTGATGACTGATGCTATGAAATCTACTCCTAAGCCTCCTGCCAAAGCAAAGAAGGCTGCAGCTCCCAGAAGGACTACCAAGGACATACCTGCAGCTGCCAAGAGCAAAGGCCCTGCATCCAGTGCCCATGCTGCAGAGGAGGTAGAAGATGAGAATGCGCCAATTCTCAGGAAGCTCAGACCAACCCTGCCTATTCACAATGCCGCTCGTCCAATAGCATAAGATATGAAGAAGAGGAAGGATGTCGGACTAAGAAAGTGGAGAGCTAATGATCCATATGCTGTCAGGAGAAGAACTACTGTTGATCCAAGGTTTCACACCAAGGAACAACAAGATTTTTATGAGACTGTCCTGTTTGACAAGAGTCCCGCTGCCAGTGATATGAGGTATGTCGACTGGGCATATATCAAGGAAAATGAGAATTTCTTTCCCCATGTCCAAGAAAACTTCAGGCTAGTGGACATTGAAAAGTTTGTTGGCAAAGAGATGACCCCATGGAATGACAAGATGATCATGCAATTCTATGCAACCGTTCATTTCTATGGAGATGGTTATTTAGTGTGGATGACTCATGGCCACAAGTATGAAGCCACAATCGATGAATGTTCTACTATCGTTGGTGCCCCTAGCAGGAAGATCGAGATGTAAATGTGTAATCAGAAGAGAAGCAGAGTCACAACTCAATGGCCAATATGTAAAAGACAATTCCACACAAGTACTTGGCTAGTCACAAGATGGGTTGTATCTACTTTCTGCAAGCAGACATTCCTACTACAAATACTATTATGAGACACAACCTGATGCCTAAATCAGGAGATGAAAGATGATCATAGGACATTCCATCAACCTGCTGCACCTGATAGACACCGATACCAGATTTAGAGTGATGGATTTGATAGTAGAGACTATTCGGAGGACTGCTGCGAATCAGAAGAGTTCATGTGGATATGCTCCTTAGATTCAAATGCTTATCAATGCCAAGCTAGGCAAGCATGCATATCTACTTGATCGTCCCCATGTACCTCTTCACGTAGAGTTTGAAGACAATGAAGTGGTAATGGACGACAACGATCCCATCTCAACTACAGCAAGAATGGAACGACAGGCAGAAGAAGGTGAGGCTGCTAGAAATAGGCCACCACTAGTTCCACAACTCAGAAATCAAGCTCACCAAATGACATTTCTTATCGCACCCTGTTTTTACGTCACTTCAACTGTAGCCTTTTCAAAAATATGAGTTTATTAAAACTTTTTAAGCAAGTGCTATGAGTGCCATGATTGCCATTGTTTGTATGTATGCTTGAATGAGTGGATCCAAAAACCATGTTTTTATAGCATTTTATTTTCAAGAAAACCCTTTTCTCATTTTGGCTATTTCAAAACCTTGCTTTGGATTTGCACTACAAGTCCCTCATTTCAAGGGAATGCCTTCACCCAAAGATTGTATTCTGGTTTTGGCACTATTATAACTCTCCAATATCATAAAAGTAATTATTTTATAAAATGTTTTCCTATTTTAATTGCATGTCCTTTTCTAAGGCCAGAAATGATATTTCTGTATGAAAAATTACTTTTCTGCCTTAGAAAAATCTAAGAAAATTTGGAGATACTCACACGACACATATTTTCCATACATAAGATTTTCAACCCCTATTTGTGTTCAAAATATTTGAGCAAATCCTTGAAAACCTATTCTGTCTGTTTTGACCTTTTTAAATATCTCGAAAGGAAATATTTCCAATTAATTCCTAGAAAGTTCTAGCATGCTTTCCAAGCTATATTTGGTGGCCATGCCAACTTTCACCTCATTACAAGGTGGTTTGGCTCACCAAATAATCCTAAAACCCTCTTTGTCCATAATCAAGTTGAAGCAACTCTACATAGCAAAGTTTGTCCAAATGGCATCAAACTTTGCAAGAGTGCTCAACACCCCAAATGAGGAGACCCTACCAAAAATTGGATTTGTGGTGATTAATTTACCCACATTCCCTTTTGAAGGGACATAACTGCCCATTTGGGGGTGATTTCAAGTTTGCACGGCGAAAGTTGTCCAAGGAGCTCAAATTTGGTGAAGCATCCTATTTTTGCATCAAACCAAATCCTGTTAACTTTCATTATCAGTGGTGAAGTGTAGCTAACCCAAACACCTGTCGAACACCTTCTGCAAGCTTAGTAAATCAGCTCTTAACTAACTCTACATCCACACCCTTTCCACCAAACTCTTAGTCCAAGCAACCAGCACCACTCCTCAACTACAGGCGAGTGGCCCCTCTCTGGTTCCAAGCAGAAGAGCCAAAATCTCCATTTTAGTTTCTGGATCAAGTCTGGCATCACCTCTTTAATCACTCCCTTTGACCAAAAGTGGGTCCCTCCGATCTCGAACGACTAAGAATCATCTAACCCAACCCCAGGACATGCTAGACACAGCCAAAGCACCCCAGAGCGCGCCATCATGCCGTGGCATGCCAAAACTGCACTCTGGGCGTGCTACAAGGCGCACCCGAGGCAAAGGTGGCTAGCCTCGGCCGTTTAAGTCTCCCCCCGGTACCTCTCCATGTCCCCGACAACCCACCTGAATCAGGGTAGCCTCACGGCCCCTCCTCCCTCTCTCTCTTGACTACGGCGACGCGTGCCCGCGCGCGCTAGATTCGGCCAGAAGAACACGGCCACGCAGCACGCGCGCTCCTCGCTCTCTCTGTCTCTTATTGAGTCTCTGGGGTCCTAAACCACGTCCGCAATACCGTGGTTTTGACACCGAGCTCTCTCTGCCTTCGTGCGAGCCACCGTGAAACCACCGGCGCTCTTCTGCTCGTTGCACCGTCGTTGACCTATAAATAGGCCTCCCCCTCGCTCCAGCTCCCTCACACCTCTCCTCCAAAGCCTCAATCGATCCCCTAGCCACCCCATTCGAGCACAATGATCTCCGGTGCTCGAGAACGACCGAGACCCCACCGCTTCAGAGCTCCGTCGGTCTCGGCCTACATGCCAGTTCTCGCGCTCCTTTCACCTCCTATGTGACCGTATTGAGCTCAAGGAGCTTCCCCACCTCTTCCCCGAGCGAATCCCAGCCCATAGCACCCATTTCCTCCACCTCCTGAATCGGCTCCACCGGTGCCACCTTACCGCCGGTAACCCTGGGCCTCCCTGTCGTCCCTTCGACCACCATCAGATAGGCGGCGATGTGCTGGTTCCATTCCTGCCGTCGTTGGGGCATGATGGTGTCGGTGTTGCCGTCGGCGTTGCCGTCGGCGTGCCTCCTCTCCCCTTTGTCCAGAGGAGGAAGACGACCCCGACAGTCGTGCCCCACCTGTCGGTGGCTCGTCTCCCCCTCTCTCCTCTCTCAACCGCTGACCGTAGGGGACCGCGTGTTAGGTTTGAACTTGACGGCGCGCGCCTGGGCTGGCTAGCTGGCTGGCTAGTTGGCAAGTTGGGCCGACCCAGCCACTGGCTGAGTGAGGCCATGGTTGAGCCCCTTTTTCTTTTTTGTTTTAATCTGTTTTAAAAGATTTTGGTAGAATTTGTTATTTCATGAAATTTAATTGTTTTTCCACCACAATTCTTCTAAAAATGTGTAGAATTTAATAGAGCTGTTATACAAATTTTTATGACAAATTTTCTATATAATTATAATTAAAAGGCTTATTTTGAATACTTTACCTCCTGTTAAATTGATTTTTAAAAATAATCTTTCACCGAAACCAGAGACAAATAATTTTTAAACTATAATAAAGATTTATCACAATAGGATAACATTTCTAAAGTAAGTTTGTGCTCTATTTTTGAGTGAGCTACTTACTTTATTACTATTACTACGACGATAGATTCCGCGTTTGATGAAGGAGTTGGACTCGAAGACCCCGAAGACCCCGGGGCAAGCAACCCTTTGACCATGTTTGAGCAAAATATTAATTGCATGCTAAGTAGAGAAATTATTCCCATTGCATATGATGACGAGTATTCGTTAAATCATCGATATGATGCTAGCGATGGCTCCTCCGGAGCACTTGCACTTGAGCATGATCCTACCATCTATGAGGGTCATGCTAATACTATGTTGACAAGTAGACAATAGAGCTAAGCATAGTAGAAGCATATGCATGATGATGGTAAATATCAATGGTTTTACCAAAACCCCGTCAGGTGCCACTAATGCCCGAGGGTGATGATGAGTTAGGTGGCCACTTGTGAAGCAGTGGTGCACCGGGTAATATTTTGGTGTGAGTGGTTTCGGAAACAGGAATAGATTTATGATGTGTCGACCATCCCAACCTTACATGTACGACCACGATACCCCTTTATGGGACGGGGATTTGTTGATTACTTTGGTCGGTGCTAGCAAAGAACCACATTACTAGTGGCAGGAGTGATAAGTGGTCACTCTCGTAATGGGTCGTACTTGGTAGGTCGACTATGTCGTTTTTATGTCTTCCGAGCAAACCATTTGTCCCCGCATGGATGATACGGTCCAGAGTTGGTGCTCGTAAGACGTACATCATGTGGGCTGGGTACCAATCGAGTGGAACTCTTTGTCTAGTATCGTCAGGGGAAAGGCAATGATTGGGTACTTACGTCGGGTTTGTTATATACCGCGAGTCGTGGATGGCACATAAGTTTCCCGGATCTCATGGGTATAGCGTACAACCTTCGCAGAGTGTAAAACTATTCAAATAGCCGTGTCCACGGTTAAGGACAGTTGGGTCATCCTGCTTAAACTACGTCTAGTCATTTCCGCATAAACCAAGTGTGTGTGTGTTCAAGGAGTTATGAGAAAGTGTTGACATGACCAAGTTTGGATACTTGGCATATCGGATGAACCTAAAGTGTCCAGCCCTCAACAGATAAGTTGCTATCTGTAACATGTTCTTCTGAATACCATCTAGCTTATGATGCATATCCATATCCGTCTATGACCATGTTTATTTACATTCAAAGCTTGCTTTCCACCAATGCTGCATATCACTTATTATCGTACCAACTGCGTTATCCATATCACGGGTTCTTTGCGAGTACATTCAAAGTACCCACTAGCTTGCCACTGGTTATGTTATTGACCAGACACACGAACTAGGATGCTTCCCAGTCAGAATGCGTGCTGGTGAAGGCTGATGGCATGGGCTCTTGTTTATCCCCAAAAATTTTGCTAGTAGTTGTATCGGTGTGATAGGCCTTATAGGCCCTACCTATGTGAGACTTGACCTTGATGGTCATTTGTTGTATTAAACGGTATGTTGGATGTAAGACTCTTAATATTCAGTGTGTGTGTGTTATGTGAGCATTGATCCCTGGGATCACTCAACACGTTCATTCGGCGATCTTGACTCGTAAGTCGGGGTCCGCACAAAGCTGGTACCAGAGCCAGGTTGACTGTAGGAAGCCTTCGATAGCATGGACAATCTCTGAGACGAGTAGTACACTCAGCCCCTACACTTGAGATTTTCTACACCCTACTACCATTTCATAGCACCCACAAAAATTCTAACCCTCTCCTAAAATCCTTGTAGATGTCCATCGTACCTGAGATGCTTCTGCACACTGGCTTTGCCCTACTCTTGGGAGACATCCCGGAGAAGTGTCAAGTACGCCGCACGCCCATTTTTCTCTACCACGAGCACTGGGTCAACGCCGAAACGAAAGAATATCACGTGGATGTGATAGTGAAGGCAAACGTCTCCGCAACTAGTTGGTTCTTTGAGGGACAACAAATGGAGAATCTGATGTTGGTAGTGGAGACAGCCGCACGAGAGGCGCTCATGCATCTCCGCGATATTCTTCGCGAGATGGCCAACAAGCCGGCTACTCGTCACCTGCCTTTTGTTAAGGACGGGATTGATGGGAGCTGGACACTTAACCCATCCCCGGAGGATAGGACGCCACTCAGGTTTCAGACCTACTTCAGCCTCTCCGCTCACACCTTGACTCACCTTATGATCAAGGAATCTGTGACGCTTCGCGAAGAACTACATCAAGTCAAGGACCTACTTCGCCTGGAAAAGATGAAGACCCACAAGGTAAAGAAGGAAGGAGCACCCAGAGGGCAGTCAACCATTGCCTTCCGAGGAGGGATACCACCGCTTCATGCCACTCCTATACAGGGTCGCCGTCTGACCGTAGAAGTGTACACTGAGCTCCTCACTGCTTCGCCAACAAAGAGACGCCATGATGGACCGCTCCCATATCCCACACCTCTGAAGGAAGAAGGTACCAACAAGGACGAAGACGAAGACCCTGTAGAACCTGCATACGAGACCGAGCAGTCCACCACTTAGAGGAACGTCTTATGCAAATTAGGAGTCTCCCTAGCGAAGTCGAGTCCGTGCATCGGTTAATGAGAACCATGAGTGTTGTGTGCTTTCTGTTCATGTTTATGCAAGTTGCATTTCTTCCCTAGGCAGCTTGTAAGTGACTACATCACTTGTTTTAATTTAATGCATTAGTTTTGTAAAACCTTTTGTTTGACTCACACACTTGCACAGTACCAAACCTCCTTATCTAGGAGCGTCATCCCTTATGATTCCCCGACCACTTAGGTATATTGACCTGTCTGCTCTCCAAACAGGATGGTGACTTGAACTCGCACGAGCAGCTTTAGCAACCCCGACACTACCACTTCTGGCCAGCAGCAGGGAACCAGTGGGTCTGCTCAAACTAGAGATCACCCCGAGTAGCACCACGGCGACATTCCCCCGCTGCCGCCTCGTTCAGAGAGCCTGACTGTGGCCCAGTTCCTCTAAGCTATCCGAGAGGAACGTCAAGCCAACAATGCCGCCATCCAACACCTCGCTCAAGTCTTAGCGAACAATCCACCGCAGAACGAAAATGGCAACATTGGCTCCACCGTGTCTGAGTTTCTGAGGACTACGCCTCCCATATTCACGGAGACAACCGAACCACTGGATGCCGATGACTGGATTCGCACCATCGAAGACCTCCTAGCGCTGGTCAAATGCATCGATGACCGCGAGAAAGTCCTTTATGCTTCTCATTGTCTCGGAGGCACGACTAGAGCTAGGTGGGATGGGTTCCAAATAATGCGAGAAGGGCAAGCTATTACTTCTGCTGTATTCAAGGAAGGATTCCGCGTCACTCACATTCCCCCTCGAATGATGACCATTAAGAAGCGGGAATTCCGAGCTTTGAGGCAAGGCAGTGGAACCGTCAAGGAGTACCTACAAAAGTTTAACATTTTGTCAAGATATGCACCGGAAGACGTCAACACAGAAGCTGCGAAGGTGGAACGCTTCATGGAAGGACTGCAACAGTCGATTCAGTATCAACTGGTTGTCTGTGAATGCCGGACCTTCTACGATGTGGTGAACAAGGCCCTCATGCTGGAGGATAAGCGTCATGCGATGGATGACACCTGTAAGCGAAGCTGATGGGTAATGGAGGTCCCAGTAACTAGAAGTCACGTCCATGGCAATTAGCCCCGACAAGACCCAGCTACCAGCAACAGCAGTATAATGCACCAACGTTCCGCCAGAACTACCAGCCCCGGCAGCAAGTCAACCCCAAGCCACCAAGCAATTTGCCCAACAACAGTGGAGTCAAGCCCAACATCCCAGGGAAGGTTACCTGCTTTGGATGTGGACATACTGGGCACTACTCCAGGCACTGCCCCAACAAGAAGCCCGATGCACCGCGCCCCAATGCGCCTAATTAAGGACAAGTTCATGGAGCACCAGGCAGGAACCAAGCTCCCCGCAACCAGCAGTACCCTGGCAGGGGACACGTGAATCACATCTCCGCAAAAGAAGCATAGGAAGACCTGGACTGCATTCTGGGTACGTTCCTCATAAACTCCACCCCAGCAACAATATTGTTTGATTGTGGTGCTTTGCATTCTTTTGTCACCCAAAAGTTTGCGGAAAAATGTGGTTTGAAGCCTACCCTCCTTAATGGACAAATGGCAGTACATACCCCCGGAGCATTGCTAAAGACCAACCTAGGATGTAGAGGAGTCCGGATCAACATTAATGGGGTAATCTTCATAGCAGATCTCATCGTCATTAAGTCGCAAGGCTTGGACGTGATCCTTGGAATGGATTGGTTGGCCAAGCACCAAAGCATATTGGACAGCACCAAAAGGGCTATTACCATGACAAGTGACCAAGGGGTCAAAGTCAAGTATGTCCGTGAACCTACATCCATTCAAGTTCCTCAGGTTAATTGCGTTTCGGAAGTAGAGTTGGATCGAGTACTAATAGTCTGTGAGTACCCGGATGTCTTTCCTGATGAGCTGCTAGGGATGCTCCTGACCGAGACATCGAGTTCATCATTGAGCTCATGCACGGTTCAAGGCCTATCTATAAGAAGCCTTATAGGATGGGATCCGAAGAGATAGCAGAGTTGAAGAAGCAGTTGGATGAGCAACTCAGGAAGGGATTCATCCATCCGAGTGCATCACCATGGGGATCACCTGTTCTGTTCATGTCCAAGAATGATGGGACTATCAGGCTCTGCGTCGATTACTGTTCGCTCAATGAAGTCACGATCAAGAACAAGTACCCACTCCCCAAGATTGAAGACCTATTTGATTAGTTAAATGGTGCTAATGTATTTTCCAAGATCGACCTCAGATCTGGATATTACCAACTAAATATCCGACCCGAAGACATACCTAAGACGACATTCGTGACCCGGTACGGTCTATACGAGTGCACAGTTATGTGATTTGGGTTGACCAATGCCCCAACCTACTTCATGTACCTCATGAACAAAGTCTTCATGGAATACCTGGATAAGTTTGTCGTCATCTTCATTGATGACATATTAATCTTCTCCAAGTCCGAAGAAGAGCATGAGAAACACTTGAGGCCAGTGTTGGAAAAGCTTCGAGAGCACTAGCTTTATGCCAAGTTTAGAAAATGCAAATTCTGGCTGCATGAAGTTGGATTCTTGGGTCATACCATGACGGCAAATAGATTGGCAGTCGATCCTTCCAAGATTACCACAGTAACCAACCGGGAATCGCCAATCGATGTGAAGGCAGTCAAAAGCATCCTCGGACTCGCGGGATAGTACCGCAAGTTCGTGGAAGGGTTCTCCCGCATTGCTTGACCAACGACTCAACTCTTGAAGAAGGGCAAGAAGTTCGAATGGACGCCGGAGTGCGAAGAAAGCTCGCAGGAACTGAAGAAGAGACTGACTACCGCCCCGGTACTGGCTACTCCTGATATCTGCAAGGACTTTGCGATATACTATGATGCCTCAAGAACCAGGCTCGGTGGTGTCCTAATGCAAGACGGCAGGGTCGTGTCTTACATGTCACGGCAACTGCGCCCACTTGAGGAGAACTACGCCACGCATGACCTCGAGTTGGCAGCCGTAGTGCGTGCCGTGAAGACATGGCGACATTACCTTCTGGGGAAGCGATGTGAAATATACACCGACCACAAGACTCTGAAGTATATTTTTACTCAAAGGGAATTGAATATGAGGCAGCGAAGATGGTTGGAGCTGATCAAGGAGTACGATTCAACATTCAATAACACCCCGGTAAGGCCAATGTGGTGGCCGATGCCTTAAGCCGGAAGGCCAGCACCTTGAATGTTATGCTCAAGGAAATGCTACCCACCTTATATGATGAGCTAGAAAGCTTTGGATTGGAGCTAGTTGAACCAGGATTCCTAGCTAACCTCAAAGTCAAACCCACTCTAGCCGACGACATCAAAGAGGCCCAGAAGGGGCACAAGAGCATTGAAGACATCAAGAAGAAGATCCAGGAAGGCAAGGCCCAAGAATTCTCAGTGGATGAGAAGGAGTCTATGTTTTGGGAAACAATTAAGCATAACCGACAAGGCTGAACTCAAGGATATAATCCTAAAAGAAGCCCATGACACACCCTACTCAATTCACCCCGGTGGCACTAAGATGTTTCAAGACCTCCGGGAAAGGTTCTGGTGGCATGGCATGAAGAGGGAAATAGCTTCCTATATCGCCAAGTGCGACGTGTGCCAGTGAGTCAAGGCAGAGCACCAACGACCTACTTGATTGATACAAACTTCACAAGTGCCCGAATGGAAGTGGGACCGAGTCGGCATGGACTTCGTGACCAGTCTACCTAGGTCCAGCACAGGCCATGACACCATATGGGTCATCGTTGACCATCTGACCAAGGTATCTCACTTCATTCCGGTCAGCACCACTTATGGTGGTGACAAGCTGGCTAGTCTCTACATTGAATGTATTGTGAGCCTCCATGGAATTCCCAAGGAGATTATATCCGACCGAGGCACACAGTTCACCTCAAGGTTTTGGAAGAAGTTCCAAGAAGCTCTCGGAACCAAACTCTCTTTCAACATCGCCTTCCACCCGCAGACGGGCGGACAGACGGAGTGAGTGAATCCGATACTTGAGGATATGCTCCGCGCTTGTGTCTTAGCACATGGGACCAAATGGGAAGAATGTCTTCCATTTGCCGAGTTCTCATACAACAACACCTACCAGTCTAGTCTCCAGATGGCCCCATTTGAAGTGCTATACAGAAGGAAATGCCGCACCCCGCTCAACAGGTCCGAAACTGGTGAAGGATTGATTTTCGGGCCAGAAGTTCTTCGTGAAGCCAAAGACAATGTGCAACTTGTCCGGGAAAACTTAAAGGCAGCCAGGTCGCGACAGAAGAGCTATGCGGATTCACACTGCAGGGAATTGGAGTTCAACCTCGGAGACCAGGTGTACCTCCACGTCACACCTCTCAAGGGAACCAAGCATTTCCATGTCAAGGGGAAACTTGATCCAAGGTTCATTGGATCTTTTAACATCACGTCAAGGCATGGAGAAGTTGCTTACCAGTTGGAGCTACCTCCGGAACTTTCGGGTGTGCACAACGTCTTCCACGTGTCACAATTTTGGAAGTGCCTGCAAGGCCGAACCGTCCAGATCTTTATAAGGACATTGACCATCAAGCCATAGACCTTCAACCGGGTCTTAGCTATCTCGAGAAGCCGATCCGCATCCTGGACAAAGCCGAGCGTTGTACCAGAAGCTGCACCATCAAGTACTTCAAGGTTCAGTGGACCTACCACACTGAAGCAGAAGCAACATGGGAGCGTGAAGACTATCTCCAATCCGAATTTCCGCACCTTTTTAGCACCTAGCTTAGGAATCTTGGGGACGAGATTCTTGGAAGGGGGATAGGTCTGTCACACCTTGTGTTTACCTCACTTCAAGTGTAGCCTTTTCAAAAATCTGAGTTTATTAAAACTTTTTTAGCAAGTGCTATGAGTGCCATGATTTCCATTGTTTGTATGTATGCATGAACGAGTGGATCAAAAAACCATGTTCTTATAGCATTTTATTTTCAAGACGACCCTTTTCTCATTTTGGCTATTTCAAAACCTTTTTTTGGGTTTCCACTACAAGTCCCTCGTTTCAAGGGAATGCCTTCACCCAAAGATTGTATTCTGGTTTTGGCACTATTATAACTCTCCAATATCATAAAATAATTATTTTATAAAATATTTTTCTATTTTAATTGCATGTCCTTTTCTAAGGTCAGAAATGATATTTTTGTATGAACAATTACTTTTCTGCCTTAGACAAATCTGAGAACATTTGGAGATACTCACAGGACATATATTTTCCATACATAAGATTTTCAACCCCTATTTATGTTCAAAATATTTGAGCAAATCCTTGAAAACCTATTCTGTCTGTTTTGACCTTTTTCAATATTTCCGAAGGAAATATTTCCAATTAATTCCTACAAAATTCCAGTGTACTTTCCAAGCTATACTTGGTGGCCATGCCAAATTTCACCTCATTCCAAGGTGGTTTGGTTCACCAAATAATCCTAAAACCCTCTCTGTCGAGAATCAAGTTGAAGCAACTCTACATAGCAAAGTTTGTCAAATGGCTTGAAACTTTGCAGGAGTGCTCAACACCCCAAATGAGGAGACCCTGCCAAAAAATGGATTTGTGGGGATTAATTTACCAACATTCCCTTTTTAAGGGACATAACTGCCCATTTGGGGGTGATTTTAAGTTTGCAGTGCCAAAGTTGTCCAATGGAGCTCAAATTTGGTGAAGCTTTCTATTTTTTCATCAAACCCAATCCTGTTAACTTTCATCATGAGTGGTGAAGTGTAGGTACCCCAAACACCTGTCGAACACCTTGTGCCAGCTTAGTAAATCAGCTCTCAGCTCACTCTACACCCACACCCTTTCCACCAAACTCTTAGTCCAAGCAGCCAGCACCACTCCTCAACTGCAGACGAGTAGTCCCTCTCTAGTTCCAAGCAGAAGAGCCAAAATATCCATTTTAGTTTCTGGCACAAGTCTGGCATCACCTCTTTAATCACTCCCTTTGACCAACAATAAGACCCTCGGCTCTCAAACGGCTAAGGATCATCTAACCCAACCCAGGACATGCCAGACACAACCAAAGTGCCCCAGAGCGTGCCATAATGCCGTGGCATGCCAAAACTGCGCTCTAGGCGCGCTAAAGGGCGCACTCGAGGCAAAGCTGGCCAGCCCGGCCGGTTCAAGCCTCCCTCGGTGCCTCTCCACGTCCCCGACAACCCACATGAATCAGGGCAGCCTCAGGGCCCCTCCTCCCTCTCTCTGTTGACTAGGGCGATGCGTGTCCGCGCGCGCCAGATTCGGCCAAAAGAACGCGACCACGCACACGCACGATCCTCGCTCTCTCTCTCTCTCTCATTGAGTCTCTAGGGTCCTAAACTACGTCTCTCCTGCGAGCCACGGTGAAACCATCGACGCTCTCTCGCTCGGTGCACCATTGCTAGCCTATAAATAGGCCTCCCCTCACTCCAGCACCCTCACACCTCTCCTCCAGAGCCTCAATCGAGCCCCTAGCCACCTCACTCGAGCACAGCGAGCTCTGGTACTCGAGATCAACCGAGGCCCCGTCGCTTCGAAGCTCCGTCTATCTCGGGCTACAGGTGAGCTCTCACGCTCCTCTCATCTCCTCCGTGACCGTAGTGAGCTCAGCAACTTCCCCACCTCTTCCTCGAGCGAATCCCATTCCATAGCACCCATTTCCTCCACCTCCGAAATCGGCTTCGCTGCTGCCACCTCGCCGCCGGTGACCCAGGGCCTCACCATCATCCCTTCGACCACTAGTAGGTAGGCGGCGATGTGCTCGTTGCATTCTGCCGTCGTTGGGACATGAGGGCGTCGGTGTCGCCGCCGGCGTGCCTCCCCTCCCCTCTGTCCAGAGGAGGAAGACGACCCCGACAGGCGTGCCCCACCAGTCGGTGGCTCGTGTCTCCCCCTCCCTCCTCTATCAGCCGCTGACCACACTGGCCCGCGTGGTAGGTTTGAACCTCACGGTGCGCGCGCCTGGGCTGGCTGGCTGACTGGACAGTTGGTCAGTTGGGCCGGCCGAGCCACTAGCCGAGTCACACCAAGGCTGAGCCCCTTTTTATTTTTTGTTTCTAATCTGTTTTAAAATACTTTTGTAGAATTTGGTATTTAATTATTTTTCCACCACAGTTCTTCTTAGAATGTGTAGAATTTAATAGAGTTGTTATACAAATTTTTATGACAACTTTTCTATATAGTTATAATTAAAAGGCTTATTTTGAATACTTTATCTCATGCTAAATTGATTTTAAAAAATAATCTTTCACCAAAACTAGAGACAAATATTTTTAAATCTATAAGACAGATTTATCACAATAGGATAACATTTTTCAAGTAAGTTTGTGCTCTGTTTTTGAGTGAGCTACTTATTTTATTACAACTACTACGACGATAGATTCCGCGTTTGACGAAGGAGTTGGACTCGAAGACCGCGAAGACCCCGGATACTTAGCTGATCAAGGGAAGCAACCCTTTGACCATGTTTGAGCAAAATATTAATTGCATGCTAAGTAGAGCAATTATTCTCGTTGCATATGATGACGAGTATTCGTTAAATCGTCGATATGGTGTTAGCGATCGCTCCTCCGGAGCACTTGCACTTGAGCATGATTTTACCACCTATGAGGGTCACGCTAATACTGTGTTGACAAGTAGACAATAGAGCTAAGCATAGTAGAATCATATGCATGATGATGGTAAATATCAATGGTTTTACTAAAACCCCATCGGGTGCCACTAATGCCCGAGGGTGATGATGAGTTAGGTGGCCACATGTGAAGCAGTGGTGCACCGGGTAATATTTTGGTGTGAGTGGTTTCGGAAACCAGAATAGATTTATGATGAGTCGTCTGTCCCAACCTTACATGTACGACCACGATACCCCTTTATGGGACGGGGCTTTGTTGATTACTTTGGTCGGTGCTAGCAAAGAACCACATTACTAGTGGCGGGAGTGATATGTGGTCACTCTCGTGATGGAGTCATACCAGGTAGGTCGACTATGCCGTTTTTACGTGTTTTGGGCTCACCGTTGGTCCCCGCATGGATGATACGGTCCAAAGTTGGTGCTTGTAAGACGTACATCATGTGGGTTGGGTACCAATCGAGTGGAACTCTTTGTCTAGTATCATCAGGGGAAAGGCACTGATCGGGTAATTACCTCGGGTATGTTATATACCATGAGTCGTGGATGACAGAGAAGTTTCTCGGATCTCGTGGGTACAACGTACAACCTCTGCAGAGTGTAAAACTATTCAAATAGCCATGTCCATGGTAAGGACAGTTGGGTAATCCTGCTTAAACAACGTCCAGTCGTTTTTGCATAAACCAAGTGTGGGTGTGTTCAAGGAGTTATGAGAAAGAGTTGATATGGCCAAGTTTGGAGACTTGGCATATCATGTGAACCTGAAGTGTTTAGCCCTCAACAGATATGTTGATATCTGTAACCTGTTCTTCTGAATACCATCTATCTTATGATGCATATCCATATCCGTCAATGACCATGTTTATTTACATGCAAAACTTGCTTTCCACCAATGCTGCATATCACTTATTATCGTACTAACTGCGTTATTCATATCATGGACTGTTTGCGAGTACATTCAAAGTACTCACTGGCTTGCCAATGATTATGTTATTGACCAGACAAGGAAGGACCGGAGTTGCAGAATAATTCGTCATTGGAGACGGACACGCGAACTAGGACGCTTCCCAGTCAAAATGCATGTTGGTGAAGGCTGATGGCATGGGCTCCCGGTTACTACCAATAATTCCGCTAGTAGTTGTATCGGTGTGATTGGCCTTATAGGACATATCTATGTGAGACTTGACCTTGATGGTCATTTGTTGTATTAAATGGTATGTTGGATGTAAGACTCGTAATATTCATTATTTGTGTGTTCGGTGAGCATTGATCCCTGGGATCACTGAGCATGTTCATTCGGCGATCTCGACTCGTGAGTCGGGGTACCCACAGAGGCATGGAGATGAACATCCAGGAGATACTGCAAAGTCACAAAAGCCTTGAGGGAATCGTTGAAACTAAGTTTCATGACATGGATGTGAAGGTTTCTGAGTTGACAACTATAGTCAAACAGCTTCAACATGAAGTTGACTCAGTGGAGATCCTGCGCTCAAATGAGGAAGATGTGGAAGGTTATGATGATGATGCGAAGAGTCTGCTCCTCCCACTACTACTCAGTTCAACACCAGGCCTAGGTGAGCTCGTGTACCTGCTCAAGAGACAAGACAAACATCTTCAGCACAAGCTTCAGCACCTTCAACACCAGCTCCAGCTCAAGTACCTTCAGTATCAACTCCTCCAGCTCCAAGACATTCAACAAAAGACTTCGTGGATGCTCTTCTGTCGACTCCGTCATGAGCTGCCCAGAGAGATGAGTAGTTCTATACTTTTGAAATTTTTGGTAACTTGTTTCCAAAGGGGGAGAAATGTATAGATCATAGACTTCATTTGAGAGAGAGCTTTTGAACTTATTTTATCTTGTTTGGTTTTAAAAAATGTTGGTATTTTGGGTGGCTTTATCCTATCTGTGTGATTGATCCTACACTTTGCTTGTTTGCTGCTACACTATTATCTCTTAGATATATTTGTGATGATCATTCACTTTTCTTGTGTTGCAATGTGTGTTGCTATTCATTCCAATCTTGTATGCACACCACCAAGATGTATGTGACATGGAAGAGTGACCCATGATCCTAATCGATTGTGCATTTGCATTCAAACACAAATATTAAATAATGCACAAATTTAGGGGGAGCTCTTGCTTTTGACATACTTCTCAAAGTGTCGATGCTAATCAATGATTATATCTGTTGTCGAAGCTTTGATCTATATGTTGTCATCAATTACCAAAAAGGGGGAGATTGAAAGCACAATTGCTCCCCAGGGTGGTTTTGATAATTGATCACAACATATGCATCATTGGACTAATATATTTTGCAAGTATATTTGAGAAAAAGTTCAAAAGATGCCATGGCTTAAGGTTTATGTGGAGATGCCCGTGGATTCAAGAAAGGAACAATGTTGGATCAAGCTTCAAGCTAGAAGACTCTTCATTTTACATTTGTGAAAAATCACTTTTGAGTCCATAGGAAAGAAAATACTATTAAAAGGGGGTGAGGTAGTAAAATGAAGTGATTGTTCAAATGTTGAAAGTTAGACACCAAAACACTCAGTCATTTTTCTCACATATTCTGTCGGTGCAGTAAAGACTGGGGTCTCTAGTTCCCCGGACTAGTGCGCAGACACCGGCAGCCCCTCCGTAGTGGCAAGGCGTGTCGCTCGAGCTTAGGGCGGAAGCAATACTTAGAAGCCACCAAGTGCTGATTGCGAGCCCCAGCAATCACTCGCTTGCTGGGAAGGACGAAGAGACCCCAGCAGGAGCTCCCTGTCGGGGAGATAGACAATGCCACAGCGAGACCCTCCCGCCGAGGGAGAAGGACTGAGCCCCGGCAAGCCACCCTTGCCGGGAAGGCTGACAAGGCCTCGACAGGCCATCGCCTCCCCGCAGAGAGGAACAGGAAGAGCCGCGGCAAGGTAACCCTGCTGGGAAGGAAGAGAAGGCCCAAGGAGAGGCGCGGGCCCAGGATGCCCTCGCGACCTGGAAATGCCTCCACCGACGAGCACGCCACCGCCGATGCATGAGCCATACATCCGCCCGCACGCTAGCGCCAACACCTCGGAGTTGCCACATGTGGGTACGTGTCCAACCCCCCCTGACCAGGTCAGGGAAGTCTGTCAAAGCATTTAATGCACCTCTGACAAGGCAGTAACACCGTAACTGTTGGTCGACGCTTTTTCACTCGTGAACCCACCGTTCTCCCACTAAGCCACTGTGGTGACCCCTTCGCCTATAAAAGGAGGCCCGAGGCTTAGTAGTAGGGAGTTTTTGGCTTTTTGACCAATCGGAAGGCTGTAAAGAGGGACATGTCTATAGTAACCCAAAACGAATAACTAAACGCATGCAAGAGTAGGGTTTTACGCATCACGCGACCCCGAACCTGGGTAAAAAGATTTTGCCGGGCCCTGACTGTTGGTTTTGCTCTTGCCGCGACTACTCTCCCCGCCAAACCAGGAAAAGGGGGATTGTTGAGGCTCCCCATAGGTGTAGATCCTTCACCGACATCTTTGGCGCGCGAGATAGGGGGATCGCTGGAAGTAGGCCGGCATCAGCGCCACCCACTACAAGAAATATGCTCATACATGACGTTTTTTAAGACGTCGTTGATGAATTCATCATAAATCTATGATGATTTCATTCGAGATTGTCATAAACCGTTTGAGGGGATCAAAACTACATATAAATTACGACGATGTGAGTCAAAAACGTCGTAACCGCATAAGATGAGATCGTCATAACTTTTACGACGATTATAAAAATGTCGTAACATGTTCTAACTATGTTGACGGACTAAGAATACTTATTTCTTTTATTATTAGGTATAGATATTCCTCTATTTTTAGTATTTGCAAACAATTTTAAATCACTGATTTTTCGAACCAATCAAAACCCTTCCCACGGATCGATGACATGGCGCCCATCCATCCATCCATCCATCTCTCCATCCCACATCCATCCATCCATCTATCTATAGAAAAAAACCTAAAAAACAACCCAAACCCTAGCTCAGATCCCCCCATCCCACCCTTCCTCTCCTCCCTCGTCCCCATCTCCTCGCCGCCGCTGCCACCTCCTCCCCGTCCCCGCCTCCCTCCCGATCCCCACCTCCTCCCTGTCACACCCCATTCCAATCTCCCCAGTCCGCAGCCTCCCCAAACCCCCATCCCTCCCTCCCTCCCTCATTCCCAGATCCGAGCCCTCCCCCAGAACCCTAGCCAGCCCATGGCGCCGCCAAGCTCGCCGCCCTCGGCCGCCGCGCCATCGCGGGGCTCCTCCGCCAAGGCACGCCCGAGGCCGACCAGGAGGCCTCGGTCACCAAGCGCCCCCGCAAGGGCACCTCCTCCGGCAAGAAGAAGCCAGCGCCCAAGGCCGCCAAGAGGTAGCAGAAGGCCACCAAGGTGCCGCGGGAGAAGAAGGAGAAGGCGTAGGAGAACCCGGCGGTGGAGGACGAGGTGTGCGGGGAGGAGCCCGACGAGGAGGAGCTGGCGCTCGGGAAGGAGGACGAGATGGCCGCCTCCGGGGAGCAGCAACAGGAGACGGCGGCGGCGGCCAAGCGGCGCGGGGCGCAGCCGACCAAGAAGGCCCGGAACGTGGCCGCCGGCGACAGGGAGCCCGAGTTCCTCGGCGAGCCCGTCCCCGCCGACGAGGCCAGCGCCAAGTGGCCGCAGCGCTACAAGCGTGGCTCCCCCCAAGTGGTGCGTCCCGGATCTCATCTCTTTCATGCTTTTCCTTTAGGGAGGTTGATTGCTTACGTAGATTACGGGGAGAGAGGAGACTGGATCCGTGATTAACAGGGAATTAAGGGAATGGATCCTGACCGGCACCAGATTCTCAAAACAAAACGGTTGTTTTCGGCACTTTGCAATGCCATCTTGCTTTGTTACTCCTAGACTCGATGTTGCGAAATTGTTTCAGTTAGTTCCATCGCTCCAGCACATACCAGTCATTACAGCTTAGTTCTCGATCGCTGCAGCGTATACACCAAACTTAGTTCGTCGCCGCGAAATACAGTTGCCAAATTAGTTCAAGGAGCATTGTAAAATTTTCTGAGATTTTTGACTGGAGAGAAGAATCCTGTATGCTGGTGTTTGATCATAGCGAGATCTTGACAGATGTAGGTCACAGCTCACATGTATTTTTTGGTCCTAATGATTCTCTGATCCCTTTTTGTTTTTGCTGGTCTTATCGATCACAGTTTCGCGTGTTTCTCTTAACTGAAAAAAAGGATCATCTCTGATCAGCTTATCTCTTTGGATTTTGGTAATAAAATGGTAAATTCATGAAGATGGTCAGAGAAGATAAGCGTGGTTTTTCTGTGCAAAATATCGCATTTCGCTTGGCTAAATTTTCATAGCTGGTCTCAGTTCTGCTTGCATTGTGTATTGCTTTGCTTAGGAACGCACCTGTCTTGGGACGGTTGAGGCGAACGACACCATGATCAAAAGCCGCTGATGACACACCCACGTTGAACTAGCACCTGCAAGAGCTAGTAGCAGCTTAGTACATGCATGATCACCCTACGGCTCCATGACCATAAGCGTGCACTGACACTACGGCCGAGTAGATCAGTTTCACAGACAGTTGAGTTGCGCACACTGGTGAGTGAGCTAGCTATTATACATTGGAAACGTAGTCCTTTTGCATTTTGTTATTTTCCAGGGTAAAATCATACTCCCTTTGTTGTTAAATATAAGTCTTTTAACAGATTTCACTAGCGGTCTACATACGGAGCAAAATGAATAAATCTATACTCTAAAATATACTATGTACATACGTATATAGTCCACTAGTAGAACCTTTAGAAAGACTTATATTTAGAAACGGAGGGAGTGGATGGAATCCACGGTAGGGTTAAGAACACCAGTGACACCAATCCACGGTAGGAGTACGTACAACTAGCTAAGCTAAGCTAGCTATGGCTGGAAATGTGGAGAGTGCTAGATAGTGGAGGTGGTACGCATGCGATTCCTGCTTTTTTAACCTGTTGATTATAGTAGATGAGTAGCACAGTGTCCCCTATGCAAGCTAAACTAGAAGCTAGCTAGAGCCTCCCTTGCTGCTTTTTTAATGGGCAAGCTTGCTGATTCCTGCTTGATTGACATCAATTTTGTATATATCAACAACCGGTCCTAAACTACCATTTTCATCTACCAGTGGGGTGATTCCCGCTCAACATCCTCATGTACGCACACCCTTCTTCTAATCCCATGGCTCCACTGTCGCTGTTCGTCAGGTTCAGGTTCAGTTAGGAAAGGGGTTATCAAGATGGCAGGTAACTCCTTTTCATCAATGAGAGACGAGAGAAGCAAGGCCAAGGGAAGGCAAGCTTAATACAGTTTTGGGTTCAGTTTGTCGCTCTGAATCTTCAATACAGAACCAGAGAACCTGACTCTTCCCCTTGACTGTCGTACGTGTCGTTCTTTCGGGTACCCATTACCCAACCCACCATCTAGTCTAGCTAATGCAGTAACTCTCTAAGCTGAACCTCCCCGCAAGATTAGATTACCATCCGGTGCCATGTCATTTCCTGTAATCTCAACTGAAGAACAATGCATCACTCGGCCTTATTTTATACTTCTACTAGTGATTGTTCCATGGAATAAAAGCTTAAGCAATACACCTGCAGGTTTTCTTAGGGTGAGTTCAATCAGGTTCCCATCTGACTCTGAGTAGTGGGTACTCACAGTGCTGCCTGTGTTGCTAAGCAGGTTCGCCTCCCTCGCTGGTTATACTAGTGCTTAAGTCGTCATCCTTTATGGATCAATCATAGGGAGCTCTGTGTCTTGTTAGTATGTTGTCTTTGTTCTTTGTTCATACTAACAGTGGGATGCAATCTTCTTGTCACTGTTTGAACATCGCATATGCATATTTTTTACCAGAGCCTATGCCTTGCAGGTGTTTTCACCGAGTTGATTCAGGACATGCAAGTAAAAGGTGTACAGGTTAGCTTCCAGGGGTAATTTAGCTATAAAACCTGTTATCAGTTAGTTTTGATATTTAGTCATGCAATGGTGTAAAATACTTGGTTGGAATTGCTTGTTGAACTCTGCAGTTTAAGAATAGACATTTGTCTCCATTTTTTTCCTTCACGTGTTAGCTTTGTCATAAGTCAAACTTCCTGAAGTTTAACCTAGTTTATAAAAAAACATGAGCATTTACAATACCAAATCAATACATCTGGTCCCATGGCGTAAAATATGTTCATATTGTAATTATTTGATGTAATTTGTTTATCTCCTACGTAATTTGTTTGCCCTCCTCACGAGCGCTCCTCCCAATTTTGTTTCTTTTTTCTTCTGCTTCTTCTTGGTCTTCTTTTGCTTTTCTTTTCTAAGCTCCCCCGCCCTCACGTAATATTTTGGGAAAAGGAAAAGGGATTAAATTTAATGTGTGGGGAGGATTAAAAACGGGCAGGTAAATGAGGCGCCAGGGCCGCATTGGTAAGGGTCTGCATTATTTGACCCGAGAGCTGGGCACTTATTCTATTTACTTTTTGACCTCCTCCGCTTTTGGCTTTATCCATCCTCTGTGTGTGTATTTTTTCTTCTCTTTTGCTGTTGTCTGTTTTTTCACTGTGCACATGGACCTAACGCAAAGCCGTTCCCCTCCCTACCACCACATGCCAACTGGCTCGCAAAGCAGAAATAAATTAGCTATGGCATCCATTGCTTTGACCACAGCAGACCAAGTTCATATGTTAGCAACACATCAATACGTTTTTAAAAGATTTCAACTAATTTAATATTTTTAATGAGATTTGACCAGAAGCAATTGTCTTAAAAACATATCCAAACATAATTGGATTTTCTTCGACACGTTTTGACAAGATTAACATATTTCAAAGGAATTATACTGTTTCCAATGGATCTTTTCCCCACTAAATTATATTAGAAAATGGGCTGGACCCTAAAAAATCACAGAGCTAGTAGATTCCACATTGTTTTCTTGATATAAACCTGCAATTTTTCAGTTGAAAAAGACGACCTGCCAAACATTTCCACAATATTGATCGTCCAATATCCACAAACAACACCAAAGGTTACTTCTTATAGTAGTACCAATCAGATACAAAATTAAGAAAATAATGTACTGGTAGAAAGAAATTAAAATGTTGTTTAGTTATATCCCACACATCATCCATTGTAAACAAGACAACTCATGCTGCTCTATGTTTCCATGCATGCATACCATCTACTAGTGGTTGTATATTGTGTAGACTAAAGGACTTGTAGTTGCTCTATATTTCCCTGCATGCATACCATGTATTAGTATATTGTGTAGACTAAAGGACTTGTAGTCGAAATAAAATCAATCAAGCTTTTACAAGAATGACAAGGCTAATGGAATGTAACAGCTAGAATGAATTCAGATTTTCTCTCAGGTGCAAATGGAGATTTAACTTAAATACATAAAGGGACTCGGCCAATGATTATACACAGAAGATATTTTAAAAATACAGAAGCCACTAAAAATGCTAGTACATAAAATATGTCCATTCAATTACTTACCCATTGTCTTGAACCTCATCAGATTCCTTGGTGGGGCTAACGTTCTCCTTGGAAGCATTCTCAGGTGCATCCACAGGACCTGGTAATGGTGGCCCTGTCCCCTGTTCTTCTGTAGTCCCATGTTCACCATTCTCCTGTAGTTTGCACTATTTTTCATGCATTTATATATGGTTTCATCATATCTAACGCACGAAACAAAGACATTACTCTGGCAACACAGAACTGAGACCTTACAGTCATAGTACATTTAGAATTTGGATAACTGGACTTATTTACTATGTCCTCAATTGATGCCTCCTTTTGCTTAAATAAATAGGTTGTTACTCCATTGTTCAGTGGTGTAGCCTTTTACAGAATTTAAATGGTTTGTCCCCTGTATTATCAGATCTTTCCAGACTGTTAAACATATGCATGCTGATAAAACAACATTTAACCCGAGTTATCTTTGGCAATATTTGCAGAATTTAAATAAATATATCTCTGTATAGATGTGGAAATTGGTATACCTCAGTGGTTGAACTTGCATAATGTGATACTAATACTAATGTCTTCTCCTACTTGGAAGAAATGGATTATTAATTATCATGCTTATCTTTATGTAGCAAGAAATGTTTGCCAAGTTGAATTTGAATAATCAAATTTTACCTTCTTGGTTGAATTGTTTCCTCCACATTGTTGATCATGCTGAAGGCCATTGCTATGGATCTGTTTTCAGGAGAAGTATGCTGGCGCGACACGGGTGAATGGCTAGCTGGAGGAAATGTATTTGCTATATTCTGTCCGTTTTTGCTATATTTCCGTGTAAGGAAATGTATCCATGAGATGAGTTATTGTGTTATGTAAACCTGGGAGATGTATTATGTGATGTTATATGATGGATGATTTTAATTCAACTTGGAGTTTTCTTGATTTGAATATGAAATAGTGCTGCATTTAATATTGGACAAATAATTGGTTGAAAAGGCCCAATAAATAGAAATGAAACTAAGTTTTGGAAAAAAATGCTGAATTCAAAAATGAAAAAAGGCCAAAACTGAAACTGGATCAAATGTATTTGGGCATGAAAAGGCCAGGCCCAAATTAGAATGATAAAAAAAATTCGATTTTTTTACTAAAGTGGCTGTAAATAGGCCAATGCCCAAAAAGAAGCCCAATAAGAAAAGCCCAAAAAAATAAAACGAGCCCATGTGATCAATTGAAATGGGTTGGGCTGATTTCAACCATGACGTTTTGATTTCGTCGTAATATTGCCACGTAGGACTGCCATGTAGGACTGGCTTGGATTGCCAACGACGGTTTAGGATCGTCGTAAATGTTACAACGATCTAGGAATCGTCGTAAAGGTTACGACGATTTTGATCAAAACGTCGCTGCTGTTCATTTGTGACGCTCCATTTTCGACGTTTGGTTTTTCGTCGTGAGATCATCGTAAACTAAAAACCGTGACGATGTAGCGATGAAAATATAGCGTCGTGTACTAGCATATTCCTTGTAGTGACCCCAATCCGACGAGCCGCTCGTCATCTTCATGGATCTCAGTTTGCCGTTGCATCTTCCCTGAGTGGGAGGAGGCAGTGGCTGCTCCGCCCGCGCAAGAGCCCGTAGCACCTCCATAGGTGCTATGCGAGCGCGGGTGGAAGGAGCGGAAGCCCCGAGCTCCGCATCGCCCACCCAACACACCTCCTTGGAATGTCGCGCTGCTGTCGAGGGCGTGACAGGGGGCTTCGGCCATGCCTCCGACGCTTACTCCGACCGACGCATATCTCCGGAGTGTCGCATGGTCGTCGAGGACGCGTTCGAGGCCCCGAACCGCCCCTTTACGCGTCCTCGGGTCGCATTTCTCCTTGGAGCGCTGTGACACCTGAAAGATGCGCTCAGGGGCTCCACCAGCAAAACTCTTGCAAAAGAGATGAGAAAGTGTTACGCCCCAGCGTGCCTCTTTCCTTCAGAGTGGCCAAAGGCCATCGGTGAAAACCACGTCGGCAAGGAGGCCGCTTGAGGCAACATCAGCTTGCCAGGGGTACGGATGTTCCTCGCCGGCAGCACCTTCAGACGCTACGGCTAGGAATGTCGCGACAGGCAAGATAAGTACAAAGGCAGACTTCTTGCCAGACTCTTGGTAGATTGGTTGTACCCTTTTGAAGCATCGACTTTTGTATGAGAACCCCACGCGGAGATGGACCTTGCTAGGATCAGTGCACTCCGACTCCGTTTCGAGCCTATTCAACGATTTGAGCGGCCATAGAGGGCCCTTATCTCGTTTCGAAATCGCTCAATGTTTCGGACGGCTATGCAGCACCTTATTTTGCCTCGAGCCGCGCTCGACGATTTACATGGTTGCACTGAGTGCGGCAGGGGGTCTTGCCGGTGACGACCTCCTCTGTTTAGTTTTCTTAGGATCTGCTCCTCTAAGTACTCGCGGCAGGATAAGTCAAGCCGGCAAGCATCCGAAAAGTGCAAAGGAATAATCATACAAAATGAGAGTTGAATAAAGGATGCATCTATTCATTCATTTGTTTGGATACATTTGATACCACTTACAAAGCATAGTTGTCCTAACCTAAAGACTCTATCTTTTCATGAGGGACGACCTATGTGAAGGAAGTGAAGTTCAAGAAGACAAAAAAAAGGATGGAGCCCGCGGCGTGGCCAGGGCTGGCTCCCCAGGACCAACACTGTGCCGACGAGAATGGGACCAGCCCCGACAAGCGCCACCTGGCCCCCTCTGGCTTGATACCAGAGGGCAGGGCTCAAGAAGGGGCGAAGGATCCGGAGTCTGCGAGCGCGCCTCCTCCTGGAGCCGGGGGCCAGCATCCGCTCCGGTGAGGTCGCCCAAGCAAAGGGCATGGAGAAGTCAGAACTTGCGGAGGTGCCTCCTCCTCGAACACGAGGCACCGACGCGAGCTCCGGCAATATACACCCGTTGGGCGGGGGAGAGGCGTGAGCAGGCCTCGGCAGGAGGGCCGACGGTTAGTCGGAACCCAGGGAATCGTACTCCGACTTGACCCCTCGGGATCCCGACCTGCCAAGAGCCCCACTGCCTCCGCTGTCCCCCTCGTCGCTATCGCTCGAGGAGGGACACTTGGCGCCGCTCGAGCTCTCTTTGCAGCAGCCAAGACGCACACCTATGCGCCCGTAAAACCTTACGGATAGCATATTTTCCTCCGCTAGCTTAAAGCGGAGGATATGCCCATCCTCGAGGCTGTGGGCGCGGGCGAAGGCTTTGCAGCCTCGCCCAAGCAAAATGGAGTGGCGCTTCGGGTAATCCATGCGTGCCTGCATAGCATCGTGGGAGCAGCCGAGCACCCGCAACCACAAGACAGGGGGCCTGGCAGCCTCCATTGCCCTAGCGAAAGGGCGGGGGAGATGCAAATGGCCCTGCGGAACGCCGTGCAGCTCCACGACGAACTCCAGCGCCGTCCCGTCCGAGTGCCCGCCAAGCCCAGGAGAAGGCAGAGACGTTGGACTAGCACTCGGCCTCCCTCGGCCATGTCCTCGACGTCCTCGCCCCCTCGAGCCTCTCCCGCCACGGTCGACGGGGCTGCCGCTGGCTGCGGCCCCTGAAGTTGTGGCATGATCCAAGCGGGATCCCCTTGCCACCCTTGCGGCTGATGGAGGCCAAACCCATCCCCTAACCATGGTTAGGGGCGGGTTCCACCGGCAAAGCAGAAAGGAACAAGAGAAGGCAAGGTGACACGCACTGAAGGCTTCGAGAGTGAGATGGATGGGCAAAACCTACGCGCAAACACCCTAATTTATAGGGCAAAGCTCGGAGGCCACCCTCCTCGCTCCAGAAGCCACCGCCCCTCTCGCCCAATCGCCCTCAAGTCACGAGCGGAACATGGAACCGCCCTGATGCACCAATGCATGGAGGGGCTGGCTCATCCACGCCCGTGACTTTTGAGGCCACGATCGCCACTTGCCCGACCGTCGTTGCGCATGTCCTACATGTGGCAGAGGCATTTCCAAGGAATAAAGGGCCATCACGCGCACACCGCGCACCCTCCCACTTCGCGCGGTCAATGCACGACGTGGGGAAAGAAAGCCTGTAACGGCTCGATTTCGATAAGCCCGGCGCCCGCGAGTCCGCGCACCACTTTGGGCCTGGCCCAATAACGCCTCCCATGCATGTGTGGCCCACGCCCGGGGGGTCCTGTCGGTGTACTAAAGACCGGGGTCTCTAGTTCCCCGGACTAGTGCACGGACACCGGCATCCCATCCGCAGCGGCAATGCACGTCGCTGGAGCTTAGGGAGGAAGCAAGACTCAGAAGCCAGCAAGTGATGATTGCAAGCCCCAGCAAGCACTCGCTTGCTGGGAAGGAAGAAGAGACCCCAGCAGGAGCTCCTTGTCGGGGTGATAGACAATGCCACGGCGAGACCCTCCAGCCGAGGGAGAAGGACTGAGCCCCGGCAAGCCACCCTTGCTGGGAAGGCTGACAAGGCCTCGACATGCCATCGCCTCCCTGCCGAGAGGAACAAGAAGAGCCCGGCAAGGTAACCCTCCACCGACAAGCACGCCACCGCCAATGCATGAGCCAAACGTCCGCCCGCACGCCATCGCAACACCCCGGAGTTGCCACATGTGGGTACGTGTCCAACCCCTCCTGACCAGGTCAGGGAAGTCTGTTGAAGCATTTAATGCACCTGTGACAATGCAGTAACACTGTAACTGTCAGTCGGCGCTGTTTCACTTGTGAACACACTGTTCACCCACTGGGCCACTTTGGTGACCCCTTCGCCTAAAAATGGAGACCCGAGGCTCAGTAGTAGGGACTTTTTGGTTTTTGGACCAATCGAAAGGTTGTAAAGAGAGACAGATCTACAATAACCCAAAACGAATAACTAAATGCATGCAGGAGTAGGGTTTTACGCACCACGCGGCCTGAACCTGGGTAAAAAGATCTTGTCGGGCCCTGACTATTGGTTCTGCTCTTGCCGCGACTACTCTCCCTGCCAAACCAGCAAAAGGGGGACCGTTGAGGCTCCCCATAGGTGTCGATCCTTCACCGACATATTCACTCTATCAAGATCCACATACACAAATTTGGTGTCACGAACATTTCCATATCGTACCCACCGAGTTTGACCTCAGACAAAACCCTAGGCATTCCCACGAAATCGGTGCAAGTGAAACCAAGTTCGTGCTACCGAGTTTAGTGTGACCAACATTCTGTTGCCAAGATACACAAAATCAGAATTTTCGTGGTTGAGTATCGGCACCACCGAGTTTGGACATCTGACCGTTAGTTACCTTTTCCGTGCCATCGAGTTTCGTATATCAGTCTCACCAATATTCAGAAGTTCACATTTTTATTGCTAATCGGTACCACCGAGTTTTCAACTTCGGTGTCATCGAGTTTGTCCTTTTGTTTGCAATGGTTGGATTTTGGCTGCTGCCTATATATAGCCTTTCACCCACCTCTCATTCATGGGAGAAGCACTCAGAACACACACTTCATTGCCAAATCCATTTTCTAAGAGAGAACCACCTACTCATGTGTTGAGACCAAGATATTCCATTCCTATCATTTGACACTTGATCTCTAGCCTCCCCAAACTGCTTTCCACCAAATCAACCTCTCCTACTCATGCATATTCTATGGGAGAGTGATTTGCATTGAGGAGACTATCTTTAGAAGCACAAGAGCAAGGAGTTCATTGATCTACCACATCTATTACCTTTTGGAGGGTGGTGCCTCCTAGATTTCTTAGGTGTCGCTTGGGAGCCTCCTACTTCGTGTCGTGGAGTTGAACCAAGATGTTTGTAAGGGCAAGGAGATCGCCTACTTCGTGAAGATCTACCATGAGTAAGGCTAGCCCTCCGTGGATGGAAGCCATGGTGGAATAGACAAGGCCGCTTCTTTGTGGACCCTCCATGGGTGGAGCCCTTAGTGGACTCTCACAGCTGTTAGCCTTCGTGGGTTGAAGTCTCCACTAACATGGACGTACGATAGCGCCACCTATCGAAACCATGCCAAAAATCACCGTGTCAACCTCATGCGTTTGATCTCCCTAACTTACTCTTGTAGTTTACATTTGCATGTTTTACTTTTCGCTGCTATACTATTAGAATTGCTTGTGTAGGGTGTACTTGACTTGTTATAACTGTCCTAGCTGCCTCTCAAGTAAAATTGGGAGAAGGCAAAAAAATTATCTTGTCAAGTAGTCTAATCACCCCCCTCTAGACATACTTTTGATCCTACACAATGCCTTTCCACTGCTACCGTCGCCGCCCACGGGGAATGATAACAATAACCGTGACGAGGAGGCTAGGGGCTATCAGGAGCCCCATGTGGTAGCTTCCATCCTTGGTAGAGCCCATGCCCCCACGTCGAATCGCGTGCTCAAGAAATTCTCTCGTGAGGAATGCTGTCCTCCCAAGATTGGAGGCCGCTCGTCCACTCAAGTGATCACAATACTATGGGGACCCCGACTCATACGTCGTGGTCGCCAAATGCATGTGTACAATGATCCTAGAGACCAATTCCCATTGAACGCACAAAATCTGAATAACAAGAGTCTTACATCCATACATACCGTGTGATACAAATAAAGACCATTATGGTCAAGTCTTACATAGGTAGATCCTCGTGGGACAACACACAAAACATAGCTAGCAACAAAAATCTTGAACGAAAGCGTGAACCCATGCCATCTGCCTTAACCCTATACGCATTCTGACTAGGAAGCGTCCTAGTTTGCATGTTCATCACCAACAAACTCTTCTCCATATTTATGCTCCGCCATGCCTTACCAATTAAATAACGAGTGGCAAGACAATGATTACTTTGAAAGTACTCGCAAGCAACCCATGTTTGGAACAAGGCAATAATAATGCATGATATAACACTAAGTAGGTAAGTTGCGGAAAGCTAATTTTTAGTGCAATGACCTATTCAAATCAACTTGCAAAGCATGCATCAACAGGTAGCAGATATCCATATGAAGAAGTTACACATATCGTCATAAGAAGGGTTTGAACATCTCATGTTCATTCATCACGTCAAGTCATCTGACTAAGATCAAGTATCATCTATCTCTCTCACACACACACCTAGTTTGCGAAAACATCTGGATGTAGTTAAACAACACCACCCAACTGTCCTTGATCATGGACAAGGCTATTCAAATAGTTTTACACTCTGCAGAAGTTGCGCGCTGTACCCACAAGACTTGGGGAACTGCCGTGTCATCCACGAATCACGGTATATTACATACCCGAGGTAAGCACCCGAACAATGCCTTTCTCCTGGTGACACCAATCAAAGATTCCACCCATTGGCACACGTCCTAATGATGTACATCATACGAGACTCGCTCAAGATCGTACCATCCCGGAGGGGACACAACATTTTTCACGATGTGTGTGAAAATAGCCCATGGTCACCCTACCTAGAACGACCCCATATCGAGAGAGTGACTCGGATCTCCCGCCACCACTAATACGGTCTCTTTGCTTGCACCAACCAAAGTAATCAACAAAGTCCCATCCCATAAAGAGGTATCATGATCACACATGTAAGGTTGGGACGGTAGACAAATTTTAAATCTAATTCATTTCCTGAGACACACACTCAACTTGCTCCGGTATACCACTTCTTTCTCAAGTGGCCACCTAGATCAACATCATCTTCCTCGGGCATTAGTGGCACCCAACGGGGTTCTCAAAAAGTCTTTGAAATCATTTCTCTTCCGTCACCATGCATATTCCCACCCCATTCGTGTAGCATCTACATAGCATCCTAATTACTTCCCACCCGCACAATCCTCATAGAAAGGTAGGGTCATGCTTAGCACATGTATCAACGAGGAAAGTAATGGCAGTAACCCACCACGGGGTCATCGATTCATGATTCAGTGCAATGGAATGAAGTGCTACATGACATGTGTTAGGGCATATTTCTCCATATGTGGTTTTGGTAATTGATGAGAATCCCTATGGACTAATGGCTGCATTGAGTTATATTCGAAGGATTTGTCCATAGGCACTTCTTGAAGTCCATATGCTGGTTTCAAGGAGTTTATATGATGACCAAGGTGGTATTCAAGGTATTATCCAAAGAATGGTCATAAAGACACAAGGTTGATCAAGACTAAGACAAAGAGTAAATCAAGATGATCAACACACAAAGCGTACATGATGTACTAAGAGGGATCAGGTGATCCCATGGTATGGTAAGCATTGTCCATAACGCTTTTGTGTACTAACCCATGGTCTTCATGAGAGTCCTATGTGGGGTTACGTGTGTTTCCATGGGTTTGCGTCAAGAGGAATATCACATTAAACCCATGAAGGATGACATCTAGTGGTGATCATCATCATGATTGTGGTGTGCAAGTTCAAGTGGAGCATCACGAAGATATCATGCTTGAAGCTTGCCGTTCATTGTGGTGTCAATGGACTTGTGAAGATGTGCTGAAGAGTGGCTCACCCATAGTGAGTATGGGGGAGCAATCAACTTGTCTTCATCAAGCCAACGCAATCAATAAAGGTGGTCCATCTTGAGGAAGTCAAGATCGTCATATTTTAGCTCAAGTGGACTATGTTCAAGGTATAGGTTTGCCCTTGATAGGTTTTTCTATTTTAGGATAGATTGTCGTACTATCAAGGGGGACTCTCAAGTGAGTAGCTTGATTGTATCGTTCGCTGAGAGCTCAAAAAATTTGCATCATTGCATCGTCATTCTTGGTTCTTGTTTTGTGGTTCTCTTTGTGAGGTTTAGAGATTATGGTCATCTTTATGATACGTTCGAGTTCATCAAAAACGAAGTTTATGTGCATCTTCTATGATGTTTCCGATGTTGGAATTTTTCCCGGTTCTTTACTCATAGAGGTGTCACATCTCTATATCATTGACATTTTCATAACTTCCTCTTCTTAAGATTTCCAATCGCTGTTGGATAGCTCTTGTCGTCCTGAGTTCAACAAGCTTCAGTTGCTCAATTAAGAGCTCATTTGCAGAAGTTATGGCAGTTCTCGTATTTCCTGTTTTCTTCCAGCGGTTGTACTGCTGCCTATGGTGGTTGTACCGACTACACCCTGGGCGGTTGAACCGGCCCATCACTATTCCACAACCGGCCACGATTCTATTGTGCTGCGGTGGTTGGGCAGTGGTGGCCTGGTTGTAGCGTATATTAAGTATAGCCGGTACAACCGGTGTTCCTGGCGGTTGTACCGCTTGGGACTTAGCTGTGTCCAACAGCTGTGGTGGGTGGAACCGCTGGCCAACCTTCTTTTGTGGTACGATTATTGGGCGAGCTCGGTGGTTGTATCGCTAAAATATGCAGCCCGGTTGTACCTCTATGGCAACCGATTGAACCGCAGCCGTGTAAAAATGAGTGTAAGAGTTAGATTTGTGGGGGCCTATTTAAGGTTCTTCTTCCCCAATGGATCCCTATCCTTCCAGCTCGTGTTTTCCCCCATTGTTGACCTTCTTAGAGCTTGCTAACTCTCAATCTATCCAATGATTCTTGCTAGTTCTTGAGGGAAAAGAGAGAAGAGATCTAGATCCACATCTCCACCAATCACTTTCTCCTCTGTGTGAGGGGAACCCCTTGGATCTTGATCTTGGATTTCTTTGTGAGCTCCTTGTTTTTCCTCTCATATTGCTCCATAGCTTTTGTTGTTGTGGAGGGGTTTTAATGTGAGGGACTTTACCACTTCGTGTGTTCTTTCCATTGCATTAGTTCCATCGGTTTGAGTTCTCCACGGTGACACGTGGAAGTGAAGTTTGAGAATCTTGTAACCCTTGGGTACTTGGTACCCTATAAATTGTTCTTCGTGGATGCTTTGGCGTCCTAGAAGCTTGGTGGTGCCTTAGAACTCAATCATTGTGGTGTAAATCTTTGGGCAAGCGTCGGAGTCTCCAATTCAGTTGTGGAGATTGCCTCGAGCATTTGAGGTCACCACGAAGCCATATGCCATTGTGGTGAAGTTTCGTGGTGTTGTTCGGAGCCTCCAATTAAGTTGTGGAGATTTCCCCAACCTTGTTTCTATGGGTTCAGTGACCACCCTCAAGTGTCCCTTAGTGGAATCACAACATCTTGCATTCCGCGAGGGCGTGAGGAGATTACGGTGGCCTTAGTGGCATCTTGGGGAGCATTGTGCCTCCATATCGCTCCAAACGGAGATTAGCATCTGCAAGGGTGTGAACTTCAGGATACATTGTCGTCTCCATGTGCCTCGGTTATCTCTTACCCGAGCCTTTTTTACTTATGCACTTTACTTTGTGATACCCATATTGTTTCTTGTTATATATCCTGCTATCACTTAGTTGTTTATCCTGCTTAGCATAACTTGTTGGTGCACATAGGTGAGCCTAGTTATTTTAGGTTTTGTTCTTGACAAATTAAATGTTAGTTTTATTCCGCATTTCTTCAAGCCTAAACCATAATTATTTTAAAGCGCCTATTCACCCCCCCTCTAGGCGACATCCACGTCCTTTCAACATGCATAAAGTAGTTTCTTAGACATGTTCAAAGGGCTGCTTGCCTGGCTCAACAAGGTCTTCAAAGTCTTCAAAATCTTATGGTCCAACTCCCTCGTCAACAACGCAATCTATCATCAGAGTAATAACACGCAAAAATACGACCATGATAAAAACAGTAAAAACATAACACTCAGAAAAATGTCAAATCAATTTTGTAAAATACCAGTGTGAATATTAATGTTATAAAAATCGTGAGTCTCTAGTTCTGAAAAACAAAAAGTGGTGAAAAGCATTTTAACACAGAGTTAAAATATTCAAAACAAGGTTTTTAAATAAAACAATGTAGAAAACTTTCTGCAAATATTGCACAAGTGGCATCATTAAATAGGTGATGATTTTACAAGATTTTAGAAATTGGAGTAGTTGAATTTTGATACTAATTCAATTTAGAGGAATTTCGGGAAAATGTGTGCAAATGGAAAAAGTTAAAGGCACTGTGCCCCATGGCCTAACTAGCCGGCTGAGTTGGCCCAGCGAGCGAAGCCGGGCCAGGCGAGCGGGTGTGCGTGCACCGTCACGTTCAAACCTAACGCACAGGGCCCAACAACGAGCGTTAGGAGACAGGAAGAGTGATGCGAGGTTGACGAGCGGACCCACCGGCATGCCGTCATCATCGTGTGTCCAGAGGTCCGCCGATCTCAACGGTGGCGACTGGAGGCACGATAACTGCACGTGAGCACGGGAATGGAACCATCATCAACCCGTGGTTCGATTGGAGAAGGACGCACTCGCCGGAGTGGACCCGGTCGCGTGCGACGAGGAGGGAGTGCGAAACGAGTTAGTGAGGTACTATGAAGCCAGAGGAGAAGAAAGTGGGTTCAGAGAGTGGCCGTTCTTGGATATCCCAGGAGCTCCGATGCGGCGGAGATCAGCTCAAATTCGAGCACTAGGGCCTTGGGAGGAGAAACCAGTGGTGCAGGAGTTCGATTGGGAGGGAAACAAGGGATCCAATGGGAGAGATAGAGGGCCTCGATGTTTCCTCTTATAGGCCAGGCACGGTGCACCTTGGGCTGGTGCGCTGGCAAGGATGGAGTCGAGTCCAGAGGCCACAGGAGCTTGCTGGACTCCGTCCAGGGGGTCTGCGAAGCATGATCACACTCACAGGAGGCAAAAGGGGAGAGGGGAAGTGTCCTAGCTCGCGTGCGTGTGAGCTTGCTCACTGGCCAAGCCGGGCGGCGCTCTGGCACACGCAACAAGGGGCGCAGGAGGAGGCAGTCGTTGCCTTGGCTTGATGCGAACATCGAGACGTGGATTCACGCGCGAGGTAGGGGCTCGAGGAGGCCAGGAATGGGTAGGGCAGGAGGTCAAAGCGTTGGCCTTGTCTTGTAGCACGTTTGATACGTCTCAAACGTATCAATAATTTTTGATGGTTTCATGCTGTTATCCTGTCAACATTGGATGTTTTATATACCTTTTATATCTTTTTTGGGACTAAATTATTAATTCAGTGCCAAGTGCCAGTTCTTGTTTTTTCTGTGTTTTTTACTCTTTTCAGATCTGATTTTGGAACAGAGTCCAAACGGAATAAAATCCCCGAAATGAATTTTTCCAGAACAGAAGAAGATCGGGGGACTTGAGGGCCAAGGCAGGAGGCCCACAGGGATCCCACAAGCCCTGTAGCCGCGGCCAGGGGGGCCCACGGCTACCAGGCTTGTGGCCTCCCTGGAGCTCCCCTGCGCTAGCTCTTTTGCCTATATATTCCCTAAAATCCTAGAAAAAATCAGGGCATCCACAAAACCACTTTTCCGCCGCCGCAAGCTTCCGTTTCCGCGAGATCTCATCTGGAGACCCTTCCCAGTGCCTTGCTGGAAGGGACTTTGGAGCTGGAGAGCTTCTACATCAACATCATTGCCTCTCCAATGACTCGTGACTAGTCTACTTCAGACCTACGGGTCCGTAGTTAGTAGCTAGATGGCTTCTTCTCTCTCTTGGATCTTCAATACAAAGTTCTCCATGATCTTCATGGAGATCTATCCGATGTAATCCTCTTTGGCGGTGTGTTTGTCGAGATCCGATGAATTGTGGATTTGTGATCAAGTTATTTATGAATTATATTTGAGTCTTTCCTGATTTCTTATATGCATGATTTTATATCCTTGTAAGTCTCTCCGAGTCTTGGGTTTTGTTTGGCCAACTAGATCTATGATTCTTGCAATGGGAGAAGTGCTTGGTTTTGGGTTCATACCGTGCGGTGACCTTTCCCAGTGACAGAAGGGGCAGCAAGGCACGCATCGTGTTGTTGCCATCATGGGTAACAAGATGGGCTTTCATCATAGATTTGAGATTGTCCATCTACATCATGTCATCTTGCTTAAGGCGTTACTCTGTTCTTATGAACTCAATACACTAGATGCATGCTGGATAGCGATCGGCGTGTGGAGTAATAGTAGTAGATGTAGAAAGTATCGGTCTACTTGTTTTGGACGTGATGCCTATATGTATGATCATTGCCATAGATAACGTCATGACTTTGCGCGGTTCTATCAATTGCTGGACAGTAATTCGTTCACCCACCGTTTACTTGCTTTCATGAGAGAAGCCACTAGTGAACACTACGGCCCCCGGGTCTATTCACAATTATCATCTCCGATTTTACTTTTACTTTGCTTTGTTTAATTTTTGCTTTCAGTTCTCACTTTGCAAACAATCTATAAGGGATTGACAACCCCTTCATAGCGTTGGGTGCAAGCTCTTTGTGTTTGTGCAGGTACTTGTGACATGACGCGATCCTCCTACTGGATTGATACCTTGGTTCTCAAACTGAGGGAAATACTTACCGCCGCTGTGCTACATCACCCTTTCCTCTTCAAGGGAACACCAACGCAAGGCTCCAAGGCCGCGGGGGAATCCTTTGCATATTTGCCAAGGAAATCCCTATAGGCGTAGCCAGCAGCAGAAGGATTTCTGGCGCCGTTGCTGGCGAGAAGGATTTCTGGCGCCGTTGCCGGGGAGAGATCAGATCAAGATCTATCCAAGTAAGTGTCACAAACTCATCTCTCACATTTACCTTTTTTGCCAGTTGCCTCTCCTTTTCCTCTCCCTACTTCACATTTGCCGTTTTCATTTGCCTTTCTCCTTTGCCGTTTTCATTTGCCATTTGCCGTTTTCCTTTGCCAGTTTTCTTGCTTGCTTGTGTTCTTGTTTGTTTGTTGAAGTCATCATGGCTGAAAACACCAAACTTTGCGACTTCTTGAATACTAATAATAATGATTTTATTAGTACTCTGATTGATCCGGCCACTAGCGCGGAATCATATGAAATCAACGCTGCCTTGCAGAATCTTGTTATGAAAGAGCAATTTTCTGGCCTTCCTAGTGAAGATGCCGCATCCCATCTTAATACTTTCATTGAACTTTGCGATATGCAAAGGAAGAAAGATGTGGATAATGATGTTGTTAAATTGAAGCTTTTTCCGTTCTCTTTGCGAGATCGTGCAAAAACTTGGTTTTCTTCCTTGCCTAAAAACAGTATCGATTCTTGGAATAAGTGCAAAGATGCTTACATATCCAAGTATTTTCCGCCGGCTAAGATTATCTCTCTTCGTAACGATATCATGAATTTCAAGCAACTTGATCATGAACACGTTGCACAATCTTGGGAGAGGATGAAATTAATGATTAGAAACTGTCCCGCTCAGGGCTTGAGTTTGTGGATGATTATACAAATCCTTTACGCTGGTCTGAATTTTGCTTCTAGAAATATCTTGGACTCCGCCTCAGGTGGAACATTCATGGAAATCACGTTAGGAGAAGCTACAAAACTCCTAGACAATATCATGACCAACTACTCTGAGTGGCACACTGAAAGGTCACCTGCTAGCAAAAAGGTACACGCTATAGAACAAATTAACTCGCTTAGTGCTAAGATGGATGAGTTGATGAATTTGGTTGCTAGTAGAAATGCTCCTTTAGATCCTAATGACATGCCACTATCTTCCTCGATTCAGAGTAGCAATTCTAGTTTGGACGTTAATTTTGTTGGTAGGAACAATTTTGCCAACAACAATGCTTTTAGAGGAAACTATGTTCCTAGGCCTTTTCCTAGTAACTCCTCTAACAACTATGGCAATTCCTACAACAACACTTATGGAAATCATAACAAATTACCCTCTGATTCAGAGAGTAATATCAAAGAGTTCATCAACTCTCAAAAGATTTTCAATGCGTCGATAGAGAAAAACTACTAAAAATAGACGATTTGGCTAAGAGCGTTGATAGGATGTCTTGTGATATTGATGCTTTGAAAGTTAGATGTGCTCCTCCCAAGGTCAACTTGGATGAAACTTTAAAAGCTATGCGTGTCTCCATGAATGAGAGCAAAGAAAGAACCGCCCAAATCCGCGCTAGGCATGAATGGTTTAAAAGGGTGCGTTCTAGTGATGCAAATCACGAAGATCTTAAAGTGCTTGGTGTGACTCCTCTTGAATCTTTGTTTTCGCGTGTCAAACCTATTGATGAAGGGGCTAGATATGAATCCACTTTGGTTGAAAAACACCCCAATGATTCGGAGTCCACCTATCTTGATGATAAAGGTGTGGAGAGTGGAGTAGAAGAAATCAAAATATTGGGTAGTAATGAAACTCCCACTTTGGATTTCAAGGGATTCAATTATGATAGGTTCTCCTTGTTTGAATGCATTTCCTTGATGCAATCCATTGCAAACTCTCCAGATGCTTATAGCCAAAGAAAAGCCTTTACCGCACATATCGTAGATGCTATGATGAAATCTCTTGAAGAGAAACTCGAATTAGAAGTCTCTATACCTTGAAAACTTCATGACGAGTGGGAACCTACTATCAAAATCAAAATCAAAACTATGAATGCAATGCTTTGTGTGATTTGGGTGCTAGTGTTTCCGCGATTCCAAAGTCTTTATGTGATATTCTTGGTTATCATGAGATTGAAGAGTGTTCTCTTAATTTGCATCTTGCGGATTCTACTTTCAAGAAACCCATGGGAAGGATCAATGATGTTCTTATTGTTGCAAATAAGAACTATGTACCCGTGGATTTCATTGTACTTGACATAGATTGCAATCCTTCATGTCCCATTATTCTTGGTAGACCTTTCCTAATGACTATTGGTGCTATCATCAATATGAAGGAAGGGAATATTAGATTTCAATTTCCTCTAAATAAGGGCATGGAGCATTTTCCTAGAAAGAAAATGAGATTGCCTTATGAATCTATGATGAGGGCTACTTATGGTTTGAGCACCAAAGATGACTATACGTGATTCCATTACCTTATGCCTAGCTAAGGGCGTTGAACAACAACACTTGTTGGGAGGCAACCCAACGAATCTATCCTTTTTCTTTCTGTTTTTTGTTTTCCACACTTTCATAATTCTGTTATGATTGTGTTTTTTGTGTTTCTTTTGCGTTTGTGCCAAGTAAAACCGTTATGATTAGTCTTGGGGATGATCGATTGATCATGCTGGAAAAGACATAAACTTTCGGCTCACGAAAAGAATTTTAGTTTTTGTTATGTGAGAGATTTTGAGTTGATTCTTTTTGTTGCTGATTGATACACAAATTCTTCAGACTGTCGTAATGTTTCCGAATTTTTGAAGTACCAGAAGTATACGAAGTATACAGATTGCTATAGACTGGTCTGCTGTTAACAGATTCTGTTTTTGTTGAGTTGGTTGCTTATTTTGATGAAACTATGGATAGTATCGGGGGGTATTAGCCATGGAAGATTGAAAATACAGTAACCCAACGTCAACATAAGTAGAATTTAGGTTTGCTACAGTACCTAAGGAAGTGGTGATTTGCTTTCTTATACTAATGATATCACGAGTTTTTGTTTAAGTTTCGTGTTGTGAAGTTTTCAAGTTTTGGGTGAAGTTCTTATGGACAAAGAGATAAAGAGTGGCAAGAGCTCAAGCTTGGGGATTCCCAAGGCACCCCAAGTTGATGCAAGGATGCTGAAAAAGCCTAAGCTTGGGGATACCCCGGGAAGGCATCCCCTCTTTCGTCTTCAATCCATCGGTAATGTTACTTGGGGCTATATTTTTATTCACCACATGTTATGTGTTTTTCTTGGAGCGTCTTGTATCTTAGGAGTATTTTATTTTTGTTGTGTCACAATCTTCCTTGCTTCACACCTAGAGAGAGAGACATGCACTCACCGTGATTTTGTCAAGCTTCACTTATATCCTTTGGTTAGGCAATTCAGCTCACATGTGTTTCACTTATATCTTTTGAGCTAGTTGATTTTGCTCAATGTGCTTCACTTCTATATTTTAGAGCACCGCAGTGCTTGGCGTGGTAGTTGATCTATGCAATGAAAGTAGTCTCAAAAGGGGTAGTTATCCAAAGGGATATGAAAACTTCCACCTTCATGTGCATTGAGTAGTTAGAGAAGTTTGATTCATCTCAATTAGTTTTGAGTTGTGGTTGTGGTAATATTGAAGTTATACTAGTAAGGTGTTGTGGATCTGGAAAAACTTGTGTTGATGTTAGTGATTCCCGTAGCATGCACGTATGGTGAACCGCTATGTGATGAAGTCTGAGCATGATTAGTTTATTGATTGTCATCCTTTGTGTAGCGGTCGGGATCGCGCTATGGTTTATACCTACCAACCCTCCCCCTAGGAGTATGCGTTGAATGCTTTGTTTCGATTACTACTAAAACTTTTGCAACAAGTATATGAGTTCTTCATGACTAATGTTGAGTCCATGGTTTAGATGCACTTTCACCTTCCACCATCACTATCTTCTTTAGTGCCGGGCAACTTTCGCCGCTTCATAAAACCCACCATTAGCCTCCCTCAAAACAGCCACCATACCTACCTACTATGGCTTTTTCAAAGCCATTCTGAGATATATTTCCATGCAACTACCACCATGACATGTGCCACAACTTCTATATTGCCATTGCATGATCATAAGATAGCTAGCATGATGTTTCCATTGATGTCTATGCCATGCTAGATCATTGTCACGGTACACTACCGAAGGCATTCCATATAGAGTCATCATTGCTCTAAGTTTTGAGTTGTAAGTGTGATGATCATCATTGATGGAGCATTGTCCCATGTGAGGAAATAAAAGAGGCTAGCGAAGCCCATTTACAAAAACTGGCCAAAGATGCCCACCAAAATAAAAAAATAATAATAATAATAAAAAGAGGCCAAAGAGCCCACCAAAAAAATGAGAGAAAAAGAGAGAAGGGACAATGCTACTATCTCCTTTCCACACTTGTGCTTCATATTAAGCACCATGATCTTCATCACTGAGAGTCTCTCGTTTTGTCACCACCATATAGCTAGTGGGAAATTTTCATTATATAACTTGGCTTGTATATTCCAATGATGGGCTTCCTCAAAATTGCCTTAGGTCTTCGTGAGCAAGCAAGTTGGATGCACACCCACGAGTTTTCTTTAAGAGCTTTCACATACTCTTAGCTCTAGTGCATCATTTGTATGGCAATCCCTACTCATTCACAGTGATATCTATTGATGAGCATCTCCATAGCTCATTGATATGCCTAGTCAATGTGACCATCTTTTCCTTGTTTGCCTTGCAACCTCCACCACATTCCATTCCACTTATAGTGCTAAAACCATGGCTCACGCTCATGTATTGCGTGAGAGTTCAAAAAGTTTGAGAAAGTAATGGTGTGAAAACAATTACTTGGCCAATACCGAGGTTGTGCATGATTTAAATTCGTTGTGCAAGGATGATAGAGCATAGCCAGACTATATGATTTTGTAGGGATGACTTTCTTTTGGACTTGTTATTTTGAAAGTTCATGATTACCTTGCTAGTTTTCTTGAAGTATTATTGTCTCCACGTCAATAGCAAACTATTGTTTTGAATCTAACGGATCTGAACTTTCATGTCACATAAGAGGAGTTACAAAGGACATCTATGCTAGGTAGCATGAAAGCATCAAAAATTCATTGTTTATCACTTTCCTACTCGAGGACGAGCAGGAGTTAAGCTTGGGGATGCTTCATACGTCTCAAACGTATCTATAATTTTTGATGGTTTCATGTTGTTATCCTGTCAACTTTGGATGTTTTATATACCTTTTATATCTTTTTTGGGACTAACTTATTAATTCAGTGCCAAGTGCCAGCTCCTGTTTTTTTTTTCTGTGTTTTTGACTCTTTTCAGATTTGATTTTGGAACGGAGTCCAAACGGAATAAAATCCCCGAAATGAATTTTTCCAGAATAGAAGAAGATCAGGGGACTTGAGGGCCCAGGCAGGAGGCCCACAGGGAGCCCACAAGCCGTGTAGCCGCGGCCAGGGGGAGGCTACCAGGCTTGTGGCCTCCCTGGAGATCCCCTGCCCTAGCTCTTTCGCCTATATATTCCCTAAACTCCCAGAACAAATCAGGGCATCCACGAAACCACTTTTCCGCCGCCGCAAGCTTCCGTTTCCGCGAGATCTCATCTGGAGACACATCCCTGTGCCCTGCTGGAGGGGACTTTGGATCTGGAGGGCTTCTACATCAACATCGTTGCCTCTCCAATGACTCGTGAGTAGTCTACTTCAGACCTACGGGTCCGTAGTTAGTAGCTAGATGGCTTCTTCTTTGTCTTGGATCTTCAATACAAAGTTCTCCATAATCGTCATGGAGATCTATCCGATGTAATCCTCTTTGGCGGTGTGTTTGTCGAGATCCGATGAATTGTGGATTTGTGATCAAATTATTTATGAATTATATTTGAGTCTTTCCTGATTTCTTATATGCATGATTTTATATCCTTGTAAGTCTCGCCGAGTCTTGGGTTTTGTTTGGCCAACTAGATCTATGATTCTTGCAATGGGAGAAGTGCTTGGTTTTGGGTTCATACCGTGCGGTAACCTTTCCCAGTGACAGAAGGGGCTGCAAGGCACGCATCATGTTGTTGCCATCAAGGGTAACAAGATGGGATTTCATCATAAATTTGAGATTGTCCATCTACATCATGTCATCTTGCTTAAGGCGTTACTCTGTTCTTATGAACTCAATACACTAGATGCACGCTGGATAGCGGTCGACGTGTGGAGTAATAGTAGTAGATGCAGAAAGTATCGGTCTACTTGTTTTGGACGTGATGCCTATATGTATGATCATTGCCATAGATAACGTCATGACTTTGCGCGGTTCTATCAATTCCTCGACAGTAATTCGTTCACCCACCGTCTACTTGCTTTCATGAGAGAAGCCACTAGTGAACACTACGACCCCGGGTCTATTCACAATTATCATCTTCGCTTTTACTTTTACTTTCCTTTGTTTACTTTTTTGCTTTCAGTTCTCACTTTGCAAACAATCTATAAGGGATTGACAACCCCTTCATAGCGTTGGGTGCAAGCTCTTTCTGTTTGTGCAGGTACTTGTGACTTGGCGCGATCCTCCTACTCGATTGATACCTTGGTTCTCTAACTGAGGGAAATACTTACCGTCGCTGTGCTACATCACCCTTTCCTCTTCAAGGGAACACCAACGCAAGGCTCCAAGGCCGCGGGGGAATCCTTTGCATATTTGCCAAGGAAATCCCTATAGGCGTAGCGAGCAGCATTGTTCCAGAGCGTGTTTTTGGCCGGCATGACCATGCCTTTAGCGCGCTCTTGGGCGTCCTCTTCTGTGTGGGAGCTGCATGGGGAGCCAACAATAGGAATATGGTGTGGAAAGCTCTTTGAAAGCCTCAAGTTGGAAGGAGTAGATAGAAAGAGGGAGACATGGGCTGTCTAGAGAGGTAAATGGGGATTTTCACCCCTCGATGATTGAGGTGCTGCCCTGGGTTTCCTACTAAAGGTGCAAGAGGTCCACAAGGTGAGGTGGTAAAAAGTTGGGGTGAAGGAGATCAAGTTAGCCCCTCTAAACACTACAACAGAACAAAGCTTTGGTAACACAATCATGTAACACATAGTAAAACATGTTACAAGCGAAAATCCAGTAACACATGATTTGTGTTGCAAAGACGGACTGTAACACATACAACATAAGCTGGAAAATGTGTTACAACAATATCGTTTTAGTAACACGTAATTATGTGTTGGACGTAATGTGTTACACATATGTTGCTACAGTAACATATTAATATATGTTAGTGGGAGTGTGTTACATATTGTCGAGTAAGTAACACATAATCATGTGTTGATCCATAGTGTTACAAGTCTATTATAGGGAAATGAAATAGAAAGACTAAAATTAATTGGGTGATTGTATGACCATTACCTTAACATATAGGGCCTACAGGTCCACATGAAATTCTTTAATGAAAATAATAGATAGATATTTTTCAAAAAATACAAGATGGAACAAGATATGGTTTGGTTTTGATAAATATCAAATTATTTGAAGATGATTTCAGTAAATACCATATTAAACAAATAAGGCGCTAATTTTAGGATGACTCAATGACCATAGATGCACACTTTAAATTGATCACATAGAATTAAGCAATTGACGTCAATACGTGTACTCATGAAGATTATAGTATTCCACCTAAAAGCATCAATGCACTAACCGGTAGTCAGTACACGAGTGTTGTACTAGTATCAAAGGAGGGGGAAAGTTGTTCGTGTGCTAATAATATTTTGTCCATCACTCACTCCAGTACACCACAAGTATTTCATAGCGGTAATCAAAGTCACTACAAAAGCAACTTTACAACAAGAGCGGCTGAAATCAATCAAACAACCGGTGCCAACCATAAAACGCATAGCTCACAGGGTGACAAGACGAACAGCGCCCAACTGTAAGTGTAAGGCACATTTGTTACACAAGCAACAATGCCAGCTACAAGTTACAAGGCCCAAAAGTCACGCACGTACAAGCTGGTTACCAAGAACAAAGAAGAAGAAGATTGAATCAGACATCGGGTTTTGACACCAATCCCACGTAAATCAGAACATCCATTCAAAAAGGAATAAGTTCAGTTACAAGATGGCAAATCTAACATAATACTTCTTTGACAAACAGTCTATATATTGCAAACAAAAATTTGTCATACATGAAGCTTAACATCATAGAAATTTTCTGAAATTTTCCAAGCTTCAGGTTTGAAGAGCAAAAACTAAGCAAACATATAAATGTTTGGTAATAGAACCCATAGCTTCATCTGCGGTTCAGAACAATCAGTCCTTCTAATCTCTACTTGCAAAATTTCCTGAAAATTAAGATTCAATGAAGGGTTTAAATCGAAGTTCATTACAAATCAGGAGCATCTATGAATCATTATGGATTTGGAGCTAATGTTCTTTCTTGTGAAAGAGCATTGTACCTCTACCTGGACAAACATCATAACGAGTCAATGGTACATACCACTAACATTTCTACAATACTACCTACAACTTACATATCATTGGATCCTACAGGTAATGAAAGGAAATTAATTTCACAACCCATATTATGCATAGTCCACCATTCGGCACATATTTGAAACAGTTCTATTCTAAGATCATACAATACTGAAAGGCCATAGCAAACTACGACGGCGATGCCTGAGCGGGGAAGGGGGCGACGGCGACCTGCTCAGAGGGGAAGCACATGACGGCGGCGCCTGCGCGGGGGGAGGGGCGACGGCGACCTGCGCGGGGGAAGGGGACGTGCGCGATCCGCCAAGATCAAACGAACATGATGCGTCTGGCCGAAACGGTTCGGCCGATGCGCCGTGTATAAACGTTTCCCTTGTTGTTTTGGAATGTGCCACCTAACCCGACAAATGTGACTTATACGCATCAGGGTCGTTCTCTCACGTTGCCGGTTGCCCACGTCATCAGGGGGCGGTTAATGCCTGGCCAACCCCTCGCTAAGCATCCCTCTTTTCTTTTCTACTACTCCCACCTAGGGTTGCCGCCGCCGCCACCCTTGGCCGTGCTCGTGCCCTCTTCATCTCTGACCATGAAGTACACCCCCTCCAGCGTCATCTCCATCGATCTTCTAGATCTGGTTCTTGGGAGCACACGGGGCGGATCAAGCGGTGGTGGACTGGTTCATGAAGGAACTTTAGGAAACGCATCAGGAGATGGAGAGCGCGAGGTCGCCGGATTAGTCCTCGTCAATTTGGGATTACATGAATTTTCATGATTTCTTCTATTAAGGTTAGCCCTCCTCAATTTGGAACTTTGAATCTAGACTCTTAGACTATGATTTTTTCTTCTAGTTTCTGATCTTCTGATTCAATACACGAAAACAAGGATTCACGGAAGCAAAAAAAGCCTGATTGCAGTAGACGAATTAGTTTTTGCAATAAGCCTGATTAGAGCAGAGTAATTAGTTTTTGCAATAAGACTGATTGGGGTTGAGGATTTTTGTGTGTGCAAGGCAAGTCAAGCCAATAGGCCGAGCTCCCATCTAGCCAGGGGAAAGAGACACACATCATCACAATTCAGGGACAAATCACACGGCACATGAAGGCAGCACGTTACACCAGCCCATACAGAAGGCGCTGGGCTTGCTGCAGTTGTATCTGAACCACGACATGGATGTGGAGGTGAGCTTGGCTGATAGCTACGTGCGCAGCTTGCCGTAAACTCACATACGTGAATTGCTCTGTTGTCTCGGCAGCTCTTTCTTAACTTGGTGTTAGCCTTTGGTTATCAACCTATCACAAAATTTCACGGCAAGCCATTGAAGAAATGAATCGAGCTGCTTCCCTAGCTTTGATTAGATTTCAGTTTGTACCTTGCTCATGGGGAAATTGATCTAGAGATCTAAAACAAACATATATAGTATGGAAGTACATGAGGAAACACTTGCATTGGAACGAGGAAGGTGTTGGCCACATGGTTGAGGAACTACAGAGATTTCTTGACAGGTCGACGAAACTCTCCACGACGAGCTACCGTTCGTACCTAGCAGACATGCATCTTGATTACCTCATAATTCCCATGTAGTTTATTTGCATTAGATGGAAATCATTGTCTCATGAAAGTTTCCTTTTTGTAGATGTACAAATTGATGTAGAAAAGGTGAATTTAATTTCATCTACACATGACCAGTTGCTTGGTGTTCATTTGATTAAATAAAGCGATTCACCTTTTCCTCACCCAGCAACAGGACTGTGTGCAGCGCAGTGGTGCGGCGGATGGTTGCCTCGGCGGATGGGCGACGACACCGATTGGCATTTGGTGGAGCTGGCAACGGTGCCAGTTCTTCATTTTTATGGTGACAATTGAAGTATGGAGCATACAAGAAATACCGGGTTGGAACTCTATTTTAGTCTCCTCTATACAATCTGTGTATAACCTCTGCTTGCTTTCTGATGGAAAGTTTGATGTATAACCTCTGCTTGCTCTCCGATGGAAAATTCTGTTTGAACACGCAGATTGGCATACTTGATCAATAGGCATCAAACTATATCTTTCCAATTAAGGTTTATTTTTGGTTGGATGCACTTCTTTCAATACCATTGTTTTACAAATAAACCGAGGTTGCAATTATCTGACCATGCATTTTTGAATTTTGCTTTCTGCTGAACATTCAAAACATTCAAAAGGAAGTAGTTAAGAAGAGAAGTACTTAGGGGACAATGTCGATCTTGCACATTCAACTTTCTGTGTGTAGTCTGACTCTCATCTTATTTAGTTTATTTATAGCATTTGAACAAATAAAAATAGAATATTGGAATCTAAATCAGCAATTGTAAAACTAATGGATACTTGTGGTCACTCATAGTAGCTGTTAATTTGTTTTATTTTATAGTACATTTGACTGTTGGAGTTCGTTGCAATACCAAATTAGCATCATTCGAAAGCTTAGTTTGGTCTTGGAATTTACAGTATGCATCTTTATAATATTTCCACCCGCACTGGCCTTTTACCTATTCAGGATGACTAAAAACCTAAAAAAGATATTAATGCCTTATGGTAAATGCTTCTTTGTGAACCATATATAAATAATAATAAAAAGTGTAGCTGTTATAGTGGCAGTGCAATGCTGAACTCTACTTGTTATACTGTATGTGTTATGCTTTTGTTAATTTGGTCAAACCTGTAGTTGTTATACTGGAAGTGCAATGCTGAACTCTACTTGTGATACTACCATGTCGTCGATTTCACTTATATGCACATACTTCTGGATACTTGAATTAATTTTAGACTGCATGTTATTACCTTAGTACTTGTTGTAGGACAAATAATGAGGAGGAAGGCATCAAGGTTAGAATACGACCGTACTATATGATTCAAGGCACCAGCAGCAAGGGTATGTCTTTTATCTGCAGTTCTCTTACTATTTCCAATGGTAGGATTTATGTTTTACAATTTCTTGGTTTACTTATACAATATTTTCAGTTGTAAGGATGAAGGTGGTTGTTTTTTTCCTTTGTTCTTTTCAGAACATAAAGATGAAGTAATGGCAGAACTCCTGCGGGTGGATCCCATCCTCATGCTCATGATGAATTCAAGAAGCAATTAGTCCATTGAAGACTAGAAGAAGAAAGTGTAGTTTGTGTCGATGAATGTAATATTTTCCAAATGGGTGTTTCTTAAACATTTGAAATGTTAGGAATACTATTGAATGATGTGAAGATACTTACATTAATTTTAATGCAATGTAATTACTCTATGATCGGTACAATCCTAAACTTTTTGTATATTTGTAATAAATATCTTGAAATTTTCAATTTGTGTATGTGTTGTGCCTCAGTCTCTATCATTTTAATAATGATAAAAATCATAGTAAAACAATTAAATATTTGAGCAAGATTATCAATTTTATTGAATAAATTTATATTCAATAAAATATGTACCAAATTTTTGTTTAATAAAGAATAAATATATTAATTATGTTGTGATGCTAATATAATAGTGTTACGGGTGCAGTTACTAGAGTTACAAACTGTGTTACTAGGGCAGTGACAACTATAAATTATAGTGTTACAATATTTGGATATTTTGTTACTAGTTTTGTTTCGAAGCTAAAAAATGTGTTATGAATTGTGTTACTGTAGTTACAAAAGTATGTTACCATCAACGTTATAGGTCTAGGTAGGTATGTTACTATAGGTGTTACTATGGTTACAATAAAATGTTACCATACTGTTGAGTAACACGTAACATGCATGTTACTACAACGTAACGGTAACACAATATTTAAAATGTGGTAACAACTATTATGTGTGACAATGGACACCAATTAGTAACACGGTCTAATGGAACACATTCCAAAATGTGTTACTACATGGCGTAGTAACACGATTTTGGGCCTGTAGTAACATAACACTGTGTTACTAAAGCTCTGTCCTGTTGTAGTGAAAAATGTCTTCTGCAATTGGGCAAATGATGTTTGATGCTGGTTCGGGATAGGTGGAAGACCCCACTAGCTCTGACATTTACCTGGGTCAAATGGTAGATTGGAATAGGCTTGATCACCAACTTTGAGCTCATATGATGAAAGTTGGCAATGTAATCTTGGTAAACCCTAGAAATCAACATAATCAGATTTCTGTAGATCTAATCATGCAGAACTACCCCCCTAATGCACCACTTGGTGCAGCAGAATTATTTCGGGATTAGATCAGTCCTGCAAAGTTTGAGGGCAATTGGAGAAACTTGACAATGTAGACTTGCTCAAGTTTGGTTTTGGACAAAGAGGGTTTTGGAATATTTTGGTGGAAAAAATCAATTTGGATTGAGATGAAACTTGGCAAGATCATCCCATATATCATGTGTGACTTGCTAGAATTTTCCCGGAATTATTTTAGAATATTTCAAAAGCTTGAAATAGGCAACAATGGTTTTGGAGGGCCTTGTCCAATATTTTGAACATGACCATGTGTTGAAACTCTTATATAGAAATATATATGTCTACCGAGTTTCCGTAAATTTTCTCAAATATTTTAAAAGCATAAAAACTATTTTTCCATATAGAAGACCATTTATGGCCTTAGAGAACGGTGTTTAAACAAAAGAGGAAACCCACTTTTAAAATAATTATTTTCCGGTTTTGGGAAGTCTTTTGGATAATAGGATACAATTAGAATATTTGGGGCAAAACATCTCCCCTAATTTGAGGACTTCTAGTAGAAACCCCAAGTTAGGGGATTTCGAAAGCTTAAATTAAATAAATGCCTTTTGGGTAAAAATAATATATCACGAAAATAGTTTTAGGTCCTATACACATGGCATGATCAGTGGGCAAAGGTTTGTGTCAAGGAGATGAGTCTTGAGAGAAAGAGAATTTTGTGATTTAAAACACAATCAAGCACTCGAGAAAATATGTTGTGGTATTTTCGCACGACACATGCGCGGGGTAGATTAGAGAAGTGAGAGAAAGGTCGCCGTGGAGATCCGGAACGGGTTGGGCAACATCACGCAGTGGTTACCCAGGTTCGGGGCCCTCGTGTGCAGGTAACACCCCTACTCCTACATGTGTGGTGTATATGGAGAGTATATGGTTGTACATGGTTGCTCCTTGAGCTGTGTGGCGGAAGAAGAAGGCGGCTGTGAGCTCTCCTCTTCCCGTGGAGAGTGAGGAACAAGAGAATTGGGGAGCTAGGGAGAATCCTCCCCCTCTTGTGATTGTGTCTGTGGGCTGGCTCCCTAGGTCACCTTATAAAGGGGTGCCCAGGGGACAAAGGGTGCCCATGTGGCCTAACTTTACTATTGGACATGACGGGTGAGGGGCCCGCATGGCCTAACTTCACTATTGGAGGTGATGGGTGAGCAATGATGCACACTGGACTGCTGGGGCGCAATGATGCAGGCTGCAACGTCCTTGCGTCATGTCTGATGGGACGTTGCAACTCACTTCGCTGGGTCCACCATGACAGGTTTCCAGCCGAACTATTTCCAGCCAGACAGGTTCCACCTAGACGGGTCTCCAGCCGGACGGGTCTCCAACCGAACAGGTCCCAACCGGAAGGGTCTCCAGCCGCCCGGTTCTCTAGCTGGACATGTCCCAACAGGCAGCCTTCAGCCGGACAGGTCTCCAGCCGGCAGCCAGACATGTCTCCACCTGTCAGTCAGACAAGTCTCCAGCTGCCATTCAGGAGGTCTCTAGCCAGCAGTCGGACATGTCTCCAGCCAGCAACCGGACAGGTCTTGTGTCTTCACTCCATCGATCGTCCTTGTTCTTTCGCGGGGTATGGCATATCGGGGGCAATTCGCCCGATGTTTTAAAACGTTGTATTGTCTCCTTTAGCCTATCCGGGGGTTCTTCCCTCGACAGTAGCCTCCGAGCCTCCACGGGGCTCGAAGAGTTGGGAGGAGGCTTTTTTGTTGTTGTCGTAGAAAATGGCAGTGTCGAAACATGGCCACGTGCGAGCGAGGAATGCTCCGGCTCTTGTGCGCGGGGCACTGTCATGCACGGACGCGGAGTCTGGTGGCTATTGCGCGCGAAGCACTACCGTGCATGGACGCATAGTCCAATGACTCTTGTGCGCGGGGCACTACCATGCGCGGACGTGGAGTCCGGTGGTTCCTGCAAGCGAAGCGCTGTCGTGTTTGGACGCGGAGTCCACTGGCTCTTGTGCGCGGGGCACTGCCATGCGCGGATGCAGAGTCCAATGGCTCTTGTGGACGAAGCACTGCCATCCACGGACATAGAGCCCACTGGCTCTTGTTTGCGGGGCACTACCATGTGCGGACGCGAAATCCGGTGGCTCTAGCGCACGAAGCCCTGCCGTTCATGGACGTGGAGTCCACTGGTTTTTGTGCACGGGGCACTTCCATGCACCCACGCGGAGTCCGGTGGCTCTTGTGCATGAAGCGCTGCCGTGCGTGGACACGGAGTCAACTGGCCCTTTGTGCGCGGGGCACTACCATGTGCGGGCGCGAAGTCCGGTGGCTCTTGGGCACGAAGCGCTGCCATTGTCGTGGTCGAGATTGCCGATGGTGGCCGGCTGCGGGCTGCAGCCGGTAACAACTTTTTTCTAGTGGGGGCGCGCCAGCGCACCCACTCGGTGTAGCGTTCGAGATTCGGGCCAGCTGCATGGTTGCGTGACAGCCATGCCAAATCTTTGTCTTTTGATTTTTTTTCTTGTGCCTTCTTCTCGGACTGACATGGCTGACATAGCTTTCTTCCGGTGGGGGCGCGCCAGCGCACCCACTGGTGTAGCCTCCGGGTGACTCGAGGAGTCGTGTAGAGGCTTCTTTCCATTGCTGTAGAAAAAAGTTTAATGGTGTCCGGTTGAAGGCTGTAGTGCCAGCGCACCCACTGCATGTAGCCTTCAAGCCCCCGGGTGACTCGAAGAGTCGTGCACATGCTTCTTGCTATTGATGTAGCAAAAAGGTTGCCGATAGCGGCCGACTGTAGGCTACAGTCGTCGTAACTCTCTTCTAGTTGGCAGGCTCAAGCCATACATGCGATGGGGGTTCTCTGCGAAGATGATCGTGCAAGACACAAATGTAACACCCTGATTTTTCAAACTTTTTCTTTTCAAAATATTTTGAAGTTTAACTTGCAAATTTATGGATTTTCAATTTTTCTCAAGCAAGTTGGATTGTGTGTCTCTGATTTCTTGTCACAAGCAACCCAAACCTTTTTCCTCTTGCCAATACCTTTCTTGGAATAATTTGCAATGATTAAATCATTCAAATAATTCTTTTTCTATTTTGGGGAAATTATGGCATCACCATGGGTTGTGAAGCAACCTATAGTTGGGACAAGCTATTGACCCCAAAACTTTTTCCACATGTTCTCGTATCATATGATTTCAAAATCTTCAAAAACATTTCATTGCCCAATGTAAAATTTTGGCTAGAAAAATAACTTATTTTCTGACCAGAATTGTCACTTCGTGAGCAACCCTATTTGTCCTGTTTTAGAAAATTCCCGATAAATTCCCTTAGCTCCAAGGGATCATATTTAGTTCAAATATGTAAAAACATCTGATGGTCCAGTACAAGTTTTGAGCAGGAAAACTCTGCTAAGGTTCTGTTAAAACTGAACCTTTGTGAAGGAAGTGCAAGCTAGGGGTGCACCAATGATCTGAAATTTTGAGGACATGTGTGCACTACTAAATAACACTCCTCCACCAAGTTTCACCATTAGCATGGCTTGCATGTGAGTGCCATGAGCTCATTTGCATTCTGGACCACAAAGATGATTTACAAAGGAACTATATTAATTTGATCTTCAAATCCTTTCAAACATTGCCAGTCTGTAGTCTTTTCGATGCTCATTAACCCAGACATGCTAGCTTGCCCTAACCCTAACCCATTTGAGCTCTAGATCCTCCCCAAGTTTGTAGACAGAAGCTGGAGTTGATGCTACACTTCGCAGGAGTGAGTGACTGGTCGAACTAGTGATGGACAGTGATTGGTAAGAGTGAGGTCGACACAATGGACAAGGTCCCCGGGCATGCGTGGCCTTGTGGCAGCCATAACCGTGGTGACCACGGTACTGGCATGCCACAGCGCGCGCTGTGCAGCCCTATGTGGCAGCCGAGCCGCTCGTGCCGTCATTCGCCGCCCCTGCTTGTCCATGGTGTCGAGGGCATCCCTGACAGCCGCGTGGCACCGCCAGAAGGCCCCGGGTCACCGGAGAAGGTCGCCGCCGCTCCCTGCCAAGCTCCTCCACGGACCGAATGGTCGTCTCCGTCCACTGTGGGCGTCCGCGAGCCATTAATGGCGTAGGAGACGTCCCGTCGACCCTCTGCCCTCCTCCGTCACCTCAGGCCGCTCCGCGACGGGCAGCTCACCCCCCCTGCTCCAGTGGCCGAGCATATCCTCGCCGCCTCAGGAGAGATCGGCCACGCTCGTTGTTGGCCTATTTAAAGGTCGCCGCGACCCCTTCGAGCTCTCCATCCCCCCCTACAGCCTCCAATCGCTCCCCGAAGAGTGAGCCAAGGCCAAGAGGCCCTTTGGCCTCAAATCATCACCGGAGCTACTCCGCCTGCAGCCCCACCGTCGCCATCTCCAACCACCCTCCCAGAGCCCTCTCCACCTCTCCATCGAGCTCACGGTTTCCCCCTGGTGCTCCTCGACCCCTCGCCCGAGCCTATTATCACCAAAACCCCCGTCTCCGACGACCATCCGAAGCCGCCGCCGCCGGAGAAGAAGGGGACGACACCGTCTGTCCATCTCTCGTCAAGCTGTGGGTACGTGCGTGTTCGTCGTAGACCAGCCGTTCCATTCCCCCTAGTCCCAAGCCTCGCCATCGTCTCTAGCGCCGGCGACCATCGCTGGAGAGCCGCCGCGTCCATATCCCCTTCCCTCTCTCTCTATTTAAAAGAGGTAGGCCCCACCTCCCAGTGGCTGAGGCCCGAGGCCGAAGTGGTAAGTGGAGGCGCCCCCTCCACTTTACGCCTTCGACGTGGCCTCTGTCAGGTTCTTTTTCTTTTTATTTGTTTTCAGATTTTACCATCAACTTTGACCATTTGTATCTTTTTATTCTTAAGTCCAAATCACTTGATTCTTTTTGCATTGAGTTAGTACTGATCCCCTATATTTTCTAGTAAAGTTTGGTATTTTTCTTAAACTCATAGAATTTCTTATTAATAAAAAGGAGTTATATTACTTTTTCCTTTCTTTTGCTATTTCAAATATATTTAAGAAGGAAACTTTGAAGACCAGGAGTGTTTGAACAACCCCACTGATCAAGGCAAGCCATTATATCCATGTGGTGTAGTATTGCATAACATAACATACAGTTTCATGCAGTATGCACACTTATTTTGCTATGAAATAAATGCCTAATAAATTATCAAACAAAAATATGTGCTTACTGTTATAAATCACCATGTTCAAAATAACCTAGTGGTTGATCTTGAGTCACCTCTTCGGGCATAACCGTACAACCACATCTTGCCGATATGGGACGACCGTGACTTGAGCTGATCGCGTGATCTTTCACCGGTACCTCCAAAGAGGGAGGGTAATGCACGCGTGCTACCTTGGCCCGGTAGGCGGTGATAACCCTGTGAGCCCAGTTGAGATGAGTTGGGCCCGTCCCTAGTTGTGACAGTTTAGTTTGGCCACGACGGTGGTAGGTGTCACGAGGACATAGGGCTACCCAGGGCAAGACTCCGGGGGAGAGTGATTGCCGGGGGTACGATGAGAGAGTCACGGGTCAGGCAAGTCCCGTTGGAGTAATGCTGGTCCACCCGAATGGGATTGCAAGGTCAGTGCTCCATAGTGTGGGTAAAGTGTGCAACCTCTGCAGAGTGTCAAACCTATTCGAATAGCCGTGTCCACGGTAATGGACAGCCCGACCAGACCTGAGTAGATGGTCAACCATGTTAATGTTAGTAATGATGGAAGAACTCTTCAATTGAGTAGAGATGCCTGATGAATATCTTGGTGGTTGTGAGACAACCCCCGGGCATGAGTAAGTTGATAATCAGTATAGCCAGTGGTATTATTTATAATTTGTTGCCATGCTATTGTTTGCTGCATTACTTGGTTATTGTGAGCTTGCGAGTACATTCCAAGTACTCACCTGGCGTATCATGCCAGATGCAGGAGAAGCCGAGGACGGAGGTCCTGATGGTCCGTACTAGGAAGTGTCCACAACAGTGTCCCTCTGTATGGAGTTGCCGCTATGTTCCGCTAAGCCGTAGAAGCACTTAGTAGTTTTGAGGCCCCACCATGTTTCATAAATAATTTAGATACTGTTGCAGCACCAAGGGTGCCTTTGGCCTCACTATCATTGTAAGATATGTACTTGTAACCTTATCCTATCAATAAAGTCAGCTCAGTTCTGTTCCAAGTTGTTGAGTGTTTCCAGAAGACATGATCTCTGGGTTGGAAACACTGGTAATCTGGTTCGTTGAATCGGGGTGCCACAACAAAGTTAGTCAGTGCAGATTTTACCAAATATTTTACTTTGGCCACGCAAGTTTTATGCGGGTGGAATGTCCACTCGGTGTCGTGTGAGCCCCTTGGGTCATTTCGTGTCCCCTCAGCTCTTTGGCTTTTGCAATTGCTATCTGGGCAACCACGATACAGTTTTTAGCTGAGACGAAGAGTGGGCCGCAGAGGGGAGCACATAGTACTCTGACTCCACGAGCAGCTCGACCATGTAGCAGTTTTACGAAGGAAACGACTGGTTTGCCTCGGCCATTTTCTCGTCAAACGTTGTTCGCAAGGTGGCCTCCAGCTTTTGCTTTTTCTAGATAGACATCCGCGATACAGTCTATAGCTGAGACGAAGAGTGCTCGTTTGGTACAGTAGACGCTACTAGGTCTGTCTGCAAGGACAAACGAATAGGGCCAAACGACGAGCACGCGTGTCGAGACTAGTTGGCATCGGGTGAGCAGCAAAGTAGCTGAAACGAATGTGGTGATGGCCCCTGAGTGTCGCTTGGGGTATTTGCTTTTGCATGCGATGCGAGGATGCACAGACGGGAGCTCGCCATGCTTGAGTGCAGACGAGGCGGTTGTTGTCGATGACAGCGGGTGAGGCTTTCTGCGAGCGGAGCACGCCGACGCACCCACTGGGTGTGGTCGCCGAGCCTTTGGCGGTCGATGGCTCTGTCAGCTAGCCGGACCGACGGCCGAACGTTGAAGCGAATAGGCGACCGGCCGGCGCAATGTCGAAGTAGACGGTCACGCCAGCCGGCGACGGAGGCAGGTAGGCCGGCCGAAAGAGCGGTCACGCGGGAGGACGGGCCCAACTTGGCTTCTTTTTTTTGCAGATGGTGGCCTTGAGTGTAGAGTGGAGGAAGGGCCGAACGCCGGTGCGGCAGGCGAGGACGGCAGGAGCCAGCCCGACGGAGGCGCGAGCATGACTCCAGGTGGGCGTGCGGCGCTCAGGGGACAGATGGAGGTCGGGCCGTGCACGTACGTAGTGCTGCCGACCAGGCCTGCAGACGGACATGCACGCACGCATGCGGGGCAGCCTCCAAGGCCACGCAACCAACACACGCTCGCAGTGTAGCGAGCCGGCTATGCACCCGCGCACGCACGCAGCTGCGAGAACTGCACGCAGGCGAGTAGTGCAGTCGGCCATGCTCGTACCATATGCATGCATGCATGTATGTACCTTTTTTCATTTTCTTCTTTGCTGGTAGCCGATTTACAAGGGCAGCGGACGGAGCGGCGGCGTAGGAAAAGGGACCGTCCGACAACGCAAGAAGCGGACACATCTGTTGGTCCAGGACGATGCGGACGCGCGGATGTACTGGTAGAGCAGCCGACCGGTGTATGCGAGACGGAGCCGGCTGAAACGGCGAACCGGCTGGTCGGAGGCGGAGTTGCATAGGAGGGGCCAGAGTGCATGAGCATGGGCATCGAGCTAGGATAGCCGGACGGGGAAACTGTAGCCGAGCAGCCGTAGCTGGCCAAGCAGCAGCACGCAGGGCGTGCATGCAACGCATGTGTGCATGCGGCCATGTAGCAACCGGCCTGGGAATGCGTGCGTGCACCCTCGCGACCTTGCTATGGCAGCAACCGACTAGCGGTGTGGCCATGCAGCCAGCCAGTGCTACAACGGAAGGTCGACCAGCGGCAGGCGGCCAAGGAGCTGGATGGACATGGGTCGGAGCAGGGTCGTGGGCGGCCGAGCGGCACGGTAACGGAGCCGGCTGGAGCGGCGAGCCAGCCCGGCAGCCGCGTCCGCGACGTCATCGCCCGCGTGCACATGAGCCGTGCTAGGTAGCCAAGCTAGCATTGACGCAGCCGAATGGATTGGCTTTGCCTGCTAGCTAGCTAGGCACGAGTGCGTGCATGTACAGGGACGAAGATGGCCAGCTTGCCTGCGCACGGAGGTGTGCCAAGGGGATATCAAAGCGGGACGAGGCCAACGGCGAGGACGGGCCGACCTGCGTGGTCGGCGACGCATTGGAGCGGTCTGGAGGTGGACGAAGTCGACGGTGAGGACGCGCCGCCCCGTGCGGCCGCCTCGAGGGCATGGTGTCGAGCCCCCGAATGCCGTCGGAGAGACGACGGCAGCACTGCGGTGGTAATGCATAGAGGTTCCCGCGCGGACCGCGTTTCTAGCAGCAGCTTGCCCCGCGGTGGGCGTCAACTTTTGTGGTATTTTTGCACGACAGATGTCAGGGTGGCTTAGAGAGGTGAGAGCAAGGCCGTCATGGAGATCCGTAACGGGTTGGGCAACAACACGCGGGTGTTTACCTAGGTTCGGGGCCCTCGTGTGGAGGTAACACCCCTACTCTTGCATGTGTGGTGTATATGGAGAGTATATGGTTGCTCCTTGAGGTGTGTGGAGGTAGAAGAAGGAGGCTGTGAGCTCGCCTCTTCCCCTGGAGAGTGAGGAACGAGAGAATGGGGGGAGCCACGGAGCATCCTCCCCCTCCTGTGCGTGTGTCCATGGGCTAGCTCCCTGGGTCACCTTATAAAGGGGTTCCCAGGGGACAAAGGGTGGCCCACGTGGTCTAACTTTACCGTTGGACATGATGGGTGAGGGGCCCCGCATGGTCTAACTTCACTGTTGGAGTTGACGTGTGCGAAGTGATGCAGACTAGATTGCTGGGTCACAGTGATGCATGCTTTAATGTCCTTGTGTTGTGTGTGATGGGACATTGGAGCTGACTTCGTTGGGCTCTACCCGGATAGGTTTCCAGCCGGAGGGGTTCCAACCAGACAAGTCTCCAGCCGGATAGGTTCGAGCCGGACGGGTCTCCAGCCGGACGGGTCTACAGACAGATAGGTCTCGGCCGGTAGCCAGACATGTTTCCAGCCGACAGTCGGACAGGTCTCCTGCCGGCAGCCGACAGGTCTCCAGCCAGCAGCTGACAGGTCTCCAGCCAGTAGCCGGACATGTTTTCTGTCTTCACTCCTTCGATCATCTTTGTTGTTTCGTGGGGTTTGGCATATCAGGGGCTATTCCCCCGATGTTTTAAAACGTTGTATTGTCTCCTTCATCCTACCCGTGGGTTATTCCCCCGACAAAACAACAACCAAATCAAACATCACAAGCACACAACAAGTTTTAAGTGGTCCAAATTTTTATAACTCAAGTCATATCAAGTGGTACGAACATAGGGTGTGACAGACCTACCCCCTTACAAGGATCTCATCCCCGAGATTCCTAGGCTAAGCGCTAAAGAGATAAGGGAACTTAAATCTAAGGGGGTCTTCACGCTCCTAGGTTGCTTCTGCTTCCGTGTGGTTTCTTGAATGGACCTTGAAGTACTTGATGTTGCGGCTTCGAGTGCAATGATCAGCTTAATCCAAAATGCAAACTGGTCTCTCATGATAAGTGACATCTCACTGAAGGTTGATGGATTGATGATCGATGTCCTTGTAGGTATTGGGCCGATTGGGAACTTGGAGGCAGTTCCGGAGTTGTGACAAATGGAAAACGTTGTGCACATCCGTAAGCTCAGAAGGTAGCTCTAGCTGGTAGGCAACTTCTCCTCATCTTGCGGTCATCTTGAAGGGGCCTATGTATCTTGGTGCAAGATTTTCCTTGACGTGGAAACACTTGGTCCCTTTGAGCGGCGTGACTTGGAGAAATACATGATCTCCAATGTTGAGGTTCACTTCTCGGTGGTAGGAGTCATCGTAGCTCTTCTACCCTGACTTGGCGGTCTCTAGACGTTCTCTGATGAGTTGAACTTGTTGTTCTGCTTCGCAGCGGATATCTGGTCTGAAGATTAGTCCTTCCCTGGTCTCTGACGAGTTGAGGGGAGTGCGACACTTGCGTCCATACAACATCTCAAATGGTGCCATCTGAAGACTAGAATGGTAATTGTTGTTGTTGGAGAACTTGGTGAATGGTAAGCAATCTTCCCACTTGGCTCCATATGCTAGAACACAAGCACATAGCATATCTTCGAGTATCTAATTTACTTGTTCCATCTATCCTCTGGTCTGAGGGTGAAAATCGGTGCCGAAGGATAGCTTCGTTCCCATGGCTTCTTGAAACTTCTTCCAGAATCTTGAGGTTAACTAGGTACCCCTAACCGACACGATCTCCTTTGGAACTCAGTGAATGCTCACGATGCGGTTGATCTAGAGATTGGCTAACTCGCTTCCATAATAGGTGGTATTGACGAGAATGAAGTGGCTGCCTTGGTCAGGTGGTTGACGATGACCCAAATGGAATCATGTCCTTTGCTTGATCTGGGCAATCCGGTGATGAAGTTCATCCCAACCTTGTCCCACTTCCATTTAGCCACATTGAGAGGTTGTAACAGTCCAACGGTTCACTGATGCTCAGCTTTGACTCTCTCACATATGTCACACTTACCTACAAAAGAGGCTATTTCTTTCTTCATGTCATGCCACCAGAATCTTGCTTTGAGGTCTTGGTACATCTTGGTTCCTCCAGGATAGACGGAATACTGAGTGTCATGGGCTTCTTGCAAGATCAAATTCTTGAGCTCAACTTTGTTGAGTACGCAGATGCGGTTCCCAAACCACACGACCTCTTGTTCATCCACTCAAAACCATGGGGCCTTGCCTTTCTTGATATTTTTCTTTATGCCTTGAACGCTCTCATGTCCCTTGTGAGCTTCCTTGATATCATCCATCAATGTGGGATTTGCTTCAAGGTTAGCTAGAAATACCGGTGCTACTAGTTCCAACCCAAAGCATTCAAGTCCTTCATATAAGGCGGATATGCTTTCCTTAATTGTAGCATTCAAGGAACAAGCCTTCCTGCTCAAGGTATCTCCTACCACATTGGCCTTCCCGGGGTGGTGTCAAACACTGAGGTCATAGTCTTTGATCAACTCCAGCCATCTTCGTCACCTTTTGAGTGAAAATATACTTCAAACGCTTGGGTATATCTCACATCGCTTTCCGAGAAGGTAATGTTGCCATGTGTTCAAGGCATGAACCACAACAGCTAACTTGAGATCATGAGTGGTGTAGTTCTCTTCATGAGAATGTAGCTGTCTGGATAGATATGCTACGACTTTGCCTTCTTGCATCAGAACACCACCAAGCCCAGTTTTCAATGCTTGAAAATACATTACAAACTCCTTGTGAATATCGGGAGTGGCCAAAACTTGGGCTGTTCTCAACATCTTCTCGATCTCCGGGAAGCTTTCTTCGCACTTCGGCGTCCATTCGAACTTCTTATCCTTCTTCAAGAGTTCGGTCATGGATCAGGCTTTGCTTGAGAATCCTTGAATGAACTTGCAGTAATATCCTGCGAGTCCGAGGAAGCTTCTCACCTCCTTCACCTTGCTTGTATATTTCCATTCAGTCACGGCTTCAATCTAGGAAGGATCCACTAACAATCCTTCTCCTTTCAACACATGACCTAAGAATCTAACTTCATGTAGCCAGAATTCACACTTACGGAATTTGGCATAAAGTTGGTGCTCTCCAAGCTTATCCAGGACCATCCTCAAGTGTTGCTCATGCTCTTCTTCACACTTGGAGAATACGAGTATGTCTTCAACAAAGACAACGACAAACTTGTCCAAATACTCCATGAAGACTTTGTTCATGAGGTACATGAAGTAGGCTAGGGCATTTGTTAACACAAACGACATGACCGTGTAGTCATACATGCCATACCGGGTCACAATTACCATCTTCGGAATATCTTGGGGTCTGATCTTCAGCTGGTAGTACCCAGACCTGAGATCGATCTTGGAAAATACCTTGGCACCGTTCAGCTGATCGAACAGGTCTTCAATCTTGGGGAGTGGGTACTTGTTCTTTACCGTGACATCATTGAGAGAATGGTAATCGACACAAAGTCAGATAGTGCCATCCCTTTTTGACACAAATAGAACAAGTGACCCCAAAGGAGAGGCACTAGGGCGAATAAATCCCTTTTTGATCTGCTCAGCTAGTTGCTTCTCCAGTTGAACCAACTATTCAGATGCTATTCTATAGGGATTCTTCTAGTTGGTTCTGCTTCAGGCATCACCTCAATAATGGACTCAATGCCATGGCCAGGAGACATTCTGGGCAGCTCATATGGAAAGACATTTAGGTATTCACATACCACGATCACTTGACCCATCTCAATTCCCGACAAACAATTAACCCGAGTGGCTTGAGTGGAGGTGGGGTTGGGAACATACTTGACTTCAACTCCTTTGCTATGGGTCATGGTAACAGTCCGCTTGGCACATTCTAACAAGCCTTGGTGTTTGGTCAACCAATCCATGCCAAGGATCACATCCAAGCCTTGCAACGTCGGGATGATAAGATGTGCTAGGAAGTCTACCCCGTTGATTTTAATCCCAACTCCTTTACATCCTATCTTGGTTCTCATAACTGAACCCGGGGTTTGTACCAAAATATGACTATCTAGTGGTGTAGACTTCACACCACTCTCTAGTGGAAAGTTTTGGGTAACAGAAGAATGTGAATCACCACAATTAAACAAAATGATTGCTGGGGTTTAGTTGACAAGGAACGTACCCACTATAACATCCGGGTCTTCCTGGGTTTCCTCAGCGGTGACGTGGTTCACACGACCCTTGCCATTGTTGGGCTGGTTGCGGGGTGCTGGGTTCCTTGGTGGCGCTCAACGGTCTTGGCCTTGATTTGGCTCGTTGGGGCGTGATGCATCTGGCTTCCTGTTGGGGCACAACCTTGAGTTGTGCCCTGGCTGACCACATCCAAAACAAGTGACTTTGCCACGGTTGGGGTTGATGCCGCGAGTATTGTTATTGGGGTTGTTGTATGCTAGACTAGGGTTGGCATACTGCTGAGGCTGGTAGCTTAGACGAGGTGTAGGAGCCTTGGCTTGCTGAGGCTGATAGGTTGGCTTGGCTGGGGCTTCCCCGCAAGGGCAAGGCTTCTGGGTGCTGGAACTCCCCTTGCTAATCATCTTGCGCTTGCGAGTGTCTTCGATGGTAGGACGCTAGTCTTCGAGCATGAGGGCATTGTTCAACAGGTCGAAGAAGGTTCGGCAGTCGCACACAATGAGTTGACACTACAGGGCTTGCTGGAGTCCTTCCATGAAGCGTTCTATCTTGGCTTCCCCAGTGATGACGTCTTCAAGAGCATACCTCGACAGGAGGTTAAAGTTCTGTCTCTACTCCTTGACAACGCCACTTTCTTGTTTCAGTGTTCGAAATTCCCGCTTCTTGATAGCCATAATTACCGAGGGAATGTGGGCCGTGTGGAATCCTTCCTTGAAATCAGCCCAGCTAATCACACGTTGGCCTTGCATGACCTTGAATCCATCCCACCAAGATCTGGAGGTACCTCCGAGGCAATGAGAGTCATAAAGAACCTTCTCATGATCCTCATTCCAGTTGACTAATGCAAGGAGGTCGTCAAAGGTGCAAATCCATTCATCGACATCCAAAGATTCACCTGTCTCGTTGAAGGTTGGGGCGAATTCCTCATGAACTCCGGCAAAGTGGAACGATCATTGCCGTTCCTGACTTGCTACTGGTCGTTCACAAGGGTGTGAGCCATGTCTTGTATAATAGCAGGGTTGGCTTGGCATTCCTCCGGGAGATCTTGGAGAAACTGTGCTATGGCATGTTCTTCGGTGGAGGTGGTGGCTGGGAATGTTGCCCTATGGTTGCTCCTGGTGATCTCCAGCTTAAGCAGACCCACTAGCCCCGAGCTGTTGGCTAGAGTTGCCGGAGTAGGGGCTCCCAAAAGTGCTGGTGTGGGTTGTAGTCACCATCCTTTTTGGAGCAACCAAGTCAAACAACTAGAATAGGCAAGAGGGAAGAGCGATAAAGGAAAAGACGCCTAAGGGCGTCGGCATAGTGCAAGTGTTATGAAACAAAGGTCGAAAGACCAACCATATAAAATTAAGATGAGATATGTGATGTAGTCACTTAGATGTTGCATAAGGCAAAAGCGTGACTTGCATAAAAACTCAAACAACAAAACAAAGAACATGTATACATGGTTTTATATGAACCATTACACGGACTCAACTTTGCATAAGGGATAATTGACTTATCCTACCCTAGGGGGTTCTCGGACACATGTGGTGGAGTGCTCGGACTCATACTCGCTCTCCTCTGGGTCTTCCTCCTAATCATCATCCGTACGGGCATCGCCTCCGGTCGAGGGAGTCGGAGGATGAGGAGGTCCACCCCGACGACACTTTGCCGGTGGGTCTACAAAGAGAGCACGATACTCCCGCGCACGCATGCGACGATGACGTCTGGGTGCATCTCTAGCTGGCGGTACTCCTCCTGTGTAAGCGACAACTGGTCATCCCTTGGGACCTCCATCCTTCTTGATCCTATCTGGCTTCGTCTTGGCTTGTCGAAGTAGCTCGCGAGTGTGGCGTAGTTCCTTGCGGAGCTTCACGGACTCCTTAATTAGGTTGTGAGCCAGAATCTCGACGAGGAGGCTAAAGTAGGTTTAGAACCACTACAAGAAATAAGGTCAATTATGACTCCCTATATTGGTCATTGATTCGTCAATGTTATCGTTTATTGACCTTTTTTGACCAAATTTACAACGTCAACAGTTGGCCGTCAAGAATGAACAAAGATGACCTTTTGTATAATTTTGGTCAAGGTTTTCCTTGACCAAAATTTTGGTCATAACATCTGTGACCAAAATTATGGTCAATACTAATGAGTCTAAAACACATAGGATCTGATGTGGCCAAGCCAATGTGGCAATATCCACGTGGCATGTCTGATGATGTGGTACAATCAATGATGTGGACGCCACGTAGGATCGGTCAATATCTGTTTTTAATGGACCAAGCCCAATAATTTAGCCCATTTTCTTTTGGGCCACAACTATGGGTCAGCCCAATAATTCAGCATGATCTACTTTTGGGCCAGAAGCATGGGCCAAGCCCAACAAATCAGCATGTTAATATTATTGTTGGGCCAAGGCAATGTGCAACCCAATTATTCATTCCATTATTAATTGAGCCAGCCCTTTTATTCAGCCCATTATTTGTGTTAACAAAAGCTAAATGGGCCTCAAAAGGGTCCAATCCACCCTTATTCGTTATTAGCCAAAAGCACATGAGAATATAATGATAACAGTAATATAATTCTAAAATAACACATCATTATCATTACACCACAGGATCTCAAAATAACACAAACACATGATTTCATCAACTTTGTCCCAATAGTACCAACCAGTGCAACATCATCAAACCACACATCCAACCCCAGGCCAATATCAAAGTTACCAGGCCCAACCCCAGGCCATCAAAATTACCAGGTCCAACCGAAGCCAACATCATCAAACCACACATCCAACCCCAGGCCAACATAAAGAAATACCAGGTCCAAACATCCAAGCATCAAAATTACCTAGCATCACTTGCCTCGGGCCAACATCAAACAGACCATTCTAAGCTATTTTACCTTCGAACAGATCTATGAGGCGAGCAAATTTAGCATCACTTGCTTTAGCCCTGGCATCGGTGTCCTCAACTCGTTTCAATAACAACTGATATTCTTTTGTCATTGTGTACCATGCTTCTGGCAAACCAATTGGATTTCCATCCTCATCACGGTCAAGGTGTAAATCTGGTCTTATGCCCATGTCTTCCAAATCAAGCCTAGCATTAGCCGTATCCTTTGTCTTACCATCAATGTTCAGAAATGTACCAAGCAGGTTGTCACATATGTTTTTCTCGATGTGCATTACATCAAGATTATGCCTCAGTTTCAAATCTATCCAGTATGGCAGGTCCCACAAACAAACCCTCTGTTTCCAACATTGACCATCATCTTTGCGCTTTCTTTTCTTGTTTTGAGGATGCTTTCCCGGTCTTATATCTTTCACATTCTCCAATTGCAGCAGCAACCCTTCTGTACTGAATTCCACTGGCTTGTCACGGTTTTCACTCTTACCGTTAAAAGCTTTGCTTCTTCGCCAGTGATGCGCTCGAGGAAGAAAACGACGATGTCCAATATAACATATCTTGTTCCTTATCCTCTGTGAGCAGGGATCTTTGTCACAGTGCAAACACGCATAGTAGCCTTTCGTTACTCTTCCTTAAAAAGTGCTCAATCCTGGATAATCATGGATGCACCATAGGAGTGCTACACGTAGATTAATTTTTTTTCACTCAAGGCATCATAGGTACTTACACCCTTCCAAAGCTCAATCAACTCTTCGACAAGAGGCTCCAAGAACAAATCAAAATCCTTCCCGGGAGAATTTGGACCGGGTATAAGTAAGGTCATCATGAGGTTGCACTGATCCATACACGCCCATGGTGGTAGGTTATAAGGCATCACGAATACAGGCCACATGCTGTAGGAAGCACTCATTTTTCCAAACGGATTAAACCCATCTGTAGCAATGCGAATTCTCTGGTTTCGTGCATCTTCGGCAAAATCTCTATGTTTTTTATCAAAGTCTTTCCATGCTTCACCATCAACAGGATGACTTATTTCATTGTCCACGGGTTTCTTTTTTAGCTTGTGCCACTGTACCTCTTCTAATGACTTCTTCAAACAATACATCCGCTGCAACCTCGGAATCAATGGGAAATGTCTCAATACTTTCGTCGGAATCTGTTTTTTCCCATTTTAGTCTTTCCATCTCGATGCACCACATATCGGACATTCGTCATGGTTGGCATATTGCTTTCTGAAAAGAACACAATTATTCGGGCACACATGGATTGGAACATAGCCCAGCCCCAATGCACGGATAAATTTCAGTGCTTCATCATAAGATTTAGGAATAGAGCACTTTGGGAATGCCTTGGCCAACAACCGAAGTATTGCATTAAATGCAACATTGGAAATCCGATAAAAAGACTTGATGTGCAGTAACTTCACGACAAATGAGAATCTTGAAGTTTCAGACCCTTCATAAAGTGAGCACTTAGCCTCTTCTATCACTTTTGCAAACTTTGACTCTTGTCTACCCGGTCCTCCGATTCATATAGATCCTCTATCACGTCATGAATTCTATCATCTTCATAAACATCCTCCTCCTCCAAAGAAACATCCTTTTCAGCAACATCTACAACGATATCAGTAGCTCCATCCACACGTTGTGCATCTGCATCAGCTTCAACATTTACTGGTTCTCATAAATAAGAATATGTGCTAGACATCCCATAAATAAGAATATGATCCTCCACTTTCCCTTGAGGTTCTTGTTTACGATTCAGACATTTGCGGCACGGGCAAAGAAGTTTAGCATCCTCAGCATAGGTTTTACGGACGAAATTCATGAACTCTTTCACTTCATTAAGGTATTCTTCGGAAAATTTCCTAGCTTTTATCCAACTTCTGTCCATCTGCCAATGAACAAAAAAAGGCTAAAATTTAGCAATTGAATTGCACAGAGCCAAAGTAGCTAGCACAAACAAAACCTAATCTGAAAATACTCAAATCATATGCCCTAAAAATCATATGCACAGAGCCAAAGTAGCTAACACAGGAACACAAAGTAGCCAAAGCTAACACAGGAACACTTAGAGAAAAGCAGCTTCAGAGCATTAACCTACAGCACTTTGAAACGGCAAGGATGCGGCCGCCGTATCCTCTGGAGATGACGTCGTCCGCCACTGGATGTACTCGGTGCAGATGAAGTCGGCCGCGGCGTCGCCCGCTGCCTGCCCGGGGCAGTTGATGGTCGGCCCTGATGCCACCCACTGCCCACCCGACGCAGCCGCACAGGTGGCAGTTAGTCATGCCGCCGCCCGCCAGTTGCGCTGTCGCGCCGCCGCGTGTCAGTCGCGCGGCCGCGCCGCCGCCCGCCAGATTCGCCGTAGGTGATGGTCAGCAGCGCCGCGCCGCCGGTTGGGATAAACTGCGCCGCACGACCTAGTTTTTTTTTGATAAAAAACGGACTTGGCACTTGCGATTTTGCCATTCAGTTTTGGCGAAAAGGAAGCCCACTCATCACATAAGATTGGTTAAAAGGAGCCGAACCAGAATGTAAACAACTGGATGATGCTTGTCCAACTGGTAAGTGGCTGATAACGTGAGCATGTAGTCTTTGGTTCGTATCCCATTCGAACCTGATTTTTATCAGTTTATATTTTAGTGGTTATTAGTGAAAATTACCAGCTAGAAACGCCATGTATATAAAATTGCTGAATTAGTTTTATTTTTAGTGGTTATTACTTAAAAATACTAGCTAGAAACGACATGTATATAAAATTGTTGAGTTGTCATCCAGTCACCCTCATCTAATTCTTGATGGCTGAATCATTTTCATTTTTAGTGGTACCAGCTAGAAACGCCATGTATATCAAATTGCTGAATTAGTTTTATTTTTTAGTGGTTATTACTTAAAAATACTAGCTAGAAACGACATGTATATAAAATTGTTGAGTTTTCATCCAGTCACCCTCATCTAATTCTTGATGGCTGAATCATTTTCATTTTTAGTGGTTATTACTTAAAATTACTAGCTAGAAACGCCATGTATACAAAATTTTTGAGATGTCATCCAGTCATCCAGTCATCCTCATCTAGTTGTTAATGATTGACAACTAGGCACGCCACATAGACAAAATTGTTGAGGTGTCATCCAGTCACCCTCATCTAGTTTCTATGACGATATATTTTGGTCAAGATGAAACTAAAATAAGCTAGCATGCACCATTCACATCTTTATGACCATTCTATGCGTTCAGGTAACGACCTTTTGGCCATGAATGGTCAAAAAATTATAGGGTTTGGACCCTTCCACACTCTCCATGACTAATTTGTGAATTTTGGTCATGGATCTATGACCAATTAAACCGCTGTCACTGATTTTTGTCATTAATGAGTGAATTTCTTGTAGTGAACATGAGTGGTATTCCATCCTCCTTGGATGGAACTAATGTACAACTCTTGCCAATATCATCCTTCCTCAAAGGAACGGGGTGAGTAGCCGGCTCGTCAACCATATTTGGGATGATGTCTCGAAGGTGGATGTGTGCCTTCCGTGTAGCTGTCTCGAGAGCGATCGCCTAGGTCTCCATCTGTGGTCCTTCAAACAACCAACTCGTCAGGGAGACGTTTCCTTCACAACCACATCAATGTGGTACTCCTTCATGGTGGCATCTATCTAGTGCTGGTGTTAGACGAAAACAGGGATCGGCGAAACTGGCACTTCTATAGGCTATCCTCAAGGAGTAAGGGAAAGCTGAATGCTAGGAAGTCTTTGGGTACAACGACCCTCTACAAGGTTTAAGGGGAGGGTGTTAGTAAAGTTTGAAGGTAGAGTAGAAGAGGTAAGAAGTGCAGAAACTCATAAGTACATGTACTAGGTATAGTTTTTGAGAAGGGGTTTTATCCTAACTAACGTCCATCCTAACAAGGATTCCCACAGTCAGTTTGTCTCTCATACCAGCTCTGTGGAGATCCTGACTCATAAGTCGTGATCATCAAATGCATGTGTATAGTGATCTGAGAGATCAATGGTCACTAAACACACAGAAGCTCAATAACAAGAGTGTTACATCCATACATACCGTATGATACAAATAAATACCATTGAGGTCAAGTATTACATAGATAGGGCCTCGTGGGCCAACACACCAAACCTAGCTAGCAGCAGAAATCTTGAACGAAAGACCCATGCCATCTGCCTTAACCCTACACGCATATTGACTAGGAAGCATCCTAGTTCGCGGGTTTGTCACCAACAAACTCTTCTCCATATTGTTTCTCTTCCATGCCTGGCCAATTAACTAACCAATGGAAATCCAATGAGTACTTTGAATGTACTCCTAAGCAACCTATGGTTGGAACAAGGCAATAACAATGCATGATATAGCACTAAGTACGTAAGTTGTGGAAAACTATTTTTTAGTGCAATGACATGTTCAAATCAACTTGCAAAGCATGCATCAACAGGTTACAGATATACATATGAACAAGTTACACATATCATCATAAGAAGGGTTTGAACATATCATGTTCATTCATCATGTCAAGTCATCTAATTTAGCTCAAGTATCATCTTTCCCTCTCACACACACCAAGTTTGCGAAAAAATCTGGACGTAATTTAAGCACCACCACCCAACTGTCCTTAACCACGGACACAACTACTAAAATAGTTTTACATTCTCTAGAGGTTGCGCCCTATACCCACAAGATTCGAGGAACTTCCGTCTCATCCACGACTCACGTTATATTACATACATGAGGTAAGCACCAGAACAATGCCTTTCCCGTGGCGACACTAAACGAAGAGTCCACTCGTTGGCCCATGCCCTCATGGTTTACATCTTTCAGGACTCGCTCAAGATCGTACCATCCCCGAGGGGATAGAACGGTGTGCCCAGTGTCTGTGAAAATAGCCCATGGTATTCCTACCTGACACGACCCCATATCGAGAGAGTGACTCGGCTCTCCTGCCATTAGTAACACAGGCTCTCTCCTAGCATCAATCAAAGTAATCAACAAAGCCCCATCCCATAAAGGGGTATCATGGTTGCACATGTAAGGTTGGGATGGTCGACAAAGCTTAAATAAATCTATTTTCTAAAACACACACTCAACTTGCTCTAGTACACCACTTCTTTCTAAAGTGTCCACCTAGCTCAACATCATCTCCCTCGGGTATTAGTGGCACCTAACAGGGTTTTTGAGACGCCTTTGTAATCATTTCTCTTCCATCACCATGCACATTCCCTGTCAGATTTCGGGCTCTGAAAACCCTAAAGATTCGAACTCAGGGGCGTGTACGTAGATCTCTCTCGGGCTCGCCTCACCTAGCTCGCTACTCGCTGAGCATGGCAGAGAACTCACTCGATGGTGAGGAAGACACAAAGCACTGTAGTTTACCCAGGTTCGGGCCACTAAGAAGCGTAATACCCTACTCATGCTTTGGTGGATTGCCTCTCGTGGAGGTTGGTGGATGAACTAGTAAAGTGTTTGAGGGCCTCTGGAGGTTGGGTGGCCTTCGTGTGGTGTGGGTGTGCGAATGAATGGATCAGATCGGGGATATGGGATCGGAGCCCCTTCTACGAAATAACCTATCCTCTATATATAGTGGCGGCCCGGGTCCTCTTCCCTCATCGCAAGGGCGGGAAGGGTTCCGACAATGGCCAACTTTGAAGGGGAACAGGGGAACATGATCCCGTGCCCCAAAGGTGGTCTTCGCCTGCAAAAGTGGCTGCCAGTGCTGCAGGGGCTGGTCCAGGGATGACGCCTGTCCTACTGGCTGGCGACGATGGCTTTGTTGTCCCATAAAGGAAACCTTTGGAAGATGCCTTGGGAACCCGCGTACGTCCTTCCCTCCTTTGCACGAAAGGGGAAACTGCACCATCCTGCAATATTTTGCCTGCCTATTCTTTCCCCGCGTCATCCTTGACTCCTAAGGCCGGGCCTTGCCTCGGAATATCCACCGCTCCGAAAGGGTCCTGATGAAAAGACCTCGATGATGCCTAGAGGGGGGGGGGGTGAATAGGCTATTTAAAAACTTCTTCAGATTTGGCTTGAACCTGATGCGGAAATAAACTAAGAGGGTACTTGTCAAGCACAAATCCTAAATGCACTAGGCACTGCAACGTGTATCAACAACACGATCTACTAAGATGGACACAATGCAGTTACTAACAAGCACAAGTAAGTTACACAAACTTACTTGAGCTATATCACACGACAAGTAGGTGAACAACACAAGATACTAGATCACACTATATCACACGATATATCAAGGGATGCAAGTATGTACGTGTGAATATAGTGGGTATGCTTGAATGATTAATCTTGTACAAGAAATGGCCAACACAATATAATGAGCACAAGCAATATGCAATGTATGTATGCTCAAATAACATAAGTAAACCACAAGTAAGGAGTTAGGGTTAAGGATAACCAAGGTCACTAAGACGAAGATGTATCCCGATGTTCACTTCCTTGGAGGGAAGCTAGTCACCGTTAGAGAGGTGGATGTTACCACGAAGGCACACCAACGCCACGAAGGCTCACCCTATTCTCCCTTTGAGATAACACCACGAAGGCGTTTCTCAACCACTAGTGGTAAGCCTTTGAGGTGGCTTCCAAACCCTCACAAACTTTTCCGGGGGAAATCACAAAGATTGATTCCTCTCCGAAGAACTCCTACCGCCTAGGAGTCTCCAACCTCCAAGAGTAACAAGATCACGGGGAATGCTCAAAACATGCTCAAATCACAAATAGCTTGGGTTGAGAGAAGGAGAGGGAGAAGATATATCTTTTGATTGGAACAACTCTCAAAGGGGCTCACAAATGCTCTTGGGATATAAGATTTGGAGTGAGCAAATGTGTGTGAGGTGGAAAAATGTTCTTATGAGGATAAGGCTGTGTTAGGCAACCCTCTCACGAAGTGGGAGGGGGGTATTTATAGAGTGGAGAGAAAAAGAGCCGTTGGGGACACTTTAAGTCACACAGGGTCCGGACGTCTGACAGTTGTCGGAAGTCCGGGCGACCGCGAGGGGTCGGTCGTCCGGGGCTTGTAGATATGACTGAAAACTATTTTGAATTAAACAGCGACCGGACGTCCGACAGGGGTCGGTCGTCCGAGGCCTGTAGGTGTGCCTGAACATATTTGAATTCATCAGTATACGGACGTCCGGAGTGGCCCGGAAGTTCGTGTTATACAACACAAGTTCTACTGGTGGTGGCTTCCGGATTTCCGATGAGTGTTGGACATCCGGTGGTCGGGCATCCGGAGGAAGCCGGATTTCCGAGATATAGTGCACACATTCTACTGGTGTTGACCTCCGGATTTCCGGAGCCTGGCCGGACGTCCGACCCTCGGGCGTCCGAAGGGAGTCGGATTACCGAGATATAGAACTCAACTTCTACTGGTGCAGGCTTCCGGATTTCCGGGACTTGGCCGGATATCCGGGCCTCGGACGTCCGGAGGGAGCCGGAAGTCCGAGTTAAATGGCTCTGATTTCTCTGGTATAGGATTCCAGATTTCCGAGGTAGTCGGTCGTCCGACCCTCGGACGTCCAGAGGAAGCCGGATGTCCGAGGCACTGGTTCTGTTTACGGAAAACAACAAAGCAGTGGAGATGTGGTCTGAGCAGAAAGTGATGATGTAGTTTGAGGAAGTTCATCGCAAAACCTGTGATCCCCTCTTAATAGTGCGGGATCCCTAAGGACTCAAGAATCATAAAAGAGTACTGATGATCCATACTTGAGTGTATACTTTTATTCGCTGATCATCACTTTGCACAACTAACGTCAAAGGAACCGATACCTTTGAGTTAGCCCTTTCACCTGAGCTTGATGTGTTGTTCCTTCTTGGCTCAAGTTGAAAGCAAGACATGATGAAGTCTTCAAGTAGCTTTCCCATACACAATGCGGAAAGCCTAGCTTATGTATTTATCTTCATTTGTCCACCATGTGTGAACATCCACAAGAATCAAGCATGTAGTGCTCAAGAATGCTTATCTTGATCTTGTCCTATCCACCATGTGAACATCCACAAGAATCAAGCATGTAGTTCTCAGGAATGCTTATGTTGATCTTGTCCTTGTTAGCACATGAGATTGTCCTTATCAACACATGATCATTGACAATAGTTTCAATGACATATTCGTGCTGATCCACTTGAACTTGCACACCACAATCTTGATGACGATCACCACTTGACGTCATCCTTCATGGGTTGTATGAGATCTTCTTTTTGACGCAAGCCCAATGGGAACATACCATGGGATCACTTGATCCCTCTCGGTACATCTTATACGCTTTGTGTGTTGATCATCTTGATTTACTCTTTGTCTGAGATCTTGATCAACCTAGTGTTTCTATGACCATTCTTTGGATAATAACTTGAATAACATCCTGGTCAACATATAAACTCCTTGAACCCAACATATGGACTTCAAGAAGTGCCTATGGACAAGTCCTATAAATATAACTTAAAGCAACCATTAGTCCATAGGAGTTGTCATCAATTACCAAAACCACATATGGAGATATATGCTCTAACAATCTTCCCCATTTTGGTAATTGAAGACAACCACTTAAAGAGAGTTTATGTAAAGAAATAAGCATAACCACGCGCACACATACAAGGTAATAATGCATGTGTGCAAGATGTAAATGCTTACGCAATAAAAGCAAAACCCTCTAAACATATCCAAAGTAAACTCTCGAAACTTCTCCCCCATTGGCATCGATTGCCAAAATGGACGACAAGTTTATAAAGCCAAAATAGTAGGTGGTCCTCCAAAAAGTGTGTACTTCTCAGCAAATGAGTGCAGAAAAATACACAAATACAATGATAAGTAGTTGGAGGAAAACAAACTATATTGAGGACCCAAAGATTGCAAATAAAAGGATCGTATGCCACAAAGACATACAAAGATGGAGGCAAGCAATCAAAGAATTCCAGATGGAACAAACAATCATATGGTCCTTCGAACCACATGAATAAAAGATATTATGATAGAGGCAACACAGTGCTTTATCAAAAACTAGAGAAGCTCCCCATGATTTGTGCACTAATATGAGATTTTTGTATTTGACACAGGTGCACAAAATAGGATCGTTGCTCCCCCAGAATTAATAGACACACACAACGAGTGCAAGAAGATAGATGAGACAATAGGCATATCAATTGCACAAAACTAATGGTTGAGCAACATGTAAAGGAAGCAACTTAAGAATAAGCTCAACCAAAGTAATGTGTGTGAGTCATGGCAAAGCACTTGAGAAGACTTAAGATAAGGATGAGCATTGCTCATCAACATAGTCTTGATGAATATGAGATACAAAGTGCAAGACATATCATTCCCACACACACATACTAGAAAATGGGTTCACAAGCTTACTAATAAACAAAATAAGAACCAACGCTTGTGACAACCCATTGTGAAGATAGGAAGTAAGAATATTGTCAAGAGGAGGGATACTAATTGAAAATGGCAAAACCCTCATCAAGACAAGCATGAGGAAAAATAATCTTCACGGCCAAAGAGTGCACCAAGATGTAGGAAAATAAGATACGCACTCAAAACAAATCCTTTCACGTTGCCACCAAAACCGAAAAAGGAAATGCAGCGGTGGACGTGAAAGAAAAGAGCATATCAATTAGATATGTAACTTCTCTCATGTGACCAAGATTCTAAGTAGAAGACAATCATGATGATATATATATCCACAAAGAAGGATGTACACACGAAATGGTTACAAGAAGGAAGAACACTAGATATCCAAAAGGGGAAGTCATAAATATATCAATGAGATCTTTTGCTTGGAAGCATAGCACATGGTCTAATATTTTCTTATTGTATAATATGAACTTCCAACATACGAACATCAAAGACATCCCAACTAGCAGTAAGACATCATCGTTCGGATGCTTTGAGAAAGCAAACAAGTACTACGAGAACAAATCAAGAGATTCATGCCATGATGCAACCTGGAAAAGAAAAGACAGGTTGGGTCCTTTGCAAGAAAAGAATGCATGAAGTGGATACTTGTTACCGAGACAACATTGGATTGATGTAGTAGATAGTTGTTCTTTGATCATCCTAACTTGGCTCCAATAATCACATGGTCTCAACATCTTCCTTATAGGTGAGCCGAGCATCCAATGCATCTCCAGTTGTTCGTGGAACAACAAAACAAACAAAATGGTGCCCAAACTCATTGGGACCAAAGAGTTAGAAAACCAGCAATACATAGGACAAACTCCACACACATATGTGCATATAGATATGAATTTGAATTTCATGCACACTTTAGCCAATTTATGACAGGGTGGAGTTTCCCTTATATATTGGGTCAAAGGAGGAAAGCAAGCAAAAGAAGTTGTATATAGTAGCTAGATATGCATGCTCAAGACTCTCAAGAATCAACTCAACACAAAGTTGATAAGTCATCAAAAGACAAGATATCAAGTGAAAATAAGATCCTAAAACAAAAGAACTATCACTTGAAAGATATCAATTAAAAGATACATCAAGGAATGATATATCCATTGACACATGTCAAATAGAAGGCAACAAGAAACCATTTGAAGGAAAACAAACAGAGGTATCTAGTTTCTAAGAGAGAGCTAGGTTCCAACAAACAAAGCCCTCTACAAATTTTCATGATGGCACAAAGCATCATAAAGAGCAAGACTTGCCTCCCATCAACACACACTTGATGGGGATCAAATGATTTTATGATGGGTGAATAAAGAGAGTGTTTTTAAAGGGAATAGGATAACTCCCCCAAGGGATGTGCATTATATAGAATTTGCATTTGAATACAAAATGCACACGATGGGATCATCACTTTCTCTATATCTATAACCACACTAGACATGTTAAAAATAGATTCATAAGAGGCAAGAAAGACAAACGAAACACAAAATCCAATGTAAAGATGATTATCAATTCCAATCATATGATGGGAATACCAATTGTCAAGGACAAGAAGTATTTTTGAAATGATACTCATTGGTAGATCACAAATATATCCAAGATCATCTTTACCCATAAAACGCAAGCAAATGACACTTGTAGAGCTAGCATGCCACCTAGGAACAAGATAGTTTACAATATCAACGCTAAGTGGCAATACGTCAAATGTACACATTTTCTAGGTTTGTAATATGCACATAGCATATTACTCCCCCATAATGTGATAAACCAATAACATTAACAAGTGGCAAATTAAAACCAACAAGAGATACTTAATGGACCATATAGAATTTGAATTTCTCATGAGTAAGACATACCACATAGACACTAGATAATCTTGAAGCATCAAAACTAAGTGGTATTCCCCATGTATACACATTTATAGGATTGTGAGGTGTGCAAAGCACATCACTCCCCCACAATGGGATAATCCATTAATCTCTCACAAGAGCCAACAAAAATACAGACAAGATGCAAATAGGCTCAATACAGGACTCACATGTACATGATGTGCAAAACAACATACACATACTCGATTACTCAAGATAAGCAAGTTTGAAAGCACAACATATACAAACGCATGCAAGGTACAAAACCACAACATGCAAAGGGGCAAGCACCTAACAATGTAAACAGTTTAAGTATACGTTACCGTAAGGAGGCACATTGGATATAAGATAGGAACTCGATAATCCAAATGACTTGGCTTGAGATAATATGAATGATGAAGACCCCTTAATTCTTCATTATGTATCCAAGTCTCTAATGTCCTCCAAGGTCACCTATTGATCAAGTTTGAGCTTGTTGGTCCCCAACTACGTTGGGTCCTAAGAGGTTAATCACAATAGGCTTGGCAACCCAAATGGTTCTTTTCTTGACACCATTTTGAGTACCAACAAACTTGGCAAACACATTGCCCACCTTATCCTTCCCAAGGGAATATGTATCATCAATAGTGATTGGGTTGGATAAGTTACCTTTCGTGCAAGACGAAGAGACGTGACCCTTCTCACGACATAAGTAGCAACATCTACCCTTTGTTTTCTTCCCAGTTGATTTCTCACCTTGGGGAGTGTTGGCTTGGGTCTTATTGGGAAGAGGCCTTCCTTCAACTTGTAGTTGAATATGTGATTGAGTTTGTGGCCGCTTCCCTTGTTGCTTGTGACTTTGAGACTTCGTCTTTAGAGGGCAAGATCTAACATGGTGCCCTTTAACTTTGCACTTGAAGCAAATGATTTTGGCCAAATTCTTGACTTATTCTAGGCCCCTCTTGTTCTTGTTTGAGTTTACTCCAAACTCATTTTTGTCATTCGGAGATGTTTGCTCACACAGGACGTTGTTGAGTGTGGGCATCCCTTCATGACACTGTTCCAAGTCTTTCTTCAAAGAAGTGACTTGGGCCTTGAGCTCTTTGATTTCCTCTGCACGGTTAGTATCAATGCAAGTACTAGAGGAAGTGTAAGCTTCAATGTTAGAGCAACAAGGCAAGGAAAGTAATTCATCACACGAGGTAGCAACATTATGAGTAGACGAATTACGAGGACTAGCACATGGAAATATAGTACTTTGACTAGAAGTAGTGCCATTGTCCACATGAGGCTCGCTTGATGTTACCTTGGTGATGATAGCCTCATAAGCTAACTTTTGCACATTGTGGGATGTTAGAAGATCGGCATGAGAGCTTGTGAGCATTACATGGTTTTCTTCCAACTTCCCATAATTGCTAGTTAGTAAATCAAGTTGAGCACGTAGCTCAACATTCTCCTTCAATGTTGATACTTCAAATGAGGTAGAGTTAGATGTACAAGTATCATCAACAATATGAGAGGAGTAAGTAGCAAATAGAGACTTCTCATGAGTAGATTGAAGCTCCTCATAGATCTTAGAGGTTTTGATGAGCTCTCCCTTGACATTATTGCATTCAAGGAGAAGGACCTCAAAATCCTTTTTAAGTTTATCATGAGCAACTTCAATCTCTCCTTTTGAAGATCTTAAGTCTCTACATGCTTGATGACTCTTCTCAAGTTCATGTTCAAGTTGTTCACTTTTAGCTTGTTCATGATTAAGTGAATCATTACAATTTTCAAAGTAAGCAAGAACATCTTGGAATCTTTGAAGAGCGTTATTTTTAGCTTTATGAAGAATTTTACTGATCACATAGATATTTTCAGTAAGCTCATCATCATCATCCTCATCGCAAATATCATCGTTATTGCACAGGGAAGATGATACCTCATTATTACCTCCTGCCATGAGGCACATGTGAACTAGAGGAGTTGATGATGATTCTTTTGGTCAATCAGATTGTTCATTAGTCAAAAGTACTTCATATTTCTTGATATCCCCTAAATGATTAGTCATAGAGCAACTAGGGAGAAGCAAGATATTTTGATCAAGAGGACACGAGGAAGCAGGCATATCACCACAGACATTTGTCAAGGAATCTTTAGGCGAAATGCATGACCTATCAACACAATAATTTACACTATGTGTGGTGCTAGATATGCTCGTGTCCATAGAGGCTATGACATTTTCATCAACATATATTTATTCACTCACCATGTAATTACCTTGTGAGATTGAAGATGCTGAGGTGTGCAAGCAATCGGATATGGAAGTAGTGGTGGACTCTTTAAGATCGAAAAGAGTGAAGAGTTCATGCACAAACTCCTTCATCATAATACCGTCTTCATCAAGATTGGACCCACCATATATATCTTCAAGTTTAGTCCAAACTTCATGAGCTGACTTGCAAGTCGAGATTGACTTAAACACTTCAGGACTTAAGGTTCGATGAATGGCAAGAAAGGCCTCACAATCAAGATACATTTCATTAGTAGATGAAGATGCATCATCCTTTTTGTTGGCAATCCCTACAAGAACAATTCGTAAAGTATTTGGGCCCATGGCCCGAAAGTGACGAAGCATACGAATTCTCCATAGGGTATAATTTGTGCCATCAAAGTCAAAGATGCCATTGTGCACTAATCCAATAGTCGACATCGATACTCTCTAGGTCGTGAAATCTAATTAAAGAGAGACCTAGCTCTGATACCAATTGAAAAGACCTCGATGACGCCTAGAGGGGGGGGGTGAATAGGCTATTTAAAAACTTCTTCAGATTTGGCTTGAACCTGATGCGGAAATAAACTAAGAGGGTACTTGTCAAGCACAAATCCTAAATGCACTAGGCACTGCAACGTGTATCAACAACACGATCTACTAAGATGGACACAATGCAGTTACTAACAAGCACAAGTAAGTTACACAAACTTACTTGAGCTATATCACACGACAAGTAGGTGAACAACACAAGATACTAGATCACACTATATCACACGATATATCAAGGGCTGCAAGTATGTACGTGTGAATATAGAGGGTATGCTTGAATGATTAATCTTGTACAAGAAATGGCCAACACAATATAATGAGCACAAGCAATATGCAATTTATGTATGCTCAAATAACACAAGTAAACCACAAGTAAGGAGTTAGGGTTAAGGATAACCAAGGTCACTGAGACGAAGATGTATCCCGATGTTCACTTCCTTGGAGGGAAGCTAGTCACCGTTAGAGAGGTGGATGTTACCACGAAGGCACACCAACGCCACGAAGGCTCACCCTATTCTCCCTTTGAGATAACACCACGAAGGCGTTTCTCAACCACTAGTGGTAAGCCTTTGAGGTGGCTTCCAAACCCTCACAAACTTTTTCGGGGGAAATCACACGGATTGATTCCTCTCCGAAGAACTCCTACCGCCTAGGAGTCTCCAACCTCCAAGAGTAACAAGACCACGGGGAATGCTCAAAACTTGCTCAAATCACAAATAGCTTGGGTTGAGAGAAGGAGAGGGAGAAGATCTATCTTTTGATTGGAACAACTCTCAAAGGGGCTCACAAATGCTCTTGGGATCTAAGATTTGGAGTGAGCAAATGTGTGTGAGGTGGAAAAATGTTCTTATGAGGATAAGGCTGTGTTAGGCAACCCTCTCACGAAGTGGGAGGGGGGGTATTTATAGAGTGGAGAGAAAGAGAGCCGTTGGGGACACTTTAAGTCACACAGGGTCCGGACGTCCGATAGTTGTCGGAAGTCCGGGCGACCGCGAGGGGTCGGTCGTCCGGGGCCTGTAGATACGACTGAAACTATTTTGAATTAGACAGCGACCGGACGTCCGAGGCTTGTAGGTGTGCCTGAACATATTTGAATTCATCAGTATACGGACGTCCGAAGTGGCCCGGAAGTCCGTGTTATACAGCACAAGTTCTACTGGTGGTGGCTTCCGGATTTCCGATGAGTGTCGGACATCCGGTGGTCGCGCATCCGGAGGAAGCCGGATTTCCGAGATATAGTGCACACATTCTACTGGTGTTGACCTCCGGATTTCCGGAGCCTGGCCGGACGTCCGGCCCTCGGGCGTCCGGAGGGAGTCGGATTACCGTGATATAGAACTCAACTTCTATTGGTGCAGGCTTCCGGATTTCCGGGACTTGGCCGGACATCCGGGCCTCGGACGTCCGGAGGGAGCCGGAAGTCCGAGTTAAATGGCTCTGATTTCTCTGGTATAGGATTCCGGATTTTCGAGGTAGTCGGTCGTCCGGCCCTCAGACATCCGGAGGAAGCCGGATGTCCGAGGCACTTGTTCTGTTTATAGATAACAGCAAAGCAGTGGAGATGTGGTCTGAGCAGAAAGTAATGATGTAGTTTGAGCAAGTTCATAGCAAAACCTGTGATCCCCTCTTAATAGTGCGGGATCCCTAAGGACTGAAGAATCATAAAAGAGTACTGATGATCCATACTTGAGTGTATACTTTTATTCGCTGATCATCACTCCGCACAACTAACGTCAAAGGAACTGATACCTTTGAGTTAGCCCTTTCACCTGAGCTTGATGTGTTGTTCCTTCTTGGCTCAAGTTGAAAGCAAGACATGATGAAGTCTTCAAGTAGCTTTCCCATACACAATGCGGAAAGCCTAGCTTATGTATTTATCTTCATTTGTCCACCATGTGTGAACATCCACAAGAATCAAGCATGTAGTGCTCAAGAATGCTTATCTTGATCTTGTCCTATCCACCATGTGAACTTCCACAAGAATCAAGCATGTAGTGCTCAGGAATGCTTATCTTGATCTTGTCCTTGTTAGCACATGAGATTGTCCTTATCAACACATGATCATTGACAATAGTTTCAATGACATATTCGTGCTGATCCACTTGAACTTGCACACCACAATCTTGATGACGATCACCACTTGACGTCATCCTTCATGGGTTGTATGAGATCTTCCTTTTGACGCAAGCCCAATGGAAACACACCTAACCCCCACATAGGAGTCTCACAAATACCATGGGTTAGTACACAAACACGTAATGGACAATGCTTACCATACCATGGGATCACTTGATCCCTCTAGGTACATCTTATACGCTTTGTGTGTTGATCATCTTGATTTACTCTTTGTCTATGATCTTGATCAACCTAGTTTTTCTATGACCATTCTTTGGATAATAACTTGAATAACATCCTGGTCAACATATAAACTCCTTGAACCCAACAGATGGACTTCAAGAAGTGCCTATGGACAAGTCCTATAAATATAACTTAAAGCAACCATTAGTCCATAGGAGTTGTCATTAATTACCAAAACCACATATGGAGATATATGCTCTAACACCTGAGGAGGCCCCCTGCGGGTCTTGAAGCGGTTCCTCCTCGCGATGCTTGGCCCCTCGCGAGGGCCTTGCCTTGAGTGTTGCCGGGCCTGTCAGTTTTTTGTCGATGAAGTGGGCCAACCCTGGGCCACAGGCAGGTAGGTCTGGGTACCCCCATTCCCAGAACGCCGATAGTAGCCCCCGAGCCCAAGGCGTGCCTGGCTGGCTTCTTGGAGAAGCCTTGGGAGCATCCTGAAGCGTCGCAGGCCCTAATTGCCTGCGGGCCAGGCGGCACATGCGTCTAGCAGCTATGTAGCGACGTTCTCGCTCCTCGAGGCGTCGGGGGTGCACGAGACCACAATGGCACGATCTCCAAGAGCCGCGTCAGCCATCATTGTTACTCATTAAATGGTATCGGTGCGGCCTGATCACGCCCAATGGCCCTCATGGAAGTGACCACTTGGTTGTCAGGTGAGGCGATGTGGGCCGCAACGCTCCAGTTGTCCCATCTAGCAACCCTCGAGGGGCGCGCGACACTCGCGCTCCCACAACGGTTGGTGGCCGTGGTTCGCCTATAAATCTGCCCCTCCCCAGGCAAGGGGGAGGCACCGCGATCTAGAGGTTCCCCTTTGCTTCCTTTGCTGCGCCGAGAAAAACCTATTCTCCCCTTCGTTTCTTCGTCTTCCATGGCGTCCCCAGGAGGCGATCCTAGCCGGGGGAAACGCACGGCTCCGTTCGCGCTCTCGTCAGCCCCCAGGAGCAGCGTGGAGGGCCCTCAGGGTCGCCGCGCGTCCGCCACCGCTGGACTCTGACCGACGAGTAAGTTCCTCACTTGCACTCCCTTTCCTTGTTGTCCCGCCTGCTGCTTGGTGGTTGATCTTCCCTTTTCTCCAGAGCGCCCGCAGCCAAGAAGCTCAAGCTCGGAGAGCTTCACGAGGAGGTGGAGGGGCTGCGGGCTCAACTCGAGAGTGCCGAGGCAGAGTTGGCGTCCCTGCAGAGGCAGATCCAGGAGGCGGTCGGTGCTGTTCAGGCCGCCCTGGACAAGGTGGCATACACCCAGATGCTGCAGTCCCAGCATGCCAAGCAATTCGCGAGAATCGCCGGCCGGGCGGCAGGCGCGACGCGCCGATTCGTGCGGGATGCCCTAGCGCTGCCAAGGGTGAGAAGCGACGGGGGCTACCTCGCCTTCTTGCAAGCTTGAGGCCGACGTCTCCCGCATGGAGGAGGACAACGCGTCCGATTTGTGCGAGCTTCTGCGCCTTGCCTTGACGCTCGTCTTCTCCAACCTGCGCCGCCTCGTCCTGCAGCTTGATCTCCAACGCGTCGTCGAGCTGGTGCCTGCCGAGTCCCGGTGGCTTCTCCGAGACGAAGTGCGCCCGCGTGTGGATGCCCTGGTGGAGCGGTACGTCCGGGTGCCCGTCTCCAGCGTGGAGGAGGGCTCTGACGCCGAACCTGCCGGTGCCAAGGGCGGTGCCGACGACCTCTCCCCCTAGGTGTCCTCAACTTTGGTTTCCCTGCCCTTGTAATGTTGAACCATGAACTCTGCCCTGTTAGGCGTCAGACTTTTGTATGTTACCTTCGCCGTTCTCCCTTTTTCCTTTCGCTCTTGAGTCGATGGCTTGCTCGCTGGTAGTCGTTGCGGTTTGGCTCCCTCTCATAGGGCCCATCGATGACCCAGCCGTCACTCGGGGCAACGACGGCAAGGGCCCTCAGGAGGTCCCATCCTCCCGGGGCATCGTCGGTGCCGCTATACGCTTAGTCGATGGCCTTGTTCCTCGCTGCAGCTTAGTCCTTAGGCCCAACATCCTTCCATTAGTACGTGTGTTTTCAATTCGTTCTTGGTTCGACGCGGAACTAGACGGCCCCCGTCTGAGATAGCAGGGTACTGAGCTCGTAGGTCTACGCTGGTCCCTTCTGTAGCTCCTCGTGAGAAGCTCCTGCTTTGTCGGTGGCATGGGGTGGAGACCCTTCCGCACTCTATGTCTGCAGGTCCCGGTCCCGCACATTTCCTTGCCGCCGTGAGAAGCAACCCGTTACCAAGGTTGTTCCTCCCGAGGCAAAGCCCCGACGCCCTGGGTGCCGACATGGGCGACATCTGGGCGGCCGAGTGGCTTTGCGACCAGTAAGGCCCTTGTGGCATGTTGCTCAGGAGCCCCCCTTGACATTCGAGCGATTCCCCATTCTGTCCCTCTGGTCATCGCCCCACGGTGCCCTGAGGCCTCCTGAGACTCTTTTTGGTCGTATCGTGCTTGATCCAGGCCCTCGAGCGGGGGCCGACCGCTGAAAACATTTCCCCTAGGACGACAAGTCCTTGCTTTCACGCTGCTTGGCGCCTAGGGGCGATGCGAAGCATTTAGCTCCACAGAAAATGTTATCCAGAAAACGAGGCTTGAAGGCCGGCGAAACAAGACAGTGCACGAGAACTCCCCCCCCCCATTTTGTTTTTCAAACATCGACTCTAAAATCAGCAAATTTAAGTTAAGCAGGGGATAATCCAATCTCCAGGAAGAAGCAAGAAAACGCCGCGTCCGACACCTAGGCTAATCCCCGCCGCCATCTCCCCCAGCTGAGGGCATAGTCATTAGGTGGACTAAGTTGATTGCCTCCGTCTTCTCCCCAACACGGAGCGTAGGGCTGCTACTAGATGTGGGATCGACCCCTTCCGCGTCCTCAGGGGGCCCTGGGTGTATACAACCTCGGCTCATTATTACGTGAGAGTGTCATAGTGGGGGCGTATCTGGGAGGTCGCGTGGACGATTTGTTCTCGAGAGTGTCCCTACCCCCGAGGTATAGGCACCTGATTCCTTTGGGTCATTGGTGGACCGTTTTGATTGCCTCCGTCTTCTCCCCAGCGCGGAGCATAGGGATGCCACTAGGCGTGGGATGGACCCCTTCCAGGTCCTCGGGGGGCCCTGGGCGTATACAACCTCGGCTCGTTATTACGTGAGAGTGTCACGGGATGAAGTAGGTTCTGGAAGGATTGAAGGACGACGCAGAGGTGCCATGTGGATTGTAGGGCGAACAAGAGGGCGCTCCGGCTCCGCGATGTTTCCTCCTTCTCCTTAGGCTAGTTAAGGGCTTTTCCACTGCTCTACGTAGGCAGGTCCTAGTGCCGCACATTTCCCTGCCGTCGTGAGGCGCCTCATGGGGCAAGGCCCTGACACCCCTGATACCGATCGAATGTGCCTGGACGGCACCAGGGTGGTCAAGTGGCTTTGTGACCGGTAAGGCTCCTGAGGCGCGATGCTCCCGGAGCCCCCTTTGACGTTCGAGCGGCTCTGTGTCACAAAGACCCAGTCCCGCAGATTTCGCAACCGCCATTGCTTGCGACCGAATGGACGAACACAGCTACGGGGTCAAGCCCTGCCACCCGTGATAATGACCTAATGTCCGTCGACGGCATCAAAGGTGGCAGCTGGCCGTATGACCGACATGGCCCCTGAGGCTTGATGCTCAGGAGCCCCCTTTTAATGCTCAGGTGGCCCTGGGGAGCCGCGGGGCCTCCCCAGGTCCCGCGACGGGGCGACGCGCACACGACGGAGCCCCCAAGCGGGGGGGGGGGTAGATCGCCCAAAGATGCAAGCAAGGTAAGATGTCAGATTGCCGAATGGATGGCGCAGAAGTTATGGAAGCATGCGTAAATGACAAGATGGGCAGAGGCGTGCCCTGAACACTTGAAGTTAATGTGGCCAGCCGACACCCCCCAGAGTAGTGAACCAAAAAATTACCTTGCATAGCTTCTTCGAGCGTGAGGGGGTCCTCGTGAAGCCCGACCCTCGGCGCCCACACAAGCACCGTAGTCTCCTCTCGTGATCCACACCACTTGTGTCTTGTTGCTTTCTCTGACTCGTCCTCCAGAGGCTGGGGACCCGGTTCTTCACAGTTCCTCCGCGGGGGCGGCGACTGGCGTCATGCCCCGTGGCTTGGGGGCACCTCCCTGCCCGCGCCTCTTTGGCCCAGTGCTCCGCTCTTGGGAGCCCTAGGGTGCGGCTCAAGGGGGACCCCCGGAGCGTTCCTTACTCCTTAGGGGGACTGGCGCCTGGGGTGGATGCGTGAGGCTCTTCCTTGTCGGGAGGGTCAGGTGGTGTTACATAGCATGTTACGTAAGGCTCCGCGTAGGTGTTCGTTCGGCCTCCAAAGCCGTTCAGCAGCACGACGGTGGCGGTCCCTCTCTGTGAACGGGGGAGGTCCCCCTGGTCGTGTTGCTCGTAGTTCTTCTTGCGATGGGCCTCCGCACAAAGTTGCTTGTTTCTATTGCCGCCGTTGGGTGGTCCTGGCATTGCACGGTGCAGACTCCCCCTTGGTACCTTGGCGTTTCTCCATTGTCGTAGTTCGCCCATGCCAACGCCTCCGCCGATTGCTCCTGGCTGCGTATGTGGGAGCGCTCCTGCCTAGCCGCCCCGGGATGTTGGGGGCCGACCTGGTCTTGGTGATGCGCGTCGGTGTGTGCATCGAACGTCCTGCCGTTCTCTTCGTGCCCCTGGTGGTTGCTAGCATGCTGCGCCTTGAGGCCGGCCACCGGAATCTGGAGGAGGAGGAGGGCAGCATGCGACGCGTCTCACTCGGCCCAGCCCAGCGCAGGAAGGGCCCTGTCGCTTGCAGGCTCGGGGACCGGCACGACGTGCGAGCGCCCGGTACCCGTCTCCTGCAGCCTTGAAGAAGAGTGGAGTCGGATGTCCTTCTAGGCGATGGCGATCAGCTCCGTGATGTGGTCCGCCCAGGCATCGAAGCCCCCTTGACTCGGTCATTGGTGGAGCATCTCGCTCGCCATCTGTAGCGCGTCGTGCGCACCGAGGTCCCCCAAGTTGATGCGACAAAGCGTGGATGCCGGGGGCGCCGCCCAGCCGCCGTGCGCCTGGGTGGCGTGGGTGGTTGCGGCGATGGAGACGATGTTGATGATCTGGTATGAGCCACCCTGTAGCACAATGCCGGTACACGTATTTCCGGCCACTGCGGTATTACGGTTGGAAGCCATCTCGACGAAGCTCGAAGAAGCTTGTTGGGCGCCGGTCATCAGAGAAGCGGGGCTTAGGAAAGACAAAGCTCGGAGAAGACCTTGACACGCCCCCTACCTAGCACGCCAAATGTCGGATTTCGGGCTCCGCAAAACCCTGAAGATTCGAATTCAGGGGCGTGTACGTAGATCTCTCTTGGGATCGCCTCACCTAGCTCGCTACTTGCTGGGGATGACAAAGAACTCACTCGATGGTGAGGAAGACACAGAACACGGCAGTTTACCCATGTTCGGGCCGCTGAAAAGCGTAATACCCTACTCCTGCTTTGGTGGATTGCCTCCCATGGAGGTCGGTGGTGTTGGACATATGCCCTATAGGCAATGATAAATTAGTTATTATTTCCTGTTTCAAGACAATCGTTTATTATCCATGCTATAACTGTATTGAATGAAAGCATAGATACATGTGTGGATATATGGACAAAACAATGTCCATAGTAAGCCTCTAGTTGACTAGACAGTTGATCAAGGATGGTTAAGGTTTTCTGACCATATGCAAGTGTTGTCACTTGATGACTGGATCACATTATTAGGAGAATGATGTGATGGACAAGACCCAAACTATGAACATAGCATGTGATCATGTCATTTTGTTGCTATTGTTTTGTGCGTGTCAAGTATTCATTCCTATGACCATGAGATCATGTAACTCACTGACACCAGAGGAATACCTTGTGTGTATCAAACGTTGCAACGGTACTGGATGACTATAAAGGTGTTCTACAGGTATCTCTGAAGGTGTCCGTTGAGTTAGCACGGATCAAGACTGGGATTTGTCACTCCGTGTGACAGAGAGGTATCTCGGGGCCCACTTGGTAATACAACATGACATCTAAGCCTTGCAAGCAATGTGACTAAAGTGTTAGTCACGCGATCTTGTATTATGGAACGAGTAAAGAGACTTGCCGGTAAGGAGATTGAAATAGGTATAGATACCGACTATCAAATCTGGGGCAAGTAACATACTGAAGGACAAAGGGAATGATATACGGGATTATATGAATCCTTGGCACAGAGGTTCAACCGATAAGATCTTCCTAGAATACGTAGGATCCGCTATTGGATATTGGTCGGGGAGTGTCTTGGGTCATGTCTACATAGTTCTCGAACCCACATGGTTTGCACAATTAAGGTTCAATGACATTTCGGTATAGTTGAGTTATAGGTGTTGGTGACGGAAGGTTGTTCGGAGTCCCGGATGAGATCAGGTACGTCACGAGGGTTTCCGAAATGGTCCAGAAACAAAGAATGATATATAGGATGGTTTCATTTGGTGTCCGAAAAGATTTCGGGCATTACCGACAGTGTACCGGGAGTGACGAATGGGTTTCGGATCTTCACCGGGAGGGGCCCACCCACCCAGGAGTGAGCCTAGTGGCCCAAGGGTGGTGCACCAGCTGTTAGTGGGCTGGTGTGGCCAGCCCAAGTGGGATATGGAGCTAGGAAGAAAAAACCAAAGAGAAAAAAAGAGGGAGGTGGGAAGGGAGAGGAGGACTCCTCCTTCCCCAAACCAAATTGGAGTTGGAGTCCTCCTCTCCACTTCGACCGGCGACCTAGGGGCTCCCTTGAGCCCCAAGGCTAGCCCCTCCCCTCCTCCTATAAATACTAGATGTTTTAGGGTTTTTGAGACACAACTTTGCCACGTGCAACTCAAACCAATGGCTCGTAGTTCTTCCTCTAGATTGGATTTCGGCATAGCTCGGGCGGAGCCCTGCAGGAATAGATCATCAACATCACCGGCGCGCCCTCACGCTATCGGAGAACTCATCTACTTCCCCATCTCTCTTGATGGATCAAGAAGGCGGATATCGTCATCGAGCTGTACGTGTGCTGAACGCGGAGGTGCGGTCCGTTCGGTACTAGATCGGGATGGATCGTGGGACGGATCATGGGACGACGACGATTTGAATCACGAAGTTGTACCACTACATCAACCACGTTTCTTAACACTTCCCGCTGAGCGATCTACAAGGGTATGTGGATCCGATCTCTCTCTCGTAGATGAACATCACCATGATAGGTCTTCATCTGCGTAGGAATTTTTTGTTTCCCATGCAACGTTCCCCAACAGTGGTATCAGAGCTAGGTTCATGTGTGGATGTATTCTCCAGTAGAACACAAAAGTTTTTGTGGGTGTTGATGTTCGATTTGCTGCCTTCCTTTGTCTTTTCTCGATTCGGCGGTATTGTTGGATTGAAGTGGCCCGGACCAACATTACTCGTACACTTACGAGAGACCGGTTTCATCGACTAACATGCAACTTGTTGCATAAAGATGACTGGCGGGTGCCTGTTTCTTCAACTTTAGTTGAATTGGATTTGACCGAGGCGGTCCTTGGAGAGAGGTTAAATAGCAATTTGCACATCTCCGTTGTGGTTTTTGCCTAAGTAAAATGCGATCATACTAGATACCCATAGCAGCCACGTAAAACATAAAACAACAAATTAGAAGACGTCTAACTTGTTTTTGCAGGGTATGCTTGTGATGTGATATGACCAAAGACATGATGCGATATATTGGATGTATGAGATGATCATATTGTAACAGTTAATATTGACTTGCACGTCATGCTACGGCAACCGACAGGAGCCATAGGATTGTCTTTAAACTAACGTTTGTGTTTGCACATGCGTTTACTATATTGCTAGGTTGTAGCTTTAGTAGTAATAGCATAGATAGCACGACAACCTCGATGACGACACCATGTTGGAGATCATGATGATGGAGATCATGGTGTGGCGCCGGTGATGATGAAGATCATGCCGGTGCTTGGGTGATGGAGATCAAGAAGCACAAGATCATGGCCATATCATGTCACTTATGAATTGCATGTGATGTTAATCCTTTTATGCACCTTATCTTTCTTAGAATGACGGTAGCATTATAAGGTGATCCCTTACTAAAATTTCAAGATAAAATTGTGTTCTCCCCGACTATGCACCGTTGCGACAGTTCATCGTTTCGAGACACCACGTGATGATCGGGTGTGATAGACTCAACGTTCACATACAACGGGTGCAAAAGAGTTGCACACGCGGAACACTCGGTTAAACTTGAAGAGCCTAGCATGTGCAGACATGGCGTCAGAACACGAGAGACCGAAAGGTCGAGCATGAATCGTATAGTTGATATGATTAGCATATTGATGTTTACCACTGAAACTACGCTCAACTCACGTGATGATCGGATTTGAGTTAGTGAATTTGGATCATGCCACACTCAAGTAAAAAGAGGGATGTCTATTTGAGTGGGAGTTTATTAGTAATTTGATTAGTTAAACTCTAAACTATCTTGAACATAGTCTAAGTCCACTTTGCAATATTTTATGTTGTAGATCAATGGCTCACACAGTAGCAACCCTGAATTTCAATACGTTCCCAGAGAAAGCTAAGCTGAAAGATGATGGTAGCAACTTTGTAGACTAAGCTCATAATCTTAGGCTCATCCTACAAGCTGGGAAAAAGAATTATGTCCTTGATGTTGCGCTAGGAGATGAACTAACCGATATGTCTGACCAAGATGTTTTGAACGCTTGGCAATCACGTAAGGAGGACTACTCGGTAGTTCGATGTACAATCTTGTATGGCTTGGAACCAGGACTTCAACGATGCTTTGAACGTCATGGAGCATATGAGATGTTCCAGGAGTTGAAGTTTATCTTTCAGAAGAACGCCCGGATCAAGAGGTAGGAGACCTCCGATAAATTCTATGCTTGCAAGATGGAGGAGAATTCATCTGTCAGTGAACATGTGCTCAAATTGTATGGGTACTCAAACCGTCTAGCTGAGATGGGGATTGAACTCCCGCAAGAGGCTATCACTGACAGAATTCTTCTATCACTGCCACCTAGCTACAAGAGCTTTGTGTTCAACTATAACATGCAAGGGATGAACAAGTCACCCGGCGAGTTATTCGCGATGCTGAAAGTCGCAGAGTCAGAACTCCGGAAAGAGCATCAAGTGTTGATGGTCAATAAGACCACTGGTTTCAAGAAAAGGCAAAGGCAAGAAGGGTAATTCCAAGAAGAGAGGAAATACTGTTGCCAATCCGACGAAGAAACCCAAGGCTGGACCTAAGCCAGAAATAGAGTGCTATGATTACAAGGGGATGGGTCACTGGAAGTGCAACTGCCCCAAGTATTTGGCTGATAAGAAGGCGGCCAACGCCAAACCAGGTAGAAGTGATATACATGTTATTGATGTGTACTTAACCAGCTCTCGTAGTAGTGCCTGGGTATTTGATACCGGTTCTGTTGCTCATATTTGCAACTCGAAGCAGGGACTACGGAATAAAGGAAGGCTGGTGAAGGATGAAGTGATGATGCGCGTGGGAAATGGTTCCATGTTTGATGCAATCGCCGTTGGCACAATGTGACTTCCGTTACCATCAAGATTAGTTATGAACTTAAATAATTTTTATTTAGAGCCTACATTAAGCATGAACATTATACCTGGATCTTTTTAATTGCGAGACGGTTACTCATTTAAGTCAGAGAATAATGCTTTTTCTATTTTTATGAGTAATATCTTTTATGGCCATGCACCCAATGTGAGGGGTTTGTTCATATTGAATCTTGATTGTGATGACACACATATACATAACATTGAGACCAAAAGTTGTAGAGTTAACAATGATAGTGCCACGTTTTTGTGGCACTGCCGCTTAGGTCATATTGGTGTAAAGCGCATGAAGAAACTCCTTGCTGATGGGCTTTTGGAGTCACTTGATTTCGAATCACTTGACACGTGCGAACCATGCCTCATGGGCAAGATGACTAAGACTCCGTTCTCCGGAACAATGGAGCGTGAAAGTGACTTGTTGGAGATCATACATATTGATGTGTGCGGTCCGATGAGTGTAGAGGCACGCAGCGGATATCATTATTTTCTCACCTTCACTGATGATTTGAGTAGGTATGGATATATATACTTGATGAAGAACAAGTCTGAAATGTTTGAAAAGTTCAAGCAATTTCAGAGTGAAGTTGAAAATCATCGTCACAAGAAATCAAGTTCCTACGATCTGATCGAGGGGGTGAATATCTGAGTTTTGAGTTTGGTGCTCACGTAAGACAATGTGGAACCGTTTCACAGTTGACACCGCCTGGAACACCACAGCGTAATGGTGTGTCCGAACGTCGTAATCGTACTTTGTTAGATATGGTGCGACCTATGATGTCTCTTACCGATTTGCCATTATCGTTTTGGGGTTATGCATTAGAGACAAGTGCATTCACTTTAAATAGTGCACCATCAAAATCCGTTGAGACGACACCATATGAGCTTTGGCATGGCAAGAGGCCAAAGTTGTCGTTTCTTAAAGTTTGGGGATGTGATGCTTATGTCAAAAAGCTTCAGCCTGAAAAGCTGGAACCCAAAGCGGAAAAGTGTGTCTTCATAGGTTACCCAAAAGATACATTTGGGTACACCTTCCACCTCAGATCCGAGGGAGAAGTGTTTGTTGCTAAGATTGGAGCTTTTCTTGAGAAGGAGTTTCTCTCGAAAGAATTGAGTGGGAGGAAGATAGAACTTGACGAGGTTGTAGAACCTATGCTCCCTCTAGATGGTGGCGCAGGGAAGGGGAAACCCCTGTCGAGGCAACACCGATTGAGGAGGAAGCTAATGATGATGATCATGAAGCTTCAGATCAAGTTACTATCATACCTCGTAGGTCGACAAGGTCGCGTACTGCTCCTGAGTGGTACAGTAATCCTGTCTTATCTATGATATTGTTAGACAACAATGAACTTGAAAATTATGAGGAAGCAATGGTGGGCCGGATTCCAACAAATAGTTGGAGGCCATGAAGTCCGAGATAGGATCTATGTATGAAACAAAGTGTGGACTTTGGAAGTATTACCTGAAGGTCGCAAGGCTCTTCAGAACAAATGGATCTTTAAGAAGAAGACAGAAGCATACGGTAATGTGACCGTTTATAAAGCTCGACTTGTGACAAAGGGGTTTTCACAAGTTCAAGGAGTTGACTACGATGATAGTTCTCACCCGTAGCGATGCTTAAGTCCATCCGAATCATGTTAGCAATAGCTGCATTTTTCATTATGAAATCTGGCAGATGGATGTCAAAACGACGTTCCTTAATGGTTTTCTTAAGGAAGAGTTGTATATGATGCAACCCGAAGGTTTTGTCAATCCATTGAATGCTAACAAAGTATGCAAGCTCCAGCGATCCATTTCTGGACCGGTGCTAGCATCTCGGAGTGGGAATAAGCGCTTTGACGAGGTGATCAAAGCATTTGGGTTTATACAAGCTGTTGGAGAATCTTGTATTTACAAGAAAGTGAGTGGGAGCTCTGTAGCATTTCTAATATTATATGAGGATGACATATTGCTGATTGGAAACAATGTGGAGTTTTTAGAGAGCGTAAAGGATTACTTGAACAAATGTTTTTCAGTGAAAGACCTAGGAGAAGTTGCTTACATATTAGGCATTAAGATCTATAGGGATAGATCAAGGCGCCTAATAGGACTTTCACAAAGCACATACCTTGATAAAGTTTTGAAGAAGTTCAAAATGGAGCAGTCCAAGAAGGGGTTCTTGCTAGTATTACAAGGTATAAAGTTGAGTAAGACTCAGTGATTAGTAACTATGGAAGATAGAGAAAAGATGAGTACCATCCCCTATGCTTCAGCCATAGGGTCTATCATGTATGCAATGCTGTGCACAAGACCGGACGTCAGCCTGGCCATAAGTATGGCAGGCAGGTTTTAAAGTAATCCAGGAGTGGACCACTGGACGGCGGTCAAGAATATTCTGAAGTACCTGAAAAGCACTAAGGATATGTTTCTTGTTTATGGAGGTGACGAAGAGCTCGTCGTGAAGGGTTACGTCGACGCAAGCTTTAACACTGACCCGGATGACTCTAAGTCTCAAACCGGATACATATTTATACTTAACGGGGTGTGGTAAGCTGGTGCAGTTCCAAGCAAAGCGTCGTAGCAGATTCTACATGTGAAGCAGAGTACATGGCTGCCTCGGAGGCAGGTAAGGAGGGTGTCTGGTTGAAGCAGTTCATGACAGATCTTGGAGTTGTGCCGAGCGTACTAAATCCAGTAACCTTGTTCTGTGACAACACTAGTTCCATTGCTTTAGCAAAGGAACCAAGGTTTGACAAGAAGACCAGACACATCAAACAATGCTTCAACCTCATCCGCGACTACGTCAAAGGAGAGGACGTAAATATTTGCAAAGTGCACATGGATCTGAATGTTGTAGATCCGCTGACTAAACCTCTTCCACGAGCGAAGCATGGTCAACACCAGAACTGTATGGGTGTTAGATTCATTCCAATGTAAATCGCATAGCAATGTGAGACTAGATTATTGACTCTAGTGCAAGCGGGAGACTGTTGGAAATATGCCCTAGAGGCAATGATAAAATAGTTATTATTATATATCCTGTTTCAAGATAATCGTTTATTATCCATGCTATAATTGTATTGAATGAAAGCATAGATACATGTGTGGATATATAGACCAAACAATATCCCTAGTAAGTATCTAGTTGACTAGTCAGTTGACCAGGGATGGTTAAGGTTTTCTGACCATATGCAAGTGTTGTCACTTGATGACTGGATCACATCATTAGGAGAATGATGTGATGTACAAGACCCAAACTATGAACGTAGCATGTGATCGTGTCATTTTGTTTCTATTGTTTTCTGCGTGTCAAGTATTCATTTCTACGACCATGAGATCATGTAACTCACCGACACCGGAGGAATACCTTGTGTGTATCAAACATCGCAACGTCACTGGGTGACTATAAAGGTGCTATACAGGTATCTTCGAAGGTGTCCATTGAGTTAGCATGGATCAAGACTGGGATTTGTCACTCCATGTGACGAAGAGGTATCACGGGGCCCACTCTGTAATACAAAATCACATATAAGCCTTGCAAGCAATGTGACTAAAGTGTTAGTCACGGGATCTTGTATTACGGAACGAGTATAGAGACTTGCTGGTAACGAGATTGAAATAGGTATAGGGATACCGACGATCAAATCTCGGGCAAGTAACATACCGAAGGACAAAGGGAATGATATAGGGGATTATATGAATCCTTGGCACAGAGGTTCAACTGATAAGATCTTCATAGAATATGTAGGATCCAATATGGACATCCAGGTCCCACTATTGGATATTGGCCAGGGAGTGTCTCAGGTCATGTCTACATAGTTCTCGAACCCGCGGGGTATGCACACTTAAGGTTTTGTGACTTTTCGGTATAGTTGAGTTATAGGTGTTGGTGACCGAAGGTTGTTCGGAGTCTCGGATGAGATCATGGACATCACAAGGGTTTCCGGAATTGTCCAGAAACGAAGATTGATATATAGGATGGTTTCATTTGGTCTTGGGAAAGATTTCGGGCATTACTCGGAGTGTACCGGGAGTGACGAATGGGTTCCGGATCTTCACCGGGAGGGGCCCACCCACCCGGGAGTGAGCCTACTGGCCCAGGGGTGGTGCACCAGCCCAGCCAGCCCAAGTGGGCTATGCCAATAGGAAGAAAAACCAAAGAGAAAAATAAAAAAAGAGAGGGAGGTGGGAAGGGAGAGGAGGACTCCTCCTTCCCCGAACCGAATTGGAGTTGCAGTCCTCCTCTCCACTTTGGCCGATGGCCTAGGTGCTCCCTTGAGCCCGAAGGCTAGCCCCTCCCCTCCACCTATATATATATTAGAGGTTTTAGGGTTTTTTAGACACAAAATTTCAATGTGCAACTCAATCCTATACCTCATAGTTCTTCGTGTAGATCGGATTTCTGCGAAGCTCGGGCGGAGCCCTGCAGGAATAGATCATCAACATCACTGGTGCGCCGTCACGCTGCCGGAGAACTCAACTACTTCCCCATCTCTCTTGGTGGATCAAGAAGGCGGAGATCGTCATCGAGCTGTACGTCTGCTGAACGCGGAGGTGCCGTCCGTTCGGTACTAGATCGGGACGGATCATGGAACGACGATGATTTGAATCACGAAGCTGTACCACTACATCAACCGTGTTTCTTAACGCTTCCTGCTGAGCGATCTACAAGGGTATGTGGATTCGATCTCCCTCTCGTAGATGAACATCACCATGATAGGTCTTCATGTGCGTAGGAATTTTTTTGTTTCCCATGCAACGTTCCCCCACACGTGGATGAACTAGTACATTGTTCGAGGGCCTCTGGAGGCTGGGTGGCCTTCGTGTGGTGTGGGTGTGCGAATGAATGGATCAGATCGAGGATATGGGATCGGACCCCCCTCTACGAAGTAACCTATCCTCTATATATAGCGGCGGCCCGTGTCCTCTTCCCTCATCGCAAGGGAGGGAAGGGATCCCACGATGTCCAACTTCAAAGGCGAAGAGGGGAACATGCTCCCCTGCCCAAAGGTGGTCTTCGCGTGCAAAAGTGGCTGCCAGTGCTGCAGGGGCAAGTCTAGGGATGACGTCTGTCCTGCTGGCTGGTAGCGATGGCGTTGTTGCACCAGAAAGGAAACCTTTGGAAGATGCCTTGGGCACCCGCGTACGTCCTTCCCTTCTTTGCACGAAGGGGGAAACTGCGCCATCCCGCAATCCGCTGCACTCCTGTCCTTTCCCCGCATCATCCTTGACTCCTGAGTCCGGGCCTTGTCTCAAAATATCCGCCGCTCTGGAGGGGTCCTGATGAGGCCCCTTGCGGGTCTTGAAGCGGTTCCTCCTCGCGAGGCTTGGCCCCTCGCGAGGGCTTTGCGTTGAGTGGTGCCGGGCCTGTTGGTTTTTGGTCGATGAAGTGGGCCAACCCTGGGCCGCAGGCACGTAGGTCTGGGTACCCCCATTCCCAGAACGCCGACATTCCCATCCGATTCACGTAGCGTCTACATAGCATTCAGGTAGGTTCATGCTTTGTGCAAGTATCAACAAGGAAAGTAACGGTAGTAACCCACCACGGGAATCAACAATTTATGATTCAATGCAACAAAAAGAAGTGCTATATGACATGCATAAAATAGTTTCTTAGACATGGTCAAACGGCTACTTGCGTCGCTCAACAAGGTCATCAAAGTCTTCAAAATCTTCAACACTCAAAAATGGTAAAAACATAACACTCAGAAATGTGTCAAATTAATTTCGTAAAATACTAGCGTGAATTTTGATGGTGTAAAAATTATTAGTCTCTAGTATTGAAACAAAAAGTAGTGAAAAGCATTTTAAGAGAGAGTTAAAATATTCAAAACAAGGTTTTAAATAAAACAATGTAGAAAACTTTCTGCAAAAAATTGCACAAGTGGCATCATTAAATAGGTGATGTTTTTATAAGATTTTAGAAATTGGAATATGTGAATTTGAATACAAATTCAATTCATAGGAATTTTTGGAAAATGTGTGATATGTCTCCAACTTATCTATATTTTTTGATTGTTCCATGCAGATATATTATCATTCTAGAATACTTTTGGGGTATTTATTTACAATTTTATATTATTTTTGAGCACTAACCTATTCACCCATGGCCCAGTGCGAGTTGCTATTTTATGTGTGTTTTTCACTTTGCAGGTTTTCGATACCACATGAGGTCCACTTGCCCTGCAACTTTTTGATGATTTTTCTGGACCAAAAGAAGACCAACAAGCATGTGAAGAAGGTTGCAGGCCTCATGAGGGGTCCACAAGCTAACATGGCGCAGCCTGGGGGGCGCCTGTATAGCTTGTGCCTCCCTCGGGGCCCTACCGACTCCATTCTTTGGCTTATAAATTCCTATCTACCCAAAAAACACTAGATGGAGCCCTGAAACACTTTTTATGCCCCACAAGTCTCTGTTCTGATGGGAGCCCATCTGGAGCTCCATTACGGCACCCTCCGAGAGGGGGGATCGACAACGGAGGTCCTCTTAATCAACTTTGCTTCCCTCACGATGATATGCGCGTAGTTCATCACAGACCTACGGGTCCATAGCCGGTACCTAGATGGCTATCACTCTCTTTCATCTTCAATACAATGATCATGCATCTTTGCTTTGCTCCATATGATGTAATTCCTTTTGTACAGTGCATTTGTTGGGATCCGATGAATTGTGGGTTTATGTTTAGATTATTCATTATAAATATTTGATTCACCTCTGAATACTTATATGATTATTATGTGCATGATTATGATAACTTCGTAATTCTCTCCGATCTATTTAAATAGTTTGGCCAACTAGATCGATATTTCTTCGGTGAGAGAGGTGCGTTGTGGTAGGTTCAACCAGGCGAGTGTTTATATCCCAGTGACATAAGGGTACACGATGCGTCTTTGTGTAGCTACTATTAAGGACAAAACGATGGGGTTTATTGATATTGCTTGAGTTTACTTTGTCTACATCATGTCATTGTTCTCCATGAATTACTCTATTTTACTCAGTACTCTAGATGCATGTTGGATAGCAGTTGACTAGTGGATTAATAGTAATAGGTGCACGCAGGATTCGGCCTATTTGTTTATAGATGTGATACCTATATACACATGATCATTTCTGTGAGTATCACATAACTATGCGCTTTTCTGTCAATTGCCCAATAGTAATTTGTTTACCTACCGTATGCTATTTTTTGATGAGAGATGCCATTAGGGAAAGCTATGGTCCATGGGTCTATTCACAACATTTTGATAAAACATTCATTACTGATAGAGGCAAAGTTATCCCTGTCTTTCGATGAGATGGTGGTTTCATTTTGGTGGAGTATACTTTGACTATCCGACTACGAACGTGTGTGGACGTCGCGCCTTAGCAATCGCTAAACCAACTCCGGCAGGTTATTGACCACGCCGGAGCACGATCAACCTGACCATGAAGGTCTATTTCCTGCACTCAAACAAAGAACGAGCAAGACACCAAGATTGCAATCAAGATATTGCGAATATAAGAGGAAATCTTTATTGATGAAGGTGGGCTTCTGTGACGCCTTTGTGTGATCGTGGTACACAAACGAAGAACGCGAAGTTGCAGCTATGATGAACTTGTAATCTAAACAAAACCCAAGTAAAAAACTACTAGGTTGATCTACTTATATAGAAGCAAGGGGTGGCGGCCAAGGAAGTGCGAGGACATCCCAAGGCAGCCTAAAACTAACCCTAGGTCGTACAAGGCCTATGGGCCCAAGTGGAGGTGATGCAACACCTTTGGACTTGTTGTTTGACTCAGATTCTCATGCAACGTCATATTGTTTGGTCGATATCTCCATGCTCCGGACGAATTTGAAGGTGATTCCAATTGGGCTGGAAAGCACTTAAAATCTACTTTGCAGCCCAAAACGAATCACCCAATTCGGAGTCTGGATGTAAAAGTTGTAGGAGTTGTGGTACAAGTATGTCTGTGCAATCCGAATGTGACTCTAGAACGTGAGAGACTTGGACTCTATCTTCTCTTGGGCTAAAAGTGACGTGAGAGAACTTCTTGAACAACAACTAATTATTTCCTTTAACATGATAGGACCTCTTGAATAGCACTCAATCATTTCCTCTTCCCTTGTCATCACACCTGGTTCATACAAGTGTTCGACTATTCTGCATTTAGGCATAAAATAAAAAAAGATGTAGTATTTTTGTTCCGGATAACATAAATAAATTAATGCATGACTTTTATCAGAAATCACCTCAAATAAATACGCATATGAAATGATTGTGATAATATCCAAGGTAGTCATGTCCTCATCAATTACCTTGCTACCAGTTACTTGTTTTTATTTTATCTTGCTATTTACAATTATCTAGAGACCTCACTTGCTGGCAAATAACAAGACAAGAGGATTGACAACACTCTTGCCCGCGTTGGGTGAAAGTTCTTTGTTCTTTTGTGTGCAACCGCTGAAGACGGTTGTGGTTGATATTACTATTGGTTCTATAAACCTTAGTTTCATAATTGAGGGAAATAATTACCCACTTTGTGCCACGGTAACCCGTTCCTCTTCATAGAAAATCCAATGCAAATCACGAGTATGAGGAAGGATTTTTAGCGCCGTTCCCGGGGAATATCACCACCAACTACCAAGTAAGTCCAAAAAAAATTTCATTCACTTGTTCCTCTTTTTATTTGCTGGTATATTTAGTTTTTCTCATCAAAAAAGTAAAAATACAAAAATATTTACCTTTGCTTGCTGAGCTTGTCACTAGATTACATTTTATCTTTCTAGTTTAAGTAATTCACATCATGGCTACTTCCACTACGGATATGCCTCTTCCTCCTTACTTTGGAGGAGGTTCCCCAATCTTGGATTTTAAGGAGGTAGGGTATGAGTCACTCAAGGAAGCTTGGGATAGACTACTAAAAATACAAGCTACAGCTAATCCTAAGAGTCATATTAATTTGCTTCTTAGAAGTTTTTATGTTGGTTTATCTCTTTCCCATAGACGTTTCTTGGACTGTATGTTTGAAAAAGATTTCCTTGGAACCAATGCTTTTGACACCTATGATAAACTGAAAAGTGTATTTGGGCGACCTAAAATAGAAACCATTGAACTGGTTATACTAGTGTGCGGCCGCCAAACTGAGTTAATCAAAGAGGCTAGAACTAGTATGGAGTCTAATTTTAGGGGGGTGTTCAACTCTATATCTTGGATTCACGGGGATGTCATGCTATGAAATTGTAGGCTTGATACCATAGAATAAAATCTTGATGTTCTTTGTGCCACGGGAAAGAGGGATATTACTCCTCTTATGAACAAATATGACAACACTTGAAACTATGCAATATGCCTAGCTAGGGGCGTAAAAGAACATCGCTTGTTGGAAGGCAACCCAATAGTTATCTTTAATATTTGATTTTTATTTCTGTTAGTGTATTATAACATGATTATTTAATATTTAATGATTGTGTTTTTATGTTTTGATTAGTGTTTGTGCCAAGTAAAGCCTTTGGGATGATCTGCATAATGAGTAGAATTGATACGGTGCAAAAACAGAAACTTAGACGTCCAGTGCAACCTTTCTATGATTTTACCGCAATGTCTTTTTAAGCTTAACTTTGTACAAATTATTTATATACAAACTCCTCAGATCTTAAATTTTTTTCAGAATTTTTGGAGTTACATATGTATATGTTTATTACATATTACTACACACTGTTCTGTTTTAGTCAGATTCTGTTTTTGCATGTGTAGTTTGCTTGTTTTGATGATGCTATGGATTGTATCGGGGGGTATAGGCCATACAAGAGTTAATATATAGTAACCTATGCTAAAATAAAATAAGAATCAATATGTAATAGCACCTTAAAGTATTTTATATGTTGCTTATACTAATGGATCAAATGAAGGTTTGTTGAGTTTTATGTGATTGAAGTTTTCAAGTTTTGGGTATTGTCCCAATGGACAAAGGATTGAGGAGCTACAAAATCCTAAACTTGTGGATTCCCAAGGCACCACAAGGTAATATTTTAGGAAGACTCAAGCATCTAAGCTTGGGGATGCCCCAGAAGGCATCCCCTCTTTCCACCTCAATCATCAGTTCGTTACTTGGAGCTATATTTTTATTTGTCACAGGATATGAGTTTTTCTAGGAGCGTCATTTGTTTTGATTGCTTTTAATTTCAGCATACCACAATCATTGTTTTTTGGACACACCTATTTGAAAAGGGAGATCATATCATCACAGTTTGTTAGAATACTCTATGTGCTTCACTTATATCTTTTGTGCTTAGCAGTTGCTGTAGTATTTCACTTATATATTTTTGAGAACGGTGGCTTGTACATTTTTTAGATATATTATGATGTCGTTCTTCACTTATATTTGTTTGAGATCGGAACATATATTGACGGTAATTTGCATTAGTCATAAGACTAGATCGAAAATAATGAGTATCCAAGGAATGATGATAAAAACCATCATGTAGCACATATAGAGAAATTGTGGGTTAATGATATTGATGTGGTGATATGAAAAAGGTGTGAGTGCATTATTATTAATTCAGATAGGTGTCGATATTAAGAATATTTAAACTTCTTGTTCATTAATTTTTTTAAAACGGCATGTTGATTGAAATGATCAATATGGTTGACTGGGGGGGGGGTGAATAGGCAACTACCAATTTTAAGCTTTTCTTTAAAAACATAGGATTAGCAACAAATAGGTTGACTAAATATGCAACTATATGAACAATCTATATGATGCTAGAAACTATAATGACAACAAATAACTTTGCACAAAGTAAAGGTTAGAAATAACCACAAGTGGAACCGTTGGAGACGAGGATGTGTTGCCGAAGGTCCTTCCCTTTGAGGGGAAGTACGTCTCCGTTGGAGCGATGTGGACGCACAATGCTCCCCAAGATGCTACTAAGGCCACCGTGTTCTCCTCACGACCTCATACAATGTGAGGTGTTGTGACTCTACTATTCGTTCCCTTCAAGGCGGCAACCGAACCTTCACAAACAAGGTTGGGGCAATCTCCACAACTCAATTGGAGGGTCCCAACGAGATCACGATGCTTCACCACAATGGAATATGGCTTCTAGGTGAGTTCTTCCGTCTAGGGTGCTCAAACACCCAAGAGTATCTAGATCCGCAAGGGATTAGTGGGGGGAATCAAATTTCTCTTAGTGGAAGTGTAGACTGAGGCCTTCTCCTCCAAACCCTAGAATATCAACAAGAATCGTTTGCTAGGGTAGGAGATCGGGCAAGAATGAGCTTAGGGGCAACAAAGGAGCTTTTGAAGGAGAAGAGATGAGTCTCCATGGGGAACAAGACCCACAAAACGTGCATAGGCAGTAGTACCACTCGGGCGAGTGGTACTTCCGGTCGCAAGGAAGTACCGGGTTATGCAGTCAATTTGACAAGCGTCAGGGGGGCGGTAGATCCGCCGGAGCGGTACTACCTCTCCTGCAAGAGCTACTTATGCTTAGCATTAATAGACAACCCAAACGAGTAAGACAGAGGGGAGCATTACGGTAGTGCCGCCCAGAGCGGTCCCAGCGCTAAGAACTACCGCCCTAAAATACACTCGAAACAGAATAAAAAAAAGAAAACATAAGCAAAAGTGGGACCGTAAGCAGAGAGTGGCAGTATCGCCCAAGTGGTACTACTACGCTACCCAAGTGGTACTTCCGCTTACCAAGAGACAAGGGCTTGAAGCTACGACATGCATAATCACAAGCGGTACAAGTCTCGGTACCACATATCGGCACTACCACTTGAGCGGTACTACTGCCCGTGGTAGTGGTACTACTGGTTATGAATGTGCACATGATCCTAAGGACAGAAAACAACTCCAAAGTGTGTGGGAGGAAAGAAGGAGATCAATGTGTACGTGAGAGATTCTCCCAACATTTCCAACTACGGACCCCCGCCTGATAGTACAGATTATCCTATGACTCAAGTCCACCAACACTAAATTATACGAAGTACTCCTTCTTCTCGTTTAACATCTGAGGGGTAGAATAACCGTCTCGTCCCCCTGATAACGTGTGAAAGCTCAAAGCACACGAATAGTCCACAAAGGTATTGCCATGAACTAGCAAAACTACATAGGGAAGATTATGCTCTTACAATCGCCCCCTTTTTGGTGGGTTGATGACAACACATGATTTGCCACTAGGATATTACAGTAAGGTTAGGCAATCCCAGTACCTATAAAATATAGACATGCTCCCCCCTAGATCTGTGCTCTATTTGAATATGCTTTTGGAATGCAAAGAGCACACACTAGGATCAACACTCCCCCTATATTTTATAGACACGGACATAAACTTGCATAAAGAAAAGATGGGTAAAGCTAGTATGCAAGCATATGAGACATGAGATCTCACAACATAAAGAGAGTAGACATAATAGGATAGAAGGGGTAGCATATCTCTTACACCCTACATAAGTTCACACGAGTCTTGGACAAACATAAACCAAAGAAAGCAATAAACGATTTCACAAGAGAGAGGAAATACATGCAGATAAAAACACTAGTGACTCAGTAAGCATATGAAGGCAAATCCCTAACTCTCTCCCCCTTTGGCATCAAAACACCAACAGGGGAAAAGAGAAGTAAAAACGAGACAAGGTGATGGCAAGCCCAAAGAGATCAGTCCTCCCCATCATTGTCCTCTTCATCAGTGGAAGCAGGAACATCCTCATATGACTCAGCGCACTAAGAATTCTTTTTGACCCATTCCTCCTCATCAGTAATCCGGTCCTCACACCCACTGTCAACACTTAGTCCCATCTTCCTCATGATGATATTTTCACGGCTGCAAGATTTCTTGGACTCCACATGGGCCTTGTACTGTCCTTTCACCTGAAAGCATAGAAGGTTCTGCATTTTCATGTTTAGCTTGGCTGCCCAAGACAGAACATACTCATATGGAGGAGCATAAGTAACACCAGTGTAGTCTGACTCAGGCTCGTCGTCAGAGTCGGTGGAAGCCATTTATGGAACCAAAGGTGCAATGCCCCAGTTTTCCTTCACACGGAGTTTAAGGATACCATGAGACACCATATGATCAGTCACCATGAGCTCACCAGGAAACATAGCAACCTAGGTATCCTCAATTAGCTTGAATAGATATGGCCCATAGATGGGAACCTTCCGATCAAGAAGCATAGACCGAAGATCCTTCCACACGATGTGGGAAACATCCAAAGTATACTCACATCCTTTCTCCTTGATGCACACAAGAAGAAGATTCACAAGATAGGAGTGAACCCGATCCTTGTTTCCAACCCGAGGAAATAGGGTGTTGCGGAAGATGCGATGCATAATGTCAAAAAAGGGAACAAGCTCAGTGCGAGTACCCTCGGCAGTCTAGACAATCTTGGAATAACGAAAAAACGTTCTTGTGTATAGGCCTGTCCACAGTGTGTAGCCTCAGTCCAATAGGCTGTTGGGGAACGTTGCATGGGAAACAAAAAATTTCCTACACACACGCAAGACCTGTCCATGGCAATGATCATCTACGAGATGGGAGAGTGCATCTACATACCCTTGTAGATCGCTAAGCGGAAGCGTATATAACGTGGTTGATGTAGTGGAACATCGTCGCGATCCAAATCACAGCCTGTCCCGCGAACTCATCATGATCCGTCCCGCGATATCATCAAGATTCTTCTCGATCTAGTGCCGAACAGACGACACCTCCGCATTCAACACACATGCAGCTCGATGACAATCTCCGCCTTCTTGATCTAGCAAGAGAGATAAAGAGGTAGCTGAATTCTCCGGCAGCACGATGGCGTGGCGGCGATGGTGGTGGAGCTACTCCAGCAGGGCTTCGCCGTACCATACCAAACTAGCTATGGGGTGTCACGAAGTGGTGGAGGGAGAGAGGCTTGTGCCTTGGATTGAGGTGGGTGGCCCCTCCTAGTGGAACTCCAGAACCCATTCGTCACTCCCGATACTTTACCGGTAATGCCCGAAAACCTTCCGGAAATGGATACTTCCTATATATCAATCTTCGTCTCCGGACCATTATGGAAGCCAGATGGACACCGAACAACCTTCGGTTACCAACATCAATAATTCAACTATACCATAACGTAACCGAACCTTAAGTGTGCAGACCCTGCGGGTTAAAGAACTAAGTAGACATGACCTGAGACACTCTCTGGTCAATAACCAATAACGGGACCTCGATGCCCATATTGGCTCCAAGATATTCAACGAAGATCTTCATCGGTTGAACCTCTATGTCAAGGATTCAGTTAATCCCGCATGTTGTTCCCTTTGTCCTTCGATATGTTACTTGCCCAAGATTCAACCATCGGTATCTCTATACCTAGTTCAATCTCGTTACCGACAAGTCTCTTTACTCATTCCGTAATACAAGATCTCGTAACTCCTTAGTCACATTGCTTGCAAGGCTTGTTGTGATGTTGTATTACCGCGTGAGCCCTGATATACCTCTCCGTCACATGGAGTGACAAATCGCAGTCTTGATCCAGGCCAACCCAATAGACACCTTCAGAGATATCTGTAGAGCACCTCTATAGTCACCCAGTTACGTTGCAACGTTTGATATAGACAAGGTATTTCTCCGTTGTCCGGGAGTTGCATGAATTCATGGTCATAGGAAGAGATACATTGACATGCAGAAAATAGTAGCAACAAAATGACAGGATCATATGCTACATTCATAGTTTGGGTCTTGTCCATGACATCATTCTCCTAATGATGCGATCCCATTATCAAGTGACAACACTTGCCTATGGCCAGGAAACCTTGACTATATTTGATCAACGAGCTAGTCAACTAGAGGCTCGGTAGGGACAGTGTGTTATCTATGTATCCACACATGTATTTGAGTTTCCAATCAATAGAATTCTAGCATGGATAATAAATGATTATCGTAAACAAGAAAATATAATAATAACCAATTTATTATTGCCTCTAGGTCATAATTCCAATAGTCTCCCACTTGCACTAGAGTCAATAATCTAGTTCACATAACTAGGTAATTGTAATGAATTTGACACCCATGGGGTTTGATCACATCTTTCTTGTGAGAGAGGTTTTTAGTGAACGGGTATGAATCTTCCAGATCCGTGTGTGATTTACAAACCTCTACGTTGTCATGTAGATGCTGCTACCATGTGCCATTTGGAACTATTCCAAATGATTGCTCCACTAGACGAAACCGGTTTACTACTCAGAGTTATCCAGATTAGTGTCAAAGCTTGCATCGACGTAACCCTTTATGACAAACTCTTTAATCACCTCGATAATCAAGAAAAATTCCTTAGTACACTAGTTACTAAGGATAACTTTGACCGTTGCTCAGTGATTCAATCATGGATCACTCTTTATACCCCTTGACAGACTCATGGCAAGGCACACACCAGGTGCGGTTCACAACATGGCATACTTTGGAGCCTACAACTAAGGCATATGGGACGACCTTCATCCTTTCTCTTTCTTCTGATGTGGTCGGGTTTTGAGTCTTACTCAGTTCACACCTTACAATACAATCAAGAACAACTTCTTTGACTGATCCATTTTGAATTCCTTCAAAATCTTGTCAAGGTATGTGTTCATTGAAAGTTTTATCAAGCGTCTTGATCTATCTCCATAGATATCAATGCTCAACATTCAATCAGGCTTAATTCAGGCTTTCCTTTGAAAAGCTCCTTTCAAACCACCCGATATGCTTTCGAGAAATTCTACATCATTTCTGATCAACTATATGTCAACCACATATATGCATCATAAATTCTATAGTACTCCCACTCACTTTCTTAGAAATACAAGTTTCTCATAAACTTTGTATAAAACCAAAAGCTTTGATCACTCATCAAAGTACTTATTCCAACTCCGAGATGCTTGCTCCACTCGATAGAAGGATCGCTGGAGCTTGCATACTTGTTAGCATCCTTAGGATCGACAAAACCTTATGGTTGTATCACATACAACCTTTCCTCAAGGAAACCATCGAGGAAACAATGTTTTGACATCCATCTGCAAGATTTCATAATAAATAATGCAGGAAGTGCTAACATAATTCCAACAGACTTAAGCATCGCTACGAGTGAGAAAGTTTCATCGTAGTCAACTCTTTGAACTTGTTGAAAACATCATTGCAACAAGTCGAGCTTTCTAAATGGTGACATTTACCATCATCGCCCGTCTTCCTTTTAAAGGTCCATATGCACCTAACAGCCTTACGACCATCAGGTAGTTCTTACAAAGTCTAGACTTTGTTTTCATATGTGGATCCTACCTCGGATTTCATGGCGTCCAGCCATTCATCGAAATCCAGGCCCACCATCGCTTCTTCATAGCTCGTAGGTTGATTGTTGTCCACCAACATGACCTCCATGACAGGATTACCGTACCACTCTGGAGCAGTACGTTTCCTTGTTGACCTACGAGGTTCTGTAGTAACTTGATCCAAAGCTTCATGATCACCATCATCGGTTTTCCACTTCAACTAGTGTAGGCGCCACAGGAACATCTTCCTGCGCCCTTCTACTCATTGTTTGAAGTGACAATTCAATAACATCATCAAGTTTCCACCATCCTCCCACTCAATTCTTTCGAGAGAAACTTTTCTAAAGAAAGGACTCGTTTCTTCAAACAAACACTTTTCTTTCGCATATGAGATAGGAGGTGTTCCGAACTGTTTTGGGTATCCTGTGAAGATGCATTTATCCGCTTTGGGTTCGAGCTTATCATACTGAAAGTTTTTCACATAAGCGTCGCAGCCCCAAAGTTTTAAGAAACGACAGCGGTTCATACAGTGTCATCTCAATGGAATTACTTGGTGCCCTATTTAAAGTGAATGCGGTGGTCTCTAATGCCTAACCCAAAAATGATAGTGGTAATTCAATAAGAGACATCATAATATGCACCACATCCAATAGGGTGTGGTATGACATTCGGACACACCATCACACTATGGTGTTCCAGGTGGCATGAGTTGTGAACAATTTTCACATTGTCTCATATGTTCACCAAACTTGAACTCAGATATATATTTACCTCCACAATCACATCATAGACATATTATCTTCTTGTCATGACGATCTTCAACTTCACTCTGAAATTGCTTGAACTTTTAAATATTTCAGACTTGTAATTCATCAAGAAAATACACTCATATCTACTCAAATCATTAGTGAAGTAATAACATAATGATATCCAATGCGTGCCTCATCACTCATTGGACTGCATACATCAAAATGTATTATTTCCAACAAGTCACTTGCTCGTTCCATCTCACTGAAAACGAGGCCTTCAGTCATCTTGCCCATGTGGCATGATTTGCGTGTCTCAAGTGATTCAAAATCAAGTGAGTCCAAACAATCCATCTACATGGAGTTTCTTCATGTGTTTACACCAATATACATGGTTTGCATGTTTCAAACATTTCAAAAACAAGTGTGTCCATAGATCCATCAGTATGGAGCTTCTTCATGTGTTTTATACCAACATGACTCAAGCGGTAGTACCACAAGTAAGTGGTACTATCATTACTACTTTGTATGTTTTGGCATCAAATATTATGAACATGTGTCATACTACGATCAAGATTCAATAAACCATTCATGTTAGGTGCATGACCATTGAAGGTATTATTCAAGTAAACATAATAACCATTATTCTCTTTAAATGAATAATCCTATTGCAATAAACAAAATCCAATCATGTTCATGCTCATCGCAAACACCGAACAACTTTTAGGTTCAACACTAATCTCGAAAGTAGACGGAGTGTGCGGTGGTGATCACATAATCTTGGAAACACTTCCAACACACATCGTAACCTTAGTTTAGCTAGTCTCCATTTATTCCGTAGCTTTTATTTCAAGTTACTAACACTTCGAAACCGAACCGGTATCTAATACCTCAGCGCTACTAGGAGTACTAGTAAGGTACACATCACTATCATGTATATCCAATATACTTTCGGCGAATTTGCCAGCCTTCTCATCTACCAAGTATCAAGGGTAGTACTGCTTCAGTGACTGTTCCCCTCATATTAGAAGCACTTAGTCTCGGGTTCGGGTTCAACCTTGGGTTTCTTCACTAGAGAGGCAACTATTTTGCCATTCATGAAGTATCCCTTCTTGCCCTTGCCCTTCTCGAAACTAGTGGTTTCACTAACCATCAACAATTGATGGTCCTACTGGATTTCTAATTTCGCGGTGTCAAACATCGCGAATAACTCAAGGATCATCATTTCCATCCCTTATATGTTATAGTTCGTCACAAAGCTCTGTAGCTTAGTTTAAGTGACTTAGGAGAAATATGGAAATCACTATTTTATCTAGAAGATAAACTCCCACTTGATTCAAGCGATTGTAATACCCACACAATCTGAGCATATGCTCACCGATTTTTCTTTTCTCCCTTACTTTGTAGACAAGTAATCTTGTCGGAGGTCTTATACCTCTCAACACGGGCACAAGCCTGAAATCCCATTTTCATCTCTTGGAACATCTCATATGTCCGTTGACGTTCGAAACGTCTTCGGTGCCTCAATTCTAAGTTGTTTAAGCATTACTCATTGAACTATCATGTAGTCATAAAAAACGTGTATGTCAGATGTTTGCAACATCTACAGACGACGCTTGGGTTTTAGCACACCTAGCGGTGCATTAAGGACACAAGCCTTGTGGACAATCCTCAGTTTACGGATCCAGTCCACGTAATTTCTACTATCGTCTTTCAACTAAGTTTTCTCTAGGAACATATCAATAACAGTAGAGCTACAACGCAAGCTACAACATAATTTGCAAAAATATTTTGACTATGTTCATGATAATGAGTTCAATTAATCATATTACTTAATAACTCCCAGTCAAATTGACATCCCTTTGGTTATTCGAGTGGTACATGATACAAATTCACTTACTCAAATCTGATCATTACGTGAGTTGAGAATAGCTTCAATGGTGAACATGTCCATGTTGATCATATCCACTATATGACTCATGCTCGACCTTTCGGTCTCCTGTGTTCCGAGGCCATGTTGATCATCTCATACATCCAATATATCATATCATCTCTTTGGGCATATCACGTCTCGTGCATACCCTTCAAAAAACAAGTTAGATCTCCTCTAATTTGTCGTTGCAAATTTTACGTGGCTGCTACAGATATATAGTGTGATTGCATCTTACTTACGCAAAGCCACAACGGTGATATGAAAATTGCTATTTAACCTTCTCCAAGGACCACCTCGGTCAAATCCGATTCAACTAAAGTTGAAGAAACAGACACCCGCCAGTCATCTTTATGCAACAAGTTGCATGTTAGTCAATGAAGCCAGTATCTTGTAAGCGTACGAGTAATGTTGGTCCGAGCTGCTTCAATCCAACAATACCGCTGAATCAAGTAAAGACTAAGGAGGGCAGCAAATTGAACATCAATGACCACAAACTCATTTTTGTGCTACTCGATATATCATCTATGCATGAACCTAGATCTGATATACTGTTGGGGAACGTCGCATGGGAAACAAAAAAATTCCTACGCACACGCAAGACCTTTCCATGGTGATGATCATCTACAAGAGGGGAGAGTGCATGTACGTACCCTTGTAGATTGCTAAGCGGAAGCGTATATAACACGGTTGATGTAGTAGATCATCTTCGCGATCCAAATCACAGCCCGTCCCAAGATCTCATCACGATCCGTCCCGCGATCTCATCACGATTCTTCCCGATGTAGCACCGAACGGACGACACCTCTGCGTTTAGCACATGTGCAGCTCGATGACGATCTCCGCCTTCTTGATTTAGCAAGAGAGACAGAGATGTAGCCGAATTCTCCGGTAGCACGACGGCGTGAGGACGATGGTGGTGGAGCTACTCCGGCAGGGCTTCACCGTACCGTACCGGACTAGCTACAGGGTGTCACGAAGTGGTGGAGGGAGAGAGGGCTCCGCCTTGGCTTGAGGTGCCAAAAGACTCTCTCACCTCCATTATATATAGGAGGGATGGGAGGGGTGGCGCCCTAGGGCAAGGCCCTAGGGTTCGGCCGAGCCAAGAGGTGGAGGAGGAGTCCTCCTCCAATACAACCTGGAAGGAGTCCTCCTTCCCAATTTTTTATTCGCCCTTCCTCCTTTCCTTTTTGTCCCTTGGACGAAATAGCCTAATTGGGCTGGCCACCAGCCTAATAAGGCTGGTGAGCCACCCTTGGCCTTTTTTGGTTCTCTCCCGGGTGGGTGTCCCCTCCCGATGGAACTCCGGAACCCATTCTTCACTCCCGGTACATTACCGGTAATGCCCAAAAACCTTTTGGAAGCCAAATGGATACTTCCTATATATCAAACTTTGTCTCAGGACCATTATGGAAACCCTCGTGATGTCCGGGATCTCATCCGGGACTCCGAACAACCTTTGGTTACCAATATCAATAATTCAACTATACCGAAACGTCACCGAACCTTAAGTGTGCAGACCCCGCGGGTTCGAGAACTAAGTAGACATGACCCGAGACACTCTCCAGTCAATAACCAATAGCAGGACCTGGATGCCCATATTGGCTCCTACATATTCTACAAAGATTTTCATCGGTTGAACCTCTATGTCAAGGATTCAGTTAATCCCGTATGTTGTTCCCTTTGTCCTTCGGTATGTTACATGCCCGAGTTTCGATCGTCGGTATCTCTATACCTAGTTCAATTTCGTTACCGGCGAGTCTCTTTACTCGTTCCGTAATACAAGATCCCATAACTAACTCCTTAGTCACATTGCTTGCAAGGCTTGTTGTGATGTTGTATTATTGAGTGGGCCCTGAGATACCTCTCCGTCACACGGAGTGATAAATCCCAGTCTTGATCCACGCCAACCGAACAAACACCATCGGATATATCAGAAGAGCACCTTTATAGTCACCTAGTTATGTTGCGACGTTTGATAAACACAAGGTATTCCTCCGGTGTCCGCGAGTTGCATGATCTCATGGTCATAGGAACAGATACATTGACATGCAGAAAATAGTAGGAACAAACTGATACGATCATATTCTATGTTCATAATTTGGGTCTTGTCCATCACATCATTCTGCTAACGATGTGACCCCGTTATTAAGTGACAACATTTGTCTATGGCCACAAAACCTTGACCATATTACGAGCTAGTTAACTAGAGGGACAGTGTGTTGTGTGTGTATCCACACATCTATTTGAATTTCCAATCAATACAATTCTAGCATGGATAATAAACGATTATCATGAAGAAGGAAATATAATAATAACCAATTTATTATTGCCTCTAGGGCATTATTCCAACATAGTCGCATTCACTCCACAATCTTCATGGGCCAAAGAGTTCATGAATCTTTTCCAGTCAGAGCGCATAACTCTGTCACGAGTCATCCAAGTCAAGTGGCGCTTATCATCCGTGTGAAAGAGAACTGTGGCATAAAAATGAGCCAGAACTACGGATTGAGCAGTACTACAGCGTATGAAGGTGCACAAGATCCTCAATACATAAAACAACTCCACACTGTCAGGGAGGAAAGAAGGAGATGAATGTGTACGTTAGAGATTCTCCCAACATTTTCAATTGCGGACACCTCTTGATAGTACAGATCATCCTATGATTCAAGTCCACAAACACTAAATCATATGAAGTACTCCTTCTTTTCATTTAACACTAAATATGTGTGCCACGTGATAACCTTTGAAAGCTTAAAAGCACACGATTAGTCCGCAAAGGTATGGCCATCAACCAGCAAAACTACCAAGGGAAGATTATGCTCTTATAGTGATGACTTGTGAGCATTTCTATTCCTCGTTTTAAACCTTATGTTGTTTTGAGTCGGAGTCGCGCGATGGTTAATTTCTAAAAACACTCTCCCTCGGAGCATGCGAGTAGTACCTTGATTTTTGATAAAACTAATAAATTTTTACAATAAGTATATGTTTTTAATGACTAATGTGAAACCACGGACATATGCACTATCACCTCCTCATATTTGCTAGCCTCTTCAGTTCCGTGCATCACCCATTCTAACCTTGAGGATTGGTGCAACTTTCGTTGGTGCATCCAAACTCCGTGACATGAAACGCTCTGTTGTACATACACATTTTTATATGCTCCTCAGAACAACCACCGTACCTAGCTATCATGACATTTCCGTAGACATTCCGAGATATATTGCCATGCAAATGCCATCATCACTTCACATGACTAGTTCATTCATCATCATAATGCTTTGCATGATCATATAGAGGTGACAAAGTATTTGTGGAAAATCCACCATTCATCATGTTTTTGATGCATGTCACACTAGATCTTTGCACATCCTATTACACTTCAAGAGGAATTTATTCAGAGTCATATCATCCTATCTGTTTTCATGATGAGTTGTAAGTAAATAAAAGTGTGATGATCATAGTTATTAGTGCATTTTCCCAGTGAGGAAATAAAAATGCAGGAGACCAAATGGTTCCACCATAAAAAATGAGAAAAAACAGAGAAGGGACTTTGCTACTATCCTATACCACACTTGTGCCTCAAAGTGACACCTTGTTCTTCATATAGAGAGTCTCGTGTTATATCATTCATATGCTAGTGGGAATCAATTTTTCATAAACTTGGCTTGTATATTCTGATGAAAGGCGTCCTCAAATGCCCGAGGTCTTCATGAAAAAGAAAGTTGGATGCACACCCTAATTAGCTTTAGTAGAGCTTTCATACACTTATAGCTTTTGTGCATCGTTTGCATGGCAATCCCTACTCCTCACATCGATATCTATCGACGGGCATCGCCATAGCTCGTTGGTACGGTTAGTTGATGTGCGACTATCTTCTCCACTTTTACCCCTTTGAAACCTACCAGCACATTCTATTCCACTTTATGCTATGTCTAATGGTTCATGCTCATGTATTGCGTGAAGAATAAAAAGTTTATGCATATTGAAAAAGTACGATCCAATTGCCTAACTTGAACATCGTGGTGCTTGACATGTGTATTAATGTGGTGAACATGGAGCCATGCCTTGCTAATATAATAAAGATGGATGGGGATAAAAATCTTCTAGGATCGTATACTTTGAAAGATTATTGATTTGCTTCTTATACCTATAAGTATTGCTATGTTAATGTTTGTTAATTCATCGTTTCTCGGTGAGCATACACACATAAGGTTACATCATGGATAGCATGTCACAGAAAAAAATTCTATTTTTATCATTTACATACTCAAGGACAAGCATGAATTAAGCTTGGGGATGCTTGATAAGTCACCAACGTATCTATAATTTTTGATTGTTCCATGCTGATATATTATCATTCTACAATATTTTTGGGGTATTTATTTACCGTTTATATTATTTTGATCACTAACCTATTGACCCAGGGTCCAGTGCGAGTTGCTGTTTTCTGCATGTTTTTCACTTTGGAGGTTTTCCATACCAAACGAGGTCCAATTGCCTTGAAACTCTTCAATTATTTTTTCTGGACCAAAAGAAGATCAACGAGCATCAGAAGAAGGCTGGAGGCCTCATGAGGGGCCCACAACCTAATAGGACGCGACCTGGGTGTGCCCTCATAGGTTGTGCCTCCCTCGTGGCCCTCCCGACTCCGTTCTTTGGCTTAGAAAATATCATATACTCTAAAAACACCAAACGGAGCCCCGAAACACTTTGGTCCGAAGGGAGGCCATGTGGAGCTCCATTCCAGGACCCTGTCAGAGGTGGATTGATCATGAAGGGCTTCTTCATCAACCTTGGTGCCCTCACAATGATGTGTGAGTAGTTCACCATAGACCTACGGGTCCATATATAGTTAGTACCTAGATGGCAATCTCTATCTTTGATCTTCAATACAATGATTATCACATCTTCTCTTTGATCCATATGATTTAATTCCTTTTGTGCGATGTGTTTGTTGGGGTTTGATGAATTGTAGGTTGATGTTCAGATTATTCATGATAAATATTTGAGTCACCTATGAATACGTATATGATTCTTATGTACATGATTAAGATAGATACCTAATTATCTCCAATCTATTGAAATAGTTTGGCCAACTGGATCGATATTCCTTCGGTGAGAGAGGTGCGTTGTGGTAGGTTCAACCTGGTGAATTTCTATATCCCAGTGAGAGAAGAGGACAAGATGTGTCTTTGTGTTGCTGGTACTAAGGATAAAACGATTGGGTTTATTCATATTGCTTGAGTTTACTTTGTCTACATCATGTCATTGTTCTCCATGCACTACTCTGTTTTACTTAATACTCTAGATTCATGCTCGATAGCGATCGATGAGTGGAGTAATAGTAATAGGTGTAGGTAGGAGTCAGCCTACTTATTCATGGATGTGATTCCTATCTGCACATGATCATTAACGTGAATATCGCATAGCTATCCACTTTTTTATAAATTGCCCAACGGAATTTATTTACCCACCGTATACTATTTTTCCATGAGAGATGCCATTAGGGAAAGCTATGGCCCCTGGGTCTATTCACAACATATCGATAAAACATTCATTACCTTTCTGCCGTTTACTTGTTTTTATTATATCTTGCTATCTACAATTATCTACACACCTCACTTGCTTGCAAATAACAAGACAGGAGGAGTCAAATCCCTCTTGCCCACGTTGGGTGCAAGTTGTTTGTTATTTTGTGTCAGCCGCTAAGGACAGTTGTGGTTGATATTCCTATTGGTTCGATAAAACTTGGTTTCATAATTGAGGGAAATATTAACACACTTTGTGCCGCGATAACCGTTCCTCTTCACGAAAAAGCCAACGCTGATCACGAGTATCAATGTGAGAAAATGGAAAAAAGGGAAAAGGCAGTATGCCCCCAGGCCTAACAAGCTAGACGAGCCTGGTCCAGCCAGCGAAGCAGGTCCAAACAAGCCAGCGTGTGCGCCTTCGGGTTCAAATCTGCCATGCGGGGCCCAGCGGCCTGCATCAGAAGGGGAGATGGAGAGCAACGAGAGGTTGACGAGTGGGATCGCTGGCAGGCCATCCTCATCTTGTGCCCAGAGGTCCCATGAGCTCACCAGCGGCAACTGGAGGCATGGCAGCTGCAGGAAATCACGGGAATGGAATCATCATCGACCCGCCGTTTCATTGGAGAAGGAGGTAGTAGTCGGAGTGGCTCGGGTTGTCGGTAATGAGGAGGTCGTGCCAGAGGGCTAGGGGAGGTGGTTGCCATCAATGTCTCTTGCAGCAATCCGTGCGAGACAAAGGGGGAAACGAGTCAGTGAGACACGGGGAAGATAGAAGAGAAGAATGCGGAGTCGAGGAGTGGCCTTACTCGAAGATCCCAAGATCTTCGATGCGATAGTGCTTGACTCGAATCCGAGCACCAGGACTCGGGAGGAGAAACTGACGATGCAGGAGTTTGATTGGGAGGGAGAGAAGGGATCCAAGCGGGGAGAGAGGGCCTCAGGGTGGTCTCGTATAAGCGGGGTAAGATGCACCATGGGCTGGTGTGCCGGTAAGGACGCAGCTGAGGCTAGAGGCCACGAGAGCTTGCTGGACTGTGTCCACGGGGGTTTGCGGGGCTTGACCACACTCACGGGAGACAAAAAGGGGAGAGAGGGAGTGCTGAGGCAAGAGCGCGTGCGAGCTTGCTCACTGGCCGAGCCGAGCGGTGCTGTGGCACGCGCATATAACAGCCCGAGACCGACGTCCTAGATGATTCCCCTTTTATTCTATTGCCACCCTCTAATTATTTGTTTGTTGCATTTATCATCGCATCATTCGCATCATCGACATTGCATCGACACTCCGTTGCCGCCAGTTTTCAAACTTGCATCCGTTATTAGTTGCCGGTTCTCTCTGTTTTTGTCGTTCACTGTTTCGACACGCACCACACATGCACACGCGCACGGATCATTAAAATATTGTTTTCAAAAGTGTGTATGCAATATTCTCAGATGGAGTTGAAACTTGGCGTGCGGTCTTATTTTAATGTAGGTAGATCGTCTGCCAAATTTCAACGCAATAGGAGTCCGTTTGATACCCAAACATTCGACCGTAGCGGCACCGTCATCGGTTTATTTATTGTACGTTTGTCGATTTTAAAATTCATGTCACAAGCTGCTCATTTCCCTAGCCGTCGCAGCTCCAGCCTCCTCCCACCTCGCGCTTAGGGCCCACCAGGCCCTCCCCGGGTCCGGGTCGTGCTGCCGCCAGTCGCCTGGAGCCCCAGCGCTCGCGCCCCTTGTGCTCCAGATCGGGACGAGCCCTGATCCAAGCCTCACCTCCCGTGCACCCTGCTTAGGCCCTGCCTCGCCACCAGCGATGACCCTCACGCCGACGAGCTGCACGCGACCATGTTGCCCTCCTCCTCCTCCTCCCTCGCTCGTTCTTCCCTCCCTTTCATCTCTCCCGTTACCTCTTCCTCGCAGGAACGCATCCATGGCCATTGGACATTGGAGCCGCTGCCACCCTCGAGCTAGGAACTGCCCTAGCCCTTCGACGGCGGGAATGGGTGCCGGTGCCTGGGATGCGCCCGTTCCCACGCGGATATGGCCCCCATCGCCTTGGAGCCGCCGGCCGCCGCCCCGCATCCCAGCCGCCGCCATGGCCCCCGCTCGGGAGGACGAGCAGTAGCATCGCCCGCTCTTGGGCCATGACCCTGAGCCGGCCCATCGCCCGAATGGCCAGCCCATCCAGGAGGCGGTCCAGCCGAAGCCAGCAACTGGCCCAGCCTGATCCGGCCTCCCTCAGCTTCCTCGTCTAACTGGCCCAAGTTGCCTGAGGTGAGGGCGCCTCCGCTAAGTCCCACCCACGTGCGCTGTTTAGTTGTGTTGTGCCTAGGTACTGTAGGCCCAACTGCTGCAGATCCGACCCGTAGTTGTTTTTATTTAACCTGCGAATTTGCTAATTTTGGAAAACCCATTGATTTTAAAACGCTTATATCTTTTAAACCATGCGTCATATCGAAATAAGTTATATATGTAAAACATGTAGAATTTAGTGTAGATTAATACTCTCCAGTTTTCATTGATGTTAAAAACAATTAAACCTGTTGTTTGGATTGTTTTGCATGATACTGTGTAAAACTGATTAAATTCGTAGCTAGTTAACTGTAGCTCCGTTGGAGATGAGCTATATATGTAAATCGACTACAATGACGTGTAGTTTCACGTGCACCACTTTATTTTGCCGTTTAACAAAATTAAATGCGTTAGGAAAGATCTGGACGGATTTTTATTTTAACATGTGGGTCATTTGGGAAATGCTATATGTCGTTTACGACCTCATTTAAAATGCCTAGATATGTAGTTTATTTTTTCTTTAGCTCTTGCCATGTTTAAACAACATTTAATATTCCGTGCACCTAAACGGGAGTGAACTACATAATTCATATGCACTATGTGGAATTTCGTCAATATGAAACTCGTTGCACATTGAGCTTCTCTTAATGTGTAGTGTTTGATTGTTGTGAATTGCCATGCCATGCCTTGCGTAATTGAAACCGATCATGCATCATATGTGTTGTGCATCATGTCATGCATTTGTTGTGGTGTTATCATGTGTTGATTGTTGTTCCGGTTTGTTTTTCCTCGATAGAGTTCCGAACCGGTTCATAATGTGAGGGTCCATTCGACTAATTTGGTTCGTCTGCTTCACGGATGCGTTCTTCTTGCAAGCGAGATCTCATGAAAGAAGACCATTTCCCTAGATACCAGTACTATCAATGCCATGCTAGTTGTCTCATTTCTTTCGATATGTCTCGCTGCCTACCACTTAAATGCCAGCCTCTCAACATTGCCATGAAAACCTTTAATCTTTCTATAACCTAGCAAACCATTGTTTGGCTATCACTGCTTGCTCATCCTTTGATAGAGTTGCTAGTTGCAGGTGCAGTTGCTTGCATGTGACAATATGGGTTCCTTGATATATCACCATATAATTGCTAATTAAGTTAATGCACCTATATACTTTGTAAAAGTTGGAAGGCTTGGCCTTCTAGCCTGGTGTTTTGTTCCATCTTTGGCGCCCTAGTTTTGGCTACCGGTGTTATATTCCATAATTTAGCGCTCCTAACACGCTCGGGGTTGCTATGGGGACCCCCTTGATAATTCGTTTTAGTTTGAAACTGGTCTGGCATGTCCCAACATTGGTACTAGATTTTCCTAATAACTAATGAGCCGTATAGGGAGTAATTAACCTGAGGATACTTAATCAACAACTCGGGCGAGTACTCCTCATGAGTGTTGGTCCAAAAAGGGCAGACTTCGGGCCACCACATGGAAACTTGAGGTTTGTTTTTACTCGTAGGCTTTCCCAGCCGGTCGTGTCCGGAGAACAAGATATGCGGCTCCTATCGGACTCGTCGACACGTGGGCGGCCTTGCTAGACTTATTTTACCATTTATAAAATATCTTCTGCATCGGGATTCTGGTGATGCTTTGGGTTATATCAGAGTTTAGGTGTTCCACTAAGGAATCCGAGGATATCACGAGATTCGTGATCGATGATTTCTATGAAGCTTGTGGTAATTTGTGATGGACTAGTCGGAGCACCCCTGGAGGGTTAAATCTTTTGGAAAGTCGTGCCCGCGGTTATGTGGCAAACATGGAAACTTTGTTTAACATCCGGTTCTAGTTAACTTGAAGTAAACTTAACTAAAATATGCCAACTGTGTGCGTAACCTTGACTTTCTCTTCTCGTGAGTTCTGTATCCGAAACAGGACACAGTGGGTTATGTATAACTTAAGCATGTGTTCAGGATCATTCATTTGATCATCATTAGTTAACGATTGTTTTGCGTATGTCATCCAACTTTTATTCTTGTACTCGTAAGTTAGCTACTCAAATAAATGCTTAGTTGCTTTTTGCAGCCTCACCACTTAACCATACCCACACATTAAGCTTTGCTAGTCTTGATACCTTTGGGATTGAGATTACTGAGTCCCCGTGGCTCACAGATTACTACAACAATAGGTGCAAGTACAGGTAAAGTGTTACTTGACATGAGCGCGATGATTGTGCTATTTGGATTTTCTTCATCTTCTTATTCTTGATCGATCTAGGATGGGTTTCAGGCCGGCAGCCTGGGATATCAAGGATGGATGTCGTTCTCTTATCGTTTTTTTGTCCGTAGTCGGGCCCTGCTATTCTACATGCTGACTGAATATGTTGTTGTATTATTGTGATATTGTTGTAGCTTCTGGCGAGTGTAAGCCAATTCCATATACTCATCTCTTTATTACATGTATATGTAACGATATCCATTCTTGCAAAATGATGAGATGCGCTTCTATCCCTGTCGAGACCCTAAAGCCAAAATAAGGATAGGATCGCATCTTGGGCATTACAAGTTGGTATCAGAGCAGTACTGACCTATGAGCCCCCTTGATTGATCAAACTTGGCCGAGTCATTTCTAGTAAAAACTTGTTTGAGGCTAGTTATATATCGGAGAGTAGGACTCTTTTTACTCTTCTTCTATGCTCGGTGAGGTATCTTGACGTAAGAATTTAATTCTACTCCTCTTCTTACTCAATTTCTTTAGGATCACGCGGATATTTTTCAATCTATATGATGTCGATGTGATGGAGTTCTGTCTTGGTGCCTCCTGTCTGACTTGATTTCTTCCGGGGAGTTGAGCTCCAGGGGATTCTTGAGCTCATCGGTATCATTCATATTTCTTAGTATCTCAGGACGGAGGATGTTCAAAATTGCTTCAATACTAGGAGTGGCGAGATAAGCCCAGCATCCCCAGTACTTGTGCAGAGAGTTCGGGGGTACTGCGATACTTAGTATTGTTGGGTTTTCGAGGGTCCGAGATAGATGAACCTATGGATCTTCTCGCCTGTGTTTTGAAAAGTTGTGGGAAAGGTGTAGCTCATTAAACTGAGTATGTTCCGGGACCCGCAACCGGAATTCACAATCGACAATGCTTTCAGTAGTTCTTAGGTGGGAATTCAAGTGGTTACCTATAGGGCAACCTTCCAACATATTCATGTTGTGAGGTTGGGGTTCGACATCTAGTGAATTCGTTTGTTCACAGTCGTTTCTACAGAGGACAGTCTCGATATATGTCATCAATATGCTCAAGACTTGTAGCTCGCTACGCCTAGGGAGCATATTCGAGCGTCATTTCAATATGACAATCCAATGTATGATCGAACCCGTGCGAACCTTACCACGAAAATATCGGATGAAATCCCTGTCATGAATTTTTTTGGCTTGTTTCGTAAGCCTCATCCTTCGTTTTGTTGGAGTATGGTAATTTTAGTTTCTTCGATGTCAAGTGGTGAAGTCATATCTTTGCTAAGTGGTGTTCTCATATTTTTATGGGAATGCAAATTCTTTTCCTCATTCAAATTGTGTTATCAATTCTTTTCAAACTCGAGTGGTCATGTCAAATTCTTGTCAACCGGTGTGCTTCCCTTCAAGATAATTCAATCCTCTCCAATATTCGCATGATCAGTCTCTCATTTCTTGCCAGAGTTCATCTCACATGTCCCAAGTTATCTTTGTTTTTCCCCACCCTCCCACCCGTTTCTTCAATGAGTTAATTATCATCCAGGTGCCTTTCTCTTCAGTGTTGCTTCCACTATCTTCTCTTTCGTTTCATACCCAATGATTCTTTGTGAAGATTTTCAGGGGTTTCGAGTTCATCATTTCTTCATCTCCGTTTTCTTTTCCTATGGATTCAATTCAAGCTTTCTGTGTTCTTCGTATCCTTTTCATTTGTTCAATGATTTCCGTGTTGGAAATTCTTATCCAAGTCTCGCTTGTTTATTCATCCATCTCTACTCTATCCGGAGTGCTGAAGATATCTCAGAAGTTTCATGTTTGCATTGAATCCTTTCAATTATTTTGAGGTTCTCACCTCATCAATTTTTCGTTCGTACCAATGCAATCAATCTTTCATAGCATTCCATTCAACGGTGTTTTCTTTTAGTGGTCCCATAACCCATAGGTTTTCGTAGGATCTTACCTGGCTCTTCTAATCTTTTCCGGAGATCTCTAATTCTTTTCAAATATGTCATAAGTACGGATTCCATCGGTCATATTCTTTCTTCAAGATCTATTCAATTATTTTCATCATTGGCTCAACTTTTCCTTATTCATTGTTCGGGAGTGTCGGAGTAATTCATGGTATTGTTTCTTGTCATCATTCTCAGATTGAAGACCGAATAATTGTTTCTCTTAAATCTTGGTCCAAATCCTTGAAGATTGATGTTTCATCTTGTTGCTATCCTTTCAAATTGGTTTTAATCATCAATAATTCCTTCCATATCTATCTGGTACATTTAAGTGTTGTTTAATTTCTCGTTCCTCGGAAGGCCATCATTTAAGAAGATTTCTTTGTTCTGTGCTTTCAGTTTTCAATCTCAAATTCTTCTGAATTGTTGTCTCTTCATTCGTATCTTAATTATTCCGGTGCATCATTCAAGTTTTCTCATAGGCGGCTCAAGATCTCTTCGTGCTCATGTTTTCCATTCATTTCTAATATCCCCGTTTGTTCTAATTCTTCAGGTCGATCATGATCTCTTCGTTCTCAGGTATCTTCATTCATTCATGGTATTCCCATTCATTTGTTAATTCTTACCGGTGGCTTGGTCAAGCATTCTCTAATTAAATCGTGCTCTCTTTGTCCTCGTGTAGCCCAGTTTATTTGTGTTATCCTCTTTCATTCAAATTCTTACCGATGCTTCTTCCAAGAATTCTTCAACTGTGTGCCTTATCTATCCCTCTTTTGTCTTTTTAAGAAGAATAAGTGGTATGCTAAATCTGTTGCTTGTCATCAATTTAACTTGATTAAGGATATGCACTAGATAATTCTTATCCTTTTTCCTCAAGGTGATTTTAATTCTTCTTCCGTAGTGGCTCATGATATCAAATTCTATATCTCAAGTGCTTCATCTTTCTTTCCGGAGGTCAAGTTTTTCTCAACTTTCTCTTCGTGAAGTTCCATCTAATTCTTTCCAAGGCCATAATATTATTATTTCAACCTTCAATTCTTTTCCATCATCCTTTCGTTCTGGAGTTCTTCTATGTGGTTCTTCATGGTGGTTCATCAAGGATGTTATTGTTTCTCAAGGTGTTCTCAAGATTCTTGTTTGAAACCTCAAGTGCTCTTTGTCTTGCTTTTTTTTGACCGGCTACTGTAGGGAAACACCTCACAGCTCTTAATTTTATTGATCAATATGTACAATGATTACAGTTAGAGGGAAAAGAATGTACAGGGGTGGGGTAGATATTACAAACCTCAAGGAGGTAAAAAGGAAATCCATTTCAAGAGGGCCTCCCTCAGCCTAGGTTTAATTCTTTGTCTTGCTTTTTCAAGTGCAATTGTTCCTTTGTTATCCTTCGAGGTGGTATTATAGCATTCTTGTTAGTGTAGGAGTATCGAAGACAATTTGTTTCAAGAATGACATATTTAAACCCACCAAATTCTATGATCATGAGATATTTTCAACCGATGATTTCTTTATTGAAGTATCGTGGGTTAGTTTTCACCTAAAGCTTTTCCTATGTATTGTTGCTATTATGGTGATTATCATTTATCCAAGTTCTCAATGTGTCCTCTTAGTGAAAGAAGTTGTGTGTATATTGTTGCTCCCAATCTATCCTTGTTTCTATTAGTGGCTGATTGTCACCTCATTATTTGAGTTGGTTTCCATAAGCCCACAACAAGCTTGTTGTTTTCGTTGTTGGTTTTCCAACAACTCCATTCAGTTCTTCTTGCAAGGATGCTTGCCAAATTCAATTCTGGTAAAGTTTCCATTTTCCTTTTTCATTCTTCCTTCTCAATGATCTAGTTTCTATTCTTGGGTTCCGGAGTTGTTGTGATGTCGCTCTCTTTTATCCATTATCTTGTTTTGTCAAGATCGTGTTCTTTCCTTTCTTATTCATTTAACCGGAGTGTTGTGTATTCTTTCATGTTCTTTCCTTGCTTATCAATTTAGTTTGTTTGTTGTGAATCTTGTCAAGATCTTTCCATCTTATCAGATTTTGCCTCAATTTCCTACCGAAGCGCTGTCGAAATTTTGTTTGAATTCTTGCTTGTTTCTTATATAATTCTTCATTTCTTTGCAACCTTCAAGGATCGTTGGTTTCACTCGTTTGTCACAAAAGCGACTAAGTTTTACCTCTTGCTTTCTCATCATCTTCCCTTTTCATTCTTAGATCTCGGGACGAGATCTTTTGTTAGTGTAGGAGAGTTGTAACAGCCCAAAAATGATGCTCTAGAAGATTCCCCTTTTATTCCATTGCCTCCCTGTGATTTTTCCGCATTCATCATCGCATCATTTGCATCATCCGCATTGCATCGGCACTCCACTGCCGCCAGTTTTAAAAGTTACATCCGTTATTAGATGTCGATTCTCTCTTTTTTCTCACTGACCGTTTCGAGACCAACTACACACGCCCGCGTCCGCGACATCATTAAAATATTGCTTTCAAAAGTGTGTATAAAATATTCTCAGATTGATTTGAAACTTGGCATGTGGTCTTATTTTAATGTAGGTAGACCGCATGCCAAATTTTGCCGCAATCAGAGTCCATTTGATACCCGAACGATCGATCGTCGATGCACCTTCAACGATTTACTTATCAGATGTTTTTCGATTTTAAAACTCGTGTCACGAGCTGCTCATTTTCCTCTCATCTTAGCCCAAAAACCCCTCTACACAACCCACCATAGCCCACATAGTGCCTAGCCATTGTCGAGACCGTCTAATTGCGATCCTACGACCGATATCGGAATTTAAAACCCTAGCCCCTGTCTATAAATAGACAACTAGATCTGGTCTCTCCTCATTTCCCATGCCCCCAAACCATAGCCGCCGCAGCTCCAGCCTCGTCCCACCTCGTGCTCATGGCCCGCCTGTCCCAAGCCAGCCGCCTGGAGCACGAGCGCCCGCACCCCTCTTGCTCGAGATCGGGAGGAGCCCCGATCCAGGCCACACCTCCGTGCGCCCCGCCTAGGCCCTGCCTCTCCGCCAGCAACAACCCGCCCGCCGACGAGGCGCAGGCGACCCCGCTGCCATCCTCCTCCTCGTCCCTCGCCTGTTCTTCCCTCTCTCTCATCTCAACCGTTACCCCTCCCTCACAGGAATGCATCCATGGACGTTGGCCATTGGAGCCGCCGCCACCTTGAGCTAGAAGGTGCCCTAACTCTCCGACGGCGGGAATGGGTGCCGCCACCTCGGATCCGCCCGTGCCCGCCGGGATCTGCCCCCTAGCCTTGGAGCCGCCGACCGACGCCCCGCATCCCGGCCACCGCCATGCCTCCCGCTTGGGAGCATGAGCAGCAACATCACCCGCTCCTGGCCACGACCCCTAGCTAGCCTATCGCGTGCATGGCCGGCCCAACCAGGAGGTGGCCCAGCCCGATCCATCCCGCCTCAGCCTCCTCCACTAACAGGCCCAAGTGGACTGAGGTCAGCGCGCCTCCGCTAAGTCCCACCCACTCGCGTTGTTTAATTGTGTTGCGCCTATGTACTATAGGCCCAACTGCTGCAGATTACACTTGTAGTTGTTTTTTTACTTATCGTGTGAATTTGCTAATTTCAGAAAACCCATTGATTTTAAAACACTTATGTCTTTTCAACTGTGGGTCGGATCGAAATAAGTTATATATGTAAAACGTGTAGAATTAGGTGTAGATTAATATTTTCAAACATTAATGCATGTTAAAAATAATTAAACATGCTTTTTTGCATTTGTTTTGCATGATATCGTGTGAAAATGATTTAATTCATAGCTAGTTAACCGTAGCTCCATTGGAGATGAGCTGTATATGTAAATCGACTAGAATGACGTGTAGTTTCACGTGCAACACTTTATTTTTGCTGTTTAAAACAATTAAAATGTGTTAGGACAGATCTATACATATTTCAATTTTAACGAGTGGGGTCGTTTTGGAAATGCTATATGTCGTTTCCGACTTCATTTAAAATGCCTATATAGGTAGTTTATTTGTGCTTGACCTCTTGCCATCTTTAAAAAACATTTAATATTGCCATGTACCAAAAAGGGAGGGAACTAAATAATTTGTATGTGGAGTTACGTTAATATGCAACTCATTGCATATCGAGCTTCACTTAATGTGTAGTGTTTGATTGTTGTGAATTACCATGACATGCCTTGCATAATTGAAACCGATCATGCATCATATTTGTTGTGCATCATGTCGTGTATTTGTTGTGGTGTTATCGTGTGTTTATTGTTGTTCCGTTTGTTTCTTCTCGACAGAGTTCCGAACCGCTTCGGAGTGTGAGGGTCTGTTCAACTACGTCGGTTCGTCTGCTTCACGGATTCGTTCTTCTTCCTAGCGAGATCTCATGCAAGATGAACATTTCCTTAGATACCATTACTATCAATTCCATGCTAGTTGTATCGTTACTTTTGATTTGTCTTGGTGCCTACCACTTAAATGTCTGCCTCTCAACATTGCCATGAAAACCTTTAATCTTTCTACAACCTAGCAAACCAATGTTTGGCTATGTTACTGCTTGCTCAGCCTTTGATAGTGTTCCTAGTTGCAGGTGCAGTTGCTTCCATGTGACAACATGCGTTCCTTGTTATATGACCATATAATTGCTAATTAAGTTAATGCACCTATATACTTTGTAAAATGTGGAAGGCATGGCCTTCTAGCCTCGTGCTTTGTTCCATCTTTGCAGCTCTAGTTTCAGCTACCGGTGTTATATTCCATAATTGAGTGCTCCTAACACGCTCAGGGTTGCTATCGAGACTCACTTGTAATTCGTTTTAGTTTAAAACTGGTCTGGCAAGGCCCAATATTGGTATTACATTTTCCTAATAACTAATGAACCGCATAGGGAGTAATTAACCCGAGGATACTTAATCAACAACCCCGGCGAGTCCTCCTAGTGAGTGTTAGTCCAAAAAGGGCATACTGCGGGGCCATCATGGGGAAACTCGAGCCCTCGTTTTACTCGTAGGCTTTCCCATCCGGTCGTGTCGTGACAATGAGATAAGAGGCTTCTATAGGGTTTGTCGACACGTCGTGCGGCCTTGCTGGACTAGTTTTACCTTTTATGAAATATCTTGTGCATCGGGATTCCGGTGATGCTTTGGGTTATCTCAGAGTTGAGGTTTTCCACTAAGGAATCCAAGGAGATCATGAGATTCCTGATCGAGTCTTTCAATGCAGCTTGTGGTAATTTGTGATGGAGTAGTTGGAGCACCCCGACAGGGTTAAATCTTTTGAAAAGCCCTGCCCGTGGTTATTTGGCAAACTTGGAAACTTTGTTTAACATCCGGTTCTAGTTAAATTGAAGTAAACTTAATTAAAATATGCCAACGGTTTGCGTAACCGTGACTGTCTCTTCTCCATGGTGACTGAATATGTTGTTGTATTGACGTGATGTTGTTGTAGCTTGTGTCAACTCTAAGCCAATTCCATATACTCATCTCTTCAGACATGTACATGTAACGATACCCATTCTTGCAAAACGACAAGATGCGCTTCTATCCCTGTCAGGCCCTGGAGCCAAAATAAGGATAGGATCGCATCTTCGGCATTACAACATAGTAGGTGGCGCAGGAGGAGGTTGTCGTTGACTTGCCTCGGCGCAAACGTCAAGACGCGGCGTCAGGCATGCGGGAGGGGCTCGAGGAGGTCAGGTTTGGGCACGGAAGGAGGTCGAAGCCTCTACCTTGTCTTGTAGTGCGCACTAGAGCGCATTTTTTGGTCGGCATGACCGTGCCTTTGGCGTGCTGTGGCGCATCCTCTTTGGTCTGGGAGCTGTAGGGGGAGTAAACAATAGGAATATGGCGTGGAAAGTTGAGGGAAAGCCTCACAAGGAGCAGACAGAAAAAGGGGAGACAAGGGCTGTCCAGAGAGGTAAATGGGGATTTTCACCCCTCTATGACTGAGCTTATGCCCTGGGTTTTGTATTGTAGGTGCAAGGGGTCCAGGAGGTGAGGTGGTAAAAAGTTGGGGTGAAGGAGATCAATTTAGCCCCTATAAATAGTGAATTATGGAATTGGGTAGAAAGTTTTTGATGCCGGTCCTAGCTAGGTGGAAGACCCCACTCGCTATGGCATTTACCAAGGTAAAATGGTAGATATCAATAGGCTTGGTAACCCTAGATATCGACAGAATCAGATTTCTTTAGATCTAGTCATGCAAAACTATCCCCCCTAATTCACCACTTGGTGTAGCATCATTATTTGGGGTTTCGACCACTCGTGTAAAGTTTCTGATCAATTGGAGAAACTTGACAATGTAGACTTGCTAAAGTTTGGTTGCGGACCAAGAGAGTTTTGGAATATTTTTCTGGACCAAATAATTTGTATTGAGATGAAACTGGGCAATATCATCACATATATCATGTGTGCCTTGCTAGAATGTTCTTGGAATTATATGAGAATATTTCATATGAAAATATTTCAAAAGCTTCAAATAGGTAGAAAGGGTTTTGGAGGATTTTGTCCAATATTTTGAACATGAAAATGTGTTGAAACTCTTATATAAGGAATATATATGTCCACTGAGTTTTCCTAATTTTTTTCAAATTATTTGTAAATATAAAAATATTTTTTTCTATAGAATGCCATTTCTCGCCTGAAACATAGGTATTTAAGTAAAATAGGAAAACAACTTTTAATCTAATTATTTTGTGGTTTTGGGAAGTCCTTTTGATAATAGGATCTAATTAAAATATTTGTGGAAAAAGATCTCCCTTAATTAGAGGACTTGTAGTAGAAAAGTCAATTCACGGGGTTTTGAAAGCTTAAATTTAATAAATGCCTTTTTGGTAAAAATAATATTTTATAAAAATAGTTTTAGGTCCTATACACATGGAAAGATCATTGTGCAAAGGTTTGGGTCAAGGAGATGAGTCTTGAGAGAAAGACAATTTTTCTGATTTAAAACACAATCAAGCACTCAAGCAAAATAGCGAACAAATCAAACATCATAAGCACACAAAAAGTTTTAACTGGTCCAATTTTACATAATTCAAGTCATATCAAGTGGTACAACCACACGGTGTGACAATTATGCCATCACCTTCGATTCCAAGGACGACCTGAAGTCCACCGCCGCCGCGGGTGTGCTCCCCATGTTGTGCACCCCCAGCATCAGCAATGTCTTGGTCACGAAAACCCTCGTCGACGAAGAAGCCGGCATCAATGTGCTCTCTGTTGACACCTTTGAGACACTCCAGGTGGTTTACAACCAGCTGATGCCTACCAGGCTGGTTTGACGGATGACCGAGAGTTCTACTGTTCACCTCGGCCAAGTCTGCCTCCCTGTCACCTTTGACACACACAACAACTACCACACTGAGCTCATTTACTTCTACGCGGCACACATCGGCCTACCTTCCAATGCAATCCTAGGATACCCAACACTAACCAAGTTCATGGCAGCGACACACCATGGTTACAACGTCCTCAAGATGCGTGGCTATAGGGGCATCATCACCATCGCCTACGACAAGAAGTATGCGACCGTTCCCTCGAGCGTGCCTACAAAGCTTCCACCGCTGAGGCAAGGAACGCACCGTCCGATGCTGGTGCCTTGAGCCCGAGGCCCGTTGTCGGCAATTATATCACCCCAACATAGAAAGGCGCACCCGGTGCCTCCCTAAAGCCAGGGTGTGGGGATTCCGTCTGGAAGGCATCCCACCTAACCAGCGTGACAAGGGAGGTGCTTGGGCAACACTAGGAGGCGGGGTCCGACGCGCGCCGCCTCAAGCAAGAAGTACAACGCTAGGTGCCAGGGGCACAAGAGTTGATCGCGCAAGAGATTAACACACTGTGGGAGGGGCGAGCCCTACGCGGCAAGCTCCGCCCGCGACACCCCGCCAACATGGCCGCCGCCCCCCAAGAGGGGCTAGAGGGTGCACATGTGCATCGACGTCCCGGGCCTCAACAAGGATGACTCCACGGACCCCTTCTGGCCATCACGCATAGGCCTGGGCGGGGGCGTCATCACCAGCTACGTCTGTATGCCCTTCGGCATGGAGAATGCCGGTGTCACCTTCCAAAGGCTGACGGGGCTCACAACGGTGCCTCGTGAGCCATCGAACCCCTGCGAGCCATGAACACCTCAGGGGCTGACCGGTCCATGAGGTCTGAGCCTCAGCGATCGGCTTCGCCAAGCAGCCCGACACCTCAACAACAACATAATTAGTAGGTGAATTTTTGGTTGTTCAAATTGGTGGTGCCCACTGGGTTGCATTAACCTCGAAGTGGCAAGGTCTCGCCTTTGCAAAATCCTTGCTTTTTTGGTTATGTAGCGAACCTGACTATCTTTTTGTCGTGTTTATGATTGTTGTCCTAAACCTTGTGTCTGATGTCTCGATACCATCTAAAATTGTCGTGCCCTTGCTTAAACCTGTTCCTTCTTGCAGCCACCCCATGACTGGGGGCTAGACACAATGCCTGTGCTTGGTCCGTCCTTGTAGCTTTGGTAAATCTAAATGATCGAGCTGTGTCTCATGGGCTAGAACCCTCGCACGTCACCTCGTAAGGGTCGTTCGTGTCTCGCCCTCTCATGGAATCATCGCGAGTAGGTAGATAATGTTGGGGAACGTTGCATGGGAAACACAAAATTTCCTACGCACACGAAGACCTATCATGGTGATGTTCATCTACGAGAGGGAGATCGGATCCACATACCCTTGTAGAGCGCTAAGCGGAAGCATTAATAAACGCAGTTGATGTAGTGGTACGCTTCACGATCCGTCCCATGAACTATCCCACGATCCGTCCCGCGAACCATCTCACGATCTGTTCCACGATCCGTCCCAATCAAGTGTCGAACGGACGACACCTCCGTGTTCCACACACGTACATCCCAATGACGATGTCCCCCTTCTTGATCTAGCAAGAGAGACAGGAATGTAGATGAGTTCCCCGGCAGCGTGACGACGCTCCGGTGGTGGTGGTGATCTTATTCCTGCAGGGCTCCGCCCGAGCTCCGCAGAAAACCGATCTAGTGGAAAAACTACGAAGTAGAGGTTTAGGTTTGCACGTGGCAAAGTTGTGTATCAAGAAGCCCTAAGCCTCTAGTATATATAGAAGGAGGGAGGAGGTAGCCATGGCGCACCAAGGGAGTCTCCCTTGGGTCGGCCGAAGTGGAGGCGGGAGGAGTCCTCCTCCAATCCCACTTGGATTAGGACTCCTTCCTTAATTACCCACCTCTTTTGGATTTTCCACTTTTTCCTCATGGGCTTTCGTTGGATGACTTTGTCAGCCCATTACAACTTGTTGCGCATCCAATAAACCCATGTGGACCCCTTGGGGGCATGGTGGGCCCACCCAGTGTGCCCCTGGAACCCATTCGTCACTCCAGATACACTGCGAGCAATGCCCGAATGCAAATACCAACTTCCTATATATCAATCTTCATTTCCGGACCATTCCGGAACTCCTCGTGACATCCGAGATCTCATCCGGGACTCCGAGAAAAACTTCGGTCACCAACACATATAACTCAACTATACGGAAACGTCACCGAATCTTAAGTGTGAAGACCCTGCGGGTTCGAGAACTATGCAGACATGACCGGAGACACTCTCTGGTCAATAACCAATAGAGGGACCTGGATGTCCATATTGGCTCCCACATATTCTATGAAGATCTCTATCGGTTGAACCTCTATGTCAAGGATTTACTTAATCCCGTATGCTGTTCCCTTTGTCCTTCGGTATGTTACTTGCCCGAGATTCGATCGTCGGTATCTCCATACCTAGTTCAATCTCGTTACCGGCAAGTCTCTTTACTCGTTCCGTAATACAAGATCCCGTAACTAACTCCTTAGTCACATTGCTTGCAAGGCTTGTTGTGATGTTGTATTACTGAGTGGGCCCCGAGATAGCTCTCCATTAGACAGAGTGACAAATCCCAGCCTTGCTCCATGCCAACCAACAGACACCTTTGGAGATATCTGTAGAGCACCTTTATAGTCATCCAGTTACGTTGCGACGTTTGATAACCCACACGGTATTCTTCCGGTGTCTCGGAGTTGCATGATCTCATGGTCATAGGAAGAGATACGTTGACATGCTGAAAACAATAACAATAAACTGACACGATCATATGCTACGTTTATAGTTTAGGTCTTGTCTTGGGTTAGGAAACCTTAATGGACTCCTTCCATTACATCATTCTCCTAATAATGTGATCCCGTTACGAAGTGGGAACACTTGTCTATGGTTAGGAAACCTTAACCATCTTTGATCAATGAGCTAGTCAACTAGAGGCTTACTAGGGACAGTGTTTTGTCTATATATCCACACATGTATTTGTGTTTCCAATCAATACAATTATAGCATGGATAATAAACAATTATGATGGACAAAGAAATATAATAATAACTAATTTATTATTGCCTATAGGGCATATTTCCAACAGATAAGGGCGCGACCCAATTCGTGTAACTGCAAGTTTGGTGTTTCACCACCCCACGTACCACAAGCTCGGCGAGTTCGCCTTGAACTTTTCATGGAGGAATTCGACAAGACATTATTGCCGATGCGTGTCCCTGCGGCATCGCTAGGTCCGAGTGATCGAGCATTGTGTGGCATGCCACACAAACACAAGCCATCTTGTTCGCACCCCCGGTGTCTAACGCCTTCACGCGATGGCCTCGGGGTGCTGCAGCTCTTGTGGGTGAGAGTCTGGCAGAGGGGTGACGTCTCGGTTCTCGTTGGCCCCGCCACCAAGGAGGCCCCAACATCCTCTGCTTGTGAAGCAAGGGGCTCCAGTTCCTCCCTCACACTCGGTTCATGCGGCGCGCCTAGAGGAACTTCCACATTTACCTCCTGGGCCATGGAAGCGAGCGCGGCTTGAGGCTCCTCCATGGCGGACCCCGCGTCGCACCTGCCAGCGAAGGTAAGGGTAGTTGACAGAGGCTGAGGCACCTCCTCCTCCTCCTCCACAAGCTAAGACGCCGCTACGTTGGCGGATGGTGTCGAAGGCTTGGTAGTAGTGGACTAGGCAAGCGGTGCTGGGGGCTGGGTCGTTACAAGCTCGGTGATTGCCCCTCACTCCACTTGAGAGATACTGCATGCTGCTAAGGCGCGCGCATCTCCAGAGGAAGCGGTGCCCATACACTGGAGCGTAGCACGGGGCCGAGTCTCGATGCAACCCTCTGGATGGGGGTCGCTTTCGCTCTGGCAAGTCCCTTCTTCATCTTGTCCTTGCCGATGCCTTGGCATTTGCAAGAGCAATAGGTTAGCGCGGCAAAAGGATCGCAGACACGCGACATAGGAACGGGCTTAGGCACTTACTCATCCTCGGTAGCCCATTTCCTCTTCTTCTCACCGACAGATGGCATGGCATCACTGCTCTCGAGCGCCGCCTTGATGGTATGCGAGGAACGCTTGACGCGGTCTTCAGTGTGTCCCACCTCGTCTCCCCCTCCCCGAGGACCCGGGGAGCCCATGCGGGAACACAGTTGCTGCTGGTGTGATTGCTTCCCCACCGATGTGGGCCCCAGCCACAGGCATGAGGGAAGCCATAGGGTGTACTCCGCTGCTCCCACCGTGCTAGTAGGCCTAGGACGCGTCACTCGGGATCTCTCAGTCGTGTCATCGTCGTCACCCCCTAGGTCACACAGGGACCTGTGGAGGCTCGATGGTTGTGCGCGGCTGGCGTCTTCTTCCTCCTCCTCTCCCGTCGCCTATGAGTCCTCGTCGCTACCATCGTCACTAGAGGATGTCACCATGATGGAGGTGCTGCTGTGCGATCTGATGATGCCGCTTGGCATGAGTCCCCGTTCATTGAAGGTGGGCACACTGGCTTCCATCTCAGCCTTGTGATCATAGCAGTACAACAGGGACACAACCTCGGGGGGATTCTCTAGATCGAGGTTGAGCAGGTCCGTCAAGGACCCGCTCATCTCGTCAGACTTCAGGCCAGAGGCATGCAGCCTCATCACGCCCCCTTTTCCCGTGTACTCCTGATGTCTACGCACGCTTCTATTCTTGTAGACTATGTTGGGCCTCCAAGCGCATAGGTTTATAGGACAACAACAATTTCCCTCAAGTGGATGACCTAAGCTGTATCGAATTCAGGGAAGTAGAGATTGAAGATGGTCTCTCTCAAGCAACCCTCTAATTAAGATACAAGAAGTCTCTTGTGTCCCCAACACACCTTATAAAATTGCCAGTTGTATAGGTGAACTAGTTCGGCGAAGAGATGTTAAAAGACAAGTCATATGGATGGTAAGGTATTGTAAATCTGAAATAAAAATGGCAGCAAGGTAGCAAGTGACAAAAGTGACCATAAACGGTGTAACAATGGCGAGAAACAAGGCCTAGGCTTCATACTTTCACTAGTGTCAACTCCCAACAACATTAACATAGTCTAATCACATGATATTTCCACTAAAACATGCAATGGTTACGCACTCGGAAGTCACTCCTTTGTGATCAAGGGAGGATGATAATTATGTAGGGCTACAAAAGCACACCTCAGAGTTTGTAGTTCTCATCTATGGATTTCCCAATGTCACCGTGACCATCCGAAGAGAGTACCACAATCACCACAACATATCTCAAGGATAGTCAAAGACAAGCACCAAGAGACTCTCAATCTTCAATCAATTCACAAAAGAGGAAATCACTCATGAAAATATTCTTCTAATCCATGTCCTATAGACCGTTGTCACCATGGTCTCGGGGATTATACTAGATAAGATCAATTGAGTACATCAATCCAATACATAGAAGAAGGGGAACATCATGGGATCGCCCTAGATTAACATAGCCTATGATCATAATCCATATCACATCATGGGAGAGAGAATTAACCACATAGCTACTATAGAAGACCTCAGCCCTGAGGAGGAACTACTCCCGCTTCATGGAGGGAGGAAGCAACGTCGATGGAGATGAATCTGGGGGCACTTCCGCGTCCCGACAGGGTACCTGTAGAGGAATTATGGTCCCCCGAAACTTGTTGGCGATGGCGGCGGAGATCGAAATTGCTTCTGGAGAAAAGGGTTCCTGAATCAGCATTTCCTCCACAGGGGTAAAAATAGGAACCAAGGTAGGGCACTAGAGGAGGCGGGCCCCACCCAGGCGACCTGTGGGCGCGACCAGTGGGTAGGCCGCGCAGGGAGGCCACCTGGGCAGGCCCTGGCTCCCCTCCGGCCCATCTTTGGTGCTATGGAAGTTTCCGTCATGCTGATTTTTATATATTTTTCTCGGGATTTTCGGGGCTCTGGAAATTTGGGTAAAAATCCCTGCAAAAAGACATCAGCAGACAGAAACTGGAACTGGGTGCACTGAGTTAGTAGGTTAGTCCTAATATGTGTAAAAATGTATGAAAGTGTAGCAAAACATATAGCAATGTCACCCAAAAGATCATGGAACAAGCAGAAATTATAGATACGTTTGGGATGTATCAACATCCCCAAGCTTAATTCCTGCGCATCCTCGAGTAGGTAAATGATAACACAAATAATTTTTGTGGTGACATGCTAACACACATATAAGAACTTCAAATTAAAGCAAGTAAGATATGCAATTCAAGTCAAGACAATAACAAGCGAGAGTCTATATTTAGTATTGAAATTAGCAAAGTGAGAACATAAAGGTGTAAGAGCTCTCGCTATCCGTGACTCGAATGTCTTCAAATGGTGTTTGCGTGCAAGAAGTGGGAGATGGGTTTAGAGCATAAATATATATTTTTTAATTGAGAACTCAATCTAGTAAAACTTCACACTTGGTCTCCTTCGGAATCTTATTTTGAATCATCCCCACACCAATAGTCAGGCACAAGTGAAAATGATCCTCTCCCTTTTTACTTTGAGCACTCATGCAATGGATGAGCGCAAGCAAGATATATTGTCACTTAGGATGGCAAAGAGAATAATGATGGGGAATGAAGACAAAAAGGTGTGAAAGGCTCACATCAATGAGGACAACCATATGCGAGAGAAAGCCAAATGATAGATATGATGTGAGGATTAGTGATTGCCATGCAACGGATGCACATATGAGCTAAGGTAAGATCTTCAATGGAACTAGTGGGGGTGCATCCAACTTGCTTGCTCATGATGACCTAGAGCTCATTTGAGGAGGCTCATCATTGGAATATACAAGCCAAGTTCTATAGTGTAAGGATCCCCACATAGTTATGCATGAATGATAATCTCTATGGAGTACAAATATAACAATGGAGTACGAGTGTGGATCTTTCGAAAGGAATAGTACTGTTGCCCGCTTCTCTCTCTCTTTTTTTCTTTTTTCTTTTTCTTTTTTTGTGGCCTCTTTGGCTCTTTCTTTTTAGCTCTCATTTGTCCTCTCTGAGATCTTTTCATTTGTTCTGTTTGGGATCTTCTAATTTGTCCTCTTTGGGATTTTTTCCTCACTTAAGGGCAACACTCTATATTTGACAAGAATAAAAAGAAGATCATCACACTTTATAAGAAGTACTGAACATAAAGACAAATGAAAACTATCATGATGTATGCAAATGTATGCCTCTGCCAGTGTAGCAGGATATGCAATGAAACTTGCGCGTCATGTAGCAATTATAAGGGCAAGGCCCAACTAGCATGCGGCTCCTCGATCAAGCGAAAGCATATATGAGATGAAGATCAAGTCATGAGATGGTGTATGTTGCATGGCAATGTATCTCAGAAAGGCTATCGAAATGCCTTAATAGGTAGGTATGGTGGCTGTTTTGAGGAAGGATATAATGAGGCTTATGATGACAGAGCGTATCATGCCAAGGGTTTGGATGCACCGACGAAGTTTGCTCCAACTCTCAAGATGAGAAAGGGCAATGCACTGTACCGAAGAGGCTAGCAAAATATGGATGGTGGATGTGCCAACAATTGAATACTCTCATTAGTCCGAAGAAGTCATGCACTTATTATCGGTAACTCTCCATCTAGTCAGGAGATTCACAAAGTGACAAGTACACCGAGGAGGAGTGTTTGGGGGTTTGGTTATCCTTGCACATCCTTGACCCATGATAACATGAGGGTACCCTATATGTTCCAACCCCTCCAGAGGTTAGTGATCCATCTAGTAGCTAGAGTTCTCAACTAATTTTATTTTATTTTGTTTTTGAAAATACTCACAGATTTCCTAAAATACGACACCTATCACTAATAGGCTCAAGCTCCTGACACGAAAATTCCAAACATTACTCAAATCAATACCTCAAAACTATTGCAAGTTACTACTAAACTTAAATAGCAACCTTAATTACCTACTCATGCAAGATACACAACTCAGTGCAACAAGCCAACTCTCTAAATAAGATAAGCGTGATAACTCAAGAGAGTTCCAAAAGCATCTAAATATAAGCTTTTAAAAATATAAAGCATGAAAACTAAGAGCTAAGCATGACAGCAACTATGAAAAGATAAAGAACACACAAAAAAGATAAGCACGAAAACCTATGTTGTGTTCTAGAGTGGAGTGGAGCGTATTTCTCTCCCAAACAAGGAAAGCTAGGTTCCAACTTGTTATGAACAGCAAGAAAAACTAAAACAAACTAAAAAGTAAAGAGCGGGACGCTCCAAGCATAGGACATAACATATGAAGTGATAAAAATATAGCATTGACAAGGACAAACTGATGATTGTTGATAGAGAAGCGGATGCACGGGGGCATCCCCAAGCTTAGACGCTTGAGTCTCCTTGAATATTTCTTGGGAGTGCATGGGGTCATCCCCAAGCTTGAGCGCTTGACACTCTTTGGATCTTCTTTCATCATCTTCCATCGCATACTTGAAAACTCCCTTCATACGAAACTCATCATAAGTTGATTAGAGTGGTTAGTACCCGTAATAAAATAATTTATTCCCTACTGAAAATAAAGATTTTCATGAAGAGATACTGTTTGTCAAGATTTCCAGAAGTTTTTGCAAAGAAAAAGCAAGCTTAAGATTTGCAAAACGGTGAAAACGCTAAACGTGGTAGAATCTGTGAAAAAAAGACCAGCAGGTAGTAAATAATTTTTTCATGGCACTTCTGCAACTCAAATAAAATAACTCAGAACAGACGCGAGAAAGACAATTTTATAGGTCATACTTTCAAACAAATTCAGATCAAACAGATGATATGGTGATTTTGGGTGAATTGTTCCGTCAAGAAGACATAATCTGTTTTTGGACAGCATGTCACAACTTTTGACCTTTCTTGCAATCGGAAGCTAAAACTTGGCACAAAGCTTAAAAATAAAGATACAATGATGTTGCTACAGTAGTAACACACATCTAGATCACTAAAAACTGAAAGTAAAAACTCAAAGTAAAGATAACAAGGGTTGTCTCCCTAGGGCTCTTTCTTTATAGCCATAAAGATAGGCTTAAGATTTTAATGATGCTCTAATAGGAATAAGAGTTGTAGAACAAAACAGAGCATCAAGAAGAAAATACTAAACACATTTAAGTCTAACATGCTTCCTATGCATAGGAATATTGAAATAGAATAATTCGTGGAAGCACAAAGCAATAAACATAGGAAGACAAAACAAGTGCAGCTTCAAAACCTTCAACATAAAGAGAGGGAACTTGATATTATTGAAATATCTATAAGCATATGTTCCCTTCTCATAATAGTTTTCAGTGGGATCATGAATAAACTCAACAATATAAGTATCACATAAAATAATTGTTACCATGATCCACATGCAAAAATGTACTCTTACTCTCCACATAAGCATAATCTTTCTCATTGGTAATAGTGGGAATAGGACTATCATAAACAACCTGAGCACTATAGATTAATTGTGTATTGGGGAGATGGTGTTCAGCATGGTAGTAATTCCCTTCATAATTATGCCAAGTTTCATACAGATAATTTCTCCTTATTGCATAGGTATCTTTACAATCACTATAGATAGGAGTTATAACATCATCGTGGTAGAGAAGAGCATTATTTTTGCTAGCAACTATATTTGTAAACATGTTTTATATATTCTTACTAGCAAAATAATTATCAATTATCACATCACTAATGGGTAAAGGACTTGCAATCCTATCATCCCCAAGCTTAGAGCTTTCCATATCATCATTTCCAAAGTTGGTACCAAAAAGATTTTCAAGATCATAAGTAGTATTATCATCATCTTCCCAATGTCAATAAGTAACATGCATATCATAATCAAAATCATCTTCAATAGTACCAACAGACTTATCATCAAGATAATAACAATCAAGCTCACCATCCTCCATAAACTTATGTCTATTAGGATAAAAGTTGATGCGAGAAATACGATCATACCAGGTTGATACCCATTCTTCTTCCTTCTTGTTCCTCTTCCCCCTCTTCTTTTTCTTCTTCTTCACCTTAGGACGGAGTGGTTGGAGAGGAAGCTTCTCCAAATATTCTGGTTTATCATTAGAAACAATAGGGGAAACTTTTATGGAAATATAAGAGACATTTTTATTAATGGAAATATGAGAGACATTTTTATTCTTTGGTAAAGTTCCCTCCTTTATAATCTTACTTATGTAATCATTTTCATGGCAATTAACAACACAATAGAGATGGGATTTTTGCAAAGTGTTGTTTATTCCTTAGGCATTATCATCTAGCCAAGAAGTTTTTTCGGATAACTCTTCACACATAAAAAATAACATGAGTTCATCATAAAGATCAGAAGTGATCATGTTATCACACACCTGGTTAACAGTTATGTTTTGAAAGTTCATGCATTGAAAATTAAAGTGACCCTGAACACCACAAAGTTCACAAGTAAAAGGATAAAGGTCACACAATTCTCTATCAATTTCATTTAAATCTCTAACCCAAGTGATTGTTCTTTCATGCTTATGTTGCTTACAATACTTCTCTTCTTCAATCATATGCCTTTCACAAGGTCTATCCACTCCACAAAAATTAACATGCTTATATAAAACTTCATTTTCAGGAATTGGATCATGCATGTTGCAATTATCGTTAACAATTTCATTTTATTTGCAAATCTCTTTAAAAGGTTCATGATGCTTGATCCAATTCTCCTTAGGCATATTAAGATGTGAAGCAATAGATTTGCGGAAATCAACAAGGAGGTGAGAATCAAGCCCAAACTTAGCACTAAACTTATTAAAACTTGCAGTTTCAACAAAGGCCTTAATGCAATCATACTCATAATTTATACCTGACTCTTTACCTTTGTTGATCTCCCAATCTTCAGTATTGCGTTGAATTCTTTCAAGGAGTTCCCATTTAGCATCAGTCCTTTCGTTTGTGAATGAACCCATAGAGGAAGCATCGAGCATCTCTCTATCTTGACGAAAAAGCCTTGCATAAAAATTTGTAAGAATGATTTCCTCGGGGAGCTCATGATTGGTACATTTGAGCATTAGGGACTTCAGTCTCCCCCAAGCTTGAGCGATGCTTTCTCCATCACGAGACGAAAATTTATGAATATAGTTCCTGTCTCGATGTATTTCATGAAGAGGATAAAACTTTGCATGAAAGAGATGTATACAATCTTGCCATTTTAGCAAATGATAGTTATCAAGAAGCTTATACCAATCCAAAGCCTTATCTTTTAATGATATATAGAATAGATTTCTCATAACAAAATCCATCGATATACGCGCAAGCTTAAATAAGGAGCATAGTTGTGAAAGATATAACAAGTCTTCGCCTGGATGTCTATCTCCTGCATATTGATTAGCCAAGCACAATCAATAGTACCAGTTGGTATTTTAAAGATCACAATTTCCCTAGGTGGGGGAGGCTTCTGCACAACAATAGTGGTGGAGCGGTTCCCCACAAGAAAAAAACCAACAAAAATGTTGTTCATAAGCCTAACTAATGAAAATAAAAAGAAGAAATGAAAAGATTTAATTGCAAGATCTAAAGATATACCTTCAAGCACTCACGTCCCCGGCAACGGCGCCAGAAATAGCTTGATGTCTACGCACGCTTCTATTCTTGTGGACTTTTTTGGGCCTCCAAGTGTAGAGGTTTGTAGGACAACAACAATTTCCCTAAAGTGGATGACCTAAGATTTATTGAACTCAGGGAAGTAGAGGTTGAAGATGGTCTGTCTCAAGCAACCCTGCAATTAAGATACAAAAAGTCTCTTTTGTCCCCAACACACCTAATACAATTGTGAGTTGTATAGGTGCACTAGTTCGGCGAAGAGATGTTAAAATACAAGTGACATGGATGGTAAAACTAGGTATTGTAAATCTGAAATAAAAATGGCAGCAAGGTAGAAAGTGACAAAAGTGAACATAAACGGTGTAACAATGGTGAGAAACAAGGCCTAGGCTTCATACTTTCACTAGTGGCAACTCCCAACAACATTAACATAATCTAATCACATGATATTTCCACTAAAACATGTGATGGTGACGTACTCGGAGGTCATTCCTTTGTGATGAAGAGAGGACGAGAATTATGTAGGGCTACAAAAGCACACCTCAGAGTTCGTAGTTCTCATCTACGGATTTCCCAATATCACCGCGGCCATCCAAAGAGAGTACCACAATCACCACAACGTATCTCAAGGATAGTCAAAGACAGGCACCAAAAGACTCTCAATGTTCAATCAATTCACAAAACAGGAAATCACTCATGAAAATATTCTTGTAATCCATATCCAATACACCGCTGTCACCATGGTCTCGGGGATTATACTAGATAAGATCAAGTGAGTACATCAATCCAATACAAAGAAGGGGAAACATGATGGGATCACCCTAGATTAACATAGCCTATGATTACAATGAAGATCACATCATGGGAGAGAGAATTAACCACATAGCTACTGTAGAACACCTCAGCCCCGAGGAGGAACTACTCCCGCTTCATGGAGGGAGGAAGCAATGTTGATGGAGATGAATCCGGGGGCACTTCCCCATCCGGGGAGGGTGCCGACACATGTATCCTGGTCCCTCGAAACTTGTTGGCGATGGCGGCGGAGATCGGAATTGCTTCTGGAGAAAAGTGTTCCGGAATCAGCGTTTCCTCCACAGGGGTAAATATAGGAGCCAAGGTAGGGCACCAGAGGAGGTGGGCCGCACCCAGGTGACATGTGGTTGCGGTTAGGGTGTAGGCCGCGCAGGGAGGCCGCCTGGGTAGGCCTGGCTCCCCTCTGGCCCATCTTTGGTGCTCTGGAATATCCCGTCACGCTGATTTTTATATATTTTTCTCTAGATTTTTGGGGCTCTAGAAATTTGGGTAAAAGTCCCTACAAAAAAGACATCAGTCGACAGAACTGGCACTGGGTGCACCGAGTTAGTAGGTTAGTCCAAATATGTGTAAAAAGGTATGAAAGTGTAGCAAAAGATCATGGAACAAGAAGAAATTATAGATACATTTGGGACGTATCAACTCCCACACGGGTCGCGAACGAGCGTGGAGCGCTGTGATTCGATGCCCTAGGAACTCCTTAACGATAAGTTCCCCCGTCAGTCGGGCATCCCCATGGGTGGCGATCCGCTCGAGGATAGGCACCGCCCTCGTATCGGTGAGCTTCTTGTGGCTCCACCCGGGACTCTACTTCGACTGGGTCATTAGGGCCATGAGGAGATGGTTGACCTACAACGTATCCATGAAGACTCAGCGATGCCGATAGGCCTCAACGTTTTCATGTCCTTCAGGCGGATGGTATTGCCCTTGACTTTGACGAAGGAGACACACGCGAAATGCTGGTCCTAGGTGGTGAACCGCAGGGTGTAGAAGTGGCGAAATAGCACCAACGAGGGCCTCACCCGCAGGAAAGCCTCGCAGTATATGACGAAAATGGCCAGGAGGAGGATGGAGTTTGTCTGAAGATGCAGGGCCTAGATCCATAATGGGAGAGTATGGCATGGAAAAAAATGGAAAACGGCACGACCAACCCGACATAAATGCCATGGAGGAAGAAGGGGTAGGCGGACTCCCCCAGGCCACTCTGTACCATCAAGCCAGGCCGGATCCCCGTCACCCGCCACTCATTCTAGGTGTCGGAGACTATCGGGAGCACTGGACCCAAATCCTCTTCCTTAGCAACGGAGGAATGAAGGAGAGCTAGCCTGATGGCGAGAGGGCTTGCACCCGGTGCGGTGGTCTTTGCCTTCTTGCCGACCAGCGCCATTAGCGCGAGATGGTCGTGAATGGGGCAGAGAAGGTGCCTCTCCCAAGGTTGGATTGGGATGAGCTGCGCGCAAAGGAAGAGGACGCAGCGGGATGAATGCGGGGCAAGGAAGATCAATGATGGCCGTGCGGCGCACAGAGGCTTTATGTCAGCCTAGGCGGTTGACGAGGCATCATGGGAAGTGGGGCACCCATGCCCCATCATGCGTCTATGGCACGTCTCACCCGTAGGAGGTTCGGGCCCGCGCCATTTCACTCTCCAGCTGGTGGAACCGTGCACGCCGTAGGCCCGGGGCTACCGTCGCGCCCATGGGTCTGGGGATAACCAGGCCCGTCTGCCGGCAACCCAAGATGTGGCGCCTAACGGGGCCTGGTGCGGTCCATAATGGGACTTCACGGACAAGGTCCTTGCGGGAGAACTACCGCCTCGCGAGGGGATGTCAGCGAACATCGCTAGGATCCCCTGCCAAGCCCCCTCGCGAGGGCACTGCTCGAAGCTGTCCTCGAGACCCTCGTGGGGCGTACTAGTCAAAGGTTGCTCAATAGAGTCTTACGGTCCTGCATTGTCGCGTGGGTGATGCACGCCGAGCCAAGCGGCGCCCAGAGGCATGCCAACAGGCACTGATGAGGAGGCTTTCCTCTTTTTTGCTAATGGAGGAGGGCCACCATGAGTTCCCAAAGTAGTCCCTAATCCCCCTTTAGTGCAAGAAGACTAGGACGGGAGTATCGCTAGGGAGGAGGTCACTCCCGATCCCTCCAACTCGCCAGGATAGGAAGCTTTTGCAGGCAAAGACTGCTTTAGTCAGGGTAGGTTGCAGTCCTGCCCCCCTTTAAACTGAGCGTTGTGGCAACCCTTCCCACCTTGTTTTCGAGGGGAGAGGACCAGGGCGAGTATAAGAGAGGACATGCTGCCACCATAGAGGAGGGGGCGCAGGCACTAGCAAGAACTCACCTTGTATTCTCTCTCACCCCAAAGCAATCACGACAAGTAGGTGTAGTATTTTACATTACAAGGTGGCCTGAACCTGGGTAAACCTTCGTGTCCACCATTCTTCTTCCTTAGCTCGAGTACGCCCGAGTGTCACCATGAGGTCACAACATACAGTTGGGCCGGTTACCGCACGCACGCTAGAGTTCAAACCTCTCGGGTCCCCGGAGCCCCAATTCCGACATTATGCTATTACTGAAAATGAAGTTTTAGTAGTTGTGTTTGCATGTGATAAGTTTAGACCTTAGATTGTTGATCCTAAAGTAACTATTCAAAGTAATCATTCTGCTATTAAATACCTTATGGAAAATAAAGATGCTAAACCTATACTTATTAGATGGGTGCTATTACTCCAAGAATTTGACTTGCATATCATTGATATGAAAGGAGGTAAAAACCATGTAGTAGATAATTTGTCTAGGATGGAAAATGTTCTTGATGAGGCACTACCTATTGATGATAATTTTCCTAATGAGTAGCTTTCTGTTATAAATACTTCACGTAGTACTCCTTGGTATGCGGATTATGCTAATTACATTGTTGCTAAATATATTCCGCCTAACTTCACCTATCAATAAAAGAAAAGAACTCTTCTATGATTTACGACATTACTTTTGGGATTACGCACATCTTTACAAAGGAGTAGATGGTGTTATTAGATGTTGTATACCCGAGCATGAACTGGAAGAAATCCTAAGGAAGTGCTATTCTGAGGCCTAGAGAGGGCATCATGTTGGTGACATAATTGCACACAAGGTATTACAATTTGGTTTATATTTGCCTACTCTTTTTAAAGATGCTCGTAAGTATATCCTTTCGTGTGATGAATGTCAAAGAGTTGGTAATATTGGCAAATGTCAGGAAATGCCTATGAACTATCCAGTTGCTATTGAACCATTTGATGTTCGGGGCTTTGATTTTATGGGACCTTTTCCTTCCTCTAATGGTTAAACTCAGATTTTAGTTGCTCTTGATTATGTTACTAAGTGGGTAGAAGCTATTCCTACTAGTAGTGCTGATCATATTATCTATGTTAAAATGCTTAATGACATCATCTTCCCGAGGTTTGGAGTCCCTAGATATTTAATGACTGATGGTGGTTCACATTTTATTCATGGTGCTTTCTGTAAACTCTTAGCTAAATATGATGTTATGCATAGAATTGGATCACCTTACCATCCCAAGTATAATGGCAAAGTTGAATTGAGAAACCTAGAAAAAAATTAATATTGCAAAAGACTGTCAATAGGTCTAGAAAGAACTGGTCTAAGAAACTTGATGATGCTTTATGGGCTTATAGAAGTTCTTATGAAAATACCATGGGGATGTCCCCATATAAAATGTTCTACGGAAAAGCTTGCCATTTACCTCTTGAGTTAGAAAGTAAAGTTTATTGGGCAATTAAAGAAGTTATTTATGAATTTAAACTTGGCAGCGAAAAGAGGTTATTTGATATTAGTTCACTAGATGAATGCAGGGCGCAATCCTATGAAAATGCCAAGTTGTTGAAGGAAAAGGTTAAAAGATGGCATGATTAGAGAATCCAAAATGAGAATTTAATGTAGTAGATCTAGTGCTTTTGTACAATTCTCATTTCAAATTATTTGTAGGTAAACTACACTCGAAATGGGAAGGCACATATGTCGACGAGGAGGTTTATCACTCCGGTTCTATAAAGATCAATAGCTTCGAAGGCAAAAACTCCAAGAGCGGTAAATGGGCAAAGAATATAGCATTATATCTAACGTATACCCATTAATGTTGAAGCTAACATTATCCAAGTGATAACACTGGAGGAGCACATAAAATTGACCTTCCGGAATGCTCCAGAAACCTGAAAATGGAGTAGGTATGTGAAACGGTAAGAGAACTGACTCCAAAAATTCCAAAAAATATGTTTTTTGGTTTTTGTATTTTAGAACAATTGCAAAAATAAAAACAGCCAGGGGAACCCACGAGGAGTCCACAAGGCAACATGGCGCGGCCACCCCCATGACGCTCCCTGATGCCTTGTGTGCACCTCGTGTGCCTCCCGGACTACGGTTTCTTTACGAGCACATATTCTTACCTAGCAAAAAACATTATATATACTCCCGATTGTTTTGACAACACCGTCATGAGATTCCCCTCTGTTCTTGTTTTGTGTTGTTTTTCTGACAAATCATCAAGTTCTTCGAGAAGGTCATCAACCCGTACCTCCCGGAGGTGATGAAGCACCCTCACACCATGGAGATGCATGAGGGGGTGCTTCACATCTGTGACATTGAAGGTAAAAATAAGGAGGGAAGCGAGAATGCCATGCTTGCGTCTGTGGAGCAGGAGATCCTCAAGTGATAAGGGATGGTTGAATGTGGTTTGAGTGCTAGTCACTCTATGATCATGGACTTCATTAGGGAGAACAAGATGGACACCAAGAACAGGGGATCAGTTCTCTTCAAGATTCAAGACTAGATTGAGCATCTCCAAGCCCAAATCTTTGACCTCCAAACCCAAAATTAGCAATACGAATTGAGGTTTAAGAGGATGAGCATCACTACTGATTTAGGGGTCCCAAAGCCAAGGTTTTATTTCTATGATGGTAAGCCAATTCCTTGGAAGACAGAAGACCAACTTGCGACATCATCACAATCATCACCCGAGGGGGACACATGAGTACATGGGTATGGGTACCACCCCTAGCTTGTTCCAAGCTTGGGGGAGGTTCCCCGGTATCGTATCACCATCACTTCTGTCATTACCATCTATCTTAGTTTGATCCTTAGTTCTTTTGTGATTTAGAAAAATAAATTTCAGATTTGCTATGATTAGAACTTTTGCTTTGAGATCCATCTATCCCTGTAATCGAGTATGAGAGTTATATAATAAAGATTACTTGAGTTTGTGTGCTTTACTTGTGTGCACCTATTATCATAGCATAGCAATAAAAAGGAAACATGAAGATCATATGCTTATCTCACGAGAAGTAATGACCTCACACTAAAAGGATATGCGTGATAAAAGTTTTTGATAGTAAAAAAACATATTATTAGTCATTGATGGAATAAAAGAAAGATTATGATAGAGGAGAGAAGACTCACATATAAATACACTATCTTGGACACCTTCTATGATTGTGAGCCCACACCAAATATTATATAATGATCAAGTGTTGATATTGGAAATGGAAGACAACATAATGGTTATGGTAGTTTACATTCACATATAAACTATATGGTCATGGATCCTTTAACGTGTGGTGCTTACTTTAGATCCTTTATAGCCAAAAATTCCCCACTATGTGGGGACCCCGACTTACTAGTCGAGAATCACAGTGCTGAGTGATCCCAGAGATCAATGCTCACCAAACACAGATACCGAATAAAGAGTCTTACATCCATACATACCGTTTGATACAATAAATCACCACTTCTGTCGAGTCTTACATATATAGGACCTTAAAGACCTACACTTGAAACTGAACCAATAGCGGAATTATTTGTTGAAAGCGTGAACCCATGCCATCAGCCTTAACCTACAGGCATTCTGACTGGGAAGTATCCTAGCCCGCAAGAACGTCACCGAGTTAATCTTCACCATATCTTGTTCTTTCATACCTAGTCAATGAAATAACCAGTGGCAAGCCAATGAGTACTTTGAATGTACTCGCAAAATAGCCCAAGATATGGACAATGGAAGTGAAGTATAACAATATCATGCATCTCTAGTATAACTCATCTGGGTGGAATGATCATGAATATGCATGAAGTTAAAGAATTACTCTTGAAGAAGAGGTTACATATATCCATATATCTGCCGAGGGCTGTACCATACGGGTTCACCCTATGTGCCAAGTCACCGAACTTGGTCATATCCTCAATATATCAGCTGAGGGCTAAACCATCCGGGTTCACCCTATATGCCAAGTCACCGAACATGGTCATATTATTATTTTCATAACAATACCTTTTTCCAACACCACACAAACTCACTCACGCACACATGGTTTATGCGGAAAAATCAGGACGTAATTTAAGCAGGATTACCCAACTGTCCTTGGCTGTGGACACGGCTATTCGAATAGTTTGACACTCTGCAGAGGTTGCACGCTATACCCACGAGAACCGGGAAACTTCCGTGTCATGCACGACTCGCGGTATATCACATATACCCAAGGTAAGTACCCGATCATTATCTTTCCCCTAACGGTACTAAACAAGGAGGTCCACTCGATTGGTACCCAACCCACATGTTGTACGTCTTACGAGCACCGACTCTGGACAGTATCAACCATGCGGGGACCAACGGTGTGCCTGGAACTCATAAAAATGGCATAGTCGCCCTTCCTGGCACGACCCCATTACGAGAGTGACGACAATCACTCCCGCCACTAGTAATGTGGTTCTTTGCTAGTACCGACTAGAGTAATCAACAAAACCCTGTCCCATAAAGGGGTAACGTGGTCGCACAAGTGAGGTTGGGATGCTCGACACATCATAAATCTAATCACATTTTTGAAACCATACTCACGCAAAACACCGGTGCACCACTTCACCAAAAGTGGCCACCCATCTCATCATCACCCTCGGGCATTAGTGGCACCCGACGGGTTTTTTCATAACCTTGTTTTATGACAATATCATGCTCATGATGATACTACTACTATCTTTACTTGTCAACATGGTATTAGCATGACCCTAAGGGGTAGAGTCAAGCTCAATGCATGTGCTCCGGGGGAGCCTGCGGTAACATCCCATCAAAGGAGTACCGGCACTTATGATCATTTGCAACGGAAATACATGCTATATAACATGCAAAGTAATATATGCTCAGTCATGGTCAAAGGGCTGCTTGCCTTGCTCACATAAGTCCTTGGGGTCTTCGAGGTCTTCCGCTCCAACTCCGAATACTTCATCTATCGTCAACTATCGTCGGAAACAAACATAGTAAGCCACACCTCAAGCAGAAATAAAAGTGGTCTAAAAATACAAGTTATATTTTTCTTGGACCTCTCTGGTCATAAGAAAAATACCTGAATCCTTGCCAATGGGTTTTGGATCATCACGGGATTTTTGAATGGATGGAAAGAGAAATAGGTGATCATTGAAGAAGCCAACAAAAATCATTCTATTAAAAATGAGTGGAGGCACCCATTTACAAAGAATGACTTTACGAATTTTTAGGAAGTGGTTTCACTGGATTTGGAGTTGGTATGAATATTCTAGAGATTTTACAGTGTGGAATAAATAGCAATAGGAGCTATTTATTTATTGCAACAAAAGTAAGCCACACAAAAATGTTGACAAGGGTTCTAAAAATAGGGGATTATTTTAGAAGACCCTAGGAATTTGAATCACTCCATTTGGAGTTGATTTGCATCCTATGGAAATTTCCAAAGTGGAGCCAAGTATGGATAGATTTGGATTTAAATGAAAATGCCACAGAAAGTGGGTAGGGAAATAGTGCAAGGCACTTATTTGGATAGGCCTCATTTTTGGGGTCCTACAGAATTTTGAATCAATGGAATTGGAGTCAGAATGAATTTATGCTGGAATTTACAAGTTTGTAGAAAAGAAAAAGGGCAAACAAGGCAATGGGCAATGGGCTAATAGGCAATGGTGGAATTTACAAGTTTGTAGGAGGGAGCGCTATAGTGCGCCACGGGCGGCTAATAGGCAATGGGCCGGCCTGCTGGCTCGGCCTCGCTAACCGCGGCCACACAGGAGGCGTATTCTCTAGAATACGCGTCCGCTCGGGGGAAGCGTAAGGCGCTGGGGCGCCTCCACTTAAGCCGAGGGGGGTTGACTGGTGAGGGGCTGACACGGGGCCCCCGCCAGTCAGCTTCGTCTCCCACCTCCCGCCGGCATGGAATAGCAGCAGGAGATGGGTTGCCGCGTGGGCGCCGTGACTCGGGCCACCCCTTGCTCGGGTGAGGGCGCCGACGAGCTCAGGGGGCTGCGTCACCTCCATTCCGACACACGGCTCCCACGTAGGGGCTGCAATAGGAGGGGGCCGGCGCGCATCAGCGGGAAGCCAACGAAGCCACTGCCCTCGGCACCAGCAGCGAGGAGGAGGGGCTAGGAGGGGCTCGAGGGAGGAGGTGCGGCGGCCTGGGGATCTCCGGCGGAGTGCGAGGAGGCGAGGGGAGGCCCTGCATGCCAACCCATAGAGGCCGGAGCTTTACCCCTTCGGCCATGGCTATGACAGGAGGAGGGGGAGGCTTGGGGAGAGAGTAGGGAGGAGGAGAGCTGCTCAGGAGGAGCCCATGGGAGCGGGGAAGAGAGACCAGAGCCACAGGGGCTCGGGGAAGTGGGAATAAGAGGGGAGAGAGAGAGGGAAAGCTCGGGAGCTCTCTGGAGCTCCGAGGGCACGGGCGCCACACGTCCCAGAGGGGCATTGGATGCTAGCGAGCGTCGTGGAGAGAGTCAAGGAGGGATGGGGATGCTCTGGCGCTCTAGTGCATACTGCAGCTGCGGGACACGAGCTAGGGAACAATGAAATGGTGCAAAGCACCATTTGTGCAGGCTGACAACGTGGTCACCATGGCCACGCGTGTACAGGGTGTCCCTTCGACCTGAAAAAGATGTCTCCCATGCAAGGCATGCTTGCCAGAGGTCACTGGAGGAGTTTGGAGCCAAGTGAAGAATGTTTGAATGGGTGCTGACTATGATTTAGTTTGCAGCAGCACACTTAGGGCTAGAAAAACTGGTTTGCACAGGGGTTAATTGAGGGAAAACCATGTCCAGCACTCTTGTTTATAGAAGGACTACTAGCGTCCGAAATTTCAGTTCAGGAAAGCAAGTGTAGCTAGTACTTGCTGTACAAAGCAACATTTCAGCCAGAAATCAACTTGAGGAGGTGCTGCTCATTTTCTACACATGAGCATGTCATATCTTTGCTCTAAATGAAGCCTTGGCATATAATAGATGCTCTGGGAAGAGTTGGGAGTGATAGCTTAAGAAGAAGTATGAGAAGAGAGGTAAAACAGTGCTTACAAGGGTGAGAATGAGAGAAAGTTGCGAAGGGACCTTCTCCAATAATTGACCAGTGGCCATGGGAAAGTTACTGGAGGTAAAATATGACTATGTGAGGCTGTGGTAGAAAGTTGAGCTCAAGAGTAAAAGTGGAAGGGGCAAAAGAAGCCAAATTGGTGAGTGCACACAAGGTGTTGGATCTGTGGTTGGGCTACCATATGAATTCCAATGGTTATGACACTTAACAGGGTCAAATAATAGATGAAAATAGGCTTGCACACCAAATTTGGGATTTGCTGGAGAAGTTTTCCAATATAGACTTGGAAAACCCTAGAAATGGGCAGAAATGGGTTTCAGCTTAGAACCCTATTCAAGTAAATTCCCACAAATCCAATATTTGGTGTAGGGGCATTATTTGAGTATTGAGGCCTGCACAAAAAGTTTGAGGATAATTGGAGAAACTTTATAATGTAAAGTTTACCAAAGTCAGAAATCAACATAGAGGGTTTTGAGGGTTTTAGGACAAGTTCTTCTATTCTCCTTGGTGTACCACTTGGTGTGGATGCCTTATTGGAGTATTAGAACATGCCCACCAAATTTTAGCACAATTGGAGACACTTCACAATGTAGGGTTGCCCAAATTTGATTCTGGACAGACAGGGTTTTAGAGTGATTAGGGGAGCCAAATCAACTTGGATTAACATGAAACTTGGCAAGATCATCAAGAATATCATAGATGACATGCTAGAATTTTACTGGAATTTATTGAGAATATTTCTTATAGAAATATTCCAAAAGCTTGAAATAGGTAGGAATGGTTTTGGAGTGGTTAGACCAATATTTTGAACATGACCATGTGTTGAAACTCATATATATGGAATAAATATATCCCATGAGTTTCCCTAAATTTTCTTAAATATTTTGGAAGCAATAAAAATAACTTTCCTTCATAAGAGACCATTTCTGGCCTCATAGAAATGCTTTTAAATGAAATAATAAAATAACTTTTAAAATAATAATATGATGGTTTTTGGGAGACATTTTGATAATAGGTTTTAAATAAAAGTATTGGTGCAAAATAAATTCCCTAATTTGAGGACTTGTAGTACAAACCTCATCTGAGGGGTTTGAAAGTTTAATTCAAGAAATGCTTTTTGGTGAGAATAATATTTGGTGAAAATAGATATTTATCCTAAACACATGGCATGATCATTAGGCAGGAGATCAGGAAATGAGGAGGTGATTAGGAGGATGGCAAGAATTAATGGGGAGCAATCACATGCATTCAAGCAAACAGGCAACAATAGTCACTCCAAGCATCACAAGCACCACCAAAAATTTAATTGGTCCTAATTTTTGAAATAAGTTAATTAGTCAGGAAGGCCAAAAACTGGGTGTGACATACCTTACCCCCTTAAGAAAATCTAGGCTAGGGGTTGGTGAGATACAAAATCTTGAGTCGGAGGTAGTCTTCATGTCCCCATGTTGTTGTGGTCTTTAGGTGCTTGATGATACATTTTCGAATGTTTGCACGCCCTTGCGTGATCGTGAGCGGGATCTGGCAATAAGTTATGCTTGACCGGGGTCAAGGGCTTGGTGAGCTAAGTTCGTGCAAGGTTCCGGCTTGCGTGTGTATTCCAAAGTCAGAATACGTGGCAAGATGGTGTGTCTGGGATCTGGTCCTGGGCTTCGCATGCCGGTTAGTGACATCAAGATGTCTCGTGTTAGAATGCACTGCCAAAGTGTTCGCGTGGCTTCCTGCTTACGGGAAAGTTCTTGACTTCCTTTCAGCAGTCAAGCTATGGTCGCAATGGTCTTCGAAGGCTTCTCGTGAAAGGGTTCGGGTTGGGTCTCACCTATGAGGCTAAGCTCGGAGGCACAGAGTTCAGAATAGGTCCTGCCATCTGGGAGGGTTAGCAAGGGGTTCTGGACGAGGTGGCTACCCAAGAGTATAGACCACGCATCCGTTCCCACGGTCTGCGACTCGGCAAGTGGAAATCACCTTTAGCAGGTTTCCCCCACGACCTACTAGTACTTGCGTCATTAATATGGACCAAGGAGAGGTCGTCTGATTCTTCCGCTTGCCCAAAGACTTCATCACCTTGAATCGTCGAGGCTTCTTGACATCGTTGATGTAGTCGGTGCACGGTCGGTGGTTGACTTCTTGTTGCTTCATCGTCATTGTCATGGCTTCCTTGCCACGACGGTTCTTCATCTTGACTTGAGTAGGATAGACTTCCGTCGTCTTGGGACTGCTTCGAGAAGCCTGCCTTCTCGAGATAACACTGTACCCTCGAGAGGCATAACAATCGGCGTTCCTGGGGCTCGTCCAAACAGGACTAAGGTGTGTTCTTCCTCTCACGGGGTGAATAAGTATGTCACCAGTGAGGATGACAACATACTTTCCCTAAACACGACGTAAGCACAATGCTCATGAGTCCGGTGAGGAGAACGAGGACTTGCTATGGGCGGGTACTGGCCACATTGTAACGACTTAGAGTCGTCTTCTATGGTCGTAATCCGTCCATCTTGTGGCTCAACGAAGCTTTAGGGTCTCAAGGAACTTAGGATGTGGCCAACAGTTATCATCTTATCTCTAAGCACTTTCCCTAGATGACAGTAGTTCGATCGCTAACTTGAGACAACATCACCACATCTCATCAAGGATATCATCCCGCGTGGGTCAACTCCACACCGCTCATGCTAGTCAACTCCGGGTTGAAGGAAGAACTAAACCCAAACACTACAAGTTTGGTGTAGCCCCAAATGCACATGCATTACTATGCAAGAACCTCGGGGGTATATAAGCTGCTAAGGTTGCACTGGGATGCTACAAATCCAATGTCCAGCGAGATCATATAATGAACAGGGTACTGCATTACTATACTGAGGAAACACGTAGTACCCCAATCCAATATCTTGCTTCCCTTCCTATGAATCTGATCAAGTGATCCATCAATCCGATCAATCATCACTAGACCTATCACTCCTACAAATCCAACATTTATGGGTTTTACATGATCTCTAGAGTCCTCATAATTCACATAATACTGCAAGGATTACGTCATAGTATATCCACCAACTTCAATAGTCAGGGCCATCTAGTCTCCAAGGCCAAACCACATAGGTTGTAAACCAATCTGACAACTCCAAGTATACGCGCTCTATATTCACCGAGAGACATGGTATCATGTTCGAGATTATCGATCTAAATCCAATTTACTCCGAACCATGTGGTCTTTGTCATCCTCAATACTCCATTAATATTACCTATTTAAATCCAGGACTCAGATCCAACAAGAAGTCTACTTGATACTCCAAGTTGTTATGGTAAAGGCATCAAATCATGCCAACTACTTGCTAAAGTCGTGTATACCACCAAAATATTGTTGATCGCGATTATGATCATCCTACTAAATCCAATCTTACTCCAGATTATGCAGGTTATGCTACTATACTAACTCGTTCCACCAAATTCACCTACCTTTATAAGGGTCTCACGATCCACCAAAATAGTCTAGCTATATCCTCAAGACACAAATCATCATCACCATGACAGTCTTCAGTCTATACTCTAATATATCAGAGAACTATCCTCTTATGGCATCAGGGTTACAGTGCTAGCTTAAGATTGAAGGATACTTGTTCAAGGTGATCACTCGTTCCTTTAAGAACCCGGTGCTAGGCGGGGTTTATCGAGGACCTATACGCGTTCTGGCAAGTCCGTGTACTAGACACGTGACCAGAAAATTTGAGCCAGAAAGGCTTGTGGAGGTTAGTCTGGTCTAGTGTGGTTTTCCAATCTTGAGGGAATAGCACACCCCTATGGGTTGCGTGTGATTAAGCATAGCACAGTCAATGTCTTCAGCGTCAGTCGTCCTTCGAAGTGGATCCTTGGTGCATCTTGCCTTGCTATCTTCAGTTGTCGAGAGGGGTGAGAGAGAGAGAGAGAGAGCACAGAGAGGAGAGTCTAAGGGTCTTAGTGCAGTCAAACAAGCGTCGGAAAGTCAACTCAAACAAGTGCCGAAATCGTTTTGAACATTGAAACTAAGACGGGTGATATAACCGCATACTTGTTGCCTAAGCAAAAGTGTGACTTATATCAAAGCAAAAACAACAAAAGAAACAACACATAACATGGTCCATCCGAACCATTTCACGGACTCGACTTCGCATAGGGGATTCACGAGTCATCCTATCCTAGGTTCTCGGACTCGACAGTAATGCTTGCTTCTTGCTCCGGAGAGGAGTCTGCTAATTCTTCTGGACCTTCTCAGGGTGTTGTCACGCCTCTTGTTGTCGCATGCTGAAGCAATTCGCTTGAGTTGTAAAGAACTCTGGTTGTCTTCTCGCCTGGGAAGTTGCTGACGAACGTAGATCTTCATTGCTGTCATTGGCAGCGTCTTCTGTTGTCTTCATGATCTTGTCAGTGTCTTCTTGTCTTCTGAAGCTTTGAGAGTCTCAAGTGGACATCTTCATGCTTCGATATTTGCAAGACATGATAGAGTTTGATCTGTCAATCATACTAATTGCGATATCGACACCTAGAGCGGGGAATGAAGAGAACTGTTTTCCTGCTCGCTAAGGTGAGGCGGACCAAATGGCGAGGTTCTCATCCACCGGTGGTGGTCGACACAATACCTAATAATTTACAGGGTCGCTCTATTAGTGATACAGATCAGGGTTTGCATATATTATGTCTAGATTATTGTAGGTGAAAGTGGCATCACTCTAGAACAGTGCCCATGTTTCACCATCTTCTAAACCTCGATATCCTTGTTCCACACGGAGGTATTTTGATTGGTGTCGTCCGGTCGTAGAGTTGTCTTCTCCGTTTTTCAGCACAGGTCTTTGCCTGGAAAGGTTACTTCCTTCCGGCCTGCCCACGAGGATTTCAATTTATCCCGTGATCAGAAGGCATAAGGTTCTAGCGACCATTTGCAATTTTGAAAAAGTAGACGAGGAGTGTCAAGAAAATAAGAGTGGGAGGCTGGAGCATAACCTTCAATTTCTTTGAAAATTTAGGAGATTTGAGAAAATATATAGGTTTTGTAAGTATTTTGAAGGGTGTGGAAAGCAGTTGTATCCTAATTAACATCCGTTCTAACTAGGGGCTTCCTATAGTCAGGATGGCTCTGATACCAGCTCTGTGGGGACCCCGACTTACTATCGAGAATCGCCGTGCTCAGTGATCCGAGAGATCAATGCTCACCGAACATAGATACCGAATAAAGAGTCTCACATCCATACATACCGTTTGATACAATAAATGACCACTTCGGTCGAGTCTTATATATATAGGACCTTAAAGACCTACACTTGAAACTGAACCAGTAGTCGAATTATTGGTTGAAAGCGTGAACCCATGCCATCAGCCTTAACCTACATGCATTCTGACTGGGAAGCATCCTAGCCCGCAAGAACGTCACCGAGTTAATCTTCACCATATCCTGTTCTTTCATACCTAGTCAATGAAATAACCAGTGGCAAGCCAATGAGTACTTTGAATGTACTTGCAAAAGAGCCCATGATATGGACAATGAAAGTGAAGGATAACAATACATGCATCTCTAGTATAACTCATCTGGGTGGAATGATCATGAATATGCACCAAGTTAAAGAATTACTCTAGAAGAACAGGTTACATATATCCATATATCTGCCGAGGGCTGTACCATCCGGGTTCACCCTATGTGCCAAGTCACCGAACTTGGTCATATCCTCAATAGATCAACTAAGGGCTAAACCATCCGGGTTCACCCTATATGCCAAGTCACCGAACTTGGTTATATTATTATTTTCATAACAATACCTTTTTTCAACACCACACACACTCACTCGCGCACACATGGTTTACGCGGAAAAATCAGGATGTAGTTTAAGCAGGATTACCCAACTGTCCTTGACCGTGAACACGACTACTCGAATAGTTTGACACTCTGCAGAGGTTGCGCGCTGTACCCACGAGAACCGGGAAACTTCCGTGTCATCCACGACTCGCGGTATATCACATATACCCGAGGTAAGTACCCGATCATTATCTTTCCCCTGACGGTACTAAACAAGGAGGTCCACTCGATTGGTACCCAGCCCACATGTTATACGTCTTAAGAGCACCGACTTTAGACAGTATCAACCATGCGAGGACCAACGGTGTACCTGGAACTCATAAAAATGGCATAGTCGCCCTTCCTGGCACGACCCCATCACGAGAGTGACGACAATCACTCCCGCCACTAGTAATATGGTTCTTTGCTAGTACCGACCAGAGTAATCAACAAATCCCCGTCCCATACAGGGGTAACATGGTCGCACAGGTGAGGTTGGGACGGTCGACACATCATAAATCTAATCCCATTTCCGAAACCATACTCACACAAAACACCGGTGCACCACTTCACCAAAAGTGGCCACCCATCTCATCATCACCCTGGGGCATTAGTGGCACCCGACGGGGTTTTTCATAATCCTTGTTTTATGACAATATCATGCTCATGATGATACTACTACTATATTTACTTGTCAACATGGTTTTAGCATGACCCTAAGGGGTAGAGTCAAGCTCAATGCATGTGCTCCGGGGGAGCATGCGGTAACATCCCATCAAAGGAGTACCGGCACTTATGATCATATGCAACGAAAATACTTGCTATATAACATGCAAAGTAATATATGCTCAGTCATGGTCAAAGGGCTACTTGCCTTGCTCACGTAAGTCCTCGGGGTCTTTGAGGTCTTTCGCTCCAACTCCGAATACTTCATCTATCGTCCACTATCGTCGGAAACAAACATAGTAAGCCACACCTCAAGCAGAAATAAAAGTGTTCTAAAAATAGAAGTTATATTTTTCTTGGACCTCTCTGGTCATAAGAAAAATACCTGAGTCCTTGCCAAGGGGTTTTGGATCATCAGGGGATTTTTGAATGGATGGAAAGAGCAATAGGTGATCATTGAAGAAGCCAACATAAATCATTCTGTTAAAAATGAGTTGAGGCAACCATTTACAAAGAATGATTTTAGGATTTTTTAGGAAGTGGTTTCACTGGATTTGGAGATGGTATGAATATTCTAGAGATTTTACTGTGTGGAATAAATAGCAATATGAGCTATTTATTTATTGCAACAGAAGTAAGCCACACAAAAATGTTGACGAGGGTTCTAAAAATAGGGGATGATGTTCGAAGACCCTAGGAATTTGAATCACTCCATTTGGAGTTGATTTGCATCCTATGGAAATTTCCAAAGTGGAGTGAAATATGGATAGATTTGGATTTAAATGAAAATGCCACAAAAAGTGGGTAGGGAAAATTGTGCAAGGCACTTTTTTGGATAGGCCTCATTTTTAGGGTCCTGCAGAAATTTGAATCAATGGAATTGGAGTCAGAATGAATTTATGGTGGAATTTACAAGTTTGGAGAAAAGAAAAAGGGCAAGCGAGGCCACCAGTGAATGCTATAGTGCGCCCCGGGCGGCTAATAGGAAATAGGCCGGCCTGCTGGCTAGGCCTCGCTAACCGTGGCCACGCACGAGGCGTATTCCCTAGAATACGCCTCCACTCGGGGGAAGCGTAAGGCGTTGGGGCGCTTCCACTTAAGCCGAGGGGGGTTGACTGGTGAGAGGCTGACGCGGGGGCCCCGCCAGTCAGCTTTGTCTCCCACCTCCCGCCGGCATGGAAGAGCAGCAGGAGATGGGTTGCCGCGTGGGCGCCATGACTCGGGCCACCCCTTGCTCGGGTGAGGGCGCCGGCGAGCTCAGGGGGCTGCGTCGCCTTCATTCCCACACACGGCTCCCGCGGAGGGACTGTAATAGGAGAGGGCCGGCGCGCATCCGTGGGAGGCCGACGATGCCACTACCCTCGGCACTAGCAGCGCGGAGGAAGCGCCTGGAGGTGCTCGAGGGAGGAGGTGCGGCAGCCTGGGATCTCCAGCAGAGTGTAAGGAGGCGAGGGGAGGCCCTGCATGCCAACCCGCAGAGGCCGGAGCACTACCCCTTCGGCCATGGCTATGACAGGAGGAGGGGGAGGCTTGGGGAGAGAGTAGGGAGGAGGAGAGGTGCTCAGGAGGAGCCCATGGGAGCAGGGAAGAGAGCCCAGAGCCACAGGGGCTCGGGGAAGAGGGAATAAGAGGGGGAGAGAGAGGGAAATCTCGGGAGCTCTCTGGAGCTTCGAGGGCACGGGCGCCACACGTCCCAGAGGGCCATTGGATGCTAGCTAGCGTCGTTGAGGGCGTCAAGGAGGGATGGGGGATGCTCTGGCACTCTGGTGCATACTGCAGCTGCGAGACACGAGCTAGGGAACAAGGAAATGGTGCAGAGCACCATTTGTGCAGGCTAACAACATGGTCACCATGGCCACGCGAGACACGACCTGAAAAATACGTCTCCCATGCAAGGCATGCTTGCAAGAGGTCACTGGAGGAGTTTGGAGCCAAGTGAAGAAAGTTTGAATGGGTGCTGACTATGATTTAGTTTGCAGCAACAAACTTAGGGTTAGCAAAACTGGTTTGCACAGGGGGTTAATTGAGGGAAAACCATGTCCAACACTCTTGTTTATAGAAGGACTACTTGCCTGCCAAATTTCAGTTCCGGAAAGGAAGTGTAGCTAGTACTTGCTGTACAAAGCCACATTTGAGCCAGAAATCAACTTGAGGAGGTGCTGCTCATTTTCTCCACATGAGCATGCCATATCTTTGTTCTAAATGAAGCCTTCGCATATAATAGATGCTCTGGAAAGAGTTGGGAGTGATAGCTTAAGTAGAAGTATGAGAAGAGAGGTAAAACAGTGCTTACAAGGGTGAGAATGAGAGAAAGTTACAAAGGGACCTTCTCCAATAATTGACCAGTGGCCATGGGAAAGTTATTGGAGGTAAAATATGACTATGTGAGGCTGTGGTAGAAAGTTGAGCTCAAGAGTAAAAGTGGAAGGGGCAAAAGAAGCCAAATTAGTGAGTGCACACAAGGTGTTTGATCTGTGGTTGGGCTACCAGATGAATTCCAATGGCTATGAAACTTAACAGGGTCAAATAATAGATGAAAATAGGCTTGCACACCAAATTTGGGATTTGCTGGAGAAGTTTTCCAATGTAGACTTGGAAAACCCTAGAAATGGGCATAAATGGGTTTCTGCTTAAAACCCTATTCAAATAAATTCCCACAAATCCAATATTAGGTGTAGGGGCATTATTTGAGCATTGAGGCCTGCACAAAAAGTTTGAGGATAATTGGAGAAACTTTATAATGTAAAGTTTACCAAAGTCAGAAATCAACAGAGAGGGTTTTGAGGGTCTTAGGACAAGTTCCTCTATTCTCCTTGGTGTACCACTTGGTGTGGATGCCTCATTGGAGTATTAGAACATGCCCACCAAATTTTAGCACAATTGGAGACACTTCACATTGTAGGGTTGCCCAAATTTGATTCTGGACAGATAGGGTTTTAGAGTGATTAGGGGAGCCAAATCAACTTGGATTAACATGAAACTTGGCAAGATCATCAAGAATATCATAGTTGACATTCTAGAATATTGCTGGAATTTATTGAGAATATTTCTTATAGAAATATTCCAAAAGCTTGAAATAGGCAGGAATGGTTTTGAGGGCTTTGCCCAATATTTTGAACATGACCATGTGTTGGAACTCATATATATATGGAATAAATATATCCCATGAGTTTCCCTAAATTTTCTTAAATATTTTGGAAGTAATAAAAATAACTTTCCTTCATAAGAGACCATTTCTGGCGTCACAGAAAGGCTTTTAAATAAAATAATAAAATAACTTTTAAAATAATAATATGATGGTTTTTGGAAGACATTTTGATAATAGGTTTTAAATAAAAGTATTGGTGCAAAATAAATTCCCTAATTTGAGGACTTGTAGTACAAACCTCATCTCAGGGGTTTGAAAGATTAATTCAAGAAATGCTTTTTGGTGAGAATAAATTTGGTGAAAATAGATATTTATCCTAAACACATGGCATGATCATTAGGCAGGAGATCATGGACTGAGGAGGTGACTAGGAGGATGGCAAGAATTAATGGGGACCAATCACATGCATTCAAGCAAACATGCAACAATAGTCACTCCAAGCATCACAAGCACTCACAAAAAATTTAATTGGTCCTAATTTTTGAAATAAGTTAATTAGTCAGGAAGGCCAAAAACTGGGTGTGACAGACTAACTATAGATACTACCTGTGCATTCATAACCATGAATCCCAGTCTCTTTCCATGAGAGTGCACCATACCTACATATGCATTGAGTAAGATCCTCCAGGTAAGTTGTCATCGGTGCATCAAGCAATAAAAATTGCTCTTAAAACTTGCGTGATCTTTTATTTTAAGGGAAAATTAGCTTTGTATGATCTGGTGATGGTAAAGAAATAAAAGCGACGTACATCATAATAAAGTTTCTTATCACAAGGGGGATTATAAAGTGACATTGCTTTGCATTAAGAGTTTGCACATCCAAAAACTTACAAGCGCATGACAACCTCTACCTCCCTCGGCGAAGGTCCTATTTTTTATCTTCAGGAGTTCAATCATGTGCTTGAGTCAATAAAGTTTATGCGTCTTCCTCCTATTAACTATATAGTGCCAAGCACCATGTGTTGAGGAAAGATTCATACTTATATATCCAAGTGGATGTAGATGATCATGATTTATTTCTGTTGACATTATCCTTGACGTGAAAAAGTTAGGTGGCTAATCATTTAAGCCCCTATCTTCTTGTGTGTCCCATGGAAACATGAGCTCCTAAAATATGCCTTGAGCATGACCAATCATAGAAGATTAAATGATAATTGTATATGTGAATTTGCGAAAAACAAAGATCTTTTATAGACTCTCCTCTGAAATATGATGAATTATGGTTGTCCCAATGACTGAGAATATAGTTTGTTGATTGTTGATAACGTTTATGCTTATTACTTCAATAGTTGTGAATGGATTGTTACTTGTTTCTGAGGAGCTATATAATAAAATACTTGCTGTTATGCTAATATTCATGATGCCCTTATGTTCGTATCCTGTTTTTATTGGCACCTCTCATGCAAATCATGTGGTCAATATTTTCGACCTCGGCTTTTGCTTGAGGAAAAGCAAGGTCTAAGCTTGGGGGAGTTGGTATGTACATTTTGCATGATGAATTGATATTGATATTTGTGTTATTCTTGTCTATTATCTCATATTATCGTACAATTCTTATGTGCATTCTTTCTGAATACGCAAGGTACATCACTGAGAGGTAAATGTCTTGAAAGTGGAATTATGGACCGGGAAACCGAGAAAAAGGTAGAAAAATCAACTTTCTCCAAATGACCAGAAACTTCATAGAGAATTTTTCTGGAAAATTGAAGAATTGTTGGGGCAGAAATATACCAGAGGGGCCATCTGCTGTCCACAAGGCAACATGGCACGACCACACAACTGACCGTGCCCTGATGCCTTGTGGCCCCTTGCTAGCCCTATGGCAACCATCTTCTCCTATGTGATGTGTTTTGACCTAGAAAATCATAAGCAATCTTTCAAGACGAAGCACCACCGTCTCGAGGCAGAAACCTGGGCAAAGGCCCTTTTGCTCTCCGACAGAGAGATTCTGCTGGGGAAACTTCCCTCTGGGAGGGTGAAATCGAAGCCATCATGATCACCAATGCTTTCTTTTTCGCGGAGGACCAATTTTCATCAATATCTTCAGCAAAACCCTCTCATATCCAAGCCTAGTTCATCTCTTGTATGCAATCTTTGTCCCAAAACCTTCGATTGGTACGTGTGGGTTACTAGCAGATGCTGGTTTGATTATTTGGTGAAAGATATTATGTTCAGATCTTTAATTATCATTATTACACCTTTGATCTTGAACATGTTTATGAGGTGTGAGTTGTAACTATTGTTCTTGAGGACATGGGAGAAGTCTTGTTATAAGTAATCATATAAAGTTGGTATTTGTTCGATATTTTGAAGATATGTATGTTGTTACTTCTCTTAGTGCTGTCATGTGAACATCGACTACATGAGACTTCACCATGTTATGGTCTAAGGGAAGTCATTGTGGAGTAACAAGTAGATGATGGGTTTCTAGAGTGATAGAAGCTTAAACCCCAGTTTATGTGTTGCTTCATGAGGGTCTGATTTGGATCCACACGTTTAAATGTTGTGGTTAGATTTACCTTAATTATTCTTTAGTAGTTGTGGATGCTTGCGAGAGAGGGTAATCATAACTTTGTTGTTTGTTCAACTAAGAACAACATCTTAGCGCAGATCCACCCAAATATCAAATTATCAAAGAACCGAACGCGAATCAAGTCAATGTGATGAATATGACTAGTCCGAAATTCCCATGTGTCCTCGGGAACTATGGCTTTATATAAGAGTACTTTCAGACATGCCGTTTGCTACAAAAAGGATTGGGATACCTTTCTGTACCTTTTCTACTATTGTTACTTGTTACTTGTTACGAATTATCTTGGTACGAAACTATCTATAACTGTTACTTACAACAGTTGCATAGAATACCTTCCTAAAAATCACTTATCATTTCCTTCTGCTCCTCTTTGGGTTTGACAATCTTACATATTTAAAGGACTACGATTGATTCCCTATACTCGTGGGTCATCATGCCCTATCCGCCGGCCGCCATCGCCATCGTCGTGGAAGTGCCCTTCGGTATCCCGGATCCCCGGACTCTCACGGATCTGCTCCGTGGGGGCCCCTCCTCTCCGTTCTCTTCCCATGGACACCGATAATGCCTCATTTTCCTTCGTCCTTGGTTCCTTGGATCCACCATTGTTAGGTTATTACTTGGAGTCCCGCGTTTTTGTCAAAACCTTTCGGTGGAACAGATCGCTAGTAGTCATTCTATTACTTGTGCTTGTCTAGAACGTTAAAATATTGCTATGTGGTTCGAATCCGAGTGTGTCGATGATGTGGTGTTGCCTGTGCTTAGCGGTACAACCATTTCCACTGGCGATACAATCGCCTCAATGGTTCAATCTCCTAGAAGACCAGTTCAACTGGGTATTTTGAATCCCGTAACACAGTATTACTTTCTCCACTGGACAAACACTATATTCCTATGTCTGTGTGTACAATCCCCTTATATTTTCTAGGTTTCTTGTGTGCTTTTTGCATGTGTGTGAAGGTGGCCCAGGATCTCGCTCTTCTCCATGTTAGAAGACAAAAAAGTGAGCGTGTAGGCTCAAGCGCGCGAATGATAGTACATAAGAGGAGGTGATCATTCCCACCAAGCCAACTCATCATGAGAAGTTTGTGGCTGCCAAGAAAAGGACTACTCTTGCTTTGTACATATGGAAGCAACTAGATTGGGTGAAGTTTCGCACTCAGAATCCCTATGAGGACCATATTGCTCCCCGTTGGACCAACGTTCAGTTCAGAAATGAGATGCAAATGAGGATTGTGCAAGAGTTGTTTGAGCATCACAAGAATAGGTACACCAAGCAATGGACTACTGATCTTGATCACTCGAGGGATGACTTAGCTTACTTTGGTGAGGCTTTGGCGCCATGCGAGGAGTCTCACTTGATGAAGCACATGTCAATCAACTATGACTTTGATGTGCATCTTGTTCATCAGTTCTACGCCACCGTTCACTTTGGCACTGATGACGCCGGTAACATATCTTTCATGTGTCATGATGAGTTTTCAGTGCTCCTTGGAGGGCATTCTTCAATGCCCTTGGCTACGATGATACCGGTCCAATCGGGAATGGTGGCATACGTCCTCACGACCGCGTCAATCCCATGGAGAAGGAGGAGCTTGCCCCATTGTACATTCCAGGGTGTGGTATCCTTGGCGAGTCTAAGGATTTGCAGCCAGTTTATGATATCATGCATCATGTCTTCCGAAATGCTCTTCTACCAAGGTTGGAAATCAAGATGAGATTCATGAGTGTTTGCTGGATTTGGTTGTGGCTACGAAGACTGAAGAAGACGCTGGTGCTAGTTTTGATGTGTCCAAGTGGCTGTTGGAGGAGATATATAACATGGTCATTGGCCGGAAGGTTCCTATGTATGCTCCGTTGATCATGTGCTTTTTGAAGTCAGTCTGGGTACTCTGTAGGCCCGGTGTGGCGCTTACTTCTCCTGACGAACTTACCATGCATGAGATCAAGCAACTCAGGAAGAAGAAGCATGTTGTGCCTTGCATTCCTCCGGATCACCTTGATGATGTTTTGCCACTTCCAATGACAACAATTTTGAGGTCAAGGTCGGGGCCAAGCCTTCTTGGGTCACCAAGCTCACTGACAAGGTGAAGAGGACCTTCTGCTTGTAGGCTCACATTCACAAGAAGCCTATGATGCTCATGTTAACGAGAAGCTGCCCAGACACAGACATATTCAGATTATGAACGCTCTCAACCTTCAGGCTGATAGTGGTTCTGAGCAGATCAACACTCCGGATGAGAAGTGAATCTACGAGCACAACACGTGGACTGATGATGAGGCCTCAGGCCATCCTGCTCCTTCCTCATCTGCTCCTGCTGTCGATGACATTATGGAGGATGATGAGGAGCCTAACGATGATGATGATTTAGAGGAGAACGAGCACTCAGAGGAGGACTACCGATCTATTGGGCATTAGCATCGCTCTTTTACTTTTTGGTGTCTTCATGCCAAAGGGGGAGAGAGTTCTACTAGGCCAAGATTTGCATGGATGTGGTTATCTGTTGTGCTTCTTCCAAGTCGAACTTTTTGTTACTTTTGGTTGTTATTATGAACCATGTGTGGAGACCTTGTGCACGATGTGGTACATGTGATTCTAGTTTATCTATCTTGTCTCGTACTTTAAGTAGAGCATGTATGTCTTTGCTACCCTTTCTATTACGATGTACTTCTTATCCTGTACAAATGCATGTTGCTATCTACTGCTTTTCATTTGTAATCATTTACCGTTCTATAAAATCAGGGGGGAGCTCTGTCACTTATGTGGGAAGATCAATGGTGCACACATTCAGGCGGAGCTCCCATTTTATTATCTACACCTTCAATGCAAATTTTGTAGTTGTCATCATCCACCAAAAAGGGGAGATTGCTAGGGCATTTTCCAGCATTAGTGTTCTAGTGATGATGACAACTTAGTATGTGATCTATTCGTGTGTCAAGTTCTTCAGGTACCTTATATTGGGCACAAGATGATTGGGTTTTCCCTGCGAACGAAAAAGAATGAAGATGGTGTTCTCTACGTGCTTATTTCTTTGGTCATAGGAAACATGTAATATTAAGAGGGAATTCACATAGGAAGGTATTGGGTGAATCAATGCACGTACACCTTCCCTATCTCCCGCCTATTAACGTGCCGATCATTCAGAGAGACAGTTCCTCATTCTCTGAACCAGTCTGTTGTTTTTCACCTTAGCGGTTGTACAGTTGGCTCGAGCAGTTGTCCTACTTGGAAAGGTACATCCGGTATAACTACCACCCCACGGTGTGAAACCCCAAAGTTTGTGCTCTCAGAATGTTGACCAATGGTTGTATTACCCTGCCGAGGTGCTCAGCTGCGACAAACTGCCGTCATTCGACGGCGAAGACCTCTCCACCAACCTTGAAGAACTCTACACCCGCTTAGAGGTAATGACCGCCATCTCGCTGGGAGGTACATCAGCAAATTGGACCCTGCTTGACATCGCAGTGGACACACCGCACACCCGTCCCCGTTGTGGACGACCCTGCGGCCGCAACCACGGAACTGGACGACCACCGCCAGCACCTACTCGCGAAGGCGGAATGCTCCGAAAACCTGAAAATGGAGTAGGTATGTGAAACGGTAAGAGAACTGACTCCAAAAATTCCAAAAAATATGTTTTTTTGGTTTTTGTATTTTAGAAAAATTGCAAAAATAAAAAAGCGAGGGGAACCCACGAGGAGTCCACAAGGCAACATGGCGCGGCCACCCCGAGGACGCCCCCTAATGCCTTGTGTGCACCTCGTGTGCCTCCCGGACTCTGGTTTCTTTACGAGCACATATTCTTACCTAGCAAAAAACATTATATATACTCCTGATTGTTCTGACAACACCGTCATGAGATTTCCCTCTGTTCTTGTTTTGGGCTGTTTTTCTGACACATCATCAAGTTCTTCGAGAAGGTCATCAACCCGTACCTCCCGGAAGTGATGAAGCACCCTTACGCCATGGAGATGCATGAGGGGGGTGCTTCACATCTGTGACATTGAAGGAAAAAAGAAGGAGGGAAGCGAGAATGCCATGCTTGCGTCTGTGGAGCAGGAGATCCTCAAGTGACAAGGAATGGTTGAATGTGGTTTCAGTGCTAGTCACTCTATGATCATGGACTTCATTAGGGAGAACAAGCTGGACAACAAGAACATGGGATCGAGCATCTCCAAGCCCAAATCTTTGAACTCCAAAGCCAAAAAATTTAGTACGAATCGAGGTTTAAGAGGATGAGCATCACTCCTGATTTTGGGGTCCGAAAGCCAAGGTTTTATTTCTATGATGGTAAGCCAATTCCTTGGAATACATAAGACCAACTTGCGTCATCATCACCATCATCACCCGAGGGAGACACCTGAGTACATGGGTATGGGTACCACACCTAGCTTCTTCCAAGCTTGGGGAGGTGCCCCGGTATCGTATCACCATCACTTCTGTCATTACCATCTATCTTAGTTTGATCCTTAGTTCTTTCATGATTTAGAAAAATAAATTTCATATTTTCTATCCTTAGAACTTTTGCTTTGAGATCCATCTATCCCTGTAATCGAGTATGAGAGTTATATAATAAAGATTACTTGAGTTTGTGTGCTTTACTTGTGTGCACCTATTATCATAGCATAGCAATAAAAAGGAAACATGAAGATCATATGCTTATCTCATGAGAAGTAATGACTTCACACAAAAAGGATATGAGTGATTAAAGTTGTTGATAGTAAACAAACATAGTATTAGCCATTGATGGAATCTAAGAAAGATTATGATAGAGGAGAGAAGACTCACATATAAATACACTATCTTGGACACCTTCTATGATTGTGAGCACTCACCAAATATTATATAATGATCAAGTGTTGATTTTCGACATGGAAGACAACATAATGGTTATGGTAGTTTTCATTCACATATAAATTATATGGTCATGGATCCTTTAACATGTGGTTCTTACTTTAGATACTTTATAGCCAAAAATTCCTCACAAACTATAGATACTACTTGTGCATCCATAACCATGAAACCCAGTCTCTTTCCATGAGAGTGCACCATACCTACATATGCATTGAGTAAGATCCTCCAGGTAAGTTCTCATCCGTGCATCAAGCAAGAAAAAATGCTCTTAAAATTGCCTGATCTTTTATTGTAAGGGAAAATTAGCTTTGTACGATCTTGTGATGTTAAAGAAATAAAAGCGACGTACGGCATAATAAAGTTTGTTATCACAAGGGTGATTATAAAGTGACATTGCTTTGCATTAAGATTTTGCACATCCGAAAACTTACAAGCGCATGACAACCTCTACCTCCCTCAGCGAAGGTCCTATTTTTTATCTTCAGGATTTCAATCATGTGCTTGAGTCAATAAAGTTTATTTGTCTTCCTCCTATTTAACTCTACAATGGCAAGCACCATGTGTTGATGAAATATTCATACTTATATATCCAAGTGGATGTAGATGATCAAGATTTATTACTGTTGACATTATCCTTGACCTGAAAAAGTTAGGTGGCAAATCATTTAAGCCCCTATCTTCCTGTGTGTCCTATGGAAACATGAGCTCCAAAAATATGCCTTGAGCATGAGCAACCATAGAAGATTAAATGATAATTGTGTATGTGAATTTGCGAAAAACAAAGATCTTTTATAGACTCTCCTCTGAAATATGATGAATTATGGTTGTCCCAATGACTGAGAACATAGTTTGTTGATTGTTGATAACGTTTATGCTTATTACTTCAACAGTTGTGAATGGATTGTTACTTGTTTCTGAGGAGCTATATAATAAAATACTTGCTGTTATGCTAATATTCATGATGCCCTTATGTTCGTATCCTGTTTTTATTGGCACCTCTCATGCAAATCATGTGGTCAATATTTTCGACCTCGGCTTTCGCTTGAGGAAAAGCAAGGTCTTAGCTTGGCGGAGTTGGTATGTACATTTTGCATGATGAATTAACATTGATATTTGTGTTATTCTTGTCTATTAACTCATATTATCGTACAATTCTTATGTGCTTTCTTTTTGAATACTCAAGGTACATCACTGAGAGGTAAATATCTTGAAACTGGAATTATGGACCGGGAAACCGAGAAAAAGGTAGAAAAATCAACTTTCTCCAAATGACCAAAAACTTCACAGAGAATTTTTCTGGGATATTGAAGAATTATTGGGGCAGAAATATATGAGAGGGGCCATCTGTTGTCCACAAGGCAACATGGCACGACCACACACCCGACCGTGCCCTGATGCCTTGTGGCCCCTTGCCGGCCCTCTGGCAACCATCTTCTCCTATATGATGTGTTTTGACCTAGAAAAAAATCATAAGCAATCTTTCAAGACGAAGCACCGCCGTCTCGAGGCGGAAACCTGGGAAAACGCCCTTTTGCTCTCCCACAGAAATATTCTGCTGGGGAAACTTCCCTCTCGGAGGGCGAAATCGAAGCCATCATGATCACCAACGCTTCCTCCTTCGCAAAGGACCAATCGTCATCAACATCTTCAGCAAAACCCTCTCATATGCAAGCCTAGTTCATATCTTGTACGCAATCTTTGTCCCAAAACCTCAGATTGTTACGTGTGGGTTACTAGGTGATGCTGGTTTGATTACTTGGTGAAAGATATTATGTTCAGATCTTTAATTATCATTATTGCACCTTTGATCTTGAACATGTTTATGAGGTGTGAGTTGTAACTATTGTTCTTGAGGACATGGGAGAAGTCTTGTTATAAGTAATCATATAAAGTTGGTATTTGTCCCATATTTTGAAGATATGTCTGTTGTTACTTCTCTTAGTGGTGTCATGTGAACATCGACTACATGTGACTTCGCCATGTTATGGGTCTAAGGGAAGTCACTGTGGAGTAACAAGTAGATGATGTGTTTCTAGAGTGACAGAAGCTTAGACACCAGTTTATGTGTTGCTTCATGAGGGTGTGATTTGGATCCACACGTTTAAATGTTGTGGTTAGATTTACCTTAATTGTTCTTTAGTAGTTGTGCATGCTTGCGAGAAATGGTAATCATAAGTTGGTTTTTTGTTCAAGTAAGAACAACATCTTAGCGCCGATCCACCCACATATCAAATTATCAAAGAAGCGAACGCGAATCACCTCAATATGATGAATATGACTAGACCGAAATTCCCATGTGTCCTCGGGAGCGCTTGCTTTACATAAGAGTGCTTTCAGACGTGTCCTTTGCTACAAAAAGGATTGGGCTACCTTTCAACACCTTTTTCTACTATTGTTACTTGTTACTTGTTACGAATTATCTTTCTACGAAACTATCTATAACTGTTACTTACAACACTTGCATAGAATACATTCCTAAAAATCACTTATCATTTCCTTCTGCTCCTCTTTGGGTTTGACGATCTTACATATTTAAAGGACTACGATTGATTCCCTATACTCGTGGGTCATCATGCCCTATCCGCCGGCCGCCATCGCCATCGTCGTGGAAGTGCCCTCCGGTATCCCGGATCCCCGGACTCTCACGGATCTGCTCCGTGGGGGGCCCCTCCTCTCCGTTCTCTTCCCATGGACACCGATAATGCCTCGTTTTCCTTCCTCCTTGGTTCCTTGGATCCACCATTGTTAGGTTATTACTTGGGGTCCCGCATTTTTTGTCAAAACCTTTCGGTGGAACAGATCGCTAGTAGTCATTCTATTACTTGTGCTTGTCTAGAACGTTAAAATATTGCTATGTGGTTCGAATCCGAGTGTGTCGATGATGTGGTGTTGCCTGTGCTTAGCGGTACAACCATTTCCACTGGCGATACAATCGCCTCAATGGTTCAATCTCCTAGAAGACCAGTTCAACTGGGTATTCTGAATCCCGTAACACAGTATTACTTTCTCCACTGGACAAACACTATATTCCTATGTCTGTGTGTACAATCCCCTTATCTCTTCTAGGTTTCTTGTGTGCTTTTTTCATGTGTGTGAAGGTGGCTCAGGTTCTTGCTCTGCTCCATGTTAGAAGACAAAAAATGAGCATGTAGGCTCAAGCGCGCGAATGATAGTACCCAAGAGGAAGTGATCATTCCCACCAAGCCAACTCGTCATGAGAAGTTTGTGGCTGCCAAGAAAAAGACTACTCTTGCTTTGTACATATGGAAGCAACTAGATTGGGTGAAGTCGTACTCAGAATCCCTATGATGTCCATATTGCTCCCCGTTGGACCACCGTTCAGTTCAGAAATGAGATGCAAATGAGGATTGTGCACGAGTTGTTTGAGCATCACAAGAATAGGTACACCAACAATGGACTATTGATCTTGATCACCCAAGAGATGACTTAGCTTACTTTGGTTAGGTTTTGGCGCCATGCGAGGAGTCTCACTTGATGAAGCACCTGTCAATCAACTATGACTTTGATGTGCATATTTTTCGTCGGTTCTATGCCACCGTTCACTTTGGCACTGATGACGCAGGTAACATATCCTTCATGTGTCATGATGAGTTTTTCAGTGCTCCTTGGAGGGAATTCTATAATGCCCTTGGATACGATGATACCGGTCCCATCGGGAATGGTGGCATACGTCCTCACGACCGCGTCAATCCCATGGAGAAGGAGGAGCTAGCCCCACTGTACATTCCAGGGTGTGGTATCCTTGACAAGTCTAAGGATTGGCAGCCAGTTTATTATATCAAGCATCATGTCTTCCGAAATGTTCTTCTGTCCAAGGTTGGAATCAAGATGAGGTTCATGACTATTTGGTGGATTTGCTTGTGGCTATGAACACTGAAGCCGACACTGGTGCTAGTTTTGATGTGTCCAAGTGGCTGTTGGAGGAGATATATAACATGGTCATTGGCCGAAAGGTTCCTATGTATGCTCTGTTCATCATGTGTTTTCTGAAGTCAGTATGGGTTCTGTGTAGGTCCGGTGTGGTGCTTACTTCTCCTGACAACCTTAGCGTGCATGAGATGAAGCAACTTAGGAAGAAGAAGCATGTTGTGCCTTGCATTCCTCCGGATCACCTTGATGATGTTTTCCCACTTCTAACGACAACGATTTTGAGGTCAAGATCGGGGCCAAGCCCACTTGGGTCACCAAGCTCACTGACAAGGTGAAGAGGACCTTCTTCTTGTAGCCTCATATTCACAAGAAGCCTATGTTGCTCATGTTAATGAGAAGCTGCCCAGACATAGACAGATTCAGATTATGCAGGCTCTCAACCTTCAGGTTGATAGTGGTTCTGAGAAGATTAGCACTCCTGACGAGAAGTGAATCTATGAGCACAACACGTGGACTGATGATGAGGCCTCGGGCCATCCTGCTCCTTCCTCCTCTGCTCCTGCCGTCGATGACATTATGAAGGATGATGAGGAGCCTAATGATGATGATGATTTAGAGGAGATCGAGGAGTCAGAGGAGGACTACCGAGCTATGGGGCGTTAGCATCACTCTTTTACTTTTTGGTGTCTTGATGCCAAAGGGGGAGAGAGCTCTACTAGGCCAGGATTTGCATGGATGTGGTTATCTGTTGGGCTTCTTCCAAGTCAAACTTTTTGTTACTTTTGGTTGTTATTATGAACCATGTGTGGAGACCTTGTGCATGATGTGGTACATGTGATTCTAGTTTATCTATCTTGTCTAGTACTTTAAGTAGAGCACGTATGTCTTTGCTACCCTTTCTATTACGATGTACTTCTTATCTTGTACAAATGCATGTTGCTATCTACTGCTTTTTATTTGTAATAATTTATCAGTCTATAAAATCAGTCGGGAGCTCTGTCACTTATGTGGGAAAATCAATGGTGCACGCATTCAGGGGGAGCTCCCGTTTTATTATCTACACCTTCAATGGAAATTTTGTAGTTGTCATCATCCACCAAAAAGGGGAGATTGCTAGGGCATTTTCCAGCCTTAGTGTTCTTGTGATGATGACAACTTAGTATGTGATCTAATCGTGTGTCAAGTTCTTCAGGTACCTTAGATTGGACACAAGATGAGTGGGTTTTCCCTCCAAACGGAAAAGAACGAAGATGGTGTTCTCTACGAGCTTATTTCTTTGGTCATAGGAAACCTGTAATATTAAGAGGGAATTCACATAGGAAGGTATTGGCTGAATCAATGCACATACACATTCCCTATCTCCTGCCTATTAACCTTCTAATCATTGAGAGAGACAGGTCCTCATTCTCTAAACCAGTCTGTTGTTTTTCACCTTAGCGGTTGTACAGTTGGCTCGAGCAGTTGTTCTACTTGGAAAGGTATGTCTGGTATAACTACCACTCCACGGTGTGAAACCCAAAAGTTTATGCTCTCAGAATGTTGACCAATGGTTGTATTACCCCGCCGAGGTGCTTAGCTGCGACAAACTGCCGTCGTTCGATGGCGACGACCTCTCCACCAACCTTGAAGACCTTTACACGCGCTTAGAGGTAATGACCGCCATCTCACTGGGCGGTACATCAGCGAACCGGACCCAGCTTCACGTTGCAGTGGACACGCCACACACACCCGTCCCAGTTGTGGATGACCCTGCGGCCGAAACCACAGAACTGGAAGGCCACCGCCAGCACCTACTCGCGAAGGCGGAAGCGTTGGAGGCTACCCAGTGTGTGTTCGAGGCCACTCGATGCGAGTTCAACGCGGTCCACAGCCTTACTCCAGCTACCCCCGGGTCTAGTCAGCTGGGAGAAGTGCCGTACCGAGGCAACGCTGTCAGCCAGGAGTACCAAGGCGGCGCTCGTGGCCGCCCTATCTTCGACACCCTGCCGAGAACAAGAGAGCTGCGCAGGCCGCCCTTATCGAGCTATGAGGGCTCGAGGGGCCGGCCCACAAGGCGCAACAGGAGTCTATCAGCGTTGTTGTGGGGGCTCCCAACGCGCAGCAGGAGCAACTGGCCCAGTCGTTCCGCGACCCGGCCGGTTCTCTCTCGAGGACCAACAACGACGCTGTTGACCCTCCCCGGCCCACGGCTTGCCGGGGAGACACACACCAGACATCTTCGTGTGTTGATTCAAACCATCGCCGCGATAGTCGGCACAATGGCAGCCGCGGTTGGCGAGACCGCAGCGAGACGGTTGTCAACACCCGTGCAAAAGAGCTGGCTGGCGAGGGAAACCGCCAGCCGGTAGGAAGCATACATGGCGGAGATCGCGACTAGGCGGCCGAGCAGCCTGCTCCTCATCGCCCGGTGTCCAAGCGCATCGGCTGCGTCAGCTGAACGACCTGGACGCGTGCTTCCATCTGGAGCGCCTCGTGGAATCTCAGGCCTCCAAGGAGGTGAGTAGTGCCGCCCCGCCCTGCTTCAGGCCGCACATCCTGAAGGAACCGTTCCCCAAGGGCTTCACCTTGGTTGGTGACACCCCCAAGTACAATATCTCGACCAGGCGAGAGGATTGGTTGACCAACTACACCACCACTGTCGGGATCGCCGGTGGCAACAAGCGCATGGCAGTATGCTACGCCCCCTCATGCTGCTCGGCTCGGCCCGAACCTGGCTTAATAGCCTACTGGAAGGCAGCGTCAATGACTGTCGGCTTCACCAGCAGATACAAGCGCCCTGGCCGGCCACGCCAGCTCACCCTATGCATACAAGGCCGGATCGAGGTCCTATGCGACTACCTCACTCGGTGGACCGAGCTCCATACCTCCTGCGAGGGCGTCCATGAAGGGCAGACAAACCAATACTTCATCGATGGTTGAAAGACGGCACCCTCAAGCACAAGCTCATGCATCGGGAACCGACAATACTGGTGCACCCGATGACCGTTGTGGATGTGTATGCCGTGGCCGAGTCTTCCATGCAGCTCTCGATGCTCGTCGACGCAGCCGACAAGCCAACCATGGCCGACTGGTTGCCGCCCAGGGAGCGGGTCGAACCCACCCAGATCGGGGCAAGCACAAAACGGACAGGCCGGATGCGCGTCAGGGCAACCGACAAGTCGCGCCATCGAAGATTGCAGGATGGACGAGGCTCTGCCGCCCGCACCACCACCACCATGTGAGGTTGCCGCCCTTGTGTGTAGTTCACCAAGATCGTGTGGGGCGATGCTCTGCCGCCCGCACCACCACCACCGACGCTGCCGCCCGCTTCGCGAGCCGACGATGGTCGGGATGACTATCCTCAGCAGTACTTGACCTATGTCGCCTTCACCACCGAAGACGATGACAGGCACAACTAGTGCAGGCATGTGCTGGAGGTAAACGCCGTCGTCCCTCTGGTCCCCCAGTAGATGCCCATGCCAGGCGGTTAGTTGTTGGTCCTTGACACCACCTTCGTCTCCCAGTGGAGAACCCGCTGCTTCACGCGGGTGTGTTGATGGTAGTAGCAGCATCAACATCCTCTACCGCGACATCATGGACAAGCTCAGCATGTGGAGTGTGAGTTCTAGCCGACCCGAATGGTGTTCCATGTCATTGTTCCCGGGTACTCTTGCTCCGCAATCTGCAAGGTCCGACTGGACGTGTTGTTCGGCTCGCCAAATAATTTCCACACGTGATGCCATCTGGTTCGAGGTCGTAAACCTCTCCAGCTCCTACCAGACTATATTGGGCCGCCAACCTTGGCCAAGTTTCATGGTGGTACCCCACTATTACTATCTAAAGATGAAGTTTCCGGGCCTGCACGACATCATCACAGTCATCGGAGACTACAAGAACTTGACCTAGTGTGCTCTGGCCGGCTCTAAGCTGTCTGAATCCCTCTTCATCACCGTGGAGTGGCACCAGGTCGACCGGCTCGTGGTGCTCGTCCGTGAGCCGGTGGCCAGCTCCGAGCCCAAGGTGAAGTAGCCAACTGCAGAAGCCCAGTTCCAGCTGGTCGCCAACAAGGACACCGAGAATTTCCCCTGGACCCATCTGACCCCACTGGAAAGTACGTCGTGGTGGGGGCTGGCCTCAGTGACAAATAGGAAAGCGAGCTCATTTAGTTCCTCCGTCAGAATCGGGATATCATCGTGTGGACCACAAAGGACATGCCAGGAGTCCCAAGGAAGTACGCCGAGCATTTCATACATGTCCGACCGGACTCAAATCCGGTCAAGAAACCGTTGTGTCATTTATACGAGGACGAGAGGAAGACCATCGATGAAGAAATCACCCGGCTGCTTGCAGCCGGCTTCATCATGGAAGTCTTCCACCCGGACTAGCTGGCGAACCCGGTCCTGGTGCTGAAGAAGAACAAGTCTTGGCGCATATGTATCGACTACACGAGCCTGACCAAGGTATGCACCAAGGATCCATTTGCTCTGCCCTGTATCGATCAAGTGATCGACTCCACGACAGGGCTGCGAGTCGTTGTCCTTCCTGGATGCCTACTCAGGCTACCACCATATTAATCTTAATCCGGACGATTGGATTAAAACGGCTTTCATTACCCCCTTCGGGGCATTTTGCTATATCACCATGGCGTTTAGGCTAAAAAATGTCGGCGCCACGTTCCAGCATTGCATGTAGTGACGCATCTACAGGCAGCTTAGGCGCAACGTGCACGTCTATGTGGATAACGTCGTGGTCAAGACCAAGAAGAGCCGCACCCTCTTGGACAATCTCAAATAGATGTTTGCGCGCCTGCGTTTTAGGTTTAGATCTGGCTGAACCCGGAGAAAAGCGAGTTTTGCGTCCCGACCGGCCAACTCCATGGTTTCCTTGTTTCTGAGATGGGAATCGAGGCCAATCCAGAGAAGATCCGGTCTATCGAGCGGATGGATTGGCCGACCGACTTGGATGGCATCCAGAAGATCACTAGCTGCCTCGTCTCACTGAGCCACTTTATTAGTTGGCTAGGAGAGAAGACCTCCCCCTCTACCGTCTACTCAAGAAAGGAGACAACTTCGTCTCGAGAAACCAAGCGGATGAGGACCTGTGCAATCTCAAGCACGCGCTAACCACCGCGCCCGTGCTGGCGGCACCAGCTGACAAGGAGCCAATGTTGCTTTACATCGCAGCGACTAGTCGCGTGGTCAGCATCGTCATGGTCGTCGAGCGCTCGAAGCCGGGCTAGGCTCAGCCGGTCCAATGGCCGGTCTACTATCTGGGCGAGGTGTTATCCGCCTCCAAGCAAAACAAGGCTCACTACAAGAAGATTTGTTATGGAGTGTTCCTGGTGGCCCGGAAGCTCAAGCCCTACTTCTAGGAGCACCCGATCACGATGGTGAGCACCGCCCCCTCAGGGAGATCATGGGGATCCAGGACGAAGCCAGCTAGATTGCCATGTGGGCCATCTAAATGGCCGACCAACACATCACCTACGAGTCTTGTACACCCGGCAAGTCCAAGGCCTTGGCGGAATTCCTCGTCGATTGGGCGGAGACGAAGTACCCACCGTCACCTCCCGATTCCACCCATTGGTGCATGCACTTCGACATATCAAAGATGCACACTTCCCTCGGGGCCGGCATTGTCCTCTCTTCCCCGAAGGGGGACCGGCTACAGTATGTCGTGCAAATCAACTTCGCCATGTCAAACAATGTGGCGGAGTATGAAGTGCTCATACACGGCCTCCAGCTGGCCAGGGAAATCGGCATCTGACGCATTATGTGCGTCCGCGACTCTGACCTGGTGGTGCAACAAATCACACGGGAGTGGGACGCCAGAGTAGAAAACATGGCCAGCTATCGTTTGCAGGTCCAACAACTGACCGACGGCTTTGAAGGCTGCAAGTTCCATCACATCCTTCGAGCCGGCAATGAGGCCACCCACACACTCACGAAGATCGGCTCCACCAGGCAGCCCATCCCAGCTGATGTGTCCCTTGAGCATTTGCGTAAACCCTCTATCACGCCATCTCTGGAGTTCGAGTCCATCTTCATCCCGGCAGACCCGTCCAACCCGGGGTTGCCGCCGCCGGCTCTCCGCCTGCGTTCCCCGCCAGCTTCCAGACCGTTTCAGCCGCCCCAAGGGATGTCGACCTCCCTTCATGGCCTCCCTTCCCCGACTTTGGGATCGTCGTAGCCGGACTGTCGGTTGTCGACCATGCCCGAGTAAGCCCAGTCGCGGCGCCCATGCTAACGATGGTCACGCCTCCATCCTAGGCGCAACCCTTCCTCGACGACATCGAAAGCGGCAAACTTCCTGCCGACAAGTACGAGGCCCGACAAATCCAACAACATTCCACCGCCTACACCATCATCAACAATGAGCTCGTCAAGCACATCGTTTTTGGGGTGTTCGAGCAATGTGTCAAGGCAGAGAAGGGCCGCAAAATCCTCCTCGGCATCCATCAGGGAGAGAGTGGCTATCATGCTGCCTCGCGCTCCCTGGTGGCCAAGGCGTTCTTCCAGGATTCTACTTGCTGCCTGCCCTGAGGGACGCCAAAGGGCTGGTCGACAAGTGCAATGGCTACCAGCGCTTCAAGGCATGCAATCACCAGCCCGTCGCAGCCCTGCAAACCATCCCGCTCACATGGCCTTTCTCTTTTTGGGGCCTCCACATGGTGGACCTGTTCAAGACCGCCCGAGGTAGTGTGACGCCCCTCCTGGTGGAGGTCGACAAATTCGCGAAGTGGATCGAGGACACGCCAATCAAGAAGCTTAACAGCCTGACAACCGTCAGGTTCATCAAGGACATCACCGTCTGCTACGGCCTCCCCAATAGTATCATCAACGACAACGAACCAATTTTTCCGAGGGCGCGCTCGCTCGCTACTACAACAAGCAAGGAATCCGGCTAGACCTTGCGTTCGTAGCCCACCCGTAGTCAAACGGCTAGGCAGAGTGGACCAATAGCCTCATCGTAGTCGGCCTAAAGCCTCGGCTGGTCAAGCCACTCGGGCGCTCAACCTGTGCCTGGGTCGATTAACTTTCGATCGTGCTATGGAGGCTGCGGACCACGCCTAACCGATCGACTGGTTTCACCCCCTTCTTCCTGGTGTACAAGGCCGAATCAATCATCCCCACCAATGATGAATTTGACTCGTCACGAGTCACCCTCTACACAAAGGATGACACCAAAGAAGCCCAAGATTATGGCGTCGACATCCTCGAGGAGGAACGCGAGCTGGCGCTGTCCAAATCATCCATTTAACATCACGGCCTGCGCCGCTATCACAACCGCCCGTTCAAGCCCCTCTCAATCCGAGAGGCGACCCGGTGCTCTCGCTGATCGAACGGACAGCCGGCCAACACAAGGTGTCCGCTCCACGGGAGAGCCCCTTCATCATCAGCAAAGCATTGCTCAACAATGCCTACTACCTAATTAATGCGCAGAAGACAAGAAAGAATAAGAAGGACGCCTCCGGCTCCAAAATGGAGTGCCCGTGAAACGAAGAGGTCCTACGCCCGTTTTATAGTTGAACAAGTGTATGTATGTATCGCTTCCTTTTAATAAAATCAATGAACAACCGGCAGCCCCCAGCACGACTCAGGGACTGACTTTCCATTCCTATCTATGGCTTAGTTATTTCCTTTCATCGGTCGTCCGTGGACCGGCTCAGCCGGCCCGCGGACACGCCGGCCTACCAAATCCCTCCCCGGCTTGACAAAGTACTATACCCCCTCCTCGACGGCCAAACCCTTACGGCTACAGACCACAACCTGGTTGTCCGGCTAGTGGGTGCAAAAGCAACGGGGTAGGGCGGATAGGAAAAGTCATCAAGGGGCTGGTCGGGCCCGGCCGCGCTACACGGTCCATTCAAAACATAACTTGCAAGAGCTTAAAGTACCAACACCATGCCTCCCCTCGCCAACTCCTCACCGGGGCACAACCCACAAGGCGGCTGGCTGGTAGGAAAAAGGCAAAAGGAAGCAGGGTACATGGGAAAAACGATTAAGGCAAGAAAAGTACCGAACGATCCGGCAAACGACAACCAAGATAAAGATATCTATCGTCCGTAGACAAAAGATAGCAGCGCCAGGCCAAGAGTGCATTACATCAAACCTACACCCCGAGTGGGTGGACTTGTTCATAAAAATGTTCATAAGTAAAGAAAAAAGGAAGCTAAAAATCTACATGACGGGTGGCTGAGATGCCACGTCCTCATCAACAGCCGGCGAGGGCGTCTCGCCCACGGCCGAGTCACCGACTAGTGTAGACTGCCGGCTGGCCTCCACGTTGACAGCCGCCAGAGTCCCTTCCTGGGGCATCTCTATGTATTTGGCCATAGGATCCTCCTAGCTGAACTCCAAGTGGACGACTAGTGGAGTCTCTTGCTGGGTCATCTCCATGTCTCGAGCCGACGGGGTCTTCTGGGCCGCCTCAACGTCACCGGTAGGAGACCCCACCGCCTCCACCTAGGACTCGGCCGCCCCTCCCGCATCCACCTCACCGACCAGAACGTCAGCAGCGGGCTCGTCCAAGATGGAGCTGACATCCTCGTCGCTGAATCTGACCGGGACGCTGAACTCATCCTTCGGGATGAGTGCGCCGTCCTCACCCATCTCGGGGTAGTACGTATCCGGCGACACATAACTGGAAAGCTCGTTGGCCCGAACGCCAATGGCCTCGTCGAGCCGCGCCAAGTCCGCCCGCTCCTCCACCAGCATGGGGGCCAGCTGGCCTAGGCTAAAGCCTGGGTACCAAAATAGGGCAAAGGCCAACGCCATCCGAGCAGCACCCCTCGCCGCCGACACCCTCCACGCGTCGAACCGCCCCACGACTTGCTGGAGCCACTATGCCACCCGGCCGATGGGAATCTCCGTCGCTTGCTCGGGCCAAAGAGCCTGGATAAGGCTCGCGACCACCGCCAGGAGCAACTCGTAGACCGCCTACACATAGGCCAGTCGGATCTTGCAAGCAAGGGCCACCTCCTCTATTGCCTAGCCGGCATCAGCGCCCGTCTCGCACCCCTCCCGATGTCATTCGTCCCGACGGGCTGCCATGGCCTTCTCCGCCCATGGGTGGGTCTCTTGAAAGAGAGCTCGCACGACAAAAAGAAGATAAGACAACAAATCAACGAAACACAACCAACGAGGACCAAGATGCTCACCGCCAAAGATCTGGTCCACCTCGTGGAAGAGCTTGAGCACGGCAGTCGCCTCTTGCTCCACCGTCGCCTTGGCCTCCTCTACCCGGTGGAACTCCTCCCCAAGCCGAGTACCCTTCACACGGAGAGTCTGTACCTCCTACCCGCTCGCGACCAATGCCTGCGATTCCATCTGCTTTGCCATCGTCTCCTGCTGGAGTGCCCCGGTGAGCCGCTCCACCTCCGCCCTCATATGTCCTGCGGCCGCCCGCTCGGCCTCTAGGTCCTTCCCTAACCGCTCGCGGTCGCCTGCGCCCACATCGCGCTTGCCCCGGATGTTGGTGAGCGAGCGACGCAGCTCGTCCAACTCGGCCTCAGGAACGGCCCCCTCTACACAAAACTCAAAGTCAACAGCCGGCCTTGACGAAGAAACATCCAAAGCAAGAAGATTTGGTTCGGCTGCCACGCAGCCGCACAGTTGGCCCGAATCTCAGGGAGTACACCCACTGGGTGCGCTCACGTGCACCCACCAATTTTAAAAAATACCATGGGCCTTCTACAGGTCGGCCATTCAGAGCTCGAGCTCTTTCTGTACCTTGAGGAACGAGTTCTTGCTGTAACGACACAGCACGGCCGCCCCCTTAAAGAGTGTGTCGTGCTTCGCCTCGTCATCCCAAGAATAAAATCCACACCCCGTATTTTGCCTTAATTTTCTAAAATAACATAGCTAAAAATTATGATCGATTAATTTATTTGAGAGTCCTTATGATGCTTGATGTGATTTTTGTTTGCTTGCTTGTCTGCTTGTGTTTTAAATCACAAAAGTTCCTACAACTCTCTAGGCTCACCTCCTTGCCCAAAGTCTTTGCCCAATGATCATACCATTTGTATAGGACCTAAAAGTATTGTTACCAAATATTATTTCTAACAAAAGGCAATTATTTAATTTCGGCTTTCAAAAACCCCTGAGTTCGGATTTGTAGTACTAGTCCTCAAATTAGGGAAGTAGTTTTGCCCCAAAAACTTTATTTAAATCCCATTACCAAAAAGACTTTCCAAAACCACAAATTATTATTTTTAAAGTTATTTAATATGTTATTTAAATATCTTTTTTTGAGGCCATAAATGGTCTATTATGAAGGAAAATTATTTTCTTGGTTTCAAAATATTTTAGAAAATTTAGGGAATCTCAATGGACATATATATTCCATATATTAGCGTTTCAACATATGGGCATGTTCAAAATATTGGACAAAACCCTTCAAAACACATCCTACCTATTCAAGATTTAGAAATATTTCTGTAAGAAATATACTCAATAAATTCCAAGAAAATTATAGCAAGTCACACATGATATATGTGATGATCTCCCCAAGTTTCATCTCAATCTAAGTTGTTTTGCGTCACTTAAATATTCCAAAACCCTATCTATCCAGAACCAAATTTTGAGCAACTCTACATTGCCAATTGTCTCCAATTGTCCTCAAATTTTGTGGACATGTTCTCATACTCTAGTAATGCATCCACACTAGGATGTGCATCTAGGGGGTCATATGAACTTGTCCCAATCCCCTCAAAACCACTCCTCCTGATTTCTGGAATTTGGAAACTTGACATTATAAGGTTTCCCCAATTGATCCCAAACTTTTTGGGCATGCTCTAATATTCAAATCATGCCGCCACACCAAGTAGGGCATTAGTGAGAATTAATTTGCATGAATTTATCTAGAGAAAGCCACTTCTGCCCATCTCTAGGGTTTTTCAAGTCTACATTGGAAACTTTCTTCAACAAATCTAAAATTTGGTGTCCAGCCTTATTTTTACCTACCATAGGAGCTTGCTAAATCTCGGGGGCATTGGATCCTGCTAGTTTCCCCTGGACATCGTCAAACACCTTTTGCCATAAAGTAGAGGACCAGCAAAATTGGCCCTAAGATGTTATCCTTGCGCCAAGTTTTTTACCACAACTTTTGCTAGCCCTCTACCACCTCCAGTAACTTTCCCATGGACCCTAATCAATTGTTGGGTGTAACTCCGTCACTTTACCTCTCTTTTTTTACCATGGGAGCACTTCTTTTACCACTCTTCCATTATTTCTGTTCTTACAAATGCCCACAATATTTCCACAACCCCACTAGTGTCCTAATGCAAAATTTCAAACAAGGGACAATTAAATTTGAGCCCCTAGTTGGGTCACACCCATTTGATTTGCCCCTAAATTCAAAAAAATCTTGTTTGTCTTCAAGCTCGTTTGCTCCTCTTATGTTTTTGCCCTTTGATCGTTTGACTGACACATTGAAAACTTCATAACAAAGTCATACTAACTCGGAAAAATTCAAAGAAGATATCAAAATGTTCAGAAAAATTTCACCTATATTTGCATGTCATTTAAATTCATGAAAAAAGTGTTGCAAAGTCCCCATCTCAATATCAGCTCACATGATGTCACGAGGAATAGTAAAATCCCAAAAAAATTGAAAAAAAATTAAAAAAAAATTGAATTTCTTTAGTGGAAAACATTGAAAAATGTGTTGATTAATTGCAAAGTTTCATCTCGGAATGACATTCATGGAAGTCGTGGCAAAAAAAAAAATATGATGCTCCACAACAGAAGCATTTTTGAGTGCTAATTTTGTTTTCTTTTGCCACGATTTCCACAAATTTCATTCCCCGATGAAACTTTGCAATCACTCCTAACATTTTCCAATGTTTTCCACTAAAACATTTCATGATTTTTTGAATTTATTTTCAATTTTTACGGATTTTACTATTCGTCATGACATCATATGAGCTCAAATTGAGATGTGGACTTTCCAGCATGTTTGTCATGAATGTAAATGATATCCAAATGTAGGTCATGTTTTTCCGAACATTTTGATATCTTATTTGAATTTTTTTGAGTTAGTATGAACTCGTTATGAAGTTTGCAAAGTCATGGTCAAATGGTCAAAGGGCAAAAGAATAAGTGTAGCAAACGAGCTTGGACATAATCGAGGGTTTTTTCAAGCTAGGGGCAAATCAAACGGGTGTGACACAACTAGGGGCTCAAATGTGACTGTCCCTTCAAACAAAGAGATGGCATGCTCATGGGGAAAATATAAGAATCCTTCTAAAACTTGATTTTTGGTAGAAATGTAACCTTGAACTACAAGTGCTAGCTACACTCCTCTCTGTGAGGTGAAACTTGGTAGTCTTGAAGTCCTTGCAAAGCGAGGGGTACTAGACATGATTTGATCCCAAGTTCCCCCGAGTAAAAATCCTTCCTAGCCTCAAGTTTGTTGCTGCAAACTTAACCAAAGATGAAACCCTGCCTACACTGCCCCACATGGGACCTGATTACACTAGTACTCTCTAGCACGCATGCCTTCCATGCTAGAGAGCTTGGTCTGACCAAAACACTTCTCTGGACACGGGTTGGTATGGTGACCACACCTTTAGCCTACAAAACTGGTGCTCTCACCTTGTGCTCGTCCTGCACCTCATGTACAGCAGCGGAAGGGTGCCCCAGCACACCAAAAAATACATCTCAGCCTCTCATGCCTCTCTCCGATGCCAGGAAGCCACCAAAGCCTCATTTACACGCGTGTTTCCCCGTGCCCACAGAGAAGAAGAACCCGCCAGCCAGGCCCCTCCCGTTAGCCGCACGTCAGCCGGGCCCGTTCGGGATAAGTGGAGACGCCCCATGGTGGAGCCACCTTCCGCAAGCGAGGGCGCAATCCGGAGAATGCGCCTCCTGCGTGACCCCTTGCTCCCTTGGCTGAAGTAGTTGGGCCGGTCCAGTGTGCTGCGGTGCTAAGCGGTGCCCACGGCGCTGCTTAGGCCCATCTGGGTATTACTATTTTACCCCTTTTTTATTTTTTCCAGAGAGCGCATATATTCATAATTGAATAAATACAACTCCAAATTTGATGATTCAAATTCCAACTAAATTCTAAAATCATATCCTATCCAAATATGGGCATTGTAGAATTTTCTAGAAAAGTTTTCTGTAGAGATCAAATTTAAATTTGAATGTGATTTATTCAAGCACGACTTGGTAAAATCCCTAGAGCGTCCAAATCAACTCCAAATGGAGTGATTCAAATTTCCAGAGACTATACAAAACATACCCTATTGTTCTAGCCTTAGTCAATATTTTTATATGCACCCAATGAATAGGCCTTTTTACCATTTATTCCATATTGGGAAATACATAGGATATTCATGCCAACTCCAAATCCAGTGAAACCCCTCCCAAAAATCTACTAAAATCATTCCCTATCAGATGGTTGCATCCACACATTTTTATGAAAATATTTTCTATATAATTCTTGTGAGGCGAGCGATGCCTCCATTTCCACCTTTCGAAAATCTATAGTGATCCAAATCTCTTAGAGCAAGCTTTAGGAATTTTTCTTATGACTAGAGATGTCCTAGAAAGATGAAACTCCTATTTATAGAGAACCTTGTTTTTCCGCTTGATTGTGTGGCTTATTGTGGTTGTTTCCGACATTAGTTGATGAAGTAGACGAAGTTCTTGGGGTTGGATGAGAAGTATGAGAAGGAATCAAAGACTTACGGAACCAGGCAAGCAGCCTCTTGACCATGTCTAAGAGCATACTTTCATCCATGTCATATTTAATATTTTATCCGGATGCATAAGGCCATGTTGAATTGGTAACTACCTCAATGAGGTGTTCCTGATAGCTCCTCGATGACACTTGCACTTGGGCATAAATCTACCTACCGATGAGGGTTATGCGGGTGGGGTGTAGTTAGGTTGCTAGTAGTGCTACACATGGGATTGGGTACATGCATGGTGACGGTAAATGGAGATGATTTCAAAGGTTTTAGGAAAACCCGTCGGGTGCCACTAATGCCCGAGGGTGATGTGTAGAGCTGGGTAACCACTTTATAAGAGAGTGGTATACCGAGGCCAGCTGTGTGAGTGGTTTCTAAAAAAACTGCATTAGATTTAAGATTTGACAACCGTCCCAGCCTTACATGTACAACCACAATACCCCTTATGGCACGGGGCTTTTGTGATTACTATGGTCGGTGCTACTAGAAAGCCCGCAGTACTAGTGGTGGGAGTAACATGGTCACTCTCGAGACGGGGACGTGCCAAGAAAGGGTGACCATGGGCTCTTTTCACACACACCGGGCACACTGTTGCGTGCCCTCGTGGATGATATGTGTGATGTATATCATGAGGGGTTGTCACCAACGAGTGGTCTCTTTTCTAGTACCATCATGGGAGGGTGATGTTAGGGTACTTACATCGGGTATGAGAAATGCCGCGAGTCGTCTCCTGACACAGACATTTTCTGAGTCTTCTAGGTAAAGTGTGCAACCTTTGTAGAGTGTAAAACTATTTGAAGAGTCATGTCCATGGTCAAGGATAGTTGGGTGGTCCTGCTTAAACTACATCCAGTTGTTTTCGCATAAACCAAGTGTGTGTGCATGTGTGAGAAAGATGGTCGTGTGAGAAACATAGTAGTAATATTGATGAGCTGAGTCAGACGACTTGGCATGATGGGTGAACATGGTATGTTTGACCCTCTATTGATATTGTTATTTGTATCCTGTTCGTATGGATATCATTTACCTGTCGATGCATGCTCTTACAAGCTAATTGTTCATGACATTGCACTCAAAATTAGCTTTCCGCAAATTACCAAGTTACTGCTATATCATGCTTTGTTATTGCCTCGTTCCAAAAATGGGTTGCTTGCGAGTACATTCAAAGTACTCATTGGTTCACCATTGGTTATTTCATTGACCAGGCATGAGAGAACAATATATGATGAAGAATATCTTAGGGACCTTCGAGCAAGCTAGGACGCATCCGAGTCAGAACGCCTGTAGGGTTAAGGCTAATGGCATGGGTTCATGTTACGGATGAACATTTTACGCGGCAATATATATATCACTATTGGAATTTAGTTTTTTCCCGTCTGCCAAATCTTTGCCGTCTGCTGGCTGATGGAAAAGAGTGTCTTTGCCGTCAGCTGCCACAAATTTGACTACAAAGAACTGGCTGATGGCATAGAATGTCTTTGCCATCAGTCACTTCTTTGCCGTCAGCCGAAGACGACAAAGAGTCCGGAGGCAGATGGCAAAGCTTACAACTGGGCCCACCTGGCCGAGGGAATGTTAGGTCAAACTACAGTCGCTTCTTTGTTGTCTGCTAGCGGACGACAAAGAGTCCGGAGGCAGACGGCAAAGAGTAAAGACCCCTTGCCGTCCCCCAGCGGACGGAAAAGCGCCGGACTTCTGTAACGGCCGTCTCGATCCACCCCGTCCCTATCTCTCTCTCAAACGACCACTCTCTTCCACTCCTCTCCCCCGACGCCCACCGCCGCCACCATCACCGCACCGCCGCCCCGGTGCCCCACAGCCCCGTCGCCGCTACCCCACCACCCCCGGTGCGCCCCGGTGCCCCCACAGCCCCCCAGCACCGCCGCCCCAACACCCCCGGCGCCGCCACGCCACCCCAACACCCCCGGCCCTGCCGCCCACGACGCCACAGCCGCCCCTGCCGTTGCACCCCCCACACCCCCACCCCCATGGGGAAATTAACTTGTTGTTATTTAGTTTTTTGGAATTACATTATAACTACAAAGTTGATTTTTTATTGTTGTTGTAGTAGTAGTTGTTGTTATTGTAGCTGTTGAAGTAGTTCTTCTTATTGTAATTGTTGTAGTAGTTGTTGTAGTAGTGCTTGATGATATTGTTGTTATTTAGTTCTTAGATTTTCATATAAAGAGGACGAGCAGAAGAGGAGAAGAAGAGGAGGAGAGGATGAGGAGGAGGAGGAGGAGAAGTAGAACAATAAGAAGAAGAAGAGGAGGAGAAGAAAAAAATAAGAAGGAGAAGAAGAAGAAGAAGAAGAAGAAGAAGAGAAGAAAAAAACAAGAAGGAGAAGAAGAAAAGAAGAAGATAAGAAGAAAAGAAGAAGAGAAGAAGATAAGAAGAAAAAAAGTAAGAAGGAGAAGAAGAGAAAAAGAAGAAAAGGAGAATAAGTAGAAGAAGAGGATAAAGAAAAATAGAAATAGGAATAAGAGGAAGAACAAGAAGAGGAGGAAGAAGAGGAGAAGAGGAGGAGGAGGAGGAGGAGGAGAAGAAGAAGAAGAAGAGGAGAAGAGGAGAAGAAAGAGGAAAAATGAAAAGAAGAAGAGAAGAAGAAGAGAAGAAGAAGGAGAAGGAGGAGGAGGAGAAGGAGCCCTCCTTCTTATCCTTCTTCTCCTTCTTCTCTCCTCCTTATTCTCCTTATTCTGCATCTTATCTCCTCCTTCTTCTCCTTCTTCTTCTCCTTGTTCTTCTCTTCTTCTTCTCCTCCTCCTCCTTCTCATTCTCCTCCTCTTCCTGCTCCTTCTCCTCCTTCTCCTTCTTATTCTCTTCTTGCTTCTTCTCTTTCTTCTTCTACGTAGCTTATTTTCCCCAGCAAAGACATACTTAGCTATTATCCTCCACAATAACATAATTAGCTTACTTAGGGTAAAAACATCATAAGAACCTTGGTTAGCACATGAATATTATTTTCTTAGCTTGTTTTACTCTAAAATGACATAATTAGCCCATTTAGCTCCAAAAAGACATAATTAGCATATTTGTGTTAATCGGGTGGATTTACATGTGATAGTTGTCTCGTTGCTGTGAGGTCAGGTGGCCAACGGCAAAGGTGCCACAGGGCTCCCTGCTGTGCACCCTGGGGGGTAGCAGCAGCTGGCCATATAGCTTCTTTCTCGTCTGCTGCACAGAGAGGCAAACCGGCAAAGGAGGTGAGGGAGGCACACGGCAAAGGGGATGAGGGAGGCAGATGGTAAAGGCTCCGTTAGCCCTAACGGAGGCATCGCTTGTCGGCTAACGTCTCAAATTTTTTGCCGACTGCTCGGTGCCACTTACTGACGGCAAAGAGCTTTGTCGTCCGCTTAGGGTAGGCTGACGGCAAATAAGCTACAATGCCATCGTAAGATGACGCAGAATCTTTGTCGACAGGTGTTCTCTTTGCCGTCTGTGGATTCCTATTTGCCGCCAGTGGAGTCCTCTTTATCGTCCGTTATGGCGGACGACAAAGAAGCTGATTCCTGTAGTGTATGAATACTTGGCCATCGAGGTCATATTTGCATAAATGGTATGTAATGGATGTAAGACTCTTGCTACTAAGTTTTTGTGTGTTCAGTGAGCATTGATTTGTGGGATCACTCTGCACGTACATTTGGTGATCTCGACTACTGAGTCACGGTACCCCACAAGAAACCATGAGAGAACATTAGAAGAGAGAATATTTGGCATGGCTGCCATGCAGCTGACGGGAATCTCGAGGACTACACCAAGTGGGTGCACGCGCGCGCTCCCACTAAACAACATGCGAAGATAACAAAAAACACACAACCTACGTGAACCGCCTTCTCCACCAGCAAGAAGTTTCTCACCGCCAAGTGGGCAAAGCCAAATATCCCCTGGTGGTACCTTGCCATCACGTCGGCCGCGCCGGCTCACACAAGGGCCTGTCCGCTGGCCAAGGAACTTTCTCTGGTCGACCCCGGGGCGCGGTCCAAGACGACGGAAATCGACCAGCCTGTTCGGCCGAGCCCGCCGGTACCAGCCGCTCCCAGTGCCGGTTTGGCTGCACGGACGAGACAACCAGGGTCCAGTCATCGCTACCCCTAGCCTCAGATTCGGCTAGGCGCTCATGGTAGGACACGAGACTTAGCACCTCCTCCACCATCGGCTCCACGTTCGGCGACACCTTCGTCTCCGGAGCCAGCTCCTAGCGCGCCTCCGTGTGCACCGGCGAGGCCTCCAAGGCACGAGCCTCAAGGGTCATCGGTGTCATGTTGCCACTGGTCGCCCTGCCCGAAGGGCCGGTCAAGCCGGCCGCCGCCTTGGCCACACAAAGTTGGGCGGCACGCTCCCCTTCGCGTTATTCCGTTGCCGCGTGCTCTGCAGCCAGCTTGGCCGCAACATGCTCGTCTATGTGGATGACGTCATGGTCAAGGCCAAGAATATCCACACTCTCCTCGGCGATCTCAAAGAGACGTTCATGAACCTGCGCGAGTTCGAGATCAGGCTGTACTCGAAGAAATGCGTGTTCGGCATCCCGGCCAACCAGCTCATTGGTTTCCTTGTTTTCGAGCGGTGAATCAAGGTGAATCCGGAGAAGATCTGGGACATCAAGCAGATGGCTTGGCCGACTGACCTGGAAGACATCCAGAAGATCACTGGTTACCTCGCCTCACTCAACCGCTTCATCGGTCGGTTGGGAGAGAAGTCCCTTCCCCTCTACCATGTACTCTAGAGCGGCCAAGAGGATGAGCCCCGCGTGACCTCAAGTGCCCTATGACCACCATGCCCGTGCTGGCCGCACCAACTCACAAAAAGCCAATCATGCACTACATCCCAGCGACTAGTCACGTGTTCATCGTTGTCCTGACCTTCGAGCGCTCGGAGTCGGGCTAGGCTTAGCCAGTCGAATAGACGGTCTACTATCTGAGCGAGGTGCTATTCGTATCCAAGTAAAACTACCCTCACTACCAGAAGATGTGTTCCTTGCGGCCCAGAAGCTCAAGCACTATTTCCATGAGCACCCGATCACGGTCGTGAGGACCTCTGACCTCGGGGAGATCATGGGCAACCGGGATGTGGCTAGCCGGATTGCCAGGTGGGCCATCCAATTGGCCAACCACCACATCGCCTACGAGTCTCGTACAACCGTCAAATCCGAGGCCTTGGTGGACTTCCTCATGATTTGGCAGAAACAAAGTACCTACCGTTGCCTCCCGATTCCACCCATTGGCGCATGCACTTTGGCGGATCATAGATGTGCACTGGCGTCGGGATCGGCATTGTCTTCTCTTCGCCGAAGGGGGACCGGCTGCAGTATACCCAGCAGATCCACATCACCGCGTCGAACAACATGGCAGACTACGTAGTGCTCACCCAGAGCCTCCGGCTGGCCAGGGAGATCAGCGTCTGACACATTTTGTGCTTCGGTGAGTCTGACCTGGTGGTCTAGCAAGTCACTGGCAAGTGGGACGCCACAGACGCAAACATAGCCAACTATCATTTCTTGGTCCAACAAATGACCGACGGCTTCAAAGGCTGCGAGTTCCATCAGATTCTGCGAGCCGACAACGAGGCCGCCGACACACTCATGAAGATCGGCTCCACCCAGCAGCCCATCCGAGCCGATGTGTCCCTCGAGCATCTATGTAAACCCTCCATCACGCCATCTGTGGAGTCCTAGTCCACCTCAATCCGGTAGACCCGGGGGCTGCTCCATCGGTCTCGGGGGTCGCTGGTGCCGACCGGGACTTCCCCGTCCAGCTCGGGGGCTGCCGCCACCAGCTCTCCGGCTGCGGTCCCCGCTAGCTCGCGGACCACTCCAGCCGACCCGAGGGCTGCTTCTCCCGGCCCCAGGGCTGCCGGCCTCCCGTTGTGGCCTCTCTCATCCGACTCAGGGATCGTAGGAGTCGGCCTGTCAACTTTCGACCATGCCCTAGTAAGCTCAGTCACAACGGTCGTGCTAATGGTGGTCACGGCTCCATCCTAGGAGCAACCGTATCATGACTACTCTGATAGCGGCAAACTATGTGTCAACGAGGTCGAAGTGTGACAAATCCAATGGTATTCCGTCGCCTACCCCATCGTCAACAACGAGCTCGTCAAGCGCAGCGTGCTTGGGGTGTTCCAGCGTTGTGTCAAGGCGGAGGAGGCCCGGAAAATCCTCCTCGACATCCACAAGGGAGAGGGTGGCTATCATGCCGCCTCACGCTCGCTGGTGGCCAAGGGGTTCCCCCATGGATACTCTTGGCCGTTTACCTTGAGGGACTCCAAAGAGCTGGTCGAAAAGTGCAACGGCTGCCAGTGCTTCAAGGCGCGCGATCACCAGTCGGTCGAAGCCCTACAAACTATCCTGCTCACATGGCCTACCACCATGTGGGGCCTTGACATGGTGGGCCTGTTGAAGACTGCCCGAGGCAGCGTGATGCACCTCCTAGTGGTCGTCGAAAAATTCACGAAGTGGATCGAGGCCAAGCTAATCAAGAAGCTTGACGACCCGACGCCTGTCACGTTCCTCAAGGACATCCCCGTATGCTACGGCATCCCCAAAGTATCATCACCGACAACGAGACCAATTCTACCAAAGGCGTGCTCGCTGGCTACTTCAACGAGCAAGGAATCCGACTGGACCTCGTGTCCGTAGCCCACCCGTTGTCAAACAGCTAGGCGGAGTGGACCAATAGCCTCATCCTGGCAGAACTAAAGCCCCGGCTGGTCGAGTCGCTTGAGCACTCGGCCGGTGCGTGGGTCGAGGAATTCTCGGTTGTGCTATGGAGCCCGCGGACAACGCCCAATCGGTCGAGCGGTTTCACCCCCTTCTTCCTCGTGTACGGGGCCAAAGAAATCACCCCCACCAACATCGAGTTTGACTCACCGCGAGTCACCCTCTAAAGAGAAGCCAATGCCACAGAAGGCCGTGAATACGGGGTCGACCTCCTCGAGGAGGCATGCAAGCTGGCGCTGTCCAAATCAATTATTTACTAGTAGGGCCTGCGCCGCTATCACAGCCACCGGCTCAAGCCCCTCTCATTTCGAAAGGGTGACATGGTGCTCCGATTTATCCAACGGACAGCCGGCCAGCACAAGTTGTCCGCCCCATGGGAGGGAGGGTCCCTTCTTCATTAGCAAAGCCTCCAATAACAATGCCTACTACCTAATTGATGTGTAGAAGACAAGAAAGAACAAGAAGGATGCCTCCGACTCAGAGACGGAGCGCCCGTGGAACACGGAGCTCCTTCTCCCATTTAAAGTTGAAGCAATAATATGTATGTATCGCTTCCTTTTGAGCAACTCAACAAAGAGCCGACACCCGAGAGAAGGACCAGAGGACTGCCTTTCAATTCCTATCTATGGCTTAGTTATTTACTTTCGTCGGCCGCCCCCAGATCGGCTCAGCCGGCTCGGGGACTGACCGGCCCATCCAAATCCTCCCCGGCTTGATAAAGTACTATACCCCCTCCCTGGCAGCCTAACCCTTGCAGGCTACAGACCACAACCTCGATGTCCGGCCAACAGGTGCACAAGCAAAGGGGCGGGGCGGATAGGAAAAGTCGACAAGGGGTGACCCACCGCGCTACATAGTCTGTTCAAAACTTAACTTGCAAGAGCTTAAAGTACCAACTCCCTGCCAACCCCAGCCCACTCCTCGCCCGATTACAGTCCACAAGCCGGCTGGCCAGCGGCAAAAAAAGGCAAAGGGAGGAGGGACATGAGAAAAACGACTAAGGCAAGAAAAGTACCGAACGGGCCGTTGAACGACCACTAAGTTAAAGATAATTGTGGTGCTTATATAAAATATTGCAGCACGAGGCCAAGAGTGCATAGCGTCAAACCTACATCCCATTGGGGTGGACTTGTTCATAACAAAGTTCATAAGTAAAGAAAGCAGGATGCTAAAAATCTATACGTTGGGCGGCTACCGTGCCACGTCCTCGTCACCAACCAGCGGGGGTGTCTCGCCCATGGCCGAGTCACTGGCCGGTGGAACCTGTTGGCTGGCCTCTGCGTTGACAGCCGAGGTAGGCCCTTGTTGAGGCATCTCCATGTCATCGGCCGGTGGAGCATGCGGGTTGATCTCCTCGTCGACAGCCGGCGAAGTCTCTTGCTGGGGCATCTCCACGTCGCCAGCAGGCAGGGTCTTCTAGCCCACCTCACGTGGGGACCCCGACTTACGAGTCAAGATCGTCGAATGAACATGCTCAGTGATCCCAGAGATCATGCTCACCGAACAAAAAGATGCTGAATAATAAGAGTCTTACATCCAACGTACCGAAATACTACAACACATTACCAATAAGGTCAAGTTCACAAGGTAGGGCCTATAAGGCAAAATCACACTTATACAACTAGTAGCGGAAATCTCGGGGCTAAACGGGTGCCCATGCCATCATCCTACACCAATAGGCATTCTGACTAGGAAGCATCCTAGTTCGCAGGGCCGTCTCCGATGATGTACTCTTCTCCAAACTCCGTTCCTTCCATGTCTGGTAAATAATATGACCAGTGGCAAGCCAATGAGTACTTTGAATGTAATCTCAAACAGCCCATGATACGGTTAATGCAGTTGGTCTGATAACAAGTATTATGCAGTATTGGTGGATAGCAGCTTAACAGTGAATAAACATGATCATGGGTTGATGTGCAACATAAGCTAGATGCTATTTAGAAGAACAAGTTATAGATATCAATATATCTGTCAACGGTTGAACACTCCGGGTTCACCCAATATGCCAAGTCACCGAACTTGGTTATATTAACTCTTTCTCAGATAACACCATTATATACACACACACTTGGTTTATGCGGAAACGACTGGACGTAGTTTAAGCATCACCACCTAACTGTCCTTGACCATGGACACAACTATTTGCTAGGAAACTCTGTAGAGGTTGTACATGTACACACGAGATCCTGGAACCTTCCGAGTCATCCACGACTCGTGGTATATAACATACCCGAGGTAAGTACCCGATCAATGCCTTTCCCCTAACGATACTAGACAAAGAGGTCCACTCTATTGGTACCCAGCCCACATGATGTACCTCTTACGAGCATCGATTCTGGATAGTATCATCCATGCGGGGACCAACGGTGTGCCCGGAACACGTAAAAACGGCATAGTCGTCCTACCTAGCAAGACCCCATCATGAGAGTGACCACACATCACTCCCGCCACTAGTAATGTGGCTTTTTTCTAGAATCAACCAGAGTAATCAACAATGGTCCATCCCATAAAGGGGTAACGTGGTCGCACATCTAAGGTTGGGACGGTCGACACATCATAAATCTATTCCCATTTCCGAAACCACTCACACAAAAATACCCGGTGCACCACTTCACCAAAAGCGGCCACCTAACTCATCTTTACTCTCGGGCATTAGTGACACCCGACGGGGTTTTCATTAACCTTCGATATTCACCATCATCATGCTCATGCTTCTACTATGCTTAGCTCTACTTGTCAACATCATATCAGCGTGACCCTCATAGGTGGTAGGATCAAGCTTAAAATGCAAGTGCTCCGGAGGAGTCATCGGTAACATCACTTCAATGATTTATCAAATATTTATGATCATATGCTTGCCTTGATGAGCTAAGTATCCGGGGTCTTCGGGGTCTTCAATTCCAACTCCTTCATCAAACGTGGTTTCTATCGTCGTGATAAATAAAAAGCAATAAGTAGCTCACTCAAAAACAGATCACAAACTCACTTAAAAATGTTGTTTAATTCTGATAAATCCATATTGTTACTTTAAAAATATTTGTCTCTGGTTTTAGTGAAAGGATTATTTTTAAAATCACTTTGACACAAGCAAAACTATTCCAAATAGCCTTTTTAATTATTGTAAAATACGAAGGTTGTCTAAAAATTGTACAAAGGTTGTGTTATATACTACTCATTTTTATAAGAATTATGGTGGAAAAATAATAAAAATATATTGAATAATTGTTTTTATCAAAATATTTTAAAACCAGATTAAACAAAAAAAGAAAAGAGGTTGGGGCTCACGCCTGGCTCGGCCTGATGCTTGGGCCGGCCCAGCTAGCCAGCTAACTAGCCAACTAGCCCAGGTGCGCGCGCGGCGAGGTTCAGACCTGACGCGCGGGCCCCTACGGTCAATGGCAAGGAGGAGAGAGGGGGAGAGACAGGAGCCACCGACAGACAAAGTTGTCATAATCGCGATTCGGAATCGCATCGGAGCTCCGTTGGTAGGATCTTGAATCCTAGAATCATAAGTATTAGGATCGTAGAAACTTCGATTCTACGAGGAAAATCATAGAATCGGAGGGGCTAGTTCGGATTGTAAAGTCGTAAGATTCTAAGACTTGAGTCGCGATTCTGACAACTTTGCCGATACGTGAGCCCCACCTATCGGGGTCGTCTTCCACCTCGGGACAGAGAGGAGGGGAACCATGCCGGCGACGCTACCGACGTCCTTGAGCCCAATCGAAGGTAGAAATGGAATAAGCTCACCGTCGCCTACTTGTTGGTGGTCGAGGGTTCGACAGGGAGGCCCTGTTTCATCGGCGACGAGTTGGCTACGGCGGAGTTGTTTTGGGAGGCTGATGAACTAGGTGCTACGGGTGTTGATTAGCTTGGGGAGGTGATGTGGAAGCTCCCTGAGGTTGCTAGGATCACAAAGGAGGTGAAAGGAGCACCGGAGTTGGCCCTTAGCCCGAGATCGACAGAGCTCCGAAGCGGCTGGGCCTCGGTCAATCTCGATCAGAGGAGCTCGCTGTGCTCAAACGGAGAGGCTAGGGGTGGAATTTATGCACTGGAGAGGTGGGATGGAGGTGCTGGAGTGAGGGGGAGGGCCTATTTATAGGCTCCGGACGGTGCACCGAGCCGGTGGCGCCTGTGTTTTCACCGCTGCTCGCTGGAGGGGCAGTGAGTGCTCGGGCTCAAAACCGCGGTATGAGGACATGGTTTAGGACCGGCGGGACCCACTAAGAGGGAGAGAGAGCGAGGAGGAGTGTGCCTGCATGGCCATGTTCTTCTGGTTGGATCTGGCGCACGTGAGCATGCTCGATCCAGTCAATAGAGCGAGGGAGGAGGGGCCGTGGGGCTGCCCTGATACAAAGAGACGGTGTCAGGGGGAGGCTCGAACTGGCCGGGGCTGGCCACCTTTTCTTTGGGTACACCCAGCAGCATGCCCAGAGCGCAGTTCTGGCATGCCACGGCATGTTGGCGCGCTCTGGGGCACTTTGTCCTTCTCTGGGGTGTCCTGGGGCTTCGACAGAAGATGCCTAGCCGTTTGGGAGCCGGGGGACTAACTGCTGGCTATGGAATGAGAGGAAAGAAGAGATGCCAGCATTGGCTCAGAACATAGAATGAGGATTTTGGGGCCTTCTGCTTGGATTCGAAGAGGGGCCACTCTCCTGCATTTGGGGAGTGGTTCGAGCAGCTTGGTCAAAGAGTTTGGAGGGAAGAGCTTAGGTGTGGAGTGGGGTAGGGCTGATTTGCTAATATGCCGACAGGTGTTTGGGATAACGACACCTTACCACTGGTAATTAGAGTTAACAAGATTAACTTTGATGAAGAAATAAGATGCTCCACCAAATTTGAGCTTCATTGGATAAGTTTGGTAGTGCAAACTTGAAATCAGCCCCAAATAGCAGATCTGCCCCGTCCAAAGGGGATGTGGGTAGATTACCCTCCTGCAAATGCCATTTTTTCCAGAGACTCCTCATTTGGGGTGTTGAACACTCCTGCAATGTTTCAACCTATTTGGATAAACTTTGCAATGTAGGGATGCTTCAACTTGGTTCTAGACAAATGGGGGTTTTGGATTATTTAGTGAACCAAATCACCTTGGAATGAAGTGAAACTTGCTGTGGTCACTAAATATAGCTTGGGAAGGTTGCTGGAATTTTACGGGATTTTATTGGAAATATTCCAAAAGATCAAAAAACATAATAGGTTTTCAATGATTTTCTCAAATATTTTGAATACAAATAGTGGTTGAAAATCTTATGTATGGAAAATATATGTCCTCTGAGTATCTCCAAATTCTCTCAGATTTTTCTAAGGCACAAAAGTAACTTTCCATATAGGAGTATCATTCCTGGCCTCACAAATGGTCATGTAAATAAAATAGGAAAATTATTTATAAAATAATTATTTTATGGTTTTGGAGAGTTAAACTAGTTTTAGAACCAGATCACCATTTTTGGGTAAAAGCACTCCCTTGCTGCCAAGGACTTATAGTGCAACCCAAAGCAAGGTTTTGAAACAGTCAAAAATAAGAAAAAGAATTTTGGGAATATTTATGCTATGAAAAATATGGTTTTTGACTCTACTCGGTCAAGCATACAAGCATACAATGTCAATCATTTCACTCACAACATTGGTTTTTGAAAAGTTTTAATAAACTCAGATTTTGAAATTATAGTGAAAGTGAGGTGAAAACAGGGTGTGACAGATCTATCCCCCTTACTAGAATCTCGTCCCCGAGATTCCTAAGATAGGTGCTAAAAAGTTACAGAAATTCGGATCGGAGATAGTTTTCATGCTCCCATGTGGCTTTTGCTTTGGTGTGGTTGCTCCACTGAAACTTGAAGTACTTGATGGTGCGGCTTCTAGTGCATCGCTGTGCTTCATCCAAAATGTGGATTGGCCTCTCACGATAAGTGAGGTCTGGCTGGAGGTCGATGGCCTAATGGTCAATGTCCTTATAAAATTTAGAAGGTCTGGCGCTTGCAGACACTTACGAAGTTGTGACACATGGAAGACTTTGTGCACACCCGAAAGTTCCAGAGGTAGATCCACCTGGTAAGCAACTTCACCAAGCCTTGCCGTGATCTCAGAAGGTCCAATGAACCTTGGAGCAAGTTTCCCCTTGATGTGGAAACGCTTGGTTCCCTTGAGAGGTGTGACCCGGAGGTACACCTGGTCTTCGAGGTTGAACTCCAATTCTCTGCAGTGAGAGTCCGCATAGCTCTTTTGTCGCGACTTGGCCGCCTTTAAGTTTTCTCGGACAAGTTGCACCTTGTCTTCTGCCTCTTGAAGAACTTCCAGCCTGACAATCAATCCTTCTCCAGTTTCAGACCAGTTGAGCGGGGTGCGGCACTTCCGTCCATATAGCACTTCAAATGGGGCCTTCTGGAGACTGGACTGATAGTTGTTGTTGTATGAGAACTCAGCGAATGGCAGACAGTCTTCCCATTTGGTCCCATGTGCCAAGACACATGCGCGGAGGATATCTTCAAGTATCTGATTCACTCTTTCCGTTTGTCCGCCCGTTTGCGGGTGGAAGGCGGTACTGAAAGAGAGCTTGGTTCCGAGATGTTCTTGTAATTTCTTCCAGAATCTTGAGGTGAAATGTGTGCCTCGGGCAGATACAATATCCTTAGGAACTCTGTGGAGACTCACTTTGTGATGGATATATAGGCTAGCCAACTGGCTACCATCATAAGTGGTGATGACTGGAATGAAATGGGCCACCTTGGTTAGGTTGTCCACAATGACCCATATGGAATTGTGCCCCTTGTTGGATCTGGGCAGACCAGTAATGAAGTCCATGCCGACTTTGTCCCACTTCCATTCAGGCACTTGGAGAGGTTGTAGTAGTCCAGCAGGTCGTTGGTGTTGAGCCTTGACCCGTTGGCATACGTCGCACTTGGCGACGTAAGATGCTATTTCCCTCTTCATGTCGTGCCACCAGAATCATTCCCAGAGGTCCTGATACACCTTGGTGCCTGCTACGGCAACAGACAACAGCGCCAGAAATTGACACGTTGACGGAGGCTGGGCTTGCGTTGGTTTTTCCCTTGAAGAGGAAAGGGTGATGCAGCACAGGAGCAGTAAGTATTTCCGAAGCTATATGGTATTCCGAAGAACAGGTTACATATATCAACATATCTATTACGGGCTGACCAGCTGGGGTTCACCCAATATGCCAAGTCACCAAACTCAGACATATCAACTCTTTCTCAAATATCACTCTGAACACACACACACACACACAAACACTTGGTTTATGCGGAAACGGCTCGACGTAATTTAAGCAGGATTACCCAAATGTCCTTGACCGTGGACACAGCGATTCGAATAGGTTTACACTCTGCAGAGGTTGTACGCTATACCCACGAGATCCGGGAAAATTCCATGTCATCCACAACTCACAGTATATAAAATACCCGAGGTAAGTACCCGATCAATGCCTTTCCCCTGACGATACTAGACAAAGACGTCCACTCAATTGGTACCCAGCCCACATGATGTACGTCTTACGACCACCGACTCTCGACAGTATCATACATGCGGGGATCAACGGTTTGCCGAGAACACGTAAAAACGGCATAATCGTCCTACCTCGCACGATCCCCCCACAAGAGTAGCCACATATCACTCTCGCCACTAGTAATGTGGATCTTTGCTAGCACCTACCAGAGTAATCAACAAAGGCCCGTCCCATAAAGGGGTAACGTGGTCGCACATGTAAGGTTGGGACGGTCGACACATCATAAATCTATTCCCATTTCGGAAACTACTAACACCAAAATACACGTGGTGCACCATGTCTCCAAAAGTGGCCACCTATCTCATCATCACCCATGGGCATTAGTGGCACCCGACGGGGTTTTCATAAACCTTTGATATTTACCATCATCATGCTCATGCTTCTACTATGCTTAGCTCTATTTGTCAACCTGATATTAGCATGACTCTCATAGGTGGTAGGATCATGCTCAAAATGCAAGTGCTCCGAAGGAGCCATCGGAAACATCATATCGATAATATACCGATTCTTCATGATCATATGCAACGGAAATAGTTTCTCTACTAGCATACAATATAGTATTGGCTCAAACATGGTCAAAGGATGCTTGCCATTGCTCTCATAAGTTCTCGGGGTCTTCGAGTTCTTCCGGTCCAACTCCGAGTATACTGTCTACTCCGTCCACTATCGTCGGAAACAAACACAGTAAGCCACACAACAAGCAGAAAGAAAAGTGCTACATAAACAGAAGTTATATTTTTCTTGGACCTCTCTAGTCATAATAAAAACACCTGAAGTTTCTCTATAGGAGGTTTGGACCATCAGGGATTTTTGAATGGATGAAAGCAGGAATAGGTGATCTTAAAAGAAGTCTACAGAAAATATCATGATAAAAATGAGTGGAGGCACTCATTTAACAGAATATAATTTTAGAAATATTTAGGAAGTATAATTTGAGAAATATTTAGAAATATTTAGGTAGCCATTTTGATAGTGGGTTTTAAATAAAATAATTGGTGCAAAATAAATTCCCTAATTTCAGGACTTGTAGTACAAATCCCATCTGAGGGGTTTTGAAAGCTTAATTCAATGAAATGTTTTTTGGTGAAATTAATATTTGGTAAAAATAGCTTCTCGTCCTAAACACATGGCATGATCATTAGGCAGGTGTTTTGGGCTTAGGTGGTGAGTGTGGAGAGTAATAGGAATTATTGAGAATCAAACACAAGCATGCAAGAAAGCTAGAAAACAATAGTCACTTCAAGCATCACAAGCATTCACAAAAAAATTAATTGGTCTTAATTTTTGAGAAAAGTCTAATCAGTCAGGAGAGTTAAAAAAAGGGTGTTATAGACCTTACCCCCTTAAGAAAATCTTGTCCCCGAGGTTTCTAGGCTAGGGGTTGGAGAGATACAAAATCTTGAGTCGGAGGTAGTCTTCATGTCCCCATGTTGTTGTCGTGGGTCTTGAAGTGCTTGATGATACAAATTTGAATGCTCTAGGTCTTGGTGAACTAAGTTAGGGTTCTGGAAATAAGTTAGGATTGACTGGGGGTCTAGGTCTTGGTGAACTAAGTTCGTGCAATGTTTCTGGCTTGCAGGTGCATTCCAAAGTCGGAATACGTGGCAAGATAATGTGTCTGGGTTTTGGTCTCGGGCTGCTCATGCCGGTTAGAGACATCTAGATGTCTCGTGTTAGAACTTACGGTCAAGATCTTCGTGTAGCTCCCTGCTGACAGGGAAGCTCTTGACACCCGTAAGACAGGCAAGCTATGGTCGTATGTGGTCTTCATCCTCGTGGGTGTTGCAGTGGTCTTCGAAGGCTTCTTATGAAGGGTCTGGGTTGTGTCTCCCTCGTGACTCTTAAGCTCGGAGACTCAGTATCCAGGACAGGTCCTATCATCTCGGAAGGTTTGCGAGGGGTTCTGGATGAGCTAGCTACCCAAGACTATAGACCAGTCATCCACTCCTAAGGTCTGCGGCTAGGCAAGCGGGCGAATCACCTTCAACAGGTTTTCACCATGACCCAATTAGTACTCTCGTCCTTTATTTTGACCAAGAAGAAGCTTTCTGATTTCCCTCGCTGTCCAATGGCTTCATCGACTTGAATCGTCGAGGCTTCTTCGCATTGTTGATCCACTTGGCACAGGATTGGTGGTTGACGTCTTTGGCTTCTTGGTCATTCTCGTGGCTTCCCAACCATGGCGTTTCTTCGTCTTGTCCTCGGTAGGATAGACTTTCTCTTTCTTGAGGTTGATTCGAGAAGCCCACCTTCTCGAGATAACACCTTACCCTCGAGGGGCATAGCGATCGGCGTTCCCGGGGCTCGTCCAAATAGGACTAAGGTGTTCTTCCTCTTATTGGGTGAATAAGTATGTCATCCGTGAGGATAACACCATATTTTTCCCAAGCATGACATAACCACAGTGCTTATGAGGCACGTGAGGAGAACGGGGAGTGCTTATGAGGCACAGTGCTATGGGTCATCGCTGGTCGAGGGGCTCGCGGCCCAAGATGATCTAGTTCTTAATGCTCATGTTGTTGGGGAACATTGCATGGGAAACAAAAAAATCCTACGCACACGAAGACCTATCATGGTGATGTCCATCTACGAGAGGAGATTTGGATCTATGTACCCTTGTAGATCGCACAGCAGGAAGCGTTAAGAAACACGGTTGATGTAGTGGAACGTCTTCACGTCCCTCGAACCGTCCCATGAACCGTTCCGCGATTCGTCCCACGATACGTTCTGATCTAGTGTCGATCGGACGGCACCTCCACGTTCAGCATAGGTACAGCTCGACAATGATCTCGGCCTTCTTGATGCAGCAAGCAAGATAGAGAAGTAGATGAGTTCTCCGGCAGCGTGACAGCGCTCCGATGGTGGTGAGGATCTACTCCTGCAGGGCTTCGCCCGAGCTCCATAGAAATACGATCTAGAGGTAAAATTATGGTGTCTAGATCTGAGTTGCACGTGGCAAAAGTTGTCCCAAATCAATCCTAAATCACCACTATATATAGGAGGGAGGGGTAGGAGGCTTGCCTTGAGGGCCAAGCCCTCAAGGGTGCGCCGGCCAAGGGAGAGGAGGAGTCCTACTCCAATCCTACTCCAACTAGGATTGGAAAGTGGAGTCCTTCTCTTCCTTCCCACCTCTCGTTTTTTTCTTTTTCTTTGGTTTCCTTTTCTTGGCGCATAGACCCTATTGGGCTGTCCCCCCAGCCCACTAAGGGCTAGTGCGCCACCCCTAAGACCATTGGGCTTCCCCGGGTGGGTTGCCCCCGTCCCGGTGAACTTCCGGAACCCATTCGTCACTCCGGGTACAATGTCGGTAATGCGAGAAAACCTTCCGGTAACTAAATGAAGTCATCCTATATATCAATCTTCGTTTCCCAACCATTCCGGAAAACCGCGTGACGTCTGTGATCTCATCCGGGACTCTAAACAACATTCGGTAACCACACATATAACTCAACTATACTAAAAGATCGCCGAACCTTAAGTGTGCAGACCCTGCGGGTTCGATAACTATGTAGATATGCCCCGAGGTACTGCTCGGTCAATATCAAATAGCGGGACCTGGATGCCCATATTGGATCCTACATATTCTCCGAAGATCTTATCGGTTGAACGTCAATGTCAAGGATTCATATAATCCCGTATGTCATTCCCTTTGCCCTTCGGTATGTTACTTGCCCGAGATTTGATCGTCGGTATCCGCATACCTATTTCAATCTCGTTACCGGCAAGTCTCTTTACTCCTTCCGTAATACAAGATCCCGTGACTTACACTTAGTCATTTTCTATGGTCGTTTTCTATGCTAGCCAACTTGAGGCTTGCTAGGGACATTGTTTTGTCTATGTATCCACACATGTATCTATGTTTTCTTTCAATACAATTATAGCATGGATAATAAACGATTATCTTTAAACAGGAAATATAATAATAACTATTTATCATTGCCTCTAGGGCATATTTCCAGCACATGTTTGTCATAGGCACGATGGGTGGCGGTTGGGAAGAGTACTGGCCATATTCCAACGACTTAGAGTCGTTTTCTATGGTCGTAATCTGTCCATCTTATGGCTCGGGGAAGCTTTAGGGTCTCAAGGAACTCAGATGTGAGTGAACATCTATCATTTTATCCTTAAGCACATTCCTTAGATGCCAATAGTCTGACCTCTCACTCTGGACAAAATCACCCTATTTCTTCAAGATACCATCTCACATAAGCCAACTCCACGCCGCTCATCTAATCGACACCAGGGTCGAGGGAAGTACTAAACCCAAACACCACAAGTATCATACAACATACATTGCACCTGCGTCCCTATTCGGAAACCTCGGGGAAGCATACAAGCTTTTAAGCTTTAATTGGGATGCCACAAAACCAAATGTCTAGCTAGATCATTCAGTGGAAAGGGTACTGCATTTCTGTATTAAGGAAACTCGTATTATTCCGATCCAAGATCTGGTTTCCTTTCTACGAATCCGATCAAGTGGTCCATTAATCTGGTCGATCATCACTAGACCCATTACTCCTACAACTCCAATACCGATAGGTTTCCACATAATCACTTAGAGTCCTCATAATCCACATTTTATCGCTAGAACTTCATCATGGTATATCCACCAACGTTCAACATCATGGCCAAAAATCTCCAAGACCAGCTTATATAGGTTCGTAAGTCAATCTGACAACTCCCATTACTTCTACTCGTTATCCACCGAGAAACATGGTATCATGATAGTGATCATTGGGCTAAATCCAATTTACTCCGAACCATGTGGTCTCTGTCATCATCGATACTCTATCCAGACTACCTATTTAAGTCCAAAGCTTAAGTCCAATAAGAACTCTTAGTCGATACTCCAAGTCATTATGGTAAAAGCATTGAACCACATGTACTTGATAAGGTCAATTATACCACCAAGAATTATTTCTCGCGATCATAATCATCCTACTGAATCCAAATGTACTCCAGGAACATGTAGGGTACGCTACTATATCAACTTGTTCCACCAAGTTCACCTACCTTTATAAGGGTATTACGATCCATGAAAATATTATAGTTATATCCTCAAGATACATATCATCACCACAACAAACCATAGTCTAGTATTCTTATATCCGAGAAGGTCCTTCTTATGGCATCAGGGTTCTGGTGCTTCCTTAAGAATGAAGGGTACTCGTTCACTGTGATCACTTGTTCCATAAAGAACCCGGTGCTAAGCGGGGGTTATTGGGGCTCCACGGGTGTTCTGGAAAATTCGTGTATCAGATACGTGACAAGATATTTGGGCTGGAAAGGCTGGTGGAGGATAGGCTGGGCTAGGGAGGATTTCCAATTTTGAGGGAAAACATAACTCCTACGAGTTGCGTGTGGTTAATCACGGTATAGTTAGTGTCTTTAGTGTCGTGTCTTATGAAGTGGATCCCTGGTGCATCTTGTCTTTCTGGTCTTCAGTTGTCAAGAAGGGTGAGAGAGAGAGAGAGCATAGAGGGGAGTTCCTAAAGGTGCTATATTGCAAGTGCAATCAAACAAGTATTGAAAAAAGCCAACTCAACCATCAAGATGAGGCAGGTGATATAACCGCATGGTTGTTGCCTAGAGCAGAAGTGCGACTTATATCAAAGTACAAACAAAAAAACAAGCAACACACATCATAGTTTCATCCGAACCATTTTACCAACTTGACTTCGCATATGGGATTCATGACTCATCCTACCCTAGGGTTCTCGGACTCGACAGTCGCGCTTGCTTCATGCTCTAGAGAGGATTCGTCTAAGTCTTGTGGATCTTCCCATGGTGTTGCCACATCTCTTGTTCTTTCTCGTAGAAATGACTCGAGTTGAGTTGAAAGAATTTCTTGATGACTTCTTGTGTGGTGAGTTGCCGACGAAGGTGGTTCTTCATGGCTATCGTTGACAGGGTCTTCTGTTTTCTTTGTAATCTTGCCATTGTCTTCTTGCCTTCCCAGGCATCGAGAGTTCTACATTGAAGACCTTTATGCAATGTTGTCATAAAGGCATGATAGAGCTCTGACCTACCAGACACTTGATCACATTATCGACACCTAGACCGGGGAATGAAGAGAACCGTTTTCCTGCTCACTAAGGTTAGGTGGACCAAATGGCAAGGTTCTCATCCACCCGTGGTGGTCGACACAACGTTAATGTTGACAGGGTCGCTCTATTAGCGATGTCGATCATGGTCTTGCACATACTATATCCTGATCATCGTAGGTGAAGGTGGCATTACTCCGGAATAGTGACGAGGTTGTCGCCATCTTCTGGGTCTCGATATCCTTGTTCCTCATGGAGGTACTTCTGCTGGTGTCATGTTGTCGTAGCGTTTTCATCCTTGTCCTTCAGTACATGGGTGGTTGTTTGGAAAGGTTGCTTCCTTCCAAGTTTCCCACGAGGATTTTAAGTAATCCCGTGGTCAGAGGGCATAGGGTGCTAGCGACCATTTGCAAGTTTTAAAAAAGCACATGAAGAGTGTAAAGAGAATAATAGTGGAAGTGCTAAGGTAGAACCTTCGCTGTCTTTGAAGAATAAGGAGAGGTGAGAAATATACACGTTTTGCAAGTATTTTTGAAGGGTCTGGAAATCGGTTTTGCCCTAACTAACGTCCTTGCTAGCTAAGGGCTTCCTACAGTCAGGATGTCTCTGATACCAGCTCTGTGGGGACCCCGACTTACGAGTCGATATCGCCAAATGGACGTGCTTAATGATCGCAGAGATCAATGCTCACAGAACACACAAAAATTGAATAACAAGAGTCTTACATCCATACATATTGTTTGATACAATGAATGACCATTACGGTCATGTCTTAAATATATAGGGCCTCGAGGGCCAACGCAGCAAACAACGGAAATATTGGTCGAAAGCCTGAATCCATGCATCAGCCTTAACCTACAGGTATTCTGGCTGGGAAGCGTCCTAGCTCGCAAGAACGTCACCGAGTTACTCTTCACCATATCATGTGCTCGCATACCTAGTCAATGAAATAACAAGTGGCAAGCGAATGAGTACATTGAATGTACTAGCAAACATCCCATGATGTGGATAATGAAGTTGGTACGATAATAAGGGATATGCACCATTGGTGGAAAACAAGCGTGAAGGTAAATAAACATGATCATATACGGGTTTGGATATGCATCATGAGGTAGATGGTATTCCGAAGAAGAGGTTACAGATATCAACATATCTGTTATGGGCTGAACACCTCGGGTTCACCGAATATTCCAAGTCAGCAAACTCGTACATATCAACTCTTTCCGAGGTATCACTTTGAACACACACACACACACACACGCACTTGGTTTATGCGGAAACGACTAGACGTAGTTTAAGCAGGATTACCAACTGTCCTTGACCGTGGACACCGATATTCGAATAGTTTTACACTCTGCATAGGTTGTATGCTCTACCCATGAGATCCTGGTAACTTCCGTGTCATCCACGACTCGCGGTATATAACATACCCGAGGTAAGTACCTGATAAATGCCTTTCTCCTGACGATACTATACAAAGAGGATCACTCGATTGGTACGCAGCCCGCATGATGTACGTCATACGAGCACCGACTCTGGACAGTATCAATCATACGAGGACCAAGGGTGTGCCCGAAACACGTAAAAACGGCATAGTCGTCCTACCTCGCATGACTCCATCACGAGAGTGACCACATATCACTCCCGCCACTAGTAAAGTGGTTGTTTGCTAGCACCGACCAGAGTAATCAACAAAGCCCCGTCCCATAAAGGGGTAACGTGGTCGCACATGTAAGGTTGGGACGGTCGACACATCATAAATCTATTCCCATTTCCTAAACCACTCACACCAAAATACACCTGGTGCACCACTTCTCCAAAAGTGGCCACCTATCTCATCATCACCCTCACGCATTAGTGGCACCCGACGGGGTTTTCATAAACCTTTGATATTTACCATCATCATGCTCGTGGTTCTTCTATGCTTAGCTCTACTTGTCAACATGATATTAGCGTGACCCCCCTAGGTGGTAGGATCATGCTCAAAATGCAAGTGCTCTGAAGGAGCCATTGGAAACATCATATCGATGATTTACCGATTATTCATGATTATATGCAACGAAAATAGTTTCTCTACTGGCATGCAATATAGTATTTGCTCAACCATGGTGAAAGGGCTGCTTGCCTCTGCTCTCATGAGTTCTCGGGGTCTTCGAGGTCTTTCGGTGCAACTTCGAGTATTCCGTCTACTTCGCCCACTACCGTCGGAAACAAACACAGTAAGACACACAGCAAGTAGAAAGAAAAGTGCTACATAAATAGGATTTATATTGTTCTTGGACCTCTCTAGTCATAAGAAAAATACCTGAAGTTTCCTATAGGAGGTTTGGACCATCAGGGATTTTTGAATGGATGAAAGGAGGAATAGGTGATCTTAAAAGAAGTCTACAGAAAATATCATGATAAGAATGAGTGGAGGCACTCATGTAACAGAGTATAGTTTTAGAAATAATTAGGAAGTTGTTTCACTAGATTTGGAGTTGAGGTGAACATACTAATGATTTTCTAACATTGGATAAATAGCAAAAGAGAGCTATTTATTTATTGCAACAGAAATATGCCATACAAAAATGTTTACCAAGGCTTCAAAAATAGGGTATGATATTAGAAGGCTCTGGAATCTGGATTCACTCCATTTGGAGTGGATTTGAATCCTCTAGTATTTTTGAAACAGGGCTAGAAGCACCCCATATATGTATTTAAATATAAATACATTATAAAAGTTGTTCGAAAAAATGTGCAAAGCACACCTCTGGATAGATCTTGAATTTTGGGACCTGTGGAATTTTGAATCAACCAAATTGGAGTGAAAATGAATTTTCTATAGAATTTTGAAGTTTCTAAAAATAAAGCCGAGTAGGGGACCAACAGGGAGGCTATTGCGCGCTCAGGGCGACCGATAGGAAGGTGGGCCAGCCCAGCTGTGCTAGCTACCAGTGGAGCGGCCACACCGATGACGCACGGCGCCCTTTACGTTTCAAGCGCGGGGAGGCGCACGTGGAGGAAGCCGCCTGCACTTAACCACCTGGGCTCGGCTCGGTGGAGCCTTACAGGGGGGCCCGCTGGTCATGTCCTTCCCCAATCTCTTGCTCGCACGTAGGGAGGAGGAGGAGGCCGATCGAGCCGTTGCCTGCCCCGGGGCTCCGGCCAGTTCCGGTAGCGCCCCGTTCGTCGGTGCCCTCGGGATGACGCGACGCATCCTCATGAAGCACGAGACCTGTCGGGGAGTGACGAGGGAGAGGAGGCCTTGGCCGTGGCTGAGGGAGGCGACGATGGTCGTGGGGAGCGGCACCCCAGCCACCTGGAAGGGAGAGGGAGTAGGGCAAAGAAGCTGCGGAGTCTGGGGGTGCCCCTGGGGTAGCTAGAAGGGGAGGAGAGAGTTGCACGAGCCTGGACGCGAGCTTGGACGGAGCGGCCATGGTCGCCATGAAAGGAGAGCAGAGAGCTTGGGAGGAGATCTAGGCCAGGTCTGGGAGATGCAGAGGGGAATGATAGAGCTAGCTAGACCAAGAGAGGGCTCGGGGGAGAGGATAAATGGAGGGGGCCGAAGGGTGAGATCGAGAGCTCTTGGAGCTCTTTGGCATGGGAGAGGACACCCGTCACTAGGGCACCTTGGAGGCTAGCCAGCGTCAGGAAGAGCTTGGACCAGTCAAGGGAGATGCCCTGGTGCTCTGAGACACTTAGCAACGGCCGTATGAGGTTTGGAAGAAAGAAACAAGGCGCAGAGCACCAATATTGCAGGCCCGGGTGGTGTCCACCTCCCCTTCTACGTGTCCAAAGCCACCCCTGGCCAGAGCAAGGTTTCAAACATGCAAGGCATGTGTGCCACGACGCACTTGTGGAGTTTGTAACAAATTGGAGCTCGTTAGGCTGGGGTTTGCGTGCCATTAAGTTTGTAGCAGCAAACTTAAGGCTGGAAATGAGGGTGCTTAATGGAGTGATCTGAGGATGGGACCTTGTCTAGCATTATTGGCTATGCAAGGACTACAACACTACCAAGTTTGAGCTCAAGCAGAGGAGGGTAGCTAGTACTTGCTCTACAAGGCTACATTTCAGCTAGTATTGAACTTGTAGATGTGCTGCTTATTTTCCCCACATGAGCATGTTCTATCTTGGTTTGAAATAATGCCTTGAAATAATAGAGATGCCCTGGAAGAAGGTGGGGGCTTTGGCTTAAGCAGAAGTGGGACAAGAGGTGTAAAAATGGTGATCCAAGGGTAAAAATGAGAAATAGTTACATGGAGTCTCTCTCCAATTATTGACAAGAGGCCAATGCAAAGCTACTAGAGGTAGAATGTAACTATATAGAGCTGTGGTAGAAATTTGAGATCAAGGGTAAAAGTGGAAGGGGCCAAAGTAGCCACTCAGGTGAATGCACAAAAGGTGTTTGCTGATTGTCCGAGCTAGCAGATGGACTTCAATTGATATAAAACTTAACAGGATCCAGTAATAGGTGAAAATAAGCTAGGACACCAAATTTGAGATTTTGTGGACAAGGTTTCCAATGTAGAGTTGGAAAACCCATGGAGTGGGCAGAAATGTCTTTCTGCTTACAAAACTATTCAAATCAATTCCCACAAATCCAATATTTGCTGTGGGGGAATTATTTGAGCATTAAAGCACACCCAAAAAGTTTGGGATCAATTGGAGAAACTTTATAATGTAAAGTTTCCCAAAGTCAGGAATCAACAGAGAGGGTCTTGAGGGGGTTGGGACAAGTTATTCTATTCTGCTTCATGAACCACTTGGTATGGATACATTATTGGAGTATCAGAACATGTCTTCCAAATTTGAGCCTAGATGGAGATACTTGGCAATGTAGAGTTGATCAAATTAGATCTGCATAGATAGGGTTTTAGAATAATTAGGAGAGTCAAATCAACTTCGATTGAGATGAGACTTGCCAAGATCATTACATAAAACTTATGTGACATGCTAGAATTTTATAGGAATTTATTGAGAATATTTCTTATAGAAATATTCCAAAAGCTTGAAATAGGCAGGAAGGGTTTTGGAAGGGTTTGCCCAATATTTTGAACATGACCATGTGTTGAAACACATATATATGGAATATATATGTCCATTCAGTTTCCCAAAATTATATTAAATATTTTGAAAGCAATAAAAATAACTTTCCTTCATAAGAGACCCTTTCTGGCCTCACATGAAGGCATTTAAATAAAATAGTAAAATAACTTTTGAAATAATAATGTTGTGGTTTTGGGAAGCCATTTTGATAGTGGGTTTTAAATAAAATAATTGGTGCAAAATAAATTCCCTAATTTGAGGACTTGTAGTACAAATCCCATCTCACGGGTTTTGAAAGCTTAATTCAAAGAAATGCTTTTTGGTGAAATTAATATTTGGTAAAAATAATTTATGGTCCTAAACACATGGCATGATCATTAGGCATGAGTTTTGGGCTAAGGAGGTGAGTGTGGAGAGTAATAGGAATTATTGAGACTCAAACACAAGCATGCAAGCAAGCAAGCAAACAATAGTCACTTCAAGCATCAGAAGCATTCACAAAAATTTTAATTGGTCCTAATTTTTGAGAAAAGTCAAATCAATCAGGAGTGTTAAAAACGTGGTGTTACATATTTGGTGTGGGGCATTATTTGAGAATTAAAGCATGCCCAAAATGTTTGGGATCAATTGGAGAAGCTTTATAATGTAAAGTTTCCAAAAGTTAGAAATGAACAGAGAGGGTTTTGAGGTGCTTGGGACAAATTCTTCTATTCTCCTTGATGCACCATTGGTGTGGATGCATTATTGGAGTATCAGAACATGTCCACCGAAATTCAGCACAATTGGAGACACTTGGTAATGTAGAATTGCTCAAATTTGGATCTGGACAAATAGTGTTCTAAAATAATTAGGGGAATCAAATCAACTTCGATTGAGATGAAACTTGGCAAGATCATCACATATATCATATGTGACATCCTAGAAGTTTATAGGAATTTATGGAGAATATTTCTTATAGAAATATTCAAAAGCTTGAAATAGGCACGAAGGGTTTTGCCCAACATTTTGAACATGACCATGTGTGAAACCTCATATATATGGAATATATATGTCCACTTAGTTTCTTTCAATTTTTCTCAAATACTTTGAAAGTAATAAAATTAACTTTCCTCATAAGAGACCATTTCTGGCCTCACAGGAAGGCATTTAAATCAAATAGTAAAATAACTTTTAAAATAATAATATTGTGGTTTTGGGATGTAATTTTGATAATGGGTTTTAAACAAAACATTTGGTGAAAAATAACTTCCCTAATTTGAGGACTTGTAGTACAAATCCCAACTAAGGGTTTTGAAAGCTTAAATCAAGGAAATGCTTTTTGGTTAAAATAATATTAGGTAAAAATAGTTTTTGGTCCTACACAAATGGCATGATCATTAGGCAAGGGTTTGGGTCAAGGAGCTGAGTTTGGAGAGTAGCACGAGCATTGGATTTAAACACCAGCAATAGACAAGCAAGCAAACATCACATCAAGCATCTCAAGCATTCACAAAAATTTTAATTGGTCCTTATTTTGAGATAAGTTAACTCAGCCAGGAAGGTTAAAACACAAGGTGTAACAACAACCCTGCAAAATTTCATCGTGTTCCGATGGAGGAATCTCCGACAATCTCCAGTATACCGGAGCCCTGTCGACGGGACCAGTATCCAGCTCGAACATCCGTTGGACAATCCCACCATTCATCGGTTGCATAATTTCTATATAGACCACCCCTCACAATTTAAGCCCGATCCAACCGCCCAAACACTAGGAAACATCCCAGGAGCACAACGAATTTTGGACTTGTTTTCTTCGCAAAAACGAATCTGAACCGAGCTCATATTTCTTCAAGAACGGGGTTTTGGACATCCTTTTTGAAGAATTTTTTTGAAAGTATTATGTGTTGTTCTAGAACACATGTCGATAAATTATGAGCATTATAAAAGGCAATCTTCACAAATACGCTGGTGTCAAACCAGCCTGGCAAAGTTTCTCTATGACTGCCGACATGAACTAGACAGATCATCTCTTCGTCGAGCCGAGGTCAATATCATCGGATCAACACCTCGACGATACGACCAAGAGTTTGGCACCGCAAGGGCCAAACAATCTCCGGAGAATCTCATCTCCCTCGGGTTGCATGGGCCAGGCGTGTCGTTCCTTCATCAAGCCAGCAATGATCGCGTCACAAATTTCGACCTGCTCGGCATCGTCGAGCCGTCGCTTCTTCAAGCTAACGTTCAACACATCGACCTACTTCGACACGTCGGCTGGCATGGGTGCTCTAGCGCCACCATATCAAACTACTATGTCACCTCATCTAGACCGGGGTCTTCATGATATCTTCATCAACCTGTTACGTGGACTTCAGCGTCACCGGCCTACCAGCTTCGTCATCTCGGCTGGACTAATGGCTCTGCCTTGCCATATCGGTCGTGCCGCATCGCAACTTCATCAATCCGAGCTCTTCGCTCGGGAACCATGCCGCTCAGGCTATATTTTTTGTTCTAATTATTTAATTTACTTAAGTTAATTAAGTAGATAATTTTTATTATTCTTTAATATTACTTTTGGCTTGCACTATTTTATGTGCACACATGATCGGCTCCGACTATGTTAGGCAGTCACCTCGACGCGCCGACGTCGTCGTCGCATCTTCTTCAACTGAATTGCGTCGTCGACATGGTCGACTAACGTGAGAGCTTCACCGTCACAGTACCGAACTAATCTGTCTCCTCAGCTGGACCTGGTTTTTCGGCTCGGCCCTTCTGAAGTGTTGTGTTGGCGAGCTCTTCGTCGGCTACCTGATGACTGCCTTGGGGGCTCTGACCTTGACCCACCACAAGCTCGGCCTCACTATCAACACCGAGCACATTAACCACCTAAGTCGCTTTCATGCTCATCTTTTTTCAATTTTTTACTTCTGTGCAGTTCAAGTAGCCATTATATTTGTGTTAAAAAAGTTGTTTGTTAAAAACTTAGCTTCTTAAAAGCATTGTCTGTTAAAAAAACTTTCTTTACCCACATTAACGGGGGCTCTTAAATTTATATGAGCCGTTTTAGAATAAATGTGTTTTCCTTTTGGTCGTTGAAAAGTCTTTTTTACTACTCCTTTTTTTGACACAAGTGTTTGATCAACAACCGGGTAGCCTGTTTTCTCTCTTAAGCCTCTTAAGTTTAGTTTGCTAAACAGGCCTTGAAGAAACACTCCGCCCTCGGGATATGGAGGTTGCAACCAAAGGCTGACCCGCTTTAAGTCAGAGTGATCCGATGTATCATGTTAAAGAATGACCGAAGTACATATTATTTTTAAAGACCAATTTTGGATTGGCACCAAAATATTTGATTTAATGAAGACGTCAAGTCCGTACATAATATCTTTCGTTTTTTGAGCTTATGAAACTTTTAACCTCTTGAATGTTTTTAGGAGGAGTAACAACCTCTTCACCGACGTGCCCTATGTAATAATTCAAATGGGGCAATATTTACCGACCCGTAGCGCGACATCTTCCTTGCTGAACTCCACCTCGGTTTCTCAGATGTTGCTTCATATGCATGAGTTTTGAATTGTGTCTTCGCTCAATAGTTGGGTTTCCAGGCCCGTGTGATTGCCTCGTATATTACGCTTTGTTCAACTATGTGTGCAAAGGGAGAACCACTACGATTGTACTTCACCTTTAGTTGGCCAAGTACCTTAGTGGAGAAAGCCGAAAACTGACTGTCACAATCAGCGCAAGCTTGTCAGCGACCCGATGACTCTGTAAACTATAGACCGATAGAGGTTACCCCGTGGGCCTTACATAAAATTGGCCAAAGTGTTAATGGCTTGACCTTGGCTGATGCCGAACACTAACCGGGGGCTAGTAACTTGCCGTCCCACTTAAATGCTTCTATGACTAAGTGAAAGTTATAAAGCCTGGATATCCGATTGCTTCATTTCCACAAAACACAACCGCCTCCGGGCACCGAGACGTCGGCTAAGGGTTGTCTTGTTAGTACGAAAACACCCTGCATAGTATCTACAAAAGGGTGGAAGCCGACAATGGGCCACTTTAGATTATAAACAGTCACAATGGAGTCAAAGTAGCATATAGCATAGAAGCATTTGTATTCAATATGCGAGTGTTGCCTTCCGTAATCATCGTTATAGAGTCATAAATATGCATCAATTTGACTTAAGATTTTGGCCAAGCTGGGTTGCCTAGCTCCTGTGCTTACCCCCTATGTTCCTGATTGTTCGGCTATGGGGTAAAGGGAGTACCTCTGTGGTTGTTACTTTGGGTCATCCGGGTTAGTACCTCAGACTGGGTGAACCCGAAAGCTAATCATATTAAGAATATAATTGGTTGGCAAAAACGGAAGTGAAATCTTTGGTTCATTAAAGACCACAGACTTCGGGAACATTCCCCAAACTAAATCCTCAATATTTTCCCCCCACATTGATCGGAGTTGAAGTTTCAAGATCATGGTCAAACATGATATCCTCGGAAAAGAAACTTGTGAATGAACTAGTTTTCCCAGAAGAGTTTTTTTTCTGATAAATAAGTAATATATTCGCGTACCTTTGTTTATAAAACTGTATGGAGAGATTGCCTTGTTTGCCATAAATCTTTTCCATTATGAAGGCTTTATAAAGTAGGAAAAACACTCCTTGACTACAGGCTGAGGAGGTTGAAGCCGATGGTCTATCAGCAAAGTGTTGTACAATGTGGATCCGAGCATTAATGGTGTATAGTACTTGGATACATAGAATATTACACGTAAATTGTGTTAAACGTAACAAAGTTTGTGTCAAACAAATATCGATCCTTAATTCTACCACCCGTGCCCAAATTAAAGCTTGGGGCTACTCATTACTTATTCAATGTAGAAAATTCAAAGTGCAATACAGTTTCTGAGGAGCTTCGATCCTCAGGTCGGTAGGCTGCACCCAACCTGAGTTTCGGAGGCTATTGCACACCTGAATGAAACTTGATTTAGTACGGAATGTAATGTGTTGCTAAATTTTTTGGTATTGCCAAGATTATGTCTCCATTAACCTACTTATATGTTTTTCTCGGGAGGCGGGGCATCCTCTTGTTCAAGGTGTTCTACGTGGTGATTCCGTTTGGAGAATTTTTCTTGACCTATAGTTCGGCATATTCCTTGCCGAGCTCGACCTTGGTGTTGTCAAAACACACTTAATGGATGAAATATTTCCCGAGGAGCTACGATCCTACGGCCGGCCATGTTTCCCAATCCAAGTCTTAGGGGCTACTGGTAATATAGCTCGTCAGAGACTAAATTACACCAACCGGACATTCTTTTCCGAATCGCACTTTGACATCTTTCTTGGCGATCTGCACCTTGGTGTTGTCAAAACGTACACAACAAGTGCAAACTAGTTTTTGAGGAGATTACGATCCTTAGGTTGGTCGGCCGCAGCCAACCTGAGTCTCGGGGCTACTACACACTGTGTTTTCATTCCTAAAGTATGTTGTTGAGTAAGGAATTAATCCTTAGTCCGGTTTCATGAATTGACCTGAGTCTCGGGAGCTACTAAGATCAGCGGTTTTATTTTTATCCTTGAGGTGCATCTCAGGTTTTAGAATGATGCACACAATGAGGGCTAGTGGCTATACATCCCGGTAGTAAATAAATTACACCAATCGGAAATAAATTGCACATAAAACAACCTCAGACCGAGGTGGTGCATCATAATGGAAGCAGTCCGGCAGATAGTTCAGATGCAACTGACTTGCTCCATAAAAGGCTATTGTGGCATTAAGTCGGATGAATTCCTGGAATTTTTCACTAATCGAGGTAATCTAAGACACCTTGGATTCCGACCAGCATTGGAGCCCAGCTACATAAGAAACCTCGAATGCAATCCGTCGCTGGGGCTCGGACGCAAGAGTATACCTCGGATGTAGTTCAGCGTTGGAGCTTGGACGCAAGAGGACACCACCACACTAGAAATATTTCAAACCCAAGGTGTGGCGTGAAAAATTACAAGGCATTAATAAAGGCCCATAACTCAAAGGGGGCTCCTCGGATGCCTGACGTGTGAACTCTTCCGATTCACCTCGATGATCCTCAGGATGAGTGATGAGATGATTTGTTGAACCAATATTCAAGACTAACGAGTGAAGATGAAGAATAGTTTGCAAGAACTGAGGAACACCCCCAACTTCAAGACCTATGCTCAGAAATCGGGAAGTCATCGGCGGCCCAACTGGTGTTGGTCGAACATAAATGGCGTGAAGAACTCGCCCAACAAGCCGAAGACTTTGGACGAGTGATGCTAAGGATCAAGACTATGGCATTGCTGGCCAATTTGGGGGATATTGAGGGAGTCCTGGACTAATGGGTCCTAGGTACGCAAGCCTATCTCTACGGGTCGGACTCCTCGGCTACTTGGGGCAGCCGATGACATATACAAGGAATATGCCACAAGACTTGGTGATCAAGACAAGGACTCCTCTACACTGACATAGCTGACTAGGACTCTTGTTATCCTAGGCCTATGGTGCATTATATAAACCGAGGTCAGGCTTGTCGATAGAAAAATTTAATATGATCATAGGGTACGGTCATTACTAAGAGGGTTTTACACGACAACATACGATCTCGAGGTAGATCAACCCTGTATTGGATACTCCATCAGCAATATAAACAAGAGCAGGACGTAGGCTTTTACCTCCATTAAGAGGGCCCAAACTTGGGTAAAACATCCTCTCCTTCGTCCCTTGTTAACCATCGATCCAAGATACATAGTTTCGATGCCCTACTAGAGATCCACCAGTTTTAACACCGACAGCAGGCGGCTCTGCCACCTCTAAAGAGGACGCGGCCGTCCCTCCGCCATCCACCTCGCCGACCTCATTATCGGCAACAGGCTCCTCCGAGCTGGAGCCGACCTCCTCGTCCTTGCAGCTGACCGGGATGCCGAACTCGTCCTTCGGGATGGGTGCACTCTCCCCACCTAGGTCGGGGTAGTACGTATTTGGTGACGCATAACCGGCAAGCTGGTTGGCCTGAACACCAATTGTGTTGTCGCGCCGCACCATGTCTGCCCGCTCCTCTACTCGCATGGTTTCCAGCTGGCTTAGGCTAATGCGTGGGTATCAGTAGAGGGCAAAGGCACCCCTCGCCGTCGATGCTCTCCACGCTTCAAACAACCCAACGACGTGCTCGATCCACTGTGCCACCCCACCGTCAGCAATCTCTGCCGCCCGGTCAGGCCAAAGAGCCTAGATTTGGCTCGCCCCCACCGCCTGGAGACGCTCGTAGACCGCCCGCATATAGGTCAGCCGGACCTTGAAGCCAAGGGCACCTCCTCCATCGCCCAGCCGGCGTCATCGTCCGGCTCGCACCCCTCCCGACGCACTTCCTCCCGGCGACCTACCATAGCCCACTCCACCCATGGCTGGGTGTCTAGAAAGCAAGTTGGCCCGGCAAAAAGATGATAAGACAACAAACCAATGAAACACAACAACTGAGAACCAAGACGCTCACTGGCAATTATCTCGTCCACCTCCTGCAAGAGCATGAGTGCGGCGTTCTCCTCACGCTCCGCCCTAGCCTGGGCCACCTCCACTCGGTGGACCTCCTCCCCAAACCAGGTAACCTCGGCACAAAGAGTCTCCACCTCCTACCAGCTCACGACCGATGCGTGCGACACCGCCTCCTTTGCTGTCACGTCCTGCTGGAGCTCCCCAGTGAGCCGCTCCAACTCTATACTCAGTTCTCCTGCGGCCACCCGCTCGGCATCAAGGTCCTTCCCTAGCCGGTCATGGTCGCAAGCGACCTCATCATGCTTACCCTGGATGTCAGTGAGTGAGTGGTGCAGCTCCGCCATCTCGGCATCGGGAATGACCCCCATACCACAAAACTTGAAGTCAACAGCCTTCTTGACGAAGAAACATCCAAAGCAAGAAGATTTGGCCCGGATACCATGTTGCCGCGCAGCCAACCCAAAGCAAGAAGAGCCTTCTACAGCTCGGCCGTCCGGAGCTCGAGCTCTTTCCGGACCTTGAAGTACGAGTTCTTGCTGTGACGGAATAGCTTGTCAGCCTAAGAAGAGACAATGAGAGAACATCAAAAGACATAATATTTGGTAGGGCTGCACGCAGCTGCGCAACCGTCCTGAATCTCCGGGACTACACCCAGTGGGTGCGCTCACGCTCACCCACTAAAAACACGCGCAGAGAAAATAATTCACATGGCCTAACTGAACCGCCTTCTCCACCAGCAGGAAGTTTCTCACCACCAACTGGACAAAGCTGGCTATCCCTAGTGATAGGTCGAAATCACATCGGCCGCGCCGGCTAACACAATGTCTTATACGCCGGCCGAGGAACTTGCTCCGGCCAACCCCAGGCGTGGCTCGGCTTCGCCCACTCGCCCAAAATGGTGGACATCGACGGTACAGCTGCTCCCGCCGGTACGAGCTGCTCCCGCCGGTACGAGCTGCTCCCAACAACGTCAGGTTCGGCTGCACCGACGATATAACCAAGGCCCGGTCATTACCACTCCAAGCCTCAGACTCGGACAGGCACTCCTGGTCGGACGTAGGACTTAGCACCTCCTCCACTATCGGCTCCACGGCCGATGGAAACTCCATTTCCGGGGCCGACTCCCGGTGTGTCTTCATGCACACCGGCGAGCCCTTCGAGGCACGAGCCTCGGGTGTCACCGGTGTCGTGGTGCAGCTGGTCGCCCTGTCCGAATGGCCGCTCGAGTCGGCCGCCGCGTCCGCCGCCTTGGCCGCACGAAGTTGAGAAGCATGCTCCCGTTCGAGCCATGTTGTTGTCGCGTGCTCAACAACCAGATGTGTAGCACCCTCGCCCCCGAACCCGGATGGGGCCGGCGGCGGGAGGTCGTTGGCCTCGCTGCCAAAAAAGGAAGAGCACAAGTTGAGTACCATGTGGCAAACAAAAAAGGAGAAGATGACATGAGCTCTGGAGGAAACATACCCCAAAACAAGGGGAAGCGTATGGGCGCCACGCCTCGGGGCCCTCTGAGGCGGGGGACGGGTGCTTGGCGGCAGCACAGCCAACCGACCCTTCTTGGTGGCCGGGGCGACAACCGGCCCCTCGACCGGTCGCTTCTCCGGGCGTCGTTCGTCCTCCATATGGCGGCGGGTTGGCTGCCCTGCAGCCGACTCGCTTCGCTCCACGCGCCCTCCTCGCCAGCAGTGCCGAGGAGGCACTATTACCACAGGCAGCGTGTCCACGATGCACACATCATCGTCATCATCATTGGTCCAGTGTTTCAATGTCATGTCCGGGCGGGGCCCGCCTGACGTCCCAGCCCAGCCGGTGGCGGTGCCAGTGCGCACCTCCGCCTCCTCGTCCGCCGCCTCTGGCACTTCCGACTCCCCGGGGGTGGTGGAGTCATCCCCATCTAGCTCAAAGTCGTTCGAGACAGAGTCCGTGCGGTCCGGTTTAAACTCTTGCGGGAACGGACTGTTCGACGTCATTTGCCTGCTCAGGAGCTACAAGGAAGCACGACCACACGTTAGTTACCACAAAGATAAACAATTGCGGTCGAGCTAGGCAAAACTTACCGCCACCGTGACGTTGCTGCAATAGTATGGCTCCATGCCGGACCACCTCCCCTTCACGTCCAGCCTGAATCCGGTTATGGTGTTCACCCTGACGGCGATCTTGCCCAGCGCCAGCTCGACGGTCGACAGCCGGTAGGGGTCCTTCCGGAGATCCATCTAGCAGATCCGGTGCGGCCTCTCGTGCAGCGGCAGCACCCAGCATGAGATAAAGGACGCCGCCAGGTCTGTAGGTATCAACCCCACGGAGGCTTGGAGTTGCTTCACCCAGCCCTTGATCGTCATGATCTCGTCTTTACGTACCTCGAGGTTCTAGTTTGTGCCAGTCGACGGCGCGTCAGAGAACGTTGGGAGGTTGACCTAGTATCGTCCCTCCTCGATGTTACGAACATAGAAGAAGGATCATTTCCGCTTCTTGAAGGAGTTGATCCAACTCATCTTTGGGAAGAGCCCACTCCGCAGCGCGTACACCACCGCCCAGCCGCACGAGTACGACACCTCCTTGTTCTTCTATGCACGGAAGTAGAAGAATAGGGAGAACAAACAAGGAAAGAGTCAAAAGCCTGAGTACACCTCACACAAGGTGGCAAGGCACACGAGGTATAACACCGGGGTCGGCCCCAGATGATGCATATGGAGCCCGAAGAGATCCAAAAATTACCATAGGAAGCAGCTCGCCAGCAGCCCGAAGCCAACAGTGAATTGTGTGTTGAACACAACGTGCTCGCCGACGCGCGGCTCCAGCATGCGCTCGTCCCCGGGCATGTGCGCCTCGACAAGCTCCACGGACGGGATCCCTCACCTTCGCCGTAGGTACTCGATATGGGGTTCCGTCATCACGGAACCCTCCCACGATCCGGTGGGTGGCGCGGCCATCTCGATGTTCGTCCACGGCGGGGCAGAGAACAAGAAGATCAAGACATGGACCCCCAGTGGGTCAACCGCAGGAGAGTGCTCCGGGGACGAGGAGGGACGTGAGGTAGCAACGGGCGGTGTCAGCGCGAGAAGGAAGGGCTAACAACGGCAAGTACCAAAGCGTCGCAAGGGCGAGGAGGAAGATAAGGGGTGGGAAGGCAATGGCGGCCTCGGCTTCCCCTCCTCCCCCTTTTAAAGCCTGGGAGGAGGTGGGGGTTGGCATTAGTTATGCCCATGCCCCGACTAACCCATGACGTCCTCGCCCATTAATCGTGCGGGGCATCCCAACCGGTGGCCTGCGGTCACAAAAGATCCCGTCCTTGTTGCGTGCATAGTGGCGGGCCTGCCACCCACGACCAGGCCACATGAGGCGCGCATCGGCCGATGCCAAGCCCAAATTGTCGTCACAAGACCCCAGGAGCCACGGTGTCCGGCTGGCCCTCAGCTGGCTACCGTCCCCTGGTCCGGCGGGCGCATCAACTACGATAATGATTGATCTTCGGGGGTGGGGGGAAATCGCTGGGCAAGTCGTGTGGAGGCCTGTGGACCCCACCGGTTTTGGGGGCTACTGACAGGGTAATGGCCCCTAGGTATACCAAAGAAGAGGAAAGCCTTCTCCAAGACATTTGGCAGCTGGATGACCCCCTCAGCCGGCTGGCGAGAGGCAGCCTGTCTGGCCATCGTGTTGTTCGTCGGCTCACCACAGCCGACCCATCCGACTGTCCCCAACAGCAGCCGGCGGCTTAACGCCCGTCCCAGCCGGCCATACCGACGTACGCGACAAGATCGGACTCACGACGCAGAAGCACATGTGACTATAGTGCGTGTTAACAGGTGTGGCAAGGTTACACGCTTCATGATGCGAAGGGCAGCGAGGCTACAGAGCCATCGGTCACTCCCGAGGCTTACCAGGGAAGGCATGCCTATAGCCATGTGTGTCCCTACCTACTCCCCGACGATCGGGCGTGCAAACCACTGTGGCGCTCAGTCGGTCGGCCCCGTGATGGACAATACTACCAGTCGATGGGCCCCACAACCAGCCAAAGAGGCTGGAAGCCGAGCCTCACACTCTTCATTCTCCCACTACTGTACATCCTCGGCTAGCCTATAAAGCCAAACATCAGCCCCCATAGGGAGGCGAGCGAACACGCGAGCAAACACTCGAGTACTAAAGATCCCCCGTAACACACCCGAGAGTGGTTGCAAGGCCGGTAGTGAGAGCCCCATCTCCTTCCTCACAAACAACTCAAGGAGCACCATTGTACAGTGATCACCTATAGTCACACCGGTAGGACTAGGGGTTTTACATAATCGGAGTGCCCTGGACCTGGGTCAATCTGCGTCATGTGTCTTCAGCCTTCACCCGTTCCTAGACGCTGCCGGTGCCCGTTGGCCCCAAACCACGATATAAGCCACCCACTAGCATGTGCCACGAAAATACCAGGCCACATTATTCTCTTATTTAAATGAGTAACCATCTCACATTAAACAAGATCCACATATAATGTTCATGCTCAACGCAGGCACCAAATAACAATTATTTAGGTTCATAACTAATCTCGATGATAGTCGAATAGTAGGCGAGCAGACATTGATCACATTAACCTTGGAATCATTTCCCACGCCCATCGTCACTTTGTCCTTTGCCAGCCTCCTTTTATTCGGTGGTTCCTCTTTCGAGTTACAAATATGAACAACCGAACCGATACCAGATACCCAGGCACTATTACTAGAGATAGTAAGGTATATATCAATAACATGTATATCAAATATACTTTTGTTGATGTTGCGAGCCTCCTTCTTGGCCACATACTGGCGGAAATTCCGCTTCCATTGATTAGTTCCCTTGCAATAGAAGCACTTAATCTCAGGTGGCTCCACCCTTGGGTTTCTTCACGGGAGCGACAACTGGCTTGCCGTAGTTTTTGAAGTTTCCCTTGTTTCCAATGCCTTTCTTGAAACTAGTGATTTTATTCACCATTAACACTTTATGTTCCTTCTTGATTTCTACTTTGGTGAATTTCAGCATCGCGAACAGCTCGGAGATGGACTTTTTCATCCGTTGAATATTATAGTTCAACACGAAGCTTCTGTAGCTAGGTGGCAGTGACTGTAGAACTCTATTAGTGACTGTCTTGGTAGGAAGCTCATCTCCCAACTGGGTCCAGCGGTTGTAGTACCCACACATTCTGAGTATGTGCTTAGTGACAACACTATTCTCCTCCATCTTGCAGGCAAAGAATTCATCAGAGGTCTCATACCTCTCGATCTAGGCGCTTGCTTGAGATACAAAATTCAACTCCTGGAACATCTCATATGCTCCATGGCGTTCAAAACACCTTCGAAGCCCTGATTCTAAGCCATACAACATGGCGCATTGAACTATCAATTAGTCATGAGCACACGCCTGCCACACGTTCACAACATCCACATGTGACACTAGAGGGGTTGGCACACGAAGCGGTGCATCAAAGACATCGCCTTCCGCGAAGCCGTGAGGATAATCCTAAGATTACGGACCTAGTCCGCACAGTTACTTCCATCATCTTTCAGCTTAGCCCTCTCTAGGAACGCATTAAAATTCAGGGGAGCTACAATGCGAGCCATTGATCTACAACATAATTTGCAAAAACAACTTAGACTACGCTCATGATAATGAGTTCAATTAATCATATTACTAATGAACTCCCACTCAAATCAACATTCCTCAGGTTGACCGAAGTCCGATCATCCTGTGAGATGAGGTGTTTCAATGGTGAACGACTCCATGTTGATCATATCTACGATATGATTCATGTTCGACCTTTCGGTCTCTTGTGTTCTGAGGCCATGTCTATACATGCTAGGCTCGTCAAGTTTAACCGAAGTGTTTTGCATGTGATAACCTCGCTTACACTAGTTTTATGCAAACATAGAGTCTATCACACCTGATCATCAGGAGGTGCTTCAAAACGACGATCTTCTCAACGGTGCATACTTGGGGAGAACACAATTTTAATAATGCTACCGTATTGCTAAGAAAAATAAGATGCATAAAAGATAAACATCACATGAAAATCGTATAAGTGACATGATATGGCCATCATCATCTTGTGCTTTTGATCTCCAACTCCAAAGCACCGGCATGATCTCCATCCTCACCGGCATGACACCATTATGTCCAACATCCATCATCGTGCCGTCATGTGGTTGTCGCGCCAACTATTGCTAACCCATAGCGATAAAGTAAACTAAAAGGCACAAATAAAATTAAAGACAACCCTATGGCTCCTCTCGGTTGCCGTACTCATCGACATGCAAGGCGTGATAATCTATATAAATCATGATCACCTCATACATCACATATACAACTTCATGTCTTTGGCCATATCACACACAACATTACCTACAAAAATAACTTAGACATCTTCTACTTTGTTGTTGCAAGTTTTATGTGGCTGTTATAGGCAACTAGCAAGAACCGTTCTTACCGATGCAAGTCCACAACGGTGATATTCAAGTTGCTATTTTACCTTCCACAAGGACCCCCTCTGTTGAATCCGATTCAATTAAAGTGGGAGAGATAGACACCCGCCAACCACCTTTATGCAACCAAGTTACATGTCAGTCGATGGAAACGGTCTGTTGTACGTGGACAAGTAAGGTTGGTCCGGGCTGCTTCATCCCAAAATACGACTGAATCAAAATAAGACTAGGGAAGTAAGCAATGTGAACATCAACGCCCACAAACACTTTTTGTTCTACTCGTGCATGTTATCTACGCATAGACCTAGCTCATGATGCCATTGTTGGGGAACGTTGCATGGGAAACAAATATTTCCTAGAAACACCCAAGATCTATCTATGAAGGTCAAAAGCTATGAGAGGAGTGCATCTACATACCCTTGTAGATCGCTAAGTGTCGGTGCACTAAAGAATGGGGTCTCTAGTTCCCTGGACTAGTGCGCGGACACCGACAACCCCTCCGTAGTGGCAAGGCGCGTCACTGGAACTTACGGCGGAAGCAAGACTCAGAAGCCACCAAGTGCTGATTGCAAGCCCCGGAAAGCACTCGCTTGCTTGGAAGGAAGAAGAGACCCCGACAGGAGCTCCCTGTAGGGGAGATAGACAATGACAATGCGAGACCCTCCCGCCGAGGCAGAAGGACTGAGCCCCGCCAAGCCACCCTTGCCGGGAAGGATCACAAGGCCTAGGCAGGCCATCGCCTCCCTGCCGAGAGGACCAAGAAGAGCCCCGGCAAGGTAACCCTATCGAGAACAAAGAGAAGGCCCGAGGAGAGGCGTGGGCCCAGGGTGCCCTCGCGACTTGTGAGTGCCTCCACCGACGAACACGCCACCGATGATGCATGAGCCACTCGTCCACCCGCACGCCGGCGCAACACCCCGAAGTTGCCACGTGTGGGACACGTCCAACCCCCCCTGACCAGGCACTACTAGGGAAAACCCTAGTAGTAGCGCTAGAAATATGGATAGTAGTAGCGATGGGCCAAGTGCTACTGCTATCGTGCTACAGCTAAACCCTAGTAGTAGCGCTGATATGGGAATCGCTACAAGTAAGTAGTGTTAGCAGTAGCGATTCCCTGTCAGTAGTAGCGCTTGCTCATAGAAAGCGCTGCTGCTGCGTTATTGCTAACTTTTACTGCTTTCACAGATTTGCACCCTCTACGTATTTGTGATGTATTTATACAGATTATATAGAATAGTTTCATCACATCATATTAAACATACACCATTCTCACATATCATAGGCATATAGTAGTCTCATCATACCATCATCATCATCATCATTCAACACAAAATATCATCGCATCATCTCGAAAATAGCGATACATAAGTGTGATTATGTCATGTCTCGAATAAGTGCAACTACATGGTCATGGCACACCCACAAGTTTGATCATCTCTATCGATAACATGATGTAGAAGAGAAGAGCGATCAGCATGAGGAAGAGCGCGACTATGTAGTACCGACGGTCCCGCCCCTGCTCATGCTGGAGTGTGCACCTCAAGTAACTACTTTCGGCTTCGGCTCTTGTGTAGAACCCTCTGTGGCTAGCACCCGGGTACCTGTGCACCTAGGCCTGACCAGCTGGCCAGTGGTCGTAGACTCCTGGAACCCTCCCAACATACACGGTGTAGTAGTCCTTCGCCATCTCTGATCTAGGTACCTGCATCGTGAGTTGTTGATTTGAATGATAATATGCAACATAATGTACTTAAGAAAACAAAGAGGCATGATTAGCAACATAAAAGAAACCAATAGTAAACATAAATGACGAAGTTCCTCATACCCAAACTAATTAACTAGAGCATCACATAGTTTAGTTACATCACATAGTTTCGTTGTGCATCATTTCAAAGTTTTGCCAGGTCGGCGTTCCAATCTTCATAGTCAGGGAGGATGCACCCGAGCTTCGTGCAAGGATTCAAGTCCAAACGCTCAGAGACTAGCAGTGCTCGGAAATCAACCCGCGTGATTGGCCCATGGTAGAACATCCTCGTTGGTTCGAGGACATGCTTCACGATCACTTGGGCTAGTTCACACTGTACATGATAAAACTCAGCTCGGACTCGATGATCCGGTGTCTTTCCTATGCTTGTGGCCCAAATGAAAATCTCGGCATCTTCGATTGTAGCTGACATGCGAAGGTCTTGATTGTCCCTTCTGTACTCCATAAGGTGATGCATGATGTAGAATCCATCAGTTGTACTGTTGTGCGGTTGCTGGATGCAGCAGAAGTTGGTCATATGGCCGAAAGCCGGTGCTTTATTCATGTACTTTTTCACCTTGACATATCCACCAGTCAGGCTTAAGGTTAACAGGGCACCGTCGAGAACACACTTTACGTGTGTGTAATCCATTTTCTTGAGGTTCTTCGACGAGTCCATGTACATAGCATGGGAGTATTCGGGGTAGATAATGATGAGGACGGCGCCGCCCCCGCTACGTAAATTAAGTACACCTCAAATTAGCCTCCATGCTTGAAAAGGAATGATTAACATGTACGAAAGGATATGCGCAGATGACTTACGAGGGATGATAACGCAGAAGAATCGCTTTCTTGTCCTTATTAGTGATCATGAATTTGCCGAGGTACTTGCTCGCATAGTCACGGTGCTCTTTGCAAACTGCCAAGAAGCTCCCGTGCATATAGTATGGGTCCGCGATGTAGATATATTTGATTCTCTCCATATTAATGAAGGAGTTGAGATACAGCGCATACATGCGGATGAACTCGAAATCCAGCTGTGTCATGTGGAACATGTTGTAGATGTAGTCAAATCGCAGGAGGAACTGATTCGCGAGCCAGGTATCGACGTACAACTTCCCACCCGGCACCTCAGCCGCGTCAAGCGGGTATCCTGCATCTTTCGCGGCCAGAAGGATTTTCTCTCTGGTCAGCACATCTTCATGGAGTGTCTTTAAATCATTGTTCAGTATGTGATCTAGCACTTTGGCAGGTAGGATCGGCTCGCCGATGACATGGAAATGCGGCTTACCTTCGAGAGGTATTCTGTCTACCACCAAGGGTTTCAGAGGCGGATGGCTTCTTGAAGAACCTATGGCGCCTTTAGGGCCTTTCCTGGCCAGTCTCTTCCTTTGCTTCTTGGCGTTTGGCGGCAGTGAGCCCACCATACCTTCCCTAACCACCACCCAGTGTCCTCGGGCTAAACAGTGGACGGGCCTCGGGGGGTTGCTGGGTAGAGGTGGCATCTGGAGGCGTCTCCTGCGAGGATGGCTTGAAGAGAGACTTTATGCATTCCGCCTTAGGACGTTCCGGCTCCGGCAAATCAGGCAGCATCAAGTCATCATCTCCACGGTCATAGCATGAGTCTTCCGCGTCTTGAGCCATCAATCCATCATAGGAGGTATTGAAATACTGGTTTGGGTCCTCATCATCATCCTCCATGTCATCATCAACATTTGCTTCCGCGACAGCGGGGGCGACATGATCTACCACTAATGGAGGCTCTCCCTCACGTCGTACGCTACCATCATCCCGCATGACAGGTGCAAGTAATTTGGTAGGTGGGGTGGTGTCCATACCTTCTGGAGTATGTGGCGTTGGCGTGACACTGGGCTCCTCGAGATGAAGAAGAGACTTCGGCCAAGGCAAGAACCAGTTCTTGCATGCACCAATCGTCTTAGGTGTCTCGTCGTCACCGACTGGTATCGGAGGAGGCAAATCCTCGAAGCCCGCTAAGACACTAGCCACGTTAACTTTGAAGATGACATCGAGCATCTCTCGGTTGTGGAACATGCAGTCCTTCGGCTTCACGATGGTTGCCTTTCCCACATCCACCTTCTGGCCCTTGTTGTCGTAGAGTAGGGTGCACGGGGTGTCGTCGGCCTACGAAGGAGACATGTTTGCGACATCAAACATCTAAAAAGGAAAATGAAACGGAAGACTATAGACATGCTGGTGAAAAAGGTATGACGCGTAATTACCGTGAGGGCGTCGAGCTCAGCCAGCGACGAAGGCCCGCCGAGCATGCCACAAACGGAGGTCGGGCTGCTATGAACAAGAACGGGACCTTTTGCGGTTGCATGGGCAGGTGTTGGTGTTGTGGTGTTCGCCGAGTTGCTCCCGACAAAGATGGGAAGGGGAAAGTCCTGCAGCCGTGCATTTGGATTGCTCTTCGACCAATTGAAAATTGCCGGAATCAAGCTGGCCACCGGTCAGTCACCAACCCACTGACTACCCCAACCAACTCTTCTTTGGTCTCAACTTTGGTCTTATTGACCGCAATCGCGACCTTCTCGTCGATGCTCTCCGGAGTGACGACCAACCGGCTCTTCCTTCTTTCCTCTGGTTCCTCGGGGTAGCATGTATTCCAGGAGGTGCCATCTACGACGCCGTGCACACGTCCATAGGACGGGGGCTTTTCCACCGGGACCTTTTTCAGTATGTTCACGGCCCGGTTAAATGGGGGTGTCCCACTTGGGCCTCGCCGACGACTGTGATGACTCGTCGCTTTCGGCTGCCTTTTGGTGCTGCTCTTTCTGCAAAAGGAACGTGGATGGTTTACTAATGTGACAAAACTTGCAGTCAAATTGATTGGAAGCTAATATGATAATGTGGTAATATAACAATTATCACAAGTCTCATGAACTCCCTCGTGTTCGGGTCCATGTAAAAGATCTTTCTGACTTTGTCCCACTTCTACCAAGCCCTGATCCGGTCATGATCCAGCGGGTCGGTGAACTCCGCCAAGGGGTCTGGGATCCCCAGACATTCACGTTCGGCGTCCTCCTTGTCCCATATGTGCCTCTTCCCCTCGTAACCACGGCTTCCGAGGCGGTGGGGAGGCGTGTTCCTGGACTAGAGCGCCTTCATGTTCTCTGACTTTGCCTTGACTTCTTCTTTATCACAATTCGCGTGGAATTTTGCAGAGTCCTCTCCCATTATTGTCGGATTATCATCATGAATCTTGGACCATGGTTCATTCTTCACAATCGCTTTTTTCACCCGAACTTTCCAAGAGGACAAGTCATTGGTGAACGTCAAAATCGCCGTCTCATTTATCTTTGTCATGGCGGGGTCATCCCATGGCTCTTTATATTCCTTTTCATCCCGGCCGGGGAACATGAACCTATTCTGCAACTTCCTTAGGAGCATGTGCTCCATATGTGGTATCTGCTTCAACCTCTCGCCGTTGATGTTGGTGGATTCCCTAAGGATGCATCCAAGTTGATTGCCCCAGCACTTGCGCGCTTCCTCTGGCGTCGTTGGCTCTAACTTCTTGGGGTGAATCTCCATGGCCACAATTTGTCTAATGCCAAGCTCGTTTGGTCTTCGTGTCCTTTCTTCATCGGTGCTTTACAGGCTACGACATCATCATTGCCGGTCTCACACGCGGTGTCGGCGTCGGTGTCGGGGTTGGGACCACTGCCGCCACCATGCAACCCCATCTAGTGTCCGTCCAAGTAGTCGAAATACTGATTTGCTGCCTCCATGGGGTCTACGGGGCGAGCAGAACCACCCACGACTTCGGCGTCGGTAGACATGTTTTGTATGCAACAATTGTAAATAAAAGATATAATGAAGAGAAAAAAGGGGCCTATATTTCGTCGGAATGTTGATTCATTCCCCTTCCGTCAAATCTCGGGTAATCCATATGTCCTAGTTTCTAGCACAAGTCGTGCCGAAAATTTTGGCATGACCTTTGCTAAAAAGTGGACATATGGAGCGCCTAAAAGTTGCCAGAACGAAAATGAATCAACATTCCCGCAAAACATAGGCAACTCGGACATTCCCGTAAAACATCAATGACAAGAAGGGACATTCGCCATTATTTCATCATCTCTATCTAAACCATGTTGAAAATAAAAAGTAAATAATTATATTAGAGGATCAACACCTACTATTCTACCATGATTCATCTTTTTTTGCTGTACATGAAGAATCTAGTTGAATAATATTGATGTCTGACTCGATATGTTTAGATCTACATAACGACATATCTCTTGGCTGGTGTTCCCTCACGTGGCTTTCTCATTTTTCTACGTAAATATGTCACTCCGGAGTGCCCCCCCCATTTCCTTCATAGCAATATATTCAGGTGGTTGAGGGGCTTCCCCCCCCCCCCCCCCCCCCGTAAAATTTCAAAAAACTAAAAATTGCCCCAGCCGCCCAAGTGTTGTAAACTTGGAGTAAAACATAACGAAGTCTCAGTTGATACTATAATCCGTTGATCTTGCAAGAAAATTCGTGTAAATAATTTTTTTGCTTTTCTTTTTTTCTTCTTACATATTTACGATATTATTGTGAGTCGATACTATAATGTAGTTTTTGCCTCCTTGTAGTGAAAAAGTGGTCCTGCCTTATTTTGGGGTACCTATTAAAGATGCTCTTAGGCTAACATATTTCTATCTCATATAAAAAAAAGTACACCACCCGATAGACACTTGTTTAATTAATTCAAGTTTCCCACATACATCTTCAGGCGCACCGGAAACCATGATGGGATGAATAGTTCTTAATTTTGCCCATCTCATGCAACTACTCCTTGCATGTTCAGTTGTCCAACATGTCGTGAGGTCATGTACCATCCAATGGTTAGGTTATAGTATCAAGAGTGATGGCTAATGAGTCCTATTTGCTCAACCAAAAGTGGATCCTCACAAATAAACTAGTGTGTGATGTTTGGATCCCAGAGAATAAACATAGTTCAAGCCACTTATTCTACTGCAACTATCCACCATCTCGTGCTAGTAGTCAAAGAGAGAGAGAGAAGGTGGGGGGGTCGTGTACCTACTACCGAAGAGCACCTTGCCGCCGGAGGTGCGGGAACTGGTGAAGTAAGAAGAATAGGATGGTCAGAGAGAGATAGAGAGAGAGAGAGAAGGTGGAGGATCGAAGTAACTGTGGGGGCCTCACGTCAACCCTAGCCGACAGGGAGGGGCGGCGGCGCCGATGGGAGAGTGAGCTCGGGGCGGATCTGCTGAAGGGAACAACACTGGGGGTGACGACGACGTTGGGTGGAGGTTGGGCGGCACGGCGATGAGTCAGGGGTGGCGCGGGGAGCAGTCAGGTCCGACGCGGGGAGCAGTCAAGGGCGACACGGGCGGCGGGGGGAGGAAACAGGGGCGGCTTGGGGAAGAGACACGGGCGACAGGGGGATTTGGTGACTTAGCCCGCGTGGCGGTTAACTCAAAATGGCGGTAGCGCTTGTTTTGAACCAGCGCTATAGCTAACTTAGCTATAGCGCTTGTTTACAAACCAGCGCTACTACTCTCATTTTAATTTTTTCAATTGTAAAATACAAGTAGCAGTAGCGCTGGTTTAGGGAACCAGCGCTATAGCTAACTTAGCTATAGCGTTGGTTCCGTAAACGAGCGCTACTGCTATTTTTCCATCTTTTCTTTTTATTATTTTCCTTTTCTAATTTTTTTTTCTTTTTTTCATTATTTTCCTTTTCATTTTTGTTTACTTTTCTTTTTCTTTTGTACTGCTTTCTCCCTTTTGTTTTTGTTTTTTGTTTTTCTCCCAACGACAGCGTCTCCCTCTCTCCCAATGCACGAATATCACCAATGCGCGAATATCACCGGAACCATGCATGTGGTGGTAACATATCAGTTTACCGATAACGGTTACATAAGTGCGTACACAAAATAGATACATATATATAAATGTAGGTTTCTGATCAGCTGCGTCGACGACGTTTCACATTGAGCTTCTTCCCTTTCTTGTTCGTGCTGAGTAATTGAGCCCGTCCTTGTGACTTTTCTGGAGCCATGGAGTACGCTCTTTCCGCCCCCATATAGTCTTGATTCTTCTTTTCATGTATGCTTCATCATCGTCGTCATCTTCCATCATCGAGTTGCCATATTGGTTGTAGTCTTCCTCGTTGGCGAGTCCATCCATTCCGACGATGCTCCTTTTGGATCTCCTCACAAGACGGTTGGGATTGGCCGGGTCGGTTATGAAGAACCATTGTTTCACGTGCTTAGTGTGTACCCATGGCTCATTTTTGGCGATGATGTTAACGTTCACGGGATTGCTCTTCGTGTCAGGTATAGACATGGTGGGGAAATACTAGTTTTCTCTTATGACGTCCTTGGCCCATCTGACACGGAACATTGTCGCATCGTGCATTCCAGCATAGTCAAGCTCCCATATCTCTTCGACCCTTCCTTAGAATCTTTGAGTTGTGCCGTTGGCGTCGGTCACGCATTGAATTATCACCCCGGAGTTCTGGTAATCATGGTCCATGTCTTTGGCCTCCGTGTAGAATGTGTACCCCATTGATATTGTAGGACTGATAGGTCGCGAGCTTGGGTGCACGACCATGTGCTAAGGCATGTATGAGCAATCCGTCCGAACTGCCCTCTTCCGGGGGATTTTCAAGAACTTTCTCCTTGCACCAACGCAAGAAAGTAGCGTTGTGCTTTACACTGACGTCCTCGTCCGTCTTGAGCATCCCCTTATCATGGTACTTCTTTGCGATGCTTTCTTTGTGTCGTGCCACATAATCATCTACCACATCTAGGTGTTGTAGCACTACTAAGTTAGCCCTGTCAAAGTCGTTCCATCGATCTGTGTAGTCCACATGCAATTCCCTACGGCCGTTGTTGTGACCATCTCCTTCGAGCTTCCCATCGTGCTTTTTGAAGGGAAAACCAACAACAGGGTCTCCGACGCTTATATAATTCTCGCAAAAGGAGACACACTCATGCGTCAGATACCCCTGGACGAAGCTCCCTTCGGGACGGAACTTGTTACGAACGAATCCTTTGATGACCCCAGATACGTCTCCAACGTATCTACTTTTCCAAACTCTTTTTCCCTTGTTTTGGACTATAATTTGCATGATTTGAGCGGAACTAACCTGGACTGACGTTGTTTTCAGCAGAATTGCCTTGGTGTTATTTTTGTGCAGAAATCAAAGTTCTCCAAATGTCCTGAAAATTTACGGGGAGCAGTTTTGGAAAATATCAAAAATATCTGCGCCAAGTTCCACCTCAGGGGGTGGGCCAGTGGGCCACAAGCCCCTGCTCCGCCACCACACCCCTGGTGGCGGTGGGCAGGCTTGTGGGCCCCACAGGCACCTGCCGCCCCCAACTCCAGCTCTATAAGTTGCCTTTCGTCCCAGAAAGAATAAAGAGAGAAGTTTTCGTCGTGTCTTCGATACGAAGGCGCTGCCACCACCTATTCTTTATTTGGAGGGCAGATCTGGAGTCCGTCTTGGGCTCTGGAGAGGGGAAATCGTCGCCATCGTCATCATCAACCTTCTTCCCTCTCCAATTCCATGAAGCTCTTCGTCGTTCGTGAGTAATCTATTCGTAGGCTCGCTGGGCGGTGATGACTAGGATGAGATCTATCATGTAATCGAGTTAGTTTTGATGGGGATTGATCCCTAGTATCCACTATGTTCTGAGATTGATGTTGCTACTACTTTGCCATGCTTAATGCTTGTCACTAGGGCCCGAGTGCCATGATTTTAGATCTGAAATTATTATGTTGTCACCAATATATGTCTGTTTTAGGTCCGATCTTGCAAGTTGTACTTACCTACTATGTGTTATGATCTGGCAAATCCGGAGTGACAATAATCGGAACCACTCCCGGTGATGACCATAGTTTGAGGAGTTCATGTGTTCACCAAGTGCTAATGCGTTAGTCCGGTTCTTTATTAAAAGGAGAAACTTAATATCCCGTAGTTTCCTTTTGGACCCCGCTGCCACGGGAGGGATGGACAATACATGTCATGCAAGTTCATTTCACTAAGCACGAATGACGACACACGAAATGCATGCCTGCATCACATTGACAAACGGGAGCTTGCAACTTATCTGTCCGTGTTATAGTTGTGGCATGATGAATATCATCCAAACAAATCACCGAACCATTGCCTACGAGTTTTTCCTACTACTGCTGCTACTATTGTTGCTGCTACTCTTACTTGTCTTGCTCTGCTGCTGCTACTACTGTTGCTACTGCTGTTACTTGTCTTGCTCTGCTGCTACTGTTGCTACTACTGTTGCTACTTGCTACTGCTGTCACTACTGCTGTTCCTTGCCACTGCTATTGCTCGTTACACTGCTGCTACCTGCTACACTGTTGATTCACATACCGTTGACGGGAATTGAGAACTTCCGTCGATGCGGCAACGAAGGCGCCATTGATATAATCGTTAGGAATAGTCTGCCGTCAACAGATCATTTCTGACACCGTTGTTATCATATTACTTTGTTGTTACTACTGTGCTTGCAAATACGAATCTTTCAGGTGTGGTTGAATCTGACAAATTCAGCTGCTAATACTCGAGAGTATTCTCTCCCCTCCTTTTGGCGATCTACAAATTTGGGTCGAATACTCTACCATCGAAAATTGTTGCGAACCCACGCGCTGGTGGGCCGTCAACAACATTCTTCTAGTTTCATTGCTGGGGAGTGCTTTCAGCATTCTTCTGGTGCCGTTGCAGGAGAAGGTTTTGTTGTCATAAGCATTCGCTCTAGCTAACGCCAGAGATTGCACGATCATCATTTTTCTGGCGCCGTTGCCGGGGAGGTATTGCTATATTCTCTGAGTTACTTGGGATTTATATCTGCTGATCACTATGAAGAATCTGAAGGATCCGAAGACCAAAGTATTGCCCTCAACTACGAGGGGAGGTAAGGAATTGCCATCTAGCTCTGCACTTGATTCACCTTCAGTTATGAGTAAGTTTGCGACATCACCTCCTGCTAGAAATCTTGATATGTCGCCTGTGCTTGGTGATGCTTGTGATACTACTGCTAGAGATGCTATGCTTGATACTATGCCTGATGATACTATGCTTGATACTATGCCTGATGCTGCTAGAGATGCTATGCTTGATACTGCTTTGCCTGATGATGCTAGAGATGCTATTTTGCCTGATGATGCTATGCTTGATACTGCTAGAGATACTCCTTTGCCTGATGTTCCACTAGGAGTGTTCCTTGATGCTCATATTGCTAGAGTAACTGCCAATGCTCGTGATCCTTCTGATACTGCTGATACTATTGAGATAGAACCTGCTTTTGCTCCTGCTAGATCTAGCTCTCCTAGATATTAATTGCCTGATATACCTGAGGGTTACGTTATGGACGGAGAGATAGCTGAGGATTTTCTTGCGTGTAAGGATGCCTACGACGCTGAGAAATTACTTCTCAAGTGGAAGGAAAAATCTCGGGAAGCTAGGATGAAAAATGACCCGACGTTTGCCACTTCGCCTATCTTTGTCACCGATAAGGGTTATGAATTCTCTGTCGACCCTGAGATAATCTCTCTAGTCGAATCTGATCATTTTCACGGTTATGAGTGTGAGACGGTCATAGCCCATCTTGCCGAACTATCCGAAATAGCCAACCTTTTTACTAATGAGGAGAAGATCCGCCACTACTATATCCTTAACCTGTTTCCTTTCTCTCTAAAGGATGACGCTAAATTCTGGTTCACCTCTCTTGCTCCTGGATGTGTGTGTAGTCCCCAGGAGATGGTCTATTACTTCTGTGAGAAACATTTCCCTGCCCATAAGAAACAAGCTGCCTTGCAGGAAATATACAACTTTTCTTAACTCCAAGAAGAGAGTCTTCCACAAGCTTGGGGGAGGCTCGTCCAACTACAGAATGCTTTGCCTGATCACCCTCTTAAGAAGAACGATATACTTGATATCCTCTATAACGGACATACCGATGCCTCTAGAGACTACTTAGATAGTTGTGCCGGTTGTGTTTTTAGGGAACAAACTGTAGAACAAGCTGAGACCCTACTGAACCACATCCTGATCGACGATAATGCTTGGACTATTCCCGAACCACATCCTAAGCCAACTCCTAAGAAAAGAGGTATGCTATTCCTCAGTCCCAAAGATATGCAAGAAGCCAAGAAATCCATGCAAGAGAAAGGCATTAGATCTAAAGATGTCAAAAATCAACCACCTGGCGAAGAGATCCATGGTCTCGATAACCCGATACAGGTAGTGGAAGTGAATTCTCTGCGTAGGTTTGATGAGAGTGATATACCTTTTGATAAACCTGCTAGCCTATGCTTTGATGAATTTGACAACTTTGTTGCCAAACAAGAGAGTTTCAATGATTATGTTAGCAGACATTTGAAACAAAGTACTCGTATGCTTCGCCATTTAAGCGCTTGTGTAGACACAAATGTCAATGCTCTGAAGCTTCTGAGTAAACATGCCTCTATGATTACTACTCAGGTAGAACAAGTACTTAAAGCTCAGAATGACCTGCTCAATGAATTAAATGACAACTCTGTCAGAGTCATTACTAGAGGAGGCAAATTGACTCAGGAACCTTTGTATCCTGAAGGTCATCCTAAGAGAATTGTTCAAGATTCTCAAGGAATCAATGCTGATACACTCAGTTATCCTAAGGAGAAGAAGAAGGATGATAGAAACCTGCGCGCCAGTTCACCAAATACTGTCACACCTGAAGAACCTAATGATATCTCTGCGTCTGATGCAGAAACACAATCTGGTGATGAACATGAACCTGGTGACAATATGGACAGTGATGTTCATAATAATGCTCAACCTAGCAATGATGAGGATGTGGAGATTGAACCTACGATTAATCCGGATAATCCACAACCTGAGAGATACGACAAGAATGACTTCACTGCTAGGAAGAATGGTAAAGAAAGAGAGCCATGGGTTCAGAGACCTATGCCCTTTCCTCCTAAGCCATCCAAGAAAAAGGATGATGAGGATTTTGAGCACTTCGTTGAGATGATAAGACCCATCTTTCTCCAGATGCGGTTAACTGGTATGCTCAAGATGTCTCCGTATGCCAAGTACACTACAAGAATCTGAGAATTTGCCGTCCTCCATGGCGGACGGCAAAGGGGGGAACCACGGACGGCAAAGAATCTTTGCCATGAGGGGGTAGACGGCAAATTAAATGGGACGGCATATACTGCAACGGCCCCGTTAAGTGTTAACGGCAGGCCTCCCCTCTTTGCCGTCTGCCGTCCCCCTTTGCCATGAGGGTGCTGATGGCAAAGGGGGCACACAACCCCTCTCTCTCCCCTCTTTGCCGTCTGCCCTTCCCCCTTTGCCATGAGGGGGCTGACGGCAAAGGGGGCACTCAATCGGTTTCAGCCCAGGGCTTTGGGCCCTTTGCCGTCTGCCGTGGGGCGGCCCTTTGCCGTCTTCTGGCAGAAGGCAAAGGGCTTTGCCATCTGCTGGCAGATGGCAAAGATCATGTATTGCTCCTTTTTTGTCTATTTTCTTTTATTTTCCTACATTTTTATACTATATCTATATACATATTTCACAACATATATAGTTTTAGACATATTCAACACATATATTTCACAGCATATATATTTCCAACATCATCATCAAATATTTAACAAGCTAGAGAACACATAGACTAGCACATTATACTATATCTATATACATATTTCACAGCATATATAGTTTTAGACATCTTCAACACATATATTTCACAGCATATATATTTCCAACATCATCATGAAATATTTAACAAGCTAGAGAACACAAAGGCTAGCACAATACGTAGTTTTACATAGTTCATCCATATATATACATACATAAGTTTTACATCGTTCGTCAATACAAATGAAAAAACTAAACACTAACAGTCCATCAATGCCAGCTTCCACGAAATTAATCAAATCTGCAAAAAGGAGAGTAATTAAGAAAGTTAGAAGAAGTACAAGAAGAAAAAATACTACAAGAATAATAAGTAAAAGAAGAAGAAGAGGTAAAAGGTGCATATATGCGGGAATGTTCATTGCATATATGTAGACAACTTGTTAAGGCCTGACAAAAAAATACTAACATTACAAGAGGCATCTAATGTGAAAATCAATAAGATTACATCTTCTTTCAACAAACAATCAATTAAATAGGACTACCCAACAGATTATGAAATTGATGCAAACTAAATGTAGTGTTGTATCTCTCTTATGACAAGTGAAGCTGCTACTCAAGATATATATGCATTGATCCAAAGTCTAGTTAATGAAGTAGATGACCTTAACAATCTTATCAGGGAACTTCTCTGCAAGATCTTCAATGCTCGTTGCTCCCTCGGCAGAAGCTATAATGAGGTGGAAAAAAATAAGAACCTTAGCAATCAACCCTAGAAAAAAACTCTCAAAGCAGGAGTCTATGCAATTGAAACAAGGGAGAAAGGACATTATGTAGCTCTAGGTTTGATTGATAATGTACATTTTTTAGCTGGATAAAGTACATTATAGGATTTAGAAAAAGCAAAACGGCCAAAACAACTAAGAATGCTCGAGGACTAGGTCGCATCACCCCAAATGTTCAGTTCATACCTATATCAAAACAAATACAAAAGTAGAAAGAATGTGATATGTTCATATTTTAGATAACTATTGAGATGAGAATATCTTCCCATGTGTTCTCTTCCAAATGATCCCTTATTTTAGAAGCTCTAGTAATTAGCTCTGTTTTATATGGCTGACAAGGTATCATATTCTTCTCCTGCAGCTATAATCAGGATTCACAGTGTGAACGACGGCTCATCTTTGTGCAGCTATATTGCTTCCAAATCTAACCTGGAGCATGAAAGTATATTATGTAGTATAATCCTGGAGCCCGTTCAAACTATAGGTTCTGTTGTGGAACATTTTCAGCCAGTTTGTTATTTTTTTTCTCCTTTTTCCTTTTTGTTCTCAGCTAATGTTGTGTTAAAAAGTAAAATAAAAATATAACAACTTGATTTGGCTCTTACAAAACTATAAAATAAAAATGTGCATATTGTTGATCCTCTTTTGCAATAAAAATGTGCACATGAGTCTATATGTTAATCCATATAGTCATTCGATAGAGTAGTAGAAAAAAAAGATGGAGTCATTCTCCCTGTACGAAAACCATGTATAGTTGTAGGATAAATTCGTCCTATACTTCTACTTGATTCACTATGTGATCATGTTGATATTCATCAGACCTTTTTTCTGATAAGGAGCTTATTCAGACTTTAATATGGTTGGTTGTCAAAAAATCAGCTAGAATTCAAAGACAAATCATATGTCATTTATTTGCTAGTTTAATCAGCCAGATCCAGAGATCCTCATCCATCAAACTTACAAATTGGAAGGGGATTCACCTTAGAAATTGAGGTTGTTGGAGGGAGATGTTGCACTGGGATGCCCCTGTACCCAACATCAATGATTGATGTGGGGCGGCGGCCGATGGCATTGCGGTTGGCAGTGGCTGCTGCTCCTCAACAGCGAGGCGGGAAGTTGCTGCTACTCCTCTCCAGCGGCAACGGGAACAACAGCAGGGGCGGGCGACTCATCCGTGGGCGTGGGGAGATCCGGCCCCGGCGACTCCTTGGCTTGGTTCATCGGGCCGCGCCACGCCACCGGCCTCGACGAAGACATTGCCGAAGGCCATGGACTCAAGGCGCTCCAGGTCGGCGCCCGCGGCCTCCACCAAAACCATGTCAACTTAAGCAGGTCAGCTCGCATATTATTGGACAAATATGACCTTCAGATCAGGTTGATACGACCACAACACTGCGTATCTTACAACAAATAGTGGCCGGAAGAAACAGTAAACAAATATGAAAGATTCAACCAATGTTGTTTGAAAAGTGAAGGTTATTGTTTGCCAATTTCTGAGTTCAGAAAATAACAACTGAAAATAGGAAAGCATGGTCTTCTAAAAAAGTAATCCTGCTAGCTGGCAATACTACAAATGCTTCTAACTCAGGCAAGCATATCAATCATAAATGGTGACCAACAACTACAATTTAACCCTCAACACAGACTAGGAAAATGCATCAACTACAATTACATGGGCTGCTTGGCCGTGTCCACCATTTGCATAGCCATGGCAAATTGACATCACATCTATTTCTGAACCATGTACACAAACAAACAAAATGCCTCACAATAGTAGTACGAAACTACAAATGCCGCACATGGTGAACAGGCTAGGAGCTAATAGGAACTAACAAGGCAGGGGCATTAAAGGCAGATGGTGGACAAGCTAAGGCATCAAGAATCTGATGGTGCAGGAGCATTGTGAAATACATCTAACTGAACGAAAAATTGAAGAAGAATGGCCAAGTTATAAATGTCATACAATATTTTTATGAAATACGACACTATATATATAGTCCACATTCGTTACAATTTACCTCATGTTAGTTATTAGGTCCATCCTATATAATGTGGACAGATAAGTAAAATTAGGAAGGAAGGAACCATTGTTTGCAACCTTATGGACGTACATGTGAAAATCGATCCAATGCAAGCCAAAGTAGCACGAACAGCAAAGGGCAGACCCTGCAGTACATAATCGATGTGAGATCATCCATCCTATCATAATTATCACTAAAAAACATAATCAAGCTTATGCAAGAAATAAAATGGTTTACATATCTGAACTTCAACAAATTTTGTAAGAGAAGTAGGAAATATGGACGCAATCTATGGACACTGAAGAAGTACAACACAAGTAGGAAGCATAAGAAGAGTGTTACTTGAACTAACACAAGTTCGTGTGGCCTTTGTGTCCCATAAATTTCATTGTTTCAAACAACCACATCATATCCTGCATTCTTTGAGCATGGAAATGTACATATGGACCAAATGGTGATAGTTCAACACAAATGAAATGTAGAAGGCTGAATTTGTAGTGTAGATAAGTTTGTGTTTTCTTCCTTTAAATAGTCAAAATTCAATGATGGTATTATAGGAAGAACCTTTCATGTGAACAAAATGCTGAAAAATTAGAACATGAACAGCCTAATACAGTACAGTAAGAGATGCGAGAACTAAACGGTTCACAAAAGTGTATATTTCCCTATACATACTCTGTTGTGGGTTAATGAAAACGGAATATACTCTAATGTAGGATATTCAAATTACCTTCAATTGGCTAGACTTCACTCAGATCAAATACAAGCCAGTAACAGCATCGCTGCTACCTAGGCCATTCGTTCATAACAAAGAGTGACGCATTCCAACCCTTGCTTATTTACATTACTGTACCCCTGCTTAGTTGCATTGCCTAAACTGATCTAGTATTGCTATTGCCTAAACAACTTAACCATCACAAGACATGTAGCTTAAGAAACCTACAACTCATAATATCAGACCCGCTCATAGTAATCATCCATAGCCAGTAATTCATCCTTTACTGCATTACCATGGAAGTACACTATAGTTTATAGTTAGTAAGCTAGAACAAATTAGGAATCAACAGGCACAACCTACCATAAAAATTTCTAATAGAAAGGAATATTTCCATTCTTAATTAATCAGTCAATCACATATGGATGTCATCGAACCAATTGAACAATGTAAAATAGAGTATACCTAAAGCATACTTTTATTTGCCAACACCAATGCTTCCTGAAAAAGCCTACTGATTGATGTCCCTCAAATATCAAATGATTGGTTTGCTGCCTCTAATATCAGGAATTTCTGCAAAATCGACACCACCAGATGCAACCACTCCATTAGCCTTTAAATCGAAATTGAAAATAAATAAATTAGTGAACCAAAAGAGAGGGTAAGTGTAGTTGTGAATGCAGAAGATTCCAAATAGTCTTCGGTCGAGCGGGTCGGGGCTGATGTGGAGCTCGGCGAGGCTAGAGAGGCGGAGGCAGCGGAGGCGCGGGCAGCAGAGGGCGACGCTGCGGAGGGCATCGCTGGGGATTCGGTCGAGCAGGTCGGGGCTGATGTGGAGCTCGGCGAGGGCCCCGTGGCGCACGGCGAGGACGGCGAGCGCGGCGTCAGTGAGGTCGCGGCAGCCAGAGAGGCGGAGCGAGCTGAGGCCGGCGGTGCGAAGTAAGGGCGCGACCGTCGAGGCGGAGGTTGCACAGGTGGGGCGCGTACCGGGGCATGAGGGTGACCGCGGCGGCTGGGTCAAGGCGCCGGAGCTGGAGCGCGGCCCAGAGGCACGGGGAGACCCCAGGGTGAGCGAGGGGGAGGAAGGGAGGGGGCGGCAAGGTGGTGGTGGTGCGGACGGCGTGGGAGAGACAGAGAGGTGGGGAGTGTGGGAGAGAGATAGAGGTCGGGAGTGGGGGAGAGAGAGAGGTGGGGATATGGGGTGGGAGGGACCGAGCGCTGCCATTATGTGGCCATCCCCTTTGTCGTCTGCTAGAAGACGGCAAAGAGGGGGAGGCACACGGCAAAGATGGAGCTGATGACAACAATCTTTGCAGTCTGCCTGGCGCATCTTTGCGGTCCGCTGGCAGACGGCAAAGAGGTGGCCGACGGAAAATAGAACATTTGCCATCAGCAACCTCTTTGCCGTCTGCTTTGTGCCAGCTGACGGCAAAGAGCATCTTTGCCATGCGTCAGCAGACGGCAAAGGCACGGCAGACGGCAAATTTATCAATTCCACTAGTGGTACATGAAAGATATTGTGACTAATAAGCGGAAGATACCAGATCTTGAGATCTCCACCATGCTTGCCAATTATACTTTCAAAGGTGGAACTCCTAAGAAACTTGGTGATCCCGGAGTGCCCACTCTACCTTGCTCCATTAAAGGAAACTACGTAAGAACTGCCTTATGTGACCTTGGAGCCGGTGTTAGTGTTATGGCGCTTTATATTTATCATAGACTTGAATTGGATAAGTTGACACCCAGTGAAATTTCTCAGCAAATGGCCGACAAATCAACTGCTTTCGCTATAGGCATTTGCGAGGATGTGCCTGTTGTGGTTGCTAACACCACTATCTTAATAGACTTTGTTATCTTGGATATTCCTGAGGACGATGCCATGGCTGTCATCCTCGGAAGACCGTTTTTAAACACTACAGGGGCTGTTATAGATTGCAACAAAGGCAATGTCACATTCCATGTCAACGGTACTGAGCACACAGTGCACTTTCCGAAGAAACGATATCGAGTACATTGCATCAATGCTATCGAAAAGACTTCATCGATTCTCATTGGGAGCTTTGAATGCCATATTCCTCGTGTCAAGATGATGTATGATTTTCTTGTCGGGGAGATACATATCCCCATTGAGGTGACTTAGTGGCTATTCAAAAATTCTCCGTTCTCTCTTGCGACTCGAAAAGGTTTTGTCATAAGGACTTGATCAATCCCATTGACGGATTTCTTTCGATGGCCATGAAACGGATGAATCAAGGAGTCACTTACCTCTGTTCTGAGTTTTCTTTTTCTGTTGCTTAGAACAAAAATGATAGAATTAGTTTAGCTTTTCCTGTTTTCTGTTTTAGCGTCCCGGAGAAAAATACCTCGAAAATAAAAGTTCTCCGATAGTCCTGAAAATTCAGCATGATTTTTTCTGGAATTTTTGAAAATTTCTGGGCCTGAGAGCTGGCCACGGGGCCTGACCAGTGGGCCACGAGCCCCCCCCCACCACCACCTACCTCCCTGGTGGCAGGGTGCAAGCTTGTGGGGCCCACATGCACGCCCTCCACTCATTCTAGCTCCCAGCCTCTTCTTCCACCTCCAGAAAAAATTGTTTCGCAGCTCAAACCCGTGTTCTTGCTCATTTGGCTGTTATTTTCGATCTCCTTGCTCAAAGCACCATTCTCCGAACTGTTTTGGGGAAACTACTCCTTGGTAAGTGACTCCTCCATTGGTCCAATTAGATTTTGCTCTAGTGCTTTATCCTTCGCGAATTCTTGCTACCTTCGTGAACCTGTTCTTGAGCTTGAAAACTTGATTTTAGCTGGTCCCAAGTAGTTTTAGCGTGTGATACGGCCTCTAGGCACTAGTAGGAGTAGTTGCTACAAGTTGGGTTAATCCTTATTCACTTTTCTTTCGAAGTCTCTAAAAATTCCAGAATTTTTCAGAGCTAGGAAAGGGAAAAGATGAGGAGTTTCTGGAGAGGCTCTTCAAGCCGTAACCCCAAGGAGGATGAGAAGAATCACCCCAAGTACGCAGTCCCTCGAGTCACAGAAGTTCGAGCGTGCGAGTGGCCAAGTGATGAATTTTTGCGTGCCGCCGGACTTTATGAAGACTTTTATTACTTGGTGGAGAACGCAGGTCTTACTGCGTTCGTTGAAGATATGTTCCCACAATATCTCCTCCTCACCAATATTTTCGTTCAAAGCTTCAACTTTTATCCGAGGAAGAATCCTCCCATGGTTGAGTTCATGATTTACGATATCCCCCAGTGCATGACGATGCAGGAATTTTGCAATGTATGCAAATTACCTTATGTTGGGGATATCCGTGACCCTCGTCCACGGGACTTGGAGGATTTCATTGGTTCTATTGCTGTTGGAGAGGAGAGAGGAGTGTCTCGCGCTAGTAATGCTAGCATACATTTTCCTAGGCTTCAGTATTTCTCACTATTTGTGGGAAAATGTTTGATTGGCCGTGGGGAGGCTGGATCACTTAGTTCTCCAGACCTTGCGGTTTTGCGCGAAGGCCTTTATAATGATAAGACTATAGCCTGGGCGCTATAGTAGCTCATTGGTTGAACCTGAACCGTTCTAAAGGTGTTGTCTATGGAGGTATCTATGCTACCCGTCTTGCCAGACATTTTGACATACCGATTAGATTGGAGAGGAAGGAGAGATGCTTCTCCGTGAGAGATATCTGGATTATGAAAACATGGTTCTCCATGATTTTCTGGATAGAGATTGTAGTAGACGGATGATTTATAACCTGGTGTTTGGTTAGGGTACTCGAGAGACTATTACTTTGCCTGGTCCTTCTTTGTTTGATCTTCATGCAGGTAGGTACACTATTATGCCCGCGTTGGGGCTTGGCCCAACCACAGGCACCCGTGCCCGAGCCGCCAGTCGAGTACCAAACGCCAGTTTATCGGTTGGAGCCAGAGGAGCTCACATAGCAGTGGCATCCACAGTCTGCTCCAAAGTATCCTGGAGCTGGTTATTTCCCACCTTGGGAGTAGACCAAGCTAGGCCAAAAGCCTAAGCTTGGGGGAGTACGTGTTCTCACGACTTTACATTCATGCTTATGCTTTCACTTATGCTAGTTTTTTTTGTTTTCTTGTTTTCTTGTTTTGTGTCCTTTTGAGAAAACCCAAAAAGATTTTTCTTTCTTCTTTTGCTTGTTGGGAGCTTTCCCCTGTAAATAGCTTTCTTTTTCTTTGTGTTAAGGTAGAAGATATTAGTTACAATGCTTAGTGGTTCTTACATGCCTACCTGTTTAGCTTTCAAAGGGCCATATTACTTTGCCTTCTCCTCTGTGTTTGCCTGCAGATTCAGCTTAGTACAATGCGCTTATTATTATTCACGTCGTTTGATCGTGCAAATGGAAGGCAACAATGATGATATATGATGAAGTGACTGAGACTGAAAAGCTGGTATGAACTCTATCTATTTTGTTTTTGTAAATATGACTACCTTGTCGACCCAGATTTAGCTTTGTTGTGAGAGAACCATGTTTGCAATGACAACTTAGAGATCATAGTTGCTGATGCCATGCTTATTTAGCTGAGAGCTTATAATGGTTTGTCTTGAATGCCAATATAGATTTTGAGATGACTATGATGTAGTATGATAGGATGGTATTCTCCTTTGAATGTTTCAAGTGTCTTGACTTGGCGCATGTTCATGCATGTAGTTAAAACAAAATCAACATAGCCTCTATGATGTTTGTGTTCATGGTGATTTATATCCTGTTCATGCTTGCATTCAATGTTAGTCAAACTCATTGCATCTTGATGACCGTTGTCGCTCTCTAGTTGGTCGCTTCCTAGTCTTTTTCTAGCCTTCACTTGTACTAAGCAGAATACTACTTGTGCATCCACTTCCATAAACCGAAAAGTTTTTCCATGAGGGTCCACCATACCTACCTATTCGCAGTATCTACTTGCCGTTCCAAGTAAATTTGCATGTGCCATTCTCTAAACCTTCAAGAAATAATCTGTTTTGCATGCCCGAACCGCTCATGTGGTGACAGAGGAATATTAGTACCTTCCATGCTAGAAGTGTAATCCTCGACATGTGTTTATTCACAGTCATTCACGAGAAAGGGACCGGTATTTGGGATGCCCAGTTCCACGCTTAAATCGAAAACATAACTGTAAAACAAGACTCCCTCCGGATTGATGTTAGTATGGACGGTACCCGAGGATTCGACTAGCCGTGGAGTGTGATTGATTGATGGTGGGGGAGTTAAAACTTTACTTTTCTCTTTGGGAACCACCTATAGCATGAGTAGCATGGAAGATATTGAGAACTCTTGGTCATTGCGTTGACAATGAAAGCATGCCACCCAAAATTATTATCTCTGTTTTCAAAGCTTGATCTCTAGCACCTCTGCAAATCAATGCTTCCCTCTGCGAAGGGCCTGTCTATTTATTTTCCTGTTGATTCATCCTCCTCTTATATAAGCACCAATTAGATAGTACCTTTGTCATTCTTATGCTTTGCTTTTGATTGATATTGAGTATGACTATGGCTGGATCTTCCTTGCTATGAATTACAATGTTTAGTCAGCCCTTGATCTTTGAAAGTGCTCTGCATTTATGTTTTGCGGTCTCAAAACGAGCTAGCGAGATACCACCTCTTCATATTGCTTCATGCTTGTTTTGATTGAAGTGTTGGTATTTGAAACTCATTATTATTTGCCCGTTAGCTTATGTGGTTAACTTGTGATCTTGCTGAAATTCTGGTTATGAGTTGGACAAATTTGCAAGAGCAAGATCAAACAGAGTTTGTCAAAGTTTTTCTTTCTCTCTCAGTTTCTCAACTGAGTTGCTTGAGGACAAGCAAGGTTTTAAGCTTGGGGGAGTTGATACGTCTCCAACGTATCTACTTTTCCAAACTCTTTTGCCCTTGTTTTGGACTATAATTTGCATTCTTTGAATGGACCTAACCTGAACTGACGCTGTTTTCAGTAGAATTGCCTTGGTGTTATTTTTGTGCAGAAATCAAAGTTCTCCAAATGTCCGGAAAATTTACGGGGAGCAGTTTTGGAAAATATCAAAAATATCTGCGCCAAGTTCCACCTCAGGGGGTGGGCCAATGGACCACAAGCCCCTGCTCCGCCACCACCACCCCTAGTGGTGGTGGGCAGGCTTGTGGGACCCACAGACACCTGCCGCCCCCAACTCCAGCTCTATAAGTTGCCTTTCGTCCCAGAAAAAATAAAAAGAGATGTTTTATTGCGTTTTCGATACGGAGGCGCCGCCACCACCTGTTCTTCATCTCGAGGGCAGATCTGGAGTCCGTCTTGGGCTCCGGAGAGGGGAAATCGTCGCCATCGTCATCATCAACCTTCTTCCCTCTCCAATTCCATGAAGCTCTTCGTCGTTCATGAGTAATCTATTCGTAGGCTCGCAGGGCGGTGATGAGTAGGATGAGATATATCATGTAATCGAGTTAGTTTTGATGGGGATTGATCCCTAGTATCCACTATGTTCTGAGATTGATGTTGCTACTAATTTGCCATGCTTAATGCTTGTCATTAGGGCCCGAGTGCCATGATTTCAGATCTGAAATTATTATGTTGTCACCAATATATGTGTGTTTTAGATTCGATCTTGCAAGTTCTAGTTTCCTACTATGTGTTATGACCCGTCAACCCCGGAGTGACAATAACCGGAACCACTCCCGGTGATAACCATAGTTTGAGGAGTTCATGTGTTCACCAAGTGCTAATGCATTGGTCCTGTTCTTTATTAAAAGGAGAACCTTAATATCCCATAGTTTCCTTTTGGACCCCGCTGCAACGGGAGGGATGGACAATAGATGTCATGCAAGTTCTTTTCCCTAAGAACGTATGACGACACATGGAATGCATGCCTACATCACATTGACGAACGGGAGCTAGCCACTTATCTCTCCGTGTTATAGCTGTTGCATGATGAATATCATCCAAACAAATCACCGACCCATTGCCTACGAGTTTGTCCTACTGCTGCTGCTACTACTGTTGCTACTGTTGTTACTTGTCTTGCTCTGCTGCTGCTACTACTGTTGCTACTACTGTTACTTGTCTTGCTCTGCTGCTACTGTTGCTACTGTTGCTACTTGCTACTACTGTCACTATTGTTGTTCCTTGCCACCGCTATTGCTCGTTACACTGCTGCTACCTGCTACACTGTTGATTCACCTACCGTTGACGGGAATTGACAACTTCCGTCGACGCGGCAACGAAGGCGCCATTGATACAATCGTTAGGAATAGTCTGCCGTCAATAGATCGTTTCTGACACCGTTGTTATCATATTACTTTGCTGTTCCTACTATGCTTGCAGGCACTAATCTTTCAGGTGTGGTTGAATCTGACAAATTCAGCTCCTAATACTCGAGAGTATTCTCTCACCTCCTTTTGGCGATCTACAAATTTGGGTCGAATACTCTACCCTCGAAAACTGTTGCGAACCGTCAACAACATTCTTCTAGTTTCATTGCTGGGGAGTGCTTTCAGCATTCTTCTGGTGCCGTTGCAGGAGAAGGTTTGTTGTCATAAGCATTCGTCTAGCTAATGCCAGAGATTGCACGATCAACCACATTCATCCTCTTGAACGACATCATGTTGTGAAGGAATGTCGGCCCGAGGTCGATGATTTCGTCCACGGTGTGGACACACAGATGCACCATGACGTCAAAGAACGTGGGCGGGAAGTTCATCTCAGGGTCACATAATATGACAACGATCTTTTCCTGTAGCCTTCGGAGCTGCTTCACACTTATGGACTTTCGAGAGATAACATTGAAGAAGTTGCAGAGACCAATTAGCGTGTCACGGACGTTCTTGTCCATTATCCCTCTAATGGCAACCCTGAGTATCTGCGTCACCATCACGTGACAGTCATGATACTTCATCCCGCTGAACCTTTTCTTCCTGGGGTCTAGAAATCTGCTTATCTTCCCACAGTAACCAGAACAAACTTTGATTCCCATAAGGCACTTGATGAATTGATCGATCTGCTTCAGACTTAAGGTGAAGCAATAAAGGGGGCAATAATTCTCCTCCTTCTTTCTGACTTTTCTGCCCCTTTACCCCTCCTCTACCTCTGTCTCCGTCTCCTCCATCAACTTTTTACGGAGGATGTCTTCCCTGATCTTCAAATCTTCCAAGTCTTTCCTTTCCTTCGGCCCATCCTTGGTCTTCTCCGACATCTTCATCAGTGTGCCAAGCAAGCTCTCGAGGACTTTCTTCGTGATATGCATTTGATCCAGGCAATGAGACGTGTCGTGATTGGGCCAATACTCCAAGTCCCAGAAAACAGACCTCGTTTTCCATACCTTCAGCAGCGGCTTTGGTGCCTTTTTTATCTTTCCCGGCGCGGGGCATTGTTCCCAGTTTCTCAAAAGCTAGTCGATTTTGGCGCCGCTCCTCTTACATGGAGGTCCTCGAAGCTCAGCCAACCCATTGAATATATCTCCACGCTTTCTCCACGGGTCATCCTTCTCGAGCCATCTATGATGCCCCATAGACATGATTTTCCTAGACCCGCCATCTTTCATTGACGTAAGCTGCTAAGACGTTGTATCATCCATGCACCTCGTGCATCCGCAGTATCTGTGGCAGACCTGGCCTGAGGTGTACCCTTAACCGAGATAGTCGTGCACCGTTGTCATCAGCACAACTCTCATATGGAAATACTCTCCTTTGTTGGCGTCCCATGTCCATGACGGTGATTTCCATAACGTGTCTAGCTCCTCTTGCAGAAGCCCCATATATAGGTAAATACTATTTCCCGGTTGTTGCGGCCCTTGAATGAGCATGCACATGTGTGTGTACTTTGTCTTCATGCACTTCCATGGGGGGAGGTTGTATATAAATACAAACATGGGCCATATGATGTGGTTAGTGTTCTAGTTTCCAAATGGATTCATGCCATCGATACTCGCACCAAGCACGATGTTCCTTGGATCTTCTTTAGCAACTCCATATATGGCATTGAATGCCCTCCAGTGGCTACCAGCTACGAGGTGTCTCAGCCTCGGATCATCTCCATCATTGGGGTTCTTTCTCTCCGTGTGCCAGCACATGAGCTTTGCTTCCTTAGGATATACGAAATACTGCTTCAGACGGGGAGTGATTGAAAAGTACCATACAACTTTCTGAGGAGCTTTCTTTCATGCCTTCTTGTATCGAGAAGCATTGCACACTGGATTGTTGGTTTTTTCCGCGTGCTCCCCCGATAAATGATGAAATCGTTGATGCATGCATGGTACCTAATGTGCGACAAATCAAAAGGGCAAATGATTTTCTTGGCCTCCTCAACACTACTAGGACACATGTTCCCCGCGGGAAGAACTTTATTATGTAGATACTTCAAATGCTCATCGAGGCTTTTGTCTGCCCATTTGTTTTTGGCCTTCGTCTTTAGAAGTTCAAGCCTTAAACTCAAGCGGGTCATCTCATGATCGCAACCGTCATACAATGGAGTCCTCAAGTCCACTTCAAGTTGAGCCAGCTTGGCCTCCTCTCTAGAAACAACTCTCTCCCTAGTCGTACTCTTGCAAAGGAGGTCTTGAACATGAGGGTCATGCACGACTGCACTTAGTAGCGTCGAAGACTGTGGCGTGACTACCGCCTCTTCTCCACCCTGTCCGGACTCTTCTTCACCGTGTTCGAAATCTTCTCCGCTGCCGTCATTTCCGGACTCTTCCCCGCTGCCATGTTCGGCACGATCGTCTTCGTGTCGACCGGTCATCTCTTCGTCTAGCCCCATGTCGTTATTCCCTGCCATTTTGATGTCCTCCTCATCATCATCTTCTTCACTTATCCACTAAGTATAGCCATCCATGAAACCATTCATCAGCTGGTGCGCCTTCAAAGTGCCATGATCAAAAGGGTCCAAAAGGACTCCTTCCTTGCATCTTGCACACGGCCATCTAATCCTAGTCCGATTATTTGCATACATGTCCAGCACCACGGATTGCATGTACCGCTCCACCTTCCATCCACTCACCTTCATGACCGTATGCATGGTATTACAAGCAAAAGGGTTATAAACTAAATAATGAATGCATGCTTCAAAGTCATATAAAATTTTGGCATGACCTTGCCTAAAAATAGGACATACTGAGTTTGCTCGAAATTCACCGAAACGGAAATAAAACAACATTTTGGCAAAACATAAGCAACTCGATCGGAGGGCATGTCACACTCACACAAATCTCTCCATATATATACATATATATATATATATATATATATATATATATATATATGTCCCAAACACACATACTCTTTCACACACATATTCCCATTCTTTAAATGAACAACTTTTTTTACTTACCTATATAGCTCCCGAGAGAGACCGATCGAGAGAGATGATGAGAGAGACCGATCGAAAGAGCACACGTGGATGGCTAAATAGCTAGCTAGATCTAGTTGTTGGGGACGAGAGGTGAATATAGCTATTTAACTAATGGAGAGGGAGTTATGGTGGAGGGGAGCATTAATATAATGGGAAGACGAAGAGAGGTTAGGACAAAGAGAGATGTGAGAGAGGCCATTTATGAAGGAGAGTTATGGTGGAGGGGGACATTAATGAGGAGAGAAGAGAGGTAGGAGGAAGAGAGAAGAAGAGCAACAATGGTGTGGAGAGTGTGGAGAGGGGAAAGCAGTGGGAGGGGGTAAAAAGGTGGGGCCAACTAGCAGTAGCGCTGCATACCAGAAAGCCTTGCTGCTATGCTATTAGTAGTAGCGCTTGTCACGTGCGAGCGCTACTACTAAGTGGGGCCAACTAGCAGCAGCGGTGCTGCAAAACAAAGCGCTACCGCTAAACACTTAGCAGTAGCGTTTTATATTGGTCAACACTGCTACTTCAGTTCCCGTCGGTGACATTCTCTGGTCCCACATAGTAGTAGCGCGTTGCTAATAAGCAGCGCTACTGCTAAGGTGTTAGTAGTAGCGCTTAACTAGATCAGTGCTACTGCTATTTAGCAGCAGCGTTTTCTTTTTTCCAGCGCTACTACTGAGGTCCTTCCTATAAGGTTTTTCCTAGTAGTGAGGTCAGGGAAGTCTATCGAAGCATTTAATGCACCTCTGACAAGGCACTAACAGTGTAACTGTCGGTCGGCGCTGTTTCATTCGTGAACCCACCGTTCACCCACTGAGCCATTGTGGTGACCCCTTGGCCTATAAAAGAAGGCCCGAGGCTTAGTAGTAGGGACATTTGGGCTTTTTGACCAATCGAAAGGATGTAAAGAGGGATAGATCTACAGTAACCCAAAACGGATAACTAAACGCATGCATGACTAGGGTTTTACTCACCACGCGGCCCGAACCTAGGTAAAAAGATATTACCGGGCCCTGACTGTTGGTTCTGCTCTTGCCGCGACTACTATCCCAGCCAAAACAACAAAAGGGGGACCGTTGAGGCTCCCCATAGGTGTCGATCCTTCACCGACACTAAGCAGAAGCATTAACAAATGCGGTAGATGTAGTCGAGCGTCTTAGAGATCCAATCATGATCCGTCCCGCGATACGATCATGACTCATCCCGATCTAGCACCGAACGGATGACACCTCCACATTCAGCACACGTACAGCTCGATGAGGCCTTCACCATGTCGATCGAGCAAGCATAGGCGAAGTATTAGGTTAGTTCTTCGGTAGCACGACGACATGGTGAAGGTGGTGGTGGAGCTCTCTCGGCAGGGCTTCGCCAAGCGCTTCCACGACATGAACGAGGGAGAGATCAATCTAGCGAGAGAGGAGGGACGTGCCATGTCTTGTGGTGTGTGTGTCTTTAACGACTAAGATGCGGTCCTTTCTGATTTGGGGAATGAGGCCCCGAATTTCAAAGAAGCGCATCTAAGCGTTTCGCAATCACGGTAACATAGCACATACATAATAATAATTGAATGACAAATAAGGGATTCCACTATCATCACATTAATATATCAGAGTACATCACACATACAAACAAGGTAGTTCCGCTACGGACTACAAAACATGAGAAATGACTATGCTACCCTGCAAGCTTGCCCATGATCACGACCACGCCTCAATCTTCTGGATAGTTCACGTACAGGCGGTCGTTCTCCTCATCGTACTGCCATGCCAGCTGCGTGCCGTCGGGATCACCTGTCTCGGGGGTACCTGAACCTGCTGGTGTTGTGAAGGAATCTGTGAGCCATGGGGACTCAGCAATCTATGACCTCGGTGCCAGAACTAGTCAAGTTATTAGGTTGGAAAGGTGGAGTATTTAGGTTGCATCATCCTAAGCTTTATAAGGTGGCTAACTTACAAAGAACATGTATTGAAGGTGGTCTATACTAGTGATCGAAGATTAACTGATCACTAAGTGATCCTGAACACCTACTTACATCAATCATAACCCCACCGTGTTCCCGATTGAAGAGAGATCTTCGAAGGGGACAATCACGGTTACGCACACAGTTGGCAATTTTATTAGATTATGTTTAAATTATCTCTTACCGGATGTTACAAAATATTCCAAGTTGCCACATCACCGCGGGCACGGATTTCCAAAAGATTAAACGGTGCAGGGGTTCTCCAACTAGTCCATCACAAATGTACACACGCCGCAAAGTAATCCTCTATCACGAAACTCGTGATCTCGTCAGATTCCGTAGAGGAAAACCTGAACTCTGGGGAGAACCAAAGCTTCACCGGGATTCCTATACACACGATATATCGCTAAGGTAAGATACGACTAGCTAGACCTCCCGTCGTGTCGACGACCCTGATGAGAGCCGCATATCTTAGTCTCAGGACACGCCGGATGAGCGATGGTTACCACGCCAAAACACCGAGTTGCCCGGGGGAGCGTAATAAGCTGCTTTGGGTTGGACCAACACTCATGAGGAGCACAGGCCCGGGTTGTTGATTAAATTCCTCGGGGTAGCTATTCCCTATGCAGTTTATTATTAAGTGATTAGCAAATTAACACCAATGTTGGGTCCTGCCGGACAAGTCTTAACACTACGCGATTTATCGAGGGGGTCCCCATAACAACCCCGAACGTGTTAGGAGCGATCAAAATGGAATTAAACACCGGTAGCCGGTAACTATGGCGGCAATAACAGAACAAAATACACGGCAAAAGGCTAGGCCTTCCGTTATTTACCAAGTATATAGGTGCATTAATTAAATAACAGATTTAGCATAATGATATCAAACTCATGTTATCACATGAGACAATTGCACCTGCATCTAGCAACGCTAACATTAGTAGCTGAGCAAAGCCTACTTAGCCATTAAAGATTTGCTAGGAGGGGTAAGTATTTGGGTTTCATGGCAATTCAGGAGGCAATTATTTCGGTGGTAGGCAGCGAGCATATGATGGAAGAAACGTAATCTAGCATAGCAAGTCTAGATATGGAATCAAGGTCATATCATTTTGCTTGTGATATCCTCATCTTGGAACTGCTCTTGTTCATCCTACACGTACTCTCCCGAAGCCACGTACTCGTTCTCCAATCCTGGTGCTACCCAACATAATAATAACATCCAATGAACAACAGCACCTCAAGATACAACAAGCACATGATGCATGAGATGAATATGAGCATGCATCACTATTCTACTCACTAGCACAAGCATGAGAAGTAAATACTTGTTCCTGGAAAGAACTGCATCCTAAGCTATATTTACATGCATGAGAATGACATGATCAGATGCATCACGTGAAAACGATGCAAAACCATATAAAGAACATTACAAATGGAGCTATGGATCAACGGGAAACAACGAAACAAGATATGAAATGCTACGTGTCAAATTCATCACAACACACTCCAAATGCATATCTCCGGTATTTCCAGGTTTCCAAGACATAAAAAAAACCAACATGGATGGGGTGGTACAAAGAATATCACCACACCATCAAGTATGCACTCACAAACATCAAAATACCAAAACCACACAATCTGCCATAAACAGCATCATAGCACTTTGTGAGGTACATGCAAAGCACCTACAGCCACCCAAACATGTAAAATAAGATATGTAGAAGTAGCTATCCAAGATTACTACAAGCACAAGCAAAAATATCACACAAAGGAGTTATACACAGGAAGTTACACAGCTGCAAACTTGCCCAAAAATTCCAGATTCTGACTATTTGTTTATTCTCTGAAGCATTTTGACAGCAGCCAAAACAAGATCTACAGGACTCCAAATGGAATGAAAATTTACCGGTAGCTATAAAAACACATAAGCTTCAAATTTCCAGTTGAAACCTAAGGCTGAATCACAACACGTTGACCTGCACAAGCTCATCAACAAGAGAAGAAAATATAAACAGATTCACAGACTTAGTGAAAATCTCAGATTAATTTCAGCCACATGCCTATTTTGATGGGGACAACTTGCACACATGGATTCCTAAGCATGAAACAAAACAAATATGGGGAAGAGGAGGTTACCCTCCATCTCCACAACAAGGAATCAACCTGTTGTGCGCACCACATCTTATGGAACCAAGATCCAAACATAGAACAAAACTGAAATAAGTCATCTCCAGAAAATGTTCCAATGGCAAAACTGATTTCACCAATGGATTCCTGGGATGATTCTATTCCACAAACATACATAATACCTATGCACTTGTATGGAACAAAAGAGCACAAACTTGGAAATGAAATCTACATAGAATCCTATCTAGTGAATAGTGCATCATCACATGTGCTATTCACTAGAACAAAACCTACACAAGCACTTGCACACGAACAAAACCATAAAAGGTGCACACGAGGGGTAGAGCTCATGCCCATGTGCCTTGGAACACCACCACACCATCACATGGGACAAGCACAACATAAATAAAACACCCACACATGTAATCTTGCACATATGCCCATCAAGGCATAACTTGCCATGATATGTGTGAGACATTCTCACATGAGCACCCACACACTACATAGGATCTAGCAAATCTATATACATGCACCCATAACAACAATGCACTCCTAGACATGATAATACTACACATGCTCTCCTACACATGATATAGCTACATATGCACTCCTAGTGCAAACACACACACATGCATATGACTTTGAACCACATGCATATGCTCCTGCAAGCAACCTACACCAACATATATACAAGGTGTGTGGGAGGGGAAAACCCATCCACACACACACACACACTCACTTGCAGCAAAGGCACAAGAACAACATGACAACAACAACTACACATGCATACACTCTTGTTAGCAACACAAACACCACATACATGCTGTTTTAAGGAGAGGCAAATATCTCCCCCATGGGGTGAGGCACACCAAAGCTACATCTACACAAGCCAAAGGTGAACAGCACAAGGAATAACAAAGCACAGCAAAAAAAGGAGGGGGGAGGAGGGATCGAACCCTGTACCCCCTGGTACTGCCCACAGATACAAACAACTCTGCTGGAGGCCTTGTGCTTGACAGAACAGAGCAGCCTAGCAGGTTAAACTACTCTGCTGCGCTAAGCTACTGTCAAAAATAAAATGCAAAGGGGGGTGCAACCTCTGGGACTCGAACCCACATTCTCATGAGAACACACACAGGTACATACCACTGCGCTACAATACGAGAGTCTGACAGAATAGGGGACTACAGCAAGGTGAACTAGCACGAGCACATGGTGCTCTGCTCTGCACGCAGAGTCGCCATCGACAGGGAGGAACCCAGGGCTGATCTGCTACTACTGCTGCCCACGAGGGCGAACCATTACCCTATGCGCTGCTACCACGATGGGGAGGAAGCCCCTGCTCTCCTTCAAGACCTACCGAACACACCACCAAACAGACACATACATGCACGCAAGGTCTCTTCTCTCGGGACAGAGAAGCTCCGGCAACCTCCAATCCGATCCAAGCGAGGAGGAAGGAGGGAGGAGAGGTTCCTCACCTAGGGAAGGAAGAGGGGACGCCGATCTTCTTGTAGGAGACGTTGGAGGGGAAGAAGACGCGCCGAAGGGGTTCTGCTGCAGGCCGATGTAGATCCGAGGAAGAAGAAGGAGAACACCGGGGCCGAGCTGTTGACGATGAGCTGGCTGTCGGTGAGATCGCTCCCCGGCCTCACCGAGGACGGGAATGGGGCGAGGGTACTGCTACCGCAACAAAAGACCTTCCGACGGCGCCAGAAATAGGTGTGTCGACGGCACCAGGAATCCACCTGCTACGGCTACGCCTTAAGGAACTTCCTAGGCAAATATGCAAAGGATTTCCCCCGTGGCCTTGGAGCCTTGTGTTGGTGTTCCCTCGAAGCGGAATGGGTGATGTAGCGCAGCGGTGGTAAGTATTTCCCTCAGTTTGAGAACCAAGGTATCAATCCAGTGAAGGAGTATCACAAGAGCCTGCACAAACACAAGAAGCTTGCTCCCAATGCTATGAAGGTGTTGTCAATCCCTTATAGATTGTTCGTCAAGTGAGGACTGAAAGCAACGTAGTAACAAAGCAAGTAAAAGCAAAAGTGGAAACGATAGGTGTGAATAGACCCGGGGGCCGTAGTGTTTACTAGCGGCTTCTCTCATGAAAGCAAGTAGACGGTGGGTGAACAAATTACTGTCGAGCAATTGATAGAACCGCGCAAAGTCGTGACGTCATCTATGGCAATGATTATATCTATAGGCATCACGTCCAAAACAAGTAGACCGATACTTTCTGCATCTACTACTATTACTCCACACGTCGACCGCTATCCAGCATGCATCTAGTGTATTAAGTCCAAAAGAACATAGTAACGCCTTATGCAAGATGACATGATATAGATGGACAATCTCATATCTACGACAAAGCCCACCTTGTTACCCTCGATGGCAACTACACAATATGTGCCTTGCTGCCCCTACTGTCACTGGGAAAGGTCACCACACGGTAAGAACCGAAAACCAAGCACTTCTCCCATTGCAAGAATCATAGATCTAGTTGGCCAAACAAAGCCCAAGACTCGGAGAGACTTACAAGGATATCAAATCATGCATATAAGAAATCAGCGAAGACTCAAATAAATATCATAGATAATCTGATCACAAATCCACAATTCATCGGATCTCGACAAACACACCACCAAAGAAGATTACATCGGATAGATCTCCATGAAGATCATGGAGAACTTTCTATTGAAGATCCAAGAGAGAGAAGAAGCCATCTAGCTACTAACTATGGACCCGTAGGTCTGAAGTGAACTACTCACGAGTCATTGGAGGGGCGACGATCATGATGAAGAAGCCCTCCAACTCCAAAGTCCCCTCCGGCAGGGCACCGGGAAGGGTCTTCACATGAGATCTCGCGAAAACGGAAGCTTGCGGCGGCGGAAAAGTATTTTCATGGATCCCTTGATTTTTTTCTAATTTTTAGGGAATATATAGGCGCAAGATCTAGGTCAGGGGGCGCCAGGGAGGCCACAAGCGTGCCCACCGCCGCCCCTCTGGTGGCGGAGTGGGGGCTTGTGGGCTCCCTGTAGCCCTCCTGTCTTGGCCCACAAGCCCCCTGATTTTCTTCCGTTCGGGAAAAGATCATTTCGGGGATTTTATTCCGTTTGGACTCCGTTCCAGAATCAGATGTGAAAAGAGCCAAAAACACAGAAAAAACAGGAACTGGCACTTGGCACTGAATTAATAAGTTAGTCCCAAAAAATATTTAGAATGTACATAAAACATCCAAAGATGACAAGATAACAACATGAAATCATCAAAAATTATAGATACGTTTGAGACGTATCAAGCATCCCCAAGTTTAACTCCTGCTCGTCCTCGAGTAGGGAAGTGATAAAGAATGAATATTTGATGCTTTCATGCTACCTAGCATAGATGTCCTTTGTAACCCCTCTTATGTGACATGAATGTTCAGATCCATTAGATTCAAAACAATAGTTTTCTATTGACGTGGAACCAATAATAATTCAAGCAAACTAGCATGGTAATCATGAACTTTCAAAATAACAAGGCCAAAAGAAAGTTATCCCTACATAAGCATATAGTATGCCTATGCTCTATCATCATTGCACAACGAATTTAAATCATGCACAACCCCGGTATTGGCCAAGTAATTGTTTCACACCTTTACTTTCTCAAACCTTTTCAACTCTCACGCCACACATGAGCGTGAGCCATGGTTATAGAACTATAGATGGTGTGGAGTGTGGTGGAGGTTGCAAGACAAAACAAGGAGAAGATGGTCACATTAACTAGGCATATCAATGAGTTGTGGAGATGCTCATCAATAGATATCAATGTGAATGAGTAGGGATTGCCATACAAATGATGCACTAGAGCTAAGAGTATGTGAAAGCTCTTAAAGAAAACTAGTGGGTGTGCATCCAACTTGCTGGCTCACGAAGACCTAAGGCAATTTTGAGGAAGCCTATCATCGGAATATACAAACCAAGTTATATAATGAAAATTTCCCACTAGCTATATGGTGGTGACAAAACGAGAGACTCTCAATCATGAAGATCATGGTGCCTAATATGCACAGTTGTGGAAAAAGTGGTAGCATTGTCCCTTCTCTCGTTTTCTCTCATTTTCTTTTTATCATTTTTTTGTGGGCTCTTTGGCCTCTCTTTTTTTGGTGGGCTTCTTTGGCCTCTTTTATTTGCTCACATGGGACAATGCTCCATCAATGATGATCATCACACTTTCAACTCAAAACATAGAGCAACTATGACTCTATATGGAATGCCTTCGGTAGTGTACCGTGGCAATGATCTAGCATAGCATAGACATTAATGGAAACATCATGCTAGTTATCTTACGATCATGCAATGGCAATGCAGACGTGATGACACGTGTCATGGTGGTAGTTGCATGGCAATATATCTCGGAATGACTTTGAAAAAGCCATAGTAGGTAGGTATGGTGGCTGTTTTGAGGGAGGCTAATGGTGGGTTTTGTGCACCGGCGAAAGTTGCACGGCACTAAGAAGATAGTGATGGTGGAACGTGAAAGTGCATCTAAACCATGGAATCAACATTAGTCATGAAGAACTCATATACTTGTTGCAAAAATTTTATTAGTAATCGAAACAAAGCATTCAACGCATACTCCTAGGGGAAGGGTTGTTAGGTATAAACCATCGCGTGATCACGACCGCCACGCAAAGGATGACAATCAATAGACTAATCATGCTCAAATTTCATCACATAGCAGTTCACCATATGTGCATGCTACGGGAATCACTAACTTCAACACAAGTATTTCTAGATCCACAACACCTTACTAGCATAACTTCAATACTACCATAACCACAACTCAAAACTTATTGAGATGAATCAAACTTCTCTAACTATTCAATGCACATGAACGTGGAAGTTTTCGTATCCCTTTGGATAACTACCCCTTTTGAGACTACTTCGAAGCATATATCAACTACCAAGCCACGCAATGCTGTGCTCTAAAAGATATAAGTGAAGCACATAGAGCAAACGTATCTAGCTCAAAAGATATAAGTGAAGCACATGTGAGCTGAATTGTCTACCAAAAGATATAAGTGAAGCTCGACAAAATCAGGGTGAGTGCATGTCTCTCTCTCTAGGTGTGCACCAAGGATGATTGTGAAACAACAAAAATAAAAGACTCCTATGATACAAGACGCTCCAAGAAAAAACACATAGCATGTGGTGAATAAAGATATAGCCCCAAGTAACGTTACCGTTGGATTGAAGACGAGAGAGGGGATGCCTTCCCAGGGCATCCCCAAGATTAGGCTTTTACGACATCCTTGAATCTCTTGGGGTGCCTTGGGCATCCCCAAGCTTGAGCTCTTGCCACTCTTTATCTCTTTGTCCATAAGAACTTCACCCAAAACATGAAAACTTCACAACACGAAACTTAAACGGAAACTCGTGATAACATTAGTATGAGAAAGCAAACCATCACTTCCTTAGGTACTGTAGCAAACTTAAATTCTACTTATGTTGATGTTGGGTTACTGTATTTTCAATCTTCCATGGCTAATACCCCCCGATACTATCCATAGTTTCATCAAAATAAGAAACCAACACAACAAAAACAGAATCTGTTAACAGCAGACCACTCTATAGCAATCTGTATATTTCGTATACTTATGTTACTCAAACAATTCTGAAAAATTACGACAGTCTGAAGAATTTGCGTAGAAATCAGAAGCAAAAGGAATCAACTCAAAATCTCTTACAGAAAAAAAAATTCTTTTCGTGAGCAGAAAGTTTCTGTCTTTTCTAGCATGACTAAACGATCATCCCCAAGACTAATCATAACAGTTATGCTTGGCACAAACGCAAAAAGAAACACAAAAAACACAATCATAACAGAATTATGAAAGTGTGGAAAACACAAAACAAAAAGAAAATGGATAAATTCGTTGGGTTGCCTCCCAACAAGCGCTTTTGTTTAACGCCCTTAGCTAGGCAAAAGGTGATGGAATCATCTATAGTCATCTTTGGTGCTCATACCATAAGTATGCCTCATCATAGATTCATAAGGCAATCTTATTTTCTTTCTAGGAAAGTGCTCATGCCCTTCTTTAAAGGAAATTGAAATCTAATATTCCCTTCCTTCATATCGATGATAGCACCAATAGTCCTTAGGAAAGGTCTACCAAGAATAATGGGACATGAAGGATTGCAATCTATGTCAAGACAATGAAATCCATGGGTACATAGTTCTTATTTGCAACAAGAAGAACATCATCGATCCTCCCCATGGGTTTCTTGATAGTAGAATCCGCAATATGCAAATTTAGAGAACACTCTTCAATCTCATGAAAACCAAGAATATGATATAAAGACTTTGGAATCGCGGAAACACTAGCACCCAAATCACACAAAGCATTGCACTCATAGTTTTTATCTTGATTTTGATAGTAGGTTCCCACTCATCATGAAGTTTTCTAGGTATAGAGACTTCTAGTTTCAGCTTCTCTTGAAGAGATTTCATCATAGCATCTATGATATGCGCGGTAAAGGCTTTGCTTTGGCTATAAGTGTGTGGAGAGTTTGCAATGGATTGCATCAAAGAAATGCATTCAAACAAGGACCAATTATCATAATTGAATTCCTTGAAATCCAAAGTGGGAGTTTCATTACTACCCAAAATTTTGATTTCTTCTACTCCACTCTCCACACCTTTATCATCAAGATGGGTGGACTCCGAATAAATTGGGGCATTTTTCAACCAAAGTGGATTCATATCCAGCCCTCCATAAATAGGTTTGACACGCGAAAACAAAGATTCAAGAGCAGACACACCAAGCACTTTAAGATCTTCGTGATTTGCATCACTAGAACGCACCCTTTTAAACCATTCATGCCTAGCGCGAATTTGGGTGGTTCTTTCTTTGCTCTCATTCATGGAGACACGCAGAGCTTTCAAAGTTTCATCCAAGTGGACCTTGGGAGGAGCGCATCTAACTTTCAAAGCATCAATATCACAAGACATCATATCAACGCTCTTAGCCAAATCGTCAATTTTGAGTAGTTTTTCCTTTATGGACGCATTGAAAATCTTTTGAGAGTTGATGAACTCTTTGATATTACTCTCTAAATCGGAGGGTAATTTGTTGTGATTTCATAAGTGTTGTTTTAGGAATTTCCGTAGTTGTTAGAGGAGTTGCTAGGAAAAGGCCTATGAACATAGGTTCCTTTAAAGCATTGTTGTTGCCAAAATTGTTCCTAGCAACAAAATTCATGTCCAAACTAGCGTTGCTACTCTCAATCAAAGAAAATAGTGGCATGTCATTAGGATTTACAGTAGTGTTTCTACTAGCAACCAAATTCATCAACTCGTCCATCTTAGCACTAAGCGAGTTAATCTCTTCTATAGCGTGTACCTTTTTGCTAGCAGGTGACCCTTTCAGTATGCCACTGAGAGTAGTTGGTCATGATATAGTCTAGGAGTTTTGTAGCGTCTCCTAACGTGATTTCCATGAAAAGTGAAATTCAAGCCAGCGTAAAAGATTTGAATAATCATCCACAAACTCAAGCCATGAGCGGGACAATTTCTAATCATAAGCTTCATCCTCTCCCAAGAATGTGCAACGTGTTCAGGATAAGTTGCTTGAAATTCATGATATCGTTACGTAAGGAGATGATCTTAGCCGGCGGAAAATACATGGATATGTAAGCATCTTTGCACTTATCCCAAGAATCGATACTATTTTTAGGCAAAGAAGCAAACCAAGTTTTTGCGCGATCTTGCAATGAGAAAGGAAAAAGTTTCAACTTAATCACGTCATGATCCACATCTTTTTTCGTTTGCATATCACAAAGCTCAATGAAGGTATGAGATGGGATGCGGCATCTTCACTAGGAAGGCCAGAGAGTTGCTCTTTCATAACAAGATTCAGCAAAGCTGCGTTGATTTCATACGATTCCGCACTAGTGGCGGGAGCAATCGGAGTACTAATAAAATCATTATTATTAGTGCTCGAGAAGTCGCAAAGTTTGGTGTTTTCAGCCATGATGACTTCAACAAAGGAAAAGGAAAACGGCAAAGGAAAATGGCAAAGGCAAAAGAAAACGGCAAAGGAGAAAGGCAAAAGAAAACGGCGAATGTGAAGTGGGGGAGAGGAAAACGAGAGGCAACTGGGAAAAGAGTAAATGCAAGAGATGAGTTTGTGAGACCTAATTGGATAGATCTCTCCTTCCCCGGCAACGGCGCCAGAAATACTTCTGCTACTGCAAAAAAAGACCTTCCAACAACGCCAGAAATAGGTGTATCGACGGCACGAGGAATCCTTCTGCTACGGCTACGCCTTAAGGGACTTCCTAGGCAAATATGCCAAGGATTTCCCCCGTGGCCTTGGAGCCTTGCGTTGGTGTTCCCTCGAAGCGGAAAGGGTGATGTAGCGCATCGGTGGTAAGTATTTCCCTCAGTTTGAGAACCAAGGTATCGATCCAATGAAGGAGTTTCAGAAGAGCCTGCACAAACACAAAAAGCTTGCTCCCAACGCTATGAAGGGGTTGCAATCCCATATAGGTTGTTTGCCAAGTGAGAACAGAAAGCAACAAAGTAACGAAGCAAAGTAAAAGCGAAAGTGGAAACGGTAGGTGTGAATAGACCTGGGGGCCGTAGTGTTTACTAGTGGCTTCTCTCATGAAAGCAAGTAGACGGTGGGTGAACAAATTACTGGCGACCAATTGATAGAACCGCGCAAAGTCCTGACGTCATCTATGTCAATGATTATATCTATAGGCATCACGTCCAAAACAATTAGACCGATACTTTCTGCATCTACTACTATTACTCCACACGTCTACCGCTATCCAGCATGCATCTAGTGTATTAAGTCCAAAAGAACAGAGTAACGCCTTAAGTAAGATGACATGATATAGATAGGTAGTCTCATATCTACGACAGAGCCCACCTTGTTACCCTTGATGGCAACTACACAATGTGTGCCTTGCTGCCCCTACTGTCACTGGGAAAGGTCACCACATGGAAATAACCCAAAACCAAGCACTTCTCCCATTGCAAGAATCATAGATCTAGCTGGCCAAACAAAACCCAAGACTCAGATAGACTTACAAGGATATCAAATCATACATATAAGAAATCAGCAAAGACTCAAATAAATATCATAGATAATCTGATCACAAATCCACAATTCATCGGATCTCGACAAACACACCGCCAAAGAAGATTACATCGGATAGATCTCCATGAAGATCATGGAGAACTATGTATGGAAGATCCAACAGAGAGAAGAAGCCATCTAGCTACTAACTACGGACCTGCAGGTCTGAAGTGAACTACTCACGAGTCATTGGAGGGGCGATGACGATGATGAAGAAGCCGTCCAACTCGAAAGTCCCCTCCGGCAGGGCACCGGGAAGGGTCTCCAGATGAGATCTCGCGGAAACGGAAGCTTGCGGCGGCGGAAAAGTATTTTCGTCGATCCCTTGATTTTTTCTGATGTTTAGGGAATATATAGGCGCAAGATCTATGTCACGGGGGCGCTAGGGAGACCACAAGCCTACCCACCGCCGCCCCCTGGTGGCGGAGTGGGGGCTTGTAGGCTCCCTGTTGCCGTCCTGGCTTGGCCCACAAGCCCCCTGATCTTCTTCCGTTTGGGAAAAAATAATTTCGCGGATTTTATTCCGTTTGGACTCCGTTCCAAAATCAGATCTGAAAAGAGCCAAAAACAGACAAAAAACAGGAACTCGCACTTGGCACTGAATTAATAAGTTAGTCCCAAAAAATATATAAAAGGTACATAAAACATCCAAAGATGACAAGATAACAGCATGAAACCATCAAAAATTATAGATACATTTGAGACGTATCAGGCACCTCTCCCATGCCCCTGGACATGGCAGCGGTGTCGGACGTCGATGGGAATGGGGGTAGATGCCAGCGGGTGCTTCTCTCCTCTCTCTATTTCGAACTGCAGTGACTTACCGGAGGGAGAAGGACAGAAGGAGGGGGATGGAGAGAGGTAGCGGCGTAGATGGGGAATACGAGGAACCCTAGAAGGGGGAGACACAAACGCCCATGTTATATGGGGGGCCTCGACGTCTGTGCCTCACGGTGGCACGCGCGTCTCCCTGCAAGTCTGGCGGAAGGAGGCAAAGGGAGGAAACGGCATCTGAAGGAGAAGGAGGGACGTGGGAGTTGGGCTACCGCGCGGGGGAGGAAGAGTTGGGCCGCCACGAGGGAGAGAGCCCACGTGAGGCGCCACATAAGAGAAGAAAATAAATCCCTGGGGCCTTTTCTATTTATAGGAAAATCCAGAGAAGAAATAAAGCACAGCAAAAATCTACTCGGGATAAAACTAAAACAAAAATACCCTTGGTCATGATAAATCATGACCTATTTAAGAAAAAATAGAAAAGGAGGATTTGGGGCATTTAAATATTTTCAAAACAGCATTAACATTGGCTATTTTGGAAATATTTGCAGCTTGCAAATAAGGATTAAAGCAGCAACTTCACCTCCAGAATTTCACCAAAAAATATGCTAAACGCTCGACATTTTAAAAACAGAAAAGAGGCAAAGATATTTGGGCTTAGAATAAAAGAGAAAGAGGGTTTGAAACCCTAGTTGAAATACACAAGCCTATACTAGAGTAGCACCACACCACACAAATCGCATCACCACATCTCACCCAAGGTATCACACCTCCTCATATGATCACAATGCAACATACAAAGACATGGGAATGAAATGATATGGCATGCATGCATGCAAAGAAAGAAATAACAAGGGGAGCTCCACATGAAATCATACATGCATTGACCTCTCATATCAATGACAAGGTGGACCCACATGGAGAAGGTTCCAAAAAGGGAAGGTTACACACTTGGGGCATTACAAACTCTCCCACACTACAAAAAAGATCTCGCCCCGATATCTACGCCTGAAAGAACTCCGGAAATTGAAAACGGAGGTGATCCTCGCGTTTCCAAGTAGCCTCTTTATCGGAATGGTGTGACCATTGCACTTTGAGAAATTTGACAGTCTTCTTGTCGGTTTTGCGCTTAGTCGCCTCGGGAACCGCAACTTGATGCTCACGATAAGATAGGTCTGGCTGAAGGTCGACGTCTTGAAGATGAACAGTGCGATCGGGGGTCTTGAAGCACCTCCGGAGATGAGAAACATCGAACACATCATGCACATTTGCAAAGTTTGACGGGAGCTCAAGCTGGTACGCAAGGTCGCCTGTGTTGCAACCACTCTCAACGGACCAACGAAACGAGGCGCAAGCTTGCCTTTGATACCAAAGCGTTGCATATCCTTTATAGGCAACACCTTGAGATAGACGAAGTCATCAAGCTCATAAGACATGTCATGATGCTTGCTATCATAATAGCTCTTCTGACGGGACTGAGCTGCTCTGAGGTTGTCATGAATGACCCGACACATCTCCTCAGCTTCTTCTATCAAATCATTCCCAAGGATCTGACGCTTGCCGGTCTCCGACCAGTTGAGCGGGGTACGTCACGTCCTACCATAGAGAATTTCAAACGGAGCCTTGCCAGAACTAGCTAGATAACTATTGTTATACGAGAACTCCACAAAAGGCAGACAATCCTCCCACTTCATACCAAAAGTGATAACATAGGCTCTAAGCATATCCTCAAGAACTTGATTGACTCGCTCCACTCGGCCACTAGTCTGAGGATGAAAAGCTGTGTTGAAGCGGATCTTCGTGCCCATAGCAGACTGAAAAGAGTCCCAGAACTTGGAAGTGGAGATACTTCCGCGATCCGAAGATATCATCTCAGATTGGTGCTTGATAAGCTGAGCTACTGAAATGGATTCCTTGACTGGAAGAAAATGAGCCACATTACTCAACTTGTCGATGACGACGAAGATGGCATCATTACCCTTCTTAGACTTCGGAAACCGGGTGACGAAATCCATCTCAATGTGATGGAACTTCCACTCAGGAATGGGCAAAGGATGCAAAATACCTATTGGACGTTGATGCCCTTCTTTCACCCTCCGACATACATCACATTCATTTACGAACTGAGCAGTCGCATGCTTCATACGAGTCCACCAGAAGGTCTGTTTCAAGTCCTGATACATCTTGGAGCTACCAGGATGAATAGAGAGCAGATAGTTATGAGCTACCAGGACGACAAGAAGATCCTCAAAGAACAACGTGTCTCTGGCATCAACACTGACGCACTTATACTTGGGAAGACTCTTTGCCACACCAATCTTGACTTTCTTCACCATTGCATCAAGAAGCTATGCTGCTCGGACCTGATCTTCCAATGTAGGAGAGATCTGAAGGTTTGCAAGAAATTCCTCAGGTACTAACTGAAGGTTGAGCTTCCTGAAAGACTCACAGAGACCAGGCTAGAGAGGTTGCAGAATGAGACTGTTGCAGTACGCCTTCCTACTCAAGGCATCTTCCATGACATTATCTTTGCCTGGCGTGTACTCAACACTCGGATTAAAATCTTGGAGCATTTCCACCCAACGTGTTTGCCCAAGATTCAGGTTAGGCTAAGTGAAGATGTACTTGAGACTCTTGTGATCGGTGAACACTTCAACCTTTCGTTCCAACAAGAGGTGTCTCAAAGTCATTAGAGTGTGTACCACAGCTGCTAGCTCAAGATCATGCACATGACAGTTCTTCTCCGCTGGCTTCAACTGCCTGGAGGTATAAGCAACCACTTTCTTCTCTTGCATCAGAACTGCACCAAGACCATGGAGAGAAGCGTCGCAGAACACCTTCTAAGGCTTGGAATCATCCGGATGAACCAAGACTGGAGTGGAGGTGAGCTTCTCTTTGAGTGTGTCGAAGGCCTACTGACACTCTAGAGACCAAGCATAATTAACACCCTTCTGAAGAAGACTTGAGAGCGGCTTCCCAATCTTGGAGAAGTTATCAACGAACCTTCTGCAATAGCTTGCGAGCCCGAGAAAGCTTCGAAGATGCTTCACATTCTGCGCAGGCTCCCATTCAACAATGCCCTGAAACTTGGACGGATCAACTTTAATGCCCTCGACACAGATAATGTGACCAAGATAGACGACTTCTTTCAGCCAGAACTCACACTTGGAAAACTTGGCATACAATTTGTACTCTCTCAGCTTATCAAGCACCAATCTGAGATGTTCTTCATGTTCTTCCTCAGTTTCAGAAAAGACCAGAATGTCATCGAGATAGAGCAAGACAAAATCATTCTTGAACGGAGAGAATATGTAGTTCATCAATCGACGGAATGTCGGAAGAGCATTAGCGAGACCAAAAGTCATGAAGGCAGTCTTCGGAATATCTTCTTCGCGAATGCAAATTTGATGATAGCCCATTCTAAGATCGAGCTTGGAGAAGACCTTAGCACCTTTCAACTTTTCAAACAACTCAGTTATGTTCGGAAGTGGATATGTGTTCCTGATTGTCTTCTTGTTCAATGGATGGTAATCGACACACAGCCGGTCCGTGCCATCCTTCTTCTTGACAAACAAAACTCCACAGCCCCACAGAGACGAGCTCGGTCTGATCAAACCCAAACGCTCCGGCTCATCGAGTTGCCTCTTAAGTTCCTTCAATTCTTCTGGACCCAATTTGTACGGTCGTTTGCACACCGACTCGGTGCCTAGCTCAAGCTCAATCACAAATTCAACTTCTCGGTGCGGAGGCTTGCCTCGCAGCTCTTCTGGAAACACATGTTCATATTCGCGCACCACTGGGACATGCGAAATAGGATTAATCTCACCCTTTTCATTCAAAGAGAACAGACGGATTGTATCATCGCGCGCCGCGAATATAATCACGTCCTCCGAAGAGTGGGTAAGCTTCACTTCTCTAGCTTCACAATCAATCGATGCCTTGTTCATGGCCAGCCAGTCCATACCAAGGATCAAGTCAATGTCAGAATTGCCCAAGACAATAGGAGACACCAGAAAATAATAACTGCCTATCTTGACAGAAATATCGGGAGCATCTGACGAGTTTTCTGCCTCAGCTGCATTCACCATGTTGACTCGAGCTGACTTGGGGTTGAACTTGATAAGAGCATTACTTGGAGGTTTGCCTAGAGGAGGAGGCGATAGACGGAGCTGAGATGTACACTTGTTGGCATAATGACCCTTCTGCCCATACTTGTGACAAGTAACCTCTGTTGGCTGCCGGTACTGAGTCTGAGGAGGCCCTTGCTTCTCATGCTGGAATCTCTGCTGAAAGACTGGGTTGGGTGGGTGGGAAGAACCACGGCCACTAGAATGCTTGAGCTGCTGCGAGTGCTGAGGAGGAGGAGGAGACACCCAAAACTTCTGTTGCTTCTGAACCACCTGAGTAGAGGAAGAGCTGGAATCTCAGAAGCGCTTCTTAGAATTCTCCACCCTGAACAAGGCTGCCTCTACTCTGAGAGCTAAGTTGTAGGACTTGTCGAACTCCTCAGGATTGTGCAAAGCATGAGCTAACTGTAAATCTTCTTTCAAGCCACCTCTCAACTGATAAATCTTGCTCTTCTGGTCAGGGTTATCCTGCAAGGCGTATCGGGCTAGCTCGTGGAACTCACGTTGTACCTGTACACGGAATTACCACCCTGCTTCAAGCGCCTGAACTTCTCACGCATCTCCCCCAAAAAGCTGGAAGGAATGTAGTGGGATTTGAAGTCACGATAGAACTCATCCCAAGTAATCACTCTAGCACCTCTAGAATCCTTCAACTATTGCCACCAGATAGAAGCTGGGCCCTTCAGCTGGAAAGTTGCAGATTTGACAAAATCCTCAGGACGAACATTGCTATACTCGAAATGCTTGTTCATATCACGGATCCAATACTCGGCATCAAACGGCTAGTCACAGGAAGTGAAAGTCTTTGGCTGATTCGACAGGAACTGACTCAGATTAGCAAACTGATTGCCACCATGTTGGAAATTGCCTTGCTCCTGATTAGCTCTCTCTTGAAACAACTGTAGCAGCATCTGGGTGTTTGCATTAGTAGCAGCCGTCACCGCTTGCCAGGCCTCTGCAGGACGAGGTGGCAGCGGAGGATTCTCCGGAGGAGGAGGTGGTGGCAGCACATCCTCACGCCCTGGGTCCTGACGTGTTGGTGGAGCCATCCTGAAGATGGACAACACATTAGCCCACAAAATAAATTGAAGATATAGCTGAATCAAAATGACAGGAATATCTGAACAGGAATAAAATAATTGCACTCGAACAAAATAGTAAGATGCTTCCTCAAAGTGACGGTCGACAAAATTCTGATTAAGACCACTCCAAACAAGTATGAGCTAAAACTGCTCGGAGCAAACATATGATCGAGATTTCACCCGATATCTTCGTGGATAAGATCGCACGGGCTCGAATTTACAGTAGCCATCCTGTGCGAGGTAGTGCACATGACATACGAAGTATCCCTGAGTCGTAGCGAGCTACAAGGACTCTTTAAGACACAACGAGAACTGCTGTAAGACGACCGTGAACAAACACACCCACTGAACATCGAATCCCAACCTCCATCATGCATCTGTAGGAAGATAGTCCTGTAAGATACTACTTGATATCCCACCTATGAATTCCCGAAATATCTGGTCATGCAATCTGGTACACGGATACAAGGAGTAATATCACACAACTCCAATACTAACCCGTCACCTGTATCACATCCGTCGACACACAACCAGAATCTCGGACCTTCATCTACAACAGACCCTCGTGATCACAACGATACCAAGTATGGCAGTACTCCCGAACAATATGCACCTGTACTAGGGACATCGGGGTTATCTCGCCACTACTAGTATTGAAGCAATAATGAACATCCTTCATTCTTAGATACTCAGAAATCCGAATGATGGTGATGTGCGCAAGAATCCCGTGGAGCTCAACTCCCCGGAAGAAATCAAGGCAGACAGGAGGCACCAAGAAAGAACTCCGTCACCTCGAAATCATATAGATTTGACAAATATCCGCGTGGTCCTAAAAATAATTCAGCGAGAAAAGGAGGAGAATTAAGATTTCCTAAGTCGGGAACCTCACCACAGCATGGAAGAGGAGAAAAAATAATCCTACTCTCCGATATAACTAAGACTCAATTTTTTTTATCTAGACTCGACTCGGCCAAGTACGATCACACAAAGGCTCCTATGGTCGTAAGGCTCCGATTACCAACTTGTAACGACTAAGATGCGGTTCTTTCCGATTTGGGGAACGAGGCCCCGAATTGCAAAGAAGCGCATCTAAGCGTTTCATAAGCACGGTAACATAGCACATGCATAATAATAACTGAATGACAATAAGGGATTCAACTGTCATCACATTAATATATCAGAGTACATCACACATCCAAACAAGGTAGTTCCGCTACGGACTACAAAACATGAGAAATGACTATGCTACCCTGCAAGCTTGCCCATGATCACGACCACGCCTCAATCTTCTGGATAGTTCACGTACAGGCGGTCGTTCTCCTCATCATACTGTCACGACAGCTGCGTGCCGTCGTGATCACCTCTCTCTGGGGTACCTGAACCTGTTGGTGTTGTGAAGGAATCTGTGAGCCACGGGGACTCGGCAATCTATGACCTCGGTGCCAGAACTAGTAAAGTTATTATGTTGGAAAGCTGGAGTATTTAGGTTGCAGCATCCTAAGCTTTATAAGGTGGCTAACTTACGAAGAACATGTATTGAAGGTGGTCTATACTAGCGATCAAAGATTAATGATCATTAAGTGATCCTGAACACCTACTTACGTCAATCATAACCCAACCGTGTTCCCGATTGAAGAGAGATCTTCGAAGGGGACAGTCACGGTTACGCACATAGCTGGCAATTTTATTAGCTTATGTTTGAAACATATATAATACCTATGCACTTGTATGGAACAAAAGAGCACAAACTAGGAAAAGAAATCTACATAGAATCCTATCTAGTGAATAGTGCATCATCACATGTGCTATTCACTAGAACAAAACCTACACAAGCACTTGCACATGACCACAACCATCAATGGTGCACATGACGGGTAGACCTCATGCCCATGTGCCTTGGCACACCACCACACCATCACATGAGACAAGCACAACATAAATAAAACACCCACACATGTAATCTTGCACATATGCCCATCAAGGCATAACTTGCCATGATATGTGTGAGACATTCTCACATGAGCACCCACACACTACATAGGATCTAGAAAATCTATATATACATGCACCCACAACAACAATGCACTCCTACACATCATAATACTACACATGCTCTCCTACACATGATATAGCTACATATGCACTCCTAGTGCACACACACACACACACACATGCATATGACTTTGAACCACATGCATATGCTCCTGCAAGCAACCTACACCAACATATATAAAAGGTGTGTGGGAGGGGAAAACCCATCCACACACACACACACACTCACTTGCACCAAGGGCACAAGCACAACATGACAACAACAACTACACATGCATACACTCTTGTTAGCAACACAAACACCACATACATGCTGTTTTAAGGAGAGGCAAATATCTCCCCCATGGGGTGAGGCACACCAAAGCTACATCTACACAAGCCAAAGGTCAACAGCACAAGGAAAGACAAAGCACAACAAAAAAAGGAGGGGGAAGGAGGGATTGAACCCTGTACCCCCCGGTACTGCCCACAGATACAAACCACTCTGCTGGAGGCCTTGTGCTCGACAGAACAAAGCAGCCTAGCAGGTTAAACTACTCTGCTGCGCTAAGCTACTGTCAAAAATAAAATGCAAAAGGGGGGGTGCAACCCCTGGGACTCGAACCCACGATCTCATGAGAACACACACAGGTACATACCACTGCGCTATGATACGGGGTTCTGAAAGAACAGGGGACTACATCAAGGTGAACTGGCACGAGCACATGCTGCTCTGCTCTGCAAGCAGAGTCGCCGGCGACAGGGAGGACGTCGGGGCTGATCTGCTACTACTGCTGGCCACGAGGGGGAACCACTACCCTACGCGTTGCTACCACGATGGGGAGGAAGCCCCTGGTCTGCTTCAGCACCTGCCGAACACACCACCAAACAGACACACACACACATGCACGCAAGGTCTCTTCTCTCGGGACAGAGAAGCTCCGGCGACCTCTACTCCGATCCAAGCGAGGAGGAAGGAGGGAGGAGAGGTTCCTCACGTAGGGAAGGAAGAGGGGACGCCGATCTGCTTGGAGGAGACGCTGGAGGGGAAGAAGACGCGCCGACGGGGTTATGCTGCAGGCTGACGTAGATCCGAGGAAGAAGAAGGAGAACACCGGGGCCGAGCTATTGACGACGAGCTGGTCGTCGGTGAGGTCGCTCCCCGGCATCACCGAGGACGGGAATGGGACGTCGACGGGAGCGGTGGTAGACGCCGGCGGGTGCTTCTCTCCTCTCTTTGTTTCGAACTGCAGAGACTTACCGGAGGGAGAAGGAAGGAAGGAGGGGGATGGAGAGAGGTGGCGGCGCAGATGGGGAAGAGGAGGAACCCTAGGAAGGGGGGAGGCACGGACGCCCATGTTATATGGGGGGCCTCGACGTCTGTTCCTCACGGCGGCACGCGCGCTCTCCCTGCAAGTCTGACGGAAGGAGGTAGAGGGAGAAAACGACGTCTGAAGGAGAAGGACAGACGTGGGAGTTGGGCTACCACACGGGGGAGGAAGAGTAGGGCCGCCAGGAGGGAGAGAGCCCACATGAGGCACCACATAAGAGAAGAAAATAAATCCCTGTGGCCTTTTCCATTTATAGGAAAAGCCGGAGAAGAAATAAAGCACAGCAAAAATCTACTAGGGATAAAAACAAAACAAAAATACCCCTAGTCATGATAAATCATGACCTATTTAAGAAAAAATAGAAAAGGAGTATCTCGGGCATTTAAATATTCTCAAAACAGCATTAACATTGGTTGTTTTGGAAATATTTGCACCTTGCAAATAAGGATTAAAGCAGCAACTTCACCTCTACAATTTCACCACAAAAATATGCTAGACCCTGGATATTTTAAAAACAGAAAAGAGGCAAAGATATTTGGGCTTAGAATAAAAGAGAGAGAGGGTTTGAAACCCTAGTTGAAATCCACAAGCCTCTACTAGAGTAACACCACACCACACAAATCACATCACCACATCTCACCCAAGGTATCACACCTCCGCATATGATCACAATGCAACACACAAAGACATGGGCATGAAATGATATGGCATGCATGCATGCAAAGAAAGAAATAACAAGGGGAGCTCCACATGAAATCATACATGCATTGACCTCTCATATCAATGACAAGGTGGACCCACATGGAGAAGGCTCCAAAAAGGGAAGGTTACACACATTGGGCATTACAGTGTCCTCCCTCTCCTCTCATATATACAGGGGAGGGAGGAGGCGCCCGACGCCCTGGGGTTTCCCCAAAGGTGGGGTGGCGGCCAAGAGGTGCCTTGCCCCCACCCCCAAGGAGAGTGGGGCGGCGGGCACCTCTGGGCTAGCCTAGTCCTTGGCCACATGGTCCATAGGTGGGAGGGGCGGCTAGCCCAACAGGGGCTGGTGCGACACCTCTCACAACCCATGGGGCCCTCCGGGGCAGGTGGACGCTCCCATGGACCCCAGAAACACTTCCCGCACCTCTGTCACAAAACTTGTAAATCCCACAAATCGAATACCAACTTCCCATATATCAATCTTTACCCCCGGGCCATTTCTTAGCTCCTCGTCATGTCCTGTATCTGATTCAAGACTCCGAATAGCCTTCAGTCACCAACATAATAACTAAAGAAAACTATATTGTCATTGAATATTAAGCGTGCAAATCTTGCGGGTTTGAGAATGATGTAGACATGACTGAGACACCTCTCTAGTCAATAACCATTAGCGCGACCTAGATTCCCATATTGATTCCTACATATTCTACGAATAGATTTATCGCTCGAACCATGATGTTAAGGATTTTAGTCCCCTTTGTCCATCGGTATGTTAGTTGCCCGAGATTCGATCGTCGGTATCTCCATACCTAGTTCAATCTTGTTACCGACAAGTCTCTTTACTCTTTCCGTAATACCAGATAATGTGACTAAATCCTTAGTCACATTGCTTGCAAGATTCTTTTGATGCTCTTTTACCGAGTGGAAAATTCCATCATACGGAGTGGAAAATTCCATCACACCAAAGATACGTCTCCATCATACGGAGTGGAAAATTCCAGTCTTGATCCATGCCAACCCAATAGACACCCTCGGAGATACTTGTACATGATCTTTATAATCACCCAGTTATGTTGTGATGGTTGATACAAAGAAGGTATTTATCCGATGTCAGGGAGTTGCATGATCTCATGGTCCTAGGAACAGAAACTTTTACATGCAGAAAGAAATAGCAGTAAACTTAGTGATATGATCAAATTTTATGCTTATGGTTGGGTCTTGTCAATCACATCATTCTCCTAATGATGTGATCCCGTTATCAACTAAGAACTCATGTCTAACCATCTTCGGTCAACAAGCTAGTTCAGTAGAGGCTTACTAGGGACACTGTGTTTTCTATGTATCCACACTTGTATCTGAGTTTCCAATCAATACAATTATAGCATGGATAATAAACGATTATCATGAACAAGGAAATACGATAATAACCACTTTATTATTGCCTCTTGGGCATCTTTCCAACATTAACTCCTACTAACCAAGTCCCTATGGGCATTTGAGTAGTCCTTTGCCTTTAGGGCTAATAAATCTTTCACAATAAGTATATGAGTTCTTTATTACTAATGTGAGTCCATGGATATTACACACTCCTACCCTTCCACACTTTTCTAGGCTCTTCGGTACTGTGCGTTGCTCTTTTATCACTTTGAGAGTAGGTGCAAACTTCACCGGTGCATCGAAACCCCGTGATATGATACGCTTTGTCACACATAATCCTCATTATATCTTTCGCAAAACAGCCACCATACCTACTTATCATGGCGCTTCCATAGCCATTCCAAGATATATTGCCATGCAGCTTCGACCATTCTGTCACATGAACCGTGTGTTCTTCATCATATTGCTTTGCATGATCATATAGATCTTGCAAAGCCAACATTCATCATTGTTATACATGTTATGAAATATCATTACACATGTTGATACACTACTAGAGGCATTCATATAGAATCGTTATATTCAACTGTAATAAAGTTGTAAGGATACAAAAGTGTGGGGATCATCATTATTAGAGCATTGCCATAGTGAGAAAAGGATGATGGAGAGTATAATCCCCCACAAGTCGGAATGAGACTCTGGGCGAAAAAATAGGAAAAAGAGCCCAACAAAAAATGAGAGAAAAGAGAGAAAGGGTAATGTTTGTATCCTTTTATCACACTTGTGCTTTATAGTAGCACCATGTTCTTCGTCCAGAGAGTCTCGTGAGTTATCACTTTCATATGCTAGTGGGAATTTCTCATTATATAACTTGCCTTGTATATTCCAATGATGGGCTTCCTCAAATGACTGAGGTCTTGATGAGCAAGCAAGTTGGATGCACACCCTCTTAGTTTCGATTGAGATTTCATACACTTATAGCTCCTACTGCATCTGTTGCATGGTAATCCCTACCCCTCACATTGATATCTATTGATGGGCATGTCCATAACCCAGTGATCTGCATAGGTTATGCGGGACTTTATTCCTACTTGCTTTGATCTCCACCACCTCATTCTATTCCACCTATAATGCTATATCCATGGCTCATGCTCATGGATTGCATGAAGTTAAAAATGTTGAAGCGCGTTAGAAGTACGATCCAATTGTCTGGTTGTAACACTAGGGTGCTCATGATTTATATTTAAGTGGTGAAGAAGGAGTCGTGCCATGCTAATACGATAAAATGAGTAGGGATTAACATTCTTTGGTAATCATATATTTTTAATAAGTGATGATTACACCATGATCAAGATTACATGTTGGGTAGCATCAAGCTTGAAAAACGTTGTAGGCGTAAGCGAGGCGGTTGGCCTTCGCCTCCTGGCTTGGCGGTGCTTAAGAGCCCTAGGCATTGCCTTGGCGATAATATAGTTTCTACTATTAGGGTGTATATATGGATATTTTATGTGTATTATATTAATTCAAGGCATATGTATAAGTTAACTACCAACTACGGCCAATTGAATATAGCTCGTTTGGCATATTAATGCAATATGGCATTATTTCCCTCTTGGTTAGACAATTTTTTGCTTGCCCTGCGTAGACTATCGCTTATGCCCTAGATGAGGCATTTGGCCATCGCCTAGTGCCTAAACGTGCTAAAGCGCCTCCTAGGAGCTGCCTTTTCCATCACATAGTAGCATTTAACATCAAATAATTCTGTTTTTATCATTTACCTACATGAGGACGAGCATGAATTAAGCTTGGGGATGCTTGATACGTCTCGAACGTATCTATAATTTTTGATTGTTTCATGCTAGTATATTATCGATCTTGGATTCTTTATATTCAATTAGATGCTATATTATATCATTTCTGAGACTGACCTATTATCTCAGTGCCCATTGCCAGTTCCATTTTTGGATGTTCTTGACCTTTTGAGAGAACAATGCTAAAAGAAGTCCAAACACGACGAAATGTTACGGTGGTCATTTTTTCACCTAAAGAAACCCTATAAGCTTCAGGAGGACATCGCAGGAGCCACAACGGACCGACGAGCTCACTTGGCGTGCCCTAGGGTAGGGTGCGCCATGCAGGCTCGTGAATCCCTAGTGTGCCCCTGACTTAATTCCACTTTTATGTATTCCCAAATACCCCAAAACCAGAAAGAGTCACCCAAAATATTTCTTCCACCACTACAAGCCTCTGTTCACTATGGTCCCATTTGGAGGCATGGTCTAGTAATCTTCCAGAGGGGGAATCGATCACGGAGGCCTTCTTCATCAACCTTGGTGCCTCCATGAGTATGTGTGAGTAGTTCATTACGAACCTATGGATCCCCTGGCGACGGCACAGAGGAACAATGCCATCTTCTTGCCCTCTGTGCTGATGGGTAAGAACCTCATCTCAAGGTATGCTTTGGTGTGGGGGAAAGAAACCACGACGGATAGTGCACCGGTGGTGATTCGTGTCGATTCCTAGTCCAACACGGAGAAGTACCTGTTCTCCATAGTGTACTTCTACTGCGGGCTGGTCCCCCCATTCTCTACATTTTCTACACATTTGATGTTTCCTTACGACTTCAGGTTGTTAGATGTCACACCAAATTCCATGACCACCTTGTCGGCCTTTGTGCATTTGTGCGAAAACTTCATAGGAGTAGTCCCCAATGTATCTCTCTTTCGCCCTTTCTATTATCCAATTATAGAGGGGAATGCTTGATGTACTAGCACCACTTAGATTCCTCGAGCCACTCACATGGAGGTATACCCTCTCGGTAAGCTGCATAAGAATCGGAAGAATAGCGAGCCGAGTGGTGATACATCATGGACAAGGAGCCCCCAATGTTCTATAAGATCTAGGGATCCAAGCCGATCCACAACATGCAATGGAGTAGCCCTTGCGTACAATGACAAGAAGGTGGAGATCGTGATCATGCGCATGCTCGAGGTGAGTGATCCCGGGATCACAATAGAGATGATGGGCATGGATTTCCTCGCAAGGAGCATCGCGACCTTGCAAGACCAGTGATGCTTTGCCTCGAAGTACAACAACAACGCTGACATCTTGCGGCTCCACCCATGACTCCTCGGCCACCTAATGTCACTACAACTCTCCACCCTATGCCACCAACTATTCCACCCTGATGGTAAATTCAAGCTTCTGTCAACCGCCATTTCGCTCTGCAACAACTCCGCCAAGGATTCGATCCTGCGATGATGCGGGTGTGCAATGCACATGGGGTTGATCCGTTATCGGAGCCACCAGCAAAGAAGTTGGTGCAGGAGTGGTTCGACAACATGACGGAGGTGCGCGTCAGGTACGATGGGGCATTGATCTGTGACACCACCGAGTAGGCAACTGAGTACATCGGTAGGCGGGTAATCGAGGTGGGTTTTGATGTGGGTGGCAGCAGCTCTGGCGTTGTCGTGCCTAATGATAATGAGGAGGAGACCGGTAGTGAAGAGGAGGATAACGAAGAAGCGCCAGCAACGGACATGCAAGAGGGTCCTTCTAGGGGAGAGGAGCCCATGGCTGCGTGGACCGAAGAGTGTGTGGCTGCCGGTGGCAGGAATTCAAGGAAATCCAAGTCCACACCATCCCATGGTAGAAGTCACGCGTCCTCCGCAAGGCTGCCACCGAGGAACCAGATCGCCCTTCCCCGCCACTAGGAGTTAAAGAATACGACGCGGAGGACCCTGCCACCAACATCTCTCGCTCGTGATGGACGAGGCTGGCTATAGCCAAGTGCGCGCGAAGTGCTTCTGCCAGGATGTTCGGATCTTTGAGCTCCGCCACGCCAGCAACATGCTCCAGAATGCCTACCCTGCCACCCGCTCCTGTCGCTCGCCAGAAGGGAATGTGGGACTTATTGACCTTCAGCTCATCGTTGGAGGAGAAAGAGTAAGCGCTTGTCCTTGCAATTGTGTTGATCTTTACTTTTGTATTTATTTTATTAAATCTTGTCATTTTTTCTCTTGCAAGGATGAAGAGACCTTAGCTTAGTGGATGGTCAACAGGGTGAAACCTACGCCCACCACGGAGGGCACGACAAGCTCCCCTCTAGAGCGGGAACACATCGTCATCAGCCCTTTAACCAGCCCCTAGTGGGAGGCCCCTCCCCAATATCTGATGGGAAGTACTATTGTGGATGCTGGAGCTACTACTTCTCTTCCCTTGTAAACTACTTGTTTTTTAAAAGAGTTCATTCTGAAAATAGTGAATTTGAGACCTCTACACAAAGTAGACATGGTTTTCTTGTTTGGGTGGGAGATAGAAGAGTGAGCATGTGGGCTTTTATCAGTTGTGCTATGGTTATCACTTCTCTATGCAATGAAAAAAACCGTACCTCGCTCCCCCGCAGTGGTCATGCATTCTCCATTAGGGAATGGTATTATTTCGTACTATGTATCTTCAAACCCACACGGATCCTCATACCCAACCAGAGACAACAAAACTAGAGGCAACTCACAAGCGCTCAACTCCGGAGAGGAGCTCTCCAACAAGGGCTTCCACTGATGTACTTGTACACATTGAAGACGCACCGGTAGGCGGCGCTGCCGGTGGTCAAGACAATAGATGTTGCTGGAGGAGGAGACGTTCCTCCTCAATAGGAACCCATGCTAAGTCCCTTGTTGTCAAAAAATTTGTTCCTCTTTCCTGTTTTTGTCTTCTTGAACATCATATAAGTTCATTTTTCGTTCTTTTCTTGGTGTGTCAGGTTTGTCCCCGCCTGAGGATCAGGATGTCAATGCCAACAGTAGTGAGATCGCCAATGTCGTAGCCAAAGAGGCAAGCCTGGTGGCAGCACAGGGTAAAGTCGGTTGCAGGGCCACCAAGGAAGCCGACAGGAAAATTGATGAAGAGCCGTTTGTGGAGGTCGTAGCGGATACCGATGGCATTTCTACCTTTGGAGCATCAGGAACATGCATGCTCGTCATGACAGGGGCTGCTAGTGGAGCTGCTGCCACCCCATCGACATCGGAGGCATCATCTCCAAGCTAGTACTTCATGGTCGGCGATGTACATTTTTTCAGCTTCCCCGGTGACGTGATCCTCAAAGCCTTCTCTGAAGAAGTAGTTCTTAATGATGCACTCGCCACTGCCAAAGGGGCAGTGACAATAAACCTGTAAAATCCCCAATGCATTCCTTCCCCTCTTGTAATATCTTTCCTTGTATGGGAACCATGCTATGTTGATCAAAGTGGTATGAGCTTAGTTCTGTCTTCATTTTACGTTGCATCAGGGCATCATGCATAACATCATTTCTTTTTGGTCTTGTCTGTGTTGCTTCTGTTGCACCTTGGCATGAAGTGTGTGTGCAAGGTGTGGAAGTGACATGGGACTGTGTTGGGATTTGGTTGCAAGAAGATTCTTCTCAAAACCCCTTGTTGCACCATAGAATTAAAAACCCCTTCTTCCAATTTAATTGTGGGTGAGTTTCAAGTTTGTGTTTTGGTTCAAGTAAAATGTTCCTCCCATTCTAAAATTCTTCTTATTAATTGTGGAATGAAACATTCTCTTGTTTGAATTATTTTCCTTTTAGTTTTAATTAAAAAACAGAGCCTTTTGGTAATTTTAGCCATTTATTTTATTTGCTCTAAAAATCCCCAAGCCTATTTTATAAATTGAGGCCAATTTTGTGAGCTCAAAGATATTTTCTTTTTCTCAATCTCTATTAAAATAGGGGGCTTACTATTTATTTGTTTTTGTTTTATTTTAAAAGAAGAAAAACCCTCTGGGTTTTGGAGATACAACAGTAGCTGTGGAAGCCTATCTCGGCCTCCTCTCCCTTCTCCTTGCGAGCCCAGCCCAGCTCTGCCCGCAGCCTCGCGTGCTCGTTTCCACCTTGGCAAGCCGCAACCCCACCTGCCGATGACCCGCAATGCGTTGTTCTCCTCCCTCCTTTCCAATTCCTCCTCACGGAGAGGGCGCGGCGGGAACCTCTCCGTCAAGCTAGTGTCGTCGCCCCTTTCTTCTTCCCCGCTGGCAAGCTGAAGCTGATCACGTGCACGCGTGCCGTCATCCCCGTCGTTGCCGTTTTCTGATCCACAACGTCCGTACCCCTCTGTAAGCAGCCACCCCGCGCCCCCTTTTGGATCGCGTCTGTTGCATTAGATAATTGTCGTCGCCGCAGCACATCACCGCCGTCATGGTTCTGTTGCAGCAACAGAGGTAGCAACAAGTACAGCAGCAGCGCTACTAGCAGCACTGCAGGAGCAGCAACAGATGTGGCATGTAGATCCCCGTGTGTAGATGCACTGCAGATCCAGCAGCAGCCCCACAGTAGCAGCTTGCCATGGCATCGTTGCCCCCGATGATCCTCTCTGTTGTAGAGAGGCAGAGGGGGTCGAGGAGATATTAACCTGATTGCATCCCCCCTCTCGCCAGCTACCCCTACCTACCCTAGTGGCAACCGAGCCGCCCCGGCTTAGTTGAAACCCCCCTTTTTATTTTGCAATGATTCATATGTTGAAGTAGTTAGCAGGCTCGGTGTAAGGTAGTTACTTCCCTTGTTCTAGCAGTAGTCGTAGCCCACAGTAGTGGCAACAAAGCCAAGTCCGCGCGTGTGGTCTTCGGTTTGAATCCCTGGGCGCCCACCTTTGAGCTGGTGTTTTTATTTTCTGTTGACTTGGTAGTGGATCTAGAATAGCTGGTATTACTCCCCTGTTTACATCAGAGTAGCCTAGTGGTGGGGGAAGTGCTCTCCACGAGGGAGGTGGTGGGTTTGATCCCCCTCTACCACTTTTATATTTTATGTTGTTTGTGTGTGTAGGTGACACTGACAAGTAGGCGACATGGACCACATATCATGCACTAGGGGCCCCTGGTGCCTATGACTAGTGGGCCCCCATGTCAATTAGGTCCGTGTTATTTTCTATTTTGTTTGTGTGTTAATTTCATCTTTGGAATTATTCCCGAAATGGAATCAGCCAGATCTGGCATACGCAAATCAACCTTTGATTTTGACATATAGTGATTGTGATTTTGGGTAGATTTCCTTTTTAGTTTTGTGGTTTTTTTACGCATGCAAGTAGAGAAGTATGATATATGGATTTGGGGTAGAAAAACCCAAGGAATCCAATGGTGGCACTGGATTTGAGTTTTTAGCAGTTATGCAAAAGTAGCATTTTTTGATGAGGTGGCACTTTGTCATTTGAGTAGGTTTATTATGTGCGTGCTTTGAAGTGTGTGACATACATGCATCATACTGTCTGTTGCATTATCACTATCTGGTGTTTATTGGGTGATTGTTTCTGTTGGGTAGCAACGGGTGCGGGAAGCAAGTTCGAGGAGTCTGGTGAGTTCGTTCAGGAAAATAAGGAGGAGTTCCATTATGAATATTTCACAAGCAAGATGATCGTGACCTTGGCACCGTTTCTAGCTTTGTTATGCATAGTTGATTTGTTTCCATCGTTATTCTCCGCTGCCTACCAGATGATATATAGGCCATGAAACATTGCCATGAAACCTCTAACACTTCCCCTCCTAGCAAATATTGTTTGGCTAAGTTAGGCTTGCTCAACCATTTCATTAGCGTTGCTGGTTGCAAGTGCAAGATGGTCCATGGGATAACATGGAAAATTTGACTATCATCTTATTTAAATGCTATTTTATTAATGCACCTATATACTTGGTAAACAGTGGAAGGCCTGGCCTTTTGTCGGGTGATTCGTTCCTCTTTTGCCACCTTAGTTTCAGTTACTGGTGTTTTATTCCATAACTGAGTGCTTCTAACACGTTCGCGGTTGTTATGGGGACCCCCTTGGTAAATCGTTTAGTCTAAGGCTTGTCTGGGAAGACCCTACTTTGGTGTCTAAAGCATAGTGAATAGATACCCCGAGGAGATTTAATCAACCCCCCCCCCCGGGCGAGCGCTCCTCATGAGTGTTGGTCCAAACTAGAGCACTATGTGGGGCCAACACAGGGAAACTTGGGTGATTTCTATCACGCCACCGTACGTGTAGCTTATCCAACGTGTCCTGAGACTGGGATACGCGGCTCTTATGGGGGTCATCGCCATGTTGGGTGGTCTTGCTAGATTTTATTTACCTTAACGATATATCTTGTGCATTGGGATTCCGGTGAGACTTTGGTCTTCTCAGAGTTGAGGTTTTCCACTAAGGAATCCAACAAGGCCGCGAGTATCATGATTGAGGATTTCTATGCGGCCTCTGATAATTTGTGATGGATTAGTTGGAGCACCCCTGCAGGGTTAAATCTTTCGGAAAGCCGTGCCCGCGGTTATGTGGAAATCATGGACACTTTGTTAACATGTTGAAGTAACTTAACTAAAAAACCGCCAACTGTGTGCGTAATTGTGACTATCTCCTTTAGAGTTCCTTCTGTGAACGAGAACATGGTGGGGTTGTGACTGACGTATGTAGGTTTTCAGGACCACTTACTGATTATTCTTAGTAAACGTACGTCTTGCGTAAACCCCCATATCTTTATTTCTGGTTCCATGTAAGTTAGCTAGCATAAATGCTTAGGTTGCTGCAAACTCAAACACATAACCCAACCTCACATAATAACTTAGTTAGATTCGATACCAAGGTCATGATATTTTTGAGTCCTTGTGGCTCACATATTACTACAACCAACCACAGGTAGAAGTATCCCAGATACAGATGCTTCCGAGGATACCCAGCTGAAGTGGCAGTTTGACAAGGACAGTGGCAGGGTGTACGTGACGTATCCCGAGGACTAGAGGCACTTGGTCGTGATCGTGGGCCTAGCAAGGCAGGATAGCATTAGCTTTTGTCATTTATATTATCCGTATTTGGAACCTGTTTTCTATTGGAATCATGTATGACTGTGTGGATCTATAATTTAGCTTGTGGCGAGTGTAAGCCAAATCATATTACTCTTCCATCTATTATGGAATGCAATGTTTATCCTGCTTGTGAAATGCTTGGATGCGACTCTTTCCCCATTCAAGGCCTTGCCCCCAAATAAGGAAAGTGCCACATCTTAGACGTTACAACTTTTGGCGGGAATGACAAAGCTAAGGAGCACGCCATTTTGTGCTCCATGAGCAAACACTTCAAGCAATTGCAGGAGCACTATGTCAACCACTCGGAGAATCTAGACCGTTGGGAAGCTCTTCTTGCCGAGGTAGAGGCTAGGTTCCGGGAATGCCTTGCTGAAATGCAGACCTGGTTTTCTAAGAGCCGTAAGGATCTCACTGAGTGGCAAGTCAATCTCACCAAGGTCGTAGCTGAATTCATCAATCAGAAGGCCGAGGCAGAGAAGATTTGGAGGGAAGCCGATGAGAGCATTGTTTGCACCAGCGCAGATCTTGTCGAGCGCAAGGCTCAACTTGACTCCCATGAAGAGGAACTTGTTGCTTGGAAAATGGCCCTTACTGCCAAGCTCGGGACCGAACTCGAGAAGTAGATCCAGGAGACGGAATGGAAGCACAAGGACGTCGTCCGAGAAACAGGCAAGAGAGCGCGCCGGCTAGCTCCAAGAAGCCACTAGTGTTGTCGAGGCTGCCCAATCTGCCAAGGTCAAGCTTGAAGGAAAAGTGCAGCTGCTGGACTTGAATCTCACCGCTTCTGGAAAACAGGTCTTGAAACTGAAAGATGACATCCAGAAGACCCTCCAGACCTGGGTGGATCTGCAAGTGGGGTTCTCCAACAAGACCAAGGAGCTGAGAGCTGCATTGGACGTCAACATTGATCTACACGTGAAGGTGAAGGCGAGCACCTACGAGTATGGCCTCAAGACTACAAGGGCCAAGGAGCAGGATCTTCTTGAAGAGCTCTTGAAGGAGAAGGAGCTGCTTTCTTCCGTCGTGCATACCTCCGACAAGGTGCAGAAGAACATTGGGTTGTTGTCACACCCTATGTTGTGTGTAATATCACTATGTTAATAAACCCTAAAAAATTAGGACCAACAAAAACTTTTTATGTGCTTGTGATGCTTGAACTGATTGTCATTTGCTTGCTTGCTTGAGTGTGCTCTAAATTCATAAATTTCATTCCACTCTCAAAATTCATATCCTTCATCAAAATCTTTACCCAATGCATTTTTTTTTCTGGTTTTCAAAAACCCCTCGATTCAGGTTTTTACTACACGTCCTCAAATTAGGGTGAACGTTTTTCCGTGAAGATATTATTTGGAACCTATTATCTTCAAGACTTTCCAAAACCTCCAAAATATTATTTGAAAAGTTATTTTTGAATTTTATTTAAATACCTGTTTAGGAGGCTAGAAATGGTCTTTCATAAGAAAAAGTTATTTTCATGTCTCCAAAATATTTTGAAAAATTTAGGGAAACTTAGTGGACATATATATTCAATATATATAAGTTTCAGCAAATGTTCGTGTTAAAAATATTGGACAAAAACCTCCAATACCCTTTATGAATATTTCAAGTATTTTAAATATTTCTATAATAATTATTGTCAAATAAATCGGAGAAATATTTGGCCAGTCACATATGCCATATGGGATGATCTTGCCAAGTTTAATCTCAATCCAAATAGTTTGGTTCACAAAAATGCCCCAAAAGCCTTTTTATCCAGATTTAAGTTTGATCAACTTTACATTGCCAAGTATTTCCATTTGATCTCTAACTTTTCTAGAATGATCTAATCCCCTAATGGTGAAACTACACCAAGTGGCGCATTAAGGAGAATAGGTGAGCCTAGCTAGATCTATCCTAATTCCTTTCTGCTTATTTTTAGGGTTAGAAATAATGGCATTAGGAAGTTTCTCATTTTAAGCTCCAATTCATACCACAAGTCCACTTGGTTATGAGTCACATTTGTGGTAAGTTTCAAGGCTATGGGATCCTTTTATCTTGCCGAAAATAACATGGAACTCCTTCTGGTTATTTCCCTAAGTTACTATTTTCATGAGTTACCTTGATCCCCTTGACCCCTACTTCTTAGCAGAGCTCGAACTAGTTTACCTCTACCCCAATTAACTCTAAATTGGACTTAGCTCAATTATTCATGGGTGCAAACCCCATTTTCACCTCTCGGCAGTAGATCTCCCCTCTTTCTCTAATTTTTCTTAGTCCCTAAGGAACCTCCAGGGCATCTCTTGGCATTATGCCCTTGTTTGAACTCCCGTGGATCCCGTGGACGCAAATGGATGCACCCAAATCGCCAAAAGCATGCATAACTCACACTATAGAGTGTGCTATAGTGTTCACACGCACTATAGAAGCCCCCATCTCGAGCCTTCCAACCACCTCAAACTCCTCCTGCTCGCCATCAGACCCACCTCGGCGTCCTTGACATGGCAGCGTGTGGGGCCCCTCCTCCCTTGCCCCCCCCCTCTCGATCATGCCCGAGATTCGCTCGTGGACTCCGTCCATGGTGCATCATGGCATGGCTACTTAAGACTTCTGGCGTGTCCCTCCTGACCCCCCCTTCACTCCCTCTCCCTTCCGCCGACCTCCCTTTCTAGCCCATGGTTTCTCATGAGCCCTCACTTTACCTCGACGAGTGGCATAGCCACCGTGGTGGTCAAGTACACATGTGGGTCTCCCGTGTATCCCGTGCCCCATAGGTGATCCTAGAGGAGGCTCAAGGACCACGAGATATCCCTCCTTCCACGACTTCTCCCTAACGTGGCAGTGCTCCCCTGCCAATCATCGTCGACGGCTACGCCCGCCTTGGCTGGTGCCCTCCTCGACTTGTACCTCCCTCTCGTGTGTGGCTAGGAACAATCGGTGTGCCCCAAGAAGTTGAACTTGACGGTGGCTCGAGCGCCCAAAATTTTAGACGATAGAACCGACGAGCGGCGTCAGCGTCTCCCTGGCCATGCCCGAAGGCACTCGCTAGAGGAAGGAGACAAGCCTGCTAGCGGGCCCTACCTGTCGATTGGCCAACGGGGTTCAGCCACTGACAGCTGGGCCAGAGATCCTTTTAAGTGGAGATGCCACGGAAGGTACTGTCTTCTCCCATGGAAGGCATACTCCCATAGTACACGTTCGACGTGGCCGCTCTCCTGCCCGCCTGAGCCACTGGGCCGACTGTCAGTGAATGATCGACACCTATGGGGGCCTCAAGGGTCCCCTTTTGCTGGTTTGGCGGGGAGAGGGATCGCGGCCAGAGCAAAACTAACAGTCAGGGCTCGGGAAGGTCATTTTTACCCAAGTTCGGGCCGCGTGGTGCGTAAAACCCTACTCCTGCAAGTGTTTAGTTATTCGTTTTAGGTTACTATAGATCCGTCCCACTTACAACCTTTTGATTGGTCAAAAAGCCGAAAGGGCCTACTACTGAGCTTCGGGCCTCCTTTTATAGGCGAAGGGGTAACCAAATAGGCTCAGTGGGTGAACGGTGGTTCACGAGTGGAACAACGCCGAGCGACAGTCACACTGTTACTATGGTGCATTAAATGCTTGACACACTTCCCTGACTTCGTCAGGGGAGTTTGGACACATACCCACACGTGGCAATTTCGGGGTGTTGTTTTGGCGTGCGGGTGGATGTGTGGTCCATGCATCGGCGGTGGCGTGTTCGTCGGTGGAGGCGTCCATAGGTCGGGAGGGCGCCCTAGGCCCGCGCCTCTCCTTTGGCCTTCTCTTGCTTCCAGGCAAGGGTTAACTTGTCGGGGCACTTCTTGTACCTCTCGGCAGGGAGGTGATGGCCTGCCGAGGCCTTGACAATCTTCCTGGCAAGGATGGCTTGCTGGGGCTCATTCCTACTTCCCTGGCGGGAGGGTCTTGCCGTGGCATTGTCTATCCCCCCCGGCAGGGAGCTCTTGTCGGGGTCTCTTCTTCTTTCCCAGCAAGCAAGGGCTTGCTGAGGGGCTTGCAATCTGTTTTTGGTGGCTTCCGAGTCTTGCTTCCTCCTTAAGCCCCAGCGACGCGGATGCCGCTGCAGAGGGGCTGTCGGGGTCTGTGCACTAGTCTGGGGCACTTGAGACCCCAGTCCTTAGTGCACCGATAGGAGCCCCCGGGCCTGGGACACACATGCATGCGGGGCGTTGTTGGGCCAGGCCCAAAGTGGCACGCGGACTCGCATGCAATGGGCTTATGAGAATCAAGTCATTACAGGCTTTCTTTCACCACGTCGTGCATTGAACGAGCAAAGTGGGAGGGTGTGTGCCGTGCGCATGATGGCCCCTTTATTCCCTGAAAACGCCTCTGCCACGTGTAGGACATGCGTAGAGGCGGTCGGGCAAGTGGCCGTCGTGGTCTCAAAAGCCGCGGGTGGGGATGGACCCGCCCCTGCAGGCAGTGGTGCATCAGGGCGGTTCCATGTTCCGCTCATAACTTGAGGGCGATTGGGCGAGAGGGGCGGCCGCTTCTGGAGCGAGAAGGGTGGCCTTCGAGCTTTGCCCTATAAATTAGGGTGTTTGCGCGGAGGTTTTGCCCACCCATCTCACTCTCAAAGCCTTCCGCGCCTATTGCCTTGTCTTCTCTTGTTTCTTTCAGTCTTGTCGGTGGCACCCGCCCCTAACCATGGTTAGGGGACCGGGCCGGCCTCCGTCTGCTGCCAGGGCGGCAAGGGGATCCCGCTTGGATCATGCCATAGCTTTAGGGGCCGCCGCCGCTGGCGGCCCTGTCGACCATGGCGGGAGAGGTTCGAGGGGCCGAGGACGCCAGGGACGTGGCCGGGGGAGGTGTAGTGCTACTCCAGCATGTCTGCCTTCTCCTTGGCTTGGCGGGAACTCGGATAGGACGGCGCTGGAGTTCGTCGTGGAGATGCACGGCATCCTGCTGGGCCACCTGTATCTCCCCCGCCCTTTTACTAGGGCCATGGAGGCCGCCAGGCCCCCTATCTTGTGGTTTCAGGCGCACGACTCCTCCCAAGGCGCTTTGCAGGCGCTCGTGGAGTACCTGAAGCGCCATTCCATGCTGGTGGGGCGGGGCTGGAAAGCCTTCTCCCGCGCCCACATCCTCAAGGATGGGCATATCCTCCGCTTCAAGCTAGCGGAGGAAAATATGCTATTCGTCAGGTGTGTGTCTCGGGTGCTGCAAAGAGAGACCGAGCAGCATCGAGTGTCCCTCCTCGAGCTATAGCGACGAGGGGGATAGAGGTGGCAGTGGTGCTCTTGGCAGGTCGGGTTCCCGGGGCGGTCAAGTCGGAGTTCGACTCCCCGAGCTCCGACTAACTTCTGGCCCTGCCGCCGAGGCCCGCTCATGCCCTTCCCTCGCCTTGTGGGGGTACCTTGCCGGAGCCCGCATCGACGCCTCGTCTTTCAGGAGGCGCAACCATTTGCTCTGGCCCCTGATACGTCCATTTTGCATCATGCTTTCATGTTGATATTTATGGCTTTATGGACTGTTATTGTACTTTGTGGTACCATACTTGTGCCTTTTCTCTGTTATTTTGCAAGGTTTATTTGAAGAGGGAGAATACCGGCAGCTAGAATTTTGGACTGGAAAAGGAGCAAGTCTAAGTCCTCTATTCTGCTCAACTCCAAATGCCCTGAAAATCAATGTGGAATTTTTTGGTAATATATAAAAAATACAGGGTGAAAGAAGTACCAGAGGGGAGCTGCCAGGGGCCCACAAGCCTGGTAGACGCGGCCTGCCCCCCTGGTCGCGGCTACAGGGCTTGTGGGCACCTTGGTGGCCCACTAGCCCCCTCTTCTGCTATATGAAGGGTTTCGTCCTGAAAAAAATCAAGGCGGCGCTTTTTTGAGGAGGCGCCGCCGCCACGAGGCATAACTTGAGCAGAACCAATCTAGAGCTCCAGCAGGACAATCCTGTAGGGGAAACTTCCCTCCCGAAGAGGGAAATCGTCGCCATCGTCATCACCAACACTCCTCTCATCGAAGGGGACTCGTCTCCATCAACATCTTCATCAGCACCATCTAATCTCCAAACCCTAGTTCATCACTTGTAACCAATCTCCGTCTCGTGACTCCGGTTGGTGCTTGTAAGGTTGCTAGTAGTGTTGATTACTCTTTGTAGTTGATGCTAGTTGGATTACTTGGTGGAAAAGTTTATGTTCAGATCCTTGATGCTACTCATTACCTCCCTGGTCATGAATATGATTATGCTTTGTGAGTAGTTACTTTTGTTCCTGATGACATGGGATAAGTCATGCTAATAGTAGTCATGTGAATTTGGTATTCGTTCGGTAATTTGATATGTTGTATGTTGTTTTTCCTCTAGTGGTGTTATGTGAACGTCGACTACATAACACTTCACCATTATTTGGGCCTAGAGGAAGGCATTGGGGAGTAGTAAGTAGATGATGGGTTGCTAGAGTGACAGAAGCTTAAACCCCAGTCTATGCGTTGCTGCGTAAGGGGCTGATTTGGATCCACTAGTTTAATGCTATGGTTAGACTTTGTCTTAATTCTTCTTTCGCAGTTGCGGATGCTTGTGAGAGGGGTTAATCATAAATGGGATGCTTGTCCAAGCAAGGGCAGTACCCAAGTGCCGGTCCACCCACATGTCAAACTATCAAAGTAACGAACGCGAATCATATGAACATGATGACAACTAGCATGACAGAAATTCCCGTGTGTCCTCGGGAGCGTTTTTCATCCCATAAGACTTTGTTCAGGCTTGTCGCTTGCTACAAAAGGGATTGGGCCACTTTGCTGCACTGTTTCTATTACTTGTTACTTGTTACTTTTCACCTGCTACGTTTCACCTCACTACACCATCACTTGTTACCGCTACTTTCAGTGCTTGCAGTTATTACCTTGCTGAAAACCATTTATCAGAGCCTTCTGCTCCTCGTTGGGTTTGACACTCTTACTTATTGAAAGGACTACGATTGATCCCCCATAATTGTGGGTCATCAAGACTCTTTTCTGGCGCCGTTGCCGGGGAGTGAAGCGCCTTTGGTAAGTGGAATTTGGTAAGGAAACATTTATATACTGTGCTGAAATTTTTTTGTCACTTGTCATTATGGAAACCGTTCCTTTGAGGAATTTGTTCGGGGTATCTTCACCAGGAACGGAAGCAAGAGGAGTTGCTCCTCAACCTAAGGTACCTACTGAATATATCTTTTATGAAATTCCTTCTGGTATGCTTGAGAAACTGCTGGCTAATCCTTTTACAGGAGATGGATCATCACATCAAGACTTACATCTAATCTACGTAGATGAAGTTTGTGGTTTATTTAAGCGTGCCGGTTTGCCCGAGGATGAGGTAAAGAAGAAAGTCTTTCCTTTATATTTGCAGGATAAGGCATTGACATGGTATAGGCTATGTGATGATACTAGATCATGGGACTACAATCGGTTGAAATTGGAATTTCATCAAAAGTATTATCCTATGCATTTAGTACGTCGTGATCGGAATTATATTTTTCACTTTTGGCCTTGTGACAGGGAAAGCATAGCTCAAGCTTGGGGGAGGCCTAAATCAGTGCTATATTCATGCCCCAATCATGAGCCCTCGAGAGAAATTATCACTCAAAACTTTTATGCTCGGCTTTCTCATGAAGATCGTACCATGCTTGACACTTCTTGTACCGGTTCTTTTATGAAGAAGTATATTGACCACAAGTGGAATTTATTGGAAAGAATCAAACGTAACTCTGAAGATTGGGAGCTTGAAGAAGGTAAGGAGTCAGTTATGAATTTCCAGTTTGATTGTGTTAAATCTTTTGTTGAAACAAACACTTCTAGAGATTTTAGCGCTAAGTATGGACTTGACTCTGAGATAGTAGCTTCTCTATGTGAATATTTTGCTGCTCATATTGATCTTCCCAAAGAGAAGTGGTACATAGTTAAACCCAATCTAGTTGGAGAGAAAGTCATTGCAAATAATGATCCTATTGTTCCTTGTACCTACACTAAGAAACCACCTTACCCTGCTTGGGAAAAGGATTATTCTAAAGCTCCAACTGTGATACGTAGGGGTTACATTAGACCACTTGCACCCCTTGAGGAAATTAGGGTTGAACCTAGTGTTGCTATTATCGAAGATCTCTTAGCCGAAGACATAGACGGGCATGTTATCAAATTCTGTCAGGACTCCGCTAGAATTGCTAGACCTCACGCGAAAGACAAATACGGACCTGTAGTTGGCCTGCCCGTTGTTTCTGTCAAGATAGGAGATCACTGTTATCATGGTTTATGTGATACGGGTGCTAGTGTTAGTGCAATACCCTAGTCCCTAAATGTTGAAATCAGAGATGAGATTCCACCTGCTGAGTTAGAACCCATTGATGTCACTATTACGCTAGCTAATAGAGACACTATCTGCCCTGTGGGAATTGTGAGTGATGTAGAAGTCTTCTGTGATAAGACGAAGTATCCTACTGATTTCCTCGTCCTTGCTACTGCACAAGATAGCTTTTGTCCCATCATTTTTGGTAGACCCTTTCTCAACACTGTCAATGCTCACATTGATTGCGTTAAACAGACTGTCACTATTAGTTTCGAGGGTGTGTCTCATGAATTTAACTTCTCCAAGTTTGGAAGACAACCCCATGAAAAAGAGTCGTCTAGTAGGGATGAAATCATTGCTCTTGCCTCTATTGCCGTGCCTCCTACGGATCCTTTAGAGCAATATCTGCTGGACCATGAAAATGATATGCATATGGATGAAAGAGATGAGATAGTTAAAATTCTTTTAGAACAATATCCTATTCTTAAGAATAATCTGCCTGTTGAACTGCTTGGGGATCCTCCCCCACCAAAGGTTGATCCTGTGTTCGAGCTAAAACAGTTACTAGATACACTTAAGTATGCCTATTTTGATGAGAAGGAGATATATCCTGTTATAATTAGTGCTCAACTCTCGAATCACGAAGAGAAGAAGTTATTTAAAACATTGAGGAAGCACCGTGCTGCTATTGGATATACTCTTGATGATCTTAAGGGTATTAGTCCCACTCTATGTCAGCACAAGATTAAAACCGATCCTGATTCTAAGCCAGTCGCTGATCATCAACGGAGGTTAAATCCTAGGATTAAAGAGGACGTGAGAAAAGAAATATTCAAGCTTTCGGAAGCAGGAATCATTTATCCTGTTGCTTATAGTGATTGGGTAAGTCCAGTACATTGCGTACCCAAGAAGGGAGGTCTCACCGTTGTTCCTAATGATAAGAATGAACTAATCCCACAGAGGATTATTACGGGCTATAGGATGGTGATAGACTTCCGGAAACTGAACAAGGCAACCAAGAAAAACCATTAACCTTTGCTGTTTATCGACCAAATGCTAGAAAGGCTATCTAAGCACACTCACTTCTGCTTTCTAGAAGGTTATTCAGGTTTCTCGCAAATACCCGCTGCACAATCTGATCAGGAGAAAACCACTTTTACATGCCCTTTCGGCACCTTTGCTTATGGACGTATGCCTTTTGGCTTATGCAATGCACCTGCCACCTTTCAAAGATGTATGACGGCTATATTCTGTGACTTTTGTGAAAACATTGTTGAGGTTTTCATCGATGATTTTTCCGTTTGCAGTTCTTCCTTTGACGATTGCCTCAGCAACCTTGATCGAGTCTTACAGAGATGCAAAGATACCAACCTCGTCTTGAACTGGGAGAAGTGCCACTTCATGGTTAATGAAGGCATCGTCTTAGGAAACAAAATCTCTGAGAAAGGCATTGAAGTTGATAAGGATAAGGTTGATGCAATTGAGAAAATGCCTTGCCCCACAGATATCAGAGGTATACGAAGTTTCCTAGGTCATGCTGGTTTCCATAGAAGGTTCATTAAAGACTTCTCTAAGATTTCTAGGCCTCTTACCAACCTCTTGCAGAAGGATGTTCCTTTTGTTTTTGATGAGGATTGTGAGGAAGCTTTCGAAATACTTAAGAAGGCCTTGATAACCGCACCTATTGTTCAACCACCTGATTGGAACTTGCCCTTTGAAATCATGTGCGACGCTAGTGATTATGCTGTTTGTGCTCTTCTAGGACAAATAGTTGACAAGAAGTTGAATGTTATTCACTACGCTAGTAAAACTCTAGACAGTGCCCAAAGAAACTACGCCACTATGGAGAAGGAATTTTTAGCAGTCGTGTTTGCATGTCAAAAGTTCAGATCTTATATAGTTGACTCCGAAGTCATTATTCACTCTGATCATGCTGCTATTAAGTATCTTATGGAGAAGAAGGATGCTAAGCCTAGGAAAATCAGATGGGTTCTCCTATTACAGGAATTTGATTTGCCCGTTGTTGACCGAAAGGGTGCTGATAACCCTTTAGCAGATAACTTGTCTAGGCTAGAGAATGTCCTTGATGACCCACGACCTATTGATAACAGCTTTCCCGATGAGCAATTAAATGTCATGTGCACTTCACATAGTGCACCGTGGTATGCTGATTACGCAAACTATATCGTAGCCAAATACATACCACCCAGTTTCACCTATCAGCAAAAGAAGAAATTCTTCTTTGATTTGAGACACTACTTTTGGGATGACCCTCCCCTTTATAAGGAAGGAGTAGATGGTGTTATTAGAAGTTGTGTGCGTGAACATGAATAGGGACAGATCCTGCAGAAGTATCATTCCGAAGCCTACGGAGGACACCATGCCGGAGATAGAACTGCTCATAAGGTATTGCAATCAGATTTCTATTGGCCCACTCTCTTCAAGGATGCCCGTAAGTTTGTCTTGTCTTGTGACGAATGCCGAAGAATAGGGAACATTAGTAAACTTCAGGAAATGCCTATAAACTATTCGCTTGTCATTGAACATTTTAATGTCTGGGGCTTTGATTATATGGGACCCTTCCCGAGTTCCAATGGGTATACTGACATCTTAGTTGTTGTTTATTACGTCACTAACTGGGTAAAAGCTATCCCCACTAGAAATGCTGATCACCATACCTCTATTAAGATGCTTAAGGAAGTCATTTTCCCAAGATTTGGAGTCCCTAGATATCTGATGATCGATGGCGGTTCACACTTCATTCATGGTGTTTTCCGCAAGATGCTCGCTAAGTATGATGTCAACCATAGAGTTGCATCTCCTTATCATCCTCAGTCTAGTGGTCAAGTGGAGTTGAGTAATACGGAGATCAAATTGATCTTACAAAATACTGTCAATAGATCTCGAAAGAATTGGTCTACCAAACTTGACGATGCACTATGGTCTTATAGGACTGCTTATAAGAATCCCATGGGCATGTCGCCGTATAAAATTGTTTAAGGTAAGGCCTGTCATTTACCTCTTGAGCTAGAACACAAATCTTATTGGGCAATCAAAGAGCTCAACTTCGATTTCAAACTTGCCGGTGAGAAGCGGTTGATTGATATCAGCTCATTAGATGAATGGAGGGCCCAGGCATATGAGAATGCCAAGTTGTTCAAGGAAAAGGTTAAGAGATGGCATGATAAAAGAATACAAAAACGTGAGTTCAATGTAGGTGATTATGTCCCGCTATACAATTCTCGCTTAAGATTCTTCGCACGCAAGCTTCTCTCTAAATGGGAAGGTCCCTACTTTGTCGAGGAAGTATATCATTCCGGTGCCATCAAAATCAATAACACGGAAGGTAATTTTCCTAGAGTGGTAAATGGGCAAAGAATCAAGCATTATATCTCTGGTAATCCCATAAATGTTGAGAGCAATATCGTCAATATCATAACTCCAGAGGAGTACATAAGGGATGTTTATCAGCCTGTTTTAGACTCTGAAAATGAAGGGGTATGTGTTTCGGTAAGTAATTGGACTCCAAAACTTTTCTAGTAGGAAATTTTCTCCGTTTTTGAATTTATGGAAAAATAGAAAAATAAATAGCAGTACGGAGAGCGCACGAGGCGGCCACAAGCTTGGTAGCCGCGGCCTCCCCCCTGGCCGCGGCTACAGGGCTTGTGGGCACCTCGTGTGCCTCCCGGACTCCGTTTTCTTGCGGAGCACTCCTTCTGGTCCAGAAAAAAAATCATTAGATATACGCCCGAGGGTTTTGATCTCCGTATCACGCAGTTTTCCTCTGTTTTCGTTTCGAGCCTGTTTTTGCTGCAGATCTAGACTGCTATGGCTTTCCCAACAACTTCGAAGGACAAGGTCTTTGAGAAGGTTATCAATCCTTACCTCGCGGAAGTGTTGCAGCACCCTAAATCTATCAAGATGAGTGAGGGGATGTTGCACATCCGTGATGTTGAGGGGCCTAATAAGACGGGGAGCATGGAGATGAGGCTTTAAGCAATGGAGCAACAAGTCTTCAAGTGCCAAGGGATGGTGGAGCGTGGACTCAACGCCAACCACATGATGATCACGGAGTTCACCAACAAGCACAAGATGGATGCCAATGACATTGGGAAGCACCTCTCCAGGCTCTATGACAGGGTTGATCAACTCCAGGGCCAAATCTATGACCTGCAGAACCAAAACTTTGAGTATGAGTATAGATTTAAATCAATACGGTTGGCTGCAGATTTGAGGATTCCGGCGACTCGTTCATCCTGCCATGATGGAGAACCTACGCCTTGGAAGACGGAGGATCAAACTCATGTTGCAAATCCTCCACCATCACCACCAAAGGAAGACAACTAAGCATTGGTATGGGAAACTCCCTTGGCTTGTGCCAAGCTTGGGGGAGTTGCCCTGGTATCGTATCACCTTTATATCTTTTGCTTTTACCTTTGTTTTAGTTCTTTCCTTTTTAGTTTTTATTTCTTCTCTTAGTGGAATAAGTCTTTAGTGTTTAGTTTGAGTCTTTTGCCTTGTGTCTCCCCCGATGTATTCGAGCTTGCGAGCTATATAATAAAGAGTATCTTAGTCAAGGGCTTTGTTTTGTGTCGTAATCAAAAGTATGAAAAGAACGATAGCATGAAAGATCATGAGATGATCTTATGGAAAGTGATAGCTTCACATATAACAAGTATGATGATTGAAATTTGTTGGGAATAGACCAACATAGACCCAGTCATTGTTGCAATTAATAAGAAGTAATAAGGAAAGAGACGTTCACATATAAATATATCATCTTAGACACTTTCTATAATTGTGAGCACTCACCAAACTATTACATGCTTAAAAGTAGATGTTGGACAAGGAAGACAACATAATGAATTGTGTTTGCTTGATTCCAAACAATGTTATATGTCTAGAGATCCCTTAGCATGTGACGATTGCTTCCACCTCATATTAGCCAAAACTCTTGCACCAAGTAGAAATACTACTTGTGCATCCATAAACCATCAAACCAGTCTTGCCATGAGTGTCCACCATACCTACCTATGGATTGAATAAGATCCCTCAAGTAAGTTGTCATCAGTGCAAGCAATAAAAATTGCTCTCTAATATGTATGATCCATTAGTGTGTGGAAAATAAGCTTTATACATGAGCAAGACATAAAAGCGACAGACTGCATAATAAAGTTCTTTATCACAGGAGTCAATATAAAGTGATGTTCCTCAGCACTAAGAGGACACGCATCCCAACCTCAAAAGCGCATGACAACCTCTGCTTCCCTCTACGAAGGGCCTATCTTGTACCTTTAGTTTTGACCTTGTGAAAGTCATGGTGATCAACACCAATTCCCTATTCCGTCTTCATCTTGGTGAACGTCATATGCTAGGGAAAGATCGATATTCATATATCAACTTGGAGATGAGTACTTATGCTTTATTATTGTTGACTTTACCCTTGAGGTAAATGGTTGGGAGGCAAAATTATAAGCCCCTATCTTTCTCTGTGTCCAACTAAAACTTCGATACCATGAGTACCACATGAGTTGTAACAATTGTGGAAAACAAAAGAGATGATTGAGTATGTGGATTTGCTTTACAAGCTCTTATTGGACTCTTTCTGATGTTATGATAAATTGCCATTGCTTCAATGACTATGGACTGTTGTTGGCTATATCTTGGTAATGTTTTTGCTTCATGCTTTGCGTTGTGAAGGAATTGTTACTTTCCCATAAGAATCTTTATGAGGTATTGTTGTTCTATGTGTGATCATGATGCCCTTATGTCTGTATTATGTTTTATCGACACCTTCATCCCTAAACATGTGGACATGTTTATGGATCTTGGTTTTTGCTTGAGGAAAAGCGAGGTCTAAGCTTGGGGGAGTTGATACGCCCATTTTGCATCATTCTTTCATGTTGATATTTATCGCTTTATGGACTGTTATTATACTTTGGAGTACCATACTTATGCCTTTTCTTTCTTATTTTGCAAGGTTTATTTGAAGAGGGAGAATACCGGCAGCTGGAATTCTGGACTGGAAGAGGAGCAAGTCTGAGTCCTCTATTCTGCGCAACTCCAAATGCCTTGAAAATCAACGTGGAATTTTTTGGGAATATATAAAAATATTGGGTGAAAGAAGTACCAGAGGGGAGCTGCCAGGGGCCCACAAGCCTGGTAGTCGCGGCCTGCCCCCGTGGTCGCGGCTACAGGGCTTGTGGGCACCCTGGTGGCCCATTGGCCCCCACTTCTGCTACATGAAGGGTTTCGTCCGGAAAAAAAATCAGGGCGGAGCTTTTTCGAGGAGGCGCCGCCGCCACGAGGTGGAACTTGAGCAGAACCAATCTAGAGCTCCAGCAGGACGATCCTGCCGGGGAAACTTCCCTCCCAGAGGGGGAATCGTCGCCATCGTCATCACCAACACTCCTTTCATCGGAGGGGACTCTTCTCCATCAACATCTTCATTAGCACCATCTCATCTCCAAACCCTAGTTCATCACTTGTAACCAATCTCCGTCTCGCGACTCCGATTGGTACTTGCAAGGTTGCTAGTAGTGTTGATTACTCTTTGTAGTTCATGCTAGTTGGATTACTTAGTGCAAGAGTTTATGTTCAGATCCTTGATGCTACTCATTACCTCTCTGATCATGAATATGATTATGCTTTGTGAGTAGTTACTTTTGTTCCCGAGGACATCAGATAAGTCATGCTAATAGTAGTCATGTGAATTTGGTATTTGTTCGGTAATTTGATATGTTGTACGTTTTTTTCCTCTAGTGGTGTTATGTGAACTTCGACTACATAACACTTCACCATTATTTGGGCCTAGAGGAAGGAATTGGGGAGTAGTAAGTAGATGATGGGTTGCTAGAGTGACAGAAGCTTAAACCCCAGCCTATGCGTTGCTTCGTAAGGGGCTGATTTGGATCCACTAGTTTAATGCTATGGTTAGACTTTGTCTTAATTCTTCTTTCGTAGTTGCGGATGCTTGCGAGAGGGGTTAATCATATGTGGGTTGCTTGTCCAAGTAAGGGCAGTACCCAAGCGCCGGTCCACCCACATGTCAAACTATCAAAGTAACGAACGCGAATCATATGAACATGATGAAAACTAGCATGACAGAAATTCCCGTGTGTCCTCGGGAGCGTTTTTCCTCCTATAAGAGTTTGTTCAGGCTTGGACCTTGCTACAAAAGGGATTGGGCAACTTTGCTGCACCGTTGCTATTACTTGTTACTTGTTACTTTTCACCTGCTACGTTTCACCTCACTACACCAGCACTTGTTACCGCTACTTTCAGTGCTTGCAGTTATTACCTTGCCGAAAACCGTTTATCAGAACCTTCTGCTCCTCGCTGGGTTCGACACTCTTACTTACCGAAAGGACTACGATTGATCCCCTATACTTGTGGGTCATCAGCCACCTCATCTCCTCTGGTCGCCCTGTCCACCGGCGCTGTTCTCCACTGTGCAATGTTGGTCCTGGAGGGACCAGCCTGGGTTGCGCCTGGGGGCTGACCCGCTTTTTGTGTTTTTGAACTTCACTTCCTCTGCATAGGTTGTTCCTTGTCAAAAGACCGAGTCTTTAGGTTAGGACAACTATGCTTTGTAAGTGGTATAAAATGTATCCAGACAAATGAATGAATATATGCATCCTTTATTCGACTCTCATTTTGTATGATTGTTCCTTTGCACTTTCCGGATGCTTGCCGACTTGACTTATCCTGCTGCGAGTACTTAGAGGAGCGGATCCTCAGAAAACTCGGCGGAGGAGGTCGTCATCGGCAATACTCCTTGCCGCACTCAGTGCAACCATGTAAATCGTCGAGCGCAGATCGAGGCGAAATAAGGTGCTACGTAGCCATCCGAAACGTTGAACGAATTCGAAACGAGATGAGGGCGCTCTTTGGCCGCTCAAGTCATTGAACAGGCTCGAAACGAAGTCGGAGTGCACTGATCCTAGAAAGGTCCATCTGCGCGTGGCATCCTGATACAAAAGTCGATGGTTCAAAAGGATGCAACTAATCTACCAAGAGTCCACCAAGAAGTTTGCCTCTGTACTTATCTGGCACGTCGCGACATTCCTAGCTGCAGCGTCTGAAGGTGCTGCCGGGGAGGAATAACCGTACCCCCGAAAAGCTGATGTTTCGTCCACCGGCCTCCTTGCCGACGATGTTTTAACCGGTGGCCTTTGGCCACTCTGAAGGAAAGAGGCACGCCGGGGCGTATCACTTTCTCATCTCTTTTGCAAGAGATTTGCTGGCGGAGCCACCGAGCGCATCTTTCTGTCGCCACAGCGCTCCAAGGAGAAATGAGAGCCGGAGGGCGTGTAAAGAGGCGGTTTGGGGCCTCGTACGCGTCCTCGACGACCATGCAGCACTCTGGAGATGTGCGACGGTCGGAGTAAGTGTTGGAGGCCTGGCCGAAGCCACCTATCACGCCCTCGATAGCAGCACGACGTTCAAATGAGGTGTGTTGGCCGGGTGATGTAGAGCTCGGGGCATCCGCTCCTTCTACCGGGGCTCTCATAGCACCTATGGAGGCCCTATGAGCTGTCATGCGGGCAGAGTAGGCACTACCTCCTCCCAATCAGGGAAGATGCTGCGGCGAACTGAGATCCGTGGAGCTGACGGCCGGCTCGTTGGATCGGGGCGGCGCTGACGCCAGTCTGCTTCGGGCGATCGCTCTACCTGGCGCGCCAAAGATGTCGGTGAAGGATCGACACCTAGGGGGGCCTCAAGGGTCCCCTTTTGCTCGTTTGGCGGGGAGAGGGATCGCGGCAAGAGGAGAAACAACAGTGAGGGTCCGGTAACACTACGGGAAAACAGTTTTTTGCCATCAGCCTAGTCTTTGCCGTCTGGTAGCTGATGGCAAAGAGTGTCTTTGCCGTCAGCTTCAGCAAAACAGACGGCAAAGCACACGCTGATGGCATAGAGTGTTTTTTCCATTAGTCACATCGTTGTCGTTTGCTAGCGGACGACAAAGAGTCCGGAGGCAAACGGCAAAGATGTAGATGGGGCCACCTGACCGCGGGGTGGTTAGGTCAAAGTGGAGTCCCTTCTTTGCCGTCTGCTAGCGGGCGGCAAAGAGTCCGGAGGCAGACGGCAAAGAGTCTAACTCTATTAATAGCTCCTTCCCCCACCCCGCCCCTCTCTCTCTTTGTAATGGCTCACCCCGCACTCCTCTCTCTCTCCCAATCCCCGACGCCCATCGGCCGCTGCCACCACCGTCGTGTCGCGGCCCCAGTCGTTCCGCAGCCCCTGTCGCCCCCACCGCTGCCCATGTCGCCACCGCCTCCACCGTCGCGCCACCACCACCGTCCCGCTGCTGCCCCACCTCACCCCCGCTACCGCTGCCCCACAACCGTCACGCTGCCGCCCCTGGCGCCCCCGGTGTCACCCCGCCACCCCCAACACCCCGACCCCTCTACAGCCGCCCCTCCCGGTGAGCCCCCACACCCCAACCCCCCCCCACCCGCATTATTTTTAGTAGTTTTAGTAGTTGTTATTGTTAGTAGTTTTAGTGGTAGATTTAGTTAGGTTAGTTAGTTAGCTTGGTTAGTTAGGTGGAGGAGGAGAAGAGGAGAAGAGGAGGAGGAGGAGGACGAGAAGAGGAGAAGAAGAAGAGGAGGAGGAGGAGGAGGAGGAGAAGGAAAAGAAGAAGAAGAAGAAGAAGAGGAGAAGAAAAAAATAAGAAGGAGAAGAAGAAGAAGAAGAAGAAGAAGAAGAGAAGAAAAAAATAAGAAGGAGAAGAAGTAAAGAAGAAGAGAATAAGAGAATAAGAAAAAATAAGGAGAAGTAGAGAAAAAAGAAGAAGAAGTTGATTTTTTATTGTTTGGTATTTAGTGGTAGCTAGATTCTTTTTTAGTTACTTAGTGGCAGATTCTGTTTTTGTTATTTTTTTGTTGTTTAGTGCTATCTAGGTTTAGCGATAGGTTTAGTTAGCTTGGTTAGTTAGGTTAGTTAGTTAGTTACCTTAATAGAAAGAATAGGAAGAAGAAGAAGAGGAGGAGGAGGAGAAGACGAGAAGAGGATGAGGAGAAGAAGACGAAGAAGAAGAAGAAGAAGAAGAAGAAGAGGAGGAGAAGACAAAAATAAGAAGGAGAAGAAGAAAAGAAGAAGAAAAGAAGAAGAGAAGAAGAAGAGAAGAAGAGAAGAAGAATACCTTCTCCTCCTCCTTCTTCTCCTCCTTCTTCTCCTCCTCCTCCTTCTCCTTATTCTTGATTTCTTCTTCTTCTTCTCCTCCTCCTCTTTTTTCTCCTCTATCTTATTCTCCTTACCTTATTTTCCCCAACAATGAGATAATTAGCCCATTTAGCTACAAAATGGCATAAAAACCTTGGTTAGCTGATGAATATTATATTCTTAACTTGTTTTCCTCTAAAATGACATAATTATAATATTGGTGTTGATCGGGTGGATTTACCTGTGATAGTTGCCTCGTCGCTGTGCGAAGACCTGCCCGTGCGTTGTACGAGCTCCACCCCTGCATTCGTGGGTCAGTACAAATTTCATCTCCTCCCCGCCCCTTCATTTACTGTGGCTCGGTTTCCGGATGAAACTTTCTAGATTTAGGTAATTAAATTAATTTATCACTATGCGTGACCAGTATGCGTCTCCCGTTCGTAAGGGCGACATCTATAAATATGCATGTCTTTGCATATTTATAACCGCCATTGATGAGGTTATAGTCCTAGGGTAGGGTCATAGGCCTGCCCTAGGAGGTCCAACCCAAGGACTACCCCTTGTAAGGGACAAGGCCCTTAGTCAATTCCGACTGAACTAAGGAGTTCCCTTCATCCAGTCGGTAACAGATCCTCGACCGTCCAGTCGGAGATTAGCATTCGGAGTTTATCAAACTAACCGATTGGATTCCACTTGTGCATCGTAACCCCCCTGGAGGGAAACGGTCATACGTTTCCAGGTGCCTTTATTAGCATTTAAGACGTACGTTACCTGTAACGTAGGCATATATTCGCCACTACTCCACCCCTCTGCACCGGACCATTGTGGAGAGCAGCACACTCTATATAAGCCACCCTCCCCCACTGGTGCAGGGGTTAGCAATTCACTGTATTCTATATTCCACTCAACTACAAGCTCCCTGAGCACTGAGACGTAGGGCTATTACCTCCACCGCAGAGGGGCCTGAACTCATACAACCTCGCCGTAGCTAAGGCTGTGCCCATCCCGTTCGTACCCTACACATCTACTGTCAGGCTTATATCTACGACAGTTGGCGCCCACCGTGGGGCAGGCGTCTAAGCGACTTCCGGTGAGTTTGCGACTATATCACTTCGTCGTGTCGTCCGGTGGAGATTCGAGCATGGGTCATGAGATCTTCTTCGGTGCTCTCTCCTTCATCATCGACGATTCTGCATGGCTTCAGGACGCCCATCTCGACGTCGAGGCGCTTCCTCGCCGCGGGGCTATGCACTTCCGTGCCGGCGCCCGCGGCATTCTTCTTCTCCAGCAGTCGGCTCCGGTGTCGACCTACACCGCCGTCACGCGCCGCAACAAGCAGTCCTGCCGTCCGCGGCTCGAGCGTTGGGTGCAACACGCCCAGGCACGCCAGAACGCGTCTTCACAGGTGGCGGTTCTAGAGTCAGTTGTGGTTGCCCCGCCGTCGCGGCGCTCGGACTCGGTTCCGACTGAGTTTCCTTCCGAGTACGCGGGTCGCGGGCCTGCAGCAGAAGTACACATGGCCAACTCCCACGAAGATCCCCGTCAAGCTGGGCGGAATGAGCACGAGATCGGGGAAACTTCCGGCGCGCGTCATCCGCCTCGTCGTTCTGCCAGTCGGCACACTCGGCGGAGCAACGTGGAGCTGTTCCGCATACCCCTCCTCAACTTGGCTGCGGCTGCCAAGATAGCCGATTCCCTTCAGCCGACTGAGTCAGAGGCTGGCAGGGGTATCGAGCAAATCCACGCCCTGTTGCACACGGTGCAACAGCAAAATTCGGCGGTCTCCCAGTCGCACAACAGGATCTACAATAGTTCTGTTCATGGGAATACGCATCGGTCAGTTCATAGCCCTGGTTCTCATCAGCGACACAGAGGAGGCAGTCGTTCCATAAATCCCGAAGATCGTCGCCGTTCACGCACCTCTCCGCGGGGTGGGCCCTACGGGCCCCGACATCATGATGATCGGCGTTCAGTCGGTGGCACTTACGACCCAAGGCCCGACGCGAGAGGGTATATCGCCCAGCGGAGGGTCGACAGGGGCCGAGCCCACCGCGATGGTTATGATATTGACCGTCCGAGTGGAAGCAGGACCATCGTTTCTGGTCCCGAGTGTTTCAGTCGAGCCATCCGTTCGGCTGACATCCCTCCCAACTTCCGATTGGCGACGGGAATTAGCAAGTTTACAGGAGAGTCCAAGCCAGAAACGTGGCCGGATGATTACCGAGTGGGAGTCCAGATCGGAGGAGGAGACGACCATGTCGCCATGAAGCACCTCCCTCTGATGCTCGACGGCTCGGCGCGAGCGTGGCTGAACTAGTTGGCCCCCTCAAGCATCTACGGGTGGGCAGATCTGGCCCGAGTGTTCATCAGGACCTTCGAAGGGACGTGCAAGCGCCCTACTAGCGTCGTGGAGCTCCAGCACTGCGTCCAGAAGCAAAATGAGCCCCTGCGTGGTTTCATTCAGCGTTGGACAACTCTCTACCACACGGTGGAGAACGTAACAGAGAATCAAGCAGTCTGTGCCTTCAAGGCAGGCGTGCGGTATAGAGATCTGTATCTGAAGTTCGGCCGAACAAGCGACATCTCTATGAGCAAGATGATGGAGATAGAAACAAGCTATGCAAATGGCGAAGAAGAGGACCGCATCCGAAGCGGCAAGCACAAAACAGTCGCCGATGGGGATGGGAGTAACACTCAGAAGCAGAAGCAGAAAGCTCCGTCCACTCCGCAGGCAGAAGCTGCAGCCGTAACCAATGCCAAGTTCAAGGGCAAAGGGAAGGCTCAGTTCACCCCCAAGAAGAAGCAGTTCAATAACCCCATCCTGGACCAGCCATGTCCGGTTCACACGAAGATGGATGAAGAGGGCAACCCCATATATGCGAAGCATACCACTCGACAGTGTCGCCTCCTGATCCAGGGGTTCAACGAAGGGTAACCGAGTGAAAAGGACAAGGAACTGGATGAGGAGGATAAGGTGGATCCGTTCCCCCAAGTCCATGCAACACTGATGATTTTTGCTGACGTTGAGAGCAAGAGTCGACTAAAGCTGGTGAACAGGGAGGTGAACATGGCCACCCCTACCAACTCCAAGTTCCTCAAATGGTCTCAGACTGCGATCACCTTTGACCAGTCGGATCATCTAGCACACGTACCCACCCCACGGAGACAGGCTCTGGTCGTCGACCCGATGGTGGAGGGAGTCCGACTGCGCAAAGTCCTCATGGACGGCGGCAGTGGCTTGAACATCATGTACGCCGACACTCTCAAGGGGATGGGCATTCCGATGTCCAAACTCAGCGAGAGCAGCATGCAGTTCCATGGAGTCGTCCCTGGACGAAAGGCCAAGTCACTCCGCCAGATCGCATTGGACGTCGTTTTCGGCTCCGACAAGAACTTTCGCAAGGAAAATCTAACATTCGAAGTGGTGGACTTCCAGAGCGCTTACCACGCAATTCTGGGCCGCCCAGTGTAAGCGCTTTTCATGGCCCGTCCGTGTTATGTATACCTGAAGCTGAAGAGGCCAGGCCTGAAAGGTGTGATCACCATCACGGGCAATCGACAGCCGGCCGAAGAGTGTCTGCGGCAGGGATCAAGAATCGCCGACCAGCAGATGGCCGTCCTCGAGATTGACGAGTACAAGAAAACAGTCGACCTCGCTGACTTGATGCGTTCGCAGAAGCCAGCTTCGGAGTCTGCATTCCAGTCGGCGAGAGAGACGAAGAAGGTCCGCATCCACCCAACGAACGCCACTGCTGCCCCGACGAACATCTCCACCACCCTCGATTCTAAATAGGAAGCCGAGCTCACCCAATTCCTCCGTGAGAACTGGGACATCTTCGCATGGAAACCCTCTGACATGCCAGGTGTACCCAGGGAGTTGGCTGAGCACCGACTACATGTGGATCCCACCGCTCGGCCTGTCCGAGAACGCCTGCATCGGTCCGCCGCGCATAAGAGGAAGGCAATCGGAGAAGAGGTGGCCAAGCTATTGGCAGCCAACTTCATTCGCGAGGTTCACCACTCCGAGTGGCTCGCCAATGTTGTCATGGTGCCCAAGAAGGACAAGTCGCTCCGAATGTGCATCGACTTCAAGCACCTCAATAAGGTCTGCCCGAAAGACCATTTTCCGCTCCCTCGCATAGATCAAATCGTCGATTCGACTGCGGGTTGCGAGCGTTTGTCATTTCTTGATGCCTACTCGGGCTATCATCAGATCCGTCTATATGGCCCCGATGAATTAAAAACAACCTTCATCACCCCATTCGGTTGCTTCTGCTACATCACTATGCCATTCGGTTTGAAGAATGCAGGAGCTACCTTTATGCGCATGATCCAAAAATGTCTCCTCGACCAGATCGGTTGGAATGTGGAGGCATATATGGATGATATCATGGTCAAGTCACGCAAAGGTTCTGACCTGCTAACTGACTTGGCAGAAACATTCGCCAACCTTTGTAGGTACGATATCAAGCTCAACCCCGCCAAATGTTCATTCGGCGTTCCCAGCGGAAAGTTACTCGGTTTCTTCGTTTCCGAACGAGGGATCGATGTCAACCCCGAAAAGATCGGGACCATCGTCCGAATGGAGAGGCCGGTCAGAATACACGATGTTCAACGGCTCACAGGTTGCCTAGCGGCTTTGAGCAGGTTCATCAGTCGACTCGGCGAGAAAGCACTTCCTTTGTACCGACTCACGAAGAAATCAGATACTTTCGAGTGGACAGACGAAGCCCAAGTTGCATTCGACTACCTCAAAGTCCTACTTTCCACCCAGCCGGTTCTTACTGCTCCACTGAGTAAAGAGCCCCTTCTTCTGTATATCGTGGCTACAAATCAAGTCGTCAGCACTGTTCTTACGGTCGAACGAGAAGAAGAAGGCAAAGCATACAAAGTTCAGCGGCCAGTGTATTACGTCTCCGAAGTCCAGACTCCTTCCAAGCAGAGGTATCCCCACTATCAAAAACTTATCTACGGGATTTACATGAATGCGAAGAAGGTGGCCCATTATTTCCAAGACCACTCGGTGTCTGTCGTTTCTGATGCTCCGTTGTCGGAAATCCTCCACAATCGGGACGCATCATGCCGAGTGGCGAAGTGGGCAATGGAGATGTTGTACTGCGATATCAAGTTCGAGGCCAAGAAAGCTATTAAGTCTCAAGCTTTGGCTGACTTCATAGCAGAATGGGTAGAACAACAACAACCGACCCACATCTACTCGGCTCATTGGACAATGTTCTTCGATGGGTCCAAGATGTTGAATGGCTCCGGCGCTCGCGTTGTGTTCATATCGCCAAAGGGCGACAAACTCAAGTATGTGTTGCAGATACACTTTGATTCCTCCAACAACAAGGCAGAGTATGAAGCTCTCCTCTACGGATTGCACATGGCCATCTCACTCGGCGTCCGTCGCCTAATGGTCTACGACGATTCGGATTTGGTGGTCAATCAAGTGATGAAGGAGTGGGACCTCAGGAACCCCACCATGCCTACATACTGCAATGCGGTGAGGAAGCTCGAGAAAAAGTTTGAAGGTCTAGAACTCCACCATGTTCCGCGACTGAAGAACCAAGCACCTGATGAGTTGGCAAAACTCGGATCCACTCGGAAACCAGTCCCGAGTGACGTCTGCCTCGAGCACCTCCACCTTCCCTCAGTCAAAGAAGATCCTTTCACAGAGGAACCAGTACAACCAAAGAGCTCGACAAATCGACTGAAGTCGACGTACCTGCTGTCGTTGACCTGATCATGGAGATTCTTGCTGTCATCCCCGATTGGACTGTGCCGGTCATTGCATATATCCTGAGGCAGGAATTACCAGAAGACGAAGTCAAGGCAGGCAGATAGTCCGCAGGTCGAAGTCGTTCACTGTCATTGATGGCCAGTTGTACAAGGAAAGCGTTTCAGGCGTTCTTCAATGATGCATCTCCCAGAGGAGGGACAGTTAATCCTGGAGGATATTCACTCGGGAACCTGCGGTCATCACGCCTCTTCGAGAGCGATCGTCGCCAAAGCATTCAGAGCTGGTTTCTTCTGGTTGAAGGCAAACGAAATGGCTAAAGATATGGTCGACCGATGTGAAGGCTGTCAGTTCTACTCCAACAAGTCCCACAAGCCAACATCTGCGTTGAAGACAATCCCTCTTGTGTGGCCGTTTGCAGTATGGGGATTAGATACAGTCGGTCAATTCAGGACAGGCCAGGGAGGATACACACATTTGTTGGTGGCAGTCGACAAGTTCACAAAATGGATTGAAGCCAAGCCCATCAAGAAGCTCGACGCCCTAACAGCCATCAAGTTTGTTAGGGACATCATTCCCAGATTCGGTGTACCTCACAGCATAATCACGGACAACGGGACAAACTATGACTCGGACAGATTCAAAGGTTTCGGTGCAAGCCAAGGTATCCGAGTGGGTTTTGCATCCGTCGCACATCCTCAATCCAATGGACAAGCAGAGCAGGCGAATGGACTTATTCTGCAAGGTTTGAATCCCCGACTCCTGCGAGAGGTGGGACATGCCGCTGGCGCATGGGTCATCGTGCTACCTTCAGTGCTTTGGGGTCTTCGCACAACCCCGAACAGATCTACAGGGCGATCACCATTCTTCCTCGTTTACGGAGCAGAAGCAGTCCTTCCGAGTGACTTGCTTCACAAAGCTCCACGAGTCGAACTCTTCTCCGAAGCTGAAGCAGAGCAAGCAAGGCAAGACGGAGTGGACCTGCTAGAGGAGGAGCGCGAGATGGAACTGACTCGCTCAACCATTTATCAACAAGATCTACGGCGTTTTGACGCACGACACGTCAGGAGTCGCACGTTCCAAGCAGGCGACCTGGTGCTCCGAGTGGATCAGCAAAGACCTCACAAGTTGGCTCCTGCCTGGGAAGGACCCTTCATCATCTCCAAGGTGCTGAACAACGGAGCATACAGAGTCTACAACATCGACAGGGAGACAGACGAGTCGCGAGCATGGAACGGAGATCTCCTGAAGCGCTTCTACACGTGACCGTCGACTGAAGCAATGTAAAGAACAAGTATTGGTGAAATAATATAAAGCAGATTGAGCTTTTGCAGATCCAAAATTCTCCCGCGGTCGCAGACTCCGGCCTTAAAAAAAACTTAGCTCCGATCCAGAATCGCCTAAGTACTAACTTTCTCCGAGTGTGCACTAAATGTCGTGCTCGGGGACTTAGCTATGATCCAGAATCGCCTAAGTACTAACTTTCTCCGAGTGTGCACTAAACGTCGCACTCGGGGACTTAGCTGCGATCAAGAATCGCCTAAGTACTCACTTTCTCCGAGTGTGCACTAAACGTCGCACTCGGGGACTTCGCTGCGATCAAGAATCGCCTAAGTACTCACTTTCTCCGAGTGTGCACTAAACGTCGCACTCGGGGACTTAGCTGCGATCAAGAATCGCCTAAGTACTCACTTTCTCCGAGTGTGCACTAAATGTTGCACTCGGGGACTTAGCTGTGATCAAGAATCGCCTAAGTACTCAATTTCTCCGAGTGTGCACTAAACGTCGCACTCGGGGACTTAGCTGCGATCAAGAATCGCCTAAGTACTAACTTTCTCTGAGTGTGCACTAAACGTCGCACTCGGATACTTAACCGCGATCAAGAATCGCCTAAGTAATAACTGTCTCCGAGCGTGTACTACTCGTCACACTCGAAGACTTAACTACGATCAAGAATCGTTGAAATGGGAAAGCTTCCCGCGACTGTATCCTACAGATACACTGGGGGACTCAACAGACCCTCATTGAGACTCATGTGGATGTCAAGAGAACTGACAATTACATGAGTAACAACTCGCTCCGAGTGCGGCATATCCGTCGCACTCCAAGACTTAGCCGCGATCATGAATCGCCTAAGTACTCTATTACCTCCGAGTGTGTCCTACAGATCCACTCGGCGACTCAGTAGACCCTCATTGAGATTCATGTGGATGTCAAGACAACTGACAATTACATGAGTAATAACTCGCTCCGAGTGCGGCATATCCGTCGCACTCGAAGACTTCGACGCGATCATGAATCGCCTAAGTACTCTATTACCCTCGAGTGTATCCCACAAATCCACTCGGTGACTTGGCAGACCCTCAGAGAGGCTCACACAGATGTCAAGGAAACTGACAATTACATGCTCCGCATGTTTGCCATTGGCTTCAACAAGAAAAGCCAAACAAAAACTCGAGCCAAAATGGTGTCAACAACTCTTTGGCAACAGAAGAGCAAAAGATTTGATTTAAATTCGAAGTTCACCTAAAGATAGTTGACTCGGTGCAGATCAAGCTTACCCGCACTGAACCAAGAATGTGACGGCCAACAGAAGTGGCCAAGGTTTCTTACAACCAACACTCGGCATACCGAGGTAAAAGTTTTCTTAAGCGTCGTCCGGATTGGCGCCAGGACTGGAGGGCTACACGAATGTGTCCAGGTCGATCCCATCGGCGATGCGGGTGGCACTCTCAAGGAAGGTTTCCATGAAGTCTTCGAATCGAAGTTTCTTCGTGTTGGCGACCTTCAACGCTTTCAGCTTCTCTTCGCGCACCTCCTTGCAATGCACTCGGACCAAGGACAGCGCAACGTCTGCACCACAACGAGCCGCAGACTTCTTCCATGAGTGCACTCGGTTTGGGACCTCCTCCAGCCAAGTCATCAAGCCTTCCATCTCATGTTGAGACTCGTCTTCAGGCCAAAGCTCCTTGTCGATCCGGCCGACGACTTCTCTCAGTCGACCGATGAAAGGCCCAACTTTGCCCAGGCGAATGTGCACTCAGAGCAGATCTCGATTGGCATCCTCGCCGAGTGGAATGTTCTCGTGAATCGACCGCTCCACGTCAGCTGCTTCAGCCTCCGCGTCCATGCAAAAATATGGAAACACAGGACAAGCAAACAATAACCGCCGAGTGTCACGCACATACCACAAGAACTCGGAAAAACACGACTTACCACCCAGACGCGTTATCATCTGTCGGGCCCAGTCACTGACGTATTTTTCCTGCGCTATACACCGCTTGTTCAGCACATTCATTTACCCCATCAGATCACACCATTGCGCCTTCATCTTCTCAACTTCAGCAGTCAGTGCCTTGTTTGCTTTAAGGGCCTGCTCCAACGACTTCCTTCGTTCCACCAGAACATCCTTCATGCCAGCCATTGCAACTAGTGCCGCATCAAGCTCACCAGCAAACTGAACCTTTTCAGCCCTAAGAGTCTCGTACGTTGTCCCCATCTCGCAAGTTTTCTGCCAGCCAGCGCCAAGAGACGATCAGCCAAATCCAACAATAAAAAGTCTAAGTTCTTCAGACCCCTGCCGAAGCAAGTAGTCGACAGCGGTCTCGGGGACTACACCCAGTGGGTTCACTGAGAGTGACCCCACTGGCATGAAGCTCAAACAGGTCCGCCCTATTGAGCTACGTGACAATACCTAAGCCTGTGAGGCTACTACTACCCGACCTGAGTAAAATTACTCTCGGGGACTCATCAGTAGGTACACTCCGAGTGCCCCAACTGTCAGCATTCGAACAGATTAATTTGTGATCTGATCAAGCCAAAGACAATGTGTATAAAGACAACTGCCGGTGCAAGCACTCGACAGAAGTCTCGAGGACTACACCCACTGGGTTCATTAAGAGTGAACCCATTGCAAAAAACATACGGTATCCGAGCACACCCAGTGGGTTACAAGAGAAAATTAAATACTTACTAGCCCACTTACTCGGATATCATCCCGCAGCTCCAAGCTCCGCTGGTACAGTGATGCGATGGAGTCGTACGCCCTCTAGGCTTCTCCCGCCATCGGCTCCGCTTGCACCAAGGCCCCCTTGGCCGCTCCCACCTGATCCTCTGGGAGGCGCTGGACGTTGTACTCGACATTCGATGGCCCTGGCATCGTTGGAGGCTCCTTGGGCATCCCAAGGCTTGCTCCAGTCGGTTCAGCAGCAACCAGCGCCACTTCAGTCAACGGCATCGCTTCAGTCGGCGGCACGTCCGCGGCGAGAGCCGTAACTGGCAGAGCAGCTTCAAGGACAGGCACCGCAGCTTACTCAGACCTTCCCTGGTCACCCTCATCCACATAAATCGCCCCTGAGAGAAACCCGACCGAACGGCGTGAGATCACAGAAAAAAGGGCAAGACCGAAGACAGAATTCGCGATGCAATAATGTAAACTCTCGGAATCGCTATGACGCACCTGGCTAGGACGATACAACATTGTCCGCGTCCATGGGATCATCCTGCTGGCGCGCCGGAGAGGTGGCAGAGGTGTCAACCCTGTCGAGTGAAAATCATTCGACCATCAAACATGAGTTTAATCGACTATCAGAAGAAGTTAGAAGAACAATGCACTTACGTTGAGGTGACGGGAACGATGACCCTCATCCACGGCAAAGCCTTCCGAGGTTTAGATCCGCTCGGTTTGACCACCTTGGAAGGCTGAATCGCTGGTTCGGCAGCAGCGTCCCTGGTCCTGTTGGCGCTCCGAGCACTCGGGACCACGAGAGAAGTTGGGGGAACACTCGAGGATGCTGGAAGGGCCGAGGGAGCTGCAGGTTCGTGTCGGCTTGGTTCGGTGCTCTGGTGGCGGGGGTGGCGAGTCCTGTTCTTCGTGTTCCTCCTCTTCTTCACCAGACTCCTCCTCCGTCCCCCCACTGTCGGAGACGTACTCGTCGCTCTCCACACTGCCCTCCTGGCTGCCCTCTTCCTCCTCCTCAGCCGGATTCCCGTTCGAGACAGGGGAGAACCAGTTGGTCCACTTCTGCATAAAATACAGTCGGTGACATCTGACGTCAGACGGTGATTCAAGACAGTGATAAATCTAAGACAGTTATGTGCACTCGGCAAGTTGTACTCACCTCTTTTGGAGGAGGGTTGTCCGCGCGGAAAGCCTTCACTCGCCGGGACCCTCTAGGGTTCTCGCAGGCGCCTGTGATCTGGAGCACCCACGACGCCACCGTCTCCCCAGCCACGCACTCGGGGTTGGTCTGAGTGGAGTCTTCGGGTGCCGTGTAATGCCACATGGAGTGGTCTCGAGCCTGCAGTGGTTTGATGCGCCGGTCGAGGAAAACCTCCAGCAAATCTATGCCGGTGACTCCCTTTCTGACGACATCTACGAGTAGGTCGACCAGGGGCTGCATACGGATCTTCTCCGCCTTTGTGAGCGTGAGCTGCTTAGGCGCAGCTGGTCGATCTAAGCTAAAAGGAGGTAGCCCTGTCGTGGCATTCGGGCAAGCGACGTCCTGGGAGTAGAACCATGTCGACTGCCAGTTCCTAACCGATTCACTCAGCTGAAGAGCGGGATAATTACTTTTGCTCTTCTTTTGGAAGCCCAAACCCCCACAAAGCTGGAGAAGGTGAGTCTTATTATCCGACTGATTAAGTCGTTTGATGGTTTGGGACCTAAGAGAGAAGATATGTTTGAAAAGCCCCCAATGGGGAGGACAACCAATGAAGCACTCGCACGAGACTACGAAAGCAGAGAGATGGCCGATGGCATTCGGGGGAAAGTGGTGGAGCTGCGCCCCAAAGTGGTTCATTATGCCTTTGAAGAACGGGTGCGGGGGCAGGGACAAACCTCGATGCACGTGGCTGAGCAGCAGGACGCGCTCCCCCTCCCGGGGCGTCGGCTCGATCTCACCCTCCTCCGGCAACCTCCATGACTTGTGCGCAATCATCCCGTGCTCCACCAGCTCCAGTAAGCTCTCCTCTGTCACCGTGGAGGGGAGGAAGTCCCCCTGGATCCACTCCGCCGGTAACGCTCGCTGCCGCCGTTGAGCAGGAGCCGCCGCCTTCCCCTTCTTCTTCTTCGCCTCCAGCTTGCTAGTCTGTCCCTTGGTCATGGTGGAAGCTGCGGATGCACGAGGGAGAAGGAGAAGGAAGAAGCTTGGGGTGCACAGAGGACGGCGAAGGAAGCGGAGCAAAGGCGAGATGTCTGGCGAGCGTAATGAGAAACCCTCGCCGCTGGGATTTAAGTAAGGTTCCGACTGGGCCACTGGCAAGTGGCCCCGAAACCTTATCCCCCGACCAACCGCGGCGATATCAGGGGAGAAGATGAAGGCGCGGGAATCGAGGCGTCAGGCGCTTCTCGAGCGCGATGTCGTCATCCCCACTGAGCGCGCGGTAACCGAAATTTGAGGATCCCGGAAAATCCGCCGCTGTCAGTTGACTGGTCACGTCAGGAGATACCCTGGAAGCACTCGGTTTCCGACAGTTTGTTCCACCAATACTTCCACTCGGATCGTTGGTCAGAAAAGTTAAAATGGATCGAGGCAAGCAATGCCAAAGTCACATCTGTTCCAGTCGGATCCAAACTTGAAGCATCGCTTCGTCGTTCCAACCCCAATCCATTCGGGGACTAATGATGGGGTTATAGTCCTAGGGTAGGGTCATAGGCCTACCCTAGGAGGTCCAACCCAAGGACTACCCCTCGTAAGGGACAAGGCCCTTAGTCAGTTCCGACTAAACTAAGGAGTTCCCTTGATCCAGTCGGTAACAGATCCTCGACCGTCTAGTCGGAGATTAGCATTCGGAGTTTATCAAACTAACCGACTGGATTCCACTATGTGCATCGTAACCCCCCTGGAGGGAAACGGTCATACGTTTCCAGGTGCCTTTATTAGCACTTAAGACGTACGTTACCTGTAACATAGGCTTTTATTCGCCACTACTCCACCCCTGTGCACTGGACCGTTGTGGAGGGCAAGGCACTCTATATAAACCACCCTCCCCCACTGGTGCAGGGGTTAGCAATTCACTGTATTCTATATTCCACTCGACAACAAGCTCCCTGAGCACTGAGACGTAGGGCTATTACCTCCACCGCAGAGGGGCCTGAACTCAAACAACCTCGCCGTAGCTAAGGCTGTGCCCATCCCTTTCGTACCCTACACATCTACTGTAGGGTTTATACCCACGACAGCTATCCTTTAGAATTGTCCAACATTATCCATGGACAGCCCGAGTATGTGTAGATTGGGTTCGTTTTCCCATATGCTGTGCTCTGGATCCGATGAGGAATTTTGTCAGTGCCTCCCTGTTGTTCTCCGGATGCACATCCTCTCTGTTTATTGCGGAGACGTGTATCAGGAGAACAGCGGGGAGGTGCTGCCGAAATTTTGCGTTGGATCCGGAGTAGAGCATGGGAAAACGAACCCAATCTACACATACTCGGGTGGGATTAGGACATATCTTTACCTATTAGCGTGTAGGTTCCGTGGACGTAATAAAAATGGCGAACCTGATTAACCGATGAATATAAATGCTAAATTATATATAAATATATTTCTTCTATCTTTAGTAGCTAGGCAAGATGAGTGGTCATGCGTGGATGTATACCGGCCACCCTAGTCAGAAAGAGATGACGAAAGAAGGTTTGTAAAAACAAAGGAATTTGTGAAAGCCGCATTCGCAAATCTCCAGGAAAGAAACTATTGCCCCTGTCCTGGATGTGACAACTATAAAATGACGACAGAGGTTGTAATGATTAAACACCTGCAGAGGAGTGGTTTTAAGCCTAATTATACGGCGTGGACATTTCATGCTGAGTCTATACAACGCACAAGAGCTGACGTGGTCCTTCGTCGCACGGACGAGCATGGTACCGGGATCGAAGACATGGTGCAAGACTTTGATGATGCTCGGGATTTGGAAGATGACATGGAGGAATCTGCAAAGGCCTTTTATGAAATGTTGGAGTCTTCAAAATGTCCTCTCCATGGGCAGACTGAGCTCTGTCAGCTGGATGCAATTGCACAAGTAATGGTTCTGAAGGCTCAGTTCAACTTGGGAAGAGAATCCTACGACGCGATGATGACACTATTTGGATGCTTCCTACCCAAAGGCCATGTCATGCCTGCAAACCTGTACCAGTCGGACAAAATAGTTCGTGTACTTAAGATGCCCTAAGAGAAGATAGATGCATGTGAGAAAGGATGTGTCTTCCATAGGAAGGAGTAGGCGCACTTAAACTATTGTCCCAATTGCGAGTCTTGCAGGTATCTTGGGGTAGACAACGGTATGGGTGAGAAGAGGCAGACCAAAATCGCAGTTAGTGTTCTTCGGTATATGCCAATCGTACCAAGACTTCAACGTCTTTTCATGGTCGAAGAGACAGCCAGACAGATGACATGGCACAAATTGGGAAAATGAACCGAACTAGATGCGGATGGGAATAAGATGGCGGTACACACATCGGATGGGGAAGCGTGGAAACATTTTGATGGATTGCATCAGGATAAAGCGGCAGATCCAAGGAATCCTCCAGTCTTCGCCGCCACGGATGGTTTTAATCCCTTCGGCATGACGGCAACCCAATACAGTTGTTGTCCTGTATTTGACATTCCACTCAATCTCCCCCCCGGAAGATTATGCAAAGAAAGCACATATTTCTGACGTTGGAAATATGTGTACCTGCAACCGCTTAAGGATGAATTGGAAGAAGCTTGGGATAATGGGGTCAAGACATAAGATGCGGCTAGAAAAGAAAACTTCGAAATGCATGTGTGGTACACGTACTTTATGCATGACTTGCCAGCGTATGCACTATTCTCTGGATGGTGTGTGCATGGAAGGTTCCCGTTCCCCCAATGCAAGGCAGCTCTTCAGTTTCATTGGTTGCAGGAGGGTCGGAAGTATTCTTGCTTTGACTTGCATAGACAGTTCCTGGATCCTGACCATCAGTTCAGAAAAGACAAGAAGAACTTTACCAAAGATAAAGTTGTCAAAACTTGGCACCACCTGCGTTGACAGGCCAACAGATCCTGGATCAGTTAAACGCCCTCGAGCCTGATCCAGAGTGTCCAGGGTATTTCAAGGGGTATAATTCAAAACACGCCTGGACTCACAAGCCATGCTTCTGGGATCTGCCTTACTTCAAAGACCTCCTTCTTCCACACAATATCGACATGATGCACACTAAAAAGAATATCGAAGAGGCTATTTTTGGTACATTGTTCGACATAGATGGGATGACAAAGGATAATACTAAGGCAAGAGTCGATCAAGAGACACTATGTCATAGACGTTACAAAACATGCGAGAAGGCAAAGGAAAGCAGAAGTGGTCGAAGCCAAAGGCCTGGTTCAATCTTGGAAGGCCAGCTATGAGGGAAATTATCTTGTGGGTCAAAATGCACTTGATGTTCCCCGCTGGGTATGCAGCGAATCTAAAGAGGTGAGCGAGTCTTGAAAAAATAAAAATCTTTGGTCTCAAGAGTCATGATTGACACATATGGCTAGAGCGGGTAATGCCTGTGATGTTACGTGGCTTTATTCCTGTGGATGATTGGCTAGTACTGGCGGAGCTGAGCTATTTCTTCCATGTTCTTTGTGCGAAAGAATTGTTGCCTGGCGTGGTAGAAGACATGGAGGAGTTTGCACCGGAGTTGTTGTGCAAGTTAGAGAAGATCTTTTCACCGGGCTTCTTTAATCCAATGCAGCATTTGATTTTACATCTACCGACCGAGGCAAGATTGGGTGGGCCCGTGCAAGATCGTTGGTGCTATGCAACTGAGAGGATGCAGAAGACCCTTCGAGCTAAATGTAAAAATAAGCGTAAATTGAAGCATCCATGACTGAGGCATTCATTACTGAGGAGGTGGCAAATTTTTGACAGCACACTACGAAGCCAAAAATCATCATTTGCATAATCCGAATTCGCGGCACAATGATGCAGACCCTAAAAAAGGTGGTTCCAACCTCATGCTATTCAAAGGGAAGCTCGCACCAACCGGTGCTTCGAAACTAATAAAGTTGGATGTCGAAGAATGGCGGAACATTTCGTTGTATACCTTCAACAACCTAACAGAAGTGCGGCCGTACATCGGGTAGTTCTCGGCACATTTTCCTGTAACTTCTAATTCATTTGAACTGCTCTTATTCCCGGATATTTCAAACAGCCATTACGTCGCCAAATTCTCGGATGGAGTGGTAATCAAAAATGATTGTGTTGAAGAGTATGAGCTTCTGTCAAAGACAGGAGGCGGCTATCTCAGTTTCATCTCTTGGTTCAAACAACCGGTAATTATCAATAATGGACCATTTCATTTCTTGGTCTAACTTGCGGCTAATGCAACAATCGTTTCATATGAAACTTGTAGCCTAATTCAGAGTCTATGGACGCCGAATTGAGACAAATCGCTAATAGTTTTGACTATAAGGTCCGTTCATTTGAGAAATACAACATCAACGGGTATCTCTTTCGCACCTTTGGCAAAGAGCTATCTATGCCCGACCAGAAATCTACAAATTGTGGTGTCTCTGCTATCGGCGAAGGTGTTATCGAGTATTATGGAAGAGTTGAAGCAATTTATGAACTTCAATTCTATGGTGAAAACCCACCTAACATCGTAGTCTTCAAATGTTATTGGTTCCAGCCGAAGGAGAGTCGAAGGACTCATGAACATATAGGACTAGTCGAAATCAATCCAAACACCCATTTAGATGTTCCCGATGTCTATATTACGGCTCAGCAGGCGACCCAAGTTTTCTCTCTACCGTGGGCATGCCAAACGGATAAGAATCTGGAAGGTTGGTATGTTGTTTATGAAGTGCCGCCACATTCAGACCACCTCTCCCAAATAAACAGGATTATGAACCTCACATTAACCCAGACATATATGATGGCGAATTCTTCCAAGAAACAAGTCTTTCCAAGAAACATTTCAAGAACCACCGTGCTTCACCCAAGAACATGAAAGTAGACAACGAAAATGAATCCGACTCCTGCCCTGGGCCGGAACCAGAAGACCTGGAACTCGTAGAGGTTACTGATGCGGATGACCTGTCAATGCTTCAACGATTAAAGAAAGGCCTTTCACAACTTCACGCCGTTGAACCCGACGAGCACGTCATTCATGAAGACATGCGTGTTAGTGATGATGATGATGCATTTATTGATGATGATTATTAGTTTGTAAGATTCACAACTTAAATTCTATATATTTTAATATTTATTATTCATGTAAATATTATTATTCATGTCAGTTATTCAATTTTTTTATGTTGTTCAAATTTCTTTTAATCTTTATCATGGCAGGTCACGAGGTGTTGAAAGATGGTGGGCGTTGGTCCAGATCGCTCGACGGGTTCTTCCGAGGCGCCCCGCACGAGGGGTGGTACTTCCCTTCCACCCCTATCTCTCCGTAAAGCCTTGGCAGACACTCTGTCGACACCACCCGTGGGTTCTTCTTCGTCGGCGGCATTGCCCACTGGGAGAGGTGCTGGTCGGGTAGGGAAGAAGGGGAAGGGTATAGGGAGAGGTGGTGGCCGCGGAAGATCCAGGAGGACTGTTGATCCGTCCTCGCCACCACCACCATCTCATTCACCCGAGCATAGGGCTACTATGGTCGACCTGTTTAGGGAGGAGGCTACGGGTACTCCGTTCCAGGAGCCTGGTGTTGACGGGCATTCGTCCCATGAGACTCTGGTCCAGGAGCAGCCTCGGGTCGAGGTGCATTCGGCCCACGAGACTACGGTTCCGAAGGTTTCACCCAAGGTGGAGAGGCCCGGATGGGAGACCCACGACAACCATCCTTTCGAATTGTCCAACATTATCCATGGACAGCCCGAGTATGTGTAGATTGGGTTCGTTTTCCCGTATGCTGTGCTCTGGATCCGATGCGGAATTTCGTCAGTGCCTCCCTGTTGTTCTCCGGATGCACATCCTCTCTGTTTATTGCGGAGACGTGTATCAGGAGAACAGCGGGAAGGTGCTGCCAAAATTTTGCGTTGGATCCGGAGTAGAGCATCGGAAAACGAACCCAATCTACACATGCTCGGGTGGGATTAGGACATATCTTTACCTATTAGCGTGTAGGTTCCATGGACGTAATAAAAATGGCGAACCTGATTAACCGATGAATATAAATGCTAAATTATATATAAATATATTTCTTCTATCTTTAGTAGCTAGGCAAGATGAGTGATCATGCGTGGATGTATACCGGTCACCCTAGTCAGAAAGAGATGACGAAAGAATGGTTTGTAAAAACAAAGGAATTTGTGAAAGCCGCATTCGCAAATGGACAGGAAAGAAACTATTGCCCCTGTCCTGGATGCGATAACTATAAAATGACGACAGAGGCTGTAATGATTAAACACCTGCAGAGGAGTGGTTTTAAGCCTAATTATACGGCGTGGACATTTCATGGTGAGTCAATACAACGCACAAGAGCTGAGGTGGTCCGTCGTCGCACGGGCGAGCATGGTACCGGGATCGAAGACATGGTGCAAGACTTTGATGATGCTCGGGATTTGGAAGATGAGATGGAGATATCTGCAAAGGCTTTTTTTGAAATGTGGGAGTCTTCAAAATGTCCTCTCCATGAGCACACTGAGCTCTAACAGCTGGAAGCAATTGCACAAGTAATGGTTCTGAAGGCTCAGTTCAACTTGGGAAGAGAATGCTACGACACGATGATGACACTATTTGGATGCTTCCTACCCAAAGGCCATGTCATGCCTGCAAACCTATACCAGTCGGGAAAAATACTTCGTGTACTTAAGATGCCCTATGAGAAGATAGATGCATGTGAGAAAGGATGTGTCTTACTTAGGAAGAAGTATGCGCACTTGGACTATTGTCCCAATTGCGAGTCTTGCAGGTATCTTGTGGTAGACAACGGTATGGGTGAGAAGAGGCAGACCAAAATCGCAGTTAGTGTTCTTCGGTATATGCCAATCGTACCAAGACTTCAACGTCTTTTCATGGTTGAAGAGACAGCCAGACAGATGACATGGCACAAATTGGGAAAATGAACCGAACTAGATGCGGATGGGAATAAGATGGCGGTACACACATCGGATGGGGAAGCGTGGAAACATTTTGATGGATTGCATCAGGATAAAGCGGCAGATCCAAGGAATCCTCCAGTCTTCGCCGCCACAGATGGTTTTAATCCCTTCGGCATGACGGCAACCCAATACAGTTGTTGTCCTGTATTTGACATTCCACTCAATCTCCCCCCCGGGAAGATTATGCAAAGAAAGAACATATTTCTGATGTTGATAATTCCAGGGCCCAATTATCTGGGTAAGAATACGAATGTGTACCTGCAACCGCTTAAGGATGAATTGGAAGAAGCTTGGGATAATGGGGTCAAGACATAAGATGCCGCTAGAAAAGAAAACTTCGAAATGCATGTGTGGTACACGTACTTTATGCATGACTTGCCAGCGTATGCGCTATTCTCTAGATGGTGTGTGCATGGAAGGTTCCCGTGCCCCCAATGCAAGGCAGCTCTTCAGTTTCATTGGTTGCAGGAGGGTCGGAAGTATTCTTGCTTTGACTTGCATAGACAGTTCCTGGATCCTGACCATCAGTTCAGAAAAGACAAGAAGAACTTTACCAAAGATAAAGTTGTCAAAACTTGGCACCACCTGCGTTGACAGGCCAACAGATCTTGGATCAGTTAAACGCCCTCGAGCCTGATCCAGAGTGTCCAGGGTATTTCAAGGGGTATAATTCAAAACACGGCTGGACTCACAAGCCATGCTACTAGGATCTGCCTTACTTCAAAGACCTCCTTCTTCCACACAATATCGACATGATGCACACTAAAAAGAATATCGAAGAGGCTATTTTTAGTACATTGTTCGACATAGATGGGAAGACAAAGGATAATACTAAGGCAAGAGTCGATCAAGAGACACTATGTCATAGACGTTACAAAACATGCGAGAAGGCAAAGGAAAGCAGAAGTGGTCGAAGCCAAAGGCATGGTTCAATCGTGGAAGGCCAGCTATGAGGGAAATTATCTTGTGGGTCAAAATGCACTTGATGTTCCCCGATGGGTATGCAGCGAATCTAAAGAGGTGAGCGAGTCTTGAAAAAATAAAAATCTTTGGTCTCAAGAGTCATGATTGACACATATGGCTAGAGCGGGTAATGCCGGTGATGTTACGTGGCTTTATTCCTGTGGATGAATGGCTAGTACTGGCGGAGCTGAGCTATTTCTTCCGTGTTCTTTGTGCGAAAGAATTGTTGCCTGGCGTGGTAGAAGACATGGAGGAGTTTGCACCGGAGTTGTTGTGCAAGTTAGAGAAGATCTTTTCACCGGGCTTCTTTAATCCAATGCAGCATTTGATTTTACATCTACCGACCGAGGCAAGATTGGGTGGGCCCGTGCAAGATCGTTGGTGCTATGCAACTGAGAGGATGCAGAAGACCCTTCGAGTTAAATGTAAAAATAAGCGTAAATTGAAGCATCCATGACTGAGGCATTCATTACTGAGGAGGTGGCAAACTTTTTGACAGCACACTACGAAGCCAAAAATCAACATTTGCATAATCCGAAGGCTCGGCACAATGATGCAGACCCTAAAAAACGTGGGTCCAACCTTAGCCTATTCAAAGGGAAGCTCGCACCAACCGGTGCTTCGAAACTAATAAAGTTGGATGTCAAAGAATGGCGGAACATTTCGTTGTATACCTTCAACAACCTAACAGAAGTGCGGCCGTACATCGTGTAGTTCTCGGCACATTTTCCCGTAACTTCTAATTCATTTGAACTGCTCTTATTCCCGGATATTTCAAACAGCCGTTACGTCGCCAAATTCTCGGATGGAGCGGTAATCGAAAATGATTCCGTCGAAGAGTATGAGCTTCTGTCAAAGACAGGAGGCGGCTATCTCGATTTCATCTCTTGGTTCAAACAAACAGTAATTATCAATAATGGTCCATTTCATTTCTTGGTCTAACTTGCGGCTAATGCAACAATCGTTTTATATGAAACTTGTAGGCTAATTCAGAGTCTATGGATGCCGAATTGAGACAAGTCGCTAATGGTTTTGACTATAAGGTCCGTTCATTTGAGAAATACAACATCAATGGGTATCTCTTTCGTACCTTTGGCAAAGAGCTATCTATGCCCGACCGGAAATCTACAAATTGTGGTGTCTCTGCTATCGGCGAAGGTGTTATCGAGTATTATGGAAGAGTTGAAGCAATTTATGAACTTCAATTCTATGGTGAAAACCCACCAAACGTCGTAGTCTTCAAATGTTATTGGTTCCAGCCGAAGGAGACTCGAAGGACTCATGAACATATAGGACTAGTCGAAATCAATCCAAACACCCATTTAGATGTTCCCGATGTCTATATTACGGCTCAGCTGGCGACCCAAGTTTTCTCTCTACCGTGGGCATGCCAAACGGATAAGAATCTGGAAGGTTGGTATGTTGTTTCTGAAGTGCCGCCACATTCAAACCACCTCTCCCAAATAAACAGGATTATGAACCTCACATTAACCCAGACATATATGATGGCGAATTCTTCCAAGAAACAAGTCTTTCCAAGAAACATTTCAAGAACCACCGTGGTTCACCCAAGAACATGGAATAGACAGCGACAATGAATCCGACTTCAGCCCTGAGCCGGAACCAGAAGACGTGGAACTCGTAAAGGTTACTGATGCGGATGACCTGTCAATGCTTCAACGATTAAAGAAAGGCCTTTCACAACTTCACGCCGTTGAACCCGACGAGCACGTCATTCATGAAGACATGCGTGATAGTGATGATGATGATGCATTTATTGATGATGATTATTAGTTTGTAAGATTCACAACTTAAATTATATATATTTTAATCTTTATTATTCATGTACATATTATTATTCATGTCAGTTATTCAAAAAATTTATGTTGTTCAAATTTCTTTTAATCTTTATCATGGCAGGTCACCAGGTGTTGAAAGATGGTGGGCGCTGGTCCAGATCGCTCGACGGGTTCTTCCGAGGCGCCCCGCACGAGGGGTGGTACTTCCCTTCCACCCCTATCTCTCCGTAAAGCCTTGGCAGACACTCTGTCGACACCACCCGTGGGTTCTTCTTCGTCGGCGGCATTGCCCACTGGGAGAGGTGCTGGTCGGGTAGGGAAGAAGGGGAAGGGTATAGGGAGAGGTGGTGGCCGCGGAAGATCCAGGAGGACTGTTTATCCGTCCTCGCCACCACCACCATCTCATTCACCCGAGCATAGGGCTGCTATTGTCGACCCATTTACGGAGGAGTCTACGGGTACTCCGTTCCAGGAGCCTGGTGTTGACGGGCATTCGTCCCATGAGACTCCGGTCCAGGAGCAGCCTCGGGTCGAGGCGCATTCGGCCCACGAGACTACGGTTCCGGAGGTTTCACCCGAGGTGGAGAGGTCCGGATGGGAGACCTAGCCGGATCAGACCAAGTTGCCGGATTGGACCCAGGGTCCGGGTGGCTCAGGGAGCGGGGATGAGCTTACGGATAGTGAGGGCGATGTGCAGGTGGACGGGGCCACCATGTACAAGCGTGGTATTACACGTCTCCCGGTCGTGCTGGCTACCCGCGAGCAAAGGCCGGTGATTAAACCTGAAGGAGATAGGTAAGTACATTTACTCTTTTTTTAGCTTTTGCCTTCAAGTTTGTTGAAATATCTAATGCGTTGACCTTATCATTCTGCAGGGGATGGGTACACCCTCTTGGAGTCTGTAGGCCAACCTCCGTCCTTGGTGTGCTTTGCCGGACAAATTTCCCGCGGTTTGTCACGTTGCCTGGTGAGGGTCAGGTTCCTACACTAGGATTTTCCTAGGAACACTACCAGGCTGCGCTGGCCCCGCCGGAGGAGATTATAGATGGTGTCTTGTGCCACACGAGGGCCGAGATGGTGATCAAGAGCTTTTGGCTAAATTATCCTTTTACACAATCTAAAATTAACAATATAGCTAATTATTATACTAATCGGTGTTTTCACATTTGATTGCAGACGTTCTATAGGTGTCAGGATGGATATGAGGAGGAGGCGGCCAGGGTTCTCGAGGCCGAGTGTAGGCGGTTACTACAGAACTTACGCCGCGAAGCTCGGCCACAGGCTATTCGAGACTACTACGCCACGCGTGGTATTAAGAAGCAGAAGAATGATTGCCGTGGAAAGTTTCTGAAGAAGGAGCAATACATGAAGGTAATTACATATTCTTAAGTCCTTCTACGAAGTTTTCTTGATTTCTTTCATAGGCGTAGCGCTCAAAATTCTTTCTAATAACTTACAGGTGCCCCGGAGATGGTGTGCGGATAAGATGGATTGTTGGGAGGCGTTGGTTGATGAGTGGTGCACAGGAAGCTGGCGAGCCGTCCACGAGAATGCAAAGGATCGGCGTAGCCAAATTCTTGATTCATGCAAATATTTTGTTCCTCTCTTTTAGGCGCATCATAATAAGACGGAGGTGCCACACTTGTACGACCTTTATGGCATGGCCCATACTGCCTCGTACAAGAAGGCGAAGGCATTCTCTGAGTCTGACCTGGATGATCCCAATAACTTCACCAACATATCATCCCACTAGAAGCTCGTGGCATACAGGGACGCGGGGAAGGCTACGAAAGGGGATGACAATAACCCTATCTAGGAACCTTTGGATCCAGAGCTGGTGATGATATCTGGTGGCGGGAGGCCCCATGGCTCGATAGCCATTGGAGATGGGATAATACGTTGTCCACTTACTCTCCCGGAAATCAAGGTGCGTCAGTCGAGCAGCTGTCCTGAGATAACGCGTCATCCACGGCCAGTCGATCTTGCCATCGAGGTTAGTTGTACGGACTAAGAACACTTTCATCCATTTCATTATATGTGTCACCATAGATCATTACTGTGGTAACGAAGAATGGTGTTTCAGGCTGCTCTTTAGAAAGAGATATTGGCAAACCAGGCTGCTCTTGAGAAAGAGAGATTGGCAAGCTAGACTGCTCTTCAGGCTGCTCTTGAGAAAGAGAGATTGGCAAGTCAGGCTGCTCTTGATGAGAGGGACGAGACCACGGCACGATTGATTGAGGAGGAGAGGTCCCGGAATGAGGCGGGTCAACGGGCCCTGTACGAGCTTTTTGTGGTAAGTTTTTTTTCACATTAGCCATATCATGTGTGTAATGTCTGTTTCATTACGAACTAATACAACCCACTCTTCAGGGTCTGTGCGAGAAGAGCGGTCAAGTCCCTCCGCCGGTGCCCGTCTTCTCTTCGATTGGCACGGTGAGTTTCATTATATACTAGTATTAATAATTGAGTGTCATCATGCTAACTGAGACATTGCAAAATATCTATTCTGCAGAATAACTCCCGAGCGGCATTGCACGACCCTTCTCCAAGTGTTTCTCCTCCTTGATGACCACTACGGTAAGTTTCTCTTCTCCTCGTTCATATTCTCCTTGCCTTAATTTCCCCAACAATGACATAATTAGCCCATTTAGCTCCAAAAATACATGGTTAGCTAATTTAGCTCCAATAAGAGGAGAAGAGGAGAAGAAATAGGACCTATGAAAAGAAAGAAGAAGAAGAAGAAGAGAAGGAGGAGGAGGAGGAGGAGGAGGAGAAGGAGGAGAAGGCCAAGGACCTTCTAGTCCTTCTCCTCCTCCTCCTCCTTCTCCTCCTTTATTTCTTCTTCTTCTCCTCCTCCTCCTATTTCTTCTCCTCTTTCATATTCTCCTTGCCTTAATTACCCCAACAATGACATAATTAGCCCATTTAGCTCCAAAATGCCATAATAACCTAAAAATGGCATAAGAACCTTGGTTAGCTCATTAATATTATATACTTAGCTTGTTTTCCTCTAAAATGGGATAATTAGCCCATTTATCTCCAAAAAGACATAGTTAGCTAATTAAGCTCCAAGAAGAGGAGAGGAGGAGAAGAAATAGGAAAAATGAAAAGAAAGAAGAAGAAGAAGAAGAAGAAGAGAAGAAGAAGGAGAAGGAGGAGGAAGAGGAGAAGGAGGAGAAGGCCAAGGACTTTCTAGTCCTTCTCCTCCTCCTCCTCCTTCACCTCCTTCTTCTTTATTTCTTCTTCTTCTCCTCCTCATCCTCTTTCTTCTCCTCTTTCATATTCTCCTTGCCTTAATTTCCCCAACAATGACATAATTAGCCCATTTAGCTCCAAAATGCCATAATAACCTCAAAATGGCATAAGAACCTTGGTTAGCTCATTAATATTATATACTTAGCTTGTTTTCCTCTAAAATGGGATACTTAGCCCATTTAGCTCCAAAAAGACATAGTTAGCTAATTTAGCTCCAAGAAGAGGAGAAGAGGAGAAGAAATATGAAAAATGAAAAGAAAGAAGAAGAAGAAGAAGAGAAGGAGGAGGAGGACGAGGAGGAGGAGGAGTAGGAGAAGGAGAAGGAGGAGAGAAGGCCAAGGACCTTCTAGTCCTTCTCCTCCTCCTCCTCCTCCTTCTCCTCCTTCTTCTTTATTTCTTCTTCTTCTCCTCCTCCTCCTCTTTCTTCTCCTCTTTCATATTCTCCTGGCCTTAATTTCCCCAACAATGACATAATTAGCCAATTTAGCTCCTAGAAGACATTATAAGCTCAAAATGGCATAAGAACCTTGGTTAGCTCATTAATATTATTTACTTAGCTTGTTTTCCTCTATAATGACATAATTAGCCCATTTAGCTCCAAAAAGACATATTTAGCTAATTTAGCTCCAAGAAGATGAGAAGAGGAGAAATGAAAGGAAGGAAGAAGAAGAAGAAGAAGAGAAGGAGAAGGAGAAGGAGAAGAAGGAGGAGGAGGAGGAGAAGAAGAGAAGAAGAACGAGGAGGAGGACAAGAAGGAGAAGGAGCCCTCCTTCTTCTCCTTCTTCTTCTCTCCTCCTTCTTCTCCTCCTTCTTATCCTTCTTATTCTCTTCTTCTTTTTTCTTCTTCTCCTCCTCCTTCTCCTTCTCCTTCCCCTCCTCCTCCTCCTCCTCCCCCTCCTTGTTTTTCTTCTCCTTGTTCTCTTCTTGCTTCTTCTCTTTCTTCTTCAATTTAGCTTAATTGTCATATATATGTTGTTGGTCTTCTTCTTCTGACTTTCTTATTCCCATTTTGCAGATTGGATGTACTACATGCATGGAAGCTGGCATTGGAGTACATTAGTTTCCATTTTTATTTGAGTTGATGAACAATGTGGAACTATATGTATATGTATATATGGATGAACAATATATGTGCAACTATATGTATGTATATATGGATGAAACTTTGTATGTGTTGGTTCTTTTGATATATGGGATGTACGTTGATGAACAAATGGCATTGATGAGCTTTATATGTATATCATATATGTGTTGTGACCTATTTATCATATATGTTCTATGAATTATATGTATCTGTGCTATGAAATAGAAAAAAAAGTGACAATATAGGCTCTTTGTCGTCTGCCAGGTGATGGCAAAGGCCTTTGCCATCAGCTGACCGACGGCAAAGGTGCCACGTGGCGCCCAGCTGTGCAACCTGGGCAGTAGAAGCTACCCATATAGTATCTTTGCCGTCTGCTTCCAGGGGGGCAGACGACAAAGAAGAGGGCAGAGAGGAAGGGGGGAGGTGGAGGCTGACGGCAAAGAAGAGGGGGAGGCAGACGACACGGAAGAGGGGGGGAGGCAGACGACAAAGGAGTGGGGGGGAGGCTGACGGCACAGTGGAGGGGGAGGAGGAGGGGGAGGCAGACGACAAAGAAGAGGGGAGGCAGACGACAAAGCCTCCATTAGCCCCTAAAGGAGGCAACACCTGTCTGCTGCCGTCTTGACCACTTTGCCGACTGCTCCTATGAAAAGGTGAACGCAAAGCTCTTTGCCGTCCGCTTTGGGAAGACAGACGGCACAGAAGCTATAATGTCGTCGTAGGCTGACGCAGAAATTTTGCCGGCCGTGAGATTCTTTGTCGTTTGTTATATTCTCTTAGCCGTCCGGGATTTACTCTTTGCTGTGTGTGATGGCAGACGGCAAAGAAGCTAATTCCTGTAGTGACGTGTAAAACCCTACTCATGCATGTGTTTAGTTATTCGTTTTAGGTTACTAGATCCGTCCGTCTTACAGCCTTTAGATTGGTCAAAAAGCCAAAAGTCCCTACTAATGAGCCTCATGCCTCCTTTTATAGGTGAAGGGGTCACCACAGTGGCTCAGTGGGTGAATGGTGGTTCACGAGTGGAACAACGCTAACCGATAGTCACAGTGTTACTGCGGCACATTAAATGCTTCGACAGACTTCCCTGACCTCGTCAGGGGGGTTTGGACACGTACCCACAGGTGGCAACTTCGGGGTGGTACTCTCGCATGCGGGTGGACGCATGGTCCATGCATCGGCGGTGGCATGTTCGTCGGTCGAGGCGTTCATAGGTTGCGAGGGCACCCTGGGCCCGCGCCTCTCCTCGGGCCTTCTCTTCCTTCCCGGCAAGGGTTACCTTGTCGAGGCTCTTCTTGTTCCTCTCGGTAGGGAGGTGATGGCATGTCGAGGCCTTGTCAATCTTCCAGGCAAGGATGGCTTGCCGAAACTCAATCCTTCTTCCCTGGCGGGAGGGTCTTGCCGTGGCATTATCTATCCCCCCGGATAGGGAGCTCCTGTCGTGGTCTCTTCTTCTTTCCCAGCAAGCGAGGGCTTCCTGAGGGGCTTGCAATCTATTTTTGGTGGCTTCTGAGTCTTGCTTCCGGCCTAAGCCCCAGCGACGCGCATTGGCGCTGCAGAGGGGCTGTCGGCGTCCGCGCACTAGTCTAGGGCACTCGAGACCCTAGTCTTTAGTGCACCGACACCGACCTAGTTGCTATCATGTGCCCACTGCATAGTTTGGCCTTTTGGTATTTTCCTTTATCTTCTATTATTCTAGATAAGCAAATAATTCATATAGAATTAAAATAAACACCAAATATGATGATTCAAATTCCCAAAGGTCCCGTAAACATGATTTATTCAAAATGTTAGCTTGCACATTTTTCCAGAAAATTTTCATGTACAAGTAAATGAATAAAAGCTATTTTTGAATTTCTACATTAAACTTTGGAAATTCATAGGGAGCTCACCCTAGATCCAAATGCAATGATTCAAATGTGTAGGTGGAACTAAATTCATGCACTAAGTGATGAACATTTTTTCCTTACACCTCCTATGCAACCTAAATTATTGAACTATTTGTTCATGTCTGATCAACTTGTTTATTCTCTAGAATATTCATCCCAACTCCAAATCTGGTGAAACCAATTACTAAGCACTTCTAAGATCATACTTGATTTAGTGAGTGCATTCACCCTTTTTAACCAAAATATATTCTACGAACTTCTTATAGGATCATCATTTCCTTTCATTTCCATCATACTAGCGTTTAAAAACCCTCATTGATCAAAATCCATTAAACCCTCCTTGGTTTTTTTATAGCAGAGGTGTCCAAAAAAATAAAATCTATATTTATAGAACACTTTTATTTCATGCCTTGTTGTGTGCTTATTATGGTTGTTTCCGCTGGTACACTACTATAGGAATTAGCTTTGGTAACTATGTTGGGGAACATTGCATGGGAAACAAAAAAATTCCTACGCACACGCAAAAGCTATCCATTGTGATGATCATCTACGAGAGGGGAGAGTGTATATACATGCACTTGTAGATCGCTAAGCGGAAGCGTATATAACGCGGTTGATGTAGTGGAACATCTTCGCGATCCAAATCGCAGCCCGTCCCATGATCTCATCACGATCCATCCCGCGATCCCATCACGATCCATGCTGAACGGACGACATCTCCGCGTTCAGCACATGTAAAACTCGAGGATGATCTCCGCCTTCTTGATTCGGCAAGAAAGAAAAAGAGGTAGCTGAATTCTCTAGCAGCACGACGTCGTGGTGGTGATGGTGGCGGAGCTACTACGGCAGGCCTTCGCCTTACCGTACCGAACTAGCTATGGGGTGTCATGAAGTGGTGGAGGGAGTGAGGGCTGTGCCTTAGCTTGAGGTGCCAAAAGCAAGGGTTTGGCCGTACCAAGAGGAGGAGGAGGAGTCCTCCTCCAATACAACTTGGAAGGAGTCCTCCTTCCCAATTCGGTTTTGGCCCACCCTCCTTTCCTTTTCCCCCTTGGCAGAAATAGCCTTCCTTGTACTTGCCACCAGCCCACTAAGATCTGGTGCAACACCCTTGGGCCTCTTTGGTTCTCTACTGCGTGGGTGGCCCCTCCCGGTATAACTCCAACACCCATTCGTCACTCCTGGTACTTTACTGGTAATGCCCGAAAACCTTCCGTAAGCCAAACGGATACTTTCTATATATCAATATTAGTCTCTGGACCATTCCGGAAACCCTCGTGTCTTCCAGAATCTCAACCGGGACTCCGAACAACCTTCGGTTACCAACATCAGTAATTAAACTATTCCGAAATGTCATCGAACCTTAAGTGTGCAGACCCCACAGGTTCGAGAACTATGTAGACATGAACTGAGACACTCTCCAGTCGATAAACAATAGCGGGACCTGGATGACCATATTGGATCCTACATATTCTACTAAGATTTGTATCGATTGAACCTCTATGTCAAGGATTGAGTTAATCCCGTAAGCTGTTCAGTTTGTCCATCGGTATGTTAGTTGCCCGAGATTCGATCGTCAATATCTCCATACCTAGTTCAATCTCATTAACCGCAAGTCTCTTTACTCTTTTTGTAATACAAGATCCCGTGACTAACGCCTTAGTCACATTGCTTGCAAGGCTTGTTGCGATGTTGTATTACCGAGTGGGCCATTAGATACCTCTCCGTCACACGGAGTGACAAATCCCAATTTTGATTCACACCAACCCAACCGAAACCTTCAGAGATACCTGTAGAGCTCCTTTATAGTTACCCAGTTACGTTGCGACGTTTGATACACACAAGGTATTCCTCTGGTGTCCGGGAGTTGCATGATGCATGGTCATAGGAACAGATACATTGACATGCAGAAAACAGTAGCAACAAACTAACACGATCATATGCTACATTCATAGTTTGGGTCTTGTCCATCACATCATTCTCCTAATGATGTGATCCCTGTTATGAAGTGACAACACTTGTCCATGGCCAGGAAACCTTGAGCATCTTTGATCATCTAGCTAGTCAACTAGAAGCTCACTAGGGACTGTGTGTTGTCTATGTAACCACACATGTATTTGAGTTTCCAATCAATACAATTCTAGCATGGATAATAAACGATTATCATGATCAAGGAAATATAATAATAACCAATTTATTATTGCCTCTAGGGCATATTTCCAACAAACACATCCGAGAAACACAAGAAAAAATGTGTTACTATGTGAAAGCGCGGTAACACAACATTTGTGTCCACAACTAAGTTGTAACATGGGAAGTGTTACGAACGTGTTATGATGTTCTAACACATTATTTATGTTGGTCGACAGAGTGTTACAAAAATGTAACACATATATAAGATGTCATGTAATGTTACAACTTTGTAACACATGTGATCTACGTAGGTAAAGGTTGCAGACGTAGTAATATTGGATAGAGTTTTTCTTTGTTGTCATGAAAATACGTGTTGCAACATGTGTGCGATCAATTCTGAGGTTGATCCCATCGTAGCACATGACGTTTGGGTTAATAATTACGGGCTTGCGTCGTTCACATGTTAGCTACACATAGAAGTTTAGGGGACATGTGTTTACTTACAAACCAAAATATATTAGGATAAAACCATTGGCGTAGCCTAGATATGAAAGACCATAGAAGACACGACTGAAATAAAAAAATGTTTTTCCATGTGCATTATTCTACTAAAATGAAATTATTTCCATGTGTATGCGTACATATGACCATGTTTTCTAAGACCAGCCGAGGGACAGGGACAGAGCGACACAGAGATAGAGAGAGTGTTCATAATCTTGTAAAAAAGCTCATCTTAATATAAAAGACTTGCAACTTTTTTGGATATTCTACAAAAAGAATGTTTTGTTCTTCCAAGATTTTCTAAAATTAATATGTGTGCTATGTTCTTTTAAGTAATTTTTGACATAACTTTGATGATTTTATTGATCCATTTATTTTCTTATAAATCATAAAAGTATGTTGACCTATTGTATTTGGGAAGTGTTTTTGATAAAAGATATTGTATGTTGACATGTTATGTCTGTGACTTTTTTTATTAGTTTTACCACCTTAATCCACAATGCTGGCAAAAACAAGGGCAAAAAATATGAGAAAGCTGAGTGTTGTTGGAAGAACTTTGAACTTTCATCTTAGTAAATGAGATTTCATTCCATTTTGAACTTTCATCTTGGCACATGAGAGTACAGACTTTTAACCATGTAATCTAATAATCAGGAACAGAACTATATGTAGGGAAACTAAAGCATTCACAGTCCTTCAGGACATGTTGGGACTTTAACAAAAATGCATGTGATCACAAAACTAGATTTTTGAACACTACAACAGTATACCAATTCCGAACTATTAAAAAAGTACAAAATAAATTTCCAAACAAGCTACGTGTATCTCAATTTTGAACTATTGTTGATCAAAGTACAAAATGAAGTTCCAAGTTACCAAGCATAAATATAAGGGTATAATAATCTATGACCAACACATAGTCTCACACATTATTATATCACCAAGCAATTTTATTAGCTTGTCAGCATGACGCCACGAAGCAGTTCTATACCAAAACAAAGCAAACATGCCACCGCCCGCTCCATGCCTCCATGTAGCATGTAGTCAAAACATGTAGCATGCAGTCAAAACATGAACAAGAAAAGAACAAAACATTTTTTGCTACTTTTATTGGTAAAATCTCATATCTGATATGAAAGCGTCAACCCAAAATAAAATAAAGAATGCACAAAACATAATTTAAGAACATTAAGGTTGAACTATAAATTTTATTAGAGTTAAAAATCACATCTCAAATATTGGGGTACAAATAGACTATGGACCAACCCATATGAGTTCACTGTTCAAAAGCCACAAATTTAGAAACATGGACATAATTCATTGACTTAGGAATGGTTAATCAGAATTTCAAACTATCATATTATTACTTCCATATAAGGACATTTCTAGAAGAAAATAATATACCTGTCATTTTTATGACAAAAAACAAAAGAGCATATTCGGATAGTGTAACTATATTACCTGAACATAGCGCATACCTTTTTGCTACTAACCTCAACTATTCTTCGGTGCTCGGAGCATTATAAGCATCCACTATTGCCCCTAAACGTTTGTTCTAACCAAATGTTGTTCATCCGTATTTATTTTCAACATCTCTCCAAGTTGTGAAACATGAAATGGCTGGTTTTCTGTCTCCTGTGCCCATACCAAGTTGCCTAAGTGATATACATCTCTAGGCTTTGGCAAAACTTCATTACCACGGGCCAACCTGGATTCAATTCATCTTCCACATAGAACACTTGATTCACGTGCTTAGGGAAAATAAAAGGCTCATGCTCACTCTTTTCTCCTTTGTGTATTAGATGTGAGAAATTGACAAGTGTGTAGCCGTACTTGTATTTTTTCATTCCTTTTTCTGAGAACACATTAACCCATTCACATCTAAACGACACTAGTGAAAACTGTCCAGAATAGTTTAGCTTGATAATACAATTACCCTCCGATAGTATGTCACATCCTATAAAACTGGATTGGCGTAGCATGTTGAATCATAACTAGATGTTTTTGTAGTTACCGTGACTCCACTATTTTTTTTCTCTTTATCCAAGCGTTTAGGCCTAAAATCGTAGCCTCTGAGTTGAAATAACAATAACTTTTGGTTGCATTAATTAGGCCCCGAGCCAACAATCTAATATCCTTTTCAATACTATGGACGCCATTTTCCTTGTCCCATTTCTTTATGTGAATATTCACAATTCGATTAAAACTAAGTGTAGTGATACATGTATAATATATGCAAAATATGGCACTTACATGAGCTTGGAACCATTCCTGGAACTTATCATTTTGAATCCTCTCAACAACATCAAGGTTTAAATTGTGTCCATTAGTGATATCATCAGCATGAGCTCTACAAAGTAATTCACAAATAGAGGTAAAGTAGTGGAAAGGGAAACTAGGACAGTTTATAAGCATAAGATATTACACCAGGTATGAATTCACATCAGAGCAATTGAGCAAGACATATATGTGCATGTAATTTAGCCACACCGCTCAGAACATAATTCCTAGGCCTTCCAAGTAGATTGTCACAATGAGGAAATAATCTTTATCCATGTGGAATATCATGATGCCCAACCCACTACTCGATATCTTTGTTCGTCGAAGGCAACTTATACTTGGTCTCAAAACCGACAATATATCTTGAAAAAAATCTCATGCACTCATCTGCCAAAAATGCTTTAGCGATAGATCCTTTTGGATCAGCTTTGTTATGGACATTCGACTTTAGCTTACCTATTTAACTACATAAACACAAAGAGAAGGAAGAAGAAATTATTGAAGAACCTTTCCCTACAAAGATATGTAATGCATCCCCATATTTATATAAGAAGCTAGCATACCTTTCCACAAACCACATCGAACGATGGCACACTTGGCAACCTATTTTTGCCTGTGTTGCTAGATGCATAGCCTCACCATAACATAAAACCTAGCGGGGATATCCTCTCCATATGACATAATATCATTATGATTCGCTCCTCCAACTTCTCAAGCTCGCTGATGTATAGGACTTTATCACTCACTTCTCTAAAATACCCACATAGGTAAAACTACACAAATGTGACATGACCTCGAAGTAGACCTTGGATAGCAAGTGGAAGGAAATGTTGCATTAGTATATGACAATTGTGACTTTTAAGGCATGAGAGTCTCCCTTGAACAACGTTTGTACCTCTTGAGATGTATCCTGAAAACCCATTTGGGCCCCTTGCACCATGAAGGACTTTGCAAAATTCTTGCTTCCCTTCCTTAGATAAGTTAAATGAGGCTGGTGGGCGATAATACTTATTATCAGGATTTTTGTTGATGCAACTCTTGTTTAATATTCATATGTTGTAGGTCTTGTCGTGCCTTTAAATTATCTTTGGTCTTGCCTTCTATTCCTCTAAGTGTTCCATATATGTTCTCAAATACATTCTTCTCAATATGTATCATATCAAGATCGTGACCAGGTAAATTGAAGTCCCAATAGAGAAAATTGAATAGGCCACTCACGAACTTCCAAGTTTTTGACTTCTCAAAATCTAAATTTCATTTTATTTGATCTTCAACTCTAGTTTCTGCATAAGGAGTAGGTGCTGCTCTATGTTCTTCAAACCCATCAAATGAACTAGCATCAAAATAGAATTTGTGATCTCGGGGCAGAAATCGGCGATGCCCCATGAAATAGTACTTCTGCCCATATTTCAATCATTTAGAACATGTGTCATTACGACATGGAAAACAACCAAACTCACCATTTATGCTATATCTTGCAAAGAGAGCTAGCCTGTGGTAGTCACTCGGAATAGACAAAACAGCAGCATAAAGTTTAAGTATCTCACCTCGAGATGCATCATAAGTATGAGTTCCTACCATAAACAACTCGGTTAGTTCTTCATATACTGGTTGCATGAATACATGAAAGTTCTTTCCAGGGTAAGTTGGACCAGAAATAAGCAGAGTAAGCATAAGAGAAGAGGCCTTTGTGCACAACCACGGTGGGAGGTAATTAGGTACTAGAACAACACGCCACCAACTATGTCTAGAACTTAGGTACCAAAAGGTCTGAATCCATGAGTTGTGATTGTGAATCTAATATTTCAAGAATCTGATGTGATGTGCTTATATTTGGAGTCAATCTCCTTCCATGCCACTGAATCAACTAAATGTCGCAATGCACCATCTTTTATGTGTTCCTCGTCATGCCACCTTAATGCTATAGCGGTTTCCTTGTACATAAAAAGCCACTTGAGCCTTGACTTAATAGGGAAGTACCATAGCACCTTCTTTGAGATTGCTTTTTACCTTTCCTTGTTAGTTAGCATGGGTTTATCAGGTTTATTTTTTCACCTTGATGCTCGAGATACTGAGGAAAAGTCATTAGTATCCTTATCTTTCCAAAAAAGCTGAAATCTTTTACACAAACATGAATTCTCTCATAACTAAGCCCAAGCTTTTGAATGATCTTCTTAGCCTCGGTAAAAGTTCGACGTAAATTATTGCCATTTGGAACTGCTATGGTACAACACACTACAAAAGCGTTTCAAACACGAACTGCTAGAAAATTATTTATAATTTATTGCTCCACTTTTTAGTGGATTTTATATTGAAAAAAATCACAAGGAAAAGAGGTTTTGATAGTTCATACCCATTCCACAAAGATACATCTCCATTTCTCAAGAAGTCATAAAAAACTTGGGGTTCAGGATTTGGTCCATGTTCTAGAGGGTTTGGGTCATCGCAATCATTAACTTGAGACCCATTATCTATGTTCCCAAAATCATCATGGACTAGTTGGCACATATTAGAGTTTATGCCTCCCTGTTTTGAACTTTTTCGTTTGCTAGAGGAGATGTATCGTGTAGTTTCACCTTGACAACCCCAAACTGTGTATCCAGGTAGAATTCCATTACACACCGAATGAACATATGAAGTGTTTCACTTCAACAATAACCTATTGAGACATTTGATGCATGGAGAATGGATCTTGGCATCTGTACTTTTTCCAGTGTATACAAAATCAAGAAAACCTTCTACGCGAGCCAAGTAGTCCGCACTTGCTTTAGGAGAACACAGTAACTTTTTAGTAGTTGTTAGATCCATATCACTAGTCGTTTTAAACTAGCAAATGTCATTAGTGAATTTATTACAATGCTAAAATGGTTGAAATAAAATGTCGACTAAGTGTCATTAATTTATTACAACACAGAATTAAATTCGCACGAATGGCCTCGACACAAAATACATAGGACTTGGATTGTGAGGACTACATCGTGATCCAAACGATAATGTTGCAGCATGCATGTTCATTTCTAATTTTTTGTAATACCGAGCTAAGCCAAAAAGGATAGCATATTCTGGAGTAATCATTGCATTTATGCTTAGTAGAGAAAAAATCAATTTAACAAAAAAAACTAGATGCCTCTCCCAAAACCAATAATGTCTCAATGGTGGTATCAGTGAAAACCAATAGTGTTTCGGCAAGTAAAATATGTGATATATTTGCACTCGCAACGGAAATAGCTAATTTAATAAACGTTGTGGCAGTCATGAGTTATAGTCTATCTTTGTATATCTTATAATTCTATGATGCGAATTAACAAACCGACAAGTAGATATTAAACAAAAATATAAATGCAAATGTTATGTTTTAATCAATCAGCTCACCTCTTTGGAGACTGCTTCACCCTCTTTGGAGGATCATGAATAATTCACTAGGACCTGCAGCCAAAGTCGGCATGAGGTCCCTCGAGTTAAATTAGCATTATGCAAATCGATTCTTTCTGCACATCACATCAGAATGACTATATCTAAGACGTTAAAGTAGCTCACCTTGCATCCAACTTCTCCAAGAATCAATGCAATAGATTTTCCAATCCCTGTGGAAACACTTTGTGCATACTTGACAAAGTAGACGGAGTGCTTGGAGTTGGAGCAAAAGTTTTGAAGACCTCGAGGACTTTGCTGAGCCAGGAAAGAAGCCCCTTGACCATGTCAATGAATCCCCTTTTTATGCATGACATATAAAACTTTATTTTGTTGCATTGCAATCATGATGATATGATCACCACCTTTGTGGGTTGTCTCAGTTACTTTCCTCGTTTATACTCGCATAGCCATGACTCTACTTTCTTTTTAGAGATGTGCGGGTGGGAAGAAGATAAGTTGCTAAAGTAGTTGCTACGCAAGTGGGACGAGTATATGCATGGTGATGGGAACGAAAGTGTTTCAAAGACTTCTTGAAAACCCCGTCGGGTGCCACTAATGCCCGAGGGATATGATGAGCTAGGTAACCGCTTGAGAAAGAAGTCGTGTACGTGGGAAACTTGTGTGTGTGTTTTCAAAAACAGATTAGATTTATGATTTGTCAACCATTCCCAACCTTACATGTACGATTACGATAACCCTTATGGGACGGGGCTTTGTTGATTACTTTGGTCGATGGTAGAAGATATCCCGCATTACTTGTGGCGGGAGTGACCATGTTATTCTCAATACGTGGTCATGCCAGAAAGTAGGATTATGGTTCTTTTCACACACACCGGTCACACCGTTGGTACCCTCATGGATGGAACTTTTGATGTACAACAGGTGGGTTGTGTGCCAAACGAGTGGACTTTTTGTTTAGTTACGTCAAGGGAAAGGCATTGTTGTGGTGCTTACCTCGGGTATGTAATATACCGCGAGTTGTTGCTTGACAGGGAAGTTCCCCGAGTCTTGTGGGTAAAGTATGCAACCTTGCAGAGTGCAAAACTATTCAAATAATTGTAACCTTGCAGTGTTTGTGACTAATACTTGTGATCCGCGTTGGGTTTTCTATGAAGAGGAATGGGTTATCGTAGTCCAATGTGGGTAAATATTTCCCTGAGTCATCAAACCAAGGTTTATCAAACCAATAGGAATATGAATAATAATCGTCCTAAGAGGCGGCACACAAAACAACAAAGAAGTTGCACCCAATGCGGGCAAAAGGGTTGTCAATCCACTTGGTTTCGTTATTTTCAAGCAAGTCAGATTTTTAGATAATTGTACATAATTATAAATTGCAAAACAAAATGAAAACAAGTGAATGGCAGCAAGGTATTGAAAGTTTTTTAAATATAGTGTGAATGGACCGAGGGGCCATAGTTTTCCCTAGTCGCATCTCTCATGAAAATGACGCACGGTGTGTAAATAAATTGTGTTGGGAAATTTATAGAAAATAGGATAGTTATGCGATATTAACAGCAGTTATCATGTGTATAGATGCATCATGTCCATAAACAAATAGGCCGACTCCTGCATGCACCTATTGCTATTACTCCACCCATCGACCGCTATCCAACATGCATCTAGATTATTAAGTAAAACAGAGTAATGCATGGAGAATGATGAAATCATGTTATCCTTAGTAGCAGAAACACGGAGATGCATCTTGCCCCCTTCTTTCACTGGTATATAGAAACTCGCCAGGTTGAACCTACTACAACGCACCACTCTCACCGAAGAAATATCAATCTAATTGTCCAAACTATTTCAATGGATCGAAGAGAATTACGAAGTTATCATAATCATGCACATAAGAATCATATTAGAATTTAGAAAAACTAGTGTATTTATCATGAATAATCTGAACATAAACCTACAATTCATTGGATCCCAACAAACGCACTGCACAAAAGGATTACATCATATGGATCCAAGCGAAGATGCGATGATCATTGTATTGAAGATCAAGAGAGAGAGAGAGAGAGAGATTGCCATATAGGTACTAGCCATGTACCTGTAATTCTATGATGACCTACTCACACAACATCATGGGTAGCAACATTGATGAAGAGGCTCTCCGTGATTGATCACCCCTCCGGTAGGGTGCCAAAACGGAGCTCCAGATGGCCTCCCGTAAGAACAGATACTTGCGGCGGCGTAATAAGTGTTTCGGGACTACCTCTTGGGTTTTGGGAATATATGATAATTTATAAGCCAGAGAACAGAGTTGGGAGAGCCACAAGGGGCCCACAAGCCATCAGGGCGCCCCCTCGGGTTGGATCGTGTTGTCTTGTGAGGCCCCTATGGTGGCCCCCAGCCTTCTTCTCATACTCATTGGTCTTTTCTTGGTCTATAAAAAATCTCCAGAAGGTTTCAGGTCAATTGGACTTCATTTGGTATTGAAAACCTGGAAAGTGAAAACATGCAAAAAACAACAACTAGCACTAGACATTGGGTCAATAGGTTAGTGCTCAAAAATAATATAAATTTGTAAATAAATACCCAAAAAGTAACCTAGAATGATAATATATTAGCACGGAACAATAAAAAATTATAGATACATTCGAGACATATCAAGCATCCCCAAGCTTAATTCCTGCTCGTCCTCGAGTAGGTAAATGATGAAAACATAATTTTTTATGTGACATGCTACCCATTATGTAATCTTATGCATGTATGCTCACTGAGAACCGATGAATTGACAAACCTTAACATATAAATACTTCTAAGTATAAGAACCAAAATCATTAATCTTTCAAAGTATACGATCCTCAAAGATTGTTTTATCCCCATTCAAATTATTATATTAGCAAGTCATGGCTCCATATTCACCACATTAACAAAAATGTCAAGCACCATGGTGCCCAAGTCAGGCTATTGGATCGTACATTTTCAATATGCATCAACTTTTTATTCTTCACGTAATACATGAGTGTGAACCATTGGACATAGAATATAGGTGGAATAGAATATGGTGGTAGGTATCAAAAGGGGTAAAAAGTGGAGAATATAGTCTCACATCAACTAGGCCTATTAACGGGCTATGGAGATGCCCGTCGATAGATATATATGCAAGGAGTAGGGATTGCGATGCAAATGATGCACTAGATCAATAAGTGTATGAAAGCTCAACTGAACCTAAGTTGGGTGTGCATCCAACTTGCTTTCTCATGAAGACCTCGTGCATTTGAGGAAGCCCTGTCATTGGAATATACAATCCAAGTTTATGAAAAAGTGATCCCCACTAGCATCTTAATGGTATAACATGAGACTCTCTATATGAAGAACAAGGTGCCACTTCGAGGAACAAGTTCGATAAAGGATAATAGCAAAGTACCTTCTCTCTTTTTCTCTCATTCATATTTTATCATCGTGGGCTAATTTGGCCTCCCTCATTTTTATTTCCTCACTGGGAAAATGCTCTAATAATGATGATCATCAAACTTTTATTTATTTATGTAAGTGCATCTAGTGCCCCTTAGTGATTTTCGTGGTTTGAAGACTTATAGGTTAAGTATCTAATGTGTTTATGAGTGTACACACGATCTATAAGTCACTTAGGAGTTTGATATATTTGATGAATATCGACGCCTAAAAATATATATATATATCTTCGATTCAAGAAATTGGTCTAAAGCTGAAGAATTGAATCGCGAAGAATCTGCGATGAAATTGATATTCCTCATGAAGATACTGAAATTGAGGAATTCGGTGTGTCCTGAAGAAAATCATTTTGAAGACTTTGAAGCATGAAGATTTACTCTTTCTGTTTTATTTTCTTCACATTTGAGTAATAGGAACACCGTACTTTTAAAGGGGGTCGAAGTTACACTTTGGAATGAATTTCCTCATGATGCTCAACCCAAGCCTAATTCTACCAAAAGCCTCAAAGTGAGGAATACGAGTGACATGAGGACTCTCACAGTTGAGGGTTCCGACCGTTTCGATAGCCACGCCAAGTCATTGGTCTTATCCACACCAACGGTCATATTATTTAAGGGCATTAGTGTCAAATCATGTCAGGATGCTCCCAGGCTATAAATAGCCCCCCCCCACAACCATTAGCTGGTTGGCTGCTCCGTTAGGAACTGACACTTGTCATAAGAGAAACCCAAATTCCTCAGAAGTCCTCGAGAGTAATTCATTAGTGAGGAAATACCCCATACACCGAAACCACAAACCAAACCTAGTGATTTAGCATCACTGAAGAAGTTGTTCCTGTGTGGGACTGAAGCCTTTCACCTTTGAGGACTGTGCATCCTCCAGACGGTTAGGCGTCGTGGTCTAGAGCTTTCAAGCAGTCAATTGTGGATCGCCGGGTGACCAAGTTCGTGAGGGTTTGGAAGTCTGCCCTGAAGACTTACCACGAGGGTTGGGCGAGGACTGTGTGTTCTTAGCCCAAGGAGAACACGGTAGGGACTGTGTGTCCCGGGACTGTGTGTCCTTTGGTTTCAATACCAGGGCGCTCCAAACCAGATGTACGACTGTCACAGCAGTTGGAACTGGGTCATCACCTACTGTCTTCGCTGTGAAACGGGTTCTAATTCCTCAACTCCTTACTTTCCTCAGATTATGTGTTGATGACTTTCACTGCTACTGTTTGAAGGATTTGCTCAAGACTTTCTCCGAAATTCCTCAACCCCAAACTCTTCACGCTAGTTAATCCTCATCTGTTTTCTGCGTGCCTGCTCACTGTGCAATATGTTTTCACATTCCTCACACTGAAAAACTGCTATTGTGAAACTTTGCACTTCTGATCCTTTACTATTTCCGCTATAAGTTAGTCATCAGTGAGGAATTTCCTCAGTGATGAAATTCTAAAAGTCTCTTATTCACCCCCTCCTGCTCACTGTGCAATATGTTTTCACATTCCTCACTCTGAAAAACTGCTGTTGTGAAACTTTGCACTTCTGATCCTTTACTGTTTCCGCTATAAGTTAGTCATCAGTGAGGAATTTCCTCAAAAGGAATTTGCTTAGTGATGAAATTCTAAAAATCTCTTATTCACCCCCCTCAAGTCGATATAATGCACTTTCAACTTACAACTCAATATGAAGACTGCTAGGACGGTATGACTGTATGAATGCCTCTAGCAGTTTAATCATATGTGCAAAGATCTAATGTGACATGTATCAAAAATATGACGAACGGTGCCTTTGCCACAAATACTATGTCAACATTAAATGATCATGCAAAGCAATATGATGATGAACGAACTAGTCATGTGAAGTGACGATGGAATTTCCATGGAAATATATCTTGGAATGGCTATGGAAATGCTATGATAGGTAGGTATGGTGGCTGTTTTGAGGAAGATATAATGAGGTTATGTGCAAAAGAGCGTGTCATTTCACGGGTTTTTTTTGCACGAGTGAAATTTGCACCGACCCTCAAGGTGAGAATGGGCAATGCACGGTACCGAAGAGGCTAGCAAATATGAGGAGGTGAGATTGTGTATGTCCATGGTATCACATTACTCATAAATAACTCTTATACTTATTGAAATTTTTTATTACTTCTATCACAAATCAAATTACTACTCGCATGCCCCGAGTGAGGGGGTTGGTAGGAGTTAACCATCGTGCGCCCCTGACGCGAAACAACATTAGGTTCTCAACAAGCAATAGAAATGCTCACACATCATCACCATGCATTTTTAACTTCTATACGAAAAGGAGTCCACATATCTTAATATAGAAACCACTGTGAATTAACAATAATGCACTCATTGAACACCTTTTTCATGTCACCACGTCAATATCATTAACCCATAATTTCTCTATATGTTCTACATGATGGTTTTAATTAACCCTCATTGAACACCTATTGTTTTTGATCTAGTCTTATGACCCATGCAAATTACCGTCACTATTTATTTAACTCTCAAGCAAATATAAGTGAAGAACGAGAGCATAATATTTCTATCAAATATACATGCCACTCTGCTAAAAAACATATAAGTGAAGTACTAGAGCAACTCCTAAGCTCAAAAGATATAAGTGAAGCACATAGAGTATTCTATCAAATTGTGATGATGGTATGTCTCTCTAAAATAGGTGTGTCAAGAAAACGATGATTGTGGCAAACTGAAAGTAAAAGTATACAAAATAAAACGGTGCTCTAAGCAAAACTCATATCATGTGATGAATAAAAATGTAGCTCCAAGTGACATGCCGATGTATTGAGACGAAATAATGGATGTCTTCCAGGGCATCCCCAAACATAGACACTTGAGTTTTCCTAGAGTATTACCTTCGTGTGCCTTGGGAATCCCCAAGATTAGGCTTTTTCTGCTCCTCATTCCTTTGACGAATGGGATTATACCCAAAACTTCAAAACTTCAATCACATAAAACTCAACAAAGCTTTGTGAGATCCGTTAGTATAAGCAACATATAAAATAATTTAGGTACTGCTATAAGTTTATTATTATTTTATTTGAGCATATGGTTGTTTTTTCTCACTTCTCCACGGCTTACACATCCCGGTACATTCCATACCGTAATCAAAACAAGCAAACCATGCAAGCAAAAAACTGAATCTGCCTAAAACAGAACAGTCTGTAATGATACATTCCGTTGCCATACTTCTGTAACTTAAACAATTATGAACAATTACAACCACCTAAAGAATTTGTATATCATTACTGTGTAAAAAATTAGAGACATTCTGCAATGGAGAAATTCTGCACTAGACATTGCAGTAAAATTAGAGAAATTCGACACTTGACGTCAAAGTTTCTGTTTTTTTGCATCATATCAATTATACTAGTCATACAAATCATCCAAAGATACAATCATTTAAACATAAAAACACAATCATTACAGTACAAACAATCATTTTATCACACATAAATAGAAATTTAAAATGTAAAAATTAAGATAGCTATTAGGTTGTCTCCCAACAAGCGCTATTGTTTTATGCCCCTAGCTAGACATAATGCATATGATCAAGTGCTGTCATATTTGCGACAATGAATCATCATGTTGTAATCATATTTCCTCCTTTCAACATCAAGTTTTCTCATAGGTAAGAAAAAACAATTGAAGGGACGACATAACACAACCGTAGGATCAGAAAGATCTACCTTTGGTGGAACATAATCTTCTTCTTTAGGTTTTTCATAGGTGATAGTTAGCTCCTCATTGTATAAGATGCGATAGAGGTATTTTATTTAAATTTATTTCAAGCTAATAAAACAATCGAAGTTTTGGTATAACAACTAAGACATTAAGCGGAACTTTCTTTCTACGATTATCATCATGAGCAACATAGTCATTATCATCATAAGCAACATAGTCTGTGGATCCTAGTTTTCTTATTTCTTCCAACTCATAAATAGTCCCCTCTATGGTGGGCACTCACCGTTAACCCTAAATTACTAAATTCTTGACAAAGAAATATAGTAGCTACACGTTTGGTGGAAGCTTCATGCATATTAGAGAATTCTAGAAACAACCATTGTATGAAAGGATGCATGTGCACAAATTGTCTTTCCAATTGTACTATAAGCAAAGATATAGCATCCGCATAACTTGTAGTTCTAGAAAAAATAGAAGCTCCTATCAGTGGTAATGATCCCGCACAAGTTAAAATATCTTGAATCACACTCTTTCCAATAATAATACCACTTCCTATGCGGAGTTTCTTCGTTTGCATAATAGGTTATACCTTAGAAGGATCATCATCCACAAGATTATAAAGGTTTTCATTAGCAATTTCATCAATGTTTCTTTTAGCAGTTCCATCACAAGGTGAAGCTGGAAAATCAAGGGCTTCCACACTAGAACCGTAGGCATCACTAATTTCAAATGCAGACATCATCGCAGCTTTCAAGCACACTACACAATGAAGATCCAAACAAGTGACAAGCAAAGGTAAATATTTTTGTATTTTTATTTATTATGAGATAAACTAAATATGAAAATAAAAAGAGGAACAAGTGAATGAAATTTTTCGTGAAGTTACTTGGTAGTTAGTGATGATATTCCCTGGCAACACTGCCAGAAATCCTTCTTGATATTTCTGATCTATGCTGGATTTTCCGTGAAGAGGAACGGGTTATCACAGCACCAGGTGGGAATTATTTCCCTCACTTATGAAACCAAGGATTATCAAACTAGAAGGAATATCAACAACAACCATCTTCAGTGGTTCATGATGACCCACGAGTGTAGGGGAACTATCGTAGTCCTTTCGATAAGTAAGAGTGTCAAACCCAACGAGGAGCAGAAGGAAATGACAAGTGGATTTCAGCAAGGTATTCTCTGCACGCACTGAAATTATCGGTAACAGATAGTTGTGTGATAAGATAATTCGTAACGGGTAGCAAGTAACAAAAGTAACAAAGGTGCAGCAAGATGGCTCAATCCATTTTATAGCAAGGGACAAGCCTGGACGAACTCTTATATAAGGTAAAGCGCTCCCGAGGACACATGGGAATTTCTGTCAAGCTAGTTTTCATCATGTTCATATGATTCGCGTTCGCAACATTGATAGTTTGATATGTGGGTGGACCGGTGCTTGGATGCTGTCCTTACATGGACAAACATCCCACTTATGATTAACCTCTCTCGCAAGCATCCACAACTAAGAAATAAGAATTAAGACAAAGTCTAACCATATCATTAAACTCGTGGATCCAAATCAGCCCCTTGCGAAGCAACGCATAAACTAGGGTTTAAGCTTCTGTCACTCTAGCAACCAACCATCTACTTATTACTTCCCAATGCCTTCCTCTAGGCCCAAATAATGGTGAAGTGTCATGTAGTCGACGTTCACATAACACCACTAGAGGAAAGACAACAAACAACTTATCAAAATATCGAACGAATACCAAATTTACAGGTCTACTTATAGCAAGACTTATCCCATGTCCTTAGGAACAACGAAGCTCTATATCGGTTCTGCTCAAGTTCCGCCTCCTGGCAGCGACGTTTCTTCCTGAAAGCTCTCTCTTTATTTTTTTGGGACGAAACAATTTATATAGCACAAGATGGGAGCCGGAGGGGTAATGGGGGGCCCACGAGTCCCAGGCGCGCCCAGGTGGCTGGGGCGCGTCTGGCAGGCTCGTGACCTCCTCGTGGCTCCCCTCCAGTATTTCTTCCGCCCAGTATTTTTGTATATTCCAAAATAATTCCTCTCTGATTTTCACGGCTTTTGGAGTTGTGTAGAATAGGTATCTCAAACTTGCTCCTTTTTACAGCCCAGTATTCTAGCTGCCGGTATTCTCCCTCTTCATGTAAACCTTATGAAATAAGAGAGAAAAGGCATAAGTATTGTACCATAATGTGTAATAAGAGCCCATAATGCGATAAATATCAATATAAAAGCATGATGAAAAATTGACGTATCAACTCCACCAAGCTTAGACCTCGCTTGTCCTCAAGCGGAAGCTGAGATCAATAGATATGGCCACATGTTTAGAGATAGAGGTGTCGATAAAATAAAATACAGACATGCAGGCATCATGATCATATTTGGAACATCAATATCGTCATATAATATCTTATGCTAAAGTGAAAATTGCTTCACAATGAAAAGTATGGATCAAGAACCTTATTGAGAATTAACAACCAATAGTCTTTAGTCATTGAAGCAATTGCAATTTATCATTGCATTGGAAAGAGTCAAATAAGAGCTTCTAAAGCAAATCCACATACTCAATCATCTTTTAGTCTTCTACAATTGCTAAAACACACGTGGTACTCATGAGATCAAAATTTCAGTTGGATACACAGAAAGATAGGGGCTTATAGTTTCGCATCCCAACTATTTACCTCAAGGGTAATGTCAACAATAATAATTCATGACTACTTACTTCCAAGTTGATATATGAATAGAGATCTTTCCCTAGCACATGACGCTTGCCAAGATAATGGCGAAATAAGGAATTGGTGTCGATCACCATGACTCTTTTAAAGATAAAAAAATGAAGGTACAAGATAGGCCCTTCACAGAGGGAAGCAGAGGCTGTCATGCACTTTTGAGGTTTGGATGTGTGATCTCTTACTGTGAAGGAACGTCACTTTATATTGCCTCCTGTGATAAAGAACTTTATTATGTAGTCTGTCGCTTTTAAGTCTTCCTCATCACAGGTTCGTACAAAGCTTATTTTCCACACACTAATATATCATACATATTTAGGGAGCAATTTTTATTGCTTGCACCGATGACAACTTGAGGGATCTTATTCAATCCATAGGTAGGTATGGTGGACTCTCATGGCAAAACTGGGTTGAGGGTTTACGGATGCACAAGTAGTATCTCTACTTAGTGCGGAAGTTTTGTCTGATATGAGGTGGAAGCAAGCGTCACATGCTAAGGGATCTCTAGTCATATAACATTGTTCGGAACCAAGCAAACATAATTCATTATGTTGTCTTCCTTGTCCAACATCTACTTCTTATCATGTAATAGTTTAATGAGTGTTCACAATCATAGACGGTGTCAAAGATGACATATTTATATATGAACCTCTCTTTCTTTATTACTTCCTATTAATTGCAACAATGACCAAGGTCTACATTTGTCCACTCACAACAAGTTTCAATCAACATTCTTTTTATATGTGAAGCCACCACTTCCCATAGGGTCATCACATGATCTTTCATGCTTTTGTTCTATTATTATTCTTTTCTTTAGATCATGGCATGAAGCAAAGCCCTTAACTAAAACAATCTTTATTATATAACTCACGAACTCGATTACATTGGGGGTAACACAAAGCGAAACTCAAGCCTAGATCATACTAAGAACTTTATTCTACTAGATAAAGATATTACCAAAAAGGATCGAACTAAGATAAAGGTAAAGGAAAAAAGATGTGATGGTGATACGATACCGTGGCAACTCCCCTAAGCTTGGCACAAGCCAAGGAAAGTGCCCATACCCATGTGTTTAATTGTCTTCCGGTCCTCTTGGGCCCCTCAACATCACGGATGTCCAGCACCCCCTCATGCATCTCGATAGATTGAGGGTGTTGCAGCACATCCGCGAGGTAGGGATTGATGACATTCTCGAAGAACTTGTCCTTCGGAACTTTTGGGGACGCCATAGCGATTTGGATCTGTCTGCACAACAGCTCGAAATGAAAATAGAGGATATTCGTGTGATACGAGGGTCAGACCTTTTCGGAGATTATATAATGAATTTTTACCGACCATAAGGAGTATTCCACAAGAAAATGGAGTACGGGAGACACACGAGGTGCTAACGAGCCCCCAAGGTGCGCCGAGGGGGTGGGGCGCGCCTGGCAGGCTTGTCACCTCCTCGTGTGCTTTCCGGACTACTTTAAATTTTTCTATTTTTCTAAATGTTCCAGAATGGAGAAAAATTGCTATTGGAAAAGATTTGGAGTCGGTTTACTTACCGTACCACATACCTCTTCTTTTTGGAGTATGAAACAAGCTGGTAAATATCCCTTACGTACTCCTCCGAAGTTATGGTATTAATAATATTGCTTTCAATATTTATGGGAGTACCTGACATATAATGCTTGATTCATTGCCCATTTACAACTCTCGGAAAATTTCCTTTCGTGTTGTTGATTTTTATGGCACCGGAATGATATACTTCTTCAATAATGTAAGGTCCTTCCCATTTAGAGAGAAGTTTGCCTGCAAAAAATCTTAAACGACAATTGTACAGCAAGACATAATCACCTACATTGAACTCACGTTTTTGTATCCTTTTATCATGCCACCTCTTAACTTTTTTCTTTAAACAACTTGGCATGTTCATATGCCTGAGTTCTCCATTCATCAAGTGAGCTAATATGAAATAACCTCTTCTCACCATCAAGTTTGAAATCAAAGTTGAGCTCTTTGATTGCCCAATAAGCCTTATGCTCTAGCTCAAGAGGTAAATGCCATGCTTTACCGTAAACCATTTTATACGGAGACATGCCCATGGGATTCTTATACGCAGTTCTATAAGCCCACACTGCATCATCAAGTTTCTTAGACCAATTCTTTCTAGACCTATTAACAGTGTTTTGCAAAATTAATTTAATTTCTCTATTACTTAACTCTACTTGACCACTAGACTGAGGATGATAAGGAGACGCAATTCTATGGTTGACATCATACTTAGCAAGCATTTTACGGAAAGCACCATGAATAAAATGTGCACCACCATCAGTCATTAAATATCTAGGGACTCCAAATATAGGAAAAATTACTTCTTTAAACATCTTAATAGAGGTGTTATGGTCATCACTACTAGTTGGAATAGCTTCTACCCACTTAGTAACATAATCAACAGGAACTAGAATATGAGTATACCCGTTGGACTTTGGAAAAGGTCCCATATAATCAAAACCCCAAATACCAAATCGTTCAATAACAAGTGAATAATTCATGCGCATTTCCTGACGTTTACTGATATTACTTATTCTTTGACATTCATCACAAGACAAGACAAACTTACGAGCATCCTTGAAGAGAGTAGGCCAATAAAAATCGGATTGCAATACCTTGTGTGCAGTTCTATATCCCGCATGGTGTCCTCCGTAAGCCTCGGAGTGACACTTCTGTAGGATCTGTCCCTGTTCATGCTTAGGTACAAAACATCTAATAACACCATCTACTCCTTCTTTATAAAGGTGAGGATCATCCCAAAAGTAATGTCTCAAATCATAAAATAACCTTTTCTTTTGTTGGTACGTGGAACTAGGTAGTATATATTTAGCAACAATATAATTAGCATAATCATCATACCATGGTGTACTATGTGAAGCATTGATGACATTCAATTGTTCATCAGGAAAGCTATCATCAATAGGTTGTGGGTCATCAAGAACATTCTCTAACCTAGAAAAGTTATCTACTACGGGGTTCTCTGCACCCTTTCTATCAACAATATGCAAATCAAATTCTTGTAGCAAGAGAACCCATCTAATAAGTCTAGGTTTAGCATCTTTCTTTTCCATGAGATATTTAATAGCAGCATGAACAGTGTGAATAGTAACTTTTGAATCAACAATATAAGATCTGAACTTATCACATGCAAACATAACTGCAAAAAAAATCTTTTTCAGTAGTAGCATAGTTTCTTTGGGCACTGTCTACAGTTTTACTAGCATAATGAATAACATTTAATTTCTTATCAACTCTTGGTCCTAGAATAGCACAAACAGCATAATCACTAGCATCACGCATAATTTCAAAAGGTAGGTTCCAATCAGGTGCTTGAACAATAGGTGCAGTTATCAAGGCCTTCTTAAGTATTTCAAATGCTTCTTCACAATCATCATAAAAAACAAATGGAATATCTTTTTGCAAGAGATTGGTGAGAGGCCTAGAAATCTTAGAGAAGTCTTTAATAAACCTTCTATAGAAACCAGCATGACCAAGGAAACTTCTTATACCTTTAATGTATGTAGGGCATGGCATTTTCTCGATCGCATCAACTTTAGCCTTATCGACTTCAAGACCTCTTTCAGAAATTTTCTGTCCTAAGACAATGCCTTCATTAACCATAAAGCGGCACTTCTCCCAATTCAAGACAAGGTTAGTATCTTTACATCTCGGCAAAACTCGATCAAGGTTGCTCAAGCAATCATCAAAAGAAGATCCGGAAACGGAGAAATCATCCATGAAAACCTCAACAATCTTTTCACAAAAGTCAAACAATATAGCCATCATACATATTTGAAAGGTAGCAGGTGCATTACATAAACCAAAAGGCATACGTCTATAAGAAAATGTACCGAAAGGGCAAGTAAAAGTGGTTTTCCCCTGATCATATTGTGCAACAGGTATTTGGGTGAAACCAAAATAACCATCTAGAAAGAAAAAGTGTGAATGTTTAGACAATCTTTCTAGCATTTGATGAATAAAAGGTAAAGGTAATGATCTTTCTTAGTAGCTTTATTTAACTTCCTAAAATCAATTACCATCCTATAGCCAGTAACAATTCTTTGTGGGATCAATTCATCTTTATCATTAGGGACAATGGTAATACATCCCTTCTTAGGGACACAATGCACCGGACTTACCCAATCACTATGAGCAATAAGATAAATAATACATGCTTCCAGGAGCTTTGGTATTTCTTTTCTTACCACCTCTTTCATCTTAGGATTTAATCTTCATTGATGATTGGCAACTGGTTTGGAATCAGGATCAGTTTTAATTTTATGTTGGCATAGAGTGGGACTAATGCCCTTAAGATCATCAAGAGTATATCCAATGGCATCACGGTGCTTCCTCAGAGTTTTCAATAATTTCTTTTCTTCATGCTGTGAAAGTTTAGCACTAATAATAACAGGATACATCTCTTTTTCATCAAGATAAGCATACTTAAGAGTATCAGGTAATTGTTTAAGCTCAAACACAGGATCACCTTTTGGAGGAGGTGGATCTCCAAGTAATTCAACAGGCAAAATATTTTTAAGGACATGACGTTGTTCAAAGATAACTCTATCTATCTCATTCCTATCATCCATATGCATATCATTTTCATGTTCAAGAAGGTATTGCTCCAAAGAGTCAGTAGGAGGCACAACAATAGAAGCAAGAGAAATAATTTCATCCTTACTAGAAAATTCTTTCTCATGAGGTTGTCTACCAAACTTAGAAATAATAAATTCATGTCACACACCTTCAAAGCCAAAAGTAACAGTTTGTTTCTCACAATCAATCTGAGCATTAACTGTATTGAGGAAAGGTCTACCAAATATGATGGGACAAAAGCTATCTTGTTTGGTAGCAAGAACAAGAAAATCAGTAGGATACTTAGTTTTACCACACAAGACTTCAACATCTCTAACAATTCCCACAGGGCAGATAATATCTCTATTAGCAAGTTTCATAGTAACATCAATAAATTCCATCGCAACAGGTGCAATCTCATCGTTAATTTCATTATATAAAGACTGAGGTATTGCACTAACACTAGCACCCATGTCACGTAAACCATGATAACAATGATCTCCTATCTTAATAGAAACAATAGGCACGCCAACAAATGGTTTATGTTTGTCTCTAGCGTGAGGTTTAGCAATTCTAGCAGCAGCTTCACAGAATTGAATAACATGCCCATCAACATTATCGGCCAAGAGATCTTTAATAATAGCAATACTAGGTTCAATTTTAATTTTCTCAGGGGGTGTAGGTGTTCTAATGTGGCCCTTACATATCACAAGTGAAGCTTTAGCATGATCCATTATTCTAACACGGAAAGGTGGTTTCTCAATGTAAGTACTAGGAACAATAGAATCATTATAAGCAAATAACTTTCTCTTCAACTAGATTGGGTATTACTACATTGACTTCTATGGGAGGATGATATTTAAACCACCTATCCTTAGGGAGATTAATATGAGCAGAAAATGATTCACATAATGAAGCTACTATCTGAGAGTCAAGTCCATGTTTAGCGCTAAAATCAAGAAAAGTATTTGTTTCAACGAAGGATTTAACGCAATCGAACTTAAGATTCATACCTGACTCCTTACCTTCATCAAACTCCCAATCTTTAGAGTTGCATTTAATTATTTCCAATAAATACCATTTGAAGTCAATATCTCTCTTCATAAAAGAACCGGTACAAGAAGTGTCAAGCATGGTGCGATTATCATGAGAAAGCCGAGCATAGAAGTTCTGAATAATAATTTCTCTCGAGAGCTCATGGTTGGGGCATGAATATAACATTGACTTAAGCCTCCCCCAAGCTTGAGCGATACTTTCTCTATCACGAGGCCAAAAATTATAAATATAATTCCAATCACGATGTACCAAATGCATAGGATAAAACTTTTGATTAAATTCCAATTTCAATCGGTTGTAATTCCATGATCCAGTATCATCACATAGCCTATACCATGTCAATGATTCATCCCTCAAAGATAAGGGAAAGACCTTCTTCTTGACATCATCCTCGGGAAAACCTGCAAGCTTAAATAAACCACAAACTTCATCTACATAGATTAGATGCAAGTCTGGATGTGATGTTCCATCTCCTCTAAAAGGATTAGCCAACAGTTTCTCTAGCATACCCGAAGGAATTTCATAATAAATATTTTCAGTAGGTGCAGTAGGTTGAGGAGAAATTCTTTGTGCTTATGGTCGAGGTGAAGATACCCCGAACAGGCCCCTCAAAGGATTAGTTTCCATAGTGACAAGTGACAATAAATTTCAGCACACTATATAAATGTTTCATACCAAATTCCACTCACCAAAGGCGCTTCACTCCCCGGAAACGGTGCCAGAAAAGAGTCTTGATGACCCACAAGTGTAGGTTATCTATCTTAGTACTTTCGATAAGTAAGAGTGTCGGACCCAACGAGGAGGAGAAGGAAATGACAAGTGGTTTTCAGCAAGGTATTCTGTGCACGCGCTGAAATTATCAGTGATACATAGTTGTGTCATAAGATAATTCGTAATGGGTAGGAAGTAACAATGGTAACAAAGGTGCATCAAGATGGCCCAATCCCTTTTGTAGCAAGGGACAAGCTTGGACAAACTCTTATATATGGTAAAGCGCTACCGAGGACACATGGGAATTTCTGTCAAGCTAGTTTTCATCATGTTCATATGATTCGCGTTCGCTACTTTGATAGTTTGATATGTGGGTGGACGGGTGCTTGGGTGCTGTCCTTACTTGGCCAAACATCCCACTTATGATTAACACCTCTCGCAAGCATCCGCAACTACGAAAGAACAATTAAGACAAAGTCTAACCATAGCATTAAGCTGGTGGATCGAAGCAACACATAAACTAGGGTTTAAGCTTCTGTCACTCAAGCAACCCATCATCTACTTATTACTTCCCAATGCCTTCCTCTAGGCCCAAACAATGGTGAAGTGTCATGTAGTAGACGTTCACATAACACCCCTAGAGGAAAGACAACGTACAAGGCATCAAAATATCGAACGAATACCAAATTCACATGACTACTTATAGCAAGACTTATCCCATGTCCTCAGGAACAAACATAACTACTCACAAAGCATAATTATGTTCATGATCAGATAGGTATTGAATAGCATTAAGGATCTTAACATATGATCTTCCACCGAGTAAACCAACAAGCATCAACTAAAAGGAGTAATTAACACTACTAGCAACCTTACAAGTACCAATCGGAGTCGCGAGACGGAGATTGGTTAGAAGAGATGAACTAGGGTTTGGAGATGAGATGGTGCTGATGAAGATGTTGATGGAGATGAGTCCCCTCCGATGGGAGGAGTGTTAGTGATGACGATGGCGACGATTTCCACCTCCGGGAGGGAAGTTTCCCTCGCAGGACGGCCCTCCCGGAGCTCTAGATTGGTTCTGCTCAAGTTCCGCTTCGTGGCAGCGGCGTTTCTTCCCGGAATCTCTCTCTTTATTTTTTTTGGACGAAACCCTTTATATAGCAGAAGATGGGAGCCAGAGGGGTAACAGGGGGCCCACGAGTCCCCTAGCCGTGCCTGGCAGGCTCGTGGCCTCCTGGTGGCTCCCCTCCAGTATTTCTTCCGCCCAGTATTTTTTATATATTCCAAAATAATTCCTTGCTGATTTTCACGGATTTTGGAGTTGTGTAGAATAGTTATCTCAAACTTGCTCCTTTTCCAGCCCAGAATCCCAACTGCCAGCATTCTCCCTCTTCACGTAAACCTTATAAAATAAGAGAGAAAAGGCATAAGTATTGTAACATAATGTGTAATAACAACGCATAATGCGATAAATATCAATATAAAAGCATGATGCAAAATGGACGTATCAGTCCACACAAAAGAACAAAGAAGTTGCATCCAACGCGGGCAAGAGGGTTGTCAATCCCCTTGGTCTCGTTATTTCCAAGCAAGTGAGGTGTGTAGATAATTGTAGATTTCAAAATAATATGAAAGCAAGTTATTGAAGATTTTGTAAATATAAGGTGAATAAACCCGCGTGCCATACTTGTCCCTAGTGGCGTCTCTCATGAAAACAACATACAGTGGGTAAACAAATTACTATTGGGAGATTGATATAAAAGCGGATAGTTATGCGATATTCACGACAATGATCATGTGTATATTGGAATCACATCCATAAACAAATAGGCCGACTCCTGCCAGCATCTATTACTATTACTCCACCCATCGACCGCTATCCAACATGCATCTAGAGTATTAAGTAAAACAGAGTAATGCATGGAAGACGATGAAATGATGTAGACAAAGTAAACTCAAGCAATATGAATAAACCCCATTGTGTTATCCTTAGTAGCAGAAACATAAAGACGTATGTTGTTGCCTTCTGTGACTGGATATAGAAAATCACCATATTGAACCTACTACATTGCACCTCTATCACCGAAGAAATATCAATCTGGTGGACTAAACTATTTTAATAGATCAGAGAGAATTATGAACCTATCATAATCATGCACATAAGAATCATATTAGAATTCATAGAAGATTCAAATATTTATCATGAATAAGCTGAACATAAACCCACAATTCATCGGATCCCAACAAACTCACAACACAAAAGGATTACATCATATGGATAAAAGTGAAGATGTGATGATCGTTGTATTGAAGATCAAGAGAGATAGATTGCCATCTAGGTACTAGCCATGGAATAGTAGGTATGTGGTGAACTACTCACACATAATCATGATGGCAGCAAGGTTGATGAAGAGGCCCCCCATGATTTATCCCTCATCCGGCAAGATGCCGGCATGGAGCTCAAGATAGCCTCCCATCGGAATAGAGACATGCAACTGCGTAAAAAGTGTTTTGGGCCTGCCTCTAGGGTTGTTGGGATATATGAGAATTTGTGAGAAACATAATAGAGTTGGGAGAGTCTTGAGGGGCCCACAAGCCATCATGACAAAGCATGTTGGATTTGGGTCGCTCAGGTGTCCCTTAACCCTCTTCCGATACTCATTGGTCTTCTTTTGGTCTAGAAAAATGTCCTCAACATTTCAGGTCAATTGTACTTCATTTGGTATTGAAAACCTGAAAAGTGAAGAACATGCAGAAAACAACAACTGACATTGGGCACTTGGTAAATAGGTTAGTGCTAAAAAATAATACAAACTGGGAAACACATACCCAGAAAGTATCTTAGAATGATAAATATCAGCATGAAACAATCAAAAATTGTAGATAAGTTCAAGACGTATTAAGCTGATACGTCAGTTTTGCATCATGATTGGTTATTGATATTTATGTTATTATTGTCCATTATTCCCCACTATCATATGATACTTATGCTCTTTCTTTCTGAATACGCAAGGTACATCAAGACGAGGGAAGTATGTGGACACTGGAATTCTTGACCTCAAAATCGAGAAAAAGGCAAAAATATCACTACACTCCAAATGACCTAAGACTTCATGGAGAATTTGCAAGAAATATTTAAGATTTTCTAGGCCGAAAATATACCAGAAGGGGGCCACCTACTGGCCATAAGTGATCCCAGAGATCAATGCTCACTGAACACATATATACTGAATAACAAGAGTCTTACATCCGAGATTAACGTCTGATACAATAAAGACCATCATGGTCAAGTCTTACATAGATAGGGCCACGAAGGCCAATCACACCGTCACAACAACTAGCGGAATACTTGGTAGTAAATGGGAACCCATGCCATCAGCCTTAACCAACAAGCATTGAGACTGGGAAGCGATCTAGTTTGCGTGTCCGTCTCCAACGACGAATTATTCTCCATACTCTGGTTCCTCCATGTCTAGTCAATAAAATAACAAGTGGCAAGCCAATGAGTACTTTGAATGTACTCGCAAGAAACCCATGATATGGATAATGCAGTTGGTACAATAATAAAGTAATATGCAGCCTTTGCAGAAAGCAAGTTTTAATTAGAAATGAGCATGGTCAAATACTTGTATGGATATGCATCATAAGCTAGATGGTAATCATGATTACGATTCATAGATATCAACATATCTGAGGAGGGCTGAACACCACAGGTTAACCCAATATGCCAAGTCTCCAGAATTGTCATATCATCTTACTCAGGTATCACCATAATACGCACACACACTTGGTTTATGCGGAAACAACTGGACGTATTTTAAGAAGGATTACGCAACTGTCCTTGACCATGGACACAGCTATTCGCTGTACCCACAAGATCCGGGAAACTTGCGTATGGATAATGCAGTTTGTACAATAATAAAGTAATATGCAGCCTTTGCAGAAAGAAAATTTTAATTGGAAATGAGCATGGTGAAATACTTGTATGGATATGCAATATAAGCTAGATGGTAACCATTATTATGATTCACAGGTATCATCATATCTGAGGAGGGATGAAGAGCACAGGTTCACCCTATATACCAAGTCTCCAGACTTGTCATATCATCTTACTCAGGTATCACCTTAATACACACACACACACACACACTTGGTTATGCGGAAATGACTGGACGTAGTTTAAGCAGGATTACCCAACTGTCCTTGACCATGGACACGGCTATTCAAATAGTTTTACACTCAATAGAGGTTGTACGATGTACCCATAATATCCAAGAAACTTGCCTGTCATCCACGACTCACGGTATATAACATACCCGAGGTAAGTACCAGATCATTGACTTTCCCCCGACGATAATAGACAAAGAGTCCACTCGGTTGATACCCATCCCACATGATGTACGTCTTACGAGCAGCAAATCTAGACCGTATCATCCATGCAGGGACCAATGGTGTGTCGGAACACGTAAAAACAACATTGTCGACCTACCTGGTACGACCCGTCACCAGAGTGACCACATATCACTCCCGCCACTAGTAATGCAGACTCTTTGCTAGCACCAACCAAAGTAATCAACAAAGCCCCGTCCCGTAAAGGGGTTCGTGCTCGCACATGTAAGGTTCGGACGGTCGACACATCATAAATCTAATCCCATTTCTAAATCCACTTACACAAAACCTTTCCAGTACACCACTTCTTTCTCATGTGGTCATCTAGCTCAACACCATCATCCTCGGGCATTAGTGGCAACTGACGGGGTTTTCGTACAACTTTTGATATCATTTATGTTACTATCATCATGCATATGCTCACCCTATGTGTAGCACTACTACTACTTGTCAACTTTTATCAGTGTGACCCTCATATATGGTAAGGTCATGCTCAATGCAAGTGCTCCGGAGGAGCCATCGGTAACACCATGCTGGGGTACACCGATTAATGTTAAATATATTCATGAGCATAAAGTGATCAATATGTAATGCATAAAACATTTTCTCAGACATGGTCAAAGGTCTTCTTACCTTGATAGCTAGATCTGCGGGGTCTTCGGCGTCTTCGGGCCCAAGTCCTTCGTCAAACGCGTGATCTATCATAGTAATAAATATAATAGCAATAAGAAGCACACTAAAAAACAGAGCACAAACTCATTTTAAAAATGTTAACCTATTCTGAGAAATTCTATCTTTAGTTTTAAAAATGTTTGTTTCTGTTTTTGGAGTAAAAAGGTATTTTTACAGTCTTATTAATAGAAGCTAAAAATACCCAAACTAGGTATTTATTTAAAACTTGCATAAAAGTCTTTGTAAAAATTTGTACAATCATACTAATAAATTCTAAATATTTTAGAAGAATTATGATGGAAAAATATTTAAATTTCATTAAATAATTTATCCTGTAGAAATAACCTAAAAATCATTTTTAAAAGAAAACGAGAAAGTGGCTCAGCCCCTGGTCTGGCTCGGCCAGCAGCTGGGTCGGCCCAACTGGCCAACGAGCCAGTCACCCAACCAGCCAGCACAGACGCATGCGTCATCATGTTTAAACCTCACATGCGGGCCCTTAAGGTTAATTAGCGGCAGAGAGGGGAGAGAGGGGGAGAGACTGGCCATCGACAGGTGGACCCCCCTATCGGGGTCGTCTTGCACCTCCACAAAGAGAAGAGGGGAGGCACGCCGACGGCGAGTCCGACGTCGTCATGGCCAACTAAGCACAGGAACGGGCTCGTGGCATCTCCGCCTACCTGGTAGGAGTCGAAAGACCGACAAGGAGAGCCTGCATCACCGGCGACGACGAGATTGCGACGAAGAAGCTTTGGGTTGTGCTGGAGGAGAGTGTTCTGAGCGGAGAGAAACTCGGGGGTGTGGAGGAGAAGGTCCTGAGCTCACTATGATCACTAGGAAGGCGAGAGGACTTCGAGAGCGAGCCTGTAGCTCGAGATAGATGGACCTATGACGCGGCGGCGCCTCGGTCAATCTCAAGCATCGGGGCTCTCCTTGCTCAAGTGGGTATGCTAGTGGTTCACTTGGAGGTTGGGAGGAGAGGTGTGAGGTGCTGGAACGACGGGGGAGGCCTATTTATAGGCTGGCGACGGGGCACCGAGCGGGGGAGCGCCGATGGTTTTTGCCATGACTTTAGAAGAGGGAGAGAGGGCTCGGGGCCGAAACGACGGTTTGTGGACGTGGTTTAGGACTTCCGCGAACGCAAGTGGAGGAGCGGGGGTGGATGTGCAAGCGCTGTCACACCCCAAAATTTTGATAATATTTTTCTGAAATAAAATTTTGCCTAGAATAAAAGTTTTGAGAAAATATTTTTCTTCATGACACTTGTCAAAGCCTTTTTCCAAAAACTTTCATTTCAAGTGGCTTTTCAAAGATCTTTTTGTATTTAAGCCCTTGTTTGAGACCAATTTGAATTCTTTTATTAGATGGGAATATTATTTTGGCCATTTCTGTTTAATATCCGAATTTCTGGATATTTATTTAATCTTTGAAACACTCCTTTTCCTTTATAAAGATGTTTTCTCTAGGTAGATATTTTTGATAATTTATGTTGGACCCTCATTTCTTGCATAAAAACAATTCTTTCTTCTCGTAAATTTTTGTGATATTTTATTTTAATGTTTTTACCCGGATTGCTCTTATTCAAAACAGATTTATATTTTCTTCATAGGGTTGTTTTGCACTGCAACCTTGTGATCACTTCTTCCAAAAGTTCTATAAAAATTTGGAGATGACCTTTGATGTCCCTGGATCACATTTATGCAAAAAACTACTCAAGTGTTTTGAATATTTTGAGCACAACAACTGGTTTTCTAATCTGGTCCATATTTGAATTTGTACTACAACCCCTAGAAATAATCTTTCAAAAATTCCATAAAAATTTGGGGATGTCAAGTGCTTCATGAGATTCAGTTTTATGCAAAAACCCCACTATGTGCTTTGTAAAAATTTAGCATAACATTCATTTTCCTGTTCTGGTCCAGATTGATCCTTTTCACTACAACCATAGTTTTTCTTGATCCAATTGCTTTGATATTTTTCATGCTTGTTTGGAACCCTACCAAAACCTTAACCCCAGGAGTTGAGACCCATTGGGTGAAAGTAAATGCATGTGATAATAGCTCCAAGTTTTTGTCCAGAATGGTGTTTTTCAAAAGTTTGCTTTAGCTAGTTTTGATTTTTGGCAAACTAACCTCACCACCATTGCTAGCACCTAGAGAGACACAAACCGGTAATTTTGGTGGCTAGAAGAGCTACCTAGCTGCCCTTCGCATTTTGTCAAACACCTCTAGTGCATATCCAGATTTGGCATGACATTTAGCTTGCACTCTGGAGTTTCTTCCCTGGCTCAAACAACATGCACAATAGCTTTACCTTACACTCTAACGCCACCCTCGAGACTTTGGTAAGCACCTAGGCCCTATAGCCATGCTGGTCTTTTCGTCGAGCAAGTGTCATGCGTGCTCTGGGTGCACCAGAGCGCACGCTTTGCACACGCAGATGCCGAGTCACCGCGTCCCTATGCCCCTTGCCTTTTGGTCTGCTGTACAGCCAAGTCAAACCCTCCCCGACCATTGGTCGTCGCCCTGTGCGCGAGAAGTGCAACGGTTTCTTCTCTACTTCTGCCATGGACGGCACCACCCAAGCTCCCTACGATCGCCAGCTGGTCGCGGTCCCTCCCCTACCTCGTTTCTCCTGCTGCTGTTCGCTGCCCTGTTGCCCCTGCTTCGCCCTGCCGCCGCTCTTGTGTGCCTAAACCATTGCCAGTGACTATCGCCATCCAGCTTATCCGAAGGCCGCTGCGGGACTGACTCAAGCTAGCTATTTAAGGACCCCCCCTAGGACTAGCGGCCCCCATCCCCATTGCCCGAGCAGCCTTCTGTGCTCGCCTCTGGCAACAGCGTAGCCGTCGACCCCCCCTGCCCGATTCTGGCAGCACAAGCCCCGTAATGCTCCCCTACCTACCCTGCTAGCCTACCCAGACCCTAGGGAACCCATTCCTATCGTCTTGCATGATCGGGAGCCACCAGAGACCGAAGTTGCAGGATGGCCGAAGCTCCATCCGCCATTGTTGAAGCCCCGCTCAGAACCGAGCTGCTTCGCGACCCTAGCCGGCAAAAATGGATGCGGTGTCTCCCCCCCAACCGTGTACAGAGTGGGAACGCGACAGGAGGTGCCCTGAGCCGCTGGTGAGCCTCGCTGGAGTGCTTGTGTTGCCTGCCCACTCACACGCGGGAGCAGGGAGAAGAACACGACATACGGGTCCCGCCTGTCGGTGAGCCACCGCGGGCCAAGTAGAGCAAAGCCCGCTGGTACATCTTCCTTCTGGCAAAGCGTATTCCCCTGTGACCATTTCAGTAAATGCGCTTCCTCTGTTAGAAAGCATATTTGCACCCGAAGCGTTTTCATTTATTTGGTTTAAAAAAAGATCTGACCAGAAAGTTTGACTGCCTATAACTTTTTATAGGAAACTCCAAATCAATTGATTCTTTTTTGCTACTGGTTTAGAATTTCATCTATTTTATTTCAAGATTTGTTCAAAAATATTCAAACAACTTGAATGTACTCTTTTGGAATTGCGTGTTGAATGGTATTATTTTCCACTAGGAGATGGAGAGAGAAGTAAACTTTCAAAAGTTTTGGAGTGCAAATCTACATCTCTACACACTTGAGGCAAGCATCTTGAATCCCTATTTACATAAGTTGTGTGATGATTGTGGTGGTGCATACAATGCGTGATTTGAGGTTATGTTGATAATAATCTCAGATGAAATAATACTTTGTATGTTCATGGATGCTACTCACATTATAACAGTGGTGAAACATGATGATGGCATTTGCTAGTTATGAGAGGTTGTGGAAAAACCTAGCGACGTGGAACGTGATAGGTTATGGCCTGGTCATGACATGTGCACGATGATGCGGTAAAGTTTGGTTAAACTCCAGTATCGACCTAGATCGAGTCTTGTCTGTGTCATACTTCTACAATGTGCTACCACAGTTTCCTCGATAATGGATTCGGTAAAGTCAGTTGTAGACCGATACTTCTCCGTCGTATCTACTTTTCCGAACTCTTTTGCCCTTGTTTTGGACTCTAATTTGCATGATTTGAATGGAACTAACCCGGATTGATGCTGTTTTCAGCAGAATTGCCATGGTGTTGTTTTTGTGCAGAAATATAAGTTCTCGGAATATCCAGAAATTTACAGAGATTTTTTCTGGAATAAAAGAAAAATACCTGCGCAAAGATCCACCGGAGGGGGCGTGCTAGTGGGCCACAAGCCCACAGGTCGCGGCCACCCCCTATGGTCGCGTCGTGCAGGCTAGTGGGGCCCACGTGGCACCACTGCCCCCAAACTCAGCTCTATATCTTCTGTCTCGCTTGGAAAAAAATCAGAGAGAAGGTTTCATCGCGTTTTGCGATACGGGGGAACCGCCTCATCCTGTTCTTCATCTGGAGGGCAGATGTGGAGTTCGTTTCGGGCTCCGGAGAGGGGAAATCGCCGGTATCGTCATCATCAACCTTTCTCCATCGACATTTCCATGATGCTCTTCATCGTTCGTGAGTAATCTCATCGTAGGCTTGCTGGACGATGATGAGTTGGATGAGATCTATCATGTAATCGTGTTAGTTCTTGACGGGGATTGATCCCTAGTATCCACTATGTTCTAGATTGATGTTGCCAGTACTTGGCTATGCTTAATGCTTGTCACTAGGGCCCGATTGCCATGATTTCAGATGTGAACCCATTATGTTGTCGCCAATATATGATATCAGATGTGTTATGACCCGGCAACCTCGGACTGACAATAGCCGGAACCAGTCCCGGAGATGACCATAGTATGAGGAGTTCATGTATTCACCGCGTGTTAATGTGTTGGTCTAGTTCTTTATTAAAAGGAGAACCTTAATATCCCATAGTTTCCATTAGGACCCCGCTGCCACGGGAGGGATGGACAATAGATGTCATGCAAGTTCTTTTCCCTAAGCACGTATGACTACATACGGAATACATGCCTACATTAGATTGACGAACGGGAGCTAGTTACTTATCTCTCCGTGTTATATGTGCTACATGATGAATCACATCCGTAATACTCATCCATCACCGATCCACTGCCTACGAGTCTTTTACTACTGGTCCTCGCTATGTTACTTTGTCTAGGCTTGTCCCTTGCTACAAAAGGGATTGGGCCACTTTGCTGCTACTGTTGCTACTGCTGTTACTTTGGTGCTGCTGCTACTACTGTTCCTTGCTGCTTCACTGTTACTTGTTCCAAGACTTTTCTGGAGCCGTAGCCGGGTAAGCATTCTTCTCAGGAATAATCCCCTGCCAACGTGCTGGCGCCATTGATACAACAGTTCGGAATAGTGTGCCGTCAACAGATCGTTTCTGGCACCGTTGCTATCATACTACCTTGCTACTTATACTTTGCTTGCAGACACTAATCTTTCAGGTGTGGTTGAATCCGACACATTCAGCTGCTAATACTTGAGAATATTCTTTCGCTTCCCGTCGTGCGAACCAACAAATTTGGGTTGAATACTCTACCCTCGAAAACTGATGCGATCCCATACGCTTGTGGGACATCATAGACATATTATCAGTCACACACCAAGTAGATGGGCCGGTATGAAGGTATCCATGGCCCTGGAATAAATCCATTCATCCAATCAAGGGACATGGGTGTTCCCGGTCTGGGACCGGGAGGGAATGGCCCATCCCAGTGAGCGCGTGATATAATTTTTTTATCCCATGCTAGTCGGGGTCGGAGCATCCCCGTCTTATGGTTTTTCCTTGGTAGCATAGTCCGGGTGAAGCCGGGCTTCGCGGGGGAAAATCGGTGTGTGCTGATTCTGAGTGTCCGCTTCTAAAATGCCATACGCGGGATTAGTCTTGTCGACTATCGGAAACTGTGAGCTGTGGGTAAAGAGTACACCCTGTGCAGTGTCAAAACTATTCAAGTAGCCGTGTCCCGGTCAAGGACGTTGTTTGGCGAGTCAATTGTCTGGTTGAGAAAAACTAAAACCAAATTCAAATTTAAAATAAAGTCAAACAAATTATTTCTTCAAACCCTAAAATAAAAATCATGATTAGGTTGAAGATATTCCCTAAATAATTGTCAATGTGAAACCGACATTTTATCATATCATTAAGTGCCTCAAAACTATTTTAACAAATGCCAAACAATTACTAAAACCATTTTGGATTATAATATTTTTCCTATTGTTTTCAAAAGGCCTTCAAAATGATTGTGGCTATGACAAATATTGCTTTGCAAGATTGGGCATGTTCTCTTAGTTTGTAAAGTTAGTTTATAACTAAAACAAAGAAAAAAGTTAATTACTAAGAAGAGAAACTTAAACAGAAAATAGAAAGGAACCCCCCTCTCCTCTTGGTCTAAGGCCCAGCTTGGCCTCCCCACCGGCCAACCCACCACGCCGGCCCACAGACCCGGGGGTATAAAACCCCCTTGTTAAAAACCTAACCCCACCCGACCCACACTGTGTGCCTCTCCCCGCACCGAACCCTCCCCCCTGGAGGCTGCTCTCTCCTCCCAGTCGATTGGCCGAGCCGGCCATCCCTATGGAGCCACCAGCCCCCTCCGGCACCGCCGCTGACTGGCGCCACTCTGACCTTCCCGCCGGCCAACAGCCATCGCTAGCGTTGCCTCGCAGGCCGCCGACACCGGCCACCTCATCACGCCGTCCTCCTCACCTCTCCTTCGACGACTCCGTCGTGCCTCGCCGAGTTATACCCCTACAGCCGCTGGTGAGGCCCCAACCACCATGCCTTTCCATTGCTCCGGCGACCTCCCCTCCACGGCCACACCACCGGCGAGCCCTGGTCCAACGCCGCTGTGTTTTCCCCTGGCGCCGCCCGCTGCTGTGCTTCGCCCCTGCAACGCCGCGCCTATCGTCGTGCCCGCGACCGCCATGCGCGTGCCTCCCGTACCCCCACTAGCCACGCTCCTCCCGTGACCTATGCTTACAGTCACGCGCCGGTCGCCCGCGCCCCTCCTATGGCTCCATCGCGGCTTTGACCCGGCAGCCTTCGGCTGCCGCTGGCCGTTATTATCCCTCCATGGCCTCGCCCATTGTGGCTAGCTTCGTGGCCGACGGTGCGTGTGCGTGCGACCCGAGACACTCAGCCATCTACAATGGGGCTAATCCCACTTAGCACCGAGTCATAGACGAGAGCGGCCCACACCCCCTAATAATTAGAGCAAGAAAATATATAGGAAAATAAATAAGTAATGAAAAATCAATAATGTTAAATGAATTATTTAGTTCATTATTGCAATTATGATTAATTATCTAACTTAATTAAGCCACTACTTAATTTGTCTAAATTGATTAAAGTATTTAATTAAGGTGATTAATTTGGGTAATTAATTAAGCTAATTAAATCAAATCTAATTAAATTAAGTTTTTTACTTTAATTTATCTTCGTATGACCTGTGGGACCCACCCTATTTATTAAACCTAATTAAATTATATTAACTCAATTAAAACTGCGTCAATGACACGTAGGACCAACTTCTTAGAGTTGACTAGTCAATAGGACTGTTGACTCATGGTGTCGGTATGACATCATGCTAATGTCATAATTCTATTTATTGAATTTAAATAATCTATTTTAAATTATAAAAAAATTAAAAATAATATAAAATAATTTGTAACTCGGATGAAAATAATTTATATACGAAGTTGATCAGAAAAGCGAGACGAACTAGGATGCGATGTCCGTTCGTGAGTCACGCGTCCCTATCATAGCCAACTTGGAACTTTACCATCGTTGTCGCGTGTCCCGTAGTAGGGAGAGAGCTGGGAAATATCGCCAGATATTTCCTAGCTTCGTGTGTAATGTTTAGTACTGCGTTAGCTCATGCCTAACACTGCATATAACATTGTCATGCTTTGTAATGCGTTTGATTGCTCTGTTATTTATCGTATTTCCCCTTCGATACTTCCTTTCCAGTAGACCCCGAAACTGATGCTGCTGACGGGTACAACTACCCTCCTGACGACCAGCCCTTTGCCGCAGAGCAACAAGGCAAGTAAACCCCCCTTGATCATCCCTATATCGCCTATTTCGTTCTCCCTCATGCTTGCATTATAATTTTTCTATTGTTGTAGATAGATCCTATTATGATGCATAGCCTGTTTTTGATGAATTGCTATTTTACTGTACCGCAATCTAAACTTTTTAGTATAGGTGGACCAGTCATCCCCTTTGCCCCCTTAGTCCAGTAGCCCCCCCTTTATCGTCAAGTCTCGATCACTAATGGACGAGCCAAGACCCGACACAGCACTGCTGCCTCTTGAGCTTGCGTTGTTTTTTCCCTTGAAGAGGAAAGGGTGATGCAGCACAAGAGAACTAAGTATTTCCGTCAGTTTGAGAACCAAGGTATCAATCCACTAGGACAATCAAGCCAAGTGTCCAGAGTATCTGCGCAAACACAACCGAGCTTGCACCCAACGATATAAAGAGGTTGTCAATCCCTTCAAGATTGATTGCAAAGTGAGATCTGACGGCGGAAAGTGCAACGAAGTAAAAGTGAAAGGCTGAAAATATGGTGTGAAGTAGACCCGGGGGCCATAGTGTTTACTAGAGGCTTCTCTCACAATAGAAGATATTACGGTGGGTGAACAAATTACTGTCGAGCAATTGATAGAACCGCGCAAAGTCATGACGATATCTAAGGCAATGATCATACATATAGGCATCACGTCCGAGACAAGTAGACAGATACTTTCTGCATCTACTACTATTACTCCACACATCGACCGCTATCCAGCATGCATCTAGTGTATTGAGTTCATGACGAACAGAGTAACGCCTTAAGCAACATGACATGATGTAGAGGGATAAACTCAAACTAATGATGTAAACCCCATCTTTTTACCCTTGATGGCAACAACATGATGCGTTCCTCGCTACCCCTTATGTCACTGGGTGAGGTCACCGCACGGTATGAACCCAAAACCAAGAAGAATCATAGATCAAGTTGGCCAAACAAAACCCACAACTCGAAGAGAATTACAAGGATATGAAATCATGCATAAAAGAGATCAGAAGAAACTCAAATAAGAGTAATCTGATCATAAATCCACAATTCATCACATCTCGACAAACACACCGCAAAAGAAGATTACATCGGATAGGTCTCCATGAAGATCATGGAGAACTTTGTATTGAAGATCCAAGAGAGAGAAGAAGCCATCTAGCTACTAGCTATGGACCCAAAGGTCTATGGTGAACTACTCACGCATCATCGAAGAGGTCATGGTGTTGATGGAGAAGCCCTCTGTATCCGAATCGCCCCTCCAGCAGGGTACCAGAACGTGCCATAGATGGGATCTTGCGGGGACAGAAGCTTGCGGCGGCGGAAAAGTATTTTCGTGGATCTCTTGCGCAGTTTTGGATTATTCAGGAATTTATAGGCGGAATAGGTAGGGCAGACGAGCCAAAGAGGCCCACAGACCTGCTAGGCGCGGCCCCCCTAGCCGCGCCTAGGGGGCTTGTGGAGTCCCCTGGTGGCCTCTGCCTTGGTTCTCAAGTCCCGTGTGTATCTTCTGTTTCGGAAAAAATCTTTTCGGAAGTTTTATTCCGTTTGGACACTGTTTGAAATCCTACCTGGCATGCTACCTGGCATAATTGTCCTTTGTAACTTCTTTGATGTGACATTAATGTTTAGATCCGTAAGATTCAAAACAATAGTTTGCTATTGACATGAAAACGATAGTACATGAGCGTGAGCCATGGATACTACCTGGCATGCTATTGACATTAAATCATGCACAACTCCGGTATTGGCCAAGTAATTGTTTTCGCACTCTTACTTTCTCAAACCTTTTTAACTCTCATGCAATACATGAGCGTGAGCCATGGATATAGCACTATGGTGGAATAGAGTGTGGTGGTGGTTGTGAGACAAAAAGGAGGAGATGGTCACATTGACTCGGCATATTAAAGGGCTATGGAGATGCCCATTAATATATATGAATGTGAATGAGTAGGGATTTCCATACAAAGGATGCACTAGAGCTATAAGTATGTGAAAGCTCAAAAGGAGAACTAGTGGGTGTGCATCCAACTTGCTTCCTCACGAAGACCTAGAGCAAGTTTGAGGAAGCCCATCATTGGAATATACAATGCAAGATATATAATGAATGTTCCCACTAGCATATGGTGGTGACAAAACAAGAGGCTCTCAATCATGAAGAACATGGTGCTATTATGAAGCACAAGTGTGGAAAGAGATAGTAGCATTGTCCCTTCTCCCTTTTTCTCTTTTTTTTGTTTGGGCTCTTTGGACTCTTTTTTTCTCTCTTTTTCTTTTTTTATGGTGGCAACTTTGTCCTCTTTTTTTTATTTCCTCACATGGGACAATGCTCTAATAATGATGATCATCACACTTTTATTTACTCACACCTCAAAGCTTAGAACGACGATGACTCTATAGGAAATACCTCTGGCAGTGTACCGGGATGTGCAATGATCTAGCTTGGCGTATGATGTTGAAACATCTCGCTAGCTATCTTACGATCATGCAAAGCCAATATGAGAGTGACGGCACAAGTAATGAGATGGAACGGTGGGAGTTGCATGGCAATGTATCTCGGAATGGCTATGAAAATGCCATAGTAGGTAAGTATGGTGGCTGTTTTGAGGAAGGCATATGGTGGGTTTGTGCACCGGCGAAAATTGCGCGGTACTAGAGAGGCTGGCAATGGTGGAAGGTGCAAGTGCATCTATACCATCGACTCACATTACTCATGAATAACTCACATACTTGTTGCTAAAGTTTTTATTAGTAATCGAAACAAAGTTCTAAACGCACACTCCTAGGGGAAGGGTTGGTAGGTGTAAACCATCGCGTGATCCCGACCGCTACACAAGGGATGACAATCAATAGATCAATTATGCTCCGACTTCCTAACATAGCGGTTCACCACATGTGCATGTTACGGGAATCACTAAATTCCACACAAGTATTTCTGGATTCACAACACCCTACTAACATAACTGTTAATATTACCAAATCCACGTCTCAAAACTAATTGAAAGGGATCAAACTTCTCTTTCTACTCAATGCACATGAAGATGGAAGTTTTATTGTATCCTCTTTGGATACCTATCACCTTTGGACTACTTTCATAGAACAAGCCAACTACTAAGTTACACACCGCCTTGCTCTAAAAGATCTAAGTGAAGCACATAGAGCAGCATAGTCTAGCTCAAAAGATATAAGTGAAGCACAATGAGCATTCTAGCAAATTCACAATGATTGTGTGTCTCTCTGAAAAGGTGTGCAACAAGGATGATTGTTACACAACAAAAAGAAAAGACTCCTACGATACAAGACGCTCCAAGCAAGACACATATCATGTGGTGACTAAAAATATAGCTCCAAGTAATGTTACCGATGGATTGAAGTAGAAAGAGGGGATGGCTTCCCGGGTCATCCCCAAGCTTAGGCTTTTTGGTGTCCTTGAATTTGGCTTGGGATAGCTTGGGAATCCCCAAGCTTGATCTCTTTCCACTCTTTATCCCTTTGTCCATGTGAACGTCACCCAAAACATGAAAACTTCACAACACAAAACTTAAACGGAAACTCCTGATATCATTAGCACAAGAAAACTAACTACCACCTCATTAGGTACTGTAGCAATCTTGATTTATATTTATATTGGTGTTATATTAATGTATTCTCACTTTTCCATGGCTAGTACCCACCGATACTATTCATAGTTTCATCAAAACAAGCAACAAACACAACAAAACAAAATCTGTCAAAAGCAGACCAGTTTGTAGCAATCTGTATACTTCGTATACTTCTGGTACCTCCAAAATTCTTGAAACTTACGACAGCCTGGGAAAAAGGCATATCAACCCTCAGCAAAAAGAATAAACTCAAAAGCTCTTTCTGAATAAAATTGAAAAATAATTTCGTGAGAGAAAAGTTTCTGTCTTTTTCCAGCAGGATAGAACAACCAACACCAAACTAGTCATAAAGGTTTTTCTTGGATCAAACACAAAAAGAAACACAAAAAACACAATCATAACAGAATTATGATGGTGTGGATGCAACAAAACAGAAAGAAAAAGATAGATTCATTGGGTTGCCTCCCAACAAGCGCTATTGTTTAACGCCCTTAGCTAGGCATAAGGTTATGGAATCACGTATCGTCGTCTTTGGTACTCAAACCATAAGTATCCCTCATCATGGATTCATTAGGTAATCTTATTTTATTTCTAGGAAGATTCTCCATGCCCTTCTTCAAAGGAAATTGAAATCTAATATTCCCTTCCTTCATATCGATGATAGCACCAATAGTCCTTAGGAAAGGTCTACCAAGAATGATAGGGCATGTAGGATTGCAATCAATATCAAGAACAATGAAATCCACGAGTACATAGTTCCTATTTTCAATAATAAGAACATCATTGATCCTTCCCATGGGTTTCTTGACAGTAGAATCCGCAAGATGCAAATTAAGAGAGCATTCCTCAATCTCATTAAAGCCTAGAACATCACATAAAGACTTTGGAATTGCAGAATCACTAGCACCCAAATCACACAAAGCATTGCATTCATAGTTTTTTATTTTGATTTTGATAGTAGGTTCCCACTCATCATGAACCGTTCTAGGAATAGAAACTTCCAACTCAAGTTTCTCTTCAAGAGATTTTATCATAGCTTCGACGATATGATCAGTAAAGGCCTTGTTTTGGCTATAAGCGCGTGGAGAGTTTAGCATGGATTGCATCAAGGAAATGCATTCAATCAAGGAGCAACTATCATAATTGAATTCCTTGAAATCCAAAGTAGTAGTTTCATTACTACTCAAAGTTTTGATATCTTCTACTCCACTTTCAATGCTTTTAGCATCAAGATAGACGGACTCTGAATCATTGGGGCGTTTTTCAACCAAAGTGGATTCATATCAAGCCCCATCATCATTAGGTTTGACACTAGAAAACAAGGATTAAATGGGAGTAACACCAAGCACTTTAAGATCTTCGTGATTCTTATCACGAGAACACGCCTTTTTAGGCCATTCATGTCTAGCACGAATTTGGGCGGTTCTTTCTTTGCTCTCACTCATGGAAACACGCATAGCTTTCAAAGTTTTATCCACATTGATCTTGGGAGGAGCACATCTAACTTTCAAAGCATCAATATCAATAGACATTCTATCATCGCTCCTAACCAAATCGTCAATTTTGAGTAGTTTTTCCTGTATGGACGCATTGAAAATCTTTTGCGAGTTGATAAACTCTTTGATATTACTCTCTAGACTAGAGGGTAATTTATTGTAACTTCCATGAGTATTGTTGTAGGAGTTTCCAAAGTTATTAGATGGGTTACTATGAAAAGGCCTAGGAACATAGTTTCCTCTAAAAGCATTGTTGTTGCCAAAATTATTCCTACCAACCAAATTAATGTCCAAGCTCGTATTGCTATTCTCAATCAGGGAAGACAAGGGCATATCATTAGGATCTAAAGGAGCACTTCTACTAGGAACCAAATTCATTAACTCATCCATCTTAGCGTTCAATGAGTTAATTTCTTCTATAGCGTGTACCTTCTTACTAGTAGGTGACCTGACAGTGTGCCACTAAGAGTAGTTTGTCATGATATTGTCTAGGAGTTTTGTGGCTTCTCCTAATGTGATTTCCATGAATGTTCCACTTGAGGCGTAGTCCAAGAGATTTCTAAAAGCGAAATTCAAACCAGCGTAGAAGATTTGTATAATCATCCAAAGAGTCAAACCATGAGCGGGACAATTTCTAATCATCAATTTCATTCTCTCCCAAGATTTTGCAACGTGTTCATGATCAAGTTGCTTAAAATTCATGATATCATTATGGAGAGAGATAATCTTAGCCGGCGTAAAATACTTGGATATATAAGCATCTTTCCACTTGTTCCAAGAATCAATACTATTTTTGGGCAAGGACGAAAACCAAGTTTTTGCTCGATCTCACAACGGGAACGGAAAAAGCTTCAATTTAATCACATCATTATCCACATAATTCTTCTTTTGCGTATCGCAAAGCTCAATGAAGGTATTAAGATGGGATGCGGCATCTTCACTAGGAAGGCCGGAGAATTTCTCTTTCATAACAAGATTCAACAAAGGAGCATTGATTTCATATGATTCCAGACTAGTGGCGGGAGCAATCGGAGTACTAATAAAATCATTATTATTTGTATTCGAGAAGTCACAAAGTTTGGTGTTTTCAGTGATGGTGACTTCGGCAAGCAAACAAGCGCACAAGCGAATAGAAAGCAAGCGAGAGAAAAGGGCGAACGAAAAAGGCAAACGAAAAAGGCAAATACTTTTGTAATTTTTTGTTTTTTGGAAGTGGGGGAGAGGAAAACGAGAGGCAAAAAAGTAAATGCAAGAGATGAGTTTGCGACACTTACTTGGATGAGCTTCACCTAGAACTTGATCCTCCCCGGCAACGGCACCAGAAATCCTTCTGCTACCTCTTGAGCTTGCGTTGGTTTTTCCCTTGAAGAGGAAAGGGTGATGCAGCACAGGAGCAGTAAGTATTTCCCTCAGTTTGAGAACCAAGGTATCAATCCAGTAGGAGAATCAAGTCAAGTGTCCAGAGTACCTGCGCAAACACAAACGAGCTTGCACCCAACGCTATAAAGGGGTTGTCAATCCCTTCAATTTTGATTGCAAAGTAGGATCTGAAGGCGGAAAGTGCAACAAAGTAAAAGTGAAAGGCTGAAAATATGGTGTGATGTAGACCCGGGGGCCATAGTGTTCACTAGAGGCTTCTATCAAAATAGAAAATATTACGGTGGGTGAACAAATTACTGTCGAGCAATTGATCGAATCGCGGAAAGTCATGACGATATCTAAGGCAATGATCATACATATAGGCATCACGTCAGAGACAAGTAGACCGATACTTTTTGCATCTACTACTATTACTCCACACATCGACCGCTATCCAGCATGCATCTAGTGTATTGAGTTCATGACGAACAGAGTAATGCCTTAAGCAAGATGACATGATGTAGAGGGATAAACTCAAACCAATGATGTAAACCCCATATTTTTACCCTTGATGGCAACAACATGATGCGTGCCTCGCTACCCCTTCTGTCACTGGGTGAGGTCACCCCATGGTATGAACCCAAAACCAAGCACTGCTCCCATTGCAAGAATCATAGATCAAGTTGGCCAAACAAAACCCACAACTCGAAGAGAATTACAAGGATATGAAATCATGCATAAAAGAGATCAGAAGAAACTCAAATAAGATTCATAGATAATCTTATCATAAATCCACAATTCATCGGATCTCGACAAACACACCGCAAAAGAAGATTACATCGCATAGATCTCCGTGAAAATCATGGAGAACTTTGTATTGAAGATCCAAGAGAGAGAAGAAGCCATCTAGCTACTAGCTATGGACCCGAAGGTCTATGGTGAATTACTCACGTGTCATCGGAGAGGTCATGGTGTTGATGGAGAAGCCCTCTGTATCCGAATCCCCCCTCCGGCAGGGCACCAGAACGTGCCCCAGATGGGATCTTGGGGAGATAGAAGCTTGCGGCAGCGGAAAAGTATTTTCGTGGATCTCTTGCGCAATTTTGGATTTTTCAGGAATTTATAGGTGTAAGAGGTAGGGAAGACGAGCAATAGGGGGCCCACAAGCCTGCTAGGTGAGGGACCCCCTGGCCGCGCCTAGGGGGCTTGTGGAGTTCCCTGGTGGCCTCTGCCTTGGTTCTCAAGTCCCGTGCGTATCTTCTGTTTTGGAAAAAAATAGTTTCGGAAGTTTTATTCTGTTTGGACACCGTTCAAAATCCTCCTCTGAAAAAGGTCAAAAACACGGAAAAACAGGAACTGACACTTGGCACTGAGTTAATAAGTTAGTTTCAAAAAAGATATAAAAGGAATACAAAACATCCAAAGTTTGACAAGATAATAGTATGGAACCATGAAAAATTATAGATACGTTGGAGACATATCAAGCACTCACACTCCTTAGTTGTATGACGTTGCAGAGCTACTATCGAGTACCAAGGGTGACACCTCGTTACGTACTCCAATGTTAGCGATGTAGTTATTTGACCGGTAGTGCTTCTCGGAGGGTGATTCCTCGTTCACCACTTTTGGTAACGACTCTGTCGTACAACCCATCGAGCGTGGCCCATCGAGGGTGATTCCTCCCTGGCCACCTTGACAGTTACATCGTTCGGAATGCAACAAGGGTGATACCTCGGATCCCCGTGATGTTACAACCATAGAGTTACTTTACTGTATTACCGGGAACATTGATGAATAAATGTTTGGCGAGTGGATTCCCGCGTGGATGTGTCGATGAGTTAATTAAAAATCTAAGGATTTGGGTATTTGATCTGGGTTGGTCAGAGACTTTTTCGCACTAACCGGCTACGCGTGAGAAGTTATGGTTACTCGACGTCGTGGTATCAGCCGAAGTTCTTGACACATTAGCAATGGAGCTGCGCGCGCCCGAGTGGTCTGGATTATCGCTGTTCTTGTATAAGAGGTGCCAGGACTGACATCAACCACCCTCACATCATGCAGGAGCGCAAAGGGTGATGGGCCCGTGACCCCTGCGTGCTTAGGATTTAGCCCGGTGGGTTGGCCTCTCTGTTTAGTCTAGGTGGGGTTGCGACGTGTCGATGTTCCGAGGTCGGGCATGACCCAAGAAAGTGTGTCGGGCCAGAGTTTATCGAGCGTGATGGGAAACTTGGTGCACCCTTGGAGGGATGAAAATTAACTATTCGGAAAGTCGTATCCACGGTTATAGGAGGACTTGGAGTTGTGCCCCGATCTTATACAAGTACAACTGTCACTTAACTGGAATGATTGCGCCGGGATTGCTTCCTCGCAGGGAGTCGAGGAAGGATCTATGTGCATGACTTTAATTAATATTGTTGCAACAATATGACTTTTTAATTGTGTTACATGTTCTACTCTCGCCTGTTGCTGGAAGACCCCTGAAGATGCTTTTCTTTGATAGGACCAGGCCTTCTCTCTCTATTCTCTCATTGCTGCAGTCAGTCCACATAAACCCATTTCTTTGATAGTGATGGATACTTAGCATAGTTCTGATGTCATAATTGCGAGTACTTTGTATGAGTACTCATCGTTGCTTTGCTCCCCCTTTTCCCCTCAATTCGTTGCTGTGACCAGATGATGGAGCCCAGGAGATGGCTTTTCCCGCCGCCGACGATAGCTACCCCGATGGTGACTCCTACTACAAGGAGCCCGCTGACGACCAGGCTTAGTTTAGGAGGTTCCCAGGCAGGAGGCCTCGCCTCGTTCGATCGTTGAATCTTTTGTGCTAGCCTTCTCTAAGGCACCTCAAGTTTCATATCTGTACTCAGATATTTGTTGCTTCCGCTGACTCATGTGTTTATCGAGCTTCTATATTCTAGCCCTGGAGGCCCCTGGCTTGTAAAATGGAGCTTGTATGTTTTTCTTTGTGTCTAGAGTTGTGTTCTGATATCTTCGCGTGAGTCCTTAAGCTTGGTCGTACACATTTGTGTGTATGATTAGCGTACGATCAAATCGAGGGCGTCACATATATCCTCCGCGTCAGCATGAGCCTTCAACCAATAGAAACCATGTCAAAAACCCTTTGACACTAAGGATCATGACCCGGTGTGATGCCCACAATCGCCAGCATGTATCTCATTGAGAATATCTCGTCCTTCCTCCAGGGAAACACACCGTTGAAACACCCCACATGTGCTCTGTTTATGTAACTCGCCCTTATGGATAACCATAGACTTGCACCGCCGGATGATCTGTCGAGAAAAAAAATTCATCACTTGGCAACTCGCCTCGGGCCAGATAAGCCATATAAGGAACTGTCCAGTCAGGAATTGCCCGAAGAGCCGCCACCAGTTGTCATTCTCGGTTAGGAACTACTATGTCTTCTTTAGAAGACAACTTCACAGAAGGGTTATGCAAGACATCCAGGAACACATTGGGTTGAACAGGCTTGCATTGAGATCAGAGTTGTGATAAAGCATCAGGCGCCTCGTTCTGTCGACAATCAATATGATCAACTTGGTAGCCATTAAAATGATCCGCCACCTCGGTTACTTCACGCATATAAGTCGCCATTAGTGGATCTTTGGTGTCCCAAGTTCCACAAACTTGTTGAGCCACTAAATCTGAATCCCCCAAACATATGACCCGACTGAGGTTCATCTCCTTAGCTATTCTGAGCCCATTGAGCACAGCCTCATCCTCAGCCACGTTTTTCGTGCAAGGAAACATGAGGCGCAATACAAAGCAAAAACTTGTCACCATGTGGGGAAGATAACACTACGCCTGTTCCCAAGCCTTCCAACAGCTTAGAACCATCAAAGTGGATAGTATAGTACGTGTTATGAGGACCCTCTTCTAGGATCTGCAACTCGGTCCAATCATTGATGAAATTCACCAAAGCCTGAGACTTGATGACCGTGCGAGGCATATACTTCACATGGTGGGGACCAAGCTTAGTTGCCCACTTAGCAATCCTCCCAGTAGCTTCATGGTTCTGTACAATGTCCCCAATTGGTGCCGAACTGACCAGTAATTGGGGCTCCAGAATGGAATGTTTGAGATTTCGGCTTGACATAAAAATCCCAAAGACCAGCTTCTTCCAATGCGGGTACCGTTGCTTAGACAAAGTCAGCACTCACTAACAAAATACACCGACTGCTGAACCAGATACTATTTGCCTTCTTCCTTGCGCTCAACAACCATAGCCACACTTACTGCCTTTGAATTAGTAGCATTGTAAAGGAGCATAGGTTCCGTATCAGTCGGGGCGGCTAGCACACGCGGCTCAGCAAGTTGTTTCTTGACGGCTTCAAAAGCTTCGTTGGCTGCATCCATCCAAACAAAATGATTCGTTTTCTTGAGCAACTGGTAAGGGGAATGGCCTTTTCACCAAGGCGACTTATGAAATGGCTCAACGCCGCAATACGACCCGCCATGTGCTGCACCTGGTTCATGTTGGCCAGCTTACCAAGCGAGGTTATCACCTTGATTTTATACGGGTTAGCTTCAATGCCTCGCTGTGACACCAGGAAACCCAATAACTTGCATGTAGGAACGCCAAAAACACATTTGGTCGGGTGATAACCTACAAGTATAGGGGATCAATTGTTGCCTTTCTCGATAAGTAGGTGTCAAACCCAACGAGGATCTAAAGGTATAACCAATATTCCCTCAGGTTCTATCGACCACCGATACTACTCTAGGCACTCTTAACGTTCGCTTTACCTAGAACAAGTATGAAACTAGAAGTACTTTGTAGGCATGATAGGATAGGTTTGGTAGAAAATAAAGAACACGTAAAAAAACTAGGGGCAGCTAAGATAAAGAAACAAGTAAGTTGGTCATCGTAGAGATCTTTTTGTCACAAGAAGGTTATTTGTCCCTAGGCAATCGATAACTAGACCGGTAATCATTATTGCAATTTTATACAAGGGAGAGGCATAAGCTAACATACTTTCCCTACTTGGATCATATGCACTTATGATTGGAACTCTAGCAATTATCCGCAACTACTAAAGATCATTAAGGTAAAACCCAAGCATAGCATTATAAGGTATCAAGTCCTCTTTACTCCCATATGCAACAACCCACCTACTCGAGTTTATTCTTATGTCACTCAAGCAACCCACCATTGGCAAATCATGAACACATTGCACCACCCTACTACAGGGATTCCTCACGCTTGCGTGACATGGAGAGCACCATAGGACAGCACCAATAATAAAACATGCAACTAAACCAATCATCATCATCAATCAACCCATGGTACAAAACGGATCTACTCAAACATGATAGGATAGCCATATATCATTGGGAAATAATATATAGCGTTGAGCACCATGTTTAAGTAGAAATTACAGCAGTGAGAAGAGGTGTTGAACCGCTGCATAGAGGGGGAGAGAGGTGGTGATGACGGCGGCGAAGTTGTTGGTGTAGATAGCCATCACGATGATGGCCTCGGTGGCGTTCCGGTGCAACCTATTGTTATAAATTCTTCCATATGTAAGATTTTCCATTCTTACATGCAGAAACTATATGACTTATTTTATAAGTTGTTTTTGATGAATCCTTTGTGTATCCAAATTCCGACAATTATATGATGGCCATGACGATGCTACCTCGACGCAAGGATGTGGTACGTCAAATGTCAACAGGAAAAATTGAACCTCAATGCTAAATTGCTCCTAATCAATTAACCAAACCATATGGTATGGGTAAACAGCATGATTCTCCTTGCCTTTTTATCAAAATGGTTATGTATTTGATGACCTATCATGTATACCATACTCTATATTTTCCTCGGGAATGGTATACTCTAATACTTGTGTGCGTGAACACATTTTCCTTTCCATTGGTCTATTTAACGTGACAGTTACCTTTTCCTTCCCATTGGCCAGTTTAACCTTACTTGAAGCTGAACTTATCTAAGAAGTGTTAATTCCGTGCTTAGGTAATAACCTAGGTATATAACTCTGCCAGTAAGACCCTGTTACTATTGTGGAAAACATTTCGGCAGCCGCCGGTGGACGAGAACTTTGCCTATTGGTCCGCCTCGTTTCAACGAGCAGAAAAATGGTTCTATTGGTCCCCCACTCTTGGTAGCGACGTTGTTGCCAACATAACTGACAGGCTATCCTCTGACATTTCTTGCTACCAAGACCGTACAAGATGTCACCGCTCAGCCTACTCTCAACCCACATGGTGGACCCATAACGAAAAGTTCCACGGGATCAGAACCTGTTTCTCTTGTACATCTTTCACTTTAGAGTTTCCATTACACTTGGCTTCGTATGAAATTCCCGAGCAACCGTCCAATGGGTTGATCTATTCTGGTATGAGACACAATACTAATTTCTAGTTCTCTAAATCCCCTTTCACATCTGTTTGGGCATCAATGGATTGCCTAACCGTTTGAAACCTTTGTACCTTCGGGTATTATTACCAATGAATTATGTGAGTTACAACCTGATGGATGATACATGCCCTCTTCTCTGAGTTCGCCATCAGATGTCCAATTTTGTGTAGCTACAATCTTCCAAAGTTTTCCCTATTATCGCATTCGTAGGGTGATGAAGATCCCGGGGGAAGGATGATGACTCCATCCCGTTGACCTTAAATAAAGAATTGCAGACATCAACGAAAATGGTGAGCTTCTTTGAGAAGAACAAACAAGACCGAGAAGACTCGTTAGAATTTCGTAACCAAACGTTTCCCCCTTACCTCTACCTCTTAATTCTCGGGACAAGAACTTCTTTTAATGGTGGAATGTTGTGACGTCCCCGGAATAAGCTACAGTAATCAATATAGTTAGGCTACAGTAATCACAAGCTGATGTTGCCATGTCATCTAGATTAACAAAGCCAAATTGCCACTTGAGAAAAACTAAAACCAAATTCAAATTTAAAATAAAGTCAAACAAATTATTTCTTCAAACCATAAAATAAAAATCATGATTAGGTTGAAGATATTCCCTAAATAATTGTCAATGTGAAACCGACATTTTATCATATCATTAAGTGCCTCAAAACTATTTTAACAAATGCCAAACAATTACTAAAACCATTTTGGATTATAATATTTTTCCTATTGTTTTCAAAAGGCCTTCAAAATGATTGTGGCTATGCCAAATATTGCTTTGCAAGATTGGGCATGTTCTCTTTTTTTGTAAAGTTAGTTTATAACTAAAACAAAGAAAAAAAATTAATTACTAAAAAGAGAAACTTAAACAGAAAATAGAAAGGAACCCCCCTCTCCTCTTGGTCTAAGGCCCAGCTTGGCCTCCCCACCGGCCAGCCCACCACGCCGGCCCACAGACCCGTGGTATAAAACCCCCTTGTTAAAAACCTAACCCCACCCGACCCACACTGTGTGCCTCTCCCCCCACCGAACCCTCCCCCTTGGAGGCTGCTCTCCCCTCCCACTCGACCGGCCGAGCCGGCCATACCTATGGAGCCACCAGCCCCTTCCGGCACCACCGCTGGCTGGCGCCACTCTGACCTTCCCGCAGGCCAACAGCCATCACTAGCGTTGCCTCGCAGGCCACCGACACCGGCCACCTCATCGCGCCGTCCTCCTCACCTCTCCTTCGACGACTCCGTCGTGCCTCGCCGAGTTGTACCCCAACAGCCGCTGGTGAGGACCCAAGCACCATGCCTTTCCATCGCTCCGGCGACCTCCCCTCCACGGCCACACCTTCGGCGAGCCCTGGTCCGACGTCGCTGTGTTTTCCCCCGGTGCTGCCCGCTGCTGGGCTTCGCCCCTGCAACGCCGCGCCTATCGTCGTGCCCGCGATCGCCATGCGCATGCCTCCCGTACCCCCACTAGCCACGCTCCTCCCGTGACCTATGCTTACAGTCACGGGCCGGTCGCCCGCGCCCCTCCTATGGCTCCATCGCTGCTTTGAGCCGGCAGCCTTCGGCCGCCGCTGGTCGTTATTATCCCGCCATGGCCTCGCCCATTGTGGCTAGATTCGTGGCCGACGGTGCGTGTGCGTGCGACCCGAGACACTCAGCCATCTACAATGGGGCTAATCCCACTTAGCCCCGAGTCATAAACGAGAGCGGCCCACACCCCCAACTAATTAGGGAAAAAATATGTAGGAAAATAAATAAGTAATGACAAATCAACAATGTTAAATGAATAAAAAAATAAATAAAATACTAATAAAAATTAATTAATTAATAAATGAATTATTTAGTTCATTAGTGCAATTATGATTAATTATCTAACTTAATTAAACCACTACTTAATTTGTCTAAATTGATTAAAGTACTTAATTAAGGTGATTAATTTGGGTAATTAATTAACATCATTAAACCAAATCTAATTAAATTAACTTTTTTAATTTAATTTATCTTCGTATGACATGTGGGACCCACCCTATTTATTAAACCTAATTAAATTATATTAACTCAATTAAAACTGCGTCAATGACACGTAGGACACACTTGTTAGAGTTGACTAGTCAATAGGACTGTTGACTCATGGTGTCGGTGTGACATCATGCTAATGTCATAATTCTATTTATTGAATTTAAATAATCTATTTTAAATTCTAAAAATTCTTTTTTTTTTAAATAATATAAAATAATTTGTAACTCGGATGAAAATAATTTATATACGAAGTTGATCAGAAAAGCAAGACGAACTAGGATGCGATGTCCGTTCGTGAGTCACGCGTCCCTATCATAGCCAACTTGGAACTTTACCATCGTTGTCGCGTGTCCCGTAGTAGCGAGAGAGCTGGGAAATATCATCAGATATTTCCTAGCTTCGTGTGTAACGTTTAGTACTGCGTTAGCTCATGCGTAACACTGCATATAACATTGTCATGCTTTGTAATGCGTTTGATTGCTCTGTTATTTATCGTGTTTCCCCTTCGATACTTCCTTTCCAGTAGACCCCGAGACTGACGCTGCTGACGGGTACAACTACCCTCCTAACAACCAGCCCTTTGCCGAAGAGAAACAAGGCAAGCAAACCCCCCTTGATCATCCCTATATCGCCTATTTCGTTCTCCCTCATGCTTGCATTATAATTTTTCTACTGTTGTAGATAGATCCTATTATGATGCATAGCCTGTTTTTGATGAATTGCTATTTTACTGTACCGCAATCTAAACTTTTTAGTATAGGTGGAGCAGTCATCCCCTTTGCCCCCTTAGTCCAGTTGCCCCTACTTTATCGTCAAGTCTCGATCACTAATGGACGAGCCAAGACCCGACACAGCACTGCGGCCTCTTGAGCTTGCGTTGGTTTTTCCTTTGAAGAGGAAAGGGTGATGCAGCATAGGAGCAGTAAGTATTTCCCTCAGTTTGAGAACCAAGGTATCAATCCAGTAGGAGAATCAAGTCAAGTGTCCAGAGTACCTGCGCAAACACAAACGAGCTTGCACCCAACGCTATAAGGGGGTTGTCAATCCCTTCAATTTTGATTGCAAAGTGGGATCTGAAGGCGGAAAGTGCAACGAAGTAAAAGTGAAAGGATCAAAATATGGTGTGAAGTAGACCCGGGGGCCATAGTGTTCATTAGAGGCTTCTCTCAAAATAGAAAACATTATGGTGGGTGAAAAAATTACTGTCGAGCAATTGATAGAATCGCGCAAAGTCAAGACGATATCTAAGGCAATGATCACACATATAGGAATCACGTCTGAGACAAGTAGACCGATACTTTTTGCATCTACTACTATTACTCCACACATCGACCGCTATCCAGCATGCATCTAGTGTATTGAGTTCATGACGAACAGAGTAACGCCTTAAGAAAGATGACATGATGTAGAGGGATAAACTTAAACCAATGATCTAAACCCCATCTTTTTACCCTTGATGGCAACTACATGATGCGTGCCTCGCTACCCCTTCTGTCACTGGGTGAGGTCACCGCACCGTATGAACCCAAAACCAAGCACTGCTACCATTGCAAGAATCATAGATCAAGTTGCCCAAACAAAACCACAACTCGAAGAGAATTACAAGGATATGAAATCATGCATAAAAGAGATCAGAAGAAACTCAAATAAGATTCATAGATAATCTTATCATAAATCCACAATTCATCGGATCTTGACAAACACACTGCAAAACAAGATTACATCGCATAAATGTCCATGAAGATCATGGAGAAATTTGTATTGAAGATCCAAGAGAGAGAAGAAGCCATCTAGCTACTAGCTATGGACCCGAAGGTCTATGGTGAATTACTCACGCGTCATCGGAGAGGTCATGGTGTTGATGGAGAAGCCCTCCGTATTCGAATCCCCCCTCCGGCAGGGCACCAGAACGTGCCCCATATGGGATCTTGGGGAGATAGAAGCTTGCGGCAGCGGAAAAGTATTTTCGTGGATCTCTTGCGCAGTTTTGGATTTTTCAGGAATTTATGGGCGTAAGAGGTAGGGAAGACGAGCAATAGGGGGCCCACAAGCCTGGTAGGCGCGGGACCCCCTGGCCGTGCCTAGGGGTCTTGTGGAGTTCCATGGTGGCCTCTGCCTTGGTTCTCAAGTCCCGTGCGTATCTTCTGTTCCGGAAAAAATCTTTTCGGCTGTTTTATTCCGTTTGCACACCGTTTAAAATCCTCCTCTGAAAAAGGTCAAAAACACGGAAAAACAGGAACTAACACTTGGCACTATGTTAATAAGTTAGTTTCAAAAAAGATATAAAAGGCATACAAAACATCCAAAGTTTGACAAGATAATAGCATGGAACCATCAAATATTATAGATACGTTGGAGAGGTATCAAGCACTCACACCCCTTAGTTGTACGACGTTGCAGAGCTACTATCGAGTACCAAGGGTGACAACTCGTTACGTACTCCAATGTTAGCGATGTAGTTATTTGACCGGTAGTGGTTCTCGGAGGGTGATTCCTCGTTCACCACTTTTGGTAACGACTCTGTCATACAACCTATCAAGCGTGGCCCATCGAGGGTGATTCCTCCCTGGCCACCTTGACAGTTACATCGTCCGGAATGCAACAAGGGTGATACCTCGGATCCCCGTGATGTTACAACCACACAGTTACTTTACCGTATTACTGGGAACATTGATGAATAAATTTTTGGTGAGTGGATTCCCGCTTGGATGTGTCGATGAGTTAATTAAAAAGCTAAGGATTTGGGTATTTGATCTGGGTTGGTCAGATACCTTTTCGCACTAACCGGCTACACGGGAGAATTTATGGTTACTCGACGTCGTGGTACCAGCCGAAGTTCTTAAGACGTTAGCAATGGAGCTGCGCGTGCCCAAGTGGTCTGGATTATCGCTGTTCTTGTATAAGAGGTGCCAGGACTGACATCGACCACCCTCACATCGTGCAGGAGTGCAAAGGGTGATGGGCCCGTGACCCCTGCGTGCTTAGGATTTAGACCGGTGGGTTGGCCTCTCTGTTTAGTCTAGGTGGGGTTGCGACATGTCGATGTTCCGAGGTCGGGCATGACCCAGGAAAGTGTGTCGGGCCAGAGTTTATCGAGCGTGATGGGAAACTTGGTGCACCCTTGGAGGGATGAAAATTAACTATTCGGAGAGTCGTATGCACGGTTATAGGAGGACTTGGAGTTGTGCCCCGATCTTATACAAGTACAATTGTCACTTAACTGGAATGATTGCGCCGGGATTGCTTCCTCGCAGGGAGTCGAGGAAGGATCTATGTGCATGACTTTAATTAATATTGCTGCAACAATATGACTTTTTAATTATGTTACATGTTCTACTCTCGCCTGTTGCTGGAAGACCCCTGAAGATGCTTTTCTTTGATAGGACTAGGCCTTCTCTCTCTATTCTCGCATTGCTGCAGTCAGTCCACATAAACCCATTTCTTTGATAGTGATGCATACTTAGCATATTTCTGATGTCATACTTGCGAGTACTTTGTATGAGTAATCATCGTTGCTTTGTTCCCCCTTTCCCCCTCAATCCGTTGCTGTGACCAGATGATGGATCCCAGGAGATGGCGTTTCCCGCCGCCGACGATAGCTACCCCGATGGTGCCTACTACTACAAGGAGCCCGATGACGACCTGGATTAGTTTAGGAGGTTCCCAGGCAGGAGGCCTCGCCTCGTTCGATCGTTGTATGTTTTGTGCTAGCCTTCTCTAAGGCACCTCATGTTTCATATCTGTACTCAGATATTTGTTGCTTCCGCTGACTCGTGTGTTTATCGAGCTTCTGTATTCTAGCCCTCGAGGCCCCGGGCTTGTAAAATGGAGCTTGTATGTTTTTATTTGTGTCTAGAGTTGTGTTTTGATATGTTCCCGTGAGTCCTTGAGCTTGGTCGTACACATTTGCGTGTATGATTAGCGTACGATCAAATCGAGGGCGTCACATATATCCTCCGCGTTAGCATGAGCCTTCAACCAATAGAAACCATGTCAAAAACCCTTTGACACTAAGGATCATGACCCGGCGTGATGCCCACAATCGCGAGCATGTATCTCATTGAGAATATCTCGTCCTTCCTCCAGGGAAACACACCGTTGAAACACCCCACATGTGCTCTGTTTATGTAACTCGCCCTTATGGATAACCATAGACTTGCACCACTGGATGATCGGTCGAGAAAAAAATTCATCACTTGGCAACTCGCCTCGGGCCAGATAAGCCATATACGGAACTGTCCAGTCAGGAATTGCCCGAAGAGCCGCCACCAGTTGTCATTCTCGGCCAGGAACTGCTATGTCTTCTTCAGAAGGCAACTTCACAGAAGGGTTATGCAAGACATCCAGGAACACATTGGGTTGAACAGGCTTGCATTGAGATCAGAGTTGTGATAAAGCATCAGGCGCCTCGTTCTGTCGACAATCAATATGATCAACCTGGTAGCCATTAAAATGATCCGCCACCTTGGTTACTTCACGCCTATAAGTCGCCATTAGTGGATCTTTGGTGTCCCAAGTTCCAGAAACTTGTTGAGCCACTAAATCTGAATCCCCCAAACATCTGACCCGACTGAGGTTCATCTCCTTAGCTATTCTGAGCCCATGGAGCAGAGCCTCATACTCAGCCACGTTTTTCGTGCAAGGAATCATGAGGCGCAATACAAAGCAAAAACTTGTCACCTTGTGGGGAAGATAACACTACGCCTGTTCCCAAGCCTTCCAACAGCCTAGAACCATCAATGTGGACAGTCTAGTACGTGTTATGAGGACCCTCTTCTAGGATCTGCAACTCGGTCCAATCGTTGATGAAATCCACCAAAGCCTAAGACTTGATGACCGTGCGGGGCATATATTTCACATGGTGGGGACGAAGCTCAGTTGCCCACTTAGCAATCCTCCTAGTAGCTTCATGGTTCTGTACAATGTCCCCAATTGGTGCCGAACTAACCAGTGATTGAGTGCTCCAGAATGTAATGTTTGAGCTTTCGGCTTGACATAAAAATCCCAAAGACCAGCTTCTTCCAATGCGGGTACCGTTGCTTAGACAAAGTCAGCACTCACTGACAAAATACACCGACTGCTGAACCAGATACTCTTTGCCTTCTTCCTTGCGCTCAACAACCACAGCCACACTTACTGCCTTTGAATTAGTAGCATTGTAAAGGAGCATAGATTCCGTATCAGTCGGGGCGGCTAGCACACGCGGCTCAGCAAGTTGTCTCTTGACGGCTTCAAAAGCTTCGTTGGCTGCATCCGTCCAAACAAAATGATTCGTTTTCTTGACCAACTGGTAAGGGGAATGGCCTTTTCACCAAGGCGACTTATGAAATGGCTCAACGCCGCAATACGACCCGCCATGTGCTGGACCTGGTTCATGTTGGCCAGCTTACCAAGCGAGGTTATCACCTTGATTTTATACGGGTTAGCTTCAATGCCTTGCTGTGACACCAGGAAACCCAATAACTTGCATGTAGGAACGCCAAAAATACATTTGGTCGGGTGATAACCTACAAGTATAGGGGATCAATTGTTGCCTTTCTCGATAAGTAGGTGTCAAACCCAACGAGGATCTAAAGGTATAACCAATATTCCCTCAAGTTCTATCGACAACCGATACTACTCTACGCACTCTTAACGTTCGCTTTACCTAGAACAAGTATGAAACTAGAAGTACTTTGTAGGCATGCTAGGATAGGTTTGGAAGAAAATAAAGAACACGTAAACAAAAACTAGGGGCAGCTAAGATAAAGAAACAAGTAAGTTATTCATCGTAGAGATCTTTTTGTCACAAGAAGGTTATTTGTCCCTAGGAAATCGATAACTAGACCGGTAATCATTATTGCAATTTTATACAAGGGAGAAGCATAAGCTAACATACTTTCTCTTCTTGGATCATATGCACTTATGATTGGAACTCTAGCAAGTATCCTCAACTACTAAAGATCATTAAGGTAAAACCCAACCATAGCATTATAAGGTATCAAGTTCTCTTTACTCCCATATGCAACAACCCACCTACTCGAGTTTATTCTTCTGTCACTCAAGCAACCCACCATTGGCAAATCATGAACACATTGCAACACCCTACAACAGGGATCCCTCACGCTTGCGCGACACAGAGAGCACCATAGGACAGCACCAATAATAAAACATGCAACTAAACCAATCATGATCATCAATCAACCCATAGTAAAAAAACGGATCTACTCAAACATCATAGGATAGCCATATATCATTGGGAAATAATATATAGCATTGAGCACCTTGTTTAAGTAGCAATTACAGCAGTGAGAAGAGGTGTTGAACCGCTGCATAGAGGGGGAGAGAGGTGGTGATGACGGCTGCGAAGTTGTTGGTGTAGATAGCCATCACGATGATGGACTTGTGGCGTTCCGGTGCCACCGGGAGAGAGGGAGAGAGAGCCCCCTGCTTCTTTTTATTCCCTGGCCTCCCCCTAGATGGGAGGACGGTTTCCCCTCTGATCCTTGGCCTCAATGGTGGCGGAGGGGCAAGAGCCCCTCCGAGATTGGATCTCTCTCTCTGTTTCTTTCTTTTTCTGCATTTTAGATTCTCTCTTTTCACTGTTTCTTATATTCCCGGAGATCAGTACCTCCGATTGGGATAAAATGTTAACACGATTTTTATCCGGATATAAGCTTTCTTGCGGAAAAAGAAGGCCTTTAACTGCCTTACAGGGTGACAAGAAGCCACCCTAGGGTGCCCTACCCCCCAGGGCGCGCCCCTATGGCTTGTGGGCCCCTCAATCACCGCCTTGTGTTGATTCCACTTCCTAAAATTCACATATATTCCAAAAAAATATCCGTAAGTGTTTATCTCGTTTGGACTTCGTTTAATATGGATTTTCTGCGAAACAAAAACATGCAACAAAGAGGAACTGACATTGGGCACTGCATCAAGATGTTAGTCCCAAAAATAGTATAAAAAGTTGCCAAAAGTATATGAAAGTTGTAGAATATTGGCATGAAACAATCAACAATTATAGATACCACGGAGACGTATGATCGGGTTAAGCTTCATCTAGTACATGCGAAGGTTGTCAAACGTCTCCTTGAGATCCTCTAAGAGCATTTCCTTCTTCTCGGGTTTCACCACGATATCGTCAATGTAGGCAAGAACATTGCGCCCAATCTGACTGGGCAAACAGTTCTGAATACAACTTTGACAAGTCTCCTCTGCGCTCTTAGGACCAAAAGTCATAGTGTGGGGATCCCGACTTATGAGTCGAGATCGCCAAATGAACGTGCTTAGCGATCCCAAAGATCAATGCTCACCGAACACACATATACTGAATATTAAGAGTCTTACATCCAACATACCGTTTAATACAACAAATGACCATCATGGTCATGTCTCACATAGGTAGGGCCTATAAGGCCAATCACACCGATACAACTACTAGCGGAAATCTTGGAAATAAACGGGAGCCCATGCCATCAGCCTTCACCAACAGGCATTTAGACTGGGAAGCGTCCTAATTCGCGTGTCCGTCTCTGATGAGGAATTATTCTCCAAACTCAGGTTCTTCCATGTATGGTCAAAAACATAACCAGTGGCAAGCTAGTGAGTACTTTTAGTGTACTCGCAAACAGCCCATGATATGGATAATGCAGTTGGTATAATAATAAAATGATATGTAGAATTTGCGGAAAACAAGTTTGATTGTAAATGAACCTGATCATGTACGGGTATGGACATGCATCATAAGCTATAAGGTATTCAAAAGAACAGGTTACATATATCAACCTATCTGCTGTGGGCTGAACATTCTTGTTCCTCCGATATGCTAAGTCACCAAACCTCTGGTCATATCAACTCCTTCAGATAACTCTTGAACACACACACACACATACACACACACACACACACACACACACACACACTTGGTTTACACGGAAACGACCGGACGTAGTTTAAGCAGGATTACCCAATTGTCCTTGACCGTGCACACGACTATTCGAAGAGTTTTACACTCTGCATAGGTTGTACGTTGTACCCACGAGATCCGGGAAACTTCCGTGTCATCCACGACTCGCGGTATATAACATACCCGAGGTAAGTACCTGATCATTGCCTTTCCCCTGGCGATACTAGACAAAGAGTTCCACTCGATTGGTACCCATCCCACATGATGTACGTCTTACGAGCACCAACTCTAGAACCTATCATCCATGCGGGGACCAACGGTGTGCCTTGAACATGTAAAAACGGCAATGGAAATATTACTCTACTTGGCATGCAAATAATGTTTTGCTCAAACATGGTCAAAGGGCTGTTTGCCTTGGTCAACTAGGTATCTAGGGTCTTCGGGGTCTTTGAGTCCAACTCCTTCGTCAAACGCGGAATCTATCATCGTAATAATAATAATAAAATAAGTGGCTCTCTCAAAAATAGAGCACAAACACTCTTTAAAAATGTTATCCTATTCTGATAAATCTATATTATAGTTTTAGAAATATTTGTCTCTGGTTTTGATGAAAATAATATTTTTACAATCCAATTAACAAGAGCTAAAATATTCAATATAAGCCTTTTAATTATAACTATGCATAAAAGTTCTCATAAAAAATTGTATAACAACTTTATTAAATTCTTCATATTTTAGAAGAATTGTGGTGGAAAGATAATTAAATTTGATTAAATTATAAACTCTACAAAAATCTTTTTAAAACAAAATAAAAAGAAAAAGAAAAGGAGCTCAGCACTAGCCTGGCTCGGCTAGTGGCTGGGCCGGCCCAAGTGGCCAACCGGCCAGTCAGCCAGCCAGCAGCCCATGCGCGCGCGCTGTCAGGTTTAAACCTGATGTGCGGGCCCCTACGGTCACCGGCACAGACAAGCAGAGGGGGAGAGATGGGCCACCAACAGGTGGGGCATGCGTGTCGGGGTCGTCTTCCTCCTCTGGACAGAGGGGAGGGGAGGCACACCGGTGACGACACTAACACTCTCATACCCCCAACGATGACTCGAATGGAACCAGTACATCACCGCCTACCTGCTGGTGGTCTAAGGAATGACGGGGAGGCCCTAGGTCACTCGGAATGAGGAGATGGGTGCTACGGGCAGGGATTCGCTTGGGGAAGAGGTGGGAAAGCTCCCTGAGCTCACTATGGTAACGGAGGAGGTGAGAGAAGCGCAAGAGCTGGCGTGTAGCTCGAGATCGTCGGACTTCCGAAGCGGCGGGGCCCCGGTCGATCTCGAGAACCAGAGCTCGTTGTGCTCAAATGGGGTGGTTGGGGGCTCGATTGAGGCTCTGGAGGAGTGGTGTGAGGGTGTTTGAGAGAGGGGGAAGGCTTATTTATAGGCCAGCGATGGTGCACCGAGCGGGGAGCGCCGGTGGTTTCACCATGGCTTGCAGGAGAGGCAGAGAGAGCTCGGGGTCGAAGCCACGGTCTTGCGGACGTGCTTTAGGACCCCAGGGACTCAGCGAGAGAGAGAGGGGACAAGGTGCGCGTGTGGTGCGTGGCGGCGTTCTTCTTGCCGAATCTGGCGTGTGCGGGCACGCGTCGCCCTCGGGTCAGCAGAGAGGGGGAGGAGGGGCCCTGAGGCTGCCCTGATTCAGGTGGCTTGTCGGAGACATGGAGAGGCACCGAGGGGAGGTGAGAACCGGTCGGGGTTAGCCACCTTTTCCTCGGGTGCGCCCTGTAGCGCGACCAGAGCGCAGTTTTGGCATGCCACGACATGCTGGCACACTCTGGGGTTCTCTGGCTGCGTCTGGCGTGTCCAGGGGTTGGGTTGGATGATCCCTAGCCATTTGTGAGCCAAGGGTCACACTGCTGGTCAAAGGAAGTGATTAAATAGGAGATGCGAGACTTGAACCAGAAACTAAAATGGAGATTTTGGGCTCTTTTGCTTCGAACCAGAGAGTGGCCACTCTTCTACAATTGTGGAGTGGTGCTGGTTGTTTGCAGTAAGAGCTTGGTGGAAAGGGTGTGGGTGTAGAGTGAGGTAAGTATCGTTTTCCTAAGCTGACAAAAGGTGTTCGATATGTGTTTGGGGTAGCTACCCTTCACCACTAGTGATGAAAGTTAACAAAATTGGGTTTGATGCAAAAATAGGATGCTCCACCAAATTTGAGCTCCATTGAACAAGTTTGGCAGTGCAAACTAGAAATCACCCCAAATGGGTAGTTCTGTCCTTTCTAAAGGGAATGTGGGTAAATTAATTTCCACATATCCAAGTATTGGTAGGGACTCCTTATTTGGGGTGTTGAGCACTCTTGCAAAGTTTCAAGCCATTTGGACAAACTTTGCTATGTAGAGTTGCTTCAACTTGATTCTGGACACACAGGGTTTCAGGATTATTTTGTGAACCAAACAACCTTGGAATGAGGTGAAACTTGGCATGGCCACCAAATATAGCTTGGGAAGCATGTACGAATTTTCTCGGAGTTTATTGGAAATATTTCAAAAGGTCAAAAAAGATAGAATAGTTTTTCAAGGGTTTGCTCAAATATTTTGAACATAAATAGGGGTTGAAAATCATATGTATGGAAAATATGTCCTTTGAGTATATCCAAATTTTCTCGGATTTTTCTAAGGCAGAAAAGTATTTTTCCATCCAGAAACATCGTTTCTCGCCTCAAAAAAAGGACATGCAATTAAAATAGAAAAATATTTAAAAAAAATTATTATTTTATGATTTTGGAGAGTTAAAGTAGTGCTAAAACCAGTTTACCATCTTTCGGTGAAGGCACTCCCTTGACATCAGGGACTTGTTGTGCAAACCCAAAGCAAGGTTTTGGAATAGTGAAAAATGAGAAAAAGGTTTTGGTGAAAATATCATGTTATAAAAATGCTGTTTTTGGATCCACTCATTCAGACATACACACAAACAATGGCAATCATGGCACTAATGTCACTTGTTTAATTTTTTTAATAAACTCACATTTTGAAAAGGATATAGTTGAAGTAAGTTAAAAACAGGGTGTGACACATAGAGACATAGCAGAAAGCACCGAAGGGAGTTATGAAAGTCGTCTTCCAGATCTTCCTTGGCCATCTTGATTTGGTGATAACAGGAATACGCATCGGGAAAGCACAAACGCTCGCAACCCACTTTAGAGTCAATAATTTGATCGATACGGGGGAGAGCGAAAGGGTCCTTTGGGCAAGCTTTGTTGAGATCTGTATAATCAATGCACATGCGAAACGTGCCATTCTTCTTGAGAACTAAGACCGGGTTAGCCAACCACTCAGGATGAAAACTTCGATGATGAACCCGGCGGCCAAGAGCCGGGCGACTTCTTCCCCGGTCGCTTTACATCTCTCCTCGTTAAAGCGACAAAGATACTGTCGATCCGGCTTCATATTATGATCCATGTCGAGGTGGTGCTTAGCGAATTCTTTCGGTACCCCTCGCATGTCACAAGGCTTCTACGCAAAGATGTCCCGATTCTCACGTATGAATTCAATGAGTGCGCTTTCCTATTTTGGATCCAGAGCTCTCCCCATAGTAAACTGCTTAGAAGACTCGCCCGACGTGAAATCAACTTGCTTGGTGTCATCTGCCGACTTGAACTTGAGGGGCGGCTCAGAATCAACAGTTGGTTCTTTAAGCGGACTCATGTCAGCCGGGCTCACATTGCCTTGTGAAACTTCAACTCTTCAGTAGTGCTTGCCGGCTCAGCATAGGCGGCGTTTCCTTCCTCGCATTCATGTTCTATCTTTTGGTTCCCGTTGACTGTGATGGTACCTTTAAGACACGACATTCTGAGCTTGAGGTACACATAGCAGGGCCGGGCCATGAAGTGGGCATAAGCCGTCCGCCCAAACAGAGCGTCATAAGGGCTCTTGATCTTGACCACCTCAAACATCAGAGCCTCGCTCCTATAATTGGATTCATCACCAAAAGCCACATTTAACTTGATCCGCCCAACTGGATACACCGACTTGCCGGGGACAATGCTATGAAAGACTATGGTTGAAGGCATCAAGTCGCTCTCAGACAAGTTCATCCGTCGGAACGTACCATAGTACAGGATGTTGATGCTGCAGACTCCGTCCATGAGGACTTTAGAGAGGGTGTATCCCCAACCTGTGGTGCGACCACCAATGCTAAGTCGCCAGGATTATCAATCTTGGGCGGGTGATCAGCTCTACTCCAAGTAATGGGTTGTTCAAACCAATTGAGGTATCTAGGAACCGCCGGCTCACCCATGTTGATTGCCCTGTGTTTGATTTCTTGTCTATTTTACATGTGTTAGTGGTGAAAACATGGTACTAACCATCGTTCAGTTTCTTGGGGTTGCTTTGAAAGCCGCCCTGGTTATTTGGCTGCTGAAAACCACCTTGGTTGTTGTGCTGCTAAAAGCCGCCCTGATTGTTCTACTCTTGGTTACCATGGCGAGAATGAGGTGCACCGCTATTATTCGGGCCGCCCTGCTCATGAGGGCCGGAATGAGGGAACCCGCCGAATGAGACCCTTGTGATCCACCAGGACCAAACTGACCCGGGTGTCCATCACTGTTCCCCCCTTGGTGTTCTCTAGACGCTTGTAGAAAAAATTCCCGCATCACAAAGCAGTTTTCCCAAGAGTGGTTGGACGGGGCAATTGGGGTATTGTGCTTAGGACACGGTCCCTTGAGTATCTCCTCGTTATTACGTGATTTTTTTCCACTAAAGCCCTGATTTTGACCGGTATTCCGATGCTCGTTTCTTGGCCCGGCGCTGGTATTGGCAATAAAATCAGACATGCCATCTTGCTACCTTCTCTTTCCTTGACCTCCCTGGTTACCGTTATGTCCCTGAGCTTTGAGATGACTCTTGGTCCCATCTCCCTTCTTGACTCGGCATACCTGGTGAGGGTGTCCATCAACTCATCCATATCCTGCACTTTCCGCTTGAGATGACCAAACTTCAAAACCGGAGGTTGAAAGTCACAGTTCCTCTCCAAGATCAGTACAGCCTGAGCCGTTGTGATGCCATCCAATGAGTGGATAACCTCTGCAACCCGTCGCGTCCAATGGTGGGAAGACTCATCCGCACGCTGAACATAATGATGTAGATCTAAGATCGTCATTGGGCGTTTGCAAGTTCAACGGAAGTTTTTAATTGACCGCTCTTTCAACTCTGCCCAAGTATTGATGGAATTGGGTGGCAGGTTCTTCAACCACGTGCGATCTGGTCCTTCCAACATCATCGTGAAATATTTGGCGCATACTCCATCACTGGAATTGAGCATATCCATGGCAAGTTTGTAACTCTCAATCTAGGCAACTCGCTCAAGATCGGGTGTGTAATTGGGCACCTTGCGAGGGCCTTTAAAGTATCTTTTCATGCGCTCGCTCTGAAGAGCAAACGATAAGCACGGGATGCCTATGTTCCTTCTTCCCGAATCACTATACACAAGCGTCGGTTGGACGTAAGTCGGAACCACGTGACCCGCCATCGCAGCCGCTGCCTCTGCCTCTGCCTGACTAGTGGCTCGGGCCGCATTCACAAGCGCCTGAGCATTCGACATTGGCAGTCCGAGCAAGTTGGCTTGAGGCTGCGGTCGGCGACCGCTGCTGGAGACCGCCGAAGGATCGTCATTGTGGCTCCTCGTATGACTAGTGTGGGGTGTGGAATGCAGCCGATCACGACTGTAAGAAAATTGTGCCTGTTGAACCACCACCGTCTTCAGTATCTCGATGGCGTTCCTTGCTTCCACCTCAATTAGGGTGTTTCCATAAATGGGGAGAGACTCCAGATTGCGAGTTGGAGCCAGCACACTTTCCACATTATTGGAGAAGTGTCCCTGCGGTGTTTGAAAACACTGAGCCAACGGTTGGTCCAATGGAGGTTGGGTTGGCTGCTGATTTACCGGCGGCTGAGCTGGCTCCACTAGTTGATTCACCTGTCGAGGCGGATTATGCTCGACACCAGGTGTTTAGGCTGTCAAATAAACGTGCGGGGTTAGGATTGGCCGAAAAACGACTCTGATGCACCACATCGGAGGCCACCCGCCGACGCTCGAGCCGCCATGCCTCAGCCTTCAAACGTTCCATTACTTCGTTAATTTGAACCTGCGGATTCGCCATCCAAGCGTTCTCAGTATCAATCTCACGTTGTATCTGGGCCATCTCTTCACACAATTTTGCCACCTCGGCATTGATTTCCTCCTGATTGTCAGCAGTAACGGTGACAGCCACGAGTTTTGACATCTCGACCATCAGATCCTCCATGGTCTAGGCAGGCGTTTTTCTACACCCGCTGGCTCCACTGGCAGCCGCTACATCTGGATGAATCTGAGCCGGCATTGCCCCAGCCATGTAGATGGCGACCTGGCGAGGCGGCTCTTGCGGACCTTCAGAGATCGCCGCCTCAGGAAAGCCCCCAAGCCTTCCCTCATAGAGAGGGAAGATCAAGTCTGTGCCCTCATTGATGACTCGTCATCTGAGTTGACAGGGGTGTCTCCATCAGTCGCCGACTCATTCGCTAGGCTGACCCCCTACATAAAGCCAACAAATATATGACGCTGCCTGATTTGGCGCTTGGTGGGTTGGGCATACCGAGCCGGCTCGACGATGTTGGTGAAGATGTCCGGCTCGGGAACGGGTGTTCCTATCTTGCAGATGATGACATGAATCTTACCGAAGGGGACCCGGTAACCAGATTCGATCTAACCAGCCTCGGGACCCCAACTCGAATTGTCGATGTAGCACTTCCCACGGCGGCTCTTGGTCATGGGACCAACCGCATAGCTCCCGAACCCTGGAAGGGGTCCCTTTGAGAACTCAACTCCACCATGTGCACGCCCCACGATTGATACATAAAAAATGCATCACTATTTTGTATCATAATTTATCTCTATTCATTGATATATTTCACTTTTTGATGATGTACTTATAGTGCTTCGGCTTATTTTACACAGTTTCCAACTTTTCGGTGCCGAAACACCAGGCGCAGGATTCAGTGTATAAAATAGCACAAAGACTTGCAATATCAGAACATCTCCAATTGAGCTGAAATTTAGAGGGAAGATGTTTCCGAATGGGTCCCAAAGACACGCAAAGAAGGGACGGAGGGGGGCCACAGGTCACCCAGGCGACCTACTGCCCCCCTAGGCCGTGCCACGAGGCCGCCCGAGTGACGGGCCCCACACCCGACACTCTACTTTGGCCTATATCTCCCTCTTCACCTAAAAATTCTGGGGACAGAAGAGTTTTGGCGATTTCACAGACGCTCCGCGGCGGAAACCTACAGAGAAGAAAAGACCTTTCCGGCGGGGAGATTCCGCCGTGAAGAACTCCTCCAGGAAGGGGAGATCGTCCTCATCGTCGTCATCATCATCGCCGGCAGCATCGAGATCATCATCACCATCATCACCAACACCACAACCATCTCCATCTTCATCCCATCTACTTCACGATTGCAATCGGAGTTGTACCTTGCACTATTCATCCCCTCTACTCTCCCGGTGTTGATTACTCTTTTGTGGTCAATGCTATTGAGTTTTGTTGGAGAATTATTATTTTGACCAGATTGTTAATAATATTTTCATCACCTCTGATCATGATCTCTTTCATGTCTTGTGAATAGTTCCATTAGTTCTTGAGGACATGGGAAAAGTCTAGATGCTTGTAGTCATATGATGTTGAAGTAATATGTGTTGATTGATATTTATGTTATGGTGTTATTCTTCTAGTGGTGTTATGTGAATTTCGACTACATAACACTTTGCCTTTTTAAGGACCTAGGGGGATGCATCGTGTATAAAGAATGCTTACGGTGGGTTGACGGAGTGACAGACACCAGAACCCCAGTTTGCATACTTTTGCATGAGGGAGTATTGGATCCTAAAGCTTATTGCTATGGTTAGGGTTTGCCTTAATTTCTCTCTTGTATTTGCTGATGCTTGCAAGAGGGATTAATCATAAGAGTGTACTTGTCTTATCCTAGACGGTGGACTGGTTAAGATCCACCCACATAACACTTATCAATACAAAACATAGTACTAGACGGAATATGATTAAAGCACTTGACTATCTCTCCCGTGTGTCCTCAAGAACGCCTTATTCTTTGTAAGTGTAGTCCCTCGGCTTCTCCTTTGTATTCAAAAGGATTGGGCCACTTTCTGCACCTCGTCTACATTTACTTTACAGGCATTTATTTATTTTTTTCTTTTACTAGAAAACCCATAAAAAGTTACCTTTCAGTACTTGCAGTTATTCCTTTCTCAAGAACACTTGTCAATACCTCCTGCTCCTCGTTGGGTTCGACACTCTTACTTGTTGAAAAGGCTATGGTAGATCCCCTACGCTTGTGGGTCATCAAGAACATTTTCTGGTGCCGTTGCCGGGGAATATAACGCTATTTGTAAGTGAAATTGGTAAGGAAACCTTTACACTGTACGTGCTGTTTTTGTTTTACTGTTCCCGCTTTTCGTCCCTATGGACCACTCTGCTCTTGGTTTGTTTCTCATGGGGAACCGCCCCAACGCTATTGTGGTCGAGAGTCCTCCCTCACCTACTGAAATTGTTCCTTTTAGAATACCAACTGGTATTATTGATTGTGTTTTGGCTAATTGATATGCAGGAGATAGACATCGGGGTGAACACTTGCTATATCTTTCACAACTATGCTCCTTATTTAAGTTTGCAGGTATATCGATGGATTTTTCTATGATAAAGCTATTCACTCTATCGTTAAAAGATAAGGCTTTGGATTGGTATAGTTTTCTTGATGACTCTCATTTACTAAATTGGCAAGATCTTATGCCTCTCTTTTATGCAAAGTTTTATCCTCTTCAACAAATACATTGAGACAGGAATTATATTTATAACTTTTTGTCTCGTGACAAAGAAAGCATCACTCAATCTTGGTGGAGATTGAAATCCTTAATTCTCAAATGCGCCAACCATGAGCTCTCCAAAGAAATTATTCTCACAAATATTTATGCAAGACTTTATCGTCAAGATAAAGAGATGGTTGATGCTTCCTCTAGTCGGGCATTCTCCAACAAAAGCAGTGAAGCTAAATGGGATCTTACTGAAAGGATCCAGAAGAACACTGAAGATTGAGAGATTGATACAGGTATTGAACCCGTTATAAATTATGAACGTGATTAAATGGAGGGCTATGTGAAAACGGATTACTTCAATACCTTTTTTTCTAAGATTGGTCTTGATTCCGAGCTTCTAATTAAGTTTTGCAAAGACTTTGCCTCTCATAATCACTCTTCTGAGAAGAAGAAGGATAAACACCATAAACCCGTTAAGGAATTACCTGTTGATATTAATGTTGTTGACCCTATCTTGCGTGCAGTGGAATATGAAAAGCCCCCTTTTCCCGCAAGGATGAGGGAGCATTCTTTTATCGTAGGAATCCTGAATAAAAGTGAAAGAACAACTGATGAGCATGAGGACCTGATTAAAGTGGATCCTCAAGTTGCATTAGTCAAGGATCTTGTTACTAGTAATATTGAGGATTCCAATATAAATTTTCGTGGTGTTTCCACTAACCTTGTTACAGCCAAGAATAAAGGCCCAATTTCAGGTACTCCAGTTGTATCTGTTAAAATAGAGGATCACAATTATTATGGGCTATGTGATTTGGGATCCAGTGCTAGTGCTATTCCTTTTGCAAATTATCAAGAGATGATGAATGAGAATCTACCATGTGAAATTGAAGAAGTTGAATTTACGATCCACCTTGCAAATAAAGAAACTATCTCTCCAATTGGAATTGTGCAAGATGTTGAAGTTCTTTGTGGGAAGGTAAAATATCCTACCGACTTTCTAGTACTTGGTTTAGTACAAGATAGTTTCTGCCCAATTATCTTTGGTAGGCCTTTTCTCAAAATTTGTGGAGCTATTATAGATTGCAGGGAAGGAAAAGTATATGTTGAATTTAATGGTGAGCCATATGAATTTAACTTTTCTAAATTCTTGAAGCAAACTCGTGGTACCGATCTACCTAGTAATGATAAAATTATTGAAGAGATTGCTTCTATTCCTATTCCTCCTAACGATCCTTTCCATCAATTTATGGAAAACCACGAGAATGATATGCGTATGCAGGAAAGGAATGAACTAGATGATATATTCTTGAGACAACCTCCTATCTTGAAGAACAACCTTCCGGTTGAACCTTTGGGAATTTTATCGAAACCAAAAGAAGACCTGGTGTTTGATATTAAACCTCTTCCCGTTACGCTTAAGTATGCTTCTAGATGAAAAGAAAATATATCCTGTTATTATCTATTCTAACCTTTCAGGATATGAAGAAGACCAATTATTGGAAGTCCTTCGTATACACTGAGGCGCTATTGGTTATACCCTTGATGATCTTAAGGGGATTAGTCCATCTATTTGTCAGCATACTATCAATCTTGAGCCTGATGCTAAACTGGTTGTTGATGATTAACGATGGTTAAACCCGAAGATGAAGGATGTTGTGAGGACTGAAATCGACAAGCTTCTAGCCGCAGGTATTATCTACCCTATAGCTGATAGTAAGTGGGTAAGTCCAGTACGTTGTGTTCCCAAGAAAGGAGGTACGACTGTGGTTCCTAATGATAAGAATGAACTAATACATCAAAGCATTATTATTGGATATAGAATGTGTATTGATTACAGGGAGCTGAACAAGGCAACCAGGAAGGACCACTACCCGCTGTCGTTCATCGACCAAATGCTTGAAAGGTTATCCAAAAACACTCACTTTTCCTATCTTGGTTGGTACTCTGGCTTCTTTCAAATTCATGTTAACACTGTCAATCAAGAGAAGACCACTTTTACTTGTCCCTTTGGTTCTTATGCTTATAGACGTATGCCTTTTGGTTTATGCAATGCTCCTTCTATTTTTCAAAGGTGTATGTCCGCTATCTATCATGGTTTTTGTGAGGAAATTGTCGAGGTCTTCATGGACGATTTCTCCGTCTATGGAACCTCTTTTGACCATTGTCTCCACAACCTTAATAAAGTTTTGCATAGATGTGAGGAGACAAACTTGGTACTCAACTGGGAGAAATGCCACTTCATGGTCAACGAGGTGATTGTTCTTGGCCACAAGATTTTTGAAAGAGGAATCGAGGTGGACAGGGCAAAGATTGAAGCAATCGAGAAAATGCCTTATCCAAAAGACATAAGAGGTATTCGTAGTTTCCTCAGTCATGCTGGTTCCTATAGGAGATTTATTAAAGACTTTTCTAAAACTTCAAAACCCCTTACTAATCTCCTCCAGAAGGATATTCCTTTTGTGTTTGATGAAGATTGTAAGGCAACCTTCAAAGTTCTTAAGAAATCCTTGATAACCGCCCATGTAGTCCAACCACCTGATTTGAATTGGCCTTTTGAAATCATGTGTGATGCTAGTGATTTTGTTGTTGGATCTGTGTTAGGACAAAGGGTTTATAAGAAATTGAATGTTATCCATTATGCTAGCAAAACCCTTGACACTTCTCAAAAGAATTGCACTACTACTGAGAAAGAATTTTTAGCGGTATTGTTTGCTTGTGATAAGTTTAGGCCTTACATTGTTGATTCTAAAGTCATTATTCATACTGATCATGCTACTATTAAGTATCTTATGGAAAAAAGCACGCCAAACCATGGCTTATTAGATGGGTCCTTCTTCAAGAATTTTATTTGCAGATTATTGATAGGAAGGGAGCAGACAACCCGGTAGCAGACAACCTTTTGAGGATGGAGGGCATACCACATGATCCTATTCTGGTCAATGATAGTTTTCCTGATGAACAGTTTGTTGTTTTGTAGGTGGAATCGAATTCAGATCCATGTATGCAGATTATGCTAATTTTATTGTTGCATAGTTTTTTCCTCCACGATTAACATTCCAGCAGCGTAAGAAGTTCTTCCACGACTTGAGGTATTACTTTTGGGATGACCCACATATTTTTATGGAAGGTGCGGATGGAATTTTGAGGAGATGCATACCGGAGAATGAGCAGAAGGATATCTTGAGACAATATCATAGCAGCCCTTATAGAGGACACCATGCCGGTGAGAGGACCGCACACAAGGTTCTCCAATCAGATTTTTATTGGCCCACTCTCTTTAAAGCTACTAGAAATTACGTTTTATCCTATGATAAATGCCAGAGAGTTGGTAATATTAGTAGGAAGAATGTGATGCCTATGAATTATTCGCTAGTCATTGAGCCTTTTGATTGTTGGGGTTTTCATTTTATGGGTCCTTTCCCTCCTTCACACAAATACACTCACATCTTAGTAGATGTGGATTATGTGACCAAGTGGGTTGAAGCAATCCCCACTGGAAGTGTTGATCATAAGACATCTTTAAAAATGCTCAAGGATGTAATCTTCCCTAGGTTTGGTGTACCTAGGTACCTCATGACCGACGGAGGATCACATTTCACACACGGTGCTTTTAGGAAAGCTCTAGCCAATTATGATGTTAATCATGGAATTGCTTCACCCTACCACCACTACTGGAATTCAGTTATTTGTCATCTTCCAGATCTTTGCCGTCTGCTGGCTGATGGCAAAGAGTGTCTTTGCCGTCTGCTTCGACAAAGCGGACAGCAAAGAACTAGCTGATGGCATAGAACGTCTTTGCCATCAGTCACTTCTTTGCACTCAGCCGCAGACGCCAAAGAGTAGCACAACAAACGGCAAAGCTACAGGTGGGGCCCACCTGACTATGGGGACGTTAGGTCAAACTGGAATCTCTTCTTTGCCCTCTGCCGCACACGACAAAGAGCACCCAGCAGCCGGCAATGAGCTAACATCTGTAATGGGTCTTTGCCCCCACCCGGGCCCCTCTCTCTCACTCACTCACACATGCTCCCCTCTTCCACTCCTCTCCCCGACGCCTGCCGCCGCCACCACCGTCGTCGCCCCACCGACCCTGTCGCGCCGCCGCACCACCGCCCCCGGCGTCACCGCCCCACCGCCCCAACACCCCCGGCGCAGCCGCCCCTTTGCCCGACAGCCGCCAACACCCCGGTGCCCCGCCGCGCCCATGACGCCCCAGCCGCCCCCACCGGTGAGCCCCCTCCATGCAATTTGTATGGTTAGGTTAGATTTTCCTCATTTTATTTATGTTAAATTAGTTAGGTTACTTTTTTAGTTTATTAGGTTGAGGTTAGTTAGTTAGCTTGCTAAATTAGTTAGGTTAGTTAGTTAGCTTGGTTAGTTAGGTTAGTTAGTTAGTTAGCTTAATAGAAAGAAGAGGAAGAAGAAGAGGAAGAGGAGGAGGAGAAGAGGAGAAGAGGAGGAGGGGGAGGAGGAGGAGGAGTAGAAGAAGATGAAGAAGAAGAGGAGAAGAAAAAAATAAGAAGGAGAACAAGAAAAGAAGAAGAGAAGAAGAGAAGAATAAAAAAGAAGAATAGAAGAAGAAGAAATAAGAAGGAGAAGAAGAGAAAAAAGAAGAAAAGAAGAATAAGTGGAAGAAGAGGATAAAGAAAAATAGAAATAGAAATAAGAGGAAGAAGAAGAAGAAGAGGAGGAAGAAGAGGAGAAGAGGAGGAGGAGGAGAAGAAGAATAAGAGGAGAAGAAATAGGAAAAATGAAAAGAAGGAAGAAGAAGAAGAAGAGAAGAAGAGAAGAAGACAAGAAGAAGGATAAGGAGGAGGAGGAGAAGGAGCCATCCTTCTGCTCCTTCTTCTTCTCCTTGTTCTCTCCTTCTTCTATCCTCCTGCTTCTCCTTCTCTCTCCTCTTGTCGGCAGAAGAAGAAGGGAAGAAGAAGAAGAATAAGAAGAAGAAGAAGAAGAAGAAATGGAAGAAATGGAAGAAGAAGAAAAGGAAGAAGAGTAGAAAAAGAAGAGGAAGAAGAAGAAATGACACCATGACACGATGCGCCGAGACCCCGGCATGACGCCTCGGGACGACATCCTCACACCCAAGCAAGAAACTCCGCGCAACTTTTAATGCGTCGTATATTTGTGTTAGGTCTTATATTTTTGGATTTTATTAATGAACACAAAATATTTGTGTTGATCGGGAGGATTTACATGTGACAGTTGTCTGGTCGCTGTGAAGTTTGTTGTGCGAAGACCTCCCCGTGCATTCTACGAGCTCCGCCCATGCATTCGTGGGTGAGTACTCCTCCTCGCCCCATCATTTACTATGGGTCGGTTTTAGGATCAAACTTGCTAGATGTAGGTAATTAAATCAATTTATCACTAGGCGTGACCAGTATGCGTCTCCCGTTCGAAAGGGTTGCAGCTATAAATATGCATGCATTTGCTTATATTTATAACCGTGATTCTTTCGAATTGTCCAAAGTTATCCATGGACAGCCCGTTTATGTGTAGACTGGGTTCGTTTTCCCATATGCTTTGTTCCTGATGTGATGCATAATTTTGTCAGTGCATCCCTGTTGTTCTCCGGATACACATCCTCTCTGTTTATTGCTGAGACGTGTATCAGAACAACGAGGAGGTGCTGCCAAAATTTTGCGTTGGATTCGGAGCACAGCATGGGAAAACGAACCCAATCTACACATACTCGGGTGGGATTAGGACCTATCTTTACCTATTAGCGTGTAGGTTGCATGGATGTAATAAAAATGGCGAACTTGATTAACTGATGAATATACATGCTAATTTATATATAAATATATTTCTTGTGTGTTTAATAGCTAGGCAAGATGAGTGATCGTGCGTGGATGTACACCGGTCACCCTAGTCAGAAAGAGATGTCGAAAGAATGGTTTCTAAAAACCAAGGAATTTGTGAAAGCCCCATTTGCAAATGTCTAGGAAAGAAACTATTGCCCCTGTCCTGGATGCGACAACTATAAAAAGACGACAGAGGCTGTAATGATTAAACACCTGCAGAGGAGGGGTTTTAAGCCTAATTATACGGTGTGGACATTTCATGGTGAGTCTATACAACGCACCAGAACTGAGGTGGTCCGTCGTCGCACCGACGAGCATGGTACCGGGATCGAAGACATGGTGCAAGACATTGATGATGCTCGAGATTAGGAAGATGAGATGGAGGGATCTTCAAAGACTTCTATGAAATGTTGGAGTCTTCAAAACGTCCTCTCCATGACCACACTTAGCTTTGTCACCTAGATGCAATTGCACAAGTAATGGCTCTGAAGGCTCAATTCAACTTGGGAAGAGAATGCTACAACTCGATGATGACACTATTTGGACGCTTCATACCCAAAGGCCATGTCATGCCTGCAAACCTGTACCAGTCTGACAAAATACTTCGTGTACTTAAGATGCCCTATGAGAAGATAGATGCATGGAAGAAAGGATGTGTCTTATATAGGAAGGAGTATGCACACTTGGATTATTGTCCCAATTGCGAGTCTTGCAGGTATCTTGTGGTAGACAACGGTATGGGTGAGAAGAGGCAGACCAAAATCTTAGTTAGTGTTCTTCGGTATATGCCAATCGTACCAAGGCTTCAACGTCTTTTCATGGTCGAAGAGACAGCCAGACAGATGACAGGGCACAAATTGGGCAAAAGAACCGAACTAGATGCGGATGGGGATAAGAAGGCGGTCCACACATCGGATGGGGAAGCATGGAAACATTTCGATGGATTGCATCAGGATAAAGCGACAGATCCAAGGAATCCTCGAGTCTGTGCCACCACAGATGGTTTTAATCCCTTTGGCATGACGGCAACCCAATACAGTTGTTAGCCTGTATTTGTCATTGCACTCAAACTCCCCCCCGGGCAGATTATGCAAAGGAAGAACATATTTTCTGACGTTGATAATTACAGGGCCCAATTATCCTGGGAAGAATATGAATGTGTACCTGCAGCTACTTAAGGATGAATTGGAAGAAGCTTGGGATAATGGGGTCAAGACATATGATGCCGCTAGAAAAGAAAACTTCAAAATGCATGTGTGGTACATGTACTCTATGCATTACTTGCCGGCGTATGCGCTATTCTCCGGATGGTGTGTGCATGGAAGGTTCCCGTGCATCCAATCCAAGGCAACTCTTCAGTTTAATTGGTTGCAGGAGGGTTGGAATTATTCTTGCTTTGACATGCATAGACAGTTCCTGGATCCTGACCATCTGTTCAGAAAAGACAAGAAGAACTTTACCAAAGGTAAAGTTGTAAAAAATGTGGCACCACCTGCATTAACAGGCCAAGAGATACTAGATGAGTTAAACACCCTCGAGCCTAATCCGGAGCGTCCTAGGTATTTCAATGGGTATAATTCAAAACACGCCTGGAATCACAAGCCATGTTTCTGGGATCTGCCTTACTTCAAAGACCTCCTTATTCCACACAATATCGACATGATGCACACTGAAAAGAATATCAGAGAGGCTATTTTTGGTACATTGTTCGATATAGATGGGAAGACAAAGGATAGTACTAAGGCTAGAGTCGATCAAGAGACACTATGTCATAGACCGTTACAAAACATGTGAGAAGGCAAAGGAAAGCAGAAGTGGTCGAAGCCAAAGGCCTGGTTCAATCTTGGAAGGCTACCTATGAGGGAAATTATCTCGTGGGACAAAATGCACTTGATGTTCCCCGATGGGTATGCAGCGAATCTAAAGGGGAGCTAGTCTTGAAAAAATAAAAATCTTTGGTCTCAAGAGTAATGATTGGCACATATGGCTAGACCGGTTAATGCCGATGATGTTACGTGGCTTTATTCATGAGGATGAATGGCTAGTACTAGCGGAGCTGAGCTATTCCTTCCGTGTTCTTTATGCGAATTTTTTTTCACCTAGTGTGGTAGATGACATGGAGGAGTTTGCACCGGAGTTGCTGTGCAAGTAAGAGAAGATCTTCCCGTCGGGCTTCTTTAATCCAATGCAGCATTTGATTTTACATCTACCTATCGATGCAAGATTGGGTGGGCCCGTTCAAAATCGTTGGTGCTATGCAACTGAGAGGATGCAGAAGACGCTTCAAGCTAAATGTAATAATAAGAGTAGAATTGAAGCATCGATGGTTGAGGCATTCATGACTAAGGAGGTGGCAAACTTTGTGACAGCACACTACGAAGCCAAAAATCATCATTTGCGTAATCCGAAACCTGGGCACAATGATGCAGACCCTAACAAAGGAGGGTCCAACCTCAGCCTATTCAAAGGGAAGCTCGCACCAGTCGGTGATTCGAAACCAATAACGTTGGATGTCGAAGAATGGCGGAACATTACGTTGTATATCTTCGACAACCTAACATAAGTGCGGCCGTACATCGAGTAAGTTCTTGGCACATTTTCCCGTAACTTCTAATTCCTTTGAACTACTCTTATTCCCGGATATTTCATACAGCCGATACATCGCCAAATTCTCACATGGAGCGTTGATCCAAAATGATTTCATCGAAGAGTATGAGCTTCTCGCAAAGACAGCAGGCGGCTATCCCGGTTTCATCTCTTGGTTCAAACAAACGGTAATGATCAATAATGGACCATTTCATTTCTTGGTCTAACTTGCGGCTAATGCAACAATCATTTCGTATTAAAATTGTAGCATAATTCAGACTCTATGGACGCCGAATTGAGACACGCCGCTAATAGTTTTGACTATAAGGTTCGTTCATTTGAGAAATACAACATGAACGGGTATCTCTTTCGTACCTTCGGCAAAGAGCCATCTATGCGCGACCGGAAATCTAGAAATTTTGGTGTCTCTGCTGTCGGCGAAGGTGTTATCGAGTATTATGGAAGAGTTGAAGCAATTTATGAACTTCAATTCTATGGTGAAAACCCACCGAACGTCGTACTCTTCAAATTTTATTGGTTCCATCCAAAGGAGACTAGAAAGACTCATAAACATATAAGACTAGTCGAAATCAATCCAAATACCCATTTAGATCTTCCCGATGTCTATATTACGGCTCAACAGGCGACCCAAGTTTTCTATCTACCGTGGGCATGCGAAACTGATAAGAATCTGGAAGGTTGGTATGTTGTTAATGAAGTGCCGCCATGTGTTAGACCACCTCTCCCAAATGAACAGGATTATGAACCTCACATTAACCCAGACACATATGATGGAGAATTCTTCCAAGAAACACGTATTTCCAAGAAACATTTCAAAAACCGACGTGCTTCACCCCAGAACATGGAAGTAGACAGCAACAATGAAACCGACTTCACCCTTGAGCCGGAACAAACAGAGCTGGAACTAGAAGAGGTTACTGATGCGGATGACCTGTCAATGCTTGACCGATTACGGAAAGGCCTTCCACAACTTCATGCCATTGAACCCGATGAGCAAGTCATTCATGAAGACATGCGTGATACAGATGATGATGATGCATTTATTGATGATGATTATTAGTTTGTAAGATTCCCGACTTAAATTATATATGTACATATTATCAGTCATGTCAGTTATTCAATTTTTTATGTTGTTCTAGTTTCTTCTAATCTTTATCATGGCAGGTCCACAGGTGTTGAAAGATGGTGGGCGCGGGTCCAGATCGCTAGATGGGTTCTTCTTCAGCGGCCCGCACGAGGGGTGGTACTTCGATTCCACCCCTATCTCTCCATAGAACCTTGGTAGACAGTCTGACAACACCACCCGCGGGTGCTTCTTCATCGGCGGCATTGCCCACTAGGAGAGGTGATGGTCGGGTAGGGAAGAAGGGGAAGGGTACAGGGAGAGATGGTGGCCGTGGAAGAGGTAGGCGGACTGTTGCGCCGTCCTCGCCACCACCACCAGCTCATTCACCCGAGCACAGGACTACTATGGTGGACCCGTTTGCGGAGGAGGCTACGGGAACTCGGATCCAAGAGCCTCGGGTGGACGGGCATTCGGCCCATGAGACTCCAGTCCAAGATCAGCCTCGGGTCAAGGTGCCTTCGGCCCACGAGACTCCAGATGGGGTGCCTGGCCGGATCGGACCGAGGTGCCAAATTGGACCGAGGGTCCGGGTGGCTGTTCTATTGATGGCGGGGATGAGTCTACGGATAGTGAGGCGACGTGCAGGTGGACGGGGCACCGTGTACAAGCGTGGTAGTACACGTCTCCCGTCGCGCGGGCTACCCGTGGGGCAGAGGCCGATGATTAAGTCTAAAGTGAATAGGTAAGTACATTTACTCTTTTTTAGCTTCTCCTTCAAGTTTCTTCAAATATCTAATGCGTTGACCTTATCATATTGCATGGAATGGAAACACCCTGCTGGAGTCCGCAAGCCGAACAACGTCCTTGGTCTGCTTTTCCGGACAAATTTCCCGGGGTTTGTCATGTTTCCTGGTGAGGGTCAGGTTCCTACACTAGGATTTACCTCGGAGCACTACCAGGCTGCGCAAGCCCCGCCAGAGGAGATTATAGATGGTGTCTTGTGCCACACGAGGGCCGAGATGGTGATCAACAACATTTTGGTAAATTATCCTTTTACACAATCTGAAATTAACAATATAGCTAATTATTGTACTAGTCGGTGTTGTCTCATTTGATTGCAGACCTTCTATAGGTGTGAGGAGGGATATGAGGAGGAGGCGGGCAAGGTTATCGAGGCCTAGTGTAGGAGTTTATTACAGAACTTACGCCACGAGGCTCGGCCGCAGGCCATTTGAGACTACTACATCACGCGTGATATTAAGAATTAGAAGAAGGAGTGCCGCAGAAAGTATCTGAAGAACGAGCAGTACATGAAGGTAATTACCTATTCTTAAGGCCTTGTACGCAATTTTCTTGATTTGATTCAGAGGCGTAGCGCTCAAAATTCTTTCTAATAACTTATAGGTTCCCCCGAGATGATGTGCAGATAAGATGGACTGCTGGGAGGCGTTGGTGGATGAGTGGTGCACAGGCAACTGGCGAGCCGTCCACGACAATGCGAAGGATCGGCATAGCCCAATGGTTGGTGTGCCACACCATCAAGGCAGCGCCGACTTACGTCAGTTTGGACAAAACTGGGTATGTGGTTTGCTTCATGATTCATGCAATTCATTCTTCATGCTAGCTTGAGCCCCTTACTAATACTTTGTTCCTCTCTTTTAGGCGCATCACAATAAGACGGAGATGCGAGAGTTGTATGACCTTTATGGCCTGACCCATACCGCCTCGTACAAGAAGGCGAAGGCATTCTCTGAGTCTGACCTGGATGATCAAAATAACTTCACCAACATCTCATCCCACCACAAGCTCGTGAAATACAGGGACACGGGGAAGGCTTGGAAAGGAGAGGACTTTAACCCGAGCCAGGAACCTTTGGATCCAGAGCTGGTGATGATATCTGGTGGCGGAAGGCCCCTTGGCTCGATAGCCATTGGAGATGGGATAATACATTGTCTACTCACTCTCCCGGAGATCAAGGCACGCCAGTCGAGCTCCTGTCCAGAGATAACGCCTCGTCCTTGGCCAGTCGATCTTGCCATCAAGGTTAGTTGTCCGGACTCAGAAAACTTTCATCCATTTCATTGTTTGTGTGGCCATCGATCATTACTATGGTAACGAGGAATGGTGTCGCAGCTTGCTGTTAAGAAAGAGAGAGGGGCAAATGAGGCTGCTCTTGAGAAAGAGAGAACAGCAACCGAGGCTGCTCTTGAGAAAGAGAGAGAGGCAAGCCAGGCTACTCTTTAGGCTTCTCTTGAGGAGAGGGACCGGACTAAGACTCAGTTGATTGAGGAGGAGAGGGCCTGGAATGAGGCGACTCACCTGGCCATGTACGAGTTTATTGTGGTAAGTTTCTTTTTCACATTGGCGAAAACATGTGTGTAATGTCTGTTTCATTACTAACTAATACGACTGACTCTTCAAACCGAATGTGCAGTCTATGTACGAGAAGAGCGGTCAAGCCCCTCTGCCGATGCCCGTCTTCTGTGCGATTGGCACGGTGATTTTCACTCAGTGGTCATTATAAATTAATATTAACAATTGTGTGTCATCATGCAAATTGAGACATTGCAAAATATCTTTTCTGCAAAATAACTCCCGAGCGGCATCGGACGTCCCTTCTCCACGGCAACCATCTCCGAACGAAGCCGAAGCAAGCAACCCTAGTGTTTCTCCTCCTTGATGACCACTGTGGTAAGTTTTCTCTAGTTCCTTTTTGACATAATTAGCTAGTTTATCTTAGTTAGGTAAAAAAATCGTAAGAACCTTGGTGAGCTCATAACTTAGCTAATTTAGCTCCAAAATGACATACTTAGCTTATTTAGCTCCAAAAAGACATAATTAGAAAAATTAGCTCCAAGAATAGGAGAAGAGGAGAAGAAATAGGAAAAATGAAAAGAAGGAAGAATAAGAAGAATAAGAAGAGAAGAAGAAGAGAAGGAGAAGGAGCAGGAGGAGAAGAAGGAGGAGGAGGAGAGGAGGAGGAGAAGAAGCAGGAGATGAGGAGGAGAAGAAGGAGAAGGAGGAGAAGACCTTCTCCTTCTTCTCCTCCTTCTCCTCCTTCTCCTCCTTCTCCTTCTTCTTGTCCTTCTTCTTGATTTCTTCTTCTTCTCCTCTTCCTCCTCTTTCTTCTCCTCTTTCATATTATCCTTACCTTATTTTCCCCAACAATGCCATAATTAGCCCATTTAGCTCCAGAATGACATAATAAGCTCAAAATGGCATAAGAACCTTGGTTAGCTCATGAATATTATATACTTAGCTAATTTAGCTCCAAAATGGCTTAATTAGCCTATTTAGCTCCAGAAGACATAATTAGAAGATTTAGCTCCAAGAATAGGAGAAGAGGAGAAGAAATAGGAAAAATGAAAACAAGCAAGAAGAAGAAGAAGAGAAAAAGAAGCGAAGGAGAAGGAGGAGGAGAAGAAGGAGGAGAGGAGGAGTAGAAGAAGGAGAAGGAGAAGAAGACCTTCTCCTTCTTCTCCTTCTCCTCCTCCTCCTCCTTCTCCTTCTTCTTCTCCTTCTTCTTGATTTCTTCTTCTTCTCCTCCTCCTCCTCTTTCTTCTCCTCTTTCATATTCTCCTTACCTTATTTTCCCCAACAATGACATAATTATCCCATTTAGCTCCAAAATGACGTAATAGGCTTAAAATGGAATAAGTACCTTGGTTAGCTCATGAATATTATATACTTAGCTTGTTTTCCTCTAAACTGACATAATTAGCTCAAAAGCAACATATGTTGTTGTTGTTGTTCTTTTAACTTTCTTATTCACATTTTTCCACATTGGATGTACTACATGCATGGAAGCTGGCATTCATGGAGTGCTTTAGTTCTAGTTTTCATCTGAGTTGATGAACAATGTTGAACTATATGTATATGTATCTATGGATGAACAGTGTAAAACTTTGTATGTTGGTTCTTTCGATATATGGGATGTACATTGATGAACTTTATATGTATATAAAATATGTGATGTGAACTATATATATATATGTTGTGAAAAATATATCATATATGTGCTGTCAAATATATATATATATGTGATGTGAATTAAAATAAAACAAAATAAAACAGGGACTATATGGGCTCTTTGCCGTCTGTGAGCTAATGGCAAAAGACCTTTGCCAGGGAGCAGACGGCAAAGAGGCCAGGTGGCAGCCACCTATGCAACCTGGGGCATCAACAGCTAGCCATATAGTCCTTTTGCCATCCGCCACCAAAGCCAGAAGATGACAAAGATGCAGGAGGTAGGAGGCAGGAGACATACGACAGACGGCAAAGGGCCTGCGAGGCAGACATCAAAGAGGCCAGGAAGCAGACGGCAAAGGGCCTGTAAGGCAGACAGCAAAGGCTGCGAAAGAAGGCTGACGGCAAAGTGCTCCCTTAGTCACCTAATGGAGTAGTTTCCTTTAACTGCCGTCCAAAGGTAATTTTCCGTGAACTTGGGCATATGGCTGACGGCAAAGGACAGTGTCGTTCGCTTCCTGGAGGCAGACGGAAAAGAAGGTACTGTGCCATCGAAAGCTGTTGCAGAAATATTGCCGAGAGCAGACAGACGGCAAAGGACACTGCTATCCGTGAACAACTCTTTGTTGTCCGTTATAGCACACGACAAAGAGTATGATTCCTGTAGTGCACCCGCAAACTAGTGGGCAAGTTGAGCTCACTAATAGTGAGATCAAGTTGATCTTGGAAAAGACAGTGAACAATTCTAGAAAGGACTGGTCCAATAAGCTAGGAGATGCCTTGTGGGCATATAGAACTACTTATAAAAATCCGATGGGAATGTCTCCGTATAAGATGGTTTATGGCAAGGCATGGCATGTACCTCTAGAGTTAGGACACAAAGATTTCTGGGCTGTTAGAGAGCATAATGTGGATCCAAAGCTTGCTGGTGAAAAGCGTCTCATGAACTTGACTTCTCTAGATGAGTGGAGAAGTGAAGCTTACGAGAGTGCAAAAATGTTCAAAGAAAAGGTATAGAAGTGGCATGACAAGAGAATTTTGAAACGTGAATTTAATGTTGGTGACAAAGTTTTGTTGTATAGATCTCGTTTCACGTCTTCTCCAGGTAAATTACTTTCCAAGTGGGAAGGACCGTACCATATCGAAGAATTCTACCACTCTGGTGCAATCAAGATTAATAATTTTCAAGCCACAAAACCACATGTTGTGAATGGGCAAAGACTCAAGCATTACATGGCTAGAGACCCCATCAATGTAGAGGTGGATGTGATACAAGTGGCCACCCATGAAGAACATATTGCAACAATGTATCTGACACCGGCAGAAGCAGAATAAGAAAAGGTATATAATAAGGTAAGAAAACTTCGCTAACAATAAAAGTTCTGTTTTATACGGAGCTGAAGCGGAGCTCGAGAGGAGCTCTAGGTCACCCAAACGACCCGCTGGCGCGGGGTGGCCCCTGGCCGCGCCAGGAGGCCGCCTGGACAACCTGGAGCCCATCTCCGACTCCACTTTGGCTCGTTACTTTCCTTTCGATGTAGAACTTTATCCTATATATTTTCCCAGATCGTCCTGGCTTTGTATCTTGCGATTCTGTGCATTTTCTTTTTGAACTGTTTGTGCTAGGAGAACTTTCAGCAAACTTAGGTGCCATGGCTTCCCCAAAGTCTCCCAAGGACAAGTTCCGCGTCAACATCGTCAACCCTTACCTCGCAGAGGTAAAAAGACACCCTCAAACCCTTTGGGTGGAGGATGGTATCCTCCACAAAGAGGATTTGAAGGGACATGTCAAGGAGGGGAGCACCAGGGAGAGGCTGGAGGCAGTGGAGCAGGAAGTCTTCAAGTACAGGTTGATGATCGAGCGTGGAGTTGAGGCCAACTGTGATATCATCGCTGAGCTGAGGAGGGATCATGAGGAGGAAATGAAGGAAGTGCGATCAATCGTATCTGCACTAGAGACCAAAGTGTTCGAGCTTCAAGGGCACATCTATGACCTTCAAAATCAGAACTGTGAGTATGAACTTAAGTTTCTGCGCATGGGCTTACCCGCCGAAAGCAGGATCCTGGAGACTGAAGAATCCTGTGTAGAAGGAGGACCTCTTCCATGGAAGCGTTTTGCTAAGGATTACCTGAGGAACAAGTAGAAGGATGAAGAATGAAATCTTCATGGGTAATGGCATTCCCTTTGCTTTTTCCAAGCTTGGGGGAGTGCCCAGTATCTTCATTTTTTATCCTTTACTTATTTTGGTCAAGTTTAGTGTCGTATCATGTCTAGGGAAGTTATCTTATGAAATAGGTCTTTGCATTGAGGTCTATCACTCTTTGTGGAGAGTTTGCATTGAGGTCTATTAATCTTGGCAAACATAGCATTGGTCATAACAACAAGCATGAGTTTTTCTAGTAGCGACTTACCCAAAACGTGTATGTTCTTATGCTTGAAGTGTTATGCTGACAAGGAAGACAACTTGATGCTTTATGCCAATTCTTTATGTTAAACTTTATATTGTTTTGCATCCAAGTCAACATTATTTGTCTGTTCTTGAAAACCTTTGCTAGCCAACCCTTGCACTAAGCGGGAATACTGCTTGTGCATCCATACCATGAAACCTCAACCTTCCCAAGAGTCCACCATATCTTCCCTTTACATGGTATTTCACCGCCACTTCTAAAGTATATTACTCATTTGCTATATTTAAAGCTTCAAATATTACTCCCTATTTTGTGCCTCTGCTTTAGATCATGAGGAAGTAGTAGGTAATTCATGATCTTCTCATACTAGACAAGTTTTATCTTGGGTTTGCATGTCTAATATGCAAACCCCTAATATGAGGAGGGACTGGCATGAGCGCGCCCATCTCGTAAAAGATAATAACAACAAACAAGACCTCCTTCATGATTTGTTGATGCGAAATCAGAAAACTTTTGTAGTGATAAACAAAGGAGACTAAGGGGATGTGATCGTGCCCACATTGGGAGCCGTTCCTCAAAACTTGTCCGGCATGTGAAGTATTGGGCTACCTACTAGCATTCGTTGACAAATTATGCACCTCTCAAAAGCTTGTTTTACAATCTTGTTGATTTCGAACTCCCTAAAAGATCTAGAACATGAGTTTTCCCTACTTCCCTTTAGGAAGGGCCAATATTTTACTTTTATGTTGAGTCAGTAAAACCTACTTCTTTCTATCCTGAAAAGAGCAGACACTTTATCTTGACAAAGATGCATGCATTTATATTGTTTCATTGAGAATTGCCATATCACACCTTTGTTGAGCCTAGCTAAGCGAACATCTTCCTTTGTGTTAGCATTTTGACTTCTTGACTAATAACATGTTCTTTCAAAAAGCTTCAATTGATCTCATCAAAATTTAAGAGGAAGAGCAAAAGTTAAAAGTTATAGTTGTTCTTTGACCAAGGACATGTCTGCCATGGTTTGATGAGTTTTCTTAGCCCTACTTTTGATTGTAATTGATATTACTCTTTCATAAGGGCCTTATGAGTTGAGATTGTTCTTGAGGATGGTTGAGTTTAGTAGAGAAATTATGATGCTTCTTGTCTGTATTCTTATTTATCTACACTTCACTCTCTAAACTTGTGGACAGGTTTACCGAGCTCAGTATTCGCTTGGGGACAAGCGAGGTCTAAGCTTGGGGGAGTTGATACTTCCGAAATGCATCACTATTTTCTATCATAAGTTATCTCTATTCAATGATATATTTCACTTTTTGGTGATGTACTTATAGTGTTTTGGCTTATTTTACACAGTTTCCAACTTTCCGGTGTTGAAACACCACACGCATGATTCAGTGGAGAAAATAGCACGAAGAGTCGCAATACGAGAACATCTCCAATTGAGCTGAAATTTTGAGGGAAGAAGTTTCCGAACGGGTCCCGAAGACAGGCCAAAGAAGGGCCCGAGGGGGGCCACAGGTCACACAGGAGACCTGCTCGCACCCCCCTAGGCCGCGCCATAAGACCGCGTGAGTGACGGGCCCCACCCCCGACACTCTCCTTTACCTATATCTCCCTCTTGACCTAAAAATTCCGGCGACATAAGAGTTTTCGGGATCGCGCGATGCGCCGCGAGTAGATTCCGCCAGGGAGAACTCCTCCCGGAAGGGGAGATCATCCTCATCATCATCACCCTCGTCACCGGCATCATCGAGATCATCATCACCATCATCACCAACACCAGCAGCATCTCCATCTTCATCCCATCTACTTCACCATTGCAATCGGAGTTGTACCTTGCACTATTCATCCCCACTACTCTCCCAGTGTTGATTACTCTTTTGTGGTGAATGCTATTGAGTTTTGTTGGAGAATTATTTTTATGACCAGATTATTAATCATATTTTCATCACCTCTGATCATGATCTCTTTTATGTCTTGTGAGTAGTTCCATTAGTTCTTGAGGACACCGAAAAATTCTAGATGCTAGTAATCATGTGATGTTGAAGTAATATGTGTTGATTGATATTTAAGTTATGGTGTTATTCTTCTAGTGGTGTTATGTGAACGTCGACTACATAACACTTCGCCTTTTTAAGGACCTAGGGGGATGCATGTGTATAAAGAATGCTTATGGTTGGTTGCCGGAGTGACAGAAACCTGAACCCCAGTTTGCAGACTGTTCCATGAGGGAGTATTGGATCCTAAAGCTTATTGCTATGGGTAGGATTTGCCATAATTTCTCTCTTGTATTTGCAGATGCTTGCAAGAGGGATTAATCATAAGAGTGTACTTGTCTTAGCCTAGACGGTGCACTCGTTAATATCCACCCACATAACACGTATCAATACAAAACATAGTACTAGACGGAATCTGACGAAAGCACTTGACTATCTCTCCCGTGTGTCCTTAGGAACGCCTTAGTCTTTATAAGTTTAGTGCCTCGGCTTATCCTTTGTATTCAAAAGGATTGGGCCACTTTCTGCACCTGGGCACCATTAACTTTACTTGCATTTATTTCTTTGTTGCTTAGACTAGAAAACCCATAAAAAATTACCTTTCAGTACTTGCAGTTATTCCTCTGTCAAGATCACTTGTCAATACCTCCTGCTCCCCATTGGGTTCAACACTATTACTTATCGAAAAGGCTACGATAGATCCCCTACACTTGTGGGTCATCAACGGTGGGCGCCCACTGTCGTGGTTTTGTTACAATAGACGTCCTCGTGAAAGGATTTAGTGGTGAAGCCATCGCTACTATGTGGCGACTCAAAGGGGTTTATCGGGAATGTGAGAAGAGTTTACCCAGGTTCAGCCACTCCGGTGGAGGTAAAAGCCTACGTCCTTCTTTGTTTCTATTGATGATGAAATTGATTACAAGGTTGTGGTTTCCCGTGACCTAGCTCTCGATTGATTCTAACTTAAGTCTACCAGCCTTTGAGATCCTCCTTTATATGCAGGTCAGGATCCTTAGGTTTACAAGGGTCCGGGTCACATCATGATCCGTGACCATTTATGCCTCTAACTCGCCTTGCTCCTTGAGGAAGGAAACTCCCGGTGTCCTTCTCCCTTGTTTTCGGTGAAGGATCGACACCTCTGGGGGCCTCATGGGTCCCCTTTTGCTAGTTTGGTGGGGAGAGGGATCGTGGCAAGAGCAAAACCAACAGTCAGGGCCCAGCAAGGTCGTTTTTTACCCAGGTTAGGGCTGGGTGGTGCGTAAAACCCTACTCTTGCACGTGTTTAGTTATTTGTTTTAGGTTACTGTAGATATGTCCCTTTTACAGCCTTTTGATTGGTCAAAAACCCAAAAGTGCATACTACTGAGCCTCCGTCCTCCTTTTATAAGCGAAGGGGTCACCACAGTGGCTCAGTAGGTGAACGGTGGTTCACGAGTGGAACAACATCGACCGACAGTCATAGTGTTACTCTGGTGCATTAAATGCTTCGACAGACTTCCCTGACCTCGTCAAGGGGTTTTAGACACGTACCTGTTGGAATTATGCCCTAGAGGCAATAATAAATGTATAGTTATTATTATAATTCCTGTATCAAGATAATAGTTTATTATCCATGCTATAATTGTATTGAATGAAGACTGATTTACATGTGTGGATACATAGACAAAACACCGTCCCTAGCATGCCTCTAGTTGGCTAGCCAGTTGATCGATGATAGTCAGTGTCTTCTGATTATGAACAAGGTCTTGTTGCTTGATAACTGGATCACGTCATTGGGAGAATCACGTGACGGACTAGACCCAAACTAATAGACGTAGCATGTTGATCGTGTCATTTTGTTGCTACTGTTTTATGTGTGTCAAGTATTTATTCCTATGACCATGAGATCATATAACTCACTGACACCGGAGGAATGCTTTGTGTGTATCAAACGTCGCAACGTAACTGGGTGACTATAAAGATGCTCTACAGGTATCTCCGAAGGTGTTAGTTGAGTTAGTATGGATCAAGACTGGGATTTGTCACTCCGTGTGACGAAGAGGTATCTCGGGGCCCACTCGGTAATACAACATCACACACAAGCCTTGCAAGCAATGTAACTTAGTGTAAGTTGCGGGATCTTGTATTACGGAACGAGTAAAGAGACTTGCCGGTAAACGAGATTGAAATAGGTATGCGGATAGTGACGATCGAATCTCGGGCAAGTAACATACCGAAGGACAAAGGGAATGACATACGGGATTGTACGAATCCTTGGCACTGAGGTTCAAACGATAAGATCTTCGTAGAATATGTAGGATCCAATATGGGCATCCAGGTCCCGCTATTGGATATTGACCGAGGAGTCTCTCGGGTCATGTCTACATAGTTCTCGAACACGCAGGGTCTGCACACTTAAGGTTCGACGTTGTTTTATGCGTATTTGAGTTATATGGTTGGTTACCGAATATTGTTCGGAGTCCCGGATGAGATCACGAACGTCACGAGGGTTTCCGAAATGGTCCGGAAACGAAGATTGATATATAGGATGACCTCATTAGATTACCGGAAGGTTTTCGGAGTTACCGGGAATGTACCGGGAATGACGAATGGGTTCCGGGAGTTCACCGGAGGGGGGCAACCCACTCCGGGGAAGCCCATAGGCTTTTGGGGGACACACCAGCCCTTAGTGGGCTGGTGGGACAGCCCCAAGGGAGCCTATGCGCCAAGATAAGAAAATCAAAGGAAAAGAAAAAAAAAGAGGGAAGAAGTGGGAAGGGAGGGGGACTCCTCCCACCAAACCAAGTCCAACTCGGTTTGGGGGGGGAGTCCTCCCCCCCTTGGCTCGGCCGACCCCTTGGGAGTCCCTTGGACCCCAAGGCAAGGTCCCCGTCCCTCCTCCTATATATATGGGGCTTTTAGGGCAGATTTGAGACGACTTTCTCACGGCTGCCCGACCACATACCTCCATAGTTTTTCCTCTAGATCGTGTTTCTGCGGAGCTCGGGCGGAGCCCTGCTGAGACAAGATCATCACCAACCTCCGGAGCGCCGTCACGCTGCCGGAGAACTCTTCTACCTCTCCGTCTCTCTTGCTGGATCAAGAAGGCCAAGATCATCGTCGAGCTGTACGTGTGATGAACGCGGAGGTGCCGTCCGTTCGGTACTAGATCGTGGGACTGATCGCGGGATTGTTCGCGGGGTGGATCGAGGGACGTGAGGACGTTCCACTACATCAACCGCGTTCTCTAACGCTTCTGCTGTGCGATCTACAAGGGTACGTAGATCACTCATCCCCTCTCGTAGATGGACATCACCATGATAGGTGTTCGTGCGCGTAGGAAATTTTTTGTTTCCCATGCGACGTTCCCCAACAGTACCCACACGTGGCAACTTCAGGGTGTTGCGCTGGCATGCGGGTGGACGCATGGTCCATGCATCGACGGTCGCGTGTTTGTCGGTGGAGGCGTTCCTAGGTCGCTAGGGCGCCCTGGACCCACGCCTCTCCTCGGGCCTTCTCTTCCTTTCCTCTCGGCACGGAGGTGATGGCCTGCCAAGGCCTTGTCAATCTTCCTCGCAAGGATGACTTGCCGGGGCTCAGTCCTTCTTCCCTGTCGAGAGGATATTGTCGTGGCATTGTCTATCCCCCCAACAGGGAGCTCCTACCGGGGTCTCTTCTTCTTTCCCTGCAAGTGAGGCCTTGCCGGGGGGCTTGCAATCTATTTTTGGTGGCTTCTGAGTCTTGCTTCCGCCCTAAGCCCCAGCGATGCGCCTTGCCACTTCATAGGGGCTGCCGGCAACCACGCACTAGTCTGGGGCACTGCAGACCCCAGTCTTTAGTGCACTGATAGGAGCCCCCGGGCCTGGGCCATGCACACATGCGAGACGTCATTGGGCCAGGCCCAAAGTGGTGCGCGGAGTCCTAATCGTCGGTCTTATCGGAATCGAGTGGTTACATGCTTTCTTTCCCCACGTCGCACATTGAACGCGTGAAGTGCGAGGGTGTGCGGCGTGCGCGTATTGGCCGAGCTAGCCGTGTGCGTGTTTAGCCGTTAGTTGTGCAACCAAGGGCCGGCCTGCGTTCCCCATAAAGGAAAAGAACGAGGGGCGCGGTTGCTTCCTTGCTTTCCTATTCCTCCAATATAGCCGCCGCTGTCATCTTCTTCCTTGAGACCGAGCCTCTGTTCGCCCCCCCTTCTCCTTCCCGAAACCGCTTCTCCCGATAGCCGCCCCTCCCATCGTTGACATTACACCGAAGGGGACCAGAGCCAAAAAGGGGAATCCAGCCAATACGGAGAAGGAGATGGCGAAGAAGCGGCAGGAGCTTGCCTTCTTCCCTCCGGGGATTGAGGCACGTACCTTGTTGAACAGCTACCGCTTCATGTGGGTGGTGAAGACGACGATGCATCCAGCCACCATCATGAACGCTGGGGAATCGGGCCCAGAGCCAGATAAGTACTTGTTCTTCACCGATTTTTTCTATTGCGGGCTCTATCCACCTTTCTCGGAGTTCTTCGTTCATATCATGCAGACCTACGCCTTTCGGCTTCTAGATTTCACGTCGAATGCCATGACGTGCATGTTGATATTTGCACACCTTTGCAAAAACTTCGTCGGCATCGTCCCCAACACCGCCCTCTTCCGCCACCACTTCATCTATCGTATCCAAAGAGGAGACGCCCTTTCTGGCTCCATCACCTGGATTCCGTAGACCAGGTATAGTGGTGCTGGACTCTTCGGGAGAAGTAGGAGGAGTGGTGAGGGAAGTGGTGTTGGATTCAGGAAAAGGGGTTTCTGCACTTCTGCAAGCCTAGGACCGCCAAGATTGAGGCCCGGGGGGACGACTGGAGCAGCCTTGACCTAGACGATGAGAAGTTGTCCATCCCCGTCACCAGGATCCTGCGTCTAAGTGGCGCAGGCCTAACGATGGAAATGGTGGCTTCTGATTTCATCTTAATGCTGATCGCCCCCCTTCAACACAGAGGGGGGAGGCTGGCGTCAGCATACTCGAACGCCGCAGACATAATGCAGCTATGGTCGAGGTTGTATAACAACCTGATTGTCCTGCAGCACGGCTTCGTCTACGGCAAGCTATTCAAGTTCGACCCCAAGCTCCGGCTTTCGGCGGGCGTTATTCCTCTGTTCCTCCTTCTACATCTTGTCCTTTTTCGACCGCTTGTTGGAGAAGGTTGCCAGGGTGGAGGAGGTCGTGCTCATCCGTCCCACCACCAAGGAGAAGGTGGCATTCATAGCCACCCTGCTTCAGGAGAGGGCCCTCACCGCAGCGGCGGGGGAGGTCGGGTCCTTCGACGAAGAAGAATATGATAGGGAGTTGTCGGCGGTAGCAGATGCGCTTGCCAGGGAAGCCGATAGCTCCTCTACCTAGGGCCCCTCCGTTGTCCATGTGCCTCAGGAGGCAGAGGAGGACGAGGAGGAGGCCGAGGAGCCTTTGGTCCATCGGAGGTCCAAAAGGGTTCTTCGACGCGCCGACACCGGGATCCCGGTGCGGCAAACTCCAGTCTTCGTCCCCGCTAAGCGGTCAAGAGGCCCGTCGCCTCCCGCCGGCGGCGAGCAGGATGTGAACTTCGACTTCTCGACTTTCTGCTCGGACGAGGAAGAAGAGTACACATCCGTTCCTTCATTCTTCCATTCTTGTTATCTCTCATGAGACTTGTCTTGAGCTTGGCCTCTTGTAGGGAAACGAAGACGCTGGCACAGAGGGTGGCCAAGAGGGCAAAGTGTCAGCGGGCGATAGACCCTCGGCTAGCATCTCCAGGGCACCGAATTCGACTTCAGTCAGCCCCCAGTAGAGCCCCCAGCATGGGTCCATGGTCTGTTTCCCCTTGCCGAGTACCGGGGGTTCGGTCTTCATGGCTGACATTACTCATCAAGCAGGGAAGGCCTGACAGCAGGCGGAATCTCCAAGGGCCACACCAGACGGGGATGACCCCCCTGCTCGGGCCAGTCCCGTCAAGGAGGGCCCGGTATGATTGGAGGCTGAGGATCTTGTGCCGGCCATCAACGTTGCCGGGGAGAGGGCAGCCACCCCGCCCCTACTGGACGAAGGTGAGTACCCCGTCTAGGGACACCTGTGCTTCCCTTCCTTTTCTTTCCTTCTTCTTCTTCCCAGAGCTCATGCTCTTTCCTCCTCTGTTTTTGTTTGGGCGAGGCAGATGTTGAACTCGTCATTAAGGAGTTAGCACTAAACGCCGCGGCCGAGGCCGACAAGGTTGCTGCCAGGTAGACCGCGGCGGAGGTGCGGGGCCAGGCAACCCAGGACTCGATTTAGGACAGTGCCAAAGAGCCTGAAGGGCATGCTGGTAGTTTCTCTGCTGCCAACATGGAGGAGGCTCCGTCGGACGCGGGCTCCTCGCTCGTCGACGAGGGAGATGGGGGAGACCACCCTTCCTCCTTAGCGATCCCTCCTTCCGGCGAGTACATTCGTGCAGGCAAGGGGCAATTTATTAGTCCGTCGTGGATGACTCGTGTCGGCGAGATCGTGGTGGGAGTGACCCTTGATGGAGAGGTCTCTACCGCCGACGGTTCGAGGTCGTTACCGGGCTAGAGGCTGGCGCAGCAAGCTCGGCGAGGAGCAGCTCTTCCTGTCCATGGAGGACAACCTGAGACAGCTCCACGCCCTTTATCGCGCCCGGAAGGAGAAACTGGACTCCCGGGCGGTAGCTGTCGAGGCAAGGGTGGAGGCGTTCCAGCGGTGCTTCGACTAGGCGCAAGAACAACTCGCCAAAGCCTTCCAGGAGATGGAGGAGGAGCGCGCCCGGTCGAAGACTGAAAGGGAGGAGATCCTCCTAAATCTTACGACATCGAGAAGGAGTAGGAGGAGGCGAAAACTCACCACAACGCTGAACAGGCCCGCCTCAACTCCCTCCGCAACAGCCTTGACGAAGCAGAGGAGGACATTGCTGGCCGCGAGAGGGAGCTCAACGCCCGCCTTTGTGCGAAAGACGAGGAGGTCGAGCATCTCGTGGCGTGATACGTCCATTTTGCATCATGTTTTCATGTTGATATTTATCGCTTCTTTGGCTGTTATTTCACTTCACAGTACAATTCTTATGACTTTTCTCTCTTATTTCGCAAGGTTTACATGAAGAGCGAGAATACCGGCAACTGGAATTCTGGCCTGAAATTGGAGCAAAGTTGAGATGCCTATTCTGCGCAACTCCAAACGTCGTAAAAATCAACGAGGAATATTTTCCCGATTTATCCAAAATACTGGGCCGAAGAAGGGCCATAGGGGGGCGTGCAGGTGGCCAAAAGCATGCACGGCGCGGCCACCCCCCCAGGCCGCGCCATGAGGGCTTGTGGGCAGCCTGTAGGCCCACTTGCCCCTTCTTTTTCTATATGAAGGGTTTCTTTCAGGAAAAAAAATCAGGGAGGAGCTTTTTCATGGATTCACCGCCGCCACGAGGCGGAACTTGAGCAGAACCAATCTAGAGCTCCGACACGACGATCCTGCCGGGGAAACATCCCTCCCGGAGGGGGAAATCATTGCCATCGTCATCACCAACACTCCCCTCATCGGAGGGGACTCGTCACCTTCAACATCTTCATCAGCACCATCTCATCTCCAAACCCTAGTTCATCTCTTGTAACCAATATCCGTCTCACGACTCTGATTGGTACATGTAAGGTTGCTGGTAGTGTTGATTACTCTTCGTAGTTGATGCAAGTTGGATTACTTGGTGGAAGAGTTTATGTTCAGATCCTTGATGCTACTCATTACCTCTATGGTCATGAATATGATTATGCTTTGTGAGTAGTTACTTTTGTTCCTGAGGAAATGGGATAGGTCATGCTAATAGTAGTCATGTGAATTTGGTATTCGTTCCGTATTTTGATGTATTATATGTTGTTTTTCCTCTAGTGGTGTTATGTGAACATCGACTACATAACACTTCACCATTCTTTGGGCCTAGAGGAAGGCATTGGGAAGTAGTAAGTAGATGATGGGTTGCTAGAGTGACAGAAGCTTAAACCCTAGTTTAATGCTATGGTTAGACATTGTCTTAATTCTCCTTTCGTAGTTGCGGATGTTTGCGAGAGGGGTTAATCATAAGTGGGACGCTTGTCCAAGTAAGGGAAGTACCCAAGCGCCTGTCCACCCACATATCAAATTATCAAAGTAACGAACGCGAATCATATGAACATGATGAAAACTAGCATGACAGAAATTCCCGTGTATCCTCGGGAGCATTTTTCCTCCTATAAGACTTTGTCAAGGCTTGTCCCTTGCTACAAAATGGATTGGGCCACTTTGTTGCACTGTTGCTACTTTTGTTACTTGTTGCTCGCTACGAATCATCTCACCACACAATCACTTGTTACCGACAATTTCAGTGCCTGCAGATTTTACCTTGCTGAAAACCAATTGTCAGATCCTTGTGCTCCTCGTTGGGTTCCACACTCTTACTTATCGACAGGACTACGATTGATCCCCTATACTTGTGGGTCATCAAGACTCTTTTCTGGCGTCCTTGCCGGGGAGTGAAGCGCCTTTGCTAAGTTGAACCTGGTAAGGAAACATTCATATAGTGTGCTGAAATGTATTGTCACTTGTCACTATGGATACTAATCCTTTGAGGGGCTTGTTCGGGGTATATTCACCTCGAACGGAAGCACGATGAGTTGCTCCTCAACCTTCTGCACCTACTGAAAATATTTGCTTTGAATTTCCTTTGGGTATGCTTGAGAAACTGCTGGCTAATCCTTTTACATGAGATGGAACATCACATCCAGACTTGCATCTAATGTATGTAGATGAAGTTTGTGGTTTCTTTAGGCTTGCAGGTGTGCCCAAAGATGAGGTCAAGAAGAAGGTCTTTGCTTTATCTTTGAAGGATAAGGCGTTGACATGGTATAGGCTATGTGATGATACTGAATCATGGGACTACAATCGGTTGAAATTGGAATTTCATTGAAAGTTTTATCCTATGCATTTAGTACATCGTGATCGGAATTATGTTTATAATTTTTGGCCTCGTGACAGAGAAAGCATAGCTCAAGCTTCGGGGAGGCTTAAATCAATGCTATATTCATGCCCCAATCATGGGCTCTCGAGAGAAATTATCATTCAGAACTTCTATGCTCGGCTTTCTCATGATGATCGCACCATGCTTGACACTTCTTGTACCGGTTCTTTTATGAACAGAGATATTGACTTCAAATGGAATTTATTGGAGAGAATTAAACGCAGCTCCGAAGATTGGGAGCTTGAAGAAGGTAAGGACCCAGGTATGAATTTCACGTTTGATTGCGTTAAATCCTTTGTTGAGACAAATACTTTTTGTGACTTTAGCGCTAAGTATTGTCGTGACTCTGAGATAGTAGCTTCATTGTGTGAATATTTTGCTGCTCATAATGATCTCCCCAAAGAGAAGTGGTTTAAATATCCTCCTCCTTTAGAAGTCAATGTAGTTAAGCCCACTCCAGTTGAAGAGAAACTCATTGCCTATAATGATCTTGTTGTTCCCAGTGCTTACATTGAGAAACCACCTTTACCTGTTAGGATAAAGGATCATTCTAAAGCTACAACTGTGATACGTAGAGGCTATATTAGAACACCTACACCCCCTGAGCAAATTAGAGTTGAACCTAGCATTGCTATTATCAAATATCTTCTGTGTGAAGAAGTTGACGGACATAATATTCACTTCTACAAAGATGCTGCTAGAATTGCTAAACCTCACGTTAGAGACAAACATAAGCCTGTTGTTGGCATTCCTGTAGTTTCTGTTAAGATTGGAGATCATTGTTATCATGGCTTATGTGACGTGGGTGCTAGTGTTAGTGCAATACCTCAATCCTTATACGATGAAATCAAAATGAGATTGCACCTGTTGAGATAGAACCTATTGATGTCACTATTCAGCTTGCCAATAGAGATACAATCTGCCGTGTGGGAATTGTTAGGGATGTTGAAGTCTTGTGTGGTAAAACGAAGTATCCTGCTGATTTCCTCATTCTTGCTACCGCACAAGATTGCTTTTGTCCCATCATATTTGGTAGACCTTTTCTCAATACTGTTAATGCTCATATTGATTGTGAGAAGCAAACTATCACTGTTGGCTTTGAAGTTGTGTCACATGAGTTCAATTTCTCCAAGTTTGGTAGACAACCTCATGAAAAGGAGTTGCCTAGTAGGGATGAAACTATTGCCTTAGCATCTATTGTCGTGCCTCCTACTGATCCCTTAGAGCAATACTTGCTTGAGCATGAAAATGATATGCATATGGATGAATGGGATGAGATAGATAGAGTTGTCTTAGAACAATATCCTATCCTTAAGAATAGTCTGCCTACTGAACTGCTTGGGGATCCACCCCCACCAAAGGGTGATCCTGTGTTCGAGCTTAAACAATTGCCTGATACTCTTAAGTATGCCTATCTTTATGAAAAGGAGATATATCGTGTTATTATTAGTGCTAGCCTCTTAGAGCATGAAGAAAAGAAGTTACTAAAAATTCTGACGAAGCACCGTGCTGCTATTGGATATACTCTTGATGATCTTAAGGGCATTAGTCCTACTCTATGCCAGCACAAGATCAAAACTGATCCTGACGTCAAACCAGTTGCTGATCATGAAAGGAGATTGAATCCTAAGATGAAAGAAGTAGTGATAAAAGAAATACTAAAGCTCCTGGAAGCAGGTATCATCTATTCTGTTGCTCATAGCGATTGGGTGAGTCCGGTGCATTGCGTCCCTAAGAACGGAGGCATTATTTTTGTCCCTAATGATAAGGATGAATTGATCCCACAAAGAATTATTAGTGGCTATAGGATGGTGATCGATTTTAGGAAATTGAATAAAGCCACTAGGAAAGATCATTACCCTTTACCTTTTATCGACCAAATGATAGAAAGGCTGTCCAAACACGCACACTTCTGCTTTCTAGACGGATATTCTGGTTTCTCCCAAATACCAGTTGCACAATCTGATGAGGAGAAAACCACTTTCACCTGCCCTTTCGGTACCTTTGCTTATAGATGTATGCCTTTTGGCATATGTAATGCACCTGCCACCTTTCAAAGATGTATGATGGCTATATTCTCTGACTTTTGTGAAAATATTGTTGAGGTTTTCATGGATGACTTCTCCGTTTACGGGTCTTCCTTTGATGATTGCCTCAGCAACCTTGATCGAGTCTTGCAGAGATGTAAAGACACCAATTTTGTCTTTAATTGGGAGAAGTGCCACTTGATGGTTAATGAAGGAATCATCTTAGGACATAAAATTTCTGAAAGAGGTATTGAAGTCGATAAGGCTAAGGTTGATGCAATCGAGAAAATGACATACCCCACATATATCAAAGGTATAAGAAGTTTCCTTGGTCATGCTGGTTTCTATAGAAGGTTCATTAAAGACTTCTCTAAGATTTCTAGGCCTCTTACCAATCTCTTGCAAAAGGATATTCCTTTTGTTTTTGACGATGATTGTGAGGAAGCCTTCGAAATACCTAAGAGGGCTTTGATAACTGCACCTATTGTTCAACCACCTGATTGGAACTTGCCTTTTGAGATCATGTGTGACGCTAGTGATTATGCAGTTGGTGTTGTTCTAGGGCAAAGAGTTGATAAGATGTTGAAACTCTAGACAGTGCCCAGAGAAACTATGCTACTACGGAGAAGGAATTTTTAGCAGTCGTGTTCGCACTGATCATGCTGCTATTAAGTACCTTATGGAGAAGAAAGACGCTAAACCTAGACTTATTAGATGGGTTCTCTTGCTACAAGAATTTGATTTGCACATTGTCGACAGAAAGGGTGCTGATAACCCCGTAGCAGATAACTTGTCTAGGTTGGAGAACGTTCTTGATGACCCACAACTTATTCATGATAGCTTTCCCGATGATCAATTGAATGTCATCAATGCTTCACGTAGTGCATCGTGGTATGCTGATTATGCAAACTATATCGTTGCCAAATACATACCACCAAGTTTCACGTACCAGTAAAAGAAGAAATTCTTCTTTGACTTGAGACATTACTGTTGGGATGATCCTCACCTTTATAAGGAAGGAGTGGATGGTGTTATTAGACGTTGTGTACCTGAACATGAACAAGGACAAATCCTACAGAAGTGTCACTCCGAGGCCTACGGAGGACAACATGTGGGAGATAGAACTACAAACAAGGTATTGCAATCAGGTTTCTATTGGCCCACTCTCTTCACGGATGCTCGTAAGTTCGTCTTGTCTTGTGACGAATGTCAAAGGATAGGTAATATTAGCAAACGTCAGGAAATGCCTATGAACAATTCACTTGTCATTGAACCATTCGATGTCTGGGGCTTTGATTATACTAGTCGTCAACCCGTGCGAATGCACGGGCTAGCTATTTGGAGACAATCTTATAGAACTACTTATGAAAACATTGGGTATATGTACACTCAGAAATCAATTATGACATCAAACATTGTTTACATGAAATTAGACTTGGTATTAAGATGCTTAGATTTTGTTAGTTAAAACATGACAATTTTTTCAGTTAATTATATATGTTGTTAACATATAAGTATAATTAAAACCATGACAATTTATTTGTTTACTCGGCCACTATTATTAAATTATTCAACATGTGTGAAAAGCTCATGCGAAACCAAAATGATGGAAGTTGCTTAGACGTCCTAAATTTTTACTCGAGTTGTTCGTTCTACCAAGTTAAAAGTTGTTGCAAAAAATACTATTTAGATGTTCACAAACAATAACCAATAAAACAACAAAATACTTTCTTAAATATGTAGTGCACAAACATTGAATCACAGGGAGCAACGTGATGTATATAATCATGCCATTCCACCAAAGAGCTAAAAGAGGATCCCATGAGTTACTACTATATTTTTTACTTTCAGAAACATATGTTTTCTTCCTACATAGTCTTGCCCTATATACTTTACATGTGCAATAGTTAAAAGGTAGTATACACTAAACATCACGAATACAATGAGTCTGCATGAATTTTCATTCAAATATATTGACTTACGTACATCTTGCACCTTTGAAACAAAGCTTTAATATAATCTCTTCTTTCCATCCTCAAGTAGGATCCACTTAATTTTTCTCTAATCCGATCGATCAAGTCATGAAATGCATGTGTCGTGAGAAGATGCACACCAGTTTTCAAACTATGAAGAGAAGCTGGACTACATAGCAGAAAGAAGGAGACATGGGTCAAGATAAATTATTTTTTCAAATAGTTCTAGAAACATTTTTTCTCTAAAATACACACCCAAAACCTATTAGTTTTTCTTTTAATAGGAAAAACAAAACTATTTGCAATATGAAATAACAGTGTAAGTATGCAAAAATAAGCATACCAGAATGCAACTCCTGCCAGCCAACATAAAACGTATCAAGAGCTTCTATCAATTGGGTACTATTTTGCAGTGTCATGTTGATGATTCTGCCTTGCAAACCAATAGGCACTCGCTAACTAATTTAATCAACAAAAGTTACGTGATACGGAGAATAGAAAAGGAGTAGTTCATACACATGCATAATACTCCCTCCATTCATAAATATAAGTCTTTCTAGAGATTTCACTATGGATTACGTATGGATGTATATAGACATACTTTAGAGTACAGTAACATTCTTTTTGCTCCGTATTTAGCCGTAATAAAATCTAAAAAAAATATATTTAGAAACAGAGGAAGTAGAAGAGTGGCTAGAAACATAAATAGCTAGTGTCGGATGAACAGTAACCTAAGATTGATTTCCTCATGAACAGATGCATCTCTCTTTCCATCAAATACTTTGAAGCCATCATGGGACATTATAAAAGTATAACTAAACATTTACAAATTAGACAATAACTTTCGTTGAACAAATGGTAATATGAACCACATACTCATACTATTTAAGACTACGTTATCCTGGTCATGCCCTTTTTCATGTATGCAACAGCAACTTCAAGATTAAAAACTTCTTTAGACCAAGAAAATGATGATGATATTAGTCATTCAAAAAAATATCTAGTTGGTATGTATGTGGACACTATCCATATAACCAATGCTTGTATAGTTACATATGTTATAATGTCTAAATTGTAAGTTAAAAAATAATCGAATATATCTTAATAACATAATGATTGTTGTAAGAAGAAAATGTTGACATCAACATAAGTTTGAAGGTCAGTGAAAGCTAACTCGTGGGAGTGGGAAAGATACGTTAAAAGAAGTAATAATTATGTGCGTCCTCATGTCTAGAGCTGGCGGTGAAGTTTCAACAAAATTTACTTGTGTGTCATGGCAACTTTGTCATGACAGCAAAGAAAGAAAATATATTTTATTTGTAAAATGTATAAGAAGTGGTCATAATTTGAAAATCCAGAAACTCTTTCCATGCATGTTTGGAAGTCATATATTACAGGCTTTCACTAATGGGAAATGTAGATAGGCCATGAAAATCCCACATCACCACCAATGAAACATGTTTATCAGCAAAGCTTATTATAGAGAATTAACAATCCTACATTGGCATTCTTTGCCGAGATCATTTTTTACAACGCAATTAATTTTCAATACCACCTTTTTTATCAAGGTAGGCATCTACAAAACTGTATGTACCTACAAAGTCAATAATTGATTTTAATGCTATACCACTTGTTTCCTTGGGATGCAAAATACAGTGTGTGCTATCACACTTAATGAAAGCTGGATGGATTATTTATCTATTTCACAGATGTCTAAAAGTATATTGATTAGATAACCTTAAGTGTGTAGCTGAAAATTTAAATAAGATACGCAATTGAAGTTGTAAAATTTGGGAAATAACTTTGAAGTCCGAAGTGTCAAAAAGTTCTTTTTTTCTGAATTCTTCATACTCAATGTACTCATACCGGTGTAGACAACTTTTTATTTCCTTTGAGGCTGTGTGTATAAATAGCTATTTGATAAGGCTAGTCCCAAACTAACTAATTGTTCTGCTCCTCAACTTTGTACGTACCTAGAGAGATATCGATTCCATCCATTAGCTAGTCAGGCATGCACACATGACAATGGCTTGGCACATCTTGTATTATAGCAGTAAATTCATCATTCATCTGTCTAAAAAAATCATTGTCCATCTTAGTTGTTAATTAGATAGTTAGTGGATGCATTAACCAATGAATTGATCTAATAATTATATGAATGAAATAAATTAGACGGACTAATGGGTGTGCTCCTTAGCTTTGTACGTACCTGGAGAGAGACTATTTCCGTCCATTACAAAGTTGTACATGCACACATGACAATGGCTTGGCACATCTTGTATTATAGTAGTAAATTCATCATTGATATGTCTAAAAAATCATCATCACTCTTAATTAGTTGCCAATTAGATAGTTAGTGGATGCATTAACCAATGAACTGATCCGGTTATATCAATGAAATAAACATTAGTACTTATACATACATAAGGTAATCTTCTTGATCAGCTCGTAGTCGTCGTCCCAAGTGCACTACACCAGATACGTACATGCATACAATGTGATATGCTCTCCGGCGCCGATGCTGCCGCATAGCACGTGAACTCTGAATTGAGTTAGGGTTGTGAGTCCTCATGCTGCTAGTCCATGCAGGTTCATTGCTGGCTATCGTTGCCTTGATGCATCCCTCCCTACCTGCAGTCAACGATTCAACGTGTCAGATTGGATTGTAAATTTGGGTCATGCTATTTGATTGATTGGGCCGCACTGCTGAATCTTGATGCCAAGGAGAGAGGCAAGGCACCCTGTAAACGCACATAAAGATGAACACCAGCGCTGGGGTTCGCTCAAGGAAGCGTCAATTGGAAAGAAGAGTTGCTTCTTAATTATGACGCTGCAAGAATTGCAAGGTTTTTAGTATCCCACGGTAGAAGAATTTTTTAAAGAAAGACGCGTGTGGGATAGATGGAGAGGACTCTGATGAATTTCATTGACGTGACGAATGTGGTGTCATTTAATCACGTCATACCAAACCCTGAATATACAAACTCAAAAAAGAAAAGAAAACCAGATATACGGGTCGATCTCCACCGTAATAACTCGGACCCACCAAAGATTAATGGCTCTTAATTTCTAATTAACGTGGTAATTCTTTGGGAGTCTCTAATCAGCATAAGTATAGATGGGACCTTTTCCAAAATCCAACGGGTATACTCATATCCTAGTTGCTGTTGATTACGTCACTAAGTGGGTAGAAGCTATCCCCACTAGTAGTGCTGATCACAATACCTCTATCAAGATGCTGAAAGAAGTTATCTTCCCTAGATTTGGAGTCCCTAGATATCTAATGACCGACGGTGGTTCAAACTTCATTCATGGTGCTTTCCATAAAACGCTCGCTAAGTACGATGTCAACCATAGAATTGCGTCTCCCTATCACCCTCAGTCCAGTGGTCAGGTAGAGCTAAGTAATAGAGAGATTAAACTGATTCTGCAAAAGACTGTCAACAGGTCTAGAAAGAATTGGTCTAAGAAGCTCGATGATGCACTATGGGCATATAGAACTGCCTATAAGAATCCCATGGGCATGTCTCCGTACAAAATGGTGTACGGTAAAGCATGTCATTTACCTCTTGAGCTAGAGCATAAATCTTATTGGGCAATCAAAGAGCTCAACTTTGATTTCAAACTTGCCGGTGAGAAGAGGTTATTTGATATTAGCTCACTTGATGAATGGATAACTCAAGAATGTGAGAATGCCAAGCTGTTCAAGGAGAAGGTTAAGAGGTGGCATGATAAGAGGATACAAAAACGTGAGTTCAATGTAGGTGATTGTGTCTTGCTATATAACTCTTGTTTAAGATTCTGTGCAGGCAAGGTTCTCTCTAAATGGGAAAGTCCCTACGTTGTTGAGGAAGTATATCATTCCGGTGCTATCAAGATCAACAACTCAGAAGGTTATTGTCCGAGAATTGTAAATGGGCAGAGAATCAAGCATTATACCTCAGGTACTCCCATAAATGTTGAAAGCAATATTATCAATACCATAACTCCGGAAGAATACCTAAGGGATATTTATCAGCTTGTTTTAGACTCCGAAAACGAAGAGGTATGTGATTCGGTAAGAAAACAGAGTCCAAAACTTTTCCAGTAGGAAATTTTCTCCGTTTTGGAATGTTTGAAAAAATACAAAAATTGGAAGTACTCCGGAAAGTGCGCGAGGAGGCGACAAGCCTGCATGGCGCGGGCCCACCCCTAACTGCGTCGTGAGGGCTTGTGGTCACCTCGTGCGCCTCCCGGACTCTGTTTTCGTGCAGGGTACTCCTTTTGGTCTGGAAAAAATCAATATATATACTTCCGTTTGGTCTGACCCCTGCATCACGCAGATTTCCTCTGTTTTTCGTTTCGAGCCTGTTTTCTGCCACAGATCTAGGTCAAGATGTCTTCTCGGGATTCAGAGGGGGAGAGCTATGTAGCAGATTACCTTGCTAACCCCAAGGTCTATGGGGACTTGGATCCTTATGGCTGGACCACTGATGAGGAAGAATATTATGATCCGAAGGGGAAGGAACAAACAAGTTCTGATGAAGCGGAGGCTCCTCTACCTGAACCTCGACACACTCATGGGGAGTTCAAGAAGTCGAGCATCCCTGACTCAAGGAAGAAGCCCAAGACCTTGTTTATCCCTTCTCGTTTCTTGCAGGAGAGTAGGCAGGAATTATGCCAAAGGGTGTTGAAGCTTGAAGAGGAAAATGATGATCTAAGGGAGCAGAATTTTATGCTCAAGTGGAAATTAAACAAGCTCAAGACCTCTTCAACAACTCCACCACCATCACCACGAAAGGAAGACAGCTAAGCATGGGTATGGGCAATCCCCTTGGCTTGTGCCAAGCTGGGGGGAGTTGCCCCGGTATCGTATCACCATCACATCTTTTGCCTTTACCTTTGTTTTAGTTTTCCTTTTAAGTTTTCTCTTTCTCTAGTAGTTTAGAAGTCTTAGTGTTTTAGTCTTGAGTTTTGCTTTGTGTCACCCCCGATGTATTCGAGCTCGTGATCCATATAATAAAGAGTGCCTTAGTTGAAGGGCTTTGCCTCTTGCCATGATCAAAAGAGTGAGAATAGAACAAAAGCATGAAAGATCATGTAATGATCTTTTGGGAAGTGATGGCTTCACATATAAAAAGAATGAGGAATGAAACTTGTTGAGGGTTGGCAAACGTAGACCTTGGTCATTGTTGAAGTTAATAGGAAGTGACAAAGAAGGAGAGGTTCACATATAAATATATCATCTCTGACACCACCTATGATTGTGAACACTCACTAAACTATTACATGCCCAGAAGTAGATGGTGGGCAAGGAAGACAGCATAATGAATTGTGTTTGCTTGGCTCCGAACAATGTTATATGATTAGAGATCCCTTAGCATGTGACGATTGCTTCCACCTCATATTAGCCAAAACTCCCGCACCAAGTAGAGATACTACGTGTGCATCCATAAACCTTCAAATCAGTTTTGCCATGTGAGTCTACCATACCTACCTATGGATTGAATAAGATCCCTCAAGTAAGTTGTCATCGGTGCAGGCAATAAAAATTGCTCTCTAATATGTATGATCTATTAGTGTGTGGAAAATACGCTTTATACGAACCTGTGATGAGGAAGACATAAAAGCGACAGACTGCATAATAAAGTTCTTTATCATATGAGGCAATATAAAGTGACGTTCCTCCGCACTAAGAGGACACGCATTCAAACCTCAAAAGCGCATGACAACCTCTTCTTCCCTCTGCGAAGGGCCTATCTTGTACCTTTACTTTTTGCCCTTGAAAGTGTCATGGTGATCTTCACCAATTCCCTATCTCGCCTTTATCTTGGCTAACGTCATATGCTTGGGAAAGATCTATATTCATATGTCAACTTGGAGGTATCTATTCATGAATTATTATTGTTGACATTACCCTTGAGGTAAGCAGTTGGGAGGCAAAATTGTAAGCCCCTATCTTTCTCTGTGTACAGCTGAAACTTTAATCTCATGAGTACCACGTGAATTGTAGCAATTGTAGAGAACGAAAGAATGATTGAGTATGTGGATTTGCTTACAAGCTCTTATTTGACTCTTTCTGATGTTGTGATAAATTGCAATTGCTTCAATGACTAAAGGCTATCGGTTGTTACTTCTCGGTAAGGTTCTTGAGCCATGCTTTACTTTGTGAAGGAATTATCACTTTAGCATGAGAGATTATATGTTGGTATTGCTGTTCTGATCTTGATCATGATGCATGCATGTTCGTATCTTGTTTTGTTGACACCTCTCTCCCTAAACATGTGGACATATTTATTGAGCTAGGGTTTCGCTTGAGGACAAGCGACGTCTATGCTTGGGGGAGTTGATACGTCCATTTTGCATCATGTTTTCATGTTGATATTTATCGCTTCTTTGGCTGTTATTTCACTTCACGGTACAATTCTTATGTCTTTTCTCTCTTATTTTGCAAGGTTTACATGAAGAGGGAGAATGTCGGCAACTGGAAATCTGGCCTGAAAGTGGAGCAAAGTTGAGATACCTATTCTGCGCAACTCCAAACGCCAAAAAATCAAAGAGGATTTTTTTCCCGATTTATCAAAAATACTGGGCCGAAGAAGTACCAGAGGGGGGCGTGCAGGTGGCCACAAGCCTGCACGGCGCGGCCACACCCCCAGCTCGCGCCATGAGGGCTTGTGGGCAGCCTGCAGGCCCACTTGCCCCCCTCTTTTGCTATATGAAGGGTTTCATCTAGGAAAAAATCAGGGAGGAGCTTTTTCGTGGATTCGCCGCCGCAACGAGGCGGAACTTGAGCAGAACCAATCCAGAGCTCCGACAGGATGATCCTGCCGGGGAAACATCCCTCCTGGAGGGGGAAATCGTCGCCATCGTCATCACCAACCCTCCTCTCATCGGAGGGGACTCGTCACCATCAACAGCTTCATCAGCACCATCTCATCTTCAAACCCTAGTTCATCTCTTGTAACCAATCTCCGTCTCGCGACTCCGATTGGTACTTGTAAGGTTGCTAGTAGTGTTGATTACTCTTTGTAGTTGATGCTAGTTGGATTACTTGGTGGAAGAGTTTATCTTCAGATCCTTGATGCTACTCATTACCTCTCTGGTCATGAATATGCTTATGCTTTGTGAGTAGTTACTTTTGTTCCTGAGGACATGGGATAAGTCATGCTAATAGTAGTGATGTGAATTTGGTATTCGTTCGGTATTTTGATGTGTTGTATGTTGTTTTTCCTCTAGTGGTGTTATGTGAACGTCGACTACATAACACTTCACCATTATTTGGGCCTAGAGGAAGGCATTCGGAAGTAGTAAGTAGATGATGGGTTGCTAGAGTGACAAAAGCATAAACCATAGTTTATGTGTTACTTCGTAAGGGGCTGATTTGGATCCACTAGTTTAATGCTATGGTTAGACTTTGTCTTAATTCCTCTTTCGTAGTTGCGGATGCTTGCGAGAGGGGTTAATCATAAGTGAGACGCTTGTCCAAGTAAGGGAAGTACCCAAGAGTCGGTCCACCCACATATCAAACTATCAAAGTAACAAACGCGAATCATATGAACATGATGAAAACTAGCATGACAGAAATTCCCGTGTGTCCTCGGGAGCGTTTTTCCTCCTATAAGAGTTTGTCCAGGCTTGTCCCTTGCTACAAAAGGGATTGGGCCACTTTGCTGCACCGTTGCTACTTTTGTTACTTGTTGCTCGCTACGAATCATCTCTCCACACAATCACTTGTTACCGACAATTTCAATGCGTGCAGATTTTACCTTGCTGAAAACCACTTGTCAGATCCTTCTGCTCCTCGTTGGGTTCGACACTCTTACTTATCGAAAGGACTACGATTGATCCCCTATACTTGTGGGTCATCATGGCGGAGTGTACCCAAGAGTTGGTGGAGCAGCACAAAAATGCTCTTGCCACCCAGCCTCCGACTTTGCTGTGGTGTTGCAGAAGATGGCGGACAGGGTCGTTACCGCTGAAGGGGCCAAGGAGGAGCTTGAAGCGAACCTCGCCGAGCTCAAGAAGGAGGCCTCGTAGCTTAGGACCGAGAGGGAAAAGACTCTCTCTAGCTTGACGGAGGCTCAAGCTGCCGCCTCCGACGTTTCCTCCAAGCTCCTCTCCGCCAACAACGTCGTCGCGGTCGCGAGGAGGACCTGGCCATGAAGCTCTAGGGAGAGGCTGACGAGCTCAAGTCCGTTTCTCAGGCCCACGCGGCTTATGCGCGCGACGTCGAGTTGTGGACTGGGCGTCTTGTCAATATAGCCGGAAGGGTCGACGCGCAGATGTCTGCCATGGGCATCCAGGGCTTCGGCTACCCTTCGGACCCAGTTTGTATCCCATAGCACCCGGTTGACCTTGTTCTTAAAAGGTGTAGAGGAGGCTTTGAAGCAGCACCAGGCTGGTGAGTCAGCATGCCTCGCCGACGAGTCCAGCGGGCTCTGTCGAGGCGTTCTCTTGAAGGTGCTGACCAAACTGGCGTACCGAAACCCCGACATGAGCTTCACCCTCGGGCGCATACCGGAGGGCGTGGAGCTCAAGGCGCTCGAAGAGCTCGTCATGCCCATCGTCAACAAGGTGGACCAAGTCAAGAGGGAGCAAGGCTCCCACCTGGATTAACGGCTTCACAAACCCCTTTCCCTTGATCAAGGAGTTTATTCGAAGTTTCTGTCACCTTGGACCACGACTCTCCTTTTAACTCCAGGCTCATTCTTGTTGTGTAAGGTGTATGCCTCCTCCTCTCCCCCCCCCCGACAAACTTGTGCGCGGAGAAAGACCTGTTCCTTGTGGTAAGAAAGAAGAGAAAATAGTCATAGATATCTTGGTGCTTGTCAGTTTATGCGCTACACCAAACCCTAGATCATATGCAAGCATGATATTAATCATGAGAAATCTACATGGTGCATGATGCTAAACTTTATTTGACTGCGCTCAGGGTCTTCGCCTGCCTTTGTACAAAGGATTACATGCAACATCGACAAGACTTGTACAAAAGGTGGTCACCGGTTATACCCGGCGACCTCTCCCTACGGGTAGAACTTAGTAAGATGTTCTATGTTCCACGAGATTCTCACCGGAATTCCATTCTCTATCTCCAGCCGTACTGCATCAGGCCTGGTGACTCGCACTGTCCCGATATGGGCCTTCCCACTTCGGTGTCAACTTGTTTGAGTTCTTGGCCAAATGAATGTGCTGAAGTACAAGGTCGCCTTCCTCAAGACTTCGAGCTCACACCCTGCGGCTGTGGTAGTGACGCGGGGCTTGCTGGTATCGAGAGGCTCGCACAGCTGCCTGAACACGGCTTTCCTCAAGGAGCACGGCGTCGTCTTGGTGTTGTTGCTCTTTCTCGCACTCATCATGAGCGAGCACCCGAGGCGGTCCATAAATGAGTTATGTGGGAAGAACTGCCTCATCCCCATAGACCAGGGAGAAGGGTGTGTGGCCGGTGGCTCGATTCGGTGTCGTTCTGATCGACCAAAGAACAATTTACAGCTCGTCAATCCAGTTCCTTCCATGTTTGCACAACATGTCAAAAGTTCTTGTTTTCAACCCTCACAGCACTTCAACATTTTCCCTTTCCGCTTGGTCGTTGATCCTTGGGTGGGCAACTGAAGTAAAGGATATTCTGCTTCCGAGATCTTGGGCGTACTGCGTGAACGCACGGCTTGTGAATTGGGTGTCGTTGTCCATGATGATTCTGTTTGGGACACCAATACGGCAGACTATTCCTTTGAAGAACTTAACGGCTGACTGCACAATCACCTTCCTCACTGGCTCCACTTCCGGCCACTTTGTGAACTTGTCGATTGCCACGTACAAGTACTCAAAGCCCCAGGCAGCGCGGGGAAAGGGGCCGAGTATATTGAGCGCTCAGACAAAAAATGGCCAGGAGAGAGGGATTATCTGGAGTGCTTGAGCTAGTTGATGAGCTTTCTTCGAATGGAACTGACACGCTTCACATTGGGTTACTAGTGCCGTTGCATCCTGGAGGGCTGTGGCCCAAAAGAAGCCTTGCCGGCAAGCGCTCTCGACCCTATGTGGAAGCCACATATCCCTCCGTGTATCTCGGCCAACAGCTCCAGGCCTTCGTCTTGGGGGATGCACTTCAATTTCAATCCGTTCATACGTCTTCTTTATAGAGTGTCGTCGATGAACAGCTACATGTTGGAATGACGGGCTACTCTTTCTGCTTCTTCTTGCTCTTCGGGGAGGTCCCCAGTCTGAAGGTACCGGACAATTTGTTGTACCCATGCCAGAGTGCGTGGTTCGACAGCAAGGACCAAAGGCATGTCTTCCGTCGGGGTGCTATCCCTCGGCAGGCTAGAGGTCTTCCCTGGCAACCTCTCCCCCGGCAGGACCCTTGCCAGAATTTCCTCACAGGTCTGCTGGGAACTAGTGGTCGGGGTCCAACTCCCTTCTCTTCTCTTGCCGGGTTGATGTCATCATGGATGGTTGGGTGAGCCGTAGCACGAAAGTCCCTGGTTCCACAGGTAACTTAAGGGCTACACACTTCGATAGGACACTTGTAGTCAGTGGAAGCGCTCTTCCAGCTTCCTCATTTCTTCTACATATGCCTCCATTAGCGGGCTCTGGTAGTCCTTGTGGACTTACCGGACGACCAGCTGCAAGTCGCCTCTGATGACCAACTTCCTGATTCCAAGGTCTGCTGCGATCTTGAGACCGGCTAGGATCCCCTCGTACTCGGCAGTATTGTTGGTCGACTGCTCTCGGGGGAAGTACATCTTCACCACATAATTCAAGTGTTCTCGAGTGGGGGCGACAAGCAGCACGTCGGCTCCGTCCCCTTGGAGAGAGAATGCACCGTCAAAGTACATGGTCCACTCTTGGCTTGCATCCTTGCCTCGGAGGGATGATTCTTGAATCTCGTCGTCGGGTGTTGGAGTTCACTCCGTAATAAACTCCGCCAGGGCTTTGCTCTGGATGGTTGATGAGCTCTCGAACTTTAGGCCGAAGCTGGATAACTCCAATGGCCATTCCACTATCCAGCCAGTGGCATCAGGGTTTCGCAGAACCCTCAGTAGTGGGAAACGGCTGACGACGGTGACCTCATGTTCTTGGTAATAATAGCGCAGCTTCCTCGAGGCCATGAGGAGGCTGAAGAGCAATTTTTGCATCACCGAGTATCTCGATTGTGCTCCCTGTAGGAGGGAGCTGACAAAATAGACGGGGCACTGCACCACGTTCTTCTTCTGTGTCGGCTCATCGGATGGCGGCGGTCTGGCATGCCGGTCCCCTCCTCTGTTGGGGATCTTCGCTCGTGGGCCGGCTCTGCGTCGCCTAATGGTGCAGCTTCTACCGGCGTAGCTTCATCCTCTTCCCTCTGTGTCACCAAATCAGCGTTGACCACTTGGTTGATCGCGCCAGGTATAGGAGCAGTGGCTCCTGTGGACTAGGCGCGACCAGGGTTGGCGCCGTGGAAAGATACTTCTTCAGGTCTTGCAACGCCGCTTCCGCCTCCGGGGTCCACTACAAGGGCCCTGCCTTTTTCAATATTTTGAAAAAGGGTAAGGCACACTCAACGGACTTGGAGATGAATCTGCTCAAAGCGGCGACAGAGCCGGCTAGGCGCCGCACATCTTAGACGTGCTTCGGTGCCTCGATCTGTTCGATGGCCTTGCTCTTGTCGGGATTGCCTTTGATTCCCCGCTGGGACACGAAGAACCCAAGAAGCTTGCTGGATGGGACACCGAAGAACTAATTTTCAGGGTTGAGCCTGCGCAGGTTGGCGAACGTATCCTCCAAATCTTGTATGAGCGTCGCCTTGTCCTTGGTGTTGACCACCATGTCATCCATATAAGCTTCCAACTTTCTGTTTAGCTAGGGCTCAAAACCAATATGGATCACCCTCTCGAACGTGGATCCGACATTCTTCAACCCGAAAGGCGTACGCACGAAATGGTACGTGCCGCACGTGAGGAAGGACATCCCGAGTAGGCATCGAGGAAGGACATCAGATCAGAACCAGCAGTGGAGTCCACAATCTGGTCGATGCGCGGCAAGGGGAAAGAGTCTTTTGGGCAAGCTTCATTGACATCGATGAAATCGATACACAACTGCGACTTTGCGTTCTCCTTGCGCACCAAGAATGGATTGGCGAACCACGTAGGATGGATGACTCCCCTAACTAGGTCCGCTGCTTCTAGCTTCTTGATCTCCTCAGCAATGAACTATTGCCGCTCCAGAGCTTGTTTCCTCACCTTCTGCTTGACCGGCCGCGCGTGAGGGCAGACAGCTAGGTGTGCTCAATGACCATCCTCGGAACACCAGTGATATCTGATGGTTGCGCAAACACATCGATATTCGCCCGCAGGAAGGCGATGAGCGCACTTTCGTATTTTCTCTCCAGGGTGGAACTTATGGTGAAAGGCCCACCCGTACCATCCTCCTTGGCAGGCACCTTCTTGGTCTCAGGTGGGGCAGCCTTTGACTTCTTGTCCCTGCCGGAGGAGCTCTCTGGCGGTTATGCTCCGGCAACGCAGTACTCTTGGGAGGTGTGTTTGCCGGTGCGGGCTTGACGGGCCTCCTTGCCGGTCTTCCTCTTTCTACTGCATGCCGGGAGCCGAGGTGATGGGGGTGGGTGCCTTGTCGGTGGACGTCGCGACGGCCTCCCGGTAGAAGCGGTTGGTGCAAACAAGCTTGTCCTTCTTGTCGGCGTTAATGTTGATGACTCCAATAGGACCGGGCATCTTCAACATATTGTAGGCGTAGTGTGATGCCGCCCTGAACTTGGGAAATGCGGGGCGCCCAAGGATCCCATTGTAGGCGAATGGGTAGTTGGCGACGTTGAAGACGACCTTCTCGCTCCTGTAATTATGGTCGCTGTCGAAGGTTACCGGTAGCATGATCTTCCCCTTCGATTGGATCTTCCTAGGGTTTATCCCTTGGAACGCTCGTGTTTCCTCGAGATCCTCGTCCGGGATTTGCAGCCTCCGGATGACGTCAGGGGAGATGAGGTTCATGCCGGACCCGCCATCCACCAACATGTTCGTCACCTTGAGGGTGCAGATCATTGGCGAATCCAACAATGGCATACACCTGACTGTAGTAACACTGTTAGGGTGATCCTTAGAGTCGAAGAAACAATGGGAGTGCTCGACCATTTCAGGGGCTTATAGACCCCGACGCAGGGCTCGGCCGTGCTCACTTCCCTTGCCCACTTATTCAGTTGGCGGTGGGAACAGTGTAGCGACGCACCTACGTCGAGGCACATCATATCAGTGGCCCTTTGAAACTCATGGTCGTTGGAATCGTCCTTTGGGCCGCCTTTGTCCTCATCTTCCTCCTTGTCCCGCCATCGCTCGGGGGCCTCCCGCTTGTTTCAAGCCTTACCGGGGTATCCTCCGCGGGCACCCTTCTTCCTGCCCGACCCCTCCGCACCGTCTCGGGCCTGCTCCTTGTCGCGCCGCTCGTACTCAGCCTTTTGCTTTTCGGCGAGTTCCTCGACTTGGCGGTAGTCCTGGAGGTCGTGGCCCTTGGTACGGTGGATATTGCAGTATTGTTTGCTGGAGCCATCCGGCTTGTCAGTGGCCTCCAAGGCATGGCAGGAGTCGCACCCGGCAATGCCTTTACCAGGGGTCTCCGCATTAGCCTTCTTTGCGTCGGCGGCATCGCCGGAGCTTTCGACAGCAAACACAACCTTGCTCTTCCTCTTCATGTTACACTTCTTGCCCTTCCTCAATGGGGTGTCAGCGTATTCGTCTTTGGAGTCGGCTTCTGCGTTGGTGCCTTCGCTAGGAAGCCTCCTCCCTTCTTCTGCTCGCGCGCACTTGGGAGCCAGAGCGTATAGCTCGGCGACGTTGCGTACCTTGTTCATTGCCAGTTCCTCCCGCATCTTCCGGTTGCGCATGTTCTGATGGAACACGCTGATGATGGCGGCTGGGTGGACATCTGGGATGTTGTGCTGAATGCGGCTAAACCTCAGGATGTACTTGCGCAGAGTTTCTCCCTCCTTCTGGGGATGATGTTCAAGTCGTTCTCCTGGCCAGGGGCTCGGTGTCCGCCAGTGAAGTCGCCAATGAAATCCTAGCACAGGTCCTTCCAAGAAGATATGGAGTTCTTGGACAGGTGCATTAGCCAAGACCTCACGCTGGGCTTAAGCACCAACGGGAAGTAGTTGGCGAGTATCTTGTCGTCCCGGCCCCCGGCAGCTTGCACCGCGATGGTGTAGATGCTGAGGAATTCAGATGGGTGAGTCTTGTCGTCGTACTTCTCGAGTATCTCTAGCTTGAAGGTACGGAGCTGGGCCACTGGACTCATCGGAGCTCGGGGGTGAAGGCTGGGAAACCCACCTCATAGGGTAGAGCGTCGGGGTACTCCGAGGATGGCGCATCGGTGACAGACTCAGCTCACTTTTCTGACTGGCGGCGCGTCTCTCGCCGCGGCGCGATGAGAGTCCTATTGTCTTCCTTGCGTCTCTCTCGCTAGACGTGAAGCTGATCGCAGAGGGTGCACGGGTCGGAGGATAAAGTGGAGTCGTCGGAGACGATGACCTGTTGCCTCTGCCTCGACGAGGAATATACCATGGAGGAACCATCCCGGCCCTCCTCCGTGCGGCCACGGGCAGGCCTGTTGGAGGGTCGTTTCGATGTCTCCGGCTGCTCTGTCCCGTCTCCGTTGGCGAAGGCGATGAGGCTCTGAATGGTGGCCCTCCATTCCTTGACGTTGGCCGCCGTCAGAAGAAAAATTTAGGAGCAATTGTGCGCGCTTCAGCGCTTCCGCCCGCGAGGGGAGAGGTGTCACGTGGGTGGAACGCGAGGGGCTCTTGCTCCTGGGAGTGCGAGAAGGGGCCCTCCTTGGACACGTGAGTGTGCACCGCCCTTCCCTGTCGCGGTGTGCGTCTGCCTCCCGTGAGTGTCCTGGGTTCGAGAACCAGGGGATTGTCGTCGCGGTGGCGAAGGATCGCCATCCCTCGGCCACTCGTCATGCGTGCCCTAGGGGAGGCCGCGTCGTGGGCGCCTCCGCGGGCCCTCCAGTGTCCTTAGAAGTAGCCACGCCGCCTGTTGGCTGCACAGCTCCGTCCATGAATGTTCCGGCGCGCACGGGGTCGCCACGACCGCGGATGATCCCGCTCGCCCGCGTGTGATTTCCGAAATGTTGTGGGAGTTCTGGAGCTCCATCTTCCTTTCTCACGCCCGTGCCCCCTCCTGCCTGTGCCGTGGCAGGTGCACTGGGCGCGGGTGTCTCGGCCGCCGTCGCGCTGCTCCTGTTGGGAGCCATGGCGGTGGTGCAGATGAAGAAATCCGGCTGCTGACTGCTAATCAGGTCAACGCGACCCTCTCTTCCCTACCTGGCGCGCCAAAGATGTAGGTGAAGGATCGACACCTATGTGGGCCTCAAGTATCCCCTTTTGCTAGTTTGGCGGAGAGACGAATCGCGGCAAGAGCAGAACCAACAGTCACGACCCGACAAGGTCGTTTTCACCCACGTTCGGGTCGCGTGGTGCGCAAACCCCTCCTGCATGTGTTTAGTTATTCGTTTTAGGTTATTGTAGATCCGTCCCTCTTACAACCTTTCGATTGGTCAAAAAGCCAAAAGTCCCTACAACTGAACCTCGGGCCTCCTTTTATAGGCGAAGGGGTCACCACAGTGGCTCAGTAGGTGAACGGTGGTTCACGAGTGGAACAGCGCCTACCGACAATCACAGTCTTACTGCGGTGCATTAAATGCTTCATCAGACTTCCCTGACCTCGTCAGGGGGGTTTGGACACGTACCCACGCGTGGAAACTTTGGGGTGTTGTGCTGGCATGCGGGTAGACGCGTGGTCCATGCATCAATGGTGGCGTGTCTGTCGGTGGAGGCGTTCATAGGTTGCGAGGCCTTCTTGGGCCCGTGCCTCTCCTCGGGCCTTCTCTTCCTTCCCGGCAAGGGTTACCTTGCCGGGGCTCTTCTTGTTCCTCTCGGCAGGGAGGTGATGGCCTACCGAGGCCTTGTCTATCTTCCTGGCAAGGATGGCTTGACGAGGCTTAGTCCTTCTTCCCTGGAGGAGGGTCTTGCCATGGCATTGTCTATCCCCCCCGGCAGGGAGCTCCTGTCGGGGTCTGTTCTTCTTTCACAGCAAGCGAGGGCTTGCCGGGGAGCTTGCAATCTGTATTTGGTGGCTTCCGAGTCTTGCTTCCGCCCTAAGCCCCAGCGACGCGCCTTGCCGCTGCAGAGGGGCTGCCGGCGTCCGTGCACTATTCTGGGGCACTTGAGACCCCAGTCTTTAGTGCACCAACACTTATGGGCCATGCCCCGCCATCTTCATATCTTGGGTCGCTGCTGGCTCTCGTTGGTAAACTGCCTTGTGGCTTCGCCTTGTAGATCACGGCCCATCTTGAGTATGAACGTTGACAAGTCACCATCTTGACCCGGCCTCGTAGGGCGGGTCATATCCCAGGATAATTTCCCAACGGCAGTGTTACCAGTTCTTTTTAACTCACCTCACCTCAAGCTAGTCCCCGGAGCAAGCCAAAGCATCCCTACATTGTTTACCCCCCATAGATACCTCCAGACACAAACGGACATAACCACGATGCAAAAGTCATGCCTTGGCACGCATTTGTCATGCTCTAGAGCGTACTATAGTGTGCTCCCTCATTGTAGTTGCACGCTGCCCAATGCCCCGACTACCATGGGTGGAGCAAGCACACCACTAAGCCTCTCTCAGCGCGTGCAACACACCAGACGGTCGGCCCCATCACTTATCACTCTCCGGTGACCTTCATCCGCGGCTGCAGAGCGCGCCCGCGTCCCCAGTCCTTGTCCACGTGAGGGATCCTCCCCGAGCTTGCCGCGCTCCTTCTCTCATCCTGCAACCTGCACTACTTCTACGAATGTCGCCGACCTGCCCCAGCCTTCTCCTTTGGCCTCCAGAGCCCCTCCGACAGGAGCCCATGAGCTCAGTCCATGGCGAGCCCCCGGCCTCCATATAAAATCAAGCCCAAGCTCCCCTCTTAGCTCCCTTGTCTCTCTCTCCTTCCCGTGAACCACCCAGGACCATCCATTCGCCATCTCGCGCTTTCTAGCGCTCTCATGGACTAAGCCTTGCTGGTGGCTACAACTCAAATTCGAGTGCTATGGTCACTCCCCTACTCTGTAAAGCCTCCCTCATGCTCCATCTTCCTCTTACTGAGCTCGTGGAGCCGTACCCATCAATGCCGATGTCAACTTCCGTCGTGGCCAAAGTAGCGGTCAACCTCGACCTCCCCAGGGGCCAAAGACCACCCAGATGGATGCGGGGCTCCCTCCTGGGCACTTCGGTGGTCGGAGCATCACCGGAGGTGGCTTGTGCCATCGGGATGACATCAACGCGCGCTTGGCCAATGCCTCCCCTATTTCTCCTGTGTCGAGCGGGAGGTGGAGGAAGAACCCGACACGCAGGGCCCACCTGTTATTGGCTGAGCCCCCCCCCCCCAATTAAGTTGAAGTGGGTTTTGCGTGTGGTTACTTCCCCAGAATGAAAGCATACTCTGCCGAATATGTCTCTGACGTGACCCTTGCGCATGCGCAGCTGATCCACTAAGCGGCCCGGTGTGCTGTATTGGCCCTTTTGGTAAAATTTCTTTTCTTGTTTATCTTTTCTAGATAAGTTCATAGATTCAAAATTATTCAAACGAACTCCAAATTTAATTATTCAAAATTCTATATGCTCCAAAAAATCCAACTTACATATTTTTCCACCACAAGTTTCTCCACTGTTCAAAAGTTAAATTCAAATTTGAACTATTAAAGCCCTCCATTGAAAATTTCTAGAGCATTCATTATAACTTAAAATGGAGGGATTCAAATTTCTAGGTGCTCTAAATATCATTCTTATTATTGTAGGTTTGGTTATCATTTTTTCCTATACTATGTTTTCGTTCAGTCTAATAAATGGCCCCATTTTCCATTTATTTCATCTTAGTAAACTCATAGGAAATTCATCCCAACTCCAAATCCTGTGAAACCACTTCCTAGATATTTATAAAATCACCACCTATTTAATGAGTTCCTACACTCATTTTTCTATATATATCTTGTATCTATTCCTTATAGGATCATTAGTCCCTCCATTTCCACCTTTCAAAAATGATTGTTGTTCGAAATCCGGTACAAGCGTTAGGTTATTTTCTTATAGCGAGAAGTGTGCAATAAAAATAAGCACCCTAGTTTAGAACACTTTTATATTCCTTCTTGTTGTGTTGTTTAATATGGTAGTTGACGAAGTAGACAGAGTGCTCGGAGTTGGACAAGAAGCTTATGAAGACTTCGAAGGCTTTGCTGAGCCACGCAAGCATCCCTTTGGCCATGTCTAAGAAACCGTTTTTGCATGGCATGTAGCACTTACCTGGTTGCAACAAATCATGATGAAATGGTGACCACTTTGGTGGGTTGCCTCTGTAATTATCCTTGTTGATACTTGCATTACCATAACTCTACTTTCTGCTTATAATGGTGTTGGTGGGAAGTAGATATGATGCTAGGAGATGCTACGCAATGTGGCGGGAATATGCATGGTGTTAGACACAAAAGTGTTTACAAAGACTTTTGCAAAACCCCATCGGATGCCACTAATGCCCATGGGAGATGATGTTGGGCTAGGTAACCACTTGATAAAGAAGAGGTGTATCGAGGCAAGTGAATGTGTTGTTTTCAAGAATGGATTGGTTTAAGTTGAGACCGTTAAGCCAACCTTACATGTACAACCATGATACCCCTTATGGGACGAGGCTTTGTTGATTAATTTCGCTAGTATTAGTAGGGAGCCCACATTACTAGTGGCGGGAGTGATGTGATCACTCTCAATACAGGGTCCTGCTTGAAAGGACCACCATGGTCTATTTTCACATACATCGGGCACACTATTCTGTGCCCTCGTGAATGATACTTGTGAAGTACATCATGAGGTATGGCACCAACAAGTGCACTCTTTCTTAGTATCATCATGGGAAAAGCATTGTTCGGGTACTTACCTCGGGTGTGAAATATACCAACACTCGTGGCTTGACATGGAAGTTTTCCGAGTCTTGTAGGTAATGTGTGCAACCTGTGCAGTTGGATGACCGCTCTTGGAATACGTCCATTGTGTTAACAAACTTCTTGTGTGTGGCAAAAGTGATACTTGAGCTAAGTTAGATGACCTAATGGGGTGATAAAATTAGAGATGAGGTACTCTATTTATATTGATATCTATAACCTGATAATATGGATGTGTGCAGCCTATTGATGCATGCCTTACAAATGGTAGGACATAATATTTCATTGAAACTAGCTTTCAACAAAAGTACCTACATAGTGCTTACCATGCATTGTTTACCTCGTTCCAAACTTGTGTTGATTGCAAGTACATTCAAAGTACTCATTGGCTTGCCACTGGTTATTTTATTGGCCAGTCATGAAAGAACATGATATAACGCAGGGTACCTTGGTGATGAACATGCGAGCTAGGACACTTCCCAGTGAGAATGCGTGTAGTGTTAAGGTAGATGGCTTGGGTCCATGCTATCGTTGAAGATTTCCACTGTGAGTTTATGAAACTTGGTCATAAAGGTCATATTTGAGTAATGATATGTACTGGATGTAAGACTCTTGTTATTTGGTTTATATATGTTCAGTGAGCATTGATCTCTCGGATCACAATATACGTGCATTCTGTGATCACGACTTATGAGTCGGGGTCCCTACACTACACGTCCCCAGCTTGAGTCGAAGACGATGGTGTAGCGGTATCATCGTGGGGAGGTGTAGACGGGATTGTTCTAGTGTCGTTACGTTAGGTTGGTGCTGACGAAGAAGTGAGATCATCTACTTCATCATTACCAAGACTGATGTTGATGGATGGTGTTGAATAAGAATAGTCACATTCTTTGAGAGACCGTCTCTTGCGCCACTTCTCCGTGTGAGGTGGAAAAGCACAGAATCTGAAGTATTTCTCGAAGCCATCTTCACGAAGATCATCCTCAGGGGACAGCATTGTGAATATCTTCCATGAACGTGTGCAAGTCTCATGGGCCACAAATGTGTTCTTGGTGGAGAGGTTTCGAATGTGGTTGATATCAATCACAAGGGATTACATTTGCCTCCTCGTCCATTTATGGTGTCGATCCTGCTTCTGATGAAGAAAGACTAGAAGCTGTCAATCTAGCATAGCACTTTCCCTTCTAGGTTGGGTTTGTTGAGGTAGTGTATTGCCCATGGCTTTAGTTGTAGTAGCACATGGTCGTGGACAACGAATTAAGCCAATCAGCCTGGCCCTGGAAGGATCAAACAGAATGAGAAGCCCTTCAATGTCAGTTGCGCCACTTGTGCCTTCAATAATGGGGTTTTCGCTCTTTGATGGGTAAACATCTTCATGATATACTTCCACATTGAGGAGGTAAAAACCATGGCTGCAAGCAGAGGGGAGATACCTTATGTTCATTGATAGTTGACAGTGGTGATGATACCAGTGGTGCATCAATTTGAGGCGCTGGTTCTTGTTCAACATTCTCTTTAGTAGGAGCAATGTCTTCAGCTGTGGTGGGTTTAGCAGATGGCATATCTTCAGTTGTTGGAGCCTTTGTGGTAGCATACTTATGAAGAACAATGTGCGTCTCAACATTTTTAGATGCAGGAGGAGCCATGGAGATAGGTGTCACTAGTAGGGGATCCTCTTGAGTGGGTGGAGTGACAGAGGGAACTTGAGGGGGCTTGGGAACTTGGGTCGAGCTCCAATACTTTGCCTACTTTGTCTTCAACTTCTTTGTAGATTGTGCTTCAGCGGTTGGTACAAATTTGCGCTTACCAATTCAACCTCGTCTTGTTTTTTCTTCTTGGTGGACATAACAGAGGAAGGAGGAGGCGTCCTTGATCTAGAGAAGCTAGCTATTAAGATAATGCTTGGAGTTTATTACCTTATGGGTGCAGACTGCTCAAACACATGGAAGCTTGCCTTGACTTCTCAATTATTCTTGGGTCAACAGTAGGATGGCCAAGTGTTCTTCTCTTCAGCATCTCATTGTGAGCTTGTACCATCTTCAAATACTTTTTTTTTGACATGCTAGGGTACCTTTGGTGACTTCACGATGCCTTTTTAGCTTACTTTTCAAGTCCGCCATCTTCGTCCGATAGCCTTGGATTTGTTCAAGAGTGAGTTGGTGCATGTTATTCTTGAAAAGAGCCTTTTAATTGCGAATCAAACGCGTTGTTGAACTTCCTTATAAACACCAGGGAATACTTCATTCACGAACCCATGGAAGGCGACACAGATCCCAACAGGAAGTTGTAGGGCGTCAATGGAGAGTGAGGGATCAGCAAAACATTTGTGAAGGAATTGGTTGAGCATATCATCATCCAATAGAGGCAAGTCTTGAAGACCTTTAGCCTCTTCCTCATTTTCCTGGATAAGCTTCACAAAACCTTCATCATCAAATTCACCATCTGAAACTTCAATCAAGTTGGCACCATCCATCATGGTGAAGGATGGCTTTGTGCCGCGAGCAGCAACAAGTTTTCTCTTCAACCTTCTTGTAGTGCGAGATGCATACTCGGTCTCAGCTGCTTCACCTAGTTCATTATACCTTGATCGTGAAGCCTGAGGTGTTGTGGTGATTGGCTTAGAAGCCCTTAAGCCCTTAGGCTTTGAAGCCTTTGATTTCTGCACAGCCTCTGGATTAGTGAATGGAGATTGATCTACATCCTCTTTAGAAGTTTCTCCAGCGACAAGGCGCCCAAGGATGCTAGATGGTTCTTGGTGCTTTGGCATGGGTGGACTGACCATGCATGGGAAGAAACCAATCTTGATGGCTTCAACCTTTGTCTCCAAGTGCATATTCTTGTATAAAATGCCAGTCGAGGGAGCGGTTTCTGTGTTCTTCTCAGCATATTTAGAAGAAAGAAAGTGGTAGTAAAACCATTCATGTTCCCATTATCTTCAGATACATTGGATCCGGTTCTTGCGCTATGTGTAGCTCTCTTCACGGCCAGACTTGTGTCTCTCACGCAGTGCAAGAGGAACATCTTTTGCTGTATTTTGACGTATCTATCTCCCACCTTTCTTAGGTTCTTTATATCTGGTTATTGTCTTCGTCTTTGACAAAGGCTTCACAAGTGTGTGACAGTGAGAGATGGCTGCAGGTCAGTCTAGGTGTATCTCCAAGTAGTTTGCAATTGAATTCAGGCTATGAGATCGAAAAAAGTGCCTCGTAAATGTACCTCTGAAAGAATTAGAGATCCGAGGCGAATAGAAGAGGTCATATGCATTCCTACAATATTATGAATAATAAAACATGGTTTGAAGATAATGACCTGTTTCATCGAAGACATTCACTTTTTCTCAAGATAAGGTGGTTTCAGACTAGTGCAAATTCGAGAATTTGCACAAATGAGGAATCAACCCATATTTTCAACATAATTTAAATCATTGAGCAAATAGAGATGCATGTTTTAGTGTTTTCTAAAAGATAGTGGAAAACAACATTCAAAGATATCTCATAATTTTTTGGATCTAATAGAAGATAAAAAATAGATTTTACTGAGAAAAGTGAAGAACACGATGAACAAGTCGATGAAGCTGAGTTAGAGCATATTTCTCCACATGTGGTTTTGGTAATTGAAGACAATCCCTATGAACTAGTGGTTGCCTTGAGTTATATTCGAAGGATTTGTCCATAGGCACTTCTTGAAGTCCATCTGTTGGTTTCAGGGAGTTTATATGATGACCAAGGTGGTATTCAAAGTGTTATCCAAAGATTGGTCATAAAGACACAAGGTTGATCAAGACTAAGCAGAGAGTAAATCAAGATGATAAACACACAAAGTGTACAAGATGTACCGAGAAGGATCAAGTGATCCCATGGTATGGTAAGCATTGTCCATAACGCTTTTGTGTACTAACCCATGTCTTCGTGAGAGCTCAATGTGGGTTTAGGTGTGTCTCCATGGGTTTCGTCAAGAGGAAGATCTCATTCAACCTATGAAGGATGACATCAAGTGGTGATCATCATCAAGATTGCGGTGTGCAAGTTCAAGTGGAGCATCATGAAGATATCATATTTGAAGCTTGACGTCCATTGTGGTGGCAATGGACTTGTGAAGAATGTGTTGAAGAGTGGCTCACCCATAGTGAGTATGGGGGAACTATCAAGAAAGGTGGTCCATATTGAGGAAACCAAGATCATCATCATCTATCTCAAGAGGACTAGGTGCAAGGTATAGGTTTGCCCCTGATAGTTTTTTCTATTGTAGGATAGTTAGTCGTACTGTCAAAGGGGGCTCCCAAGTGAGTAGCTCGATCGTATCGTTTGTTGAGAGGTCCAACCATTTGCATACTTGCCTCATATCTTTGTTCTTGTTTGGTGTTTCTCCTTGTGATTTTTAGAGCTTATGGTCATCTTCATGCCAAGCTCGAGTTCATTGAAAGCGGAGTCTATATGCATCTTCTATGATGTTTTCGAAGTTGGAAGTTTTTGTCGGTTCTTCGTTCATAGAGTTCTCACATCTCTATATCATTGGCGTTCTCATAACTACATGTTCTTAAGATTTTATCGCTATTGGATAGAACTTGTCGTCGTGAATTCAACAAGCTTGAGTTTGCTCAATTCGGAGTTCGTATGCGAAAGTTATGTCGGTTTCAGTATCCGGCGGTAGTACCGCTCATGGTGCCGGCGGTAGTACCGCTCATGGTGCCAGCGGTAGTACCGCTCATGGTGCCAGCGGTAGTACCGCTCCTCGAGAGGTAGTACCGCCCCTGGAGCGGTAGTAATTTTTTACAGCGCTCCCTTGGACGTTCTAGGAGTTGTAGTACCGCTCCGGGCAGCGGTAGTACCGCTCCGGTCGCGGTGTGAGTGGGGGTAACGGTTGGATTCTTTCCCCCACTATATAAAGGAGGTCTTCTTCCCCATTGGACCTTATCTATCCGTTGAGCTCCGTGTTCTCCCCCCATTGTTGACCTTCTTAGAGCTATCTAACTCTCAGTCCCTCCAATGATTCTTGCTAGTTCTTGAGGGAAAACACAGAGGAGATATAGATCCTCATCTCCACCAAACAGTTTATTCTCTATGTGAGGGGAACCACTTGGATCTTGATCTTGGAGTTCTTTGTGACATCCTTGTTTTTCTTTTCATATTTCTCCATAGCTTTTGTTGTTGTGGAGAGATTCGAGTGTGAGGGTCTTGACCACTTCATTTGTTCTTGCCATTGCATTAGTAGCATCGTTTTGAGTTCTCCTCGGTGATACGTGGAAGTGAGAAGTTGATAAGCTTGTTACCCTTGGGTACTTGGTACCCCTAGAATCTTGGTGGTGCCTCGGAGCTCAATCATTGTGGTGTAAAGCTCCGAGCAAGCGTCGGGGTCTCCAATTAAGTTGTGGAGATTGCCCCGACCATTAGTGGTCACCTCTAAGCCATATGACATTGTGGTGAAGCTTCATGGTGTTGTTGGGAGCCTCCAATTAATTTGTGGAGATTGCTCCAACCTTGTTTATACGGTTTCGATGACCGCCCTCAAGGGTCCCTTAGTGGAATCATGACATCTTGCATTGTGCGAGGGCGTGAGGAGATGACGATGGACTTAATGCCATCTTGGGGAGCATTGTGCCTCCACACTGCTCCAAACTAAGATTAGCATCCGCAAGGGTGTGAACTTCGGGATACATCATCGTCTCCACATGCCTCTTCTACATGGTGCTCAACCATATGGTTTGTGCAAGTGATATGCTTATTGTCTCATCTATTTGCTTACACTTGTTATGTGTTCTAATTAATTTGGGGGGAGCAACGATCCTATTTTGTGCACTTTCATCAAATACAAAAAATTCTTATTAGTGCACAAATCATGGGGAGCTCCTCTAGATTTGATAAAACACTCCTTTGCCCTTATCATAATATCATTTTTTTCATGTGGTTCGTAGGACCATACGATTGCTTGTTCCTATTGGTATATTTTGATTTCTTGCTTCTCTCTTTTGTATGTCTTTGTGACATACGATCCTCCTTGCAATCTTTGGGTCCTCGATATAGTTTGTTTTCCTCTAACGTTTATCATTGTAATTTTGTATTTATTTGCAATATTGTTGATAAGTACACACTCTTTGGAGGAACACATACTATATTGGCTTTTTAAACTTTTTATCAATTTTAGCAATTGATGCCAATGGGGGAGAAGTTTAGAGAGTTTAGTTTGGTGACGCTTAGAGGGTTTTTCTTTTATTGCTTAAGCATTTACGTCTTGTACGCATGCATTATTGCTTTGTATGTGTGCACTTGGTTATACTTATTTCCTTATATAAACACTTGTACTGATTGTCATGAATTACCAAAATGGGGGAGATTTTAAGAGTATATTTCTCCATATGTGGTTTTGGTAATTCATGACAATCCCTATGGAGTAATGGTTTCCTTAAGTTATATTCGAAAGATTTGTCCATAGGCACTTCTTGAAGTCCATCTGTTGGTTTCAGGGAGTTTATATGATGACCAAGGTGGTATTCAAAGTATTATCCAAAGATTGGTCATAAAGACACAAGGTTAATCAAGACTAAGGAGAGAGTAAATCAAAATGATCAACACAAAAAGCGTACAAGATGTACCGAGAAGGATCAAGTAATCCCATGGTATGGTAAGCATTGTCCATAACGCTTTTGCGTACTAACCTATGTCTTCGTGCGAGTTCTATGTGGGGTTAGGTGTGTTTCCATGGGTTTGCGTCAAGAGGACGATCTCATTCAACCTATGAAGGATGACATCAAGTGGTGATCGTCATCAATATTGCGGTGTGCAAGTTCAAGTGGAGCATCACGAAGATATCATGCTTGAAGCTTGTCGTCCATTGTGGTGGCAATGGGCTTGTGAAGAATGTACTGAAGAGTCGCTCACCCATAGTGAGTATGGGGGAGCAATCAAGAAAGGTGGTCCATCTTGAGGAAGCAAAGATCATCATCATCTAGCTCAAGAGGACTAGGTGCGAGGTATAGGTTTGCCCCTGATAGTTGTTTCTATTGTAGGATAGTTTGTCGTACTATCAAAGGGGGCTCTCAAGTGAGTAGCTTGATCGTATCTTTTGTTGGGAGGTCAAACCATTTGCATCCTTGCATCATATCTTGGTTCTTATTTGGTGTTTCTGCTTGTGATTTTTAGATCTTATGGTCATCTTCATGCCAAGCTCGAGTTCATTGAAAACGGAGTCTATATTCATCTTCTATGATGTTTTCGATGTTGGAAGTTTTTGCCGGTTCTTCATTCATAGAGTTCTCACATCTCTGTATCGTTGGTGTTCTCATAACTGCATGTTCTTAAGATTTTATCTCTGTTGGATAGAACTTGTCGTCGTGAATTCAACAAGCTTGAGTTTGCTCAATTCGGAGTTCGTATGCGAAAGTTATGGCGGTTTCAGTATCCGGCGGTAGTACCGCTCATGGTGCCAGCGGTAGTACCGCTCCTCGAGAGGTAGTACCGCCCTGGAGCGGTAGTAATTTTTTACACCGCTCCCTTGGACGTTCTAGGAGTGGTAGTACCGCTCCAGGCAGCGGTAATACCGCTCCAGTCGGGGTGTGAGTGGGGGTAACGGTTGGATTCTTTCCCCCACTATATAAAGGAGGACTTCTTCCCCATTGGACCTTATCTATCCGTTGAGCTCCGTGTTCTCCCCCCATTATTGACCTTCTTAGAGCTATCTAACTCTCAGTCCCTCCAATGATTCTTGCTAGTTCTTGAGGGAAAAGAGAGAGGAGATCTAGATCCACATCTCCACCAATTACTTTATTCTCTATGCGAGGGGAACCCCTTGGATCTTAACCTTGGAGTTCTTTGAGAGCTCCTTGTTTTTCTTCTCATATTTCACCATAGCTTTTGTTGTTGTGGAGAGATTTGAGTGTGAGGGACTTGACCACTTCATTTGTTCTTGCCATTGCATTAGTAGCATCGTTTTGAGTTCTCCACGGTGATACGTGGAAGTGAGAAGTTGATAAGCTTGTTACCCTTGGGTACTTGGTACCCCTAGAATCTTGGTGGTGCCTCGGAGCTCAATCATTGTGGTGTAAAGCTCCGAGCAAGCGTCGGGGTCTCCAATTAAGTTGTGGAGATTGCCCCGAACATTAGTGGTCACCTCTAAGCCATACGACATTGTGGTGAAGCTTCATGGTGTTGTTGGGAGCCTCCAATTAATTTGTGGAGATTGCTCCAACCTTGTTTATACGGTTTCGATGACCGCCCTCAAGGGTCCCTTAGTGGAATCATGACATCTTGCATTGTGCGAGGGCGTGAGGAGATGACGATGGCCTTAATGCCATCTTGGGGAGCATTGTGCCTCCGCACTGCTCCAAACTAAGATTAGCATCCGCAAGGGTGTGAACTTCGGTATACATCATCGTCTCCGCGTTCCTCTTCTACATGTTGCTCAACCATATGGTTTGTGCAAGTGATATGCTGATTGTCTCATCTATTTGCTTGCACTTGTTGTGTGTTTTAATTAATTTGGGGGGGAGGAACGATCCTATTTTGTGCACTTTTATCAAATACAAAAAATTCTTATTAGTGCACAAATCATGGGGAGCTCCTCTAGATTTGATAAAACACTCCTTTGCCCTTATCATAATATCATTTTTTTCATGTGGTTCGTAGGACCATACGATTGCTTGTTCCTATTGGTATATTTTCATTGCTTGCTTCTCTCTTTTGTATGTCTTTGTGACATACGATTCTCCTTGCAATCTTTGGGTCCTCGATATAGTTTGTTTTCCTCTAACGTTTATCATTGTAATTGTGTATTTATTTGCACTATTGTTGAGAAGTACACACTCTTTGGAGGAACACATACTATATTGGCTTTTTAAACTTTTTGTCAATTTTGGCAATTGATGCTAATGGGGGAGAAGTTTAGAGAGTTTAGTTTGGTGACGCTTAGAGGGTTTTTCTTTTATTGCTTAAGCATTGACGTCTTGTACGCATGCATTATTGCTTTGTATGTGTGCACTTGGTTATGCCTATTTCCTTATATAAACACTTGTACTGATTGTCATCAATTACCAAAAGGGGCGAGATTTTAAGAGTATATTTCTCCATATGTGGTTTTGGTAATTGATGACAATCCCTATGGAGTAATGGTTGCCTTAAGTTATATTCGAAGGATTTGTCCATAGACACTTCTTGAAGTCCATCTGTTGGTTTCAGGGAGTTTATATGATGACCAAGGTGGTATTCAAAGTATTATCCAAAGATTGGTCATAAATACACAAGGTTAATCAAGACTAAGGAGAGAGTAAATCAAGATAATCAACACAAAAAGCATACAAGATGTACCGTGAAGGATCAAGTGATCCCACGGTATGGTAAGCATTGTCCATAACGCTTTTGCGTACTAACCCATGTCTTCGTGCGAGTTCTATGTGGGGTTAGGTGTGTTTCCATGGGTTTGCGTCAAGAGGAAGATCTCATTCAACCTATGAAGGATGACATCAAGTGGTGATCGTCATCAAGATTGCGGTGTGCAAGTTCAAGTGGAGCATCACGAAGATATCATGCTTGAAGCTTGCCGTCCATTGTGGTGGCAATGGACTTGTGAAGAATGTACTAAAGAGTCGCTCACCCATAGTGAGTATGGGGGAGCAATCAAGAAAGGTGGTCCATCTTGAGGAAGCAAATATCATCATCATCTAGCTCAAGAGGACTAGGTGCGAGGTATAGGTTTGCCCCTGATAGTTTTTTCTATTGTAGGATAGTTTGTCGTACTGTCGAAGGGGGCTCTCAAGTGAGTAGCTTGATCGTATCTTTTGTTGAGAGGTCAAACCATTTGCATCCTAGCATCATATCTTGGTTCTTATTTGTTGTTTCTCCTTGTGATTTTTAGAGCTTATGGTCATCTTCATGCCAAGCTCGAGTTCATTGAAAACGGAGTCTATATTCATCTTCTATGATGTTTTCGATGTTGGAAGTTTTTGCCGGTTCTTCATTCATAGAGTTCTCACATCTCTGTATCATTGGTGTTCTCATAAGTGCATGTTCTTAAGATTTTATCGCTGTTGGATAGCACTTGTCGTCGTGAATTCAACAAGCTTGAGTTTGCTCAATTCGGATTCGTATGCGAATGTTATGGCAGTTTCAGTATCCGGCGGTAGTACCGCTCATGGTGCCAGCGGTAGTAGCGCTCCTGGAGCGGTAGTAATTTTTTACTACCGCTCCCTTGGACATTCTGGGAGCGGTAGTACCGCTCCGGGCAGCGGTAGTACCGCTCCGGTCGGGGCGTGAGTGGGGGTAACGGTTGGATTGTTTCCCCCACTATATAAAGGAGGTCTTCTTCCCCATTGGACCTTATCTATGCATTTAGCTCAGTGTTCTTCCCCCATTGTTGACCTTTCTAGAGCTATCTAACTCTCAATACCTCCAATGATTATTGCTAGTTCTTGAGGGAAAAGAGAGAGGAGATCTAGATCCACATCTCCACCAATCACTTTATTCTCTATGTGAGGGGAACCCCTTGGATCTTGATCTTGGAGTTGTTTGTGAGCTCCTTGTTCTTCCTCTCATATTTTTTCCGAATGTTTTGTTGTTCTAGAGGGATTCGAGTGTGAGGGACTTGACCACTTCGTGTATTCTTGCCATTGCATTAGTTGCATCGTTTTGAGTTCTCCACGGTGATACGTGGAAGTGAGAAGTTGAGAAGCTTATTACCCTTGGGTACTTGGTACCCCTAGAATCTTGGTGGCGCCTCGGAGCTCAATCATTGTGGTGTAAAGCTCCGGGCAAGCGTCGTGGTCTCCAATTAAGTTGTGGAAATTGCCTCGACCATCTGTGGTCACCTCTAAGCCATATGCCATCGTGGTGAAGCTTCATGGTGTTGTTGGGAGCCTCCAATTAAGTTGTGGAGATTACCCCATCGGTGACAGCCCTCAAGGGTCCCTTAGTGGAGTCACGACATATTGCATTTTGCGAGGGCGTGAGGAGATGATGGTGGCCTTAGTGGCATCTTGGGGAGCTTTGTGCCTCCACACCGCTCCAAACAGAGATTAGCATCGGCAACAGTGTGAACTTCGGGATACATCGTCTCCACGTGCCTTGGTTATCTCTTACCCGAACCCTTTACTTATTCACATTACTTTGTGATAGCCATATTGTTTCTTGTCATATATCTTGCTATGACTTAGTTGTTATCTTGCTTAGCATAAGTTGTTGGTGCACATAGGTGAGCCTAGTTGTTTTAGGTTTTATGCTTGAAAAATTAAACTTTAGTTTTATTCGCATTTGTTCCAGCCTAAACCTTAATTATTTCAAAGTTCCTATTCACCCCCCTCTAGGCGACATCCACGTCCTTTCAAGTTGAGAGGCCAAGCAGTTCAATCTGCCACACCCTAACTCGGTCGTGGCAGACGGCTATGGCATCAGGGAGACGAAGACAATTATGGTCGGTGTGAGTACGACAACAAAGAAGTCATGGTAGCTAAGCATTTCTCCAGTGGCAACGAAGAATTCCAGGGGCAGCAGTAGGGTTTGGAACTCGAGAGCGAAGGCGATAGAGGTAAGAGTAATAAATGATCCGGGGGGATGTATTTATAAGGAGGTTGGAATTTGGAATGGTCCGACAATTTTGGATGGATATGCCACTCACTCTTCGGCCTCGTGGGACTCGTTCCACACACGCACCATGTGTGACGGTCCACTACCTCTGAACTATGGCTGAGGGAGTCCGGGACTAAGGGGTCCTCAGATGGTCGACCCATGTCTTAGAGGCCAACCATATGGGTCGTATTTTAGAAGATCGGGTTGCATGATGACTTCATAGTCGAGAAGGAAAGCATCGAAGACTAAAGTATTGTCCAAGTTTAGTAGTTTAAGTCGGCGCCTCTACCCCCGACTCAAGGTCGGTTATATGTAACCCTAGGGTCTCCTGGTGTCTATATAAACTAGAGGGTTTCCTCCTGTAGGATCGAAAGTATGACTAGAGGGAGGGTGATTAGACTACTTTACAATATATTTTCTTTGCCTTTTTCCCAATTCTACTTGAGAAACAGCTACGACATTTATATCAGGTCAAGCACACCCTACACATGCAAGTCTAATAATATAGGAGCGGAAAGTAAAACATGCAAGTGTAAAGTAGAGGAGTAAGCTAGGGATATCAAACGCATGAGGTTGACACGACGATTTTTGGCATGGTTCTGATAGATGGTGATATCGTACGTCCATGTTAGTGGAGACTTCAACCCACGAAGGGTAACAGATGCGAGAGTCCACGGAGGGTGCACAATGAAGCGACCTTGTCTATTCCACCACGGCTTCCGTCCACGGAGAACTAGCCTTACTCACGGTAGATCTTCACGAAGTAGGCGATCTCCTTGACCTTACAAACATCTTGGTTAAACTCCACAACAAGAAGTAGGAGGCTTCCAAGCGACACCTAACCAATCTAGTAGGCACCACCCTCCAAAAGGTAATAGATGTGGTATATCAGTGAACTCCTTGCTCATTTGCTTCTAAAGATAGTCTCCTCAACACAAATCACTCTCTCACACAATATGCATGGGTAGGAGAGGTTGATTTGGTGGAAAGTAGTTTGGGGAGGCTAGATCTCAAGTTTCAAATGATATGATTGGAATATCTTGCTATCAACACATGAGTAGGTGGTTCTCTCTCAGAAAATGGATCTGGCACTGACGTGTGTGTTCTGCGTGCTTCTCCCATGAATGAGAGGTGGGGGAAGTGGTATATATAGGCAGCAGCCAAAATCCAACCGTTACGCACAAAAGGGCAAACCGAGTGACACCAAAGTTGACAACTCGGTGGTATCGATTGGCACAAATCTGTGAAATTTTGAATCTCCGTGAGACCAATATATGAAACTCGTTGGCACTGAAAAGGTGACTAACAATCACATGCCCAAACTCGGTGGCACTGATACGTCCATTTTGCATCAGGCTTTCATGTTGATATTTATTGCTTTTTGGGCTGCTATATTACTTGTAGTACCATATTTATGCCTTTTCTCTCTTATTTTGCAAGGCTTATTTGAAGAGGGAGAATTCAGGTAGCTGGAATTCCGGACTGGAAAAGGAGCAAATCTTAGTCCACTATTCTACACATCTCCAAATGCCCTGAAAAGTTGCGTGGATTTTTTGGGATTATATAAAAAATATTGGGCGAAAGAAGTACCGGAGGGGGGCTGCCAGGGCACCACAAGCCCTGCCACCGCCACCGCCCTAGTGGCAGAGTGGGGGCTTGTGGGCTCCCTGACGGCCCACTAGCCCCCTCTTTTGCTATATGAAGGGTTATGGTCTGAAAAAATCAGAAGGGAGATTTTTCGTGGTTTCACCGCGGCCACGAGGCGGAACTTGAGCAGATCCAATCTAGAGCTCCAGCAGGACGATCCTGCCGGGGAAACTTCCCTCCCGGAGGGGGAAATAGTCGCCATCGTCATCACCAACACTCCTCTCGTCGGAGGGGAGGCATCTTCATCAACATCTTCATTAACACCATCTCCTCTCCAACCCCTAGTTCATCTCTTGTAACCAATCTTCGTCTCGCAACTCCGATTGGTACTTGTAAGGTTGCTAGTATTGTTGATTACTCTTTGTAGTTGATGATAATTTGATTACTTGGTCGAAGATTTTATGTTCAGATCCTTGATGCTATTCATTACACCTCTGATCATGATTATGATTATGTTTTGTGAGTAGTTACTTTTGTTCCTGAGGACATGGGATAAGTCATGGTGATAATAGTCATGTGAATTTGATATTCGTTCGGTATTTTGATATGCTGTATGTTCTTTTTCCTCTACTGGTGTTATGTGAACATCGACTACATAACACTTCACCATATTTGGGCCTAGAGGAAGACATTGGGAAGTAGTAAGTAGATGATGGGTTGCTGGAGTTACAGAAGCTTAAACCCTAGTCTATGCGTTGCTTCGTGAGGGGCTGATTTGGATCCACTTGTTTAATGCTATGGTTAGACTTTGTCTTAATTCTTCTTTTGTAGTTGCGGATGCTTGCGAGATAGGTTAATCATAAGTGGGATGCTTGTCCAAGTAAGGGCAGTACCCGAGCGCCGGTCCACCCTCATATCAAACTATCAAAGTAATGAACGCGAATCAAATGAACATGATGAAACTAGAATGACAGAAATTCCCGTGTGTCCTCGGGAGCGTTTTTCCTCCTATAAGACTATTCAGGCTTGTCCCTTGCTACAAAATGGATTGGGCCACTTTCTTCACCATTTCTACTACTTGTTACTTGTTACTTTTTGCTCGATACGTTTCACCTCGCTACACAATCACTTGTTACCGCTACTTTCAGTGCTTGCAGTTATTACCTTGCTGAAATCCGTTTATCAGAGCCTTCTGCTCCTCGTTGGGTTCGACACTCTTATTTATCGAAAGGACTAGATTAATCCCCTATACTTGCAGTTATTATCAAGACTCTTTTTTGGTGCCGTTGCCGGGGAGTGAAGCGCCTTTGGTATGTGTAAATTGGTAAGGAAACATCCATATACCATGCTGAAATTTATTGTCACTTGTCACTATGGAAACTGTTCCTTTGAGGAGTTTGTTCGGGGTATCTTCACCACGAACGGAAGCACGAGGAGTTGTTCCTCGACCTGAGGTACCTACTGAAAATATCTTTTATGAAATTCCTTCGGGTATGCTTGAGAAACTGCTGGCTAATCCTTTTACACGAGATGGATCTTCACATCTAGACTTGCATCTAATCTATGTAGATGAAATATGTGGTTTATTTAAGCTTGCAGGTTTTCCCGAGGATGAGCTAAAGAAGAAAGTCTTTCCTTTATCTTTGAAGGATAAGGCGTTGACATGGTATAGGCTATGTGATGATACTGGATCATGGGGCTACAATCGGTTGAAATTGGAATTTCATCAAAAGTTCTATCCTATGCATTTAGTACATCGTGATCGGAACTTTATTTATAACTTTTGGCCTCGTGACAGAGAAAGCATAGCTCAAGCTTGGGGGAGGCTTAAATCAATGCTATATTCATGCCCCAATCATGAGCTCTCGAGAGAAATCATCACTCAAAACTTTTATGCTCGGCTTTCTCATGAAGATCGTACCATGCTTGACACTTCTTGTACCGGTTCTTTTACGAAGAAGGATATTGATCACAAATGGAATTTCTTGGAGAGAATCAAATGCAACTCTGAAGATTGGGAGCTGGAGGAAGGCAAGGAGTAAGGTATGAATTTCCAGTTTGATTGCGTTAAATATTTTGTTGAGACAAACACTTCTAGAGATATTAGCGCTAAGTATGGACTTGACTCTGAGATAGTAGCTTCTCTATGTGAATCTTTTGTTGCTCATGTTGATCTTCCCAAAGAGAAGTGGTTCAAATATCATCGTCTTGTAGAAAGAAACATAGCCAAAACCAATGTAGTTGAGGAGAAAGTCATTGCTTTTAGTGATCCTGTTGTTCCTTGTGCTTACACTGAGAAACCACCATAACCTGCTAGGATGAAGGATTATTGTAAAGCTCCAATTGTGATACGTAGGGGTTACATTAGACCACTTGCACCCCCTGAGGAAATTAGAGTTGAACCTAGTGTCGCTATTATCAAAGATCTCTTAGCCGAAGACATAGACGGGCATGTTATCAAATTCTGTGAGGACTCCGCTAGAATTGCTAAACCTCACGCGAGAGACAAATACGGACCTGTAGTTGACCTGCCCGTTGTTTCTGTCAAGATAGGAGATCATTGTTACCATGGTTCATGTGATATGGGAGCTAGTGTTAGTGCAATACCCCATTCTCTATATGATGAAATCAAATATGAGATTGCACCTGGTGAGTTAGAACCCATTGATGTCACTATTACGCTAGCTAATAGAGACACTATCTGCCCTTTGGGAATTGTGAGAGACGTAGAAGTCATGTGTGGTAAGACAAAGTATCCTACTGATTTCCTCGTCCTTGGTACTGCACAAGATAGCTTTTGTCCCATCATACTTGGTAGACCCTTTCTCAACACTGTCAATGCTCACATTGATTGCATTAAGCAGACCGTCACTGTTAGTTTCGAGGGTGTTCTCATTAATTTAACTTCTCCAAGTTTGGAAGACAACCCCATGAAAGAGAGTCGTCTGGTAGAGATGAAATCATTGCTCTTGCCTCTATTGTCGTACCTCATACGGATCCTTTAGAGAAATATCTTCTTGAGCATGAAAATGATATGCATATGGATGAGAGAGATGAGATAGATTAAATTGTCTTAGAACAATATCCTATTCTCAAGTATAATCTGGCCGTTGAACTGCTTGGGGATTCTCCCCCACCAAAGGGTGATCCTGTGTTCGAGCTTAAATAGTTGCCTGATACTCTTAAGTATGCCTACCTTGATGAGAAGGAGATATATCATGTCATTATTAGTGCCCTCCTTTCAGAGCACGAAGAGAAGAAGTTACTAAGAACCATGAGGAAGCACCGTGCTACTATTGGATATACTCTTGATGATCTTAAGGGTATTAGTCCTACTCTATGTCAGCACAAGATTAAAACCGATCCTGACATTAAACCAGTTTCTTATCATCAAAGGAGATTAAATCCTAAGATGAAAGAGGTCATTAGAAAAGAAATATTAAAGCTTCTGGAAGCAGGAATCATTTATCCTGTTGCTCATAGTGATTGGGTAAGTCCAGTACATTGCGTACCTAAGAAGGGAGGTATCACCATCATTCCTAATGATAAGGATGAACTAATCCCACAAAGGATTATTACCGGCTACAGGATGGTGATAGACTTCCGGAAACTGAACAAGGCAACCAGGAAAGATCATTATCCTTTGTCGTTCATCGACCAAATGCTAGAAAGGCTATCAAAACACACACATTTCTGCTTTCTAGAGGGTTATTCAGGTTTCTCGCAAATACCTGTTGCACAAGCTGATAAGGAGAAAACAACTATAACTTGCCCCTTTGGTACCTTTGCTTATAGACGTATGCCTTTTGGCTTATGTAACGCACTTGCCACCTTTCAAAGATGTATGATGGCTATATTCTCTGACTTTTGTGAAAAGATTGTCGAGGTTTTCATGGATGACTTCTCCGTTTACGGGTCTTCCTTTGATGATTGCCTCTGCAACCTTGATCGAGTCTTATAGAGATGCGAAGAAACCAACCTCTTCTTGAATTGGGAGAAGTGCCACTTTATGGTTAATGAAGGCATTGTCTTAGGACACAAGATCTCCGAAAAAGGCATTGAAGTTGATAAGGCTAAGGTTGATGCAATTGAGAAAATGCCTTACCCCATAGACATGACAGGTATACGAAGTTTCCTAGGTCATGCTGGTTTCCATAGAAGGTTCATTAAAGACTTCTCTAAGATTTCTAGGCCTCTTAACAACCTCTTGCAGAAGGATGTCCTGTTGTTTTTATGAGGATTGTGAGGAAGCCTTTGAAATACTTAAGAAAACTTTGATAACCGCACCTATTGTTCAACCACCTGACTGGAACTTGTCCTTTGAAATCGTGTGCGATGCTAGTGATTATGCTGTTGGTGCTGTTCTAGGACAGAGAGGTGACAAGAAGTTGAATGTCATTCACTATGCTAGTAAATCTCTAGACAGTGCCCAAAGAAACTATGCCACTATGGAGAAGGAATTTTTAGCAGTCGTGTTTGCATGTGAAAAGTTCAGATCTTATATAGTTGACACCAAAGTCACTATTCACTTTGATCATGCTGCTATTAAGTACCTTATGGAGAAGAAGGACGCTAAGCCTAGGCTGATCAGATGGGTTCTCCTGCTATAGGAATTTGATTTGCACGTCGTTGACCGAAAGGGTGCTGATAACCCTATAGCAGATAACTTGTCTAGGTTAGAGAATGTCCTTGATGACCCACTACCTATTGATGACAGCTTTCCTGATGAGCAATTAAATGTCATCCGCACTTCACATACTGCACCGTGGTATGCTGATTATGCAAACTACATGGTAGCCAAATACATACCACCCAGTTTCACCTATCAGCAAAATAAGAAGTTCTTCTTTGATTTGAGACACTACTTTTGGGATGATCCTCACCTTTATAAGGAAGGAGTAGATGGTGTTATTAGACGTTGAGTGCCTGAACATGAACAGGGACAGATCCTGCAGAAGTGTCATTCCGAAGCCTACGGAGGACACCACGCTGGAGATATAACTGCCCACAAGGTATTGCAATCAGGTTTCTATTGGCCCACTCTCTTCAAGCATGCTCGTAAGTTTGTCTTGTCTTCGGACGAATGCCAAAGAATAGGGAACATTTGTAAGCGTTAGGAAATGCCTATGAACTATTCACTTGTCATGGAACCATTTGATGTCTGGGGCTTCGATTATATGGGACCCTTCCCGAGTTCCAATGGGTACACTCACATCTTAGTTGTTGTGGATTACGTCACTAAGTGGGTAGAAGCTATCCCCACTAAAATTGCTGATCACCACACCTCTATTAAGATGCTTAAAGAAGTCATATTCCCAAGATTTGGAGTCCCTAGATACTTGATGATTGATGGCGGTTCACACTTCATTCATGGTGTTTTCCGCAAGATGCTAGCTAAGTATGATGTCAACCATAGATCTCGGAAGAATTGGTCTAGCAAACTTGACGATGCACTATGGGCTTATAGGACTGCCTATAAGAATCTCATGGGCATGTCACCGTGTAAAATGGTTTATGGTAAGGCCTGTCATTTACCTCTTGAGATGGAACACAAAGCTTATTGGGCAATCAAAGAGCTCAACTTTGATTTCAAACATGCTGGTGAGAAGCGGTTGTTTGATATCAGCTTGTTAGATGAATGGAGAGACAAGGCATATGAGAACGCCAGGTTGTTCGAGGAAAAGGTTAAGAGATAGCACGACAAACGAATACAGAAACGAGAGTTCAATGTAGGTAATTATGTACTGCTACGTAATTCTCGTTTGAGATTCTTTGCAGGCAAGCTTCTCTCTAAATGGGAAGGTCCCTATGTTGTCGAGCCAGTATATCGTTCTGGTGCTATCAAAATCAATAACACGGAAGGAAATTTTCCTAGAGTGGTAAATGGGAAAAGAATCAAGCATTACATCTCTGGTACTCCCATAAATGTTGAGACCAATATCATCAATGTCATAACTCCAGAGGAGTACATAAGGGATGTTTATCAGCCTGTTTCAGACCCTGAAAACGAAGATGTATCTGTTTTGGTAAGAAATTGGACTCCGATGCTTTTCCAATAGGAAATTTCCTCCATTTTGGAATTTTTGGAAAATTAGAAAAATAAAAATCTGTGCGGAGAGCGAACGAGGCGGCCACAAGCCCTGCCACCGCCCCCTACCCCCTGGTGGCGGAGGGCAAGCTTGTGGGCACCTCGTGTGCCTCTCGGACTCCGTTTTCTTGCGCAGCACTCTTTCTGGTCCAGAAAAAATCAATATATACTCGCCCGAAGGTTTTGATCCCCGTATTGCGCAGTTTCCTCTGTTTTCGTTTCGAGCTTGTTTTTGCTGCAGATTTAGAGCAAAGATGTCTCAGGAATCTGTTGGGGAGAATGATCTTCACCAAGTTCATGAGGAAGTAGATGATGCTGTGAAGAGAGTAGAAGTCATGGAAGCCAGGGACCAAGCTAAGGAGAGAACCCAAGCTAGGGAGGAAGTTCAACCTATGTTCAACATTGAAGACGTTGAAGAAGTAGATTTTCTCCAACCCTTCCTCCACGTGCTGTCTCCATCCTTGATTGAACTCTTGAGGTTTTTTCTTGCAATATTTCCCTTTCTCGTGAAGTTATTTTGTTGGAAAACCATGTCACAGATCTCAAAGGTATAAATCAAAGATTGATAGCTCTCTTGGAATCAAAGGCAACAACTGCACGACCATCACCGCCGAAGGAAGACAACTAAGCTTTGGTATGGGAAATCCCCTTGGTTTCTGCCAAGCTTGGGGGAGTTTCCCTGGTATCGTGTCACCTTTATATCTTTTTCTTTTACCTTTGTTTTAGTTCTTTCCTTTTCAGTTTTTATTTCTTCTCTTAGAGGAATAAGTCTTTAGTTTTTAGTTTGAGTCTTTTGCTTTTGCCTCTCCCCCGATGTATTCGAGCTTACGAGCTATATAATAAAGAGTGTCTTAGTCAAGGGATTTGCTTTGTGCCATGATCAAAAGTATGAAAAGAACGATAGAATGAAAGATCATGAGACGATCTTATGGAAAGTGATAGCTTCACATATGACATGTATGATGACTGAAACTTGTTGAGAATAAATCAACATAGACCTCAGTCATTGTTGCAATTAATAAGAAGTAATAAGGAAAGAGAGGTTCACATACAAATATATCATCTTAGACACTTTTTACAATTGTGAGCACTCACCAAACTATTACATGCTTAGGAGTAGATGTTGGACAAGGAAGACAACATAATGAATTGTGTTTGCTTGGTTCCAAACAATTTTATATGATTAGAGATCCCTTAGCATGTGACGATTGCTTCCACCTCATATTAGCCAAAACTCCCGCACCAAGTAGAGATACTACTTGTCCATCCATAAACCTTCAACCTAGTTTTGCCATGAGAGTCCACCATACCTACCTATGGATTGAATAAGATCCTTCAAGTAAGTTGTCATCGGTGCAAGCAATAAAAATTGCTCTCTAATATGTATGATCTATTAGTGTGTGGAAAATAAACTTTGTACGAACCTGTGATGAGGACGAAATAAAAGCGACATACTGCATAATAAAGTTCTTTATCACAGGAGGCAATATAAAGTGACGTTACTCCGCACTAAGAGGACACGCATCCAAACCTCAAAAGCGCATGGCAACCTCTGCTTCCCTCTGTAAAGGGCCTATCTTGTACCTTTACTTTTTGCCCTTGTAAGAGTTATGGTGATCTTCACCTATTCCCTATTTTGCCTTTGTCTTGGCTACCGTCACATGCTTGGGAAATATCTATATTCATATATCAACTTGGAGTTGAGTACTCATGCTTTATTGTTGTTGACTTTACCCTTGAGGTAAGCCGTTGGGAGGCAAAACTATAAGCCCCTATCTTCCTCTGTGTCCAGCTGAAACTTCGACACCATGAGTACCACGTGAGTTGTAACAATTGTGGAAAACAAAAGAGATGATTGAGTATGTGGATTTGCCTTACAAGCTCTTATTTGACTCTTTCCGATGTTATTATAAATTGCAATTGCTTCAATGACTATGAACTATTGTTGGTTACTTCTCGGTAAGGTTTTTGCTTCATGCTTTCCTTTGTGAAGGAATTGTTACTTTCCCACAAGAATATTTATGATGTATTGCTGTTCTATGTGTGATCATGATGCCCTCATGTCCGTGTTATGTTTTATCGACACCTTCATCCCTCAACATGTGGACATGTTTATGGAACTTGGTTTTCGCTTGAGGACAAGCGAGGTCTAAGCTTGGGGGATTTGATACGTCCATTTTGCATCATCCTTTCATGCTGATATTTATTTCTTTTTGGGCTGTTATATTACTTGTAGTGCCATATTTATGCCTTTTCTCTCTTATTTTGCAAGGTTTATTTGAAGAGGGACAATTCAGGCAGCTGGAATTCCGGACTGGAAAAGGAGCAAATCTTAGTCCACTATTCTACACATCTCCAAATGCCCTGAAAAGTTGCGTGGATTTTTTGGGATTAGATAAAAAATATTGGGCGAAAGAAGTACCGGAGGGGGGCTGCCAGGGCGCCACAAGCTTTGCCACCGCCACCCCCCTGGTGGCGCAGTGGGGGCTTGTGGCATCCCTGACGTCCCACTAGCCTCCCTCTTTTGCTATATGAAGGGTTTTGGTCTGGAAAAATCAAAAGGGAGCTTTTTGGTCGGTTCGCCGCCGCCACGAGGCGGAACTTGAGCAGATCCAATCTAGAGCTCCAGCAGGACGATCCTGCCGGGGAAACTTCCCTCTCGGAGGGTGAAATGATCTCCATGGTCATCACCAACACTCCTCTCGTCGGAGGGGAGGCATCTTCATCAACATCTTCATCAGCACCATCTCCTCTCCAATCCGTTGTTCATCTCTTGTAACCAATCTTGGTCTCGCAACTCCGATTGTTACTTGTAAGGTTGCTAGTAGTGTTGATTACTCTTTGTAGTTGATGCTAGTTGGATTACTTGGTGGAAGAGTTGATATTCAGATCCTTGAAGCTATTCATTACACCTCTGATCATGATTATGATTATGTTTTGTGAGTAGTTACTTTTGTTCCTGAGGACGTGGGATAAGTCATGCTGATAATAGTCATGTGAATCTGATATTCGTTCAGTATTTTGATATGTTGTATCTTGTTTTTCCTCTAGTGGTGTTATGTGAACGTCGACTACATAACACTTCACCATATTTGGGCCTAGAGGCAGGCATTGGGAAGTAGTTAGTAGATGATGGGTTTGCTAGAGTGACACAAGCTTAAACCCCAGTCTATGCGTTGCTTCGTGAGGGGCTGATTTGGATCCACTAGTTTAATGCTATGGTTAGACTTTGTCTTAATTCTTATTTTGTAGTTGCGGATGCTTGCGAGAGAGGTTAATCATAGCGGGATGCTTGTCCAAGTAAGGGCAGTACCCAAGCGCCGGTCCACCCACATATCAAACTATCAAAGTAGCGAACGCGAATCATATGAACATGATGAAACTAGCATGACAGAAATTCCCGTGTGTCCTCGGGAGCGTTTTTCCTCCTATAAGCCTCTGTTCAGGCTTGTCCCTTGCTACAAAAGGGATTGGGCCACATGCTGCTCCGTTGCTACTACTTGTTACTTGTTACTTTTTGCTCGCTACACTTCTCCTCGCTACACAATCACTTGTTAGCGCTACTTTCAATGCTTGTAGTTATTACCTTGCTCAAAGCCGTTGATCAGAGCCTTCTGCTCCTCGTTGGGTTCGACACTCTTACTTAGCGAAAGGACTATGATTGATCCCCTATACTTGTGGGTCATCAGGCACCGATACTCAAACTCGGAAATTCCGATTTTGTGTATATTTGGCAAAAGAATGTTGGTCACACTAAACTTGCTAGCACCGACTTGGTTTCGGTTGCACCGATTTGGTGGGAATGGCTAGGGTTTATGTGTGAGGTAAACTCACTGGATCTGATATGGAAATGTTGGTGACACTGAATTTGTGAATGTGGAACTTGACAGAGTGGATATGTGGAAAAAATGACTGAGTGTTTTGGTGGCTAACTTTGAGCATTTGAGCAATCGGTTCATTTTACTATCTCATCCCCTTTCCTATGTTGGCTTTCCTATGGCCTCAAAAGTGATTTCTCACAAATATAAAATGAGGAGTCTTCTAGCCTGAAGCTTGAGCCAATATTTTTCCTTTGTTGCATCCATGGGCATCTCCACATAAACCGTAAGCCATATCACCTTTTGAACTTTTTCTGAAATATACTTGGAAAACATATTAGTCTAATGATGCATATGTTGTGATCAATTATCAAAACCACCCTAGGGAGCAATTGTGCTTTGATCTCCGCATAGGCAAGTTGATTCATCTAGGGTTCAGCTCATACGATCTCGAGGTATATCAACTCTGTAATCCTCATACACCATCAATATAATCAAGCAGGGCATAGGGTTTTACCTCCCCAAGACGCCTTGACCTGGGTAAATATTGTCTCCTTCGTCTCCTGCAACCCGTCGATCCAAGATCCACAGTTCATGACCCGCCACCCGAGATCCGCCGGTTTTGATACCGATATTGGTGCTTTTGTTGTGAGTTCCACTGTAGGATCGCATGAAGGATTGATGGCACGACTAGTCATCCGCGAAGAGATCCGCAGCAAGGAAATCTTTGTCCCAGAATATATCTTCATGTTGGGAAGAATTGTTCTGCATGCTGATCCGGCTGGCCACCTTAGCCAGGTGGGAAGCATCACCCCCTGTCGGAAAATAACATTTATGAGCCTAGAGTTCACCACCGACGCTCCGGGGGATCTTGTGTTAACAAGAATCCTAGGTCCTTTCGAGGAGCCCACGACTTCCGATGCCTTGACTTCAGAAGCCGTGGATCCCGCTACCGGGGTGACTTTGACCCTTGGTCCAGCCTTAGAGCCGGACATGGTCAATATGCCCGGATTCGGCTCGGCAAACCATAATGCAGGAGCGTACTGAAATGATCCTGGGGAATTGTCACTGCGGTCCGATCTCGAACACTTGAACAATACAGACCCCACCGAGACTCCGTTGCTGCACGACTTACTCGAGCGTATCCAATCTATGGCCATGATCGGAGACCAATCTCTAATCTATGATCGAGTCGGGCTTAGGCCCGACGATTGGGAAATTCATGTCCCACCCATTACGCATTTGGTCGCTACCGTCAAGTGCCCGACTCAAGGATCCCATATGAGGTACCTCAGTTAAGGACGGTCTTCGTCCGAGTTACTCAGCATCCGGACTCCTCCGATAATCAAGAACCTGGATCTCGTCCCGAGATAAACTCGAGGCCAGGAGCCGACTAGGCACGTGACCCAGAACCAGGATATCGTCACAATCACGGGCTCTCGTCCTGTCGTACCAAACCCCGCAAAAGCACGGGACGCGGCCGCCGAAGTCTCGGACTCGTACCTCATGAGAACACAAAATTTTATCACACCCATCACCCAACTCGAGCATCCCTTGGGAAAAGTGGAAGGGTTCAGTCTACCGCACTCACACAAGGTCAAACAATGGCCAGGGGAATCAATACACCATTTTTGAGCCAGATTCCTCCTGAACCATGATAGGGTATAAGGTCTCGGTCATCAGGAGGTGATCAATGCCTTCTGACATAATAGAGAATTGGAACAACGCATTAATGCATGGTGAACACATGAACTCCTTAAACTTCAGGAATCACCACAACGAATCCCAATCATTGTCACCTTGGGCTATGCGGATCAAGACACGTAATAGGTGCGTATAACTTGCAAGATAGGATCTAAACAATTTTGAAATTCAGAGAGAACATAATATATTTAGGTCTGAAATTATGTCACTCGGGCCCTAGTGACAAGCATTAAGCATAACAAAGTCATAGCAACATCAATCTCAGAAAATAATGTATACCAGGGATCAAGCCATATCAACATAACTCGATTACAAGATCAATATCATCCAAACCCTATCACTAACCAGCGAGCCTACAAAGGACTTACTCACTCCAACTGGTGAGCATTATTGAATTGTGGATGTATAAGGGGTGGAGATGACGACAACAACGAATCCCCCTCCCCGGAGCACAAAAAAGACTCCAAATCAGTCCTCTGAGGAAGAACGTGAGATGGCAGTGACTCCATCTCATGGATCATGATGAAAACTTCTCTTTGATTTTTTTCTCCGGATATGTGAATTTATAGGATGATAAATAGTGTCGAAGGAGCCTCGTGGGACCCACCACAAAACATTGGGTGGCCGCGCCCTATTGCCTCGTGGATCACAGGCATAACCCCTTTGGTGGATCTTTGCTTCATAGTTCCTTATAATTCTCAGAAAAACCACATAAAAAGTTTGTCCAATTCCGAGAACATTTATTTCTGCAGAAAAATAACACCATGGTAGGTCTACCAAAAAACAACACATGTACGGGTTTGTTTCTTTCAAATAATGCAAATTAAATACTAAAACAAGAGGGAAAATTTTTGGAAAATAAGATACGTTGGAGACGTATCATTTTCTTCAACAACCAAGGATACCTTGAAGATACGTGCGGTAACTGGCTTCGACCAGGCCCCACCGTCCTTATCCTCACAGCAGGATGTCATCCACGTGATGGTCGTGGGGCCCTGCGGCTCACGCCGTACCCTCACAAGGGGGCCTCACGAGGCAGAGGGGGGCCTCACGAGGCGGAGGGGGGCCTCACGAGGCGGCCCTCGCACCCATCACGTGGATGACGTCCCACTATCAGGATAAGGACAATGGTGCGTGGCCAAAGCCAGTTACCATTTGGTGATAAGGGGGCAGTAGCATCTACCTCACCCAAAAAGCAAGTCCCAAACCATTTCCCCTTTGCTACTAGGAGATCAGGATGGATCGACGCGTCGGGACAATGGTCGTTTCTGAGCCCACGGATGTGTCACGAAGAGCAGTTCATCAGGCGGAGACAGCCTATTGTCAGGATAAGCCTGTGCACCTATCCGGCTAGGCCCCTTCAAAATGTCGTCCTATGGACACCCTTTCCCACACATATTTTCGGAGGAAAGAATCAAGGCACTGCAAATGTCATCCTATGGACACCCTTTCCCACTAATGGATTCATTCTCTCTCACACCCTCGTGCACATCGAGCTGCAAGCTCTAAATTACAGACCAATCCAACACCGGCAGGAGCAGAGTGGCCCGAACCTGGGTAGCTCACGCATCCCCTTCATTTCCGGTGTGATTGAGTGCACTTGTCGTTGGCCTCGCCATAGTTGTCATCGTGTTGCAGGTTGCCAACACAAGCCCTATTGTTTAAAGCATAAATCTTGAGAGAGTTTCTTGGTCGTTGATCCCGAACTCCAAAATATAGTGCACCAGGTAGGGGGACTTGCCGTCTTCGCACCTTCGACCTCAATGTTAACATCAACATGGAGGACGATGCTGCTCGCCAAAAGCGCGCCACACGTTGAGCTGCTTCCTAGGACCATGCAGCGGTTGCTGCTCGCGGTGCCCCTGTGCAGGGCCCTCACACCACCATCAAACCCGTTGGAGAGCAGGACACCTCCTTCATCTACCCATCGTTGGACGACCAGCCGCTTGGCGTCCCCACTATTGCCTCCTCATGCGTGAGTTGAAGCCCTCCCGCTCCGCATGATGTGTTGTCGTGGCGTAGGGGATTTTGCCCTATCGACCTGCCAAGGATGACCACGACGCCCGGCTCAAGCACATCATCGAGCTTGTCTTTGCCACATACGATGGTCAGGCGCATCCTCGCTCCTTTCCCGCTACACCGCTACGTGTCAAGCAACCCGGACGCGTCGCTTCTCCTCCGCCTATGGGCCGCGGCACAACCGGATGGCACCGCACTATGTGCGCGTCGTGGCTAACCCATGGTTCGGTTGTGCCGGGCGGCGTCAAGGGCCACCTCCAAGTCATCCACCGTGTCCTCCGTGGCGCCTCCGCGGTTGGGTACGACAGCCGCACGGGATCCAATTAGGGGTGTTGTCACCAGCACGGGTTCCCAAGAGACCCTCGGGGTGGCTTCCATCCTAGGAGGAGCCAAGGCCCGTCCGTCCAGCCACCACCTCAAGTGCTTCTCGCGCGATGCAAATGCGGCCCTCTGGCGGCCAGGTCCGCTGGACTCCTCAAGTGGTATGTGTCCGACGTCGCCTTCGATGCCAGCGACCACCCCAGGTATACTAAGGCTCTAGGCATTGTCACTGTGCTATGCACCACAACCATCAGCGGTGTGGCTGTTGCGAATATGCTCATCGACGATAGCGCTCGCCTCAATGTGCTCTAGATGGAGCCTGTCAAGACGCTCTAGGTGCCTATGAGTGTGTGGCACCCACCAGGCCCTTCTTCAGTGTCACCCGCGGCTCCACTCTCCTCTTGGGGCAGGTGTGCCTTCCTGTCACCTTCGGCACCCGCAAGGTCTATCGTGCGGAGTTCATCATCTTTTATGTGGATCACATCGGCCTACTACTAGCCACTTTCATGGAATCCCGACGCTCGGCATTGGCGGATGCTCCATGCTCAGTGCTGATAGCCTACTCCTACCCACTCTCATGGAAGCCCCATGCTCAGCGCTGGTGGCCTAGTCCTACCCACTCTCATGGAAGACCCATGCTTGTTGTATGCGTATGCCCCATGCTCAGCATTGGCGGCCTACTCCTACCCACTCTCGTGAAATCCCCATGCTCTGCGTTGGCGGATGACTCGTGTTCAGCAATGGCAGCGTACTCCTACCCACTCTCGTGGAAGCCCCGCTCTTGGTGTTGGCGGATGCCCCATGCTCAGCGATGGCGGCCTACTTATCATCCCTTGTGTTTTGCCTTCTTTTCTAAGTAAGGATAGCCCAAAAATTATAACCAGTTAAAACTTTTTCTGTGTGACGTGATACTTGAACTCATTGATATTTGCTTGCTTGTTTGCTTGTGTTTTAAATCACAAAACTCCCCTACTCTCTAGACTCATCTCATTGTCCCAAACCTTTGTCCAATGAGCATAGCATGTGTAGGTCCTAAAACTATTTTCACCAAATATTGTTTTAGCAAAAAAAACATTTATTTAATTTAAGCTTTCAGAAACCCATGAGTTGGGATTTGTACTACAAGTGCCCAAATTCGGGAAGTTGTTTTGACTCAAATATTTTATTTGGATCCTATTACGAAAAAGACTTCCTAAAACAACATAATTATTATTTTAAAAGTTACTTTACTATTTTATTTAAATACCTTTTTCGGAGGCAAGAAATGGTCTTTTATGAAGAAACATTATTTTTCTTGGTTCCAAAATATTTGATAAAATTTAGGGAAACTCAGTGAACATATATATTCCATATATGAGAGTTTCAATACATGGTCATGTTCAAATTATTGGACAAAATCCATCAAAACCCTTTGTGCCTTTTTCAACCTTTTGAAATATTTCTACAAGGAATATTCTCAATAAACTCCAAGAAAATTCTAGAAAGTCCCACATGATATATGTGATGATATTGCCAAGTTTCATTTCAATCCAAGATGATTTGATTTGCCAAAATATCCAAAAACCTTGTGTGTTCAAATCACAATTTGAGCAACTCTACATTGCCAAGTCTGTCCAATTGTGCTGAAATTTTGTGGACATGTTCTGATGCTCCAATAATGCATCTACACCAAGTGGTGCATCAAGGAGAACAAAAGAACTTTCACCAAGCCCCTTAAAACCACTTTTCTTGATTTCTAGAATTGGGAAACTTTACATTGTGAAGTTTCTCCAATTGGTCCCAAACTTTTTGGGCATGCTCTAATACTCAAATAATGTCAGCACACCAAGTGGTGCATTAGTGGGAATTAATTTGCATGGGTTTATCTTCACAAATCCATTTCTGTCCATTTCTAAGGTTTTTCAAGTCTACATTGGAAACTTTCTCCAACAAATCCCAAATTTGGTGTGCAATCGTAATTATCACCACCATTTGATCATGCTAATTTTCAAAACCAATGGTGCACCAGAGGTAGCCTAGCCGGTGATCAAACACCTTCTGGTGGAATCTAAAATCGAATAACAGAGACCTAAAATGACTTGTCCTTGAGCTCAAATTATTACCACAGGCCCTCCTAGTCCCCCTTTATCTCTAGTAAGCCTTGCATGGACATGTCACAATTATCGGAGGGTGAAACCCCTGGATTCCTTCTCTGGACAACAAGAAACTACCCCTCTTTCAGCCTTTCTTCTCAACCAAGGCTCCCCCATAGCATCTAACAACATCCCTACATTGTTTGCTCATCCACTGGATCCCAAAGAACAAGTGGCCGCACCCATCCTACAAAAGAAATGCCCTGACATGCAAAGTTCATGCTCTGGAGCATGCTACAGTGCACTCCCGCACTGTAGCTTGTCCATCTCAAGTCTCCCGATAGCTTTGGGTAGTGGGATCGTTTGTCCTAAGATTCCCTCGCCGTCCTCAACATGCCACACAGTCGTGCCCATCGTCCCTCGCTCTCGTTTGACTCGTGTGAAGCTCACCTGAGCGCCGCCGTGGACTCTATCCACCATGCACCTTAATTGGGCAATAAAAGGCACCCCCCCGAGCGGACCCTCGTGCGAGTGCGGACCTCTCCCTCCAATGAGGCTGCTGGACCAGCCCCTCTCTCTCCGTTTCCCTCCCCGTCCTCCATGGACGGTGATGCACGCCTCAGCCTCGCCCTTCGGTCCCCCTCGGCCCACTTTCCTCAAATGAGCACCACCATGGTGCTCCTTTGCTTGCCACCAGCTTCCCCATGCCCTCCTTCTACCTCCCGGTGGCCAGGACGCCACTTCCTAGGGCCGCCCGTCATCAGTCTCCGCCTCGACCGCGATCGCGCTCACTCCGGTGTTCCCCGGTGAGAAGGGACCCCCCAGATGGCTGCGGCTCGTCACCCCGAGTGCGCCTGTGGCTATGGCGCCTTCGGAGGTAGTTAGAGCCACTAGGATGACGCTAGAAAATACGTGGACGCGCCTCCCTGGTGACCCTCTTCCCGAGCGGGAGGTTGAGGGTGAACCTAACGGGAGAGCCCCTCATGTCACCGGCGGTAGACCTAAACCACGCGGTTTAAGTGAGTGGGGCTTTCACCGACTGTTCCTTTCCATAGAGAAAGCGCCTTCGGATGAAGGTGCCTTCGCCGTAGCCCCTTCGGGTGCAGGCCAAACTGTTGGGCCAACCCATTTTTTATCATACACCCCGGTGCAGTATAGCCTTTGGTACTCCATCTATATTTTTCTTTTTCCACCAAAGATCATGTAATTATTAAATAATTCAAACCAACTCCAAATCGATTGGTTCAAATTCCAACAGACCCCTGAAATTATAACCTATCCAAATATGTGTTTGCACATTTTTTCCAAAGAAATTTTCTATAGTATTAATATTCAAGTATAAATTTGAATATTTCAAACCCCACTTTGTAAAATCCCTACTACATCCAAATCATCCCGAAATGGAGTGATTCAAATTTCCAGAAACTTCAAAAATCATGTCCTATTTTTCTAGCCTTAGCCAACATTTTTCTCTCACATTTGTTTCTGCTAGGACAAATAAATAGGCCCCTTTTCCACTATTTCCTTATTAGAAAGAACATAGGGAAAGCATCCCAACTCCAAATCCAATGACACCACCTCCTGTATGTTTCTAAAATCTTGCCCTATTAAATGAGTGCCTCCATTCATTTTTAATAAAATATTTTCTATAGACTTCTTGTGGGGCTAGTGATGCCTCAATTTCCACCATTCAAGAATAGCTGGTGATCCAAATCCCTTAGAACAACTTTAGGTAAATTTTCTTATGACTAGAGATGTCCAAACAAATAAAAATCCTATTTATAGAGAACTTTGATTTTATGCTTGTTGTGTGGCTTATCGTGGTTGTCTCCGATGGTAGTTGACGAAGTGCTTGGAGTTGGAACAGAAGATCGTGAAGCCCTCACAAGAATTTGCTAAACCAGGCAAGCATCCCTTTGACCATGTGTAAGAAGCCATTTATTTTGCATGCCATATAGCACTATGTTTTGTTGAATTTGATTCATTATGAGTCGGTGACCACGTCGGTGGGTTGTCCCCGAGAAACCCCTCGTCGATACTTGCACTTGAGCATGACCCTACCACGTATGAGGGTTGTGCGGGTGGGAAGTAGTTAGCTTGCTATTAGTTGCTATGGTAATGGCATGGGACTATGCATGGTGACAATGGAGGAAAGGATTTTAGTGGCTTTTCGAAAACCCAGTCATGTGCCAATAATGCATGCGGGAGATGGTGTTGAGATTGGTGGCCACACGGAAATGCAGTGGGTACCGAGAAAAGTTTTGTATGTGTGGTTTTGAAAACGGGATTAGATTTAAAATTTTCTGACCATCCCAACCTTGCATGTGCGACCACGATACCACAATATGGGAACAGGGATTTCTTACTTACATTGGTCGATGCGAGCATAGAGCCCGCATTACTAGTGGCGGGAGGGCCGAGTCACCCTCTCGAGACGGTGTCGTGCCAGGAAGGACGGCCATGAGATGTTTTCACATGCACCGAGCACACCTTTGGTCCCTTCATGAATGATACAATCTAGAGAGAGGTTCGTATGATGTACATTATGAGGGCCGGGTACCAATCGTGTGGACTCTTCGTTTATTGTCACTAGGGTAAAGGTATTGTCCGGGTGCCTATCTCGGGTATGAAGAATACCATGAGTCGTGGATGATACGAAAGTTCCCTAAGTCTTGTGGGTACAACGTGCAACCTCTGCAGAGTGTAAAACTATTCGAATTGTCGGGTCCACAGTCAATGACAATTGGGTAATCTTGCTTTGACTACGTCTAGTTGTTTTCGCATAAACCAAGTGCACGTGTGTGTAAAAAAGATAGTTGTGTGTGTAAGATGATACTCAAGCTCAGTCAGACAACTTGGCTTGATAAATGAACATGGGATGTTGATACGTCCAAACGTATCTATAATTTCTTCTTGTTCCATGATATTTTGGGTGACATTGTATATGTTTTGCTACACTTTTATATCTTTTTACACATATTTGATCTAACCTACTAACTCAGTGCCCCCAGTGCCAGTTTTCGTCTGCCGATGTCTATTTTGCAGGGGCCTTTACCCAATTTTCCAGAGCCCCAAAAATCCCGAGAAAAACAAATAAAAATCAGCATACCGGAAGCTACCAGATCACCGAAGATGGGCCACAGGAGGGCCACGGGCTGTCCAGGCGACCTCCTGGCACGGCCTACCCTCTGGCCGCACCCACCGAACGCCTGGGTGGGTCCCACACCCTCCGGTGCCCTACTTTGGCTCCTATTTTTACCCCTGTGGAGGAAACGCTGATACGAGAACCCTTTTCTCCAGAAGCAATTCCGATCTCCGCCGCCATCGGCAACAAGTTTTGGGGGACCAGAATTCCTGTGTCGGCACCCTGCTGGGACGGTGAAGTGCCCCCGGATTCATCTCCATCGATGTTGCTTCTTCCCTCCATGAAGCCGGAGTAGTTCCTCCTCGGGGCTGAGGTCTTCTACAGTACCTATGTGGTTAATTCTCTCTCCCATCATGTGATCTTGATTGTGATCATAGGCTATGTTAACCTAGGGTGATCCCATGATGTTTCCCCTTCTTCTATGTATTGGATTGATGTACTCACTTGATCTTATCTAGTATAATCTCTGAGACCATGGTGACAACGGTCTATTGGACATGGATTACAAGAATATTTTCATGAGTGATTTCCTCTTTTGTGAATGGATTGAAGATTGAGGGTCTCTTGTTGCTTGTCTTTGACTATCCTTGAGATACGTTGTGGTGATTGTCGTACTCTCTTTGGATGGTCGCGGTGACATTGGGAAATCTATAGATGAGAACTACGAACTCTGAGGTGTGCTTTTGTTGCCCTACATAATTCTCGTCCTCTCTTGATCACAAAGGAATGACCTCCGAGTATGTCTCCGTTGCATGTTTTAGTGGAAATATCATTTGATTAGACTATGGTAATGTTGTTGGGAGTTGCCACTAGTGAAAGTATGAAGCCTAGGCCTTGTTTCTCACCATTGTTACATCGTTTATGCTCACTTTTGTAATTTTCTATCTTGTTGCCATTTTTATTTCAGATTTATATTACCTTTCTTTGCCACACCTATCACCCAAATTTTTCATCTCTTCGCCGAACTACTGCACCTATACAACTGAGAATTGTATTAGGTGTGTTGGGGACACAAGAGACTTCTTGTATCTTAATTACAAGGTTTCTTGAGAGAGACCATCTTCAAACTCTACTTGCCTGAGTTCGATAAACCTTAGGTCATCCACTTGAGGGAAATTGTTGTTGTCCTACAAAGCTCTGCGCTTGGAGGCCCAACATAGTCTACAAGAATAGAAGCTTGCGTAGACATCAAGCTATCTGTGGCACCGTTGACAGGGAGGTGAGTGCTTGAAGGTATATCTTTAGATCTTTTAATTTAATATTTTCGTTTCTGGTTTTTATTTTCACTAGTTAGGCTTATGGAAAACTCTACTCGAGGCGAGGCTCAACCCCCAAGAAGCCCTCGCACAGGACGACGAACGCGGCCAGTAAGAGAATAGCATTCGGCGCCAGGTGGTGCGGCTGCACGCAGAAGAAAGTGAGCCAGTTGGAGAAGAAGGTGCTCGCCGGAAGCCCGAAGCCCTTGTAGAAGTGATCGTCGGACACGACCATCTCCCCCTCCTGCAGCTTCTGGGAGGTCTCGGCTTCGGGAATCCGCACCGTCACGAGAGAGGCCGGAGGCAGCATCCGGCGATGGCGGAGTGCCTCGATGTGTCCGTCACAAATCTCACTGCCGAGGCAAGCTCCGTTGGACGAGCTCTACTTCGAAGAGGAGCCGGTCGCCATGACTGCGGGCAACGGGCGCTTGGGAGTGGTATCGGGTGGCACGACGGCGACAGAGAGGTTGAAGACGAAGGCAGACGGTCTCTTTCTCTTTGGGCTCAGGGAGGAAGAGGGCGTCGATGCGGGGCAGAAGGGGGCGAATGGCCTCCTCGGTACCCCCGCGCCCCATTTAAACCTCACGAAGGATCGTGGGGACGGGATCCAGTGCGTGCAAAGCCCCACTAATCCCATTTATTACGGGCGGTAACGCTTCCCGAGACCCAACGGTCACGGAGTAAATCCGCGGAGGATCCTCCGCATGGGGGCCGAGGGGGCGTCGTGGCGGGACCCAGGGCCCAGGCCCGGTCCCGTCACCTGCGTAAACCATCATCACGTCAGGCCGGGCATGGAACGCGGCGCGATTTACGCAGCCTACGACGAAGCCGAGGCGTCGCTTGGAAGCCAGCCAACGTTCCGTGCCGCAGGTGGCGGCAAGAATACAACAACAAACAATCAAGCCGGTGAGGCCACCCGCTCCCAAGCGGCGGGTCTCCCCAGCTTCGGGGACTACTGTCGGGGGGATAACCCCGAGGTAGGCTCAACGAGCCTGCTCCTTTACCTTCAGCCTACAAGGAATGTCTAACACAATTCTACAAGGCCGAAGTCCCCTAGCCGTCTAGGAAGCACCTGTCGTCTAGGGGGCGAGGCGGCCAACTCTTTGGCCGGCCAGGAATCACCTTTCGGCTAGAGCCAAGACGGCTACCTCTCCCAGGCCGCCTAGACCAAGCCAGCCAACTAGGGACGAGGCGGCCGGGCCCAGGCCAGCTAGCCAAGCATGCTAGCCGGCCGGGGATCTGAAGTCACATCAGAGTGTAGGTCATGACGAGACCCTACGGTTAAATGTGGCTACGCGTCAACAAGGTTACTGGATCGGAATGCACGACAGGTATCAGCATCGGCGGCCACGCCGCTGACCTCCTCCGGCTCTGATCCATCACCCTGCACAGTGTCGGCCGTCAAACTCCCACTCCATTCCTGCACTCGGCATGGGAACAGTGGAGGCGGCCGTACCGTCTTCCCATGAGGAATCTCGCTGGACGACGTTGGACGTACCATACATGTCCTGCGTCAACCTTACCCGATAGCCTCATTGGCTAGCCGACGGGTCCCACATCCAGACGGGACCTTGCTACTGCAACAAAAGACCTTCCAACGGCGCCAGAAATAGGTGTGTCGACGGCACCAGGAATCCTTCTGCTATGGCTACGCCTTAAGGGACTTCCTAAGACAATATGCAAAGGATTTCTCCTGTGGCCTTGGAGCCTTGCGTTGGTGTTCCCTCGAAGCGGAAAGGGTGATGTAGCGCAGCGGTGGTAACTATTTCCCTCAGTTTGAGAACCAACGCATCGATCCAGTGAAGGAGTATCACAAGAGCCTGCACAAACACAAAAAGCATGCTCCCAACGCTATGAAGGGGTTGTCAATCCCTTATAGATTGTTCGCCAAGTAAGAACTGAAAGCAACAAAGTAACAAAGCAAAGTAAAAGAGAAAGTGGAAACGATAGGTGTGAATAGACCCGGGGGCCGTAGTGTTTACTAGTGGCTTCTCTCATGAAAGCTAGTAGACGGTGGGTGAAAAAATTACTGTAGAGAAATTGATAGAACCGCGCAATGTCGTGACGTCATCTATGGCAATGATTATATCTATAGGCATCATGTCCAAAACAAGTAGACTGATACTTTCTGCATCTACTACTATTACTCCACACGTCGACCGTTATCCAGCATGCATCTAGTGTATTAAGTCCAAAAGAATAGAGTAACGCCTTAAGCAAGATGACATGATGTATATGGAAAATCTCATATCTACGACAGAGCCCACCTTGTTACCCTTGATGGCAACTACACAATGTGTGCCTTGCTGCCCCTACTGTCATTGGGAAAGGTGACCAGACAGTAAGAACCCAAAACCAAGCACTTCTCCCATTGCAAGAATCATAGATCTAGTTGGCCAAACAAAACCTAAGACTCGGAGAGACTTACAACGATATCAAATCATGCATATAAGAAATCAGCAAAGACTCAAATAAATATCATAGATAATCTGATCACAAATCCACAATTCATCGGATCTCGACAAACAAACCGCCAAAGAATATTACATCGCATAGATCTCCATGAAGATCAAGGAGATCTTTGTATTGAAGATCCAAGAGCCATCTAGCTACTAACTACGGACCCGTAGGTCTGAAGTGAACTACTCACGAGTCATTGGAGGGGCGATCATGATGATGAAGAAGCCCACCAACTCCAAAGTCCCCTCTGGCAAGGCACCGGGAAGGGTCTCCAGATGAGATTTCGCGGAAACGGAAGCTCGCAGCGGCGGAAAAGTATTTTCGTGGATCCTTTGATTTATTTCTGATTTTTAGGGAATATATACGCGCTAGATCTAGGTCAGGGGGGCGCCAGGGACGCCACAAGCCTGCCCACCGCCGCCCCCTGGTGGCGGAGTGGGGGCTTGTGGGCTCTCTGTAGCCCTCCAGGCTTGGCCCACAAGCCCCCTGATCTTCTTCCTTTCGGGAAAAAATCATTTCGGGGATTTTATTCCGTTTGGACTCCGTTCCAAAATCAGATCTGAAAAGAGCCAAAAACACAGAAAAAACAGGAACTGGCACTTGGCACTGAATTAATAAGTTAGTCCCAAAAAAGATATAAAAGGTACATAAAACATCCAAAGATGACAAGATAACAGCATGAAACCATCAAAAATTATAGATACGTTTGAGACGTATCAAGCATCCCCAAGCTTAACTCCTGCTCGTCCTCGAGTAGGGAAGTGATATAGAATGAATTTTTTATGCTTTCATGCTACCTAGCATAGATGTCCTTTGTAACTCCTCTTATGTGATGTGAATGTTCAGATCCATTAGATTCAGAACAATAGTTTGCTATTGACGTGGAAACAATAATAATTCAAGCAAACTAGCAAGGTAATCATGAACTTTCAAAATAACAAGGCCAAAAGAAAGTTATCCCTACAAAAGCATATAGTCTGGCTATGCTCTATCATCATTGCACAATGAATTTAAATCATGCATAACCCCGGTATTGGCCAAGTAATTGTTTCACACCTTTACTTTCTCAAACCTTTTCAACTCTCACGCAATACATGAGCGTGAGCCATGGTTATAGCATTATAGATGGTGTGGAGTGTGGTGGAGGTTGCAAGACAAAACAAGGAGAAGATGGTCACATTAACTAGGCATGTCAATGAGCTGTGGGGATGCTCATCAATAGATATCAATGTGAATGAGTAGGGATTGCCATACAAATGATGCACTAGAGCTAAGAGTATGTGAAAGCTCTTAAAGAAAACTAGTGGGTGTGCATCCAACTTGCTTGCTCATGAAGACCTAAGGCAATTTTGAGGAAGCCTATCATTGGAATATACAAGCCAAGTTATATAATGAAAATATCCCACTAGCTATATGGTGTTGACAAAACGAGAGACTCTCAATCATGAAGATCATGGTGCTTAATATGCACAAATGTGGAAAAGTGGTAACATTGTCCCTTCACTCTTTTTCTCTCATTTTTTTTGGTGGGCTCTTTGGCCTCTTTTTTTAATATTTTGGTGGGCTTCTTTGGCCTCTTCTAATTCCTCACATGGGACAATGCTCCATCAATGATGATCATCACACTTTCAGCTCAAAACATAGAGCAACTATGGCTCTATATGGAATGCCTTCGGTAGTGTACCGTGGCAATGATCTAGCATGGCATAGACATTAATGGAAACATCATGCTAGCTATCTGACGATCATGCAATGGCAATGTAGACGTGATGGCACATGTCATTGTGGTAGTTGCATGGCAATATCTCGGAATGACTTTGAAAAAGCCATAGTAGGTAGGTATGGTGGCTGTTTTGAGGGAGGCTAATGGTGGGTTTTGTGCACCGGCGAAAGTTGCACGGCACTAAGAAGATAGCGATGGTGGAAGGTGAAAGTGCATCCAAACCATGGACTCAACATTAGTCATGAAGAACTCATATACTTGTTGCAAAAGTTTTATTAGTATTCCAAACAAAGCATTCAACGCATACTCCTAGGGGAAGGGTTGGTAGGTATAAACCATCGCGCGATCCCGACCGCCACGCAAAGGATGACAATCAATAGACTAATCATGCTCAGATTTCATCACATAGCGGTTCACCATACGTGCATGCTACGGGAATCACTAACTTCAACACAAGTATTTCTAGATCCACAACACCTTACTAGCATAACTTCAATATTACCAAAACCACAACTCAAAACTAATTGAGATGAATCAAACTTCTCTAACTATTCAATGCACATGAAGGTGGAAGTTTTCGTATCCCTTTGGATAACTACCCCTTTTGAGACTACTTCAAAGCATAGATCAACTACCAAGCCACGCACCGCTGTGCTCTAAAAGATATAAGTGAAGCACATAGAGCAAAAGTATCTAGCTCAAAAGATATAAGTGAAGCACATGTGAGCTGAATTGTCTACCAAAAGATATAAGTGAAGCTCGACTAAATCAAGGTGAGTGCATGTATCTCTCTATAGGTGTGCAGCAAGGATGATGGTGACACAAAAAAAATAAAAGACTCCTAAGATACAAGATGCTCCAATCAAAAACACATAACATGTGGTGAATAAAAATATAGCCCCAAGTAACGTTACCGATGGATTGAAGACGAGAGAGAGGAGATGCCTTCCCGGGGCATCCCCAAGCTTAGGATTTTACGGCATCCTTGAATCTCTTGGGGTGCCTTGGGAATACCCAATCTTGAGCTCTTGCCACTCTTTATCTCTTTGTCCATAAGAACTTCACCCAAAACTTGAAAACTTCACAACACGAAACTTAAACAGAAACTCGTGATAACATTAGTATGAGAAAGCAAACAACCACTTCCTTAGGTACTGTAGAAAACTTAAATTCTACTTATAATGATGTTGGGTTACTGTATTTTCAAGCTTCCATGGCTAATACCCCCCGATACTAAGCTTAGTTTCATCAAAATAAGCAACTAACACAACAAAAACAGAATCTGTTAACAGCAGACCAGTCTGTAGCAATATGTATATTTCTTATACTTCTGGTACTACAATAATTCTGATAACTTACGACAGTCTGAAAAATTTGCGTAGAAATCAGCAGCAAAAAGAATCAACTCAAAATCTATTACAGAAAAAAAGGAAAATTCTTTTCGTGAGCAGAAAGTTTCTGTCTTTTCCAGCATGACCAAACGATCATCCCCAAGACTAATCATAACGATTTTTCCTGGCACAAACACAAAAAGAAGCACAAAAAACACAATCATAACATAATTATGAAAGTTTGGAAAACACAAAACAGAAAGAAAAAGGATAAATACGTTGGTTTGCCTCCCAACAAGCGCTTTTGTTTAACGCCCTTAGCTAGGGAAAAGGTGATGGAATCACGTATAGTCATCTTTGGTGCTCAAACCATAAGTATTGTGATAATTATCATCTTAAGATCTTCATCTTTATTGGATGACTCACCACTAGCTTTAGGAACAAAAAAAGACTTGATGGTGTTTTTGAGAGTGAGATTTGGAGTATTTTGCACAGCGGCAAAAGCGGAACCCAGGTTGGTTATGACATATTCTAATTTGCCAATTCTAGAAGAATCATTAACTATAAGTTCCTTCTCCCTTATTTTTTTCAAATAAATTCCCACTTTGGATCCGTACAGAGTAATTTGATTGTGGATCTTTCTATCCAAACCCTCAATAAGTTCAATTGTGGCAATTTTGCTTTCAATAGAGTCAAGCCTTTGCATCACGTGTTCCAAGTTCAAGGTAGTTCCATTAACCATGAGCGGGGGTGAACCAACCAAATTCATGATAGCTCTATAGGAGTCAATAGTAGGGCTCCCCAGAAAATTCCCGCCTACAATGGGTCAAGGATATACCTATTCCAATGAGAAATCCCAACATAGAAACTGTGAAGGAGGACAGTAGTGGATTGCTTAAGAGTAGATCTACTTTGAGCATTGCAAATCCTGTACCAAGCGTCGTTTAAATTTTCTTCCTCATTCTGCCTGAAATTGAGAACTACATTCTCAGGGGTGTCGTTTGGAGTGGTGGGTCTATCCATTGATAGACTATCTCACACAGAAACGAGCAAGAAGAGACAGTGCAACGAGCAAAAGAAAACGGCAAAGGAGAAAGACAAATGAAAACGACAAATGTGAAGTGGGGGAGAGGAAAACGAGAGGAAACTGGCAAAAAAGTAAATGCAAGAGATGAGTTTGTGAGACCTACTTGGATAGATCTCTCCTTCCTCGGAAACGGCACCAGAAATACTTCTGCTACTGCAACAAAAGACCTTACAACGGCGCTAGAAATAGGTGTGTCGACGGCACCAGGAATCCTTCTCCTACTGCTATGCCTTAAGGGACTTCCTAGGAAAATATGCAAAGTATTTGCCCCGTGGCCTTGGAGCCTTGCGTTGGTGTTCCCTCGAAGCGTAAAGGGTGATGTAGCGCAGCGGTGGTAAGTATTTCCCTTAGTTTGAGAACCAAGGTCTCGATCCAGTGAAGGAGTATCACAAGAGTCTGCACAAACACAAAAAGCATGCTCCCAACACTATGAAGGGGTTGTCAATCCCTTATAGATTGTTCGCCAAGTGAGAACTGAAAGCAACAAAGTAACAAACAAAAGTAAAAGCGAAAGTAGAAATGATACGTGTGAATAGACCCCGGGGTCGTAGTGTTTACTAGTGGCTTCTCTCATGAAAGCAAGTAAATGGTGGGTGAACAAATTACTTTTGAGCAATTGATAGAACCGCGCAAAGTCGTGACGTCATCTATGGAAATGATTATATCTATAGGCATGACGTCCAAAACAAGTAGACCGATACTTTCTGCATCTACTACTATTACTCCACACGTCGACCGCTATCCAGCATGCATCTAGTGTATTAAGTCGAAAAGAACAGAGTAACGCCTTGAGCAAGATGACATGATGTACATGGAGAATCTCAAATCTACGACAGAGCCCACCTTGTTACCCTTGATGGCAACTACACAATGTGTGCCTTGCTGCCCCTACTGTCACTGGGAAAGGTCACCACACGGTACGAACCCAAAACCAAGCACTTCTCCGATTGGAAGAATCATAGATCTAGTTGGCCAAACAAAACCCAAGACTCGGACAGACTTACAAGGATATCAAATCATGCATATAAGAAATTAGCAAAGACTCAAATAAATATCATATATAATCTGATCACAAATCCACAATTCATCGGATCTCGACAAACACACCGCCAAAGAAGATTACATCGGATAGATCTCCATGAAGATCATGGGGAACTTTGCATTGAAGATCCAAGAGAGAGAAGAAGCCATCTAGCTACTAACTACGGACCCGTAGGTCTGAAGTGAACTACTCATGAGTCATTGGAAGGGCGATGACGATGATGAAGAAGCCCTCCAACTCCAAAGTCCCCTCCGGCAGGGCACCAGGAAGGGTCTCCAGATGAGATCTCGTCGAAACGGAAGCTTGCGGCGGCGGAAAAGTATTTTTTTGGATCACTTGATTTTTTTCTGATTTTTAGGGAATATATAGGCGCAAGATCTAGGTTAGGGGGTGCCAGGAAGGCCACAAGCCTGCCCACCGCCGCCCCCTGGTGGCAGAGTGGGGGCTTGTGGGTTCCCTGTAGCCCTCCTGGCTTGGCCCACAAGCCCCCTGATCATCTTCCGTTCGAGAAAAAATCATTTCGGGGATTTTATTCCGTTTGGACTCTGTTCCAAAATCAGGTCTGAGAAGAGCCAAAAACACAGAAAAAACAGGAACTGGCACTTGGCACTGAATTAATAAGTTAGTCCCAAAAAATATATAAAAGGGACATAAAACATCCAAAGATGACAAGATAACAGCACGAAACCATCAAAAAATATAGATACGTTTGAGACGTATCAGACCTCGCAGCCGGCGGGCCCCTCAAGCGATAAGACAAGACCCCCGTGGGCCCCCTGGACAGCCAACAAGGCTGCCAGCCGGGTCCCACTCTTGTACCCTTTATCCATATTGTAGGCCGGTGGGTTCGTCTATAAAACCCCCCGGCCCCCCTCCATGCAGAGGGTCGGTCAACTTAGCACACACACCAACCAGCTGCTCCTTCTTCCTCCTCCGTGTACAACTCTAGGAGCACTTTGTAGTGCCATTCATACATCATACACTCTGGCAGGATTAGGGTGTTATCTCTACATAGAGCCGTGAACCTGGGTACATCGTGCGTTCCATGCTTGTACCAACCTCATTCCGAGCGTCCTCCGCTGCCACTTCGGTTCCCACCATCTTTAGCCTACCCATGGCTTATGTTGTGAGTATTCACTGACAGAAAAGTAGATACGTTGGAGACGTATTAACTCACCCAATCTTAAACCTTTGCTTCTCCTCAAGCAAATCAGTTGATAAACTGAAAGTGAAAAATAAAAGCTTTTACGAACTCTTTCGCTCTTGTTTCTTAAATAAGCTTAAAGAGAACCTAGGTTTTCAGCAAAGATTATAACTAACCATGTCGATGATACGTCTCCGTCGTATCTACTTTTTCGAGCTCTTTTGCCCTTGTTTTGGACTCTAATTTGCATGATTTGAATGGAACTAACCCGGACTAACGTTGTTTTCAGCAGAATTGCCATGGTGTTGTTTTTGTGCAGAAACAAAAGTTCTCGGAATGTCCTGAAAATTTACGGAGAATTATTCTGGAATAAAAGAAAAATACCAACGCAAATATCCACGAGAGGAGGTGTGCCAGTGGGCCACAAGCCAGTGGGCTGCGGCCACCCCCCTAGCCACGCGGTGAGGGCTTGTGGGGCCCACGTGGCACCACCGCCTCCAAACTCAGCTCTATATCTTCCGTCTTGCTCAGAAAAAATCAGAGATAAGGATTCATCGCATTTTACGATACGGAGGCGCCGCCACGTCCTGTTGTTCGGCTGGAGGGCAGATCTGGAGTCCGTTCTGGGCTCCGGAGAGGGCAAATCGTCGCCATCGTCATCATCAACCTTCCTCCATCAACAATTCCATGATGCTCTTCACCGTTCGTGAGTAATCTCACCGTAGGCTTGCTGGACGGTGATGAGTTGGATGAGATCTATCATGTAATCGAGTTAGTTTTGACGGGGATTGATCCCTAGTATCCACTATGTTGTGAGATTGATGTTGCTACTACTTTGCCATGCTTAATGCTTGTCACTAGGGCCCGAGTGCCATGATTTCTGATCTGAACCTATTATGTTGTCGCCAATATATGTGTGTTTTAGATCATATCTTGCAAGTTGTAGTCACCTACTATGTGTTATGACCCGGCAACCCCGGAGTGACAATAGCCGGAACCACTCCCGAAGATGACCATAGTATGAGGAGTTCATGTATTCACCAAGTGTTAATGCATTGGTCCGGTTCTTTATTTAAAAGGAGAACCTTAATATCCCGTAGTTTCCATTAGGACCCCGCTGCCACGGGAGGGATGGACAATAGATGTCATGCAAGTTCTTTTCCCTATGCACATATGACTACATACGGAATAGATGCCTACATTAGATTGACGAACGGGAGCTAGTTATATATCTCTCCGTGTTATAGCTGTTACATGATGAATCACATCCCTCATACTCATCCATCACACATCCACTGCCTACGAGTCTTTTACTACTGGTCCTTGCTACGTTAGTTTGTCGTTGCTACTTCTGTTACTTTGCTGCTACTTGTTGCAAGACTTTTCTGGAGCCGTTGCCTGGGAAGAATAGTTCCCTGCCAACGTGCTATTTACTAGCACCATTGATACAACATTTAGGAATAGTCTGCCGTCAACAGATCTTTTTCTGACACCGTTGCTATCATACCACTTTGCTACTGATACTTTGCTTGCAGACACTAATCTTTCAGGAGTGTTTGAAATTGACAAACTCAGGTTCTAATACTTGAGAATATTCTTTCGCTTCCCTTTGTGTCGAATCAATAAATTTGGGTTGAATACTCTACCCTCGAAAACTATTGCGATCCCCTACACTTGTGGGTTATCAGTTGACAATAACTCTTAAAAATTATATTAACTCATATCAATGACATAATCAACTAGGGAGGTGTAATAAGATATCTCAAACAGCAACACGTTGTCAAAACAATCATGATTAAATATGACAATAGTGGTATCTCGCTAGACCTTTCTGAGACCGCAAAACATAAATGCAGAGCACCCCCAAAGCGGAAGGACCGACTAAACATTGCAATTCATGGTAGAAAAGATCCAGTCATGATGCACTCAACATTAGCTACACATAATGCATCAACATCACAGTAGTACTCTCAGGTTCTGGCGCTTATTTTAGAAGGTGATGACACAACATAAAATAAATAGATAGTCCCTTTAAAGAGGGAAGCAGTGATTTGTAGAGGTGGCAGAGCTCATGTTTTTAAAACAAAGGTAAATGAAATGTTGAGACATGAATCCTTCTCGTTTACTTCAGGACCATCAGTTATCAATATCTCCCATTCTAAGCACGCTAGTGGCGGTTCCCACTCGGAAAGGTAAAGGTTATGACTCCATTGGTAGTTTTTGTTTGATTATTCGAGAGATCAATTCTTTTTACAGTATGGGACTAGGCAACCCTATTACCTCCCTTTTCTCATGAGACGCGAGTGAATAAACATTCAACCCGAGAATAACCCGCTTAGCATGGAAGATACCGACTACCTCATGTCATTCCATGAACGATCCAGGCACACAAAAATGATATTTATTTGAACTTTTTAGAGATGGCACATGCAAATTTACTTAGAACGGCGGGTAATACTGCATATATGTAGGTATGGTGGACTCATCTTGAATAACTTGGGTTTAAGGTTTTTGATGTACAAGAAGTGTTCCCACTTAGTACAGGCGAAGGCTAGCAAATAGGTTGTGAAGTGACCAGCTAGAGAGCAAAAACGGTCATGAACATGGATTATGCATAAGTAACATTGGATACTAGCGTGAGTAGGATATGAACACCATGAACATAAATATCATAGAGGTTATGTTGGTTTTGATTCAACTACATGCATGAACATGTGCCAAGTCAAGCCACTCGAACATTCAGAGGAGGATACCATATCATCATACTACATCACAATCATTTTAACGCAATGTTGATATCCAAAATAAGTCATGATTCACTCCTAGCTACTTATGCATGGCATGAGGAACTATAATATCTAATTTTCATTACAAACATGTTTGATCATAATAGGTTGAATCATGGATACTAGGTTAAACATATTTACAAAAACAGAACAAGTCGAGTTCATACCCGTTTTCTCTGCCATGAACAGTTCATCGAATATCGCCATTATTGCCTTTCACTTTCACGACCGAACGTTTTGAAAATAATAATAGTGCAAGAGTGCCATGGACTAAGTTGGAATCTGCAAACATTTTATTCAAGAGGAGAAGACAAGGTAATATGGGCTCTTTATCAGATCAATAATGATGCAAATGGGAGCCATTTAATATTTTCATTGTGGTCTTCTACTCGTTAAGACTCAATAAAAATAAAGGATATTCAGAGAAACACACTAAAATAATGTTGGAGTTTTTGGTTTTTCACAAACGAGAAAATGAAAAGAGAAAAACAAAAAAGAGAAAAACTATTTACATGGGAAAGCTCCCAACAACTAAAAAAGAACAAGGAAATCTTTTTGGATTTTCTTTTTAGTGCTACAACAATTTAAACAAGGAATAAAAATCAAAAAGAAGAAATAAACATATTTTTGGATTTTCTCAAAAAAATTCAAACACACAAGAAGGAAGCAAGAAAATAAGTTAAACATGGACGATACAATGAAAAAGTGTGGACACCGACAACTGGGATGAAATGTGTGAACATGAATGTAATGTCAGTGGGAATACGTACTCCCCCAAGCTTAGGCTTTTGGCCTAACTTGGTAATCACCAGTTGTAGAAGCCACGACGTCCAATATTGAAGTGCTAGGAAGAAGGCACAATAGGGTCCCATTGCTGAGGCTCCTCCTATGCAGCAACGAGGTTGTTCCGATAAGCGACATTGTCCCTAGGCATAATCTGTTCGCATTCAGATGCAATGAAGTCGGTGAGGCCGGCATTAGTAGCATATTGTGTGCACTCTTGAAGGATTCCAGCCCCTTCCATGAACGCATTATGCGGCCACTCACAGGACCATAGTTCCGCCAACCTCCGGGTATGAAGATCATTGTCAGAAGACTCCACAATAACCCCCTTGGAGTTCTTCATGAAGCAAACTTCCTAAACAAACTCATCTTTTTCCTATGAACAAAATTCTAAAAATTTTAGTCCACAAAATATTTCTAAATAAAACTTCACAAAAATGATAGCAACTACTCATAGGGATGTATAGAGGCCATAGCAAGAATTCAAACTACCTAGAACTCTAAGAATTCAACATGCAAGCTCATCTACAGCAACACCAAGAGTAGCTAATTATTGTAAATATAAACTACTAAAACAAAAACTAATTAGACACATGGAGGAGTCACATACCAAGCAACAAATCCCCGAACAGTTTCAAAAATGGAGCTTCGAGAAAAGAGATCGAAATCTGCGGTTTGCGAAGCAAAAACACAAGAGAGAGAGAGAGTGATAGTGATTTTTTCTGGGTGAAGGTAGTGATGTGAGAAGAATAAGTAAGTGAGGGGGGCCACGTGGGGACCACAACCCACCAGGGCACGCCTAGGGGTCCTTCCATGCCCAGGTGGGTTGTGCCCACCTGGTGCACCTCCCTCTGATATTATTTGCACAAGATATTCAGAAATATTCAGAAAAAAATTGTATTAAATTTTCAGGGCATTATGAGGACTTTTATTTTTGGGTCATTAATTATTGCACGGAAAACTCAAAAAATAGACAAAGATTGTCATTTTATTTTATTTAACTAAGAAAAATAGAAAACAAAAGGTAGGGACAGAAGGTAATGCTCACTAAATTCATCAACTCCATAGCTCTAAAAAATGATCCATTAATAAGGTTGATCAAGTCTTATTAACAACCACTTTCGATTAATATGAAACCGAAGAACTTTCGTAAATCACTAAGTTACCTCAATGGGAATATGAATGTACCCCACAATAATATTTTAGTAGGTGTGAGTTTCGTCAAATCAATTATTTTATATAAAGAGAAAGGCATAGCACTAACACCAGCTCCAAAATCACATAATGTAGTTTTCACATAATTTGTTTAAATGGATCAAGGTATAGTTGGTATTCTCGGATCTCCAAGTTTTTTAGGTACTCCATCTTTAAAAGTATAATTAGCAAGCATAGTGGAGATTTAAGCTTCTAGTATTTTTCTCTTATTGGTGATGATGTCTTTCATATACTTTGCATTTTTAAGATATCAGCCAAGCAAGTTCGGAAAAATACTGGCCTCAGCATTTCAGCAAAGCGTTCAAGTTCTTCATCATCTTTCTTTTTATTTGACTTAGGTGGAAAGGGTATAGGCTTTTGAACCCATGGTTCTCTTTCCTTTCCATGTTTTCTAGCCACAAAGTCTCTTTTATCATATCTTTTATTCTTGGATTGTGGGTTATCAAGATCAACAACTCGTTCTATCTCAACATATTTATCTGGTTCTTTATCATTTGTTTGTGTGACTTCATGAACCTCATCATTATATTTTTCATTATCAGAAGGTGAGTGTTCATTACCACATTGAGTTTCAACATGAGAGATAGAAACTTCATTATCATTACCAGGAGGTTTTTCTATTTCAGGTTCACTAGAGGCAGGCAAAGTCCTATTATTTTTCTTATTTTTTTTAAGGACTAGGTGCATTAGTGTCAATTCTTTGAGAGTCTTCTTCAATTCTATTTGGGTGCCCCTCGGGATAGAGTGGTTCTTGAGTCATTTTACCGCCTCTAGTGGCTACTCTAAGAGCAATGTCACTTATATTATTGTTCATTTCATCAGGTAACTCCCTTTGACATTTAGAAACTTGTTCTAATTGAGTTTGAACCATAGAGGCATGCTTTCCTACACCTCTAACATCATTTGAGATTCTAAATAACAAGTCACTTAAGTGAGCAATCATATCGGAGTTGTATTTCAATTGTTTCATAACATTTGTATTGAAGTGATCTTGCTTTCTAATGTAATTATCAAACTCATAAAGGCATTGACTAGGATGTTTATTAAGAGGATCATTACTATCATTGAGCTTCATTAAAGATTTTACCTCTACCACCTAAGGTGGTGGTGGTACTTCAAGCCCATATATTTCTTCGATAGGTGGTATGTGTTTAACATCCTCGACTTTAATACCTTTTTCCTTCATAGATTTCTTTGCCTCTTGCATATCTTCAAAATCGAGATATAAGATACCCCTCTTCTTCGGAGTGGGTTTAGTAGGTGTTTCAGGAGGAGTCCAATCATCATAATTTTTCAATATGTTATTCAATAATTCTTCAGCTTGCCCAATAGTTCATTCCCTGAAAACACAACCAGCACAACTATCTAGGAAATCCCTAGAAGCATCGGTTAGTCCATTATAGAAGATATCAAGTATTTCATTTTTCTTAAGAGGATGATCAGGCAAAGCATTAATCAAATGGAGCCCCAAGCTTGTGGGAGACTCTCTTCTTCAATTTGCACAATGTTTTATATTTTCTGCAAGGCAACTTGTTTCTTATGAGCAGGAAAATATTTTTCCGAGAAGTAATTAATCATATCCTGGGTATTACGCACACAACCAGGAGCTAGAGTATTTTACCAAGCTTTAGCATCACCCTTTAATGAGAATGGAAATCACTTGAGAATATAGTAATAGCGAATTTTCTCATATGAGCAAAAACGGTGGCTATATCATTCAACTTAGTAAGATGTGCCACAACAGTTCCAGTTTCATAACCATGGAAAGGATCAGATTCAACCAAAGTGATTTACTCTGGGTCGACAAAGAATTCATTATCCTTATCGTCAATAAAGATAGGTGAAGTAGCAAACTCAGGATCACATCTCATTTTAGCATTCAGATATTTTTCATTATACTTGCATAATAATTTCTCTAGATCATCTCTATCCTTACAAGAAAGAATATCTCTACTTGCCTGCTCACTCATAGTATAACCTTCTGGTACCTTTGACAATTCATATCTAGGAGGACTAGTTCTAGTAGGTGTTTCAAGATTCTCAGTTTCAAGTTCATCATGAGATTCAACAATACCATGTTGTTTACTCTAAAAATTTGTTCATCAAGAAATTTACCTAGTGGCACATCATCATTAAGCAAGGTACTACCATCATCACGAGTAGTATTCATAGCAAAAGTAGCATCATCAATAACTTGCAACATATCAAAATTAATAGCATGTTGTGGTGTTGCAAGTTTACTTATAACAGAAGGTGAATCTAAAGCGGAGCTGGATGGCAATTCCTTACCTCCCCTCGTCTTAGAGGGAAAAATCTTAGCCTTAGCATCCTTCAGATTCTTCATAGTGATAATATGATAATAATCCCAAGTGACTCAGGAAATATTGCTATGCTCCCCGGCAACGGCGCCAGAAAAAGGTCTTGATAACCCACAAGTATATGGGATCGCAACAGTTTTTGAGGGTATTAGCAGCTGAGTTGCCACAAATTAGCAGCTGAGTTGTCACAAATTTATAGATTCAACCCAAATTTATAGATTTGACACAAGGGGAGCCAAAGAATATCTGAAGGTATTAGCAGCTGAGTTGTTAATTCAACCCCACCTGGAAATTAATTATATACAACAAAGTGATTAGTAGCACAATAATATGATAGGTTTGATGATAGTAGCAGCAGCAATAATAACGGTAACAGTGATAGCAGTGATTTTGTAGCAGTAACGATAGCAGTAGCAACAGTAGTAACTTAGCAAGAACAATATAGGGTAAATTTGTAGGGATTAGATCGGGGAGTCGTTGGATGATATTCATGATGAGAAAGTTATAACCTAGAGCGATACGACACTAGTTCCAGTTCATAAATATAATGTAGGCATGGATACCGTAAATAGTCATACGTGCTTATGCAAAGAACTTGCATGACATATTTTGTCCTGCCATCCTGTGGCAGTGGGGTCCTATTGGAAATTAAGGGATATTAGGGCCTCCTATTAATAGAGAACAGGAACACAACATTAACACAAGGTGAATACATGAACTCCTCAAAATACGGTCATCACTAGGAGTCGTCCCGACTATTGTCACTCTGGGGTTGCCCGATCATAACACGTATTAGGTGACTATAAATTGCAAGATCGGATCTAGAACACGGATATAATGGTGATAACATAAATAGTTCAGATCTGAAATCATGGCACCGAGGCCCAAAGTGACAAGCATTAAGCATGGCAAAGTCATAGCAACATCAATCTCAGAACATAGTGGATACTAGGGATGAGGCCCTAAGAAAACTAACTTGATTACATCATGAATCTCATCCAACTCCTCATTGACCGGCGAGCCTACGAAGGAATTACTCCCTCCCGGTGGGGAGCATCATGGAATTGGCGATGGAGATGTGTTGGTGATGACGAAGATTGAAGATCCCCCTCTCCGGAGCCCCAAACGAACTCCAGATCTGGCCTCCCTATGAAGAACAGGAGACGGAGGTGGCACCGTCTTGTGAAACGTGATAGTTCTTTTTCCCTAATTTTTTCTGGAATAATGTGATTTTATAGCGTCGGTTTTAGGGTCATAGGGGCCACCAGGTGGGGAGAACCCACCAGGAAGTGCCTGGGCGGGCAGGCGCGCCCTGGTGGGTTGTGCCCACCCAAGAGCCCCCCTCAGGTGTCTCTTGGCTCCAGAAATTCTCCTTATGATATAAAAAATCCTCGCAAAGTTTCCTTCCATTCCGAGACCTTTTATTTCTGCAGAAAAACAACACCATGGTATCTTTTCTGAAAATAGCGTCAGTCCGGGGTTAGTTTCATTCAAATCATGCAAATTAGAGTCCAAAACAAGAGGAAAAGCGTTAGGAAAAGTAGATACGCTAGAGACGTATTAGTGGATGCCCCATGCTCAGTGCTGGAGGATGCTCCTACCCACTATGGTGGAAGAACCATGCTCAACACTAATTGATGCCCCCATGGTCAAGGGTGGCGGCCAATTTGGCTTAGGGGCCCCCGACCATCACACCCTCAAGCTAACCCGTGTCGAACACGACAACAAGATTATGTGTGCTTGCAACTCACTATGCCTCAGGAGGGGCGCGCATTCGTGATCTTCCCCGTGCATGTCACGCGAACGGCGGTCGGGCATGGTGCAAGTGGTCGGGTCAGTCCCAACAGCGCTGCAAAATCCATGCGAGTGAGCTCTGGCTCGCGGGCCTCCTCTTGTGTACGCCACCTCATGAGGTCCTTGACGCTCTTGTCTCATCGCACAACAAACACATGTGACCCCACAAGCACGCCCCTCTACGTTACTCTTGGTAGTGTCCTTGGTTCAGGATGTCGAAGGCCCCAGGAGTACCTCCTCAGGAGGCCTCGCAGGCAGTGTTCCACGGGAAGAAGGAGAAATACACCTCGAAGGAGCTAAGTCTAAAAGACCCCTCGCATTTTCTCTCTCTCTCTCCTTTCCCTCTTGAGGCATCCTTGTTTCCCTGGCATGAGCCGCTTGCGTGTAAAGGGGGAACCCAAATCATCGCGCCTCAGGGAATCCTACCAGCCCTAAGAGACCAACACTCTCTGGCCTTGCTGATTGCACGCTCTAGGCATACCAGCGGCGGTTGTAGCCCGCATTGGGGTATGGGTCCCATTGACATAGGGCACAAAGGCAACCTAATAGGGAAAGAAAGGCCTCGGGAGGAAAACAAAAACACATAAAACATCAAGTACTTAAGACAAAAAATGCCATACCAATATTTTCATGCCACCATGGGGCCGCATCTACTCTATTTCCCCAATGAGCCGAAGAGAGTCTAGGTGCGCGAGGCGCCAGTATTGTCGCTCTCACCATCATTGTGAGGGGGCGTGCTATGGCCACCACTGTGATCCCTTGGAGCCTCATCGAGGTGTTCGCGGAGCTCCGTCAGGATGGGGGTCACCTCCTGCCCTAAATTGAAGCGACTGTCGAGGCGGAGCGGTTGTTGAAGAGCTATGTTGTTGCCTGGGTCAACACGTCATAGCACGCCTCCTCGACGGTTGTATCCACATCCAGCTGTCGCCATCTTGAGGTCGTCGTCCTTGGCCTGGAGCTTGGACTGCTGGGTCGTGAGGGCTTCTCCTAATCGAGAGTGTCCTGGGCGACCGCCCACTCGCATTCCTTTGCCAATAATCTCTCCTGCTCTTCCTCCCGCACGGACATGGAAGACGCAATCTCACGCTCCCCGGGTCTCGTTGTTTGCCTCACACGTCGCGACCGCCCCCGAGCGCCCCGCTACCTCCTCCTCGTGTTTGGGTAAGTTGGCTTTGCGGGTGTGAGCCGAAACTCACGGGCCTCGACGTCATTTTCCCATGTTTTGAGTGGGCGCTCAAGTAAAGAAACCTGCTCCTGGAGCATCTTCTCGTCATCATTAGACCCCTCCCGCTGCTACTTGGCCTCTTGAGCATCATCGAGGGCCTTCACAAGGGACACCTAGGCATCTTTGGCGAACTACTTGTGTTGTGCTCGTGCCTCCCCTTCCCGCCAGCGGTCGAGCTTCATCGCCTCCTGAAGCTGTCTCCACCACTCTACCATGAGTTGTTGCTCCTCCGTGCACATATTCGCCTCCGCACGCCCCTGGGGAGTGGCTCCTCACACTTGACGGCCTTTCCCTCGCCCTGAAGGCAAAGCCCGCCCTCCTTGCTACCTCCCGTAGGGTTCGCCACAAGGTACATCGGATGGCAGGCGAGGCAGCCTTAAGAGGAGGGGAAGGTCCTCCAAACTTTGGCTTATTCTTCTTAGGCTTCTCCTTCTCCTCGGCGGCCAGCTCGGGAGTCCTGCGTGGGCAGGGATTCACCAGAACAATGTGTCGCCTCTAGTCCTGGTAGCTCAACCGGCCTCGCATTGTTTCATGCCTAACGGGAGGAACATGCATGCCGTGGGCCCAGGGGCTACTGCTCACCTAGTGGGAACCTGGGAACCACATCCCATCTACCGATGGCCCTGAGGACGACACTTGTGCTGGCCCACGAAGGAGGGCCCTTACCCAGATGCTCTAGAAGGAGCCGCATCCCGAGGGGTAGGCCTCATGAGGCCCCTTGCCGCTAGGTCGAGCCCTGTTGAGGTCAGCAAACGCCAGACAACCTAGCGATGCCCCCTCGTAAGGCCGCCTTGTGAGGGCTCCCTCGCAACGCCCCCCTCACGAGGGCCGCCTCGTGTTCCCCCACCACTTGTGAGGCCCCCTCCCGAGGGCTGCCTCATGACCCCCCTTCTCACGGGCCGCCACTTAAGGCCCCCTCGTGTCGGTACGGCTTCGGTCGTGGGGCCCTTTCCCATCACCTGGATGATGTCCCACTGTCAGGATAAGGACGACGTGTCATGGCCGAAGCCAGTTACCATTTAGGTGGAAAGAGAGCAACGGCCTATGGCTCTCCCACAAAGCAAGTCCCAAAGCATTTCCCCTTTGGTACCAGGAAATCATGATGGAATGGCACGCGAGGATGGAGGTCATCGCCGAGCCCACCCACGCATCATGAAGACCAATTTATTAGGCAAAGACTGCCTTTTGTCAAGATAAGACTAGGCGACTGTCCCCTTCGAATTGTCGTCCTGTGGCCACCCTTTCCCACTACTATTTTTGGGGGAGAAGACCAAGGCACTACAAAAGGGGAAGGATTGCCTCCATGTAGGAGGGATTCATTCTCCACCACCCTTGTGTACCTTGAGCCGCAAGCTCTCCATTACAGAGCAATCCAACAAAGGTGGGAGTAGGGTATTACACCTCTTGGTGGCTCGAACCTGGGTAGCTCGTGTGTCACCTTTGTGCTTGGTGATATTGAGTGTGCTTGTCATCGGCCTCACCATAGTTGTCTTTGTGTTGCAGGTTGCCAAGCCAACCCCCAAGTTTTTGAGCCCTAGATCTTGAGAGAGTTTCTTGGATAGAGATACCGAATTCCAGCACTCATTTTCTTGAAGACATAGATAAAAATGTGAAGATAAAAGTAATGTCTTCAAGAGGGGTTGATGGCATTTCCCAGTGTATAAGAATGTTTGAGCCAGACATGGCGCACAATTATCTTGCCACTCTGAATTCACGTTCTTCATTAATATATTCACACTTAGAGTGTATATCTTCATGACATGAAGACATAGATTACTTTGTGTGTTGTGTATCAAAGTCATCAAAGTGCATAAGCATAATGATGTTTGTCCATTCACTCGACATTTGAGGATTCTAATCCATTTATCTCACAACACAACATGCAAAACCTCTTCTCATCCAAAGGCTTTCGTGAAGATATCAACCAATTGTTCTTTCGTCTTCACATGGTCAATGATGATGTGTCCCTTGAACACGTGATCATGAAGGAAATGATTGTGTATATGAATGTGCTTTGTCTTCGAGTGTTGTAATGGGTTGTGGGCGATCTTCATGGCACTCTCACTATCATAGTAGAGTGGTACTTTTCTCTTGTTGATGTCATAGTACTTGAGAGTTTGCTTCATCTAGAGAAGCTATGTATAGCAGGCACGAGTAGCAATGTATTCGGCTTCTGCAGTAGATAGTGAGATGCGGTTCTTCTTCTTTGAAGACCAACATACAAGAGATCGGGCCAAAAAGTGATATGTGCCTAATGTATACTTGTGATCAACTCTCTCTCTCCACCATTATCAGAATCGTTGTAGCCTATGAGATCAAAACTAAAGCTCTTTGGACATCATAATCCTTGCGTTGGGGTGTGAGCCAAATATCAAAGTACTCACTTCACTAGGAGGTGATATGATTCTTTTGGTGCTGCTCGAAATCAGGCAACCATGAAAACACTAAGCATTATATCTGGCCTAGATGCACATAGGTCCACCAGAGAGGCCATCATGGAGCGATATACCTTCTGATTGAAATCTTTACCATTTTTGTTAGTGCAGACGTGGTCGTTGGTTGGCATGGGCGTCTTGTAGCCTTGCAGCCTTGTAGCCTTGCATACCAAAGTGGTTGATGTATGTGGGGAGCCTGACTTACGAGTCGAGATCGCCGTGCTCAGTGATCCCAGAGATCAATGCTCACCGAATACAAATACCGAATAAAAGGGTCTTCCATCCGAGTACCGATTTATTGCAACACATGACCGAATGGGCAGGTTCACAAAGTAGGGCCTAAGGCCAAATCACTCTGATACATCTAGTAGCGGAAATCATAGGGGCTAAGCGAGTGCCCATGCCATCAAGCCTACACCGACAGGCATTCTGACTCGGAAGCATCCTAGTTCGTAGGGGCGTCTCCGAAGACATACTCATCTCCAAACTCCAGTCCTTCCATGTCTGGTCAATAACATAACCAGTGACAAGCCAATGAGTACTTTGAATGTACTCGCAAACAGCCCAGGATATGAACAATGAAAGTGAAGCATAACAATATGATCATCAATATGCATCAAGTTAAAGAATTACTTTTGAAGAACAGGTTACAGATATCAGTATATCCGTCGAGGGTTGAGCCATCCGGGCTCACCCTATATGCCAAGTCACCGAACTTGGTCATATCATTACTTTCATAACAACACCTTTTTAACTCAACTCTCACACACACACACACACACTTGGTTTATGTGGAAACAAGTGGACGTACTTTAAGCAGGATTACCTAACTGTCCTTGACCGTGGACACGGCTATTCGAATAGTTTTACACTCTGTAGAGGTAGTACGCTGGACCCACGAGATCGAGGAAACTTCCGTGTCATCCACGACTCGCGGTAACATACCCGAGGTAAGTACCTGATCAATGCCTTTCCCGTGACGATACTAGACAAAGAGGTCCACTCGATTGGTACCCAGCCCACATGTTGTATGTCTTACGAGCACCGACTCTCGACAGTACCAACCATGCGGGGACCAACGTTATCGCTGGAACTCATAAAAATGGCATAGTCGTCCTACATGGCACGACGCCATCACGAGAGTGACCACACATCACTCCCACCACTAGTAATATGGCTCTTTGCTAGCACCGACCAGAGTAGTTAACATAGCTCCGTCCCATTAGGGGTAACGTGGTCGTACTACAAAGGTTGGGATGGTCGACACATCATAAATCTACTCTCATTTCCGAAACCATACTCACACAAATACCGGGTGCATCACTTCACCAAAAGTGACCACCTAACTCATCATCACCCTCGGGCATTAGTGGCACCAGACCCTCGGGCATTAGTGGCACCCGACGGGGTTTTCATAAATCTTGCTTCATGTCATCAACAGAAATACTTGCTATTATAATCATGCAAAGTAACATATGCTCAGTCATGGTCAAAGGGTTGCTTGCCTTGGTCAGCTAAGTATCCGGGGTCTTTGAGGTCTTCCGCTCCGATTCCCTCGGCACACGGATTTTCTATCATCGATAAAACAATAAATAAGAAATAGCTCACACAAGAACAGATCAGAAAGTCATTTTGAAAAATGTTATTTATTACTCATAAATCTAAGTTACCATTTTGAAAAATATTTGCCTCGGTTTTTCTTGAAGGAACATTTTTTAAATTAACCAAACAGAAGCAAAACTATTCCAACTTAGTCCTTTTTATTATTGTAAAATAGAATAATTGTAGAAAAATTCATCCCTTCAGTTTATTAAATAATACAAATTCTTACAAGAATAGCACTAGAAGAATTATATTTTTACACACGTTAAATGTTTTTATAAAAATCTTAGGAACCAGGGTTTAAAAATAAAAAGAAAATCGGCTAAACTCCTGGCCTTGCTCGGCCTGGAGCTGGGCTGGCCCATGGCCAGCCGAGAGCTTGCCCAGGTGCGCGTGCCGTCAGGTTTGAACCTGACGAGCGGGGCCCTGCGGTCAGTGGCTGTGGACAGCGCGGGGGAGGAGGTTGGGCCACCGACAGGTGGGGCACACCTGTCGGGGTCGTCTCCTACCTCTGGCCAGAGAGGAGGAGGAGCACGCCGGCGAGGTTGCCGACGCTCTCAAGCCCCAACGAGGACTGGAATGGGTTTGCCTTACTGTCGCCTACCTACTGGTGGGGGAACAATGTCAGAGAGGCAGGGGTTCGCCGGCGACGAGGAGGCCGTGGCGGAGGAGTTTTGGGAGGTGGTCGTGGAGGTGTCTAGAGACACAGAAATGCTTGGGTGAGTTTGGGAAAGCTTCCTTGGGTTGAGAGGATCAATTTGGTTGGTCGAGGAACGCAGGAGCTGTCGTGTAGCCGGAGATCGACCGAAGCTCTGAGGCGGAGGGCCCTCGGTCAATCTCGAGCACCGGGGCTCTGCTAGGTTGCTGGGGTGGCTAGGGAGGTACTAGTGATCGTGGTGGTGCTATCTGAGGGGTGTTGGAGCGAGGGGGAGGGCTATTTATAGGCCCGCGACCGTGAGCCAATTCGGGAGCGTCGGTGACTCACCGTGGCGCGCATGGGGGTGTAGAGAGAGGCTGGGGCCGAAAGCACGGTCTCAGGACATGGTTTTGGACTACTAGAGCCATCTGCTGCAGAGGGAGAGAGAGGGAAGTCGGGCATCCGTGGCCATCCAACCTTGGCCGTTTCTGGTGCGCACGGGCACACGTCGCACGAACTTTAACGCGGGAGAGGAAGGGCCTTGAGTCTTGCTCAACGTAGAGGGGTTGTTAGGGAAGAGGTTGGACACCTTGGGGGAGGATGGAACTGGCCGAGAGCATCGCCCCCACCTCGGTGGCATCCTGTAGTGCGCCCAGAGCGGGGTTTTGGCATGCCACACAGGGCTGGTTCTGAGATTTCAGGGGCCCGGGGTGAACTTAAAGACAGGGCCCTTAATATAAAAGTATTAGTATCAATAAAGAGAGATTTCTATTGACCAAACTTGATATATATTGATTTTCCAAAAAAAATGATCCAGTGGTATGCTACCTAGTTGCTGACCCCGCAGAACTCCCAATCAGTCAATTAGTCCGATAAGCATGGCGCACCTGTTAGCTGGTTGTCGTAAAACCCTATACAGGCTACCGATTTGCCCAGCCTCTGGATTTCTAATGCCACCGTAGACCATGTCGCCGTTAGATAAGGAACCGCACACAATCCCAAAGATTAAGTGCCACAGTTGGAAGGAGCGATCCTTTTTTGTTTGGAAAAGCAAGGGACGATTTCAGCAGATCAACATGCAGGCTGGGGCCCCCTAGCGTTCAGGGGTCCGGGGCAGCCGCCCCTCCCACCCCCCTCAGGGTCGGGGCTGATGCCACGGCATGCTGGTGCGCTCTATGGCACTTTGCACGTCTCTAGCGTGTCCTGGCACTGGCTTGGAGTGTGGCTAGCCGTTTGGGGTCTTGCGGGAGCTTCGGCTGGTCAAGGGAGACAAGAAATGCTGGTGCTGTCAGCCTTGAACTGAAGCTTAAATTGGGGTTTCTGGCCTTTCCATTTTGAACCAGTGAGGGGGCACTTGACTAGGGTTAGATACGGATACTGGCCAACTAATCTATAAGTATGGAGCAAAGGGGTTGGGTTTAGTTGTGGCTAAGATGGCTTTTTCCCATCTGTCAGAAGGTGCTCGATAGTGGTTTCAAGGGGTTGCACCCCACCACTGGTGCTGCGACTTAACAGGTTTGGTTTTGGTGATAAAACATGGGGTTTCACCAAGTTTGAGCTCCATTGGACAAGTTTAGCTTTGAAAACTTGAAAATACTCCAATATGACCAGATCTGTCCCTTCCAAAGAGAGTGTGGGCAAACTAAGTCCTACAAATCCCATTTTTGGTGTGGAATCCTCATTTGAGGTATTGGGCACTCCTGCAAAGTTGCTCTAACATGATTCTAGACAGAAGGGGTTTTTGGGTTATTTGGGGTCCTTAATCACCTTGGATCAAGGTGAAATTTTATGTGGACACCAAATATGGCTTAGGGATACCACTGGAATTCTCTAGGATTTTACTAAGAATATTTCCTTTGGAAATATTTCAAAAGGTCAAAACAGACATAAATACCTTTCCTGATTTTATTCAGTAATTGTAATATGAAATAGGGTTAAAAATCTTATGTATGGAAAATATATGTCCTTCTCCTCATCACCAAATTTAATCAGTTTTTTCTAAGGCGGAAAAGTATTTTTCCATGTAGGAATACCAATTCTGGCCTCAGAAATGGACATGCAATTAAATTAGTAAAACAATTATAAAATAATTTTTTTGTGGTTTTGGAATATAAAGATAAGTTAAAATCAGATCACCAACTTTGAGTAGAAACCAACCTTGCAATCTCGGACAAGTAGTGCAACTCAAAGTAGGATTACCTTGATCATAATCAAGTAAAGGTTTTTAGAAATAATTCAATATTGTGAAATGGGGTTTTTATCATCACATGATCACACTCACAAGCATACAATGACAATCATGGCACTTATATCATTAGTTTTGAAAAAGTTTTAACAAGCTCAGATTTTCACAATACAAATAAGTGATAGTCCTATCCCCCTTACAAGAATCTCGTCCGTGATATTCCTAAGCTATGTGTTAAAAAGGTATGGAAACTCAGATCGGAGATAGTCTTCACGCTCCCATGTAGCTTCGGCTTCGGTGTGGTTGCTCCATTGAACCTTGAAAAACTTGATGGTGCGGCTTCTGGTGCAATGCTCTGCCTTGTCCAGAATGCGGATCGGCCTCTCACGGTAGGTGAGGTCAGGCTGAAGGTCAATGGCCTGGTGGTTAATGTCCTTGTAAAGAATGAGTTGACTTTGCGCTTGAAGACGCTTCCGAAGTTGTGAAACGTGGAAGACGTTGTGCACACACGAAAGTTCCGGAGGTAGCTCCAACTGATAAGCGACTTCTCCACGCCTTGTCGTGATCTTAAAAGGTCCAATGAAGCTTGGAGCGAGTTTCCCTTTAACATGGAAACGCTTGGTTCCCTTGAGAGGTGTGACATGGAGGTACACCAGATCTCCGGGAAGGAAATCCACATCCCTTCGGCGAGAATCCGCGTAACTCTTCTGTCGCGACTTGGCTGCTTTCAGATTTTCTCAGACCAGTTGCACCTTCTCTTCTGCTTTATGCAAAATTTCCAGCCTGAAAATCAGCCCTTCACCGGTTTCGGACCAGTTGAGCGGTGTGCGACACTTTCGTTCGTACAATACTTCGAACGGGGCCATCTGGAGACTGGACTGGTAGCTGTTGTTGTATGAAAACTCAGTGAACGGCATACAGTCTTTCCATTTGGCTCCGTGCACCAAGACGCATGCGCGGAGCATATCTTCGAGTATCTGAATCACTCTTTCCGTTTGTCCACCCATTTGCGGGTGCAAAGCGGTGCTGAAGGAGAGTTTGGTTCCGAGGGCTTCTTGGAACTTTTTCCAAAACCTTGAGGTGAACTGCGTGCCTCGGTCAGATAGAATCTCCTTGGGAACTCCATGAAGGCTTACTATACGCTCTATATAGAGACTAGCCACCTTGTTCCCATCATAAGTGGTGTTGACAGGGATGAAATGGGACACTTTGGTCAAATGGTCGACAATAACCCATATAGAGTCATGGCCTCTGCTTGACCTCGGTAAGCCGGTAACAAAGTCCGTGCCTATCTTGTTCCACTTCCATTCTGGCACCTTGAGAGGTTGTAGCAGTCCTGGGGGTCGCTGATGCTCAGCCTTGACTTGTTGGCACACATCGCACTTAGCAACATAAGACGCTATTTCCCTCTTCATGCCATGCCACTAGAATCTTTCTCAGAGTTCTTGATACATCTTGGTACCACCGAGGTGAATAGAGTAGGGTATATCATGTGCTTCCTGTAGGATTAAGTCCTTGAGTTCAGCCTTGTTGGGTACGCATAAACATTTCCCAAACCACACTACTCCTTGCTTATCCACCGAGAATCCTGGGGCCTTGCCTTCTTGAATCTTCTTCTTGATGCCTTCAATGCTCTTATGACCTTTCTAGGCCTCTTTGATATCATCCGCCAGTGTTGGTTTGACTTCGAGGTTATCTAGGAATCCTGATTCCACTAGTTCAAACCCGAAGTTCTCCAATTTTTCATATAAGGCGGGTTGCCTTTCCTTGAGCGTGACGTTCAAGGTGCTGGTCTTCTGGCTTAAAGTATCAGCCACTACATTGGCCTTACCGGGGTGATATTGAATGCTGAGGTCGTAGTCTTTGATTAGCTCCAACTATCTTCGTTGCCTCATATTCAATTCCCTTTGGGTGAAGATATACTTCAGACTCTTGTGGTCAGTGTATATTTCACATCGCTTTCCCAGAAGGTAATGTCTCCATGTCTTCAGAGCATGCACTACAGCTGCTAACTCGAGATCATGGGTGGCGTAGTTCTCTTCGTGCGGGCGCAGTTGCCATGACAGGTACGCCACAACTCTGCCATCCTGCATCAGAACCCCATCGATTCTGGTCGTGGAGGCATCATAATATATCACAAAGTCCTTGCTGATATCTGGAGTGTCCAATACCGGGGTGGTGGTTAGCCTCTTCTTCAACTCTTGAAAGCTTGCTTCACATTTCAGCGTCCATTCGAATTTCTTGCCTTTCTTCAAGAGCTGAGTCATGGGTCTTGCGATGCGGGAGAATCCTTCTACGAACTTGCGGTAATATCCCGCGAGTCCAAGGAAGCTCCTGACTTCCTTCACGTCAATTGGCGATTCCCAGTTGGTTACCATAGTAATCTTGGAGGGATCAACTTCCAATCCACTTGCTGTCATGGTATGTCCCAAGAATCCAACTTCGTTCAGCCAAAATTGGCACTTGCTGAACTTGGCATAAAGTTGGTGCTCTCGAAGCTTCTCCAATACTAACCTCAAGTGTTGCTCATGCTCTTCTTCAGACTTGGAAAATATTTATATGTCATCAATGAACACGACGACAAACTTGTCCAGGTATTCCATGAAGACCTTATTCATAAGGTACATGAGTGAGGCATTAGTCAACCCAAAAGACATGACAGTGCACTCATACAGACCGTACCGGGTCACGAATGCAGTCTTGGGTGTGTCCTCGGGTCGGATCTTCAGTTGGTAATATCCAGATCGGAGGTCGATCTTGGAGAAAACCTTAGCCCCGTTTAACGGATCGAACAAGTGTTCAATCTTGGGGAGTGGGTACTTGTTCTTGATCGTGACCTCATTGAGAGAACGGTAATCGACGCAAAGTCTGATGGTCCCATCCTTCTTGGACACGAAGAGAACAAGTGATCCGCAAGGCGACGCACTTGGACAAATAAACTCTTTCCTGAGTTACTCATCCAGTTGCTTCTTCAACTCTGCTAGCTCTTCGGATCCCATCGTGTAAGGATTCTTATAGATAGGCCTTGATCCGACCATGAGCTCAATGATGAACTCGATGTCTCGGTCAGGAGGAATCCCTGGTAGCTCATGAGGAAACACGTCCGGGTATTCATAGACTATTGGTACTCGATCGAGTTCTTCCTGTGACAGGCTGTTAACCCATGGTACTCGAGCGGGTACTGGCTCAGAGACATACTTGACTTTGACCCCTTGGTCACTTGTCATGGTAATGGCCCTGTTGGCACAGTCCAAGATGCTTTGATTCTTGGCCAACCAATCCATGTCGAGAATTATTCTAGGCCTTGCGACTTAAGCACAATGAGATCTGCTGAGAAGCTCGTCCCATTGATAACTATCCTGACCTTCCTACACCCTAGGTTGGTCCTCAAAACTGCTCCCGGGGTTTGAATTGCCATATTCCCACGAAGCAAGGTAGGTTCTAAACTACATTTTTCTGCAAACTTTTGCGTAACAAAAGAATGCGAAGCACCACAATCAAACAATACTGTTGCTGGGGTAGAGTTGACAAGGAATGTACCTAGAATGCAGTCGGGGTCTTCCCGTGCCTCTTCTGCGGAGATATAATTAATCCACCCCTTGCTATGATATTCCTGATTGAGGTGAGCCTGATTCCTGCCTGGTGCTCCTTGACCTGGATTTGGCGCATTGGGGCATGGAGCATCAGGTTTCTTGTTGGGGCACTGCTTGGAATAGTGCCATGTTTGTCCACATCCGAAATAGGTAACGTTCTTGACTCCACCGTTGTTTGGCGGATTGCTTAATGGCTTGGCATTGACTTGCTGCTTAGGCTGGTAATTCTGGCGAAATGTCGGATACTTGTACTGCTGGTGCTGATAGTTGGGTCTTGCTGGAGCTGACTGTCATGGTCGCGGCTTCGTGTTACTAGGTCCTCCATTCCCCGTTAGCTTGCGCTTACGGGTGTCATCCATGGCACGACGCTTATCTTCCAACATAAGGGCCTTATTAACCAGGTCGCTGAAGGTACAACATTCACAAACAACCAGCTGATACTTGAGTGACTATTGCAGTCCTTCCACAAAGCGTTCCACTTTGGCGGCCTCAGTGCTGACATCTTCTAGTGCGTACCTTGACAGCAGGTTGAACTTCTGCAAATACTCCTTGACAGATGCATTGCATTGCCTTAAGGCTCGGAATTCCCGCTTCTTAATGGTCATCATTCCGGGAGGAATGTGAGCAGCGCGGAATCCATCTTTGAACATAGCCCAAGTGATGACTTGCCCTGCTCGCATGATCTGAAATCCATCCCACGAAGCTCTGCCCGTGCCTCCGAGACAGTGAGAAGCATAAAGAACTTTCTCATGCTCATCAGTGCACTTGACCAGCGCGAGGAGGTCTTCGATAGTACGAATCCAGTCATGGGCATCCAATGGTTCAGTCGTCTTTGTGAATATGGGTGGCGTCATTCGCATAAACTCAGCGAGAGTTGAGCGACCATTTCCATTCCCGTTCTACGGTGGGTTGTTTACCAAGTTTTGAGCCAGCTTCTGAATAGCGGCATTGTTGGCTTGACGCTCCTCCCAAAGGGCTTGAAGGAACTGAGCCATAGTCAAGCTTTCAGGAGGAGGCGGTGGTGGTTGAACACTGTCTTGCTGCTCGTGGTGATCTCCATCTTGAGCTTCCCCTCCGGTTCCTTGCTGCTGACCTGAAGAGGTAGAGCCGGGGTTGCCGAAGGTACTATTGCGAGTAGCATTCACCATCCCGTGAGGGGAGTAGACAGGTCAATTTGCCAAACCAGTCGAAATCATGAGGGATGATGCTCTAGTAACGAGGGGGTCTGGTGTTGTGCTAGTGTGAAAATTTTAAGCCAATGGTTTTGAAAGAGCTAATGCATTGAATTTGAAAACAAGCGATATAGTCACTCACAAGCTGCCTAAGGCAGAATGCGACTTGCATCCAACAGACTTACACAACATCCGGGTTCATGCAAACCGATACAAGAACTCCTATGCTCGGGGTACATCTAATTGCCTATGCTGCTAATGGTAAGCGGCCGATTGCGTGGTCTCATAAACGGGTTCTGCGGGGTCTTCGTCTTCGTCTTCATCTTCATTAGTGCTTCCCTTCTTTGAAGGAGTAGGGGAAGGAAGCGGACCATCATGGCGTCTCTTGGTTGGCGAAGTAGCGAAGAGTTCGGTGTACTCTTCCGCGGTCAAGCGACGACTCTGAAGAGGAGTGGCATGAAGCAGTGGTATTCCTCCTCGGAAAGCAAAGCCAGGTGGTCCTATGGGTGCTCCTTCCTTCTTCACATTGCGGTTCTTCATCTTCTCCGTGCGAACCAGATCCTTGACTTGGTGCAGCTCGTGGCGAATCCTAGTTGACTCTTTGATCAAAAGGTGCGTCAACGTGTCGGGGGAGAGACTAAAGTAGGTCTGAAACCTCAGTGGCGTCCCGTCCTTAGAAGATCGGTTGAGTGTCCAACTCCCGTCTACCCCATTCTTAACAAAAGGTAGGTGACGAGTAGCTAGGTCGTCAGCCATCTCGGGAAGGATGTCACGGAGTCGCACGAGCATCCCTCGTGTTGCAGTATCCACGGCCAACATCAGATCCTCCATCTGTGGTCCTTCAAAGAATCAACTAGTCGGGGAGTCATTAGCCTTCACTATCATGTCCACGTGATATTCCTTACTGTCGGCGTTGAGCCAGTGCTCGTGGTAGAGGAAGATGGGCGTGCGGCGTATTTCACACTTCTCGAGGCTATCGCTCCAAAGTAGAGGAAATCCCGTCTCCAGAAGCATCTCAGGTACGGCGGCCATCTACAAGATGTAGAGGACAGGGTTAGAAAGTTTTTAGTGGGTGCAGGTTCTCAGGTTACGGTTTATGTGCACTAATCGTTTCGGGTATCGTCCATGCTACCTAAGGCTTCCTATAGTCAGGATGGCTCTGATACCAGCTCTGTGGGGACCCCGACTTACGAGTCGAGATCGCCGTGCTCAGTGATCCCAGAGATCAATGCTCACCGAACACAGATACCAAATAAAAGAGTCTTACATCCAAGTACCGATTTATTACAATACATGAACGAATGGTCAAGTTCACAAAGCAGGGCCTAAGGCCAAATCACTTTGATACTTCTAGTAGCGGAAATCATAGGGGCTAAGCGGGTGCCCATGCCATCAAGCCTACACCGACAGGCGTTCTGACTCGGAAGCATCCTAGTTCGCAAGGGCATCTCCGAAGACGTAGTCATCTCCAAACTCTGGTCCTTCCATGTCTGTTCAATAACATAACTAGTGGCAAACCAATGAGTACTTTGAATGTACTCGCAAACAGCCCATGATATGAACAATGAAAGTGAAGGATAACAATATCATGCATCTTTGGTGTAACTCATCTTGGTGGAATGATCATGAATATGCATCAGGATAAAGAATTACTTTTGAAGAACAGGTTACAGATATTAGTATATCTGTCGAGGGCTGAGCCATCCGGGCTCACCCTATATGCCAAGTCACCGAACTTGGTCATATCATTACTTTCATAAAAACACCTTTTTAACTAACCTCACACACACACACACACTTGGTTTATGTAGAAACAACTAGACGTAGTTTTAGCAGGATTACCCAACTGTCCTTGACCGTGGACACGGCTATTCGAATAGTTTACACTCTGCAGAGGTAGTACGCTGGACCCACGAGATCCGAGAAACTTCCGTGTCATCCACGACTCGCGGTATATAACATACCCGAGGTAAGCACCCGATCAATGCCCTTCCCCTAACAATATTAGACAAAGAAGTCCACTCGATTGGAACCCAGCCCACATGTTGTAGGTCTTACGAGCACCGACTGTGGACAGTACCAACCATGCGGGGACCAACGGTGTCACTAGAACTCATAAAAATTGCATAGTCGTCCTACCTCGCACGACCCTGATACGTCCATTTTGCATCGTGCTTTTATGTTGATATTTATCGCTTCTTGGGCTGTTATTCCACTTCACGGTACAATACTTATGCCTTTTCTCTCTTATTTTGCAAGGTTTACTTGAAGAGGGAGAATGCCGGCAGCTGGAATTCTGGCCTGAAAAAGGAGCAAGTTTGAGATACCTATTCTGCACAACTCCAAACGCCGTAAAAATCAACGATGATTTTTTTCCGGATTTATAAAAAATACTGGGCCGAAGAAGCGCCAGCAGGTGGCCAAAAGCCTGCTAGGCGCGGACACCCCCCTGGCCGCGCCTAGGGGGCTTGTGGGCACCCAACTGGCCCTCTGGCCCCCTCTTCTGCTATATGAATTATTTCGTCCAGGAAAAAATCAAGAGGAGGCTTTTTCGAGGATTCGCCGCCGCCATGAGGCGGAACTTGAGCAGAACCAATCTAGACCTCGGGCAGGACGATCCTGCCGGGGAAACTTCCCTCCCGGAGGGGGAAATCCTCGCCATCGTCATCACCAACACTCCTCTCATCGAAGGGTACTCGTCACCATCAACATCTTCATCAGCACCATCTCATCTCCAAACCCTAATTCATCACTTGTAACCAATCTTCATCTCGCGACTCCGATTGGTACTTGTAAGGTTGCTAGTAGTGTTAATTACTCCTTGTAGTTGATGCTAGTTGGATTACTTGGTGGAAGAGTTTATGTTCAGATCCTTGATGCTACTCATTACCTCTCTGGTCATGAATATGATTATGCTTTGTGAGTAGTTTCTTTTGTTCCTCAGGACATGAGATAAGTCATGCTAATAGCAGTCATGTGAATTTGGTATTCGTTCGATATTTTGATGTGTTGTATGTTGTTTTTCCTCTAGTGGTGTTATGTGAACGTCGACTACATAAAACTTCACCCTTATTTGGGCCTAGAGGAAGGCATTGTAAAGTAGTAAGTATATGATGGATTGCTAGAGTGACAGAAGCTTAAACCCTAGTTTATGCGTTGCTTCGTAAGGGGCTGATTTGGATCCACTACATTAATGCTATGGTTAGACTTTGTCTTAAGTCTTCTATCGTAGTTGCGGATGCTTGCGAGAGGTGTTAATAATAAGTGGGATGCTTGTCCAAGTAAGGGAAGTACCCAAGTGCCGGTCCACCCACATATCAAACTATCAAAGTAACAAACGCAAATCATATGAACATGATGAAAACTAGCATGACAGAAATTCCCGTGTGTCCTCGGGAGCGTTTTTCCTCCTATAAGACTTTGCCCAGGCTTGTCCCTTGCTACAAAAGGGATTGGGCCACTTTGTTGCACTGTTGTTACTTTTTTTACTTGTTGCTTGCTACGAATCATCTCACAACACGATCACTTGTTACCGACAATTTCAGTGCTTGCAGATTTTACCTTGCTGAAAACCACTTGTCAGATCCTTCTGCTCCTTGTTGGGTTCGACACTCTTACTTATCGAAAGGACTACGATTGATCCCCAATACTTGTGGGTCATCAAGACTCTTTTCTGGCGCCGTTGCCAGGGAGAGAAGCACCTTTGGTAAGTGGAACTTGGTAAGGAAACATTCATATAGTGTGCTGAAATTTATTATCACTTGTCACTATGGATACTAATCCTTTGAGGGGCTTGTTCGGGGTATCTTCACCTCGAACGGAAGCACAAATAGTTTCTCCTCAACCTGCTGCACCTATTTAAAATATTTGCTTTGAATTTCCTTCGGGTATGCTTGAGGAACTGCTAGCTAATCCTTTTACACGAGATGGAACATCACATCCAGACTTGCATCTAATCTCTGTGGATGAAGTTTGTGGTTTATTTAAGCTTGCAGGTTTGCCCGAGGATGAGGTCAAAAAGAAGCTCTTTCCTTTATCTTTGAAGGATAAGGCGTTGACATGGTATAGGCTATGTGATGATACTGGATCATGGAACTACAATCGGTTGAAATTGGAATTTCATCAAAAGTTTTATCCTATGCATTTAGTACATCGTGATCGGAATTATATTTATAATTTTTTGCCTCGTGACAAAGAAAGCATCGCTCAAGCTTGGGGGAGGCTTAAATCAATGTTATATTCATGCCCCAACCATGAGCTGTCGAGATAAATTATCATTCAGAACTTCTATGCTCGGCTTTCTCATGATGATCGCACCATGCTTGACACTTCTTGTGCCTTTTCTTTTATGAAGAGAGGTATTGACTTCAGATGGAATTTATTGGAGAGAATTAAACGCAACTCTGAAGATTGGGAGCTTGAAGAAGGTAAGGAGTCAGGTATGAATTTCAAGTTCGATTGCGTTAAATCCTTTGTTGAAACAAATACCTTTATTGATTTTAGCGCTAAGTATGGACTTGACTCTGAGATAGTAGCTTCATTGTCTGAATCATTTGCTGCTCATATTGATCTCCCCAGAGAGAAGTGGTTTAAATATCATCCTCCGTTAGAAGTCAATATAGTTAAACCCAATCCAGTTGAAGAGAGAGTCATTGCCTAAAATGATCCTATTGTTCCCAGTGCTTACATTGAGAAACCACCTTTCCCTGGTAGGATAAAGCATCATTCTAAAGCTTCAACTGTGATACGTAGAGGTTACATTAGAACACCTACACCCCCTGAGCAAATTAGAGTTGAACCTAGCATTGCTATTATCAAAGATCTTCTGTCCGACAATGTTGAGGGACATGATATTCACTTCTGTGAAGATGCTGCTAGAATTGCTAAACCTCACGCTAGAGACAAACATAGGCCTGTTGTTGGCACGCATGTGATTTCTGTTAAGATAGGAGATCATTGTTATCATGGTTTATGTGACGTGGGTTCTAGTGTTGGTGCAATACCTCAAACCTTATACAATGAAATTAAAGACGACATTGCACCTGTTGAGATAGAGCCTATTGATGTAACTATTCAGCTTGCCAATAGAGATACTATCTGCCATGTGGGAATTGTTAGGGATGTTAAAGTCTTGTGTGGTAAAACAAAGTATCCTGCTCATTTCCTTGTTCTTGCTACGGCACAAGATAGCTTTTGTCCCATCATATTGGTAGACCTTTTCTCAATACTGTCAATGCTCATATTGATTGTGAGAGGCAAACTGTCACTGTTGGCTTTGAAGGTGTGTCACATGAGTTCAATTTCTCCAAGTTTGGTAGACAACCTCATGAAAAAGAGTTGCCTAGTAAGGATGAAACTATTGCCTTAGCTTCTATTGCCGTGCCTCCTACTGATCCCTTAGAGCAACACTTGCTTGAGCATGAAAATGATATGCATATGGATGAAAGAGATGAGATAGATAGAGTTGTCTTAGAACAATATCCTATCCTTGAGAATAACTTGCCTGTTGAACTGCTTGGGGATATATCGACCCTCACCAAAGGGTGATCCTGTGTTCGAGCTTAAATAGTTGCCTGATACTCTTAAGTATGCTTATCTTGATTAAAAAGAGATATATCCTATTATTATTAGTCCTAGGCTCCCAGAGCATGAAGAAAAGAAGTTACTAAAAACTCTGAGAAAGCACTGTGCTGCTATTGGATATACTCTTGATGATCTTAAGAGCATTAGTCCTACTTTTTGACAGCACAAGATTAAAACTGATCCTGATTCCAAACGAGTTGCTGATCATCAAAGGAGATTGAATCCTAAGATGAAAGAAGTAGTAAGAAAAGAAATACTAAAGCTCCTCGATCAAGGTTGCATTGCGTCCCTAAGAAGGGAGGCATTACCGTTGTCCCTAATGATATGGATGAATTGATCCCACAGAGGATTATTACTCGCTAAAGGATGGTGATCGATTTTAGGAAATTGAATAAAGCCACTAGGAAAGATCATTATCCTTTGCCTTTTATCGACCAAATGCTAGAAAGACTGTCTAAACACACACACTTCTGCTTTCTAGACGGTTATTCTGATTTCTCCCAAATACCAGTTGCACAATCTGATCAGGAGAAAACCACTTTCACCTGCCCTTTAGGTACCTTTGCTTATAGACGTATGCCTTTTGGTTTTTGTAATGAACCTGCCACCTCTCAAAGATGTATGATGGCTATATTCTCTAATTTTTGTGAAAAGATTGTTGAGGTTTTCATGGATGACTTCTCCGTGTATGGGTCTTCCTTTGATGATTGCCTCAGCAACCTTGATCGAGTCTTGCAGAGATGTGAAGACACCAATCTCGTCTTGAATTGGGAGAAGTGCCACTTTATGGTTAATGAAGGCATCGTCTTAGGACATAAAATTTCTGAAAGAGGTATTGAAGTCGATAAGGCTAAGGTTGATGCAATCGAGAAAATGCCATACCCACAGATATCAAAGGTATAGGAAGTTTCCTTGGTCATGCTGGTTTCTATAGAAGATACATTAAAGACTTCTCTAAGATTTCTAGGCCTCTTACCAATCTCTTGCAAAAGGATATTCCTTTTGTTTTTGACGATGATTGTGAGGAAGCCTTCGAAATACTTAAGAGGGCTTTGATAACTGCACCTATTGTTCAACCACCTGATTGGAACCTACCTTTTGAGATCATGTGTGATGCTAGTGATTATGCTGTTGGTGTTGTTCTAGGGCAAAGAGTTGATAAGAAGTTGAGTGTTATTCTCTATGCTAGTAGAACTCTAGACAGTGCCCAGAGAAATATGCTACTAGGGAGAAGGAATTTTTAGCAGTCGTGTTTGCATGTGAAAACTTCAGGTCTTACATAGTTGATTCCAAAGTCATTATTCACACTGATCACGCTCCTATTAAGTACCTCATGGAGAAGAAGGACGCTAAACCTAGACTTATCAGATGGGTTCTCTTGCTACAAGAATTTGATTTGCACATTGTCGACAAGAAGGGTGCTGATAACCCCGTAGCAGATAACTTCTCTAGGTTAGAGAACGTTCTTGATGACCCACAAACTATAGATGATAGCTTTCCCGATGAGCAACTGAATGTCATCAATACTTCACGTAGTGCAGCATGGTATGCTGATTATGCAAACTATATCGTTGCCAAATATATACCACCTAGTTTCACATACCAGCAAAAGAAGAAATTCTTCTTTGACTTGAGAAATTACTTCTGGGATGATCCTCATCTTTACAAGGAAGGAGTAGATGGTGTTATTAGACGTTGTGTACCTGAACATGAACAGGGACAGATCCTACAGAAGTGTCACTCCGAGGCCTACGGAGGACTCCATGCGGGAGATAGAACTGCACACAATGTATTGCAATCAGGTTTCTATTGTCCCACTCTCTTCAAGGATGCCCGTATGTTTGTCTTGTCATGTACGAATGTCAAAGAGTAGGTAATATCGGTAAACGTCAGGAAATGCCTATGAACTATTCACTTGTCATTGAACCATTTGATGTCTGGGGCTTTGATTATATGGGACCTTTTCCAAAATCCAATGGGTATACTCATATCCTAGTTGCTGTTGATTACGTCACTAAGTGGGTAGAAGCTATCCCCACTAGTAGTGCTGAGCACAACACCTCTATCAAGATGCTTAAAGAAGTTATCTACCCTAGATTTGGAGTCCCTAGATATCTGATGACCGACGGTGGTTCACATTTCATTCATGGTGCTTTCCGTAAGACGCTTGCTAAGTACGATGTCAACCATAGAATTGCGTCTCCTTATCAGTTTCAATCCAGTGGTCTAGTAGAGCTAAGCAATAGGGAGATTAAACTAATTCTGCAAAAGACTGTTAACAGGTCTAGAAAGAATTGGTCTAAGAAGCTCGATGATGCACTGTGGGCTTATAGAACTGCCTATAAGAATCCCGTCGGCATGTCTCTGTACAAAATGGTGTACGGTAAAGCATGTCATTTACCTCTTGAGCTAGAGCATAAAGTTTATTGGGCAATCAAAGAGCTCAACTTTGACTTCAAACTTGCTGGTGAGAAGAGGTTATTTGACATTAGATCGCTTGATGAATGGAGAACTCGAGCATATGAGAATGCCAAGTTGTTCAAAGAAAAGGTTAAGAGGTGGCATGATAAGAGGATACAAAAGCGTGAGTTCAATGTAGGTGATTATGTCTTGCTATATAACTCTCGTTTAAGATTCTTTGCAGGCAAGCTTCTCTCTAAATGGGAAGGTCCATATATTGCTGAGGAAGTATATCGTTCTGGTGCTATCAGGATCAACAACACGGAAGGTAATTGTCCGAGAGTTGTAAATGGGCAGAGAGTCAAGCATTACATCTCAGGTACTCCCATAAATGTTGAAAGCAATATCATCAATACCATAACTCCGGTAGAATACCTAAGGGACATTTATCAGCCTGTTTCAGACTTTGAAAACGGAGAAGTATGTGATTCGGTAAGAAAACAGACTCCAAAATATTTCCAGTAGGAAATTTTCTCCGTTTTGGAATATTTGAAAAAATACAAAAATTGGAAGTACTCCGGAAGGCGCGCGAGGAGGCGACAAGCATGCCAGGCGCGGGCCGACAAGCATGCCTGGGGTCTTGTGGCCACCTTGTCCGCCTCCCAGACTCCGTTTTCGTGCGGAATACTGCTTCTGGTCTAGAAAAAATCAATATATACTCTCCCGTGAGGTTTGACCGTCGTATCATGTAGATTTCCTCTGTTTTTCGTTTCGAGCCTGTTTTGTGCCGCAGATTTAGAGCAAGATGTCGTCCCAGGAATCTGTGGGGGAGAACAATCTCCCTCGAGCCTATGGAGAAGTAAATGCTGATCTGAAAAGAATGGAGGCCAAGGAGAGGCTACCTAAAGAAACCAAGGGCAAAACTAAGGAGAGGAATCATGCGTCGGATGAAGCACAATATGCGTTCAACAAGGATGAAGTCAAAGAAGTGGATTTCCTCCAACCCTACCTCCACCTATTATCTCCATCCTTGATTGAACTCTTGAGGTTTTGTGAAACAACTCGTGCTCGCAATACTTATCTCACTCGTGAAGTTGTTTTGCTGGAGAAACATATCACAGATCTCCAAGGTATAAATCAAAGATTGATGGCCCTCTTGGAATCAAAGATTGCAAGAACTCCACCACCATCACCTCCAAAGGAAGACAACTAAGCATGGGTATGGGTAATCCCCTTGGCTTGTGCCAAGCTTGGGGAGTTGCCCCGGTATCGTATCACCATCACATCTTTTGCCTTTAGCTTTGTTTTAGTTTGTTCCTTTTCATTTTTCTTTTTTCTCTAGTAGTTTAAGGGTCTTAGTGTTTTAGTCTTGAGTTTTGCTTTGTGTCACCCCCGATGTATTCGAGCTCATGAACCATATAATAAAGAGTGTCTTAGTTGAAGGGCTTTGCCTCTTGCCATGATCAAAAGAGTGAGAAGTGTAATGTTCTTATGGGAAGGGATGGCTTCACATATAAAAAGAATGTTGATTGAAACTTGTTGAGGGTAGACAAACGTAGACCTTGGTCATTGTTGCAATTAATAGGAAGTGATAAGGAAGGAGAGGTTCACATATAAATATATCATCTCTGACACCATCTATGATTGTGAACACTCACTAAACTATTACATGCCTAGAAGTAGATGTTGGACAAGGAAGACAACATAATGAATTGTGTTTGCTTGGTTCCGAACAATGTTATATGATTACAGATCCCTTAGCATGTGACGATTGCTTCCACCTCATATTAGCCAAAGCTCCCGCACCAAGTAGAGATACTACTTGTGCATCCATGAACCTTCAACCCAGTTTTGCCATGATTGTCCACCATACCTACCTGTGGATTGAATAAGATCCCTCAAGTAAGTTGTCATTGGTGCAAGCAATAAAAATTGCTCCCTAATATGTATGATCTATTAGTGTGTGGAAAATAAGCTTTGTACGAACCTGTGATGAGGAAGACATAAAAGAGACAGACTGCATAATAAAGTTCTTTATCACAGAAGGTAATATAAAGTGATGTTCCTCCGCACTAAGAGGACACACATCCAAACCTCAAAAGCGCATGACAACCTCTGCTTCCCTCTGCGAAGGGCTTATAATGTACCTTTACTTTTCGCCCTTGAAAGAGTGATGGTGATCTTCACCAATTCCTTGTTTTGCATTTATCTTGGCTAACGTCATATGCTAGGGAAAGTTCTATATTCATATGTCAACTTGGAGGTAAGCATTCATGAATTATTGTTGTTGACATTACCCTTGAGGTAAGCAGTTGGGAGGCAAAACTATAAGCCCCTTTCTTTCTCTGTGTCCAGCTGAAACTTTGATCTCATGAGTACCACGTGAGTTGTAGCAATTGTAGAGAATGAAAAGATGATTCAGTATGTGGATTTGCTTTACAAGATCTTATTTGACTCTTTCTGATGTTGTGATAAATTGCAATTGCTTCAATGACTACAGGCTATCGGTTGTTACTTCTCGGTAAGGTTCTTGATCCATGTTTTACTTTGTGATGGAATAATCACTTTAGCATGAGAGATTATATGTTTGTATTGCTGTTCTGATCATGATCATGATGCATGCATGTTCGTTTCTTGTTTTGTCGACACCTCTCTCCCTAAACATGTGGACATATTTATTGAGCTAGGTTTTCGCTTGAGGACAAGCGAGGTCTAAGCTTGGGGGAGTTGATACGTCCATTTTGCATCATGCTTTTATGTTGATATTTATCGCTTGTTGGGTTGTTATTCCACTTCACGGTACAATAATTATGCTTTTTCTCTCTTATTTTGCAAGGTTTACTTGAAGAGGGAGAATGCTGGCAGCTGGAATTGTGGCCTGAAAAAGGAGCAAGTTTGAGATACCTGTTCTGCGCAACTCCAAACGTCGTAAAAATCAACGATGATTTTTCCGGATTTATAATTTTTTTTGAGTGTAAGACAGTAGGATAAAATCCTACTACATGTATATATAATGCCAATAGTTACACATGTACATGATGGGAGGGGGTGGAGTGGGGTGAGGGGGTGAGGTGGGCAAGGTGGAGTTACATATTATGTGGTATCAGCTAGGGTTGCAACAGTGTTATCTATGGTTTGCACCTTGCTAGCAGGCACACGGTGTCTAAGATTGGAGAAGTCTAATACAAATCTGCGTGGTGAGGCCCCCAGAGATGGAGTTATTTCCTCAAAGCACTTGTTATTTCTTTCCTTCCATAGACTCCAGGCGGCCACTAGAAAAATATCCATGAACATGTCCCTGGGGTGTTCTGTCCTCTGATGTTGCATCATCTCTAGCCTATGTCATTGCTCTGACCATTTGATGTTCAGCATATCCCAACAACATTGGCTAAAGCTGCATTCGAAGAAGAGATGTTTAAGGGTTTCCTCCACGTGTCGATCACATAGCATGCAGTCAAGAGTAGACCCTATGTTGCAATGCCTTCGTTTGAGCATATTCCTCGTGTTGGGCCTGTCCATCAGCAAGAACCACCCAAACACCTTGATCTTTGGGACAAATTTTGTTTTCCATAGCCAGTTAAACACTGCATGCACCGTAGCTCCTTTGAAATAGAACTGCTGATATGCTGCCATTGCAAAGGTGTCAACTCCCCAGGTACACACCCAGTCATCTCCTCTATGGTTTAGCTGCACATCTCTGATTTCCAGTTGCATCACTTTGACTTCTTCATGTGCCTGTTCCGACAGTGGCAGCAAGAAGGCTTCCTGAAGCAAGCTTGTCCCCAAGAAGTTCTGAACCGAAACATCTTCAGTTCTAGCGAAGGAGAAGGCCCCGGGAAACTTTTCTGCATATACGGCATTGTTCCAGTCATCTTTCCAAAAGAGCTCGAGAGGCCATTGTTAACCTTGACTCGCGTTATCCCTCGGAACACCGGCATAAGTTTAGTCAGTTCTCGCCACCCGAAAGAGCCACATGGATCTCGCGCATGGGGGATTGCTTCACTGTAGTGTGTGTTCGAGATCAATGCCACCCATGGAATCTCTTTTCTGTTGTAGAACTTGTGAAGCATCTTTAGGAGCACCGCATCATTCTATAGCTTGAGATTCAGGACCCCTAGGCCGCCATTTTCTTTGGGGCGGCAAACTACGTCCCACGCTACTAGGACATTACTTTTAAACACATCCTTAGTCTTTTTCCTCTATAGGCACCACCTCCGCATTTTACTGAATTGTTCCACGACCGTCGGGGGGATTCTAAGGGTCCCCATCGAGTACACAAGTAGCAAAGTGATGAGTGAGTTCATCAAAGCCAATCTGCCCGCATGCGACATCAGCGACATGGCAGCTGTGTTTTTCCTCTCCGCTTTACAGAAAAGCAGCGTCATATCCAGGACAGTAGGTTTAGATGTACCTAGCGGGATCCCTAGGTATGTGAATGGCATCGTTGCTTGTGCACACCGAAAGATCAAGATGATGTTGTCACGGACCTCTTGCGTCACATTGATAGGAACTAGGGTTGATTTCTGATAGTTAATCCTGAGCCCTATCGTCGTGGCGAAATCGTCCAGTGTTCTTTTCATTCGCGCAGCTTGGACATCACACGCCTGCATGATGATGATGGTGTCGTCGGCATATTGAATCACTGTAAATACAGCATCACCTCTTGGATCAATAGGGTGGGATAATCAGCCAAGATTTAACTGTTTGTTAATCTCCGTTTCGAGGATATCATCCGCCAGCACAAATAGCAATGGTGAGAGAGGGTCTCCCTGTCTAACTCCACATCTACAGGGGAATTGCTTACCAGGGATGCCATTCAGTAATACCGATGATTTCACTGACAAGAAGATGCATTGTATCCATTGGATCCACTTTGAATTAAACCCCATATGTTGCATGATGGTAATCATGGCCGAGTGTTCAACCGTATCAAAAGCTTTAGCGAAATCTAACTTAAAAAGGACCACATCCTTTCGAGAGCTTTGACATTGGTGTATATACTCGAAATCCCATGCCAAGTAGTCATGAATAGATCTACCACGGAGGAACCCATACTGGTTTAGATGCACAATCTATACAATAAGCAGGGTAATGGGACGATAGTCGTTTACTATCTCAGGGGAAGCCGTTTGCGGGACGAGCATGATGTGTCCATAGTTGAGAGATTCCAGGTTGAGATTACCTTGGTGGAATTCATCACAAAGATCATAGAAGTCCTTCTTGATGATGTGCCAGCAGGTTTTAAGAAAGGCAGCGTTAAAACCGTCCGGCCTGGAGATTTGTCAGCTGGCATCTCTTTAACTGCAGCGTCTATTTCCTCTTTTGTAAAGGGGATCGTGAGAGCTTCAAAGTCGACCCCTTGTCGCTGAAGCTGCGTTAAATCAAAACGTATATCCGGAGATCTCGCCGTGCCCATCCTTGTTCTGTAGGTGTCAAATAAGAGGGTCTCCTTGCTGGCATGTGTCTCAACCACGATCCCTTCATCAGTTTTGAGCGTTGCCACATAATTGCGCCAATAGCGTTCAGTTGCCACCGTTTGTAAAAAATTGGTATTTTCATCTCCAAACTTGATCCATCTGATCAAGCATCTCTTGCGCCAGTAGTCTTTCTGTTATTGTAGCAACCTGAGAAGGTGATTTTTGAGGATGCGCCGGAAATTCTTTCTGGTGTGGTGAGAGTACGTCGGTCTTCGATGGCATCTAACTCCAGTAATGCCTTGTTGGTGTTGATGGTCGCTACCTTTTGGCGGGAGATACTGCTGCTCCATCTTTTTAGCGCAAAGCGTACTGCTTTAAGTTTCTGACAAATTATCGCTGCTGCATTGCTATTCCTAGCATGTTTGATGGGTTTATTCCATGCTTGTGAAACCGTATCCATAAACCCTGGGTGGGAAATCCAGTATGTTTCAAAGCGGAAGATTTTGTTGCGTCGAATGTTAATTTGGATTACTACCGAACAGGGAATGTGATCTGATACAGGTCATGCCAAGGGATGTACCAAAGTGTTGGGAAAGGAGGTGGTCCAATTCAGAGAGGTAAAGATCCAATCGAGCTCTTCGAGTAGGGGATTTTGTTGCATATTCGACCATGTATATGCTCGGCCTTTGATTGGGATCTCCGTTAACATCTGCTCGCTGATGAGTTTGTTAAACGTAAACATGTCTTGACTGTCACCTCCGGGTACATTGCGGTTTGTTGGGGCCCTAATGTAGTTGAAATCCCCTAGAATCAGCCAGTCCTCGGTCGCCACAATATCAAGATCAAAGAGCCAGGTGGTGAAACGAACCCGTTGTTCCCCTTGGCAGGGGCCATATATGTTCAAGAGCTTCCACGTATGCATTGTTTGCTTTGATAAGAACTGGACCCCTAGAGCGAAATCCTCTTCTACAAACGTATCTCCTACGAACGTAGAGTTGTTCCAAATCATGACTAGCCCACCAGAGGCCCCTCGGGAGGGAATATATGCAAATTTGTCAAATTGTTTGGGACACAATGTACATAAGGCATTTTCATCAAACGAGGGCATTTTCGTTTCTCGTAAACAAATGATAGAGCAGCTGCTGTCACGAATAGCATTTGATAGGGCTAGATGTTTTTTGGGTGAATTAAGACCATGAATATTCCAACAGAAGACATTCCAACTATGCAAAGGCACCATAAAGATTAAAGAGTTGGTAGATCAGGCACAAGATCAAGCTTGGCTATCTTCAGGGCCTGGATCTTCTCGAAGGAGTTCCTTATCTGCAAGCTCTGCTTGAGGTATGGCACACAGCTGTGTCCCAATGGCTTGCATGGTGTTGATGGTAGTAGGTGGGGGAACCTCAAGTGTCAGGGCACGATCATCTTCCTGCAGTGCAATATTAGGAATCATCCTGGGCTTAACTTTTGATTTAGTGATCTTACCCTCTGCCACGGATGGAATCTTGAAACCATCATACTTGTTTGATCTCCGGCTGCGGCGAAGGTTAGCAGTATCCACTTGCAGCTTCATGGGCCGAAGAAGCGCCAGAGGGGCGCCAGCAGGTGGCCACAAGCCTGCTAGGCGCGGCCACCCCCCTGGCCGCACCTAGGGGGCTTGTGGGAACCCAGCTGGCCCTCTGGCCCCCTCTTCTGTTATATGAAGGGTTTCGTCTGGGGAAAAATCAAGAGGAGGCTTTTTCGAGGATTCTCCGCCGCCACGAGGCGGAACTTGAGCAGAACCAATCTAGAGCTCCGGTAGGACGATCTTGCCGGGAAACTTCCCTCCCGGAGGGGGAAATCATCGCCATAGTCATCACCAGCACTCCTTTCATTGGAGGGGACTCGTCACCATCAACATCTTCATCAGCACCATCTCATCTCCAAACCCTAGTTCATCACTTGTAACCAATCTTCATCTCGCGACTCCGATTCGTACTTCTAAGGTTGCTAATAGTGTTAATTACTCCTTGTAGTTGATGCTAGTTGGATTACTTGCTGGAAGAGTTTATGTTCAGATCCTTGATGCTACTCATTACCTCTCTGGTCATGAATATGATTATGCTTTGTGAGTAGTTACTTTTGTTCCTCAGGAGATGGGATAAGTCATGCTAATAGTAGTCATGTCAATTTGGTATTCGTTCGATATTTTGATGTGTTGTATGTTGTTTTTCCTCTAGTGGTGTTATGTGAACGTCGACTACATAACATTTCACCATTATTTGGGCCTAGAGGAAGGAATTGGGAAGTAGTAAGTAGATGATGGGTTGCTAGAGTGACAGAAGGTTAAACCCTAGTTTATGCGTTGCTTCGTAAGGGGCTGATTTGGATCCACTAGTTTAATGCTATGGTTAGAGTTTGTCTTAATTCTTCTTTCGTAGTTGCGGATGATTGCGAGAGGGATTAATCATAAGTGGGATGCTTTTTAAAGGAAGGGTAGTACCCAAGCGTCGGCCCACCCACATTTCAAACCATCAATGTAACGAACACGAATCATATGAACATGATGAAAACTAGCATGACAGAAATTCCCGTGTGTCCTCGGGAGCGTTTTTCCTCCTATAAGACTTTGTCCAGGCTTGTCCCTTGCTACAAAAGGGATTGGGCCACTTAGCTGCACCGTTGCTACTTTTGTTACTTGTTGCTTGCTACGAATCATCTCACCACACAATCACTTGTTACCTTGCTGAAAACCACTTGTCAGATCCTTCTGCTCCTTGTTGGGTTCGACACTCTTACTTATCCAAAGGACTACGATTGATCGCCTATACTTGTGGGTCATCAGACCCCATCACGAAAGTGACCACACATCACTCCTGCCACCAGTAATGTGGCTCTTTGCTAGCACCAACCAGAGTAGTTAACATAGCCCCGTCCCATAAGGGGTAACGTGGTCGTACTAGTAAGGTTGTGATGGTCGACACATCATAAATCTAAAGTGACCACCTAACCATACCCACACAAATACCGGGTGCATCACTTCACCAAAAGTGACCACCTAACTCATCATCACCCTCAGGCATTAGTGGCACTCGACCCTCGGGCATTAGTGGCACCTGACGGGGTTTTCATAAACTCTCACTTTATGTCATCAACATGCTCATGATAATACTACTTCTATCTTTATGTGTCAACATGATATTAGCATGACCCTCAAGGGGTAGGATCAAGCTCAATGAATGTGCTCCGAGGGAGCCATCGGTGAAGTCATATCAAACGATTACCTGCACTTATGATCATATGCAACGGAAATACTTGCTATTTTAATCATGCAAAGTAACATATGCTCAGTCATGGTCAAAGGGCTGCTTGCCTTGGTCAGCTAAGTATCCGGGGTCTTCGAGATCTTCCGCTCTGATTCCCTCGTCGCACGGATTTTCTATCGTAGATAAAACAATAAATAAGAAATAGCTCACACAGGAACAGATCACAAAGTCATTTTTAAAAATGTTCTTTATTACTGATAAATCTAAGTTATCATTTTGACAAATATTTGCCTCAGTTTCTCTAGAAAGAACATTTTTTAAATTAACCAAACATAAGCAAAACTATTCCAATTTAGTCCTTTTTATTATTGTAAAATAGAATAGTTGTAGAAAAATTCATCCATTCATTTTATTAAATACTACATATTTATAGAAGAATAATAGTGATAGAATTATATTTTTACACAGGTTAAATGTTTTTATAAAAATCTTAGAAACTAGGGTTTAAAAATAAAAAGAAAATTGGCTAAACTCTTGGCCTGGCTCGGTCTGGAGCTGGGCTGGCCCATGGCCAGCAGACAGCCTGCCCACGCGCGCGCACCGTCAGGTTTGAACCTGACGAGCGGGGCCCTGCGGTCAGTGGTTGTGGACAGCGCGGGGGAGGAGGCTGGGCCACCGGCAGGTGGGGCACACATGTTGGGGTCGTCTCCTACCTCTGGCCAGAGAGGAGGCGGAGCACGCCGGCGAGGTTGCCGATGCTCTCAAGCCCCAATGAGGACTGGAATGGGTTCGCCTTACTATCCCCTACCTGTTGGTGATCAGAACAAGGTCAGAGAGGCAGGGGTTCGCCGGCAACGAGGAGGCCGTGGCGGAGGAGTCTCGGAAGGTTGTCGAGGAGGTGGCTAGAGACACGGAAATGCTCGAGCGAGTTGGCGGAAAGCTTCCTGGAGTTGAGAGGATCAGTTTGGTGGGTCGAGGGACGTAGGAGCCGTCGTGTAGCCAGAGATCGACCGGAGCTCCGAGGCGGAGGTGCCTCAGTTAATCTCGAGCACCGAGGCTCTGCTGGGTTGCGGGGGTGGCTAGGGAGGTACTAGTGATCGTGGTGGTGCTATCTGAGGGGCATTGAAGCGAGGGGAGGGCTATTTATAGGCCCGCGACGGTGAGCCGATTCGGCAGTGCCGGTGACTTACCGTGGCGCGCATAGGGTTGCAGGGAGAGGCTGGGGCTGAAACCACGGTCTCAGAACATGGTTTTGGACTACCAGAGCCATCTGCTGTAGAGGGAGAGAGGGAAAGTCGTGCATCCATGGCCATGCAACATTGGCTGGTTCTGGTGCGCGTGGGCACGCGTCGCACGAACTCTAGCGCAGGAGAGGAGGGGCCATGAGGCTTTCTCTATGCGGAGGGGTTGTTGGGGAAGAGGTTGGACACCTCGGGGGAGGCTGGAACTGGCCGAGAGCCTCGCCCCCACCTTGGTGGCTTCCTGTAGCGTGCCCGGAGCGCAGTTTTGGCATGCCACGGCATGCCGGTGTGCTTTGTGGCACTTTGGACGTGTCTAGCGTGTCCTGGCACTGGCTGGGAGTGTGGCTAGCCATTTGGGTCTTGCGGGAGCTTCGACTGGTCAAGGGAGACAAGAAATGCTGGTGCTGTCAGACTTGAACTGAAGCTTAAATTGGGGTTTTTGGCCTTTCCACATTGTACCAGTGAGGGTCCAGTTGACTAGGGTTAGATATCGATACTCGGCACCTAATCTATAAGTTTGGAGCAAAGGGGTTGGGTTTAGTTGTGGCTAAGATGGCTTTTTCCCATCTGTCAGAAGGTGCACGACAGTGGTTTGAGGGGGTTGCACCCCACCACTAGTGCTGCAACTTAACAGGTTTGGGTTTGGTGCTAAAACATGGGGTTTCACCAAGTTTGAGCTCCATTGGACAAGTTTAGCTTTGTAAACTTGAAAACACTCCAATATGACAAAATATGTCCCATCCAAAGAGAATGTGGGCAAAATAAGTCCCACAAATCCCATTTTTGGTGTGGAACCCTCATTTGAGGTATTAGGCACTCCTGCAAAGTTTCATCATCATTGGATCAACTTTGCTATGTAGAGTTTCTCTAACATGATTCTGGACAGAAGGGGTTTTTGGGTTATTTGGGGTCCTTAATCACCTTGGATCAAGGTGAAACTTTATGTGGACACCAAATATGGCTTAGGGATACCACTGGAATTTTCTAGGGTTTTACTTAGAATATTTCCTTTGGAAATATTTCAAAAGGTCAAAATAGACAGAAATAGCTTTCCTGATTTTATTCAATAATTGTAATATAAAATAGGGTTAAAAATGTTATGTATGGAAAATATATGTCCTTCTCATCATCACCAAATTCAATCATATTTTTCTAAGGCAGAAAAGTATTTTTCCATGTAGGAATACCAATTCTCGCCTCAGAAATGGACATGCAATTAAATTAGGAAAACAATTATAAAATAAATTTTTTTCTGGTTTTATAATATAAAGATAAGTTAAAATCAGATCACCTACTTTGAGTAGAAACCAACCTTGCCATCAGGGATAAGTAGTGCAACTAAAAGTAGTGTTTACCTTGATCATAATCAAGTAAAGGTTTTTAGAAATAATTCAATATTTTGAAGTGGGGTTTTTATCATCACATGATCACACTCACAAGCATACAATGACAATCATGGCACATGCATCATTAGTTTTGAAAAAGTTTTAACAAGCTCAGATTTTCACAATACAAATAAGTGATAGTAAAAACAAGGTGTGACAATGTAGTCCTTAAGGTATTTCTCCTGAGATATGAAGATCCTATGTCAAATTTAAAGCTCTATGAAGATCGTTAACCGTCCCATCATATACATCTGATATTTCTCTTCCATCATGTAGCTAAACTCATCACTATATTTATTGTCGGTTCAATCAAAGATAATGTCATCCACGTAGATTTTACATAAAAACATCTCATTATCATAAGATTTGGTAAAGAGTGCAGGATCGAGTGAACCAAGTTTGAAGCCTTTCATCATGAGGAACTCCTTGACTATGTCATACTAGGCTCTTCATGCTTGCTTGAGGCCATACAGAGCCTTGTTCATGTTGTACACCTTGTCACATGCTTTGGGTCTTTAAACCCTAGTGGTTGAGCAACATATACTTCTTCCTAAATCTTACCATTGAGGAATGCACTTTTGAAGTCCATTTTAGATAGGCATATGTCATCATGCATAGTATAGTAATACGCATATGGCTTCGTGCCTAGCGACAGGTGCAAACGTTTCAACAAAGTCAATACCCTCAACCTGTGTGTAGCCTTGAGCTACAAAATGAGATTTGTTTCTGACGAGTTGGCGAGATTCATCTTGTTTGTTGTGGAAGATCCACTTGGCGCCTATGATGTTGTGCTTGGATGGATCAGGGTTCTTAATGAGTTCCCACACATTGTTGAGCTCAAGTTTCTGAAGCTCTTCTTACATAGCTTGAATCCATTCCGGATCCACTAAGGCTTCACCTGCCTTTGTGTGTTAATTGAGTATTTTCTTGAGACCTGGTGCATTTATGTTGTCGACCATTTTCTTGAGTATCTCTTGAGCGAGTGAGAGGACCTGGTGCATTTATGTTGTCGAGCGTTTTCTTGATTTGAACTTCCTTTGTGACTCAAGGATGGGCAGGTTGAAAACTTTGTTGTGGTTACTGAGCATTCTCTTCATCGTTAGCTGCATTATCTTCACGTGCAGAATTATCTTTGCCATGGGTAGATGGAGGAATGATGACTTCTTCAAGTTCAGGTTCCTCGGGCATGATTTCACCAGTGCGCGTTAGCTTAATAGCTACTTCTAGTGGAAGTTTATCTAGTATAGGAGGCGAGTGCTCTCTATGCGAGCCATTAGTTTTGTTGAACTGCACATCTACAGTTTCAACTACTTTGTTGTGATAAGTGTTGAAGACTATATAGGTGTGTGAATCCTTTCCATACCCAAGCATAAAACACTCATGTGCTTTTGGTGCAAATTTGGGAAGTGTGATGAGGATCCCTTATCCAACAGCTTGCACCGAAGACTCTGAAATAACTTACATCCGGTTTCTTACGAGTGAGTAACTCATATGATGTTTTCTTAAAAACATGTGTAGATATACCCGGTTGATGATGTAGCATCTAGTGTCAATGGCTTCAGGCCACAGTCTTCGAGGTATCTTGTATTCATCAAGCATTGGTGCATGCCATCTGAATCAGTTTCATCTTCTTGCATTCCACAACTACATTTTGCCGAGGTGTGTTTCGAGCACAGAACTCACGAGGGATACCAAGAGTGTTGATGTATGTGTCGAGTCCTGTGTTTTTTAAATGGTACAATTGTCACTCCTGATGTGCTTGAACTTGATGTCGTAGTTCATGATGCGCCTATTCATGAAGCGCTTGAAGACATGATGCACTTCACTTTTATAGAGTACAATGTCCACCTATGTATATTGAGAGTAATCATAAACTATCATGACGCCATATAAGTTTGCAATGGTAGAGAAAGTAAAATAGTGAGTAGGGCCGAATAAGTCCATATGGAGCAGCTGAAAGTGACGAGAGGTTGTCATGATTGTCTTCGAGGGATATTTGGCCCTGGTCATCTTGCCAGCTTCACACGCAGAACACAAATGATCTTTCTTGAACTTGACTCCCACGACGCGAGTGACGAGATTTTCCTTTGCAAGAGTATACAAGTTCCTCATGCCAGCATGTCTTAGCCATCAATGTCATAAACAACATTCTGAAGCTTTCTTTAGAAGATATGTGGCAACCTATGGTCCTAAACTTTCGTGGTTTTGTCACAACAGATGTCCTCGTGAAAGGACTTAGTGATGAGGCCATCGCGGCTATGTGGGGACTCAAAAGGGTTGATTGGGAAACGGGCGGCGAGTTTACCCACGTTCGGCCCCTCAGATTGAGGTAAAATCCTAGGTCCTCCTTTGTCTATATTGATGTGGCAATAGATTACATGGTTGCAGATTCGCCTGACCTAGCTCTTGATTGATGTTAAATTAACCCTATCTTCCCTAGAGACTCGCCTTTATATACAGGTCGAGGCTCTAGGTCTAACAAGAGTCCAACTCTCATTAGAAATTTTTAAGCCGGTTTATCTTTAACTCGCCTTGTCTCCCATGCAAGGAAACTCCTGGTGTCTCTTTCCGAATTTACAGCGCCTCCTTGTTTCCCGCGCGTGTCGTTTCATTTCCCCCCTTTGGTCCTTAAATGCCGATGGGGAATCTTTTCACTTTTTACCTTAGCTCATCTTCTTCCTCCTCGAGCTGCTTGACCCTTAATGTGCCACCGCTGCATCTTCTCCGGCGATCCCCTCCGAGGCATAGATTTCTTCTTCGCTCATCTCTGCGCCCAACTTTGGTCTTTTTCCTCCGTCAATCTACACCGTCAGGTACGCCTTCATCTCCTTGTTTAGAATTACTCAAGTCACGTGTTGTAGTTCGCCGGAGCTCCTCTAGGGTTTGTCCTTCCTCCATTAGTAGTGCTAGTTGATGTACTCCTTTAAACGCAGCGAAACCCCCTTGACAATTAGTGGAAACGGATGCGGGATGAATCTAGCAAAAACTTTACTGATATCTCTGCGTGTAAATCCGTCACTCTTTAGTTGTTGTCGCCGTTGTTCTTCGTTGTTTTTATTTCAGCCATTTACTTTTTCCTTTCTGCATTGCTTGTAAATCCAAATTGTTCTGTATTTTTGATAAAAAACTGTCCTTCCAACACTTAGCATAATTCAATCGTCTATGGTCCTTGTCCTTGCGGCGACTTACTATGACGTCAGTTTAATCTTTTTCATGACCGGACAGTATCATGCACCTTCCCATTCTTAGGCGACTTAGGACATTGCAATATCCCCTCTTGCTAGTTATTTTAGAGTAATCATCGTTTATATCCATATAGATGACCTTTTCCGGCTTAGGACATTATGTCAAAACCATCGAAGTGTGATTGGTTACCCTCTGATATTGACGAAACCGCCTTACAACGTTTTGTGTCAATGGGAATCTTGCTTCCTAAGTAGGTGATTGGATGGACGGCTCCTACCAAAGAAGCTCGACCTCAACCTGCAGAAGGGGAAGTGGTAGTCTCTGTAGACCACTTAGAACAAGGCTTCTCGCCCCCGGCTCAAAGTTCTTTCGAGACACCCTCAACTTTTTCCATCTCCACCCCCAAGATCTGGGTCCCAATTCAATCAGTAACCTGTGCCAATTCCAGGTTTATTGTGAAGCATATTTGGAAATAGAACCCATAATTTCTCTATTTAGAGAATTTTTCTATTTAAATCGCCAAACAGAATGTGTCGATGGTCCTAGCTTGGAGCTTGGCGGAGTTACCATCCAAAGGAGTGGTGAAACTGGCTTCCCTACTGCCGCCTTGCCCAGCCATCCCAAAGGGTGGGGGAAAACCTGGTTCTACTGCAAGAACACCCTCCAGATCACGAGAATACCCTACTAGGCTACAGAAAAGATCTCCTTCCAATGGACTTTCAACTCCCTGAACCTCAGACTTCAGAAGAACAAACCGCCCTCAAATCTATCTGGCCCCGGCGGAGGGCTCTAGACACCAATGGCTTGACCGGCGTCGACTTGATCCGCTGTTGGATTGAATGGCGAATCATGCCTTTGAGCCGTTGCGAGGGTATGATGTGTCAGTATGATGGTAATTTTAACAATGCTCAGCGTTTCATGAATATCATGCTTGTTTCAAAGAGGCTTGTTCCAAAATTGGTCTAAAGGCGTTCTGTTGTGCCAACCCTGCTCATGAGGTAGATGATTTTACCTCTTATCCTTTTCATTTGATGCCTTCTTATGCTTTTTAATAGAACTAAGTTTCCCTCTTTATAGAAAAGTGCACCCTTCTGGAAATGTAAGGTCGTCAAGTCGCCTGTGAAAAGAGTGAAGACCCTCGCCAAGAATAAGAAAAGCAAACCCGGCGCGGGCTAGTCATCCATTGTGGGCGAGTCGCCACATGCTTAAGCCGTGTCTGAGGTAAATTCCTGGACCATACCATTAAGGCATCATAGATCTGTTCTAACCTTGTACTTTAACTTCCAGGGAGAAGACGGGGAAAGTGATGCTGAAGAGGCTGAGACAATTTCCATTTCTTGTGATTCAAGTATTTCCTTGGAGAGACCTCAGAGACGGGTTTGTAGGAAAGGTCCTATGAGTCACCCAGATGCTCATTTCGATCCTAACTTCCTTTTGAAGAAGGCCTTATATACTCCAAAACGCCACACCCATAGCTCTTCGGGTGATCTTATGGCGGGTTTACCTGAAAAAGCATCCGGCCGCAAACGTCGAACTAAGGTACTTTCTCATTTTCTCTCAAGTTTTGTTGACAAACTTTGCCTACATTCATTAAAACTTGCAACCATAACAGGTGTCTCCTCCTTCATCTGGCCACGCAACATCTTCCAAACTACCACCTCTTATCCGTCTCCGAGGGTATGACATCAATTGTTGTATGCATTTTTCCTTATGATGTTCAATTTAAGTATGTCTTAATCTTCCATCTTTATAGAGCTCAAGCTAAGAAACGGAAAATGGACGGGTCAACTCTATATGTCAACACGCCTGGAATAGATGAAGCAGATGTTCTTGTTCGTGATATTCCTGAAGAAGATATTGGGGCTTATGCTGATCCTCGTGAAGGCACCACCACATATAACATCCCTGATGTCCAAGTTACTCCATCCACAACTGATAATAAGGTGGTGAAGCCGAGTCACAAGGAGAAATTCAAACCGCCAAGCCACATGAAGTCAACCAAAGGCGCTTTACCCAAAGATGATGTTGTCACTATCATTGGGACGGGTCATACAACCCCTGTGTGCAATGTGTTGGCAAAGCACACTGCCGGGGACGTCTCCACCAAGATGACAACATGAAAATCTATAATTGACCTTCCAAACATTGAGAAGCTAAACTTTGAAGAGCTCCGCTCAGGATATCTGAACCGCCTCACGTCGAGCCGAGGTTTGGAAGCTAGCTTAGTAAATATGATGAAGAGAACATACGAGGTATTTTCGGCACAAGCTCTCTTATATATCCTCCTTTAGCCCCCAACAGTCGGGTCATATTCTTAAAGATTTGCTAGATGTTGTGCAATAATATTTAAAAGATTCAACCTGTGGCCCCCAAGGGCAGGGTCATCTTCTCGAAGATGAGTCGGGTCCTGTTTAATAATCTAGAGAAAACTTCAACGTGTAGCGCCCAAGGGCCGGGTCATCTTCTTGAAGATGAGCCGGGTCTTGTTTATTAACCTGTAAAAAGTTTCAACCTGTAGCCCCCAAGGGCCAGGTCATCTTCTTGAAGATGAGCCGGGTCTTGCTTAATAACCTGTAAAAAGCTTCAAACTGTAGCCCCCAAGGGCCGGGTCATCTTCTTGAAGATGAGCCGGGTCTTGCTTAGTAGTCTTTGAAAAGCTTCAACCTGTAGCCCCTAAGGGCCGGGTCATATTCTTGAAGATGAGTCGGGTCTTGCTTAACAGAAATGAAAAACTTATCTTTTATGTGAGAAAAACAAGTACATTAGCCCCCAAGTGTCGAATGGATTGCTTGCAATATGCTTGAGACTTGTCCTTCCACCTTTCAACGCACCTCGTATAATATTAAGGTCACTTATCTTTCGTGTCTGATTTTGTAAGAGACGATTAGGCAAACTGACACATCCTTAAGCGAGATGCAAAAAAAAGCCTGCGATGCCAACAAGACGCCAGGCTCATACTAGAGGAAAAACTCTGGTCCACAACGACAGAGCTTGGACAGGTCAGAACTGAATATTTGAAGTTTAAGGAGTCAACCGCGAAGGAACAAGCTTCCCTTGAAAAACGAGTAGAGAAAGCCAAGGGTCAACTTGCAGAAGCTAGAGAAAATTTATCCGGCCTTCGTCAACATATCTCCAAGATGACCAACGTTATTTTTGGTAAGTCCGACATCAAACCTGTTATCATTGTGACAAAGGACACGAGGTGCCCGGCGACTTATATATCCCTTGTTCCTTTATAGGCCCTCGATCCGCCAACCTTCAAGACGATTCAGTATTGAAGCTGAAGGGCACATACACTCGAACGGAGCAACTTTATGATGGCGGCTTGTTGACTGTTAAAGCTGTTTGTGGAGATAAAGACCCAGTAAAATACATCAAAGACATGCTGAGGCGACTCTCAACTATCCCTCAGCATATAGCTGAAATAAGGAAATCATCCGCGCGCAAGGAGTGATGGCGGCCATCAGCTGGGCACTAGCTTATGCTCCAAAACTCAAGCCGGATGAAATAGATTGCGGCTTCCCGGAATATAAGGATGACGGTTCAGAATTCACAGAAGAACACTACGCGAAATGCGTAAAAGATATTCGCCCTACAGCAAGCCGCCTTGGTCAAAGCCTGGACCTTCTGATATATCAATCATCTTATGATGATGAAGGGGGATGCATGGCGATTCCTAGCTTCACGCCTTTGGACATAGCACCTCAGCGCCGTAGGCCTCTTTTTGCCCCTGATACTGACCCATAAACCATCTTAACAGACGAAGCTGAATTTCACGCCTTAATCAGTTACACGTGGGATGTGGACAACATCCAGAACCAAGACCCCGAAACCTCAGCACAGGATGAGCCGGCGGTGGCTTAGATGTGGTGACTCTTAGAAGCTTCAGGCTGCAGAACAGACTGAACCCGATGAAATCTTGCCACTGGGTTGTAACGTAGAAAATCTCTGATCTTAAAGAGCTATGCAACCGTTGTTTCGAAACATGCCGAACAACTACTTTTGTCTTACGCATAGTATGTCTAAATTTTCATGACATATCCTTTGTAATAGAAGTTGCTTCGATTGGGCGAGTTGAAGAAATGTTATACTCCCTCTTAGACCACCACCTCTTTAGATGAGTTTAGTCTTTACTATTCTAATCTTCTGCTCGAAAACATAGTGACCATATAAGGTGTAAAATGAGCTGCTCTGTGAGTCACGATGGGTAGATGGGCTTGCAAGGCTCTAATCATACCCAAAGAGGTTTTTGCAAAAACCTTTATGTGTTTAGACTCGCTGATCAGGCTCAAGTCATGCTTCAGTGAAGCAGGTTCAGTGAACCCATGGTTTGTCTATTTTCCCTATGCTGTCTCTCGCAACTACCTCAATGTTTTAACCTTTGGAGTTCAGGGTCCAATACTTGGATTGACTCGCCAAGAGTACACGGGTCTTATGGGCGAGTCACTTCAAACATACAGTCCAGTATAACCATCAAGTAATGTGTTAATTTTTCGCTGGCCAAGAGGGTATTAAGGCGGGCTCAATGAGTCAGAAGCCGCCAAATGACCTATGATCAAGGAAAAACGTGCATAGGATAATAGAAGGTAATGCTATTACTGCTAAACCACTTGGGATCCAATAGCCCCCAAGTAAGCCGGTTTTTATCATTCATGATCATACATAGGTGCCTATGTTTGAACCGTACATCATGGTACTTGATCCTCTTTGGCTTTACTGGTACCTATGTTTGAGTGGTCGCATCAAGGCGGCTTACTCTCTTTGATACCAACAACGTCCATGTTTGAATAGCCTCCCCAATGGCGTCTTATCCTCTTGGGCGACTTAATGTTAATCAATAAAGGCACATGCTCATATGTGGGCGAAAACGGCAGAGACCCCGAATCTCATGGGCACCGGCTTTATTGATATAATGTAAAGAGTACACAAGGATCGAAAATATGTACATAGATAAGGAGCCAATGTATCTAATTATAGTAAGGCCGCAGATGAGCGATGTTACAGGGGCGGGTTGTCCCTTCCTCCGTGGTTGGTTTGTCGGGGCGTAGATCAATTAGGTAATACGAGCCATTGTGGAGGTTCCTACTAACGATGAAAGGCCCATCCCAAGGGGGAGAAAGCTCGTGCATACCCATATGATCTTGAATTAACATAAGCACCAAGTCGCCCTCCTGGAAGACCCGACTTTTAACACGCCGACTATGGTAACGACACAAGTCTTGAGGGTAAATCGCCGATCATGCAGCAGCCAAATCACGCTTCTCTTCGAGGGAGTCCAAAGAATCCTGACGCGCCTGCTCATTATCAGCTTCAACATATGCGGCGACTCTGGGAGAATCGTGCTTCATATGGCTTGGAAGAAACGCCTCTTCCCCATAGACAAGGAAAAGGGAGTGTACCCAGTTGACCTATTAGGCGTCATCATGATACTCCATAACACAGAGGGGATCTCTTCAACCCAACAACCTAGAATGCATTGCAAAGGAACCATGATCCGGGGTTTGATCCCACGCAATATCTCCTGGTTAGCCCGCTCAGCCTGACCATAAGATTGTGGATGAGCTACTGTAGACACATCAAGCCGGATGTGCTCTCGCTGACAAAACCATTGTCGGGGATGATGCTATGAGGGTAGCCAAAACGAAAGGTCATCTTTTTGAGGAACTTGACTGCAGTTTCTGCTTCACAGTTACTAACTGATTCCGCTTCAACCCACTTGGGAAATTTGTCAACTGCAACGAGCAGATGTGTCTTTTTGTCCGAAGATCTTTTAAAAGGGCCAACCATGTCAAGCCCCCAAACTGCAAAAGGCCAAGGAATGGGAATCATCTGCAACTCCTGAGCCGGCATCTGTGTCTGGCGTCCGAATTTCTGACATCCATCGCATCGATGTATTATATCTTCAACATCGGCATGGGCCGTCAACTGGTAAAAACTGTGACAAAAATCCTTTGAAACCAGAGATCGCAACCTGGCATGATGTCCACAGTCGCCCGCATGTATCTCATTGAGAATTTCTCTTCCCTCTTAGGTTGAGACACAATGCTGGAAAATCCCACAAGTGCTTTGTTTGTGCAACTCGCCTTTATGTATAACCATGGATTTGCATGGTCGCACAATCTTTCTGGCGAAAATTTCATCAGATGGCAACTCGCCTCGAGCCAGATAAGCCATTTAAGGTATCATCCAATCAGGAGTTGCTCTGAGGGACGCCACCAACTATGACTCCGGGTGAGGAATTGCTATGTCTTCTTCCAAAGGCAATTTCACGGAAGGGTTATGCAAAACATCCCAGAAGATATTAGGAGGGACTTGCTTACGTTGTCACCGAAGCTGGGAAAGAGCATCAGCTGCCTCATTCTGTCGACGATCAATATGATCAACCTGATAGCCATGGAAATAACCCGCCACCTCGGTGACCACTCGCCTGTAAGGCGCCATCAACGGATCCTTGGAATCCCACGTAACTGACACTTGCTGAGCCACTAAATCTAAGTCGCCCAAGCATCTGACTCGGCTCAAATTCATCTCCTTAGCTATTCTGAGACCGTGCAATAAAGCTTCATACTCAGCTGCATTGTTCGTGCAAGGGAACATAAGCTGTAGAACATAGCAAAACTTGTCCCCTCTTGGAGATGTCAATACTACTCTGGCGCCTGAACCTTCCAATTGCCTAGAGCCGTCGAAATGAATCGTCCAGTAGGTGTTGTCTGGCCTATCTTCCGGCACTTGCACCTCGGTCCAATCATTGATAAAATCCACAAACGCGTGAGACTTAATAGCTGTACGTGGTGCATACTTAACATGATGGGGACCAAGCCCTATCGCCCATTTAGCAATCCGCCTCATAGCCTCTCGATTCTGTATAATTCCCCAATAGGTGTAGAACTGACTACGGTGATGGGGTTCTCCAAAAAGTAGTTCTTCAACTTTCGGCTGGCCATAAAGATCCCAAAGACCATCTTCTGCCAATGTGGATACCGCTAATTGGACAAGGTTAACACCTCGCTAAGGAAATACACTGGCCGCTGGACTGGGTATTCCTAGCCTTCTTCCTTGCGCTCAACAACCACTACCACACTCATCGCTTTAGAATTAGAGGCAATGTACAAGAGCATCGGCTCCTTGTCAGGTGGAGCTGCCAGCACGGGCGGCTCAACAAGTTGTTTTTTGAGGGCCTCAAATGCTTCATTGGCAGCATCAGTCCAAACGAAAGTGCTCTATCTTCTTGAGGGGTTGATAGAGTGGGATGGACTTCTCACTCAGGCGACTTATAAATCGACTAAGTGCCACGATACGACCCGCCATACGCTGGACTTGGTTAATGTTGGCCGGCTTCCCAAGTGAAGTAATCGCCTTAATCTTGTCCGGGTTATACTCTGTGCCACGCTCGGAAACTAAAAACCCAAGTAACTTTCCAGCAAGGATCCCAAACACGCACTTCGTGGGGTTAAGGTTCATCTGATAGACCCGGAGGTTTTCAAATGTATCCTTGAGATCGCCTAGAAGCATCTCCTTCTTCTGCGACTTTACCACAATGTCATCAACATAAGCATGAACGTTGCACCCAATCTGACCTTGAAGACAATTCTGGATGCAACGATGATAAGTCGCCCCTGCGCTCTTGAGCCCAATGGGCATTGAGACATAACAAAAGGCACCAAAGGGGATGATAAAAGCCGTCTTCTCTTGATTCTCATTGGCCATCTTGATCTGATGGTAACCTGAATATGCATCAAGAAAGCATAGCCACTCGCAACCCGCCATAGAGTAGATGATTTGGTCAATACGGGGCAACACAAAGGCAACACAAGCTTTGTTAAGATCAGTATAGTCGATGCACATACGGAAAGTGTTGTTCTCCTTAAGAACGAGGACTAGGTTAGCCAACCATTCACGATGAAAAACTTCGACAATGAAACCAGTAGCTAAGAGCCAGGAAACTTCCTCTCCAATTGCCTTGCGCCTTTCCTCGTTAAAACGACGAAGGTATTGATGAACCGGCTTCAACCTAGGATTTACATTGAAATGGTGCTCAGCAAATTCTCTCGATACACCTGGCTTGTCAGAAGGTTTCTGTAAGTGCATCTAGTGCCCCTTAGTGATTTTGGTGGTTTGAAGACTTATAGGTTAAGTATCTAATGTGTTCATGAGTGTACACACGATCTATAAGTCGCTGAGGAGTTAGATATCCGATGAATATCGACCCCTAAAAATGTATATCTTCGGCTGAACAAATTGGTCTTCTGCTGAAGAATTTGATCGCAAAGAAATTGCGATGAAACTGATATTCCTCATGAAGATATTGAAGGTGAGGAATTCGGTGTGTCCTGAAGAAAATCAATCTGAAGACTATGAAGCATGAAGATTTATCCTTTCTGTCTTATTTTCTTCACACATGAGTAATAGGAACACCGTACTCTTAAAGGGGGTCAAGGTAACACTTCGGAATAAATTTCCTCATGATGCTCAACCCAAGCCTAATCCTACCAAAAGCCTCAAGTCAGGAATACGAGAGACATGAGGACTCTCATAGTGGAGGGTCCCGACCATTGCCGCAATTCGCGCCACATCACCGATCTTATCCACTCTAACGGTCATATTATTGAAGGGCATTAATGTCAAATCATGTTGGGATGCTCCCAGGCTATAAATAGCCGCCCCCACAACCATTTGTTGGTTGGCTGCTCCGTTAGAAACTGACACTTGTCATAAGAGCAACCCAAATTCCTCAGAGTCTTCGAGAGTAATTCATGAGTGAGGAAAAACTCCAAACACCAAACCACAAACGAAAAACCAAGTGATTGAGCATCACTAAAGAAGTTCCTGTGTGGGACTGAAGCCTTATACCTTTGAGGACTGTGCATCCTCCAGACGGTTAGGCGTCATGGTTTAGAGCAATCCAGCAGACAATTGTGGATCGCCAGGTGACCAAGTTTGTGAGGATTTGGAAGTCTGCCCTGAAGACTTACCATGAGTGTTGGACGAGGACTAGGTGTTCTTAGCTCAAGGAGAATATGGTAGGCACTGTGTCCTAGGATTGTGTGTCTTTTGGTTTCAATACCAAGCCGCTCCAAACCAGATGTACAACTCTCACAGCTATTAGAACTGGGTCATCAACCACTGTCTTCACTATTTCTTCAACTCTTTCAATTCCTCATATAGTATGCTGAAGATTTTCATTGTCACTGTTTGAAAAATTAGCTGAAGACTTTCTCTGAAATTCCTCAACCCCAAATTCTTCACGCGAGTTAATCCTTGCCTATTTTCTCTGTGCCTCCATACTATGCAAACTGCTTTTCATATTCTTCACCTTGAAAACTGCTGTAGTGATACTTTGCACTCCTGATCCTTTGATGTTTCCGCTGCAAGTTAGTCATCGGTGAAGAATTTCCTGAAATGGAATTTCCTCAGTGATGAAATTATAAAAATCTCCTATTCACACCCCCTCTAGTCGATATAACGCACTTTCAATTGGTATTAGAGCAAGGTACTCCCTTGTTCTGTGTGATTTTGGTTTAACCACCTGGAGTTTTAGTTATGTCGACTGCACGCATGATCAAGGTTACTGCAGGATGTCCTACTTTCGAAGGAAAGGACTTTCCCTTCTCGAAGACCAAGATGCAGATGCATCTACAAGCCATTGACAATGGTCTCCGGTATATTGTGGAACATGGTGTCCCCATCGTCACTGCTACTGTCTGTGCCGCTGATGTGAAGAAATACAAGCAACTTGATTCACAAGCGAAGAATATCATCTGTGGCCATCTAAGGAAATGTCAGTATGGCAGAGTGAGTGCTTTGGGCTCAGCAAAACTTATCTAGGAAAGTCTGTCCAAAGTTAATGAAGGAGTATCAACCCAGCGTGATTCTCGTGTTGATATTCTTCGCAACCTCTTCAATCGCTTCAAGAGGCTTGCTACCTCTTGAGCTTGCGTTGGTTTTTCCCTTGAAGAGGAAAGGGTGATGCAGCACAGTAGCAGTAAGTATTCCCCTCAGTTTGAGAACCAAGGTATCAATCCAGTAGGAGAATCAAGCCAAGTGTCCAGAGTACCTGCACAAACACAAACGAGCTTGTACCCAACGCTATAAAGGGGTTGTGAATCCCTTCAAGATTGATTGCAAAGTGAGATGTGAAGGCAGAAAGTGCAACAAAGTAAAAGTGTAAGGCTGAAAATATGATGTGAAGTAGACCCCGGGGCCATAGTGTTCACTAGAGGATTCTCTCAAGATAGCAAATATTACGGTGGGTAAACAAATTACTGTCGAGCAATTGATAGAACTTCGCAAAGTCATGACGATATCTAAGGCAATGATCATACATATCGGTATCACGCCTGAGACAAGTAGACCGATACTTTCTGCATCTACTACTATTACTCCACACATCGACCTATATCCATCATGCATCTAGTGTATTGCGTTCATGACGAACAGAGTAACGCCTTAAGCAAGATGACATGATGTAGAGGGTTAAACTCATACCAATGATGTAATCCCCATCTTTTTACCCTTGATGGCAACAACACGATACGTGCCTCGCTACCCCTTCTGTCACTGGGTGAGGTCACCGCACGGTATGAACCCAAAACCAAGAACTTCTCCCATTGCAAGAATCATAGATCAAGTTGGCCAAACAAAACCCACAACTCGAAGAGAATTACAAGGATATGAAATCATGCATATAAGAGATCAGAAGAAACTCAAATAAGATTCATAAATAATCTGATCATAAATCCACAATTCATCGGATCTCGACAAACACACCGTAAAAGAAGATTACATCGCATAGATCTCCATGAAGATCATGGAGAACTTTGTATTGAAGATCCAAGAGAGAGAAGAAGCCATCTAACTACTAGTTATGGACCCGAAGGTCTATGGTGAACTACTCACGCATCAACAGAGAGGCAATGGTGTTGATGAAGAAGCCCTCCGTATCTCAATCCCCCCTCCGATAGGGCAACAGAACATGCCCTAGATGGGATCTCGCGAAGACAGAAGCTTGCGGCGGGGGAAAAGTATTTTCGTGGATTTCTCCCGTGGTTTTGGATTTTTCGGTGATTTATAGGCGGAAGAAGTAGGACAGACGAGCCACAGGGGGCCCACAAGCCTGCTAGGCGCGCCCCCTGGCCGCGCCTACGGGGCTTGAGGCCTCCCCTGGTGTCCTCTGCCTTGGTTCTCACGTCCCGTGCGCATCTTCTGTTCGGGAAAAAAATCTTTTCGGAAGTTTTATTCCGTTTGGACTCCGTTTAATATTCTCCTCTGACAAGGGCCAAAAACACGGAAAAAACAGGAACTGGCACTTGCCACTCAGTTAATAAGTTAGTCGCAAAAAAGATATAAAAGGCATACAAAACATCCAAAGTTTGATAAGATAATAGCATGGAACCATCAAAAATTATAGATACGTTGGAGACGTATCAAGCATCCCCAAGCTTAACTCCTGCTCGTCCTCGAGTAGGTAAGTGATAAAGACTGAATTTTTGATGTGGAATGCTACCTAGCATAGTTGTCCTTTGTAACTTCTTTCATGTGACATGAATGTTTAGATCCGTAAGATTCAAAACAATAGTTTGCTATTGACATGAAAACAATAACACTTCAAGTAAACTAGCAAGGTAATCATCAACTTTCGAAATAACAAGGCCAAAGAAAGTTATCCCTACAAAATCATATAGTCTGGCTATGCTCCATCATCCCCACACAACTAATTTAAATCATGCACAACCCCGGTATTGGCCAAGTAATTGGTTTTGCACTCTTACTTTCTCAAACCTTTTTCAACTCTCACGCAATACATGAGCCTGAGCCATGTATATGGCACTATAGGTGGAATAGAGTGTGGTGGAAGTTGTGAGACAAAAAGGAGGAGATGGTCACATTGACTCGGCGTATCAAAGCGCTATGGAGATGCCCATTAATAGATATCAATGTGAATGAGTAGGGATTGCCGTACAATGGATGCACTTAGAGCTAAAGTATGTGAAAGCTCAAAAGGAGAACTAGTGGGTGTGCATCCAATTTGCTTGCTCACGAAGACCAAGGGCAATTTTGAGGAAGCCCATCATTGGAATATACAAGCCAAGTTATATAATGAAAATTCCCACTAGCATATGGTGGTGAAAAACAAGAGACTCTCAATCATGAAGAACATGGTGCTATTATGAAGCACAAGTGTGGAAAAGATAGTGGCATTGTCCCTTCTCTATTTTTCTCTCCTTTTTTTGTTTGGGCACTTTGGCCTCTTTCAATATCTCTCTCTCTCTTTTGTGGGCAACTTTGGCCTCTCTTTTTTATTTCCTCACATGGGACAATGCTGTAATAATGATGATCATCACACTTTTATTTACTCAAAGCTCAATGCTAGAACAATGATGACTCTATAGGAAATGCCTCCGGCAGTGTACCGGGATGTGCAACGATCTAGCTTGGTGTATGACGTTGAAACATCTCGCTAGCTATCTTACGATCATGCAATGGCAATATTAGAGTGACTTCACAAGTCATGAGATGGAACGGTGGGAGTTGCATGGCAATATATCTCGGAATGGCTATGAAAATGCCATAGTAGGTAGTATGGTGGCTGTTTTGAGGAAGGCATATGGTGGGTTTGTGCACCGGCGAAAGTTGCGCGGCCCTAGAGAGGCTAGCAATGGTGGAAGGTGAAAGGGCATCTATACCATGGACTCACATTAGTCATGAAGAACTCACATACTTATTGCGAAAGTTTTATTAGTAATCAAAACAAAGTGCTAGACGCATACTCCTAGGGGAAGGGTTCATAGGTGTTAACCATCGCTCGATCCCGACCGCAACACAAAGGATGACAATCAATAGATCAATTATGCTCCGACTTCCTAACATAGCGGTTCACCATAGGTGCATGTTACGGGAAACACTAACTTCAACACAATTATTTCTAGATTCACAACACCCTACTAACATGACTCTTAATATCACCAAATCCGTGTCTCAAAACTAATTGAGAGGAATCAAACTTCTCTTTCTAATCAATTCTCATGAAGATGGATGTTTTATTGTATCCTCTTTGGGTGCCTATCACCTTTGGGTCTACTTTCATAGCACAGGCCAACTATCAAGTTACTCAGAGAGATCACTCCCAAAATAATATAAGTGAAGATCGAGAGTTCTTATTTCTCCAAAATATGACACCGCCTTGCTCTAAAAGATCTAAGTGAAGCACAAGTGAGCTAAATTGCCTAACTCAAAGATATAAGCGAAGCTCAATGAGTATTCTAGCAAATTCACGATGAGTGTCTGTCTCTCTCAAAAGGTGTGCAGAAAGGATGATTGTGACACAACAAAAAGAAAAGACTCCTATGATACAAGACGCTCCAAGCAAAACACATATCATGTGGTGAATAAAAATATAGCTCCAAGTAGTGTTACAGATGGATTGAAGACGAAAGAGGGGATGCCTTCCCAGCGCATCCCAAAGCTTAGGCTTTTTGGTGTCCTTGAATTTGGCTTGGGGTGCCTTGGGCATCACCAAGCTTGAGCTCTTTCCACTATTTATCCCTTTGTCCATGAGAACATCACCCAAAACTTGAAAACTTCACAACACAAAACTTAAACAGAAACTCGTGATATCATTAGCACAAGAAAACAAACTACCACCTATTTAGGTACTGTAGAAAACTTGATTTCTATTTATATTGGTGTTAGGTTACTGTATTCTCACTTTTCCATGGCTAGTACCCCCCGATTCCATCCATAGTTTTATCAAAACAAGCAACCAACACAACAAAAACAGAATATGTCAAAAACAGACCAGTCTGTAGCAATCTGTATACTTCATATACTTATTGCATCTCAAAAATTCCGAAACATTATGACAGTTTGGAAAAATGGCATATAAACAATCAGAAAGAAGAATCAACTCAAAATCTCTTTCTGGATAAAAATTAAAAATACTTTCGTGAGCGAAAAGTTACTATCTTTTTCCAGCAGGATCAAACAACCATCACCCAACTAGTCATAAATGTTTTGCTTGGCTCAAACACAACAAGAAACACAAAAAACACAATCATAACAGAATTATGATGGTGTGGACGCAACAAAACAGAAAGCATAAAGCAAAGATAAATTCATTGGGTTGCCTCCCAACAAGCGCTATTGTTTAACGCCCTTAGCTAGGCATAACGTGATAGAATCACGTATCGTCGTCTTCGGTACTCAAACCATAAGTATACCTCATCATGGATTCATAAGGCAATCTTATTAAAATGCTCCATGCCCTTTTTTAAAGGAAATTGAAATTTAATATTCCCTTCCTTCATATTGATGATAGCACCAATAGTCCTTAGGAAAGGTCTACCAAGAATGATAGGACATGTAGGATTGCAATCAATATCAAGCACAATGAAATCCACGGGTACATAGTTCTTATTTGCAATAATAAGAACATCATTGATCCTTCCCATGGGCTTCTTGACAGTATAATCCGCAAGATGCAAACTAAAAGAGCACTCCTCAATCTCATTAAAGCCTAGAACATCACATAAAGACTTTGGAATCGCGGAAACACTAGCACCCAAATCACACAAAACATTGCATTCATATTTTTTGATCTTGATTTTGATAGTAGGTTCCCACTCATCATGAAGCTTTCTAGGAATAGAAAGTTCCAACTCAAGTTTCTCTTCAAGAGATTTTATCAGAGCATCGATGATATGATCGGTAAAGGCCTTGTTTTTGCTATAAGCGGGTGGAGAGTTTAGCATGGATTGCATCAACGATATGCATTCAATCAAAGAGCAACTATCGTAATTGAATTCCTTGAAATCCAAAGTTGTAGTTTCATTACTACTCAAAGTTTTGATATCCTCTACTCCACTTTCAATTCTTTTAGCATCAAGATAGATGAACTCCGAATCATTGGGGCGTTTTTCAACCAAGGTGGATTCATATCCAGCCCCATCATCATTAGGTTTTACACTAGAAAACAAATATTCAATGGGAGTAACACCAAGCACCTTAAGATCTTCGTGATTCTCATCACGAGAACACGCCTTTTTAAGCCATTCATGTCGAGCGCAAATTTCGGTTGTTCTTTCTTTACTCTCATTCATGGAAACAAGCATAGCTTTCAAAGTTTCATCCATATTGATCTTGGGAGGAGCACATCTAACTTTCAAAGCATCAATATCAATAGACATTCTATCAACGCTCCTAGCCAAATCATCAATTTTGAGTAGTTTTCTTCTACGGACGCATTGAAAATCTTTTGTGAGTTGATAAACTCTTCTATATTACTCTCTAGGTCAGAGGGTAATTTTTGTAATTCCCATGAGCATTGTTGTAGGAGTTTCCAAAGTTATTAGAGGGATTACTAGGAAAAGGCCTAGGAATATAGTTTCCTTTAAAAGCATTGTTGTTGCCAAAATTATTCCTACCAACAAAATTAACGTCCAAGCTCTCATTGCTACTCTCAATCAAAGAAGACATGGGAATATCATTTGGATTTAAAGGATCACCTTTACTAGCAAACAATTTCATTAACTCATCCATCTTAGCACTCAACGATTTAATTTCTTCTACAGCGTGTACCTTTTTACTAGTAGGTGACCTTTCAGTGTGCCACTGAGAGTAGTTTGTCATGATATTGTCTAGGAGTTTTGTGGCTTGTAATAATGTGATTTCCATGAACGTTCCACCGGAGGCAGAGTCCAAGATATTTCTAGAAGCGAAATTCAAACCAGCATAGAAGATTTGTTTAATCATCCAAAGACTCAAGCCATGAGTGGGACAATTTCTAATCATCAATTTCATTCTCTCCCAAGATTGTGCAACATGTTCATGATGAAGTTGCTTAAAATTCATGATATCATTACGGAGAGAGATAATCTTAGCCAGTGGAAAATACTTGGATATATAAGCATCTTTCCACTTGTTCCAAGAATCAATACTATTTTTGGGCAAAGATTAAAACCAAGTTTTTGCTCGATCTCGCAACGAGAAAGAAAATAGCTTCAACTTTATCACATCATTATCCACATATTTCTTCTTTTGCATATCGCAAAGCTCAATGAAGGTATTAAGATGGGATGCGGCATCTTCACTAGGAAGGGCGGTGAATTGCTCTTTCATAACAAGATTCAGCAAAGCAGCATTGATTTCGGATGATTCCGCACTAGTGGCGGGAGCAATCGAAGTACTAATAAAATCATTATTATTAGTATTCAAGAAGTCACAAAGTTTGTTGTTTTCAGTCATGGTGACTTCAGCAAGCAGATAAGCACACAAGCGAATAGAAAGTAAGCGAAAGAAAAGGGCGAACAAAAAAGGCAATTATTTTTGTCAAGTTTTGTTTTTCAGAAGTGGGGGAGAGGAACAGGAGAGGCAAAAAAGTAAATGCAAGGGATGAGTTTGCGACACTTACTTGGATAAGCTTCACTCAGAATAATCCCCGGTGCCAAAAATGTACACGTTGACGGGAGACTATTCTTGACTTGATCCTCCCCGGCAACGGCGCGAGAAATTAGCACTTTGATGGGAGACTATTCTTTACTTGATCCTCCCGGCAACGGCACAAGAAATTCTTCTTGCTACCTCTGGAGCTTGCGTTGGTTTTTCCCTTGAAGAGGAAAGGGTGATGCAGCACAGTAGCAGTAAGTATTTCCCTCCGTTTGAGAACCAAGGTATCAATCCAGTAGGAGAATCAAGCCAAGTTTCCAGAGTACCTACGCAAACACAAATGAGCTTGCACCCAACGCTATGAAGGGGTTGTCAATCCCTTCAAGATTGATTGCAGAGTGAGATATGAAGGCGGAAAGTGCAACAAAGTAAAAGTATAAGGCTGAAAATATGATGTGAAGTAGACCCGGGGGCCATAGTGTTCACTAGTGGCTACTCTCAAGATAGCAAATATTACGGTGGGTGAACTAATTACTGTCGAGCAATTGATAGAACCGTGCAAGGTCATGACGATATCTAAGGAAATGATCATACATATAGGCATCACGTCCGAGACAAATAGACCAATACTTTCTGCATCTACTACTATTACTCCACACATCGACCGCTATCCAGCATGCATCTAGTGTATTGAGTTCATGACGAATGTCAGAGTAACGCCTTAAGCAAGATGACATGATTTACAGGGATAAACTCAAACCAATGATGTAAACTCCATATTTTTACCCTTGATGGCAACAACACGATACATGCTTCGCTACCCCTTCTGTCACTGGGTGAGGTCACCGCATGGTATGAACCCAAAACCAATCACTTCTCCCATTGCAAGAATCATAGATCAAGTTGGCCAAACAAAACCCACAACTCAAAGAGAATTACAAGGATATGAACTCATGCATAAAAGAGATCAGAAGAAACTCAAATAAGATTCATAAATAATCTTATCATAAATCCAGAATTCATCGGATCTCGACAAACACACCGCAAAAGAAGATTACATCGGATAGATCTCCATGAAGATCATGGAGAACTTCGTATTGAAGATCCAAGAGAGAGAAGAATCCATCTAGCTACTAGCTATGGACCCGAAGGTCTACCGTATTTGAATCCCCCCTCTGGCAGGGCACCAGAACCTGCCACAGATGGGATCTTGCGGACACAGAATCTTGCGACAGCGGAAAAGTATTTTCGTGGATCTCTCCCGTGGTTTTGGATTTTTCGGGGATTTATAGGCGGAAGAAGTAGGGCAGACGAGCCACAGGGGGCCCACAAGCTTGCTAGGCGCGCCCCCCTAGCCGCGCCTAGGGGGCTTGTGGCCTCCCCTGGTGGCCTTTGCCTTGGTTGCAAGTCCCCTGAGTATCTTCTGTTCCGGAAAAACTCTTTTCGGAAGTTTTATTCCATTCGGACTCTGTTTAATATTCTCCTCTGAAAAGGGTCAAAACACGGAAAAAACAGGAAGTGGCACTTGGCACTGAGTTAATAAGTTAGTCCCAAAAAAGATATAAAAGGCATACAAAACATCCAAAGTTTGACAAGATAATAGCATGGAACCATCAAAAATTATAGATACGTTGGAGACGTATCAAGGCTTGACAATGAAAGCTTCCAAGATACCTTTGATCGCCACACTGACATATCAAATGAACTGCAAGCACTGTGAGCTTGAGACATTACTGATCATGAAGTTGTGAAGAAACTGCTAAGATCTTTGGATTCTTCATTTGATACTTTAGTTCTGATGATTCAAGAAAGACGAGACTACAGGATGCTTGATCCTGCTGATATACTCGAAAGACTCAATACTCATGAATTCCAACAAGAAGAAAAGAGAGATCTATATGGTCCAAGCTATTCTAGACCTCGTGCACTGAAGGACAAAGCAATTTCATCATCCAAAGAAGAAGACTCGGATGGCAGCATTGGTGATCCTGAAGCATTTGGACAGGAGCTTGCAATGCTTGTGAGGAAATTCTACAAGTTTATGAGACGTGGCCAGTTTGGTAAATCTTCAAGAAGAGATATGAGGAAATCAGAATCTTCATCTCAGGACTACAAGAAAAGAACCTACCACAAATGCAAGAAATCTGGCCACTTCATTGCTGATTGTCCTCGTTGGGGAAAGGAATCAAAGAAGAAGAAATACAAGGATGAATGTTCTGATGACTCAAAGATAAAGAAGAAATATTCAAAATCCTCATCCTCAAAGTCCTCATCGCAGAAGAAGACTTTTTTCAGAAAGGCTCGGGCACTTATTGGCAAGGAAATGGATTCTGAGGCAAAATCCGAGGAATGTGATGAAGAGGAGGGTTCTGATGAAGACTCAGAATCTGGACACGCTAGCCTTGCATTTGCAACCACATTCGTCAGCAAGTCAATCTTCAACCTTGAAGAAAATGACAACACCATCCACACTGATGACCATGCTGAGGACTTCGCTCCAACCTATTGCTTCATGGCAAAAGGTTCAAAGGTACCAAATGATGCTTCCTCCTTTGATTCAAGTGACTATGAACATGATGATTATAAAAACCCATTTATAGTAAACTTTCTATCATTGCTACTAAACAACAAACTGCCCTAGAAAAGCTTCAGAAACTGCTAGACAGAAGCGATGATCTGTTTAATGATGAAATGAATCTTACCCAAATCCTCACCGAAGATATGAAAAGTCTTCAGTCCAGATTTGATAACCTTCAAGATCGTCATGTTACACTCCTCGCTAATCATGAGGAACTTTCCTATGAATTTTCTTCAAAGGAAACTTGATCTTGAGAAGCTAATGATTTCTCATGATGATCTTCGTATGGAAAATGATTCATTAATAGCTCAACATATCAGTGCTGCTCAGGCTGAATTCAGTCCTCCATGTCTTAAATGCATCGAACGTGAAACTGCTAATTCTTCACCAGAATCATCAAATGCTTCTATTGCTACAAATTCTTCAACTGCTCCTTTAGTGTCAAAATCCTCACTTGAGGAAACCACAAATGTCACTGATGAAAATGCATGGCTGAAGGAATTGTATGTGACATGCATATACAAAATTCTCAAAGGACACCAAACCCTTTGCGATGTTCTCAAAAAGAAGATCTTGAACAGGAACCCGAGGAAAGAAGGAATTGCCTTTGAGAGGAAATTGAATGCTGATGGATCATACTGGAAACCTGAGCAGTATCCCAAAACCTCATGGGTTGCTGCTAAAGGGCCTCCTTTTGATGCATCCAATCAAACTGGCTTTGCATCTGAATTATCCTATTCCCCAGACGAGTCATTTGACTCCAACTATAAACTGTTCAAAAATCAATCTGGTGAAGTTTTTGCTCGATATGTTGGAACTAACTGCAGGAATGGGCCTCCCCTCAGGAAAATCTGGGTTCCCAAAAGTTTCCGTGAAAATCTTCACGTGAATGTCCTCAGGACACCATCTATGAAGAATTTGAACCCGAGATCAAATTCCTCAGGAGGACCAAAGTCTTCAAGAGATTCAAAATCCTCAACTGGTCAAAACTATGCTCGTACCCGTGCTAATGCTTCTAACATGCAGGGAAATTACAAAGAATATGAATATGAGCGTTATTCTTCAAATCGTTATGTTCATAAATCCTCAAGGAAATTCTTTGCATATTCATTTGAGTAATTTAAACCCCCTACTGTTAAGAGAAGTGCATTAGCTTCAATGCCCCCTTTCTCGTATGGTGCTCGCAGGATGATGAATGCTTTACCACCCCTTCAGATGTGGGTGGTGAAGAAATTGAACTAATCACTTCTGCATGTCAGGTCTCCAGATGAAGATCAACATCTCACGAATTTGCTGGAGACCTGAGGAAAATGCTTGATAGGACGCTAGCTAATATTGATGAAATAAAAATATTTCACACGTCCTCATAATTACGGTTTATGATGAAATTCCTATGTGATGAAATTGATATCATATTCTTCAAGTCTGAAGCATATGAGATGGTAAGCTGTACTAATTCATCTGCAGCATGACAAACCCAAGAGTACTGAGTGGTTCTTGATAGTGGCTGCACACATCACATGACTGGTGACAAAAGCATGCCGATGAATATGCCACTAACTCCGTCACCCCTGAAGCTAATCATATATGCAGACAAAGGTAAAAGCAAGGTATTGGGACTTGGCAAAGTGGTTAGTTCCAAGGACACGCACATGGACAAAGTGATGCTTGTTGAATCCCTTGGGTTTAACCTCATGTCAATCTCAATGCTTTGTGATCTTGATGTGGTTGTTATCTTTGGAAAATATAGATGTGTTGTCATCATGGAATCTGACAGATCCAAAGTCTTCGAAGATGTTAGAAGAGGGGATTTGTACATTGTTGATTTCTCTACAGGTCCACAACCAACCACTTTCTTACTAGCAAAAACCTCAAAAGGGTAGCTGTGGCATCGAAGACTTGGTCATGCAGGCATGAGGAATTTGCACATGCTCGCGAAGAAGAAGCATGTCATCGGCATTGAATCAGTCAAATTCCTCATGGACCACCTTTGCGGTGCTTGTGAGTCTGGGAAAATGACGAGATCCAAACACCTCTCAAAGACAATCAGGACCACTACTCGTCCAATTGAATTACTTCACATGGTTCTATTTGGACCTACTCATTATGCCACTCTAACAAATGCAACATCTTTATACGGCTTTGTCATAGTTGATGATTATTCCAGATACACTTGGGTGCATATCATTTTGTATAAAACTAAAGTGCAAGAAGTCTTCAAACGATTTTCCTCAAGGGCATCGACGAACTTCGGTGATAATGGAACAAAGTTCAAAAACATTGGTCTTGATAATTATCTTGATGAACTTGGTATTACTCACGAATTGTTTGCTCCTTATACTCCTCGGCAGAATGGTGTTGTCGAAAGAAAGAAAAGGACTCTGGTTGAGATGGCAAGAACCATGCTTGAAGGGTATCAGACTCCTCGTCGTTTCTGGCCTAAAGCAATCAATACTGCATGCCATATCATCAACAAGGTACATCTTCACAAATTCCTCAAGAAAACCTCATATGAACTCCTCACTGACAAGAAACCCAATGTAAGTTATTTCAAAGTCTTCAGTGCAACATGCTAGATTAGAGATCCTCACCATAGCTCAAAGTTTGCACCTAAGGCACATGAGGGTTTTATGCTTGGTTATGGAAAGGACTCGCACACCTACAGAGTATTCAACACCTATCACAACAAGGTTGTTGAAACTGTAGATGTGCGGTTCGATGAAACTAATGGCTCGCAAAGAGAGCAATTGCCTCGTGATCGAGATAAGATGTCTCCTAAGGAAGCAATAAAGCTCAAAGCTACTGAAGACATTGTTCCCATTGAGGAAATTGATGAAGAAATAATTCCCAGCACTGATGAAAATCAAGAAGATGCAGCTGAGGAAGTTTCTCCTGAACCAATTCCTCAGCCCAGACGAAATCCTCAACCAGCTCATCCGACGATTGCAAATGAAGTAGAACTTGACAAAATCCTCGATGACATCAACGCGCTAGGTCCTCTCACTCGCTCAAAACCTTCACATCACTCTTAGTGTGAAGAAATTAACGAAGAAATTGATTCTCAGGGCACTACGACAATTGTACGCGGCGTCTGAAATCAACATTCTTATACGGTGGGTCACGCCACTACCCAACTTGAAATTCCTCAAGTTGAATTTCTTCAAAGTTGTTCTTCAAAATTGGTTTTCCTCAAAGATGAAATTGATCAACATGATGCTTTGTCACAAAAATCCTCAAGTTTATTAAAATCTTCAAAAACACTTATAGCTATTTCTTCAACAGTATATATAGACTGTGATTTCAAAGTCCTCAACAGCATTCACTTATTGCTATTTCTTCAACTTGGTATTTAATCTAAGTGAATGTGATCGGACCCTACTTCCCCTCTATACTATACTCACCAGTCTATTAAATTCTTCATATGCGTTCTACTTGAAACTTTGTTCAAAATCCTCACTGCGTCCTTGTCAGCTGATGATTTTTATATTATTACACAGTAACTGAACCCCACTTCCCACGATCAGATAAGCATGATCTCCACCGTTTTAAACGGTTGCAACACGTGTCCTGCAGAGATGAAAGGGCAAGGGTAGTTCGGTCCGAAAGAATCGGCCGGACAGTTTTCACCTGGGCTATAAATATGTCCTTGCCCCCTTCGATCAAAACTCTTCGTTCTGTCTGTCGACCTCCTCTCCGCTACAGCAAAGCCCTAGCGCCACCGCTAGAAGTTTTGTCACCGGCGAGGAAAAGCTTTACTGCCTCGACCTCTCCGTTGCCGAAGTCACGCCGGAACCGGACGTCTTCGTCCGCCGCCATCGTAGCTATCCTCTGTTGCCAAGTTAGGGCGCAGTGGACTAGCACCGAAGAGCATCTACTGCTGCTTCTTCCTCTGTTCTTCGTGCGCGCTATATAGGGTAAATAAAACCATATTTTTACAATCCCTTTCAATCTACTATTTTACCTTAGATTCGTGAAATCTGTTTTTCCTCAAGTGTCTATCAGTCTCTATTCCTCAAAGACCGCTTATTCCTCAACTGTTGACGAATTTCACTAAGCATCTAAAAGTCTTCACGAGGTTCCTCAATTGTGAAAAATTTCGAATCTGTACAACTCTAGAACCCGAGATCAGAGTGCTTAGACAAATTCCTCAACCCATTGGTCAAATTCCTCAACTTTAATTTTTTTTAATTTCTTCAAATCTGAAAACGCATATGACCTCTCCAAATTTCTCGCAACTATACTCTGTTCACATGTACGAAAATGTCAGCTGATGAACCTCTAGGTTCTCATCAACTTAACTCATTTGTAGCGTTTCTTGAAGAAAATCTGCAAGTGTCATCAAAATCCTCAAGAGTTTAATTTACTCAGCAAAAGCCTCCGCTGAACAAAATGGAAGATGAAAGGAAGCCTCTTAAGCCACCTGGCAAACGGCCTCCTCTCGAGGATTATCAGGATGCCCATCCTTCAAGCCTCAAGATGATTGATGACTATCCCGAGGAAAAGACAAAACACTTGTCAAAGCTTCAGAGGCAAGCAGAAGCCGCAGTGAGGAAATTTAATGAAGAATCTGCAGTTGCTGCTACCGCAGCCACCTCCTGTGCCGCTGAAACTTCTGGCACGGCCATTCCTCAAGTGAAGCATGTGCCATAGAAACCAACGGCTTCAAAGCCTCAGGAGAAATTGCTTTAGAAGGCTGCACCTGCATCTGCACCAAAACCCTCAGCAACACCAAAGGCTTCAAAGCCTGAACAGAAGCTAATTGTGAAGCAACTGCCTACTGTCTCCAGCTCCTCTGTTCCCTCTGCAACGAGCTTTGAGAAAAAGTCTTCACCAACACCAATGAAGACTAAGGTGACTGTTGGGAGAGGAACCACACCAAGTCCACGCAAAATCATCAAAGCCCCTAATGCATCAGAAGCCAGTGATGAATATGATGATGAGACTTTGCAGGCAATCATCAGAAACAAGGAGGAGAGGGTTGCTCAAGCTTCAGGAAGCCCCATTCCTCTGGCCATGGACCCAAAAGTCCTTTTGGACTACATCAATGTGTGGTATCATGACCCCAACACACCTATTGATGACTTGAAGCTTCGCCCAAGCATCAGCCACATGGTGGCCACATTCATCAACGAGGCCAAGTGGAAGGAAACGCAAGCCAAACAAGCAAAGGCTGTGAAGCTTAAAAAGGAGATATTCCTCAGACAAAATCTCGTCAGCCTAACGCCTGATGCTCTTGTGTCAACTCAGGAAAAATGGAGACTTTGACAGACAAGTACACCAAGCTTTCTGATCGTCAAAGTCTCAAGAACAATTTCATCAAGTTTGCCACCAGCACAATTGATGATTACAAAAAAAAGGTTGCCCCTCCAGTAACACCACAGCAGCCTGAGATTGAGGAAGAACAACCCACCCCCTGCTGAGGAAATGCCTCAAGAAAACCGTGTTGATGCACCGGCTATTGAGGAAATAGCCAAGGAATTTCCAGCTGATGCATCTCAGCTAGCTGATGAACCTGCTCCAGCTGATACGTCAAAGCCAGCTGATGAATCTGCTCCAGCTGAAGAAAATGATTCAGCTGAGGAAACTGGCAGGACGGATACGACTCCGCCTCCTGAAGAAAAATGCCTTCACCAAAATCTTCAAAGGTGAAGAAAATGACTACGTCTGCATCAGACGTGAAGAAAACCAGGGCTGCAGAAAAGGAAGCTAAGAAAAGAAAAGTTTCCTCAACAGAAGAATCAACTGAGGACAAGCGCCTCAAATCTCTTGATGAAAATGCTCCCTTGGATCCTGTGCCTCTCAAGATTTCTCCATCCTATGAAATGATTCCCTTCGAGAGTGAAGACACAGAGCATATGATTGATGAGGAAATGAAGACTTCTGAGTCTGAGGAACACACAGATGAGGAAATTCAAATTTATGAAAGTCCTCAAACCCTCATTCCTCCTGAAGAACCTACTCAAGGATCAGTTGCACCAGCTGAAGAATTTGGCTCCTCCACCAAGCAAACTTTTCAAGCTGAGGAAAACCAAGGAGAAGATACCCATCCTGAAGAAAATCCAAATCCTGAGCAAAACCCTCAACCTGAGGCTCGGGATGAAGACATTCCTCCTCCTTAGCAACATCCTCATCCAGATGATCATGAAGAAGGAAATCCTCACCCGGATCAGAATGCTCAACCTCAAGCACAGGGAGATGAAATTCCTCATCTTGACGAACAGGCTGAAGAAAATGACCCCACGCCAAATACAAAAACTGCCCTTGTGGTTGTCAATCCTGAGACTGCCATGATTGTCTCTCCTCAAGGAAAGCAGCAAAACCTTTAGCCCACGCAGCGTCAACACTTCTCCAAGCGGCCAAAGTTTCAGAAGGAAGCGTTCTATGAAGAATGCATCTATTTCATCAGAGAAAATCCTTATGACAAGCCTCATAGCAGGCACATGATGTTTTCGACAAGGACTCAGCTCAACTATTAGGCATCTGTGTTTGTGTAAGAAACAAAAAAAAATCAGCACAGGCATATTCCTCATGTTGAGCTTGAAGAAATTCCTTGCTAGGCCCCAGTCCTCAACGTCCTTCATGAAGCAGGACTGCTCCCACTTTGCTCTGATATCTGCAATTGGAACAGTGACATCATTCTTCAATTCTATGCAGCTCTGCATATCTCTGGAGATCCAATAGATATCAACACTTGGGTGTTGGATTGGATGATGCAGCACACACACTTCAAGGCCCCTGCAAATGAGCTGTTGCGAATACTTCGTGCGTCTATTCCTTCAGAAAATGTTGTGAAGATGTATGATGAACGGGAGTTGCCCAACAAGCTAATGGAAGTCCTCATGAAGCCTTTGGCCAAGTGCCAACCACCAAGAACAACCTTCCTGGTCCATGAACTGAAGTATGAACCCAGGACTGTTTACAGAACCTCTGTAGTGTTCTTGCGCCAATCAAGGGCCATGATGATGAAGAAGATGTTGGAGGCATCCTGAAGAATATCCTCTTCAACATCATCCATGGCATCCCCATAAATATTCACGATTTCTTCTTCAGGACTCTGGCTGACATTGCTATGTCACCTTTTGACTTGAAGATTTACGCTCCATGGATCATGAGTTCATCAGACGCAGGCCAGGCATCAACTATCATGCTGATTTCAATAATCACATTGGATATATGCCTATGATCAGGGTCAACAAGAAGACTTTCGAGCTAGTTGAAGGATAAAGGCAAGTTTGTGATCGATGAAGGCAGTCGGCCCCTTCATGGCCAGTTTCGTGAGCCAGATGCATATTCTTCATGGTATCATATTGGAACCCAGCCGCCAAGTCATGTTGCTCAAAGGGTGATGAATACCAGAGAGCTACTCCTCAGTCTTCATCCAAAGGTAGATCGCAATCACAAGTGGGTCAAACACCAGTTTGGCGCCATTGTGAAAACCCTCAATGAGACTCATAATGAAGTGAAGCTTAATCATCATTATCTTCATGAGGTTTTTGATCACACCTGGGCCACACTGGCTCATTTGAAGACTCCAGTCGAACTTGAAGAATTGGAGTTTACACAGGACTCCGACTGGTCATGGCCACCAAAGAAGAAATCCAGGCCAATTCCAGTTCCAGACATTGAGGACAGTTCATTTTCTTCATTCCGCACTTCAGAATCTCATGAAGAACAACAAGACACTGCCACTGGTCCAAGGAGGAAGCCTGCTCCCAAGAATCCTCACGCATCTTCCTGAACTGCCAAGAAGTGAAAGTCTTCACTAGGCGTTAGTCCTCAGTTTTGTCCCTTTTTGTCACTTGATGACAAAGGGGGAGAAATATGAGAGTTAGTCTTCACGTGGGATATACTTTGGGGGCTTATGAACTTTATTAAGTTACAAACTCTTGGCTCTTCTGAAGTGTTTTATGTAATGAGTTGTAACTTAAGCCCGATGGTACTCTGACGCTTTTAAACATTTTTCGTCCCATGTTTATTCCTCAAAATATTAATGCACACATGCTGGAATTCGTCAGATACCATTTCTCATCATGCATTCTAAATTTCTTCATACCATATGTCATATGTATGCATGATTTACAAGATTCAGGGGGAGATCTCCATGATATAAACGATCAATGTGCATTTGGTGTGAAAAGCAAAATCCTCAAGATATGCACATCTTTAGGGGCAGTCTCTCTGTTTCTTGATTTCAAATTCCTCAAAATGAGTATTTAAACTTCATATTTTTATCCCCATTGAAGACTTAACCTAATTATCGTCAAGCACCAAAAAGGGGGAGATTGTAAGTGCATCTAGTGTCCCATAGTGATTTTGGTAGTTTGAGGACTTATAGGTTAAGTATCTAATGTGTTCATGAGTGTACACAGGATCTATAAGTCGCTAAGGAGTTTGAAATATTCGATGAATATCGACCCCTAAAAATGTATATCTTCGGCTGAAGAAATTGGTCTTCTGCTGAAGACTTTGATCGCGAAGAAATTGCGATGAAATTGATATTCCTCATGAAGATATTGAAGATGAGGAATTCGGTGTGTCCTGAAGAAAATCAATCTGAAGACTTTGAAGCATGAAGATTTATCCTTTCTGTTTTATTTTCTTCACACTTGAGTAATAGGAACACCGTACTGTTAAAGGGGGTCGAGGTAACACTTCGGATGAATTTCCTCATGATGCTCAACCCAAGCCTAACCCTACCAAAAGCCTCAAGTGAGGAATATGAGAGACATGAGGACTCTCACAGTTGAGGGTCCCGACCGTTGCCGCAATTCGCGCCGCATCTCCGATCTTATCCACTCCAACGGTAATATTATTTAAGGGCATTAATGTCAAATCATGTTGGGATGCTCCCAGGCTATAAATAGCCGCACCCCACAACCATTTGGTGGTTGGCTGCTCCGTTAGAAACTCACACTTGTCATAAGAGCAACCCAAATTCCTCAGAGTCTTCGAGAGTAATTCATCACTGAGGAAAAATCCCAAACACCAAACCACAAGCCCAAAACCAAGTGATTGAGCATCACTTAAGAAGTTGTTCCTGTGTGGGACTGAAGCCTTTTACCTTTGAGGATTGTGCATCCTCCAAACGGTTAGGCGTCATGGTCTAGAGCAATCCAGCATTCAATTGTGGATCGCTAGGTGACCAAGTTTGTGAGGGTTTGGAAGTCTGCCCTCAAGACTTACCACGAGTGTTGGGCGAGGATTGGGTGTTCTTGGATCAAGAAGAATACGGTAGGGACTGTGTGTCTTTTGGTTTCAATACCAAGCCGCTCTAAACTAGATGTACAACTATCACAACGGTTGGAACTGAGTCATCAACCACTGTCTTCACTGTGAAACGGGTTCTATTTCTTCAACTCTTTCAATTCCTCATATTGTATGTTGAAGATTTTCATTGTCACTGTTTGAAGAATTTGCTGAAGACTTTCTCTCGAATTCCTCAACCCCAAATTCACGAGTTAATCCTCACCTGTTTTCTTTGTGCCTGCATACTGTGCAAACTGCTTTTCATATTCTTCACCTTGAAAACTGTTGTAGTGATACTTTGCACTCCTGATCCTTTGCTGTTTCCACTACAAGTTAGTCATCAGTGAGGAATTTCCTCAAAATGAATTTCCTCAGTGATGAAATTCTACAAATCTCATATTCACCCCCTCTAGTCGATATAACGCACTTTTAGTTTCCATGCGAAGATGTCCCGATTCTCTTTGAAGAGTCGCTATGGACAAAATCCACCTGCTTGGTATCATCTGCTGGTTTAAACTTAAGAGGCGGCTCAAAGTAGACCATGGGTTTCTTCAATGGGCTCATGTCAGTTGGATCCACATTGACTTGGTGGAACTTCATCTCTGCGGCAGCACACACCGACTTAGCGTACGCGCCGTCCCCCTCTTCGCATTCCTGGGCTATCTTCGGGCTTCCATTGACTGTGATTGTACCATAGAGACCAGACATTTTAAGCTTAAGACATACATAGCAAGGTCGGGCCATGAAACGGGCGTAAGCTGGCCACCCAAACAAATCATGATAAGGACTCTTGATCTTGACGATTTCAGACGTCAATGACTCGCTTCTATAATTGGACTAATCACCAAAAGCCACATTCAACTTAATCCGCCCAACAGGGTATGCCGACTTACCTGGGACGTTGCCGTGAAAGACTGTGGTCGAGGGCATCAAATTATCCTCTTTAAAGTTCATCCTCCAGAAGGTGTCGTAGTATAGAATATTGATGCTGCTGCCTCCATCCATAAGGACTTTAGAGAGCGTATACCCTCCAACCTGAGGTGCCACTACTAATGCCAACTCGCCAGGGTTATCAATCTAGGGTGGACGATCGCCCTGCTCCACGTCACAGGCTGCTCCGACCAATATAAGTATCGGGGGACGGCCGGCTCAGTCATACTGATAGTTCTCTGCCTCACCTTCTTTTCTCTCTTGCAAGAGATCGTGGTGAAAATATGGTACTGTCCACCATTCAACTGCTTAGGGTTTCTCTGGAAACCGCCTTGGTTGTTTGGCAGCTGGAATTCTCCCCATTTGTTATACTGTTATTATGCGAGCCGCCTCGCCCTTGAGCCCCCAAGTTAGGAAAATCACCGAGCGAAGATCCACGTGAACCGTCCGAACCAAACTGATCATGTGGGGCACCTTCGCCACCTCCTTGATGACCTATGGATGCCTGAAGATGAAACTCCTACATCACAAAGCAATTTTCCCAAGAATGAGTAGAAGGTACACATGGGGTATTGTGCTTGGGGCAAGGTCCCTTGAGCATCTCCTCGTAATTACGTGGCTTCTTCCCAGTGAAGCCTTGATCTTGGAAACCGCCCTGATTCGTGTTCCACCGTTGATTTCACGGCCGTCATTGGTGTTAGCACCAAAATCAGAGGTGCCATCCTGTTGCCTCCTCTTTCCGTGACCACCCTGATTATTATTGCGCCCAGAGTGTTGGTGGTGGCTCTTGCCTCCATCACCTCTTCTGGATCATTTGACCTTCTGATCATCACAACCGGCATCCTTCGTCCCATCCGACTCAGCATACTTGGTGAGTGTGTCCATCAATTCGCCCATATCCTGCACCTTTCGCTTGAGGCGGCCAAGCTTCAACACTACGGGTTCGAAATGACAGTTCTTTTCCACAATCAACATGGCCTGAGCCGTTGAAATATCGTTCGAGGAGTGGATGATTTTTGTGACCCACCGGGTGCAATGATGGGGGATTCATCTGCCTGCTGAATGCAATGCTAGAGATCCACAATGGTCATCGGACGCTTGCAGGTCCCGCGGAAATTCTTGACAAAACGCGCCTTGAGTTCTGCCCAGGTGTTGATGGAGTTTGGCGGTAGGTTCTTCAACCACGTATGAGCCGGCCCATCCAACATCATGGTGAAGTATTTGGCGCAGACCGCATCACTGTCATCGAGCATGTCCATGGCCAGCTCGTAACTTTCTATCCATGCCCCGGCTCAAGATCAGGAGTGTAATTGGGCACCTTGCGGGGACCTTTGGAGTCCTTGGGCATGCGTTCATTGCGTAGGGCGGGTGATAGGCAAAGGCCTCCGACGTTCCTACCTTGGCCACCATGTCCCGAGGATGGTTGAGCATGACCCGGGATTCCTTGACCCGCCAGGGCTGCCATCGCTTCCGCCTCGTCCTGTCGGGCGGCTCATGCAGGGTTGACAAGCGCTTGAGCATTGGATGGTGGCGGCTCTGGTGGATGGGCCTGAGGCTGATGTCGACGGGCATCAGTAGAAATCGCTGGAGGGTCATCTCCGCGGCTCTTCGTATGGCTTGCCTGCGACGTGGAATGCAGACGATCGCGAGTGTACGAGAATTGGGCATGTTGGATGACCACAGTCTTTAACATCTCTATGGCGTTTCATGCCTCTACCTCCAGGGCAGTATTCCCATGGATGGGGAGAGACTCCAGATGGCGGGTCGCAGCCAGCATGTTGTCCACCGGATTGGAGAAGTGACCCTGATGTGTTTGGAAGTGCTGACTCACTTGCGGGTTCAACGGGGGTTGCATTGGTTGTTGGACGATCTCCCCATGTGGGTTACCTTATCCTTTCGGGTTGCGATCTGCCCTGGGCGTTTGCGGGCTGTTGAAAAAGCGGGTTGGATTATGGTTGGGCGGGATGCGACCCTGGCACCTCCGCTCGTACACGGCTTCTGACGAAACTCGGCGGCGCTCAAGTCGCCATGCCTCCAACTTTAGACGTTCCTCCTCCTTCACGGAATCTGGTGCTGAATCTGGGTCTTCTCCGCATTGATCATTGATCTGGTGCTGAATCTGGTCCATCTCTTCACGGAATTTAGCCAATTCGACATTTACCTCCCCCTGATTGTCAGCCGTCACAACCACCTCCATGAGTTTTGCCATCTCTACCATCAGATTTTACATAGCCTGAGCTGGGGTTTTGCTTGATCCGCTAGCTCCGTTGATGTTTGCGGTGTTTGGATGATCCTGAGCCACCGCCGCCCCTGCCATATAGATGGCGATCTGACGGGGGTGTCCCTGTGGTTCTTCGGAAATCACCGCCTCAGCCAGCCTCCCCTCATGGAGAGGGCAAATTGAATCGGTGTCTCCAATTGATGACTCACCATCAGAATTGACAGGAGTGTCTCCGCCAGCTTCCGGCTCTTCTGGGAGGGCGAATTCTTGCGTGAAGCTAACGAAGGCGCGACATCGTCTGATCTGACACGTGGCGGCTTGGGCCAGCCGAGCCGGCTCAAGGATGTCGGTGGAGACGTCCGACTCGGGAACCGGCGTTCCAACATTGCTGATGAAGACGTGAATCTTGTCAAAGGGGACCCGGTACCCGGATTCGATCAATCCGGCCTCGGGGCCCCAGCTTGAGTTGTCGATGTCATACTTGTCGCGGCGAATCTTCGTCATAAGGCCGAGCGCATAGCTCCTGAACCTTGGAAGGGCTCCCTTTGAGAACTCAACTCCACCATGCGCAGGCCCCACGGTGGGCGCCAAGTGCCGTGGTTTTTTCACGACAGATGTCCTCGTGAAAGGAGTTAGTGATGAGGCCATCGCAGCTATGTGGCGACTCAAAGGGGTTGATCGGGAAAGGGGAGGCGAGTTTACCCAGGTTCGACCCCTTAGATTGAGGTAAAATCCTACGTCCTGCTTTGTGTATATTGATGTGGGAATCGATGACAAGGTTGCGGATTCGCCTGACCTAGCTCTGGTTTGATGTTAACTTAACCCTATCTGTCCTAAAGACTCGCCTTTATATACACGTCGAGGCTCTAGTTCTCACGAGAGTCCAAATCTCATTACAATTCGTAAACCGGATTATCTTTAACTCGCCTTGTCTCCAACGCAAGGAAACTCCTAGTGTCTCTTCCCTTACATGGACTTCAAGTCGCCTTTGTTGAGTCCGGGGCCAACCGTCTCATCTGGCCCCTTCCGCTTCTTTAATAACGGCCCATCTTATCCATATGGATAGAGCCGCCATTATCCTGACACGGCCCACAGGGAGGTTCTTACAACGGGATAATATCCCCAACATACACAGAAGTATAACATGTATAGATCACCTCTACGAAAACCATCCTAGACTTTGGTTTTGTCAGACGCTAATAGCACAACACATCGAAATTTGCCAAAAATGACAAGAATGTCTAGATCACAAAGCATTAAGAGACAAACTTTAAGTTGTAGCCAAGCGATTCAACAAGCATCACTTTGCCCATGTGCCATTCCCTTGTGATATTAACTCTACCTAGTCCTAGTAATTTGCTGCTACTTTTATCGGCAAAGACGATGTGATCTTCGGTAGGTCGACTAAGAGTTCAATCCATCAGGTTTCGGTCACCGGTCATGTGACTAGTGCATCCATTGTCCAGAATTCATTCAGTTGCATTGGATCTATCTTCTTGCATTTAGAATTAGGCTTGTTCACCAAGGCATGCAACAATATCATGCATTGATGGTTATCTATGGAGTTAATTTACTTGCGATCACATCTAAGATGGCGCTCCCACCACCTCCACCATATCCTCTGTGATCTCCTAATCTAACCATCAATTAGTGGTCTCTCTCTGATCAATCTCTTTGGAGGCCTCTCTGGATCTTGGCAATACCCATCACTAATGGGTTCTTATGGAGGATCTAACCTTGGCTTGGATTTATCCAAGGGTGTGGAATTAGCGGATATGATATATAGATGTACTACATTTTTGGTGCATCACGTGGATGGTTTGGGACCTTTAACTATGAATGTCTCCTTCAACAGTCATTGTTTTCATTTGAATGAGGATTTGGTGGCGGTGTTTTTGGAGGAGTCCATTGGTGGATTTGCTATTGAGCTTCTTGTCTCTCATGTTAAGGATAAGGTATTCACTTTCAATGTTTCCTCTAAGCAGGTTGGCTTTTCCATTGCTAATCTTCGGTCTTTCTCTTGCCTTGAATTGAAATGTTGTTTTCACCTATGGGGTAATGGTTGACTGATACGTCTCCAACGTATCTAAATTTTTTGATGGTTTCATGCTATTATATTGTCAAACTTTGGATCTTTTGTATGACTTTTATATTTTTTTTGGGGCTAACTTATTAACTCAGGGGCCCCAAGTGCCAGTTCCTGTTTTTGACAGAAGCTTGGGAGCCAAGGCAGGGGAGCCTCAGGGGCCCCACAAGCCCCCACCCCGCGGCCAGGGGGGAGGCCGCCATCCAAGCTTGTGGGCCCCTAGACGCCCTTTTCCCTAGGTCTTTCGCCTATATATCCCCATGAATTCCAGAAAAAATCAAGAGATCATCGAAAGTACTTTTCCGCCACCGCAAGCTTCTGTCTCCGCAAGATCCCATCTGGAGCACGTTCTGGTGCCCTGTCGGAGGGGGATTCAGACACAGAGGGCTTCTCCATCAACACCATGACCTCTCCGATGATGCGTGAGTAGTTCACCATAGACCTACGGGTCCATAGCTAGTAACTAGATGGCTTCTTCTCTCTCTTGGATCTTCAATACAAAGTTCTCCATGATCTTCATGGAGATCTATCCGATGTAATCTTCTTTTGCGGTGTGCTTGTCGAGATCCGATGAATTGTGGATTTATGATCAGATTATCTATGAATCTTATTTGAGTTTCTTCTGATCTCTCTTATGCATGATTTCAAATCCTTGTAATTCTCTTCGAGTTGTGGGTTTTGTTTGGCCAACTAGATCTGTGATTCTTGCAATGGGAGAAGTGCTTGATTTTGGGTTCATACCGTGCGGTGAACTCACCCAGTGACAGAAGGGGTGGCAAGGCACGCATCGTGTTGTTGCCATCAAGGGTAAAAAGATGCGGTTTTCATCAGTGGTTTGAGATTATCCCTCTACATCATGTCATCTTGCTTAAGGAATTACTCTGTTCGTTATGAACTCAATACACTAGATCCATGCTGCATAGCGGTAGATGTGTGGAGTAATAGTAGTAGATGCAGAAAGTACCGGGCTACTTGTCTCGGATGTGATGCCTATATGTATGATCATTGCCTTAGATATCGTCATGACTTTGCGCGGTCCTATCAATTGCTCGGCAGTAATTTTTTCACCCACCATAACACTTGCTATTTTGAGAAAAGCCTCTACTGAACACTATGGCCCCCAGGGTCTACTCCACACCATATTTTCAGACTTACACTTTTAACTTCGTTGCAGTTTCCGCCTTCAGATCTCACGTTGCAAACAATCTTGAAGGGATTGACAACAACTTTGAAGCATTGGGTGCAAGCTTGTTTGTGTTTGCGCAGGTACTCTGGACTTGACGAGACCCTCCTTCTGGATCGATACCTTGGTTCTCAAACTGAGGGAAATACCTATTGCTCCTGTGCTGCATCACCCTTTCCTCTTCAAGGGAAAAACTAACGCAAGCCCAACCTCTGTCAACGTGTCAATTTCTGGCGTTGTTGTCTATGGGATAGGAGAAGAATTTCTGGCACCGTTCCCGGGGAGGAAGATTAAGTCAAGAACTCATCCAAGTAGGTGTCGCAAACTCATCTCTTGCATTTACTTTGTTTTCCAGTTGCCTCTCGTTTTCCTCTCCCCCACTTCACCAAAAAAAAAATTGTTGGCCTTTTCGTTCGCCCTTTTTTCTCGCCTACTCTTTGTTTGCTTGTGTGCTTCCTTGCTTGCTGAAGTCACCATGAACGAAAACACCAAACTTTGTGACTTCTCGAATACTAATAATAATGATTTTATTAGTACACCGATTGCTCCCGTCACTAGTGCGGAGTTATACAAAATCAATGTTGCTTTGCTGAATCTTGTTATGAAAGAGCAATTCTCTGGCCTTCCTAGTGATGATGTCGCATCCCATCTCAATACCTTCATTGAGCTTTGTGATATGCAAAAGAAAAAAGATGTGGCTAATGACGTGATTAAGTTGAAGCTTTTTCCTTTCTTGTTGTGAGATCGCGCAAAAACTTGGTTTTCTTCTTTGCCCAAAAATAGTATCGATTCTTGGGATAAGTGCAAAGATGCTTATATATCCAAGTATTTTCCGCCGGCTAAGATCATCTCTCTCCGTAATGATATCATGAATTTGAAGCAACTTGATCATGAACATGTTGCACAAGCTTGGGAGAGAATGAACTTAATGATTAGAAATTGTCCCGCTCATGGCTTGAGTCTTTGGATCATTATTCAAATCTTTTATGCTGGCTTGAATTTCGCTTCTAGAAATATCTTGGACTCCGCCTCAGGTGGAACGTTCATGTAAATCACGTTAGGGGAAGCCACAAAAATCTTAGACAACATCATGACAAACTACTCTCAATGGCACACTTAAAGGTCACCTACTAGTAAGAAGGTACACGCTATAGAAGAAATTAACTCGTTGAGTGCAAAGATGGATGAGTTAATGAATTTAGTTGCTAGTAGAAGTGCTCCTTTGGATCCTAATGATATGCCTTTTTTTTCTTTGATTGAGAGTGGCAACGCTAGCTTGGACGTTAATTTTGTTGGTAGGAATAACTTTGGCAACAACAATGACTTTAGAGGAAACTATGTTCCTAGGCCTTTTCCTAGTAACTCCGCTAATAACTTTGGCAACTCCTACAACAATACTCTTGGAAATTACAATAGATTGCCCTCTGATCTAGAGAGTAATATCAAAGAGTTCATCAACTCTAAAAAGATTTTCAATGCGTCCATAGAGGAAAAACAACTCAAAATTGACGATTTGGCTAAGAGCGTGGATAGAATTTCTTGTGATGTTGATGCTTTGAAAGTTAGATGTGCTCCTCCCAAAATCAACATGGATGAAACTTTGAAAGCTATGCGTGTTTCCATGATTGAGAGCCAAGAAAGAACCGCCCTAATTCGTGCTAGACATGAATGGCTTAAAAAGGCGTGTTCTCGTGATGAGAATCACGAAGATCTTAAAGTGCTTGGTGTGACTCCCATTGAATCTTTGTTTTCTTGTGTCAAACCTAATTATTATGGGGCTCGATATGAATCCACTTTGGTTGAAAAGTTCCCCAATGATTCAGAGTCCATCTATCTTCATGCTAAAAGAATTAAAAGTGGAGTAGAAGACATCAAAACTTTGAGTAGTAATGAAATTACTACCTTGGATTTCAAGAAATTCAATTATGATAGTTGCTCCTTGATTGAATGCATTTCTTTGATGCAATCTATGTTGAACTCTCCACATGCTTATAGCCAAAATAAAGCCTTTACCGATCATATTGTCGAAGCTATGATAAAATCTCTTGAACAGAAACTTGAATTGGAAGTCTTTATCCCTAGAAAGCTTACCATCAAAATCAAAATCAAAAACTATGAGTGCAATGCTTTGTGTGATTTGGGTGCTAGTGTTTCTGCGATTCCAAAGTCTTTATGTGATGTTCTGGGTTTTAATGAGATTGAAGAGTGTTCTCTTAATTTGCATCATGTTGATTCTACGGTCAAGAAACCAATGGGAAGGATCAATGATGTTCTTATTATTGCAAATAGGAACTATGTACCCGTGGATTTCGTTGTGCTTGACATTTATTGCAATCCTACATGCCCCATTATTCTTGGTAGACCTTTCCTAAGGACTATCGGTCCTATCATCGATATGAAGGAAGGGAATATTGGATTTCAATTTCCTTTAAGGAAGGTCATGGAACACTTTCCTAGAAATAAAATAAGATTGCCTTATGAATCCATGATGAGGGCCACTTATGGTTTTAGCACCAAAGACGACGATACGTGATTCTATCGCTTCTATGCCTAGCTAAGGGCGTTAAACAATAGCGCTTGTTGGGAGGCAATCCAATGAATTTATCTTTTTCTTTCTGTTTTGTTGCGTCCACACTTTCATAATTCTGTTGTGATTGTGTTTTTTGTGTTTCTTTTTTGTTGGAGCCAAGCAAAACCTTTATGACTAGTCTTGGTAATGGTTGTTTGATCCTGCTGGAAAAAGACAAAAACTTTTCGCTCACGAGATGATTTTTCATCTATATTCAGAAAGAGCTTTTGAGTTGTTTCTTTTTGCTGCTGATTGATATGCTTTTTTCCCAGGCCATCGTAATTGTTTAGATTTGTTGAGGTACCACAAGTATACGAAGTATACAGATTGCTACACACTGGTCTGTTTTTGATAGATTTTGTTTTTGTTGAGTTGGTTGCTTGTTTTGATGAAACTATGGTTAGTATCGGGGGGTACTAGCCATGGAAAAGTGCGAATACAGTATCCCATCATGAATATATATGGAATTCAAGTTTGCTACAGTACCAAAAGAAGTGGTAGTTTGTTTTCTTGTAATAATGTTATCACAAGTTTTTGGTTAATTTTTGTGTTGTGAAGTTTTCAAGTTTTGGGTGATGTTCTCATACACAAAGAGATAAGGAGTGGAAAGAGCTTAAGCTTGGGGATTCCCAAGTCATCCCAAGACAAATTCAAGGACACGAAAAAGCCTAACCTTGGGGATGCCCCGGGAAGGCATCCCCTCTTTCGTCTTCAATCCATCGGTAACATTACTTGGAGCTATATTTTTATTCACCACATGATATGTGTTTTTCTTCGAGCGTCTTGTATCTTAGGAGTCTTTTCTTTTTATTGTGTCACAATTATCCTTGATGCACACCTTTTTGAGAGAGAGAGACATGCACTCATCGTGATTTTGCTAGAATGCTCATAATGCTTCACTCATATCTTTTGAGCTAGATACTTTTGCTCTTGTACTTCACTTATATCTTTAGAGCACGGCGGTGCGTGATTTCGTAGTTGGCTTATGCTATGAAAGTAGTCCCAAATGTGCTAGGTACCCAAAGAGGATGCAAAAACCTCTATCTTCATGTGCATTGAGTAGAAAGAGAAGTTTCGATTCCTCTCAATTAGTTTTGATATGTGGATTCGGTAATATTGAGAGTTATGTTAGTAGGGTGTTGTGAATCTAGAGATACTTGTGTTGGAGTTAGTGATTCCCGTAGCATGCACGTATGGTAAACCGCTATGTTAGGAAGTCAGAGCATAATTGATCTATTGATTGTCATCCTTTGTGTTGTGGTCGGGATCGCGCGATGGTTTACACCTACCAACCCTTCCCTCGGAGTATGTATTTAGCACTTTGTTTCGATTACTAATAAAAACTTTCGCAATAAGTATGCGAGTTCTTCATGACTAATGTGAGCCCATGGTATAGATGCACTTTAACCTTCCACCACTGCTAGCCTCTCTAGTGCCGTGCAATTCTCGCCAGTGCACAAACCCACCAAATTCCTTCCTCGAAACAACCACCATACCTACCTACTATGGCATTTTCATAGCCATTCCAAGATATATTGCCATGGAACTCCCATCGTTCCGTCTCATGACTTGTGTCGTCACTCTCAATATTCCATAGCATGATCGTAATATAGCTAGCGAGATGTTTCAACGTCATATCCATGCTAGATCGTTGCACATCCGGGTACACTGCCAGAGTCATTTCCTATGGAGTCATCATCATTGTGATCCTTGAGCTGTGAGTAAATAAAAGTGTGATCATCATCATTATTAGAGCATTTTCCCATGTGAGAAAAAAAAACAAAAAAGGCCAAAGAGCCCAAAAACAAAAAAAAGGAGAGAAAAGAAATGAAAAAAAGAGGCCTAAGAGCCAAAATGAAAAAAAGAAAAGAGAGAAAAAGAGAGAAGGGACAATGCTACTATCTTTTTCCACACTTGTGCTTCATGTTAGCACCATGTTCTTAATGATTGAGAGCTTCTTGCTTTGTCACTACCATATGCTAGTGGGAATCTTCATTTTATAACTTGGCTTGTATATTCCAATGATGGGCTTCCTCAAAATTGCCCTAGGTCTTCGTGAGCAAGCAAGTTGGATGCACACCCACTAGTTTTCCTTTTGAGCTTTCACATACTTATTGCTCTAGTGCATCCTTTGTATGGCAATCCCTACTCATTCACATTGATATCTATTAATGGGCATCTCCATAGCCTATTGATACGCCGAGTCAGTGTGACCATCTCCTCCTTTTTGTCTCACAACCACTACCACACTCTATTCCACCTCTAGTGCTATATCCATGGCTCACGCTCATGTATTGCGTGATAGTTATAAATTTTTTGAGAAAGTAAGAGTGCAAAAACATTTACTTGGCCAATTCCGGGGTTGTGCATGATTTACATTAGTTGTGTGAGGATGATGGAGCATAGCCAGACTATATGATTTTGTAGGGATAAATTTCTTTGGCCTTGTTATTTTGAATGTTCATGATTACTTTGCTAGTTTGCTTGAAGTATTACTATTTTCATGTCAATAGAAAACTATTGTTTTGAATCTTACGGATCTGAACATTCATGTCACGTGAAAGAAGTTGCAAAGGACAACTATGCTAGGAGTTAATCTTGGGGATGCTTGATACGTCTCCAACGTATCTATAATTTTTGATGGTTTCATGCTATTATCTTGTCAAACTTTGCATGTTTTGTATGACTTTTATATATTTTTTGGGACTAACTTATTAACTCAGTGCCAAGTGCTAGTTCCTGTTTTTTCCATGTTTTTGAACCCTTTCAGAGGAGATTTTGAAACGGAGTCCAACTTGAAGAAAATCCTCGAATTTTTTTTTCTGGAAGGGAAGAAGATCGGGAAGCTTGGGAGCCAAGGCAGGGGAGCCTCAGGGGCCCCACAGGCCCCCACCCCATGGCCAGGGGGGAGGCCGCGCCATCCGGGCTTGTGGGACCCGTGGACGCCCTTTGCCCTAGGTCTTTCCCTATATATTCCCATAAATTCCAGAAAAAATTAAGAGATCATCGAAAGTACTTTTCCGCCGCCGCAAGCTTCTGTCTCCGCAAGATCCCATCTGGGGCACGTTTTGGTGCCCTGCTTGAGGGGGATTCGGACACGGAGGGCTTCAACATCGACACAATGACCTCTCCGATGATGCGTGAGTAGTTCACCATAGACCTACGGGTCCATAGCTAGTAACTAGATGGTTTCTTCTCTCTCTTGGATCTTCAATACAAAGTTCTCCATGATCTTCATGGAGATCTATCCGATGTAATCTTCTTTTGCGGTGTGTTTGTCGAGATCCAATGAATTGTGGATTTATGATCATATTATCTATGAATCTTATTTGAGTTTCTTCTGATCTCTCTTATGCATGATTTCATATCCTTGTAATTCTCTTCGAGTTGTGGGTTTTGTTTGGCCAACTATATCTATGATTCTTTCAATGGGAGAAGTGCTTGGTTTTGGGTTCATACCATGCAGTGACCTCACCCAGTGACAGAAGGGGTAGCGAGGCACGCATCATGTTGTTGCCATCAAGGGTAAAAAGATGTGTTTTTCATCATTGGTTTGAGATTATCCCTCTACATCATGTCATCTTGCTTAAGGCGTTACTTTCTTCGTCATGAACTCAATACACTAGATGCATGCTAGATAGTGGTTGATGTGTGGAGTAATAGTAGTAGATGCAGAAAGTATCGGTCTACTTGTCTCGGACATGATGTCTATATGTATGATCATTGCCTTAGATATCGTCATGACTTTGCGCGGTTCTATCAATTACTCGGCAGTAATTTGTTCACCCACCATAACACTTGCTATTTTGAGAGAAGCCTCTAGTGAACACTATGGCCCCCAGGGTCTACTCCACACCATATTTTCAGCCTTACACTTTTTACTTCGTTGCACTTTCCGCCTTCAGATCTCACTTTGCAAACAATCTTGAAGGGATTGACAACCCCTTTGAAGCGTTGGGTGCAAGCTTGTTTGTGTTTGTGCAGGTACTCTAGACTTGACGAGACCCTCCTTCTGGATCGATACCTTGGTTCTCAAACTGAGGGAAATACTTACTGCTACTGTGCTGCATCACCCTTTCATCTTCAGGGGAAAAACTAACGCAAGCCCAGCCTCTGTCAACGTGTCAATTTTTCTCGCTGTTGTCTGTGGGATACCATTGACCTAATTGGATTCAAGAGCTCGGGATACGGAGAAAAGAGTGTGATGCTGGCTGTATTTTAATTAGTCCCCCTAAGAGGCAATCTACCATGGGTCTTCTATCCATGCATAAACCACCGAGCAAATCATCTATCAAACATGATCATTCGGTGAAAAAGAAACATTCTTTTGCTTCTTTTAACAATTACCCGGTGTTCCATGGTTACAGATATCCAGCCTCTCAAGGTGAAATTGACAACCTTTTCAAGGATGAAGGATATTCAATTTCGGAACATGAACGTGTTATCATTAGCCCCTCGTTACGATTGAAATGCATTGGATGGTGGCTAGAACACCTTTCCTTTTTGGCATTGTGTCTCCTTTCTTAGTGAGTAAGGTTTCGATGTCTTTGCCGCTAGCCCGGTTCTCTTCACCGTTGGCGACTGTTCCTGTGGAAGTTGATCCCATGGTGATTCCTCCCTGCTTCTCTAGGAATTCATGTGCTGATTTGGAGGCTCCTTCAACGCAAGATCTGTTAGGCGGGATTTACGGATTTTCAAACTCCTCACATGGGCCCGAGTCGCATTCTGGTCCGACCAATTCTATGGATTCCATGGGTATGGCTCAATCTAGGCCCGATATGGAAGTTCCTTCACCTCAAGAGGGAGAGAATTCATGTGAGAACCCGATTAATGTTATGGTTGAGGAAATTTTAACATGTCAGATTTGTTCTCAGGTGGGAGACTTTGCTGCAAATTTCTGAACTATTCTAACATCTTTGGCATGTTCAAGGAAAGTCCACCAAGGTGGGATTGTGTGGCCGTGACCAATGAATACAGTTTATTTTGGAGGAAAATATTGCTCCAACCGGATTTTGTGGAACCCACTACTTGTATTGATGTCGCTAGTCCAACTAAGTAGACTCTGACAGACGCTTTGTGATCCCCTACTTTGCGTGTTCTGTCTAGTACCATCAGTGAACACCCAGAAACCCCCTTTAGTTCTCCATCGGCGATTCCTATGCCGCCTCGAGACTCGCCACCATATTCCTATAGTTGATCTCACTTTCCATGGACAACTTCCCTCTTGACGCACAGTGATACATCTCGGACGGCCACCAGAATGTGGATGAAGGAAACCTCCGCCTCCCGCGGACCTTTTCAAGCCGCATACTACTAGCATCCGTCGCGATGAAGAGCATATGTGAATGCACATATGCTCCCTTGGTGGTTTTGATAATTCATGAAAACATACATTGTCTCTCGGACTAATACTTTTACCTAGTATATATTCACATATATTCCACAAAGAGAACTGGCAAAGGATTGTGAGGAGAAGCCCCAGGGAAGGTAAGGAATAGGATTGTCCAAGCTTCAAGCTTCAAGACTCAGCATTCTACTTTATGTGAGAAATCAAAATTGAGTCTATAGGAAACCAATACTATTAAAAGGGGTTGATGTATCTATGATGATCTGGATGCTCAAGTGCTTAGACATAGCCACCAAAAATACTCATCCAATCTCCCACAAAATTGTCTGTCCAAATCCTATGCATCAAAGTTAGTGCCACCAAGATTTTCCCATTGGCCATACTAATTATCATCAGACACAGAACATATGTCAAAACCCTGAGGTCTCGGTGCCACCACATTTCATTCGGTGCAACCAGAATAAGTGACCAACTTACTAGTTAGCTATTTTCAAGAATTGGAATTTCTGAGTTTTGAAATCAGTCTCACCGAGATTTGTTAACTCCCTAGGACACCATCTCGGTACCATCGAGATCTATATTTCGATCTCTTTGAAAAGACAAAAGTTGCCACATTTTGCACTAGCCGGTGCCACCGAGTTTCACTTTGTTTTCACCGAGTTGGGAAATAATCTTGTACGAGTTGGATTTTTGGAGATGCCTATATATATCCCTCCACCACCGCTCATTCAGCAAGGAAGCACTTAGAACACACATACACTTCCATATCCATTTTTCTGAGAGAGAGCCATCAACTTATGTGTTGAGATCAAGATATTCCAATCCTACCATATGAATCTTGATTTCTAGTCTCCCGAAATTTCTTCCACCCTGTTCTACCCAAGCCTAATCTGTGAGAGAGTTATCGAGTGTTGAGGAGACTGTAATTTGAAGCACAAGTGTAATGAGTTCATCATACTACATCATATATTACCTTTTGGCAAGTGGTGTATCCTAGATTGGTTCGGTGTCACATGGGAGCCTTCTACTTCGTGTTCTGGAGTCAAACCAACAAGTTTGTACATGCAAGGAGATCGCCTACTTCGTGAAGATCTACTCTGAATGTAGCTAGACCTTCGTGGACGTAAGCCGTGATGGAATAGAAAAGGTTGCTTCTCTGTGGACCCTTCATGGGTTGAGCCCCGTGTAGACTCTCGCGGTCGTTAGACTCCATGGGTTTAATTATCCATCAACGTGCACATACGATAGGACCACCTATCAGAACCATGCCAAAAATCACCCTATCCATCTTGCGTTTGATCGTCCTAAACTCTACTCCTTACTTTACATGTGCATGCCTTTATTTTCCACTGCTATACTCGTAGACGTGAATGTGTAGGGTGTGTATGACTTGTTCTAAATGCTAAAATCCGTCCATAAGTAAAATGGGGAATCTTTATCCATTTTGTAATGAAGAATGAATAAAGTAAGCACCATTCATCTCTGTTGAGTTTTGTCCTTTCGTCCTTCTACTTGTATTGTGTTGTATGTACGCTCTTGCCATAGAAGAGTCCTTACCGGGTTGGTGTAGGACGCGAGTGTCGAAGGGGGAGCGAGCCCCCTAACAACAGAGGTAACCTCCCCCAGCAAGGCCCCTTGTCGGTATCGGCACAGTCCCTCCCAAGGCTAATAAGCGACAAGAAATAAAGGTCGGTTCGCCCCGACAAGGGTCATTGACATGCAGAGAATTCCATTGGACATAATCGAAAAGGAGTGGCAAGGATTTCCTTAAGGATAGGAACGGAACCAAGCTTAAGATAAGGTGGTTTAAACTTATCTCTTTAGGGGAGGTCCCCTTTAAGGTGTGATGGTCGGTCGTCCTTGCTTCTTCGATGTCTCCTATTTACCTAGAGGTCAAAAATACGGAGCAAACAAGAGGCTCCATCCTCTAGAAAAAGGGAAGATGCGATAACAAGGATCATAAGTCCATCAAGCACTCTTAATAACTTGTAAACTAAGGCAGTAGTGACATCATAACACAATTAAATGCGCAATGAACATGCAAATGATGATATGATGCAATGCCTAGCTTTATTTATGCACAGGGTCTGCGCCTGGCTTTGTACAAAGCGTTACATGCATTGCAGCAAAACTTGTACAAAAGGTGGTTGCCGGGGACTGGACCCGATAACCGTGCCTTATGGGTAGAACTTATGAAGACGCTGAATGTTCCATGAGTTAAGCATTTTGAAGCCATCTTCGGTCTCCAAATGGACTGCGCCAGGTCTGGATACTTGTACTACATGGTAAGGTCCTTCCCACTTTGGCGTCAACTTCTTAGAACCCTTGGCGGACTGGACGCTCCTAAGGACAAGGTCGCCTTCCTCGAAGCTCCAAACGTGGACCATGTGGCTATGATAGCGACGTAGGGCCTGCTGATAGTGTGCGGCACACACATCGGCCCGGAGATGATCTTCCTCGAAGAGCATGGCATCGTCATGCAGTAGCTGCTCTTGCTCTACTTCATCGTAGACAAGCACTCAAGGTGACTCGTCTACGAGTTCTATAGGGAGAACTGCTTCCGCCCGACATACTAGGGAAAAGGTTGTCTGGCCGGTAGCTCAATTCGGTGAAGTTCTCAAGGACCAAAGAACCACCGACAAATCAAAAACTCAGCGCTTCCCACATCTTCGTTGTCTATCGAAAGTTCTTGTTATGAGTACTCGCAACTCTTCAGCATTCGTCCTCTCGACTTGCCCGTTGCTTCTTGGGTGAGAAACAGAGGCGAAGGATACCTTACTTCCAAGGTTTCAGATGTACTACATGAATATGCGGCTCGTGAAATGGGTGTTGTTATTAGTGATTATTCTGTTGGGTAGTCCAAAGTGGCACACCAGTCCTTTCATGAACTTGATAGTTGAGTGCCATGTCACCTTTCTCACTGGTTCCACCTCAGGCCATTTCATGAACTTGTCAATTTCGATGTACAAGAACTCGAAATCCCTCACAACGCGGGGAAAGGGGGACAGAATATCGAGCCCAGACCGAAAATGGCTAGGACAAAGGGATCGTCTGGAGGGCTTGTGTTGGTTGATGAATATTCTTTTAATGGAACTTGCATGTCTCACACTTGGTGACTAGCTCAGTTGTATCTTTGAGGGTTGTGTGCGAATCGAAACCGTGTCGGAAAGATTTCCTGACAAGGGCCCTTGATACCACATGTGACCCACACACGCCTCCGTGAATCCCTGTCAATAGCTTTAGTCCTTCCTCCCGACGGATGCACCTTAATTTCACGTTGTCGGGTCTCCTTCTGTACAGAGTGTCATCAACAAACTAGTACATACTAGAGCGACGGGCTACTTTTTTAACCTCTTCTTACTCTTCGAGAAGTTCTCCTGTTTGAAGGAAACAGACAATATGATGTGCCCAAGATGGATCCTATGGCTCGATAGCAAGGACTAAAGGCATCTCCTCGTTTGTGGGAGCGCTTACCTCTACCGAGAGAACCTGGAGATCCGTGGGAGGGAGCGACTCACCAGGCGAAACGGAACCGCCCCAACAACTTCTCTACCGAAGGCTTCAAGAAGTTCTGCCTGGAAATGTTTGCCGGAGTTTAGCTTTCTTCTCTTCCTGGTCATCTATGAAGGGGATACAGAATGTTGAGTGAGGTGAAGGTGAAAAATTCCTGGTTCCACAGGAAGTTTATGTGCGGCTCACTTTGACAGGTGATCGGCAACGCTGTTCTCTCCACGTGGCACATGTTCTTCCTGCGATCCATCAAAGCATTCCTCCAACTTCCTCACTTCCTCTACCTAAGCCTCCATCAATGGACTCTGATAATCTTTGTTGATCTGCTTCACAACAAGCTGAGAGTCTCGTCTAATGATCATCTTATTGATTCCCAACTCTACCAGGATTCCGAGTGCTGCAGGGAATCCTTCATATTCGGTGTTTTTATTGGTAGCTTTCTGCCGAGAAAATTGCGTTTGGACCACGTATTTGAGATGCTCTCCGGTGGTAGCGATGAGGAGCACACCTTCCCTGACACCGTGTAATGAGAAAGCACCATCAAAATACATGACCCATTCCTTGGGTGCTTCCCAACCGGGGAGAATTGTTTCTTGGACTTCTTCATTTGATGTGGGTGTCCATTCAGCGATGAATTTTGCCAGCACTCTTCTTTGAATTGTGGAAGTCCTTTCGTACTTCAATCCAAAACTTGATAGCTCTAGCGCTCACTCGACTATCTTCCGTGTGGCTTCGGGGTTCAACAGGATACAGTGTAATGGAAAGGGGTGATTACTATGATCTCATGGGCTTGGAAGTAGTGGCTCAGCTTCCCTGAGGCCATGACGAGGCCAATGATTAGCTTTTGCACTCCAGAGTACCTTGACCCAGCCCCTGATACGTCTCTGTCATATCTACTTTTCCAAACTCTTTTGCCCTTGTTTTGGACTCTAATTTGCATGATTTGAATGGAACTAACCCGGACTAACGCTGTTTTTAGCAAAATTGCCATGGTGTTGTTTTTGCGCAGAAATAAAAGTTCTCGGAACGACCTGGAAATTTACGAGGATTTGTTTTGGAATATATAAAAAATACTGGCGCAAGAATCAACCAGAGGAGTGGAGCGAGGAGCCCATAAGCCCACCAGGCGCGGCCCCCCCTCGCCGCGCCTTGTAGGCTTGTGGGGCCCTCGGAGCTCCACCACCTCCAACTCCAGCTCTATTTAGTCCCTTTCGACCGGAAAAAATCAAGGAGAAGAGTTCATCGCGTTTTATGATACGGAGGCGCCGCCACCACCTGTTCTTCCTCTGGAGGGCAGATCCGGAGTCCGTTCTGGGCTCCGGAGAGGGGAGATCGTCGCCATCGTCATCACCAACCTTCCTTCATTGCCAATTACATGATGCTCTTCACCATTCGTGAGTAATCTCATCGTAGGCTTGCTGGACAGTGATGGGTTGGATGAGATCTATCATGTAATCGAGTTAGTTTTGACGGGGATTGATCCCTGGTATCCACTATGTTCTGAGATTGATGTTGCTACTACTTTGCCATGCTTAATGCTTGTTACTAGGGCCCGAGTGCCAAGATTTCAGATCTGAACCTATTATGTTCTCGTCAATATATGTGTGTTCTTGATCCTATCTTGCAAGTTCTAGTCACCTACTATGTGTTCTGACCCGGCAACCCTAGAGTGATAATAGTCGGAACCACTCCCGGAGATGACCATAGTATGAGGAGTTCATGTGTTCACTAAGTGCTAATGCGTTGTTCCGGTTCTCTATTAAAAGGAGAACCTTAATATCCCTTAGTTTCCATTAGGACCGCGCAGCCACGGGAGGGATGGACATAGATGTCATGCAAGTTCTTTTCCCTAAGCACGTATGACTACATACGGAATGCATGCCTACATTACATTGACGAACTGTAGCTAGTTACATATCTCTTCGTGTTATAACTGTTGCATGATTAATATCATCCGGCATAATTATCCAACACCGATCCAATGCCTACGAGTTTTTCCTACTGGTCCTTGCTACATTACTCTGTCGCTACTGCTGTCACAGCTGCTACTATTACTCTGTTGCTACTACTTTCACTGCTGCTACTGTTACTGCTACTGTTGTCACTGTTGCTACTGTTACCGTTGCTACTGTTGCTATCACACTACTTTGCTACTGATACTTTGTTGCAGATACTAAGTCTTTCAGGTGTGGTTCAATTTACAACTCAACTGCCAATAGTGAAGAATATTCTTTGGCTTCCCGTTGTGTCGAATCAACAAATTTGGGTTGAATACTCTACCCTCGAAAACTATTGTGATCCCCTATACTTGTGGGTTATCAAGACTATTTTTTGGCGCCGTTGCCGGGAGGATTAGCTTTATCCTCTGATTCACTTGGGATTTACGTCTGCTGATCACTATGAGGAATCCGAGAGATCCAAAAACTAAAGTCTAGCCCTCAACTACGAGGACAGGTAAGGAACTGTCATCTAGCTCCGCACTTGATTCACCTTCAGTTATGAGTAAGTTTGCGACACCACCTCCTGCTAGAAATTTTGATGTGTCGCCTGCGCTTGATGATGCTACTTCTGCTATCCATGATGCTTTGCTTGATACTGCTTTGCCACTAGGTGCATTCCTTGATGCACAAATTGCTAGAGTTGCTGCTAGATGTGACGATACTTCTGAAACTGCTGAGATTATTGAAGTAGAACCTCCTATTTCACCTGTTAGAACTAGCTCTCCTAGATATGAATTGCATGATATGCTTCGGGGTTATGTTATGGAGGGAGAGATACCTGAGGACTTTCTTGCTTGTAAGGATAGCTATGATCTTGAGAAATTACTGCGTAAGTGGAAAGAAAAATCTTTGAACGGTAGGATGAAATACGACCCGAAGTTTGCTACTTCACCTATCTTTGTGACCGATAAGGATTATGAATTCTCTGTCGACCCTGAGTTAATCAATCCGCTCGAATCTGATCCTTCTCGCGGTTATGAGTCTGAAACAGTTGTAGCACATCTTACCAAACTGCACGATATAGCCACCCTATTCACGAGTGAGGAAAAGATCCACCACTACTATATCCTTAAGTTGTTTCCTTTCTTGCTAAAGGATGATGCTAAGACTTGGGTCACTTCTATTGCTCCTAGTTTTGTGCGTAGCCCCTAGGATATGATCTACTACTTCTCTGAAAAATATTTCCCTGCCTATAAGAAGCAAGCTGCCTTGCAGGAAATATACAACTTTCCGCAAGTTGAAGAAGAGAGTCTCCCACAAGCTTGGGGGAGGCTTGTCCAGCTACTGAATGCTTTGCCTGATCAACCTCTTGAGAAGAATGAAATACTTGATATCTTCTATAATGGACTAGCCGATGCTTCTAAGGACCACCTAGATAGTTGTGTCGGTTGTGTTTTTAGGGAACGAACTGTGGAACAGGCTGAGATCCTATTGAATAATATCTTGTGCAATGAGAATGCTTGGACTATTCACAAACCACCTCCGAAGTCAACTCCTAAGAAAAGAGGTATCCTATTCCTCAATCCTGAAGATATGCAAGAAGCTAAGAAATATATGAGAGAGAAAGGCATTAAATCTGAAGATGTCAAAAATCTACCACCTATCGAAGAGATCCATGGTCTTGATAACCCGATATAGGTAGTAGAGGTAAATTATCATCGTAGATTCAATGAGATTTATATTCCTTTTGATGAACCTGCTAGCTTATGCCTAGATGAATTTGATAACTTTGTTGCCAAACAACAAAGTTTCAATGATTATGTTAGCAGACAATTGGAACAGAATGCCCGCATGCTTAGTCATTTAAGTGCTTGTGTGGATGGAAACGTCAATCGTCTTAAGCTTTTGAGTAAACATGCCTCTATGGTCACCACTCAGGTACAACAAGTACTTAAGTCTCAAAATGACTTGCTCAATGAGTTGAATGACAATTCTGTTAGAGTCGTCACTTGAGGCGGTAGAATGACCCAGGAACCTTTGTATCCTGAGGGTCATCCTAAGAGGATTGAACAAGATTCTCAAGGAGTTAGCACTAATGCACCTAGTCATCGTAGAAAGAAAAAGAAAGATGATAGGAATTCGCACGCTAGCAACCCTGTTGCTGTTACACCCGAGAATCCAAACGATGTCTCTGTTTCTGATGCCGAAACACAATCTGGTGATGAACATGAGCCTAATGATAATATCAATAGTGGTGTTCACGATGATGATCAACCAGCAATGATAAGGATGTGGAGATTGAACTGGTTCATCTTGATAACCTACAACCTAAGAATAGGAGATACGATAAGAATGACTTCATTGCTAGGAAGCATGGTATAGAAAGGGAACCATTGGTTTAGAAACCCATGCCCTTTCCTCGCAAACCATCCAAGAAAAAGGATGATGAGGATTTTGAGCGCTTTGTTGAAATGATTAGACCTGTCTTTCTGCAAATGCGTTTGACAAATATGCTCAAAATGTCTCCTTATGCTAAGTACATGAAGGATATTGTGACTAATAAGAGGAGGATACCTGAGGTTGAGATTTCCACCATGCGCTCTAATTATACCTTAAGGGTGGAACTCCTAAGAAACTAGGTGATGCCGGAGTGCCCACTATACCTTGCTCCATTAAAGGAAACTACGATAGAACTGATTTATGCGACCTTGGAGCCGGTGTTAGTGTTATGCCTCTCTCTCTTTATTGTAGACTTGAACTAGATAAGTTGAGACCCACTAAAATCTCTCTGCAAATGGCCGACAAATCAATTGCTTTCCCTATCGGCATTTGCGAGGATGTTCCTGTTGTGGTTGCTAACGTTACTATCTAAACGGACTTTGTTATCCTGGATATTCCCGAGGATGATGCCAAGGCGCTCATCCTTGGAATACCCTTTTTAAACACTGCAGGGGTTGTTATTGATTGCAACAAAGGCAATGTCACTTTCCATGTCAATGGTAATGAGTATACGGTGCACTTTCCGAAGAAACAATATCGGGTACATTGCATCAATGCTATTGAGAAAACTTCATCGATTCTTATTGGGAGCTTTGAATGCCCCATACCTACTGTTAAGATGAAGTATGATTTGCTTGTTGGGGACATGCACATCCCCATTGAGGCATCCTAGTGACTATTCAAAAATTCACCGTTTTTACGCGATTCAAATTTTTTTTGTCAAGGAGATTTGATCAACCTCATTGACAGATTTCCTTTGATGAACATGAGATGGATCAATCGAAGAGTCACAACCCTCTGTTCCAAACCTTAACCTTCGGTCGCTTAGAAGAAAAATGATAGATTTAGCTTTAGTGTCTCCTGTTTTCTGCTTTTTGCGTCCCGTATAAAAGTGTCCCGAAAATAAAAGTTCTCCGAATGCCGTGAAAATCAAGTATTATTTTTTCTTGAATTTTTGAATTTTTTTGAGACGGAGAGCTAGTCAGGGGGATGCACCAGTGGGCCACAAGACCAGGAGGCGCAGGCACCCCCCTGGCCGCGCCTACCAGGCTTGTGGCGCCCACATGTAACGACAAAGATGCGGTCCTTTCTTATCTGGGGATCGAGGCCCCGAATTGGAATGGAGCGCATCTAAGCGTCTCGCAAACCAGGTATCATAGCACATACAAAATAACAACAGATTGACAATCAGGGGTTCAATTAAAATCTCATAAATATATCAGAGTACATCACGCATACAATCAAAGTAGTTCCGCTACGGACTACAAAACAAGGGAAAAGGCTATGCTACCCTGCCTGTAGGCCCACGATCACGACCACGCCTCAATCTTCTGGATAATTCACGTACAGGCGGTCGTTCTCCTCGTCGTACTGCCACGCCAGCTGCGTGTCGTCGGGATCACCTGTCTCTGGGGTACCTGAACCTGTTGGTGTGGTGAAGGAATCTTTGAGCCACGGGGACTCAGCAATCTATGACATCGGTGCCAGAACTAGTCAAGTTATTAGGTTGGATAGGTGGAGTATTTAAGGTTGCAGCATCCTAAGCTTGATGTGCTGGCTAACTCACGCAGAACATATATGAAGGTGGTCTATACTAGCGGTCGATGATAGGTGATCACTAAGTGATCCTAACCACCTACCTACGTCTATCATAACCCCACCATATTCCCGATCGAAGAGAGATCTTCGAGGGGACAGTCATGGTTACGCGCACAGTTGGCAATTTTGTTAGCTTATGTTTAAGTTATCTATTACCGGATGTTAACAAAATATTCCAAGTTGCTACATAACCGTGGGCACGGCTTTCCGAAAGATTAAACCCTACGGGGGTGCTCCAACTAGTCCATCACAAACCTACACGGTCTGCAAAGTAATCCTCTATCACGAATCTCGTGATCTCGTCGGATTCCTTAGAGGAAAACCTCAACTCTGGGGAGAACCAAAGCTGCACCGGGATTCCTATAAGCAAGATATATCGCTAAGGTAAGGCAAGACTAGCAGGACCTCCCGTCGTGTCGACGACCCTGATAAGAGCCGCGTATCTCAGTCTCAGGACACGACGGATGGAAAAGCCTACATGAGCCAAACCTCAAGTTTCCCTGTGGTGGCCCCCGCAGTCTGTCCATTTGGTTCCAACACTCATGAGGAGCACTGGCCTGGGTTGTTGATTAAAGATCCTCGGGGTGATCATTCCCTATGCAGATTATTATTAAGTGATTAGCAAATTAACACAAATGTTGGGTCCTGCCGAACAAGTCTTAGACCTACGCGATTTATCGAGGGGGTCCCCATAACAATAGCGAACGTGTTAGGAGCGATCAATATGGAAAGAAACATCGGTAGCCGGTAACTATGGCAGCAATAATGGAACAAGGAACCCGGCAAAACGCTAGGCCTTCCGTTATTTACCAAGTATATAGGTGCATTAATTAAATAAAAGAATTAAGATAATGATATCAAGCTCATGTTATCACATGAGACAAAGCAAATGCATCTAGCAACGCTCACATTAGTAGTTGAGCAAGCCTACTTAGCCATTCAAGTTTGCGAGGAAGGGATAAGTGTTTGGTTTCATGGCATATCAGGAGGCAATTAATTCAGTGGTAGGCAGCGAGCATATGACAAGGAAAACGTAAAATAGCATAACAAGTCTAGAGATGGATTCAAGGTCATATCATCTTGCGTGTAATATCCTCAGCTTGGAACGGTTCTTGATCGTCCTGCACGTACTCTCCTGAATCCACGTACTCGTTCTCCGATACTGGTGCTACCCAACATAAGAATAACATCCAATGAACAACAACACCTCAAGATGCAACAAGCACATGATGCATGAGATGAATATGAGCATGCATCACTATTTCTATCACTAGCACAAGCATAAAGAGTGAATACATGTTCCTGGAAAGAACTGCATCCTAAGCTATTTTGACATGCATGAGAATGACATTGTCAGATGCATCTCGAGAAAATTATGCAAAAGCATATAAAGAACATTACAATCGGAGCTACGGATCAACGAGCATCAACGAAACAAGATATGAAGCCCTATGTGTCAAAATCATCACCACACACTCAAATGGCATAACTCTGGTATTTCCAGGTTGCCAAGACGTAAAAAAAATCCAACATGTATGGGTTGGAGCAAAGAAGAACACCACATCATCAACTAATCACTCACAAACATCAAAATGACAAAACTACACAATCTGCCATAGACTGCATCATAGCACTTTGTGTGCTACATGCAAAGCACCTACAGCCACCCCAATATGACAAATAATATATGTGGCTGTAGCTATCCAAGAATACTACAAGCACAAGAAAGAATCACTCAAGAAGGAATTAAACACAGAAAGTTACAAGGCTGCAAACTTGCCCAAAAATATCAGTTTTCAGGGGCTTTGTAAAAATTCCAGATTCTCACTTTCTGTCTATGCTCTGAATCATTTTGACAGCAGCCAAAATAATATCTACAGGACACCAATTGGCATGAAATTTCACAGGGAGTTATACAAACATACCAGATCCAACTTTCGAGTTGAAAGCTAAGGCTAGATCCCAACACATTGACCTTCACAACCTCATCAACAGGAGAAGAAAACATAAACAGATTCTCAGACTTTGTGAAAATCTCAAATTTTCACTAATCTGGAATTTCAGTCACATGCCTACTTCGAGTGGGCATAACTTGCACATATGGAATCCTAATCATGAGATGAAACAAACATGAGGTAGACGGGGTCACCCTCTACTAGCACAACCAAGAAGCAAACCTTTGTGCTCAAGAAATCACATGGAAGCAAGCTCTAAACATAGATGAAAATGATATCATGTCATCTCCAGAAAATTTTCCAATAGAAAAATTAAGTTCACCAATGGATTCTTTGGGAGATTCTACCCCAAAATCATATATAATACCTATGCACTTGCTTGGAACAAAAGAGCTCAAACTAGGAAAGGAAATCCACATGGAATCATACATATAGTGAATAGTGCATCATCACCTGTGCTATTCACTATATCACACCTTCATAAGCATGCACATGATCACAATATCAATGGGGTTACATGAGAGGTAGTCCTCATGACTATGTGCTTTGGCACATCACCACACCATCACAAGCAACAAGCCCATCATAAAGATATCACAAATACATGAAATCTATACACACTACGTATGTGGGAAACCCACACACACATCACCAAATTACATTCACTAGTGCATAAACTCCTCCCCAAGAGAATGAGCTGCTCACACACACACACAACTCTAGGTATGTGCAAAGCCACAAGGGGCACACACACACATCAACTACCCAACATATTCTAACATGTAAGCAAGACCGACCACACAGCCTACACCAAAGTATCTACAAGTTAGCTAGTTCACCAAGCACCACATACTGTTTAGAACTTAACAAAAAAAAGACTACAACAACTGATGATCAAACCAGCCCTAAATTATCAAGCCAAAACAGGAAATAAAGCAAAGGAAGCACAAAAAAATAAAAGGGTAGATATGGGTTTCAAACCCAAGATCCCCTGGACATACTCTGCTACTCTTGCCACCCTGCTGTTGCCACTGTATTCGACAGAGAAGGGGGGCTTAGAGAGATGTCCCTCTGCTGCTGCTAAACTACTAGCAACAGAGGAAAATAAATCAAAAAAAGGGGTGCACCATCTGGGATTCGATCCCTGCACCTCTCGGTGACTCACACGACTCCCAACCACTTCGTTACGTTGCGACTACTGACAGAAGAGGGGACTGAACCCAAGTAACTTGGCCCAAGCACCTGGTGTTGTTCCTGGCACGCAGAGGTGCGCCGGTGACAGGGAGTTCGCCGTGGCCGGCCTGCTTCCGCTGCTGCGCTACGAGTGGCAACACCATACGGTTGCTGATCTACTGCTACGCCACGAGACCACTACGGAAACTACACAGCACAAGCACCTACATTAGTTCCCTGCACACACACAAGCACAAGGAACTGTCGCTTCTTCCCTGAACAGAGAAGAACGCGACTACTCTACAGCTCGGGACAGAGACTTCGCCGGGATTCCTACCGCCGATCTGCTCGAGAGAGAGGGAAGGAAGGCGGCCGCTCACCTAGGGGAAGGAGGAAGGGCGCCGGTCGGAGGAGAGGGCGATGGAGATGAAGCAGATCGGCGACGAAGGCGCTCCTAGTTGCAGAATCGAAGCAGAACGAAGGGGCTCCAGGTCCGCAGCAAAGACGAGCCCCTAGTCGACGGTGAGGACGCTCCTCGACCTCACCGAGGACAAAAATGGGACGCGGGCACCATCCCCGTGCCCCTGGACATGGCCGCTGGCGCTGGACGAAGATGGGGGCGGCGATCAGCGACGAGCTCCTTCTCTGTCCTAGCTACAGAGCTTACCACGAGGGGGAAAAGAGAGAAGGAGGGCGATGGCGGCGCACTGGAGGAAGGAGAGGGAAACCTAGGGAACGAGGAGGGTTCCTGCAGCTTAAATGACCTCGGGGGACGCGCTTGAGCCGCTGGATTGGAGGGAAGGCGATCGGGAGGTGGAGCTATGGTCGTACAAAGGTGACGTCGACGGGAGGTAGGAGAGGGTCGCTGAGCTGGCTGCTGAACTGCGAAGGTGTATGGACCTGGGAGATAATGGGCTACGGTAGCGCCAGGAGAGAAGGAGGGAAAAACCTGAGGCCCTTTCTATTTAAAAACAACAACACATGCAACGAAAATCCTAGGGAAAACTAAGGGCATAAAAATAGAGATAAAATATCCATGGGCATAAGGGAATTATCCCCCAAATAAATAAAATACCGAAATGACTATTTGGGCAACTAAAAATAATTGCCAATCAGATTTAATTAAATCTGAAATAAAGGAAAACCCCGAACAGAATAGGTTTTAAAAACCCCTCTCCTACATACCCACACTCCAACTAAAATGCACTAAAGGTGTAACATTTTTAAAACAACATAGGAGCAAGTAGTATTTGAACTTGAGATAAAGAGAGAGGGAAGGGATTGAAAAAAAATAACAACTCCTCACAAACCACTACTAGACCCCACATCAACACATGTGCATCATCACATGTAATCACAAGATCACATCCAACACAAGACCACAAACACCACATGGAATCATATGACCAAATTGGAACAAAAAGAACACATGGCATGCAACATTATGGTATGCATGCATGCAAGGGAGACAAAAAAATAAGAGACACATGAAATCATACATGCAAAGGGACTCTCTCATATCAATGTCAAGGTGGTCCCACATGGAAGGTTACAAAAAGGGAAAGCTTTACACTTGGGGCACTACAAACTCTCCAACACTACAAAAAAGATCTCGCCCCAAGATCTACGCCTGAAAGAACTTCAGAAATTCAGAATGGAGGTGATCCTCCCGTTTTGAAGTAGCCTCTTTATCGGAATGGTGTGACCACTGCACTTTGACAAATTTGACGGTCTTGTTGCGGGTCTTGCGCTCAGTCGCCTCGAGAACCATAGCTGGATGCTCATGATAAGAAAGGTCAGGCTAAAGGTCGATGTCTTGAAGATGAACAGTACGCTCGGGGGTCTTGAAGCACCTCCGAAGCTGAGAAACATGGAACACATCATGGACATTTGCAAAGTTTGTCGGAAGCTCGAGCTGGTACGCAAGGTCGCCTCTCTTGCCAACCACTCTGAACGGACCAACGAAACGAGGCGCAAGCTTGCCTTTGATGCCAGAGCGCTGCATACCCTTCATAGGCGACACCTTGAGATAGACGAAGTCATCACGCTCATAAGACATGTCACGGTGCTTGATATCATAATAGCTCTTCTAACGGGACTGAGCTGCTCTGTGGTTGTCACGAATGATCCAACACATCTCCTCAGCTTCTTCTATCAAATCATTGCCAAGGATGTGACGCTCGCCGGTCTCGGACCAGTTGAGCGGGGTACAACACTTCCTGCCATAGAGAATTTCAAACGGAGCCTTGCCAGAACTAGCTTGATAACTGTTGTTATACGAGAACTCCGCAAAAGGCAGACAATCTTCCCACTTCATGCCAAAAGAGATAACACAGGCTCTCAGCATATCCTCAAGAACTTGATTCACTCTCTCCACTTGACCACTAGTCTGAGGATGAAACGTTGTGCTAAAGCGGATCTTCGTGCCCATAGCAGACTGAAAGGAGTCCCAGAACTTGGAAGTGAAGATTCTTCCGCGATCCGAAGAGATCATCATAGGCACGCCGTGCAAAGATACAATCGTGGAGGTGTACAACTCTGCCAGCTGAGCTGCTGAAATGGACTCCTTGACTGGAAGAAAATGAGCTACTTTACTCAACTTGTCGATGACGACGAAGATGGCATCATTACCCTTCTTGGACTTTGGAAACCCGGTGACAAAATCCATCTCAATGTGATCGAACTTCCACTCGGGAATGGGCAATGGATGCAAAAGACCTACTGGACATTGATGCTCTGCTTTCACCCTTCGACATACATCACATTCATTTACGAACTAAGCAATCTCACGCTTCATACGAGTCCACTAGAAGGTCTGTTTCAAGTCGTGGTACATTTTGGAGCTTCTAGGATGAATAGAGAGCAGAGAGTTATGAGCTTCCTCCATGATTACCTTCCTAAGATCACCTTTCGAGACGACAAGGTGATCCTCGAAGAATAACATGTCTCTAGCATCAACAGTGAAGCACTTATACTTGGGGAGACTCTTCACCATAGCTTCAAGAAGCTGTGCTGCTCGCACCTGATCTTCCAAGGTAGGAGAGATCTGTAGGTTTGCAAGAAATCCCTGAGGTACTAGCTGAAGGTTGAGCTTCCTGAAAGACTCACAAAGACAAGGCTGGAGAGGTTGCAGAATCAGACTGTTGCAATATGCCTTCCTGCTCAAAGCATCAGCCACGACATTAGCTTTGCATGGCGTGTACTCAACACTCAGATTAACATCCTCGAGCATTTCCAGCCAGTGTGTTTGCCGAAGATTCAGGTTAGGCTAAGTGAAGATGTACTTGAGACTCTTGTGAACGGTGAAAACTTCAACCTTACATTCCAACAAGAGGTGTCTCCAAGTCATTAGAGCGTGTACCACAGTTCCTAGCTCAAGATCATGCACATGATAGTTCTTCTCCGCTGGCTTCAACTGCCTGGAGGTATAAGCAACCACCTTCTAATCTTGCATCGGGACTGTACCAAGACCCTGGAGAGAAGCGTCGTAGAAGACCTGGTAAGACTTGGAATCATCCGGAGGAACCAAGACTGGGGTGGAGGTAAGCTTCTCTTTGGGTGTGTCGAAGGCAACTGACACTCTGGAGACCAAGCATACTTAACACCCTTCTGAAGAAGACATGAGAGCGGCTTGGACATCTTGGAGAAGTTCTCAACGAACCTTCTGCAATATCTAGCAAGCCCGAGAAAGCTTCGAAGCTGTTTCACATTCTGCGGAGGCTCCCATTCAACAATGGCCTGAACCTTGGACGGATCAACTTTAATGCCCTCGGCACAGATAATGTGCCCAAGAAAAACCACTTCTTTCAGCCAGAACTCGCACTTGGAAAAGTTGGCATACAGCTTGTACTCTCTCAGATTATCAAGCACCTATCTGAGATGTTCTTCATGTTCTTCCTCAGTTTCAGAAAAGACCAGAATGTCGTCGAGGTATAGAAAGACAAAGTCATTCTTGAACGAAGAGAAAATGTAGTTCATCAATCGACAGAATGTCGGAGGAGCATTTGCCAGACCAAAATACATGACCGTATACTCATACGAGCCAAAACTAGTCCTGAAGGCAGTCTTCGGAATATCTTCCTCGCGATTGCGAATTTGATGATAGCTCATTCTGAGATTAAGCTTGGAGAAGACCTTAGCACCTTTCAACTGTTTGAACAACTAAGTTATGTTCGAAAGTGGATATTTGTTCCTGATTGTCTTCTTATTCAATGGATGGTAATCGACACACAGCCGGTCCGTGCCATCCTTCTTCTTGCAAAACAGAACACCATAGCCCCATGGAGACTAGCTCGGTCTGATCAAACCCAAACGCTCCTGCTCATCGAGTTGCCTCTTAAGGTCCTTCAATTCTTCTGGACCTAGCTTGTATGGCCGCTTGCACACGGGCTCTGTGCCTGGCACTAGCTCAATCACAAACTCAACTTATATGTGCGGAGGCATGCCTGGCAGCTCTTGAGGAAACACATCTTCATATTCGCAGACCACTGGGACTTGCAAAATAGGATTGATCTCACCCTTTTCATTCAAAGAGAACAGACGGATTGTATCATCGCGCTCCGCGAATGTAATCACATTCTCCGAAGAGTGGATAAGCTTCACTTCTTTCTCTTCACAATAAATTGATGCTTTGTTCATGGCCAGCCAGTCCATACCAAGGATCAAGTCGATGTCGGAATTGACCAAGACAATAGGAGACGCCAGAAAAGCATAAGCACCCATCTTGACAGAAACATCCGAGACGAACAACTCAGAGCTCATCCGCATACCCGGAGACACAACTTGCAATGACTTGAGAAGGAGCTCGGTCGCAATATTATTACCGAATGCAAAGGGGTATGACATGAAGGAATGTGAACCACCAGAATCGAATAACACTCTAGGATGAATATTATTGACGAGGAGGTTACCCATGATCACATCTGACGAGTTTTCTGCCTCAGTTGCATTCACCATGTTGACTCGAGCTGATATGGGGTTGAACTTGACAAGAGCGTTGCTTGGAGGTTTGCCTGGAGGAGGAGGCGGCTGTCGGAGCTGAGAAGTACACTTGTTGGCATAGTGACCCTTCTGCCCACACTTGTGACAAGTCACCTCTGCTGGCTGCCGGTACTGAGACTGAGGAGGCCCTTGCTTCTGATGTTGGAATCTCTGCTGGAAGATTGGGTTGGGTGGGTGGGAAAAACCATGACCACCAGAGTGCTTAAGCTGCTGCGAGTGCCGAGGAGGAGGAGAAGAAACCCAAAACTTCTGTTGCTTCTGAACCACCTGTGTCGAAGAAGTGCTGGAATCTGTGAAGCGTTTCTTAGAATTCTCCACCCTGAGCAAGGCTACCTCTGCTCTGAGAGCTACGTTGTAAAACTTGTCGAACTCCTCAGGATCGTGCAAAGCCAGAGCTAACTGCAAATCTTCTTTCAAGTCACCTCTGAACTGATAAATCTTGCTCTTCTGATCAGGGATATCCTGCAGCGCGTATCGAGCTAGCTCGTGGAACTCAACGTTGTACTTGCACACGGAATTGCCACCCTGCTTCAAACGCCTGAACTTCTCATGCATCTCCTCCACAAAGCTGGAAGGAATGTAGTGGGACCTGAAGTCACGACAGAACTCATCCCAAGAAATCACCCTAGCGCCTCTGGAGTCCTTCAGCTGCTGCCACCAGATAGAAGCCTGACCCTTCAACTAGAATGTTGCAAATTTGACAAAATCCTCAGGACGCACATTGCTACACTTGAAATGCTTGTTCATATTACGGATCCAGTCCTCTGCATCAAATGGTTGGTCGCACGAAGTGAAAGTCTTTGGCTGCTTCGACAGGAACTGACTCAGACTAGCAAACTGATTGCCACCATGCTGAAAACTGCCTTGCTGCTCATTAGCTCTCTCTTGCAACAATTATAGCAGGATCTCGGTGTTTGCATTAGTAGCAGCCATCACCGCTTGCCAGGCCTCTACAGGAGGAGGCGGCGGCGGCGGAGGGTTCTCCGGAGGAGGAGGTGGAGGCGACATATCCTCACGCCCTGGGTTCTGAAGATTTGGTGGAGCCATCCTGAAGACGGACAACATATTAGCCCATAGAATAAATTGAAGATATTGCTGAATCAAAAGACAGGAATATCTGAACAGGAATAAAGCAATTTCACTCGAACAAAATAGTAAGAAAGCTTCCTCAAAGTGACGGAGGACAAAACATGTATGAGCTAGAACTGCTCGGGACAAACATATGATCGAGATTTCCCCAACCTCAATCATGCATCTGTAGGAAGATAGTCCTATAAGATACTACTTGATATCCCACCTATGAATTCCCGAAATAACTGGTCATGCAATCTGGTACACGGATACAAGGAGTAATATCACACAACTCCTATACTAGTCACCTGTATCACATCCATCAACACACAACCAACATCTCGGACCTTCATCTACAACAGACCCTCGTGATCACAATGATACTAAGTATGGCAGTACTCTCAAACAATCTGCACCAGTACTGGGGACATCGGGGTTATCTTGCCACTACCAGTTTTCAAGCAATAACGAACATCCTTCGTTCTTAGATACTCAAAAATCTGAATGATGGCGATGTGCGCAAGAATCCCCTAGAGCTCAACTCCCCGAAAGAAATCAAAGCAGACAGGACGCACCAAGACAGGACTCCGTCACATTGAAATCATATAGATTTCACAAATACCCGCGTGATCCTAAAAAAAATTTGAGCGAGGAGAGGAGTAGAATTAAACATTTCCTAAGTCGGGAACCTCACCAGAGCATGGAAGAGGAGAAAAAAGAATCCTACTCCCCGATATAACTCAGACTCAAAACATTTATCTAGACTGGACTCGGCCAACTACGATCACACAAAGGCTCCTATGGTCGTTAGGCTCTGATTACCAACTTGTAACGACTAAGATGCGGTCCTTTCCGATCTGGGGATCGAGGACCCGAATTGGAAAGGAGCGCATCTAAGCGTCACGCAAACCAGGTATCATAGCACATACAAAATAACAACAGATTGACAATCGGGGGTTCAATTGCCATCTCATAAATATATCAGAGTACATCACGCATACAATCAAAGTAGTTCCGCTACGGACTACAAAACAAGGGAAAAGGCTATGCTACCCTGCCTGCAGGCCCACGATCACGACCACGCCTCAATCTTCTGGATAGTTCACGTACAGGCGGTCGTTCTCCTCATCGCACTGCCACGCCAGCTGCGTCCCATCGTGATCACCTGTCTCTGGGGTACCTGAACCTCTTGGTGTGGTGAAGGAATCTGTGAGCCATGGGGACTCAGCAATCTATGACCTCGGTGCCAGAACTAGTCAAGTTATTAGGTTGGATAGGTGGAGTATTTAAGGTTGCATCATCCTAAGCTTGATGTGGTGGCTAACTTACGTAGAACATATATGAAGGTGGTCTATACTAGCGGTCGATGATAGATGATCACTAAGTGATCCTGAACACCAACCTACGTCTATCATAACCCCACCCTGTTCCCGATCGAAGAGAGATCTTCGAGGGGACAGTCACGGTTACATACACAGTTGGCAATTTTATTAGCTTATGTTTAAGTTATCTTTTACCACATGTTAACAAAATATTCCGAGTTGCCACATAACCGTGGGCATGGCTTTCCGAAAGATTAAACCCTGCAGGGGTGCTCCAACTAGTCCATCACAAACGTACACGGGCCGCAAAGTAATCCTCTATCACGAATCTCGTTATCTCGTCGGATTCCTTAGAGGAAAACCTCAACTCTGGGGAGAACCAAAGCTTTACCGGGATTCCTATACGCAAGATATATCGCTAAGGTAAGGCAAGACTAGCAGGACCTCCCGTCGTATCGACGACCCTGATAAGAGCCGCATATCTCAATCTCAGGACACGACGAATGGAAAAGCCTACAAGAGCCAAACCTCAAGTTTCCCTGTGGTGGCCCCCGCAGTCTGTCCATTTTGGACCAACACTCATGAGGAGCATTGGCCCGGGTTGTTGATTAAAGATCCTCGGGGTGATCATTCCCTATGCAGATTATTATTAAGTGATTAGCAAATTAACACCAATGTTGGGTCCTGACGGACAAGTCTTAGCACTACACGATTTATTGAGGGGGTCCCTATAACAACCCCGAACGTGTTAGGAGCGATCAATATGGAAATAAACACCGGTAGCCGGTAACTATGGCGGCAATAAAGAAACAAGGCACCCGACAAAAGGCTAGGCCTTCCGTTATTTACCAAGTATATAGGTGCATTAATTAAATAACAGAATTAAGATAATGATATCATGCTCATGTTATCACATGAGACAAAGCACCAGCATCTAGCAATGCTAACATTAGTAGCTGAGCAAGCCTACTTAGCCATTCAAGTTTTCTAGGAAGGGATAAGTGTTTGGTTTCATGGCATATCAGGAGGCAATTTAATTTATTGGTAGGCAGCAAGCATATGACAAGGAAAACGTAAACTAGCATAACAAGTCTAGAGATGGAATCAAGGTCATATCATCTTGCCTGTGATATCCTCAGCTTGGAACGGTTCTTGATCGTCCTGCATGTACTCTCCTGAATCCACGCACTCGTTCTCTGATCCCGGTTCTACCCAACGTAAGAATAACATCCAATGAACAACAGCACCTCAAGATGCAACCAGCACATGATGCATGAGATGAATATGAGCATGCATCACTATTTGTAGCACTAGCACAAGCATAAAGAGTGAATACATGTTCCTGGACAGAACTGCATCCTAAGCTATTTTTACATGCATGATAATGACATTATCAGACGCGTCTCGAGAAAACGATGCAAAATCGTATAAAGAACATTACAATCGGAGCTACGGATCAACGAGAATCAACGAAACAAGTTATGAAGCCCTACGTGTCAAAACCATCACCACACAATCAAATGGCACAACTCTGGTATTTTCAGGTTGCCAAGACATAAAAACAATCCAACATGGATGGGGTGGAGCAAAGAAGAACACCACATCATCAACTAATCACTCACAAACATCAAAATGACAAAACTACACAATCTGCCATAAATTGCATCATAGCACTTTGTGAGCTACATGCAAAGCACCTATAGCCACCCAAATATGAGAAATAATATATGTGGCTGTAGCTATCCAAGAATACTACAAGCACAAGCAAGAATCACTCAAAAAGGAATTAAACACAGAAAGTTACAAGGCTGCAAACTTGCCCAAAAATATCAATTTTCAGGGACTTAGTGAAAATTCTAGATTCTCACTTTCTGTCTATGCTCTGAAGCATTTTGAGAGAAGCCAAAACAATATCTATAGGACTCCAATTGGCATGAAATTTTCCACGGAGCTAGACAAACATACGAGCTACAACTTTCCAGTTTAAAGCTAAGGCTGGATCCCAACACATTGACCTGCACAACCTCATAAACAGGAGAAGAAAATATAAACAGATTCTCAGACTTTGAAAATCTCAGATTTTCACTAATCTGGAATTTCAGTCACATGCCTACTTTGAGTGGGCATAACTTGCACATATGGAATCCTAATCATGAGATGAAACCAACATGAGGTAGAGGGGGTCACCCTCTACTAGCACAACCAAGAACCAAACCTTTGTGCTCAACAAATCACATGGAACCAAGCTCTAAACATAGAAGAAAATGATAATATGTCATCTCCAGAGAATGTTCCAACGGCAAAACTAAGTTCACCAATGGATTCTTTGGGAGATTCTACCCCAAAATCATACATAATACCTATGCACTTGCTTGGAACAAAAGAGCTCAAACTAAGAAAGGAAATCCACATGGAATCATACATATAGTGAATAGTGCTATTTACTATATCACACCTACATAAGCATGCACATGATCACAATATCAATGGGGGTACATGAGAGGTAGTCCTCATGACTATGTGCTTTGGCACATCACCACACCATCATAAGCAACAAGCCCTTCATAAAGATATCACCTATACATGAAATCTACACACACTAGGTATGTGGGAAACCCACACACACACATCACCAAATTACATTCACTAGTGCATCAACTCCTCCCCAAGAGGATGAGATTCTCACACACACACAACTCTAGGTATGTGCAAAGCCAAAAGGTGCACACACATCAACTACCCAACATATTCTAACATGTAAGCAACACCAACCACACAACCTGTTCCAAAGTATCTACAAGTTAGCTAGTTCACCAAGCACCACATACTTGTAAGAACTTAACCAATAAAATACTACAACAGCTGATGATCAAACCAGCCCTAAACTATCAAGCCAAAACAGGAAATAAAGCAAAGGAAGCACAAAAAATATAAAAGGGTAGATCTGGGTTTCGAACCCAAGACCCCCTGGACATACTCTGCTACTCTTGCCACCCTGTTGTTGCCACTGTATTCGACAGAGAAGGGGGGCTTACAGAGATGTCCCTCTGCTGCAGCTAAACTACTGGCAACACAGGAAAATAAATCAAAAAAAAGGGGTGCACCATCTGGGTTTCGATCCCCGCACCTCTCGGTGACTCATAGAACTCCCAACCACTTCTTTACGTTGCGACTACTGACAGAACAGGGGACTGAACCCAAGTAACTTGGCCCAAGCACCTGGTGCTCTGCCTGGCACGCAGAGGTGCGCCGGCGACAGGGAGTTCGTCGTGGCCGGCCTGCTTGCGCTGCTGCGCTACGAGTGGCAACACCATAAGGTTGCTGATCTACTTCTATGCCACGAGACCGCTATGGCAACTACACAGCACAAGCACCAACACTAGTTCCCTGCACACACACAAACACAAGGAACTGTCGCTTGTTCCTTGAACAGAGAAGCACGCGACTACTCTACTGCTCGGGACACAGACTTCGCTGGGATTCCTACTGCCGATCTTCTCGAGAGAGAGGGAAGGAAAGCGGCCGCTCACCTAGGGGAAGGAGGAAGGGCACCGATCAGAGCAGAGGGCGATGGAGAGGAAGAAGATCGGCGACGAAGACGCTCCTGGATGCAGAACCGAAGCAGAACGAAGGGGCTCCGGGTCCGCGACGAAGACGAGCCCCTAGTCGACAGTGAGGACGCTCCTCGACCTCACCGAGGACAAAAATGGGACGCGGGCACCATCCCCGTTCCCCTGGACATGGCCTCCGGCGCTGGACGACGATGGGGGCGGCGATCGGCGACGAGCTCCTTCTCTGTCCTAGCTATAGAGCTTACCAGGAGGGGGGAAAGAGAGAAGGAGGGTGATGGTGGCGCACTGGAGGAAAGATAGGGGAACCTAGGGAAGGAGGAGGGTTCCTGCAGCTTAAATCACCTCGGGGGACGCGCTTGAGCCGCTGGATTGGAGGGAAGGCGATCGGGAGGTGGAGCTATGGTCGTACAAAGGTGACGTCGACGGGAGGTAGGAGAGGGTCGCTGAGCTGGGCTGCTGAACTGCGAAGGGGTATGGGCGTGGGAGATAATGGGCTACGGTAGCGCCAGGAGAGAAGGAGGAAAAACATGAGGCCCTTTCTATTTAAAAACAACAACACATGCAACGAAAATCCTAGGGAAAACTAAGGGCATAAAAATAGAGATAAAATATACCTGGGCATAAGGGAATTATGCCCCGAATAAATAAAATACCAAAATGACTATTTGGGTAACTAAAAATAATTGCCAATCAGATTTAATTAAATCTGAAATAAAGGAAAACCCCAAACAAAATAGGTTTTAAAAACTCCTCTCCTACATGCCCACACTCCAACTAAAATGCACTAAAGGTGTAACATTTTTGAAACAACATAGGAGCATGTAGGATTTGAACTTGAGATAAAGAGAGAGGGAAGGGATTGAAAAAAAATAACAACCCGTCACAAACCACTACTACACCCCACATCAACACATGTGCATCATCACATGTAATCACAAGATCACATCCAACACAAGACCACAAACACCACATGGAATCATATGACCACATTGCAACAACAAGAACACATGGCATGAAACATTATGGTATGCATGCATGCAAGGGATAAAAAAATAAGAGACACATGAAATCATACATGCAAAGGGACTCTCTCATATCAATTTCAAGGTGGTCCCACATGGAAGGTTACAAAAAGGGAAAGCTTTACACTTGGGGCACTACACGACATGTCCCCCCTCCACTTATTCCAGCTCCCATCTCCTTCTCCTACCTCCAGAAAAATTCATTCTACAGCTCAATCCCGTGTTCTTGCTCTTCTTGCTGCGATTTTCGATCTCCTTGTGCAAAGCCCCATTCAGCAAACTGTTTTGGGGGAATTGTTCCTTGGTATGTGACTCCTCCTTTGGTCCAATTAGTTTTTGCGCTATAGCCTTATTCATTGCATATTTTTGCTGCCTTGGTGACCCTGTTCTTGAGCTTTGCAGGCTAATTTTAGCTGGTCCCAAGTAGTTTTTATGTGTGATATGGCCTCTAGGAACTTGTAGGAGTAGTTGCTATGAGTTTCGTTGAGCCTTGTGCACTTTTCCTTTGAGTCACTAAAAATTGTAGAAAAAGGAAGATGTTTAGGAAAAACTATCATCGTGGTTCTTCACAACCCCAATTATGATTTTGGATATCGCCCGTACCAGCCATGGGAGTAAACCAACTTAAGCCAAAAGCCTAAGATTGGGGGAGTATGTGTTTCTCACCGACTTTATATTCATGGTCACACTTTCACTTTGTTAGTCGGTGTTCACACTTTGCCACTGTACTATCCATGCTAGTTTATTTCTTTTTCTCGTTTTCTTCTCGTGTGTTTGTCTAGTTTGAGAAAACCCAAAAAGATTTCTCGTTCTTCTTTTGCTTGTTGGGAGATTTCCGGTGTAAATAGTTTTCTTTTTCTTTGGGTCAAGGTAGAAGACCATGGTTACAATGTTTAGTGGCTCTCGCATGCATATCTATTTATCTGTCAAAGAGCCATATTACTTTGTCTTCTCCTTTGTCTTTTCTTGCAGATTCCAGCTTAGTCCAATGCACGAGCACTCTTATTATTGTTCACATCATTCGTCGTGCAAGTGAAAGGCAATAATAACGATATATGACGAAGTGACTGAGCCTAGAAAACCTGGTATGAACTCGATCTATTTTATTTTTGTAAATATGACTAGCTCATCGTTCCAGATTCAGCTTTGTTGTGAGTGAAACATGTTTGCAATAACAACTTAGAGATCATACCTACCTATATGAGTCCACCATACCTACCTATATGCGGTATCTACCTGTCGTTCCAAGTAAATTTGCATGTGCCACTCTCTAAACCTTCAAGTAATAATCTGCTTTGCATGCCCGAACCGCTCATGTGGTGACAAGGGGCGATCAATATCTTCCATGCTAGGCGTGTTATCCTCGATACATGTTTATTCACTATCATTCACGAGAAAGGGGCTGGTAATTGGAATGCCCAGTTGCATGCTCAAATTGAAAATAATTGCAAACAAAACTCCCCGTGGATTGTTGTTGGTATGGACGACAGCCGAATATTCGACTAGTCGTGGAGTGTGATTAATCGGTGGTGGGGGAGTCAAAACTTTACTTTTATGTTTGGGAAACGCCTATAGTATGTGTAGCATGGAAGCTGGTGAAAACTCTTGGTCATTGCGTTCACAATGAAAGCATGCCACCCAAAATTATTTATCTCTGTCTTCGAAGCTTGAGCTCTGGCACCTCTGCAAATCAATGCTTCCCTCTGCGAAGGGCCTATCTATTTATGTTTCTATTGAGTCATCCTCTTCTTATTAAAAAGCACCAGTTAGAGAGCACCTCCATCATTTTTATGCTTTGCTATTAATTGATAGAGTATGACTGTGACTGGATCTTCTTTGCTATGAATTACAATGCAAAGTCAGCTCTTGGTCTTTGAAGGTGCTCTGCATTTATGTTTTGCGTTCTCACAAAGAGCTAGCGAGATACCACCTGTTCACATTGCTTCATGATTGTTTTGATTGAAGTGTTGATGTTTGAAACTTATTATTATTGCTCGCTAGTTGATTATGCCATTGATATGAGTTCCTCTTGAGACCTAAATGTCATTGCTTACGTGGTTAGCTTATGATCTTGCTGAAAATCTGAATATGAGTTAGACATAATTGGAACAACAAGATCAAACAGAGTTCGTACAAGTTTTTGTTTTGTCTATTTCAGTTTGTCAACTGAATTTATTGAGGACAAGCAAGACTTTAAGCTTGGGGGAGTTTATACGTCTCCGTCGTATCTACTTTTCCAAACTGTTTTGCCCTTGTTTTGGACTCTAATTTGCATGATTTGAATGGAACTAACCCGGACTAACGCTGTTTTCAGCAGAATTGCCATGGTGTTGTTTTTGCGCAGAAATAAAAGTTCTCGGAACGACCTGGAAATTTACGAGGATTTTTTGTGTAATATATAAAAAATACTGGCGCAAGAATCAACCAGAGGAGTGGAGCGAGGAGCCAACAAGCCCACCAGGCGCCCTCCTGGCCGCGCCTAGTAGGCTTGTGGGGCCCTCGGAGCTCCGCCGCCTCCAACTCCAGCTCTATTTAGTCACTTTCGTCCAGAAAAAATCAAGGAGAAGAGTTCATCGCGTTTTACGATACGGAGGCGCCGCCACCACCTGTTCTTCCTCTAGAGGGTAGATCTGGAGTCCGTTCTGGGCTCCGGAGAGGGGAGATCGTCGCCATGGTCATCACCAACCTTCCTTCATCGCAAATTCCATAATGCTCTTCACCGTCCGTGAGTAATCTCACCGTAGGCTTGTTGGACGGTGATAGGTTGGATGAGATCTATCATGTAATCGAGTTAGTTTCGATGGGGATTGATCCCTAGTATCCACTATGTTCTGAGATTGATGTTGCTACTAGTTTCCCATGCTTAATGCTTGTCACTAGGGCCCGAGTGCCATGATTTTAGATATGAACCTATTATGTTCTCGTCAATATATTTGTGTTCTCCATCCTATCTTGCAAGTTGTAGTCACCTACTATGTGTTATGACCCGGCAACCCTGGAGTGACAATAGCCGGAACCACTCACGGTGATGACCATAGTATGAGGAGTTCATGTATTCACCAAGTGCTAATGCGTTGTTCCGGTTATTTATTAATAGGAGAACCTTAATATCCCTTAGTTTCCATTAGGACCCCGCTGCCATGGGAGGGATGGACAATAGATGTCATGCAAGTTCTTTTCCCTAAGGACGTATGACTACATACGGAATGCATGCCTACATTACATTGACGAACTAGAGCTAGTTACATATCTCTCCGTGTTATAATGGTTGCATGATGAATATCATCCGGCATAATTATCCATCACCGATCCAATGCCTACGAGTTTTTCCTACATGCCCTTGCTACGTTACTCTAGCACTACTGCTGTCACTGCTGCTACTGTTACTCTATCGCTACTGCTGTCACTTCTGCTACTGTTACTGCTACTGTTGTCACTATTGCTATTATTACTATTGCTACTGTTGCTATCACACTACTTTGCTACTGATACTTTGCTATAGATACTAACTCTTTCAGGTGTGGTTGAATTGACAACTCAACTCCCAATACTCGAGAATATTCTTTGGCTTCCCCTAGTGTCGAATCAACAAATTTGGGTTGAATACTCTACCCTCGAAAACTGTTGCAATCCCTTATACTTGTGGGTTATCAGCCCCTGTAACAAGGAGCTGACAAAGTACACCAGTCGTTGTACCACTTTCTTCTTCGCCATCTCTTTCGTACTCCCTTTGCTAGCCTGCTGGGGCTCTTCCGAGTCTGTGTTGGGTGTTGCCGCAGATACCTTGACTTCATCCCCGGCATCATCTACCACGGTGCATGCATCTTCGTCTACTTCCTATTGTGCCACCAGGGCTGTGCTAACAACTTGATTTGTTGCCTCTAAGTATAGCAGCAACGACTCTTGTGGCCTAGGAGCGACCAAGGTGGGAGCGGAAGAAAGAAATGTTTTCATATCCCGCAACGCTATGTTCTCTTCAAGGGTCCACTTCATTCAGCCAGCCTTCTTCAATATTTTTAAGAATGTCAAGGCACATTCAGTAGATTTGGAGATGAACCTGCTCAACGCGGCAACGCATCCTGTCAAACGTCTCACGTCTGTGACTATCTTGGGTACTTGTATCTGCTCGATAGCCTTGATCTTGTCGGGATTGGCTTCTATTCCTTGCTAAGACACAAATAATCAAAGTTGCTTGCGAGACGGAACAACAAAAACACATTTCTCAGGGTTGAGCTTCAGGTTGATCTTGTGCAGGTTTGCACAGGTCTCTTCCAAGTCTTTTACAAGGGTAGCTTCAACTCTGCTTTTTACCAGTATGTCATCCATGTAAGCTTCAATATTTCTATCCAACTGGTGAAAGGATCGATATGGTTGACTAGAGGGTGGTGAATATGCAAGTACCATTTTTAGCTTGTCTTAGCAAATTAGGGTTAGCAACAAAAGGTTCTCTATATGAACAACTAGGTGAGCAACATATATGATGCTAACAACAAGGACAGCTGGTGCAAGCAGGGAATACGCCACAACAATACTAAGTACAAAGTAAAGGTAAGAGATAACCGCAAGTGGAACCAGTGGAGACGAGGATGTGTTACCAAAGTTCCTTCCCTTGGAGAAGAAGTACGCCTCTGTTGGAGCGGTGTGGAGGCACAATGCTCCCCAAGAAGCCACTTGGGCCACCGTATTCTCCTCACGCCCTCACACAATGCGAGATGCCGTGATTCCACTATTGGTGCCTTTGAAGGCGGCGACCGAACCTTTACAAACAAGGTTGGGGCTATCTCCACACAAAGCTTGGAGGCTCCCAACAAGACCACAAAGCTTCACCACAATGGAATGTGGCTCCGAGGTGACCTCAACCATCTAGGGTGCTCAAACACCCAAGAGTAACAAGATACGCAAGGGAATAGTGGGGGGAATCAAATATCTCTTGGTGGAAGTGTATATTAGGGACTTCTAAACCAATCCCTAGGAAATCAACAAGTTTGATTGGCTAGGGAGAGAGATCGGGCAAGAATGAGCTTTGGAGCAACAATGGAGCTTAGGGAGGTAAGAAATGATCTTCTCAGGGAAGAAGACACCTTTATATAGTGGGGGGACAATCCAACTGTTACCCCCCACTTACTACACTAGCTGAGCGGTACTACCGCTGCTGGAGCGGTACTACAGCTGCTAGGAGCGGTACTACCGCTCCTAGGAGCGGTACTACCGCATGTCAGTTCACCAACCATGGTAGTAAGAAAATACTACCGTGCCTACAACTACTGAGGAAAAAGGATGCACAAAAATTCCGACGGAGCGGTATTAAAAAAGTACTACCGCCCAAAGAGCGGTACTACCGCCCACAGAGCGGTAGTAAAAATCTACTACCGCCCCAAAGGCGGTACTACCATTGTGCCAGCGGTAGTACCACTGGCCCTTTTGCACATACAATGAAACACATGGTTGGACCTCCATTTGAAGGAAGGGAAAGGTGGTGCAATAGAAATGTGTACGTGTTGAATCCACCCAAACCTTTCTGAAGCGGATCCCCTCTTAATAGTACGACTTTCCTACAACTCAAATCCACCAAAGAGAAACGTAGAAAGCAACCTTCTTTGAAAGACTCTGAGGGGGCATCGAATCGTCTTGTACCTAGTCAAGAATTAGCTGAAATGCTCGATCCACACGATTAGTTCACACAGGCATTGCCATCAATCACTGAAACCACTTAGGGAGAAATATGCCCTAACAATCTCCCACTTTTTGGTGGATTGATGTGACGCCCTCAATTTGATCGTACGCTAATCATACACGCAAACGCGTACGACCAAGCTCAATGACTCACGGGAAGATATCAGAACACAACTCTAGACACAAATAAAAACATACAAGCTTCATATTACAAGCCATGGGCCTCAGGGCTAGAATACAGAAGCTCAATAAACACATGATTCAGCGGAAGCAACAAATATCTGGGTACATACATGAAACATGAGGTGCCTTAGAGAATGCTAGCACAAAGATACAGTGATTGAATGAGGCGAGGCCTCCTGCCTCTTAACCTCCTAACTACTCTTGGTCTTCAGCGGCATCCACGTAGTAGTAGGCACCGTCGGGGTAGCAGTCATCATCGGCGGGATACGTCATCTCCTGAGCTCCATCATCTGGTCGCAGCAACGAGTCGAGGGGAAAAGGGGGAGCAAAGCAACGGTGAGTACTCATCCAAAGTACTCGCAAGAGTGACATCAGAACTATGCTAAGTATGCATCAGTATCAAAGGAAGGGGTTATATGTGGCCTAGTCCAATCGAATACTAGCATCTTCTGGGGTCTTGCAGCCATAGACGAGAATAGAGCAGGTAACACAATTAAATAGTCAAATTGTTGCAACAATAGTAATTAAAGTCATGCCCAGAGATTCTTCCTCGACTCCCCGCAATGAAGCAATCCCGGAGAACAACATTCCGGTTAAGTAACAGTTGAAGTTGTATAAGATGGGGCACAACTCCAAGTCGTCCTGTAACCGTGGACACTGCTATCCGAATAGTTAATTTTCATCCCTGCAGGGGTGCACCACAATTCCCGTCACGGTCAAGAAACTCTGGTCGAACACACTTTACTTGGTCATGCCCGGCCTCGGAACATCAACATGTTGCAGCCCCACCTAGACTCAATAGAAAGGTCAGCCCGCCGGTATAAATTCTAAGCGCGCAGGGTTCATGGGCCCCTCACCCATTGCGCTCCTACATATTGCGTGGGAGGCCATGTCAGTCCTGGTACCTCTTATACAACAACGATGATAATCCAGACCTCTCGGCCACACGCCGCTCCATTGCTGACGCCTGAAGAGCTTCGACCGATACCAAAACGTCGAGTACCCATAACTTCTCCCACGTAGATGGTTAATGCAAAAAGGTCTCCAAACAACCCAGATCAAATACCCAAATCCATTAACATTTGAATTAACTCATGGACACATCCATGTGGGAAACCACCCGCCTAACATTTATTCATCAATGTTCCAAGTAACACGCTCAAGTAACTGTGTGGTTATAATATCAGGGAGACCCGAGGTATCACGCTCTATGGATTCCGAATGATGTAGCCGTCAAGGTGCCCTGGGAGGAATCATCCTCGATGGGCCACGCATGATGGGTTGTACGACAGAGTCATTAACGGAGGTGGTGAAGGAGGAATCATCCTCCGAGAACCACTGCCGGTCAACTACACTACAACGCTAACATCGGAGTACGTAACAAGGTGTCACCGTCGGTACTCGACAGTATCTCTATAGCATCGTACAACTAAGGGGGTGTGAGTGTTGTCTTAGGTCTTGTCTCGTCGATCAGTTGATCGAGACTTGATGATAAAGCGAGGGCAACTAGACTAAGGGGGACAAAGGGGATGACTGCTCCACATATACTAAACAATTTTAAGGTGCAGTAGAATAATGAAGTAGTTTATCAAAAATAGGCTATGCATCAGATATAGGATGTAACTACAATAGTAGCAAAAGTCTAATGCAAGCATGAGGGAGAAAGAATAGGCTATAAAGGAATGATCATGGGGGTTTGCTTGCCTTGTTGGTCCGCGGCAAAGGGCTGGCCGTCAGGGGCGTAGTCGTACTATGTAGCAGCGTCAGTCTCGATTTCTACCGGTAAGAAGAGGGGGGAAGAAACAATAAATAAAAGCAACAGGTGGAACACGATACATGACATGGCAATATCCATGGCTAGGCATGCACAAACGAGGTATCATTCTTCATAGACGGATCGGGAAAATATCAGATGATATTTCCCGGGTCTCTGGCTACTACCGGTTAGGTGAAACGAATGAAAAAGTTACATGTTCTCTATGCTAGGGGCGTGCGAGAGACGAACGGATAGCATATCCGGGTTTGTCTCGTTTTTCTGATCAACTTTCGTGTACAAAGTACTTTCATTTGACTTACGGATTATTTTATATTAACTTTTAAAGTTTTATTTATGTTTTGAAATTAAATATAATTAATCTAATACAATAAATAATAATGACATCACCATGATGTCATTGCCGGCATCAGCCGTCAACAGTGGGGTTGACTGGTCAAACTAACAGCTAGGCCCCACGTGTCATAGATTGTGGGCTTAACTGAGTTTATTTAATCTAATTACTGATTTTATTACTTAGTGGTGTCCATATGTGAGTGTCCATTAGGTTAATTAATTAACTTAGCAGATTTTTATCTGCTTTAGCTTACGTTCTATTAACTTAATTAATTATCAAACCATAATTAATTACTTTAATTAATTTAGAAATGATTACTCGGTGACTTAATTAATATACTAATTAATCTAATTAATTAATTAACTAAAATTTATTTTAAAATTCTTTTTTTAACTTTTCATGTTTTGTTGTTAAGGAGCATTGGGCCCCGTGTTAGTCTCACAAAGTGGGGGGCTCCTCGGCCCCAAAGCAACTAATCCTAGGGGGCTAACCCCCTTGGTTTACATGAAGTGCCCCGAGGGCTTGAGGCCAAGGCCGAAGCCAGGGAGGCTAAGGCCATGGGGGAGGGTTTGAGCAGTGCGGGGCAAACGGGACGGCGTCGGGGGTTAGTGGTGTTGGCGCCCTAGTGGCCGGCGATGGACGCGAGAGAAGCGGGCTCAAAGTTTCTTGTGGGTGCGGGAGGAGGCGTGTGGGGGGGCGATGGTTGGAGGCAAGGCATGGCGTGGCACGAGTGGGGCGACACAACGGGTGTGAAGCGATGGCTCAGGCAGTGTGGTCGCGGCCAGCGCCAGCATGGCCTTGGTGTGGCTGCTCGCCGGAGTGTTGCCGGAGGGGAAAGGAGGAGGGACGGGAGGAGCCCAGGGCTCACCACCGTTGCAGGGGGGGCAGAGGCGTGGGGAGGCCGAGGTGGGATGGTGGCTAGGTAGAGGCGGCGTGGTGGCAACGTGGTGAATCCGGCGAGGGCTAGTGTTAAGGTGGGGCGACACTGATAGTCCGACGGGGCCGACACCGGTGGGGATGGCCGGGGAGCTGGGCACACGAGGGGATGGCGCTACCAACGGGGAAGACACGGAGGCGCGGGGGTGACGGGTGGTGCCGGCGGTGGCCGGTGACATGCCGGGGTCGTGCGGGGTTGGGTCGAAGGGTGGGGCACATGGGCACCGCCGATCGTGGGAGTGGGCGAGATGGGGAGGGGGAAAGGGAATTAGGGAAGGAATTCTGCCCTTATATAGGCGAGTTGGGGATGGGGAATGGGGAGGGGCCGGTCGGGCGAGTTGGGCCGGCTGGTGGGGGGCTAGGCCCAAAAAAGCGGGGAACACGGCTTTTTCCCTTTTTCTTTTAGCTTTTTTTTATTAGTTTGTGTTTTTATTTATTTTCAAAAGAAACTGAGTTTTATTAAATATAAAACTAGTATCTAAATTAGCCTCATATATCAGCTACTCCCTTAATAAGTTTGGCACTTAACTAAAATAGTTTATAAATTTTATTGTTTTAAAAGGAATTAAATTGTTATTTTGGCCTCTCTCATTTCTATTTTTAGGCATCAAAACATTTTATAAAATATGGATTACAATTTTATAACTCCTGATGGAATATTTACAACCCATCCATGATTTTAGTTTTCTAATTTGAGAAAATATTAATTCCACCTATTAAATGAATTTTGAAATTCAGTAGGAATTTTGAAAGCAGATTTGATTCCAAGATTGATCATGCACTCTGTAACAACATGATTAGCTTATTTATGGTGATCAATGTAGCTTGATTACATGGGTTACTGTAGAATGACACTAGGGGTGTCACAACTCTCCACCACAAAGTCTTCATGTCGTTGTTGCTCTTCCGAATAAATTTCTCCTTTTCCTTGAAGTCTTCTTGTCGTTGTTGCTCTTCCCGAATAAATTTCTCCTTTTCTTCAAAGTCTTCATTTCTCTCACTTAGGTCATCCTGATGGATTCGTCATCCTTCCTTCGGCATCTTCATCGTCCTACAAATGCGATAATAGGGAAAATGTTGGAAGAACGTACCTACACAAAGTTGGGCACCTCACGGTGAACTGAGAGAAGAAGTCATGAATTATACCTCAAGTTGTAACTCCCGGAATTCATTGGGAATACAACATGATGGTACAGAGGTCTCAAACAATTAGGCAATCGTTTGGTGCTTAAACAGATATGGAAGGGCATTGAGAGCAATGGAAATAAGTATTGTGTTTGATACAAGAATAGATCATCCCTTACACGGTGGCTCATGAATTACATACAAAGCCAAGTGCAAAGGATACTTTGGAGTCAAATATGTATAGGAGAGTGAGGTTTCGATCCTGTGGAACTTGGGTTATGGGTCCACCATGTGGGTTAAGAGTAGGCAAAGCGGTGACACCTTGCACGGTGTTCATAGCAAGACATGTGAGAGGATAACCTGTCAGTTATGTTGGCAACAACGTCCGTACCAAGGGCAGGGGACGAATAGAACCCTTTTTCTCCTTGTTGAAATGAGGCGGACCAATAGGCAAGGTTCTCGTCCACCAGTGGCTACCGGAATGTTATCCACAATAGTAACATGGTCTTACTGACAGAGTTGTACACCGAGGTTTTTACCTAACAGGGAATTACCACTGCTCAGATAAGTTAGATTACAAGAACCTGGTTAAATAGGCAAATGGAAAGGAAAAGGTGTCCACCCACACAAGTATTTAGAACATACCATAACCGAGGGAAAGTAGAGTATGGTATACAAGATAGGTCATCAAGTACATAAGCATTGTGATAAAGGGGCAAGGAGAATCATGATGTTTATCCATACCATACGGTTTGGATAATAGATCAGGAACAATTTAGCATTGCGCTTCCAATGTTCCTATTGAAATTTGAAGTACCACATCTGTGCTTCAAGGTATCATCGACATGGTCATCAGATAAAGGTCGGACTTTCGGTACACAAAGGATTCATGAGGAACAACTTACAAAATAAATCACATGATTTCCTCATGGAAGAATGGTTAATCTTACATATGGAAGAAATTATAACACTAGGTCGTTTGGACCGGTGTGCTAGACAAGACATCATCGTATCAGGTTACATAAAGACCAAAGTTAAATTTATTGTAAAATGTCCGAAGCATCATATCTGCCCGAGATTCAGATCTGATTGGTGTCCGGATACCTTAGACTCACGATGATGGAGAAGAAAAAGAAGGGGCAACAAAAATCGACTAGATGGTGAGGCAAGGTCCTCGGGATAGGTACTATGGAAGCAAGGCTTGAACCATGAACTGGATTGTAAGACATATGAACACAATGTCAAGACATTCGTGCCCACATGGGATTCTTACCATGAAATGCATCCGAGTTTTGAATAGGGAACCATCATTGAGGATAACAAAGTCCTTGTGTCATCCTGGATTAGCTCTTATGAAGGAACTTAATTTCCTTGATCAGATCAGTAAGTGGTTTGGGGTGCTAATAGAAGTTATATGAAGTGAAGATAGCAAATCTTCAAACCATATAACAATTCGCACATGCGTGAATGATTTGGGACGATTCCAAAGGAAGCAAGACTAGTCTTTATCATATTCACGGCAGCAAGAATGCACGTGGACTTTGGGAAAACCTTCTTATCAAGCTTATCCTTCATGAGCTAGCCACAAAGGCAATGCTTTCAAGAGTTTCATCGTGGAACATGGAGAAGTTGAGGGTGTGGCTGATGGGCTCGGCAACAATCCGTTAAGATTCCGATAGGGATGGATTTACAAATTTTTAAGATCAAGGGGATAACATTTGTCAGATCAAAGGATATAACGATGTATGCTTGAGGAAACATCAACAATTAAACATTGATTGGAGGGTGCACTCGAAAATACAGAATGAGTAGCACGACTAATGCTAGAATGGCGAGTCAACAACCAACTTACCAAGAATGAAAAAATCAGTTGTTAACCTCAAGGTAATAGGATTGCCACAAGTATTGTAATCACACATCAGAGTCCACTTGTCGGTATTTCGGTAAGAAACAACACGAGACCAAGAAATGAATGCTGATGGTGAGAAGTATCACTATATCAGGAATTCTTAAGAGGTGCAACAATTCTCACAACATTCTGGACATAAGCGATAGTAATACTACATGGTGAGAAGTATCACTAAATTAGCAAGGAACTCAAAGGACAACACAAAACACGAACACGGACCAAGAAATGAATGCTGATGGTGAGAAGTATCACTAAATTAGCAAGGACATTCTGGACATAAGCGATAGTAATACTACATGGACCAAGAAATGAATGCTGATGGTGAGAAGTATCACTAAATTAGCAAGCAACTCAAAGGACAACACAAAACACGAACACGTTTGTGTTGGAGTGAAGGCAAGAAGGATGTCGATGATAATACAATTCATTGAGGGGAAGGGATGGTATTTCTCAATATGCATTCGATTGATACCCTACAAGAGCTCGGAATGATGATGGTGATCACGACACATTTATTGAGAAGTTTCATGAAGATATAATCATTCAACAACGACATCAAGCAAATGAATGGTGAAGACAAAGGTTCTCAGAGCCACACATAAGATTTCCATCTTAGAATCGAAATTACCTTTCAAGACAACAAACATGATGTTGAAAGCTTGATGTAAGCTTAATGCACAGTTGGAAATGTGTTCGAGGGATGGAGGACATAGATAGCATGGTCAAGCTTTAGCATGACGATGATGATGTAGCTTAACAACTTGGAATGACAAGATCAAGTACAAACTTGTAAACAAGGAAGATTACTAAAAGTTGTTGAATCGCAATGCATACTCGATTCAGTTATCGATGCACTTGATTGTCCAACGTCTCAAAAAACGAGGAAACTGGAATCAACGAAACATGATAGCTAATGAGGAGCTCACAAGAAGTGACGTAGCTCCGTGCTATTCTCGGGATACGAGGAATAATACTCGGAGGTAGATCAACATTAAAGCTTGGACCGATGTATTGATCTGAAGAAGACAATCACTTTAACTTGTGTGAGAATGAATCCAAAGTAGAACTACATGGTCGGAACCACGATTGCAAGTACCAATTCACAGGTACGAGATTAAACCATAGAATGAATGATTATGATACGAGAAGCTTCTCTGATAGGATTAACGTTGTTTCCATGGGCATGAACACAAAGTTCAAGGTCGACTCCAATGCATCACCTACCATTTACTCCTCGCCTTTGATCATGTTGTAGTTTGAAAAGATTATCGGGCAAAACACGAGAAGAGTAAGACTCGTGAAAACTCTTTGGATCATATTGATTTAGGAAGACATAGGTTCAACCCATCGGGGCATCTTAGGAACATATACCACAAGCTCCAAGAGTAATTAACACATGCTTGATGAGCATGGCTGACAAAAGCATAGGATACAACTTTATCAGAGGGAGAAGACACAATTTACCAATGGCACCCTATATCAGGGAAATAATATCACAAGATTTTTTTTGAATGTAAAGGATGATGTCGGATAATAACCCAGCAATGGGTCTAACTATCCACAAAGGACCTCATGCGAGTATCAGTACTCCATTAGAGGGAGATAGAATGCAAGGCATCGGATTATAGAACATCTAAAAAATATCAATACTTAAATACCAAAGGAATTATGATTTCCAGGTTGGTGAATCAGATTCAGATGCTCTGATAAAGTACAAGCAAGATGAATGGACTTAGATGGACAATCAACCAAGGTTTATTTGCCGAGAACCACCTCATATCTAGAATGGACGTTTGAGGTGGACTGATAATTTATGAGAATCAGCTGATGATTGTGTGCATTGATACGTCCATTTTGCATCATGCTTTTATATTGATATTTATCACATTATGGGTTGTTACTACACACTATGGTACAATACTTATGCCTTTTCTCTCTTATTTTATAAGGTTTACATGAAGAGGGAGAATGCCGGCAGCTGGAATTATGGGCTAAAAAGGAGCAAGATTGAGATACCTATTCTGCACACCTCCAAAAGCCATGAAAATAAGCAAGGAATTATGTTGGAATATATAAAAAATATTGGGCGGAAGAAATACTGGAGGGGAGGCACCAGGAGGTCACGAGCCTGCCAGGGGCGCCTGGGGGGCTCGTGGGCCCTCTATTACCCCTCCGGCTCCCATCTTCTGCTATATGGAGGGTTTCGTCCCAGAAAAAAAAATCAAGAGAGAGCTTTTGGGAAGAAACACCGCCGCCACGATGCGGAACTTGAGTAGAAACAATCTACAGCTCCGACAGGGCCGTCCTGCCCGGGAAACTTCCCTCCCGGAGGGGGAAATCATCGCCATTGTCATCACCAACACTCCTCTCATTGGAGGGGACTCATCTCCATCAACATCTTCATCAGCACCATCTCATCTCCAAACCCTAGTTCATCTCTTGTACCCAATCTCCATCTCGCGACTCCGATTGGTACTTGTAAGGTTGCTAGTAGTGTTAATTACTCCTTGTAGTTGATGGTAGTTGGTTTACTCGGTGGAAGATCATATGTTCAGATCGTTAATGCTATTCAATACCTCTCTTCTCATGAACATAATTATGATTTTTTAGTAGTTACGTTTGTTCTTGAGGACATGGGATAAGTTTTGCTATAAGTAGTCATGTGAATTCGGTATTCGTTCGATATTTTGATGCGTTGTATGTTGTCTTTCCTCTAGTGGTGTTATGTGAACGTCGACTACATGACACTTCACCATTATTTGGGCCTAGAGGAAGGCACTGGTAAGTAATAAGTAGATGATGGGTTGCTAGAGTGACATAAGCATAAAGCCTAGTTTATGTGTTCCTTCGCAAGGGGCTGATTTGGATCCCCCAGTTTAATGTTATGGTTAGACTTTGTCTTAATTCTTCTTTCGTAGTTGCGTATGCTTGCGAGAGGGGTTAATCATAAGAGGTATGTTTGTCCAAGTAAGGACAGCACCCAAGTAGCGATCCACCCACATATCAAACTATCAAAATAGCGAACGCGAATCATATGAACATGATGAAAACTAGCTTGACAGAAATTCCCATGTGTCCTCGGGAGCGCTTTACCTTATAGAAGAGTTCGTCCAGGCTTGTCCCTTGCGACAAAAGGGATTGGGCCATCTTGCTGCACCTTTGTTACTATTTTTACTTGCTACCCTTTACAAATTATCTTATCACACAACTATGTGTTACCGATAATTTCAGTGCGTGCAGAGAATACCTTGCTGAAAACCACTTGTCATTTCCTTCTGCTCCTCGTTGGGTTCGATACTCTTACTTATCGAAAGGACTACGTTAGATCCCCTACACTTGTGGGTCATCAAGACACTTTTCTGGCGCCGTTGCCGGGGAGTGAAGCGCCTTTGGTGAGTGGAATTTGGTAAGGAAACATTTATATAGTGTGCTGAAATTTATTGTCACTTGTCACTATGGAAACTAATCCTTTGAGGGGCTTGTTCAGGGTATCTTCACCTTGACCGGAAGCAAAAATAATTTCTCCTCAACCTACTGTACCTACTTAAAATATTAATTATGAAATTCCTTCGGGTATGGTAGAGAAACTGTTGGCTAATCCTTTTACAGGAGATGGAACATCACATCCCAACTTGCATCTAATCTATGTAGATGAAGTTTGTGGTTTGTTTAAACTTGCAGGTTTTTCCGAGGATGAGGTCAAGAAGAAGTTATTTCCCTTATCTTTGAGGGATAAAGCATTGACATGGTATAGGCTATGCGATGATACTGGATCATGGAACAACAACCGATCGAAATTGGAATTTCATCAAAAGTTTTATCCTATGCACTTGGTACATCGTGATCGGAATTATATATATAATTTTTGGCCTCGTGATAGAGAAAGTATCGCTCAAGATTGGGGGAGGCTTAAGTAAATGTTATATTCATGCCCCAACCATGAGCTCTCGAGAGAAATTATTATTCAGAACTTCTATGCTCGGCTTTCTCATGATAATCGCACCATGCTTGACACTTCTTGTACCGGTTCTTTTATCAAGAGAGATATTGACTTCAAATGGGATTTATTGGAAAGAATTAAATGCAACACTGAAGATTGGGAGTTTTATGAAGGTAAGGAGTCAGGTATGAATCTTAAGTTCGATTGCGTTAAATCCTCGTTGAAACAAATACTTTTTGTGATTTTAGCGCTAAACATGGACTTGGCTCTGAGATAGTAGCTTCATTGTGTGAATCATTTGCTGCTCATATTAATCTCCCTAAGGAGAAGTGGTTTAAATATCATACTCCCATAGAAGTCAATGTAGTAAAAGCCAATCCAGTTGAAGAGAAAGTTATTGCTTATAATGATTCTATTGTTCCTAGTGCTTACATGGAGAAACCACATTTCCCTGTTAGAATAAAGGATCATGCTAAAGCTTCAACTGTGATACGGAAGGGCTACATTAGAACACCTACACCCCGTGAGAAAATTAAAGTTGAACCTAGTATTGCTATTATTAAAGATCTCTTGGCCGATAATGTTGATGGGCATGTTATTCAATTTTGTGAAGCTACTGCTAGAATTGCTAAACCTCATGCTAGAGACAAACATAAACCTGTTGTTGGCATGCTTGTTGTTTCTCTTAAGATAGGAGATCATTGTTATCATGGTTTATGTGACATGGGTGCTAGTGTTAGTGCAATACCTCAATCTTTATATAATGAAATTAAAGATGAGATTGCACCTGTCGAGATGGAATTTATTAATGTTATTATTAAACTTGCTAATAGAGATACTATCTGCCATGTGGGAATTGTTAGAGATGTTGAAGTCTTGTGTGGTAAAACTAAGTATCCTACTGATTTTCTCGTTCTTGCTACCACACAAGATAGCTTTTTTCCCATCATATTTGGTAGACCTTTCCTCAATACTATTAATGCTCAGATTGATTTTGAGAAACAAACTGTTACTGTTGGCTTTGAAGGTGTGTCACATGAATATAATTTTTCTAAGTTTGGTAGACTACCTCATGAAAAAGAATTGTCTACTAAGGATGAAATTATTGCTCTTGCTTCTATTGTTGTGCCTCCTACTGACCCTTCAGAGCAATACCTGCTTGAACATGAAAATGATAGCATATGGATGAAAGGAATGAGATACATAGAGTTATCTTTGAACAACGTCCTATCCTTAAGAATAATTTCCCTGTTGAATTACTTGGAGATCCACCTCCACCAAAGGGTGATCGTGTGTTTGAGATTAAACAATCACCTGATACTCTTAAGTATGCTTATCTTGATGAAAAAGAGATATATCATGTTATTATTAGTGCTAACCTTTAAGAGCATGCAGAAAAGAAATTATTGAAAACTCTGAGGAAGCACCGCGCTGCTATTGGATATACTCTTGATGATCTTACGGGCGTTAGTCCCACTCTATGCCAGCATAAAATTAAAACTGATCCTGATGGGGTCATAGTCCTAGGGTAGAGTCATAGGCCTACCGTACAGGTCCTACCCAAGGACTATCCCACACAAAGGACAAGACCCTAAGTCTACCCCGACTGAATCAAGGAATCCCCATTATCCAGTCGGCAACAGGTCCTATATCATCCAGTCGGATACTAGCATTCGGAGAATACCAAGCTAACCGACTGGATACACTCGGTACATCGTAACCTCCCTGGAGGGAAACGGTCGTACGTTTTCGGGTGCATTTATTAGCATCTAGAGAATACGTTACCTGTAATGTATCCATTCAATCCCCACTACTCCGCCCTTATACCGGAACCGTTGTGGAGGGCAGCGCACTCTATATAAGTCGCCCTCCCCCACTTGTAGAAGGGTTAGCAAATCATTGTATTCCATATTACACTCGACAACCAGCTCCGAGAGCTCTGAGACGTAGGGTTGTTACCTCCACCGCAGAGGGGCCCGAACTCATACAACCTGGCCGTAGCTAGGACTCTGCCCATCTCATTCGTACCCTACACATCTACTATCAGGCTTATACCCATGACAGTTGGTGCCCACCTTGGGGCAGGCGTCTAAGCGACTTCCGGCGAGTTTGCGATTTCTTCCTTTCGTCATGTCGTCCGGTGGAGATTCGTGCATGGGTCACCAGATCTTCTTCGGCGCTCTCTCCTTCACCGTCGACGATTCAGCGTGGCTGCGGGAGGCACCTCTCGACGTCGAGGCGCTTCCCGTCGCGGGGCCACACACTTCCGTGCCGGCGCCCGCGGCGTTCTTCTTCTCCAACAATCGGCTCCGTTGTCGACCTGCACCTCCATCATGCGCCGCAACAAGCGGTCCCGCCGTCCACGTCTCCAACGTTGGGTGCAGCATGCCCGAGCGCGTCAGATCGCGTCTTCTCAAGTGGCAGTTCTTGAGTCCGTTGTGGTTGCCCCGTCGGCCCAGCACTCGGACTCGGTTCCGACTGAGTTTCCTTCCGAGTATGCGGGTCACGGGCCCGCAGCAGAAGTACACATGGCCAACTCCCATGAAGATCCCCGTCAGGCTGGCCGGAACGAGCGCGAGATCGGTGAAACGTCCGGTGCACGTCGTCCACCTCGCTGTTCTGCTAGTCGGCACACTCGGCGGAGCAATGTGGAGCTGTCCCGCACACCTCTCCTCAATTTGGCTGCAGCTGCCTAAATAGCCGATTCCCTCCAGCCGACTGATTCAGAAGCTGGCAGAGGGATCGACCAGATCCGAGCCCTATTGCACACGGCGCAGCAGCAGAATTCGGCAGTCTCCCAGTCGCACAACCAGATCTATAACAGCTCCGTCCACGCGAACACACATCGGTCGGTTCACAGCCCTGGATCCCATCAGCACCACAGGGAAGGCAGCCGTTCCGTGATCCATGAAGATCGCCGCCGCTCACGCACCCCTCCGCGGGGTGGGCCCTATGGGTCCCGACATCATGATGATCGGCGTTCAGTCGGCGACACATACGACCCAAGACCCGACGCAAGAGGACGTATCGCCCAGCGAAGAGTCGACAGAGGTCGAGCCCACCGCGATGGTCGCGATATGGACCGTCCGAGTGGAAGCAGGGCCATCGTGTCTGGTCCCGAGTGTTTTAGTCGAGCCATCCACTCGGCTGACATCCCGCCCAACTTCCGATTGCCGGCAGGAATCAGTAAGTTTATAGGAGAGTCCAAGCCGGAAACATGGCTGGATGACTACCGAGTGGCAGTCCAGATCGGAGGAGGGGACGACCATGTCGCCATGAAGCACCTCCCTTTGATGCTCGACGGCTCGGCGCGAGCATGGCTGAACCAGTTGGCCCCCTCAAGCATCTACAGTTGGGCAGATCTGGCCCGAGCGTTCGTCAAGACCTTCGAAGGAACATGCAAGCGCCCTGCTGGCCTTATGGAGCTCCAGCACTGCGTCCAGAAGCAGAATAAGCCCCTGCGTGACTTCATCCAGCGCTGGACAACTCTCTACCACACGGTGGAGAACGTCACCGAGCATCAAGCAGTCTGCGCCTTCAAGGCAGGCGTACGGTACAGAGAGCTGTACATAAAGTTCGGTCGAACGGGCGAAATCTCCATGAGCAAGATGATGGAGATAGCGGCTCGCTATGCAAACGGCGAAGAAGAAGACCGCATCCGGAGCGGCAAGCACAAGACAGTCGGCGATGTTGACGGAGGTAACACTCGGAAGCAGAAACAGAAAGCTCTGCCCACACCGCAAGCAGAAGCTGCAGCCGTGACCAATGCCAAGTTCAAGGGCAAAGGGATGGCGCAGTTTACCCCCAAGAAGAAGCCGTCCAACAATCCCATCCTGGACCAGCCTTGTCCGGTTCACACGAAGATGGACGAAGAAGGCAACCCCATATACGCAAAGCATACCACTCGACAGTGTCGTCTCCTGATCCAGGGGTTCAGCAAGGGACAACCGAGTGAGAAGGATCCTGAACAAGATGAGGAAGATAAGGAGGATCCGTTCCCCCAAGTCCATGCAACCCTGATGATCTTTGCTGACGTCGAGAGCAAGAGCCGACTGAAGCTGGTGAACAGAGAGGTGAACATGGCCACCCCTTCCAACCCCAAGTTTCTCAAATGGTCCCAGACTGCGATCACCTTCGACCAGTCAAATCACCCAGCACATGTACCCACCCCGGGAAGACAGGCCCTGGTCGTCGACCCAGTGGTAGAAGGAGTCCAACTGCGCAAAGTCCTCATGGATGGCGGCAGCGGCTTGAACATCATGTACGCCGACACCCTCAAGGGGATGGGCATCCCGATGTCCAGACTCAGCGAGAGCAGCATGCAGTTCCACGGAGTCGTTCCTGCACGGAAAGCCAAATCACTCGGCCAGATCGCGTTGGACGTCATTTTCGGATCCGACAAGAACTTCCGCAAGGAGAGGCTGACGTTCGAAGTGGTTGACTTCCAGAGCGCTTATCACGCAATTCTGGGTCGCCCCGCGTATGCGCACTTCATGGCCCGTCCGTGTTACGTGTACTTGAAGCTGAAGATGCCAGGTCCGAAAGGCATGATCACCATCACACGCAATCGGCAGCGGGCTGAAGAGTGTCTGCAGCAGGGATCAAGAATCGCCGACCAGTAGATGGCCGTCCTCGAGCTGGACGAGTACAAGAAAACAGTCAACCCCGCCGACCTGATGCGCTCAAAAAAGCCAGCTTCAGAGTCTGCATTTCAGTCGGCGGGAGAGACGAAGAAAGTCAGCATCCGCCCGACGGACGCCACTGCTGCCCCGACGAACATCTCCACCACCCTCGCTCCTAAATAGGAAGCCGAGCTCACCCAATTCCTCCGTGAGAACTGGGACATCTTCGCATGGAAACCCTCTGACATGCCAGGTGTACCCAGGGAGTTGGCTGAGCACCGACTGCACGTGGATTCCACGGCTCGGCCTATCCGAGAACGCCTGCGCCGGTCCGCCGCACACAAGAGGAAGGCAATCGGGGAGGAGGTGGCCAAGCTGCTGGCAGCCAACTTCATTCGCGAGGTTCACCACTCCGAGTGGCTCGCCAATGTTGTCATGGTGCCCAAGAAGGACAAGTCGCTCCGAATGTGCATCGACTTCAAGCATCTCAATAAGGTCTGCCCGAAAGACCATTTTCCGCTCCCCCGCATAGATCAAATTGTTGATTCGACTGCGGGTTGCGAGCGTCTGTCGTTTCTCGATGCCTACTCGGGCTATCATCAGATCCGTCTGTATGGTCCCATGAGTTAAAGACAGCCTTCATCACCCCATTCGGGTGCTTCTGCTACATCACTATGCCTTTCGGTCTGAAGAATGCAGGAGCTACCTTTATGCGCATGATCCAAAAATGTCTCCTCGACCAGATCGGTCGCAATGTGGAGGCATATATGGATGATATCATAGTCAAGTCACGCAAAGGTTCCGACCTGCTGACTGACTTGGCAGAAACATTCGCCAACCTTCGTAGGTACGATATCAAGCTCAACCCAGCCAAATGTTCATTCGGTGTTCCTAGCGGAAAGTTACTCGGTTTCTTCGTTTCCGAACGAGGGATCGACGTCAACCCCGAAAAAATCGGGACCATCGTCCGAATGGAGAGGCCGGTCAGAATACACGATGTTCAATGACTCACAGGTTGCCTAGCGGCTTTAAGCAGGTTCATCAGTCGACTCAGCGAAAAAGCACCTCCTCTGTACCGACTCATGAAGAAATCAGATACCTTCGAGTGGACAGACGAAGACCAAGTCACATTCGATGACCTCAAAGTCTTACTTTCCACCCAGCCGGTTCTTACTGATCCTCTCAGTAAAGAGCCCCTTCTTCTATATATCGCGGCTACAAATCAAGTTGTCAGTACTGTTCTTAGAGTCGAGCGAGAAGAAGAAGGCAAAGCATACAAAGTTCAGCGGCCAGTGTACTACGTCTCCGAAGTCCTGACCCCTTCCAAGAAGAGGTATCCCCATTATCAAAAACTTATCTATGGGATCTATATGACTGCGAAGAAGATGGCTCATTATTTCCAAGACAACTCGGTATCTGTCATTTCTAATGCTCCATTGTCGGAAATTCTCCACAATCGAGACGCATCAGGCCGACTGGCGAAGTGGGCAATGGAGATGCTGTACTGTGACATCAAGTTCGAGGCCAAGAAAGCTATTAAGTCTCAAGCCCTGGTTGACTTTATAGCAGAATGGGTAGAACAACAGCAACCGACCCACATCTACTCGGCTCATTGGACAATGTTCTTCGATGGGTCTAAGATGTTGAATGGCTCCGGCGCTGGTGTTGTGATCATATCACCAAAGGGTGACAAGCTCAAGTACATGCTGCAGATACACTTTGATTCCTCCAACAACGAGGCAGAATATGAAGCTCTCCTCTACGGATTGCGCATGGCCATCTCACTCGGCGTCCGTCGCTTGATGGTCTACGGCGATTCGGATTTGGTGGTCAATCAAGTGATGAAAGAGTGGTACGTCAGGAACCCCACCATGACCACATACTGCAATGCAGTGAGGAAGCTGGAGAAGAAGTTTGAAGGTCTAGAGCTCCACCATGTTCCAAGACTGAAGAACCAAGCAGCTGACGAGTTAGCAAAACTCGGATCCACTCGGAGACCAGTCCCGAGTGACGTCTGCCTCGACCACCTCCACCTCCCCTCAGTCAAAGAAGATCCTTTCACAGAGGAACCGATACAACCCAAGAGCACAACAGATCCGACTGAAGTCGATGTACCTGCTGTGGTTGATCTGGTCATGGAGATTCTGGCTGTCATTCCCGATTGGACTGTGTCGATCATGGCATATATCTTGAGGCAAGAACTTCGAGAAGACGAAGTCCAAGCCAGGAAGATAGTCCGCAGATCGAAGTCATTCAGTGTCATTGAAGGCCAATTGTACAAGGAGAGTATCTCAGGCGTTCTTCAATGATGCATCTCCCAGAGGAGGGGTAGCTAATTCTGGAGGATATTCACTCGGGGACCTCGGGTCATCACGCCTCTTCGAGAGCAATCGTAGCCAAGGCATTCAGGGCTGGCTTCTTTTGGCTGCAGGCTAACGAGATGGATAAGGATATGGTTGATCGATGTGAGGGCTGCCAGTTCTACTCCAACAAGTCCCACAAGCCAACGTCTGCGTTGCAGACGATCCCTCTTGTGTGGCCGTTTGCGGTGTGGGGATTAGATACAGTCGGCCCATTCAAGACAGGCCAAGGTGGATACACACATCTGTTGGTGGCAGTCGACAAGTTCACGAAATGGATCGAAGCAAAGCCCATCAAGAAGCTCGACGCTTCGACAGCCGTCAAGTTTGTCAGGGACATCATCTTCAGATTCGGTGTACCTCACAGCATAATTAAGGACAACGGGACAAACTTTGACTCGGACAGATTCAAAGGGTTCTGTACAAGCCAGGGCATCCGAGTGGATTTTGCTTCCGTAGCACATCCTCAGTCCAATGGACAAGCAGAGCGGGCAAACGGGCTTATTTTGCAAGGATTGAAGCCCCGACTCCTGCGAGAGATAGGACATGCCGCTGGCGCTTGGGTTACCGAGCTACCTTCAGTGCTTTGGGGACTTCGAACAACCCCGAACAGATCTACAGGGCGATCACCGTTCTTCCTCATTTATGGAGCAGAAGCGGTCCTTCCGAGTGACTTGCTACACAATGCGCCACGAATCGAACTCTTCTCCGATGCCGAAGCAGAAGAAGCAAGGCAAGACGGAGTGGATCTTCTGGAAGAGGAGCGCGAGTTGGCGTTAACTCGCTCGACCATTTATCAACAAAATCTGCGGCGTTTTCATGCACGCCACGTCAGAAGTCGGACGTTCCAAGCAGGCGACCTGGTGCTCCGAGTGGATCAACAAAGACCCCACAAGTTGGCTCCGGCCTGGGAAGGACCCTTCATCATCTCCAAGGTGTTGAACAACGGAGCATACAGACTCTACAACATTCAGAGGAAGAGAGATGAGCCGCGCGCATGGAACGGAGACCTCCTGAAGCGCTTCTACACGTGACCGTCGACTGAAGCGATGTAAAGAACAAGTATTGGCGAAATAATATAAAGCAGGTTGAGTTTTTTGCAGGTTCAAAGTTCTTCCGCGGTCGCAGACTCTGGTCTAAAAAAAAAACTTAGCTGCGATCCAGAATCGCCTAAGTATTAACTTTCTCCGAGTGTGTACTTAACGTCACACTCGGGGGCTTAGCCGTGATCCAGCATCGCCTAAGTATTCACTCTCTCCGAGTGTGCACTTAACGTCACACTCGGGGGCTTAGCTGCGATCCAGCATCGCCTAAGTATTTAGTCTCTCCGAGTGTGCACTTAACGTCACACTCGGGGGCTTAGCTGCGATCCAGCATCGCCTAAGTATTCACTCTCTCCGAGTGTGCACTTAACGTCACACTCGGGGGCTTAGCTGCGATCCAGCATCGCCTAAGTATTCACTATCTCCGAGTGTGCACTTAACGTCACACTCGGGGGCTTAGCTGCGATCCAGCATCGCCTAAGTATTAACTCTCTCCGAGTATGCACTTAACGTCACACTCGGGGGCTTAGCTGCGATCCAGCATCGCCTAAGTATTAACCTTCTCCGAGTGTGCACTACACGTCACACTCGGGGGCTTAGCTGCGATCCAGCATCGCCTAAGTAATAACCTTCTCCGAGTGTACACTTCACGTCACACTCGGATGGAGCTTAACAGCGATCCATCATCGGCTGTTTGCCTTTGTCTTCACCAACAAACGCCAACCAAAAACTCGAATCAACATTGCAACAGAAGAGCAAAAATAGGATTCCAAAATTCTCGCAAAGATAGATAACTCGATGCGGATCAAGTTTACCCGCACCGATTTAAAAGTGTGACGGCCAACAGAAGTGGCCAAAGTACCTTACACATAAACACTCAGCATACCGAGGATAAAGTTTCTTACGCGTCAGCTGGGCCGGCACCAGGACTGGAGGGCTCCACGAAATTGTCCAAGTCGATTCCGTCGGTGATGTGGGTAGCACTCTCAAGGAACGTCTCCATGAAGTCTTCGAATCGAAGCTTCTTCGTGTTGGCGACCTTCAGCGTCTTCAGTTTTTCCTCACGCAGCTCCTTGCAATGGACTCGGACCAGGGACAGAGCAACATCTGCACCGCAACGAGCTGCAGACTTCTTCCATGACTGCACTCTGTTGGGAATATCCGCCAGTCGACTCATCAGGTTCTCCATCTCCTGCCGCGACTCATCTTCTCACCAAAGCTCCTTGTCGATTTGGCCGACGACTTCTCTCAGTCGACCAATGAAAGGACCAACTTTGCCCACGCGGATGTGCGCACGGAGCAGATCCCGATTGGCGTCGTCGCTGAGTGGAACGTTCTCAAGAATCGAACGCTCCACGTCAGCTGCTTCAGCTTCTGCGTCAAAGCAAAAATCTGCGACAATAGGAAAAACAGACAATAAGCGCCGAGTGCTACGTGCATAGCACAACCACTCGGAAGAATAAGGACTTACCAGCCAGACGCGTCATCATCTGCCGAGCCCAGTCGCTCACATATTTCTCTTGTGCTGTGCATCGTTTGTTCAACACGTCCATCTGACTCATCAGCACAGTCCTCTGCTTCCCCATCCTTTCCACTTCCTCAGTCAACACCTTGTTCACTTCACGCGCCTGCTCCAATAACTTCTCCCGTTCCGCCAGAACTTCCTTCATGCCGACCATTGCAAGCATGGACGCATCAAGTTCACCAGCGAACTGATTCCTCTCCTCCTTGAGAGCGTCATAGGCCGTCCCCATTTCACAAGTTTTCTGCCAACAAGAAACAAGGGACAATCAGAAAGTTCAACAGTTAACAGTCTAAGTTCTTCAGACCCCTGCTGACGCAAGCAGTCGACAGCGGTCTCGGGGACTACACCCAGTGGGTTCACTAAGAGTGACCCCACTGGCATGCACCTCAAGCAGGCCTGTCCTATTGAAATGCATGTTATCACCTACGCCTCCGAGGCCAATACTACCCGACCTGAGTACAACTTACTCTCGGGGACTCTTACCGTAAGTGCACTCCGACTGCAACAATTACTCGCACTCGGTAATCCTACTTATAGACACAACCAAACTCAAGGCAAAGTGTATAAACACAACTGTCGGTACAAGCACTCGACAGAAGTCTCGGGGACTACACCCACTGGGTTCACTCAGAGTGAACCCATTTTAAACAAGAGCTGATATTCAATAACACTCAGTGGGCTACAGGGGAAAAGTAAATACTTACTAGACCACTTACTCGGATATCATCGCGTAGCTCCAAGCTCCGCTGGTACAAGGCCGCAACAGAGTCATAAGCCCTCTTGGCTTTTCCAGCCATCAACTCTACCTGCACCATGGCCCCCTTGCCCGCTCCCACCTGCTCCTCCGGAAGACGCCGGATGCTGAATTCAGCATTCGACGAACCTGGAATCGTCGGAGGTTCCCGAGGCATCCCAAGGTCCGCCCCAGTCGGCTCCTCCCCCACCAGCACTGGTTCAGTCGGTGGCGGCACTTCAGTCGGCGGGACGTCGGCGGCGGGAGCGGCAGCAGGAGGAACAGCCTCAAGGACAGGCTCCACGACGGGGTCGGCCCTCCCCTAGTCGTCCTCGTCTAGGCAAATCGCCCCTGACAAGTCGAATGACATGACGTCTCAGGAAAAGAAAGAAACAAGCCCTATGATAGAATTGGAGACGCGATGGGATAAAACACCCGACTCTCCTACAACACACCTGGCTGGGACGAAACGACATTGTCCGTGTCCATGGGGTCGTCCCCTTGGCGGGCCGGAGAGGTGGCAGAGGTAGCGACCCTATCGAGTGAAACCCATTCGACCTGTAATCAGGAGTTCACTCGGATAACAAAAAGAGCCGAAAGCTAGATACACTTACGTGGAGGTGATAGGGATAGCAACCCTCATTCGCGGCAGAGCCTTCCGAGGCTTAGGCCCACTCGGCTTGAGCACCCTGGAAGACTGGCCCGCGGGCTCAGCGGCGGCGTCCCTGACCCTCTTGGTGCCTCGAACACTCGGGACCACCGGAGCAGTAGGCGAAGCACTCGACGACGCAGGGGGAGCTGAGGAGACGGCGGGCTCGTGTCGGTGCTTGGTCCGATGCTCTGGTCGTGGAGGTGGCGAGTCTTGCTCCTCATCTTCTTCCTCTTCCTCGTTGTCCTCCTCCTCCGATTCCTTGGTGTCGGAGACGTATTCGGCGCTCTCCACGCTGCCCTCCTGGCTGCCTTACTCCTCTTCCTCCTCCGGATTCCCATTCGAGACTGGGGAGAACCAGCTGGTCCACGCCTGCATAAAGTTCAGTCGGAAACATTAGGCATCACACGGAGATATAAGCAAACGACTGGAATTAAGACAGTTCAATGCACTCGACTAGTGCCACTCACCTGATTCGGTGCGGGATGATCCGCGCTGTAAGGCCTCACTCGGCGAGCTCCTTTGGGATTCTCACAGGGACCCGTGATTTGGAGCACCCACGAGGTTACCCTCTCCTCGGTCACGCCCACCACGTTGGTGCGAGTGGAATCTTCGGGCCCCGTGTAATGCCACATAGCATGGTCACGAGCCTGCAGAGGCTGGATCCGCCGACCAAGGAAGACTTCCAGTAGGTCTATACCGGTGACCCCCCTCCTGACGACATTCACGAGTGCCTCAACCAAAGGCTGGATGTCGTTCTTCTCGGCCTTCGAGAGCACGAGCTGCTTAGGCGGGGAGGGCCGGTCTAGGCTAAAAGGAGGCACCCCAGTCGACGCGTTCGGACAGGCGATGTCCTAGCAGTAGAACCACGTCGACTGCCAGTTCCTAACCGACTCACTCAACTGGAGAGCAGGATATCTACTCTAACTCTTCTTCTGGAATCCTAAGCCTCCGCGGAGCTGGAGGAGGTGAGTCTTATCATCCGACGCGCTCCCCCTCTCGAGGCGCTGGCTCGACCTCGTCGTCTGCCGGCAGTCTCCAGGACTTATGCACGAGCATTCCGTGCTCCACCAGCTCCAGCAGATCTCCCTCTGTCACCGTAGAGGGAAGGAAGTCTCCTTGGATCCACCCCGCCGGCAGCGGCCGCTGCCGCCGCTGAGCAGGCGCCGCCGCCTTGTTCTTCTTCTTCCTCGCCTCCATCTTGCTGGTCTCACCCTTGGTCATGGAGGCGACGGCGAACCCTCGAGAGGGAGGAGAAGGAAGGAGCGTAGGAACACAGGGGGTGGCAAGGAAGACGGAGCAGGCGAAAGCGAAAGATTCGGCGAGCATAACGAAGAAGCCTCGCCGCCCAGATTTAAATAGGGTTCCGACTGGGTCACTGGCGGGTGGCCCCAAAACCTTATCCGCCCGACCGGCCGCGGCGATATTAGTGGAGGACTTGAAGGCGCGAGAATCGAGGCGTCAGGCGCTACTCGAGTGCGCTGACTTCATCCTCGCTGAGCGCGCGGAACCTGAATTTTGAGATCCCGGAAAATCCGCCATTGTCAGTTGACCGGTCGCGTCAAAACATGCTGCGGAAACACTCGGCTCCCGACAGTCGGTTTCGCAAGCACTTCCACTCGGATCGTTGGTCAGAAGAGGTAAAATGGATAGAGGCAAGCAACACCCGAGCCGAATCTAATCCAATCGGATCCGAACTTCAAGCACCGCTTCGTTGTTTCAACCCCAATCCAGTCGGGGACTAATGATGGGGTCATAGTCCTAGGGTAGGGTCATAGGCCTGCCGTACAGGTCCTACCCAAGGACTACCCCACACAAAGGACAAGACCCTAAGTCTACCCCAACAGAATCAAGGAATCCCCATTATCCAGTCGGCAACAGGTCCTATATCATCCAGTCGGATACTAGCATTCGGAGAATACCAAGCTAACCGACTGGATACATTCGGTACATCATAACCTCCCTGGAGGGAAACGGTCGTACGTTTCCGGGTGCATTTATTAGCATCTAGAGCATATGTTACCTGTAACGTATGCATTCAATCCCCACTACTCCGACCTTATACCGGAACCGTTGTGGAGGTCAGCGCACTCTATATAAGCCGCCCTCCCCCACTGGTAGAAGGGTTAGCAAATCATTGTATTCCATATTACACTCGACAACCAGCTCCGAGAGCTCTGAGACGTAGGGCTGTTACCTCCACCGCAGAGGGGCCCGAACTCATACAACCTCGCCGTAGCTAGGACTCTGCCCATCTCATTCGTACCCTACACATCTACTGTCAGGCTTATACCCACGACAGATCCTGATTCCAAACCAGTTGTTGATCATCAACGAAGATTAAATCCTAAAATGAATAGGTGGTAAGAAAAGAAATACTAAAGCTCCTGGAAGCAGGTATTATTTATCCTCTTTCTCATAGTGATCGGGTAAGTCCGGTGCATTGTTTCCCTAAGAAGGGAGGTATTACCGTTGTCCCTAATGATAAAGATGAATTGATCCCACAAAGAATTGTTACTAGCTATAGGATGGTAATTGATTTTAGGAAATTAAATAAATTTACTAAGAAAGATCATTTTTACCTTTTATTGATCAAATGCTAGAAAGATTGTATAAACATACACACTTTTGCTTTCTAGATGGTTATTCTGGTTTCTCCGAAATACCTCTTGCACAATCTGATCAGGAGACAACCACTTCTACTTGCCCTTTCGGTACCTTTGCTTACGGACGTATCCCTTTTGGTTTATGTAATGCACCTGCTACCTATCAAAGATGTATGATGGCTATATTCTCTGACTTTTGTGAAAATATATTTGAGGTTTTCATGGATGATTTCTCCGTTTACGGATCTTCTTTTGATGATTGGTTGAGCAAACTTGATCGAGTTTTGCAAAGATGTAAAGATACTAACCTTGTCTTGAATTGGGAGAACTGTCACTTTATGGTTAATGAAGGCATTGTCTTAGGACATAAAATTTTTGAAAGAGGTATTGAAGTCGATAAGGCTAAAGTTGATGCGATTGAGAAAATGACATGCCCTAGAGGCATTAAAGGTATAAGAAGTTTCCTTGGTCATGCTGGTTTCTACAGAAGGTTTATTAAAGACTTCTCTAAGAATTCTAGGCCTCTCGCCAATCTATTGCAAAAAGATATTCCATTTGTTTTTTATGATGATTGTGAAGAACCATTTGAAATACTTAAGAAGGCCTTGATAACTGCACCTATTGTCCAACGACCTGATTGGAACCTACCTTTTGAAATTATGTGTGATGTTACTGATTATGATGTTGGTGTTGTTCTAGGACAAAGAGTTGATAAGAAATTAAATGTTATTCATTATGCTAGTAAAACTCTAGACAATGCCCAAAAAAACTATGCTAGTACAAAAAAATAATTTTTAGTAGTTGTGTTTGCGTGTGATAAGTTCACATCTTATATTGTTGATTCCAAAGTTACTATTCACACTGATCATGCTGCTATTAAATCTATCATGGAAAATAAAGATGCTAAACCTAGACTTATTAGAATTTGATTTGCATACTGTTTATAGAAAGGGTGCACAGAACCCCGTAGCAAATAACTTGTCTAGGTTAGAGAATGTTCTTGATGACCCACAACATATTGATGATAGCTTTCCTGATGAACAATTGAATGTCATCAATGCTTCACGTAGTACACCATGGTATGATGATTATGCTAATTGTATTGTTGATAAATATATACCACCTAGTTTCACATACCAACAAAAGAAAAAGTTCTTTTATGATTTGAGACATTACTTTTGGGATGATCCTCACCTTTATAAAGAAGGAGTAGATGGTGTTATTAGACGTTGTGTACCTGAGCGTGAACAGGGACAAATCCTACAGAAGTGTCTCTCTGGGACTTATGGAGGACACCATGCGGGATATAGAACTGCACACAAGGTATTGCAATCCGGTTTTTATTGGCCTACTCTCTTCAAGGATGCTCGTAAGTTTGTCTTGTCTTGCGATGAATGTCAAAGAATAGGCAATATTAGTAAACGTCAGGAAATGCCTTTGAATTATTCATTTGTTATTCAAACATTTGATGTTTGGGGTTTTGATTATACGGGACCTTTTCCAAAGTCCAACGGGTATACTCATATTCTAGTTGCTGTTGATTATGTTACTAAGTGGGTAGAAGCTATTCCAACTAGTAGTGCTGATCATAGCACCTCTATTAAGATGCTTAAAGAAGTTATTTTTCCTAGATTTGGAGTTTTTCCTAGATTTGGAGTCCCTAGATATTTAATGACTGATGGTGGTTCACATTTTATTCATGGTGCTTTCCGTAAAATGCTTGCTAAGTATGATGTCAATCATAGAATTGCATCTCCTTATCATCCTCAGTCTAGTGGTCAAGTAGAGTTAAGTACTAGAGAAATTAAATTAATTTTGCAAAAGAATTTTAATAGGTCTAGAAAGAATTGGCCTAAGAAACTTGATGATGCATTCTGGGCTTATAGAACTTCTTATGAGAATATCCCATGGGCATGTCTCTGTATAAAATGGTTTACGGTAAAGCATGTCATTTACCTCTTGAGCTAGAGCATAAGGCTTATTGGGCAATCAAAGAGCTCAACTTTGATTTCAAACTTGCTGGTGAGAAGAGGTTATTTGACATTAGCTCACTTGATGAATGGAGAACTCAGGCATATGAAAATGCCAAGTTGTTTAAAAAAAAGTTAAGAGGTGGCATGATAAAAGGATACAAAAACATGAGTTCAATGTTGGTGATTATGTCTTGCTATACAATTCTCGTTTAAGATTTTTTTGCAGGCAAGCCTCTCTCTAAATGGGAAGGTCCTTACATTATCGAAGAAGTGTATCGTTCGGGTGCCATCAAAATCAACAGCACGGAAGGCACTTTTCCGAGAGTTGTGAATGGGCAAAGAATCAAGCATTATATCCCACGTACCCCCATAAATGTAGAAAGCAATATAATTAATACCATAACCCCGGAGGAGTACATAAGGGATGTTTACCAGCCTGATTCAGACTCTGAAAACGAAGAAGTATGTGATACGGTAAGTAAACCGACTCCAAAACTTTTCCGATAGCAATTTTTCTCCGTTTTAGAATATTTAGAAAAATACAAAAATTTAAAGTAGTCCAGAAAGCGCACGAGGAGGCGACGAGCCTACCAGGCGCACCCCTACCCCCCGGGCGCGCATGGGGGGCTCGTGAGCACCTCGTATGCCTCCCGAACTTCGTTTTCTTATGGAATACTCCTTATGGTCGGTAAAAATTCATTATTAAATCTCCCGAAAGGTCTAACCCTTGTATAACGCAAATATCCTCTATTTTCGTTTCTAGCCTGTTTCTGCCGCAGATTTAAATCAAGATGTCTTCTCAAGATTGAGAGGGGGAGAGCTATGTGGCCGATTACCTTGCTAACCCCAAGGTCTATGGGGACTTGGATCCTTATGGTTGGACCACTAATGAGTAAGAAGATTATGATCCCAAGGGGAAGGAACGAACAAGTTCCGATGAAGAGGAGCCTCCTATACCCCAACCTGGAGACATGCATGTGGAGTTCAAGAAGTCTAGCCTCCCTGACTCAAGGAAGAAGCCTAAGATCTTGTTTACCCCTTCTCGTCTTTTGAAGGGGAGTAAGCAAGAATTATGCCAAAGGGTGTTTAGGCTTGAAGAGGAAATCAACGATCTGAAGGAGCAGAATTTTGTGCTCAAGAGGAAACTAAACAAGTTTAACAACTCTGCAACAACTCCCCCACCATCACCTTCGAAGGAAGACAATTAAACACGGGTATGGGCACTCCCCTTGGCTTGTGCCAAGCTTGGGGGAGTTGCCCCGGTATGATATCACCATCACATCTTTTGCCTTTACCTTTATCTTAATTTGATCCTTTTTGGTAATATCTTTATCTAGTAAAATAAAGTTCTTAGTATGATCAAGGCTTGAGTTTTGCTTTATGTTACCCCCAATGTAATCGAGTTCGTGAGTTATATAATAAGGAGTGTTTTAGTTAAGGTCCTTGCTTCATGCCATGATCTAAAGAAAAGAATAATAAAAGAACAAAAGCATGAAATATCATGTCATGATCATATGGGAAGTAATGGCTTCACATATAAAAATAATGTTGATTGAAACTTGTTGTGGGTGGACAAACGTAGACCTTGGTCATTGTTGCAATTAATAGGAAGTAATAAATAAAGAGAGGTTCACATATAAATATATCATCTTTGACACCGTCTATGATTGTGAACACTCATTAAACTATTACATGCTAAGAAGTAGATGTTGGACAAGGAAGACAACATAATGAATTATGTTTGCTTGGTTCCAAACAATGTTATATGACTAGAGACCCTTAGCATGTGATGCTTGCTTCCACCTCATATCAACCAAAACTTCTGCACTAAGTAGAGATACTACTTGTGCATCCATAAACCCTCAACCCAGTTTTTCCATGAGAGTCTACCATACCTACCTATGGATTGAATAAGATCCCTCAAGTAAGTTGTCGTCGGTGCAAGCAATAAAAAAATTGCTCCCTAAATATGTATGATCTATTAGTGTGTGGAAAATAAGCTTTGTACGAACTTGTGATGAGGAATACATAAAAGCGGCATACTGCATAATAAGGTTCTTTATCACAGGAGGCAATATAAAGTGACATTCCTTCACACTAAGAGATCAGACATCCAAACCTCAAAAGCGCATGACAACCTCTGCTTCCGTCTGCGAAGGGCATATCTAGTACCTTTACTTCTTATCTTTAAAAGAGTCATGGTGATCGACACCAATTCCTTATTTCGCCATTATCTTGGCTACGTCATGTGCTAGGGAAAGATCTATATTCATATATCAACTTGGAATAAAGTAACCCTGAATTATTATTGTTGACATTACCCTTGAGGTAAATAGTTGGGAGGTGAAACAATAAGCCCCTATCTTTCTCTGTGTCCAACTGAAACTTTGATCTCATGAGTACCGCGTGAGTTTTAGCAATTGTAGAAGACTAAAAGATGATTGAGTATGTGGATTTGATTTACAAGCTCTTATTTGACTCTTTCCGATGTTATGATAAATTGCAACTTCCTCAATGACTAAAGACTATTGGTTGTTAATTCTCAATAAGATTCTTGATCCATACTTTACATCATGAAGGAATTATCACTTTAGCATAAGAGATTATATGATTATATTGTTGTTCCATGTCCGTATTTTATTTTATCGACACCTCTATCTCTAAACATGTGGGCATATTAATTGACCTCGGCTTTCGCTTGAGGACAAGCGAGGTCTAAGCTTGGGGGAGTTGATACCTCCATTTTGCATCATGCTTTCATATTGATATTTATCGCATTATGGGCTGTTATTACACATTATGGTACAATACTTATGGCTTTTCTCTCTTATTTTATAAGGTTTACAAGAAGAGGGAGAATGCCGACAGTTGGAATTCTGGGCTGAAAAAGGAGCAAGTTTGAGATACCTATTCTGCAAAACTCCAAAAGCCATGAAAATCAACGAGGAATTATGTTGGAATATATAAAAAATATTGGGCGAAAGAAATACTGGAGGGGAGCCACCAGGATGTCATGAGCCTGCCAGGCGCGCCCCACCCCCCTAGGCGCGCCTCGGGGGCTCGTGGGCCGCCTGTTACTCCTCCAACTCCCATCTTCTGCTATAAGAGAGAGCTTTCGAGAAGAAATGCCGCCGCCACGAGGCGGAACTTGAGCAGAACCAATCTAAAGGTACGGCAGGGCCGTCCTGCCAGGGAAACTTCCCTCCTGAAGGGGCAAATCGTCGCCATCGTCATCACCAACACTCCTGTCATCGGAGGGGACTCATGTCCATCAACATCTTCATCAGCACCATCTCATCTCCAAACCCTAGTTCATCTCTTGTACCAATCTCCGTCTCGCGACTCCGATTGGTACTTGTAAGGTTGCTAGTAGTGTTAATTACTCCTTGTAGTTGATGCTAGTTGGTTTACTCGGTGGAAGATCATATGTTCAGATCCTTAATACTATTCAATACCTCTATGATCATTAACATAATTATGCTTTGTGAGTAGTTACGTTTGTTCCTGAGGACATGGGATAAGTATTGCTATAAGTAGTCATGTGAATTTGGCATTCGTTCGATATTTTGATGCGTTGTATGTTGTCTTTCCTCTAGTGGTGTTATGTGAATGTCGACTACATGACACTTCACCATTATTTGGGCCTAGGGAAGACATTGGGAAGTAATAAGTAGATGACGGGTTGCTAGAGTGACAGAAGCTTAAACCCTAGTTTATGCGTTCCTTCGCAAGGGGCTGATTTGGATCCCCCAGTTTAATGTTATGGTTAGACTTTGTCTTAATTCTTATATCATAGTTGCGGATGCTTGCGAGAGGGGTTAATAATGAGTGGGATGTTTTTCCAAGTAAGGACAGCACCCAAGCACCGGTCCACCCACATATCAAACTATCAAAGTAGCGAACGCGAATCTTATGAACATGATGAAAACTAGCTTGACAGAAATTCCCATGTGTCCTCGGAAGCGATTTACCTTATATAAGAGTTCGTCCAGGCTTGTCCCTTGCTACGAAAGGGATTGGGCCATCTTGTTGCACCTTTGTTACTATTGCTACTTTCTACCCGTTACGAATTATCTTATCACACAACTATCTGTTACCGATAATTTCAGTGCCTGCAGAGAATACCTTGTTGAAAACCACTTGTCATTTCCTTCTCCTCCTCGTTGGGTTCGACACTCTTACTTATCGAAAGGACTACGATAGATCCCCTACACTTGTGGGTCATCATGCATTCACACATATGTTGAATCAATAAGATCAAAGGAAAATGACAAAGGATTTTAACGAATGCTGCTAGACATATGGATTTAACCATAATGCAAGCAGGTGAGAAAGGTCATGAAAAAAGGCTACAGAGGATTTCGAAAGATCAAATAGCAATTCGAGGGACTTTTGAAACCCATGACATCTAAGGACGAACAAATCCACAGTAAGATATTTTGTCATGCCTTGTAATAACAAGAGCACTTGGAAAAGTAAGTATGATCAACATTTGTATATACCATCCATGGGGGTTGACGGAGGAAGAGAAATTGCAAAAGTGATAAGCACAAGTTCTCGAGAGAACATCGAAGAGTATCTTTAGAGTCTTCTGATGAATTGAGTCATCAACTGGGATGAGGGGATCTTCGGGAGAAATTATTTATGAGAACCTAGATTTAGAGTTAGTAAAATCTTTAACCCGAAAGAGAAGAGAGATCAGAACCGAGAGTATAGAAAAGGAGTAAAAGATCCTAATACCACCCGATTGAGATGTGGGCCCGTAAGCCACACAACAATGTTAGTAAAGTTTTTCAAGTACGAGACTCAACTTCGGCTAAGGAGTTGGAAAGGGGGCTACCTACAGCTAGTTAGCTCTAATACCAACTTTTGACACCCTCGATTTGATCGTACGCTAATCATACACGCAAACGCGTATGACCAAGCTCAAGGACTCACGGGAAGATATCACAACACAACTCTAGACAAAAATAAAAAATTACAAGCGCTTCATATTACAAGCTAGGGTCCTCGAGGGCTAGAATACAGAAGCTCGATAAACACACGAGTCAGGAGAAGCAACAAATATCTGAGTACAGACATGAAGCAAGAGGTGCATTAGAGAAGGCTAGCACAAACATACAATGATTGAATGAGGTGAGGACTTCGGCTTGTGAACCTCCTAACTACTCCTAGTCTTCAGCGTCCTCCACGTAGTAGTAGGCACCGCCAGGGTAGCAGTCATCGTCGGTGCAATACGCCATCTCCTGGGCTTCATCATCTGTTCGCAGCAACGAATCAAGGGGAAAAAGGGGGAGCAAAGCAACGGTGAGTACTCGTCCAAAGTACTCGCATGAATGACATCAGAACTATGCTAAGTATGCATCAGTATCAAAGGAAGGGTTATATGTGGACTGATTGTAGCAATGCAAGAATAGAGAGAGAAGGCCTAGTCCTATCGAAGACTAGCATCTTGAGGAGTCTTGCAGAAGTAGACGAGAATAGAGCGGTAACACAATTAAATAGTCATATTGTTGCAGCAATATTAATTAAATTCACAGGTTCTTCCTTCACTCCCTGCGATGAAGAAATCCCGGAGCAAACTTTCCAGTTAAGTAACGGTTAAGTTGTAAAAGATCGGGGCACAACGCCAAGTCGTCCTGTAACGTGGTCACAGCTATCCGAATAGTTAATTTTCATCCCTGCAGGGGTGCACCACATTTTCGGTTATGCTCGATATACACTGGCCGTACACACTTTCCTGGGTCATGTCCGACCTCAGAACATCGACACGTCGCAACCCCACCTAGACTCAACATAGAGGCCAGCCCGCCGGTCTAAATCCTAATCGCGCAGGGTTCATGGGCCCCTCACCCATTGTGCTCCTGCACATTGTGCGCGTCCAATGTCAGTCCTGGCACCTATTATACAAGGACGGTGTTAATCCAGACCACTCGGGCGCACGCCACTCCATTGCTGACGTCTGCAAGAGCTTAGGCTGTTACCACAACATCGAGTACCCATAACTTCTCCCTCGTAGATGGTTAGTGCTAAAAGGTCTCCGACCAACCCAGATGAAATACCTAAATCCATTAACATTTTAATTAACTCATCGACACATCCACGCGGGAAACCACCCGCCTAACATTTATTCATCAATGTTCCAAGTAACACGGTCCAGTAACCGTGTGGTTATAACATCTAGGGGACCCGAGGTATCACCCTCGATGGATTCCGAACAATGTAACCTTCAAGGTGCCTCGGGAGGAATCACCCTGAATGGGCCACACTTGATGGGTTGTACGACAGAGTCGTTGTCAGAGGTGGTGAAGGAGGAATCACCCTCCATGAACCACCGCCGGTTAACTACACTACAAAGCTAACATCGGATTACGTAACGAGGTGTCACCCTCGGTACTCGATAGTAGCTCTGCAATGTCGTACAACTAAGGGGGTGTGAGTGCTGTGTCGGGCCTTGGGTCATCGACCAGTTGATCGAGACATAACGATAAAGCGGGGGCAAGTGGGCTAAGGCGGACAAAGGGTATGACTGCTCCACCTATACCAAAAAGTCTTAAGGTGCAGTAGAATAATGAAGTAGTTTATCAAAAACATGCCATGCATCAGATATAGGAGCTAACTACAACAGTAGAAAAATTCTAATGCAAGCATGAGGGAGAAAGAATAGGCGATAAAGGAATGATTAAGGGGGTTTGCTTTCCTTGTTGCTCTGCTGGAAAGGGTTGGTCGTTAGGGGCGTAGTCGTACCCGGTAGCAGCGTCAGTCTCGGGGTCTACCTATAAGAAGAGGCGTGAAGAAACAATAAATAATAGCAACAGGTGCAACACGATGCATGACATGGCAATATGCAGGGATAGGCATGCACTAACGAAGTATCATCCCTCATAGACGGGTCAGGAAAATATTAGATGATATTTCTCGGGTCTCTGGCTACTACCAGTCAGGCGAAACAGATGCAAAAGTTCCATGTTCACTGTGCTACGGACGCGCAACAAACGAACGGATAGCGTATCCGGGTTCGTCTCGTTTTTCTGATCAACTTTCATGTACAAAGTATTTTCATGTGACTGACGGATTATTTTATATTAATTTTTAAAGTTTTATTTATATTTTGAAATTAAATAGAATTAATCTAATTCAATAAATAATAATGACATCAGCATGATATCATTGCCGACTTCAGCAGTCAATAGTGGGGTTAACTGGTCACACTGACCGTTGGGCCGCATGAGTCATAGACAGTGGGCCTAAGTGAGTTTATTTAATCTAATTACTGATTTAATTAGTTAGTGGGGTCCATATGTGTGTGTCACATTAGGTTAATTAATTAACTTAACATGTTTTTATCTTCTTTAGCTTAGGTTCTATTGACTTAATTAATTATTTAAACCCTCATTAATGACTTTAATTAATTCAGACACGATTACTGAGTGACTTAATTAATATACTAATTAATATAATTAATTAATTGATTGATTAACTAATAATTATTTTTAAATTCTTTTAAAAAATTGTTTTCTGTTTTTTTGTTAAGGGGCATTGGGCCCCCTGTTAGTCTCACAAAGGGGGGGGGGGTTGGGCCCCAAAGCAACTAATCCCATGGGGCTAATCCCCCTCGTTTACACGAAGTACCCCGGGAGATTTAGGCCAAGGCTGAAGCCAGAGAGGCTGAGGCCATGGGGTGGGGGGGCGAGCGACCAGTGCGGGCCAAACGAGACGGCGCCTGCGGTCAGTGGCGTTGGCGCCCTAGTGGTTGGCGACAGACGCGAGGAGCGGGCACGAAGGTGCTCGCGGGTGCGGGAGGAGGCGTGCGGGAGGGGGCGGTGGCCGGAGGCGAGGCGCGATGGAACAAGAGCGGGACGACATAGCGGGTCTGAAGCGACGGCTCAGGCAGTGTGGCCGTGGCCGGCGCCGGCATGGCCTCGGTGTGGGTGCTCGTCGGGGTGTAGCCGAAGGGGAGAGGAGGAGGGACGGGAGAAGCCCGGTGCTCACCACCGTTGCAGGGGGAGCAGAGGTGTGGGGAGGACGAGGCGGGACGGTGGCGATGTATAGGCAGCGTGGTGGCAACATGGTGGATCCGGCGAGGGCCGGTGTCGAGGTGGGGCGACGTTGATGGTCCGCCGGCGCCGGCACCGGTTGGGATGGTCGGGGCGCTAGGCAGAGGAGGGGAGGGCGCCACCAAGGGGGAATAGCAGGGAGGTGCGGGGGTGGTCGGTGGTGGCCGGCAACGTGCCGGGGTCGTGTGGGGTCGGCTGGGTCGAGTCGAAGGGTGGGGCACATGGGCGCCGCCGGTCGAGGGAGTGGGGGAGATAGGGAGGGAGAAAAAGGGATTTAGGGCAAGAATTCTGCCCTTATATAGGCCAGTTGGGGTGGGGAATGGGGAGTGGCCGGTCGGGCGAGTTGGGCTGGCTGGTGGGGGGGGGGGCTAGGCCTGAAAAAGGGGGGACAGGGGCTTTTCCCCTTTTTCTTTTAGCTTTTTTATTAGTTGTTTTATTATTTATTTTCAGAAGTAATTGAGTTTTATTAAATATAAAACTAGTATCTAAATTAGCCTCATATATCAAGCTACTCCCTTAATAAGTTTGGCACTTAACTAAAATAGTTTATAAATTTTATTGTTTTAAAAGGAATTAAATTGTTATTTTGGCCGTTGTCATTTCTATTTTTAGGCATCAAAACATTTTATAAAATATGGATTACAATTTTATAACTACTTATGGAATATTTACAACCCATCCATGATTTTAGGTTTCAAGTTTGACAAAATATTAATTCCACTTATTAAATTAATATTGAAATGTAGTAGGAATTTTGAAAGGAGATTTGATTCCAAGATTGATCATGCACTATGTAACAACATGATTAGCTTATTCATGGTGATCAATGTAGCTTGATTACATGGGTTACTGTAGCATGACACTTGGGGTGTCATCATTGATGACAATACATGATTTGCACTAGAGGATATAGAAATAGCATATGCAAACCAAAAATCTACAAATTAGAGACAGGCTCCCCCTGGATGTGTGCATACTTTTAGAAAAATGATATGGACTGCCCAGCACACAACCAAAGAAAAGCACCCCCTAGATTTTATAGACGAGGCATTCCTTGCAACAAACAGAATAAACATTAAGCATGGAACCAAGACATAGCATGTGAGCATGAAGATAAGGGCACGTAATAATTAGACTCACAAGCTACTAATAAAATGGAAAATAATGAGACAAAAGGATAGAGGAGTGATAGCATATGTCTCACACGATATGATAAAGTACGACGTCTCTTGGTCTGACACACAAAGAAAAGACAACCAAAGTAGCAACGGAAGTTCAACAAATAAAGCAACATAGAAAACGAGGAAGCTCGCAAATCCTACACACTCTCCCCTTTGGCATGGGGACACCAAAAAGGCATAGAGGACACCTATGACACAATTGGTACCTCGAACTGTAGAGGATTCAGCCATCGGACTCCTCAACATACTCCTCATCAGTCTCGTCTTCTGTCTCCTCATCACACTCCTTGTCAGACTCAGCCCACTGAAGATTGTTTTTTTTTCGTCCAAGCAGCCTCATGAGTGATGTCTTGCTCAGACCCACTAGAGATGTGCACGTCGAGCTTCCTCATAATCGAATTGCCGCACTGACGGCTCTCCTTATAACAAACATGAGCCATGTATTGCCCCTTCGCCTGCATGCAGTACAAGGTTTCCATCCGGTCCGTGAGCTTCTTGGACCAAGATGGCTCGACAGAGGAAGGCACATGTGACTCTGGAAAAGCCTCATCCTCAGTCGCAGCCTCATCCTCATCAGAATCCACAGTGGCAGCAACAGGTGTATTGGTGTTGTAGGCCCATTTGTTCTTCTGTCGCAGATTAATAAGCTCATGACGAATCCACCCGGGAGCATGGAACTCAGTAGCTGGGAAGGCCTTTGCCCACTTCTTGATCAGGTAAAATAGATAAGGGTCGTAGATTGGGACCTTATGGTGGAATACTACCGACTGAAGCTCACTACACATGACGTGAGATACATCAAGTGGTCCAGAGGAACGAGTCTGCCCTTTCTGACACATCATAAGCATATCCACCAGGTATGAATGCACCTGGTCCTTGTTGTCAATGCGCGGAAAAAGAGTGTTGCGTAAGATACGGTGCATGACATCAAGGAATGGGTTCAGCACGTTGGAAACCTCACGAGATGGGGATTCCTTCGTAATAAAGTATGGCAGCAATTTCTCCTCAGCTGTAGCAAAGGGCTTAGCATCTGGCCACAAACCAACTGAGTGCTCAAGCCCCTCATCACAGACGTTCAGCAAATCCATAAACTCCTTCCAAGTAGGAGACAACCTCTCCCCATTGGTCATCCAAGACATAGTGCGCCCCTCATCAGAGTGAAAGTGGACAGTAATAAAGAACTGAGCCACTCCCTCGGGATCAAAGTCCAAAGAAAACCTAATGAGCTCCGCAATCTGAAGTTATCCCACCATGTCAGAGCTTCACCAAAGTATGCAGGGTCCTTCTTCAGATGGTCCATGTCAATCCACTGAACCGGTACATATATATTCTTCTTGGTCTTGATCACATCTTCATAAATAAGAGCCTATTGCTTAGACTAGAACATTTCAGCTCCGGGTAATTGAACCCTCGCGCCATCATAGGGTTGACCTTTCGATGAAGCTGAAACTCTGCAAGTGGCATAGCATCCTAATCAACGGTGTTCTACTTGTTCTTGTAAGCGGGCCGCTTGAAATTGCGCTTTGGAGCCTGTGATCCCTCGGGTGCATCTGAAGGACGAGATCGCTTGGAACTGGCAACCCAAGGTGGGTTAGAGCGCCTGGAGCCACCACCGATGTCCATGGCACGAGGGAGAGGAGGAAGACGATCCCACCAAATGGAATCATAGGAGAGTGGCCGGAGAAGGAGATCCGGCGAGTCCCTCTGGCACTGTTTCTTGAGAAGAGAGAGAGAGAGAGAAACAGAGAGAGTCATGAGATGAATGGGTATGGGGGGGGAAGAACTGCCCCCAGCCCTAAAATAACCCCTCGTGGCCCTGGCGGCGCGGTAGTACCACAGTTATCGCGGTAGTATCACTTGGCCAGCGGTAGTAAAATTTTACTACCACTAGCCGAGAGGTAGTACCGCTCGTCCAGCAGTAGTAAAAGTTTACTGCCGTGCATGGAGCGGTAGTACCGTGCACCTTTTGACAAAAACACTTTGAACCTTGCCCGAGGAAGAGAAAAAGCACAGGAAAACCCAAGGGAAGATAAAAATAAACACGCACGCAACTTGAACACATAACCGAATCTTCTGATGAAGAGACGGCGATGGCCGGAGCCAGCAATGTTTAAGACAAATGGTATGACACCGCGAAGAATTATCCTTGGGTTCATGACAACAGCTTGTCTTTGAAGCACAAGTGACATCAACAATGGCTAATGCGCAAAAAGCCTAAGCTTTGGGATGCCCCGGGAAGGCATCCCCTCTTTCATCTTCAATCAATCGGTAATGTTACTTGGAGCTATATTTTTATTTACCACATGATATGTGTTTTGCTTGGAGCCTCGTGTATTATAGGAGTCTTTGATTTTTGTTTTATCAAAATAATCCTTGTTGCACACCTTTTAAGAGGGACATGCACTCATTGTGAATTTGTTAGAATACTCAATGAACTTCACTTATATCTTTTGAGTTAGGCAATTTAGCTTGCATGTGCTTCACTTATATCTTTTGAGTTAGGCAATTTAGCTCGTATGTGCTTCACTTATATCTTTTGAGCTAGATAATTTTGCTCCCATGAGCTTGACTTATATCTTTTGAGCTAGATAATTTTTCTCTAGTGCTTCACTTAAATTTTTGTAGAGCACGGCGGTGTCATATTTTGTAAAAATAAAAACTCTCGATCTTCACTTATATCATTTTGAGAGCGCTCTCTCTAAGTAACTTGGTAATTGGTGTATGTTATGAAATTAGTCCTAAATATTGTAGGCATCCGAAGAGGATATAATAAAAACTTTCATATTCAAGTTCATTGGTTAGTAAGAGAAGTTTGATTCCTCACAATTAGTTTTGAGATATCGATATGGTAATATTAGAGTTATGATAGTAGGGTGTTGTGAATCTATAAATACTTGTGTTGAGGTTAGTGATTCCCGTAGCATGCACGTATGGTGAATCGCTATGTTATGAAGTTAGAGCATAATTTATTTATTGATTGTCATCCTGTGTGTGGCGGTCGGGATCGCGCGATGGTTAACTCCTACCAACCCTTCCCCTAGGAGTATGCGTTTAGCACTTTGTTTCGATTACTAATAAAAGGTCCGCAATAAGTATATGAGTTCTTCATGACTAATTTGAGTCCATGGTATATATGCACACTCACCCTTCCACCATTCATAGCCTCTCTAATGCCGCGCAACTTTCGGCGGTGCACAAAACTTTCGCAATAAGTGTATAACTTCCTCAAAACAGCCACCATACCTACCTATTATGTCATTTTCATAGCCATTCCAAGATATATTGTCGTGCAACTTCCACCGTTCCGTCTCGTGACATGTGCCATCACTTTGATATTGCCATTGCATGATCGTAAGATAGCTAGCGAGATGTTCCAATGTCATACGCTAAGCTAGATCGTTGCACATCCCGGTACACTTTCGGAAGCATTTCATATAGAATCATTATTGTTCTAAGTATCGAGTTGTAAGTAAATAAAGTGTGATGATCATCATTATTAGAGCATTCTCCCATGTGAGGAAATAAAAAGAACGAGGCCAAATATGGCCACAAAAAAAGGAAAAAATGAAATGAAAAAAAGAGGCAAAAGAGCCCAAACAAAAATAAATGAGAGAAAAAGAGAGAAGGGACAATGCTACTATCTTTTTCCACACTTATGCTTCAAAGTAGCAGCATGTTCTTCATGATAGAGAGTCTCTTGTTTTGTCATTTTCATGTACTAGTGGGAATTTTCATTATATAACTTGTCTTGTATATTCCAATGATGGGCTTCCTCAAAATTGCCCTAGGTCTTCGTGAGCAAGCAACTTGGGTGCACACCCACTAGTTTTCTTTTTGAGATTTCATACACTTATAGCTCTAGTGCATCCGTTGCATGGCAATCCCTACTCATTCACATTGATATGTATTGATGGGAATCTCCATAGCCCATTGATAGGACGAGTCGATGTGACCATCTCCTCCTTTTTGCCTCACAACCTCCACCACACTCTATTCCACCTATAGTGATATATCCATGGCTCACGCTCATGTATTGCGTGAGAGTTGAAAAAGTTTGAGAAAGTAAGAGTGCGAAAACAATTTCTTGGCCAATACCGGGGTTGTGCATGATTTAAATTCGTTCTGTGGGGATGATGGAGCATAGCCAGACTATATGACTTTGTAGGGATAACTTTCTTTGGCCTTGTTATTTCAAAAGTTCATGATTACTTTGCTAGTATGCTTCAAGTATTATTGTTTTCATGCCAATATTAAACTATTGTTTTGAATCTTATGGATCTGAACATTCATGCCACAATAAAGAAGTTACAAAGAACAAATATGTTAGGTAGCATTCCACATCAAAAATTCGGTCTTTATCACTTACCTACTCGAGGACGAGCAGGAGTTAAGCTTGGGGATGCTTGATACGTCTCCAACGTATCTATAATTTTTGATTGTTCTACCCTATTATATTATCAACTTGGGATGTTTTATATGCATTTATATGCTATTTTATATCATTTTTGGGACTAACCTATTAACTCAGTTCCCAGTGCCAGTTTCTGTTTTTTCCGTGTTTTTGACCTTTTTCAGATAAGAATATTAAACGGAGTCCAAATGGAATAAAACCTTCGGGGTAATATTTTCCATAACAAAAGGGATCCAGAAGACTTGAGAACCAAGGCAGAGGGCCACGGAGGAGGCCACGAGCCCCCTCTGCACGCCCAAGGGGGGCGCACCTAGCAGGCTCATGGGCCCCCCGTGCCTCCCTTGCCCTACCTCTTTCGCCTATAAATTCCCTAAAATTCCCAAACCAACAGAGAGAGCCATGAAAATAATTTTCCGTCGCCGCAAGCTTCTGTTTCCGCGAGATCCCATCTCGGGACCGTTCTCATGCCCTGCCGGAGGGGGATTCGGACACAGAGGGCTTCTTCATCAACACCATTGCCTCTCCGATGATGCGTGAGTAGTTTACCACAGACTTTCGGGTCCATAGCTAGTAGCTAGCTGGCTTGTTCTCTCTCTTGGATCTTCAATACAAAGTTCTCCCTGATCTTCATGGAGATCTATCCGATGTAACTTTCTTTTGCGGTGTGTTTGTCGAGATCCGATGAATTGTGGATTTATGATCAGATTATCTATGAATATTATTTGAGTCTCCTCTGATTTCTTATATGCATGATTTCATATCCTTGTAATTCTCTTCGAGTTATGGGTTTCGTTTGCCCAACTTGATCTATAATTCTTGCTATGGGAGAAGTGCTTGGTTTTGGGTTCATATCGTGTGGTGTCCTCACCTAGTAACAGAAGGGGTAGCGAGGCACGCATCGTGTTGTTCCCATCAAGGGTAAAAAGATGGAGTTTATATCATATTGCATGAATTTATCCCTCTACATCATGTCATCTTGCTTAAGGCGTTACTCTGTTTGTCATGACTTAATACACTAGATGCATGCTGGATAGCGGTCGATGTGTGGAGTAATAGTAGTACATGTATAAAGTATCGGTCTACTTGTCTCGGACGTGATGCCTATATGTATGATCATTGCCTTAGATATCGTCACGACTTTGAGCGATTCTATCAATTGCTCGATAGTAATTCGGTATGAAGAACATGGAGCTCCCTCTAAGCACAAGTGTGGGAAAAGAAGACAGTAGCACTGCCCATACTCTTGTTTCTCTCATTTTTATTTTTTATTTTTGTTTTTTGTTTCTCTTTTGTCTACTTTATTTTTTATTCTTCTTTTATTCTATTTTTTGTCCTGGTTCTCATCTCCACATGTAGAGGAATCATAGTCTCCATCATCCTTTCCTCACTCGGATAATGCTCTAACAATGATGATCATCAACCTTTTATTTACTTACAACTCGATATGAAAAACTACTATACAAGATGACTCTATATGAATTCCTCTAGCAGCGTACTAGGATGTGCAATGATCTAGCATAATATACAGATAATGATGAATGGTGGCTTTGCCATAAATACTATGTCAACTACATGATCATCCAAAGCAATATCATGATGAACACACAAGTCATGTGATAGAACAGTGGAAGTTGCATGGCAATATATCTCGAAATGGCTATGGAAATGCCATGATAGATAGGTATGGTGGATGTTTCGAGAAACATATAAGGTGGATTATGTGTGATAGATCGTATCATGTCATGGGGTTTGGATGCACCGGCGAAAGCTACATCAATCCCCGAGGTGAGAATGGGCAATGGACGGTACCGAAGTGGGTAGAAAATTTGGAAAGGTGAGAGTGCGGATAACGATGGATTCACATTAGTCATACAGAACTCATATACTTATTGCTAATCCTATTAGATCTCTCGAAGCAAAGTACTACCGCATACCCCTAGGGAGAAGCTTGGTAGGATTTAACCATCTCGCGCCTCCAACCAAAGAGCACATAGGATGTCATTCAAACAAAAGAATACTCAGACATCAACATCATGCCATAATCAATATTTAGATGAGTAATTGATAACATGCTTTAATACTGTTATTTATAATAAAAAATAATCATGTATTCATGGCCTTGCATGTTAATACATCAATATAATTAACCCATAGTTATCCTTAGTGAGCTACATGATTTTTTTTATTTTATCGTCCATTAATACCTATCCTTTTTGGACTTGTCTTATGACCCATACATATGGCCATTAATCCCTTTTGAGACTCTCAAAAAGATTTAAGTGAACCATGAGAGTACAATTATTTCTATAAAATATACACACCATCGTGCTCTAAAAGATATCAGTGAAGTACTAGAGCAATTCCCTATCTCAAAATATATAAGTGAAGCACATAGAGTTTTCTAAAAAATTATGATCAACATGTGTCTATATCAAATAGGTGTGCCCTGAAAACATTGATTATGGTAAACTAAAATAAAATCAAACTATAGTACAAGAGGCTCCAATAAAAACTCATATCAAGTGATGAATAAAAGAATAGCTCCAGGTGGCATACCGATAGAATGGAAATGAAAGAGGGGAAGACTTCTGGGGCATCCCCAAGCTTATATGCTTGGGTCTTCCTTGTATATTACTTTGGGGCACCTTGGGAATCGCCAAGCTTTGGTTCTTTCCACTCATTATTCCTTCATTCAGTGGTGCGGCGACCTGTTATAAAAACGGTTTTTAACACCTTTTCGTGATGGCATTTTAAACCGTCGCCTAGTGAGTGTGGGCGATAGGGGGGGTCCTTCCCACACGACCAAAAACTGTTGGCTATAGGGACCATGATGCATATTCATTGCCAAATGTAATCGTATTTGATGCAGCAACACATCACACACACAACATTCTGGCACACATGTGGGATTGGTGATCAAACATTTCTCATGATGCACTGACACCAAACAGTGTTTCGTACTGAACCATTTGGGAATCATTATCTAAGCACAAAGGCTAACTTATAAACTATGTGTGATATGTGCCCCCATAACACATGAGTTTTGTGCGGAACTTGTATGACACGCATGACACTATCGAACACGTTTGCGGATAATCACCCTGTGCATTAATGTATCATCACAAACGGTTCAAGAGCCCCTCCGCGCACATACAAGTGCTACAGATCGTTTGTGATTTGTTGTGTATCACCGGAGGTTGCGGTATGAGTGATGTGTGCTTTCGTTTGGGATCCCACACGTTTCCTCAAAAAATTACGAGTGGGATTCTATATTGCATTGAGCATGGTTTACTCTGAGATTTCGTGTGTGATAATGTGGAGTCACAAATGGTTCTGGATCCCCTACGCACACATAGTAATGCTGCAAATCGGTTGTGATCTGTTGTGTATCACCAATGGTACTGCTACGAATGACGTATCATTTGCTTCAACCGTGTGCGCATCAATTTCCAGGTTAAATAAAAAAATATCCCATTTGAGTCTGCATGCAAAAATAAAATTAACTATAATATGCAATTGAACAAATAGTGTCCACGTGAAGAACACTCATCAGACATCACAACAATTGCAGTTGAAAAAATGGTAGCTAAATTCCAATGACTTGTCGACATATATATGCATTATATAATTAATTGTAGTGTACGAAATACGAATACCTCATCACACGAAAAACAATGGATCCATGCATATATGTTTAGCGGCAAACTCTTACTCATTGTTTAAGGAGTAGACATGCTGAAATACTCATTATCACGAGTGGGATCGATGTAGTGATTCAGAAAGAAGTTGCAGATAAATTTCTGAACAATCAACAATTCGCCATCGGGGAGCGGTTCAGGGGTCCTTCGTTCTAAGATGAGCTGCATTATTTTTAAGATCAGAATGTGCCATGTGAGTGGAGTAGAAGCTATAAATTAAGATTGACTTACTCGTACTGATTGGCAAGCATCTTCACAACTATCAGCAGATTTGCACATGGAGATCATGTGTGTATAAACATAGTATCCACGAAGGTTGGTTGCTACTTGTTGCTGAGGACACTGGATTTTTTTATATAGACCTAGTCATGGATTTGTCGTGTTAGGAACAACCTAACATGTGTTAGGTGTATTTTTTCTTTGGACAGAAATATAAAGAGGTTTATTTAGAAGCTTGAACATTTGACTAGTGTAAAAAAAGGTATGTGAAGACTATTGAATACATTTTCCAAAAATAACGGATTTCGGTGTGTTACTAGAGAAATGTCCTCGTGCTGCAGATGTAGTTCCCTCTTTAACAGGTTCCCTAGTTGAGTTTTCCACAATGCGAACACACTGCAAATAAAGATGAGTTTTCACAACATCAATTCTTGAACCAGATATGAATGCAAATTGTTTTCAAATTCATAGAATTCAATGCCTATCCATGAATTGATGAAGATGCGTCAGATCCCGAGCCTTTATTGACTCTCTAAGAGAATCCATGTAGAAACTGTGTTCTCGTTTGGAACAATGAATACCAAGATCTAGTGATTGCTACATATTAAGAAAATCATGAAATTACGAATTATGTTAAAGTCTGAAAGACAATTAGTGTATGCATGGTTGTTTATTTGACTTACCAGATATGAACGCAAATTATTTTCGAGTTCATAGAATTCAATACTTATCCATAAATTAATGAAGATGTGTTAGATCCTGAGACTTTATTGACTCTCTAAGAGAATCTATGTAGAAACTTTGTTCTCGTTTGGAACAATGAATACCAAGATCTAGCGATTGCTACATATTAAGAAAAACCATGAAATTAAGAATTATGTTAAGGTCTAAAAGACAATTAGTGTATGCATGGTTGTTTATTTGACTTACCGTTCATGATATGGCAAGAGAAATGATTTTGCATGGGACGTGTTTTCGAAGATATGGACAACCGTATCAATGGCCCACCCCCGTTCATCCTTACCATGTAATGTTGTGCCATTTTCTAATGTAGGATCTATGAAATACACACTCTCTCTTTTTCTTTTGTGCATGGTTAATCCCGTGAGAGGAATAACGTGCAGTTTGATGTTTATCATTTACAGCCTTGTATGGAGAAGTTGATTAGAGTTTGTTAAGTACTTACACAATCATGCATCTAACAAGAGTGGCATCCAGCGTGTTGAAGTTGAAGAAGAGATGTAAGTCCTGAAAATACATACTGAGGAAACCAGGATCATGTCAAAAATGATCTTTGTTGTAGTAGACTAGCAGAACATGATGACCTGCTAACATTAGATCCATGCAATATTTAGGTAACTCGTGGCAACTTGAACTGCACTCATCAAAGTTTTCGCCAACAAGAAATTGCTGGCCGTGGACGTAATTGCGTGCTTCAATAATGTTTGCTTTATTTTTAGCAAGCGCCAATTGTATTTGTGCATCATCCAGGTCGTAAGAAATAATATTACTCTCCGATTCGAACAACTTGTTGTTAATTTGGTTCTCGGCGGTGAGTGCCTTAGGTAAGACGCAATCCTTATCAGTCCTCTTCCATCTCGCGGGCTGACTCCTCACGGGTGTAAAAAAAATTCCCGCTTACTTCGTGATACTTGAACCGCTTCTGGTCCAAGGTCTCAATGGCTGAAAGACGGACTCCCAAATAGATAGTAAAGTTACGATGGACTGCTTAGCAAACAGTTTAGCTACGCCAAACTACTAAGCTGACAGTGCTACTTTGACGGTCTATTGGGCTATAGGAGCAGAGGTATCGAACTGTTGACCAGGCGTTTAAGCTATGTCAGGTTTCTGCACAGGTGGTGCCAACTTGTTGGTGTGTTGAGGATGCCGTACCAACTCGTTGGTTTGTTGAGAAGCCAGTGCTGACACATTGGTATGTTGATCACGCGCAGACCGATTGTCGGACCCCGATCCTAAGCCATAGGAATCCAGCCTATAACACATTGCACCCCTTTGCGGTCTCACGCACGGTTATCCCCACGGCTGCCACCTTACCTTAGCCGGGACCGTTTGCGCCTTTTGACTCACGTATGCATTAATGTCGCTAACATTCCAATGTCAAAGAACCCGGGTTGACATATCTAGTCATAAACTCAAGTGGATCGACTGTACAGAGACAGACATACACAACCCAACAAAGCAGGTGTCGGTCAACAGCGAGTGTAGACGAGTCGTAGCAAGCTACAAGGACTGCATTATACCGCATGACATTTCCCCCAAGGGACAGACACAACAACTAAGAAGGATACATGCCGGTCAACCAATGTGTCCGGAGCAGTAGCGAACTACCAAGGCTCGGTGATATCACAAAGGGGAATTTCTCTGTATAGAGAGCTACTAAGGCATATGAGTAAGTGTCGAATACCATACATATCACAATGCATCACATGTACGCATGACATACTAGATATGCATAGATACAACAATGGCATCACAACATAACCAAACAACATCACGACACTTATTTAGAAGACTCGAAAGAGTCTTGCATAATATGTTCATACAAGCATGGGTCACACGACCCGAAACTCACGTCATACAATCAAAGTCATACAGACCAAGGAAGCATAAAAGTTGTCTGAGTACAGATAGATGAAAGGATTAGGTATAAATCCTGACTATCTACAGATCCCTTCTGAAGGGGCCAGGTCGTAGCTGGGACACCAGCTACTCGTCATCATCGATGTCTACAAAGAACCCACCTGTTGGCTCGTGGGTATCCTCTGCAACAATTATTAAGAAAACATGAGTACAAGAGTACTCAGCAAGACTTTAAATCAGATCTATCTACTCATGCTCAGGTATCAATAAAGCGGGTTGTGGTGTTTCATCTAGCAAGCCGGCTTTGACTCTTGGCTAGACTAAACTACGTTTTAAAATAGTTTTATCAACGTTGATTTCTCGCACACGAGTCCACTAACTCCACAACAATACATCATCATGGAATCATTCCCGTCTTCCTACGGAAATGCCATCCATGACACTCACACTTATCTTGATACTTTTATGAGTAGCCATTAAATTTATCTATGAACAACATATGTCTCCAAGTAGTCCATATCCACGGACGCGGCTATTAGAATAGACCATAACCCTACAGGGGTGTACTTCTTCACACACGCTCTCGCCACTTATCGCTATGTGCATGTCATGCACCTCGGGAACCATCAAGCGGAAGCCCAGCGACGGAGTCGGCCACGACCGTTAACCACATTAGTACCTAGTCCAGGTTTATCGCCTATCTGAGGGTAACCCGCACGAAATTCCAGCCGAGGTTTCCGCCACGGCCCCAAACGATGTGCGTAGGGTTCCCAAGCCCACCATCTGGGTGCCACTTGGTACACCGTGCCACTGCGTACCGCATCATAGCCCACCTCTAAGGTCAGCACTACGCACGGCATCCAGCATGACTATAAACACCAGAAACTACTTGCGACTACTAGAGCGAGTACTAGGCGATTAATAAGTCAAGCGGGGTCATATTTCAGGGCCCAGCATGTGGTCGTATCTCGTCTTGGATTACATACACGGAACTCAGTTCCTAAGGACGGTCCCAATGAAATAACCTGCCATGTACTCCTACATAGCCTTTCATCGGTACCTTTACAAAATCAGGTTCCACACTTAATCTTTGTCACTAGAACACATTCATCGATTCATGTTCATCACCCAGATGAAACAGACCTGACACGACTTCTAGGTATAGCAAGCATAGCAGGTATAAACACATCACAGCTCAAGCATCTACTAGGTATGCTAGGTTGCATGGTTTGGCTATTTACTGTGACAATGACAGGTCATGCAAAGGAATAGGTTCAGCTACCGAAGTAAAGCATTTGAAATATTTTGTCCCAATGCAATAAGTGGAGCAGGAGCAAGAACATGGGAAGATATCGGGATGATCAAAAGGGTGCTTGCCTTGTTGCTCACCAGAGGGGTAATATCCATCAGTCGGATATTCAGTCGTATTTGGAGGGGCGGGGCCTACCAAATAACAACCACAGTTAATAACAATCATATGCAACAATCATGATGCATGAACATTGCATGAGATGAGGAGTGATATGATTCAATGTGGTTGGTAAAACCTTAGTTTGCATCTGGTTTGAAACCGAAATTCAAATATTATTTGAAATGGCTTATTTATCTTAATCATTTAATTGATTTGACATGATGCTGTTTCATAACTTTGTTTTTCATGCATGAAAGTAGCACCATTGTGTTCATTGAATTTTTCTGATCAATTTGCATATATTATTTGTCTAATTTGGAGTTATAATCAAATTTCTATGAATTTCCAAAGTTTGCAATTATTCTGGAATTATTTTAAACCTAGAATTGGACTTATTGCATCAGCATGACATCAGCAGGTCAGCTAGCCGTTTGAAAGTCAAACCTAATGAGTGGGACCCACTGGTCACTCACTCTGGCCAGAAATTAGTTAAGTTTAAAATTAAAAAGGTATTTAACAGGGCTGGAACCACATGTCAGTGTCTAATTAACTTTTAATATAATTTTTATTTTTATTTTCACTAATCTCAATTTGTCTGGGCTGGCCCCACTTGGCAGTGACTCACGGGAGTCAACCCCACCGGCGATGGGGTCAAACCCACCGGCGGCGAGGCTCCGACGACCACCAGAATAGTGGAGGTCGTCGAGATTCTGATTCTGGCAACCAAACGAGCGGCGGAGGGGCTCAAACGATCGGCCACTCGACCGCGAGCAAGATGGAGCAAGCCTTAGGGACTGACATGACCGGAATCAACGCCGGCGACGAGCTCGGTGGCTGCCGGAGCTCGGCCATTGTCGAGGTCATCGAAATCGTCGGCAAAACGCACGGGGTTGGGCTCCTAGATCATCTACGCGACGAGCTAGAGCTCACTGCGATGTCGAGGGGGGTGATACGTCTCCGTCGTATCTACTTTTCCGAACTCTTTTGCCCTTGTTTGGGACTCTAATTTGCATGATTTCAATGGAACTAACGAGGACTAACGCTGTTTTCACCAGAATTGCCATGGTGTTGTTTTTGTGCAGAAATAAAAGTTCTCGGAATGTCCTGAAAATTTACGGAGAATTTTTATGGATTAAAAGAAAAATACCTGCGCAAAGATCCACCGGAGGGGTGTGCCAGTGGGCCACAAGCCCGTGGGCCGCGGCCACCCCCTAGGCCGCACCGTGAGGGCTTGTGGGGCCCACGTGGCACCACCGCCCCTAAACTCAGCTCTATTTATTCCGTCTCGCCCGGAAAAAAATCAAAGAGAAGATTTCATCGCATTTTACGATATGGAGGGGTCGCCACCTCTTGCTCTTCATCTCGAGGGCAGATCTCGAGTCCGTTTTGGGCTCCGGAGAGGGGAAGTCATCGCCATCGTCATCATCAACCTTCCTCCATCAACAATTCCATGATGCTCTTCATCGTTCGTGAGTAATCTCATCGTAGGCTTGCTGAACGGTGATGAGTTGGATGAGATCTATCATGTAATCGAGTTAGTTTTGACGGGGATTGATCCCTAGTATCCACTATGTTCTAGATTGATGTTGCTAGTACTTGGCTATGCTTAATGCTTGTCACTAGGGCCCGAGTGCCATGATTTCAGATCTGAACCTATTATGTTGTCACCAATATATGTGTGTTTTAGATCCTATCTTGCAAGTTGTAGTCACCTACTATGTGTTATGACCCGGCAACCCCGGAGAGACAATAGCCGGAACCACTCCAGGAGATGACCATAGTACGAGGAGTTCATGTATTCACCGCGTGTTAATGCGTTGGTCCAGTTCTTTATTAAAAGGACAACCTTAATATCCCGTAGTTTCCATTAGGACCCCGCTGCCACAGGAGGGATGGACAATAGATGCCATGCAAGTTCTTTTCCCTAAGCACTTATGACTACACACGGAATACATGCCTACATTAGATTGACGAACGGGAGCTAGTTACATATCTCTCTGTGTTATAGCGGTTACATGACGAAACACATCTGTCATGCTCATCCATCACCGATCCACTGCCTACGAGTCTTTTACTACTGGTCCTTGCTACGTTACTTTGTTCAGGCTTGTCCCTTGCGACAAAAGGGATTGGGCCACTTTGCTACTACTATTGCTACTCCTGTTACTATGTTGCTATTGATGTTACCCTGCTGCTGCTGCTACCGCTCTTCCTTGCTACTTCACTGTTACTTGTTGCAAGATCCTTTTTTGTCACCGTTGACGGGGAAGAATATTTCCCGTCCACGTGCAACCTACTGGCGCCATTGATACAACAGTTAGGAATAGTCTGCCGTCAACAGATGTGTTTCTGGCACCGTTGGTATCATACTACTTTGCTACTGATACTTTGCTTGCAGACACTAATCTTTTAGGTGTGGTTGAATTTGATAAACTCAGCTGCTAATACTTGAGAATATTCTTTAGCTTCCCCTTGTGAGCGAATCAACAAATTTCGGTCGAATACTCTACCCTCGAAAACTGTTGCGATCCCCTACACTTGTGGGTTATCAGGGAGGCTCGGGCTGCTCGGGGAGGCACTAGATCCGACGAATCGACGGTGGCTTGCCGGCGGCCGAAGGTGGAAGATGACGGTGACGAGGGTGATGCAGGGCTCGAGGGCTCTTCTCCTTTGACAGGGACGTCCAGCTGGACGAGGCGGAGCGAACAGCGCACTCAGAGGCGAGGGGGGACGGCCGGAGCGATGGCTAGCTCGAGGTCGAGCTTGCAGCAATGGCGGCCGAGAGAGAGAGAGAGAGACGCAGGGGGCAAGTGAGGAGGAGGGGAGGATGGGAACGAGTCCGGGGAGGCTTATCCTCCCTATCCAGCTCATCAGGGGGAGCCAGGCACGCACATAGGTGCATGGGCGCGCCGGGAGAAGCGGCGGCCAGCTCCTGCTTCGACTTGCGAAGGAGGAAGACGACAGAAGGGGAGTGGGCTTGGGCTAGGTAAGCGAGGTATAGATCTTTTCATTTTTTTCTCTTTTCCAGTTTCTGTTTTATCATTTCTGATTTAGTTTATTTTATTTTTGGCTCCAAACTATTTCAAAAATAGTTTGAATGATACTGGGGTGTTATTTGGAATATTTCCAAACATATATAAAAGTTTCAACATTTTTAAGAGAATCTGAAATATTTGAAATCAAATATATAATTTATTTCAGTAGATTTTATATTTAAAATAAAATGCCAAAAGCATTTTGAAAATATATTTCACCCTTGATATTTTGTTTTCAGGAATTATCAGAAAAGATGAACTTTTATGATGGCCATTTTGGGTTCATTGATTTGCCACCAAATTTGAATTGTTTTTTAAAATAGAGTTGCTACGGTTTGATATTGTTTTCATTTCTTTGCTTTTGATTTCCTTTCATTTTCTTGGATGCAAAAAAGACATGAGCAAAATCTTGCTAAACTCTATTAGGGATCCAGGGATGTGACACCGATGGACTAAAGAGTAGTCAGTTCTGGACCTACACACTGCTTAGCACGCGGTTCTAAAACATCTAAATGTTTAGCAGTCCATTCCACCAGGTTGGTCTGTTGAGCATGTGGTGCGAGTGAGTCTCCCCCCGATACTTTAGTGGCCGGCATCTGAACTGTTGGTGCGTCTTCAGCAGTTGTAGGCCTTGTCGCTAGCTACTCTGGGGCAGACAATGACATCGCCCGTACGATAGAAATTGTGTGGGCTGATCACAGTTTGATGCATCAGCCGTCGTATTACGAGTATTAGGTTCGTTGGGGGAAGCATGCAAGAACTGTTCTTGCAAGGAGAGCCTCACCAGTTGAAGGGCGATATTGGTTCCTCTTGGCGGGGCTTCAGGGATCTCATCAATGAAAAGTATTTCCTTTCGTGGCCATTGGATGTGATGCATAAGTGTTTCTCACAAGGTTCTCTTCACATCAAAGTACCCTAGGACATTCTTCAGGGAAAATTCATTGAATCTAGGCTTTACTTCAGTCACGTAGCACTTTACACTGCCCGACTTCAATGCCACATTGTCCAACAAGAGGCCCTCTTCCAAGAAGGGTGGGCAAACCCAGACTGTTGCACATTTTAACGTACCTTCATAATGTGTAAGCATGCCCTTCAGTCTGTCTTTCATTCGATATAGATTAGATATAGCATGATCATGAGCAGTTGCAGTCTCATTGTTGTTGGGATCAGCTGATGCACAACTAGTCTTGTGCAGTGTTGTTGCAAAATAACCAACATCCTCCATGCTCTCCTCCCCTCCCATCTTCTCACTATCTGTTAGTGTTAGAGTCTTATGCGTTAGTATTGACTCATCAATTTCCTTTTGAACTGTCAGATACATGTCTTTCTCAACCTTTCATACAATTTATTGTACTTCATTTCACTCGCTTTTTTCGTGCTGAGCCTCTCTTCTTTGCACAGTGTGAAACCTCTCTTGTGCGGGCCATTCACACCTATACCCCTTGCACGGCCAGGGGGGCTCTTTTGTTTCCAGAGAATCAAACATAATGTTAAAGGGCCATGCGTTCACGTAGAACTTTCGAGGGATCTTGGAATCCTGTAACATCATGTGATACAGTTCTTCGTCTTGTGAGTTTTAAATGTAATAAGTTCCGTCATCACACATCCTTGCACCTGCCCGCAAGTAGTCTCTAGCATGTTCGCCCCAATTTTACTAAAGGTCGGTTTCCCACCCGCGGTTACTCCTTCTTTGTCCTCCTGGTCCCATATCGGTTGCATGTCGTAGTATCCTACTACACCCATACGGTGGGTTTGTTTGTTCCTCTCCTGAAGTTCCGTTTGTTTGGTACTCTTCTTAGTGAACTCTTCAGTTGCCTTGACCCTTTTGAATTCAGCCCAACGTGCCTTCATAATTTGGGGGTATGTAGGGATTGGGTCCTCGACTTCTCTCAAGTACTTCTTGTACAACACGTGCTTCCGGTTTCTCCAAGCATCCCTAGCATTCTTCAGTGTAGTGTGTTCCGCCCGCATTCTCCATTGCTCTGGAATGTTGAAGTGATCAATGAACTCCTGGACTATCCTTTGTCGTGTTTCTGTGTTAGCCTTTTGAAACCCCGATAGATTAATGTTGAGCCTTGCACTGCCAACACATCCACACACACTCCTCAACCTTGTGCTTCCTTTATCTGGTCTAGTTGGAGCCCAAGATGTTAAATCAACGTTGGTTACTTCATATACACCTTTAGGCTAGTGTGTGTGCTTCCTTGGAGTGTTCCTCTATGTCCTGACTGGAAGGGTCATTGTTGCAGCTCTATCCCGTTCAAGATTACTTGATCCCTCACCATCTCCTGGAGACCAAGGGTTGTCGGACTCAGATGAAGATATATCCCCTGAAGAATGAGCGTTGTCACTGCTACTCGGCATCTACATAGAACACGTGTGAAACTTGGGAAATGAGGATAAGCATAATCTAACAACTTGTTATCAATGTGCCTAAACATGGCATTTAATAATTTAGAGAATGTGTAGCTTATTTTCTAAGTTTGTGTGACCTAGGCACCCACGATCTGTAAATCAATAATAACTAATTGGAACAAATACAACTTATATGTACTACTCCCTCTATACCTGAATAATTGTAGTCTAGTTCTCCCCAACTACAATTATTTAGGTACAGAGGGACTAGTTAGGAAAGTACATAATGAACATATATACGCTCTCTGTTATTTTATAGCCAACTAGGGAACATACCGAACGAAATAAGAAGAGGGATTAAGAGGAAATATGCCTCACTGCGATGGAGAGCAGTAAGTAATAGGTTTCTTGCGCAAATCCGTCAAGACCACAAGAGAGGCGAGGGCTACAGTATCGATATGCTCGAGGGTGCTCGGTGAGCAAACGAAGAAGGTGAGGCACAAGCAGTGGAGGCAGGATTGACACCGATGAGCTGGCACAGGCAGTGGATGCAGGGTTGACGCCGAAGAGCCGGCACACAAAGGGTTGAGCATGCCGGTGCTGGATAGGGTTCTGTTATGTATTTGGGAGAGGGGGAGCTGGCAATGGAGATTGGCTGGACTATTGAGTGAAACGGGGGCGTGGGATGGGGGGGTGGCGACCTAGGTGAAAAGGCTAAAAAAGATTTGTGGCCGCTGCGTGGAAAGGCCTATGCAAACGGTTGCCTCTCAGCACCTGCGTGCACAAACAACATAATTTTGTTTGAAATGTAGTCATGCTAATTTTGAAATGAAGTCGTGCTAATTGTGAGTTCATCGTTTCGCCTACGGTTAGCAATCATCATTATACCACAGTTTGATTTTCTGGCCCATGTTAGGTTTTGTCTTCTATATTTAAGCATTTTTTGCATTTACCTTGCATTCACTGCAAATAAAATCAAAACCATTCTACCACTACATGTGGGTGTTAGCAAAGAAGGTGTACACATCATTTGTGTGTCGCTTTTTGTGTTTCCATTCATTGTCCAAGAAATGGGAAAAAATTCAAACATTTCGGCCGTAGGGTGCGGCCCGAGGCATAAGCCTTGTTGGTATTTTAATTATAGAAATACATATCGAGTCCGGAAATCACAAAAATCGTTATGTCACTGTGGCATCCTCTCATGACACCATGCAATTGTTTTGTAATGTTTGGCACAAGGTTTGATGCTCGCAACTTCAAAACTAGAGCATATCACAAGAAGGATCATAGTTTCCAAAAGGAGATGCAACACTTCGTACTCCAATCGTCGGTGACGTCATTGTTCAGCCTCGAAAAACAATTCTCGGTAAACAATCACCGATATACCCTAGGTTTTATTTTTTTGGCCCTTTCCAGGTCACTTCTCCTATATTTAAGCCATTTTTGGCATTTACCTTGCATTTAGTTCTTATAAAATCAAAACCCTTCTACAACTAAACGTTGGTGTTAGCAAAGAATGTGTAAAAATCATTTATGTGTCGCTTTGCGAGTTTTCATCCATTAGCCGAGAAGCGGGTAGAAGTTTCAAATATTTTTGTCTGCGAGGTACGGCCACCGGCGTAGGCCTAGTTGATATTTTAATTACAGGAAATTCAGATGGAGTACGGACATCATGAAAATCGGTGTGTCACCGTGGCGTGCTCTCATGACCCCTTGGAAAAAATATGGTAAAGTCTGGCACAAGTTTTAGTGGTCGCTCCTTGGAAATCAGAGCATGTGACAAGAAGGATCATTGTTTCCAAAAGGAGACGCGGCAATTCAAATTTTACTCGTCGGTGACTTCATCGTTTAGCCCCATAAAAATTTCCACGGTATGCAATCACCATTATAACAAGGGTTTGATTTGCTAGCGGATTTCAGGTATCGTTTGCTATATTTAAGACGTTTTTTCAATCTAACGTGCATTTTGTGCATATAAATCAAATCCCAACTGCAACTACATATGCCGATGAAAGGGATGAGGATTGTCGTTTGATCTGGGAGCATCCAAAGGTGCGGACATACAATCCGTGGGGTTTGGGTCCTCGCCAATCAGAACGCATGACTCACATCGTGCATGCAGTTGGGGGCAGATGGGGGGCATCAGCCACGGTTTTTAAAGCACATGGATTTTGTGAACAAACCGTGTGATATTTGAAAGCATTTACATCAACTAACAGCATATTTTCGTTTTAATGAAAACCTGAGTTCATCCTTTCGCCTCGAATTTTTTCCACGGTAAACAATCACCATTGTATCCTAAGGTTCGATTTTTGGGTGCATTTGAAATCTTGTTTCCTACATTTGAGCCATTTATATATATATATATATATATATATGTCTGTGTGTGTGTGTGTGTGTTTGTGTGTGTGTGTGTCGCAACTACACATGGGTGTTAGCAAGATCATTTGTGTGTCGCTTTGCGAGTTTGCATTTGTTGTCCGAGAAACATGATTTTTTTTAAACATCTCGGCCGCACGGTGCGGCCACAGGTGTAGGACTTGTTGGTATTTTAATATCAGCAAATGCATATAGAGTTCGGAAATCAAGAAAATCGGTGTGTCACCGTGGCGTGCTCTAACGACCCCATGGAAAACATTTGGTAAAGTTTGGGGCAAGTTTTGATGCTCGCACCTTCAAAACTCGAGCATCTCACAATAAGGCGCAAAGACGCGCAGTCCGCACTCCAATCGTCCGTAACTTCATTGTTCCGCCTCATAACAATTTCAGGGTAAACAATTACCGATATGACCTAGATTTTCTTTTCTAGCTCTTTTCAGGTCTCGTCTGCTATATTTAAGCCATTTTTTGCATTTACCTTGCATTTAGTGCATTTGTGGGTGTTAGCATAGAAGGTGCGAAAATCATTTGTATGTCGCTTTGCGAGTTTTCATACATTGTCCAAGAAGTGGGGAGGAGTTTCAAACATTTTTGGTTGTGAGGTGAGGCCACCGTCATAGGCCTAGTTGATATTTTAATTACAGGAAATTCAGATGGAGTCCGGACATCACGAAAATTGGTGTGTCACCGTGGCGTGCTCTCAAGACCCCGTGGAATATTTTTATTAAAGTTCGGCACAAGTTTTGATCATCGCTCCTTGGAAACCGGAGCATCTCACAAGAAGGATCATGGTTTCCAAAAGGAGACATGTCGATTCAAATTCCAGTGGCCGGTTACTTCATCGTTTGGCTTCATAAAAACTTCCACAGTACGCACTCGCCATTATACCACGAGTTTGATTTTCTCATGCATTTCAGGTACCGTTTGCTATATTTAAGACATTTTTTAATTTAGCGTGCATTTTTTGCATATAAATCAAATCCCAACCGCAACTGCATGTCTTGATGAAAGGGATGAGGATTCTCGTTCGATCTGGGAGCATCGAACGTTGCAGATGTATGAATAGTGGGGTTTGGATTCTGGCCAATCAGAACGCATGACTCACATCACGTACGCATCTGGGGGAGGGGTAGGGGCATCGGCCATGGCTTTCATGAATGAACAGTGTGCTATTTGCAAACAAGATTGCATATCTTCTATTGTTACATACTGGAGTGAGATGAATTGAGTGTGCTACCTCTACGGTATAATAATAATAAATAGTTGAAATTCATTGCCTGAGATGACAACATATCAAGGTCGAAATATTAACGGTTCTTACACCAATAGAAAACCGGGCGTAACTCACAAATTCAGTACACGCAACAATTCTAAATAGAACAAATTAAGTTGCAGGTTAGGCACAAAAACTAGTCTTACGGCTTAATTCCCATGTACATGGGGGAACTGGAATCATTAGGTTGACCCCGAATGAACTTAGGTTTTCTGATGATTTTACGCTTCTGTGTTTGGATGGTGCATGATCCCCTGGCTGGCAAGTCAGAAAATTCATCGTGCTCGTCCTCATCAGCAACATCGTCGATACCCAGTACTCTCCTCTTCCCATGCACCACTACATGGCAGTTCTTATGCAATCGGTCTTTCACATAGAAAATCTAGGTAGCATCACTGGCAAGAATGAACGGGTCCGCGTGATATACCATCACTATCTTGCCAACACAGGTCTTCCTGTAATCATCAACCTTTACCTGACCAAGATGGATCCATGTGCACCTGAATAATGCCACCTTAACTTTCACATCGTTAAGGTCCCAAATCTCTTTGATGGTTCCATAGTATACCCTTTCATCAGCTTCATCCATATTCATGCATTCTATTCCAACAGAGTTGTTCTGATATGAGGTGTTCTCATCACGTTCCTCAGTGTAGAATCTGTAGCCATTTATGTCATACGCTTGGTACATCAACATCGTGGGTGATGGTTTTGTGCCAACCACGTAGCAATGTCATCCATGGATCCTTGTGCCAAACGGTGTGGAGGCACAATGCTCCCCAAGATGCCACTAAGGCCACCGTAATCTCCTCACGCCCTCGCACAATGCAAGATGTCATGATTCCACTAAGGGACCCTTCAGGGCGGTCACCGAACCCGTACAAACAAGGTTGTGGCAATCTCCACAACTTAATTGGAGGCTCCCAACAACACCACAAAGCTTCACCACAATCACATATGGCTTCGAGGTGACCACAAATGCACGGTGCAATCTCCACAACTTAATTGGAGACACCAAAACTTGCCCGGAGGTTTACACCACAATGATTGAGCTCCAAGGCACCAACAAGCTTCTAGGATGCCAAAGCATCCACGAAAAACAATCTCTAGGCACTACTGGAAACAGAAAATTTGCCATGTGCCTAATCTTTGCCGTGTGCTGACGGTCGGCAAAGAAGTTCTTTGCCGTCAGCTTACAACTGCCAGACGGTAAATAAAAAACTGATGGCATAGAGATGATTTGCCATCTGCCTTTTATTTACCGTCTGCTAACATATGGCAAATATCACAAAGGCAGACGGCAAAGAGGTGCGAGCTCTTTGCCGTGTGCCCACAGATGGCAAATGCAATTAAGGCAGACGGCAAAGGCTAGTACCCAGCTCTTTTTTTTTTGCATCGACAGTACTAGCTCTCTCTGTGAACGTTAACACAAATCGAATTAAGCAGACGGCAAAGGCTCTCTCTCAAGTCTCAACGTTACCCCAGCTCTCTCTGCGCCGTCTACCGTACCCAGCTCGCGTCCCTTTCTGCCGCCACCGCCGCCGCCCCGCCCCGTCTGCCGCCGCCGCCGCCCCGCCCCGTCTGCCGCCGCCGCCCCGTCCCGTCTGGCATCGAGCGCCGCCGCCCCGTCCTGTCTGGCATCGAGCGCCTCCCCGAGCTCCTCAGGGTGAGCTCCTCTTCCTTCCCTTCCTTCCAGTCTTTGTTCTGTTAATTGGTGCTAAGAGCTTAAGAAGAGGCTGACTCTAGGTTAGATTCCTCTGGTGGATGGAAGGAACTGTTATTTGTGGGGCTTAATTAATTAGGACCTGGTATGAACTCAATGCTCCAAATATTTTGCCTGGTGCTACCTCTCATATCTGTTTGTGTGCACTTGTTCAATTGTTCTTCCATTGTTTCACTTCGCAATGCAGTCTGGTGCTAGCAAAAATCGGTTCAGACCTTTCTTGAGTTCTTCTTCTTCTGAATTGAGCCCTGCAACTGAATCGTTGAATATATGCGATTCTGTGCAGGATTTGTTTGTTTTTCAGCAGCAAATGTAGGGTCTGTTTTTGTGCTTCTTTCTGAATCTGGTTCTGCCGTTGAACATTTGTCGCGCAGCTGGTAGTTCTCCGAAGGTTTTGTTTCTTGCTGGATTTGTCATATCTGATTGCAGCTCAACATTATGTTAAGATGTGGAGTGCATATGCAAATTTCTTGTGATTGCTTCTTCTAGAGGGGTTTCGTAGATTCAGATGTTTTACAATGTTTTTGTGAGGCATGCAGTGTAGTTTCACATATATGTTGTGTACTGTTTCAGAAGATAAGCGTGTACTGATTAAAGTTGGTTCCGGGTTATTCCCTTCCTTCCCCGATCTTCCTGTGCGTGTTTGTCCGCCGCCATTGACCTCCGCTCCGGCCGGAGCAGTGGCCGCGTCGAGCCACCGCTACGGGCTCCCTCCCGTGGAGTTAGGCACGGGAATGGAACCTCAAGGGTCCCCGCATCCCCACCGGCCCCTAGATGCAGTTGCCGTGGCCGCATCATCGACTGAGCCGAGCTCCTCCTTCCCTGATCTGGAGGTAGAAGAGATAGGTTACAGTGCGTCATAGCCTATCTGGTTCAGAATTCTTATTATAAATTAATATGAAGGAAATAAACATATTATTATAAATAATAGTTTTTTAAATATAATACTGCCTAAATAAGTGTTGTTTTGGACACTCACATGGACTACGTGATGTAACATTAGCTATTTATTTCTAGAATGAGTGCATATGATTTTACATGTCCAATCTAAATAATACAAAAAGACATAATCAATTTTTTTAAAACTAGTTTTAGCTAGTTGGAGCTGAACTAGCTCCCAAAGTATCCAAACACATGGGCTAGTTTGGGTTAGATGCAAACTAACCCACTAAAAAAACTAGCCCTGAGAAGAGGTGCTAATTGGAGCTAGTTGGGGATGGATAGATAAAAAAAATATTTTGACCGCATCAGATCCTGGAAAGTTTTATAGGTAACCTGGAAAGTAGTTATAGGTAACCTGGAAAGTTTTATAGGTAACCTGGAAAGTTTTATAGGTAACCTGAAAAGTTTTATAGGTAACCTGAAAAGTAGTATAGGTAACCTGGAAAGTTTTATAGGTAACCTCGACCCCCGACCCCCGACCCCCGACAACACTCACCCTCGATCCCCGACCCCCTACCCCGACCCCCGACGCCACTGACCCCCGACCCCCGACGCCACTGACCCTCGACCCCCGACCCCCGACCCCCGACAACACTCACCCTCGACCCCCGACCCCCTACCCCGACCCCCGACAACACTCACCCCCGACCCCCTACCCCGACCGCCGACGCCCGACGCCACTGACCCTCGACCCCCGACCCCCGACCCCCGACAACACTCACCCTCGACCCCCGACCCCCTACCCCGACCCCCGACGCCACTGACCCCCAACCCCCGAGCCCCGACACCTCTTCTCCTCCTACCCCCTTAATGTGTTGATCGGGTAAATTTCAATGTGCAGTTGTTCGACGACCTCCACGTGCGTTGGACGAGCTCCGCCCTTGCGTTTGTTGGTGAGCACAAATGACTTCTCCTCCTACCCCCTTAATTTGCTCTGTCCCGGTCTTCGTGCCGATGAAACTTGCTAGCTATAGGTTTCTTCAATCATGAGTATGCGTGACCAGTATGCGTCTCCCGTTCGAAAGGGCGACATCTATAAATATGCATTTCTTTGCATATTTATAACCGCCATCCTTTCGAATTGTCCAACATTATCCATGGATAGCCCGAGTATGTGTAGATTGGGTTTGTTTTCCCATATGCTGTGCTCCGGATCCGATGCGGAATTTTGCCAGTGCCTCCCCTGTTGTTCTCCGGGTACACATCCTCTCTGCTTATTGCCGAGACGTGTATCAGGAGAACAGCGGGGAGGTGCTGCCGAAATTCTGCGTCGCATCTGGAGCAGAGCATGGGAAAACGATCCCAGTCTACACATACTCGGGTGGGATTAGGACCTATCTTTACCTATTAGCGTGTAGGTTGCATGGACGTAATAAAACTGACAAACTTGATTAGCGTATGAATATAGATGATGAATTATGTATTTATTTCTTGTGCCCCCATAGGTAGCTAGGCAACATGAGTGATCGTGCTTGGATGTACACTGGTCACCCTAGTCAGAAAGACATGACCCATGAATGGTTAACAAAAACCAGGGGGTTTGTGAGAGCCGCATTTGCAAATGGCCAGCAAAAAACATGGTGCCCCTGTCCCAACTGCGACAACTGGAAAAAGCAGACAGAGTTTGAAATGGGTAAACACTTGCAGAAGTGGGGTTTTACGCCTAATTATACGGTGTGGACTTTTCATGGTGAGTCTGACCAACGTGCCAGAGCTGAGGTGATTCGTCGTCGCACCGACGAGCATGGTACCGGGATTGAAGACATGGTGCAAGACTTTGATGATGCTCGGGATTCGGACGATGAGATGGAGGAATCTGCAAAGGCCTTCTATGAAATGCTGGAGTCTTCAAAACGTCCTCTCCACGAGCAGACTGAGCTTTGTCAGCTGGATGCCATCGCGCAAGTAATGGCTCTGAAGGCTCAATTCAACCTAGGCAGAGAATGCTACGACGCGATGATGACGATATTTGGACGCTTTCTACCCAAAGGCCATGTACTGCCTGCAAACCTGTACTAGTCAGAGAAAATCCTCCGTGTACTTAAGATGCCCTATGAGAAGATACATGCCTGTGAGAATGGATGTGCCTTATTTAGGCTTGAGTATGCGGCCTTGAACTATTGCCCCATTTGCAATTCTTCCAGGTATATTGTGGTAGACAACGGCATGGGTGAGAAGAATCAGACCAAAAACCCCATTAGTGTTCTTCGATATCTGCCAATCGTACCAAGACTTCAACGTCTTTTCATGGTCGAAGAGACGGCCAGACAGATGACATGGCATAAATTGGGCAAAAGAACAGAACTAGATGCGGATGGGAACAAGATGCTGGTACACACTTCAGATGGTTTTGCGTGGAGGCACTTCGATGCATTACATAAGGATAAATCGGAAGATCCAAGGCAACCTAGAGTTGCCATCAGCACGGATGGGTTCAATGTGTATGGTATGACGGCAGCACAATACAGTTGTTGGCCTGTATTTGTCATTCCACTAAATTTGCCACCCGGAGAGATTATGAAAAGAAAGAACATTTTCCTGACGTTGATAATTCCAGGGCCCAACTATCCGGGGAAGAATATGAATGTGTACATGCAGCCGCTTAAGGATGAGTTGCAAGAAGCCTGGGATAATGGGATCAAGACCTACGACGCGGCTACCAAAACAAATTTCAAAATGCATGTGTGGTACATGTACTCCACGCATGATTATCCAGCGTTTGCGCTATTCGCTGGCTGGTGTGTGCACGGAAGGTTCCCGTGCACCACATGCAAGGCAGCTCTTCAGTTCCGTTGGCTGCAGGCTGGTCGCAAGTATTCTTGCTTCGACATGCATAGACAATTCCTGGATCCTGACCATAAGTTCAGAAAAGACAAGAAGAATTTCATCAAAGGTAGAGTTGTCAAAAACACTGCACCAGCTGCGTTGACAGGCCAACAGACCCTTGATCAGTTAAACGCTCTCGAGCCCGATCCTTTGCGTCCAGGATACTTCAAAGGGTATAATACGGAACACGCCTGGACTCACAAGTCATGCTTATGGGATCTCCCTTACTTCAAAGACCTCCTTTGCCCACACAACATTGACGTGATGCACACTGAAAAGAATATTGCGGAGGCCATTTTTGGTACATTGTTCGGCATAGAGGGGAAGTCAAAAGATAATCCTAAGGCTAGAATCGACCTGGAGGCTCTATGTGATAGACCGTTGCAAAACTTGCAACAACGGAAAGGAAAGCAAAGCATAGCGAAGCCAAAGGCGTGGTTCAATCTTGAAAGGCCAGCTATGAGGGAAATGCTATTGTGGGTGAAAATGCGGTTGATGTTCCCCGATGGGTATGCTGCGAATCTAAAAAGGGGAGCAAGTCTTGAGAAATTGAAAATATTTGGGCTCAAGAGTCATGATTGGCACATATGAATTGAGCGGGTAATGCCGGTGATGTTGCGTGGCTTTATCCCTGAGGATGAATGCCTAGTACTGGCAGAGCTGAGCTATTTCTTCCGTTCTCTTTGTGCGAAAGAACTATCGCCTGGCGTGCTAGATGAAATGGAAGAGTTGGCGCCAGAGTTGATCTGCAAATTAAAAAAGATCTTTCCACCGGGCTTCTTTAATCCAATGCAACATTTGATTTTGCATCTGCCGACCGAGGCAAGAATGGGGGGGCCGTTCAAAATCGATGGTGCTACTCAACTGAGAGGATGCAGAAGACGCTTCGAGCTAAGTGTAAAAATAAACGTAGAATTGAAGCATCGATGGCCGAGGCATTCATTACTGAGGAGGCGGCAAACTTCGTGACAGCACACTACGAAGCCAAAAATTATCATTTGCATAACCCGAAGCCTCGGTACAATGATGGCTATCGAGAAAAAGTTCGATCCAACCTCAGCCTATTCAAAGGTAAGCTCGCACCATCCGGTGCTTAGAAAGGGAAATCATTGGATGTCGAAGAATGGCGGACCATTTCATTGTATATCTTCACCAACCTAACAGAAGTGCGGCCGTACATCGAGTAAGTTCTCGGTAATTTATTGTTCCGCAACTTTTAATTGCTTTGAACCACTCTTATTCCCGGATATTTGATATAGTCGATACGTCGCCGAATTCTCGGATGGAGCGGTCATCGAAAAGGATTCCGTCGAAGAGTATGAGCTTCTCGCAAAGCATGGAGGCGACTATCCTGGTTTCATCTCTTGGTTCAAACAAAGGGTAATTAATTACCATTAAGGGCCCATTTGACTTATCGGTCTAATTTGCGGCTAATGCATCCATTCTTTCGTATTAAACTTGTAGGCTGATGCAGAGTCTATGGACGCCGAGTTGAGACAAGTCGCTAATGGTTTTGACTATAAGGTCCGTTCATTTGACAAATACAACATCAACGGGTATCACTTTCGTACCTTTGGCAAAGAGCTATCTATGCCTGACCTAAAGACTACAAATTGTTGTCTCTGCTATCGGCGAAGGAGACACCGAGTATTATGGAAGGGTTGAAGCAATTTATGAACTTCTATTCTATGGTGAAAACCCACCGACCGTCGTAGTCTTCAAATGTTATTGGTTTGAGCCGAGGGAGACTAGAAGGACTCATGAACATATAGGACTAGTCGAAATCAACCAAAACACCCACTTAGATGTTCCCGATGTCTATATTACGGCTCAACAGGCGACACAAGTTTTCTATCTACCGTGGGCCTGCCAAACTGATATAAGTTTTCTATCTTCTTCTCCTCCTCCTCCTTATTTTACTTCTTCTTCTCTATCTCTTCTTCTACGTAGCTTAGACTCCTCCAATAAATGCTAAATCGACTAATTATCCTACGAAATGACATAATTAGCTTAGTTAGCTCCAAAATGGCCTATTTAATAAGAAATGACCTATACTTAGCTAATTATCCTCGAAATGACATAATTAGCTCCAAAAAGGCATTCTTAGCCAATTTAGCCCGAAGAAGGGGACAAGAAGAGAAAAAGAGGAAAAATAAAAGGAAGGAAGAGGAAAAATGAGGAGAAGAAGGAGGAGAGGGAGGAGGAGAAGAAGAAGGAGAAGGAGGAGAGGGAGAAGGAACTTCTTCCTCCTTCCTCCTTCTCCTTCTCCTTCTTCTTCTCATTCTCCTTCTTCTTTTCTTCTTCTTCTCCTCTTCCTTCTTCTTCTCCTCCACCTCCTCCTCCTCCTTATTTTTCTTCTTCTTCTCTATCTCTTCTTCTACGTAGCTTAGATTCCTCCAAGAAAGGCTAAATTGGCTAGTTATCCTACGAAATGACATAATTAGCTTAGTTAGCTCCAAAATGGCCTATTTAATAAGAAATGACCTATACTTAGCTAATTATCCTCGAAATGACATAATTAGCTCCAAAAAGGCATTCTTAGCCAATTTAGCCCGAAGAAGGGGACAAGAAGAGAAAAAGAGGAAAAATAAAAGGAAGGAAGAGGAAAAATGAGGAGAAGAAGGAGGAGAGGGAGGAGGAGAAGAAGAAGGAGAAGGAGGAGAGGGAGAAGGAACTTCTTCCTCCTTCCTCCTTCTCCTTCTCCTTCTTCTTCTCATTCTCCTTCTTCTTTTCTTCTTCTTCTCCTCTTCCTTCTTCTTCTCCTCCACCTCCTCCTCCTCCTTATTTTTCTTCTTCTTCTCTATCTCTTCTTCTACGTAGCTTAGATTCCTCCAAGAAAGGCTAAATTGGCTAGTTATCCTACGAAATGACATAATTAGCTTAGTTAGCTCCAAAATGGCCTATTTAATAAGAAATGACCTATACTTAGCTAATTATCCTCGAAATGACATAATTAGCTCCAAAAAGGCATTCTTAGCCAATTTAGCCCGAAGAAGGGGACAAGAAGAGAAAAAGAGGAAAAATGAAAGGAAGGAAGAGGAAAAATGAGGAGAAGAAGGAGGAGAGGGAGGAGGAGAAGAAGAAGGAGAAGGAGGAGAGGGAGAAGGAACTTCTTCCTCCTTCTCCTTCTACTTCTTCTCCTTCTCCTTCTTCTTTTCTTCTTCTTGTCCTCTTCCTTCTTCTTCTCCTCCACCTCCTCCTCCTCCTTATTTTACTTCTTCTTCTCTATCTCTTCTTCTACGTAGCTTAGACTCCTCCAAGAAAGGCTAAATTGGCTAATTATCCTACGAAATGACATAATTAGCTTAGTTAGCTCCAAAATGGCCTATTTAATAAGAAATGATATATACTTAGCTAATTATCCTCGAAATGACATAATTAGCTCCAAAAAGGCATTCTTAGCCAATTTAGCCCGAAGAAGGGGACAAGAAGAGAAAAAGAGGAAAAATGAAAGGAAGGAAGAGGAAAAATGAGGAGAAGAAGAAGGAGGAGAGGGAGGAGGAGAAGAAGAAGGAGAAGGAGAAGGAGCTCCTCCTTCTCCTTCTTCTTCCTCCTTCTTCCTCCTTCTCCTTCTCCTTCTTCTCCTTCTCCTTCTTCCTTTCTTCTTCTTCTCCTCTTCCTTCTTGTCCTCCTCCTCCTCCTTATTTTACTTCTTCTTCTCTATCTCTTCTTCTACGTAGCTTAGACTCCTCCAAGAAAGGCTAAATTGGCTATTATCCTACGAAATGACATAATTAGCTTAGTTAGCTCCAAAATGGCCTATTTAATAAGAAATGACCTATACTTAGCTAATTATCCTCGAAATGACATAATTAGCTCCAAAAAGGCATTCTTAGCCAATTTAGCCCGAAGAAGGGGACAAGAAGAGAAAAAGAGGAAAAATGAAAGGAAGGAAGAGGAAAAATGAGGAGAAGGAGGAGAGGGAGAAGGACCTTCTTCCTCCTTCTTCCTCCTTCTACTTCTCCTTCTTCTTCTCCTTCTCCTTCTTCTTTTCTTCTTCTTCTCCTCTTCCTTCTTCTTCTCCTCCACCTCCTCCTCCTCCTTATTTCACTTCTTCTTCTCTATCTCTTCTTCTACGTAGCTTAGATTCCTCCAAGAAAGGCTAAATTGGCTAATTATCCTACGAAATGACATAATTAGCTTAGTTAGCTCCAAAATGGCCTATTTAATAAGAAATGACCTATACTTAGCTAATTATCCTCGAAATGACATAATTAGCTCCAAAAAGGTATTCTTAGCAAATTTAGCCCGAAGAAGGGGACAAGAAGAGAAAAAGAGGAAAAATGAAAGGAAGGAAGAGGAAAAATGAGGAGAAGAAGAAGGAGGAGAGGGAGGAGGAGAAGAAGAATGAGAAGAAGGAGAAGAACAAGGAGAAGGAGAAGGAGCTACTCCTTCTCCTTCTTCTTCCTCCTTCTTCCTCCTTCTCCTTCTCCTTCTTCTTCTCCTTCTCCTTCTTCTTTTCTTCTTCTTCTCCTCTTCCTTCTTCTTCTCCTCCTCCTCCTCCTCGTCCTTATTTTACTTCTTCTTCTCTATCTCTTCTTCTACGTAGCTTAGACTCCTCCAAGAAAGGCTAAATTGGCTAATTATCCTACGAAATGACATAATTAGCTTAGTTAGCTCCAAAATGGCCTATTTAATAAGAAATGACCTATACTTAGCTAATTATCCTTGAAAATACATAATTAGCTCCAAAAAGGCATTCTTAGCCAATTTAGCCCAAAGAAGGGGACAAGAAGAGAAAAGGAGGAAAAATGAAAGGAAGGAAGAGGAAAAATGAGGAGAAGAAGAAGGAGGAGAGGGAGAAGGAACTTCTTCCTCCTTCTTCCTCCTTCTCCTTCTCCTTCTTCTTCTCCTTCTCCTTCTTCTTTTCTTCTTCTTCTCCTCTTCCTTCTTCTTCTCCTCCACCTCCTCCTCCTCCTTATTTTACTTCTTCTTCTCTATCTCTTCTTCTACGTAGCTTAGACTCCTCCAAGAAAGGCTAAATTGGCTAATTATCCTACGAAATGACATAATTAGCTTAGTTAGCTCCAAAATGGCCTATTTAAGGAAGAAATGACCTGTACTTAGCTAATTATCCTCGAAATGACATAATTAGCTCCAAAAAGGCATTCTTAGCCAATTTAGCCCGAAGAAGGGGACAAGAAGAGAAAAAGAGGAAAATGAAAGGAAGGAAGAGGAAAAAGGAGAAGGAAGAGGAAAAATGAGAAGAAGGGGACAAAAGGATAAGAAGGAGAAGAAGGAGAAGAAGAAGGAGAAGAAGGAGAAGAAGAAGCTCCTTCTCCTTCTTCTTCTCCTATTTCTCCTTCTTCTTCTCCTTCTTCTTCTTCTCCTCTTCCTTCTCCTCCTCCTCCTCCTCCTCCTTTTTCTTCTTCTTCTCCTTCTCCTCCTCCTCCTTCTTTTACTTCTTCTTCTCTTTCTCTTCTCCTATAGTTAGCTAGGGTTCCACCTAAATGACATAATTAGCTTAGTTAGCTCCAAAATGGCCTATTTAATAAGAAATGACCTATACTTAGCTAATTATCCTCGAAATGACATAATTAGCTCCAAAAAGGCATTCTTAGCAAATTTAGCCCGAAGAAGGGGACAAGAAGAGAAAAAGAGGAAAAATGAAAGGAAGGAAGAGGAAAAATGAGGAGAAGAAGAAGGAGGAGAGGGAGGAGGAGAAGAAGAAGGAGAAGAAGGAGAAGAAGAAGGAGAAGGAGAAGGAGCTCCTCCTTCTCCTTCTTCTTCCTCCTTCTTCCTCCTTCTCCTTCTCCTTCTTCTTCTCCTTCTCCTTCTTCTTTTCTTCTTCTTCTCCTCTTCCTTCTTCTTCTCCTCCTCCTCCTCCTCCTCCTTATTTTACTTCTTCTTCTCTATCTCTTCTTCTACGTAGCTTAGACTCCTCCAAGAAAGGCTAAATTGGCTAATTATCCTACGAAATGACATAATTAGCTTAGTTAGCTCCAAAATGGCCTATTTAATAAGAAATGACCTATACTTAGCTAATTATCCTTGAAATGACATAATTAGCTCCAAAAAGGCATTCTTAGCCAATTTAGCCCGAAGAAGGGGACAAGAAGAGAAAAAGAGGAAAAATGAAAGGAAGGAAGAGGAAAAATGAGGAGAAGAAGAAGGAGGAGAGGGAGGAGGAGAAGAAGAAGGAGGAGAGGGAGAAGGAACTTCTTCCTCCTTCTTCCTCCTTCTCCTTCTCCTTCTTCTTCTCCTTCTCCTTCTTCTTTTCTTCTTCTTCTCCTCTTCCTTCTTCTTCTCCTCCACCTCCTCCTCCTCCTTATTTTACTTCTTCTTCTCTATCTCTTCTTCTACGTAGCTTAGACTCCTCCAAGAAAGGCTAAATTGGCTAATTATCCTACGAAATGACATAATTAGCTTAGTTAGCTCCAAAATGGCCTATTTAAGGAAGAAATGACCTGTACTTAGCTAATTATCCTCGAAATGACATAATTAGCTCCAAAAAGGCATTCTTAGCCAATTTAGCCCGAAGAAGGGGACAAGAAGAGAAAAAGAGGAAAATGAAAGGAAGGAAGAGGAAAAAGGAGAAGGAAGAGGAAAAATGAGAAGAAGGGGACAAAAGGATAAGAAGGAGAAGAAGGAGAAGAAGAAGGAGAAGAAGGAGAAGAAGAAGCTCCTTCTCCTTCTTCTTCTCCTTCTTCTCCTTCTTCTTCTCCTTCTTCTTCTTCTCCTCTTCCTTCTCCTCCTCCTCCTCCTCCTCCTTTTTCTTCTTCTTCTCCTTCTCCTCCTCCTCCTTCTTTTACTTCTTCTTCTCTTTCTCTTCTCCTATAGTTAGCTAGGGTTCCACCTAAATGACATAATTAGCTTAGTTAGCTCCAAAATGGCCTATTTAATAAGAAATGACCTATACTTAGCTAATTATCCTCGAAATGACATAATTAGCTCCAAAAAGGCATTCTTAGCAAATTTAGCCCGAAGAAGGGGACAAGAAGAGAAAAAGAGGAAAAATGAAAGGAAGGAAGAGGAAAAATGAGGAGAAGAAGAAGGAGGAGAGGGAGGAGGAGAAGAAGAAGGAGAAGAAGGAGAAGAAGAAGGAGAAGGAGAAGGAGCTCCTCCTTCTCCTTCTTCTTCCTCCTTCTTCCTCCTTCTCCTTCTCCTTCTTCTTCTCCTTCTCCTTCTTCTTTTCTTCTTCTTCTCCTCTTCCTTCTTCTTCTCCTCCTCCTCCTCCTCCTCCTTATTTTACTTCTTCTTCTCTATCTCTTCTTCTACGTAGCTTAGACTCCTCCAAGAAAGGCTAAATTGGCTAATTATCCTACGAAATGACATAATTAGCTTAGTTAGCTCCAAAATGGCCTATTTAATAAGAAATGACCTATACTTAGCTAATTATCCTTGAAATGACATAATTAGCTCCAAAAAGGCATTCTTAGCCAATTTAGCCCGAAGAAGGGGACAAGAAGAGAAAAAGAGGAAAAATGAAAGGAAGGAAGAGGAAAAATGAGGAGAAGAAGAAGGAGGAGAGGGAGGAGGAGAAGAAGAAGGAGGAGAGGGAGAAGGAACTTCTTCCTCCTTATTCCTCCTTCTCCTTCTCCTTCTTCTTCTCCTTCTCCTTCTTCTTTTCTTCTTCTTCTCCTCTTCCTTCTTCTTCTCCTCCACCTCCTCCTCCTCCTTATTTTACTTCTTCTTCTCTACCTCTTCTTCTACGTAGCTTAGACTCCTCCAAGAAAGGTTCAATTGGCTAATTATCCTACGAAATGACATAATTAGCTTAGTTAGCTCCAAAATGGCCTATTTAAGGAAGAAATGACATGTACTTAGCTAATTATCCTCGAAATGACATAATTAGCTCCAAAAAGGCATTCTTAGCCAATTTAGCCCGAAGAAGGGGACAAGAAGAGAAAAAGAGGAAAATGAAAGGAAGGAAGAGGAAAAAGGAGAAGGAAGAGGAAAAATGAGAAGAAGGGGACAAAAGGATAAGAAGGAGAAGAAGGAGAAGAAGAAGGAGCAGAAGGAGAAGAAGAAGCTCCTTCTCCTTCTTCTTCTCCTTCTTCTCCTTCTTCTTCTTCTTCTTCTCCTTCTTCTTCTCCTCCTCTTCCTTCTCCTTCTCCTCCTCCTCCTCCTCCTCCTCCTCCTCCTCCTTTTTCTTCTTCTTCTCCTTCTCCTCCTCCTCCTTCTTTTACTTCTTCTTCTCTTTCTCTTCTCCTATAGTTAGCTAGGGTTCCACCTAAATGACATAATTAGCTTAGTTAGCTCCTAAATGGTCTATACTTAGCTAATTTCTCTCCGAAATAACCTATATATACACTACTTCATCTAGTATTATTTTTCTAACTTTCTTATTTGTCATTTTGCAGATTACCTTCACTTCACGGGAAGCTTGGTTGATGGAATGCTTGAAGATGATTTCTTGTACCATGGGTTGTATTGAAACTATTGTAGTATATGAATATATGAAACTTTGTACGCACGTGGATGAAACTGGTGTAATATATGGTTTGGTACGGATGTAACTTGCATAATATGTATGCACTATGGATGAGAGTTATTTTAATATGGTTATGAGTACGGAAAGAAATTTATTTATGTCAAATATATATATATATATATATATATCCTGATTATTGTTAAAAATGCTGGATATAACAAAAAATAAATTAAAAAGGGGTTGGTTCCCCTCTTTGCCGTCTGCCAACACATGGCAAAGGGGTAAAGGCACATGGCAAAGAGGGAATCTGCCCCCTCTCTCTCCCCTCTTTGCCGTCTGCCAACACATGGCAAAGAGGGGAAGGCACATGGCAAAGAGGAAATCTGCCCCCTCTCTCTCCCCTCTTTGCCGTCTGCCAACACATGGCAAAGGGGGAAGGCACATGGCAAAGAGGGAATCTGCCCCCTCTCTCTCCCCTCTTTGCCGTCTGCCAACACATGGCAAAGGGGGGAAGGCACATGGCAAAGGGAGAATCTGCCCCCTCTCTCTCCCCTCTTTGCCATGTGCCAACACATGGCAAAGGGGGGAAGGCACATGGCAAAGGGGGAATCTGCCCCCACTCTCTCCCCTCTTTGCCATGTGCCAACACATGGCAAAGGGGGGAAGGCACATGGCAAAGGGGGAATCTGCCCCCTCTCTCTCCCCTCTTTGCCGTCTGCCAACACATGGCAAAGGGGGGAAGGCAGACGGCAAAGGGGGAATCTGCCCCCTCTCTCTCCCCTCTTTGCCGTCTGCCAACACATGGCAAAGGGGGGAAGGCAGACGGCAAAGAGAGGAGGCCTGCCGTTAACACTTAACGGGGACGTTGCAATATATGTCGTCCCATTTATTTTGCCGTTAGCCCCCTCATGGCAAAGATTCTTTGCCGTCCGCCTTGTGAAAGCAGACGGCAAAGAGCCTCTTCACCAGATTTTTTTTTGCCGTCTACTTTGCCATGAGGGGGCAGACGGCAAAGCCTTTGCCGTCCGTGGTTGCCCCCTTTGCCGTCCGCCTTGGCAGACGGCAAATTTCTGAATTTCAGTAGTGAGGGGTACCAAGTACCCAAGGGCATCAAGCTACTCAACTTGTCACTTCCACGTATCACCGTGGAGAACTCAAACTAATGAAACTAATGCAATGGCAAGAACACACAAAGTGGTCAAGTCCCTCACACTCAAATCCCGCCACAACAACAAAAGCTATAGAGAAATATGAGAGGAAGAAAAACGAGCTCACAAAAAACTCCAAGATCAAGATCGAAGTGGTTCCCCTCACATAGAGGAGAAAGTGATTGGTGGAGATATGGATATGGATCTCCTCTCTCTTTTCCCTCAAGAACTAGCAAGAATTATTGGAGCGATCAAGAGTTAGCAAGCTCTAAGAAGGTCAACAATGGTGGAAGAACACGAGCTCAATGGATGGATTGGATGCAATGGGGAAGAAGACCCCTTTATATAGTGGGGGGATCAAACCGTTACCCCCCACTCACAGCCCGAGCAGAGCGGTACTACCACATGCTAGGTTCAACAACCACGGTAGTAAAAAATACTATTGTGCCTACCACTGCTGAGGCAAAAGGATGCGCAAAAAGTCTGACTGCACGGTAGTACCAGATGATACTACCGACAGAGAGCGGTAGTAAAAAAACTACTACTGCTCCAAGAGCGGTACTACCGCTGGCCACTGAAACTGCCATAACTTTCGCATATGAGCTCCGAATCAATCAAACTATCTTAAGAACATGCAGTTGTGAAATTGCCAATGATATAGAGATGTGAGACCTATCCGAATGAAGAACCGGCAAAAACTTCCAACATCGAAAACATCATAGAAGATGCATATGGACTCCATTTTCGAGCTTGTCATGAAGATGACCATAAGCTCTAAAACTCACAAAGAGAAACACCAAACAAGAACCAAGAAATATGATGCAAGGATGCAAATGGTTTGAGCTCTCAAAGAATGATATGATCAAGCTACTCACTTGAGATCCCCTCCTTGATAGCACGATAATCTATCCTAAAATAGAAGAAGCTATCAAGGGAAAACCAATACCTTGCACCTAGTCCTCTTGAGCTAGATGATGATGATCTTGGCTTCCTCAAGATGTACCACCGTTCTTGATTGCTCCCCCATACTCACTATGTGTGATCCACTCTTCAGCACATCTTCACAAGTCAATTGCCACCACAATGGACGGCAAGCTTCAATCATGATATCTTCGTGATGCTCCACTTGAACTTGCACATCACAATCTTGATGACGATCACCACTTGATGTCATCCTCCATAGGTTGAATGAGATCTTCCTCTTGACGCAAACCCATGGAAACACACATAACCCCACATAGAACTCTCACGAAGCCCATGGGTTAGTACAGAAAAGCGTTATGGACAATGCTTACCATACCATGGGATCACGTGATCTCTCTCGGTACATCTTGTACACTTTGTGTGTTGATCATCTTGATTTACTGTGTGCTTAGTATTGATCAACCTTGTGACTTTACGACCAATCTTTGGATAATACTTTGAATACCACCTTGGTCATCATATAAACTCCTTGAAACCAACAGATAGATTTCAAGTAGTGCCTATGGACAAATAATTCGAATATTACTTAAGGCAACCATTAGTCCATAGGGATTGTCATCAATTACCAAAACCACATATGGAGAAATATGCTCTAACATTATAGATCTTTGTTTCATGTATTCGGTGCAAAACTTAACCACCTCCTCCGCGGTACAACCTTGTAGGATGCTTGCCTCTGGATGGCTTCGGTTCCGACAATAGCGCTTAAGTATTCCCATTAATCGCTCGATGGGATACATGTTGTGAAGAATCACATGACCACAATACTTTATCTCATCGACAAGGTGCACAGTGAGATGGACCATGAAATCAAAGAATAAAGGTGGAAAAACATCTCTAGGCTCAACAATATTCTTGCAATATCCTCTTGATCTACAACTTTCTGTCATAGTTTGTTGAAGAAATCATAGAGCTCAATGAGTGTGTTTCTTATACTTGTGTCCATCAGATTCCTAATGGCCACTTGGAGGATTTGTGTCTACATTATGTGGCAATCATGTGACTTCATGTGTCCCAACTTCATTTTACCTGAGCTCACATCCACGAGACTTCTGATGTTTGTGGAGTAGGAGGAGGGTGTCTTAACTCACATAAAATAGTTGAAGAACTCTATTGCTTCCCTTGTACTAAAAATGTAACTCTCGTGAGCGTGGAGGTATTTGTTATCATCTTCTGCTTCACTCTTGCATTTTGATTGATCACCAAGCATATTGAGTCGTGAACCATCACCATCCTTTATTTTACCTTTAATATTGAGCAGAATACCAAGGATACTTTCACATATGTTCTTCTGTACGTGCATGCCATCAATGCAGTGGCGTACATGTAAAATCTCCCAGTAAGGTAATTCCCAGAACATTGATTTCCTCTTAAACACTTGATTCTTGGGTGTTTGTTTCACCGTCAAAGCGTGTTTCTTGACAATTGCAACATTAATTTGTTTACCCATGTTGTGGACACACTCCCCAGCATAAGGTCTTGGGCCCAAATCTACCTCTATCGTACCATCAAATTCAGCTTTCGTCTTTCGATATGGGTGATTTTTCCGTCACAACCTACGATGACGAAAATACACGGTTTGTGCGAGTTGGGAAGAAATCTGCTAGCTGTCCTATCCATGAATGTGACACAACCTACATCTCCCTTTGTTTTTTTCCCCGATGTGTTGCCTAATGCCGACATATCTTGGATGGTGTGGAGCAGCATCACATGCATATCAGAAAACTCCTTTTTGTCAGCATCATAACATTTTATAGCAGTCTCTTTTACTCACAATGTGAGTAGTTCTTCTACCAGTAGCTAAAAGGAAATGTCGATGTCATTTCTAGGTTGCTTCGAGCCTTGGATAATCATTGACATCATGATGTATTTAATGAGCAAGGTTATATATGCATAGAAGCATCGGCCATGTGTTGTGTTTGGTGCTTATATCGTCAAAAGGTTTCATCCCAACAGTACACTACTCGAGGCTTATACTTCTAGGATCCATGGCAAAGTCTTTAAACTTATTAACGATTAATTCCCACAGAGCCCCATCTTTCGGGTGCCTGATATAATTATCTGGAGTTGGCTCATCGTGATGCCACCGGAACCTCATCGCCTCTCTAGGGTTTGCAAACAAACGACACAACCTTGGAACTAAAGGCAAGTACCAAACAATCTTGAACGGGGTTCTGTATTGATCTCGTCATCCAATTTGTAATTGTCCTTTGATCATGCGCTTGTATTGCGCATGCTTGCATGTGGGACATGCACACAAACGTGTATCTTCTATACTTCATGTTCCGATGGGCAGAAAATTTTCTTTGCTTCGTTCATGCTTTTCGGGAGGACATTATCTTCCCAAAGAATTTCTTTGAGAAGACCTAACAACTCTATCAACCCTTGTTTGATAGACCGTTTGCTGCTTTAAATATGAGAAGCGCTAGTATGGCACTCAACTTGGAATATTTTATTGTCCCAACCTGGATACAAATGTTTCTTGGAGTTTTCATTAATGGTTGACAGATCCTTGTTCCCAATCATATCTTTTTGAGGGCCCGTGAAATCTGCAATCATAGCAGCAAAATTTGGCATATCAAGGTCGCTGACATCGTTTGCGTCACCGTCTTGGTTTGCTAGTGGGGTTTTTCAAATTTTCGGTGTTCGATTGGTAGCTTGATGCCTTAGCCCCGATGTTAGATTCAAAATCCATGTGACTCCAACCGGGGTTTGGCGTCTCGCATCCCTAGTTATTGTGGGCACCCCGACTTATGAGTCGAGATCCTGAATGAACATGTACAGTGATCCCAGAGCTCAATGCTCACTGAACACACAGATACTGAATAACAAGAGTCTTACATCCATAATTAACGTCTGATATAGATAAGGACCGTTATGGTCAAGTCTTTCATAGATAGAGCCTTGAAGGCCAATCACACCAACTCAACTAATATCGGAAATCTTGCTAGAAAATGTGAACCCATGCCATCAGCCTTAACCAACAAGCATTCTGACTGGGAAGCGTCCTAGTTTGTGTGTCCGTCTCCGATGACAAATTATACTCCATACTCTGATTCTCCCATGTCTGGTGAAATCAAATAACTAGTGGCAAGCCGATGAGTACTTTGAATGTACTCACAAGCAACCCATGATGTGGAACAAGGCATAATGCAACATGGTATATCTCTAGTATGAAATCTTTGCGGAATGCAGGTTTTTCATTAAATGTAGTATATGGTCAAGTATAAGTATATTCATGCATCATAAGGCAGATGGTAATCAGAAAAACAGGTTACAAATATCAAAATACCTGTCGAGGGCTGGACACCTTAGGTTCACCCTCTATGCCACCGGACTTTGACAATATCATCTTTCTCACCACACACTCACTCACACTTGGTTTATGCGGAAACTACTAGATGTAGTTTAAGCGGGATTATACAATTGTCCTTGACCGTGGACACGACTATTCGAATAGTTTTAAACTGTGCAGAGGTTGCGTGTTGTACCCACGAGATTCGGGAAACTTCCATGTCATCCACGACTCACTGTATATACCACACCCTAGGTAAGTACCAGATCATTGCCTTTCCTCTGACGATACTATACAAAGAGTCCACTCAATTGGTACCCAGCCCGCATGATGTACATCTTACGAGCACCAATCCTAGATCGTATCATCTAAGCAGGGACCAACAGTGTGCCCGACACATGTAAAAACAACATAGTAGTCCTACCTGGCATGACCCCGACACGAGAGTGACCATATCACTCCCGCCACTAGTAATGCGGGCTCTTTGACAGGACCGAGTAGAGTAATCAACAAATCCCCGTTCCCATATTGGGGCATCGTGCTCGCACATGTAAGGTTGGGATGGTCAGCAAATCTTAAATCTAATCCCATTTCTGAAACTACACACAAAACCTTTTCCAGTACACCACTTATTTCTCAAGTGGTCACCATCTCAACACCATCACTCTCGGGCATTAGTGGCACCCAGTGGGGTTTTCAAAAAGTCTTTGTGATCACCTCTGTGTTACCATCACCATGCATATGCTCATCCTATGTGTAGCACTACTATCTACTTGACAACTTATCATCAGCGTGACCCTCATAGATGGTAAGGTCTGCTCAATGCAAGTGGTCTAGAGGAGCCATTGGTAACACCATACCGAGGGTTTACCAATTTTTAATGATGATATGCATCGGAATAGAGTAATCAACATGGCATGCATAAAATATTTTTCTGAGCCATGGTGAAAGGGCTGCTTGCCTTGATCAGCTAGGTATCCGTGGTCTTCAAGGTCTTCGGGTCGAAGTCCTTCGTCAAACGCATGATCTATTGTCGTAATAGTAATAATAATAATAATAATAACAATAATGTGTCCTTATGGCATATGGATCTGCAACTCTCCATTTCCTCAAAACTGCATCTTTCCTCTTCTTCATATCTTCAGCTACTAGATGAGTAGCATTGTGAAGTGGCAAATTTGGTCTTAACTTTCTAAGAATAGGTGTGTTCTCTTCTTCTTCCCCTGCAACAAAGGTACTGGAAGGAGGACCTTTGTTCTTGGCAGCTGCAGGAATATTATTTGTAGTCCTTTCGGAGGCTACAACCTTCTTAGCCTTAGAAACAGGCTTAGGAGCAGATTTCTTGGGCATAGCATCACCCATGAGCTTCTTCTGAGGAGGAGGAGGAGGGGAATCAGCTGGGATCTCATCTTCTCCAGCAACATCTTCTGGGTTCTCATACATGGAAGTAGGTCTCCTAACAACATGAATCACCCTCTTCCTAGATCTCTTCACACCAGCCTTCTTAGGGGGATTGTCAAGGGAAAGTATCATCCCTTGCTTAGCAGATTCAGGAGCTCTAACATCAGCAGGCTTTGCATACTCTTTCCTGGCGGTCTTCTTGACAGGAGCGTTCTCTTTCAGCTTTTGAGGAGCTGAAGTTGCCTCTAGCACAAAATCCGAGTCATTTTGATCTGATTTAAGCTTCTTTCTGGTCCTTGTAGCAGCCTTGGGCAAGCTATGAGAACTATGGGTACCTGGATCACAAGGTGACCTCTCAGTCTTGTGCGTGAGTCCATCTCAACACTGTCCCCGGTGAAGTTGTTCTGGCTATCTTCAGATCGTAACATCCTGACAGACAAAGCTGATAAGCAACTAACTCACCAGTAGACAAGCATCCCTGTCAAATTGATATAGAGGAGCAGAAGGATTGAGCATCACAAAACAAAGAAGTTTTTCAAACACAAATTTGAACAAATAAATCCTTAGTTTTAGCTTTCTGCATATCAAATTTCGGTAGCACCGAGTTTGAATTTTCGGAGTCACCCAGACGGATGAACTGCTTTACATAGACTTGGCAATCACTTCGGTCGAACCAAAAGTGACAACTCGATCTCACCAAATTCATTCTAAGGAACCCTAGATTCAAAATCGGTGGAACCAATTTTTGCGACTCAGTGTCACTAAGATGCATTATGCGGACTGCTAACCTTAAAATCTCTTTCGTTTGCTGATCTATGAGAACTTCTCGTGGAAGGAGGGTTTGCACATGGTGTCTATGAGATAAATATTCCTAATGTGCATGAATCAGATTAATGGAGCACAAGAGGAGATCGGAATCGTACCCTAGCTCGATGGTGGTCCGAGCTCTAAGTCCGGCCCGCGCGCAGTTAAGAGGATTGGCCGCTATCTGAGGGTGGTGAAGGTGGTAAAGAATCCGTCGACGATGGCGACTCCCAATGGCGGAGGTGCTCGGGGAGGCAAAGGCGACGACCAGGGGTCCTTCAGAGACAGATTAGGATTTGGGAACGAAACTTTTGAGGAGTTGATTTCAAAATTTCCGGTCCACTAGGTCATATACCCGTCGGTGTCGGTGTCACCGAGATTCCAAAATCTGTGTCACCGACTTCCTCTACTGTCAGATGACAGGGCAACTCGGTGTAATCGAGTTGGTGATTTCGGTGGTACTGATATGGAAAACCTAGATCAGCTCTGGAATTCGATGGAACCGAGATTGTCGGGTTGGTTCCACCGAGATTCATGAAGAGGTTTTGGAAGACAGCCTTTGATGATATGGAACTCCGAGTGCTCCTTCACACAAAGGAATCGGGAAGTGCTTTTTCAAGTTTTGTGATGAAGCATGACTAGAACTTGAGATGAGATAGCATAGATAGTTAGAGGAGGGTCCATGGTATTCTTGTCCATCCAATTGGCAAAAGATAAATCAAGAGCCAAATAAAAACAATTAGATGTCCTCGAATGAGCAAAAAATTGCAGACCAACATGCTCACACGATAAGATGATAGATAAAACATGATGAACGTGCAGAAACATTCTTGCATATATCAAGCACTTGGGCGATGACAAATTCATCTATATATGAGTATATTGACTTAGGATCCAAGTAAGAATACTTGATCATATGTTATACTAATCGTTTAAGCATGAGTGGGGTCGCCACTTATACATAAAGCATTAATGTGTTCATATCCTTACGAGATACGTATACTCAATATTTAGAGTAAATCTCCCCCTTGATATGACATCCCCCCAAGAGGGATAAACTAACCTTCGGTTTTGTCGTAGAAGACTTCAAGTAGGTGACGTAGTGGTGGATGCTCAATGTTGACGAAGATCATCTTGAGTTGGGAGCAATCCTTGTTGTTTCTTACTCATCTCACCTACATGGGTTAGTCCCAAAACACAAGGAACATATGCAAGAATATCTATGGACATGGAGTGAAATACATGTGGGATGATATCCAAAGATACGTTAATTACCTTGTCCCTTGCTTACCTTTGAGGGAATATGTGACTCCTTGAACTAATACATATAGTTGAGGTTGATTGCACATAGTTCTTGCCAAAATGAATAAGACTGACTTTCATTGACATAGTCACATAGCTCTTGGGAATCCACATCAACTTCATGGGAATCCTTGGAGTTGTGGTAGCACTTGATGAGGTAGTGCTAGTAGTATCCTTGGGAATCCACTTGACCTTGACTTGGGGTTCCTCTTGAAATAAGTCAATGTCCTCTTGAAGCTTTCCCTTGCCCTTGTGATAGAAGGCCATCTTGTGAGCTTGATCCTTTCGGAGGAGTAGGATCGTACTTATCCTATTGAGGAACAAACTTTGGAATGGGATATGGACCTTCTTCCCAATCATCTCTGTTGACGTTGAAGTAGCCAACACCTTGTTTCTTCCCATGTCCTCCTTGCTTGCGCACAATTTCCTCAAATTACTTATTTCCGCCAAGACTCTTGAAGAGACCTCTCTGTATAATCCCTTTCAATAGATTATTTTCTTGATCAAGTGTAACTTGGTTAAGAGAATCATTAGTGGAATCAAGAGAGTTACTAGCAACAACATCATTAGATTTAACTTTAGCATTGTTGTTACTAGAAGAAGAAAGTTTCTTGCCTTTGTTGGAAGTATCCTTAGGTTTAACTTGTGGAACAAAGGTAAACAAGAGTAATCATTTGGCTACATAAGAAGAATTCTTCTTTAGAAGATCATCATTGATTGCTTTTAGGAACTCATGCTCTTGCTCCAAATTGAGCTTCTCGAAGCATAGCTTCTCATGAGTTCTTGCAAGCTCTCTATGATCTTCTAGAGTAGTTTCATGAGCTAACATAAGAGTGTTCAATTCTTTATTTAGTCGTTAAATTTCTTTCTTAGTATCATCACTCGGTTTCTCTTGACTAGCATGATAATTAGCAAGTTCATTTTCAATGCAATCACTAGTTTTATCAAAGAGCAAGTCATCTTCTCCTAACAAGTCATCCTCGTCAATATTAAAATCAAGATACTCAGGGGTGTGTTACCTTGGGGCCTTTAGCCATGAAGTAGTTTCTGAACACCTCATTTGGTGAGTCAAATAAGTCGTAGGAGTTGGAGGTAACAAGTGCAATGCCGGCAACACCGTCATCTTGACTATAGTCAGAGTTGGAGTGATAGATTCTCTCGGATTGGTTGTGAGACTCGGAGCCAAAAACCCATTCACAACATGAGCTTGATGTCTTCTTCTAGAGACGCTCTTGGTGTATTTGTCCTTGCTTCTCCGTGAGTGTATTCGTTGATAACGATCTTCTCTACTCCTATTCTCTCTCCGAGGTGACACATCCCTTGAGCTTCATCTTTGAGGTGATTCTTCTGTTCGTTTGTAGGGAGCCGAGCACGCATTGGAGTTGTGTCCGGGCTTCTCACAGTTGTTGCAGTTTCGGTCACGACTGTACGAACGTTTCTCAGCATGTCTTGAGCTTGAGCTTCTATCTTTGCCTCTACTCTTGTAGAACTTGTTCAATTTTCTGATCATGAGGCATATCTCTTCGTCAGTGACAAGATTGTCCTTTGAAGTAGCGGGAGCATCACAAGAAGATTTGTAAGCACCGCTTGACTTGTTGTGTAGCTCATCTTTGTCCTTGAGTGACATCTAATGAGCAACAATCCTACCAATGACTTCAGTTGGCTTGAGATCTTTGTAGTTTGGCATCATTTGGATCAATGTGCACACGGTGTCATACTTTCCATCAAGAGCTCTAAGTATCTTATTGATGATGAATTTGTCGGTCGTCTCTTTACTTCCAAAGCCAGCAATCCCATTTGTGATGAGAGCTAGCCTGGAGTACATTTCAACGACACCTTCACCATCCTTCATCTTGAACTTGTCAAGCTGACTTTGGAGAACATCCAACTTAGATTCTCTAGCAGAATTAGTACCTTCGTGCATATCGATCAAAGTATCCCAAATCTCTTTTGCATTCTCAAGGCGGCTAATTTTGTTGAATTCTTCGGGGCATAGACATTTGAAGATGATGTCGCCAGCTTGTGCGCTGAGTTGCAATATCTTCAGTACGAGTGATGTCGCATCACGATCCAATTCATGCCCTTCTCTGAAGAAATCACCTTGCACACCAACACGAATAACAACCCATATGTGAGGATTAAAACCAAGAATATGCATTTTCATCTTATGCTTCCAACTAGCAAAATTAGTGCCATCGAAGTATGGACCTCTATGGTGGTAATTTCCCTCACTAGGCGCCATACTCTCCTAGGTTATGAAACCAATGCAATGGAGACCAAAGCTCTGATACCACTTGTCGAATCGAAAGTACGTCTAGAGGGGGTGATTAGAATACTTGACAATATAAAAACTTAGCCTTTTCCCAATTTTAGTTGAGAGCCAGTTTTAGAAATTATGGCAAGTCAAGTACACCCTACACATGCAGTTCTAAGAGTATAGCAGCGGAATGTAAAACATGCAAGTGTAAAGTAAAGGAGAAAGGTAGGGAGATCAAGCACATGAGGTCGACACGGTGATTTTTGGCATGGTTCTAATAGGTGGCCCTATCGTACGTCCATGTTAGTGGACACTTCAACCCATGGAGGGTAACGACCGCAAGAGTCCACAGAGGGCTCCACCCACAAAGGGTCCATGAAGAAGCGACCTTGTCTATTCCACCACGTCTTTCGTCCACACAGGACTAGCCTCACTCACGGTAGATCTTCACGAAGCAAGCGATCTCCTTGCCCGTACAAACATCTTGGTTCAACTCCACAACCCGAAGTAGGAGACTCCCAAGTGACACCTAACCACTCTAGGAGGCACCACCCTCCAAAAAGTAATATATGTGGTAGAATGATGAACTCCTTGCTCTCGTGCTTCTAAAGATAGTCTGCTCAACAAAAAATCACGCTCTCACAGAATAGGCATGGGTAGGAGAGATTGATTTGGTGGGAAGCAACTTGGGGAGGCTAGAGATCTAGTTTCAAATGATTGGATTGGAATTTCTTGGTCTCAACACATGAGTAGGTGGCTATCTCTCAGAAAAATTGATGAGGCAATGAAGTGCGTGTTGTGAGTACTTCTCTCTCGAATGAGAGGTAGGTGGAGCGGTATATATAGGTTGTCCCCATAATACAACCGTTATACCTACAGTGGCAAACTCGATAAAACCGTAGTCATCAACTCGGTGGTACCGACTTGCACTAAAGGATGCAACTTTTGAATCTCGATGGAACCGATATACACAACTCGGTGACACCGAAAAGGTGGCTAACAGTGAGATGACACAACTCGGTGACACCGATACTAAAACTCGAAAATTCTGATTTTGAGTACGGAGGCAACAGAAAATTGGTCAGCTAAACTCGGTAGTACCGACACGGTTTCGGTTGCACCTGGTTGGTGGCTTTGGCTAGGGTTCTGTCTGAGAAGAAAATCGGTAGTGCCGAAATAAGAAAGTTGGTGGCACCGATTTTGAGTGTGACGCTTTGGACAACATGGTTATGTGGGAAAAATGACTCAGTGTTTTTGGTGGCTATCTATGAGCACTTGAGCAACCAGTTCATTTTAATACCTCACCCCCTTTTAATAGTATCGGCTTTCCTATGGACTCAAAAGTGATTTCTCACAGATATAAAATGAAGAGTCTTCTAGCTTGAACCTTGGGGCAATCTTATTCCTTTCTTGCATCAAGGGGCATCTCCACATAAGCCTTTAACGAAGGCATCTTTTGAACTTTTCTGAAATATACTTGGAAAATCATATTAGTCCAATGATGCATATGTTGTGATTAATTATCAAAACCACCCTAGGGAGCAATTGTGATTTCTAGCAGGGGCAACTGGGACTAAGTGGGGTCACTCGAGATCACTAATCGACCTATACTAAGCATTTAATATGTAGTAGGGTACAAATAGCGGTTTAACAAAAATAGGCTATGCATCAGAATAGGAGTTATCTACAAAGGTAGCAAAATCTAATGCAAGCATGAGGGAGAAGGAATGAGAATGATCAAGGGGGTTTGTTTGCCTTGTTGCTCTGCTGCAAAAGGTTGGTCGTGAGGGGTGTAGTCGTACCCGGCAGCAGCGTCAGCTTCGGCGTCTACCGGAGAGAAGGGGGGAAGAAACAATAAATAAAAGCAAGTGCATGCAACACTATGGATGACATGGCAATTTGTAGTGTTAGGGATGAGCTAACGTAGTATTACACATCATGGACGGAGCGGGAACATATCTGATAATATTTTCCCCGTGTGTGGCTACTACCGGAGAGGTGATCCTAACGCCAAAATGTTCATCTTCATCATCCTAGGAGCATGCGATAGATGAACTGACAATGTACTCGGATTCGTGGAATTTTGTGAGCAACCTTTATATATATATTATTTTCATCCGAATTACAAATTATTTTATATGAATTTACAAAGTTTTATTAATTTCCTGTAATTACTAGAATTATTATAATTCAGAAAATATCAGTTAAAACCCTAGGTGCACTCAGTGCGGTGCACACACAGGTGCTCCAAATGCTGACGAGTGGGACAAGGTCAACTGTTTAGTCAATAGTTGACTAGTCCATGTTGACTGGTCAAAGGATCCAAGCGGTCCACATGTCATGGAGTGGTATTCTCATTAAAAGGTTATTTACTTGTGAGGGCCATCTTTTTGTGACTGCCATTTTAAGGCCCTGTTTTCTTTAAAAAGTCTAACACTTTTTTTCGTCCCAACTAAAAAGTCTCTAGTCCCTACCCGTTTCTTTTCAAGGACTAAACATGGAGTAGAGGTCATTAAATGACATGCAAAAAGACCATGTTACCCCTTTCAATAGATTAGAAGTTATTAAATGACATGCTAAAAGTAGGGGCACTGTTGGAAAAGTGCCAAAAATGTTCCAAAAAGTCCCTCCCATAGAGACTTCTTCCTTTAGTCCCAAATAAACCCCTTTTAGTGCCTAAAAGTCCCTCATATTTCTTTCACATGAGACTAAAAGGGACTTTTTTAGTCCCTACTCAAAAAAGTCCCTAAAAAGAAACACTCCCTAACTAAAGTGCCAAACATGTTTAACACTCATGGGATCCACACGCCATTGACTATTAAACTAATTATCTCTTAATTAAATTGTGAGGTTAATTAATCCCGACAGGATCCACTCGTCAGTGGGCCTGCCGGTCACGGGTCCACGGCACATCTGCATGCACCAGCAGTGGTGCGGCCATGGCCAGCAAAGGCGTTGCAAGCGGCTGGATCTGGCGGGGCGTGGACGGCCGCACGAGCGGTTGGCGCGGCCGGCAGGCGCCGCTCCACGCGACGGCGAGCACAAGGGGCGGTGTTGCTGGCGTGGGTGCAACAGCAGCGCAACCGTTAGTGGCAAAGCAGCAACGGGAGCGCTGCTGTTTAATCCCTTGTCCGTTTTGTATGTATGGGTGTCCATGTATGATACATAAGCCTAGTCGGTTTGGGTTTAGGTCTAGCCTGACAATATATATACATGAACACCCCGTGTAACCTGTACCACTAGGAAAGATCGGGTCAAAGCAATAAAGAAAGTATCAGGGTCGACACGAGCCTGTTGCAATCCACATTGATTTACGTTTTCCTCTATCGCGTATTTATGAAGGTCCCGTCGTGATCGATCAATCCAGAAGTTGCTAGTCAAAGCCAAGCTCGCGTACGTTCGTCAGAGGCGACCATGCTCCGTTTTTAAATATAAAGGCCTCTTTAATTCGTAGGATTGTTAAAATGCACGAATAGAAAAAACGTATGAGTAGAGTGGCATGTCCTTTTCTACACTATATGATTTGAAAGTGTGTTTGATACCAGAGGAAAAACAAAGAAATTCTACAAAGAGGTTTGAGTGGATGAAAATTTTCCTCTAAAATGTAGTACAAACGAATCCTATGAAAAAATTCCAAAGGATTTCAATCCTACGAATCAAACGACCATCGTAGGAAAAAATCCAAGGATCAAAATCCTTCAAAAATCCAATGAAATTCCATTGTATCAAAGGAGCCCTAAGTCTTTTAAAAGATTTTAACAGAGGACTACACACGGAATAAAATACGTAAATCTATATACTTTAAAATATGTCTATATACGTCTATATTTAGTCCTTAGTGAAACGTCTAGAAAGACTTATATTTAAAAACGAAGGGAGTAGCTTGCAAGTAGGTATATTTGTCCTGGGTGAATTGATGCACCGATCAAAAACAAACAGTAGCTAGCAACAGCACTCGAGGCAGCTGCATCGCGGCAAAGGGAGCTATGAGCAGCACGCGAGGGCGTGCGGTAGCGGGCAGCAACAGTTGCTGCAACGCGGGGCAACCAACACGGCGAGCGGGCAAGGCCAGCAAGCGACGTGCAGCATCAGCGTCACGGTAAGCGCAGGTAGGCTGCAGTGGGCACACACGCGGGCTGACACAGGGCGAGGTGCAGGGGTGAGCGAGCAGCGGCGGGCGCGGCTGGAAAAATGTCCAAAAAGACCACTAACCGAATGTTATTGTTAAAAAAGACCACATGTGGTATGAAATGGAAGAAAAGACCTCCATTTTTTATGGCGGCAGACGCGCCAGGTGACGCGTGGCATCTGCCGCCACACGCCGAGGCGGCTGGGCCCCACCGCCACCCGGCGAGGCGGCCGGCCTGGCAGGGGGCACCTGCCACCACCACTCCAGGCAGCAGGCTGCCCATGCTCTCGTACACGTGCATGCATGCCTCGGGGTGGCTGGCCATGCCTCAAGGGCTGGCTGCCCATTACGGCGCCATGCATTGCTGCCATGCACAGCATGCCGCCGGTCGCCTGGAGTGCTGGTGGCAGGTGCCACCTGCCCGGCCGGCCGCCTCGCCGGGTGGCGGCGGGGCCCAGCCGCCTCGGCCCGTGGCGGCAGGTGCCACACGGCACCTGGCGTGTCTGTCGTCACGAAAAATGAGGGTCTTTTTTCTCATTTCATACTGCATGTGGTCTTTTTTGACAATAACATTCGGCTAGTGGTCTTTTTAGACAAAAATTCCGGCTAGGCGTGGCAGCCACGCGCGGGCGGTGGCAGACAGCAGCAGCGTGGGGGCACGGTGCGAGGCACCACAAGCAGCAAGCTATGGCGAGGCCACGCACGGGCAAGCACGTACAATACCAGCAGCAGCCGCACGCACGCACATACGCGTACATGGGATTCGGGCATGACAGTGATGGTGTCCTACAACGTACAAATCGAAGAGGGAAAGGGGGAATCGGGGGAAAAGCTCACCCCGGAGCTCGTGGGCGTAATTATAGAGAACAAGGATGACCAGATGCGTCAAGCTCGAGGTGAGATGCGACGGACGTGGCGAAAAACTAGTTCGATCCCGAGCGCAGGCTGTAGCTCCGATCGAACAGATGCGCGGGGATGACGGAATAGACGGTGAGGAAGTTCCTGAACAACCTCCCGATCACCGGAGGCTAGTGGCCATGAGGACAACGACGATGCGTTGATGGCAGTTCGGGAGCGAGCGAAACGGAGAGGGAGAGGACAAGTGAGGGCCAGAGTTTGTCTACAGAGTTAGGGTGGTTATTATCCACCCAAAGGACTTGGGGATGTCTGACATGGTGACAGCAGCGGCCATGTGGGTTGGATGTGTGCCACGCACATCCTCTCTCTTCTCGTTTTTTGAGTCTAAACACGCTTTATTCATTGCTCAATAAAGTTCATAGGAATACAAGATATGTTTGGAGGGTTTAACAGCCACAAATGGCGCCCAAAATCCAAACCGAAAGCATTCTTAGCAAGGCTATGTGCCTCAACATTGGTGGCCCTACCTTTGAAGATGAAGGTGCAACCATTGAAATTATCCCTTGTCTTCGCAATCTCCCCTGTGGTCATGTCGTAGGAACCCCTGGTGCAGCTCTTGATGTCGTTTACTACTCCGTGGCTGTCACTCGCGATGAGGATATGAGCAAGGTCTAGGTCAGTAGCAAGAGCAAGAGCCTCGCGACAAGCCAACGCCTCCAGTGTCGTCGGATCTGTCACCCATTGATCTTGATAACTAAAGCGCCCAAGAATGTTCCACGAGAGTTTCTTCAAACTGCAATGAAAGAACCGAAGTTACCATCTCTGGAGACGGCTCCATCGACTCAAATTTTTGCAATTCCCTCTCGAGAGGTATCCATCTTTGTTGCACTTGTGATAACGAAGGAGATCCCCTTGAAACTGCCTTCGGACTGCACTCCGCCAGTTCCCGAATATACTTGAAGATGAAATTGAAAGTAGCTAGTGGACTCTGAAAAATGTGATCATGGAGCGCCTGACGTCTCACGTACCAAAGTGCCCATAGGGTTACAATTACCAAGGTGAATTCTGTAGAAGAAAGCATGTCCTGGATCGTGAGTAACCACCGTTTTCCATCCGATTCCGTAGTGGCGTTCAACGCCTCCATAAGAACCTGGTCGTCAAGAGCCCATACACATCTGGTGACTGTGCAGTGGAGCAAATAATGATGCCAAGAATCCTCGACACCACGTAGGCCACATCATTTAGAAGTAGACATGTTCCGATGATGCAGCAAATCCGCTGTAGGGACATATTGTTGAACCAATGTCCATTGAAAGATTTCCAACTTGGAGAGGACATCCACGTTCCACAACTTCTCCCATGATTGTTTTTCTTTGTCAGTGTTTGAAGAAAAATCTCTCCCTTCCAACCACACATCTCTCCTCATCTTGGTATCAAGTAACATGCGGTAAGCAGACCGGATAGAAAAACGAACTCGGTTCTCATGCACCCAAGACCAAAAATTTTCAATGTTCCGTGTACACACAGGGATAGAATATATTGTTGTGGCATCTGTAGGAAGGAAAACGTCATTGATTAAGGCCCTGTTCCATTCTGCGCTGCGCAGAATTAGCTCGCTCACCATCTGAGGAGGCATCACCACTCTTCTCACAATAGGCCTCATGTTTGAGAGCCACGGTAGAGAGTTATGTTGCCATATGCTCGTCGTTTGACTATTGCCTATCCGCTTGATCAGCCCCACCGTGAGCTCCTCGCGGCTATCCATGATGGCCCGCCATATATGGGAAGAGGCGAAACCTATCTTGGCATGCAAAATTCCCCCGTAGGGTAATACTTGGCCTTTAGTGTGTGAGCACTTTGAGACTCTGGGTCCATCAGAATCCGCCATGCTTGTCTTGCAAGGAGAGCTAGGTTAAACATCTCAATATCCTGGAATCCCAAGCATCCACAATATTTCGGTTGTGTCATCATACTCCAAGAGACCCAACTAGGCTTCCGTTTTCCCTCCTTGCTGCCCCACCAAGTCTTCTTGATCAACCAGTTAATGTATTCGCAAAGACAACGGGGAAGTCTGAAACATGACATAGAGTAGACTGGAATTGCCTGTGCGACCAATTTTATAAGAACTTCTTTTCCTCCCACTCACAAGAGCTTCCCATCCATCCCTTGACCTTGTTCCATATACGGTCCTTTAGAAACTATAAAGAGCCATTCTTGCAGTTTCCCACATCAGATGGAATTCCCAGATATCAATCAGAAAGAGACTCATTTGCAATATTTAAATCATTCTTTACCTTCGTTTTTAAAGAGGACGAGCAGCCCTTACTGAAGAAAATCAAGGATTTCGCAAGGTTTGTCCTTTGACCCGAAGAATTGTAATAGTTTTCCATTAAGGCATACAACTCATTTCTATATCAGAACTAGATTTGACAAACAACAAGCTGTCATCAGCAAATAACAAGTGGCTTACCGGCGGAGCTGTGAGCGCTTCTCGAATTCCATTGAGGTGCGATGACTCATCTTGTGTTTTTAAGAGGCACGAAAGGCCCTCCGCTGCAAGCAAAAACAGTTATGGAGAAATTGGGTCTCCTTGACGGATTCCTCTTGTAGGTGAAAACTGCTCGAGCTTAGCACCATTAAACATAACAGAAAACTTCACTGAAGTTACCATCCTCATAACCGAAGCAAACCAGGATGGTGCAAAACCCATCTTGGTCATAGTAGCTTCGAAGAAATTCCATTGAACACGATCATATGCCTTCATCGTGTCAAGTTTAACAACACAAAATCTGTTCCTCTGAGCCTTGTTCCTCTTCATAAAATGTAGGCATTCATAATAAGTAATGATGTTGTGAGTAATCAAGTGCCCCGGGACAAAGGGAAATTGTTCTTCAGAGATGATGTCAGGAAGGATATGTTTGAGCCTATTGGATAGAACCTTGGAAGCAATTCTGTAAAGTACATTACACAGACTAATAGGACGGAATTGAGCTTGATTAGTGGGATCCTTGACCTTCAGAACTAAAACAAGGATGGTCTCGTTTATCACCTCTGGTTTCTATTCTCCATGAAGAATACAGAGCACAACATTCGTTACTTGCGTTCCACACAACTCCCAACGCCTTTGAAAAAAATGAGTCGGATATTCATTAGGGCCCGGAGCTTTAGTGGGATACATATGGAAGAGAGTTGTCTTAACCTCATCCCGCATCTAGGCAGCAGTAATACCAGCGTTCATAGCATGGGTAACTTCCACCGGGACAGAACTAAGCACTGAATCCATACCTGTTGTGCCCTCTGACTTGAACAAATTTTTATAAAACTCATTCGCGAGAGCGGCCATCTCCGCTGGATTATTTGTTATAGACCCGTCCGAGCGCTCGAGGGCATTGATTGTATTCTTGCATCTGCACATACTAGCTCTTCGTTGAAAAAACTTTGCATTCTTAATCCCATCCTTGAGCCAATCAACCCGGGAATGTTAGCTATGCATAATCTCCTCCATGTGATAGAGATCGACAAGGCGATCAGTCTTTTTATCTCTGCATCCGATGGCGATACTCTGTGGGGTTCATTCTGCAAAACAACTAACTCCTTCTTCAGCTTTTTTTATCTGTTTCGCAACACAGCTAATGGTAGCTCCACTCCATTTTATTAATGAAGCCGACAGTTTGCAGAGTTTCCTGCTCATATGCCCGACTGTATAGCCCTCGGGTGTGCCACTCCACAAAGCCTCGAGAGAAGAACCAAAATCCTCATGCTTCTCCGATTATACCTCATAATGGAACAATTTTGAAGAAGCTTGCGCTGGGGTGCTAGGATCCAGCTGAAGTCTCATCGGGCAATGATCCGACGATACACCGGCCTCGAGGCTCAGTATTGCATGTGGGAAGATCGAGGTCCAGTCCATATTGGCCAAGGCACGGTCCAGACGAACCCGACAGTAACCGCCACTTGCCGTCTTCTTCTCGAAAGTCCATTGTTTCCCTTGGTACCCAAGATCAGCAAGTGCACAAACATCAACAACATCCCGAAAACCTTGGATTTACGATCGTCTGTGTTGTCCTGCACCTACATGCTCATGAGGGTGAAGAACTTCGTTGAAATCCCCAATACAAAGCCATGCTAGAGAGCTGACAGCCACGACCGAATTGAGGAGATTCCAAGTCTTGTATCTATCCGCCGCTTGTGCTTCACCGTATACGCAAGTGAGACGCCAGTCTTCCTGATTTTGGACACACACAGTTGCATCAGCATGGTAATCCGAATAGCCAAACACATCGAGTTTTATTCCATCATTCCAGAACAAACCAATACCACCACTACGGCCAACATTACTTCCTGCATAGGCATGATTAAAACCTAAAGTACCAGCAAGACTTTCGACACGTGCTTTTTAGATTTGTGTTTCCACTATGCATAGCACTGTAGGGGCAGATTGCTTCGCTAAATCACGAATCTCTCAAATTGTCACAGCTTTGCTCGCACCACGACAATTCCAGCATAGAAGATTCATTGTGCCTATCGATTCTCCACTTGGGAGGTCCCCGATTTTGCATCATTGGGTTTGTCGGAAGCGTTCCCTTCTTCTCTCTGATCTTCTTTGTATTGGTTCGCAACCTCTTTTGATATGGCTTACAGGATGGACTCACTCGGGCTATCGCACTTGGAGGGAGTGCCAGTAAAGCTTTCTGGGCCATAGGTAGAGCTGGACCACGTTAGAGGGTTCGCTTAGCTGACAACCTTTTCCTGTTGTCGTCGGCCTCTACCATCACTGCATCTTCCTCACCCTCATTGTCCGTTGGCACCTGTATTCGACCAGCCATGCCACCGCCGCAACGGCCACCAATTCTCCCATGTCCACGACCTCCTCCTGGGCCTTTCCCGACCCTCATCTGCCAGCTAGTGCGAAGATCCTTGAAGTACAAAGCAGATAGTGGATGCACCCCATCATCGTCCTCCTTGTAGACATGCCCAAGGTGGCCACAAACAGCACAACAATCTGGTAAGCGTTCATACCGCACCCGGTAAATCTACCTCTCAGAGTCACGGATCATAGACACGACGTTCTTCAGAGGTTTATGCATATTTATTCTCACCCAGACTCTATAGAAGTTTCCTACAAAGTGTTGTGTCAAGGGTTCCGTAAAAAGGACCTCACCAACCTTCGCAGCAAGTGCAAGTAGTAGATGTGCATACACATCCGGCACATCATGGATCCGCACCCATATATTGATGAAGTCAAGGTTAACCATAGTTGGCTTGGTGATCCCATCATAAGGCTCCACTATCACTGCATTACCCCTGGAGTTCCAGGGTCCATCTTCATCACCCATTCCCAATCACCAAGGAAGAAAAACTGCATAGTATAGCGGTTCTCCTCCAAGGGGCGAAACTTCACCTCATGTGCAAGATTCCAAGCTGAGCGCATGTTCTTGAAAAACCGGTACCGGCTATAGGGTTTAGTGATATGAACCCTATAGACTGCCATCCATCTTACTACATCAGGTGGATATTCCTTCTCATAAAAAACAATGTCATCTAGGTCTCCTTCTCGAAGACCTTGTTCTGCCATCAGTTGCTCTACCTCCGCGGCGGACAAAGATCCAGACGCCTCCATCTGTTCTTTCTCGAGCGTTGCCATCGTGAACCCTAGCCTGAGTTATAGATCTATGGCTGGTTGAAGCTGACCCAAAACTCCCCTCGCCTACATCGGTGTCGATCAAGGCCGTGTAGGGATACGAGATCCCCCCATGGTCAGCCTGAATCAACCACCAGTGTGACAGATCGGGGGCGGGAAGGCAAAACTAGACGATGAGGACGTAGTCGACTCAAGAGAAAGAAACCCTAACGAGAGGGAAGTACGAGAGAGGTAGGGATCTACCACTGTGCAAAAAGTTCCTCTCTCTTCTCCCGTGTACTAAGGTTGAAGGAGGCCCGTGGTGGGCTGGGCCTAACACTGTAGCAATAGGCCTTTAGTGCACAATATACCTTTAACATTTCTCCTTTCTCTTTTCTAATGGAATAATTCCCCATTGCTCGGTATTTAGGGTGCACCACCAAATGAATTTTGTTAGATATGAAACTTGACACATAATTCCATTGCAATATTAGGAAGACCCACAAAAAGTTTGGGGACCAATTGAAAATTTGGGAATTTTCATAATTCAAACGACATTTAAATAAGTATTTTGGCATGTGTTATAATTGTTTTGAGGCACCAAAATACTCGATAAAATGTTGGTTCATATTTTATAAATATTAAAGGGATATTTGCAATCAAACCATGATTTTAGTTCTTAGGTTTACCAAATATTTAAACCACTTATGAATTGAAATTTGAATTGCAAAAGGGACTTTGAAATGAGATATGATTCAAATGTGATCAAACATTGTTTAGCAAAATGGATTATCTTAATCTTGGCCATCACTGTAGCTTGAGTACATGGGTTATTATAGCTCGTAACGAGGGGTGTTACAATTATACCCCACTAAAAGAAATTCTTGTCCCAAGAATTAAGAGGTGGATGTAAGGGGGAAATGTTTGGTTATGAAAACCGAACGAGTCTTCTTGTATGTGTTGCTCTCATCGGAGAGGTTGGCCCTTCTGGTTGATGTATTCATTTCTCTGATTCTAGCCATCCTCATGGAGTCGTCGTCCTTGCTTCGGGATCTTCATTGTCCTACGAATGCGATAAGAGGGAAAACTCTAGAAGAATGCATCTCCACAAAGTTGGGCATATGACCGTGAACTTAGGAAAAAGGAATGGATTATATGTGGAGTTGTAACTTAGGGAATTCATTGAGCGCAATATGCGATGGTACAAAAGTTCCAAATTTGTAGGTAATCATTCAATGCCTGGTCAAAAGGTGAAAGGGGGGGGGGTCAGAGCAACAAAGAAATACATATTGTGTCTGATACAAGAATATATCATCCATTAGACGGTGGATCTGGAATTACATACGAAGCCAAGTGCAAAGGATACTTTGGAATTAAGTATGTATAGGAGAGTTAGGTTTCGATCTATGGACCTGTGGGTTATGGGGCCACCATGTGGGTTAAGAGTAGGAAGAGCGGTTACATATTGCATGGTCATGGTAGCAAGACATGTCAGAGGAATGCTTGTCCGTTATGTTGGCAACAACGTCGGTACCAAGGGTGGGGGACGAATAGAACCATTTTCCTGCTCGTTTAAACAAGGTGGACCAATAGGCAAAGTTTTCGTCCACCAACGGCTAGCGGAATGTTATCCAAAATAGTAACAGGGTCTTAGTATTAGAGTTGTACACCGAAGTTTTTATCTAAGCAGGGAATTACCACTGCTCAGATAAGTTAGATTACAAGAAAGCTTAAACAAAATAATAGAAAGGAAAGTGTGTTTATCATATCAAACAGACCATTGGAAAGGAAAATGTGTTCACACACAAGTATTAGAGTATAACTTTCCCAAGGAAAACATAACATGGTATATATGATAGATCACAACCTACATATGATTTCGATAAAAGGGCAAGATGAAACACAATGTTTACCCAAACAATATTGTTTGGATAATTGATCAAGAACGTCTTAGCATTACTGTAACACCCAAGATGCGATCCCATCTTTATTTTGGCACGAGGGCTTCGACAGGGATAGAAGCGCATCTCGTCGTTTTGAGTTGGTATCAGAGTCAGGTTAACTTGTAATGCCCAAGATTCGATCCTATCCTTATTTTGCCACGAGGGCTTCGATAAGGATAGGATCGCATCTTGGACATTACAATTACGCTTCCAATGTTCCTGTTGACACTTGAAGTACCACATTCTTGCTTCGAGGGAGCATCAACATGGTCATTAGGTAAAGGTAGGACTTTTTATACAAAAAGGATCCATCAGGAACAACTTATAAAATAAGTCGTACAATTTCCTCAGGGGTGAATGGCTAACTTTACTAAGGGAGATAATATACCAATGGGTCCTCCGGCCACGTGTGCTAGGCAAGACATCACCTTACCGGGTTACATAAATACCAACGTTAGAATTATTGGAAAATGTTCCAATCATCATATATGCTCGAGATTCAAATCTGATTGGTGTTAGGAAACCTCACACTCGGGATGGCTAAGAATAAAAGGGGGGCAGAAAAATTGACAAGATGATGATGCAAGATTCTCGGGATATGAACTACGGAAGCAAGTCTTGAATCATGAGTTTTATTCTAAGACGCCCGAATACAATGTCAAGACATACGTGCCCACATGGAATTCTTACGATGAAATGCAACGGAATTATGATTTCGGAACCATCATCGAGGATAGCAAGGTCCTTGTGTAAGTCTAGATTAGCTCTCATGAAGGAATCTCTTTTCCTTGATCAAATCAGTCAGCGGCTTGGGGTGCTAAGAAATTAATATGAAGTGAAGATAGCAAGTCTCCAAAACAGATAACACTTCACACATGCGTGAATGATTTGGGATGATCCGAGAGGAAGCGAAACAAAACATTCTCATATTCACGGCGGCAAGAATTACGTGAACTTTGGGAAAACACTTCTTCTATCAAACATATTCTTCATGATCTAGGCACAAAGATAGTTCTTTCAAGATCTTTACAATGAAACATGAAGAAGCTGTGGGTGTGACCGATGGGATGGGCAACAATCCTTCAAGATTTCCATAGGGATGAATTTACAAAATTAAAAGAACAAGGAGATAGCATTTGTCAAACCAGATAATATATTTATGTAGGCCCAAAGAAAACATTCACAATTAAACATTGATTAAAGGGTGCACTCAGAAATACAGACCGAGTAGCATGACCAATGCTAAAATGGTGAGTCAACAACGAACACACTAGGAATGACGCTATAAGTCATTAACTTCAAAGCAATAGGGTTGTCAGAAGTAGTGGAATCACACGTTAGATTTCACTTGTCGGTATTCCTGTTAGAAACAACACGGGGACCAAGAAATGAATGGTGATGGTGAGAAGTATTACTATATCAAGAATTCATAAGAGGGGCAACAATTCTCACAACATTCTTGACATAAAAGATGGTAATACTCCAAGGTAGAACATAACATAAGGTGGATACCAAGGAACTCAAGGGACAACACAAAACATGAACATGTTTGCGTTGGAGGGAAGGAAATAAGGTGTTTTATGGTAAGACAAATCATCCATGGGAAAGGATGGTATTTCTCATCATGAATTCAATTGATATCCTATAAGAGCTCGGAATGTTGATGATGATCACAACATGTTTTTTGAGAAGTTTCAGGAACATGTAATCGTTCAGCAACCACATCAAGAAAAGGAATGGTGAAGCAAAAGGCTGTCAGAACCACAGATAAGATTGCTAACTCAGAATCAAAATAGCATTTCAAGACAAAAATATGATTTTGAACATCGATGTAAGCTTGACGCACAGTTGGAAATGTGTTCCAGGGATGAATGTCACAGATAGCATGGTCAAGCTCTAGCATGACAATGATGATGTAGGCTAACAACTTGGAATAACATGATCGAGTACAAACTCATAAGCAGGGAAGATTACTAAGAGTTGTTGAATCGCAATGCGTACTCGATTCAGTTATTGGTGTCCTTGAGTGTCCAAAAACTCAGAACACGAGGAAACTGGAATCAACGAAATATGATAGTTGATGAGGAGCTCATAAGAAGTTATGTAGCTCCGTGATATTCTCGATATACCAGGGACAATACTTGGAGGTAGACCAAAATAGAGGTTAGACTAGTGTATTGATTTGTGGAAGACAAGCACTTTAACTTGTATGAGAATGAAATCAAAGCAGGACAACATGGTTGGAACCACGATTGTATAGGACAAGATCACATATCCCAGATCAAATTATACCAAGGGGATTTTATTTTTACGAGAAGCTTCCATGATAAGAACTACACCTAGTTCATGGGCATGAACACAAAGTTCAAGGTCGACTCCCATTTCATCAATGCATCATCTACCATTTACTCCTCGCATTCGATGAAGTTGTAACATTGAAATTTTTAACTGGCAATGACAAGTAGAGTATGACCCATAGAAATGTCCAGCCTCACATAGATTAGGGAAGGCATTGCTTCGACCCATCAGGGCATCTTAGGAACAAATACCACAAACTTCAAGAGTAATTAACACATGCTTGTAGAGAATGACTAAAGAAAGCATTAGATACAACTTATCATAGGGAGAAGACACAGTTTACCAATGGCATCATGTGTGAGGGGAACACTATCACAAGAATTTTGAATGTGAAGGATGCTATTGGATAATAACCCAACAATGGGTTTGGCGGTCTAAACAAGACCTGACGCGAGTATCGGTACCCAATGAGAGAAAGAAGGAATGCAAGGCATCGGATTATAGATCATCTAAGTTATATCAATACTTAAATACCAAAGGAATTATGATTTCCAGGTTGGTTTATCAGAATCAGATGTTGTGATAAAATACAAGTTAGTTGAATGGACCTAGATGGGAAATAAATCAAGGTTGATTTTCCGAGAACCAACACATGTTTTGCAAGACGTCTGAGTTGGAAAGATAATTTATGAGGATCAACTGATGATTACATCCATTCACACAGGTTGAATCAATAAGATGAACGGACAATCACAACGGATTTTAATGAATGTTGTTGCACATATGGAATTAACCTTAATGGAAGCACCTGAGAAGTGTCAGGAGCAATAGGCTACTCAGGATTTTGGAAGATCGAATAGCAATTCAAAGGATTTTGAGAAACCGACAAGTACTGAGGACGAATGAATCTCAGGTAAGTATGAGGAATTATTCATAGGGATCGATGGTGGAAGGGAATCGCAAAAGCGATGAGAAAAAGTTCTTGGGGGAACATCGAAGAGTATCTTCGAAGACTTCTGATGAATCAAGCCATCATATGGAATAGGGGGCTCTCCAGGAGGAAGTATTGATGAGAAACTAGAGTTCGAGTTAGATAAATCTTTAACCTGAAATAGAAGAAAGATCAGACCCCGGAGTATAGAAGAGGAGTAAAAGATCCTGATACCACCCGATTGAGATGTGAGCCCGTAAGCCACACAACAATGTTAGTAAGTTTTGCAAGTAATAGACTCAACTTCGGCCATGGCATTGGAATGGGGGCTACCTATAGGAAGTTAGATGTGGTACCAACTTGTGACGGACCCAACTTGATCGTACGCTAATCATAGACACAATACATACGATCAAGATTAGCGACTCACGGGAAGATATCACAACAAAACTCTAGACACAAATAAAGTCATACAAGCTTCATATTAAAAGCCACTGGCCAGGAGGTCTCGAATACATAAGATCGAATGAACATGAGTTAGGGAAGAAAATAATATCCGAGTACACACAAAAGTAATCAAATTTTGCCTTAAGAACGCTAGAACAAACGAAACATGGATCAAAGAGGCGAGGCCTCCTGGCTGGGAGCCTCCTAACTACTCCTGGTTGTCAGCGACCACCACGTAGTAGTAGGCTCCGTCGGGGTAGTAGTCGAGGCGGGATTAGCCATCTCCAGGGATCCTCCATTTGGTCGCCGTAATCGTTTCAAGAGGAAAAGGGGAGCAAACCAACGGTGAGTACTCATCCAAAGTACTCGCAAGACTGACATCAGAACTATGCTAATGTATGCATCAGTATCAATGGAATGTGGCTATATCTTTGGTCTGACTGCAGAAATGCTAGAATAGAGAGAAGGTCTAGATCTATCGAGGACTAGCAACTTTAACGTCTTGCAACATTAGGAGAGTGTAGATGAGTAACACATATGTCAGAAATATGTTGTAGCAAATTTAGGAAGTACGTCAAGGGATCCTTCCTCGACTCCACGCGAGAAAGTAATCTGAGAGCCAACATTCCATTTTAAGTCGCATTTCTAGTTGTATTGGATCGGGATAAAACCACAAGTCATCCTATTAACATGGACACTGCTATTCGAGTAGATATATCATCCCTGCATGGGTGCGCCATATTTCCCAATACGCATGATAACCTCAGGGCGGACACACTTTCATGGGTCATGAACGGCCTTGGGAGATCATCACGTTGTAGACCCACCTAGGCACAACAGGTAGGCTAGCCCGCCAGACTAAATACTATGCACGTAGGGTTCCTAGGCCCATCACCCTTTTCACTCCCCCATGTTGCATGGGTGTCCAAGATCAGTCCTGGCACCTCTTATACAGGATCAATTCTTACACGGACCACTCGCGTGCCCGCCTCTCCAATGCTGACGTCCGAAGAGCTTCGGGTGATGCAACGACGCCGAGTGCCCATAACTATTCCCGTGTGAAGGTTAGTACGTATACATCAACCGACCAACTCAGATCATATACCCAATCCTATTATTGTTTTGTTAATTGTGGTGACGATCAATGATCCATGACATGTGATCCCATCGCCCCTTGTTGAGGATGTGTGTAAAGTGCCAAGAATGACCGACCATGCTGATGGGGTTGTCCATTAGGGGTAGGGCCATGTACCTGCATTTCATGGCCCATGTAGGGCCCCACACAATCATCAATGTCCTCAAGGCTATCGATGCAGTCTCAGTCCCACTCAAGAGAACAGATTCTCACTTGGAAACCCAAGGTCACTCGGACCATCTTTGGTGAGTCGGACATGCTCCAACACTCGAACTAAATGAAGGCATGGATGAGGAAGAGAGTGCAATGAAAAGAGAATTAAACTACCACATAAAGTACACTTAAGAGTGATGTTACTAGTAACGCTAGAGTTAGGGCTGCTATTACTAGTAACTTACATAGTTATTAGCATCAACTCACCCTTTTAATGGCACTCGACCGGTCGTGGCATACTCCATATAAGCCGCACCCGAGCTCCTCGACAAGGGTTGAGCATTTTGTATACTCACATCCCCATAAGAAAACACGAAGCCACTAGTCTCAAGACATAGGATTCTTTACTACTCCCAAGTGGGGCCTGAACTCGTACATCCGAGTCTGACCACTACGCTATAGCTAGGCTCCACCCTTTGTTTGTAGCACTCGTACTATTGTTAGGTTTATTCCCATGACAATTGGCGGCCACCGTGGGACCGAGACTACACCGATAGCCTTGAGGACATTGTTGACTGTGTGGGGCCTTAGGCGGCTCCTCGAATGCAAGTCCATGGCCTAACCTCTAATGGAGAACCCCATCAGTATTTCCCGAATCTGTTGAGGTTTTACTAGATGAGTGAAAGGCACTTCTCAGTGTCCTCGGTGTCTCGGAGACGCCGATTTTATTAAGTCGAGACGACCAGCTACTGAGTCCGCCTTTCAGTCGGCCAGTGAGGCTAAATAGGTGCACGTTCATACCAGCGACCTCAGTGCCTCTCCGACGAACATCTCCAAATCACTCGACGACAAATAGGAAGCTCAGATCTTCCAGTTTCTCTGTGAGAACTGGGACATCTTTGCATGGAAGCCGTGTGACATGTCGGGTGTTCCTAAGGAGCTGGCTGAGCACCGCCTGCGAGTGGACTCCAAGGTCAAGCCCATCAAGGAACACTTGCGTCGTTCCTCCATGGAAAAATGCAAGGCGATAGGCAAGGAGATTACTCGTCTTCTAGCTGATTAGTTCATCCACGAGGTTTACCGCTCCGAGTGGCTCGTGAATGTAGTCATGGTGCCCGAGAAGAACAATTCACTCTGAATGTGTATTGACTTCAAGCACCTCAATCGGGCCTGCCCGAAAGACCATTTCCCTACCTCGCACAGTTCACATTGTAGACTCTACTGCTGGATGTGAATGTCTGTCATTCCTGGATGTATACTCCGGGTACCACAACATCCGAATGAATGGTACAATGAAATAACTACGACCTTCATCACACCATTGGGGTGTTTTCTCTACATCACTATGCAATTCGGTCTCAAAAACATTGGGGCTACTTTTCAGCGTATGATACCGAAGTGCTTGCAAGAACAAATCAGTCATAACATGGAGGCTTATATGGATAACATCATGGTCAAGTCGACGAAAGGTTCGGACCTCCTTACCGACCTCACTGAAACCTTCGTGAACCTGCGGAAGTATAAATTCAAACTCAACCCGACCATGTGTACCTTCGGTGCCAGCCGACAAACTACTCAGTTTCCTCGTTTTTGAGCAGGCATCGATGCGAACCCGGACAAGATCCATCCTATAGTCCAAATGAGACGACCAGAGCACATAGATGACGCGAAGAGGCTTACAAGTTGCCTCGAGTCCGTGATCCATTTCATCTCAAGACTCGGCGAGAAGACATTGCCTCTTTAACGAGTGATGAAAAAATCTGACAGGTTCAAGTGGACCAATGAAGTGCAAATCGCATTCGATCAGCTCAAGTCTTTGCTTTCCACCCACTCGATGTTAGCTGCTCCGGGCAGCCGAGGGCCCTTACTCCTCTACATTGCAGCCACTAGCCAAGTGTTTAGCACCATTCTCACCGTAGAGTGTGAGGAAGCAAGCAGAGCATACAAGGTTCCGAGGCCCATCTACAACATATTAGAAGTTTTGACACCCTCCAAACAAAGGTACACACATTACCAAAAGTTGGTGTATGGTCTCTATCTGACCGTGAAGAAGGTGGTCCATGACTTCCAAGATCACTCCGTCACAACAGAGATCTTGTTGCTCCCCTATCAGAAGGTGGTCCATTACCGTGAAGAAGGTGGTCCATCTACAAAGAAGGTGGTCCATGACTTGCAACACATTATCAATGGTGCTCTCCTTTCAGAAATCTTGCACAACAGAGACGCCCCTCGTCGAGTGGCCAAATGGGCGATTGAGCTCCTCTAGCTGGAGATCAAGTTTGAAGCCAAGAGGTGATTAAGTCTCAGAACCTAGTACACTTCGTAGCTGAATGGATAGAATAAGTGAAGCCGACACCGAGTGTCCCTGAGCATTGGACTATGTTCTTTGATGGATCCAAGATGCTCCATGGCTCAGGGAGTGGAGTAGTTCTCGTCTCCGCCAGGGGAGACCGACTAAGCTACATGATCCAGATTCACTTTGACTCATCTAACAACGAGGCCGAGTACAAATCCCTCCTATATGGGCTCCGTATGGCCATCTCACTCGATATCCAACGTTCGATGGTGTACGGCGACTCTGACCTTGTCGTCAATCAGGTGATGAAGGAGTGGGACATTCGGAGTCTGGCCATGATCATTTATTGCAATGCGGTCATGAAGCTACAGAAGAACTTCGAAGGTTTTGAGTTACACCATGTGCCCCAAGCCAAGAACTAGGTAGAGGACGACTTGGCAAAGATTGATTACACACGGCGAGCTGTTCCAAAGGGCATGTTCCTTGAGAACTAGCACGGCCCTTCAGTTAAAGAAGATGATTTCACTAAGGAGCACCCACAAGTAGTCAGTCCTGCAAATCCGACTGAGATTGACGTTCCGACAATAATGGACTTAGTCCACGAGATGTTGGTAATCGTTCCCGAATGGAATCAACCTTATCCGTCTTACTTTCTCCGACAAGAACTCCCAGAGGATGAAGAGGAAGCCGCCAAATCATTTGGTGGTCTAAAGATTTTGAAGTTTTGGGAGACAAACTATACAAGAAAAGTGTTACAGGAGTCAGTCAGAAATGCATTTCCCCAGAGGAAGGGCTGCAAATCTTGCACATGATTCACTCGAGAACCTGTGGCCATCATGCGTCCTCTCGGACACTAGTGGCCAAGGCCTTCCGAGCGAGTTTTTATTGGCCCCGAGCCAGTGAGGTAGCAAGAGGCCTGGTTGAGCTATGTGCCAGATGTTAATTCTACAAGAATCAGTCACACAAGCCTGCATCCACACTAAAGAAAATTCAGCTCACCTTCCCATTCGTCGTGTTGGATCTCAACATGGTTGGCCCTCGACGGACTGGGTCGTGTAGATTTACCCACCTTCTAGTAGAAGTCGACAAGTTCAACAAGTGGGTCAAGGCAAAGCCCATCAAAAGCCTGGATTCAGCAACTGCCATCAGCTTTATTCAACAAATTATCTTTAGATTTAGAGTTCGTCACGATATCATCACAGACAACGGGTAAAATTTCGACTCAGACGAATTTCGCGAGTTCTATGATTCCTAGGGCACTCGGGTTATTTATGCCTCCCTTGCTCACCCGTAGTCGAATGGACCAGAGGAGCGAAAGAATGGTATGATACTTCGAGGATTGATGTCCCGATTGATCAGGGATCTCAAGTATGCTACAAGAGTATGGGCGGAAGAATTGTCGCTCGTCCTGTGGGGCAGGCGAACGACTCTGAATCGTTCCACCAGGCGTACCCCATTCTTCATGGTGTATGGATCCTAAGGCGTTCTGCTGAGTGACTTAAGTCACAACTCCCCTCGAGTGGAGCAATACAATGAAGTTGAAGCCGAGGTAGCGCGTCAAGACGGTCTGGATCTCTTGGTAGAAGAGACAGAACTAGCCCTCATACGGTCCATGCTATATCAGCAAGAAAGTCAGAGGGCGAGCCTTCCAGGAGGGCGACATGGTCCTTCGACTGGACCAGCAAAAGCCCCACAAGCTGGCTCCTCCGTGGCAAGGTCCCTATGCAATATCCAAAGTCCTACACAACGGAGCCTGATATGTCTCCAACTTATGTATAATTTTTTATCGTTCCATGTTGTTATATTATTGTTCTTGGATGTTTTATAATCATTTTATATCAACTATATATCATCTTTTGGGACTAATCTATTGACATAGTGCCTAGTGCTAGTTGCTATTTTTTGTTGTTTTTTCCTTTGGAAAAAATTAATATCAGATGAATTCCAAATGCCACTAAATTTTAGGAGATTTTTTTGGACCATAAGGAAACTTGGGAGCCAAGGAGGATCACCACACGAGGCTGGGGCGGTCCACTAGACACTAGGGCGCGCCCAGTGCCCGTGGTGCAGCCTGGTGCCTAGTGGGGGCCTCGGGCGCCTCCCCACCGCCTTTGATCTCTAAAAATACTCATATATTTAGAAAACACTAGAGGAGTGGACAAAAAATCACTTCAGCCACCGCAAGTTCCACAAGCCATGAAATCCAATTTAGTGTTTGTTCCGGAGAGGAACACGATCACGGAGGGTTTCATCATCCTCATTGGTGCTCCTCTGATGATGCATGAGTAGTTCATATCAGACCTACGGGTCTGTAGGCAGTAGCTAGATGGCTTTCTCTCTTATTTTTCTTCTCAATACAATGGTCTCTTGGAGATGCATATGATGTAACTCATTCTTATGCAGTGTGTTTGTTAGAATCCGATGAATACTGAGTTGATGATGAGATCTATGAAATCATATACATTCTTGATTATTATAGCCTCGTATTTCTTCTCGGATATATGGTTTTTGTCTGGCCAACTTGATCTTTTATCTTGCAATGGGAAGAGGTGCTTTGTGATGGGTTCGATCTTGAAGTGCTCAATCTTAGTTACAGAAAGAGACATGACACGCATGTATTGTTGCTATCAAGCATAAAACAAGGAGGTCTATTCCTACATGAATAGATCTTATCTACATCATGTCATCATTCTTAAGTCATTACTCCATTTCTCCATGAACTCAATACACTAGATGCATCCTGGATAGCAGTCGATGTGTGGAGTAATAGAAGTAGATGCAGGAAGAAGTCGGTCTACTTGTCTTGGACGTGATGCCTATATACACGATCATTGTCTTGAATATGATCATAATTATTTACTTTTCTATCAATTTCCCAACAATAACTTACCTACCCACCATTTCCCATTTTCTTGGGAGAAGCGACTAGTGAAACCTACAACCCCCGGGTCTATGTCACATCATATATTTGCAATCTCTACTTTGCTATTTGCGTTTCTATTTTATTTGCTCTTATATTTTCAGATCTATATTATCAAAAAACCAAAAATACTTTGCTGCATTTTTTTGCTATCACCTTATTTGCATCTATCACTATATCCTCAGTTTACCCACAAGGGATTGACAACCACTCCACGCGTTGGGTTGCGAGGATTTGTTATTTGTGTGCAGGTATCGCTTACATAGTCTTGTGTGATGGGGTCATAGTCCTAGGGTAGGGTCATAGGCCTGCCCTACATGTCCTACCCGAGGACTACCCCACACAAGGGACAGGACCTTAAGTCTGCCCCGACTGAATTAAGGTGTCCCCATCATCCAGTTGGTAACAGGCCCAGAATCATCCAGTCGAATACTAACATTCGGAGAGCACCAGGCCAATCGACTGGATACACTCGGTACGTCGTAACCTCTCTGGAGGTAAACTGCCGTACGTTTCCGGGTGCGTTTATTAGCATTTAGAGCATACGTTACCTGTAACGTATGCATTCAATCGCCACTACTCCACCCCTGAGTCAGAACCGTTGTGGAGGGCAGCGCACTCTATATAAGCCGCCCTCCCCCACTGGTCAAGGGGTTAGCACATCATTGTATTCCATATTACACTCGATAACAAGCTCCGAGAGCACTGAGACGTAGGGTTGTTACCTCCACCGCAGAGGGGCCTGAACTCATACAACCTCGTCGTAGCTAGGATTCTGCCCATCTCATTCGTACCCTACACATCTACTGCCAGGCTTATACCCACGACAGTTGGCGCCCACCGTGGGGCAGGCGTCTAAGAGACTTCCGACGAGTATGCAACTACGATCCTTCATCATGTCATTTGGTGGAGATTGGAACATGGGTCATCAGATCCTCTTCGGCGCTCTCTCCTTCACCGTCGATGATTCGGCATGGCTTCGGGAGGCGCCTCTCGACGTCAAGGCGCTTCCCCGTCGCGGGGCCATGCATTTCCGTGCTGGCGCTCCCGCCGTTCTTCTTCTCCAATAATAGGCTCCATTGTCAGTTTGTACCTCCCTCATGCACAGCAACAAGCGTTCCCGCAGTCCGCGTCTCCAACGTTGGGCGCAGCATGCCAGAGCGCGTCAGATCGCGTCCTCTCAAGTGGCAGTTCTGGAGTCTGTTGTGGTTGCCCCGCATTCCCAGTGCTCGGGCTTGGTTCCGACTGAGCTCCCCTCCGAGTACACGGGCCGCGGACCTGCAGCAGAAGTCCACATGGCCAACACCCATGAAGGTCCCCATCAGGCCGGCCGGAGCGAGCGCGAAGTCGGTGAAGCATCCGGCGCACGCCGTCCGCCTCGTCATTCCGCCAGTCGGCACACTCAGCGGGGCAACGTGGAGTTGTTCCGCACACCTCTCCTCAACTTGGCTGCGGCTGCCAAGATCGCCGATTCCCTCCAACCGACTGATTCAGAGGCAGGAAGGGGAATTGAGCAGATCCGTGCTTTGTTGCACACGGCGCAGCAGCAGAATTCGGCAGTTTCCCAGTCGCACAATCGGATCCACAATAGTTCCGTCCATGCAAACACGCATCGGTCGGTTCACAGCCCTGGCTCCCATCAGCACCATAGGGGAGGCAGCCGTTCTATGATCCGTGAAGTTCGCCACCGCTCGCGCACCCCTCCGCAGGGTGGACCCTATGGGTCCTGTCATCATGATGATCGGCGTTCAGTCGACGACACTTATGACCCAAGACCCGACGCAAGAGGGCGAATCGCCCAGCGAAGAGTCGACAGAGGTCGAGCCCACCGCGATGGTCACGATCTGGATCGTCCGAGTGGCAACAGGACCATCGTGTCTGGCCCCGAGTGTTTTAGCCGAGCCATCCGCTCGGCTAACATCCCGCCCAACTTCCGATTGGCAGCGAGAATCGGTAAATTTACGAGGGAATCCACGCCTGAAACATGGCTAGACGACTACCGAGTGGCAGTCCAGATAGGAGGAAGGGACGACCATGTCGCTATGAAGCACCTCCCTCTGATGCTCGACGGCTCGGCGCGAGCTTGGATGAACCAGTTGGCCCCTCAAGCATTTACAGTTGGGCAGATCTGGCCCGAGTGTTCATCAGGACCTTCGGAGGGACATGCAAACGCCCTGCAGATCTTGTGGAGCTTCAGCACTCTGTCCAGAAGCCAAACGAGCCCTTGCGCGACTTCATCCAGCGATGGACCACTCTCTACCACACGGTGGAGAACGTCACCGAACATCAAGTGGTCTGCGCATTCAAGGCAGGCGTACGGTACAGGGAGCTGTACCTAAAGTTCGGCCGGACAGGCGACATCTCCATGAGCAAGATGATGGAGATAGCAGCTCGCTATGCAAATGGCGAGGAAGAAGACCGCATTCAGAGTGGCAAACACAAGACAGTCGGCGATGCCGACGGAGGTAACACTCGGAAGCAAAAACAGAAAGTTCCGCCCACACCGCAGGCAGAAGTTGCAGCTGTCACCAGCACCAAGTTCAAGGGTAAAGGGAAAGCGCAGTCTGCTCCCAAGAAGAAGCTCTTCAACAATCCCATCCTGGACCAGCCTTGTCCGGTTCATACGAAGATGGACGAAGAAGGCAACCCCATATACGCGAAGCACACCACTCCGCAATGTCGTCTCCTGATCCAGGGGTTCAGCGAAGGGCAACCGAGTGAGAAGAATCCTGAACAAGATGAGGAGGATAAAGAGGATCCGTTCCCCCAAGTCCATGCAACCCTCATGATTTTTGCTGACGTCGAAAGCAAGAGTCGACTGAAGTTGGTGAACAGAGAGGTCAACATGGCCGTTCCGACTGCTCCCAAGTTCCTTAAATGGTCTCAGACTGCGATCACCTTTGATCAGTCAGATCATCCAATGCATGTCCCCACCCCAGGAAGACAGGCTCTGGTCATCGACCCGGTGGTGGAAGGAGTCCGACTGCGCAAAGTCCTCATGGACGGTGGTAGCGGACTGAACATCATATACGCTGACACTCTCAAGGGAATGGGCATTCCGATGTCCAGACTCAGCGAGAGCAGTATGCAGTTTCACGGAGTCGTCCCTGGACGGAAGGCCAGGTCACTCGGCCAGATCGCGTTGGACGTCACCTTCGACTCCGACAAAAACTTTCGCAAGGAGAAGCTCACATTTGAGGTGGTGGATTTCCAGAGCGCTTACCATGCAATTCTGGGTCGCCCGGCATACGTGAGCTTCATGGCACGTCCATGCTATGTGTACTTGAAGTTGAAGATGCCGGGCCCAAAAGGCGTTATCACCATCACCGGCAACCGCCAGCGAGCCAAGGAGTGTCTGCAAGAGGGATCAAGAATCGCCAACCATCAGATGGCGGTACTCGAGCTCGACGAATACAAGAAGACAGTCGACCCTGCCGACCTGATGCGCTCGAAGAAACCAGCTTCTGAGACCGTGTTCCAGTCGGGGGAGAGACGAAGAAAGTCAGCATCCACCCGACGGATGATTCTGCCGCCCCGACGAACATCTCCACCACCCTCGATCCTAAATAGGAAGTCGATCTCACCCAATTCCTCCGTGAGAACTGGGACATCTTCGCATGGAAACCATCTGACATGCCAGGTGTACCCAGGGAGTTGGCTGAGCACCGACTGCATATGGATCCCGCTGCTCGGCCCGTCCGAGAGCGCCTGCGCCGGTCCGCCGCGCACAAGAGGAAGGCAATCGGAGAAGAGGTGGCCAAGCTGTTGGCGGCCAACTTCAATCGCGAGGTTCACCACTCCGAATGGCTCGCCAATGTCGTCATGGTGCCCAAGAAGGACAAGTCACTCCGAATGTGCATTGACTTCAAGCACCTTAATAAGGTCTGCCCGAAAGATCATTTTCCGCTCCCCCGCATAGATCAAATTGTTGATTCGACTGCGGGATGCGAGCGTTTGTCATTTCTTGATGCCTCTTCGGGCTATCATCAGATCCGTCTGTATGGTCCCGATGAGTTGAAAACAGCCTTCATCACCCCGTTTGGGTGCTTCTGCTACATCACTATGCCTTTAGGTCTGAAGAATGCTGGAGCTTCCTTTATGCGCATGATCCAAAAATGTCTCCTTGACCAGAACGGTCGCAATGTGGAGGCATACATGGATGATAACGTAGTCAAGTCACGCAAAGGTTCCGACCTGCTGACTGACTTGGCAGAAACATTCGCCAACCTTCGTAGGTACGATATCAAGCTCAACCCAGCCAAATGTTCATTCGGTGTTCCCAGCGGAAAGTTACTTGGTTTCTTCGTTTCCGAACGAGGGATCGACGTCAACCCCGAAAAAATTGGGACCATCGTCCGAATGGAGAGGCCGGTCAGAATACACGATGTTCAACGGCTCACAGGTTGCCTAGCCGCTTTGAGCAGGTTTATCAGTCGACTCGGCAAAAAAGCACTTCCTCTGTACCGACTCATGAAGAAGTCAGATACCTTCGAGTGGACAGACGAAGCCCAAGTCGCATTCGACGACCTCAAAGTCCTACTTTCCACCCAGCCGGTTCTTACTGCTCCACTCAGTAAAGAGCCCCTTCTTCTATATATCGCGGCTACAAATCAAGTCGTCAGTACTGTTCTTACAGTCGAGCGAGAAGAAGAAGGCAAAGCATACAAAGTTCAGCGGCCAGTGTACTACGTCTCCGAAGTCCTCACCCCTTCCAAGCAGAGGTATCCCCATTATCAGAAACTTATCTATGGGATTATATGACTGCGAAGAAGGTGGCCCATTATTTCCAAGACCACTCGGTATCCGTCGTTTCTGATGCTCCGTTGTCGGAAATTCTCCACAATCGAGACGCATCAGGCCGAGTGGCGAAGTGGGCAATGGAGATGCTATACTCTGACATCAAGTTCGAGGCCAAGAAAGCTATTAACTCTCAAGCCCTGGCTGACTTCATAGAAGAATGGGTAGAACAACAGCAACCGACCCACATCCACTCGGCTCATCGGACAATGTTCTTCGATGGGTCTAAGATGTTGAATGGCTCCGGCGCTGGCGTTGTGATCATATCACCAAAAGGCGACAAGCTCAAGTACGTCCTTGAGATACACTTTGATTCCTCCAATAACGAGGCAGAGTATGAAGCTCTCCTCTACGGATTGCGCATGGCCATCTCACTCGGCGTCCGTCGCCTGATGGTCTACGGCGATTCAGATTTGGTGGTCAACCAAGTGATGAAGGAGTGGGACGTAAGGAACCCCACCATGACAACATACTGCAATGCAGTGAGGAAGCTGGAGAAGAAGTTTGAAGGTCTAGAACTTCATCATGTTCCAAGACTGAAGAACCAAGTAGCTGACGAGTTGGCGAAACTCGGATCCACTCGGAGACCAGTCCCGAGTGATATCTGCCTCGAGCACCTCCATCTTCCCTCAGTCAAAGAAGATCCCTTCACACAAGAACCGGTACAACCCAAGAGCGTAACAGATCCGACTGAAGTCGATGTACCTGTTGTGGTTGATGTGGTCACAGAGATTCTGGTTGTCATTCCCGATTGGACTGAGCCGATCATTGCATATATCCTAAGACAAGAACTTCCAGAAGATGAAGTTCAAGCCCGGCAAATAGTTCGCAGGTCGAAGGCATTCACTGTCATAGACGGGCAATTGTACAAGGAGAGTGTTTCAGGCGTTCTTCAACGCTGGATTTCCCCAGAAGAAGGGCAGTTGATCCTAGAGGATATTCACTCGGGAACCTGCGGTCATCATGCTTCTTCGAGAGCGATCATCGCCAAGGCGTTCAGAGCTGGATTCTTCTGGCTACAGGCTAACGAGATGGCTAAAGCTATGGTTGAGCGATGTGAAGGCTGCCAGTTCTACTCCAACAAGTCCCAGAAACCAACATCTGCACTAAAGACGATCCCACTTGTGTGGCCATTCGCAATTTGGGGACTAGACACAGTCGGACCATTCAAGACAGGCCAAGGGGGCTACACACATCTGTTGGTGGCAGTCGACAAGTTTACAAAATGGATAGAAGCCAAGCCCATCAAGAAACTCGACGCCTCAATAGCTGTCAAGTTTGTCAGGGACATCATCTCCAGATTCGGGGTACCTCACAGCATAATCACGGACAATGGGACAAACTTCGACTCGTACAGGTTCAAAGGCTTCTGTGCGAGTCAGGGTATCCGAGTGGATTTTGCTTCCGTAGCACATCCACAATCCAACGGACAAGCTGAACGTACGAATGGACTTATCCTTCAAGGTTTAAAGCCCCTACTCTTGCGAGAGGTAGGACACGCTGCTGGTGCATGGGTCACCGAGTTACCTTCAGTCCTTTGGGGCCTCCGCACCACTCCGAACAGATCAACGGGGCGATCACCATTCTTCCTCGTTTATGGAGCAGAAGCGGTCCTTCTGAGTGGACAATGTGGAATTGTTTCACAGTTCACACCGCCTGGAACACCACAGCGTAATGGTGTGTCCGAACGTCGTAATCGTACTTTATTAGAGATGGTGCGATCTATGATGTCTCTTACTGATTTGCCATTATAGTTTTGGGGTTATGCATTAGAAACAACTGCATTCACTTTAAATAGGGCACCATCAAAATCCGTTGAGACGACACCATACGAACTGTGTAATGGCAAAAGGCCAAAGTTGTCGTTTCTTAAAGTTTGGGGATGTGATGCTTATGACAAAAAGCTTCAGCCTGAAAAGCTGGAACCCAAAGCGGAAAAGTGCATCTTCATAGGATACCCAAAAGAGACAGTTGGGTACACCTTCTATCTCAAATCCGGGGGCAAAGCGTTTGTTGCTAAAAACGGAGCTTTTCTCGAGAAGGAGTTTCTCTCGAGAGAATTGAGTGGGAGGAAGATAGAACTTGACGAGGTTGTCGAACCTTTCATCCCTCTGGATGGTGGCGCAGGGCAAGGGGAAACCTCTGTCGTTGCGACGCCGGTTGAGGAGGAAGTTAATGATGATGATCATGAAACTTCGGTTCAAGTTTTTGTCGAACCACGCAGGTCGACGAGACCATGTGCTGCTCCAGAGTGGTACGGTAATCCCGTCTTATCAATCATGTTGTTGGACAACAATGAACCTGCAAATTATGAAGAAGCAATGGTGGGCCCAGATTCCAACAAATGGCTAGAAGCCATGAAGTCCGAGATAGGATCCATGTATGAGAACAAAGTGTGGACTTTGGATGTACAGCCTGAGGGCCGCAAGGCTATTCAGAACAAATGGATCTTTAAGAGGAAGATGGACGCTGACGGCAATGTGACCGTTTATAAAGCTCGACTTGTGGCAAAGGGTTTTTCACAAGTTCAAGGAGTTGACTACGATGAGACATTCTCACCCGTAGCGATGCTTAAGTCCGTCAGAATCATGTTAGCAATAGCTGCATTTTTCGATTATGAAATCTGGCAGATGGATGTCAAAACGGCGTTCCTTAACGGTTTCCTTAAGGAAGAATTGTATATGATACAACCCGAAGGTTTTGTCGATCCTAAGAATGCTAACAAGGTGTGCAAGCTCTAGCGATCCATTTATGGACTGGTGCAAGCATCTCGGAGTTAGAACAAATGCTTTGATGAGGTGATCAAAGCATTTGGGTTTATACAAGTGGTTGGAGAATCTTGTATTTACAAGAAAGTGAGTGGGAGCTCTGTGGCGTTTCTAATATTATATGTGGATGACATATTACTGATTGGAAACAACGTAGAGTTTTTGGAGAGCATAAAGGATTACTTGAATAAAAGTTTCTCTATGAAGGACCTAGGAGAAGCTGCTTACATTCTAGGCATTAAGATCTATAGGGATAGATCAAAACGCGTGATAGGACTTTCACAAAGCACATAGCTTGATAAAGTTTTGAAGAGGTTCAAAATGGAACAGTCCAAGAAAGGGTTCTTGCCAGTTTTACAAGGTACGAGATTGAGTAAGACTCAGTGCCCAGCAACTGATGAGGATAGAGAGCATATGCGCTCCGTCCCCTATGCTTCAGCCATAGGTTCTATCATGTATGCAATGCTGTGCACTAGACCGGACGTTAGCCTGGCCATAAGTATGGCAGGTAGGTTCTAGAGTAATCCAGGAGTGGATCACTGGACAGCGGTCAAGAATATCCTGAAGTACCTGAAAAGGACTAAGGAGATGTTTCTCGTGTATGGAGGTGACGAAGAGCTCGCCGTAAAAGGTTAAGTCGATGCAAACTTTGACACAGATCCGGACGACTCTAAGTCGCAAACCGGATACGTATTTATTCTTAATGGGGGTGCGGTAAGCTGGTGCTGTTCCAAGCAAAGCATCGCAGCAGATTCTACATGTGAAGTGGAGTACATGGCTGCCTCGGAGGCGGCTAAGGAGGGTGTCTGGATGAAGCAATTCATGACGGATCCTGGAGTGGTTCCAAGCGCACTGAATCCAATAACCTTGTTCTGTGACAACACGGTGCCATTGCCTTAGCAAAGGAACCACGGTTTCACAAGAAGTCCAGACACATCAAACAACGCTTCAACCTCATCCGCGACTACGTCAAAGGGGAGGACGTAAATATATGCAAAGTGCACACGGATCTGAATGTAGCAAACCCGCTGACTAAACCTCTTCCACGGGCAAAGCATGATCAACACCAGAACTGTATGGGTGTTAGATTTATTACAATGTAATTCACATGATGATGTGAGGGCTAGATTATTGACTCTAGTGCAAGTGGGAGACTGTTGGAATTATGCCCTAGAGGCAATAATAAATATAGTTATTATTATAATTCCTGTATCAAGATAATCGTTTATTATCCATGCTATAATTGTATTGAATGAAGACTCATTTACATGTGAGGATACATAGAAAAAACATAGTCCATAGCAAGCCTCTAGTTGGCTAGCCAGTTGATCAAAGATAGTCAGTGTCTTCTGATTATGAACAAGGTGTTGTTGCTTGATAACTGGATCACGTCATTAGGAGAATCACGTGATGGACTAGACCCAAACTAATAGACGTAGCATGTTGATCATGTCATTTTGTTGCTACTATTTTTCTGCGTGTCAAGTATTTGTTCCTACGACCATGAGATCATATAACTCACTAACACCGGAGGAATACTTTGTGTGTATCAAACGTCGCAACGTAACCGGGTGACTATAAAGATGCTCTACAGGTATCTCCGAAGGTGTTCGTTGAGTTAGTATGGATCAAGACTGGGATTTGTCACTCCGTGTGACGGAGAGGTATCTCGGGGCCCAATCGGTAATACAACATCACACACAAGCCTTGCAAGAAATGTGACTTAGTGTAAGTTGCGGGATCTTGTATTACGGAACGAGTAAAGAGCCTTGCCGGTAAACGAGATTGAAATAGGTATGCAGATACTGACGATCGAATCTCGGGCAAGTAACATACCGAAGGACAAAGGGAATGACATATGGGATTATATGAATCCTTGGGACTGAGGTTCAAACGATAAGATCTTCGTAGAATATGTAGGATCTAATATGGTCATGTCTACATAGTTCTCGAACCCGCAGGGTCTGCACACTTAAGGTTCGACGTTGTTTTATGCGTATTTGAGTTATATGGTTGGTTACCGAATGTTGTTCGGAGTACCAGATGAGATCACGGACGTCACGAGGGTTTCCAGAATGGTCCGGAAATGAAAATTGATATATAGGATGACCTCATTTGATTACCGGATGGTTTTCGGTGTTACCGGGAATGTACCGGGAATGACGAATGGGTTCCGGGAGTTCACCGGGGGGGGGGGGGGGGGTAACCCGCCCCGGGGAAGCCCATAGGCCTTGGGGGTGGCACACCAGCCCTTAGTGGGCTGGTGGGACAGCCCAAAAGAGCCCTATGCGCCATAGGAAGAAAAATCAAAGAGAAAAGAAAAAAAATAGGAGGTGGGAAAAGGGAGAAGGACTCCACCTTCCAAACCAAGTAGGACTCGGTTTGGGGGGGGGGAGACATTCCCCCCTTGGCTCGGACGAAACCCATAGGGGTCCTTGGACCCCAAGGCAAGGCTCCCCCTCTTCCCCCTATATATACGGAGGTTTTAGGGCTGATTTGAGACGACTTTTCCACGGCAGCCCGACCACATACCTCCACGGTTTTTCCTCTAGATCGCGTTTCTGCGGAGCTCGGGCAAAGCCCTGCTGAGACAAGATCATCACCAACCTCCGGAGCGCCGTCATGCTGCCGGAGAACTCTTATACCTCTCCGTCTCTCTTGCTGGATCAAGAAGGCCGAGATCATCGTCCAGCTGTACATGTGCTGAACGCGGAGGTGCCGTCCGTTCGGCACTAGATCGTGGGATTGATCGCGGGACAGTTCGCGGGGCGGATCGAGGGACGTGAGGACGTTCCACTACATCAACCGCATTCACTAACGCTTCTGCTGTACGGTCTACAAGGGTACGTAGATCAAACATCCCCTCTCGTAGATGGACATCACCATGATAGGTCTTCGTGCGCGTAGGAAAGTTTTTGTTTCCCATGCGACGTTCCCCAACAGGCCGCGCCTACCAGGCCTGTGGGGCCCACGTGTACCCTCTCCACTTATTCTTGCTACCATCTGCTTCTCCTACCTCCAGAAATAATCGTTTCGCAGCTCAAACCCGTGCTCTTGCTCTTTTTGCTCTGATTTTCGATCTCCTTGTGCAAAGCCCCATTCACCAAACTGTTTTGGGGAAATTCATGCTTGGTAAGTGACTCCTCCATTTGTCCAATTATATTTTGCTCTAGTGCCTTATTCGTTGCGTATTTTTGCTGCCTTGGTGACCCAGTTCTTGAGCTTTGCATGCTAATTTGAGCTGGTCCCAAGTAGTTTTGATGCGTGATATGGCCTCTAGGCATTTGTCAGAGTAGTTGCTATGAGTTTCGTTGAGCCTTGTTCACTTTTCCTTAGAGTCACTAAAGATTTCAGAAATTTTCAAAGATAGAAAAAGGAAAAGATGAGGAGGTTCTTACAAGGCTCTTCAAGCCATGAACCCAAGGATGATGAAAGTGAGAAGAAGAAGAAACCCAAGTATCCAGTCCCCCGAGTTGCAGAAGTTCGAGTGTGTGAGTTCCAAGGAAGAGTCCTCCTATGGTTGAGTTCAAGTTATATGATATCCCCCAGCGCTGGTCACTTCAGGATTTTTGCAATGTTTGCAAATTACCTTAAGTTGGGGATATTCATGAACCTCGTCCACGGGACTTGGAGGCTTTCATAGATACTATTGATGTAGGAGAGGAGAGAGGAGTGTCTTGCGCTAGAGCTGCTAGCTTACATTTTCCCGTGCATCGGTACTTCTCATTATTCGTGGGAAAATGTTTGATTGGTCGTGGGAAAGCTGGGGCCCTTAGCTCCCCCAATCTTGTGGTCTTGCGTGAAGCCCTTTATAATGACAAAACTTATAGCTTGGGTGCTATAGTAGCTCAACGGTTGAACACGAACCGTTCTAAAGGCATTGTCTATGGAGGTATCTATGCTACTCGTCTTGCTAGATATTTTGAGATACCTATTAGACTGGACGAGGAAGAAGAGATTCTTCTTCCTAAGAGATATCTAGATTATGATAGCATGGTTCGCCATGACTTTCTTGATAAAGATATAAATAGGAGGATGATTTATAACCTGGTATTTAGTCAGGGTACTCTCGAGACTATTACCTTACCTGCTCCTTGTTTGTTCAATCTTCATCTAGGCAGGTACATTATCATGCCCTCGGACATCTACGCATATTGGGGCATAGCCCAACCACAGGCGCCCGTGCCCGAGCTACCAGTCGAGTACCAAACGCTAGTTTATCAGTGGGAGCCAGAGGAGCTCACACAGCAGTGCCACTCTAAGTACACTCCGGAGTACCCCGGAGCTGGTTATTTCCCTCCTTTGGAGTAGGCCAACTTAGGCCAAAAGCCTAAGCTTGGGGGAGTATGTGTTTCTCACCGATTTTATATTCTTGCTTACGCTTTCACTTTGTTAGTCGGTGTTCACAGTTTGCCACTGTATCATCCATGCCAGTTTAATTCTTTTTATCGTTTTCTTTTCGTGTGTTTGTCTAGTTTGAGAAAACATAAAAATATTTTCTTGTTTTTCTTTTGCTTTTTGGGAGCTTTCCTGTGTAAATAGTTTTCTTTTTCTTCGGGTCAAGGCAGAAGACCATGTTTACAATGTTTAGTGGCTCTCACATGCATATGTGTTTATCTGTCAAAGAGCCATATTACTTTGTCTTCTCCTTTACGTTTGCTTGCAGATTCCAGCTTAGTCCAATGCACGGGCACTCTTATTATTGTTCACATCATTCGATCTTGCAAGTGAAAGGCAATAATGACGATATATGATGAAGTGACTGAGCTTGGAAAAGCTGGTATGAACTCGATCTACTTTGTTTTTGTAAATATGACTATCTCATCATACCTAGTTCAGCTTTGTTGCGAGAGAAACATGTTTTCAATGACAACTTAAAGATCATAGTTTCTGATGCCATGCTTAATTAGCTAGGAGCTTATAATGGTTTCTCTTGGATGCCAACATGAATCTTGAGATGATTATGATGTAGTATGATAGGATGGTATCCTCCTTTGAATGATTCAAGTGGCTTGACTTGGCGCATGTTCACGCATGTAGTTGAAACAAAATCAACATAGCCTCTATGATATTCATGTTCATGGTGATTTATGTCCTACTCATGCTTGCACTCAATGTTGGTTAATCTCAATGCATTTTGATGACTGTTGTCGCTTTGTAGTTGGTCGCTTCCCAGTCTTTTGCTAGCCTTCACTTGTACTAAGCGGGAATACTGCATGTGCATCCACTTCCATAAACCCAAAGTTGTTCCATATGAGTGCACCATACCTACCTATACGCGGTATCTACCTGCCGTTCCAAGTAAATTTGCATGTGCCACTCCCTAAATCTTCAAGCAATAATTTGTTTTGCATGCCCGAACCGCTCATGTGGTGACAGGGGGCTATTAGTATCTTCCATGCTAGGCGTGTTATCCTCGATATGTGTTTATTCACTATCATTCACGAGAAATGGGCCGGTAATTGGAATGCCTAGTTCCATGCTCAAATCAAAAAGATAATTGCAAACAAAACTCCCCGTGGATTGATGTTGGTATGGACGGCACCCGAGTATTAGGCTAGTCGTGGAGTGTGATTGATCGGTGGTGGGGGAGTCAAAACTTTACTTTTCTATTTGGGAACCGCCTATAACATGTGTAGCGTGGAAGATGGTGAAAACTCTTGGTCATTGCTATTTGGGAACCGCCTATAACACTAAGCATCCGTGTTATAACGTTTGCATGATGAATAGCATCCAACATAATCATCCATCACCGATCCAATGCCTACGAGTTTTTCCTACTAGTCCTTGCTACGTTACTCTGTCGCTATTGATGTTGCTGCTAATACTGTTACTTTGTTGCTACTGTTGCTATCACACTACGTTGCTACTGATACTTTTGTGCAGATATTAAATCTTTCAGGTGTGGTTCAATTGACAACTCAACTGCTAATACTTGAGAATATTCTTTGGCTTCCCCTTGTGTCGAATCAATAAATTTGGGTTGAATACTCTACCCTCGAAAACTGTTGCGATCCCCTATACTTGTGGGTTATCAAGAGCATGCTTTCATTGTCAACGCGATGACCAAAAGTTTTCACCATCTTCCATGCTACACATATTATAGGTGGTTCCCAAACAAAAAAGTAAAGTTTTGACTCCCCACCACCAATCAATCACACTCCACGACTAGCCGAATCCTCGGGTGCCGTCCATACCAACAACAATCCAGGGGGAGTTTTGTTTGCAATTATCTTTTCGATTTGAGCATGGAACTAGGCATTCCAATTATCATCCCCTTTCTCGTGAGTGATAGTGAATAAACATGTATTAAGGATAACACGCCTAGCATGGAAGATACTGACCGCCCCTTGTCACCACATGAGGGGTTCGGCCATGCAGAACAGATTTACTTGGAACGGCATGTAGATACCGCATATAGGTAGGTATGGTGGACTCATATGGAACAACTTTGGGTTTATGGAAGTGGATGCACAAGCAGTATTCCCGCTTAGTACAAGTGAAGGCTAGCAAAAGATTGGGAAGCGACCAACTAGAGAGCGACAACGGTCATCAATATGCATTGAAATTAACCAACATTGAGTGCAAGCATGAGTAGGACATAAATCACCATAAACATGAATATCATAGAGGCTATGTTGATTTTGTTTCAACTACATGCTCAAACATGTGCCAAGTCAAGCCACTTGAATCATTCAAAGGAGGATACCATCCTATCATACTACATCATAATCATCTTGAAATTCATGTTGGTATCCAAGACAAACCATTATAAGCTCCTAGCTAATTAAGCATGGCATCAGAAACTATGATCTCTAAGTTGTGATTGCAAACATGTTTCTCTCATAACAAAGATGAATTAGGAACTAAGAGCTAGTCATATTTACAAAAACAAAATAGGTCGAGTTCATACCAGCTTTTCCAGGCTCAGTCACTTCACCATATATCGTCATTATTGCCTTTCACTTGCACGATTGAATGATGTGAATCATAATGAGAGTGTTTGTGCATTGGAGTAAGCTGGAATCTGCAAGCAAACACAGAGGAGAAGACAAAGTAATATGGCTCTTTGACGGATAAACAGATATGCATGTGAGAGCCACTAAACATTTTAACCATAGTCTTCTACCTTGACCGAAAGAAAAAAAACAAAACTATTTACACGGGAAAGCTCCCAACAAGGAAAAGAATAACAGGAAGTCTTTTTGGATTTTCCTGTTTTAAACACCACTAAGAAAGCTGGAAAGTAAACTTACAACTATTTTTTTTTGTTTTTCTCAATCTAAACCAACAGACGAGAAGAAAGCGAGAAAAATAAATAAACTAGCATGGATGATACAATGGCTAGGTGTGAACACCAACTATCAAAGTGAAAGTGCGAGCATGAATATAAAGTCGGTGAGAAACACGTACGCCCCCAAGCTTAGGCTCTTGGCCTAAGTTGGTCTACGCCCATGGAGGGAAATAACCGTCTCCGGGGTACTCCGGAGTGTACTGAGGGTGCCACTGCTGGGTGAGTTCCTCTGGCTCCCACTGATAAACTGGCGTCTGGTACTCGACTGGTAGCTCGGGCACGGGTGCCTGTGGTGGTGCTATGCCCCAATATGCGTAGATGTCCGAGGGCATAATAATGTACCTGCCTAGAAGAATATTGAACAAAGAAGGAGCAGGCAAGTAATAGTCTCATGAGTACCCTGACTAAATACCAGGTTATAAATTATCCTCTTATTTATATCTTTATCAAGAAAGTCATGGCGAACCACGCTATCATAATCTAGATATCTCTCAGGAAGAAGCATCTCTCCTTCCTCGTACAGTCTAATAGGTATCTCAAAATGTTTAGCAAGACGGGTAGCATAGATACCTCCATAAACAGCGCCTTTAGTACGGTTCATGTTCAACCGTTGAGCTACTATAGCGCCCAAGCTATAAGTTTTATCAATATAAAGAGCTTCATGCAAAACTGCAAGATCTGGGGTGCTAAGAGGCCCAACTTTCCCACGGGCAATCAAACATTTGCCCACAAATAATGACAGATACCGAATCACGGGAAAATGTGTACTAGCAATTCTAGCGCAAGACACTCCTCTCTCCTTTCCTACAGCAATAGTATCAATTAAAGCCTCCATGTCCCGTGGACGGGGTTCATGAATATCCCCAACATAAATTAATTTGCAAACATTGCAAAAATCCTGAAGTGACATGCGCTGGGGGATATCATATAACTTGAACTCAACCATAGGAGAACTCTTGAATAGTGAGGAGGAGGAGGTATTGTGGACACTTATCTTCAACAAATGCGGTAAGGCATGTGTTCTCCACCAAGTAATAAAAATCCTCATAAAGACCGGCGACACGTAAGAACACATCGCTTGGCCACTCGCACGCTCGAACTTCTGCAACTCGGGGGACCGGATACTTGGGTTCCTTCTTCTCATTTTCATCTTCCTTGGGGTCACGGCTTGAAGATTCTCTTAGGAACCTCCTCATATTTTCCTTTTTCTTCTTCCGAAAATTTCTGAAATTTTAAGTGACTCAAAATAAAAGTGAACAAGGCTCAACAAAACTTATAACAACTACTCTTACAAGTGCCTAGAGGCCATATCATGCATCAAAACTACTTGGGACCAGCTAAAATTAGCATGCAAAGCTCAAGAATAGGGTCACCAAGGTAGCAAAAATATGCAATGAATAAAGCACTAGAGCAAAAACTAATTGGACCAACGGAGGAGTCACATACCAAGGAACAATTCCCCAAAACAGTTTGGTGAATGGGGCTTTGCACACGGAGATCGAAAAATGCAGCAAGAAGAGCAAGAACACAACTTTGAGCTGTGGAATGATTTTTTCTGGAGGTAGAAGAAGGAGATGGAAGCTGGAATAAGTGGACGGGGCCATGTGGGGCCCACAAGCCTGCCAGGCGCGACCAGGGGGGGTGGCTGCGCCTCCTGGGCTTGTGGCCCACTGGTGCATCCCCCTGACTAGCTCTCTATCCCTGAATTTTTCAAAAATTTTAGAAAAAATCATACTTGAATTTCAGGGCATTTGAAGAACTTTTATTTTCGGGACACTATCCTAAGGGACGGAAAAAGCAGAAAACAGGAAAAATAAAGCTAAATTTATCATTTCTCTTCTAAGCAATAGAAAATAAAAGTTGGGAATAGAGGGTTGTGACTTCTAGATTCATCCATCTCATGGTCATCAAAAGAAATTTGTCAATGAGGTTGATCAAGTCTCCTTGACAAACTTTTTTTGAATCGCCTAAAACCGGAGAATTTTCGAATAATCACTAGGTTACCTCAGCGGGGATGTGCATATCCCCAACAAGTAAATCATAGTTCATCTTGACAGTAGGTATAGGGCATTCAAAGCTTCCAATAAGAATTGATGAAGTTTTTTCAATAGCATTGATGCAATGTACTTGATATAGTTTCTTCGGAATGTGCACCGTATGCTCATTACCATTAACATGGAAAGTGACATTGCCTTTGTTGCAATCAATAACAGCCCCTGCAGTGTTTAAAAAAGTTCTTCCGAGGATGACCGCCATGGCATCATCCTCGGGAATATACAAAATAACAAAGTCTGTTAAGATAGTAACGTTAGCAACCACAACATGCACATCCTCGCAAATGCCGATAGGAAAAGCAGTTGATTTGTTGGCCATTTGCAGAGAAATTTCAGTGGGTGTCAACTTATCCAATTCAAGTCTATGATAAAGAGAGAGGGGCATAACACTAACACCAGCTCCAAGATCGCATAGGGCAGTTCTAACATAATTTCATTTAATGGAGCAAGGTATAGTGGGCACTCCGGGATCACCTAGTTTCTTAGGAGTTCCACCCCTGAAGGTGTAATTAGCAAGCATGGTGGAAATCTCAACCTCAGGTATCTTCCTTTTATTAGTCACAATATCTTTCATGTACTTAGCATAAGAAGACATTTTGAGCATATCTGTCAAACGCATTTGCGGAAAGACAGGTCTAATCATTTCAACAAAGCGCTCAAAATCCTCATCATCCTTTTTCTTGGATGGTTTGCGAGAAAAGGGCATGGGTTTTTGAACCCATGGTTCTCTTTCTTTACCATGCTTCCTAGCAATGAAGTCGTTCTTATCGTATATCCTGTTCTTAGGTTGTGGGTTATCAAGATCAATGAAAACCCACAAGTATAAGGGATCGCAACAGTTTTCGAGGGTAGAGTATTCAACCCAAATTTGTTGATTCGACAGAAGGGGAAGCCAAAGAATATTCTCAAGTATTAGGAGTTGAGTTGTCAATTCAACCACAGCTGAAAGACTTAGTATGTGCAGCAAAGTATCTGTAGCAAGGTAGTGTGATAGCAAGAGTAGCAATAGTAACCAGTAACAATAGTGACAGCAGTAGCGACAGAGTAACAGTAGCAGCAGTAACAGCAATAGCGACAGAGTAACAGTAGCAGTAGTGACAGCAGTAGCAGAAAAGTAACGTAGCAAGGACCAGTAGGAAAAACTCGTAGGCATTGGATCGGTGATAGATAATTATGCCGGATGATATTCATCATGCAACAGTTATAACACGGAGAGATATGTAACTAGCTCCAGTTCGTCAATGTAATGTAGGCATGTATTCCGTATGTAGTGATACGTGCTTAGGGAAAAGAACTTGCATCACATCTATTGTCCATCCTCCCGTGGCAGCGGGGTCCTAATGGAAACTACGGGATATTAAGGTTCTCCTTTTAATAGAGAACTGAACCAACGCATTAACACTTAGTGAATACATGAACTCCTCATACTATGGTCATCTTCGGGAGTGGTTCTGGCTATTGTCACTCTGGGGTTGCCGGGTCATAACACATAGTAGGTGACTACAACTTGCAAGATAGGATCAAGAACACACATATATTGACAAGAACATAATAGGTTCAGATCTCAAAATCATGGCACTCGGGCCCTAGTGACAAACATTAAGCATGGCAAAGTAGTAGCAACATCAATCTCAGAACATAGTGGATAATAGGGATCAATCCCCGTCAAAAGTAACTCGATTACATGATAGATCTCATCCAATCCATCACCGTCCAGCAAGCCTACGATGAGATTACCCACGAATAGTGAAGAGCATCATGGAATTGGCGATGAAGGAAGGTTGGTGATGACGATGGCGACGATCTTCCCTCTCCAGACCCCAGAACGGACTCCGGATCTGCCCTCCAGAGGAAGAATAGGAGGTGGCGGTGCCTCCGTATCATGAAACGCGATGAACTCTTCTCCTTGATTTTTTTCCGGACGAAAGGGACTAAATAGAGCTCGAATTGGAGGCGGTGGAGCTCCGTGGTCCCCACAAGCCTGCTAGGCACGGCCAGGGGGCCGCGCCTGGTGGGCTTGTGGGCTCCATGCTCCACTTCTCCGGTTGATTCTTGCGCCAGTATTTTTTATATATTCCACAAAAAATCCTCGTAAATTTCCAAGTCATTCCGAGAACTTCTATTTCTGCGGAAAAACAACACCATGGCAATTCTGCTGAAAACAGGGTTAGTCCGGGTTAGTTCCATTCAAATCATGCAAATTAGAGTCCAAAACAAGGGAAAAAGAGTTTGGAAAAGTAGATACGACGGAGACGTATCAATCAACAACAGGTTCAATCTCCACATCCTTATCATTACTAGATTTAGCATCATCATGAACACCGCTATCGATATTATCACTAAGCTCATGTTCATCACCAGATTGTGTTTCGGCATCAGAAACAGAGATATCATTTGGATTCTCAGGGGTAACAGCAGCAGGTTTGCTAGCATGCAAGTTCCTATCATCTTTCTTTTTCTTCCTATTACTAGGATGACTAGGTGCCTCAGTGCTAACTCCTGGAGAATCTTGTTCAATTCTCTAAGGATGGCCCTCGGGATACAAAGGTTCATGAGTCATTCTACCACCTCTAGTGATGACTCTAACAGAATTGTCATTCGACTCATTGAGCAAGTCATTTTGAGCCTTAAGTACTTGTTCTACTTGAGTACTGAGGATAGAGGCATGCTTACTCAAATGCTTAAGATCATTGGCATTTCTATTCACACAAGCACTTAAATGATTAATCATGTGAGCATTTTGTCTCAATTGTCTGCTAACATAATCATTGAAACTTTGTTGTTTGGCAACAAAGTTATCAAATTCATCTAAGCATAAGCTAGCAGGTTTATCAAAAGGAATATCACTCTCATTGAATGTACAAAGAGAATTTACATCTACTACCTGTGTCAGGTTATCAAGACCATGTATCTCTTCGATAGGTTGTAGATTCTTAACATCTTCAGATATAATACCTTTCTCTTGCATAGATTTATTGGCTTCTTGCATATCTTCAGGACTGAGGAACAGAATACCTCTTTTCTTCGGAGTTGGCTTCGGAGGTGGTTCGGGAAGAGTCCAAGCATTATCATTGCTCAAGATATTATTCAATAGAATTTCAGCTTGTTCCACAGTTCGTTCCCTAAAAACACATCCGTCACAACTATCTAGGTGGTCCCTAGAAGCATCGGTTAGTCCATTCTAAAAGATATCAAGTATTTCATTTTTCTCAAGAGGGTGATAAGGCAAAGCATTCAGTAGCTGGATCAAGCCTCCCCAAGCTTGTGGCACACTCTCTTCTTCAACTTGCACGCAGTTATATATATCCTGCAAGGCAGCTTGTTTCTTATGGGCAGGAAAATATTTCTCAGAGAAGTAGTAGATCATATCCTGGGGACTACGCACACAACCAGGAGCAAGAGAAGTAAACCAAGTCTTAGCATCAACCTTTAGCGAGAAAGGAAAGAACTTAAGGATATAGTAATGAAGAATATTTTCCTCACTCGTGAATAGGGTGGCTATATCATTCAGCTTAGTAAGATGTGCTACAACCGTTTCAGAGTCATAACCATGTAAAGGATCAGATTAAACCAAAGTGGTCAACTCAGGATCAACAGAGAATTCATAATCCTTATGAGTCACAAAGACGAGTGAAGTAGCAAACTTAGGATCGTATTTCATTCTAACATTCAATATTTTTCTTTCCACTTGCGCAATGAATTCTCAAGATCATAGCTATCCTTACAAGCAAGAATGTTCTCAGCTACCTCTCCCTCTGTAACATAACCCTCAGGTATATCAGGAAAATCATCTCTAGGAGAGCTAGTTCTAACAGGTGAAATAGTAGGTTCTACTTCAATAATTTCAGCAGTTTCAGAAGTATCATAGCATTCAGCAGCAACTCTAGCAATTTGTGCATCAAGAAATGCACCCAGTGGCAAAGCAGTATCAAGCAAAGCATCATCATAAGTATCATGGATAGCAGAAGTAGCATCATCAAGCACATGCGACACATCAAAATTTCTAGTAGGTGGTGGTGTCGCAAACTTACTCATAACTGAAGGTGAATCAAGTGCAGAGCTAGATGGTAGTTCCTTACCTATCCTCGTAGTTGAGGGCAAGACTTTAGTTTTTGGATCTCTTGGATTCCTCATAGTGATCAACAGACGTAAATCCCAAGTTACTCAGAGAATAGAGCTATGCCTCCTCGGCAACGGCGCTAGAAAATAGTCTTGATAACCCACAAGTATAGGGGATCGCAATAGTTTTCGAGGGTAGAGTATTCAACCCAAAATTTTTGATTCGACACAAGGGGAAGCCAAAGAATATTCTCGAGTATTAGCAGTTGAGTTGTCAATTCAACCACACTAGAAAGGTTTAGTATCTGCACCAAAGTTTCAGTAGCAAAGTAGCGAGATAGTAACGTTAGCAGCGGTAACAGTAGCAATAGTGACAGCAGCAGCTGCAAAGTAACTTAGCAAGGACTAGTAGGAAAATACTTGTAGGCATTGGACCAGTGATGGATAATTATGTCGGATGACATTCATCATGTAACATTTATAACATGGGGAGATATGTGACTAGCTCCAGTTCGTCAATGTAACGTAGGCATGTATTCCGTATATAGTCATACGTGCTTATGGAAAAGAACTTGCATGACATCTATTGTCCATCCCTCCCGTGGCAGCGGGGTCCTAATGGAAACTAAGGGATATTAAGGTCTCCTTCTAATAGAGAACCGGAACAAAGCATTAGCACTTAGTGAATACATGAACTCCTGATACTATGGTCATCTCCGGGAGTGGTTCCGGCTATTGTCACTCCGGGGTTGCCGGGTCATAACACATAGTAGGTGACTACAACTTACAAGATAGGATCAAGAACACACATATATTGATGAAAACATAATAGGTTCAGATCGGAAATCATGGCACTCGGGCCCTAGTGACAAGCATTAAGCATAGCAAAGTAGTAGCAACATCAATCTCAGAACATAGTGGATACTAGGGATCAAACCGCATAAAACTAACTCGATTACATGATAGATCTCATCCAACCCATCACCGTCCAGCAAGCCTACGATGAGATTACTCATGAACGGTCAAGAGCATCATGGAATTGGCGATGAAGGATGGTTGATGATGTTGACGGCGTCGATCTCCCCTCTCCGGAGCCCAGAACGGACTCCAGATCTGCCCTCCGGAGGAAGAACAGGTGGCGGCGGCGGCTCCGTATCATAAAACGCGATGAACACTTCTCTCTTAATTTTTTCCGGGCGAGAGATACTATATAGGGCTGGAGTTGGAGGTGGCGGAGCCACAAGGGCCTCACAATCATGCCAGGCGTGGCCAGGGGGTGACGCGCTTCCTGTGCTTGTGGGCTCCTGGCTCTATCCCTCCAGGTAACTCTTGCACCATTATTTTGTATATATTCCACAAAAAATCCACGTAAATTTCCATGTCATTCCGAGAACTTTTATTTCTGCGCCAAAACTACACCATGGCAATTCTGCTGAAAATAGAGTCAGTCCAGGTTAGTTTCATTCAAATCATGCAAATTAGAGTCCAAAACAAGGGCAAAAGAGTTTTGAAAAGTAGATATGATGGAGACGTATCACCCTTGGAGGAGGGGTCCGAAAACATCCTAAATTCGGTTTCCCCACACATACGGACTCGAAAAATAGCCTATGCTATGGTATTTCGAAATTACATGGGCCTGGCCCAAAAATAACGTGGTGCAACACCTATAACAGCCTATGGACGAAATTTATAAAGTGGCGTCTTGAATATTTTGTCCAAAGCCTTCATGCTCTCCTTATGGTGGCTTTAAAGTGCGAAAATCACGAGTGGAAGCTCCATTGTTCTTTCCCGCGCGTGCACCTTCTTCTCCATGATTGATCCCGCTCCGACAGATATCCTTCATGTCGATGCTAGGTCCTTCATTCATAAGTACAACAAAGTATCTAACTTAGGCGTCATCATATGTTCATGAACATTAGAAGTATTTCCAAGAAATGAAAGTACGTGGTAATTCAATTGGTGTGCGCGACCTCTAGTAATTGGTCCAGTATGTATTGTAGTTGGGGTTGTGGGTGTAACAACAGTGTTGATGTCCTCATCATCTACCCCTTCTTGAACTGTAGTTGTCCTCGACGGAAGCTCATCTTCCTCACCCAAATATGGCTTCAAATCTACAATGTCAAAAGTGGTACTAACAACAAAATCTGCAGGCAGCTCAAGTCTATATGCATTATCATTTATTTTCTCTAACACTTTGGAAGGACCATCAGTACGCGGCATTAGCTTTGACTTGCGTAAATTAAGAAACCTATCCTTATGCAAATGCAACCAAACAAGATCACCAGGTGCAAAGACAACATGTCTTCTACCCTTATCTCCGACAAGTTTATATTTAGCATCCATGCGCTCAATGTTTTCCTTATTTAACTCATGCATTTAAATATCAAATCAGCACGTTCTTTAGCATCAAAATTAACCTTCTCTGAAGATGGAAGAGGTAACAAATCAATAGGTGCACGAGATAAGAAACTAGACACAACTTCAAAAGGACACATCTTAGTAGTAGAATGCAGTGAACGATTATAAGAAAATTCAATATGAGGCAGGCATTCTTCCAACAGTTTTAGATTGTTCTTCAAAACAGCCCTAAGCATAGTATACAAAGATCTATTGACTACTTCATTGTGTCCATCAGTTTGGGGGTGACATGTAGTACTAAGAATAAATTTTGTCCCCAACTTAGCCCATAAACATCGCCAAAAGTGGCTAAGAAATTTAGCATCACGATCTGAAACAATCGTATTTGGCACATCATGCAAGCGAATAATTTCACGAAAGAACAAATCAACCACATAACCAGCATCATCACTTTTATGACATGGTATAAAGTGTGCCATTTTTTAAAATCTGTCCATGACAAGAAATATGCTATCCCTCCCCTTTTTTTCCGAGGTAAACCTAAAACAAAGTCCATAGATATATCCTCCCGAGGAACACTAGGTACATGCAAAGGCATACATAACCAATAGGATTGTGTCGTGACTTAGCTTTTTGACATGTCGTACACCGAGCAACAAAATTCTCAACATCCCGTCGCATCTTTCGCCAAAGGAAATGTGTAGCAAGTATGTCCTCCGTCTTCTTTACGCCAAAGTGTCCTATCAATCCTCCTCAATGCGCCTCCGGTAACAACAAAAGACGAACGAAGCTAGCTGGAATGCATAGCTTGTTAGCAAGGAACACCATCATTAACGATGAACTTCTTCCATGTTCTCCCTTCTTTGCAATTCTCCAACACATCTTTGAAATCAGCATCATGCACATATTGATCTTTGATGGTCTCTAAACCAAATATTTTAAAGTCAAGTTGTGAAAGCATAGTATAACGACGAGACAAAGCATTAGCGATAACATTTTCTTTACCATTCTTGTGCTTAATGATGTACGGGAAAGGCTCAATGAATTCAGCCTATTTAGCATGTCTACAGTTCAGTTTTTCTTGACTTTTAATACGTTTCAAAGATTCATGATCAGAATATACGACAAATTCTTTGGGCCATAAATAATGTTGCCAAGTTTCCAAAGTCCGAACAAGAGCATATAATTCCTTCCCTAAGTAGAATAATTCAGACTAGGCGCACTTAATTTTTCAGAAAAGTATGCAACAGGTTTACCGTCTTGTAATAACACACCTCCTAACCCAATTCCACTAGCATCACATTCAAGTTCGAAAGTCTTATTAAAATCAGGAAGTTGTAGTAAAGGAGCATGTGTTAACTTATCTTTCAAAACTGTGAATGCTTCTTCCGATGCGGTACCCCAAGCATAAGGCACATCCTTCTTTGTAATCTCATTGAGAGGTGTAGCCGGCGAGTCCAAGGAAACTCCTCACTTGTGTGACCGTTTTGGGCTGCGGACAACTCTCAACAGCTTCAATCTTGGCTTTATCAACTTGAATTCCCTGTGGAGTGACAACATAGCCAAGAAAAGATACTCGGTCTTTGCAAAAGGTGCACTTCCCAAGGTTACCAAACAAACGTGCATCACATAGAGCAATAAAAAAACACGCAAATGATCCATGTGTTCCTCCAAAGATCTATTATAAATAAGTATATCATTAAAGTAGACTACCACAAATCGTCCAATGAAAGCACGTAAAACCTCATTCATTAATATCATGAGTGCTAGGTGCATTAGTTAATCCAAAAGGCATAACTAACCACTCATATAATCCAAACTTAGTTTTAAATGTTGTTTTCCATTCATCTCCCAATTTCATGGGAATTTGATGGTATCCACTACGCAAATCAACTTTAGAGAAAAGTGTGGAGCCACTTAATTCATCAAGCATATCCTCAAGCCTAGGAATAGGATGACGATAAGGAATAATAATATTATTAATGCCTCTACTATCAACACACATACGTGATGTACCATCCTTTTTCGGCACTAGAATAATAGGAACAACACAAGGACTAAAAGATTCGCGTATATAACCTTTGTTGAGCAGCTCGTGTACTTGACGCATAATCTGCTTCATCTCCTCTGGATTGGGACGGTATGGTCCATGGTTGGGTAGCGATGCACTGGGAATTAAGTCAATCTGATGCTCAATCCCTCTAATAGTTGGTACTCCGAGTGGCACGTCTTGTGGAAAGACATCAGCAAACTCCTGCAAAATGTTAATGACAGTAGGAGGCAAAGAGGGTGGCATGTCCTCAAATGAAAAATACCTCTTTGCATACAAAAGCATAGCAAACAAATGTAGTAATATCCAAATCAGTAATATCAGCTTTAGTGGCAAGTAAACAACCATTCTTCAATTTTAATTCAGATGCAATACTAGTTGATGATTTATTAGGCTTATTGTGTTGCTAAAATTCCTTTGCTACAATCGGATTTTCAATCTTATGTATGTCATGTTTTGCTTTACTAGCTCTAGAAATGTCATCTTTCATAATATGTGCAGGAGACATAGGAAGCAAAGTTATATTTTGGTCCTTATGAATAAGAGTATACTGATTTGTTTTACCATGGTGTACAATTTTTTTATCAAATTACCATGGTCTAACAATTAAAACGGAGCGTGCTTGCATGGGTATCAAATCACAATCAACAAAATCAGAATATGTAGCAATGCTAAAATGCACATGAACAGTACGTGTTACCTTAACCTGGCCACTGTTGTTGAACCACTGGATATAATAAGGATGAGGATGTGGTCTGGTGGTGAGAGACAGCTTTTCCACCATCTCCATGCTAGCTAAGTTGTTGCAACTCCCTCCATTGATGATTATGTGAACATAACGTTCCTTTACGACTCCCTTTGTATGGAACAACTTGTGCCTCTTATTTTGCTCAGAATGTGTTACCTGCACACTTAAAACACGTTGAGCCACAAAGCTTTCATACCTGTCAGCCTAGTCAGCAGCCATGTATTGTGTCTCTTGTTCAGTATCATCTACACCCTGTCTTCACTTCCAATAAGAGCTAGAGTCTCCTCGTCATAATCACTAGGGAGTCATATCCAACATGCTCAATAATAATCACCACGCACTTGGATGGGCACTCTCTCGCATAATGACCTCGACCCTTGCAACAACGACGACAGATAACCTCATGTGTTTGCCCTGTGGATGCCATGGATGAAGAAGAGCTTTGTGCGGGCCCGGAAGATGTGCTCTTGGCAAAGGGTGGGGCAGGGGCATGTTTCCTGGAATCTATGGTGGAATTGGTGGCTGAAGTAGGTCGTGCAGATAAATGAGGGCGTCTGGAAGTAGATGAGGTCCGTGGCGTCCATGAGGAAGTGCGACCCGCAGAAAAATTAGTTCTCGCCAATGTCGGTCAATCCTGCACTTCATGTTTAGCTTTGCAAGCAAGATGGAATAAATGAGTGATAGTGTGATAATCCTTATATTCTAGAATAGTCTGAATATCTCTATTTAATCCACCCATAAAACATGCAAGCATAGCTTCATTGTCCTCAACAATACCACATCTAATCATGCCAGTTTGTAATTCACGATAATATTCTTCTACAGAATTTTTTCCTTGTTTTAAATGCTGCAATTTTTGAAGTGATGCATGCTGATAATATGATGGAACCCAACGAGTATGCATAGAAGTTTTCAAAGCAACCCAAGTAGTTGGAATATTAGCTTGATGTATTCGACAATATTCACATCACCAAACACAAGCAAAACTAGTGCATGAACAAACAACAGCAACAACACGTCCATCATCAGGAAATTGCAAGCATGTAAAACGTTGCTCTGTTTCTAACTCCCAAGTAAGATATATATCAGGAACATATTGCAACGACTAAGATGTGGTCCTTTCCGATCTGGGGATCGAGGCCCCGAATTGGAAAGGAGCGCATCTAAGCGTCTCGCAACCAAGGTATCATAGCACATACATAATATCAACAGAATGACAATAAGGGATTCAATTAACATCTCATAAATATATCAAAGTACATCACGCATACAATCAAGGTAGTTCCTCTACGGACTACAAAACAAGGGAAATGACTATGCTACCCCACCTGCTGGCCCACGATCACGACCACGCCTCAATCTTCTGGATAGTTCACGTACAGGCAGTCGTTCTCCTCATCGTACTGCCACGCGAGCTGCGTGCCGTCGGGATCACCTGTCTCAGGGGTACCCGAACCTGTTGGTGTTGTGAAGGAATCTGTGAGCCACAGGGACTCAACAATCTATGACCTCGGTGCCAGAACTAGTCAAGTTATTAGGTTGGTAAGGTGGAGTATTTAGGTTGCAGCATCCTAAGCTTGATATGTTGGCTAACTTACGTAGAACATATATGAAGGTGGTCTATACTAGCGGTCGATGATAGATGATCACTAAGTGATCCTGAACACCTACCTACGTCAATCATAACCCCACCGTGTTTCCGATCGAAGAGAGATCTTTGAAGGGAATAGTAACGGTTACGCACAAAGTTGGAAATTTTAATAGATTATGTTTAAGTTATCTAATACCGGATGTTAACAAAATATTCCAAGTTGCCACATAACTGCGGGCACGGCTTTCCGAAAGATTAAACCCTGCAGGGGTGCTCCAACTAGTCCATCACAAATGTACATGGGCCGCAAAGTAATCCTCTATCACGAATCTTGTGATCTCGTCGGATTCCTTAGAGGAAAACCTCAACTCTGGGGAGAACCAAAGCTTCACCGGGATTCCTATACGCAAGATATATCGCCAAGGTAAGACAAGACTAGCAGGACCTCCCGATCTGTCGACGACCCTCATAAGAGCCGTTATCTCAGTCTCAGGATACGCCGGATGAGCGATGGTTACCACGCCAAAACATCGAGTTGCCCCGGGGAGCGTAATAAGTTGCTCTGGGTTGGACCAACACTCATGAGGAGTACTGGCCCAGGTTGTTGCTTAAATTCCTTGGGGTAGCTATTCCCTTTGCAGATTATTTTCTAAGTGATTAGCAAATTAACACCAATGTTGGGTCCTGCCGGACAAGCCATAACACTACGCGATTTATCGTGGTGGTCCCCATAACAACCCCGAACGTGTTAGGAGCGATCAATATGGAATCAAACACCGGTAGCCGGAAACTATGGGGGCAATAATGGAACAAAGCACCCGGAAAAAGGCTAGGCCTTCCGTTATTTACCAAGTATATATGTGCATTAATTAAATAACAGAATTAAGATAATGATATCAAGCTCATGTTATCACATGAGACAAAGCACCTGCATGCAACAACGCTAACATTAGTAGCTGAGCAAAGCCTACTTAGCCATTCAAGTTTGCTAGGAAGGGATAAGTGTTTGGCTTCATGGCATATCGGGAGGGAATTATTTCAGTGGTAGGCAGCGAGCATATGACAAAGGAAATGTAATCTAGCATAACAAGTCTAGAGATGGAACTAAGGTCATATTATCTTGCCTGTTATGTCCTCAGCTTGGAACGGTTCTTGATCATCCTGCACGTACTCTCCCGAATTCACGTACTCGTTCTCCAATCCCGGTGCTCAAACTTGCTCAAAAATATCATATTTCAGGGACTTAGTGAGAATTCCAGATTCTCACTTTCTGTCTATGCTCTGAAGCATTTTGACAGCAGCCAAAACAATATCTAAAGGACTCCAAATGGAATGAAATTTTACAGGGAGCTAGACAAACATATCAGCGTCAACTTTCCAGTTGAAAGCCAAGGCTAAATCAGAACACATTGACCTGCACAACTTCATCAAGAGGGGAAGAAAATATAAACAGATTCTCAGACTTAGTGAAAGATTTTCACTAATCTGGAATTTCAGCCACATGCCTACTTTGATTGGGCACAACTTGCACATATGGATTCCAATACATGAAATGAAACCAACATGTGGTAGAGGGGGTCACCCTCTACTACCACAACCAAGAAACAAACACATGAGCACACAACAACTCATGGAACCAAGCTCCAGAAAAATGTTCCAAAGGCAAAAAATGACTTCACCAATGGATTCCTGTGATGATTCTACCCCAAAAACTTATATAAAACACATGCACTTGCTTGGAACAAGTGAGCACAAACTAGGAAGGAAAAACTACATAGATTCCTATATAGTGAATAGTGCATCATCACATGTGCTATTCACTATATCAAACCTACATAAGCTCTTGCACATGACCACAACATCAAGGGGGTACATAAGGGGTAGACCTCATGTCTATGTGACTTGGCACATCACCACACCTTCACAAGCAACAAGGACATCATAAAAGAAACATCTACACACAAAGAGAGTATGCACACCCTCACATATGGGCATGTGATGGTGCACACTCACACATGCATCACAAAGGGACACCCTTATTGTCATGTCACCCACAAGGTGCACCCCACATATGAATCTACACATGCTTACATACAACACCACCTACATCACATGCTAAACATAGCATGCACCACTAGTGCAACACACACACTCCAAAATATGTGGTGAGGGGGAAACCATCCACACACATATCCACACTCCACTATGCTTGCAAGCACATGAATCTACAAGCACTTGCACCTACATAATATGTAACTTGGAGGAAAATAAATAGCACCACAAGCTTACTAAGTGTATATGCCCACACACAAGTGCATCACCAAGGTTCACAAGCTATCTACAAACAATACACCCTAGTAGATTATGAGAGGAGGTTAAACATAAACCTACACATGCTAAAAAAACTACAAAACTATAATGAACAGAGCTGCAAGGTGGTAGAACAGCAAAGGGAAGAAATAACAGAAAACAAAAAATAAAATAAAAAGGGGAGGTGCTGGGGTCGAACCCCAGACCTGCTGATCCAACAAACACATCACAAGGTAGCCACACCACTCCACTACGGCCACTAGTTTGACTAGAGAGGGTGTGCTAACAAGGTATGCCTACCCTGCCTCTACTTTGCCGAATAAATCACCAAAAAGGTTGCCGAGGGGGGATTCGAACCCACGCCCTCTCAACAGGCAACACAACACCACTACCACTACGGTACGAACAGGTGTCTGACAGAGAAGGGGCATAATCTCTTTTGAGAACCCCCTTCGAGATCCACTGGAGATCCACAGCGGCCGGAACAGGGGAACTACCTCGCCGGCGACACTAACTAAATCGAGGACCGGCTCGTTTCTGGAAGGACGCCCACGCATCCAGGGTTCCATTTCCTATGCTAAGCAAGTTCGAGAAGCACCATGGCTACCTATCTACGGTGCACGGTGGCGCCGGCGAGAGTGAGCATCTCGGCGACCAACTACGCGATCCTACACCAGATCGAAGACAGGGAAGGGGGAAGGATGATCTGCTCAACCCATAGCCGAAGGACGCGAGCCGAACGGAGAGGAAGCAGAGGACGGCGAGGAAGGAGCCGCGTCGGAGAAGCTTGTCGGAGCGAAAGGAGGCGTCGATGAAGTAGGGGAAGAAGAGGTGCTATCGTCGATCTAGCTGCGGGAATGGATCCCCACGAGTTCCCGCGAGCGCGCCGTCGCCTTGGAGAGGAAAAAGTGGCGCAGCAGCAACGACGACGAGCACCTTCACGATCCGGCCATGGCGGACTCGCCCTCCTCTTACGTGAGGCCGTCGACAGAGAAGATATGGAAATGGGAGGAAGTGGCGGCGCGGAAGAGGAATCCTAGCCTTGGCACGAACGCCAAGGAGGGATTAAATAGGGGGAAGGAGAGGTGAGGGACACGGCGCGGCCATGTGCGTGAGCGCTCCGGTGGAAAGAAGAGAGGAGCGAGGTTGAGAGGCTGACAGGGGGGCCCTGGTGCCGAGCTGGAAAGGAGGAAGACGAGGAACGTTGCGCGGGCTCCTGCACGAGAGAGCGGAGAAGTGGTCCGGCCTGTGGGAGTAAGCCCACAGGTGGCGACAGATATAGGGAAAAGAATTCCCTGATTTCCTATTAACAGAAATAAGCCGAGAAGAAATTAAAGCACATAAGAAAATACTGGGGATAAAATCAAACAAAAATATCCCCTGGTCATGAAAAAATATGATCTATTTGAATAAGATGTAAAATGAATATTAGGGGCATGAATATTTACAAAACAACATTATGTGGGCTGTTTTGTAATTATTTTGCACCTTTTGAAAACCCCTTGTATATCAGCAACTCCACATTTCAAAATCACCACAATTCTGCTAACACAATATCATTTTTAAAATCAGAAGGATGCAAGCAAATATGGGCTTGAAATAAATAGGAGGGAGATAGAGTTGAAGGCTATGCAAACCACTACTCATCCTACTATCACATGCAAACCCGACACAAACTTCACATCTCACTTCACCACCTAAGGACAAAAGCATCACAAGAAATCATAAGAGCACAATACAACATCACAAGGACAAGGAAAAGATAGGATATGTTATGCATGCATACAAGGAAGAAACACAAGGGACACCACCTGAAATCATAGCATTGAACTCTCTCATAGCATAGACAAGGTGGTCCCACATAAGAAGGTTCCAAAAAGGGAAGGCTTTACACTTGGGGCATTACAAACTCTCCCACACTACAAAAAGATCTCGCCCCGAGATCTACGCCTGAAAGAACTCCGGAAATTCAGAATGGAGGTGATCCTCGCGTTCCCAAGTAGCCTCTTTATCGGAATGGTGTGACCACTGCACTTTGAGAAATTTGATAGTCTTGTTGCGGGTCTTGCGCTCAGTCGCCTCGAGAACCACAACTGGATGCTCACGATAAGAAAGGTCAGGCTGAAGGTCGATGTCTTTAAGATGAACAGTGCGCTCGGGGGTCTTGAAACACCTCCTGAGCTGAGAAACATGGAACACATCATGGACATTTGCAAAGTTTGATGGGAGATCGAGCTAGTACGCAAGGTCGCCTCTCTTGCCAACCACTCTGAACGGACCAACAAAACGAGGCGCAACCTTTCCTTTGATGCCAAAGCGCTACATACCCTTCATAGGCGACACCTTGAGATAGACGAAGTCATCAAGCTCATAAGACATGTCACGGTGCTTGGTATCATAATAGCTCTTCTGACGGGACTGAGCTGCTCTGAGGTTGTCGTGAATGACCCGACTCAGCTTCTTCTATCAAATCATTCCCAAGGATCTGACGCTCGCCGGTCTCGGACCAGTTGAGCGGGGTACGGCACTTCCTGCCGTAGAGAATTTCAAACGGAGCCTTGCCAGAACTAGCTTGATAACTGTTGTTATACGAGAACTCCGCAAAAGGCAGACAATCATCCCACTTCATGCCAAAAGAGATAACACAGGCTCTCAGCATATCCTCAAGAACTTGATTCACTCGCTCCACTTGACCACTAGTCTGAGGATGGAACGCTGCCCATAGCAGACTGAAAAGAGTCCCAGAACATGGAAGTGAAGATACTTCCGTGATACGAAGAGATCATCCTAGGCACACCGTGCAAGGGCACATCCTAGAGTTGTACAACTATGCGAGCTGAGCTGCTGAAATGGATTCCTTGACTGGAAGAAAATGAGCCACCTTACTCAACTTATCGATGACGACGAAGATGGCATCATTACCCTTTCTAGACTTTGGAAACCCGGTGTCGAAATCCATCTCAATGTGATCGAACTTCCACTCAGGAATGGGCAATGGATGCAAAAGACCTGCTGGACGTTGATGCTCTGCTTTCACCCTTTGACATACATCACATTCATTTCCGAACTGAGCAATCTCACGCTTCATAAGAGTCCACCAGAAGGTCTGTTTCAAGTCGTGGTACATCTTGGAGCTTCTAGGATGAATAGAGAGCAGAGAATTATGAGCTTCCTCCATGATTACTTTTCTGGGATCACCTTTCGGGACGACAAGGCAATCCTTGAAGAACAACGTGTCTCTCGCATCAACAGTGAAGCACTTATACTTGGGAAGACTCTTTGCCATGCCAATCTTGACTTTCTTCACCATAGCGTCAAGAAGTTGTGCTGCTCGGACCTGATCTTCCAAGGTAAGAGAGATCTGAAGGTTTGCAAGAAATCCCTGAGGTACTAGCTGAAGGTTGAGCTTCCTGAAAGACTCACAAAGACCAGGCTGGAGAGGTTGCAGAATCAGACTGTTGGAGTATGCCTTCCTGCTCAAAGCATCCGCGACGACATTAGCTTTGCCTGGCGTGTACTCAACACCCGGATTAAAATCCTGGAGCATTTCCACCCAACGTCTTTGCCGAAGATTCAAGTTAGGCTGAGTGAAGATGTACTTGAGACTCTTGTGATCGGTGGAAACTTCAACCTTACATTCCAACAAGAGGTGTCTCCAAGTCATCAGAGCGTGTACCACAGCTGCGAACTCAAGATCATGCACATGATAGTTCTTCTCCGCTGGCTTCAATTGCCTGGAGGTATAAGCAACCACCTTCTTGTCTTGCATCAGGACTGCACCAAGACCCTGGTGAGAAGCGTCGCAGAAGACCTGGTAAGACTTGGAATCATCCGGAGGAACCAAGACTGGAGTGGAGGTAAGCTTCTCTTTGAGTGTGTCGAAGGCCAACTCACACTCTGGAGACGAAGCATATTTCACACCTTTCTGAAGAAGACTTGAGAGCGGCTTGGCGATCTTGGAGAAGTTCTCAACGAACCTTCTGCAATAGCCAGCAAGCCCGAGAAAGCTTCGAAGCTGCTTCACATTCTGTGGAGGCTCCCATTCAAAAATGGCTTGAACCTTGGACGGGTCAACTTTAATGCCCTCGGCAGAGATAATGTGGCCAAGATAGACAACTTCTTTCAGCCAGAACTCGCTCTTGGAAAACTTGGCATGCACCTTGTACTCTCTCAGTTTATCAAGCACCAATCTCATATGTTCTTCATGTTCTTCCTCAGTTTCACAAAAGACCAGAATGTCGTCGAGATAGAGCAAGACAAACTCATTCTTGAACGGACAGAATATGTAGTTCATCAATCAACAGAATGTCGGAGGAGCATTTGCCAAACCAAAAGACATGACCGTATACTCATACGAGCCAAAACTAGTTCTGAAGGCAGTCTTCGGAATATCTTCCTCGCGAGTGCGAATTTGATGATGGCCCATCCTGAGATCAAGCTTGGAGAATACCTTAGCACCTTTCAACTGTTCGAACAACTGAGTTATGTTCGGAAGTGGATATTTGTTCCTGATTGTCTTCTTGTTCAATGGACGTTAATTGACACACAGCCGGTCCGAGCCATCCTTCTTCTTGCAAACAGAACTGCACAGCCCCACGGAGACAATGTTGGTCTGATCAAACCCAAACGCTCCTGCTTATCGAGTTGCGTCTTAAGTTCCTTCAATTCTTCTGGACCCAATTTGTACGGCCGTTTGCACACCGGCTGGGTGCCTGGCTCAAGCTCAATCACAAACTCAACTTCTCTGTGCGGAGGCATGCCTGACAGCTCTTCAGGAAACACATCTTCACATTCGCAGACCACTTGGACTTGTGAAATAGGATTAATCTCACCCTTTTCATTCAAAGAGAACAGACGGATTGTATCATCGCGCGCCGCGAATATAATCACGTCCTCCGAAGAGTGGGTAAGCTTCACTTTTTTGGCTTCACAATCAATTGATGCCTTGTTCATGGCCAGCCAGTCCATACCAAGAATCAAGTCAATGTCGGAATTGCCCAAGACAATAGGAGTCGCCAGAAAGGAATAACTGCCTATCTTGACAGAAGCATCCGGAACCCTCATGTGCGAACTCATGCGCATGCCCGGAGAAACCACACGGAATGGACTATCCAAATGAATTGCAGGAATATCATGCTTAGCAATGAAAGGCTTGGAGATGAAGCAATGCGAAGCACCAGAATCAAATAACACTTTAGCAGGAATATCATTGACGAGGAGGTCACCCATGATCACATCTGACGAGTTTTCTGCCTCAGCTGCATTCACCATGTTGACTCTAGCTGATCTGGGGTTGAACTTGACAAGAGCATTGCTTGGAGGTTTGCCCAGAGGAGGAGGCGGTAGTCGGAGCTGAGAAGTACACTTGTTGGCATAATGACCATTCTGCCCACACTTGTGACAAGTCACCTCTGCTGGTTGCCGGTACAGAGTCTGAGGAGGCCCTTGCTTCTGATGGTGGAATCTCTGCTGGAAGACATGGTTGGGTGGGTGGGAAGAACCACGACCACCAGAGTGCTTGAGCTGCTGCGAGTGCCGAGGAGGAGGAGGAGACACCCAAAACTTCTGTTGCTTCTGAACCACCTGAGTCGAGGAAGAGCTCGAATCTCTGAGGCGCTTCTTTGAATTCTCCACCCTGAGCAAGGTTGCCTCTGCCCTGAGAGCTAGGTTGTAGAACTTGTCGAACTCCTCAGGATCGTGCAAGGCAAGAGCTAACTGCAAATCTTCTTTCGAGCCACCTCTGAACTGATAAATCTTGCTCTTCTGATTAGGGATATACAGCAACATGTAACGGGCTAGCTCGTGGAACTCAACATTGTAGTTGTACACGGAATTGCCACCCTGCTTCAAACGCCTGAACTTCTCACGCATCTCCTCCACAAAGCTGGAAGGAATGTAGTGGGACCTGAAGTCACGGTAGAACTCATCCCAAGTGATCACTCTAGCGCCTCTGGAATCCTTCAACTGTTGCCACCAGATAGAAGCCTGCCCCTTGAACTGGAATGTTGCAAATTTGACAAAATCCTTAGGACGAACATTTCTACACTCGAAATGCTTGCTCATATCACGGATCCAATCCTCTGCTTCAAATGGTTGGTCACAGGAAATGAAAGTCTTTGGCTGATTCGACAGGAACTAACTCAGACTAGCAAACTGATTGCCACCATGCTGGAAATTGCCTTGCTGCTGATTAGCTCTCTCTTGCAACAATTGTAGCAGCATCTGGGTGTTTGCATTAGTAGCAGCCATCACCGCTTGCCAGGCCTCTGCAGGAGGAGGCGGCGGCGGCGGAGGATTCTCAGGAGGAGGAGGTGGTGGCGGCACATCCTCACGCCCTCAGTTCTGACGAGTTGGTGGAGCCATCCTGAAGACGGACATCACATTAGCCCACAAAATAAATTGAAGATATAGCTGAATCAAAATGACAGGAATATCTGAACAGGAATAAGCAATTGCACTCGAACAAAGTAGTAAGAATGCTTCCTCAAAGTGACGGTCGACAAAATTCTGATTAAGACCACTGCAAACAAGTATGAGCTAGAAATTCTCAGAACAAACATATGATCGAGATTTCATTCGATATCTTCATGGATAAGATCGCACGAGCTCGAATTTATAGTAGCCATCCTGTGCAAGGTAGTGCACACGACATCCGAATTACCCCCGAGTTGTAGCAAGCTACAAGGACTCCTTAAGACACTTCGAGAACCGCTGTAAGACGACCGCCAACAAACGCACCCACTGAACATCGAATCCCAACCTCCATCATGCATCTGTGGGAAGATAGTCCTATAAGATAGTACTTGATATCCCACCTATGAATTCCCGAAATAACTGGTCATGCAATCTGGTACACGGATACAAGGAGTAATATCACACAACTCCTATACTAACCCGTCACCTGTATCACATCCGTCAACACACAACTAGCATCTCAGACCTTTATCTACAACAGACCCTCGTGATCACAACGATACCAAGTATGGCAGTACTCCCGAACAATCTGCACCAGTACTGGGGACATCGGGGTTATCTCGCCACTACCAGTATTGAAGCAATAACGAACATCCTTCGTTCTTAGATACTCACATCTCTGAATGATGGCGATGTGTGAAAGAATCCCCTGGAGCTCAACTCCCCGGAAGAAATCAAGGCAGACAGGAGGCACCAAGACAGAACTCCATCACATCGAAATCATATAGATTTCACAAATACCCGCGTGATCCTAAAAAAATTTGAGCGGGAAGAGGAGTAGAATTAAGATTTCCTAAGACGGGAACCTCACCAGAGCATGGAAGAGGAGAAAAAAGAATCCTACTCTCCGATATAACTAAGACTCAATACATTTTACTAGATTCGACACAGCTAAGTACGATCACACAAAGGCTCCTATGGTCATAAGGCTCTGATACCAACTTGTAACGACTAAGATGCTATCCTTTTCGATCTGGGGATCGAGGCCCCGAATTGGAAAGGAGCGCATCTAAGCATCTCGCAAACAAGGTATCATAGCACATACATAATATCAACAGAATGACAATAAGGGATTCAATTGCCAAATCATAAATATATCAGAGTACATCACGCATACAATCAAGGTAGTTCTGATACGGACTACAAAACAAGGGAAATGACTATGCTACCCTGCGTGCTGGCCCACGATCAGGACCACGCCTCAACCTTGTGGATAGTTCACGTACATGCGGTCGTTCTCCTCATCGTACTGCCACGCCAGATGCGTGCCATTGGGATCACCTGTCTCGGGGGTACTAGAACCTGTTGGTGTTGCGAACGAATCAGTGAGCCACGGGGAGTCAGCAATCTATGACCTCGGTGCCAGAACTAGTCAAGTTATTAGGTTGGTAAGGTGGAGTATTTAGGTTGCAGCATCCTAAGCTTGATATGGTGGCTAACTTACGTAGAACATATATGAAGGTGGTCTATACTAGCGGTCCATGATAGATGATCACTAAGTGATCCTGAACACCTACCTATGTCAATCATAACCCCACCGTGTTCCCAATCAAAGATAGATCTTCGAAGGGGACAGTCACGGTTACGCACACAGTTGGCAATTTTAATAGCTTATGTTTAAGTTATCTAATACCGGATGTTAACAAAATATTCCAAGTTGCCACATAACCGTGGGCACGGCTTTCCGAAAGATTAAACCCTGCATGGGTGCTCCAACTAGTCCATCACAAACGTACACGGGCCGCAAAGTAATCCTCTATCACGAATCTCGTGATCTCGTCGGATTCCTTAGAGGAAAACCTCAACCCTGGGGTGAACCAAAGCTTCACTGGGATTCCTATATGCAAGATATATCGCTAAGGTAAGACAAGACTAACAGGACCTCCCGACTTGTCGACGACCATGATAAGAGCCGCGTATCTCAGTCTCAGGAAACGCCGGATGAGCGATGCTTACCACGCCAAAACACCGAGTTGCCCCGGGGAGCGTAATAAGCTGCTCTGGATTGGACCAACACTCATGAGGAGCACTTGCCCAGGTTGTTGATTAAATTCCTCGGGGTAGCTATTCCCTATGCAGATTATTATTAAGTGATTAGCAAATTAACACCAATGTTGGGTCCTGCCGGACAAGCCTTAACACTACACGATTTATCGAGGGGGTCCCCATAACAACCCCGAACGTGTTAGGAGAGATCAATATGGAATCAAACACCGGTAGCCGATAACTATGGCGGTAATAATGGAACAAAGCACCCGGCAAAAGACTAGGCCTTCTGTTATTTAACAAGTATATAGGTGCATTAATTAAATAAAAGAATTAAGATAATGATATCAAGCTCATGTTATCACATGAGACAAAGCACCTGCATCTAGCAACGCTAACATTAGTAGGTGAGCAAAGCCTACTTAGCCATTCATGTTTGCTAGGAAGGGATAAGTGTTTGGTTTCATGGCATATCAGGAGGCAATTATTTCAGTGGTAGGCAGCGAGCATATGAGAAAGGAAATGTAATCTAGCATAACAAGTCTAGAGATGGAATCAAGGTCATATTATCTTGCTTGTGATATCCTCAGCTTGGAACGGTTCTTGATCGTCCTGCACGTACTCTCCCTAATCCACGTACTCGTTCTCCGATCCCGGTGCTACCCAACATAAGAATAACATCCAATGAACAACAACACCTCAAGATGCAACAAGCACTTGATGCATGAGATGAATATGAGCATGCAACACTATTTCTATCACTAGCACAAGCATAAAGAGTAAATACATGTTCCTGAACAGAACTGCATCCTAATCTATCTTGACATGCATGATTATGACATGCTCAGATGCTTCTCGTGAAAAATCGGAGCTACGGATCAACGAGAATCAACGAAACAAGATATGAAGCCCTACGTGTCAAATTCATCACCACACACTCCAATGGCTCAAGTCTGGTATTTCCAGGTAGCGAAGACATAAAACAAACCAACATGAATGGGGTGGGGCTAAGAAGAACACCACATCATCAACTAAGCACTCACAATCATCAAAATGACAAAACTACACAATCTGCCATAAACTGCATCATATAACTTTGTGAGCAAGATGCAAAGCACCTACAGCCACCCAAATATTCCAAATAAGATATGTGGTTGTAGCTATGCAAGATTACTACAAGCACAAGCAAAAATATCACTCAAAGGAATTAAACACAGAAAGTTACACAGCTGCAAACTTGCCCAAAAATATCAGATTTCAGGGACTTTGTGAAAATTCCAGATTCTCACATTCTGTCTACGCTCTGAAGCATTTTGACAGCAGCCAAAATAGTATCTACACGACTCCAAATGGAATGAAATTTTACAAGGAGATAGACAAACATATCAGATTCAACTTTCCAATTGAAAGCCAAGGCTAAATCACAACACATTGACCTGCACAACCTCACCAATAGGGGAAGAAAATAATAACAGATTTTCACTAATCTGGAATTTCAGCCACATGCCTACTTTGATTGGGCACAACTTGCACATATGTATTCCTATACATGAAATGAAACCAACGTGTGGTAGAGGGGGTCACCCTCTACTACCACAACCAAGAAACGAACACATGAGCACACCACAACTCATGGAACCAAGCTCTAAACATAGAAGAAAATGTAATATATTTCATCTCCAGAAAAATGTTCCAAAGGCAAAAATGATTTCACCAATGGATTCCTGGGATGATTCTACCCCAAAAACTTATATAAAACATATGCACTTGCTTGGAACAAGTGAGCTCAAACTAGGAAGGAAAAACTACATAGATTCCTACACTACTAGGAAAAGGCTTGCTAATGGCGCACCTATTTTGGCTACTAATGGCGCACTATAGGTGCGCCACTAGCATCACGCCATTAGATTTTTTTACTAATGGTGCACCACAAGTGCGCCATTAGTATCTGGTATACTAATGGCGTACCAGGCAGTGCGCCATTAGTATAGCTCATGGTGAGCCATTAGTATGCCTCCCAGGTGCGCCATTAGTATGCCTCCCAGGTGCGCCATTAGTATGCCTCCCAGGTGCGCCATTAGTATGCCTCCCAGGTGCGCCATTAGTACGCCTCCCAGGTGCGCCATTAGTATGCCTCCGAGGTGCGCCATTAGTATGCCCCCGAGGTGCGTCATTAGTATGCCTCCCAGGTGTGCCATTAGTATAGCTCTTGATGCGCCACAGGTTATACTACCAGCTCTAAAAATATTCAATTATTATCCTCACACCCACAAGAAGGTTCACGATAAACACATATTACACCACAATGAAAATATGTTTATAAACATGCACATATCTTGAACGCAAGTTGACAAGCAAATTAACCTAGAGGAAACATAGTTTTGACCATCTTAACAATCATCTAAAACACACAAGTCACAAAAAGATAAGGACTATTGGTTACTATGAGAGACTTCAGATGGTTCAAAACACACAAGTTTGTATCTACATGCACAAAGTGCAAGCTCCAAAACAATCGAAACACCAAATGGTTTACAATACAATAAGGTCCACGATTACAGGTTGGTTGGTCCATAAACGCTAGAGAGTCATCATGTCCATGTGCATCAATAGGTTGAGTACCTGAAAACATTTTGCACAAATTTGTCAAGAAAGTGGAACCAGATCAAGTTCTTAAAATATCATATGCGTATTAAAAACATTCAATCAAAAGATTATCATGGTATCATAGTTAACAATATATCCTTCTGTTGTAAAGACATGTTTGCAAACTGCGAGTCAAGGTCTCTGTTGTTTCCACATATATAAATCTTACACTAGACTGAACTGACAAGGTTGCCCATTGTGGAACACCCCTAGGCATTGAATCACAGATGCTAGTTAAGAGATGAGCGGCTGACTACGAAATGATTCTTCGACTACAACATCCTCATAGCAATCCACTACTCCAACGTCAATTGGAGTCGCTTCTAGTGTACTCGGTACATTAACAACCACAATTCCATCATCCTTCACTGTAGCTATTCGATTTAACATTTTGAGTTGTGTGAAGTTAAATTTGCAGAAGATTAGAAGAGAGAAAAATCCAGCACCACACACAAATTAGTAAATCTGGCCATGTTTCAAGCTTCCATGCAACGCACTGCAGTATGTCAAAACTTACAAATTTGTATATACTACGTTGTTCCAACCCACTAAAGCACTTGCAATTTCATCAGCTCCAACTTCTATAGAGTTGTAATTACATATAAAAACTATCTCCCAAACATATTAATGACAATGTTCATACAGAAGCTAACATAATTAACAATTCAATACCTCCTACATTTACATAACCAGCACATGGACCGCGTCAAGAAGAAGCTACATTTCATCATACCAAGGAACATAAGAGGGCCAGGTATACACACCTTTTTCCTTATGGAAATCTTATCATCCAATAACTGTTTAGCAGGATCATCAGTTGGGTTACTTTGTTTGCGCCTCTCAGTTTTTGACCTTTCCAAATTTGATGGACCCGGAGTTTCAGTAGTTATCTCAGTATCCTTGATCACCCCCGGCATAGTGCTTGACCTATGGAGGTTTTCGTTATCTGCAAGGAAGGATGACTTGAATGTTGAATTAAAAGGAAATGATAACATTTTTACTTTCCAAGTCACATTATCACAAGATAAATAGAAGAAACTGGGCATAAATTGTACGAGCAGAAAACAACTGAACAATTTTCTTATCACATCCTCTAACTGTGCTTCGGCGTGCTACACTTTTTTTACAGTCATGGGATAAATTGAGCACAACCATAGAAAAAGTTCAGAAACATTCGGTTTGGGTAAAAGTACCAACTAGCGTTATCTAACGATGCAAACAAGCAATTTCCTTAGAATAGCCAGCACTAGTACATGCAGAAACTTGCAATCTAAAGAAGTGTGTAGCAAAGAGATGGGACAAGAATAGACAGGGCCAAAGGAGAAACGACAAATGGTTCAGGCATAATCTTCCTGTAGGCCTGGTCCTCATCATTCTGAAGATCAGATTGAGATACTTCAGACACCCGGTGCTTCAGGCATAATCTCTACAAAAATGAAATGAGCAGTAAGCATAGAATATTTGGAGGGTCCATTGTAGCCTTTCCCCAAAAGGATATCAAATGCTGCAGTTTCTAGTAAACAGAGATAGAGAGACACAGACTCAGAACAGACAAGCACAGTCAGATTGGTACTAGTGAAATTTTGGAAATATGATGAGGCGAGGAACGCACGGGATTGGACTTGAGGACGCCGGCGATGGTGGGCTTGGCGGCCTTGCCCTCGACGAAGAGCAGGAAGTGTGCGACGCCGACGACCTTGTGGTAGTAGAGCTACGACAGGATCTGGTCCAGGCTCCTCTGTAGCTCACCAGGCTCAGCCTACTGTAGTCCTCTTGCCCTGAAAGAAACTGATGCAACACAAACCTTCAGGTTTAGAACTTGCGGCTCTGAGCACTTGTGTCAACCTGCACATATCACACCACAAGAGCAAGACATTCAGAACTAATCCTTGCAAGATAGTCCCAGAAAACGGACTGCAAGAGGAAAACAATTTTTCTTACCCCTGTTTCTTCCTAGACCTCTATGATGGCTCTCGTGCATATTTCTTCTGACTGCAAAAGGAACAACAATTGCTTCAGTACTAGCGACACGGTTGCATCGCCCATAACCTTCGGTGCGTCCTTACCTCCTGAATGAACCCCGTGGGAAGTTTCCACACACCGTCCAACACCCAGTCGCGGTACTTCTCTTGCACCACTAGGACCTGTCGGGGTGTTCAAGGAAATGCCATTAGACACACGAACTTCTTCAGCAATTATCCCTTCAGGCCGAAACCATTACTAGCACTGTGCGCACAAGAGCTACCTCCATTTGATCATTGATCATGAAGCCCCCGACGCCGACCTGATGAGAAGTGTTCGCTGGGAGCAGAGACGGCTTGTCAGGGATCTAGTATGTCAGTATCAAGTATGCCTCCTCCACGTGGTGGTACTTGAATCCTTCCCGCACAAATATTTTACGGACATATCATCAATTCAATGAACTACATATATCTTGTCACCAGGTTCAGACAAACTGATTTCAATGGCTAGTGTAGTATTCGTACCTTTAATGCTACGGGAACAAACTTAGAACGATCCACTGGCAACTTCAGCCACAGCCTTTCTTTCCCTGCAACAAGAATCACGGCACATGTAAATAATTGAAACCAGTGACAGTGAACAGAACACAACAAATAGTGTTAGCAAAGTACCTATATTAACACGGTGAGTACTGAATGCAGTACACAGTAAACACCAGAGCAGTAGTAGCATTTTGATGGACGAAGCCCAACATCAAACTTAAGCACCTATATTAATGCATCCGATTCGACAACATGGTGACACCTGAATGTAAGAACTCAACATCCAATGAGCGGCCCCGACGCCATGTGCCCGATCGACACCAAATTGGGCAGATTCAGAAACTTCTCACCTCCACCCGCACCCGCGGCCTCGCCTCCGTAGACCCGCTTGGGCTCCCACCGCACCGCGTCGGCCAAAGCCTGCGCACCGCCGCCAGCAATGGCGTGAGCGCTGTGGAGCTTCGAGCGGAAGGCGGTGGCGGTGGTGAATGGTGTGGCGGAGCGTGAGATCGTCCATGAGGACGAGGAGGGGAGCAGCGGCACGCTGCAGGGGCGGGCGAGGCCTCCAGGGTGCGCGGCCGCGTTCGCGTCTGCGAAGGGCGTGGGTGCGGGAGGGACGGCGGCGCAGAATGGGGCGAAGAGGTTGTAGTGGGAGAGGAGAGGCCTCGGGTTCGGGAGGGGCGCGACGCCGCGGTGAGGGTGTAGTGGGAGAGGAGAGGCCTCAGGTTCGGGAGGGGCGCGACGCCGCGGGGACGGCGGCGGTGCGAGGAACACTAGCGGGGCGGGGCGGCGCGGCGGAGCGGGGAACCCTAGCGGAGGGGAGGGACGACTAGCTGCGGCCGGCGTGAGGGGGTCGGGCCTTGGTCGGCCGAGAGTCATTACTATTTTTTTTGCAAAACTACTAATGGCGCACCACCAACAGATGCGCCATTAGTAACACTGGTTACTAATGGCGCACTAGCTGTGGTGCGCCATTAGTAGTTTGCAAAAAAAACCAATTTTTTTTATAGTAGTGGCGCACTACTAACAGATGCGCCATTAGTAACCCTGGTTACTAATGGCGCACCAGCTACTGGTGCAACATTAGTAGTTTTGCAAAAAAATAAAAAAAAATATAGTAATGGCGCACCGAGTGTGTGGTGAGCCATTAGTGTCCATCACACTAATGGCACACCTCACATGGTGCGCCACTACTATATAGTAGTGGCGCACTACTTGTGTGGTGCGCCATTAGTATCTATATCATTTATAGCCCTTTTCCTAGTAGTGCTATATAGTGATAGTGCATCATCACATGTGCTATTCAGTGTATCTCAAACCTACATAAGCTCTTGCACATGACCACAACATTAAGGGGGGTACATGAGGGGTAGACCCCATGTCTATGTGACTTGGCACATCACCACACCTTCACAAGCAACAAGCACATCATAAAGGAAACATCTACACACAAAGAGATTATGCACACCCTCACATATGGGCATGTGATGGTGCACACTCACACATGCACCACAATGGGACACCCCTTAGTGGCATGACACCCACAAGGTGCACCCCACATATGAATCTACACATGCTTACATACAACACCACCTACATCACATGCTAAACATAGCATGCACCACTAGTGCAACACACACACTCCAAAATATGTGGTGAGGGGGAAACCATCCACACACATATCCACACTCCACTATGCCTGCAAGCACATGAATCTATAAGCACTTGCACCTACATAATATGTAACTTGGAGCAAAAGAAATAGCACCACAAGCTTACTAAGTGTATATGCACACACACAAGTGCATCACCAAGGTTCACAAGCTAGATACAAACAATACACCCTAGGAGATTATGAGAGGAGGTTAAACATAAACCTACACATGCTAAAATAACTACAAAACAATAATGAACAGGGCTGCAAGGTGGTAGAACAACAAAGGGAAGAAATAATAGAAAAAAAAGAAAAAAAAGGGGAGGTGGTGGGGTCGAACACCAGACCTGTTGATCCAACACACACAACACAAGGTAGCCACACCACTCCACTACGACCACTGGTTTGACCAGAGAGAGTGTGCTAACAAGGTATGCCTACCCTGCCTCTACTTTGCCGAATAAATCACCAAAAAGGTTGCCGAGGGGGATTCGAACCCACACCCTCTCAACAGGCAACACAACACCACTGCCACTACGCTACGGACAGGATTCTGACAGAGAAGGGGCATAATCTCTATTGAGCACCCCCTTCGAGATCCATTGGAGATCCATGGCGGCCGGAACAGGGGAACTACCTCACCGGCGACACAAACTAAATCGAGCACCGACTCATTGATCGAAAGACACCCGCGCATCCAGGGTTCCATTTCCTATGCTAAGCCTGTTCGAGAAACACCACGGCTACCTATCTACGATGCGCGGCTTCGCCGGCTACAGGGAGCATCTCGGCGACCAACTACGCGATCCCTACGCCAGATCGAAGACACGGAAGGGGGGAAGGATGATCTGCTCACCCCACAGCCGAAGAACGCGAGCTGACCGGAGAGGAAGCAGAGGACGGCGAGGAAGGAGCCGCGTCGAAGAAGCTTGTCGGAGCGGAAGGAGGAGTTGATGAAGTAGGTGAAGAAGAGGTGCTCCCGTCGATCTAGCTGCGGGAATGGATCCCCACGAGTTCCGACGAGCGCGCCGTCGCCTTGGAGAGGAAGAAGTGGCGCAACAGCAACGGCGACGAGATCCTTCACGATCCAGCCATGGCGGACTTGCCCTCCTCTTACCTGAGGCCGTCGACAGAGAAGAGAGGGAGATGGGAGGAAGTGGCAGCGGGGAAGAGGAACCCTAGCCTTGGCACGGACGCCAAGGAGGGATTAAATAGGGGGAAGGAGAGGTGAGGGACGCGGCGCGGCCATGTGCGTGAGTGCTCCGGTGGAAAGCAGAGAGGAGTAAGGTTGAGAGGCTGACAGGGGGGCCCTGGTGCCGAGCTGGAAAGGAGGAAGACGAGGAACGTTGCACACGCTCCTGCGCGAGAGAGAGGAGAAGTGGGCCGGCTTGTGGGAGTAAGCCCACATGTGGCGACAGATAGAGGGAAAAGAATTCCCTGATTTCCTAATAAAAGAAATAATCCGAGAAGAAATTAAAGCACAGAAGAAAATACTAGGGATAAAATCAAACAAAAATATCCCCTGGTCATGAAAAAATATGACCTATTTGAATAAAATGTAAAATGAATATTAGGGGCAAATGAATATTTATAAAACAACATTATGTGGGCTGTTTTGTAATTATTTTGCACCTTTTGAAAACCCCTTTTAAATTAGCAGCTCCACATTTCAAAATCACCACAATTCTGCTAACACAAGAGCATTTTTAAAATCAGGAAGGAGGCAAGCAAATATGGGCTTGAAATAAATAGGAGGGAGATAGATTTTGAAGGCTATGCAAACCACTACTCATCCTACTATCACATGCAAACCCCACACAAACTTGACATCTCACTTCACCACCTAAGGACACAAGCATCACAAGAAATCATAAGAGCACAATACAGCATCACAAGGACAAGGAAAAGATAGGATATGCTATGCATGCACGCAAGGTAGAAATACAAGGGACACCACCTGAAATCATAGCATTGAACTCTCTCATAGCATAGACAAGGTGGTCCCACATAAGAAGGTTCCAAAAAGGGAAGGCTTTACACTTGGGGCATTACACATATAGACCATGAAAATTAGGAATATTCAATTTAAGTTTAGGGAGATGGTCATGATCCCGCACCTGAGGGTGTGGTGCATCCCTACCATTTCGATTGTATCCATGTGGACGACCGGCGGCTTGTAGTGGTGGTTGTTGTTCCTGGTGCTGAACTGGAGCCACCTCTCTCTCATCGTCGTAATCACCATAACAATCCTGATTCTTCTCAGCCACAGAAACCTCGGTAATAGCAGCAGGAGGAGCAGTAGCAGGAGCAACAATAGGAGCAACAACACCAAAACTCTGAACTTGGGTGACATGCACACGTCGCGCTCGTAGGCGTTGTTGTTGTTGTTGTTGAAGAGGGACAGAAGCTGTAGCTAGTGGTGGTAAACGGGCAAGCACCTCATTGAACATGGCGTTCATCTTGGTGTTGAATATCTTCTCCATACCTTCTAGATTGTCCATGGCCTCTACAAAGGTGGTCATGAAATCAAGTACCTGGTTAGACATCATTGGCTGAAATTTATCATGGAGCCCCCGGTTGGTCAGGGTTTTCTAGTCGATCTCGTCGTCGTGTGATCCTCCCATGGTTACAAGCAATAGGAACACACAAGAGTATGAACCTACAGACTACTAGGAAGTGGTGCTTGTGGTGGTGGTGGTGTGTCACAAATCCTTCAAGCAAATCTCAATTTCTTATCAATGCCTACCTAGGAGCAGGTGGTGATCAGCAACCAGTGTAGTCAAAACTCTCAAATCTTGGATAGAGCGATTTCCAGGTGGTGTCAAACACACGATGTAGATGTATGTGGAGCTGGGAAGGCTTACAATATGGTAGCAAGAAGGGTTAGCAATAATTAGTTCAGAGATGCAAAGTTGAAAAGACGCTCAACGATGGTACCGTGCTGGTCCTAAGCTAGACCGTGCTAGAGATGCGAGCCTAGAACACCAACAAAGTCACGACGACACGTAATCAAGGGAAGACCCACTCTGATTTTCTTTCTTTTTTTTGCTCTCTTTTTTTGCGCTTTTTTCTTTAGAAATCACTATAATGGCGAGTGTCTCAAAACTCTTTTGAAGGACCGAAAATAGGATAGGCACGAAAAAAAATTGACAATTTTTTCACCCTCCGAAATTTTGGCCTGTTTTTTCTAGAACCTACTCACGTAAAGAAATGCAAAACCAAAAGCAAAAGGATCTCGAAATTAACCTAAGGCAGAAACGATGCAGACTAGGATTGTGGTGGATATATGGTGGTGGTACATAGCAGCAAGGATATTGGTGGCGTGGTGGTGGTATATGGCAGCAGCGTTGATGGTAGCGTGGAGGTGGTATATGGCAGCGATGAAAGATGGTGCGGTGGCGGCGTGACAACCTGTGAACGGAACTCGAAACTTTAAAGGACTGGACACAAAGACTAGCAACTGGACACGATGATGTAACCACAAATTCAACAAAGCAATATACTGGAAAGACTATGCAAAGGCTCGGATTGGTTCGGATACGATGATCTAACCCAAATTTTTATTTGGCTTTTCCGTGGACTATAGGTATGAAGAACATATGTGATCTAACTACGAAAAACTGGTAAAATCTCATCGAGCAACCTGGAAACATGGTACAACTTGTCCATGTCTTTTGATGAGATGGTTGTTTCGTTTTGGTGGAGTCGACTTTGAAGATCCGGCTACGAACGTGTGAGGACGTCGCGCCTTAGCAATTGCTAAACCAACTCCGAGAGGTTATTGACCACACCGAAGCACGATCAACCTGACCACGAGGGTCTATTTCCTGCACGCAAACGAAGAACAAGCAAGAAACTAAGATGGCAATCAAGATATTGCGAATATAAGAGGAAAACTTTATTGATAAAGGTGGGGTTTTGTGACGCCTTTGTCTGGTCGTGGAACACAAACGAAGAACATGAAGTTGCAGCTATGGCGAACTTGTAATCCAAACAAAACCCAAGTCTAAACGGTGCCCTAAGGGTTGTATATATGAGGGAATAGACAGGCAATTTTGTGACCCTTGGAGGAGGGGTCCGAAAGCAGCCCTAAACTTGGTTTCCCCACACATACGGACTCTAAAAATAGCCTATACTATGGTATTTAGAAATTACATGGGCCTGGCCCAAAAATAAGGTCATGCAACACCTATAATAGCCTATGGACGAAATTTACAAACTGGTGTCTTGAATATTTCGTCCAAAGCCTTCATGCTCTTCTAATGGTGGCTTTAAAGTGCCAAAATCACGAGTGGAAGCTCCATTGTTCTTTCCCGCGCATGCACCTTCTTCTCCATGCTTGATCCGCTGCAACGGATATCATCCTTGTCCATGCTAGGTCCTTCATTCATAAGTACAACAAAAGTATCTAACTTAGGCAGCATCATATGTTCATGAACATTAGAAGTATTTCCAAGGAATGAAAGTATTTGTTAATTCAATTGGCTTGTGCGAGCTCTAGTAACTGGTCCAGTATGTACAGAAGTTGGGGTTGTGGGTGTAACAATGGTGTTGATGTCCTCATCACCTTGACTCTCTCCTAGCAAGGGACACACTAGGTGTGGTACACAACATGGCATACTATAAAGCGTACAACTAAGGCATAGGGTACGACCTTTCTTCTTTCTCTTTCTTTGGCCGTGGACGGTCTTTGAGTCTCACTCAAACTCACACCGTATAATACAGGAAATAAATCCTTCTTTGACTTATCCATATTGACCTCCTTCAAAATCTTGTAAAGGTATGTATTCATTGAAAGTTTTATCAAGCTTCTTGATTATCTCTATAGACCTTGATGCCCAATGTTCAAGTAGCTTAATCCATGTTTTCCTTTGAAAAATACCTTCGAAACAACCCTATATGCTTTCCATAAATTCTACATCATTTCCGATCAACAATATGTCAATCACATATACTTATCAGAAATTCTATAGTGCTAGCAACCACTTTCTTGTAAATACAAGTTTCTCATAACCTTTTTATAAACCCAAAAAGCTTTGATCATCTCATCAAAGTGTATATTCCAACTACGAGATGCTTGCTCTAGTCCATAGAAGGATTGCCGGAGCTTGCATACTTGTTAGCATCCTTAGGATTGGCAAAACCTTCTAGTTGTATCACATATAACCTTTCCTCAAGGAAACCGTCAAGGAAACAATGTTTTGACATCTATCTGCCAGATTTCATAACCAAAAAATGCAATAACTGCTAACATAATTCCAACAGACTTGAGCATCGCTACGAGTGAGAATGTCTCATCATAGTCAACTCCTTGAACTTCTGAGAAACCTGTTTGCGACAAGTCGAGCATTCTAAATGGTGACACTTACCATAATCGCATGTCTTCCTTTTAAAGATCCATTTGTAATTAATAGCCTTACGACCATCAAGTAGTTCTTACCAAGTCCACACTTTGTTTTCATGCATGGATCCTTTCTCGGATTTCATGGCCTCTAGACATTCATCGTAATCCATGCCCACCATCACTTCTCGATAGCTCGCAGGTTCATTATTTTCTAACTACATGACCTCCAAGAAAGGATTACCGTACCACTCTGGAACAATACATGTCCTTGTCAACCTACGAGGTTTAGTCGTAACTTGATCTGGAGCTTCATGATCACCATCATCAGCTTCCATTTCAACTGGTGTAGGCACCACAGGAACAACTTCATGAGCCCTTGTACTCTCTGGTTGAAGTGACGGTTCAAAAACCTCATCAAGTTCCACCATCCTCCCACTCAATTCTTTCAAAAGAAGCTTTTTCTTGAGAAGAGACCCATTTTCGGAAAAAACACTTTTCTTTTGGATCTAAGATAGGAGGTATACCCAACTATGTTAGGTATCCTATGAAGATGCATTTATCCGCTTTGAGTTCGAGCTTATTAGGCTGAAGCCTTTTGACATAAGCATCGTAGCACCAAACTAACCATAGCTTAGGTTTCTTTCCAAACCATAGTTAATATGGTGTCATCTCAACGGAATTATATCGTGCCCTATTTAAAGTGAATGTGGTTGTCTCTAATGCATAACCCAAAACAATAGTGGTAAATCAATAAGCGACATCATAGTATGCACAATATCCTATAGGGCGCGGCTACGATGTTCGGACACACCATCACACTATGGTGTTCCAGGTGGCATGAGTTGTGAAACAATTTCCACATTGAGTTTAATATATACCAAACTCACAACTCAGATATTCACCTCTACGATCACATCGTAGACATTTCATCCTCTTGTCACGACGATCTTCAACTTCACTCTAAAATTGCTTGAACTTTTCAATATTTCAGACTCGTGATTCATCAAGTAAATACACATGTATCTACTCAAATCATCTATGAAGCAAGAACATAACAATATCCACTACTTGCCTCAACACTCATTGGACTGCATACATCAAAATGTATTATTTCCAGTTAGTCACTTGCTCGTTCCATGTCACTAGAAAATGAGGCCTTCAGTCATCTTGCTCATGTTTCATGGTTTGCATGTCTCAAGTTATTCAGGATCAACTGAGTCCAAAAGACCCATTATCCTGGAGTTTCTTCATGCATTTGCACTAATAGGCATGGTTCGCATGTCTCAAATGATTCAAAATCGGGTGAGTCCAAAGATCCATCAGCATGGACTTTCTTCATGCATTTTATGCCAATATGACTTAAGCGACAGTGCCACAAGTAGTTAGTACTATAATTACTAACTTTGTATATTTTGGCATCAATATTATCACATTTCGTGCATGACCATTGAAGGAATTATTCATGTAAACATAATAACCATTATTCTCTGACTTTAAATGAATAAAACATTGCAACAAACACGATCTAATCATGTTCATGCTCAATGAAAACACCAAATAACATTTAATTAGGTTCAACACTAATCTCGAAGGTAGAGGGAGTTTGCGATGGTGATCACATAAACCTTGGAAATATTTCCAACGCACATTGTCACCTCGCCTTTAGCTAGTCTCCGTTTATTCCGTAGATTTTATTTCGAGTTACCAACACTTAGCAACTGAACCGGTTTCTAATACCCATATGCTACTAGGAGTACTAGTAATGTACACATCAATAACACGTATATCTAATATAGTTCTGTTCATGTTGCCAGGCTTCATATCTACCAAGTATCTAGGGCAGTCCCGTTTAAGTGATCGTTCCCCTCATAAAAGCATTTAGCCTCGGATTTGGGTTCAACCTTGGGTTTCTTCATGGGCGCAACAACTAACTTTGTCATTCTCAAAGTTTCCCTTCTTTCCCTTGCCCTCCTTGAAACTAGTGGTTTTACTAACCATCAACTATTGATTCTCCTTCTTGATTTCTACCTTCGCAGTGTCAAACATTGCGAACAACTCAAGGATCACCTTCTCCATCCCAGGTATGCTATAGTTCATCATGAAGCTTGGTAGCTTGGTGGATGTGACTTTGGAGAACTATGAAAATCGCTATCTCATTTGGAAGATCGACTCCCACTTGATTGGAGCGATTGTAGCACCCATACCATCTGAGCACATGCTCACCGAGTGAGCTTTTCTCCTTCATTTTCCACACAAAGAATTTTATTGGAGGTCTCAGACCTATCAACACGGGCCTGAGCCTGAAATCCTAATTTTAGCTGTTGGAACATCTCATATGTTCTGTGATGTTCAAGATGTTTTTGGAGCCTCAATTCTAAGACGTAAAGTATGACGCACTGAACTATCATGTAGTCATCAAAACATGTTTGTCAGATGTTCGCAACATCCACAGCCGATGCTTGGGGGTATCACACTCAGGGGTGCATTAAGGACACAAGCCTTCTATGTCGCAATGAGGACAATCCTTAGTTTGCGGACCTAGTCCGCATAATTGTTACTATCATCTTTCAACTTAGTTTTCTCTAGGAACGCAACAAAAAATACAAGGGAGCTACAACGCGAGCTATTGTTCTACAACATACTTTGCAAATACAACTTAGACTATGTTCATAATAATGAGTTCAATTAATCATATTACTTAAGAACTTCCACTCAACTTAACATCCCTCAGGTTGTTCGAATGTGACATGATCCAAATCCACCAACCAAGTCCAATCATCACATGAGATGAGGTGGTTTCAATGGTGAACATCTCCATGTTGATCATATCTACTATATGACTCATGTTCGACCTTTCGGTGTCTTGTGTTCCGAGGCCAGGTATGTACATGCTAGGATCGTCAAGTTTAACCCAAGTGTTCCACATGTGCAAAACTGTCTTGCACCCACTGTATGCGAAGTAGAGTCTATTACACCCGATCATCACGTGGTGCTTTGAAACGACGAACTTTCGCAATGGTACACTCTCGGGGAGAACACAATTCTATATTGAAATTTTAGTGACGGATCACCTTATAATGCTATCATCGTACTAAGCAAAAAAAGGTGCATAAAAGGATTAACATCACATGCAAATCATAGGTGACATTATATGGCCATGAACTTGTGCTTTTGATCTCCATCTCCAAAGCACCGGCATGATCTCCATCATCACTAGCATGACACCATGATCTCCATCATCATGCTTCCTTCATGGTTGTCATGCCAACCATGCTGCTACTACTATTCCTACCATTTAGTGATCAAGTAAAGCATTACATAGTGCTTAATGACTGACACACATGTCATACAATAATTAAAGACAATCCTATGGCTCTTGCTGGTTGTCGTGGCATCGACATGCAAGTCGATATTAACTATTCCAACATGATCATCTCATACATCAAATATATATTATCATGTCTTTGGCCGTATCATATCACAACATACCCTGCAAAAACAACTTATACGTCGTCTAATTTGTTGTTGTATGTTTTACGTGGCTGCTATGGGTATCTAGGAAGAATGCTTCTTACCTAAGCAAAACCACAACGATGATATTCAAGTTGCTATTTAACCTTTTACAAGGACCTCCTTTGTCGAATCCAATTCAACTAAGGTGGGAGAGACAAACACCCGCCAGCCATCTTATGAAAAAAAATTACATGTTTGTCAATGGAACCGGTCTCTCGTACGTGGACGAGTAAAGTTGGTCCAGGCCACTTCATCCCACAATACCGCTGAATCAAGAAAATACTAAGGAGGGAAGCAATGTGAATATCAACACCCACAAACTCCTTTGTGTTCTACTCGTGATGTCATCTACGCATAGACCTAGCTCATGATGCCACTGTTGGGGAACATTGCACGGGAAACAAAAAAATTCCTAAGCTCACCAAGATCAATCTAGGAGATGCACATCTATGAGAGGAGAGATTGAATCTACATACCCTTTTAGATCGCTAAGTGGAAGTGTATATAACGTGGTTCATGTAGTCGAACGTCTTCGCGATCCAATAATGATCCGTCCCATGATCCCATCATGATCCGTCCCGATCTAGTGCTGAACAGATAACACCTCCGTGTTCAGCACACGTACAGCTAGATGATGTCTCTGCCTACTTGATCCAGGAAGCGAGGGTGGAGAGGTATATGAGTTCTCCAGTAGCACGACAGCGTGGCGGCAATGGTGGTGGAGCTGTCCCAGCACGGCTTCACCAAGCACTCCCGCGACGAACTAGAGGACGGGCTGATTTAGAGGGAGAGGCAGAGGCTACAACGTGGCCTGTGTGTTGCAGCCCACCCTCTCCTGTCATATATATAGGGGGAGGGTGGAGAGATGGTTGGCCTTGGGTTTCCCCTAGGAGGGGCGGCGGCCAAAGGTGGGGTGCCTTGCAACCCAAGGCAAGGGGTAGCGCCCTACCTTGGGCTGCCCTAGCCCTTTGGCCGCATTGGAATTTAGGTGGGAGGGGCGCCGAGCCCACCAGGGGCTGGTGCACCACCTCTCACAGCCCATGGGGCCCTCCGAAGAAGGTGGACCCCCAGAACACTTCCGGAACTTCCGTCACAAGATAGGTAAGTCCCAGAACTTTTCCAGAACTCGAATACCAACTTCCCATATATCAATCTTTACCTCCGAACCATTTCGGAGCTCCTCGTGACGTCCGGGATCTCATCCGGAACTCTGAACAACTTTCGGTCACCACCATACATAACTCACAAATACTAAATCATCACCGGATCTTAAGTGTGCATACCATGCGAGTTCAAGAAATATGCAGACATGACCTGGACACTCTCCGGTCAATAACCAATACCGGGACCTGGATGACCATAGTGTCTCCTACATATTCTACAAAGATCTTCGTTGGTCGAACCACAATGTTTAGGATTCCATTAATCATGTATACTGTTACCTTTGTCTATCGGTATGTTAGTTTCCCGAGATTCGATCGTTGGTATCGCCATACCTAGTTCAATCTCATTACTAGCAAGTCTCTTTACTCGTTCTGTAATACAAGATCCAGTGGCTAACTCTTTAGAAACATTGCTTGCAAGCTTGTTGTGAGGTTGTATTACCGAGTGAGCCCTAAGATACCTCTCCGTCACACGGAGTGACAAATCCCAGTCTTGATCTATGCCAAGTCAATAGACACCCTCGGAGATACCTATAGATCACCTTTATAGTCGCACGGTTATGTTACAATGTTTGATACACACAAGGTACTCCTCCGGTGTCAGTGAGTTGCATGATCTCATGGTCAAAGGAACATATAGTTGACATGCTGGAAACACTAGCAATAAACTGATATGGTCATATGCTACGTTCATAGTTTGGATCTTGTCCATCACATCATTCCACTAATGATGTGATCCTGTTATCAAATGACAACTCATGTATATGTCTAGGAAACGTTGACCATCTTTGATCAACGAGCTTGTCCATTAGAGGCTCACTAGGGTCACGGTGTTGTCTATGTACCCACACATGTATTTGAGTTTTGAATCAATACAATTCTAGCATCAATAATGAACGATTATAATGAACAAGGAAATATAAGAATAACTGAATTATTATTGCCTCTAGGGCATATTTCCAACACGGGTGAAGCCACCACCACACAGCTTCTCCCATCTGCCTTCCTCTCGCGCTGCTCCGCCATTCTTGTGCAAACGTCGCCTTCTTCCTCCTTTTCCTCTTCGCATAGCAGCCAGGAGGGATGCCTCAAGCATTAAGGCATGTGCGAGGCCTTCAGAGCCGCGGCCAACCCCAACGCGATGGTGCTTGGCTGCTAGTGACGAGTAAGTGCGTCGTTGCCATTGGTTTTCCTTGCGTACCTTGTCTGGCCACATTCGAGGGCGCCAAGACCCAAGAGGCGCTCGAATGCCCCGCTGTCACATCCCTAATATTTCCATTTGCTTTATTCTAGCATAAGTGTTGCATCATGTTATATTCAATTTAATTTGAAATGGGGATGATCAAACCCTAGCACCAAATAAAATTCAAATTGGTTCAACCAAAATTATTTTCAATGAACCCAAAATGGTCTTAAAAAATGTTCACCCTATCTGATAAATGTTGTAATCAACATAACTAGGGTGATCTACCTTTTATCAACCTTTTCTGGAATTTTCATTAAACCATCAAAGTTGCTAAAAATGACAAATAACAGGTTATAAATATTTTAGTCGATTCAAAAATGCTGAAACTTTTTATGGGACTTTGGAATATTCAGAGTATATCCTATAAATTATTTTAGGGTTTTTGGATTTATGATTTTTTCCCAAACAAAATAAAAAAAGGGGAATTTATTAGGAAACATAGGCAAAATAGAAAAAGATATGAAACGTAAGAAACTTACGTGGCGGCCCACTGGAGCCCAGCCCACGAGGAGAGCCATGGTCGTCTTCCACCAGTGCCTACTTGCAGGGGCGTCTCGCCCGTGCGCTCGCCCGTGACGCTCCTATACAACGCCACACACCCCTCTGATCTCTCTCTCTCACTCTCCCCGTGCTCATCCCCCCTCCTCTGCTCTATTCCCCGCAGCCAAACGAGCGGAGCTCATTGTCATTGTTGCCGTTAGTCGCAACCACCAAGCCCTTCTTGCCAAGGGAGCGTGCCAGCTAGATCAACCATCGACCAAATCATTCGCTAGGTGAAGGAATCGAGCTCGGACGACCGGAAGCATCACCATCGACATCGTCTTCCTTGCCTCGTCCATGGTACTTTGTTGTGAAATTCGTCGCCCACAACGCCTCCCCGAGCTAAATGACCACCCCCTGGACACGACTGTGAGCTACTCTTGCTCCTACCTTAACCTCGTTGCTCCAAGTGCCCCCTACGTAGCTGCCTCTGGAACCTGAACTCCAGCTGATGCGTACGCCTTCACCGCCATCGATTTGGGTGGTCTCTAACGAGGCCACTTCCTCCAGTCGACACGCGAGACCACCAGCTTCACATAGATGGCTTTGGTCATCCGAATGGTCGCCGGACGGCGAAGTCCGACTCCACCGCCCTGTCTTGTGGTCTCCGGCGATGAGCCTCGTCGTCTGAGCCGCTGACTACTGGGCCCCGCGAGTCAAGCGATTAGCTTAAAGCTAATTACTTGTTAAATAATCCCTATGTGCATGACAGTTGGGCCCGACCCTGACTAATAAAGGATTAGTGCCACAATTAGTTTTTTTAACAATATTAACTAGATGGGTCACTGACTAGTGGGCCCCACTGGTCAGGTCTAACATGGACCGGCCCTGTTGACCTGCTGAAGCAGTGATGACACGGGGATGATGCAATAACTAAATTCTGGATTATTAAATTCCAGAGAATACCTAATACTTCTAAAATTCATAGATATTCAACCATAGCTTAGATGAAAATAAATTATATATGAAAAATTATCAGAAAAATCCAAGGAATCCGATGGTATCATTTTCATGCATGTTAGAGAAACTTTTGTCCCCTGTTTAGAAAAAATCAAAGAAATGGCATTTAAATAACCACATATGAAGTTTGAATTTGAACCTTTGGTTGAAACCAACTTCATTTAATATTGTTGCTAGATGCATTAGCTCAATCAACAACATATTGCCATGTCATGATCATGCAACATAATGTTGCATTTCTATGAAGTATATGTTGTTCTTTTTGTGTTTGCCGATGTTGTTCCCTCTCGGTAGATGATGGTTCCCATGCTGTGATTGTTGACACTAATGAAGACCCATGGTTATCTTCAAAACTGACATGCAAGAAACCCCCCCCCTTGATCATACTGATATAAACCCACTCTCTCGCTCCTGCTCTCTTTTACAGCATTCAAATGCTGCATGTTTCGGTAGTTAAACACATTCCTCTGCATGACCTGTTTTTGCCACAGTAAATAGTTGAAACCACTTAGCATGAGTAGCAACTGTTTGAGCCTTGTTCTGCTTACTCATCGATGCTTGCTTACTATTCCTGCTATGCTTAGATCATGTCGGGTTTGATCCATCTGGGTGATGAATATAAATGGTTGTCTTCATGTCCTACTATGAGAGAGTTAAGTGTGTGAATCCGAATTGGTAAAGGTAGCGATGTGAGGCCATGTAGGAGTACAAGGTGGGTTGTCTCATTGGGACCGTCCTTAAGAACTGATTTATATGTATGTTATCCAAGACAAGATACTACCGCACATTGGGATCCTTAATTGACTCTCTCGACTTATTAATTGCCTTGATCTATGTCCAAGAGTTGCAACTAGTTTCTAGTGTTTGTAGGATGTGTTGGCAGCCGTGCATAGCGCTGACTGGAGGGTGGGCTATGGAGCGGTAGATACACAAGTGGCCAGGTGTACGAAGTATAGAACCATCCATCAAGGTGGGCTTGGGAACCTTGTACACATCGTTTGGGGTCGTAAAGAAAACTTCATCCAGACATCATTGCGTGTTCAGTCCCAAATAGGCGATAAACCTGGACTAGAGTCATGTGTGGTTAGTCAGGTCGAGGCCGACGCCCACACTAGTGCTTCTACTTGAAGGTTGCCGAGATGCATCACGTGCATATGGTGATAAGTGGTGAGAGAGTGTGTGAAGAAGTATACCCCTGTAGGGTGAATTAATCTATTCGAATATCCACGACCGCGTATATGGACTACTTGGAAACTTATGTGGTACATAGACAACTTGAAATGGATATTCCAAAATACGCAAGATAAGTGTGATTGCTATGCATGGCCTTCTTGTAGGGAGACGAGAATGGATCCATAGTGGTGTATTGATATGGTGAATTTGTGGACTCGTGTGCGCTACCCATCTCAGAGATAATACTTGTAGTCGTAGTACAGGTTAGCCAAGAGGAAAAGCTGTCTTGCTGCAATTAAACTCCACAAACCTTTCATTGGTACTGATGCATATGTAGATAGTTCTGATGTAAGTCCTGTTGAGTACCTTTTTACTCACGATTGCTTAATTTATGTTTTGCAGAGAAGACATTAGTCTCACTATGGGTTCTATACGATGTGTTCTATGTTGACCGGAATAGCTTGGGAATCCCAGAGAGAGGTCTGACTCCTTTGGTTGAGTCATTGTACCTTTTCAGGCTCTTCCAGCCATTTTTAGTAGATGTCTGTACCGAGACATGCAACTTTCGCTTGTTGATTGTATGCTCTGAATGTTGGGTCATGTGACCCCCTGCTTGTAAAATTATACTATGTTCGCTCTTCGGAGCCTTCTACATAAATGTTGTTATGTTGTATGGTTATGTTGTGCTGCCATTGTTGTATCTATGCATATCGGACATGTCATGCATACGTGTCATGGAAACGGTATGTATGGGATTCAACTCCTAGTTGTGTGCCTTTAGTAGTATTCTTTAAAGGGAAATGCCCCTTTGTGTTTCCACTGAGCCTTGGTAGATTTTTACTGCTTCAGACACATTGGTTGACAGGCATGTATCCTTCTTTGCTGTTGTGTCTGTCCCTTCGGGGAAATGTCACGTGGTGTAATGGAGTCCATGTAGCTTGCTACGGCTTGTCTATGCTCGCTGTTGACCGACACCTGCTTTGCTGGGTTATGTCTGCATATCTTTGTCCAGATGTGCCACTTGGGTTTCTAACTAGTCATGTTGACCCGGGTTCTCTGACATATGATTGCTAGCAACACATTCATATACGTGAGCCAAAACACGCAAACGGTCCCGGCCAATGTAAGGTGGTGTCGGGACACCGATCCTAAGTCATAAGCCCCAGCCTGTAACACATCACATCACCTTGCCGTCTCACGCACGGTAAACTCCACGGCTGCCACCTTACCTTGGCCGGGAGCGTTTGCATCTTTTGGCTCACGTATGTGAATGTGTCGCTAGAATTCGAACGACAAAGAACCCAAGTCAACATTTCTAGTTATAAACCCAAGTGGCACATCCATACAGGGACATGCATACATAACCCAGCAATGTAGGTGTCGGCCAATAGCGTCTGTAGACGAGTCGTAGCAAGCTACATGGACTCCATTAAACTGCGTGACATTTCCACGAGGGGACACACACAGCAGCAAGAAGGATACATGTCGGTCAATCAATGTGTCCGGAGCAGTAGCAAGCTACCAGGGGCTCGACGGAAGCACAAAGAGGCATTTCCCTGTAAAGAGTACTACTAAAGGCACATAACTAGGTGTCGAATCCCACACATACAATTCATTTCAAAGCATTCACACAATATGCACGGTATGTGTGGATACAACATGGCATCACAACATAACTCTACAACTCAAGTATTTATTATAGACTCATAAGAGTCTACATAGTGTGATATTACAAACAGGGGTCACAAGACCCAACACTCAAGTCATGCAAGCAAACAAGCGGAAGCACAACATGTCTGGGTACAGACATCTAAAAAGTAAAAGGCTGAGAAAGCATGTCTATCCACAAGACCCTCCATAGAAACCAGACCTCTGTCTGGGATTTCCAAGCTACCCAGTCAACATCAATTTTATCGTTGAAACCACTAGCGAGGCTGGAGTCTCCTCTACAAAAACATAAATTAAGCAACAGTGAGTACAGAGGTACTTAACAAGACTTAGATCAGACTAACTACATATGCATCAGTGTCAACAAAGGATGATGGGGTTTAATGCAGCAAGCCAGCTTTGACTCTGTGGCTATCATGTACTAAGACTACGAGTAGTTTAATAATGTGAGAAAGCGCACACGAGTCCACTAGCTAGTCTCGACAAGAATACACCACCATGGGTCCACTTTTGTCTCCCTACGAGAGAGCCAACCATAGCACTCACACTTCTCTTGAATATTTTATACTATCCATTCAAGTTGTCTATGACCATATAAGTTTTCAAGTGGTCCATATCCGCGGACACGGCTATTCGAATAGATTAGATTACCCTACAGGGTTGCACTTCTTCACACACGCTCCCACCACTTGTCACCATATGCACGTCATCCATCTCGACAACCTTCAAGCGAAAGCACTGGCGTGGGTGTCGGCCATGACCTAACCAATCACACAAGACTCTAGTCCAGGTTTATCACCCATTTGAGACTGAACCCGCAAGGAAGTCCGGCCAAAGTTAACTCTACGGCCCCAAACGATGTGTACAGGGTTCCCAAGCCCACCTCGACGGATGGTACTACGCTTGGTACACCGGGCCATGATGCCTAGTCCGTCCCAAGCCCACCTGTATGGGGTGCCACTCGGTAGACTACTAGCATGTCCTACAAACACCAGAAACTAGTTGCAACTCCTGGACAGAGATCTAGGTGATTAATAAGCCAAGAGAGTCAATTAAGGATCCCAATGTGCGGTAGTAGCTAGTTTTGGATAACATACACGAGACTCGGTTCTTAAGGACGATCCCAATGAGACAACCCACCATGTACTCCTACATAGCCTCTCATCGGTACCTTTACCAAATCAAGTTCAACAATTATCCTTTTGTCACTAGAACACATTCATTCACTTCAGTTCATCACCCAGATGAAACAGGCCGGACACAACTCTAAGTATAGCAAGCATAGCAGGGTAAAGCACATCACGGCACAAGCAACTACCAGGTATGCTAGGTTGCAAGGTTTAGCTATTTACTGTGACAATGTTAGGCCATGCAAAGGAATGGTTTCAACTACCAAAGAAAAAGCATTTGAAGCGATGTGTCCTAATGCAATAATTGAGAGTAGAGGTGAGAACATGGGATTTTATCAGAATGTTCAAGGGGTTTTGCGTGCCTGCTGATCAGAAGAACTCAGCTGTTCTTTGATGTGGATGATAACTACATCTCGCAAGGTCTATCAAAAAATCAAAAGAGAACAATTAAGCACATCAAATGCTTCACAATGATGCATGAGCATGGCATGTTAACATGATGTTGGTTTTATCTAATGCAAGTGATCACAAGTTAATTGGGGTTTATTTGATCAATATAATCAATTCTAAACTCCAAATATAAGCATTTATATACCCATTGTGTAATTGTCCCATTCAGCAAGTTTAAATTGTTTGTTCAAACATGCATGCGAATGGTACCATTGGATTCCTTGCATTTTTCTGATAATTTTTCATCCGAGTTATATTTTAATTTCTATGAATTTTCAAATTTTGCTATTTTTCTGGAATTAAATTAAAACCAGAAAAGGAAATATTGCGTCATGATGACGTTACAATGACGTCAGCAGGTCAAAGGCGCCAGCCCAGGTCAACCCTCGCGGCTGGGCCCCACATGTCATTGACTCAGCTTGCTAATGTTTTGTTTATTTAAACCTAGCATTTAATTAATAGAACAGGGCCCATATGTCAGTGGCTCAGGATTAACTAATTGGGTGATTAGCTCTAGGCTAATCACCTGACGACGGGGACCCACCACTCAGTGGCTCAACGGCGAGGCTGAACGCGAGTGACCACAGCGTGCGGCGGAGTCCGCTACTCCGGCCAATGGGTGCGACGGATCAGGCCATTGGGGCGTAGCCCGAGCTCACCTGCATCCATTCCGGTGGTTGGGAGGGTAAGGGGGTCACCGGAGATGGCAGCAGCAACGACGGGGCGGCGGCTGCAGCTCGGGCTCATCGCTAGGAGCTGTAGGAGGAGGAGCTACAGGCCCCCAGGAGCACACCGGTGTGCTCAGATGACTCGGGGAGTGGTTCTGGCCGCGGCGTCCATTGCCGGTGGCAAGAAATCACAGGTCCGACGGCAAGAGGAGGATAGAGGAGGGGGAGCTCGACAAGGAGAGGGGGAATGGGACTAGGGGCTCATGGTGAAGCTTTTGGCACTGAGGGCGGGGTCGGGGACGACCTGTGGCCGGCGAATCCCCGGTGTCTCGGTTCCTGGGAGAGAGATTCAGGAGGGGAAAAGAGAAAGAGGGAGAGGGAGAATTGGATATCGAGGGAGGAAGAGAGAGGCACGGGGGAAAACAGGCGTCGCGGTGGCGCGGGGAGGCAAGGGCACGGCGCCACGGCAAGCAGGAGGTGGCGAGGGGCTGGCCACCGTTCTCGCCTTCTCCTGTGCCTATTGGCAGGAGGAGGAAGACGACAGGGGGGCTCCGTGTGGGCTAGGCCTGCCCCTAGCGCCAGGTAAGCTTCTGCTCTTTTTTTATTTTGTTTCTTTTATTTCTTTCTAGCATTTGTTTTCATTCGAAAATAATTCAAATCATTTTTTATAAAACCCTAAAATATTTTTATGTGACATAAGATAATTATCTAATGCCTCACAATTATTTCCAATGTTTATGGAACTATATTTTATATATAGAAAATATAGTTCCATTGCAAATAATTGTTAGATTCAATGAAAGGTCCAAAATAAATGGTTCTCTCATCAAAAAATATTGATTCACATTTTTATATCATGCCAGTAATTTATTGGAAAACTAGGGACATTTTCCTGGAACTATTGAAGGTATTTTTATATTCCATATTTCACAAAATTTGGTTCCTCAGGCTTGATCACTTCCCCATTTCAAATTTAAAAGAATTAAAATATGCATGCATGAATGCTTGGCAAGCGAAGAAGAACTAGGGTTGTGACAGGTGGCAGCCGTGGAGTTTACCGTGCGTGAGGCCGCAAAGTGATGTGATGTGTTACATGGTAGATTTGTATGCTTAGGATCAGGGTCACGACACCCGCGTAGAGCGTCCTCTTACGCATCGCCTCCTCATGACGCCTCCGCTGCTGCTCTTGGCCTAACAAGGCTTAGAGGACCCACAGCCCCCTCCGAGGCGACGACAAGGCCCTGGGGGTGCTACATCTTGAGCTTGCGTTGGTTTTACCCTTGAAGAGGAAAGGGTGATTCAACACAGTAGTTGTAAGTATTTCCCTTAGTTTGAGAACCAAGGTGTCAATCTAGTAGGAGTATCAAGACAAGTCACCAATGTACCTGCGCAAAAACAAACAAACTTCCACCCAACGCTATAAAGGGGTTGTCAATCCCTTCACGATTTATTGCAAGGTGAGATCTGAAGGTGGAAAGTGCAACAAAGTGAAAGTGTAGAGCTGAAAATATGATGTGAAGTAGACTCGGGGGGCCATAGTGTTCACTAGAGGCTTCTCTCATGATAGCAAGTATTACGGTGGGTGAACGAATTACTGTCGAGCAATTGATAGAACCGCACAAAGTCATGATGATATCTAAGGCAATGATCATACATATAGGCATCACGTCCGACCAAGTAGACCAATACTTTCTGCATCTAATACTATTACTCCACACACCGACCGCTATCCAGCATGCATCTAGTGTATTAAGTTCATAACAAATGGAGTAACGCCTTAAGCAATATGACATGATGTAGAGGGATAAATACATGCATTAGATATAAACCCCATCCTTTTACCCTTGATGGAAACAACATGATGCGTGCCTCGCTACCCCTTCTGTCACTGGGTGAGGACACCGCACGGTATGAAGCCAAAACCAAACACTTCTCCCATTGCAAGAATTATAGATCAAGTTGGCCAAACGAAACCCATAACTCGAAGAGAATTACAAGGATACGAAATCATGCATATAAGAGATCATAGGAGACTCAATAATATTCATAGATAATCTGATCATAAATCCACAATTCATCGGATCTCGACAAACACACCGCAAAAGAAGATTACATCGGATAGATCTCCATGGAGATCATGGAGAACTTTGTTTTGAAGATCCAAGAGTGAGAAGAAGCCATCTAGCTACTAGCTATGACCCGAAGGTCAGTGGTGAACAATTAACACATCATCGGAGAGGCAATGGTGTTGATGAAGAAGCCCTCCGTGTCCGAATCCCCCCTCCGGCAGGGCAGGGGATCTTGCGGAGATAGAAGCTTGCGGCGGCGGAAAAGTATTTTCTTGGCTCTCTCTGGCAGTTTTAGATTTTTGGAGAATTTATAGGCGGAATAAGTAGGGCAAAGGAGCCACGGGGAGCCCACAAGCCTGCTAGGCGCGGCACCCCCAGGTCGCGGCTAGGGGGCTTGCGACCTCCCCCGGGGTCCTTTGCCTTAGTTCGCAAGTCCCCTGCGTATCTTTTGTTATGGAAAAAAATCATTCTGTAGGTTTTATTCCGTTTGGACTCCGTTTAATATTCTCCTCCGAAAAAGGTCAAAAACATGGAAAAAACAAAAACTGGCACTTGGCACTGAGTTAATAGGTTAGTCCCAAAAAAGATATAAAATAGCATATTCATGCATGCAAAACATCCAAAGATGACAAGATAATAGCATGGAACCATCAAAAATTATAGATATGTTGGAGATGTATCAGGGGGCACATGCCCCAAACCACCACATCCACCTCTCGGGGCATCGGGCGTGAGGCGGACCTGGCCCTCGAGGAGGTGGCTGTCATCGAGCTGGAGGCGTACGTGACTCTCCACGAGCAGGAGGCCGCCCGAACCGCCTACGATCAGGAGGTGGAGCACAAGAGCCTCGAGGCTCTGGAGGGGCATGTTCTCGCGGAAGAGGCCGCTCACGGCGGTGCGTGAGGAAGCCCTTGCTGATGTGGATGCGATGGTAGCCCGAGAGTGGGTGGCCGCCCTGGAGGAGTATCACGACAAGCTCGCCCAACGGGAAACCCGCCTCCAGCTCAGGTGTGACACGCTCCACGAGGAGGTGAGTTTGCTAAGGGCCTAGATGTAGGCGCCCTTAGGGGTGAGGAGGCCGCTAAGGAGGAGCTGGCATCGTTTGACGCTCAAGTTGGAGATATCGCCGATGCCATGCAGGCGACAAGGGATGATGCGACACATGCGTGGCTGATGGAGGCGTGGCGCGCCAAGCAGTTCCTAGAGCTTGCCCGTCGCGTGAGTGTTGTGCTCTTCCGCTTCATCGAGGACGTCCTGGTGCTATCGCGTGCGCATGTTGACGGATTCTATCTCGACGTCTTCCTCAAGGTGGTGGAGGCGCTGAAATCGGGCGTCTCCAAGATGGACAAAGTCATCGAGTCCAGCGTGCGCGACCTCTTGGACAATGCGCTGACGCGCGTCTTCTCCAACCTGTGCCGCCACGACCCCGCCTACGAGCTCTCTCATGTGAAGGACCCAATGCATGTGGAGCTCCGGAGTTCACTAAGGGACAAGGTGCGTGAGCACGTGGAGTCCATGATCAGGCGGATGGTCCAAGAGGCGCCCTCCGAGGAGATCGGCAGCCTTGGCGGCGGGGCCTTCGGGGGCCATGACGAGGACAATGCCTCCTCCGCTTAGGCTTTTCTATCCCTTCCCTGTTGCATCAAGAATCACTTGGCCTCGGGATGGCGTTAGACATTATGTAATATATTTTTGCCTTAAGTAGTAGTTGCGTGTTATGGTTGGGCCGCCTTTGTTCCTTCCACGGGATCCTGCGCTGCCCTTCGTGTGTTTCATGCGCTCTACCGGCGGGGACCCGTAGCACGTGGCTCGCGAGGGCCTCACCCGTGATGCACGACGGGGGCCTCGGGCCGACATCTCCCGTGCACTTCTTAGTACTTTCCCTTACGTGGATAGGCAGTTGCCTCGCGTTCCCTTGGCCATCCTATCCCAGGATTTCCTTAGGGCATCCTCTCAACACGGCCCCACGGGGGCGCCACGAATCACCCGATGATGGTTGCGTGTGCGAGCCTCGCGAGGCTGGTGCCCTCACGAGGGACTTGGTGAAGTGACATGTGTATGAGCCTGCTTGTGAGCCGTAACCTATTTTTATGAGTTCCCAGTGCCGCCGGGACAAACCCAGGCAGAGGTACCGTGCCCATCTCCCGCGAGCGGGAGGCCCAAGGTAAAGCTAGTGGCGCGTGCTGCGGGCAGAATCCTACGTCTCCCTAGCCGAGGGCTTTCCACCCTAAGGTGGTGCGGCCCTCGGAGGCATTCATCGTCGTCTTCTCTCCAGCTTGACGCATGGGGCTTCCACTAGGCATGGGCATGATAAGAAGAGAGAAACCAACGAAACTCCACGAAAAACAAAATACCAAGACCTTCATTAAAACTCGAGGCGAACTTGATTATGATCCCAAAAAGGGGAGGTGTGATTGTCGTGTCCAGCACGGGTCAGCCTGGTGAGCTTGTTCACATGTCAAAAAAAGAAAGGTAGAAAAGTGGCTACCGTATCCATCACGAGTCAACCTAGAAAGAAATGCGGCTGCCGTGTCGTGCACGGGTCTGCCTAAAAGGTGTGACTGCCATGTCCAGCATGGGTCATCCTGGGTTAGTTGCAGCCCGCGGGACGTCTTCTTCGATCATTCCTGCGGCGCGATGCAAGGGGCTTCCACTAGGATGTGGGCATAATCGAGGTTCGACAGTCATTCCACCAGCGCGGAGCATAGGGACTTCCACTTGGGCATGGGCGGGAGCCCTCCACCGAGGCCACGATGCGGCTTGTTGTGGGCTTCCACTTTGGAGGCTCCGGACGTATACAACCCACTCATTATTTCGTGAGTGTCATGAGTAGACCATCCAGCCATGCTGAATGTTCCAGGCGTTCGGCACCGGGCTTTGAGACATGGGCGCTCCCGAAGGGTCCCTTCCACCCTCCGTCTCCACGTGTGCAGTACTAGGCGTGTAGACATGGCCGCTCCTAAAGGGGCCCTTCGATCCTCCGACTGTCCACAACGATTCTCCAGGAGGGCGTGACACTAAGGACCTTGGTGAGATGACTAGCACGGGTGGAAAGCCCGTGAGCCAGAGCTTGGTCACTTCGGTTTCTCGGCGCTGCAAGGACAAGTCCTAACATAGACGCCGTGTCTAACCCCCACCATGGAACCATCATAGGGTGGTTGCGGGGGCGCGCCAGTCCCCGTCAGCGACGAAACACCAGAGCTTAAGATTTAGACAAACGGCACCATCTCAAGTGAAGGTTAATCAAGTTTTTTACATATCCAGGAAACACCCGCTAGTGACAATGCAAAATACAGGGAATTTTTTGATACGAACAACCCAAAAAGTCACCTGAAGGCCATGCTGCCGTGGCAGCGTCAGGCCGCTTGATGACACATGCCGCGGGGGTTTATCCCTCTGGTTGGGAGCGACTAGCTCCTAAGGCTTCAAGGGCTCGCATGGTCCTGACGCCTCGCGACGCATGCGTGGACAACACCCCTTGTAGCTTGCGAATCTCCTGAGCGGCGAACTCCTGTGCCCTTGGTGCTTGGCTCCACACTCCCAGCTCATGGGGGTTCGCGTTGGGGCGCGTCTCCATGGGGTCCGCAAGCGCTCCCTCGTCACATTGACCGAGCCAGTTAGATTCCAAGCGGGAGCCCCCGAATCTTGTCCTAATGTGGGCGCCCGGTGCAGACTCCTATGCTGGAGGGAGGCGGGCGCCAGCTGGATGTGCGAGGCCTTCCATACTGGCGTATGTTGCGGCACCCTTCCTCTTGGCGGGGTCAGGGACGGACAGCAGCAGCGGGCCATGGTGAGGGTTTTCATCAATGTCGTCCCTTTCGCTGTTGTTGCGGTCACCTTTTGTTGCTGCACTAAAGATTGGGGTCCCTAGTGCCCCAGACTTGTGCACGGGCGCAAAGAGCCCCTGTCAGCAGGGCATGGCAAGACCCAGACAAGATGCATCCCCCAAGATAATCGAGGCCTCGACAAGCCTGTCTTGTCGGGAAGATAATTGAGGCCTCGGCAAGCTTGCCTTGCCGGGATGATGACCAAGGCCAGGCCCAGTTGGTGGGCGTGATGAACTCACCAAGTACAAGACCTCGGCAAGCCTCCCTTGCGGGGATGATGACCGAAGCCCCCGGCAAGCTTCCTTGCCGGGACAAAGATCCAAGGCCCCGACAAGCTCCCTTGCTGGGATGACGGGGCTAGGCATTGGAGGGCAACCACCCTTGCCACAGTGCGACCGCCCCCAAGTTCCACCGCATTCCACAGGCGCCAGCGCAGTGTCCAGGTGTCGAAACGCCTGGATACGTGTATTCACCAGCACATTGCTGACAAGGCAAGACATGCATTTAACGCACCTGACAATGGTAGATGGATAAGCACCGCTCTAGGTTCACTTTAACTTCTCGTGAACCTACCACCGAGCATTGTAGGTGACCCCTTTGCCAATAAATGGAGGCCCTTAGCTCATTCACAAGGGATTAGACTCTTTTAAGATTGTCCCAGAAGAAGGTTACCAACAGTCACTGTAACAATCAACTACAAGACGCTTAATATAACCAGACAAGGAGGACATAGGGTTTTACACGTAAGAGGCCCGAACCTGGGTAAAAAGGCTTGTCGGGTGGTGATCATTAGCTCTGCTCTTGACGTCACCTTTCCCCGCCCTACGATCACAAGGGATTCACGTTGTTTCCCATAGGTGTCGACCTAGCATCGCCGACATCTTTGGCACGCCGGGTAGGGGGTGCAGTGTTGTGCATGAATCAGAGCAAACTCAACACTGGATTCTTTGAAGTTTGGGCGCTACGCCGCGTTCCCCCGGAAACGGGGTACCACGGCGGACGCTTTGTTCAGCTACGGATTCCCAAGGCCTACGCGAGCGCGTTGCTATGCGAGCGTGGCGTAGGAAGGCAGAGGCTCCAACGTCGGCGCCGTCAGGCCGATGCGTCGCTCGGGGCTAACTTGCGGCTGTCGAGGGCGTGCCTGGGCGCTTCACAGAGGCCTCGGTGCATACTCCGGCGGGCGCACCTCTACGTAGTGATGCGTAGTCATTGAGGATGCGCCACATGGTGCCGAAACCCCGGTGCGCACTCCAGCGTGAGTGTTGTGCCCCCGAGAGCGTCACATCGTCGCCCAAGATGCGCTCGAGGGCTCCACCAGCACAACCTAGCAAGAGAAAAGAAAAGGGGATACACCCTGGCCACCTTTTCCTCCAAACAACTGTCGTGGACCATCGGCAAGAAGACCCTGGCCACCGGGAGTGGTGATTTCTTGCTTGCCGAGGGCTCCGACGCCCTGGCAAAAGACTCAAGCTCCATGCAACTACGGCGTGAGAAGATAAGTTTTTAAGTTTAAGATTCAGATCTGAAGTAGCTAGATTCTCCGCTTCCCCTTTGAAACTTTCCAATCTTTGTGCGTGGAGTTTGTGAGCAGATAGGTGTCGACCGAGCATCAGCTACACCTTTGCGCCCGGCAGCGCGGACCGGTCTCGGCACTGGGAGGCACGCTTACTATGGGAAGTCCCGATTGCCTGACAGTCCTCCGTGTTGTGGGTGCGTGTGTTGTGTTGAGCGCAGAACATTCCGCTAGCTCCTTTGGGCACCGCCACAGGGGCCCGATGGCAGCTCAAGGCTGGTTACCGGGACCCGGAGGAGCACGACGTGAGGCGGGCCCTGTTTGGACCCCTCGGGCTGGGGATCAAGAAAGTCGCCGCGCTGTGGAGGAGGCCGCTCAGTGGGCGAGCCCCTCGCTTCTGACGCCGGGGGCCGAAGCGGGGCGTACGGTGCAGTAACAACCCGAGACCAACGCACCAGAAGATTCCCCTTTTATTCCGTTCTTGTTGTGTGATTATTTGTTTTTCATATTCATCATCGCATCATGCACATCATCCGCATTGCAACGCAAATCCGTTGTCGTGAGTTTTCAAACTTGCGTCTGTTATTAGTTGTCGGTTGTCTCCATTTTGCCATTGACCGTTTTGAGACCAACCACACAGGCACGCGCCCGCGTCATCATTAAAATCTGGTTTCTAAAAGTTTGTATAAATATTCTCGGACTTGGTTGAAAGTTGGCGTGCGGACTTATTTTAATGTAGGTAGACCGCCTGCCGACTTTCATCGCACTCGAAGTTTGTTTGATACCCGAACCGTTAAACCTATAGCGGCACTATAGTCGGTCCAACGTCGGACATTTTTCCTTGTTTTAAACTATGTCGCAGGGTTGCCCGTTTTCCCTCTAATCTTCGCCTAGCCTCTCCACGTAGTGCACCATTCCACGCGCAACTTAGTCCGAAAACTCCCCCGGGATTTGAAAGTACAGTCGTGACCGTTGGGTCCTGATCAACCCCGTAATACTCTAAACCGTCATCGGTTTGTTAGCTGGATTCTCCTAACTTATTATTTTCGACCGTCCGATTAAATCGTAGGATCGGGATGAGCCTAACAAAATCCACTTGCTATATATATATGTCCAATCTAGCCTAACCCTAGCCTAACCCTGTCCAATCCCTCATCCCACTGCCACCTGCTTGCCTTGGAATCCCGAGCTACACAACCAGCCTCCTCCTCCACCGGGATCCTCCCCGATCCAACGCCCCTGGTATTATGTGTGTGACCAACCACAGCCACCATCTCCCCAGCGTTGATTTGGGAAGCCGGATCCCATGAGCCTCCTAGTGCCCTAGCCTTGCCTCCCACAATCTCCCGCGGCACTCGATCCAATCTGTATCGAGGCAAGTGCCTCCGCCCGAGGAACCGACCCTGCCGCCGGCGACCAGGACTACGAGTAGCATGACCCTGCGCACCTTTCCCTCCTCCCATTCTCTCCTCTCTTTGTTTAAGATCTCTCTCTTCTCTTGTTGTACAAAGCGCAGGAAGCGTCGCTGTCACCATGGTGGTCGCCCATCAGTGCCTCCCCAAGTGCCCTCATCGTCGGGAATGGGTTGCCCGCGCCTGGATCTATCAACTCCTTCTATTCCCCGTTTAGTTCGGCCCCCGCGCTACCCAAGTACGTCCACGTGCAGTTTCCATGGCCATCGTTGACCGTGGTGAGCAAAACCTACTGCTTCTATTGTTTTTTGTTGACAATATCCTGCTAGTGTAACACATGAGCATGCATAGCCGAGTTGGCTAGCGCTGCTCCAGTCAAACTAGGAGAAATGTAACACCCTGGATTTTGCCCATTTCTTTTGATTTTGATCTGATTTTGCTTTTTGAGGCTTAACAGTTTTGAAACCTAAAGGGATTACTCTTGACTTCTTTTTCTTAGTGCCTTGCCAATCTTCAAACCACCCCAAGACCTAGCCATTTCCATCTTGAGCCAATCTCAAGATTCTTTTCCATGGGAATATTCCTTTTTCTTTTAAAGGAATAGTCATGTTTGCCTTGAGCTGTGAAGTAACCCCCATTTATATCTCTCCAAAAATTCCCAAATAATTCTCGTAAATCTATTGGGTCATATCTTCCTCAGATATGACAAAATATTTCCTTGCCATGTTCAAAAATATTTCCCAAAAATATTTCCTCAGATGTGAAGCAAGTACCCTTTTCATTTGCTTGATTTCTCTCAAAATTTGTGGGCACTCTCTCCTAGCCATATCATTGCCTCATCCGAAAATTCAACTCAATATAGCTAGTAAATATTTCTTGGCAAATTTCCAAAGTTTCTGATAGACAGGAAGCTTTGTGAAGCAAGTGCTAGCTAGGAGTGTTCAAATGAGTTGAAACTTTGCCATCACCTCAATATGCTCAAATTAGGCCTCCCCACCAAATTTGATCATCACACCTTCAACCATGTGCCATACCTTCAAATCTTTGTGTCCGGTTATTATTTGGATTTGTGAAGCAACTATATTTTATTTTGCTCCATAAATTCTAAAATTTTACCAGGACATTCTCCTACCTATAAAACCTTGTGAGACCAATTTTGAGCCCATTTTATCTAGCCAATTAATCCCAGTAATTCTTTTAAGTTTCTGTCCAGAGAGATACTGTGTGAAGGAAGTGCCACTTTGGCTTATTAAGATGGCATGAAGTTTAAGCTCCATCCAAGCAAGTATGTGAGTGCCACACCAAAATCTCTATTCTGGACCAGATTAGCTAGTTCCAAAGCAACCCTATTAAATATTGATCCTCTTCTTCTCAAACTTCACAGGATCGTTGTCCCTCCTACCCTGAGCCTCCCAGACATAATATTTTGATCTTATCACCTTCCTCTTAATCACAATGTGGTGTCCAAGTCTGCTACAGGAACCTTCAGGTGACCCCTCCCATCCAACCACAGTATTTTGCTTTGAGCCATCACCTCAGGGGACTATGCCTTGAAGGAACTTCACTCCTGACATAGTGAGGGAGCAGTGGTACACTAGAACACGTAGTGCATGTGGTGACCACGCCCAGAGCAAAGCCATAATGGCGCTCTGTGCATTGACAGAAACAGGAGCTCCTCTCTAGCGAGCAATGGCTAGTCCACGAGCGCCGGGGAGCACTCCACCACTCGCGTGCACCCTCTTGAGTGTTCTACCCCTGGTCCCGTAGCTCCGGGCCGCCTCTGTCGATCGCCGGAAGGCCGCCACGGCGACGTCCATCGCGAAGCTTCGGCCGTCACTGTGCAGCTCCTCCCTGTGCCTATTTAAGGCATGCCCCGAGCCCTCCTTGCCAGCAGAACTCAAACCCCCTCCCGTTCGAGCTCAGGAGAGCTTTTCTCCTCACCCGAGGCCGCCCTGCACCGTCGGCGATCTCGCCTTCCTTCCGGCAGCCCGAGCCTCCTCTCCACTCCCTGGCCCCTCCATCCCTTTCCCTGAGTGCCAGGGATCCTTTTCCCCATATCAGCTCGCCGTCGGAGCGCCCCTAGCGCTAGGAGGCACCGGCGCAACTGATGGCCGCAACCAGCCGTGGCCTCCCTGCCACCTAGGCGAGCTCATCTCCCGCCTGAGGCGTCCCCGGGACGCGGTGCTCGCCGTGGGGGGCGACTCCCGACCACTGGCCGGTCGGAGTAGCTCACCGGAGCAGCGCCCCCACCCTCGCCGGCTGAGCCCTTCCCGACCTCCTCTGTTTCCCCTGTCGGGGCGAGGAAGATGGTAAGGAGGGAGGAGAGAGACACGTGGGAGAAGGTCAACGCGGGCCCACGCGTCAGTGGCCCTGAGGCCGACCCCGCCTTGCCACGTCGGTTTAAGTGGAAACGCCTCGGGAGCGTTTACGCTTTACTCAAGGGGAATCGTATTCTCCCCGAGTGCGCGACCAAATCACATGCTAGGGACCCGAATGTAAATACTTTTATCGAAGAATAGCCCCTAGCACCAAAACCTTCATATCTTTTTACCCGTAGCTCCGATTCCAGTGATTCCAAAGCCCACATCTTCGTCTCGTCGAGCCCGTCATGATGGTATCATTTTCACTATGTGTCCACACAGTGGAAATGACCATGTTTCCCTTGCCGTATACAGACCTCCTCCGGGAGAGAACTGTTTCCGGCAATCCCTTTCGCGAGCTTCTCGCCCTTCTTCCCGGCGGTTTAATCATACCGGGCAAGCCACAACCTTCATTTGTTCATTGAATTGCAATATCTTGGTCTAATTAACTACTTTAATAATGAATATATCTGTTGATAGTGTGGAATGTGAGCATGCACTGTCTGAATAGATGACTGCCTTGTTGAGCACAAGACCGTTAGTAACTAATAATTTCAGCCACTAATTTACACTATACCGTTGAGATTACTGTCTATGATTACTTTGTGAGCATGGATCAACAGTAGTGGCTTGGGATTATTAATTATCGGATTGCTATGACATCGGAGTGTCAGTTATGACAAACATATTATTCAGAGATAAGATAATCTAGTTGGTTGATCAGAGTCACCTGTCTGGGCTCATCAGTGCAACAACATTTGCCGATATGGGACGGCCTTGACTTGATCTGATCGCATGCTCTTCCACCGATACTTCCAAAGAGGGAGGGTTATGCACGCGTGCTACCTTGGCCCGGTGGGCAGTGATAACCCTGTGAGCCAGTTGAGTTGTTTGTGCCGGTGTCCCTGGATGGGACATTTTAGTTTAGCCACCATGGTGGCAGGTGTCATGAGGACACATGGCCACCCAGGGCAGGACTCTGAGGGAGGATGAATGCCAGTGGTACGATGAAAGAGTCACGGGTCAGGAAAGTTTCGTTGGAGCAACACTGGTCCACCCAAATGGGATCACGAGGTCAGTGCTCCATAGTGTGGGTAAAGTGTGCAAACTCTGCAGAGTGTCAAACCTATTCGAATAGCCGAGTCCACAGTATTGGATAGCCTCACCAGACCTCAGTAGATGGTCAACCATGTTGATGTTAGTAATGATGGAAGAACATTGTTTTAATATGATACAGTTGGGCATCGTGTCGGTGTAATAGTTGGGCATCGTGACGGTGAGTATTGGTATCCGTCTTGAGGATACTCGCTAAAGGTTCTTGGTAAGAACACAAGAGTTGGTATTCTCCGAGTACGGTGAGAGTAGCGTGGTATAGTAAGTTTGCTACCACACCTTTATTAATAACAACCCTTTACTTAATCTTGATTGCTATGATGTTGTCTTGCCTTAATGATGATGTTTGTTGTGAGCTTGCGAGTACATTCGAAGTACTCACCTGGCTTGTCATGCCAGTTTGCAGGTCATGCCTTGATTGTTTGATTGCCGAGGATTCCGAGTTGCGAGCTAGGATGCGCGTTCCAGCGAGAGTCCCTGCGGAGTGGAGTTCATCACATCGATAGTTGTTCTGCTGCTAGCGTAGGATTTACCGTAGGCACGCGTAGTATCGCCAAGGCGATGAAATTCATGTATCCTTGTAATCTTTTCCATCGTAATAAAGAGATGATTTCTTCTGTGCCAACGGTTCCGTATTCCAGAAGACTGGTCCTTGGGCTGGAATATGGGGCATTCCGGTTTCCTCTGAGCCGGGGTGCCACAAGAGTTGGTAGTAGAGCAGGTGTGGCTGTAGAATGCCCTAGACCACGCGAGCCTTAGTAACCGGTAGTATAGGATCCAGTTGGTCTGCTGCACTTGTTTGTTGCATTTGATTGTGCATGGCTTGCATATACACTAGATATGTTATTACTAACGATGGATCTGGTAAGTGTAGGTGGCATTGGTGTCGATTCACCACATGCACTCTCCAGCCTGCTTTTTTCTTTCTTGGTGTGGTGTCATCTTTGCTTTCAGCAGAGTGATACCAAGGTGCCTGGTAATGTCGATCCCTTGTCGCATTGACGCACCGGTACCACCCCAATGCATTCTCTTCAGCCGCCCTGTTGTGTCGGTGATAGACATGCTTCAGTCCCGGATCTTGCCCATCCCTCTAGCCGCGTTGGCAACCCTTATTGATCTTGCTTATCAGAAAAGGGTGATGCCCGGAAGCCCTTCTTTTCATAGTTATCCTTCTCTTCCATTCATTCTCTGGACGAGTACGGTTCCCTTCCGTACGCTGGATGATGACGTGGTTGAGACCCTGTATTCTGACCCACCATCACCAAGTTCCTCCTTGCCACCGTGTCCGTCTAGATGGAACCAGTGTAAGCCCCTGATTGGTGTAGCCTTGTTTACACCAACCTCCTTCCACACACTGATTCACCTTCGAGCACACCGCCACAGCATGTTAGACCGTAGTACCGGAATTCTTGCGAGATTTTTGTGCTTAAGAAGGAATGCATATCATTATTGTGAATAGTTGTAGAGTGTGTGCTATTACCGGTATGAGGTTTTGCTGCTTTGTGTGTTTGTCGTTTGCTTCTTTCTTTGGGCCCTTGGTGTTACCTTATTTTCCCCTTATGGAAATTGCTAACCGACATTGGACTCAATGGAAACAGTGAAGAGCCAGTTATTTGGAAGCTGAGCTCAGCAAGATGGAATTATCAGCAGACTATATTATATGAGGAATATCGAGCCCGAATAAAAATGGTATCCTCACGAGATGAATTATCAGCATCAAGTATACATCCGTGCAACTTTTCAGCAGCAATCATCAATGAAAAGGAAGAGATGCGTATAGTGCGAGTCAAAGGTTAGCCGAATACGCTATTGCGTATAACAAGTGACCGACAGGAAGAAAGTTAAGGAGATATTCGTGCACTTAGCATGCATATGGAAAAAGAAAGCTTCGGGTGTAAGCAACCCAGTCGTTCCTCGTAAGCTACCCGAAAAGCTTATGGCACAAGATTCAGGTGGCTTCCTCAATGTGACACACGGAGCTTTGTTCTTGACACCCATGCTTCTCCAGTAAGACATCACAGCAAGCTTCTAGCATAAGGTAGCAAGTCGTACCCAGCAAGTCTTCAAGAAAGGAAAGCACTAGAGATATAGTACTCAAGCTTCTTCAAGAAGCTACCCCGATCGAAGCATCAAGCACAAACTACCGAGTCTTCCTTGACACGATACTCTTGATGACTTACAAGACAAGCTAAGTAAACCTTCGTTGGAAAGGCATCGCATCCTCAATGATACAAGTTATTCCACTAACAGTTGGTAGCATATCACCATGCATCACAAGGATCAGGTCCACAACAATTGGCCAGAAAACAAAATAGTCAGTCAAGACACAAGCGTGCTTCAGGAATCAAGCACTAGGCTACATAGACCCAATATATATGGTGGACATGCTACCGAGGCCATAGTAGTTGATCATACAATGACGTCAGCCCGATGAGAATCCGACTATTGTATGAGCTATATAAAGAAGAAGGACACATGTGGTACACTTCAGTGAGATGACCAACAACCTATGGATAAGCTGAATGGGACACAAATGAACCCTTGCCTATCTTTCTTTGGTGACGGCACCACGCTTGTGTTCTGATCTGTTTTCGGCCGTCCGGGGTGGATGCCGACTTTTATTTCTATTGTTAGCAACTGGCCCATGCTCTTAGCTACTTTCTCGGCCGTCTTGGATAGTTGTTGAGTTTCTCTTCGTAGTAGTGACCCTATGCTCTGAGCTGTTTATCGGTCGTCTTAGGGAACTGCTACTTTCTTCTTATCAACATCGTCTCATGCTCTGAGCTACTTTTCAGCCATCTTGAGTCGGAGTTGAGTTACTCCAGTAATGTCCCAGATCTAAGTTGTAAAGACCGTTCTGGTGGCTACTGGTTTATTTGCCAGTATTAACCAAGGGTTCACACGGTCGTTATCCTACAACTACAACTTGTTAAGCAATATGCCTGCCGGAACATGGTAGTGGGCAACACCCATGGTCATCCGAAGGAATAAAGAATACATGAGACCAATCTCTTTCAACTAAGGATCCAGGAAAAGAGAATTATAATAAAGAGCAAGATTGCCCATAGAGGTACGATAATGGTTGCAAGATCAACATGGCGCATATACTCACGACAGACTGGTTCGACAACAGTCACAGTGGGAACACACCCATTAGTCTATCCCAGTTACAAGAACTCGATATCGAATCAACCCACTCAGCACAATCAGGTGTATTCGGAATCGTTAGAAGAAGATACTCAAATCTATGAAAACTACTCAGCAGTCAGATTGCAACAGCAGTGTCAAAAGATTACACGACCTATTATTCATTTAAAGATGAAGCCAAACGAAACGACCATAATGTGGGGCAACAACCTCGGAGCATCTGTCCGCACATATGGGAATCCATCAAAAGATAGTTTGCCGTGAACAAGATATCTCTGCCAAAACCTCCGACAGTCAAGTCAGCATATATAAACAGATGGAAGTTAGAGTAACATATGAGAATCCAGTGGAACAAACCACCCTGAAGCCAGATAGTCGGTCAGCGAAGATTTACCGGAAGTATCATTCTAAGGTAAGAAGGAAATCCGAGTTGGAAACGGTTTCCTCAAGTAAGGATATTCATGTTGAACCTTGAGCAAACAAATCTCGAGGACGAGATTTCTTTAAGGGGGGTAGGTTTGTAACACCCTGTATTTTGCCCATTTCTTTTTCTTTTGATTTTGATCTGATTTTGCTTTTTGAGGCTTAACAGTTTTGAATCTTAAAGGGATTACTCTTGATTTCTTTTTCTTAGTGGCTTTCAAATCTTCAAACCACCCCAAGACCTAGCCATTTCCATCTTGATACAATCCCAGGATTCTTTTCTATGGGAATATTCCTTTTTCTTTTAAAGGAATAATCCTGTTTGCCTTGAGTTGTGAAGCAATGCCCATTTATATCTCTCCAAAAATTGCCATATAATTCTCATAAATCTATTAGGTCATAAGTTCTTCACATATGACAAAATATTTCCTTGCCATGTTCAAAAATATTTCCCAAAAATCCCTTTTCTGATTCTGCCCTATCTGCCAAGTTGTGAAGCAAGTACCCTTTTCATTTGCTTGATTGCTCTCAAAATTTGTGGGCACTCTTTCCTAGACATATCATTGCCTCATGACAAAATTCAACTCAATATAGCTAGTTAATATTTCTTGGCAAATTTCCAAAGTTTCTAATCCAGATGAAGCTTTGTGAAGCAAGTGCTAGCTAGGAGTGTTCAAGTGAATTGAAACTTTGCCATCACCTCAATATGCTCAAATTAAACCGCCCCACCAAATTTGAGCGTCACACCTTCAACCAGGTGATCACAGCTTCAAATCTTTGTCTCTAGTTATTATTTGGATTTGTGAAGCAACTACATTTTATGTTGCTCCATAAAGTCTGAATTTTACCAGGACATTCTACTATCTATAAAACCTTGCTAAACCAATTTTGATCCTATTTTACCTAGCCAATTAATCCCAGTAATTCTTTGAAGTTTCTGTCGAGAGAGATACTGTGTGAAGGAAGTTCCACTTTGGCTTATTAAGATGGCATGAAATTCTAACAGCATCTTCATAACCCCAAAATATTTATCTCCTCGAAGTTTCAGCTCCATCCAAGCAAGTATGTGAGTGCCACAAAAAATCTCCATTCTGGACCAAATTAGCTAGTTCCAACGCAACTCTATTAAATCTTGATCCTCTTCTTCTCAAACTTCACGGAATTGTAGTCCCTCCTACCCTGAGCCTCCCAAACATAATCTTTTGATGTTATCACCTTCCTGTTGATCACAATGTGGTGTCCAAGTTTGCTGCAGGAACATTCAGGTGACCCCTCCCATCCAACCACAGTGTTTTGCCTCGAGCCATCACCTCTAGGGGACTATGCCTTGAAGAGACTTCCCTCCTGACATAGTGAGGGGAGCAGTGGCACACTACAGCACGTAGTGCACGTGGTGACCATGCCCAGAGCAAAGCCATAATGGCGCTCTATGCATTGACAGAGACAGGAGCTCCTCTCCAGCGAGCAATGGCTTGTCCACGAGCGCCCGGGAGCTCTCTACCACCCGCGTGCACCCTCTGGAGTGTTCTACCCCTGGCCCCGTAGCTCCGGGCCTCCTCTGTCGATCGCTGGAAGGCCGCCACGACGACGTCCATCGCGAAGCTTCGTCTGTCGTTGTGCATCTCCTCCCCTTGCCTATTTAAGGCGTGCCCCGAGCCCTCCTTGCCAGCAGAACCGTAACCCCCTCCCGTTCGACCTCAGGAGAGCTTTTCTCCTCGCCCACGGCTACCCTGCGCCGTCGGCGATCTCGCTTTGATTCCGGCAGCCCGAGCCTCCTCTCCACTCCCTGGCCCCTCCATCCCTTTCCCTGAGTTCCGGGGATCCTTTTCCCCTTCTCAGCTCGCCGCCGAAGCGCCCTAGCACCAGGAGCCACCGGCGCGACTGATGGCCGCGACCGGTCGTGGCCTCCCTGCCACCTGGGCGAGCTCCTCTCCCGCATGAGGCATCCCCGGGACGCGTTGCTAGCCGAGGGGGGGCACTCCTGAACGCTCGCCGGCCGGAGTAGCTTACCAAAGCAGTGCCCCCCCCCCTCATCGGTCGAGCCCTGTCTGACCTCCTCTGTTTCCCGTGTTGGGAGGAGGAAGAAGGTAAGGAGGGAGGAGAGAGACAGGGGGAGAATGTCAATGCGGGCCCACGAGTTAGTGGCCCTGAGTCCGACGCCTTGCCACGTCGGTTTAAGTGGAAACGCCTCGGGAGCGTTTACGCTTTCGACAAGGGAAAGCATATTCTCCCCGGGTTTGTGTGACCAAATCAGCTGCGAGGGACGCGAATGTAAATACTTTTATTATAGAATAGCCCCTAGCACCAAAACCTTCATATCTTTTTACCCGTAGCTGCGATTCCAGTAATTCCAAAGCCCACGTCTTCGTCTCCTCGAGCCCGTCATGATGGCATCATTTTCACTATGTGTCCACAGAGTGGCAATGACCATGTTGCCCTTTCCGTATACATCCCTCCTCCGGGAGAGAACTGTTTCCGGCAATCCCTTCCGCGAGCTTCTCGCCCTTCTTCCCGGGGGTTTCATCATCCCAAGCAAGCCACAACCTTCATTTGCTTCATTGCATTGCAATATCATAATCTAATTAACTACTTTAATAATTAATATATATGTTGATAGTCTGGAATGTGAGCATGCATTGTCTGAATAGATGACTGCCGTGTTGAGCACAAGACCGTTAGTAACTAATACTTTCACCCACTAATTTACACTATACTGTTCAGATTACTGTCTATGATTACTTTGTGAACATGGATCAACAGTAGTGGCTTGAGGTTACTAATTATTGGATTGCTATGACATCGGAGTCTCAGCTATGACAGACATATTATTCGCAGATAAGATAATCTAGTTGGTTGATCAGAATCACCTGTCTGGGATCATCAGTGAAACAACATTTGCTGATATGGGATGGCCTTGACTTGAGGTGATCGCGTGCTCTTTCACCGGTACTTCCGAAGAGGGAGGGTTATGCACGCGTGCTACCTTGGCCCGGTGGGCGGTGATAACCTTGTGAGCTAGTTGAGTTGTTTGTGCCGGCGTCCCTAGATGGGACCGTTTAGTTTGGCCACGATGATGGTAGGTGTCATGAGGACACAGGGCCACCCAGGGCAGGACTCCGAGGGAGGACGAATGCGAGTGGTACGATGAAAGAGTCACGGGTCAGGCAAGTTTCGTTGGAGCAACACTGGTTCACCCGAATGGGATCATGAGGTCAGTGCTCCATAGTGTGGGTAAAGTGCCTAACCTGTGCACAGTGTCAAACCTATTCGAATAGCCGTGTCAGCGGTACTGGACTACCTGACAGACCTCAGTAGATGGTCAACCATGTTGATGTTAGTAATAATGGAAGAACATCGTTTTAGTATGTTACAGTTGGGCATCGTGCCGGTGGTAAGTCTTGGTATCCGTCTTGAGGATACTTGCTAAAGGTTCTTGGTAAGAACACAAGAGTTGGTTTTCTCCAAGTACGGTGAGATTAGCCTGGTATAGTTAGTTTTCTACCACTCCTTTAGTAATAACAACCCTTTACTTCATCTTGATTTCTATGATGTTGTTTTGCCTTAATGTTGATGTTTGTTGTGAGCTTGCGAGTACATTCAAAGTACTCGCCTGGCTTGTCATGCCACTTTGCAGGTCATGCCTTGATTGTTTGATTGCCGAGGATTCCGAGTTGCGAGCTAGGATGCGCGTTCCAGCGAGAGTCCCTGCGGAGTAGAGTTCATGACATCAGTAGCTGTTCCGCTGCTAGTGTAGGATTTACCGTAGGCACGCGTAGTATCGCCAAGGCGATGAAATTCATGTATCCTTGTAATCTTTTCCATCGTAATAAAGAGATGATTTCTTCTGTGCCAACGGTTCCGTATTCCAGAAGACTGGTCCTTGGGCTAGAATATGGGGTGTTCCGGTTTCCTTTGAGCCGGGGTGCCACAAGAACGTGGGTTCGAGTCCCCACGGATGCATTATATTTTCACGCATTTTTCCCTCACCCACGAATTAGAATATATCTTTGCTTCAGTTAAAATCGAAACCTTGCTTGCTCACACACCAGTAGCCAGCCCAACTGGCTAGTACTGCTCTCTTTCAACCAACGGGTGTGGGTTTCAGATCCCACGAAACCCTATTTTTGTTCTTTATGTTATTGGTACAAGTTGGCTCCTTAGCAGATTTATGTCAAGCAAAACCCTACTTTCTTGTGAGAAGCACTTCGTAGCCGACTACTTGGTGCATTGATTTGCACCACGGAGGTCTTGGGATCGAATCCCAAGGGATCCTCAGTTCTTTCTGACAGTTATTTATTTTTTTCATTTGTGTGCACAACAACTTGGGTTGAGTTCACTAATGGGCCACTGAAACCAGTTGCAATTCGGCCTATGGTTTTTTTTTCCTCCAACAATTTCATCAATAACCTAGGCATGAATCGTTGTATGAGTTACGAGTTGGTTGTTTCGTATATGCCATGTTAGTTGCACGTCCCCCATATTCATGCCTCCGGCACATGGAAACATGGTAACCAGGATCACCCCATGATTCTTTGGCATTACACGCACACGCTCTCCATTCGTTGGCACCGGTATCTTGTCGAATTATCGAGACCAGAACGTTCTCGTGGCATCATTTCCGTTTTGCCGCCATGGTCTCCTTTCTTTCGTCATGGAGACGCATACTTCATATCCTTCTTGCCAGTGTTTTCATAAAAATTGCATGCACGTTACATTCATGGCATAATATCTTGTGTTGCATGTACCTGTTAACCGTAGATCCGATAGACGTTCTATATGTGTAAACCGGCTAGAATGACGTGTAGAATCACATGCTTCACCTCTTTCCTTGTTAACAACATTTTAAAATTATCGTGTATCTAACCGAGGGTGAACTAAATATTTGAATGTGGAGTTTTGTCAATATGCAACTCGTTGCCTATTGAGCTTCACTTAATGTGTAGTGTTTGGTTGTTGTGATTTGCCATGCCATGCCTTGCATAATTGAAATAGACATCATCATAATTGGTTGTGCATCATATCATGCTTGTGTCGTGGTGAATATTGTGTGTTGATTCTTGTTTCAGGTTTCCTTATTCTCGATAGAGTTCCGATCCATTTCAGAATGTCAGGATCCGTTCGAATATGTCGGTTCGTCTGCTTCATGGATTTGTTCTTCTTCCAAGAGGGGTCTTAGGCAAGATGATCATTGCTCTAGATACCATTATTATCATTGCCATGCTAGTTGTCTCGATTCTTTCACTATGTCTCACTGCCTACCACCTGTTAAATATCAGCCTCCCAACATTGCCATGAAAACATCTAATCTTTCCACTACCCAGCGAACCTTGTTTGGCTATGTTACCGCTTGCTCACCTTTTGATAGCGTTGCTAGTTGCAGGTGCAGTTGCTTCCGTGTGCCCACATGGGTTCCATGTTATATCACCATATTATTGATAATTAATTTAATGCACCTATATACTTGATAAAAGGTGGAAGGCTTGGCCTTCTAGCCTGGTGTTTTGTTCCACCTTTGCCGCCTTAGTTTCCGCTACCAGTGTTATGCCCATAAATGAGCACTCCTAACATGCTTAGGGCTGTTATGGGGACCCCCTTGACTTCCGTTTTGGCATAAAACTCGTCTTGCAAGGCCCAATATTAATACTATATTTGCCCAACTTAATAATACCGAAAACATAGGGCTTCATGAAACTGAGGAGTAATTCAACATAATACAGGGAGGACAGTGTTGTTGGTCCTGGTCCAAAACAGAGCCACTTGCGGGGCCACCCGAGGAAACTCGGGGGATTTCTATCCGGCCACCGTATGTCTTGCTCATTCATTGTGTCCTGAGAACGAGATACGCGGCACCTATCAGGATCGTCGACACGCCGGGCGGCCTTGCTAGACTTGTTTTACCTTTCCCGAGCGTCTTGTGCGTGGGATTCCAAGGATACTTTAGTCTATCTCGAGGTTGATGTTTTCCAATAGGAACCCGAGGAGATCACGGGTTTTACCTGATCGAGGTCATTCTAGCGCAACGTGAGGGAATTTGTGACGGACTAGATGGAGCACCCCTGCAGGGTCAAATCTTTCCAAAAGTTGTGTCCGCGGTAATGTGGCGAACTTGAAACTTTGGTTAACATCCAGTTTTTGATAACGTGAAGTAAACTTAATTAAGACTTGCCAACTGAGTGCATAACCATGTCTGTCTCTTTCGTGAGCTCCTTCTTCGATCGAGGACACGGTGAGGTATGTCTGACGTAAGTAGGTGTTCAGGATCATTCAATTGGTCATCAGTAGTTCATGTCCACTATGCGTATATCAACCCCTCTTTTATTCTCGTACTCATAAGTTAGCCACCTCAAATAAATGCTTAGTCCCTTGCTGCAGCCTCACCACTTAACCATAACTCACCCATTAAGCTTTGCTAGTCTTGATACCTTTGGAAATGAGACTGTTGAGTCCCCGTGGCTCACAAATTACTACAACACCAGTTGCAGGTATAGGTAAAAAGTTACTTTGAGGTGAGCGCGATGATTGTTCTATTTGGAGATTCCTTCTTCTTCTTCATCATCGATCTAGGATGGGTTCTCGGCCGACAACCTGGGATAGCAAGGATGGACATCGTTCTTTTATCCTTTCTTTTCGTCTGTATCCAGACCCTGTTCTTCTTCATGATGATTGATTATGTTATTGTATTGATGTGATCTTTATGTACCTTGTGGCGACTGTAAGCCAACTCCTTATACTCATCTTTTCAGTACATGTACTTGTAACAATATCTATTCGTGCAAAACGATGAGATGGGCTTTTGTTCATGTCGAGGCCATCACGCCAAAATAAGGATATGACCGCACCTTAGGCATTACAAGTTGGTATCAGAGCAGTACCGACCTAGGAGCCCCCTTGATTTATCGAACTTCGCCGAGTCGAGTCTAGTAAAAAACTGCTTTGAGTCTAGTTATATATCGGAGAGTAGGATTCTTTTTCTCTTCTTCTATCCTCTGGTGAGGAATTTTGACGTAAGAATTTTAATTCTACACCTCTTCTCACTCAACAAATTTTAGGATCATGCGGGCATTTTTGAATCTATATGATGTCGATGTGATGGAGTTCAGTCTTGGTGCCTCCTGTCTGACTTGATTTCTTCCGCGGAGTTGAGCTCCAAGGGATTCTGGAAAACATCGTTATCATTCTGATTTCTTAGTATCTCAGGACGGATGATGTTCGAAATTTCTTCAATACTAGTAGTGGTGAGAGGAGTCCGACATCCCTATTACTTGTGGAGAGAGTTCGGATGTACTGCCATACTTAGTATCGTTGCATTTTCGAGGGTGTGAGATAGATGATTTTCTGAGATCTCTGGTTATGTGTTGAGGGATGTGATACACTGGACGGGTTAGTGTTATTGCTAGGTGTTGAGTTATGGATTTTACTCCTTGTACTCGTGGACCCGATTGCATGACCAGAAAATTTCGGGAGTTCTTAGGTGTTAATTCAAGTAGTTACCTATAGGACAATCTTCCAATAGATGCATGACGTGAGGTTGGGGTTCGACATATAGTGAATTCGTTCCTTCACGGACATTTTTACACATGACAGTCTCGATATATGTCATCAGTATGCTTTGACAAGCCTTGTAGTTCTCTATACCTAGGCAGCATACTCGATCGTGATTTCAATATCACAATCCAATGTACGATCGAGCCCGTGTGATCCTATCCATGAAAATATCGAGCGGGATATTTGTCATATGTTTGTTCTAGCTAATTTGCAAGCCTCATCCTTTGGTTTGTTGGAGTATGGTAATTCGAGTTGCTTCGATGTCAAGTGGTGATTTCATATTTTCCTAAGTGGTGTCCTCAAATTTTTATGGGAATGCAAATTCTTTTGCTCATTCAAATTTCTTATCAATTCTTTTCAACCGGAGTCATCATATCAATTCCTTTCAACAGGTGTGCTTCTCTTCAAGTGAATTCAATCATCTCCAATATTTGCAAGATCAATCTCTCATTTGTTTCCGAAGTTCATCTCATATGTCTCAAGTTTTCTTTTGTTTTTCCCCGCCCTCCCGCCCTTTTTCTTCAATGTTTAGATTATCATCCTAGTGCCTTCCTTCTCAGTGTTGCTTCTACTATCTTATCTTTTGTGTTCATCATTTTTCATCATATCCTTTTCATCCTTTAAACTATTGGTGCACATGCTCGGAAGTTTTGAGTTCGTGAGTTTTGAGTTCATCATTTTTATTCTTGTTTTCTTTTCCGGTGGATTCAATGCAAGCTCTCCATGTTAATCATATCCTTTTCATCCTTTAAACTCTTTCCCATGTTGGAAATTCTTATTCAATCTATCTTTTTTATTCATCTCTCTCTGTTCTATTTGGAGTGTTGAAGATATCTCAAAAGTTTATTGTTTTCAATCCTTTCAATTATTTTGAGGGCCTCACCTCATCAAGTTTTTCATTTTTATTGGTAAAATCAATGTTTCTTAGCAATCATTTCAACAAAGGTTTCTTTTGAGTGGTACCATAACCCACAGGTTCTTTCCGAGGATCTTATCTGGCTCTTGTTGTCTTTCCCGGAGATCTCTAATTCTTTTCAAGTGTGACGTAAGTATGTATTCCATGAGTCATATTCCCTCTCCAAGATCGCTAAATGGATTTTATTTGTTGGCTCAATCTTTCTTTCTTCATTATTTTGGAGTGTCTGAGTAATTCGTGATGGTGCTTCTTGTTGGAAATATGCCCTAGAGGCAATGATAAATAGTTATTATTATATTTCCTGTTTAAAGATAATCGTTTACTATCCATGCTATAATTGTATTGAATGAAAACATAGATACATGTGTGGATACATAGACAACACAATCTCCCTATCAAGCCTCTAGTTGGCTAGTAAGTTGATCAACGATAGTCAAGGTTTTCTGACTATGTGCAAGTGTTGTTGCTTGATAACTGGATCACATCATGAGGAGAATCATGTGATGGACTAGACCCAAACTATGAACGTAGCATATTGATCGTGTCGTTTTATTGCTATTGTTTTCTGCGTGTCAAGTATTTCTTCCTATGACCATGAGATCATATAACTTACTAGCACCGGAGGAATACCTTGCGTGCATTAAATGTCACAACGTAACTGTGTGACTATAAAGGTGTTCTACAGGTATCTCCGAAGGTGTCCGTTGAGTTAGTATCGATCAAGACCGGGATTTGTCACTCCATGTGACGGAGAGGTATCTCGGGGCCCACTCGATAATACAACATCACACACAAGCCTTGCAAGCAATGTGACTAAGTGTATGTCACGGGATCTTGTATTACAGAACAAGTAAAGAGACTTGTCGGTAACGAGATTGAAATAGGTATGTGAATAGCGACGATCGAATCTCGGGCAAGTAACATACCGAAGGACAAAGGGAATGACATATGGGATTATATGAAATATTGACACTGAGGTTCAACCGATAAGATCTTCACAGAATATGTAGGATCCAATATGGGCATCCAGGTGCCTCTATTGAATATTGACCGAGGAGTGCCTCGGGGCATGTCTACATAGTTCTCGAACCCTCAGGGTCTACACATTTAAGGTTCGGCGATGTTTTAGTATAGTTGAGTTGTATGTGTGGTTACCAAATGTTGTTCGGAGTCCCGGATGAGGTCCTGGACGTCACGAGGGTTTCTGGAATGGTCCGGAAATGAAGATTGATATATAGGATGGTTTCATTTGGTCACCGGAAAGTTTCGGGCAATTCCAGCTGTGTACCTGGAGTGACGAATGGGTTTTGGGAGTTCACCGAGAGGGGCCCACCCATCCGGGAGTGAGACCAAGGTCCTAGGGTGGCGCCACAATTCCTTAGTGGGTTGGTGGACTCATCCCAAGGATCCCATGGCGCCACATAAGAAAATACCAAAAAGAAAAGAAAAAGAAAAGGGAAAGAGGGAGGTGGGAAGGAAGGGGATTACTCCTCCTTCCCAAACAAAATTAGAGGAGGAGTCCTCCTCTTCCTAGCACCGGCGCACCCTTGAGGCCCTTGTCCATCACGGCTAGCCCTGCCCCCTCCCTGCTATATATAGTGGAGGTTTAGGGTTTTTTGAGTCACAACTTTGCCATGTGCAACTCTAGCCTAAACTACACGGTTCCACCTCTAGATCGGATTTCTGCGGAGCTCGGGCAAAGCCCTGTAGGAGTAGATCATCACCACCACCGGAGCACCGTCGCGTTGTCAGAGAACTCATCTACTTCTTTGTCTTCCTTGCTCGATCAAGAAGGCCGAGATCATCTCGAGTTGTACGTGTGCTGAACACGGAGGTGTCGTACGTTCGGCGCTAGATCGGAACGGATCGTGGGACGGATCGCGGGACGGTTCGTGGGACGGTTCGATGGACGTGAAGACGCTCCACTACATTAACCGGGTTTCTTAACGCTTCCTGTTGTGCGATCTACAAGGGTACGTAGATCCAAATCTCCACTCGTAGATGGGCATCACCATGATAGGTCTTCGTGTGCGTAGGAAAATTTTGTTTCCCATGCAACGTTCCCCAATAGTGGCATCATGAGTTAGGTCCATGCGTAGATGTTATCTCGAGTAGAACAAAAAAAGTTTTTGTGGACGATGATGTTCGATTTGCTGCGCTCCTTAGTGTTTTTCTCGATTCGGCGGTATTCTTGGATTGAAGTGGCCCAGACCGACATAACTCGTACGCTTACGAGAGACTGGTTTCATCGATTGAGATGCGACCTCATTGCATAAGGATGACTGGCGGGTGCTTGTTTCTTCAAATTTTGTTGAATTGGTTTTGACCGAGGCGGTCCTTGGAGAGGTTAAATGGCAATTTGCACATCTCCATTGTGGTTTTTGCGTAAGTAAGATGCGATCATACTAGATACCCATAGCAGCCACGTAAAACATGCAACAACAAATTAGAGAACGTCTAACTTGTTTTTGCAGGGTATGCTTGTGATATGGTATGGCAATGACGTGATGTGATATATTGGATGTATGAGATGATCATGTTGTAATAGTTAATATCGACTTGCACGTCGATGCTACGGCAACCGGCAGGAGCCATAGGGTTGTCTTTAAACTAACGTTTGTGCTTGCAGATGCGTTTCCTAAATTGCTAGGTCGTAGCTTTAGTAGTAATAGCATAGATAACACAACAACCTCGATGGCGACAGGTTGATGGAAATCATGGTGTGGCGTCGGTGAAAAGAAGATCATGCCGGTGCTTGAGTGATGGCCATATCATGTCACTTATGAATTGCATGTGATGTTTATCCTTTTATGCACCTTATTTTCCTTAGAACGATGGTAGCATTATAAGGTGATCTCTCATGAAAATTTCAAGATAAATTTTGTTCTCCTCGACTGTGCACCGTTGCGACAGTTCGTCGTTTCGAGACACCACGTGATGATCGGGTGCAATAGACTCAACGTTCACATACCACAGGTGCAAAACAGTTGCACAAGCGGAACACTCGGGTTAAGCTTGATGAGCCTAGCATGTGCAGACATGGCCTCGAAACACATGAGACCAGAAGGTCGAGCATGAATAGTATAGTTGATATGATTAGAATAGAGATGCTTACCACTGAAACTGTTCTGAACTCACGTGATGATCGGACTTGAGTTAGTGAATTTGGATCATGTACCACTCAAATGAGTAGAGAGATGTACTTTTTGAGTGGCAGTTTAGCAAGTAATTTGATTGGTTAAACTCTAATTATCTTGAACATAGTCTAAGTCCACTTTGAAATGTTTGTGTTGTAGATCAATGGCTCACGCGACAGTCACCCTGAATTTTAGTACGTTCCTAGAGAAATCTATGTAGAAAGATGATGGAAGAAACTTTGTAGACTGGGCTCGTAATCTTAAGTTGCTCCTACAAGCTCGGAAGAAGGATTATGTCCTTAATGCTGCGCTAGGAGATGAACCACCCACTACGGGTGACCAAGATGTTAAGAACGCTTGGTTAACATGTAAGGAGGACTACTCAGTACTTCAATCTGCAGTCTTGTATGGCTTAGAGCCGGGACTTCAACGTCGCTTTGAGCATCATGGAGCATATCAGATGTTCCAGGAGTTGAAGTTTATCTTTCAGAAGAACGCCCGGATCAAGAGGTATGAGACCTGTGATAAATTCTATGCTTGCAAGATGGAGGAGAATTCATGTGTCAGTGAACATGTGCTCAAAATGTATTTGTACTCAAACCGTCTAGCTGAGCTGGGGATTGAACTCCCGCAAGAGGCTATCACTAACAGAATTCTTCAATCGCTGCCACCAAGCTACAAGAGCTTTGTGTTGAACTATAACATGCAAGGGATGAAAAAGTCACCCAACGAGTTATTCACGATGCTGAAAGTCGCAGAGTCAGAACTCCAGAAAGAGCATCAAGTGTTGATGGTCAATAAGACCACTAGTTTCAAGAGAAACGGCAAAGGCAAGAAGGGTAACTCCAAGAAGAGCGGCAAGCCTGTTGCCAATCCGATGAAGAAACCTGAGGTTGGACGTAAGCCTGAAACAGAGTGTTATTATTGCAAGGGACTCGGTCACTTGAAGCGCAACTGCCCCAAGTATTTGGCTGATAATAAGGCGGCCAAGGAAAAATCAGGTATATTCGATATACATCTTATTGATGTGTACTTAACCAGCTCTCATAGTAGTTGATACGTCTCCATCGTATCTACTTTTACAAACTCTTTTGCCCTTGTTTTGGACTCTAATTTGCATGATTTGAATGGAACTAACCCGGACTGACGCTGTTTTCAGCAGAATTGCCATGGTGTTGTTTTTGCGCAGAAATAAAAGTTCTCGGACCTGGAAATTGACGAGGATTTTTTGTGGAGTATATAAAAAATACTGGCGCAAGAATTATCTGGTGGGACGGAGCCAGGAGCCCACAAGCCCAGGAGGCGGCCCTCCTGGTCGCGCCTGGCAGGCTTGTGAGTCCCTCGTGGCTTCGCCGCCTCCAACTCCATCCCTATATAGTCTCTATCGCCCGGAAAAAATTAAGAGAGAAGAGTTCGTCGCGTTTTACGATACAGAGCCACCGCCACCACTAGTGCTTCCTCTGGGGGGTATATCTGGAGTCCGTTCTAGGCTACGGAGAGGGGAAATCGTCGTCGTCATCATCACCAACCATCCTTCATCGCTAATTCCATGATGCTCTTCATCGTTTATGAGTAATCTCATCGTAGGCTTGCTAGACGGTGATGGGTTGGATGATATCTATCATGTAATCGAGTTAGTTTTGATGGGGTTTGATCCCTAGTGTCCACTATGTTGTGAGATTGATGTTGCTACTACTTTGCTATGCTTAATGCTTGTCACTAGGGCCCGAGTGCCATGATTTCAGATCTGAACCTATTATGTTTTCATCAATATATGTGTGTTCTAGATCCTATATTGCAAGTTGTAGTCACCTACTATGTGTTATGACCCGGCAACCCCGGAGTGACAATAGTTGGAACCACTCCCGGATATGACCATAGTATGAGGAGTTCACGTATTCACTAAGTGCTAATGCTTTGTTCTGGTTCTCTATTAAAAGGAGACCTTAATATCACTTAGTTTCCATTAGGACCCCGCTGCCACGGGAGGGATGGGCAATAGATGTCATGCAAGTTCTTTTCCATAATCACGTATGACTATATACGGAATACATGCCTACATTACATTGACGAACTGGAGCTAGTCACATATCTCCCCATGTTATAACTCTTACATGATGAATGTCATATGACATAATTATCCATCACCGATCCAATGCCTACGAGTCTTTTCCTACTGGTCCTTGCTAAGTTACTTTACCGCTACTGTTGTCACTACTGCTACTGTTACCGCTGCTACCGTTACTATCACGCTACTTTGCTACTGAAACTTTGCTGTAGATACTAAATCATTCAGGTGTGGTTTAATTGACAACTCAACTGCTAATACTCTAGAATATTCTTTGGCTTCCCCTTGTGTCAAATCAACAAATTTGGGTTGAATACTCTACCATCGAAAACTGTTGCGATCCCCTATACTTGTGGGTTATCAAGACTATTTTCCGGCGCCGTTGCCGGGGAAGCATAGCTCTATTCTCTGAGTCACTTGGGATTTACGTCTGTCGAGCACTATGAGGAATCTAAGACATCCAAAAATTAAAGTCTAGCCCTCAACTACGAGGACAGGTAAGGAACTGCCATCTAGCTCTGCACTTGATTCACCTTCAGTTATGAGTATGTTTGCGACACCACCACCTACTAGAAATTCTGATGTGTCACATGTGCTTGATGATGCTACTTCTGCTATCCATGATGCTTATGATGATGCTTTGCCACTGGGTGCATTTCTAGATGCACAAATTGCTAGAGTTGTTGCTGAATGCCATGATACTTCTGAAACTGCTAAAATTATTGAAGTAGAACCTGCTGTTTCACCTGTTAGAACTAGCTCTCCTAGATATGAATAGCCTGATATACCTGAGGGTTACGTTATGGAGGGAGAGGTAGCTGAGGACTTTCTTTCTTGTAAGGATAGCTATGATCTTGAGAATTTATTGCGCAAGTGGAAAGAAAATTCTCTGAATGCTAGAATGAAATATGATCCTAAGTTTGCTACATCACTCGTCTTTGTGACTAATAAGGATTATGAATTCTCTGTTGATCCTGAGTTGATCACTTTGGTTGAATCTGATCCTGTTCATGGTTATGAGTCTGAAATGGTTGTAGCACATCTTACTAAGCTGAATGATATAGCATCCCTATTCACGAGCGAGGAAAATATTCGCCATTACTATATCCTTAAGTTGTTTCCTTTCTCGCTAAAGGGTGATGCTAAGACTTGGTTTACTTCTCTTACTCCTGGTTGTGTGCGTAGTCCCTAGGATATGATATACTACTTCTCTGAGAAATATGTTCCTGCCCATAAGAAACAAGCTACCTTGCAGGATATATATAACTTTGTGCAACTTGAAGAAGAGAGTCTATCACAAGCTTGGGGGAGGCTTGTCCAGTTACTGAATGCTTTGCCTGATCACCCTCTTGAGAAAAATGAAATATTTGATATCTTTTATAATCGACTAACCGATGCTTCTACGGACCACCTAGATAGTTGTGTTCGTTGTGTTTTCAGGGAACAAACTGCGGAATAAGCTGAAATTCTATTGAATAATATCTTGAGCAATGATAATGCTTGGACTATTCCCGAACCACCTCCGAATCCAACTCTGAAGAAAACATGTATTCTATTCCTTAGTCCTGAAGATATGAAAGAAGCCAATAAATCTATGCAAGAGAAAGGTATTAAATCTGAAGATGTTAAGAATCTACCACCTATCGAAGAGATACATGGTCTTGATAACCCGACACAGGTAGTAGAGGTAAATTCTCTTCGTAGATTCAATGAGAGTGATATTCCTTTTGATAAATCTGCTAGCTTATGCTTAGATGAATTTGATAAAGTTGTTGCCAAACAAAAAAGTTTCAATGATTATGTTAGCAGACAATTGAGACAAAATGCTCGCATGATTAATCATTTAAGTGCTTGTGTGGATAGAAATGTCAATGATCTTAAGCTTTTGAGTAAGCATGCCTCTATGGTCACTACTCAAGTAGAACAAGTACTTAAGGCTCAAAATGACTTGCTCAATGAGTTGAATGACAATTCTGTTAGAGTCGTCACTAGAGGTGGTAGAATGACTCAAGAACCTTTGTATCCGGAGGGCCATCCTAAGAGAATTGAACAAGATTCTCAAGGAGTTAGCACTTAGGCACCTAGTCATCCTAGTAATAGGAAGAAAAAGAAAGATGGTAGGAACTTGCATGCTAGCAAACCTGCTGCTGTTACACCTGAGAATCCAAATGATATCTCTATTTCCGATGCCGAAACACAATCTGGTGATGAACATGAGCCTAGTGATAATATCGATGGTGGTGTTCATGATGATGCTCAACCTAGTAATGATAAGGATGTGGAGATTGAACCTGCTGTTGATCTTGATAACCCACAACCTAAGAAGAGGAGATATGATATGAACGACTTTATTGCTAGGAAGCATGGTAAAGAAAGAGAACTATGGGTTCAGAAACCCATGCCCTTTCCTCCCAAACCATCCAAGAAAAAGGATGATGAGGATTTTGAGCGCTTTGTTGAAATGATTTGACCTATCTTTCTGCAAATGCGTTTGACAGATATGCTCAAAATGTCTCCTTATGCTAAGTACATGAAAGATATTGTGACTAATAAAAGGAAGATATTGAGGTTGAGATTTCCACCATGCTTGCTAATTACACCTTCAAGGGTGGAACTCCTAAGAAACTAGTGTTGGGGAACGTCGCATGGGAAACAAAAATTTTCCTACGCGCACGAAGACCTATCATGGTGATGACCATCTACGATAGGGGATATTCGATCTACGTACCCTTGTAGATCGCATAGCAGAAGCGTTAAGAAACGTGGTTGATGTAGTGGAACGTCCTCACGTCCCTCGATCCTCCCCGCGAACCGTTCCGCGATCCGTCCCACGGTCTAGTGCCCAACGGACGGCACCTCCGCGTTCAGCACACGTACAGCTCGACGATGATCTCGGCCTTCTTGATCCAGCAAGAGAGACAGAGAGGTAGATGAGTTCTCCGGCAGCGTGACGACGCTCCGGAGGTTGGTGGTGATCTAATCTCAGCAGGACTCCGCCCGAGCTCCGCAGAAACGCGATCTAGAGGTAAAACCGTGGAGGTATGTGGTCGGGCTGCCATGGCAAAGTTGTCTCAAATGAGCCCTAAAACCTCCGTATATACAGGTGGGAGAGGGGGGGGCTTGCCTTGGGGCTCAAGGAGCCCCAAGGGGTTCGGCCGAGCCAAGGGGGGGAGTCCTCCCCTTCCAAACCGAATCCAACTAGGTTTGGAAGGTGGAGTCCTTCCCCTTTTTCCCACCACCCCTTTTTTTCTTTTTCTCTTTGATTTTCTTCCTATGGCGCATAGGGCCTTCTTGGGCTGTCCCACCAGCCCAACAAGGGATGGTGCGCCACCCCCAACGCCTATGGGCTTCCCCGGGGTGGGTTGCCCCCCCCCCCCCCGGTGAACACCCGGAACCCATTCGTCATTCCCGGTACATTCCCGGTAACTCCGAAAACCTTCCGGTAATCAAATGAGGTCATCCTATATATCAATCTTTGTTTCCGGACCATTCCGGAAACCCTCGTGACGTCCGTCATCTGATCCGGGACTCCGAACAACATTCGGTAACCAACCATATAACTCAAATACGCATAAAACAACGTCTAACCTTAAGTGTGCAGACCCTGCGGGTTCGAGAACTATGCAGACATGACCCGAGAGACTCCTCGGTCAATATCCAATAGCGGGACATGGATGCCCATATTGGATCCCACATATTCTACGAAGATCTTATCGTTTGAACCTCAGTGCCAAGGATTCATATAATCCCGTATGTCATTCCCTTTGTCCTTCGGTATGTTACTTGCCCGAGATTCGATCATCAGTATCCGCATACCTATTTCAATCTTGTTTACCGGCAAGTCTCTTTACTCGTTCCGTAATACAAGATCGCGCAACTTACACTAAGTCACTTTGCTTGCAAGGCTTTTGTGTGATGTTGTATTACCGAGTGGGCCCCGAGATACCTCTCCGTCACACGGAGTGACAAATCCCAGTCTCGATCCATACTAACTCAACGAACACCTTCGGAGATACCTGTAGAGCATCTTTATAGTCACCCAGTTACGTTGCGACGTTTGAGACACACAAAGCATTCCTCCGGTGTCAGTGAGTTATATGATCTCATGGTCATAGGAACAAATACTTGACACGTAGAAAACAGTAGCAACAAAATGACACGATCAACATGCTACGTCTATTAGTTTGGGTCTAGTCCATCACGTGATTCTCCTAATGACGTGATCCAGTTATCAAGCAACAACACCTTGTTCATAATCAGAAGACCCTGATTATCTTTGATCAACTGGCTAGCCAACTACAGGCTTGCTAGGGATAGTGTTTTGTCTATGTATCCACACATGTAAAAAAGTCTTCATTCAATACATTTATAGCATGGAAAATAAACGATTATCTTGATAAAGGAATTATAATAATAACTATATTTATTATTGCCTCTAGGGCATAATTCCAACAACTAGGTGATCCCGAGTGCCCACTACACCTTGCTCCATTAAAGGAAATTATGTTAGAACTGCTTTATGCGATCTTGGAGCTAGTGTTAGTGTTATGCCTCTCTCTCTTTATGGTAGACTTGAATTGATTAAGTTGAGACCCACTGAAATGTCTTTGCAAATGGCCGACAAATCAACTGCTTTTCCTATCGGCATTTGCGAGGATGTTCCTGTTGTGGTTGCTACCGTTACTATCTTAACGGACTTTGTTATTTTGTATATTCCCGAGGATGATCCATGGCGGTCATCCTTGGGAGACCCTTTTTAAACACTGCAGAGGCTGTTATTGAATGCAACAAAGGCAATGTCACTTTCCATGTTAATAGTAATGACCATACGGTGCACTTTCCAAAGAAACAATATCCAGTACATTGCATCAATGCTATTGAAAAAATTTCATCAATTCTTATTGGAAGCATTGAATGCCCTATACCTACTGTCAAGATGAAGTCTGATTTACTTGTTGGGCATATGCACATCCCCGTTGAGGTAACCTAGTGATTATTCGAAAACTCTCCGGTTTTATGCGATTCGATTTTTTTGTCAAGGAGACTTGATTAACCTCATTGACGGATTTCTTTTGATGACCATGAGATAGATGAATCTAGGGGTCACAACCATCTGTTCCCAACTTTTACTTTCTCTTGCTTAGAAGAAAAATGATAAATTTAGCTTTATTTTCTTGTTTTTTGCTTTTTGCATCCCTTAGAAAAGTGTCCCGAAAATAGAAGTTCTTTAAATGCCCTGAAATTCAAGTATGATTTTTTCTGTAATTTTTGAAAAATTCTGAGATAGAGAGCTAGTCAGGGAGATGTACGAGTGGGCCACAAGCCCAGGAGGCGCGGCCACCCCTCCTGGCCGCGCCTGGCAGGCTTGTGGGCCTCACGTGGCCCCCCTCCACTTATTCCAGCTCCCATCTCCTTCTTCTACCTCCAGAAAGTCATTCCACAGCTCAAACCCGTGTTCTTGCTCTTCTTGCTGCATTTTTCGATCTCCTTGTGCAAAGCCCTATTCACCAAACTATTTTGGGGGAATTGTTCCTTGGTATGTGACTCCTCCATTGGTCCAATTAGTTTTTGCTCTAGTGCTTTATTCGTTGCATATTTTTTATGCCTTGGTGACCCTGTTCTTGAGCTTTGCATGCTAATTTTAGTTGGTCCCAAGTAGTTTTGATGCATGATATGGCCTCTAGGCACTTGTAGCAGTAGTTGCTATGAGTTTTGTTGAGCCTTGTTCACTTTTCTATTAAGTCACTAAAAATTTCAGAAATTTTCAGAGAAAGAAAAAGGAAAAGATGAGGAGGATCCTAAGAGGCTCTTCAAGCCGTGACCCCAAGGAAGATGAAAATGAGAAGAAGGAACCCAAGTATCCGGTCCCCCGAGTTGCAGAAGTTCGAGCGTGCGAGTGCCCAAGCGATGTGTTCTTACGTGTCGCCGGTCTTTATGAGGATTTTTATTACTTGGTGGAGAATGCAGGCCTTACCGCATTTGTCGAAGATAAGTGTCCGCAATACCTCCTCCTCACTAATATTTTCATACAAATCTTTAATTTCTATCCAAGGAAGAGTCCTCCTATGGTTGAGTTCAGGTTATATGATATCCCCCAGCGCATGTCACTTCAGGATTTTTGCGCGAAGCTCTTTATATTGATAAAACTTATAGCTTGGGTGATATAGTAGCTAACGGTTGAACACCAATCGTACTAAAGGTGTTGTTTATGGAAGTATCTATGCAACCCGTCTTGCGAAACGTTTTGAGATACCTATTAGACTGTACGAGGAAGAAGAGATGCTTCTTCCTGAGAGATATCTAGATTATGATAGCATGGTTGGCCATCACTTTCTTGATAAAGATATAAATAAGAGGATGATTTATAACCTGGTATTTAGTCAGGGTACTCGTGAGACTATTACTTTACCTGCTCCTTCTTTGTTCAATCTTCATCTAGGCAGGTACATTATTATGCCCTCGGACATCTACACATATTGGGGCATAGCGCCACCCCAGGCGCCCTTGCTCGAGCTACCAGTCGAGTACCAGTTGCCAGTTTATCAGTGGGAGCTAGAGGAGCTCACCCAGCAGTGGCACCCTGAGTACACTTCGGAGTATCCCGGAGACGGTTATTTCCCTCCATGGGAGTATACCAACTTAGGCCAAAAGCCTAAGCTTGGGGGAGTACGTGTTTCTCACCGACTTTATATTCATGCTCACGCTTTCACTTTGATAGTCGGTGTTCACACCTTGCCATTGTATCATCCATGCTAGTTTATTTATTTTTCTCGCTTTCTTCTCGTGTGTTTGTTTAGATTGAGAAAAACAAAAAAATAGTTGTAACTTTACTTTCCAGCTTTCTTAGTGGTGTTTAAAAAAGGAAAACCCAAAAACATTTCCCGTTCTTCTTTTGCTTGTTGGGAGGTGATGACCCACAAGTATTGGGGATCAATCGTAGTCCTTTCGGTAAGTAAGAGTGTCGAACCCAACGAGGAGCAGAAGCATCTGACAAGTGGTTTTCAGCAAGGTAAAAAATGCAGGCACTGAAATTGTCGGTAACAAGTGATTGTGTGGTGAGATGATTCGTAGCAAGCAACAAGTAACAAAAGTAGCAACGGTGCAGCAAAGTGGCCCAATCCCCTTTGTAGAAAGGGACACGCCTGGACAAAGTCTTATAGGAGGAAAAATGCTGCCGAGGACACACGGGAAGTTCTATCATGCTAGTTTCATCATGTTCATATGATTCGCATTCATTACTTTGATAGTTTGATATGTGGGTGGACCGACGCTTGGGTACTTCCCTTACTTGGAAAAGCATCCCACTTATGATTAACCCCTCTCGCAAGCATCCACAACTACAAAAGAAGAATTAAGAGAAAGTCTAACCATAGCATTAAATTAGTGGATCCAAATCAGCCCCTTACGAAGCAACGCATAAACTAGGGTTTAAGATTCTGTCACTCTAGCAACCCGTCATCTACTTACTACTTCCCAATGCCTTCCTCTAGGCCCAAATAATGGTGAAGTGTTATGTAGTCGACGTTCACATAACACCACTAGAGGAAAAACAACATACAACATATCAAATTACCGAACGAATACCAAATTCACATGACTACTATTAGCATGACTTATCCCATGTCCTCAGGAACAAAAGTAACTACTCACAAAGCATAAACATATTCATGACCAGAGAGGTAATGAGTAGCATCAAGGATCTGAACATAAACTCTTCCACCAAGTAATCCAACGAGCATCAACTACAAAGAGCAATCAACACTACTAGCAACCTTACAAGTACCAATCGGAGTCGCTAGACGGAGATTGGTTACAAGTGATGAACTAGGGTTTGGAGATGAGATGGTGCTGATGAAGATGTTGATGGTGACGAGTCCCCTTTGATGAGAGGAGTGTTGGTGATGACGATGGCGACGATTCCCCCCGGAGGGAAGTTTCCCCGGCAGGATCATCCTGCCGGAGCTCTAGATTGGTTCTGCTCGAGTTCCGCCTGGTGGCGGCGGCGAATCCACGAAAAAGCTCCTCCTTGATTTTTTTCTGGACGAAACCCTTCATATAGCAGAAGAGGGGGCCAGTGGGCCAGTAGGCTGCCCACAAGCCCTCATGGCGCGGCCTGGGGGGTGGCCGCGCCGTGCAGGCTAGTGGCCAGCCCCTGGCGCCCCTCTGGAGTATTTTTTATAAATCCGGAAAAATTTCCTCGTTGATTTTCACGGCGTTTGGAGTTGCGCAGAATAGATATCTCTACTTTGCTCCAATTTCAGGCCAGAATTCCAGTTGCTGGCATTCTCCCTCTTCATGTAAACCTTGCAAAATAAGAGAGAAAAGGCATAACAATTGTACCATGAAGTAAAATAACAGCCCAAGAAGCGATAAATAACAACATGAAAACATGATGCAAAATGGACGTATCAACTCCCCCAAGCTTAGACCTCGCTTGTCCTCAAGCGAAAGCCTAGCTCAATAAATATGTCCACATGTTTAGGGAGATAGGTGTCGACAACACAAGATACGAACATGTATGCATCATGATCATGATTAGAACAGCAATACCAACATATAATCTCTCATGCTAAAGTGATAATTCCTTCACAAAGTAAAGCATGGATCAAGAACCTTACCGAGAAGTAACAACAAATAGCCTTTAGTCATTGAAGCAACTCCAATTTATCACAGCATCAGAAAGAGTCAAATAAGAACTTGTAAAGCAAATCCACATACTCAATCATTCTTTCATTATCTACAATTGCTACAACTCACGTGGTACTCATGAGATCAAAGTTTCAGTTGGACACACAGAAAGATAGGGGCTTATAGTTTTGCCTCCAAATTGCTTACCTCAAGGGTAATGTGAACAATAATAATTCATGAATACTTACCTCCAAGTTGACATATGAATATAGATCTTTGCCAAGCATATGACGTTAGCCAAGACAAAGGCGAAATAGGGAATTGGTGAAGATCACCATGACTCTTTCAAGGGAAAAAAGTAAAGGTACAAGATAGGCCGTTCGCAGAGGGAAGCAGAGGTTGTCATGCGCTTTTGAGGTTTCGATGTGTGTCCTCTTAGTGCGGAGGAACGTCACTTTACATTTCCTTCTGTGATAAAGAACTCTATTATGCAGTTTGTCGCTTTTATGTCTTCCTCATCACAGGTTCGTATAAAGCTTATTTTCCACACACTAATAGATCATACATATTAGAGAGCAATTTTTATTGCTTGCACCGCTGACAAATTACTTGAGGGATCTTATTCAATCCATAGGTAGGTATGGTGGACTCACATGGCAAAACTGGGTTGAAGGTTTATAGATGCACAAGTAGTATCTCTACTTGGTGCGGGAGTTTTGGCTAATGTGAGGTGGAAGAAATCATCACATGCTAAGGGATCTCTAATCATATAACATTGTTCGGATCCAAGCAAACACAATTCATTATGTTGTCTTCCTTGTCCAACATCTACTTCTAGGCATGTAATAGTTTAGTGAGTGTTCACAATCATAGATGGTGTCAGAGATGATATATTTATATGTGAACCTCTCCTTCTTTATCACTTCCTATTAATTGCAACCATGACCAAGGTCTACGTTTTCCTACCCTCATCATTCTTTTTATATGTGAAGCCATCACTTCCCATAAGATCATTACATGATCATTCATGCTTTTGTTCTATTCTCACTCTTTTGATCATGGCAAGAGGCAAAGCCCTTCAACTAAGACACTCTTTATTATATGGCTCACGAGGTCAAATACATCGGGGGTGACACAAAGAAAAACTCAAGACTAAAACCCTAAAACTTTTAAACTACTAGAGAAAAAGAAAACTGAAAAGGAACAAACTAAAACAAAGGTAAAGGCAAAAGATGTGATGGTGATACGATATCGGGGCAACTCCCCCAAGCTTGGCAAAAGCCAAGGGGATTGCCCATACCAATGCTCAGTTGTCTTCCTTTGGTGGTGATGGTGATGGAGTTGTTGAAGAGGTCTTGAGCTTGTTTAATTTCCACATGAGCTTAAAATTCTGCTCCCTCAGATCATCATTTTCCTCTTCAAGCTTCAACACCCTTTGGCATAATTCCTCCTTACTCTCCTGCAAGAAACGAGAAGGGATAAACAAGGTCTTAGGCTTCTTCCTTGAGTCAGGGAGGCTCGACTTCTTGAACTCCACATGAGTGTGTCCAGGTTGAGGTAGAGGAGCCTCCTCTTCATCGGAACTTGTTTGTTCCTTCCCCTTTGGATCATAATAGTCTTCCTCGTCAGTGGTCCAGCCATAAGGATCCAAGTCCCCATAGACCTTGGGGTTAGCAAGGTAATTAGACACATAGCTCTCCCCCTCTGAATCCTGAGAAGAAATCTTGACCTAGATCTGTGGCAGAAAACAGGCTCGAAACGAAAAACAGAGGAAATCTGCGTGATGCAGGGGTCAGACCAAACGGGAGTATATATAATGATTTTTTCCAGACTAGAAGGAGTACCCTGCACGAAAACGGAGTCCGGGAGGCGCACGAGGTGGCCACAAGCCCTGACGGCACGGCCAGGGGGTGGGCCCGCGCCGTGCAGGCTTGTCGCCTCCTCGCGCACTTTCCGGGCTACTTCTAATTTTTGTATTTTTTCAAATATTCCAAAATGGAGAAAAATTCCTACTGGAAAAGTTTTGGACTCTGCTTTCTTACCGAATCACACACCTCTTCGTTTTCGGAGTGTGAAACAGGTTGATAAATATCCCTTAGGTATTCTTCCGGAGTTATGGCATTGATAATCTTGCTTTCAACATTTATGGGAGTACCTGAGATATAATGCTTGATTCTCTGCCCATTTACAACTCTTGGACAATTAACTTCCGTGTTGTTGATCTTGATAGCACCGGAACGATATACTTCCTCGACAACATAGGGACCTTCCCATTTGGAAGAAGCTTGCATGCAAAGAATCTTAAACGAGAGTTATATAGCAAGACATGATCACCTACATTGAACTCATGCTTTTGTATCCTCTTATCATGCCACCTCTTAACCTTCTCTTTGAACAGCTTGGCATTCTCATATGCCTGAGTTCTCCACTCATCAAGCGAGCTAATATCAAATAACCTCTTCTCACTGGCAAGTTTGAAATAAAAGTTGAGCTCTTTGATTGCCCAATAAGCTTTATGCTCTAGCTCAAGAGGTAAATGACATTCTTTACCGTACACCATTTTGTATGGAGACATGCCCATGGGATTCTTATAGGCAGTTCTATAAGCCCACAGTGCATCATCGAACTTCTTAGACCAATTCTTTCTAGACCTGTTGACAGTCTTTTGCAGAATCAGTTTAATCTCTCTATTACTTAGCTCTACTTGACCACTGGACTGATGGTGATAGGGAGACATAATTTTATGGTTGACATCATACTTAGCAAGCATTTTACGGAAAGCACCATGAATGAAGTGTGAACCACCGTCGGTCATTACATATCTAGGGACTCCAAATCTAGGGAAGATAACTTCTTTCAGCATCCTGATAGAGGTGTTCTGATCAGCACTACTAGTGGGGATAGATTCTACCCACTTATTTACGTAATCAACAGCAACTAGGATATGCGTACACCCATTGGATTTTGGAAAAGGTCCCATATAATAAAGCCCCAAACATCAAATGGTTCAATGACAAGTGAATAGTTCATAGGCATTTCCTGACGTTTGCTAGTATTACTATTCTTTGACATTCGTCACAAGACAAGACAAAATTATGGGCATCCTTGAAGAGAGTGGGCCAATAGAAAACTGATTGCAATACGTTGTGTGCAGTTATATCTCCCGCATGGTGTCCTCCGTAGGCCTCGGAGTGACACTTCTGTAGGATCTGTCCCTGTTCATGTTCAGGTACACAACATCTAATAACACCATCTACTCCTTCCTTATAAAGGTGAGGATTATCCCAAAAGTAGTGTCTCAAGTCAAAGAAGAATTTCTTGTTTTGCTGGTACGTGAAACTAGGTGGTATGTATTTGGCAACGATATAGTTTGCATAATCCGCATACCACTGTGCACTACGTGAAGCATTGATGACATTCAGTTGCTCATCGGGAAAGCTATCATCAATAAGTTGTGGGTCATCAAGAACGTTCTCCAACCTAGACAAGTTATCTGCTACTGGGTTATCAGCACCCTTTCTATCGACAACGTGCAAATCAAATTCTTGTAGCAAGAGAACCCATCTGATAAGTCTAGGTTTAGCGTCTTTCTTCTCCATGAATAGTGACTTTGGAATCAAGTATGTAAGACCTGAACTTTTCACATGCAAACACGACTGCTAAAAACTCCTTCTCCATAGTAGCATAGTTTCTGTGGGCACTGTCTAGAGTTTTACTAGGGTAGTGAATAACATTCAACTTCTTATCGACTCTTTGCCCTAGAACAGCACCAACATCATAATCACTAGCGTCACACATCATCTCAAACGGTAAGTTCCAATTAGGTGGTTGAACAATAGGTGCAGTTATCAAAGCCCTCTTAAGTATTTCGAAGCCTTCCTCACAACCATCGTCAAAAAAAGGAATATCCTTTTGCAAGAGATTGGTAAGAGGCCTAGAAATCATAGAGAAGTCTTTAATGAACCTTCTATAGAAACCAGCATGACCAAGGAAACTTCTTATACCTTTGATATCTATGAGGTATGGCATTTTCTCGATTGCATCAACCTTAGCCTTATCGACTTCAATACCTCTTTCAGAAATTTTATGTCCTAAGATGATGCCTTCATTAACCATAAAGTGGCACTTCTCCCAATTCAAGACAAGATTGGTGTCTTTACATCTCTGCAAGACTCGATCAAGGTTGTTGAGGCAATCATCAAAGGAAGACCCGTAAACAAAGAAGTCATCCATGAAAACCTCAACAATCTTTTCACAAAAGTCAGAGAATATAGCCATCATACATCTTTGAAAAGTGGCAGGTGCATTACATAATCCAAAAGGCATACGTCTATAAGCAAAGGTACCGAAAGGGCAGGTGAAAGTGGTTTTCTCCTGATCAGATTGTGCAACTGGTATTTGGGAGAAACCAGAATAACCGTCTAGAAAGCAGAAGTGTGTGTGTTTAGACAGCCTTTCTAGCATTTGGTCCACAAAAGGCAAAGGGTAATGATCTTTCCTAGTGGCTTTATACAATTTCCTTAAATCGATCACCATCCTATAGCCAGTAATAATCCTCTGTGGGATCAATTCATCCTTATCATTAGGGACAACGGTAATACCTCCCTTCTTGGGGACGCAATGCACCGGACTCACCCAATCGCTATGAGCAACATGATAGATAATACCCGCTTCCACGAGCTTTAGTTTTTCTTTCCATACTACCTCTTTCATCTTAGGATTTAATCTCCTTTGATGATGAGCAACTGGTTTGAAATCAGGATCAGTTTTGATTTTGTGCTAGCATAGAGTGGGACTAATGCCCTTAAGATCATCAAGAGTATATCCAATAGCAGCACGGTGCTTCCACGGAGTTTTTACTAACTTCTTTTCTTCATGCTCTGAGAGGCTAGCACTAATAATAACAGGATATATCTCTTTTTCATCAAGATAGGTATACTTAAGAGTATTAGGCAACTGTTTAAGATCGAACACAGGATCACCCTTTGGTGTGGGTGGATCCCCAAGCAGTTCAACAGGCCAGTTATTCTTAAGAATAGGATATTGTTCTAAGACAACTCTATATATCTCATCCCTTTCATCCATATGCATATCATTTTCATGCTCAAGCAAGTATTGCTCTAAGGGATCAGTAGGAGGCACGGCAATAGAGGATAAGGCAATAGTTTCATCCTTACTAGGCAACTCTTTTTCATGAGGTTGTCTACCAAACTTGGAGAAATTGAACTCGTGTGACACACCTTCAAAGCCAACAGTGACAGTCTGCTTCTCACAATCAATATGAGCATTGACAGTATCGAGAAAAGGTCTACCAAATATGATGGGACAAAAGCTATCTTGTGCGGTAGCAAGAACGAGGAAATCAGCAGGATACTTCGTTTTACCACACAAGACTTCAACATCCCTAACAATTCACACAGGGTAGATAGTATCTCTATTGGCAAGCTGAATAGTGACATCAATGGGCTCTATCTCAACAGGTGCAATCTCATTTTTGATGTCATCATATAAGGATTGAGGTATTGCACTAACACTAGCACCCACGTCACATAAACCATGATAAGAATGATCTCCTATCTTAACAAAAACCATAGGCATGCCAACAACAGGCCTATGTTTGTCTCTAACGTGAGGTTTAGCAATTCTAGCAGCATCTTCACAAAAGTGAATATTATGTCCCTCAACATCGTCGGACAGAAGATCTTTGATAATAGCAATGCTAGGTTCAACTCTAATTTGCTCAGGGGATGTAGGTGTTCTAATATAGCCTCTACGTATCACAGTTGATGCTTTAGAATGATCCTTTATCCTAACAGGGAAAGGTGGTTTCTCAATGTAAGCACCGGGAACAACAAGATCACTATAGGCAATGACTTTCTCTTCAACTGGAGTGGGTTTAACTACATTGACTTCTAAAGGAGGATGATATTTAAACCACTTCTCTTTAGGGAGATCAATATGAGCAGCAAAGGATTCACACAATGAAGCTACTATCTCAGATTCAAGTCCATACTTAGCGCTAAAGTCACAAAAAGTATTTGTCTCAACAAAGGATTTAACGCAATCAAACAGGAAATTCATACCTGACTCCTTACCTTCTTCAAGCTCCCAATCTTCAGAGTTGCGTTTCATTCTCTCCAATAAATTCCATTTGAAGTCAATATCTCTGTTCATAAAAGAACCGTTACAAGAAGTGTCAAGCATGGTGCGATCATCATGAGAAAGCTGAGCATAGAAGTTTTGAATGATAATTTCTCTCGAGAGCTCATGGTTGGGGCATGAATATAGCATTGATTTAAGGCTCCCCCAAGCTTGAGCGATGCTTTCTCGATTGTGGTCCCATGATCCAGTATCATCACATAGCCTATACCATGTCAACGCCTTATCCTTCAAATATAAAGGAAAGACCTTCTTCTTGACCTCATCCTCGGGCAAACCTGCAAGCTCAAATAAACCACAAACTTCATCTACATAGATTAGATGCATGTCTAGATGTGATGTTCCATCTCGTGTAAAAGGATTAGCCAGCAGTTTCTCAAGCATACCCGAAGGAAATTCAAAGAAAATATTTTCAGTAGGTGCAGCAGGTTGAGGAGCAACTATTTGTGCTTCCGTTTGAGGTGAGGATACCCCGAACAAGCGCCTCAAAGGATTAGTATCCATAGTGACAAGTGACAATAAATTTCAGCACACTATATGAATGTTTCCTTACCATGTTCCACTTACCAAAGGCGCTTCACTCCCCGGCAACGACGCTAGAAAAGAGTCTTGATGACCCACAAGTATAGGGGATCAATCGTAGTCCTTTCGATAAGTAGGAGTGTTGAACCCAACGAGGAGTGGAAGGATCTGACAAGTGGTTTTCAGCAAAATAAAATCTGCACGCACTGAAATTGTCAGTAACAAGTGAATGTGTGGTGAGATGATTCGTAGCAAGCAACAAGTAACAAAAGTAGCAACGGTGCAGCAAAGTGGCCCAATCCCTTTTGTAGCAAGGGACAAGCCTGGACAAAGTCTTATAGGAGGAAAAACGCTCCCGAGGACACACGGGAATTTCTGTCATGCTAGTTTCATCATGTTCATATGATTCGCGTTCATTACTTTGATAGTTTGATATGTGGGTGGACCGGCGCTTGGGTACTGCCATTACTTGAACAAGCATCCCACTTATGATTAACCCCTCTCGCAAGCATCCGCAACTACGAAAGAAGAATTAAGACAAAGTCTAACCATAGCATTAAACTAGTGGATCCAAATCAACCCCTTACGAAGCAACACATAAACTAGGGTTTAAGCTTCTCTCACTAGCAACCCATCATCTACTTACTACTTCCCAATGCCTTCCTCTAGGCCCAAGTAATGGTGAAGTGTTATGTAGTCGACGTTCACATAACACCTCTAGAGGAAAAACAACATACAACATATCAAATTAGCGAGCGAATACCAAATTCACATGACTACTATTAGCATGACTTATCCCATGTCCTGAGCAAAAAAAGTAACTACTCACAAAGCATAATCATATTCATGACCAGAGAGGTAATGAGTAGCATCAAGGATCTGAACATAAACTATTCCACCAAGTAATCCAACTAGCATCAACTACAAATAGCAATCAACACTACTAGCAACCTTACAAGTACCAATCGGAGTCGCAAGACGAAAATTGGTTACAAGGGATGAACTAGGGTTTGGAGATGAGATGGTGCTGATGAAGATGTTGATGGTGACGAGTCCCCTCCGATGAGAGGAGTGTTGGTGATGACGATGGAGACGATTCCCCCCCCCCCCCCGAGAGGGAAGTTTCCCCAGCAGGATCGTCCTGCCGGAGCTCTAGATTGGTTATGCTCAAGTTCCGCCTCGTGGCGGCGGCGAATCCATGAAAAAACTCCTCCTTGAGTTTTTTTCTGGACGAAACCCTTCATATAGCAGAAGAGGGGGCCAGTGGGCCAGCATGCTGCCCACAAGCCCTCATGGCACGGCCTTGGGGGTGATCGCGCCGTGTAGGCTTGTGGCCAACTCCTGGCGCCCCTCTGGCACTTCTTCGGCCCAGTATTTTTTATAAATCCGGAAAAAATTCCGCGTTGATTTTCACGACGTTTGTAGTTGAGCAGAATAGGTATCTCAACTTTGCTCCAATTTCAGGCCAGAATTCCAGTTGTCGGCATTCTCCCCCTTCATGTAAACCTTGCAAAATAAGAGAGAAAAGGCATAAGAATTGTACCGTGAAGTGAAATAACAGCCCAAGAAGTGATAAATAACACCATGAAAACATGATGCAAAATGGATGTATCAGGAGATTTCCCGTGTAAATAGTTCTCTTTTTTCTTTGGGTCAAGGTAGAAGACTATGGTTAAAATGTTTAGTGGCTCTCACATGCATATCTGTTTATCCGTCAAAGAGCCATATTAGTTTGTCTTCTCCTTTGTGTTTGCTTGCAGATTCCAGCTTAGTCCGATTCACGAACACTCTCATTAGTATTCACATCATTCGGTCGTGCAAGTGAAAGGCAATGATGACGATATATGATGAAGTGACTGAGCCTGGAAAAGCTAGTATGAACTCGATCTATTTTGTTGTTGTAAATATGACTAGCTCATCATTCCTAATTTAGCATTGTTATGAGAGAAACATGTTTGCAATGACAACTTAGAGATCATAGTTTCTAATGCCATGCTTAATTAGCTAGGAGCTTATAATGATTTGTCGTGGATGCTAACATGAATTTCAAGATGATTATGATGTAGTACGATAGGATGGTATCCTCCATTGAATGATTCAAGTGGCTTGACTTGGCACATGTTTGTGCATGTAGTTGAAACAAAATCAACATAGCCTCTATGACATTCATGTTTATGGTGATTTATGTCCTACTCATGCTTGCTCTCAATGTTGGTTTATTTCAATGCATATTGATGACCGTTGTCGCTCTCTATTTGGTCGCTTCCCAGTCTTTTGCTAGCCTTCACTTGTACTAAGCGGGAATACTGCTTGTGCATCCATTTCCATAAACCCAAAGTTCTTCCATATGAATCCACTATACCTACCTATATGTGGTATCTACCTGCCGTTCCAAGTAAATTTGCATGTGCCACTCTCTAAACCTTCAAGTAATAATTTGTTTTGCATGCCCGAACCGCTCATGTGGTGACAAGGGGCGGTCAGTATCTTCCTTGCTAGGCGTGTTATCCTCGATACGTGTTTATTCACTATCACTCACGAGAAAGGGGCCGGTAATTGGAATGCCCAGTTCGATGCTCAAATCGAAAATATAAATGCAAACAAAACTCCCCCGGGATTGTTGTTGGTATGGACGGCACCCGAGGATTCGGCTATTCGTGGAGTGTGATTGATTGGTGGTGGGGGAGTCAAAACTTTACTTTTCTGTTTGGGAACTGCCTATAATATGTGTAGCATGGAAGATGGTGAAAACTCTTGGTCATCGCGTTGACAATGAAAGCATGCGACCCAAAATTATTTATCTTCGTCTTCAAAGCTTGAGCTCTGGCACCTCTGCAAATCAATGCTTCCCTCTGCGAAATGCCTATCTACCTATGTTTCTGTTGAGTCGTCCTCTCCTTATAAAGGCACCAATTAGAGAGCACCTCCGTCATTTTTATGCTTTGCTATTAATTTACATTGAGTATGACTGTGACTAGATCTTCTTTGCCATAAATTACAATGTTCAGTCAACCCTTGGTCTTTGAAGGTGATGTGTGTTTATGTTTTGCGGTCTCAGAAAGAGCTAGCGAGCTACCACCTGTTGATATTGTGTTATGCTTGCTTTGATTTACGTGTTGACATTTGAAACTTACTATTATTGCTCGCTAGTTGATTATGCCATTGATATGAGTATACCATGAGACCTAAATGTCATTGCTTATGTGGTTAGCTTATGATCTTGCTAAAAATCTGAATATGAGTTAGACATAATTACAACAAGATCAAACAGAGTTCATAAAAGTTTTTCTTTTGTCTCTTTTAGTTTTTCAACTAAATTGCTTGAGGACAAGCAAGGCTTTAAGCTTGGGGGAGTTGATACGTCTCCATCGTATCTACTTTTCCAAACTCTTTTGCCCTTGTTTTGGACTCTAATTTGCATGATTTGAATGGAACTAACACGAACTGACGCTGTTTTCCGCCAAATTGCCATGGTGTTTTTCTTTTGCAGAAATAAAAGTTCTCAGAATGACCAGGAAATTTACGAGGATTTTTTGTGGAATATATAAAAAATATTGGCGCAAGAATTACCTAGAGGGACGGAGCCAGGAGCCCACAAGCCCAGGAGGCGCCCCCCGTGGCCGCGCCTGGCAGGCTTGTGAGGCCCTCGTGGATCCGCCGCCTCCAACTCCATCCCTATATAGTCTCTCTCGCGCGGAAAAAATGAAGAGAGAAGAGTTCATTGCGTTTTACGATACGAAGCCGCCGCCACCACCTGTTCTTCTTCTGGCGGGTAAATCTAGAGTCCGTTCTGGGCTCTGGAGAGGGGAAATCACTGTCGTCATCATCACCAACCATCCTTCATCGCCAATTTCATGATACTCTTCATCGTTCGTGAGTAATCTCATTGTAGGCTTGCTGTACGGTGATGGCTTGGATGAGATCTATCATGTAATCGAGTTAGTTTTATGGGGTTTGATCCCTAGTATCCACTATGTTCTGAGATTGATGTTGCTACTACTTTTCTAGGCTTAATGCTTGTCACTAGGGCCCGAGTGCCATGATTTCCGATCTGAACCTATTATGTTTTCATCAATATATGTGTGTTCTTGATCCTATCTTGCAAGTTGTAGTCACCTACTATGTGTTATGACCCAGCAACCCCGGAGTGACAATAGCCGGAACCACTCCCGGAGATGACCATAGTATGAGGAGTTCATGTATTCACTAAGTGCTAATGCTTTGTTCCGGTTCTCTATTAGAAGGAGACCTTAATATCCCTTAGTTTCCATTAGGACCCCGCTGCCACGGGAGGGATGGACAATAGTGCATGTGTATTCGATACCGGTTTTGTTGCTTACGTTTGCAACTCGAAACAAGAACTGCGGAATACACGAAGGCTGGCGAAGGATGAAGTGACGATGCGCATGGGAAATGGTTCCAAGGTTGATGCAATAATCGTCGGCATAGTTTCACTTCAGTTACCATCAGGATTAGTTATGAACTTAAATAATTGTTATTTAGTGCTTGCGTTAAGCATGAACATTATATCTGGATCTTGTTTATTGCGAGACGGTTACTCGTTTAAGTGAGAGAATAATGATTGTTCTATTTCTATGAGTAATATCTTTTATGGTCATGCACCCAATGTGAGAGGATTGTTCATATTGAATCTTGATAGCGATGATACACACATACATAACATTGAGACCAAAAGAGTTAAGAGTTAACAATGATAGCGCCATGTTTTTGTGGCACTACCGCTTAGGTCATATTGGTGTAAAGCGCATGAAGAAACTCAATTCCGATGGACTTTTGGAGTCACTTGACTTTGATTCACTTGACATGTGCGAACCATTCCTCATGGGCAAGATAACTAAGACCCCGTTCTCCAGAACAATGGAGCGTGCAAGTGACTTGTTGGAAATCATACATACCGATGTGTGCGGTCCGATGAGTGTGGAGGCGCGCGGAGGATATTGTTATTTTCTCACCTTCACTCACGGTTTGAGTAGATATGGTTCTGTCTACTTGATGAAGCACAAGTCTGAAATGTTTGAGAAGTTCAAGAAATTTTAGAGTGAAGTTGAAAATCATCATACCAAGAAGATCAAGTTTCTACGGTTTGATCATGGGGGCGAATATCTGAGTTTCGAGTTTGGTGCTCACTGAAGACAATGTGGAATTGTTTCACAGTTAACACTGCCTAGAACACCACGGCGTAATGGTGTGTCCGAACGTCCTAATCATACTTTCTTAGAAATGGTGCGATCCATGATGTCTTTTACCGATTTGCCGTTAACATTTTGGGGTTATGCATTAGAGACACCTGCAATCACTTTAAATAGGGCACCGTCAAAATCAATTGAGACGACACCATACGAACTGTGGTACGGCAAAAGACCAAAGTTGTCGTTTCTTAAAGCTTGGGGATGTGATGCTTATGTCAAAAGGCTTCAGCCTGAAAAGATGGAACTCAAAGCGGAAAAGTGCTCTTCATAGGTTACCCAAAAGAGACAGTTGGCTATACCTTCTATCTCAAATCCAAGGGCAAAGTGTTTTTTGCTAAAAATAGAGCTTTTCTTGAGAAGGAGTTTCTCTCGAAAGAAATGAGTGGGAGGAAGATAGAGCTTGATGAGGTTGTCGAACCTCTGATCCCTTTGGATAGTGATGTAGGGCAAGGGGAAACCCCTGCCGTTGTGACGCCGGTTGAGGAGGAAGTTGATGATGATCATCACAAACTTCATATCAAGTTCCTAACGGACCTCGCAGGTCGACAAGATCACGTACTGCTCCTGAGTGGTACGATAATCCTGTCTTATCATTTATGTTCTTAGACAACAATGAACTTGCGAATTATGAAGACACAATGGTGGGCCCGAATTCCAACAAATGGCTGGAGGCCATGAAGTCTGCGATAGGATCCATGTACGAGAACAAAGTGTGGACTTTGGAAGTACTACCTCAAGGCCGCAAGGCTATTCAGAACAAATGGATCTTTAAGAAGTAGACGAACGCAGACGGTAATGTGACCGTTTGTAAAGCTCAACTTGTGGCAAAGGGTTTTTCACAAGTTCAAGGAGTTGAATGTGATGAGACGTTCCAACGGTGGCGATGCTTAAGTCCGTCCGAATCATGTTAGCAATAGCTGCATTTTTGAATATGAAATCTGGCAGATGGATGTCAAAACGGTGTTCCTTAACAGTTTTCTTAAGGAAGAATTGTATATGATGCAACCCGAAGGTTTTGTTGATCCAAAGAATGCTAACAAAGTGTGCAAGCTCCAGCGATCCATTTATGGACTGGTGCAAGCATCTTGGAGTTGGAATAAGCGCTTTGATGAGGTGATCAAAGCATTTGGGTTTATACAAGTGGTTGGAGAATCTTGTATTTACAATAAAGTGAGTAGGAGCTCTGTGGCGTTTCTAATGTTATATGTGGATGACATATTGCTGATTGGAAACAACCTGGAGTTTTTGGAGAGTATAAAGGATTACTAGAATAAAAGTTTCTGTATGAAGGACCTATGAGAAGCTGCTTACATTCTAGGCATTAAGATCTATAGGGATAGATCGAGACGCCTGATAGGACTTTCACAAAGCACATACCTTGATAAAGTTTTGAAGAAGTTCAAAATTGATCAGTCCAAGAAAGGGTTCTTGCTAGTATTACAAGGTATAAAATTGAGTAAGACTCAGTGCCCAGCAACTACGGAAGATAGAGAACAAATCAGTTCCGTCCCCTATGCTTCAGCCGTAGGTTCTATCATGGATGCAATTCTATGCATTAGACCAGACGTCATCTTGTCCATAAGTGTGGCAGGCAGATTTCAGAGTAATCCAGGAGTGGATCACTGGACGGCGGTCAAGAATATTGTAAAGTACGTGGAAAGGACAAAGGAAATGTTTCTCGTTTATGGAGGTGAGAAAGAGGTCGTCATAAAGGGTTACGTCGACGCATGCTTCTACACTGATCCGGATGGCTCTAATTCTCAAACCGAATACGTATTTATTCTTAATGGGGGTGCGGTAAGCTGGTGCAGTTCCAAGAAAAGCGTCGTCACAGATTCTACATGTGAAGCGGAGTACATAGCTACCTCGGAGGCAGCAAAACAGGGTGTCTGGATGAAGCAGCTCATGACAGATCTTGGAGTTGTGCCAAGCGCAATAAATCCAATAACTGTATTATGTGACAACACTAGTGCCATTACCTTAGCAAAGGAACCAAGGTTTCACAAGAAGACCAGACACATCAAAAGACGCTTCAACCTCATCCGCAACTACGTCGAAGGAGAGGACGTGAATATTTGCAAAGTGCACATGAATCTGAATGTAGCACACGCGCTGACTAAACCTCTTCCACGGGCAAAACATGATCAACACTAGAACTGTATGGGTGTTAGATTTATTACAATGTAAATCGCATGGCGATGTAAGGACTAGATTATTGACTCTAGTGCAAGTGGGAGACTGTTGGAAATATGCCCTAGAGGCAATGATAAATAGTTATTATTATATTTCCTGTTTAAAGATAATCATTTATTATCCATGTTATAATTGTATTGAATGAAAACATAGATACCTGTGTGGATACACAGACAAAACAATGTCCCTAGCAAGCCTCTAATTGGCTAGCCATCTGATCAAGGATAGTCAAGGTTTTCTGACTATGTGCAAGTGTTATTGCCTGATAACTAGATCACATTATTAGGAGAATCATGTGATGGACTAGACCCAAACTACGAACATAGCATATTGATAATGTCGTTTTATTGCTATTGTTTTCTGTGTGTCAAGTATTTATTCCTATGACCATGAGATCATATAACTCACTGGCACCGGAGGAATACCTTGTGTGCATCAAACGTCACAACGTAACTGGGTGACTATAAAGGTGTTCTGTAGGTATCTCCGAAGGTGTCTGTTGAGTTAGTATGGATCAAGACTGGGATTTATCACTTCGTGTGACGGAGAGGTATCTTGGGGCCCACTCGGTAATACAACATCACACACAAGATTTGCAAGTAATGTGACTAAGTGTAAGTCATGGGATCATGTATTACAGAATGAGTAAAGATACTTGCCGGTAACGAGATTGAAATAGGTATGCGGATACCGACGATCAAATCTGGGGCAAGTAACATACGAAGGACAAAGGGAATGACCAACGGGATTATATGAATCCTTGACATTGAGGTTCAACCGATAAGATCTTCGGAGAATATGTAGGATCCAATATGGGCATCCAGGTCCAGCTATTGGATATTGACCGAGGAGTGCCTCGGGGCATGTCTACATAGTTCTCGAACCCGCAGGGTCTGCACACTTAAGGTTCGGCGATGTTTTAGTATAGTTGAGTTATATGTGTGGTTACCGATGTTGTTCGGAGTCCCGGATGAGATCACAGAAGTCACGAGGGTTTTCAGAATGGTCCGGAAACTAAGATTGATATATAGGATGGTTTCATTTGGTCACCGGAAAGTTTCGGGCAATTTCGGCAGTGTACCGGGAGTGACGAATGGGTTCCGGGAGTTTACCTGGAGGGGCCCACCCACTCGGGAGTGAGCCCAAGGTCCTAGGGTGGCTCCACAAGTTCTTAGTGGGCTGGTGGATTCATCCCAAGGAGTCCATGGTGCCACATAAGAAAATACCAAAAAAAAAAGAAAAAGAAAAGGGAAAGAGGGAGGTGGGTAGGAAGGGGAGGACTCCTCCTTCCCAAACCAAATTGAAGGAGGAGTCCTCCTCCTCCTAGTGCTGGCGCACCCTTGAGGGCCTTGTACCTCAAGGCTAGCCCCTCCCCCTCCCTCCAATATACAGTGGAGGTTTAGGGATTTTTGAGACACTACTTTGCCATGTGCAACTCTAGCCTAAACTACAAAGTTCCACCTCTAGATGGATTTCTGCGGAGCTCGGGCGGAGCCCTGCAGGAGTAGATCGTCACCACCACGAGAGCACCGTCACGCTGCAGGAGAACTCATCTACTTCTCCGTCTTGCTTGCTGGATCAAGAAGGCCAAGATCATCGTCGAGTTGTACGTGTGTTGAACTTGGAGGTGTCGTCCGTTCGGCGCTAGATCGGAACGGATCGTAGGACGGATCGCGAGACGGTTCATGGAACGGTTCGAGGGACATGAAGACGTTCCACTACATCAACCGCGTTTCTTGACGCTTCATGTTGTGGGATCTACAAGGGTACGTAGATCCAAATCTCCACTTGTAGATGGGCATCACCATGATAGTTCTTCGTGTGCGTAGGAAAATTTTGTTTCCCATGCAACATTCCCGAACACTTCTTGCCATCATTCTCTGCATTGAAGATGGAAAAAGTGTTTCCTCTTAATCATTCTCTCTTCTTTTGATCAATTGTCATCTCAGCTTGGTGCCCTTCTTTCTAATTGTTTTCGATCATGAGTAGTTACTTCCATATCTCTCTGGTGCATTTCTGAGTTGTTTCATTTCTCGATCCTCCAAAGGACATAATTTCAGAAGATTTCTTCGTTCTCAGCTTTCAGCCTTCATTCTCAAATTCTTCTCAATTTTTGTCTCTTAGTTCATCTCTAAATTATTCCGGTGACTTGTTCATGTTTTCCTTCTAGGTAGATCATGATCTCTTAGCTCTCATGTATCTCCATTCATTCAAAGTTTTCCCTTTCATTTGAAATTGTTGCCGGTGGTTCTTTCAAAGCTTCTCTGAGTTTGTGCCCTATTTCTATCTCTTTTCAATCTTTTTCAAGAATAATAAGTGGTATGCTAAATCCGTGATTGTCATCAATTTAACTTGATGAAGGATAAACATAACATAATTCTTATTACTGTTCCTCAAAGTGATTTCGATTCTTCTTCCGGAGTGGCTCGTGATATCAAATTATTTTTCTCAAGTGTTCTTATCTTCTCTTTTCTACAGTTCCAAGTTTTCTCAAGTATCTCTTCGTGAAGCCTCATCTAAATCTTTGCAAGGCCTGAATCTTATTATTTTTTCAACCTGCAATCCGTTTCTATCTTCATTTTGTTCCGATGTTATTCAAGTGATTCTTCGTGCTGGTTCATCAAGGATGTCGTTCTTTCTCAAGGTGTTCTTGAAGATTCTTGGTGGAGGAGTTCAAGTATTCTTTAATTTGCATTTCAAGTGCAATTATTTCTACTTTATACTTTAAGGTGGTATTATAGTATTCTTCATTCATGAGAAGTCTCGAAGATAATTCTTTCAAGAATGAGATATTTAAACCCACCAATTCTTTGGACATGAGTTATTTTTTAACCCATGATTTCTTCATTGAAGTATCTTGGTTGAGTTTTCACCTAAAGTTTTCCTAAGGGTTGTTGCCATTATGGTGGTGATCGTTGACCCAAGTTCTCAATATATCCTCTTCGTGTAAGAAGTTTTGCCTTTCTTGTTGCTTTCAAGCAATCATTGTTTCTATTAGTGATTGGGTGTCACCTCATTATTTGAGATGGTTTCCATAAGCCCACAACAAGCTTGTTCTTGTCGTTGTTGATTTTCCAACAACTCCATTTATTTCTTCTTGTCAGGATGCTCTTGAAATTCAATTGTGGTAGTAGTTGTCATTTTCTTTTCCGTTCTCTTCTCTCCAATGATCTAGTTCCTATTCTTTGTTCCGGAGATGTTGGGATGTTGCTCTCTTATCCATTATCTAGTTTTGTCAGATCGTGTTCTTTCCTTTCTTATTCATTTAACGGGAGTGTTGTGTCTTCTTTCATGTTCTTTCCTAGCATATCAATTTAGTTGGTTTGTTGTGAATCTTGTCAATATCTATCCATCTTATCAAATTTTACCTCAATTTCCTACCGAAGTGTTTCCTAAATATCCTCTGATTTGTTTGCTTGTTTCTCAAGTCATTCTTCATCTCCTTGCAACATTTAAGGTTTTTTTTGGTTTCACTCGTTTGTCAAAGAAGCAACTAAGTTTTAACTCTTCCTTTCCTCTTACTCTCCCCCCTTTCATTCTTAGATCTCGGGGTGAGATCTCTTGTTAGTGTAGGAGAGTTGTAACAACCCGAGACCGATGCTCCAGACGATTCCCCTTTTATTTCATTCTCGTCCTGTGATTATTTGTTTGTCGCATTCATCATCGCACGATGCGAATCATTCGCAATGCATCCGCACTCCGTTGCCGTCACTTTTCAAACTTGCATCCGTTATTAGTCACCGGTTCTTTCCATTTTGTCATTGACCGTTTCGAGAACAACCACATGCACGCGCCCGCGGCATCGTTAAAACTTGTTTTTAGAAATGTGTATAAATATTCTCGGATTGGGTTGAAAGTTGGTGTGTGGTCTTATTTTAATGTAGGTAGACCGCCTGCCGACTTTCGTCGCAACCGGAGTTCGTTTGATACCCGAACCGTTAAATCTATAGCGGCACTATAGCCGGTCCAACATCGAACATTATTCGTTATTTGAAACTCTGTCGTTGGGTTGCCCGTTTTCCCTCTCATCTCCGCCTAGCCTCTGTGCATAGTGCACCATTCCGTGCGCAACCTAGACCGGAAACTCCCCCGGATCCAAAAGTACGGCCGTGAGTGTTGGGTCCGGATCAACCCCGTAATACCCTAAACCGTCATCCATTTTTTAACTGGACTCTCCTAACTTATTATTTTTGACCATCCGATTAAAACCGGAGGATCGGAATGAGCCTAACCAAATCCACTTACTATATATATGTCCAATCTAGCCTAACCCTAGCATACCCCTGTGCAATCCCTCATCCTGCCGACACCTGCTTGCCTTGGAATCTCGAGCTATCCAACCAACCTCCTCCTCCATCGGGATCCTCCCCGATCCAACCCCCCTCGCATTTCGTTCCCGACCAACCGCAGCCACCATCTCCACAACACTGATGTGGGCCGCCGGATCCCTGATCCAACGGCCCATGAGCCTCCTAGCGCCCAGTCTTGCCTCCCGCGGCCTCCCGTGGCGCTCGGTCCAATCTGGATCGAGGCAACCGCCTCTGCCCGAGGACCCGACCTCGCCGCCACGTCCGGCTGCCACCGGTGACCAGGACCAGGAGTAGCAGGACCCTCCGTACCTTTCCCTCCTCCCATTCTCTTTTCTCTCTCTCTGTTTAAGATCTCATTCTTCTCTCGTTATACAGAGCGCAGGAAGCGGCGTTGCCGCCATGGAGGTCGCTCGTTCGCGCCTCCCCAAGAGCCCTCGTCATCGGGAATGGGTTTCCCATGCCCGGATCTGTCGACTCCTTCTGTTCCCCACGTAGTTCAGCCCCCGTGCGACCCGAGTACCTGCACATGCGCCTGCCATGGCCGCCGTTGACCGTGGTGAGCACAACCTGCTGCTTCTATTGTTTTTTGTTTACATTCGCCTGCTAGTGTAACACGCAAGCATGCATAGCCAAGTTGGCTAGCGCTGCTCCACTCGAATTAGGAGATCCACGGATGTATTATATTTTCACGCATTTTTCCCTCACCCACGAATTAGCTTCTGTCCTTGCTTCGGTTAAAATCGAGCCCTTGCTCGCTCACACACCAGTAGCCAGCCTAGCTCACTAGTACCGCTCGGTTTGAACCAAGGGGTCTGGGGTTCGAATCCCATGCACCCGTATTTTTGTTTTTGTTATGTTATTGGTACAGGTTGGCTCCTTAGCAGATTTATGTCGAGCAAAACCCTACTTTCTTGTCAGAAGCACTTTGTAGCCGACAGGTTGGTGCGTTGATTTCCATATGGGAGGTCCTCGGATCGAATCCCAGGGTAGCCTCAGTTCTTTCTTGCAGTTATTTTTTTCATTTATGTGCACAACCACTTGGGCTGATTTCACTAATGGGCCAGTTCAAGTAGTTCTAATTCGGCCTATGCTTATTTTTTTTCCTCCAAGGAGTTCATCAATAACCTAGGCATGCATTGTTGTATGAGTTGTGAGATGTTCGTTTTGTAGATGCCATTGTTAGTTCCACGCCCCCCATATTCATGCATCCGGCACATGGGAACCCGGTAACCGGGTTCACCCCATCATTCTTTGGCATGACACGCACACGGTCTCAATTCGTCCCGCATCGGTATCTCGTCGAGTTATCGGGACCGGAAGGTTGTGGGGGCATCGTTTCCGATTTCCCTCCATGGTCTCCTTTCTTTCGTCATGGCAACACATGCTTCATATCCATCTTGCGAGTGTTTTCATAAAAATTGCATGCATGTTTCATTCATGGCATAATATCTTGTGTTGCACGTATTTGTTAAAAATAGCTCAGATAGATGTTCTATATGTGTAAACCGACTAGAATGACGTGTAGAATCACATGCTTCGCCTCTTGCCATGATAACAACATTTTAAAATTGTCGTGTACCTAAACGAGGGTGAACTAAATATTTGAATGTGGAGTTTCGTCAATATGCAACTCGTTGCATATTGATCTTCACTTAATGTGTAGTGTTTGGTTGTTGTGATTTGTCATGCCATGCCTTGCATAATTGAAATGGACATGCATCATAATTGGTTGTGTATCATATCATGTATGTGCCGTGGTGAATATAGTGTGTTGATTCTTATTTCCGGTTTGCTTCTTATCGATAGAGTTCCGATCCGTTTCGGAATGTGATGATCCGTTCGACTATGTCGGTTTGTCTGCTTCACGGATTCGTTCTTGTTCCAAGTGGGATCTCAGGCAAGATGATCATTTCCCTAGATACCATTACTATCATTGTCATGCTAGTTTTCTCGTTTCTTTCGCTATGTCTCGCTGCCTACCACCCGTTTAATATCAGCCTCCCAAGATTTCCATGAAAACCTCTAATTTTTCCACTACCCTACAAACCTTGTTTGGCCACGTTACCGCTTGCTCAGCCTTTTGATTGCATTGCTAGTTACAGGTGCAATTTCTTCCATGTGCCAACAAGGGTTCCCTGTTATATCACCATATTATTGCTAATTATTTTCATGCACCTATATACTTCGTAAAAGGTGGAAGGCTTGGCCTTCTAGCCCGGTGTTTTGTTCCACCTTTGCTGCCTTAGTTTCTGCTACCGGTGTTATGTTCCATAAATGAACACTCCTAACATGCTTGGGGTTGTTATGGGGACCCCCTTGACTCTTGTTTTGGGATAAAACTCGTATGGCAAGGCCCCAACATTGGTACTATATTTCCCCAACTTAATAATACTGAAAAACATAGGGCGTTATGAACCCGAGGAGTAATTCAACATAATACAGGGGGGCAGTGCTGCTTGTGCTGGTCCAAAACAGAGACACTTGCGGGGCCACCCGGGGCAACTCGGGGGATTTCTATCTGGCCACTGTACATATTGCTCATCCGTCGTGTCCTGAGAACGAGATACGCGGCTCCTATCGGGATCATCGACACGCTGGGCGGCCTTGCTGGACATGTTTTACCTTTCTCGAGCCTCTCCTGCATGGGATTCCGAGGATACTTTGGGCTATCTCGAGGTTGAGGTTCTCCAATGGGAACCCGAGGAGATCACGGGTTTTCGTTGATCGAGGTCATTACGGCGCAACATGTGGTAATTTGTGAGGCACTAGTCGGAGCACCCTGCAGGGTTAAATCTTTTGGGAAGCCGAGGCCGCGGTTATGTGGAATTCTTCGAAACTTTGGTTAACATCCGGTTCTAAATCACGTGAAGTAAACTTAATTAAAACTTGCTAACTCGGTGTGTAGCCGTGACTGTCTCTTTCGTGAGGTCCTTCTCCGATCGAGGACACGGTGGGGTTATGTCTGACGTAAATAGGTGTTCAGGATCATTCATTTGATCATCAGTAGTTCAAGTCTGCTATGCGTAGATCATCCCCTTATTTTATTCCTGTACTCGTAAGTTATCCACCTCAAATAAATGTTTAGTCACTTGCTACAGCGTCACCACTTAACCATACCTCACCCATTAAGCTTTGCTAGTCTTGATACCTTTGGAAATGAGATTATTGAGTCCCTGTGGCTCATAGATTACTACAACACCATTTGCAGGTATAGGTAAAGAGTTACTTTCACGTGAGCGCGATGATTGTTCTATTTGGAGATTCCTTCTTCTTTTTATCATCAATCTAGGATGGGTTCCAGGTCGGCATCCTGGGATAGCAAGGATGGACGTTGTTCTTTTATCGTTTGTTTTCATCCATAGCCATACCATGCTCTTCTTCATGATGATTGATTATGTTATTGTATTCATGTGATCTTGATGGACCTTATGGCGAGTGTAGGCCAACTCCTTATACTCATCTTTTCAGTACATGTACTTGTAACGATATCCATTCTTGTGAAACGATGAGATGCGCTTCTATTCCTGTCGAGGCCCTCGCGCCAAAATAAGATTAGGATCGCATCTTGGGTGTTACAGCGCCAAAGACCTCCTAGAGACGGTGACAAGCTCGGCGATGTGGTCCGCCCAGGCGTTGTGGCCTCCATCCGTGGGGCGGGGCGGAGCAGTTTGTATGCCATGAGCAGTGCTTGTCGCGCGTTCAGGTCTCCTACATGGACACAAGCTAAGGAAGTGTTGGAGAATGTTGCATGGGAAACAAAAATGTTCCTACGCACACGAAGACCTATCATGGTGATGTCCATCTACAAGTGGAGATTAGATCTATGTACCCTTCTAGATCGCACAACGAGAAGCGTTAAGAAACGCGGTTGATGTAGTGGAATGTCTTCACGTCACTCGAACCGTCCCAAGAACCGTCCCCCGATCCGTCACACGATCCGTTCCGATCTAGTGCCGAACGGACGGGACCTCCACGTTCAGCACACGTTCTGCTCGACAATGATCTCGGCGTTCTTGATCCAGCAAGCAAGATGGAGAAGTAGATGAGTTCTCCGGCAGCGTGACAGCGCGCCGGTGTTGGTGATGATCTATTCCTGCAGGCCTCCCCCCGAGCTCCGTAGAAATCTAATCTAGAGGAAGAACTACGAGGTGTAGGTTTTCGATCATGAGTAGTTACTTCCCTATCTCTCTGGTGCATTTCTGAGTTGTTTCTTTTCTCGATCCTCCAAAGGACATAATTTCAGAAGATTTCTTCGTTCTCAGCTTTCAGCCTTCATTCTCAAATTCTTCTCAATTTTTGTCTCTTAGTTCATCTCTAAATTATTCCAGTGACTTGTTCATGTTTTCCTTCTAGGTAGATCATGATCTCTTAGCTCTCATGTATCTCCATTCATTCAAAGTTTTTCCTTTCATTTGAAATTGTTGCCGGTGGTTCTTTCAAAGCTTCTCTGAGTTTGTGCCCTGTTTCTGTCTCTTTTCAATCTTTTTCAAGAATAATAAGTGGTATGCTAAATCCGTGATTGTCATCAATTTAACTTGATGAAGGATAAACATAACATAATTCTTATTATTGTTCCTCAAAGTGATTTCGATTCTTCTTCCGGAGTGGCTCGTGATATCAAATTCTTTTTCTCAAGTGTTCTTATCTTCTCTTTTCTGCAGTTCCAAGTTTTCTCAAGTATCTCTTCGTGAAGCCTCATCTAAATCTTTGCAAGGCCTGAATCTTATTCTTTTTTCAACCTGCAATCCGTTTCTATCTTCATTTTGTTCCGATGTTATTCAAGTGATTCTTCGTGCTGGTTCATCAAGGATGTCGTTCTTTCTCAAGGTGTTCTTGAAGATTCTTGGTGGAGGAGTTCAAGTATTCTTTAATTTGCATTTCAAGTGCAATTATTTCTACTTTATACTTTAAGGTGGTATTATAGTATTCTTCATTCATGAGAAGTCTCGAAGATAATTCTTTCAAGAATGAGATATTTAAACCCACCAATTCTTTGGACATGAGTTATTTTTTAACCCATGATTTCTTCATTGAAGTATCTTGGTTGAGTTTTCACCTAAAGTTTTCCTAAGGGTTGTTGCCATTATGGTGGTGATCGTTGACCCAAGTTCTCAATATATCCTCTTCGTGTAAGAAGTTTTGCCTTTCTTGTTGCTTTCAAGCAATCATTGTTTCTATTAGTGATTGGGTGTCACCTCATTATTTGAGATGGTTTCCATAAGCCCACAACAAGCTTGTTCTTGTCGTTGTTGATTTTCCAACAACTCCATTTATTTCTTCTTGTCAGGATGCTCGTGAAATTCAATTGTGGTAGTAGTTGTCATTTTCTTTTCCGTTCTCTTCTCTCCAATGATCTAGTTCCTATTCTTTGTTCCGGAGATGTTGGGATGTTGCTCTCTTATCCATTATCTAGTTTTATCAGATCGTGTTCTTTCCTTTCTTATTCATTTAACGGGAGTGTTGTGTCTTCTTTCATGTTCTTTCCTTGCATATCAATTTAGTTGGTTTGTTGTGAATCTTGTCAATATCTATCCATCTTATCAAATTTTACCTCAATTTCCTACCGAAGTGTTTCCTAAATATCCTCTGATTTGTTTGCTTGTTTCTCAAGTCATTCTTCATCTCCTTGCAACATTTAAGTTTTTTTTGGTTTCACTCGTTTGTCAAAGAAGCAACTAAGTTTTAACTCTTCCTTTCCTCTTCCTCTCCCCCCTTTCATTCTTAGATCTCAGGGTGAGATCTCTTGTTAGTGTAGGAGAGTTGTAACAGCCCGAGACCGATGCTCCAGACGATTCCCCTTTTATTTCGTTCTCGTCCTGTGATTATTTGTTTGTCGCATTCATCATCGCATGATACGAATCATTCGCAATGCATCGGCACTCCGTTGCCGTCACTTTTCAAACTTGCATCCGTTATTAGTCACCGGTTCTTTCCATTTTGTCATTGACCGTTTCGAGAACAACCACATGCACGCGCCCGCGGCATCGTTAAAATCTTGTTTTTGGAAGTGTGTATAAATATTCTCGGATTGGGTTGAAAGTTGGTGTGTGGTCTTATTTTAATGTAGGTAGACCGCCTGCCGACTTTCGTCGCAACCGGAGTTCGTTTGATACCCGAACCGTTAAATCTATAGCGGCACTATAGCCGGTCCAACATCGAACATTATTCGTTATTTGAAACTCTGTCGTTGGGTTGCCCGTTTTCCCTCTCATCTCCGCCTAGCCTCTATGCATAGTGCACCATTCCGTGCGCAACCTAGACCGGAAACTCCCCCGGATCCAAAAGTACGGCCGTGAGTGTTGGGTCCGGATCAACCCCGTAATACCCTAAACCATCATCCATTTTTTAACTGGACTCTCCTAACTTATTATTTTTGACCGTCTGATTAAAACCGGAGGATCAGGATGAGCCTAACCAAATCCACTTACTATATATATGTCCAATCTAGACTAACCCTAGCATATCCCTGTGCAATCCCTCATCCTGCCGACACCTGCTTGCCTTGGAATCTCGAGCTATCCAACCAACCTCCTCCTCCATCGGGATCCTCCCCGATCCAACCCCCCTCGCATTTCGTTCCCGACCAACCCTAGCCACCATCTCCACAACACTGATGTGGGCCGCCGGATCCCTGATCCAACGGCCCATGAGCCTCCTAGCACCCAGTCTTGCCTCCCGCGGCCTCCCGTGGCGCTCGGTCCAATCTGGATCGAGGCAACCGCCTCTGCCCGAGGACCCGACCTCGCCGCCACGTCCGGCTGCCACCGGTGACCAGGACCAGGATTAGCAGGACCCTCCGTACCTTCCCTCCTCCCATTCTCTCTTCTCTCTCTCTGTTTAAGATCTCATTCTTCTCTCGTTATACGGAGCGCAGGAAGCGGCGTTGTCGCCATGGAGGTCGCTCGTTCGCGCCTCCCCAAGAGCCCTCGTCATCGGGAATGGGTTTCCCATGCCCGGATCTGTCGACTCCTTCTGTTCCCCACATAGTTCAGCCCCCGTGCGACCCGAGTACCTGCACATGCGCCTGCCATGGCCGCCGTTGACCGTGGTGAGCACAACCTGCTGCTTCTGTTGTTTTTTGTTTACATTCGCCTGCTAGTGTAACACGCAAGCATGCATAGCCAAGTTGGCTAGCGCTGCTCCAGTCGAATTATGAGATCCACGGATGCATTATATTTTCACGCATTTTGCCCTCACCCACGAATTAGCTTCTGTCCTTGCTTCGGTTAAAATCGAGCCCTTGCTCGCTCACACACCAGTAGCCAGCCTAGCTCGCTAGTACCGCTCGGTTTGAACCAAGGGGTCTGGGGTTCGAATCCCATGCACCCGTATTTTTGTTTTTGTTATGTTATTGGTACAGGTTGGCTCCTTAGCAGATTTATGTCGAGCAAAACCCTACTTTCTTGTCAGAAGCAGTTTGTAGCCGACAGGTTGGTGCGTTGATTTCCATCCGGGAGGTCCTCGGATCGAATCCCAGGGTAGCCTCAGTTCTTTCTGGCAGTTATTTTTTTCATTTATGTGCACAACCACTTGGGCTGATTTCACTAATGGGCCACTTCAAGTAGTTCTAATTCGGCCTATGCTTATTTTTTTTCCTCCAAGGAGTTCATCAATAACATAGGCATGCATTGTTGTATGAGTTGTGAGATGTTCGTTTTGTAGATGCCATTGTTAGTTCCACGCCCCCCATATTCATGCATCCGGCACATGGGAACCCGGTAACCGGGTTCACCCCATCATTCTTTGGCATGACACGCACACGGTCTCAATTCGTTGGCATCGGTATCTTGTCGAGTTATCGGGACCGGAAGGTTGTTGGGGCATCGTTTCCGATTTCCCTCCATGGTCTCGTTTCTTTCGTCATGGCAACACATGCTTCATATCCTTCTTGCGAGTGTTTTCATAAAAATTGCATGCATGTTTCATTCATGGCATAATATCTTGTGTTGCACGTATCTGTTAAAAATAGCTCAGATAGATGTTCTATATGTGTAAACCGACTAGAATGACGTGTAGAATCACATGCTTCGCCTCTTGCCATGATAACAACATTTTAAAATTGTCGTGTACCTAAACGAGGGTGAACTAAATATTTGAATGTGGAGTTTCGTCAATATGCAACTCGTTGCATATTGATCTTCACTTAATGTGTAGTGTTTGGTTGTTGTTATTTGTCATGCCATGCCTTGCATAATTGAAATGGACATGCATCATAATTGGTTGTGTATCATATCGTGTATGTGCCGTGGTGAATATAGTGTGTTGATTCTTATTTCCGGTTTGCTTCTTATTGATAGAGTTCCGATCCGTTTCGGAATGTGATGATCCGTTCGACTATGTCGGTTCGTCTGCTTCACGGATTCGTTCTTGTTCCAAGTGGGATCTCAGGCAAGATGATCATTTCCCTAGATACCATTACTATCATTGCCATGCTAGTTTTCTCGTTTCTTTCACTATGTCTCGCTGCCTACCACCCGTTTAATATCAGCATCCCAAGATTGCCATGAAAACCTCTAATTTTTCCACTACCCTACAAACCTTGTTTGGCCACGTTACCGCTTGCTCAGCCTTTTGATTGCATTGCTAGTTGCAGGTGCAATTTCTTCCATGTGCCAACAAGGGTTCCTTGTTATATCACCATATTATTGCTAATTATTTTCATGCACCTATATACTTGGTAAAAGGTGGAAGGCTTGGCCTTCTAGCCAGGTGTTTTGTTCCACCTTTGCTGCCTTAGTTTCGGCTACCGGTGTTATGTTCCATAAATGAACACTCCTAACATGCTTGGGGTTGTTATGGGGACCCCCTTGACTTTTGTTTTGGGATAAAACTCGTATGGCAAGGCCCCAACATTGGTACTATATTTCCCCAACTTAATAATACTGAAAAACATAGGGCGTTATGAACCCGAGGAGTAATTCAACATAATACAGGGGGGCAGTGCTGCTTGTGCTGGTCCAAAACAAAGACACTTGCGGGGCCACCCGGGGCAACTCGAGGGATTTCTATCTGGCCATTGTACGTATTGCTCATCCGTCGTGTCCTGAGAACGAGATACGCGGCTCCTATCGGGATCATCGACACGCTGGGCGGCCTTGCTGGACATGTTTTACCTTTCTCGAGCCTCTCCTGCATGGGATTCCGAGGATACTTTGGGCTATCTCGAGGTTGAGGTTCTCCAATTGGAACCCGAGGAGATCACGAGTTTTCGTTGATCGAGGTCATTACGACGCAACATGTGGTAATTTGTGAGGGACTAGTCGGAGCACCCTGCACGGTTAAATCTTTTGGGAAGCCGAGCCCGCGGTTATGTGGAATTCTTCGAAACTTTGGTTAACATCCGGTTCTAAATCACGTGAAGTAAACTTAATTAAAACTTGCTAACTCGGTGTGTAGCCGTGATTGTCTCTTTCGTGAGGTCCTTCTCCGATCGAGGACACGGTGGGGTTATGTCTGACGTAAATAGGTGTTCAGGATCATTCATTTGATCATCAGTAGTTCAAGTCTGCTATGCGTAGATCATCCCCCTATTTTATTCGTGTACTCGTAAGTTATCCACCTCAAATAAATGTTTAGTCACTTGCAACAGCGTCACCACTTAACCATACCTCACCCATTAAGCTTTGCTAGTCTTGATACCTTTGGAAATGAGATTATTGAGTCCCTGTGGCTCACAGATTACTACAACACCATTTGCAGGTATAGGTAAAGAGTTACTTTCACGTGAGCGTGATGATTGTTCTATTTGGAGATTCCTTCTTCTTTTTATCATCAATCTAGGATGGGTTCCAGGTCGGCATCCTTGGATAGCAAGGATGGACGTTGTTCTTTTATCGTTTGTTTTCATCCATAGCCATACCATGCTCTTCTTCATGATGATTGATTATGTTATTGTATTCATGTGATCTTGATGGACCTTATGGCGAGTGTAGGCCAACTCCTTATACTCATCTTTTCAGTACATGTACTTGTAACGATATCCATTCTTGTGAAACGATGAGATACGCTTCTATTCCTGTCGAGGCCCTTGCGCCAAAATAAGATTAGGATCGCATCTTGGGTGTTACAGCGCCAAAGACCTCCTAGAGACGGTGACAAGCTCGGCGATGTGGTCCGTCCAGGCGTTGTGGCCTCCATCCGTGGGGCGGGGCGGAGCAGTTTGTTTGCCATGAGCAGTGCTTGTCGCGCGTTCAGGTCTCCTACATGGACACAAGCTAAGGAAGTGTTGGAGAACGTTGCATGGGAAACAAAAATGTTCCTACGCACACGAAGACCTATCATGGTGATGTCCATCTACAAGTGGAGATTAGATCTATGTACCCTTGTAGATCGCACAGCGAGAAGCGTTAAGAAACGCGGTTGATGTAGTGGAATGTCTTCACGTCCCTCGAACCGTCCCAAGAACCGTCCCCCGAACCGTCACACGATCCGTTCCGATCTAGTGCCGAACGGACGGGACCTCCACGTTCAGCACACGTACTGCTCGACAATGATCTCGGCCTTCTTGATCCAGCAAGCAAGATGGAGAAGTAGATGAGTTCTCCGGCAGCGTGACAGCGTGCCGGTGTTGGTGATGATCTATTCCTGCAGGGCTCCCCCCGAGCTCCGTAGAAATCTAATCTAGAGGAAGAACTACGAGGTGTAGGTTTGAGTTGCATGTGGAAAGTTGTGTCAAATCAGCCCTAAACCTCTAGTATATATAGGAGGAGCCAAGGGGTGGGGCAAAGCCCTAGGGCGCCGTCCAAGGAGGCCTCCTTGGGTCGGCCTCCTTGGGGAAGGGAGGAGTCCTTCTCCAATCCACTTGGATTAGGACTCCTTCCTTATTTTCCCACCACTTTTGGATTTTCCACTTTTTCCTCATGGGATTTTCTTGGATGACTTTGTCAACCCATTATACCTTATTGTACATCCAATAAACCCACGTGGACCCCTTCGGGAGTTGTGGGCCCACCCAGTGTGCCCCCGGAACCCATTCGTCACTACCGGTACACTGCCGGCAATGCTCGAAAACTTTCCGGAATCTAAACACCAACTTCCTATATATCCATCTTCGTTTCCGGACCATTCCAGAAACCCTCGTGACGTCTGTGATCTCATCTGAGACTCCGAACAACCTTCGGTCACCAACACATATAACTCAACTATACTAAAACATCATCGAACCTTCAGAGTGTAGACCCTGCGGGTTCGAGAACTATGTAGACATGACCCGAGACACTTCTGGGTCAATATCCAATAGCGGGACCTAGATGTCCATATTGGATCCTACATATTCTACGAAGATCTTATTGGTTGAACCTCAGTGCAAAGGATTCATATAATCCCGTATGTCATTCCCTTTGTCCTTCGGTAAGTTACTTGCCCGAGATTCGATCGTCGGTATCCGCATACATATTTCAATCTCATTACCGGCAAGTCTCTTTACTTGTTCTATAATACAAGATCCCGTGACTTACACTTAGTCACATTGCTTGCAAAGCTTGTGTGTGATGTTATACCGAGTGGGCCCCGAGATACCTCTCCGTCACTCGGAGTGACAAATCCCAGTCGTATCCATACTAACTCAACGGACACCTTCGGAGATACCTGGAGAGCACCTTTGTAGTCACCAAGGTACGTTGCGACGTTTGATACACACAAGGTATTCCTCAGGTGCCAGTGAGTTATATGATCTCATGGTCATAGGAATAAATACTTGACATGAAGAAAACAATAGCAATAAAATCGCACGATCAATATGCTACGTTCATAGTTTGGGTCTAGTCCATCACATGATTCTCCTAATGATGTGATCCTGTTATCAAGTAACAACACTTGTCTATGGTCAGGAAATCTTGACCATCTTTGATCAACGAGATAGTCAACTAGAGCCTTACTAGAGATAGTGTTTTGTCTATGTATCCACACATGTATTTTTATTTCCAATAAATATAATTATAGCATTGATAATAAACGATTATTATGAAAAAAGAAATATAATAATAATTAATTTATCATTGCCTCTAGGGCATATTTCCAACAGGAAGATACTGTGGGGGACGCAATGAGGCGGCCGTCTTGCCGTACCACGGGCCTCGTGGAGCCGTGTTGCTCGCGGGTGGCGGTTGTCTTGGCCGTAACACTAGTGGGTTGGTGGTGGTCGTATGGAGACAAGCACTAGGGCGCACGCGACGAGTGTCGGCCATGGGGTCGGCGAAGCTGGAGACGAAACTAGAGATGGAGGACGCAGAATGGTTCGAACTCTAGGGCACGCTCGCTCTCCTACCCTATTCTACCTCACAACTTCCTGGCAACTCTCCGATGATTCGAGCTAAGGAAGACAAACAAATGCACACGTGCAGTTTGCCGAGGTTCAGGCCACCTTGCGGGGTAAAACCCTACTCTTGCTTTTCTGGATGGCTTGAGGTGAAACATGGGTACAAAGGCGGGTTCTTGCCCTAGTGGAGACGATGGATCTTTGCTATAGAGGCTGGGCCTCTCTTTTATACTAGCCTAGTGTCGCATCCCCATGAAACACTCGGCGGAAAGAGTTGCCACAGTGGCCATTCCAAAAGGGGACAACACTGCAGTCCATCCTGACAAAGGTGGCCTTCTCCTACCAAAGCTCTTCGCCATGATGCACATGTGGGCTCAGGGATGACCTCGGTCCTGCTGAGCCCCCATCCTTGGTCCTCTTGCACCAAATGGGAAGCCTTTAGGGTTTGCTTTGGAGCCCGCAAGCTGGCCCCGCTCCCTTAGCATGAAAGTAGAAAGCCTCCCTGTTCATGCCCGCTGGCACCGCTCCTGCGTCGCCTGCATAGCTTGCGTCAGCCACGTGGAGGTGCAGGATCATGAGACCCTGCCTGGTTGCCCTTGACAAGCCCGCCCCGCGAGACCCCCAGGGGTGACCTCAAGACGCGTCCTTGCAGCGGTTGACCTCCCGTGGTCCTTGTCAACGATCCTCCGATGCTTGTTTCGCAAGGCAAGGGCTCTTGCAAGGTTCTTCTGCGCGTCTACAGCACGTGGTGACATCTTAGGCGCGGGAAGAGAGGTGCCCCACCACTTCCCCCAGACCCCATGACGCCGCCATTTACGCTCCCTCGAGCGCGCTCCCACAATTCAAAAATCATGGAAACTACATCGCGCTTGCATCCCGAATGGACTCTGCATCCCATTGCTCAGAATAGATCGGGTCGGATATCCCATGACCCATCCTTCCGTAGGACTTCGGTCACTCGGATACGCATAAAGGTGATCTGGTTTCCCTTACCATGGCGTGAGTAGGATTCGTCCTAACTTACTCTGGTCACTCGAAGCTCCGGGCTCACGTTCATCCGAACCATGAACTCATCTCCCTGAGAGAGAAGCAATTGTTACCGTCTGTAGGCATGCGGACATGCCCAAACACTCGGGATATTTCACTCCTGAATCCATAGTGGCTTTCTGAGAGTCCGAGTGAAACAACCACGAGCTACATCTCCGGGTCTCCGAGACACTCAGGACACTGAAAAGTGCCTTTCACTCAGCAAGTAAAACATCAACCATTTCGGGGGCTACTGATGGGGTTGTCCATTATGGGTAGGGCCATGGACATGCATTCAAGGGCCCACCTAAGGCCCCACACGGTCATCAATGTCCTCAAGGCTATCGGTGCAGTCTTGGTCCCACTCGGGCAAACCGATTCTTACTCGGAAACACACGGCCACTCGGACCATCTTTGTTGAGTCAGACATGCTCCAACACACGGACTAAAGCAAGGCACGGACAAGAAAGAGACTGCAACTGCAAGAGACTTAAACTAACACATAAAGTACAATGAAGACCGGCCATACGAGTAACACTAGTAACTTAAATAGTTATTAGCATTAACCCACCCTTGTAATGGCGCTCGGCCGGTCATGGCGCACTCCATATAAGCCGCACGCAAGCTCTTGTACAAGGATTGAGCATTATGTATATTCACACCCCCATAAGAAAACACGAAGCCACTAGACTCGAGACGTATGTTGCTGAGGCCTGAACTCGTACATCCGTGTGTGAGCACTATGTTGTAGGTAGGCTCCGCCATTCATTTGTACCACTGGTACACGTACACGCACCAGCAGAGGTGCGGTCGTGGCCGGCACATGCGTTGCGAGCGACTGGACTTGGCAGGGCGTGGGCTGCCAGGCCAACAGGCCGCCTGGGCATCCGGGCGAGTGGGTGGCGCGGTCGCCAAGAGCCGCTCCATGTGACGGCGAGTAGAAGGGGCGGTGTGGCTGGCACGGGCGCAGTAGCAGCACAACAGTTAGCGGCGAAGCAACAATGGTAGCGCAACTGTTATATTTAATCTCGTGTCTGTGTTGTACGTGTGCATGTCCATGTAAGATACGTAAGCCTAGTCGGTTTGGGTTTAGGTCTAGCCTGGCAACGTGAGGCCAGCGCGTTCAGGTCGGGGGCTCAGTGATGGTGGATGGGTACCACTGACACAGCACACAGTGGTGCCCCGGACTGGGATAGTATCTCCCTAGGAGCACATCCCTAGGAGGACAGTACACCTATCACCTAGAACAGTGGATGGGTTCCTAGTGTACTTGCTAAATAGAACAGTGGACGTGCCATTGTCCTCCTTCTCACTGTTCGCGTGCCAGGCTAAATAATTACTGCAGCGAGCACGAGGAAAAGGTCTCTCGCGCCAGGGCTCTATCTGCGCGGGGCTAAATAATTACTGTAGCGAGCCGATTGGACCGATGGCAGGGGGCACTGTTCTGCGCGGTAGAAACGCCAATATTCATGGCGTTTGTCTCCTGGGTTCCAACGCCAAAGGCATTGGCGTTTCGGTCTGGGGCTGCAACGCACGCTAGACTGGCGTTCCAATGTAGACCAGAAACGCCACGTTAGATAGGTGTTTCTATGTGGAGCAGCAACGCCACGGACTCTAGCGTTTCTAAAAGGGTCAGATCCAGAAATACTTTTAGATCGAGTTCATTCTGTGAATTACTTACGTGTTATGGGTTAAAACAGTGAAAAAATCCGCGAGCGGCGGGCAGCGTCAGCGTTGCCAGCGAGCATGGGAAGGCTGCAGTGGGCACACATGCGGCCTGACATAGGTCGAGGTGCAGAGGCGAGCAAGAAGCGGGGGGCGTGGCTGGGTGGAGTTAATTGCAAAAGACTACCACAATTCGGGCCGTATTCACAAGTTGATGCCATCTTTTAAATTTTTTGCAAATACGTACCAAGATACAGACCGTATTTTACAGATCCTGTATTTCTACGTATACATTCTCTTTCTGACAGGTATGGCCCACCGGTCAGTCTCCTTACAAAAAAAACCGGCCCGAACCGCTTCTATCTGAGGAAAACCGACTCTTCCTTTCCATCCAAACCGGACACGCAAAAGAAAAAAACTAAGTCTCCTCCACTGAGCCCACCATCTCCCCCATCTCCCCTGCTCCTCCACCCCGCATCCCCCTCACCGCCACCAGCGCCACACCCCGCCGGCCACTCCCTCCACGCCCACCAGCACCGTCCCTCCCTCCTCCGCCCCCGCCCCTGCCTCCACCCACACCAGCACCGCCACTCCCTCCTCACGCGCTGTTGCGGCTCGTCGCGGCGGTCGGCGGGGGCACGGGAACTCCCCCACCATCCCGGTCGCGGCCTTCCTCGTGCTGTCTCGGCAGGAGCAGCAGCAGCAGGCCCGATTGCGGGGGCTCGACCCGGAGGTGGTCGCCTCCTTCCCCGCCATGACCTACGCCTAGGCGAGGGCGCTCCGGGAGAAGGAAGCGCGAGACAAGGGCGAGGACGGCACGGCCGTGCTCGAGTGCGCCGTCTGCCTCAGCGAGTTCGAGGACGGGGACCAGCTCTGCCTCCTCCAAAGTGCAGCCACGCGTTCCACCCGGACTGCATCGGGGAGTGGCTCGCCGGCCATGTCACCTGCCCCCGTCTGCCACTACAACCTCGCCCTGGAGGAGCCAGCAGCCACGGCGGCGGCCGAAGTGGACGGCGCCGTCGGGGAGGAGCCAGAAGCCACGGCGGCGGCCGAAGCGGACGGCGTCGGCGGGGAGGACGGGGCCGTGGACGCGGCCGTGGTCGTCGGCGCGCCCCTGCCGCTCCCGCCGAACTTGTCACGCGCGAAGAGGCTGGCCCGTTTCGGGTGCAGGAACTTGCTCTCCCCACCGCCGACGCACCCGCCCCCGACCCCATGGCCGGCATTGGTCCGGCGGCACTTGAAGAAGAAGGGGATGGAGAGGCCGAGTATGGCGACGATGAGCAGCGGCAGCACAATGGCCGGGACGAGCTTGGAGGAGCTCTTGGACGAGCCCTTGCCTCCGGAGCCGCCGTCGGAGGGCGCGGCCGTGGCGTTCCCGGCTGGGGTGCTGGGGTTGGGGAGGACAAGGGCTAGGGTGCCGGGTACGTGGGCTCCTCTGGCGCGGTCGGCGTCCCAGGCGGCGGGGGCGGCGCCTACAGCGTGGGGAAGAAGGCCGGTGCCGGGCCCGGCGGTGCCTGCGACGGCGGCGCGGTAGAGGACTGGTCCGGCACGAAGGGCTGGTGCAGCTGCCTCCTTGCGGTGTCGACAGCATGCGCCCGCTGGGCCAAGGCTGGTTTTTCTTGCTTGTCCGGTCCGGATGACGAGAGATAGTCGGTTTTCCCCGGATTGAAGCGTTTTTTCTTTAAGAGGCTGACAGGTGGGCCATGTATGTCAGAAAGAGCATCTATATGTATAAATACACGATCTGGAAAATACGGCATGTATCTCGGTACGTATTTGCAAAAAATTTGAAAGATGGCACCAACTTGTGAATACGGCCCGAATTGTGGCACTCTCTTGCAATTAACCAGGCTGGGTGCGATGGCCACGCGCGGGCGGCAGCGGACAGCAGCAGCGTGGGCGGGCATCGTGCGAGGCACCACAAGCAGCAAGCCGTGACGAGGCCGAGTTAATTGCAAAAGACTACCACAATTCGGGCTGTATTCACAAGTTGATGTCATCTTTCAATTTTTTTGCAAATACATACCAAGATACATGTCGTATTTTGCAGATCCTGTATTTCTACGTATAGATGCTCTTTCTGACACATATGACCCACCGGTCAGTCTCTTACAGGGAAAAACGGCCCGGACCGCTTTGATCCGGGAAAAACCGACTCTCTCTCTCCATCTGGACCGGACAGGCAAAAAAACCCTTCTTCTCTGCCAGACCGAGCCCACCCTGCTCCTCCACCCCGCCTCCCCCTCACAGCCACCACCGCCACACCCCGCCGGCCACTCCCTCCACCCCACCGCAACCACCAGCACCGCCTCTCCCTCCTCCGCCCCCTCCCCCGCCTCCTCACCGTCCACGACGTCGCCGGCAGTGCTTGACCTCAACTGCACGGCGGCCGGGGGCGACCACGAGAGGCAGGAGACGTACCCCTCCACGCACCCCTTCTCCATGCTGGCCGGTGGGGAGGACTTCCTCAGCGCCATCGGCCCTTCCTCCGCGCGCGCTGGCGCCGTCGACATGCGCTGGTGGGACCTGTCCAAGAAGGCGGGCAGGTCCAAGCGGGTCTACCTCGGCCCGCCGCTCCGGGCGTTCGCCTCCAGCGGATACCGCGTTTGCAGGGTGCTCTCCAGCGGCGAGCTCCATTGCTGGCGCTGGCGCGGGCTGGCCATCCCGGATGGGCTCCAGTTCATCGCCGTCGCCGTCGGGAAGGGATCTTCTTCGGGAACAAGACGGAGGACATCGAGGCCGTCCGCGCCGCGCCGCAGAGCGGGAGCTACGACGTGGTCGTCGCGTGCGGCCGGCACGCCTGCACGCTCTCCATGGGCGGGGGCCTCTCGTGCTGGGGCAGCGGATAGGAGAAGGGGCCGAGGAACGGCTGCAGTGTGCCGAGGCGAGGCGCCGGAGGAGATGCGGGAGGCGGGGTGGGGGAGCAGGGGAGATGGTGAGGAGGCGGGGGCGGGGGCGAAGGAGGGAGGGGCGGTGCTGGTGGGGGTGGAGGGAGTGGCCGGCGGGGTGTGGCGGTGGTAGCGGTGAGGGGGAGTCGGGGTGGAGCAGGAGGGGAGATGGGGGAGATGGTGGGCTCGGTGTGGAGGAGACAAAGTTTTTTTTTGCCTGTCCGGTCTGGATGGATAGAAAGAGTCGGTTTTCTCCGGATCGAAGTGGCCCGGGCCAGTTTTTTTGTAAGAGACTGACTGGTGGGTCATTTGTGTCAGAAAGAGCATCTATACGTAGAAATACAAGATCTCCAAAATACGGCATGTATCTTGGTACGTATTTGCAAAAAATTTAAAAGATGGCACCAACTTGTGAATATGGCCCGAATTGTGGTAGTCTTTTGCAATTAACTCGACGAGCCGAGGCGCGGGCACGTACGTACATCAGCAGCAACAACAACACAGGAGCAGCCGCCGTACGCATGCACGTATGCATAAACGGGGTGCAGGCACGACGGTGATGGAGGCCTATGACGTACAAATCTAAGGGGAAAGGGGGAATCAGGGGAAATGCTCACCACGGAGCTCATGGACGTAATTAGAGAGCACGGGGTGGCCGGATGGGTCGAGCTCGACGAGGGGACGCGATGGAAAAAACTAGCTCGATCCTGAGTGCACGGTGTAGCTCCGATCAAACAGATGCACGTGGATGATGGAGTCGACGGCTAGGAAGTCCCTGGATGACCTCCCTATCATCGGGGAGGCCAGTGGCCATGAGGACGGTGATGGTGCGTCAACGATTGTTTTGGAGTGAGAGAAACCGAGCGGAGAGGACGAATGAGGGGATAAGTGAGGTCTAGGGTTTGTCTACAGAGTCGGGGTGGTTCTTATCCACATAGAGGACCCAGGGATGGCCGACACGACAATGACAGCGGACATGGGGGGCTGGATGCATGCCACGCACAGCCTTTGCCTTCTCCTTTGTACTGAGGTTGAAGGAGGCCGATGGTGGGCTGGGCCTAACACTATAGCAATAGGCTCTTAGTGCACGGTTGACCTTTATCATTTTTTCTTTCTCTTTTGTATTGTCATAATTCCCCACTGATCAGTATTTAGTTGGACCACCAAATGAATTTTGTTAGATATGAAACTTGACACGTAATTCCATTGCAATACTAGGCACACGCACAAATTGCAATGCTAGGCACATCGACAAAACTAGGCATGTGTTATAATTGTTTTGAGACACCAAAATACTTGATAAAATGTTGGTTCATATTTTATAAATACCAAAGGAATATTTGCAATCAAACCATGATTTTAGTTCTCAGGCTTGCCAAAATATTTAAACCACTTATTAATTGAATATTGAATTTCAAATAGGGATTTGAAATGATATATGATTCAAATGTGATCAACCACTATTTAGCCAATGAATTACTTAATCTTGACCATCACTATAGATTGAGTACATGGGTTGTTGTAGCTGGTAATCACGGATGTTACAGTACAACACTACACTTATGAATTGAATACCTTAATTAAGCCACTCAACGAAAAATACCTTAATCAATTAGCTGCACGACGACCACCACCCAGCAGATAGGGAAGCGTGATGCGGCGGCACGTCGAGACATCAGGGTCGAGGAGCAAAGCATAGTGGGCCAACTGCCTGAAATTCGACCTCCACTATCGCGCCATCGACCGTGATGAATGTGCTCCAATCACGCCGCTACCAACCTCGATGGTTGAGCTCCTCCTATCTCCCATCGCATACCGAGGATTGACCTCCTATGATGGTGCCACCACCCATCGCCCGGCGATTGACCTCTTATTCAGTAGTCGCTGCCTCGACCGCCGCCGCTATCTCTATCTATAGAGTGGCTGTTTTTATTTTTTGACGGGTATTTGCACAACGGGTGGTTAGTGTTGGAAATATGCCCTAGAGGCAATAATAAATTAGCTATTATTATATTTCTTTGTTCGTGATAATCGTTTATTATCCATGCTATAATTGTATTGAATGAAAACATAGATACATGTGTGGATACATAGACAAAACAATGTCCCTAGCAAGCCTCTAGTTGGCTAGCCAGTTGATCAATGATAGTCAAGGTTTTCTGACTATGTGCAAGTGTTGTAACTTGATAACTCGATCACATCATTAGGAGAATCATGTGATGGACTAGACCCAAACTATGAACGCAGCATATTGATCGTGTCGCTTTATTGTTATTGTTTTCTGCATGTCAAGTATTTGTTCCTATGACCATGAGATCATATAACTCACTGGCACCGGAGGAATACCTTGTGTGCATCAAATGTCGCAACTTAACTGGGTGACTATAAAGGTGCTCTACAAGTATGTCCGAAGGGGCCCATTGAGTTAGTATGGATCGAGACTGGGATTTTTCACTCGGTAATACAACATCACACACAAGCCTTGCAAGCAATGAGACTAAGTGTAAGTCACGGGATCTTGTATTACGGAACGAGTAAAGAGACTTGTCGGTAACGAGATTAAAATAGGTATGCGGATACCGACGATCGAATCTCGGGAAAGTAACATACCGAAGGAAAAAGGGAATGACATATGGGATTATATGAATCCACTACAAGAGGCCATTTGTGACAAGAAGTAATGACGGTGGCTAAATTGGTCATAGATCTATGACCAAAATTTACAAAATGGCCAGAGAGTGTCTAGGAGGGTTAAACCTGAGAATGGTTTCATACTTGAACCATACTTGAACCATACCCATTCATTTATCTCTCAAAACCATACTTGAACCATACCCATTTAGTGTCATTTTTAGCCCAACCAAAACCAAACCCACTATTTTTTCCACCCAAACCAATTTAAACCCGAAACATAACCATGGGTTTAAACCCAGTACATAACCGTGGGTTTGCTTTAATGTACATATGATTGCATAAATTGACATGTTAAGAAACAAATAAGATAGAAAATGCATAAGTGCATCTACAATAGTTTAGAAACAAAGTAATCCTTGAGATACAGTCAAAACGCTGTAAGAGGCAAAAAGAACATGCCCATGGCTGATAAGCTCAGTAACAAGTGTATTAAAACCAAATTGCTTAGCGAAAGCGCAAGAAAACACTTCCGATTTTCATCTGCTGTTTCCCCGTAATACATAATTACATAGTGCATTACAGCATGCACGCGGATCAAAGATATTCGTTCTCGGTCGTAGTTGATTAATCCATATAACCAATGCCTAGAAACCGGTTTGGACCCATAGTTTATAACCACTAATAACCAAACCGTTTAAACCCATAACCAACTATACCCAAACTGGTTTCTCAATATATCCAAACCAAAACCAAACTAAAAAAATCTCAGCCCAATAAAACCTAAACCATTCAAACCCAAAGTAAGAACCGAACCGTTACACCCGGTTTTTTAATAACTCATTCTCACGTTTAAGGAGGGTCCAAACCCCCCAATCTTGTTGACCATATATGTTAAAAGGTCATAATCATGTTGTACAAAATGGTCATAAGGATGTATAACATTGTTCGTAGACAATTTTTTGATCGACTTTGAACAAACGATATCATCATAAGATCTATGCCGCACACGAGGCATGCCCGCTAGACACAAAATTTGGCAACTGTGCCTAAGTGCCATGTGTGCATGTCGATTCTGCTTCTGTGTCGAGACCTACCTACTAGTGATAGTATTGACTAGTGGGACCACAAACATGTGTCCCCGCTTGACCCAACCAATCAATATTATGTGTTGGCTCTAGGTACAAAATTTACGCATTCATTTCCTATTATCATCAGTTCCTCTAAGTATTTTATCTAAAGACCATTACCAATTCAAATATCACATGTTAAGCCAATTTCTTATAAAATATTTTTTCTACTTCAAATATGTTCAGTGTAGATGTATTTGTATATTTAACCTTGTTTCATAGCATTCTAAAGCATACCCCTTCAAGGCGTACTCATAATAATTTTTTTACGAGGGGCTATAAAAGAATTTACTTGTACACAAATGCCATATGGCTCTTATTTAAATTTCACAAACATTTATTTAAAAAAATATAGTGTATTGTTTCTCAAGCTATGAGGAAATAATTCACAATTTTATTTTCATGGCAATCAAAATTTTAACCCATTTTTGTTTTGACTTTATGCATAGAAACTCCTCATACTAATTTCATTTATTTATTTTTCGATAAAATCAAATAGGATTAATTGGAAATGGATTTTTTCCTGTGTAACGAGAGCTACCCATTATTTTCGCCTCCCGTGCATATTTTTCTGATTCCCTCCATCATTTTCACTTTCGTGTAATTTTTTCTTGAGCCGCACTAGATGCCGGGTCTCGCAAATTCTAACCCTAAGTGTTTCCTCTCCATCCCTCCTCCCCTCATTTGTAGGCGTCGTCGCCACCGCCGCCACTTCTTCTGCAAACATCGCCCAGATCCACCGCTCACCTCTGCCCAACGCAAGCCCTTCCAGCTCCCAGCCAATCCCCCACCACCCCTGACTCTCGAGACGGTGGTGCGAAGCCTCCCGGCCTTATTCCGCCGGCGAGTCACTCCGGAAGGTACGTGGTCGAGCTCTAATTTGTGGCCACTTGGATGGGGATATGTTGTAGGGATTGGGGGAAGTGATCGATTTTGTGAGTGTAGGAGCTTGAGGAGATGGGTGTGCTGGTGGACTCTGTCAAGATCCGGTATTCGCTGTTCTCCCGCACTACGGAGACAGCTAGGGTGGTCGCTGTCGTGTTGGGCGTCCCATTCGAGGGTCCTGGCTGTAAGGTGAGTGGCTTAATCCTACTAGATGGAACCTTGTTCAATTTTAAATCAGATGATGGTAATGGGTCGCATGTTAGTTTTAAGTTTTATGTCTTCCCTGCCTGTGTGCACAGCATAACCATCTGAATGTGTTAGGAAGCAAAGTAATTTCAATCTCATTGTCCTTCAGGTTGGTAGTTTGTCTTGTGTACGACCAAACTATCCATACCTCTCAAAATTACACTTGTGATGCCCCACCTAATAAAGGAAAAAAATGGAGAGTTTGTGTTTCTTAGTATCAAGAGCTAGTAATCCTGCCACCTCTTATCTTTATAAGGGCGGGTCGACTCATAGAACAGTCCATTGTCTCTTCGGTAGCCCTAGCAAAAGATGAAATTGACGTCATGTTTGCATTCTGTAGTTAAACCCATAGAACAGTACGTACATAGTTACTACATTGTGCCTCACATTGCAATTCTTTTATACTCTACAGAAATATTTAGTTACAGTATATAGCTGATGAAACTTGCACAATATTGTCATTATAAATTCAGTTTAGTTGTAATTTCTTTTGTACTAGGCTACTGGCAGTGGTAAATTCACCTTACTTGCACTTTATTTCCCCATCGCGTGGGTCTCTGAATCCGTGGGTCTTGCCTTCGTTCTTTCCCCCTCGCGTGGGTCTCTGAATCCGTGGGTCTTGCCTGAATATGTGCGAAATACCCTCTCCATATAAGCAGTACTGCATATAAGTGATGTACTACATCAAGATGACATATATCTGATTTTCCATATTCTACATGAGATGGCTTCCGTATATATATCAGATATTGTATAACTCATTTTCACAAGTTTAGATAAATTTTGCTTAACAATATAATCATGGATAAGTGGTGACCTGCAATGTTTATCAAGCAACTAGATGTAATCTTCCGAAGAAAGAAAGAAAAAGTATTGCATTACCTGTCTATAATCGGGGTACACGTGCATGAACCTATTATCGGTTATTATCTGCTACCCTTTTTTATTATATGTGCCTCATTGTATATAGGCTTATCTATGCATTAGTATTTGATGCTCTATCATGTTAGTTTCCTTGTTCTGCTTTTTGAGCCTTAACATCATTTTTTTCTTGCAGGCGGCGATGGCGGGAGTTCCGTATTGGGAAGAGGAAGAGGACGGGAAGAAAGAAGGCTTGGGCATGAGTGGTTATTGGGTGGCGGTGGCCTTCAAGTACCTGCCTCATGGCACCTCACTTTACAGTCGTGGCAAGTATGTTTGACTTCCACAACTCCAGCCTCCTTTATGTTCATGTATATACGCCATTGACCACAAACCCTATTAGGAAATAACCGAAGATACCAAATGTAGGAAATATTATAAGTCACCATCAGGACAATATGAAATATATGATGTTCACCAACTTCATCTATTTACAAGTCACCATCAAGATAGTATGAAATATAAGTGTCTTTCCTTACTGCATCATAATTGTGTTTTACGTGAACTCGCCATTTAAGCACTAATGATAGGTATTGCCTCTAGCAGAATTTTATATTTGTGGACCAAGAGAAAAACATACATGTACTTTTTTGGCTCCAGTACGTTACATGCTAATAAAGAACTAGCCTTCTCAAAGAAAATTCAAATGAACTAGCCTTGAACTCTATTATTCGGATGCCAGTACTTGCTAATCTGCATGAAAGAGCTAACTTGATATGTATGCTAATTATACTTGATAGTCTCATGAAACATCAGTAAAAAAAAGTGACCAACTTTTTGTTATGTAGCACTTCTTAATTTGTTCATACCTGCCAAATAAATATTGTATGGAGGAGCGAAAAGGATTCATGCATGCACACTAATTATTATTGATGACATCATAGTGGCAGAAACTGTAGGAGGACCAACTTCTTTTGCTCATTAGCCACGAACATAGGGTCTAATTGACGCATAATTTAGTGACTAGGAGGATGCAGTGGAAGGAGAATATCAGAAGAAGAAAAATTTAATTGTGCAATTGAAAAAATAATAGATGGAGAAATTTGAAATACTGGTAAATATTATAAAACCATATAAATAGGCTTTTTTTGCGGCAACACATAGGTGTTTAATACTATACAGTAATTAAAGCTACATGGAGTTAAAACTTGTTGAAAAAAAATTCAAGGAAAAATCCATCATGTATTTTCTCATGACGTCTTTTTGACATATATTCATTGCTGGCATGAAGTTTCTACCTAAGAAACTACAGGAACGTCCTTCTTTCTTATTTGCTAGAATAATTGGAGAATGTAATAATATTTGTGTATAAGATGCCAAATTTCTACCTGCTGAAAGCAACATGGGGCAATATGGTGAGTGGAATTATGTGATGCATGTAGAAAATAGAATACGAGCGATTTGCATGTAAAATAAATCCTACCAAACTATTATTTCTAGGATTTTAGAACCCTACCGTACAGAAGCAACCTTCTGTGTATTTTTTGCTTCCCTTGCTCTAAACATCCTTACTCCCTTGAAGGCCGAAGCGCGGCCAATAAGACCATGTTTTCCTTTGTTTTAAAATTTTGTTGTTACTATTATTACTACGTCATATGATCTTTGACAGTGTTTCCCTGTGGACTCACGTATTCACCATATGACATCATGTATTGTTTTCCTTTGCTTATTTATAACATATGCTTGTCTTTATTATTTTCATGTGTTCTGCAATCTTATAGTTTTCCTTTTCTTATTTATAATGTATGCTTGTTGTATGTGCTTTCGCTCGCAATTTATTAGAGCATATGCTTGTTTCTATAGCGTTTTGTCCATGTCTAATTAAATCTTGATCCTGTAGTACTTGCTGTTTGAGAAATAGACATCGAGGATCACTTTTTACATATATTTTATAAACCCTGTTGGGATGCTTCGCAGGAGATACTGAACATAATTCCTGACCCGTGACAATAGTTTTTTTGCCTTATCTCCATCTCAGAGATCTACCTTCAATCAACAGGTATCTATCAATCCCTTCTACTTGCAAGACAGAAATATTATATGTAGTTCAAATGGTGAAATCCATATAAGTTTTAAGATTATGTCCTGTTAATTGTTCCATTTGCTAGAGAGAGTGATAACTCTAAACTGCTATGGAGCTGATGTAAATTTAGTTGGTCACAATGGCTCATAAGTTTATTCCTTACTACATATATAGCCCAGTTAATCTGAATTTAGTGCAAGCTACTATTTTCTATAGATTGGAGTGCTGATGAGTCACCCAAAAGGTGTTTGCATTCATGCAGTAACTTTCCAATTGATACCTACATTATACTGTATCTTTTGATTTTGAATGTGTGCATATGAATTTTAGATGGAAATTTACCGGCCTGGGCTGGGAACATAATGGAGAGTGCTACACATGTTCCTTCGTTCCTCCGGAGCAATAAAGAAGATATGGCAGCTGGGGCTTCAATTGTATCACCCACACTTAGTATACACACATGAATATAGTTACAAGTCAAATCACATATTGTGCTCATTTCACGATGTAATGTAGGACCATTTAAGTATTAGTCATTGTAACATGTTTGACTGAGATGAAGTTTCATTGCACCTTTCATTCTCTTTATGTGCTCATTTTAGTAATAGTTACTAGGTTCTAGGGCTGGAGTTGTAACTCGATGAAGCTTCATTGTAACTGGATTTGTAGTGGAGTTGAAGACCGAACTATTTTATGTGGTGCATGTTTGTAAAGTTTCTGCCATGATGCTTATTGCTTAAATGACTGGGACTATTTAACACAATGTTTTTTCGTCGAAATTATCTCCTATGCCTAGTGTATGAAAATTGTGCAAAAATAAGGCCTGGTCCTAGATAAAAATAGTAATGGGCTGAAATATCAAATATTGATCTGAATTGTTGGGCCTGGCCCATTTAGGTGTCTGATTTTTATTGGGCTAGTAAAATTATGACCTTATTTTTCAGTCATTGGTGATCCGCCACATCATCAGCTTAGCCACGTGGCTGATGCCATGTCAGCTCCTACGTGGTTCAGGTACACATGTAATGACCAAAAAAATTGGTCAAAGATTTTATGACCTAAGTTTTTTGGTCAAAGAATACTTGACCAAAATACTGAAAAGGTCATGGTTGTTCGTTCTTGACGGTCAACTGCTGACCCTCTGAATTTGGTCAAACAAAGGTCGTAAGATGATACCAATGATGATTCTTTGACGAAAATGGTGGGTCATTATCGATCATATTTCTTGTGGTGATCCTTGACACTGAGGTTCAACCGATAAGATCTTCGGAGAATATGTACAATCCAATATGGGCATCCAGGTCCCGCTATTGGATATTGACCGAGGAGTGCCTCGTGTCATGTCTGCATAGTTCTCAAACTCGTAGGGTCTGCACACTTAAGGTTCGGCGATGTTTTAGTATAGTTGAGTTATATGTGTGGTTACCGAATGTTGTTCGGAGTCCAGGATGAGATCACGGACTTCACGAGGGTTTTCGGAATGGTCCAAAAACGAAGATTGATATATAGGACGGTTTCATTTTGTTACCGGAAAGTTTCGGGCATTTCCGGTAGTGTAATGGGAGTGACGAATGGGTTCCGGTGTTTACCGGGAGGGGCCCACCCACCCGGGAGTGAGCCCAGTGACCCTATGGTGGCGCACCAGCCCTTAGTGGGATGGTGAGGCCAGCCGAATAGGGCCATGACGCCACAAGGGAAAAACACCAAACAAAAAGAAGGAAAGACGGAGGTGGGAAGGAAGAGGAGGACTCCGCCTTCCCAAACCAAATTGGAGAAGGAGTCCTCCTCTCCACTTCGGCCGCCGCAGCCTTGGGGCCCTTATGCCCCAAGGCTAGCCCCTCCCCTCCTCCTACATATACTGGTGGTTTTAGGGTTTTGGAGACATAACTTTGCCATGTGCAACTCAAGCCTGTTCCACATAGTTTTACCTCTAGATCGGATTTCTGCGGAGGTCGGACGAAGCCCTGCAGGAGTAGATCATCACCACCACCGGAGCGCCGTCACGCTGCCGGAGAACTCATCTACTTCTCCGTCTTTCTTGCTGGATCAAGAAGGCCGACATCATCATCAAGTTGTACGTGTGCTGAATGCGGAGGTGTCGTCCTTTCGGCGCTAGATCGGAACGGATCGTGGGACAGATCGCGGGACGGTTCGTGGGACGGTTCGAGGGACGTGAAGACGTTCCACTACATCAACCACGTTTCTTAACGCTTCCTGCTGTGCGATCTACAAGGGTACGTAGATCCAAATCTCCACTCGTAGATGGACATCACCATGATAGGTCTTCGTATGCGTAGGAAAAAAATTGTTTCGCATGCAATGTTCTCCAACAGTTACCAGTATTAATGTAACTCAATTATTGCATCCCCAAATGTACATGGTAGTACATCACGTAGGGTTATGGCACAACGACCGTGTCTCACGTACGTTGTCTTCTCACATGGTTTCGTATGTGTGTGAAGTGGTAATACCTAACACAAATGACATGTATAAACCATGTGACGTATACAACATAGTGCGATAAGTAGTTCCCCACCGTTAGCATATCCCCACGGTTTCCCCATTTCCCCAAGTCCCTAGATGGCCTCCAAATTCCCTTGCGTGGTCCTGACATCAGGGGAATGCGGACGAGTGGTGCTCATGGTTTCGATGCGGCAACTCCTGCTCGTATCGTCGCTCTCGGCAGCGCCGCCGTGACGGCGGTCATAGCCGAGCACTTGCCTAAGCTCATCAGAAGGCAGGTGTACTATGGATCCAAATCGTCATGTCCGTTCCAATCTATCTCGATCTTGTTTAGCATGCTCAAGGTAGCTCGCCGCTCAATCTTTCCAGAATGACCCCCCGGGAAAGCGATCAGCCGCCACATACGGAGTATGACTCCAGACTCCCGCCACATGATTTCGAATCCTAGTTTTGTGCCACCGAGAAGTACCAAAAGCTGAGTTGTGTGCACGGACACACTCCCTCTCGACGTGTATGCACAGAGGGATTTGACATTGGAAGACGGTTTCTCAGTTGCCCTTGGAGGTTTGTGCTAAGTTCATCATTTTAGTTGAGTTTATATTAGTGCTCATCCTAAATACTATTTAACATTGGCAGGGATATGAGCCTTGTGGCGTTGTTAACTGGCTAGATGAGGAATGGCATGGCAGGTCCCAGAGTGTTATCACCTTGCTCGCGAAAGATGACATAAAGCTAAAGAAGAAACTGACTGATATGGAGTGTACAATTAGTACGATGAAGCAAGAAAGAATCAATTACAGGCACGAGATGAATGCAAGAGATAAGAAGGAACTAGCATGTGTAGTAGTGGTTGTCGCATTAGCCATCTTCTATGCGATGTTTGCAATGATGATAAGGGGTTTTGTTTCACTAATACTCACTTCATCAATAAGAAGATATCAATGTATTGCTTTCCATCTGTCCTACTCCGTTCGTATAGATGCATAAGTCACATTACAAAAACAAAATAATCCCACAACTCGTTCCCTATTTTTTATTGAAAAAAGAAATCAACCAATAGGAGTCGTGGGACTTGTATGCATTCAATGATTTGAAACTACTTAACATAAGATGCAATGGTCAATTCTATGCATGCAATGGTATTGATTAGCAAATAATCATTAAGTTTTCTCATTTTCCCCCAACCTAGGTCGTTGGTACAAAGGGAGAAGTATATGAAAATTGCGTGTATCATATTTGGACGCTCCAACGCGTGTGTGTAATTATCACATTGAGAACTGCGCAACCCTGGGAATTTGGAGTGACTGGGTACAAATAATTGCGGTTGATTATATCAGCGGTTAAATAATATGTCAATCGCCCACTTCAATTCACATTCCTCTTCTCTGCATACCCCGCTTAACTGTCCACCATCTTCATCGTCCCCGGTCAGCCGCACTACAGACTTGCACACTCTGCAATCTTTCTTCCTCATGGTTTATATAAGTATCGCAGCCATGTCGAGCGACAACGAGGACGACATTTCCGCCAGCAGTCTAGAACCCGATGATAGGTCAACATCCGAATCATCCGACTCGTCTTCCCTGAGTCCGACGTCGAGCTAGACCTCTATTTTATCCAGATCACGGAAGGTATGTCGCCTCCTGAGTTATCATATGAGAACTAGACAGACAAGGAGCCGTCAGAGGACGAAGAAGAGGACGACGACTATGAGGAGGAGGAATGTTCGAAGGAGGAGGAGGAGAACGACGACGGCAACAATGATAACAATGGCGACAGTGATGAAAAGCCAACGGTTAGTGCCCAAAAGCATCCTCGCGTAGAATATGTCTTGGGGCCATCGAACAACAACAAGAAGAAGGACTAAATTAAGCAGATTGTATATATATCTTTGTTTCTATTTGCTCATATTAATTTGTTTTCTCTATTTCCCGTGTCAATCTCATATATTACATGATCGCCGACAGGTTGGTTTTTTGAATTGTGTACCTTGTCGAGCATACAACTCAAAAAAATGTATGCACTATAATAATCGCACACAATTCTGATCACCGACCTTTTTGTTGGGTATCACACACATCTTGGTACGCTGAATAGTTTGTTTTCAATTTGATTGTCGCAAACAGTTCATCGGAGCTAACTGTACACAATTTTATATGATTGCCCGTTTCTGTTGTTCTCCCTCATCGCAAAAAGCTCTTATGGATTAACCGTATGTCACACATCGCACACACACCTATAATATGAACCATGTTTAATGTTTCTGCCATCGCAAAGCTTTGCATCTTTTTTGATGGTTTTTTACATCATCGTTTGTGATTCATACATTGCACGCAGTTTCGTCGAAGGGTCTCTAATTATAGTGTCTCGATTCGACCATCCTGCAATAGTGATTCATCATTGTCTCACCCAAAACTTGAAAACCTTAGCACACAAAACTCAAGAGAAACCTCGTGAGATCTGTTAGTATAATAGGCAATCTAAATTATCCATGACTTATACCCCCGGTATAATCCATAGCATCATCAAAATAAGCAAACTATGCAATAAAAAACATAATCTGTCCAAAAGAAAATAGTATGTAATGATCAGCACTAAAACCGTACTTTTGTAACTCCTAAAGTTAGAAAAGTTAGAAAAACTAGGAAATATGTATATCAATGATGTGTAATAAAATGATATTAAAAAGTCAATTCCAGTAAAATAAAAGAAATTATGTACCGGATGTAAAAGTTTCTACTCTTGCACAAGATCAATTCTACTAACATCCTAATCATCCCAGCGGACTTACTTGGCACAAACACTAATTAAGACATAAAAACACAATAATTACACTAGAAATAATCATGTCACCACAAAATAACATAAAGTAGAACAAAAAAGTTAAGGTAACTGTTGGGTTGCCTCCCAACAAGCGCTATCATTTTATGCACCTCGCTGGGCATAATGCATACTACCAAGTGCTGGCATCCTTAGTTTTTGCATATTGGGATGTGTGTTCATCGGGAAGCTTTTCAAAAACAATGGGGAACACATCGTATATTAAAATCTTGGGACAATTCCATTTCTTCCCTTAACTAGATCCCACACCTCAGTTTTTCCCCTAATTCCGAGGTATGCTCGAATTTGCCCCTCTTTCGTTAAATGCGGTTGTAGAAATGTCCTTCCGTACATTTTCCGTCCGGTAACAGTCCTTTGACCGTTAAGTGTGTGTATCTATGGAAGGGCATGTCTATGACCACACTTAACGGATGTGGGCCAAATTTGAGCACACTTTGGAATTAGGGGAAAATTTGAGTAGTGGGGTCGAGTTAATGGCACAAATTGAATTGTCCCTAAAATCTTAGCATTTTTAGTCTACTTTCTTTGTAACCTTGATGGTTCTATTTCACTATCCAAGACTATTGTTGGTTAATAACATTGAAAACTTGTTGGACAATATGCAAAGGAGGAAATTCCTTTTTAGTATTTTCATCATAATTATGAAACACATACCTCATCATAAAATCCTTATTATATAAAATTTCATCTATAACAGGATGTTCATGACTCATATTATAAAAATCAAATATTTCTCTAGACTCTCGCACTATGGGATCGAATTCGTCCAAGAGGGTATGAGTAGCTATCTTTTTAGCCTATGGTTATTTATAAGAGGTAACTCATAGGAAAGTCTTCATAAAGTGGGATGAGTACGCATAAACTTATTTCAAGTTTAAGAATCTGCGCTCAAGTAGTATCAGAGTAACTATGTTTTTAAGAATAGGAATATCATTGCAAACCAAAGTCCCCGTACAACTAAACAATTCCTAAATAATGTTTTCCCTATGATATCCCCCTTTCCCATCACAAAAAAAATCGTATCTAAACTTGTGGGAATTTCTTTACGGGTTTATCCTCACTTTTCTCGATGACAAACTCAGACATGATAGCAACTTTAAGCAAGCAAACACGCAAACAAGCAAAGCAAATAAACAAGTAAACTAGAAAACATAAATATTTTTGTGTTTTTTATATTTTAAAGAAATAAAATATATAGAAAAATAAAAAGTACAACAACAGAATGATAATTTATGTGAAGTAACGTGATAAGAATTTGATGATACTACCCGACAACGGTACCACAAATTCTTCCTGCTACTTGTAAACCGCATTGGGACATCCTCCGAAGAGGAGAGGAGATTCAACACATTAATGATAAGTATTTACCTTAGTGAGAACCAAGATTATGAAACCAATAGCAATATTAACCTAACTCTACTCGTCAACACGTGCACACACAGAACCAAACACTTGCACCCAACGCGGGCATGAGGGTTCGTAAAGCCCCTTTAACTTGTTACTTGTAAGGGTTAAATACTGAAAATTATACAATATAAATATGAAAGTAAATAACACAAAATAAATATCAGCAATATTTTTGTAGTTCTCGTAATATAATTTGAGTAGACCCGGCGCCATAGTTTTCGCTAGAGGCTTCCCTCTTGAAGATAGCATACAGTGGGTAGACAAATTACTGTTGGTCAATTGACATAATAACACATAGTTATGACATATTATTCAAGTCAATGATCATGTATACAGGCATCACGTCCATAAGCAAGTAGCCCGTCTCTTTCCCGAGTCAACTACTATTACTCCACTCATCGGCCACTAATAATCATGCATAAAAGAATTCAGAGAAAACTCAATTAATAGTCGTGAATAATGTGATCAAAAACCTGAAATTCATCAGATCCCAACAAACACACCGCAAAGAAGGTTACATTAAATAGATCACTGTAGGAATCGCGGTGGACTTTGTATTGAGGATCATAGAGAGAGAAGAATCCATCTAGGTACTAGATATGGACCCGTAGGTATGCAGTGACTAGTCACACAACATCATGGAGGCATCAAGGTTGATGTAGAAGGCATGTGTGATCCTTTGACACGACACCGAAAAAGGTCTCCACAAGGCCTCCCGTCGGAACAGAGACTTGTCATGGTGCAAGTGTTTCAGATGGCTCTTTGATGTTTTCCCAATATTTGAGAATTTATAGGGGAAGAATTAGGTCAAACAGAGCCATGAGGGGCCCACAAGGTAGTAGGGTGTGCCTACCCATACTCACGCTCTATTTTGTTGTCATCTCCACGGGAAGCTTCTAGCCTCATTCTGAAGTTTCCAAGTCATCTTTTTCCAGAAAAAAATCATCACAAAGTTTCATAGCGTCTCGACTCCATTTGGTACTGGTTACCTAAAAAGCCAAAACAGGCAGAAAACAACAACTAGCACTTGATACTGGGTTAATAGGTCAGTTCCCAAAAATGATATAAAATAACATAAAAATGCATATAAAGAATCCAAGATTGATAATATAACAACAAGGAAAAATAAAAAATTATAGATATGTTGGATACGTATCACACCACTCTCCAAAAGGTAATGGAAGTTGTGTTGCTGATGAATTCCTTGCTCTTATGCTTCAAAAGACATTTGATACGTCTTCAACGTATCTATAATTTTTGTTTGTCTCATGTTATTATATTATGAATCTTGGATACTTTATATGCAATTGTATGATATTTTATATCATTTTCTAGGACTAACCTATTAACCCAGTGCCTAGTGTTGGTCCTTTTTTGTGTGTTTTCTGCTTTTTCAAAGAAGCAATACGAAACAAAGTCGAAACACGACCAAAATATATGGGGGTTATTTTTGGACATAAAGAGACCCTAGAATGTACGGGAGGAAGTCAAACAAGACACGAGAGATCCATGATCTTGCATGGCATGCCCTGGGGGTAGGACGCACCACGCCGGCTTGTGACTCTCATGACGTAATTCCACTTCTATATATTTGCAAATACCCCAAAACCAACAGAGAGACAACCGAAATTTTTTTTCCTTCGCTACAAGTCTTTGTTCCATTGTGATCCCATCTGGAGACCTTTTCTAGTAATCTACCAGAGGGTGAATCAATTATGGAGGTCGTCTATGTAATCCTTGTCCCCTCCATGATGACGCGTGAGTAGTTCACCATAGACCTACGGGTCCATAGCTAGTAGATAGATATCTTCTTCTCTCTCTATGATGTTTAATACCATGTTCTCCTTGATCTCCTTGGAGTTCTGTTTGATGTAATTTTGTTTTGAAGTGTTTTTGTGATCCGATGAATTGTGGGTTTATAATCAGATTATTCATTGAAAGTAATTGAGTCATATCTGAACTTTATTGTGCATGATTGTGATAGCTTCTGAATTCTGTCTGATGAGTTAGTTTGGTTTGGCCTACTAGATTGATTTATCTTCGGTGGGAGTGGTGCATTGTAATGGGTTCAAGACATGTATTTGTGTTGTTTATATTGAAAGGACATGGATGTCGACTAGCGAGCGTAGAGGCGCTTTAAAGTAATTACGATTTAGGCTTGAACAAATGCGGAATAAAAGTTGTGTTTAATTAGTCAAGCACGAAACCTAAAATAACCAGACTCACTATGTGCACGGCCAACTTATGCGAACCAAGATAAACTACTAAGTAATAGCAAGATATATAACATGAAACAATAGGGCTATCGCAAAGTAAAGTGCATAAGTAAAGGGCTTGGGTAAGAGATAACCCAGTTACGTGGAGACGACAATGTATCCCGAAGTTCACACCCGTGCGGATGCTAATTTCCGTTTGGAGAGGTGTGGATTGACAATGCAACCCAAGAAGCCACTAGGGATACCGTAATCTCCTCATGCCCTCGCACAATGCAAGATGTTGTGATTCCACTAAGGGACCCTTGAGGGCGGTCACAGAACCCATACAAATGGCAACCATGGGCGGTCACTGAACCCGTACACTTTGGCAACCCTTGGGGCAGTCACCCATAACCATAGAAATTGCTCTGGGAGATCTACAAAACCTAATTGGACACCCCGACTCTTGCTCTAAGCGTTACACCACAATGATTGAGCTCCGAGACACCACCAACCGACTAAGGTGCTAAGGCACCCAAGAGGAACAAGCTCTAGGGTGCACATACACCCAAGAGCAATAAGCTTCTCAAACTTCACTTACACATATCATCATGGAGAACTCAAACCTCTGCACCAAATGCAATGGCAAGGGCACTCGGAGTGCCCAATTCATTCTCTCTCAAATCCCACCACAAAAACTAATGCTATGGTAAAATGAAATGAAGAACGAAGAAGAAAACAAAGAACTCGAAGATCAAGATCCAAGGGGTTCCACTCACATACACGAGAGAGTGATTGGTGGAAATGTGGATCTACATATCCTCTCTATTTTCCCTTGAGAACTAGCAAGAATCATTGGAGGGATTGAGAGTTAGCAAGATCGAAGAAGGTCAACAATGGGGGAAGAACAAGATCTCAAAGGATAAGAACCATTGGGGAAGAAGTCCCTAATAAATAGCCCCCCCTGAATCCAACTGTTATGCCCAGAAGTTCTGCTCAAGTGGTACTACCGCTCGGGGGAGTGGTATTACCGCTTAGCACGGTCAAAATAGCCCAACGAGACAGAAAACATGAGTGGTACTTCTGCAAGAGAGGTAGTACAGCTCTCGGGGAGAGGTAATACTGCTTGAGAGGTAGTACTGCTCGGGGGAGAGGTAGTACCGCTTGAGAGGTACTACCACTGTATACTATCGCTCTACTACCATTCACAACCCACAAAACTGAAAATAAGCGGAAGTGTTGTGGAAGAAGGGATCGTAAGTACTGCCTAAGGGGTACTACTACTCGGGGGAGAGGTACTACCGCTCTCTACTACCGCTTAAAGTGGTACTTCAGCCCAAGCAAAAGCGAAACCGCCATAACTTTCACATATGGACTCCAAAATGAGCAAACTCAAGCTTGTTGGATAGATGACGACAAGTACTAACAAGCAATGGGTAATAAATGTTAATCGGATAAGGAATATGACCTTCCCAAGAATTATCTCGCAAAATCTCCAACACCAAACACAAATACGATAGTTATGAAAATAGTTTTCGATGAGTTTGAGCTTATCACGATGAGGACTATAAGCTCCAAAACTCCCAGAGAGAAACACCAAACAAGAACCAAGAAAAATGATGCAAGGATGCAAATGGTTTGAGCTCTCCATGAACGATACGGTCAAGAAACTCAGTTGAGAGTCCCCCTTGATAGTACGTTAATCAATCCTATAACCCAGTCTCCCAACTACCACCATGAGACCGGTAAAATAGAAAACCTATCAAGCAAAAACCTATACCTTGCATATAGTCCACTTGAGCTAGATGATGATGATCTTGAATTCCTAAACATGGACCGACTTTCTTGATTGTGTTGGCTCCATGAAGCCTAGTTGATTGCTCCCCAATACTCCACTATGGGTGAGCCACTCTTTAGCACATCTTCACAAGTCCATTGTCACCACAATGGACATCAAGCTTCAACCATGATCTCTTCGTGATGCTCCACTTCAACTTGCACACCGCAATCTTCATGATGGTCTCCACTTGATGTTATCCTTCATTGGTTGTATGAGATATTATTATTGATGTAAGCCCATGGAAACATACCTAACCCCACATATAACCCTCACATAGACCATGGGTTAGTACATAAAGCGTAATGGACAATGCTTACCATACCATGGGATCACTTGATCCCTCTCGGTACATCTTGCACGCTTTGTGTGTTGATAAATTTGAATCAATCTTTGACTTAGTGTTGATCCACCTTGTATCTTATCTTCTCTCTTCATTAAGACGATATCTTGAAAGTAAACATGAGTGTTCTCACAATCTTCTTCTTCATGACATGCTTGCAGTAAGCTCAACTCTCACAAGGCCAATATTTGGATGAAACCTTAAATACCACGTTGGTCACCATATAAACTCCTTGAAACCAACAGATGGACTTCAAGAAGTTCCCATGGACAAATATTTTGAATATAACTCAAGGCAGCCATTAGTCCATAGGGATTGTCATCAATTACCAAAACCACACATGGAGAAATATGCTCTAGCAATCCCCCATTTTGGTAATGGATGACAATTACTTTCAAGAGAGTTTATATAAGGAAATAAGAACAACCAAGCACATGCATTGAAATTGATGATGCATGCGTATGAGATGCAAATACTTAAGCAACAAAAGCAAAACTCTCTTGACTTCTTGAAATTAAACTCTCTAAACTTCTCCCTCATGGCATCGATTGCCAAAATGGACGAAAAGCTTAGAAACCCAATATAATGGTGTTCCTCCAAATAATATGTATTTGTCAGCATATGAGTTCAATGAAATACACATATCCAATGATAAATAGTTGGAGGAAGAGAAATTATATTGAGGATCCAAAGATTGCAAAAAAGGATGATATGTCACAGAGACATGCCAAAGAGTGAATCAAGCAATCAAAAGATACCAATTAAAACAATCAATCGCATGGTCCTATGAGCCACATGAATTAAAGATATTATGATATAGGCAAAGGAGTGTTTTACCAAAACTAGATAAGCTCACCATGATTTGTGCACTATTAAGAATTTTTGTATTTGGATACAAGTGAAAAAAATAGGATCACACTTTCCCAAAATCAATAAAAACACACCACAAGTGCAAGAAAGTAGATAAGGCAATAAGTATAGGAGTTGCACAAAACATATGGTTGAGCCACATGTAGAAGAGGCAACTTAAGAGTAGGATTAAGAAAAATGATGTGTGTGAGTCATGGAAAAACACTTGAGATGACTAATGTAAGGGTGAGAATTAAGCATCAACATAGTCATGATAAAACGAGACACAAAGTGCAAGACATATCCTTCCCCACACACTACTAGAAAATGGGTTCACAAGATTACTAATAAAAAAATTAAAAACCAAAGCTTGTGACTACCCATGGTGAAGATAGGAAATAATGGCCTTGTCAAGACGAGGGATACGAATAGAAATGGCAAACCCTAGTCAAGAAAAGCATGAGGAGAATAATCTTCTCCACCAATGAGTGCATCAAGATGAACGGATATAAGATCCACACTCAAGACAAATCCTTTCACAAAACCACCAAGAAAATAAAAAATAATGAAATGGTGGATGTGAAAGAAAAGAGGATATCAACTAGAGGTGTAACTTGTCTGATGTGTAGAAGATTCTAAGTCAAAGACAATCATGATGATATATATCCATAAAGAATGATGTACAGACGACATTGTTACAAGAAGGAACGAAGAATATATCCAAAAGGAAGTCATAAATATACCAATAAGTTCTTTCCTTGAAATCATAGCACATGGACTAATATTTTCTTATTGTACATAAATGAACTTCCAGCACACGAACATCAAAGACATCACAACAACCAATGAGAGATCATGGGTGTGATGCTTCAAGAAAGGAAATAATTACCACAAGAAAGAATTAAGAAAATCATCCCATGATGCGATCTACAAAAGGTTGATGCAAGAAATGTAAGCATGGAGTAGATACTTGTTACCGAGATAGCATTGGATTGATATAGTAGATAAAGTTTCATGGATCATCCTATTTGGCTCCAATAAGCACATGGTGTCCTCACCTTCCTTGTAAGTGAGCTCAACATCCAATGAATCTCTAATTGTTCCTAGATCAACAACACAAACAAAATGGTACCAAACTCATTCAGACCAAAGAGTTAGAGAACCAACAATACATAGGACAACTCCACATACATATGTGCATATAGGTACGAAATTGAATTTCATTCATACTTTAACCAATTTATGACATGGTGGAGTTTCCCCTATATATTGGGACAAAGAATGAAAGCATGCCAAAGAAAGTACATATAGTAGATATGCATGCTCAAGGCTTTAAAGAACCAAATCTACACATAGTTGATAAGATACCAAAAGACAAGTTATCAAGTGAGAATAAGATACCAAACAAAAAAATTATCGCTTGAAGGATACCAATTGAAAGATACATCAACGAATGACATATCCATTGACACATACCAAATAAAGTGAAACAAGATATTAATTAAAGGAAAACAAACAAGAGTACCAAGTTCCCAAAAGAGAGCTAGGTTCCACGAAACCAAACCCTCAGCAACTTTTCATGATGGCACAAAGCACTATAAAGAAAAGGCTTGCCTTCCACCAACACACACTTGATAGGGAACAAAAGATTTTATGATAAATACATGAAGAGAGTGTTCTAAAGAGACTAGGATAGCTCCCCCAAGAGATGTGCATTATATAGATTTCGCATTTGAAAACTAAATGCACAAGATGGGATCATCACTTTACCTATATCTATAGAAATACTAGACATGCTTAAAAAGATCCACAAGAGGCATGGAAGACGGATGGATAAAAAAATCCAACATAAAGATGATTAGCATTTTCTACCACGTAAAAGAATACCAATTGTCTAAGGACAGGAAGTATTTGGAATAAATTCCATTGGTATATTTCATAGATATCTAACATCATCTTCACAACAAAATACAAGAAAATGACACTTTTAGAGATAACATGCCACCTAGGAACAAGATAATTTACAATATCAACTCTAAGTGTTAATACCTCCAATGTACACATTTTCTAGGATTGTAATATGCACACATCATATTACTACCCCATAATGTGATAATCCAAAATTATTAACAAGTGGAAAATGAAATCCAACAAGAGATAATTAATGGACCATTTATAATTTGAATTTTTCATGAGAAGAAATACCACATAGAATCTAGATAATATTGTAATAACAATAATAAGCGGTATTCCTCATGCACACACATTTGTAGGATTGTGAAGTGCGCAAAGCATGTCACTCCCCCAAAATGGCATAATTCATTAATCTCTCAAAAGACCAACAAAGATACAAACAAGATGCAAAAAAGGGTCAACACAAGACTCACATGTACATGATGTGCAAACCTACATACATATACTTGATTACTAAAGATAAACAAGTTGTAAGCACAACATATACAAACACATGCAAGGTACAAAACCAAAACATGCAAAGGGGCAAGTAACTACTAATATAAAGAATTGAAGAATAAGTTACCGTAAGAAGGCACATGGATATAAGATAGAAACTCGATAATCCAAATGACTTGGCTTGAGATAAATGAATGATGAAGATACCTTAATTCTTCATGACATAGTTGTTGGGGAACGTTGCATGGGAAACAAAAAAATTCTTACGCACACGCAATACCTATCCATTGTGATGATCATCTTTGAGAGGGGAGAGTGAATCTACATACCCTTGTAGATCGCTAAGCAGAAGTGTATATAATGAGGTTGATGTAGTCGAACATCTTGTCAATCCAAATTGCAGCCCGTCCCGCGATCTCATCACAATTCGTCCCGCGATCCCATCATGATCCGTCCCGATCTAGTGCCGAACGAACGACACCTCCGCATTCAGCACACGTATAGATCGATGATGATCACCGCCTTCTTGATCCAGCAAGAGGGGCGGGGAGGTAGATGAATTCTCCGGTAGTAGGGAGACGTGGCGGTGATGGTGGTGGATCTACTCCGGCAGGGCTTCGTCATGCCGTACCGAACTAGCTACGGGGTATCACCAAGTGATGGAGGGAGAATGGGCTGAACTATGGCTTGGGTGCCAAAAGCATCCATCACCTCCACTATATATAGGTGGAACAAGAGGGAGGGATGCCTTGCCTGCTACTCTAAGGAGAGGGCTCAGCCAAGCCAAGAGGGGGAGGCCTCCTACAATTCGGTTTGGTGGAGGACTCCTTCCCCACTTGTCCACCTCCTTCTTCTTTTTCCTTTTTCCTTTTTATTTTTGCTTTGGCCGAAATAGGTTATTGGGTTGGCCGCACCAGCCCACTAAGGGCTGGTGCACCACCCATATGCCTATTAGGTACTCTCCCGGGTGAGTGGCCCCTCCCGGTAAAACTCCGGAACCCATTCGTCCCTCCTTGTACTTTACCGGTAATGCCCGAAATCTTTCCAGAAGCCAAATGCAACATTCCTATATATCAATGTTCGTCTGCGGACCATTCCGTAAACCCTCATGATGTCCAGGATCCTTAGTCATGTTGCTTGCAAGGCTTATTCTGATGTTGTACTACCGAGTGGGCCCCGAGATACCTCTCCGTCACATGGAGTGACAAATCCCAGTCTTGATCCATGCCAACCCAACAGACACCTTCGGAGATACCTGTAGAGCATCTTTATAGTCACCCAGTTATGTTGCAACGTTTGATACACACAAGGTATTCCTACGGTGTCCGGGAGTTGCATGATCTCATGGTCATCGGAATAGATAGATTGACATGGAGAAAACAGTAGCAATAAACTGACACGATCATATGGTACCTTCATAGTTTGGGTCTTGTCCATCACATCATTCTCCTAATGATTTGATCCTGTTATCAAGTGACAACACTTGTCTATGTCCAAGAAACCTTGACCATCTTTTATCAACGAGCTAGTCAACTAGAGGCTCACTAGGGACAGTGTGTTGTATATGTATCCACACATGTATTTGAGTTTCTGATCAATAAAATTCTAGCATAGATAATAAAAGATTATCGTGAACAAGGAAATATAATAATAATCAATTTATTATTGCCTCTAGGGCATATTTCCAACAGTCTCCAACTGGCACTAGAGTCAACAATCTATTTCACGTCACTATGTGATTGGAATGAATCTAACACCCATACAGTACTTGGGTTCGATCATGTCTTGCTTGTGAGAGAGGTTTTTAGTCAACGGGTCTGAACCTTTCAGATCCGTGTGTGCTTTACAAATATCTATGTCATCCTATAGATGTTGCTACCACGCACCATTTGGAACTATTCCAAATGACGACTCCACTATACGAATCCGATTTACTACTCAGAGTTATCCGAATTAGTGTCAAAGCTTGCATTGACGTAACCCTTTACGACAAACTCTTTTATCACCTCCATAATCAAGAAAAAAAAATCCTTAGTACACTAGTTACTAAGGACAACTTTTAACCGTTGTCCAGTAATCCATTCCTGGATCACTCTTTGTACCCCTTGACAGATTTATGGCAAGGCACACATCAGGTGTGGTACACAACATAGCATACTATAGAGCCTACGGCTAATGCATAGGGGGCGACCTTTGTCCTTTCTCTTTCTTCTGTCGTGGTTGGGTCTTCAGTGTTTACTCAATTCTCACACCTTATAACATAGCCAAGAACTCTTTCTTTGGCTGATCTATTTTGAACTTCAAAATCTTGTCATGGTATGTATTCTTTTGAAAGTTCTATTAAGTGTTTTGATCTATCTCTATAGATCTTGATGCTCCATGTTCAAGTAGCTCAATCCAGGTCTTCCTTTGAAAAACTTATTTCAAACAACCCTTTATGCTTTCTAGAAATTCTACATTATTTCCGGTCAACAATATGTCAACCACATATACTTACCAGAAATTCTATAGTGCACTCAATTCCTTGGAAATATATGTTTCTCTTAAACTTTGTATAAATCCAAAATCTTTGATCATCTCATCAAAGCGCACATTCCAACTCCGATATGCTTACTCCAGTCCTTAGAAGGAGCGCTGGAGCTTGCATATTCGTTAGCATCCTATAGGATCGACAAAACCTTTTCGTTGTATCACATAGAACCTTTCCTCAAGGAATCCGTCGAGGAAACAATGTTTTTTGACATCCTATCTGCAAGATTTCGTAAACAATGCAGCAACTTCTAACATAATTCCAACAGATTTTAGCATCGCTATGAGTGAGAAAGTCTCATCATATTCAACTCTTTGAACTTGTCGGAAACATCTTTGCGACAAGTCAAGCTTTCTTAATGGTGATATTTACCGTCATCGTCCGACTTCCTCTTAAAGATCCATTTGTACCTAACAGCCTTACAACCATCAAGTAGTTCTTCCAAAGTCCGCACTTTGTTTTCATTCATGGATCCTATCTCGGATTTTATGGCCTCCAGCCATTCGTCGGAATCCAGGCCCACCATTGCTTATCCATAGCTTGTAGGTTCATTGTTGTTCAACAACATGACCTCCAAGACAGGGTTATCGTACCACTCTGGAGGTTTGTAGTAATCTTGATCCAAAGCTTTATGATCAAAATCATCAGCTTCCACTTCAAATGGTGTAGGAGCCACAGGTACAATTTCATGCGCCCTCGTACTCATTGGTTGAAGTGACGGTTCAATAACTCATCAAGTTTCAACCATCCTCCCACTCAATTCTTTAGAGAGAAAGAGAAACGACCCGTTTCTAGAAACAAACACTTTGCTTCCGGATCTGAGATAGGAGATCTATCCAACTATTTGGGTATCCTATGAAGATGCATTTATCCGCTTTGGGTTTGAGCTTATGAGACTCAAACTTTTTCACATAAGCATCGCAACCCCAAACTTTTAAGAAATGACAGCTAGGTTTCTCCAAACCATAGTTAATACGGTATCATCTCAACAGAATTACGTGGTGCCCTATTTAAAGTGAATGCGGTTGTCTCTAATGCCTAACCCAAAAACTATAGTGCTAATTCGATAAGAGACATCATAGTATGCAGCATATCCAATAGGGCGTGGCTATGACGTTGGGACACACCATCACACCATGGTGTTCTAGGTGGCATTAGTTGTGAATCCATTTCCACATTGTCTTAAATGTGTGCCAAACTCGCAACTCAGATATTCATCTCTACAATCATATCGTAGACATTTTATCCTCTTGTCACGATGATTTTCAACTTCACTCTGAAATTAATTCAACCTTTCAATAATTCAGACTTGTGTTTGATCAAGTAAATATACCAGTATGTACTCAAATCATTTGTGAAGTAAGAACATAACGATATCCACTGCGTGCCTCAGCACTCATTGGACTACATACATCAAAATGTATTACTTCCAATAAGTTACTTTGTTGTTCCATCGGAGTGAAAACGAGGCCTTGAGTAATCTTGCCCATGTGGCATGATTTGCATGTCTCAAGTGATTCAAAATCAAGTGAGTCCAAACGATCCATCTACATGGAGTTTCTTCACGCGTTTACACAAATAGGCAGGGTTCGTAAGTCTCAAACGATTCAAAATGAGTGAGTCCAAAGATCCATCACTATGGAGCTTCTTCATGCGTTTTTCACCAATATGACTCAAGCTGCAGTGCCACAATTAAGCGGTACTATCATTACTACTTTGTATCACTGAACATGTGTATCACTACGATCGAGATACAATAAACCATTGAAGGTATTTATTCAAGCAAATATAATAATCATTATTCTCTTTAAATGAATAATCGTATTGTAATAAACACGATCTAATCATGTTCATGCTCAACACAAACACGAAATAACATCTATTTAGCATCAACACTAATCTTGATGGTAGAGGGAGCGTGTGATGTTTGATCACATCAACCTTGAAATTTCTTCCAACACACATCATCACCTCACCCATGCTAGCATCCGTTTATTCTGTAGCTTTTATTTTGAGTTAATAACACTTAGCAACCAAACCGGTATCTAATACCCTAGTGCTACTTGGAATACTAGTAAAGTACACATCAATATCATGTATATCCAATATACTTTTGTCGACTTTGCTAGCCTTGTCATCTACCAAGTAACTAGGGTAGTTCTGCTCCAATGACCGTTCCCCTCATAATAGAAACACTTAGTCTCGGGTTTGGGTTTAACCTTGGGTTTCTTCACTAGAGCGGCAACTCGTTTTCCTTTCATGAAGTATCCCTTCTTGCCCTTACCCTTCTCGAAACTAGTGGTTTTACTAACCATCAACACTTGATGCTCCTACTTGATTTCTACCTTCGCGGTGTCAAACATCGCGAATAGCTCAAGGATCATCATCTATATCCCTGATATGTTATAGTTCATCACGAAGCTCTATAGCTTGGTGGCATGGAGTTTGGAAAACTATTTCAATCACTATCTTATCTGGAAGATTAACACCCACTCCATTCAAGCGATTGTAGTACTCAGAAAATCTGAGCACATGCTCAACGATTGAGCTTCTCTCCTTTACTTTGTACGCCAAGAATCTTGTCGGAGGTCTCATACTTGTCAACGCAGGCACGAGCCTGAAATCCTAATTTCAGCTCTTCATACACCTCATATGTTCTGTGACGTTCGAAACATCTTCGGCGCCTCAATTCTAAGTCGTTAAACATTATGAACTGGACTATCATGTAGTCATAAAAAATGGGTATGTCAGATGTTCGCAACATATCCAGACGACGCTTGGGGTTTAGTACACCAAGAGGTGCATTAAGGACATAAGCCTTCTGTGCTGAGTCCGCAAAATTGCGACTATCATCTTTCAACTAAATTTTCTCTAGGAACATATCAAAAATAGTAGAGCTACATCGCAAGCTACAACATAATCTGCAAAGACCTTTTGACTATGTTCGTCATAATGAGTTCAATTAATGATATATTACTTAATAACTCCCACTTGAATTAACAACCATGTAGTCATTCGAGTGTCGCATGATCCAAATTCACTCACTCAAGTCGATCATCAAGTGAGTTGAGTTTAGCTTCAATGGTGAACATCTCATGTTGATCATATCCACTATATGACTCATGCTCGACCTTTTGGTCTCTTGTGTTCTGAGGCCATGTCTGTACACGCTAGGCTCATCAAGTTTAACCCGAGTGTTCCGCGTGTGCAACTATTTTGCACCCATTGTATGTGAACGTAGAGTCTATCACACCCGATCATCATGTGGTGTCTCAAAAGGACAAACTGTTGCAAGGTGCACACTCGGGGAGAACACAATTTAATCTTGAAATTTTAGTGAGGGATCACCTTATAATGCTACCATCGTCCTAGGCAAAACAATGTGCATAAAAGGATTAACATCACATGCAAATCATAAGTTACATGATATGGCCATGAACTTGTGCTTCTTGATCTCCATCGTCACCAGCGCCACACCATGATGTCCATCATCATGATCTCCATCATTGTGCTGCCATCGAGGTCGTCGTGCTAAATATGATGTTACTACTAAAGATACTACTAGAGATAAAGCAAAGCATCTCCAAGAGCAAAATGATTAAAGCCAACCCTATGGCTCCTGCCGGTTGTCGTAGCATCAAAGTGCAAGTCGATATTTAACTATTACAACATGATCATCTCATACATCCAATATATCATATCATGTCATTGGCCATATCACATCACATGCATACCCTGCAAAAACAAGTTAGACGTCCTCTACTTTTTTGTTGCAAATTTTACGTGGCTGCTATGGGTATCTAGTACGACCACATCTTACTTAGACAGATCCACAACGGTGATATGAAAATTGCTATTTAACCTTCTCCAAGGACCGCCTCGGTCAAATACAATTCAACTAAAGTTGAAGGAACAGACACCCGTAAGTCATCTTTATGCAACAAGTTGCATGATAGTCGATGAAACCGGTCTCTCGTAAGCGTACGAGTAACGTTGGTCTGGGCTGCTCCAATCCAACAATACCGCTGAATCAAGAAAATCCTAAGGAGGGCAGCAAATTGAACATCAACACCCACAAACTCTTTTGTGTTCTACTCGAGATATCATCTAAGCATGAACCTAGATCATGATGCCACTGTTTGGGAACGTTGCATGGGAAATAAAAAAATTCCTACGTCCACGCAATACCTATCCATGGTGATGTGTTGGGGAACGTCGCATGGGAAACAAAAAAATTCGTACGCGCACGAAGACCTATCATGGTGATGTCCATCTACGAGGGGGATTTCATATCTACGTTCCCTTGTAGATCGCACAGCAGAAGCGTTAATAAATGCGGTTGATGTAGTGGAACGTCCTCACGTCCCTCGATCTGCCCCGCGAACCGTCCCACGAACCGTCCCGCGATTCGTCTCACGATCCGCTCCGATCTAGTGCCGAACGGACGGCACCTCCGCGTTCAGCACACGTACAGCTCGACGATGATCTCGGCCTTCCTGATCCAGCAAGAGAGACGGAGAGGTAGATGAGTTCTCCAGCAGCATGACGGTGCTCCGGAGGTTGGTGGTGATCTAATCTCAGCAGGGCTCCGCTCGAGGTCCGCAGAAACGCGATCTAGAGGAAAAACCATTGGGGGTCGGACGAAGGGGGGAGGAGGATTCCTCCTCCAATCCTAGTCCAACTAGGATTGGAAGGTGGAGTCCTTCCCTTCCTTCCCACTTCCTTTTTTCCCTTTTCTCTTTGATTTCTTCTTATCCTGCGCAGGGGCCCTCTTGGGCTTTCCCACCAGCCCACTAAAGTCTGGTGCGGCACCCCTAAGGCCTATGGGCTTCCCCGGGGTGAGCTGCCCCCCCCCCCGGTGAACATCCGGAACCCATTTGTCATTCCCGGTACATTCCCGGTAATTCCGAAAACATTCCGGTAATCAAATGAGGTCATCCTATATATCAATCTTCATCTCCGGACCATTCCGGAAACCCTCGTGACATCCGTGATCTCATCCGGGACTCCAAACAACATTTGGTAACCAACCAAATAACTCAACTACGCAAAAAACAACGTTGAACCTTAAGTGTGCAGACCCTGTGGGTTCGAGAACTATGTAGACATGACCCGAGGGACTGCTCGGTCAATATCCAATAGCGGGACCTGGATGCCCATTTGGATCCTACATATTCTACGAAGATCTTATATTTCGAACCTCAGTGCCAAGGATTCATATAATCCTGTATGTCATTCCCTTTGTCCTTCTGTATGTTACTTGCCCGAGATTCGAAAGTCAGTATCCGCATACCTATTTCAATCTCGTTTATCGGCAAGTCTCTTTACTCATTCCAAAATACAAGATACCGTGACTTACACTAAGTCACATTGCTTGCAAGGATTGTGTGTGATGTTGTATTACCGAGTGGGCCCCGAGATACCTCTCCGTCACACGGAGTGACAAATCCCAGTCTCGATCCATACTAACTCAGTGAACACCTTCGGAGATACCTGTAGAGCGTCTTTATATTCACCCAGTTACGTTGCGACGTTTGATACACACAAAGCATTCCTCCGGTGGTAGTGAGTTATATGATCTCATGGTCATAGGAACAAATACTTGACACGGAGAAAACAGTAGCAACAAAATGACATGATCAACATGCTACGTCTATTAGTTTGGGTCTAGTCCATCACATGATTCTCCTAGTGATGTGATCCAATTATCAAGCAACAACACCTTGTACATAGTCAGAAGACCCTGACTATCCTTGATCAATTGGCTAGCCAACTAGAGGCTTGCTGGGGAGTGTGTTTTGTCTATGTATCCACACATGTATCTAAGTCTTCATTCAATACAATTATAGCATGGATGATAAACAATTATCTTGATACAGGAATTACAATAATAACTTATTTATCATTGCCTCTAGGGCATAATTCCAACAGTCTCCCACTTGCACAAGAGTCAATAATCTTGCCCTCACATCACCATGTGAATTACATTGTAATAAATCTAACACCCATATAGTTCTGGTGTTGATCATGCTTTGCCCGTGGAAGAGGTTTAGTCAGCGGGTCTGCCACATTCAGATCCGTGTGCACTTTGCATATATTTACGTCCTCCCCTTCGACGTAGTCGCGATGAGGTTGAAGCGTCGTTTGATGTGTCTAGTCTTCTTGTGAAACGTGGTTCCTTTGCTAAGGCAATGGCACCCGTGTTGTCACAAAACAGGGTTATTGGATTCAGTGCGCTCGGCACCACTGCAAGATCCGTCATGAACTGCTTCATCCAGACACCCTCCTTAGCCGCCTCCGAGGCAGCCATGTACTCCGCTTCACATGTAGAATCAGCTACGACGCTTGGCTTGGAACTGCACCAGCTTATCGCACCCTCATTAAGAATAAATATGTATCCGGTCTGTGACTTAGAGTCGTCCGAATCTGTGTCAAAGCTTGCATCGACGTAACCATTTACGGCGAGCTCTTCGTCACCTCCATACACGAGAGACATCTCCTTAGTACTTTTCAGGTACTTCAGGATATTCTTGACCGCCGTCTAGTGATCCAATCCTGGATTACTCTGGAACTTGCCTACCATACTTATGGCCACGCTAACGTCCGATCTAGTGCACAGCATTGCTTACATGATAGAACCTATGGCTGAAGCATAGGGGACGGTGCTGATATGCTCTTTATATTTATCAGTTGCTGGGCACTGAGTCTTACTCAATCTCGTACCTTGTAAAACTGGCAAGAACTCCTTCTTGGACTATTCCATTTTGAACCTCTTCAAAACTTTATCAAGGTATGTACTTTGTGAAAGTCCTATCAGGCGTTTTGATCTATCCCTATAGATCTTAATTCCTAGAATGTAAGCAGCTTCTCCTAGGTCCTTCATAGAGAAACTTTTATTCAAGTAATCCTTTATGCTCTCCAAAAACTCCACGTTGTTTCCAATCAGCAATATGTCATCCACATATAATATTAGAAACGCCATAGAGCTCCCACTCACTTTCTTGTAAATACAAGATTCTCCAACCACTTGTATAAACCCAAATGCTTTGATCGCCTCATCAAAGCGTTTATTCCAACTCCGAGATGCTTGCACCAGTCCATAAATGAATCGCTGGAGCATGCACACTTTGTTAGCATTCTTAGGATCGACAAAACCTTCGGGTTGCATCATATACAACTCTTCCTTAAGGAAACTGTTAAGGAACGCCGTTTTGACATCCATCTGCCAGATTTCATAATCGAAAAATGCAGCTATTGCTAACATGATTCTTAAGGATTTAAGCAGCGCTACGGGCGAGAACGTCTCATCGTAGTCAGCTCCTTGAACTTGTGAAAAACCCCTTTGCCACAAGTCGAGCTTTATAAACGGTCACATTACCGTCAGCGTCTGCCTTCTTCTCAAAGATCCATTTGTTCTGAATAGCCTTGCGGCCTTCAGGTAGTACTTCCAAAGTCTAGACTTTGTTTTCATACATAGATCCTATCTCGGACTTCATGGCCTCCAACCATTTGTTGGAATCCGGGCCCACCATTGCTTCTTCATAATTCGCAGGCTCATTGTTGTCCAACAACATAATTGATAAGACGGGATTACCGTACCACTCTGGAGTAGTATGCGGTCTCGTCGACCTGCGAGGTTCGACAGGAACTTGATCTGGAGTTTCATGATCGTCATCATTAACTTCCTACTCAACCGGCATCGCAACGACAGGGATTTCCCCTTGCCCTGCGCCACCATCCAGAGGGATGAGAGGTTCGACAACCTCATCAAATTCTATCTTCCTCCCACTCAATTCTCTCGAGAGAAACTTCTTCTCGAGAAATGCTCCATTTTTAGCAACAAACACTTTGCCCTCGGATTTGAGATAGAAGGTGTACCCAACTGTCTCTTTTGGGTAACCAATGAAGACGCACTTTTCCGCTTTGGGTTCCAGCTTTTCAGGCTGAATCTTTTTGACATAAGCATCACATCCCCAAACTTTAAGAAACGACAACTTTGGTCTTTTGCCATACCACAGTTCATATGGTGTCGTCTCAACAGATTTTGATGGTGCCCTATTTAAAGTGAATGCAGCTGTTTCTAATGCATAACCCCAAAACGATAACGGTAAATCGGTAAGAGACATCATAGATCGCACCATCTCTAATAAAGTACGATTACGACGTTCGGACACACCATTACGCTGTGGTGTTCCAGGCGATGTCAACTGTGAAACAATTCCATATTGTCTTAAGTGAGCACCAAACTCGAAACTCAGATATGCACCCCCACGATCAGACCGTAGGAACTTGATCTTCTTGTCACGATGATTTTCAACTTCACTCTGAAATTGCTTGAAATTTTCAAATGTTTCAGACTTGTGTTTCATCAAGTAGACATAACCATATCTACTCAAATCGTGAGTGAAGGTGAGAAAATAACGATATCCGCCGTGTGCCTCCACACTCATCGGACCACACACATCGATATGTATGATTTCCAACAAGTCACTTGCACGGTCCATTGTTCCAGAGAACGGAGTTTTAGTCATCTTGTCCATGAGGCATGGTTCGCACGTTTCAAGTGAATCAAAATCAAGTTACTCCAAAAGTCCATCGACATGGAGTTTCTTCATGAGCTTTACACCAATACGACCTAAACGGCAGTGCCATAAAAACATGGTGATATCATTGTTAACTCTAACTCTTTTGGTCTCAATGTTATGTATATGTGTATTAACACTATCAAGATTCAATATGAACAATCCTCTCACATTGGGTGCATGACCATAAAAGATATTACTCATAGGAATAGAACAACCATTATTCTCTGACTTAAACGAGTAACCTTCTCGCAATAAACAAGATCCAGATATAATGTTCATGCTTAACGCAGGCACTAAATAACAATTATTTAAGTTCATAACTAATCCTCATGGTAGCTGAAGTGAAACAGTGCCGACGGCGATGACATCAACCTTGGAACCATTTCCCACGCGCATCGTCACTTCATACTTCGCCAGCCTTCGCTTATTCCGCAGTTCCTGTTTCGAGTTGCAAATATGAGCAACAGAACCGGTATCGAATACCGAGGCACTACTATGAGAGCTGGTTAAGTACACATCAATAACATGTATATCAAATATACCTGATTTTTCTTTGGTCGCCTTCTTATCAGCCACATATTGGGGCAGTTGCGCTTCCAGTGACCCATACCCTTGCAATAATAGCACTCCGTTTCAGGCTTAGGTCCAGCTTTGGGTTTCTTCGTCGGATTGGCAACAGGCTTGCCACTCTTCTTCGAACTACCCTTTTTTCCTTTGCCGTTTATCTTGAAACTAGTGGTCTTATTCACCATCAACACTTGATGCTCTTTACGGAGTTCTGACTCTGCGACTTTCAGCATCGCGAACAACTCGCCGGGTGACTTGTTCATCCCTTGCATGTTGTAGTTCAACACAAAGCCCTTATAGCTTGGCGGCAGTGATTGAAGAATTCTGTCAGTGATAGCCTCTTGCGGGAGTTCAATCCCTAGCTCAGCTAGACGGTTTGAGTACCCAGACATTTTGAGCACATGTTCACTGACAGACGAATACTCCTCCATCTTGCAAGCATAGAATTTATCAGAGGTCTCATACCTCTCGATCCGGGCGTTCTTCTGAAAGATAAACTTCAACTCCTAGAACATCTCATATGCTCCATGATGCTCAAAGCGACGTTGAAGTCCCGGCTCTAAGCCATACAAGACAGCACATTGAACTAATGAGTAGTCCTCCTTACTTGTTAACCAAGCGTTCTTAACATCTTCGTCAGCCTTAGCGGGTGGTCCATCTCCTAGCGCGGCATTAAGGACATAATCCTTCTTCCCAGCTTGCAGGAGCAACTTAAGATTACGAGCCCAGTCAACAAAGTTGCTTCCATCATCTTTCAACTTAGCTTTCTCTAGGAACGTATTAAAATTCAGGGTGACTGTCGCGTGAGCCATGATCTACAACACAAATATATTCAAAGTGGACTTAGACTATGTTCAAGATAATTAGGGTTTAACTTAATCAAATTGCTTGCCAAACTCACATTCAAAAAGTACATTTCTCTAGTCATTTGAGTGGTTCATGATCCAATTCCACTACCTCAAGTCCGATCATCACGTGAGTTGAGGATAGTTTCAGTGGTAAGCATCCCTATGCTAATCATATCAACTATATGATTCATGATCGACCTTTCGGTCTCATGTGTTCCGAGGCCATGTCTGCACATGCTAGGATCGGCAAGCTTAACCTGAGTGTTTCGCGTGTGCAACTGTTTTGCACCCGGTGTATGTGAACATTGAGTATATCACACCTGATCATCACATGGTGTCTCAAAACGACGAACTGTAGCACCGGTGCACCGTCAGGGAGAACACAATTTCGTCTTGAAATTTTAGTGAGAGATCACCTCATAATGCTACCGTCGTTCTAAGAAAAATAAGGTGCATAAAAGGATTAACATCACATGCAATTCATAAGTGACATGATATGGCCATCATCACATGCTTCTTGATCTCCATCACCAAAGCACTGGCACGATCTTCTTTGTCACCGACGCCACACCATGATCTCCATCAACGTTTCGCCATCGGGGTTGTCGTGCTACTCATGCTATTACTACTAAAGCCACATCCTAGCAATATAGTAAACACATCTGCAAGCACAAACATTAGTTTAAAGAGAACCCTATGGCTCTTGCCGGTTGTCGTACCATCGACGTGCAAGTCGATATTAACTATTACAACATGATCATCTCATACATCCAATATATCACATCACATCGTTGGCCATATCACATCACAAGCATACCCTGCAAAAACAAGTTAGACGTCCTCTAATTGTTGTTGCATGTTTTACGTGGTGACCATGGGTATCTAGTAGGATCGCATCTTACTTACGCAAACACCACAACGGAGATATATGAATTGCTATTTAACCTCATCCAAGGACCTCCTCGGTCAAATCCGATTCCACTAAAGTTGGAGAAACTGACACTCGCCAGTCATCTTTGAGCAACGGAGTTGCTCGTAGCGATGAAACCAGTTTCTCATAAGCGTACGAGTAATGTCGGTCTGAGCCGCTTCGATCCAACAATACGGCGAAATCAAGAAAAGACTAAGGAGGGCAGCAAATCGCACATCACCGCCCACAAAAACTTTTGTGTTCTACTCGAGATGACATCTACGCATGAACATAGCTCATGATGCCACTATTGGGGAACGTCGGATGGGAAACAAAATTTTTCCTACGCGCCTGAAGACCTATCATGGTGATGTCCATCTACGAGGGGGATTTCAGATCTACGTACCCTTGTAGATCGCGTAGCAGAAGCATCAAAAAATGCGGTTGATGTAGTGGAACGTCCTCAAGTCCCTCGATCCGCCCCGCGAACCGTCCCACGAACCGTCCCGCGATCCGTCTCACGATCCGCTCTGATCTAGTGCCGAACGGACGGCCCCTCCACGTTCAGCACACGTACAACTCGACGATGATCTCGGCCTTCTTGATCCAGCAAGAGATACGAAGAGGTAGATGAGTTCTTTGGCAGCGTGACGGCGTTCCGGAGGGTGGTGGTGATCTAATCTCAGCAGGGCTCCGCCCGAGCTCCGCAGAAACGCGATCTAGAGGAAAAACCGTGGAGGTATGTGGTCGGGCTGCCGTGGCAAAGTTATCTCAAATCAGCCCTAATACCTCCGTATATATAGGTGGGAGGGGAGGGGCCTTGCCTTGAGGCTCAAGGAGCCCCAAGGGGGTCGGCCGAAGGGGGGAGGAGGATTCCTCCTCCAATCCTAGTCCAACTTCCTCTTTTCCCACTTCCTTTTCTCTTTGATTCCTTCCTTCCTTCCCACTTCCTTTTCTTTCTTTTCTCTTTGATTTCTTCTAAACCTACGCAGGGGCCCTCTTGGGCTTGCCCACTAGCCCACTAAGGGCTGGTTCGGCACCCCTAAGGCCTATGGGCTTTCCTGGGGTGGGCTGCCCCCTCCCGGTGAACATCCAGAACCCATTCGTCATTCCCGGTACATTCCCGGTAATTCCGAAAACCTTCCGGTAATCAAGTGAGGTCATTCTATATATCAATCTTCGTCTCCGGACCATTCCGGAAACCCTCGTGACGTTCGTGATCTCATCCGGGACTCCGAACAACATTCGGTAACCAACCATATAACTCAGATACGCATAAAACAACGTCGAACCTTAAGAGTGCAGACCCTGCGGGTTCGAGAACTATGTAGACATGACCCGAGGGACTCCTCGGTAAATATCCAATAGCAGGACCTGGATGCCCATATTGGATCCTAGATATTCTATGAAGATCTTATCATTTGAACCTGAGTGCCAAGGATTCATATAATCCCGTATGTCATTCCCATTGTCCTTCGGTATGTTACTTGCCCGAGATTCGATCGTCAGTATACGCATACCTATTTCAATCTCGTTTACTGGTAAGTCTCTTTACTCGTTCCGTAATAAAAGATCCCATGACTTACACTAAGTCACATTGCTTTCAAGGCTTGTGTGTGATGTTGTATTACCGAGTGGGCCCGAGATACCTCTCCGTCACATGGAGTGACAAATCCCAGTCTCGATCCATACTAACTCAACGAACACCTTCGGAGATACGTGTAGAGCATCTTTATAGTCACCCAGTTACGTTGCGACATTTGATACACACAAAGCATTCCTCCGGTGTCAATGAGTTATATGATCCGATGGTCATAGGAACAAATACTTGACACGCAGAAAACAGTAGCAACAAAATGTCAAGATCAACATGCAGTTATCAAGCAACATCACCTTGTACATAGTCAGAAGACCCTGACTATCCTTGATCAACTGGCTAGCCAACTAGAGGCTTGCTAGGGACAGTGTTTTGTCTATGTATCCACACATGTATCTAAGTCTTCATTCAATACAATTATAGCATGGATAATAAACGATTATCTTGATACAAGAATTATAATAATAACTTATTTATCATTGCCACTAGGGCATAATTCCAACATGATGATCATCTACGAGAGGGGAGAGTGAATCTACATACCCTTGTTAATCGCTAAGCGGAAGCGTATATAACGCGGTTGATGTAGTGCAACATCTTCGCGATCAAAATCGCAGCCCGCCCCGCGATCTCATCATGATTCGTCCCGCAATCCCATCATGATCTATCCCGATCTAGTGCCGAACGGACGGCACCTCCGTGTTCAGCACACGTACAGCTCGATAAATATCACCACCTTGTTTATCCAGCAAGAGGAGCGGGGAGGTAGCTGAATTCTCCGACAGCACGATGGCGTGGCGGTGATGGTGGTGGAGCTACTCCGGCAGGGCTTCGTCGTGCCGTACCGAACTAGCTACGGGTTGTCACGAAGTGCTGGAGGGAGAGAGGGTTGCACTATGGATCGTCCACTATATATAGGTGGAACAAGAGGGAGGGCTGCCTTGCCTCCTACTCCAAGGAGAGGGACTGGTCGAGCCAAGAGGGAGGAGTCCTCCTCCAATTCAGTTTAGTGGAGGACTCCTTCCCTACTTGTCCACCTCCGTCCTTTATTTCCTTTTTCCTTTTTTATTTTTGCTTTGGCCGAAATAGGCTATTGGGTGGGCCGCACCAGCCCACTCAGGGCTGGTGCGCCACCCATAGGCCTATTAGGTCCTCTCCCGGGTGAGTGGACCCTCCCAACCGTCACTCCCGTAACCCATTCGTCACTCCCGGTATTTTACCGGTAAAGCGTGAAATCTTTCCTGAAGTCAAATGCAACATTCCTATATATCTATCTTTGTCTACATACCATTCCGGAAACCCTCATGACGTTTGGGATCTCATCCGGGACTCCGAACAATCTTGGTTACCAACATCAATAATTCAACTATACTGAAACATCACCGAACCTTAAGTGTGCACACCCTGCGGGTTCGAGAACTATGTAGACATGACCTGAGACACTCTCTGGTCAATAACCAGTAGTGGGACCTGGATGCCCATATTGGCTCCTACATATTCTACGAAGATATTTATCGGTTCAACCTCTATGTCAAGGATTCAGTTAATCCCATATGTTGTTCCCTTTGTCCATCGTTATTTTACTTGCCCGAGATTCGATCGTCGGTATCTCCATACCTAGTTCAATCTACTTACCGGCAAGTCTATTTACTCGTTCCGTAATACAAGATCCCATGACAAACTCCTTAGTGACATTGCTTGCAAGGCTTGTTGTGATGTTGTATTACCGAGTGGGCCCCGATATACCTCTCCGTCACACGGAGTGACAAATCCCAGTCTTGAGCCATGCCAACCCAACAAACACCTTTGGAGATACCTATAGAGCACCTTTATAGTCACCCAGTTATGTTGCGACGTTTGATACACACAAGGTATTCCTCCGGTGTCCGGGAGTTGCATGATCTCATGGTCATAGGAACAAAAACATTGACATGTAGAAAACAGTAGCAATAAAATGACACGATCATATGCTACTTTCATAGTTTGGGTCTTGTTCATCAAATCATTGTCCTGATGATGTGATCCCGTTATCAAGTGACAACACTTGTCTATGGCCAGGAAACCTTGAACATCTTTGATCAACGAGCTAGTCAACTAGAGGCTCACTAGGGACAGTGTGTTGTCTATGTATCCACATATGTATTTGAGTTTCCAATCAATACAATTCTAGCATGGATAATAAACAATTATCATGAACAAGGAAATATAATAATAATGAATTTATCATTGCCTCTCGGGCATATTTCCAACAATAGCCAAGTCTCCAATGCCCTCCAACATCACCTACTGATGAAGTTTTTGCTTGGTGGTCCCTAACCAAGTTGTGTCCTAGGAGGTTAGTCAGAGTAGGCTTCGCTACCCAAATGGTACTTTTCTTCACACCACTTTAGGTACCTAGAAACTTGGCCAACACATTCCCAACCTTAAACTTCCCAAGATGTCGGGGTGATTGCACGATCTATGGGACGGGCAAGGCCCCTTTGCTACGGTCTACAGGGATTATGGGTGCACAAAGAGCATCATCGACGGTTGCATTCACGATGGTTTAGATAGGTTCGGGCCGCTCAGAAGTGTAAAACCATACGTTTTGTGTTCTGGTGGATTATGTGGATGTTAACAATAAAGGTGCGCTCGCTTGACAAGGATGCTCAATGGCAGCACCTAGGCATCTAGAATGAACTGAGAATTGACCTTTTCAAAGGTAGACATGGACATCCTTTTATAGTCCAAAGGGTTACCATAGTGGCTAAAATTGTCTTTTCATGGGAGAATAGTCCACACGATAGCTGCCAAAACTACTGACAGAAGCTATAGTGGCAAACACCTAACTTGAATGCGACCTGAAGTGGCGTGTTGGCGATGTTCGCCGGAAAAGGATTGCCTCTCTTTCTGTGTTGTTCGCCCAACTACCTTGTATTTACTTCACACGCCGCCGGACAGGTCTCACTAAAGTTGTTGCATGTCTCTAACTGTTTGCAGAGGCCTCTGAGTAGATCCACCCAACTGCCTGCACGCTCGATAACTCACTAATTTTGATAATCAACCCAATGAGGTGGAGCGACGGAGATTTGGAGGATTCCTGTCGGGCGCAACGGCTGTCAGGTCTTCTTCCTCCCAGCAAGGTGGCTTGCCGGGGACTTGTTTCTCGTATTTGCTTGTTGTTATTCGAAGGTTGATGTTGGCCGACAGGGTTTTGCCGGACCGGAGGCTGCAGCTGCGTGTGTACAAGTCTAGGTACTAAAGCCCCCATATTTTACTGAACTCATAGTAGTACCCAGTCCTGGGCCACACTTGCATCCGTGACGTTTGTTGGGCTAGGCCCAAAAACAATGCACAAGCACACGCAACCACAGTTCCCTGCGGTTTTGATGATTCTTACTTCTTTCCCACGATGCACATTGGTTGTGGGTCACGGGAGTGGTGGAGCGAGATATTTGTTTCGAGGAGTCGCGCCTGGTAGGTTGCGCTTCATTGGCGGAGAAGGGCGGTCATCCAATCCCACATGCTTGACAGTGAACGATCGCGTTGTACGGTGAACGGTCAGCCCCCACGTCCCTTCGAAGGAAGGGAGGAAAACGGTGGATGGCGCCCATTCACTTCTCGCCTCTATGTTCTGCATTCTCCTACTTTGTCTTCTTTCACACTTCTGATGACGCGTGTCATGTGCGAGGCCCTATATTGGGTGGGAGGGGCGGTCGCTGGTGCTGAGTGAGCGCGAGTATGCACTCATCTCGAGTTACAAAGAGCCAGCCCCTTCCCCTCCAACACCCTATAAAGAGGGATTCAATGGAGGGGGCATTGCTCATTCATGTTCCCCCGCGCCAATATATTGACCATCGTCTTCTTGTTTCTCTCGCCATCTTCTTCACCGCACCATCCTTGGTATGATGAGGGGTCGCGCTCGCGCTCGCACGTCATGTGCCCTTGCCAGGGGAACTCCCCGGAGCCCGATGGAAATTGTTGTAAAGGCGGCGGGGGTTGGCTCCGGCTCCCGCAAGAGGACGACATCCAGGGGTCGAGGAAGGGTGGTTCTGATGAACGGTGGTGGTCGCGATGACGCACCCCTCCTGTAGCACCACGCAGGGATCCACGCGGGGGGAGGAAACACATGAGTTTTCCGTGGCGTTGCCTCGACAACACTAGAGTTGGCAGCGCCTCCCTGATCCCTTTTCGCACGGGTTATGGAAGGCATCCAGCCCCAAGGATTATGGCTCTAGGCAGACGGATGCTACAACGGGCCCGTATGGGTGGCCATCGCCCTCACCCGTGGGAGCGCTATGTTCCTGGCACCTTCTTTAGTGTAGGATCTTGTGGATCTTGTGGGGTGGAAGTCATCCGCTCGCTCTCGTGGCCTTGGCCCCAGGCACCTTCTTCAGTGCAGGATCGATGGCTCCGCCACCCTCACCGTGAAGTTCTGTGGGCATTCGGTGTTCGCCAAGAATGCTGCACGAAGAGCTCAAGCAGCAGCGACCTTGAATCTTCTAGAGATACTGACGACAATGCCAGCATCTTCGGCATCAAGAAGGACTCCGACTAGGCCTGCTCGATGTTGCAGCTTTGTCCCGGAGATGGGCGATTGACGTGGAAACGATGCTCCATCCGGAGGATTTCGTTTCCGGGTTAATTTCCACATTAGAGTGGTAGATGTCCTTTTGTGTTTAGTTCATACCCAATGTAACCCTGTCAGGGACACGAAAATAAAACATTGGGTGTTACCCTATTTAATGCTTTAAAATTCCATCGTGCCTTGATGAAAATCTGCTCTTTCCTTCTCTTTCTCTTTTCCTAGCACGAACCCGCACTCATGCCTCTTTATTCCCTACGCTTCTCGGCAACGCTTATCAATGTGTTGCCGGTAGGATCATCTTATCGTCCTTTCCGCGACTACTTGGAGTGTTTAGCTAAGACACTCAAGCACGCAACAATCTCGACAAGGAGCCTATGCGTCCCTTGTCGGTGCACGTCTTCACCATGACCTAGTCCTTAGTATCCTGGTGATGGTGTCTTCTCTAGCAAGACCTCTTTGTCGTCCTTGCTGCAACTACTTTGGGTGTTTAGTTAGCTCAAAACACATAAGCGCGCAGAAATTTCGATAAAGTCCCTCCACATGCAGGTCTTTATAAACAAGGGCTAACTTTGTTGCGGGAAATTCTTGAGAAATTTTTACTTAGCTTTTTCTCTCACTGCTCTCTTGTCGCAAGGTGGTTCTCACCGTGTCCGTAGGTGTCCTTTCTGTCACCCCCACGAAGACTTGCACACGGGGGCTTCGTTTCCCTTTTGAGAAAAAGAAAGAAGAGAAAATAGAGGAGGCTAGGAACCTTGGTGGTGCTGTATCCACCTTGCACATGTGGTGAGCAATCAATACAATTTATTCAAGAAAACATAACATAAATATGTACTTTTACAAAGGTTGTGGAATACTTAGCTTTTTTACTATGTACAGGGTCATCAGCTGGCTTTATACAAAGGATTACACGCTTTTCCACGATACTTGTACAAAAGTGGTTGCCGGGGGGCCAACAACCGCGCCTTATGATTAGAACTTGCGAAGATGCTCGATATTCCGGCGTGCCGTTTGTGATCTCCAGGTGGACATCGCCAAGTCTGGTGACTTGTACTGCCTAGTAAGGGCCTTCCCACTTTGGCAGAAACTTGTTGGATCCCTTCGCGGACTGAATCCGTCAAAGAGCAAGATCGCCTTCCTCAATCCTCCTAGTGCGCTCCTTGCGCAATGATAGCGGCACAAGGCTTGCTGGTACAGAGCCACACGTAGTGCGGCCTGGAGACGATCTTCCTCGAGGAGTGTGGCATCGTCTTGCCGTAGCCGCTCTTGCTGGTCCTCATCAAAGGCCTGCACTCGAGGTGACCCGTATGTTAGTTATGTGGGGACCATTTCTTATCCCTCATAGACAAGGAAGAAGGGTGTCTCGCCGGTCGCTCGAGTTGGTGTTGTTTTGATATAAACAAACAGTTGGGAGTTCGTCAAGCCATTGCCTTCCATGCTTGTGTAGCTTGTCAAAAGTTCTCGGCTTGATGCCATGCAACACTTTAGCATTTTCCCTCTCTAACTATATGTTGCTCCTTAGGTGAACTATGTGCCGTTGTCAGTGAACTATGTGCCGTTGTCCTCGGCTTGTTGTCGGTGAACTATGTGCCGTTGTCAGTGATAACCCTATTGGGTACACCAAAACAACACCTTATTCCTATGAGAAACTTGACTGCCACGAGTTTCGTTACTTTTCTCACTGGCTCTACCTTAGTCCAGTTCATGAACTTGTCGATTGCAACGAAAAAGAACTGGACGCCCCGGTAGCATGAGGGAAGGGCCAACTATGTCGATCCCCTAGACTAAGAATGACCAGGAGAGTGGTATGGTTTCAAGGGCTTGTGCGGGTTGATGTGTTTTCTTGGCATGGTACTCGCATGCTTTACATGTTATCACCACCGCCAAGCCATCTTGGAGGACAGTTGGCCAATAGAAACCTTGTCGGAACGCCTTTCTAATAAGGGCGCGCTTACCGATATTGGAGCCACAAATCCCTTCATGTATCTCCACCAATAGCTATCATCTTTCCTCCCGAGAAATGCACCTAAATTTCACCTTGTTTGGTCTCCTTCTGTACAGAACACTATCCATGAACTGGTACATACTTGACTTCCGGGCTACTCTTTCGGATTGCTCTTGATGTTTGGGGACGCCTCCGAATTGGAGGAACCGGACGATCTGTTGCACCCATGACCGAGCCAATGGCTCGACGATAAGGACTAAAGGCATTTCTTCAACTACGGGAGCACTATCTTCCACGGCAAGGGCCGCTGGGCCCGCCAGAGCCTGTTGCTCATCAACGGGTGTTCTTTCGTCCTAGGCAATCTTCTTGGTGGGAACTGGTGGCTTCTGCCTGGAAATAATTGTCGGAGTTGATCTTCCTTTTCTTGGCTCGTTGATCTTATGTCGCGACAGATGGCTGAGTGAGTTGGAGTACAAAAGTGCCTGGTTCCATAAGCGACTTCTGAGCGGTTCGTTTTGACAGGTCATCGGCAATGTCATTCTCCACACGGGGATGTGATCCATTTGCAGACCATCAAACGCTCCTCCAATGTCCTCATTTCATCGACGTATGCCTCCATCAGAGGACTCTGGTAATCTTTGTTCACTTGGTGCACAACTAGCTGAAAATTCCCTCGGACTACCAATTTCTTATTACCAAGTTCGGCTGCTTGATACGTCTCCAACATATCTAAACAAATGTATAGTTTCATGCTTTTATATTATGATCCTAGGATACTTTTTGGGTCATAATTCAACAATTTATATTATTTATTAGCACTAACATATTACCCCAGTGCCACCTGTCAGTTGATGTTTTCTGCGTATTTTTTGTTTTCAGGTTTTCAGTACCAAACGAATTACAATTTCTACGGAACTTTTTTATGAATTTTTCTGGACCAAAAGAAGACCTGGAAGCTTTCAAAGGAAACATCAAGCCACACGTGGAGCTCCCAAGGTAACAAGGCGAGGCTAGGGGCTGGTCGTGCCCTAATGCCTCGGCGTGCCCCTATGGCTGCACTTGCCTCATTCATTGGACTATAAATTTCCAAATATTCCGGAAACCCTAAATACAATACGCAAACACTTTTTACGCTACCGCAAGTCTCTGTTGCATGGCGACCCCAACTAGAGCTCCATTCCGGCACCCTGTCGGAGGGGGGTCGATCCTGGAGGGCGTCTTCATCAACCTTAATTCCCTCGTGGTGATGTGTGAGTAGTTCACCACAGACCTACGAGTACGTATTTAGTATCTACATGGCTATCTCTCTCTCTTCATCTTCAACACAATGATCATCACACTCTGCTTTGCTCTATCACATGTAATTCTTTTGTATGGTGTGTTTGTTGGGATCTGATAAATTGTGGGTCTATATTCAAATTATTCATGAAAATTATTTCAATCTTCTTTGAATTTTATGATTCTTATTTGCATGGTCATCATAGCTTTGTAGTTCTCTCTGATCAATTGAATTTCTATGGCCAAGTAGTTTGGTATTTCTTCACTGACAGGGGTGCCTTTTAGTGGGTTCAACCTGGCAAGTTTCTATATCCGAGTGATAGAAGGGCACAAGTTGTGTCTTTGTGTTGTTGCCACTAAGGATTCAACGATGGGGTTTATTCATATTGGTTGAGTTTACTTTGTCTACTTCATGTCATTGTTCTCCAAGCACTAATCTGTTTACTTGATACTCTGGATGCATGCTAGATAGCGGTCGATGGGTGGAGTAATAATACCATGTGCAGGAAAGAGTTAGCCTATTTTCTTATGGATGCGATGCATATATATACATGATCATTGCCATGAAAACGCATAACTATCCACTGTTCTATCAATTGCCCAACAGTAATTTGTTTACCCACCATATGTTGCTTTCATGAGAGATTCCACTAGAGAACATTACGGGCCCCGGCTTATTCACTTATATATTCAAGAAACTTATAATTACCTCACTGTTATTATCTTCCTTTTATTTTATTTTGCAAGTCAAAACTATCAACAATTATCGACACACCTCATTCGCTTGCAAATAATGAGATCAAGGGGTTCGACAACCCTCTTGCCCGTGTTGGGTGCAAGTTGTTTGCTCTTTTGTGTGCAGCCACTAAAGATGGTTGAGGATTGATATTCCTATTGGTTCGATAAACATTGGTTTCTTAATCGAGGGAATACTAACCTGCATTCTACTGTGATAACCCGTTCCTCTTCACGGAAAACCTAACGTAGATCACAAGTATTAGGAGGGATTTCTGGCGCCTTTGCTGGGGAATATCATCACCAACTATCAAGTAACTTCACACGAATTACTATTCACTTGTTCTTATTTTTATTTGCTGTTATATCCTGCTCACTTCAAAAAAATAGAAAAAACAAAAATATTTGTATTTGCTAGTTTACTTGCCAAGCTATGCTACCTTTATCTTTGTCACACCAAGACAGAAAATAAAATGCAAAGGTGAGATAAATGGATCCTCATCGACTAGCTAATCTTTTCCAAAGACCCATTTATGTTGAAATAATTGCTAGTGAGAGTGCGCTAGATTACCTTTATGAGGTATTTCTTGAAAATTATGAATCTAAAAATTGTGAAATTTGTAAATCAATTCATGATAGTTCTGTCATGAAAACATGATTGCCATGTTGTTAGTAAGAATATCAATTGTGCTAATGATTATGATTGGGGTGATAAGCATGATATTTTTTCGACCATGATAATTCTATGATTCATTATGAATCTATTATTTATTATCATATTTGCAACACTACTAAAAGTGGTCTTGGAGAGTTCACGACTTTAGTTAATGTTGATCCCACTATCTTAGATGAATGTAAAACTTTTGTGCATGAGGATCATGGAGAAAATATTTTACATAATATCTATATTGTTCGATTTGAATATGATTCTACATGTGATTATTATGAGAGAGGCAAATATGGTTACAACAATTTGTATGATACTCACTTACCTCTGGTTGTGTTGAAATTGTTAATGCTCCATTCTTCCTACTTCCTTATGCTAGACACTTCTTATCTTGAAAATTTGTTTGCTTATAAAATTCCTATGTATAATAAGCATGTTAGACTTAAATGTGGTTTTCACATAATTTATGATGCTCTGTTTGTGATTCAATTAATTCTTTTACGTCAGCATCATTATTATCTCAACCCTATCTTAATGGCTATAAAGAAAGAGTTTGTTGGGAGACAACCCAATAGTTATCATTTGTTCATGTATTGGTGTGACGACATGATTATTGCCTCTATCACGATTGTGTTTTTCTATTTAAATTAGTGTTTGTGCCAAGTTAAACCTTTGGGATGACTTGTATGATAAGTATAATTGATACGGTGCAAAAACACAAACATTAATGTCAGTGCATAATTCCTCTGTTTTTACTGGAATGTATATTTAAGCTGAATTTTTTGCACCGTATTTATTTACAAAATCCTTATGTCATGCTAATGTTTCGGAACTTTTGGAGTTACAGAAGCATAGGTTCATTACGGGTTACTACGGACTATTCTATTTTAGATAGATTATGTTTTTTGCTTCCATAGTTTGCTTGTTTTGATGATGTTATGGATTGTATCGGGGCGTATAAGCCATGGAGAAGTTAGAATATAGTTCCTAGTATCCAATAATGAAATATGAATCAATTTACAATACTAACTAAGTATTTTATATGGTGCTTATATTACGGATCTCTTGAAGTTTTATTGAGTTTTGTGTGATTGAAGTTTTCATGTCTTGGGTGTTATCACAATGGGCAATGGACTAAGGAGCAGAAAGAGCCTAAGCTTGGGGACACCCAAGGCACTACAAGGTAATATTCAATGAAGATTCAAGCATCTAAGCTTGGGGATGCCCCAAAAGTCATCCCATCTTTCGTCTCAATCCATTCGTATGTCACTAGAAGCTACATTTTTATTGATCACATGATATGAGTTTTGCTTGAAGCATCGTTTGCTTCAGTTTCTTTTTTTTAGTTTGCCACAATAATTTCTTGTCGGACACACCAAATTGGTAGAGATACATATTTAGCATGATTTGTTAGAATACTCTTTGTGGTTCACTAATATCTTTTGAGCTAAGCAGTTGCTATAGTACTTCACTTATATCTTTTTGAGCATGGTGGCGTGCAGATTTTATAGAAATATTTGAACTCTCATTCTTCACATATTTTGTTCCAGAGTTAATAAACAGTAGCAGTAATTTTCATGGGTCATAAATCTAGTCAAAAAATAATAAGTATTCAATGTATGATAATCAAAACCATCATGGAGCAAATAAAAAGAAATTGTGGGTCAACGATATTGAAGTGGTAATATAAAAAAGGTGTGAGTGCATCATTGTCGATTTGTAGAACTAGATTTCTTTATAGGTGTTAATTCCTTGTTTGTCTGAATATTAAAAAGGCATGTCAGGAATTTGTGAGCATTTATATTCCTTGTTGAAATCCTAGTGTTGTTTCGAGTCGGAGTCGCGTGATGGTTAACTCCTCCCAACCCTCTCCCTCGGGGCATGCGGGTAGTGCTTCGATTTGTGATGGAACTAATAAAACTTTGCATTTAGTATATGAGCTCTTCATCACTAATGTGAAACCATGGACATACTCAATCTCACCCCCACATATTTTGCTAGCCTCTTCGGTTCCGTGCATTGCCCATTCTCACCTCGGGGATCGGTGCAAACTGCGCCGGTGCATCCAAACCCCATGGCATGATATGCTCTGTCACACATAACCTTTCATTATCTTCCTCAAAACACCCACCATACCTACCTATCATGGCATTTTCATATCCATTCCGAGATATATTGCCATGTAAATTCCATCGTTAGATCACATGACTAGTTCAATTGTCATCATATTGCTTTGCATGATCATATAGAGCTGACATAGCATTTGTGGCAAATCCACCATTCATTATATTGTTGATGCATGTCATGATAGATCATTACACATCCTAGTACACTGCTACACGCATTCATATTGAGTCGTAGTTCTTCATATCCAACTTTCATGAGTTGTAAGTAAATGAAAGTGTGATGATCATCTTCATTAGAGCGTTGTCCAAGTAAGAAAGGGATGATGGAGACTATGATTTCTCCACAAGTCGGGAAGAGATACCAGACAAAAAATAAAAAAGGGGGAGGACAAATGAGCCCACCATAAAAAATGAATGAAAAATATGAGACAAAAAGAGAGACAGGACTTTCTACTCTCCTTTACCATTCGTGTGCCTCTAAGTGGCACCATGTTCCACATATAGTCAGTCTCGTGATATGTCATTTTCATATGCTAGTGGGAATCTTAATATCATTATTGTAAACTTGGATTGCATATTCCGATGATGGGCTTCCTCAAATTGCCGAGGTCTTCATGACAAATCAAGTTTGGTGAACACTCCACTTAGCTTCATTTTATCTCCCATACACTTATAGCTCTAGTGCATCCTTTGCATGGAAATCCCTGATGTCAGATGTGCTTCCCCGGCAGTGGCGCCAGAAGAGTGATGGTCCTGCAATCTCTAGTGTTAGCTAGACGAATGCTTATGACAACGAACCTTCTCCTGCAACGGCGCCAGAAGAATGCTGAAAGCACTCCCCAGCAATGAAACTACAAGAATGTTGTTGACGGCCCACCAGCGCGTGGGTTCACAGCAGTTTTCGAGGGTACAGTATTCGACCCAAATTTGTAGATTCGCACGACGGGAGGTGAGAGAATACTCTCAAGTATTAGCAGTTGAATTGTCAGATTCAACCACACCTGAAAGATTAGTATCTGCAAGCAAAGTAGTAACAGCAAAGTAGCGAGTAACGGCAGTGTAACGAGCAATAGCAGCGGCAAGGAAAACCAGTAGTGACAGCAGTAGCAAGTAGCAACAGTAGCAAGTGACCGTAGTAGAAATAGTAGCAGCAGAGCAAGACAAGTAACAGCAGTAGCAACAGTAGTAGCAGCAGTAGTAGGACAAACTCGTAGGCAATGGGTCAGTTATTTATTTGGATGATATTCATCATGCAACATCTATAACACGGAGAGATATGTGGCTAGCTCCGGTTCGTCAATGTGATGTAGGCATGCATTCCGTGTGTCATCATCCGTGCTTAGGGAAAAGAACTTGCGTGACATCTATTGTCCATCCCTCCCGTGGCAGCGGGGTCCAAAAGGAAACTACGAGATATTAAGGTTCTCCTTTTAATAAAGAACCGGACCAACGCATTAGCATTTGGTGAACACATGAACTCCTCAAACTATGGTCATCACCGGGAGTGGTTCCGGTTATTGTCACTCCGGGGTTGCCGGATCATAACACATAGTAGGTAACTACAACTTGCAAGATCGGATCTAAAACACACATATATTGGTGACAACATAATAATTTCAGATCTAAAATTATGGCACTCGGGCCCTAGTGACAAGCATTAAGCATGGCATAGTAGTAGCAACATCAATCTCAGAACACAGTGGATACTGGGGATCAATCCCCATCAAAACTAACTCGATTACATGATAGATCTCATCCTACTCATCACCTCCTAGCGAGCCTACGAATAGATTACTCACGAACGACGAAGAGCTTCATGGAATTGGAGAGGGATGAAGGTTGATGATGACGATGGCGACGATTTCCCCTCTCCGGAGCCGAAGACGGACTCCAGATCTGCCCTCCAGATGAAGAACAAGTGGTGGCGGCGCCTCCATATTGAAAACGCGACGAAAACTTCTCTTTTTAGTTTCTCTGGGACGAAAGGCAACATATAGAGCTGGAGTTGGGGGCGGCAGGTGCCTGTGGGCCCCACAAGCCCGCCCACCGCCACCAGGGGGTGGTGGCGGAGCAGGGTCTTGTGGCCCACAGGCCCACCCCCTGAGGTGGAACTTGGCACAGATATTTTTGATATTTTCCAAAACTGCTCCCCGTAAATTTTCAGGACGTTTGCAGAACTTTGATTTCTGCACAAAAATAACACCAAGGCAATTCTGCTGAAAACAGCGTCAGTCCAGGTTAGTTCCATCCAAATCATGCAAATTAGAGTCCAAAACAAGGGCAAAAGAGTTTGGAGAAGTAGATACGATGGAGACGTATCAACTCCCCCAAGCTAAAAACCTTGCTTGTCCTCAAGCAACACAGTTGACAAACTGAGAGAGAAAGAAAAACTTTGACAAAATCTGTTTGAGCAAGATCACAAGTTAACCACATAAGCAAATGACACAAAGGTCTCACGGTAAACTAATATCAATGGCATAATCTTCTAACGAGCAAATAATAATAAGTTTCAAATACCAACACTTCAATCAAAAAAGTATGAAGCAATATGAATAGGTGGTATCTCGCTAGCTCTTTCTGAGAACGCAAAATATAAATGCAGAGCACTTTCAAAGATCAAGGGCTGACTAAACATTGTAATTCATAGCAACAAAGATCCAGTCATAGTCATACTCAATATCAATCAAAAGGAAAGCATAAAAATGATGGAGGTGCTCCCTAATTGGTGCTTATAAAAGAGGAGGATGACTCGATAGGAAAATCAATACACAGGCCCTTCGCAGAGGGAAGCATTGATTTGCAGAGGTGCCGGAGCTCAAGCTTTGAAAACAGAGATAATAATTTTGGGTGGCATGCTTTCATTGTGAACGCAATGACCAAGAGTTCTCAATATCTTCCATGCTACTCATGCTATAGGAGGTTCCCAAACAGAAAAGTAAAGTTTTAACTCCCCCACCACCAATCAATCACACTCCACGGCTAGCCGAATCCTCGGGTACCGTCCATACTAACATCAATCCGGTGGGAGTCTTGTTTTACAGTTATGTTTTCGATTTAAGCATGGAACTGGGCATCCCAAATACCGGCCCCTTTCTCGTGAATGACTGTGAATAAACACATGTCGAGGATAACACTCCTAGCATGGAAGATACCAATAGACCTCTGTCACCAAATGAGCGGTTCGGGCATACAAAGCAGATTATTTCTTGAAGGTTTAGAGAATGGCACATGCAAATTTACTTGGAGCGGCAGGTAGATACCGCAAATAGGTAGGAATGGTGGACTCTCATGGAAAAACTTTTGGGTTCATGGAAGTGGATGCACAAGCAGTATTCCCACTTAGTACAAGTGAAGGCTAGCAAAAGACTGGGAAGCGACCAACTAGAGAGCGACAACAGTCATCAAGATGCAATGAGTTTGACTAACATTGAATGCAAGCATGAACAAGATATAAATCACTATGAATACGAACAACATAGAGGCTATGTTGATTTTGTTTCAACTACATGCATGAACATGCGCCAAGTCAAGCCACTTGAATTATTCAAAGGAGAATACCATCCTATCATACTACATCATAGTCATCTCAAAATCTATGTTGGCAATCAAGGCAAACCATTATAAGCTTTGAGCTAAATAAGCATGGCATCAGAAACTATGATCTCTAAGTTGTCATTGCAAACATGGTTCTCTCACAACAAAGCTAAATCTGGGTCGACAAGGTAGTCATATTTACAAAAACAAAATAGATAGAGTTCATACCAGCTTTTTTGTCTCAGTCACTTCATCATATATCATCATTGTTGCCTTTCATTTGCACGATTGAACGATGAGAACGATAATAAGCGCATTGGACTAAGCTGAATCTGCAAGCAAACACAAAGGAGAAGACAAAGTAATATGGCGCTTTGAAAGCTAAACAGGTAAGCATGTAAGAACCACTAAGCATTGTAACCAATATCTTCTACCTTGATACAAAGAAAAAGAAATTATTAACACGGGAAATCTCGCAACAAGCAAAAGAAGAAATAAAAATCTTTTTGGGTTTTCTCAAAAGGACACAAAATAAGAAAACAAGAAAACGAAAATAAACTATCATGGATAATACAGTGGCAAAGTGTAAACACCGGCTAACAAAGTGAAAGCATAAGCATGAATGTAAAGTCGGTGAGAACACGTACTCCCCCAAGCTTATGCTTTTGGCCTAGCTTGGTCTACTCCCATGGATGATCCTGGCGAAACCCAAAGTCATAATGGGTGTTATACGGGAGTGTTGCAGCCACTGCCTGAATAGCTACCTCACGAAGTCGAGCAGCCGTCGCCTTGCTCTCATACTCCTGTGCCTCTCCTATGGTTATGTAGTGTCTTCGTTTTACCTGAAATTCAAAAAAAAGCAGGAGCAGGAAGGGTAATATGGAAAACACGCTGCCGGTTAAATATCAAGTGGTATAGGAGGGATCCATGATCTCTCTCAAGGAACTGGTAGCGTGTTAGAGCGACACGATCAAGGTAGGCTTTACGGAGAGGAGGGTCTTCTGGACGGATGGATACTCCAAGAAAATTTTCTAAGCGTGTAGCATAAACTCCACCAAAGAAAACCCCCTCACTGGCATTTTTATTCAGCCTCCTTGCTACAATAGCTCCCATATTGAAGCTCCTGTCACCTGTTATATGCGCTCTTAAGGATACTAAGGTCGGAAGCGCATAGGTGACAATGTGCACCCTTGCCGTTAATGCACCTACCTATGAAGAGGGCAAGGTAGTGCAAGGCAGGGAAATGGATGCTTCCTATGGTGGCTTGCGTGATATCTCTGGTTTCTCCAACAGTTATAGTGGAGACAAAGTCTCTGACCGAACACTTAGGAGGATCATTAACACTAGCTCCATCGGGTATCTTGCAAATCCTATTGAAATCCTCCAAACCCACGGTATAGGATTTATCGTACAGATCAAACAGTATGGATGATTCACGGCCAGCTAAAAATTTAAATCTACGCACGAAAGAGGCAGTGAGCATAGCATACTATTCACATTTATCTGAGAGGAATTCTTCTAACCTGGCATTGCGGACAAGTGCATCAAACTCATCCTTGAAACCTGCTTCAATCATGAACTCATCGGAAGGCCATTCACATGGTTGCACTGGTGCGTCCCTTAGTTGAAAAGGTTCGGGCTCCCGAAAGGAGAGACGAGGACCCTTCTTACTTGAGGAACCACCATGAAACTTCCTCCTGAACATAATTTCCTTATGCTGAAATTTTTGAAGTTCAAGAGAAAAGTGAATAAAGACCCACCACACCTTGTAGCAACTACTCCTACTAGTGCCTAGAGACCGTATCACGCGCTAAAACTACTTGGGGCCAGCTAAAATCAACTTTTCAAGCTCAAGAACAGGGTCACCAAGGTAGCAAGAATTCGCGAAGGATGAAGCACTAGAGCAAGAACTAATTGGACCAATGGAGGAGTCACTTACCAAGGAGTAATTTCCCCAAAATGGTTCGGAGAATGGTGCTTTGATCAAGGAGATCAAAAATCACAGCCAAATGAGCAAGAACACGGGTTTGAGCTGCGAAACAATTTTTTTCTGGAGGTGGAAGAAGAGGCTCAGAGCTGGAATGAGTGGAGGGGGTGCCTGTGGGCTCCACAAGCTTGCACCCCACCACCAGGGGGGTAGGTGGCGGTGGGGGAGCTTGTGGCCCACTGGTCAGGCCCCCTGGCCAGCTCTTAGGCCCAGAAATTTCAAAAATTCCAGAAAAAATCATACTAAATTTTCAGGACCATCGGAGAACTTTTATTTTCAAGGTATTTTTCTTCGGGACACTAAAACAGAAAACAGGAAAATACAAACTAATTCTATCAATTTTCTTCTAAGCAATAGAAAATGAAAGCTTAAAACAGAGGTATGTGACTCTCTGATTCATCCGTTTCATGGTCATCGAAAGAAATCCGTCAATGGGATTGATCAAGTCCTTATGACAAAACCTTCTCGAATCGCAAGAGAGTGCGAATAATTTTCTAATAGCCACTAAGTCACCTCAATGGGGATATGTATCTCCCCAACAAGAAAATCGTACTTCATCTTGACACGAGGAACAGGGCATTCAAAGCTCCCAATGAGAATCGATGAAGTCTTTTCGATAGCATTGATGCAATATACTCGATATCGTTTCTTCGGAAAGTGCACGGTGTGCTCATTACCGTTGACATGGAAAGTGACATTGCCTTTGTTGCAATCTATAACAGCCCCTGCAGTGTTTAAAAAGGGTCTTCGGAGGATGACAGCCATGGCATCGTCCTCGGGAATATCCAAGATAACAAAGTATGTTAAGATAGTTGTGTTAGCAACCACAACAAGCACATCCTCGCAAATGCCGATAGGGAAAGCAGTTGATTTGTCGGCCATCTGCAGAGAAATTTCAGTAGGTGTGAACTTATCCAGTTCAAGTCTACGATAAAGAGAGAGCGGCATAACACTAACACCGGCTCCAAGGTCACATAAGGCAGTTCTTACGTAGTTTCCTTTAATGGAGCAAGGTATAGTGGGCACTCCAGGATCACCAAGTTTCTTAGGAGTTCCACCTTTGAAAGTGTAATTGGCAAGCATGGTGCAGATCTCAAGATCTGGTCTCTTCCGTTTATTAGTCACGATATCTTTCATGTACTTGGCATACGGAGACATCTTGAGCATATTAGTTAACGGCATCTGCAGAAAGACGGGTCTTATCATCTCAACGAAGTGCTCAAAATCCTCATCATTCTTTTTCTTGGATGGCTTAGGAGGAAAGGGCATAGGTCTCTGAACCCATGGCTCTCTTTCTTTACCATGCTTCCTAGCAGTGAAGTCATTCTTACTGTATCTCTTAGGTTGTGCATTATCAAGATTAACCGTAGGTTCAATCTCCACATCCTCATCATTGCTAGGTTGAGCATTATTATGAACATCACTGTCCATATTGTCACCAGGTTCATGTTCATCACCAGATTGTGTTTCTGCATCAGACGCAGAGATATCATTAGGTTCTTCAGGTGTGATAGTATTTTGTGAACTGGCGCGCAGGTTTCTATCATCCTTCTTCTTCTCCTTAGGATGACTACGTGTATCAGCATTGATTCCTTGAGAATCTTGATCAATTCTCTTAGGATGACCTTCAGGATACAAAGGTTCCTGAGTCAATTTGCCTCCTCTAGTATTGACTCTGACAGAGTTGTCATTTAATTCATTGAGAATGTCATTCTGAGCTTTAAGTACTTGTTCTACCTGAGTAGTAATCATAGAGGCATGTTTACTCAGAAGCTTCAGAGCATTGACATTTGTGTCTACACAAGCGCTTAAATGGTGAAGCATACGAGTACTTTGTTCCAAATGTCTACTAACATAATCATTGAAACTCTATTGTTTGGCAACAAAGTTGTCAAACTCATCAAAGCATAGGCTAGAAGGTTTATCAAAAGGTATATCACTCTCATCAAACCTACGCAGACAATTCACTTCTACTACCTGTATTGGGTTATCGAGACCATGGATCTCTTCGACAGGTGGTTGATTTTTGACATCTTCAGATCTAATGCCTTTCTCTTGCATGGATTTCTTGGCTTCTTGCATATCTTCGGGACTGAGGAATAGCATACCTCTTTTCTTAGGAGTTGGCTTAGGAGGTGGTTCGGGAATAGTCCAAGCATTATCGTTGATCAAGAGGTTATTCAGTAGGGTCTGAGCTTGTTCTACAGTTCGTTCCCTAAAAACACAACCGGCACAACTATCTAGGTAGTCTCTAGAGGCATCGGTAAGTCCGTTATAGAGGATATCAAGTATCTCATTCTTCTTAAGAGGGTGATCAGGCAAAGCATTCTGTAGCTGGATGAGCCTCCCCCAAGCTTGTGGAAAACTCTCTTCTTGGAGTTGAGCAAAGTTGTATATTTCCGGGAAGGCAGCTTGCTTCTTATGGCCAGGGAAATATTTCTCACAGAAGTAATAGACCATCTCGTGGGGACTATGCACACATCCAGGAGCAAGAGAGGTGAACCAGTCTTTAGCATATCCTTTAGAGAGAAAGGAAACAACTTAAGGATATAGTAGTGGCAGATCTTCTCCTCATTAGTGAAGAGGTTGGCTATTTCGGATAGTTTGGCAAGATGGGCTACGACCGTCTCAGACTCATAACCATGAAAAGGATCAGATTCGACTAGAGAGATTATCTCAGGGTCGACAGAGAATTAATAATCCTTATCGATGAAAAAGATAGGCGAAGTGGCAAACTTCGGGTCATTTTTCATCATAGCTTCCCAAGATTTTTCCTTCCACTTGAGAAGTAATTTCTCAGCGTCATATGCATCCTTACACGCAAGAAAATCCTCAGCTATCTCTCCCTCCATAACGTAACCCTCAGGTATATCACGCAATTCATATCTAGGAGAGCTAGATCTAACACGAGCAAAAGTAGGTTATATCTCAATAGTATCGGCAGTTTCAGAAGCATCACGAGCATTGGCAGTAACTCTAGCAATATGAGCATCAAGGAACACTCCTAATGGAACATCAGGGAAAGGAGTATCTCTAGCAGTATCAAGCATAGCATCATTAGGCAAACTAGCATCTCTATCATCATCAGGCAAAGCAGTATCAAGCATAACATCTCTAGCAGTATCAAGCATAGTATCATCAGGCATAGTATCAAGCATAGCATCTCTAATAGTATCAGGCATAGTATCAAGCATAGCATCATCAAGCACAGGCGACATATCAAGATTTCTAGCAGGAGGTGATGTCGCAAACTTACTCATAACTGAAGGTGAATCAAGTGCAGAGCTAGATGGCAATTCCTTACCTCCCCTCGTAGTTGAGGGTAAGACTTTGGTCTTCGGATCCTTTAGATTCTTCATAGTGATCAGCAGATATAAATCCCAAGTGACTCAGAGAACATACTAATACCTCCCCGGCAACGGCCCCAGAAAAATGCTGATGTCAGTTGTGCTTCCCCGGCAGTGGCGCCAGAAGAGTGCTGATCCTGCAATCTCTAGTGTTAGCTAGATGAATGCTTATGAAAACGAACCTTCTCCTGCAACGGCGCCAGAAGAATGCTGAAAGCACTCCCCAGCAATGAAACTAGAAGAATGTTATTGACGGCCCACCAGCGCGTGGGTTCGCAGCGGTTTTCGAGGGTAGAGTATTCGACCCAAATTTGTAGATTCGCATGACGGGAGGTGAGAGAATACTCTTAAGTATTAGCAGTTGAATTGTCAGATTCAACCACACCTGAAACATTAGTATCTGCAAGCAAAGTAGTAACAGCAAAGTAGCGAGTAACGGCAGTGTAACGAGCAATAACAGTGGCTAGGAAAAGCAGTAGTGACAGCAGTAGCAAGTAGCAATAGTAGCAAGCGACAGTAGTAGCAACAGTAGCAGCAGACCAAGACAAGTAACATCAGTAGCAACAGTAGTAGCAGCAGTAGTAGGACAAACTCGTAGGCAATGGGTCGGTGATTTGTTTGGATGATATTCATCATGCAATAGCTATAACACAGAGAGATATGAGGCTAGCTCCCGTTCGTCAATGTGATGTAGGCATGCATTCTGTGTGTCGTCATACGTGCTTAGGGAAAAGAACTTGCATGACATCTATTGTCCATCCCTCCCGTGGCAGCGGGGTCCAAAAGGAAACTACGGGATATTAAGGTTCTCCTTTTAATAAAGAACCGGACCAACGCATTAGCACTTGGTGAACACATGCACTCCTCAAACTATGGTCATCACCGGGAATGGTTCCGGTTATTGTCACTCCGGGGTTGCCGGATCATAACACATAGTAGGTAACTACAACTTGCAAGATCGAATCTAAAACACACATATATTGGTGACAACATAATAATTTCAGATGTGAAATCATGGCACTCGGGCCCTAGTGACAAGCATTAAGCATGGCAAAGTAGTAGCAACATCAATCTCAAAACATAGCGGATACTAGGGATCAATCCCATCAAAACTAACTCGATAACATGATAGATCTCATCCTACTCATCACCGCCCAGCGAGTCTATGAATAGATTACTAACGAAGGACGAAGAGCTTCATGGAATTGGAGAGGGAAGAAGATTGATGATGATGATGGCGACGATTTCCCCTCTCCGGAGCCCAAGACGGACTCCACATCAGCCCTCCAGATGAAGAACAGGTGGTTGCGGCGCCTCCGTATTGAAAACGTGACAAAAACTTCTCTTTTATTTTTTCTGGGACGAAAGGCAACTTATAGAGCTGGAGTTGGGGGCCGCAGGTGCCTGTGGGCCCCACAATCCTGCCCACCGCCACCAGGGGGGTGGTGGTGGAGCAAGGGCTTGTGGCCCACTGGCCCAACACCTGAGGTGGAACTTCGCGCAGATATTTTGGATGGTTTCCAAAACTGCCCCCCGTAAATTTTCAGGACGTTTGGAGAACTTTGATTTCTCCACAAAAATAACACCAAGGCAATTCTGCTGAAAACAGCGTCAGTCTAGGTTAGTTCCATTCAAATCATGCAAATTATAGTCCAAAACAAGGCCAAAAAAGTTTGGAAAAGTAGATACGATGGAGACGTATCAATCCCTACTCCTTGCATTGACATCTACCGATGGGTGTATCCATAGCCCATTGGTATGCCTAGTTGATGTGAGACTATCTTCTCCACTTTTACCCCTTTGATACCTATCACCATATTCTATCCACCTTATGCTATGTCCATGGCCCACGCTCAAGAACCGCGCGAATAATAAAAAGTTGATTCACTCTGGAAAAGTATGATCCAATTGCCTGAGTTGAACATTGTCGTGCTTAAAATTTGTATTAATGTTGTGAATATGGAGCCATCCTTTGCTAATATGAAAGATTAATGGGGTAAACATTCTTTTGGGATCATATACTTTGAAAGTTTGATGATTTGGTTGCTTATGCTTATAATTATTACTATGTTGATGTTTGTTGATTCATCTTTTCTCAATGAGCATACATGCAAAAGATTACATATTGGATAGCATGTCACATCAAAGTTTTGTTTGTCATTTACCTACTCAAGGATAAGAAGGAATTAAACTTGGGGATGCTTGATACACCTCCAACGTATCTATCGTTTTTAGTGTTACATGATGTTATATTATCATCCTAGGACACTTTTTGGGGTCATAATTCACGAATTTACATTATTTTTGAGCACTAACCTATTATCCCAGTGCCCAGTGTTAGTTGTTGTTTTCTGTGTGTTTTTTGCTTTTCTGGTTTTTAGTACCTAACGAAGTCCAATTGCTACAAAACTATTTATGATTTTTTTGGACCGAAAGAACACCTCGAAGCTTCGGGAGGAAACCTGAAGCCACACATGGGTCTTCCAAGGCAATGAGGTGCAGCCAGGTGGTGGTTGTGCCCTTATAACTTGGTGTGCCCCTCTGGCCCCACTTGCCTCGTTCTTTGGCCTATTAAATCCCAAATATAGTGGAAACCCTAAAGATCAACACTTTTTACGCTGTCGCAAGTCTCTTTTCCATGAAGACCCCATCTGGAGCTTCGTACCAGCACCCTAAAGGAGTGGGGATCAATCAAGAAGGGCCTATTCATCAACCTTGCTGCCCTCATGATGATGTGTGAGTAGTTCACCATAGACCTACACGTCCGTAGTTAGTATCTAGATGGTTATCTCTCTCTTGATCTTCAATACAATGATCATTGCACCTTCACTTTGGTCTAACAGATGTAATTGTTTTGTATGGCGTGTTTGTTGGGATTCAATGAATTGTGTGTTTATGTTCATAGTATTCATGAAAAGTATTTGAATCTTCTCTAAGTTTTATGATTATCATTTGCATGATCATCATAGCTTCATGACTCTCTCCGATCTATTGAATTGCTTTGGCCAAGTATTTTGGTATTTCAATAGTGAGAGGGGTGTGTTGTAGTTGGTTCAACCCGACGAGTTTCTATATCCGAGTGACAGAAGGGGACAAGTTGCATATTTTTGTTGCTGCCACTAAGGATAAAACAATGGGGTTTATTCATATTGGTTGAGTTTACTTTGTCTACATCATGTCATTGTTCTCCAAGCATTACTCCATTTTACTTAATACTCTAGATGCATGCTAGGTAGCGGTCAATGGATGGAGTAATAATAGTAGGTGCAGGCAGGAGTCAGCTATTTTCTTATGGACGTGATGCCTATATATACATGATCATTGCCGTGAAAATTGGATAACTATCCGATGTTCAACAATTTCCCAACAGTAATTTGTTTACCCACCATATGTTGCTTTCATGAGAGATGCCACTAGAGAACACTATGGCCTGGGGGTCTATTCACTTATATATTCAGAAAACTTATAATTTCCTCGTTGTTATTATTTTCCTTTTACTTTTTTTGCAAGTCACAACTATCTACAATTATCTACACCTCATTTGCTTGCAAATAACAAGATCAAGGGGATTGACAAGCCTCTTTCCCGTGTTGGGTGCAAGTTGTTTGCTCTTTTGTGTGCATCGTCTGAAGACGGTTGAGGATTGATATTCCTATTGGTTCGATAAACCTTGGTTTCTTAATCAAGGGAAATACTTACCCGCATTGTACTGCGATAACCCTTTCCTCTTCACGGAAAAACCAACGCAGATCACAAGTATCACTGCTATTCGTAGTCCGACAAGCAGCCCTTCATACTTAAATGTGTTGTTGTTTGATATTGCTCGCGGAAAGTGCATCTAGATCACATACTTGAGGTGCTCTCCGATGGGTTCGAAAAGCAACACTCTGGCACCGGCGTCTTGTAGTGAAAAAGACCCATCAAAGTACATGATCCACTCTTGAGGCTCCTCCTTGCCATGAAGGGTTGTTTCTGGGATTTCTTCATGTGGCATTCGCATCCATTCAGCAATAAATTCTGCTAGGGATCTCCTATTTATGGTCATTGTGCTCTCAAAACTCAGATCAAAGCTAGCCTGTTCTGGGGAGCACTCAACAATCATGTCGGATGCCTCTGGGTTCCTAAGGATACGTTGATGTAGGAAGACGACGATTATGTGGTTTGCTTGGATGTAGTGGCGCAACTTCTAGGAGGCCATGATAAGGCCGAAGAGCAGTTTATGTATGCTGGAGTCCCTTGACCTAACCCCCTACAGGAGAGAGCTAAAAAAGTAGTCTCGTCGTTGCACCGTCTTCTTCCTTTGCACAACCTGACATCAAGCCTCCTGGGTCGTGTTCTTGTTGTCGGCTTCTTGTCTTACCGAGGATGGCTCTCATTTTCCATTTGTCGGCTCACGGGTTGTTGCCTCGCCTTCCTCATCTTCCCTCTGTACCACAATTGCATAACTACTGACTTGGTTTTTTGCCGCCAGATATAGCAACAACGGTTCCTCGGGTTTGGGTGCGACTAGGGTTGGCGGACAGAACATGTACCTCCCTAAATCTTGCAGTGCAGCCTCCGCCTTCGGAGTCCATTTCATAGGACTTGCCTTTTTCAACATATTGAAAAATGGCAAGGCGCGTTCTGCAGACTTAGAGATGAACCTGCTGAGGGCGCTGATGCAGCCCGCCAAGCGGCGTGCATCCTTGACGTGCTTTGGAGCTTCCAACTGTTCGATGGCTTTAATCTTGGTGGGGTGTAACACGCTGGAACGGACGCTCCAGAAGATTCCCTTTTGATTCCTCTGTCGCTGTGTGATACAATTGGTTGTTGCATTCATCATGGCATCATGTGCATCATCCACATTGCACAGGTGCTCTGTTGTCATCATTTTTCAAAACTTACATCCGCTATTAGTTGTTGATGCTCTCTGTTCTCGTCGACGATCATTTCGGAACCAACCACACACGCACGCGCCCGGAGCATTGTAAAATTTTGTTTTAAAGGCGAGTATAAAACATTCTCGAAATGTGTTGAAAGTTGGCATGCGGTCTTATTTTATTGTAGGTAGAACGCCAGCCAAATTGCATTGCATTCAGAGGTCATTTGATAACCGAACGGATAAACCTATAGTGGCACTATAGTCGGTCACATCACAGACGTTTTCCGTATATAAAAACATGTTGTTGGGATGCCCGTTTTCCTTCCCTTCTCATGCCAAGCCTTTTAGCACAATGCACACACCCCTCACGCGCGCCCAATAACTTTCCTGGACCCAAAATGCCAGTTCGTGACTAGTTGGTCCGGATCATCCCCATGATACCTCAAACTATCACCCATTTTTAATTAGACTCCCTAACCTAATTATGCTCAATCATCCGATCCAATCAAAAGGTCCAAATAACCCCAAAGGTCCAAATAACCTAATTATCCTCAATCATCCGATCCAATTTATATGTACTTTGATTGGTTGTTGTATGGAATATTATGCCTTATTGGCACTTTTTAAATCAAATTATCTAATTGCATAAATATCGAATTGGCATGGGGTACCCAAACAACAATCCTGGTAATTATTGCCATTTGACTAGTGGGTCCTACTTTAAAATGGGAAAGAAACAAAAGAAAACTGACAAGTGGGCTGGAAAAAGGCTAAGGCCCAAAACAATATGGTCTGTTAAAGGCTGCAGCCCAAAAAAGAAAAGGCTGTTAGGCTTGGCCCATGTAGCTCACCAAAATTGTTAGGGAAAAAACAATAAATAGGCTAAATTACTAGGCTCGGCCAATATAGACATTGAATTGGACCGGGCTGATTCTAATCGACGACCTTTTCATTTGGGCAATTTTGCACATCAAATCCGACGTGGTGTGGGCAGATTGTTAGCGACCAAGAAATTGGTCGCAGAACCAACGACCTTCCTTTTTGGTCGTTATAGTTCATTAGAGACGCTCATCTTTTGACCAACCCATTTTGGTCGTAAAAAGGTCAAAAACGGAAATTAACGACCAATCAGTGACCAATAATGGAGGCCACAAGTTGACATATTTCTTGTAGTGATTCTCCTATCTCTTGTCCGCAAGCCTCATGTGAGAGGTGCAGTAAGTTAGGGCACCTTGCTTCTGGTTGTCGTGAATTCCTTCCTTGGGAGTGTATTGGTCCTATGTATGCATTCTGGTCTAAGGGACAAGGCTTCTATTATATCCATGATTCCTGGACTGCTAATCAGTTAAAAGAAAGGTCCAATAACATTGTAGTCACAATTGTAGAAGGGGATACATCTACTCGTCAAATGGAATTGGATCAGAATGATTATCTGGTGACTGGATGGCGATGTTCGGCTCTTCTATTGGTCCTAGGGTTTTTGTGGTCATGTTCCCTAATCCTCGTGCTATGGCACAGATGTGTTATGTGGGAAGGGTTGAACTAAAAACTAGTGGATCTGTTATCCATGCTACTAAATGGTCTTAAGTTGTTGGCTCTAAGGGGGTGATGGAGGTAGCTTGGCTCAAAATCAGTAATGTTCCACTGGACAAAAGAAGTGAGAGAAACCTTGCTTTTGTTGCTTCCTTGGTTAGGGTTCCCTGGAGGTTGATGCGGCTACTTTGCATCTCCCCGCCGCTGTCGGGTGAAGCTCGGATGTAGAGATGTGGATACTTTTCCTGTTGTAGTTGAATCTGTTCTAGGTGGTCATTTCTATGACTTCTTCTTTGAGGTGGGCCAGGTTCTCGTGAGAGACCTTAAAAAAGAAAAAAAATATGGTTCCTACTTCGCCGAGCTCTGAAAAAAGTCTTTTAGATCCGATAACTTGGGCAAAAAAAATGCAACCTGAACAGGGTGAACCGTCCACTAGGCTTGGCAGGGGGGCCCCTCCATTCCATGGAAGGGAGGGGGACTAGATCAAATCTAGGAGTCTCAGGGGAGTATGGACTCGGATGACTCGCTGCATACCTCACTGTTTATTGATTCCATGGCATTGGACTGTATGAAACAGGGTGAAAAAGTAAGTCAAAATGTGACAGAGGGTCACACTGATAATAGCGTGTCTCCTGATAACATCAAAAAAATCATTTGTTGATGTGGTAAGAAAGTCTCTGAGGTGATGGAGGTGGACGTGACCCACGAGGCTGGTGCAAATGTTTCCAATGATTACAGAGTTGATTCGCCTGACTCCTTGATGGATCTTGTGGTGATCCCTGCCCCCCCCCCCCTTGGTTACGGAAGAGAACTTGCGCTTTAGCCTTCGAAATGTGCAGAACAAGACGGAGAAGATTGAAGACAAGGCCATAGCTGCTGCAAAGACGAGGGACATGGAAGGTACTTCTCGCTACATCAACTCCTTTGACACTTTATCTAATCCCGAGTTGATTACGATTACTATTAAAATGGGCGTTCATATACTGGATGTGGATTTTGCTAATATTAATATCCTTAGAGAACTTGAGAAATTTATAAATGTAGAATCTAATGGTGGAATAGATGAACACTCTAAAAATAATATGGTTCTTACCAATGCCAAACGGGATAAAACTCCTTTCGATCTGAATTGGGGGGTGGAAGACAATGTAGAGGATGGTGAATTCACGATGGTGAAGTCTAAAAAGAAAAAAGATAGAAAGCATAATCCTGTGGTGATTAGGTCTATGACTCGAAGTCAAAAGAACTGCGAATCCTTGAAAAAAGATGAGGGTAACCCTACTCAGCTTCCTAGTAGGGTAACCAAAAAAGGGGGAAAACTCGGTTGTTAAATGAATGTTATATTCTGGAATTGCAGAGGAGCAGGTAAGAGATGGATGGCTACCTGTTTCTCTGATATTATCAGAGACCATTCCCTTGACTTCGTAGGCATTCAAGAAACCAAGAAAAAAGAGTTTCCTCCCAAATTCTAGCGTAAGGTGGATCCCTTGGATAGGTTCACTTGGAATCATGTTCCATGTGTGGGTAGATCTGGTGACATTCTTTGTGTGGTTAGAAAAGAGACTCTTGAAGTGGTTTCCTAGTCGATTGGAAGATCTTTATCCAAGTTACTATTTTTGATGTTAGTAGGAAGTGTATTTGGGCACCTGTGGTGGTGTATGGGGCGGCCCATGATGATTGTAAAAATGAATTCCTGGATGAGATGATACATACTTGTTCCAACCTTAGGGTTCCCTATATTATAGGTAGTGATTTTAACAAAATCCGGGGGATTGAGGAGAAGAATAAAAATCCTAGTAACTTCCAATATATTGATAAGTTCAATGCGGTCATCAATTCCTTAAGCCTTCAGGAGATCCATATGGAGGGTGGCAAGTACACCTGGACTAATAAACACAGACATCCTACTTTGGAGAAGCTTGATAGGGTTCTTATGAGCTTTGACTCAGAAGATTTGTTCCCTTTTCTTATTTGTGGGTAAGCTAGTTAGAGATGTCTCGAACCACAACCCCCTCCTTTTGACATCTAATATTGTCAAATCTGAGCCATCCCATGCCCGTGAGTTCAGATTTGAACTTTGTTGGTTAAAAATGAGAATTTTTATCCTAAAGCAAAGGGTATTTGGGAGCAACCTGTAGGCTCTAGTGTCCCTATCAATATTGTGAATATTAAGCTTAAGCGTATCAAGAAGTATTTTAAGGGGTGGGGGTCCAACAACTTTGGTCACGACAGAAAGAGGAGGAAGAGTATTAAAAAGGAGTTGTAAGACATTGAAAAGAGGGAAGAAGATGGCCCTTTGGACCCTAATACCTATGAAAGAAGGACTTTCCTTTATGTTGAACCTAATGAAATTCTGAACAATGAAGAGCTCTTTTGGCTTCAGAATTCTATTGAACGATGGCTGCTTAAAGGTGACCAAAATACTGCTTTTTTCCATCGGATATCTAATGGGAGAAAACGAAAGAACACGATCCACTCTTTTACCAATGGTGATGTGACCATTGAGGGCACCCCGAATATCCTCGCCCATGCTACTAGTTTATATAAAGAATTGTTTGGCCCGATTAGGGGGAACCTATTCCACCTATCCCCTGACATCCGATCCACTAAGGAAAAGTTGAGTAGTGATGATAATATCCTGCTTATCTGAGAGTTCACTAAGGAAGAGGTTAAAAAGGCCTTATTTTCTATGGATAGCAATAGAGCCCTGGTCTTGATAATATCCCAGCTGAGTTTTATAAACACTGTTGGGAGTTTGGTAAATCTGATCTCATGCGCCTCTTCGATGCCTTTCATAGTAACACACTCGATGTGGCCCGTTTAAAATATGGTGTGATCACCTTGATTCCTAAGCTGAATGGGGCCAAGAAAATTCAACAGTATAGACCCATTTGCTTGCTAAGATGTCGCTACAAGTTGATTACTGAAGTCTTAAATGATATAGTTGTTGTATTTACTGATATTCTTATGAGTACACATCGGAACGCCTTCATAAAACACAGGAACATTATGGATGTCATCGTGACCTTGCATTAGGTTATGCACCAAACTCAATGCAAAAAGAAAATTCGAATTGCCCTAAAGCTGGATTTTGAGAAAGCATACAATAAAATTCACTGGGATTTCCTTTTGGAGTGCCACCGTATCTGCGGTTTCGGTGATACGCAGTGTGGTTGGCTCAAAAGTATCCTTTATAACAGAACGGTAAGAATCATACTGAACAATGAAAAAGGGCCTTACTTTCAGAGCCACAAAGGGGTGCGCCAAGGAGACCCCTTCTCTCCTTTCTTGTTCAAGCTTGCGGTCGAGACACTATCTAAGATGATTTTCAATGCTCAAAAAACATCTTATCATTCGCCTTGCTCCAGATTTGATTGAAAACGGGGTAGTCATTCTTCAATATGCAGATGATACGGACATCTGTTTTGAGCATGATAACAATGCGGCTGTTAACCTGAAATTATTCCTATATATGTTTGAACTCATATCTGGGCTAAAAATCAATTTTTGATAAGAGTGAGATTCTTTGCATTGGGGGGATGATGACACTTTAAAGTTTTATGCAGATTTATGCAATTGTCAAATTGGTCATTTCCCTATGAAGTATTTGGGGGTTCCTGTTAGCTATACAAATCTTCGTAACTTGGATTGGTTCTTTTTATATGAGAGATTCCTTAAATGTTGTGAATCCTGGATTGGTAATGGTGCATCCTCGGGAGGTAGACAAATTCTGATGGACTCCTCCCTTACTAGCATTGTCTTTTATTATATGTCCATGTTCTTGTTACCTAAGATGGTCATTTATAAGCTAGACAAACACCGTGAAAGATTCTTTTGGCAAGAACATGGGGGTCGCAAGAGATATCACCTCATGAGATGGAACCATATTTTTAGATCTAATAAAGGGAGGCTTAGGGGTGAAAGATCTTCATAAACAAAATATCAGTCTGCTCACCAAGTGGTGGTGGAAGCTGGAGAATCAAAATGGATTATGGCAAGATGTTATAAATGATAAATATTTCAGGAAAGATGATGTCACCTAGGGAAAAAGTAAATATTTTGATTCCCCAATTTGGAAGGCCATTATGAAGGTGAAAAAACACTATATGGTTGGCAGAGGAGTAATTCTAAATTCTAGCAACATTGCCAAACTTTGGTTCGATCCTATATGCGGTAACCCTCCGCTGAGAAACACTTATGCAGATTTGTTAAGCATTTGTAATCAGCAGGAGATTACTGTGGCGAGGTTCGATGTGGTGTTGATGATAGTTTCTTCAGGAGACAACTTCATCATCAGCTTCCGGGTCAGTGTGCCGATCTTCAAAACCTGGTGGGAGGGTGGACAACTTTTGATGCCCCGAACCAGGCTGTTTGGACTCTTGGGAAGAAAAAGTGTTTTCAACCAAGTCTGTCTTTGAATATTTACAAAGAACTATTGTAGGTTAAAACTGTCGATGGATCTGGAAATCAAAAATCCCTCTCAAAATTCGGATCTTCCTATGGCTACTCTTCCAAGATGTTGTTCTTACTAGAGATGTGATGAAAATAAAGAAGTGGGCTGGCAATCCTAGATGCTCGTTCTCTAATGAACGAGAGACGTCTCAATATCTCTGATTTACCAGTCATGTGGCTAGGGTTGATTGGAGAACAATGGGATGTATTTTTGGTACTAGCCTGGGCCCAAATAATATTTGTGAAAGTGTGTTATATCGACTAGAGGGGGTGAATAGGAGATTTTTAGAATTTCATCACTGAGGAAATTCCTTTTGAGGAAATTCCTCACTGATGACTAACTTGCAGCACAAACAACAAAGGATCAGGGGTGCAAAGTATCACTACAGCAGTTTTCAAGATGAGGAATATGAAAAACAGTTTGCACAGTACACAGGCACAAAGAAAGCAGGCGAGGATTTACTCGCGTGAAGAACTTGAGGTTGAGGATTTTCAGAGAAAGTCTTCAGCAAATTCTTCAAACAGTGACAATGAAAATCTTCAACATACAATATTGAGGAATTGAAAGAGTTGAAGAAATAGAACCCGTATCACAGTGAATACAATGGTTGATGACCCAGTTCCAACTGTTGTGACAGTTGTACGTCTGGTTTGGAGCGGCTTGGTATTGAAACCAAAGGACACAAAGTCCCTACCATAATCTCCTTGAGCAAAGGACACACAGTCTTCGTCCAACACTCTTGGTAAGTTTTCAGGGCAGACTTCCAAACCCTCACAAACTTGGTCACCCGACGATCCACAATTGACTGTTGGATTGCTCTAGACCATGACGCCTAACTGTCTGGAGGATGCACAGTCCTCATAGGTAAAAGGCTTCAGTCCCACACAGGAACAAATTCTTCAGTGATGCTCAATCACTTGGTTTTTGGTTTGTGGTTTGGTGTTTGGGATATTTCCTCACTGATGATTTACTCTTGAAGACTCTGAGGAATTTGGGTTGCTCTAAATGACAAGTGTTAGTTTCTCACGGAGGAGCCAACCAGCTAATGGTTGTGGGGTGCGGCTATTTATAGCCTGGGAGCATCCCGACATGATTTGACATTAATGCCCTTAAATAATATGACCGTTGGTGTGGATAAGATCGGTGATGTGGCGCGATTTCCGGCAACAGTCGGGACCCTCAACTGTGAGAGTCCTCATGTTTCTCTTATTCCTCACTTGAAGATTTTGGTAGGATTAGGCTTGGGTTGAGCATCATGAGGAAATTCACTCCGCAGTGTTACCTCGACCCCCTTTAACAGTACGGTGTTCCTATGACCCAAGAGTGAAGAAAATGAAACAAAAAGAATGAATCTTCATGCTTCAAAGTCTTCGAATTGATTTTCTTCGGGACAGAGCGAATTCCTCATCTTCAATATCTTAATGAGGAATATCAATTTCATCGCAATTTCTTCGCGATCAAAGTCTTCAGCAGAAGACCAATTTCTTTAGTCGAAGATATACATTTTTAGTGGTCGATATTCATCGAATAATTCAAACTCCTCAGCGACTTAAAGATCATGTGTACACTCATGAACACATTAGATACTTAACCTATAAGTCTTCAAACTACCAAAATCACTAAGGGGCACTAGATGCACTTACAATCTCCCCCTTTTTGGTGGTTTATGACAATTAGGTTAACTCTTCAACGGGGATAAAAATATGAAGTGTAAATACACAATTGAGGAATTTGAAATTAAGATACAGAGAGACTCCCTATGCAGACGTGCATATCTTGAGGATTTAGCTTTTCACAGCAAATGCACATTGATGATTTATATCATGGACATCTCCCCCTAAGTTTTTTAAATTATGCATACGTATGACATACACTACTGAAATTCAGAAATTTGCCGTCTGCCACGGCGGACGGCAAACTAGACGGTAAAAAAATCCGGTGAAGAGGTTCTTTGCCATCTGCTTTTGTAAAGCGGACGGCAAAGAATCTTTGCCATGAGGGGGCAGATGGCAAATTAACTGGGACGGCATATACTGCAACGGCCCCGTTAAGTGACTTTGCCGTCTACCATCCCACCCGTTGCCATGTGGGGGCAGACGGCAAAGAGGGGAGAGAGAGAGGGGGCTGATTCACCCCTTTGTCGTCTGCCCACCCCCTTTGCCATGTGGGGGCAGACGGCAAAGAGGGGAGAGAGAGGGGCAGATTCCCCCTTTTGCCGTCTACCTACACCCCTTTCCCATGTGGGGGCAGACGGGAAAGAGGGGAGAGAGAGGGGGTAGATTCCCCCCTTTGCCGTTTGCCTTCCCCTCTTTGCCATGTGGGGGCAGACGGCAAAGTGGGGAACCAGCCCCTTTTTAATTTATTTTTTATTATATCCAGCATTTTTAACAATAATTAGGATATATATATATATATGTATATATATATTTGACATAAATAAATTTCTTTCCGTACTCATAATCATATTAAAATAACTCTCATCCATAGTGCATACATATTATGCAAGTTGCATCCGTACCAAACCATATATTACACCAGTTTCATCCACATGCATACAAATTTTCATATATATCCATATACTACAATAGTTTCAATACAAGCCATGGTACAAGAAATCATCTTCAAGCATTCCATCAATATAATCCAAGCTTCCCGTGAAGTGAAGGTAATCTGCAAAATGACAAATAAGAAACTTAGAAGAATAATACTAGATGAAGAAGTGTATATATAGGTTATTTCGGAGAGAAATTACCTAAGTATAGAGCATTTAGGAGCTAACTAAGCTAATTATGCCATTTAGGTGGAAACCTAGCTAACTATAGGTCGTTTCGGAGCTAACTTGGGTAAAATAGGTCATTCCGGAGCAAACTATGCTTATTAAGCCATTTTGGATCTAGCTAGGCTAATTATAGGCCATTTAATACCTAAGTCAGGGGGAATAGGTCATCTTGCAGCTACGTAAGCCTTATTATGTCATTTAGGAGAGAACTTAGCTAACTGTAGGTCATTTTTTATTAAATAGGTCATTTTGGAGCTAACTAAGCTAATTATGTCATTTCATAGAATAATTAGCCAATTTAGCATTTCTTGGACGAGTCTAAGCTACGTAGAAGAAGAGAAAGAGAAGAAGAAGTAAAAGAAGGAGGAGGACGAGGAGGAGGAGAAGGAGAAGGAAGAGGAGAAGAAGAATAAAAGAAGAAGGAGACGGAGAAGGAGGAAGAAGGAGGAAGAAGAAGGAGAAGGAGGAGCTCCTTCTTCTTATCCTCCTCCTTCTCCTTCTTCTTCTTCTCTTCTTCTTCTTCTTCCTTCCTTTCCTTTTTCCTCTTTCTTCTCCTCTTGTCCCCTTCTTCGGGCTAAATTGGCTAAGAATGCCTTTTTGGAGCTAATTATGTCATTTCGAGGATAATTAGCTAAGTATAGGTCATGTTTTATTAAATAGGCCATTTAGGAGCTAACTAAGCAAATTATGTCATCTAGGTGGAACCCTAGCTAACTATAGGTCGTTTCGGAGCTAACTTGTGTAAAATAGGTCATTCCGGAGCAAACTATACTTATTAAGCCATTTTGGATCTAGCTAGGCTAATTATAGGCCATTTAATACCTAAGGTAGGGGGAATAGGTCATCTTGTAGCTACGTAAGCCTTATTATGTCATTTCAGAGAGAACTTAGCTAATTGTCGGTCATTTTTTATTAAATAGGTCATTTTGGAGCTAACTAAGCTAATTATGTCATTTCGTAGGATAATTAGCCACTTTAGCCTTTCCTGGATGAGTCTAAGCTACGTAGAAGAAGAGAAAGAGAAGAAGAAGTAAAAGAAGGAAGAGGAGGAGGAGGAGGGCAAGGAGAAGGAAGAGGAGAAGAACAAGAAAAGAAGAAGGAGAAGGAGAAGGAGGAAGAAGAAGGACAAGGAGGAGCTCCTTCTCCTTCTTCTCCTCCTTCTTCTCCTTCTTCTTATCCTCCTCCTTCTCCTTCTTCTTCTTCTCTTCTTCTTCTTCTTCCTTCCTTTCATTTTTCCTCTTTCTTCTCCTCTTGTCCCCTTCTTCGGGCTAAATTGGCAAAGATTGCCTTTTTGGAGCTAATTATGTCATTTCGAGGATAATTAGCTAAGTATAGGTCATGTTTTATTAAATAGACCATTTAGGAGCTAACTAAGCTAATTATGTCATCTAGGTGGAACCCTAGCTAACTATAGGTCGTTTCGGAGCTAACTTGGGTAAAATAGGTTATTCCGGAGCAAACTATGCTTATTAAGCCATTTTCGATCTAGCTAGGCTAATTATAGGCCATTTAATACCTAAGTTAGGGGGAATAGGTCATCTTGCAGCTACGTAAGCCTTATTATGTCATTTAGGAGAGAACATAGCTAACTGTAGGTCATTTTTTTATTAAATAGGTCATTTTGGAGCTAACTAAGCTAATTATGTCATTTCGTAGGATAATTAGCCAATTTAGCCTTTCTTGGATGAGTCTAAGCTACATAGAAGAAGAGGAAGAGAAGAAGAAGTAAAATAACATGTGGAAGGCCACCATCAATAAATGCATCATCATCATCATCACTATCACGAAGAACATCTGGAAGGCCACCATTATGTAATCGGTCAAGAAGTGACAGGTCATCCGCAGCAGTAACCTCTTCTTCTTCCAGCTCTTCCTGTTCGGGCTCAGGGGTTTAGATGGATTCACTGTCGCTGTCTACTTCAATGTTCTGGGGTGAAGTAGAGCGGTTCTTGAAACGTTTCTTGGACATACGTGTTTCTTGGAAGAATTCTCCTTCATATGTGTCTGGGTTAATGTGAGGTTCGTAATCCTCTTCATTGAGGGTAGGTGGTCTAAAATGTGGTGGCACTTCATAAACGACATCCCAACCTTTGAGATTTGGATCAGTTTGGCAGGCCCACGGTAGATAGAAAACTTGTGTCGCCTGTTGAGCCGTAATATAGACATCGGGAACATCTAAGTGGGTGTTTTGGTTGATTTCGACTAGTCCTATATGTTCATGATTCATTCTAGTCTCCCTCGGCTCAAACCAATAACATTTGAAGACTTTGACGGTCGGTGGGTTTTCACCATAGAATAGAAGTTCATAAATTGCTTCAACTCTTCCATAATACTCGGTGTCTCCTTCGCCGATAGCAGAGACAGAACAATTTGTAGACTTTAGGTCGGGAATAGATAGATCTTTGCCAAAGGTACGAAAGTGATACCCGTTGATGTTGTATTTGTCAAATAAACGGACCTTATAGTCAAAACCATTAGCGACTTGTCTCAACTCGGCGTCCATAGACTCTGCATGAGCCTAGAAGTTTAATACGAAAGAATGGATGCATTAGCCGCAAATTAGACCAAGAAATCAAATGGGCCCTTAATGGTAATTAACTACCCTTTGTTTGAACCAAGAGATGAAAACGAGATAGTCGCCTCCATGCTTTGCGAGAAGCTCATACTCTTCGACGGAATCCTTTTCGATGACCGCTCCATCCGAGAATTCGGCGACGTATCGACTATATCAAATATCAGGGAATAAGAGTAGTTCAAAGCAATTAGAAGTTGCGGAATAATAAATTACCGAGAACTTACTCGATGTACGGCCGCACTTCTGTTAGGTTGGTGAAGATATACAATGAAATGGTCCGCCATTCTTCGACATCCAACGATTTCCCTTTCGTAACACCGGATGGTGCGAGCTTACCTTTGAATAGGTTGACGTTGGATCGATCTTTTTTTCGATCGCCATCATTTTACCGAGGCTTCGGGTTATGCAAATGATGATTTTTGGCTTTGTAGTGTGCTGTCACGAAGTTTGCCGCCTCCTCAGTAATGAATGCCTCGGCCATCAATGCTTCAATTCTAGGTTTATTTTTACACTTAGCTCGAAGCGTCTTCTGCATTCTCTCAGTTTAGTAGCACCATCGATTTTGAACGTTCCCCCCATTCTTGCCTCGGTCGGGAGATCCAAAATCAAATGTTGCATTGGATTAAAGAAGCCCGGTGGAAAGATCTTTTCTAATTTGCAGATCAACTCCGGCGCCAACTCTTCAATTTCATCTAGCACGCCAGGCGATAGTTCTTTCGCACAAAGAGAACGGAAGAAATAGCTCAGCTATGCCAGTACTAGCCATTCGTTCTCAGGGATAAAGCCACGCAACATCACCGGCATTACCCGCTCAATCCATATGTGCCAATCATGACTCTTGAGCCCAAATATTTTCAATTTCTCAAGACTCGCTCCCCTCTTTAGATTCGCATCATACCCATCGGGGAACATCAATCGCACTTTCACCCACAATAGCATTTCCCTCATAGCTGGCCTTTCAAGATTGAACCATGCCTTTGGCTTCGCTATGCTTTGCTTTCCTTTCCGTTGTCGCAAGTTTTGCAACGGTCTATCACATAGAGCCTCCAGGTCGATTCTAGCCTTAGGATTATCTTTTGACTTCCCCTCTATGCCGAACAATGTACCAAAAATGGCCTCCGCAATATTCTTTTCAGTGTGCATTACGTCAATGTTGTGTGGGCAAAGGAGGTCTTTGAAGTAAGGCATATCCCATAAGCATGGCTTGTGAATCCAGGCGTGTTCCGTATTATACCCTTTGATGTATCCTGGATGCAAAGGATCAAGCTCGAGAGCTTTTAACTGATCAAGGGTCTGTTGGCCTGTCAAAGCAGCTGGTGCAGTGTTTTTGACAACTCTACCTTTGATGAAATTATTCTTGTCTTTTCTGAACTTATGGTCAGGATCCAGGAATTGTCTATGCATGTCGAAGCAAGAATACTTGCGACCAGCCTGCAGCCGACGGAACTGAAGAGCTGCCTTGCATGTGGTGCACGGGAACCTTCCATGCACACACCAGCCAGCGAATAGCGCAAACGCTGGATAATCATGCGTCGAGTACATGTACCACACATGCATTTTGAAATTTTTTTTGGTAGCCGCATCGTAGGTCTTGATCCCATTATCCGAGGCTTCTTGCAACTCATCCTTAAGCGGCTGCATGTACACATTCATATTCTTCCCCGGATAGTTGGGCCCTGGAATTATCAACGTCATGAAAATGTTCTTTCTTTCCATAATCTCTCCGGGTGGCAAATTTAGTGGAATGACAAATACAGGCCAACAACTGTATTGTGCTGCCGTCATACCATACACATTGAACCCATCCGTGCTGATGGCAACTCTAGGTTGCCTTGGATCTTCCGATTTATCCTTATGTAATGCATCAAAGTGCCTCCACACAAAACCATCTGAAGTGTGTACCAGCATCTTGTTCCCATCCGCATCTAGTTCGGTTCTTTTGCCCAATTTGTGCCATGTCATCCGTCTGGCCGTCTCTTCGACCATGAAAAGACGTTGAAGTCTTGGTACGATTGGCAGATACCGAAGAACACTAATGGGGATTTTGGTCTGATTCTTCTCACCCATGCCGTTGTCTACCACAATATACCTGGAAGAATTTCAAATAGGTCAATAGTTCAAGGTCGCATACTCGAGCCTAAATAAGGCACATCCATTCTCACAGGCATGTATCTCCTCATAGGGCATCTTAAGTACACGGAGGGTTTTCTCTGACTGGTACAGGTTTGCAGGCAGTACATGGCCTTTGGGTAGAAAGCGTCCGAATATCGTCATCATCGCATCGTAGCATTCTCTGCCTAGGTTGAATTGAGCCTTCAGAGCCATTACTTGCGCGATGGCATCCAACTGACAAAGCTCAGTCTGCTCGTGGAGAGGACATTTTGAAGACTCAAACATTTCATAGAAGGCCTTTGCAGATTCCTCCATCTCACCGTCCGAATCCCGAGCATCATCAAAGTCTTGCACCATGTCTTCAATCCCGATACCATGCTCGTCGGTGCGACGACGAATCACCTCAGCTCTGGCACATTGGTCAGACTCACCATGAAAAGTCCACACCGTATAATTAGGCATAAAACCCCACTTATGCAGGTGTTTACCCATTTCAAACCGTGTCTGCTTTTTCCAGTTGTCGCGGTTGGGACAGGGGCACCATGTTTTTTGGTGGCCATTTGCAAATGCAGCTCTCACAAACCCCCTGGTTTTTGTTAACCATTCATGGGTCATGTCTTTCTGACTAGGGCGACCAGTGTACATCCAAGCACGATCACTCATGTTGCCTAGCTACCTATGGGGGCACAAGAAATAAATATATAATCCATCATCAATATTCATACGCTAATCAAGTTTGTCAGTTTTATTACGTCCATGCAACCTACACGCTAATAGGTAAAGATAGGTCCTAATCCCACCCGAGTATGTGTAGACTGGGTTCGTTTTCCCATCCTCTGCTCCAGATGCGACGCAGAATTTCGGCAGCACCTCCACGCTGTTCTCCTGATACACGTCTCGGCAATAAGCAGAGAGGATGTGTACCCGGAGAACAACCGGGGAGGCACTGACGAAATTCTACATCAGATCCGGAGCACAGCATACTGAAAACAAACCCAATCTACACATACTCGGGCTGTCCATGGATAATGTTGGACAATTCGAAAGGATGGCGGTTATAAATATGCAAAGAAATGCATATTTATAGATGTCGCCCTTTCGAACGGGAGACGCATACTGGTCACGCATACTCATGATTGAAGAAACCTATAGCTAGCAAGTTTCATCGGCACGAAGACCGGGACAGAGCAAATTAAGGGGGTAGGAGGAGAAGTCATTTGTGCTCAACAACAAACGCAAGGGCGGAGCTCGTCCAACGCACGTGGAGGTCGTCGAACAACTGCACATTGAAATTCACACGATCAACACAAATACGATGTTTTTATAATTAACATAATCGGAAAATATGTGACCTAACTCATAATTTACAAAACTATGAGCTCGTGGGCCTCTGGATGGCCGAAAAGCACCTTCTCGTTGAAAAGAAGGTAGAAGAGGTGTCGGGGGTCGGGGCTTAGTGGCGTCGCGAGTCAGTGCCGTCGAGGGTCAGTGGTGTCGGGTGTCGGTGGCATCGCTGGTCGGGGGGTTAGTAGCGTCAGTTGTGGGGGGTTAGTGGCGTCTGGGGTCCAGGGTCAGTGACGTCGGGTGTCAGTGGCGTCGGGGGTTTGGGGTTGGTGGTGTCGAGCGTCGGGGGTCGGGAGTCGTGGGCCGAGGGTCTTGGTCGGGGGTCAGTGGCGTCGGGGGTCGAGGGTTAGTGGCGTCGGGGGTCAGGGGCGTTGGGGGTCGGGGGTCGGGGGTCAGTGGCGTCGGTGGTCGATGGTCGGGGGTCAATGGCGTCGGGCGTCAGGGGTCGGGGGTCGAGTGTCAGTTTCGGGGTGCCGGGGTTCCCTTTTCCTCTTCTTTCTTCTTCTCCTCTCTCCTCTTTTTGTTCTTCTTCTTCTTTTCTTCTTCTTCTTCTTCTTCTTCTTCTTCTTCTTCTTCTTCTTTCTCCTCCTTCTCCCCCTCCTCTTTTTCTCCTCTTCTTCTTCTTCTTCTTCTTCTTCTTCTTCTTCTTCTTCTTCTTCTTCTTCTTTCTCCTCTTCCTCCTCCTCCTCCTCCTCCTCCTCTTCTTCTTCTTCTTCTTCTTCTTCTTTTTTCTCCTCCTCCTCCTCCTCTTCTTCTTCTTCTTCTTCTTCTTCTCCTTCTTCTTTTCGTTCTTCTTCTAATTATTTTCTTCTTTTCCTTTTTCCTTTTCATTTTTTTCCTTCTGCTTTTCCTCTCTTTTTCTTCTAACCTAACTAACTAACCTAATTAGCCTAATAATCTAACCAAATAAACTAACTAAGTTACCCTATATATAATAAAAACTAACCTAATAAACTAACTAAAGTAATTAACTTTTTTAAAAAGAAAAAGAAGAAGAACTACAATTCACCGCGGTGGACGAAGGCAGGGGGCGGCGGCGGCGGCGGTGGACGACGGCAGGGGGCAGGGGGCGTGCGCAGGCGGCCGGCGGGCGGGAGGGGAGGTGGCCGGCGGGGGGGAGGGGAGGCGGCCGGCAGGCGGGAGCAGAGGCGTCCGGCGGGCAGGGAGGAGGGGTGTCGCGGGTGGGCGCGGGGAGGATGCCGCGGGAAGGAGGGGGCGGCGGCCGGCAGGCGGGAGCAGAGGCGGCCGGTGGGCGGTAGGGGAGGTGGCCCGCGGGGAGGAGGGCACGGGGAGGAGGCTGCGGGAAGGAGCCCGCAGGGAGGAGGGGGCGGCGGGCGGGTGGGGAGGAGGGGTGCCGCGGGAGGGGAGGAGGGGGCGGGGGAGGAGGCGGCCGGCGGGAGGGGAGGCGGCCGGCGGGCAGGGGACGAGCGACTGAGAGTAACTGTCGGAGCGGAGGAGGTTGTCGGAGCGGATGAGAGTGAGAGGGAGACGGCCGTTAGGGGGTGGGCTCACTTTGCCGTCAACCCCCCAACGGCAAAGAGAAGGAAGGCAGACGACAAAGGGAGCGCCCGTTATGGGGGTGGGAGGGGGTGTACGGTGGCACCCCTTCGCCGTCCACCTTTGGTTTCTTTGTCGTCCGCTGGCCGACGGCATAGGGAAGGCCGACGGCAAAGATTTTTTTGCCTTAGGTGTTCTCTTTGCCGTCTCCTTTGCGCCAGCTAATGGCAAAGAAGCTCTTTGCCATGTGTCAGCAGACGGCAAAGGAAAGGCAGACGGCAAATTTGTGAATTCCAGTAGTGATATAATATGAAGAATTTGAGAATGCATGATGACAAATGGTATCTGACGAATTTCAGCATGTGTGCTTTAATATTTTGAGGAATAAGCATGCAAAGAAAAACGTTCAAAAGCGTCAGAGTACCATCGGACTTAAGTTAAAATTCATTACATAAAACACTTCAGAAGAACCAAGAGTTTGTAACTTAATAAAGTCCATAAGCCCCAAAATATATCCCGCGTGAAGATTAACTTTCCGATTTCTCCCCCTTTGTCATCAAGTGACGAAAAGGGACAAAATTGAGGACTAACGCCCCTTGAAGACTTTCACTTCTTGGTTGATGAAGAAGACATGTGAGGATTCTTGGCGATGTGCTTCCTCCTTGCGCCAATGGCAGTGTCTTCTTGTTCTTCATCAGATTCTGCAGTGCGGAATGAAGAAAAGGAGTTGTCCTCAAGGTTTGGAACTAGGATTGGCTTGAATTTCCTCTTGGGAGGCCACGACCAGTCGAAGTCCTGAGTAAATTCCAATTCATCAAGTTATTCTTGAGTCTTCAGATGAGCCAAAGTGGCCCAGGTGCGATCAAAAACCTCATGAAGATAGTAGTGATTTTTCTTCACTGCATTCTAATTCTCATTGAGGGTTTTCACAATGGCACTGAATTGACGTTTGACCCATTTGTGATTGCGATCGATCTTTTGATGAAGACTGAGGAGTAGTTATCTATTAGTCATTACCCTTGGGGCAACTGGGCTTGGCGGCTCCTGAGTTTCAGTATCATCCCATGAAGAATATGCAGCTGGTTCATGAAACTGGCCATCAAGGGGCCGACTACCTGCATCGATGACTGATTTTCCTTTTCCTTCAACACGCTGATACGTCTCCAACGTATCTATAATTTGTTATGGTTTCATGCTATTTCTTGTCAAACTTTGGATGTTATGCATGCCTTTTATATATTTTTTGGGACTAACTTATTAACTCAGTGCCAAGTACCAGTTCCTGTTTTTTCAATGTTTTTGACCCCTTTCAGGGGAGATTTTGAAACGGATTCCAAACGGAAGAAAATCCCCGAAAAGATTTTTTTCGTAAGGGAAGAAGATCGGGAAGCTTGAGAGCCAAGGCAGGGGAGCCTCAGGGTCCCCACAAGCCCCCACCCCGCGGCCAGGGGGAGGCCGCGGCCCAGAGGCTTCTGGGCCCCCTGGGCGCCCTCTGCCCTAGGGGTTGCGCCTATAAATTCGCTAAAAATCCCAAAAAAATTAGGAGATCATCGAAATTACTTTTCTGCCGCCACAAGCTTCTGTCTCCGCAAGATCTCATCCGAGACATGTTCTGGTGCCCTGCCGGAGAGGAGATTCGGATACGGAGGGCCTCTTCATCAACACCATGATCTCTCCGATGATGTGTGAGTAGTTCACCATAGACCTACGGGTCCATAGCTAGTAACTAGATGGCTTCTTCTCTCTCTTGGATCTTCAATAAAAAGTTCTCCATGGTCTTCATGGAGATCTATCTGATGTAATCTTCTTTTGCGGTGTGTTTGTCGAGATCTAGTGAATTGTGGATTTATGATCACATTATCTATGAATCTTATTTGAGTTTCTTCTGATCTCTCTTATGCATGACTTCATATCGTTGTAATTCTCTTCGAGTTGTGGGTTTTGTCTGGCCAACTAGATCTATGATTCTTGCAATGGGAGATGTTTGCGCAGGTGCTCTTACTGCTCCTGTGCTTCATCACCCTTTCCTCATCAAGGGAAAAACCAACGCAAGCCCAGTCTCCGTCAACGTGTCAATTTCAGGCGCTATTGTTTGAGAAGTAGCAGAAGGATTTATGGTGCCATTGCCGGGGAGGAAGATCAAGTCAAGGACTCATCCAAGTAGGTGTCGCAAACTCATCTCTTGCATTTACTTTGTTTGCTAGTTGCCTCTCGTTTTCCTCTCCCCCACTTCACCAATTTGCCTTTTTCGTTCGCCCTTTTTCTCGTCTGCTCTTTGTTTGCTTGTGTGCTTGATTGCTTGTTGAAGTCACCATGAACGAAAACACCAAACTTTGTGACTTCTCGAATACTAATAATAATGATTTTATTAGTACTCCGATTGCTCCTGCCACTAGTGCGGAGTCATACGAAATCAATGCCGATTTGCTGAATCTTGTTATGAAAGAGCAATTCTCTGGCCTTCCTAGTGAAGATACTGCATCCCATCACAATACCTTCATTGAGCTTTGCGATATGCAAAAGAAAAAAATATGTGGATAATGACGTGATTAAATTGAAGCTTTTTCCTTTCTCGTTGCAAGATCGCACAAAAACTTGGTTTTCTTCTTTGCCCAAAAATAGTATCGATTCTTGGGATAAGTGCAAAGATGCTTATATATCCAAGTATTTTCCGCCGGCTAAGATTATCTCTCTCTGTAATGATATCATGAATTTCAAGCAACTTTATCATGAACATGTTGCACAATCTTGGGAGAGAATTAAATTAATGATTAGAAATTGTCCCGCCCATGGCTTGAGTCTTTGGATGATTATTCAAATCTTTTACGCTGGCTTGAATTTTGCTTCTAGAAATATCTTGGACTCCGCCTCAGGTGGAACATTCATGGAAATCACGTTAGGGGAAGCCACAAAGCTCCTAGACAACATCATGAGAAACTACTCTCAGTGGCACACTGAAAGGTCACCTACAAGTAAGAAGGTACACGCTATAGAAGAAATTAACTTGTTGAGTGCTAAGATGGACGAGTTAATGAATTTGGTTGCTAGTAGAAGTGCTCCTTTGGAACCTAATGATATGCCCTTGTCTTCTTTGATTGAGAGTAGCAACGCTAGCTTGGACGTTAATGTTGTTGGTAGGAATAACTTTGGCAACAACAATGCTTTTAGAGGAAACTATGTTCCTAGGCCTTTTCCTAGTAACTCCTCTAATAACCTTTGCAACTCCTACAACAATACTTATGGAAATTACAATAGATTACCCTCTGATCTAGAGAGTAATATCAAAGAGTTCATCAACTCTCAAAAGATTTTCAATGCGTCCATAGAGGAAAAGCTACTCAAAATTGACGATTTGGCTAAGAGCGTTGATAGAATGTCTAGTGATGTTGATGCTTTGAAAGTTAGATGTGCTCCTCCCAAAATCAACATGGATGAAACTTTGAAAGCTATGCGTGTTTCCATGATTGAGAGCCAAGAAAGAACCGCCCAAATTCGTGCTAGACATGAATGGCTTAAAAAGCCGTGTTCCCGTGATGAGAATCACGAAGATCTTAAAGTGCTTGGTGTGACTCCCATTGAGTCTTTGTTTTCTTGTGTCAAACCTAATGATTGTGGGGCTGGATATGAATCCACTTTTGTTGAAAAGTGCCCCAATGATTCGGAGTCCATCTATCTTGATGCTAAAAGTATTGAAAATGGAGTAGAAGATGTTAAAACTTTGAGTAGTAACAAAATTACTACCGTGGATTTCAAGGAATTCAATTATGATAGTTACTCCTTGATTGAATGCATTTCCTTGATGCAATCCATGTTAAACTCTCCACACGCTTATAGCGAAAACAAGGCCTTTACCGATCATATCGTCGAAGCTATGATAAAATCTCTTGAAGAGAAACTTGAATTGGAAGTCTCTATCCCTAGAAAGCTTCATGATTAGTGGGAACCTACCATCAAAATCAAAATAAAAAACTATGAGCGCAATGCTTTGTGTGATTTGGGTGCTAGTGTTTCTGCGATTCCAAAGTCTTTATGTGATGTTCTGGGTTTTAATGAGATTGAAGAGTGTTCTCTTAATTTTCATCTTGCTGATTCTACTGTTAAGAAACCCATGGGAAGGATCAATTATGTTCTTATTATTGCAAATAGGAACTATGTACCCATGGATTTCATTGTGCTTGACATTGATTGCAATCCTACATGCCCTATTATTCTTGGTAGACCTTTCCTAAGGACTATCGGTGCTATCATCGATATGAAGGAAGGGAATATTAGATTTCAATTTCCTTTAAGGAAGGGCATGGAACACTTTCCTAGAAAGAAAATAAGATTTCCTTACGAAGCCATGATAGGGCCACTTGTGGTTTGAGCACCAAAGACGACGATACGTGATTCTATCGCATTTATGCCTAGCTAAGGGCGTTAAACAATAGCGCTTGTTCGGAGGCAACCCAATGAATTTATCTTTTTATTTCTGTTTTTTTGCGTCCACACCATCACAATTCTGTTGTGATTGTGTTTTTTGTGTTTCCTTTTGTGTTTGAGCCAAGCAAGACCTTTATGACTAGTCTTGGTAATGGTTGTTTGATCCTGCTAGAAAAAGACCGACACTTTTCGCTCACGAGATGATTTTTCATTTTTATTCAGAAAGAGATTTTGAGTTGATTCTTTTTTATGCTGGTGGATATGCTTTTTTCCCAGCCGTCGTAATTGTTCATATTGTTTGAGGTAACATAAGTATACGAAGTATACAGATTGCTACACACTGGTCTGTTTTTGACAGATTCTGTTTTTGTTGAGTTGGTTGCTTGTTTTGATGAAACTATGGTTAGTATCGGGGGGTACTAGCCATGGAAAAGTGATAATACAGTAGCGCAATATCAATATAGATAGAATTCAAGTTTGCTACAGTATCAAAAGAAGTGGTAGTTTGTTTTCTTGTGCTAATGTTATCACAAGTTTCTGTTTAAGTTTTGTGTTGTGAAGTTTTCAAGTTTTGGGTGATGTTCTCATGGACAATGAGGTAAGGAGTGGAAAGAGCTCAAGCTTGGGGATGCCCATGGCATCCCAAGCCAAATTCAAGGACACCAAAAATCCTAAGCTTGGGGATGCCCCGGGAAGGCATCCCCTCTTTCGTCTTCAATCTATCGGTAACATCACTTGGAGCTATATTTTTATTCACCACATGATATGTGTGTTGCTTGGAGCGTCTTGTATCTTAGGAGTCTTTTCTTTTTGTTTTGTCACAATCATCCTTTCTGCACACCTTTTTGAGAGAGAGAGACATGAACTCATCATGATTTTGCTAGAATGCTCATAGTGCTTCACTTATATCTTTTGAGCTAGATACTTTTGCTCTATGTGCTTCACTTATATCTTTTAGAGCACGGCGGTGCGTGATTTGGTAGTTGGCTTATGCTATGAAAGTAGTCCCAAAGGTGATAGATACCCAAAGAGGATGCAAAAACCTCAAACTTCATGTGCATTGAATAGAAAGAGAAGTTTTGATTCCTCTCAAATAGTTTTGAGACGTGGATTTGGTAATATTAGGAGCTATGTTAGTAGGGTGTTGTGAATCTAGGAATACTTGTGTTGAAGTTAGTGATTCCTGTAGCATGCACGTATGGTGAACCGCTATGTTAGGAAGTCGGAGCATAATTGATCTATTGATTGTCATCCTTTGTGTTGAGGTCGGGATCGCACGATGGTTTACACCTACGAACCCTTCCCCTCGGAGTATGCGTTTAGCACTCTGTTTTGATTACTAATAAAAACTTTTGCAACAAGTATGTGAGTTCTGCATGACTAATGTGAGTCCATGGTATAGATGCACTTTCACCTTCCACCATTGCTAGCCTCTCTAGTGCCGGCAATTCTCGCCGGTGCACAAACCCACCAAAATCCTTCCTCAAAACAGCCACGATACCTACCTACTTTGGCATTTTCATAGCCATTCCGAGATATATTGCCATGCAACTCCCACCGTTCCATCCCATGACTTGTGTCGTCACTCTCATATTGCCAATGCATGATCGTAAGATAGCTAGCGAGATGTTTCAACGTCATACGCCAAGCTAGATCGTTGCACATCCCGGTACACTGCCGGAGGCATTTCCTATGGAGTCATCATTGTGAGTTTCGAGCTGTGAGTAAATAAAAGTGTGATGATCATCATTATTAGAGCATTGTCCCATGTGAGGAAATAAAAAAAGAGCCCAAAAAAAGAGGCCTAAGAGCCCAAATGAAAAAAAAAGAGAAAAGAGAGAAAAAGAGAGAAGGGGCAATGCTACTATCCTTTTTCCACACTTGTGCTTCATGATAGCACCATGTTCTTCATGATTGATAGCTTCTTGCTTTGTCACTACCATATGCTAGTGGGAATCTTCATTATATAACTTGGCTTGTATATTCCAATGATGGGCTTCCTCAAAATTGCCCTAGGTCTTCGTGAGCAAGCAAGTTGGATGCACACCCACTAGTTCTCCTTTTGAGCTTTCACATACATATAGCTCTAGTGCATCTCTTGTATGGCAATCCATACTCATTCACATTGATATCTATTAATGGGCATCTCCATAGCCTTTGATATGCCGAGTCAATGTGACCATCTCCTCTTTTTTGTCTCACAACCACCACCACACTCTATTCCACCTATAGTGTTATATCCATGGCTCGCGCTCATGTATTGCATGATAGTTATAAAAAGTTTGAGAAAGTAAGAGTGTGAAAACAATTACTTGGCCAATACCGGGGTTGTGCATGATTTACATTAGTTGTGTGAGGATGATGGAGCATAGCCAGACTATATGATTTTGTAGGGATAACTTTCATTGGCCTTGTTATTTTGAAAGTTCATGATTACCTTCCTAGTTTGTTTGAAGTATTATTGTTTTCATGTCAATAGCAAACTATTGTTTTGAATCTTACGGATCTGAACATTCATATCACGTGAAAGAAGTTGCAAAGGACAACTATTCTAGGTAGCATTCCACATCCAAATTCATTCTTTATCACTTCACTACTCGAGGACGAGCAGGAGTTAAGCTTGGGGATGCTTGATACGTCTCCAACGTATCTATAATGTTTTATGGTTTCATGCTATTATCTTGTCAAACTTTGGATGTTCTGCATGCCTTTTATATATTTTTTGGCACTAACTTATTAACTCAGTGCCAAGTGCCAGTTCCTGTTTTTTCCATGTTTTTGACCCCTTTAGAGGAGATTTTAAGACGAAGTCCAAACGGAAGAAAATTACCGAAAAGATTTTTTTCGTAACGAAAGAAGATCGGGAAGCTTGAGAGCCAAGGCAGGGGAGCCTCAGGGGCCCCACAAGCCCCCACCCCGCGGCCAGGGGGAGGCCGCGACCCACAGGCTTGTGGGCCCCCTTGGCGCCCTCTGCCCTAGGGGTTGCGCCTATAAATTCCCTAAAAATCACAAAAATGAGGATATCATCGAAATTCCTTTTCCGCTGCCGCAAGCTTCTGTCTTCGCAAGATCCCATCTGGGGCACGTTCTGGTGCCCTGCCGGAGGGGAGATTCGGATACGGAGGGCCTCTTCATCAACACCATGACCTCTCCGATGATGCGTGAATAGTTCACCATAGACCTACGGGACTATAGCTAGTAACTAGATGGCTTCTTCTCTCTCTTGGATCTCCAATACAAAGTTCTCCATGATCTTCATGGAGATCGATCCGATGTAATATTCTTTTGCGGTGTGTTTGTCGAAATCCGATGAATTGTCGATTTATGATCAGATTATCTATGAATCTTATTTCAGTTTCTTATGATCTCTCTTATGCATGATTTCATATCCTTGTAATTCTCTTCGAGTTGTGGGTTTTGTCTAGCCAACTAGATCTATGATTCTTGCAATGGGAAAAGTGCTTGGTTTTGGGTTCATACCGTGCGGTGACCTCACCCAGTGACAGAAGGGGTAAAAAGATGGGGTTTTCATCATTGGTTTGAGATTATCTCTCTACATCATGTCATCTTGGTTAAGGCGTTACTCTGTTCGTCATGAACTCAATACACTAGATGCACGCTGGATAGCGGTCGATGTGTGGAGTAATTGTAGTAGATGCAGAAAGTATCGGTCTTCTTGTCTCGGACGTGATGCCTATATGTATGATCATTGCCTTAGATATCGTCATGACTTTGCGCGGTTCTATCAATTGCTCGACAGTAATTTATTCACCCACTGTATTACTTGCTATTTTGAGAGAAGCCTCTAGTGAACACTATGGCCCCGAGGGTTTACTCCACACCATATTTTCAGCCTTACACTTTTTACTTCGTTGCACTTTCCGCCTTTAGATCTCACTTTGCAAACAATCTTGAAGGGATTGACAACCCCTTTGAAGCGTTGGGTGCAAGCTTGTTTGTGTTTGCGCAGGTACTCTAGACTTGACGAGACCCTCTTATGGATCGATACCTTGGTTCTCAAACTGAGGGAAATATTTACTGCTCCTGTGCTGCATCACCCTTTCCTGTACAAGGGAAAAACAAACGCAAGCCCAGTCTCCGTCAACTTGTCAATTTCTGGCGTTGTTGTTTGAGAAGTAGCACACGCTCAAACGTCTTCTTGTTGACTCTGATAGGAGGCATATATCCAATGTGATTGTTGAAATTTGCATGATAGTTGATGCATGGCCTACGTGTGATGAATCTCATGATCCATGCAGCGTAAATCTTCAGGTCAAAGGGAGACATAGCATTGTCAGCCAGAGTCCTCAGGAAGAAGTCTTGAAGGTTTAATGGGATGCCATGGATGATGTTGAAGAGGATATTTTTCATGATGCCTACAACATCTTCTTCTTCATCATGGCCCTTGATTGGAGCAAGGACACTGCACAGAATCTTGTAGACAGTCATGGGTTCATACTTCAAGTCTTGAACCAGAAAAGTCGTTCTAGGAGGTTGATCCTTGGCCAAAGGCTTCATGAGGACTTCCATCAGCTTATTGGCCAACTCCCGTTCATCATACATCATCACAGCATGTTCTGAGATCATTGACACGGGAAGTACTCGCAGCAGCTTAGTAGCAGGGGCTTTGTAATGTGTGTGCTGTGTCATCCAATCCACCACCCAAGTGTTGATATCCTTCGGGTCTCCAGAGATGTGCAAAGTTGCATAGAATTGAAGAATGATATCACTGTTCCAATCACAGATATCAGTGCAAAGAGGCAGCAATCCGGCTTCATGAAGAACGTTGAGGACTGGGGCGAAGCAAGGAATTTCTTCCAACTCAACATGAGGAATATGTCTGTGTTGAAATATTTTGTTTCTTCCACAGAGCAGAGAGGCATAGTAGTTGAGCTGAGTCCTTGTCCAAAACTTCTTGTGCCTCATGCGAAGCTTGTCATAAGGATTGTCGCTGATGAAATACATCCGTTCCTCATAGAACGCTTCCTTCTGAAACTTTCGCCTCTTTGAAAAAGGCTAATTTTGCATAGGATGAAGATTATGCTGCTTCTCTTGAGGAGATACTATCATTGCAGTATTAGTGTTGACCACAACAGTAGAAGTTTCTGTATTGGGTGCAGGAGCATTTTCTTCAGCATGTTCCTCAGGTTGAGGATTTTCTTCAGCCTGAACCTCAGGTTGAGGGTTTTCGTCAGGTTGAGGATTTTCTCCGGAATTTCCTCATCATGAGGAATTTGCTTGGAGGAGGAGGCAAAATCTTCAGTTGTTGCAACTGATCCTTGTGCAGGTTCATCAGGCGTCTTGTGAGGAATGAAGGACTGAGGAATGTCATCAATTTGAATTTCCTCACCCATGGTTTCGTCAGAATTAGCGTCTTTCATTTCCTCATCAACTCGAATCTCCTCATCTTTTTCAGGAGTGACATAGTCAAGTCCGAAGGGGATCATAGTGTATGATGGAGCTATCTTCAGAGGCACGGCACCAAGTGGAGCATTTGCATCAAGTGTCTTCTGACGCTTGGCCTCTGTTGATTCTGGAGTTAAAGAAGCTTTTATTTTCTTTGCTTCTTTCTCGGCAGCCTTGGTTTTCTTCACGTCTGATGCAGACGAAACCATTTTCTTCACCTTTGAGGATTATGGTGAAGGTATTTTCTCTTCAGGAGCTGGTACAGTATCAGTCCTGGCAGTTTCCTCAGCTGAAGCATTTTCTTCTGCTGGAACAGATTCATCAGCTGGCACAGATTCCTCAATAACCGGTGCATCAACACGGCTTTATTGAGGCATTTCCTCAGCAGGTGTTTCTTCTTCATTATCTTCTTCAGTGAGCTGAACATAATAGCTAGGCTCAGACCGCTCAGGCTGGTGTGGTTTTGCTGGAGGAGCAACCTTCTTGTTGTATTCATCAACTGCATTGGTTGCAAACTTGATGAAATTGGACTTGAGACTTTGAAAATCAAATAGTTTGGTATACTTGTCAGTCAAAGTCTTCAGTTCCACCTGGGTTGACACAAGAGCATCAGGTTTAGGAGATTCTGTCTCAGGAATTTCTCCTTCTTCATCTTTGCAGACTTTGCTTGCTTCGCTTGCATCTCCTTCCATTTGGCCTCATTGATAAATGTGGCCACCATATGGCTGATACCAGTGGGAAGCTTCAAGTCATCAATAGGTGTGTTAGGGTCATCATACCAGACATTGATGTAGTCCAACAGGACCTTGGGTCCATGGCAAGAGGAATAGCGCTTCCTGAAGCTTGTGCGACGCGTTCCTGCTTGTTTCTGATGATGGCTTGAAGAGTTTCATCATCAAATTCATCACTTCCTTCTAATGCAGAAGGGACTCCGATGACTTTGCTTGGACTAGGTCTGATGCCTCTTCAAGCAGTCATTTTAGTCTTCAATGGTGTTGGTGAAGACTTTGTCTCTGAGATCGTGGCAGAAGGTACAGAGGAGCTGGAGTGAGCAAGTTGTTGCTTGACAAGCTGCTTGTGCTCAGGCTTTGAAGCTTGTGTGGCTCTTGAGGGTTTTGCCGCAGGAGTAGCCTTCTGAAGCAATTGCTCTTTAGCCTTTGAAGCCTTTGGTTTTTGTGGCACAGTTTTCACTTGAGGAATTGTTGTGCCAGAAGCTTCAGCAGCAGAAGAGGTAGTTGCAGTGGCAGCAGCAGATTCCTCAGTGAATTTCCTCACTGCAGCTTATGCTTTCTTCTGAAGCTTAGACAAGTGTTTGTCTTTCTCCTCGGGATAATCATCAATGGTTTTGATGCTTGAAGGATGTGAACCTGATGATCCTCGAGAGGAGGCCTTTTGCCAGGTGGCTTGAGGGCGAATTTCTTCGCATATTTTGGAGTGACGAAGCGGTATTCCTTCCACTCCTTATCCCACCTGCGTTCTATCTTTTGAAGCCTGATTTTCATCTTAGGCATTGGTTCTTGCTCATCTCGCGTGCAATAGTCAAGGTATATATCCTCAGGGATATCAATTGCAGTGCTTTGTTCGAGTTTCTTGCCACCCTTTTGCTTTCTATCATCTTCCATTTTCTTCAGCTGAGGCTTTTGCTGAGGAATTTGCACTCTTGAGGATTCTGATGACACTGGCAAGGTTTCTTCGAGAAATGCTGCAAATGAGTTAAGTTGATGAGAACCTAGAGATTCAATAGCTGACATTTTGTACGTGTGAACAGAGTATAGGTGCGAGGAATTTGAAGAGGTCATATGCGTTCTCAGATTTGAAGAAATTGAAGAAAAAAAGTTGAGGAAATCGACCAGTGGGTTGAGGACTTTGTCTAAGCACTCTAATCTTGGGTTCCAGAGTTGTACAGATTTGAAAATTTGCACAATTGAGGAATCACATGAAGAATTTTAGTGGCTTAGTGAAATTCATCAAGTGTTTCAAGAATAGAGTGTGCGAAGCTGATAGACACTGAGGAAAAACAGATTTCTAAAATCTAAGGTAAAATAGTAGATTGAAAGGGACAGTAAAAATAGGATTTTATTTACCCAATATGGCAACCACGAAGAACAGAGATAGCAACAGTAGATGCTCTTTGGTTCGTGTCCACTGCGCCCTAACTTGGCGGCAGAAGACGGCTACGGCGGGACGGATGAAGAAGTTCCGCTTCCGGCGTGAGCTCGGCGACGGAGAGGTCAAGGCAGTGAATTTGTTCCTCGCTGGCGACGATATTTCTAGCGGTGGCGCTAGGTTTTGCTTGTGGCGGAGAGAAGGTAGAGAGAGAATGAAGAGTTTGGACCGAAGGGGTAAGGGCATATTTATATCTCACGTGAAAATTGTCCGGCCGATTCTTTCGGACCGAACTGCCCTTGCCTATTCGTCTCCGCACGACACATGTAGCCGAGTTTAAAGTGGTGGAGATCGTGCTTATCTGATCGTGGGAAGTGGGGTTCAGTTACTGTGTAACAATGTAAAAATCATTTTTGAGGATTTGAGGATTTCATTGCAAAATCATCAGCTGATAAGGACACAGTGAGGATTTAGAACAAAGTTTCAAGTAGAACGCATATGACGATTTGAATAGACTCGGTGAGTAAAGCATAGGGGGGAGTAGGGTCCGATCACATTCACTTAGATGAAATATCAAATTGAAGAAATAGCTATAAGTGAATGAGGTTGAGGCCTTTGAAATCGTAGTGTGTGTGTATATATATATATATATATATATATATATATAGGCAAATGAAAATCATCAGGTGTTTTGAAGATTTTGACTAACTTGAGGATTTAGTGACAAAGCGTCAGGTTGATGAATTTCAGCTTTGAAGAAAAACAAGTTCGAACAAAAACAACTTTGAAGAAAATCAACTTTGAAGAAAATCATCTTGAGGAAAAACAACTTTGAAGAAAATCAACTTGAGGAATTTCAAAGTTGGGTGGTGGCATGACCCACCGTATAAGAATTATGATTTCACGCGCCGCATACAATTGTCGTAGGGCCCCGAGAACCAAATTCTTCATTAGTTTCCTCACACTAAGAGTGATATTCTTCATTGGTTGAAGAAAATCGATTCTTCGTGTGTTGCACATCTAAGTCATCAATTTTGCATCAGTGTTAGGATGTGTGCATGTTTTTACAAAACATTTGAAGATTCTAAGATATTTAGCTCACACCGCAACTTCCAAAACCTTTTCTCATCCAAGGGCTTAGTGAAGATATTAGCTAGTTGATCGTCAGTCTTCACATGGTCGATGATGATATTGCCCTTGAGGACATGGTCCCGAAGAAAATGATGACGAATCTGGATGTGCTTAATCTTTGAGTGTTGTACTGGGTTGTATGCAATCTTGATTGCACTCTCATTGTCGCAGTAGAGAGGCACATTCTTCATGTTGATGCCGTAGTCCTTGAGGGTTTGCTTCATCCATAGCAATTGAGCACAGCATGATCCAGCAGCAATGTACTCAGATTCGGTAGTGGAGAGAGAAACACAGTTCTGCTTCTTTGAGGACCAGCAAACTAATGATCTTCCGAGGAAATGACAAGTGCCAGAAGTTTACTTGCGATCCACACGGTCACCAGCATAGCCAGAATCAGAATATCCCACAAGATGAAGATTTGAGCCCTTGGGGTACCATAATCCTAGTGTTGGTGTGTGAGATAAGTATGGAAGAATATGCTTCACAGCCTTATGGTGTGATTCCTTCGGTTTTGCTTGAAAACGTGCACACATGCAAACACTAAGCATTATATCTGGCCTAGATGCACATAAATACAGTAAAGAGCCAATCATTGAGCAATATAACTGCTGATCGAATTCTTTACCATTTTCGTTAGTGCAGAGGTGGCCATTGGTAGGCATGGGAGTCTTGGCGCCTTTGCATTCATGCATGTCGAATTTCCTCAGAACATCCTTGAGGTATTTCTCCTGTGATATGAAGATGTCATTGCGCTGATGATGAATTTGAAGACCTAAGAAGGATTCAGCTCCCCCATCACACATCTGATATTCTTCACTCATCATGTAAGCAAAGTCATCACCGTAACATTTGTCAGTACAGCCAAATATGATGTCATTCACATATATTTGGCACACAAATAGTTCATTGGCATAGGATTTTGTGAAAAGAGTTGGATCGAGTGAACCAGGTTTGAAGCCTTTCTTCATGAGGAATTCCTTCAATGTATCGTACCACGCCCGAGGGGCTTGCTTGAGACCATAGAGCGCCTTTTTGAGTCTGAAGACTTTGTATGGATTCTTTGGATCCTAAAAACCTGGGCGCTGAGTAACATATACTTCTTCCTCAAGCTGACCATTGAGGAATGTACTTTTCACATCCATTTGATATAAGGTAATGTTATGATGATTAGCATAAGCTAGTAGTATTCGAATAGCTTCAAGTCTAGCAACACGTGCAAAAGTTTCATGAAAATCAATTCCTTCAACCTGTGTGTAGCCTTGGGCTACAAGTCGTGCCTTATTCCTCACCACTTGACCATCCTCATCTTGCTTGTTTCGGAAAATCCACTTGGTGCCGATGATATTGTGCTTGCGAGAATCTGGTCGTTTGACGAGCTCCCACACGCCATTCAGCTTAAATTTAAGAAGTTCATCTTGCATGGCTTGAATCCACTCAGGTTCCATGAAAGCCTCACCAACTTTTGAAGGTTCTGTGATAGACACAAAAGAAGAATGCCCACAAAAGTTAACTAAGTGTGAAGCTTTTGAGCGAGTGAGAGGACCTGGCGTGTTGATGTCATTGAGGATTTTGTCAAGTTCTACTTCATTTGCAATTCTCGGATGAGCTGGTTGAGGATTTCGTCTAGGCTGAGGAATTTGTTCTGGTGCAATTTTCTCAGGAGCATCTTCTTGATTTTCATCAGTATTGGGAGTGATTTCTTCAGCAATTTCCTCAGTAGGAACAATGTCTTCAGTAGCTTTGAGCTTTATTGCTTCCTTAGGAGACACCTTATCTGGAATAGGAGGCAATTGCTCTCTTTGCGAGCCATTAGTTTCATTGAACCGCACATCTACAGTTTCAACAACCTTGTTCTAATAGGTGTTGAAGACTCTGTAGGTGTGCGAGTCCTTTCCGTAACCAAGCATAAAACTCTCATGTCCCTTAGGTGCAAACTTTGAGCTATGCTGAGGATCACTAATCTAGCATTTTGCACCGAAGACTTTGAAATAACTTACATTGGGTTTCTTGTTAGTGATGAGTTCATATGAGGTTTTCTTGAGGAATTTGTGAAGATATACCCTGTTGATGATATGGCAAGCAGTGTTGATTGCTTCAGGCCAGAAACAACGAGGAGTGTGATATTCTTCAAGCATGGTCCGTGCCATTTGAACCAGAGTCATGTTCTTTATTTGGACGACGCCATTCTGCTGAGGAGTATAAGGACCAGACAATTCGTGAGTAATACCAAGTTCTTCAAGATAATCATCAAGTCCAGTATTTTTGAATTTTGTTCCATTATCACTCCTATGTGTTTGATCTTGACGCCGAGGTTCTTCGAGGCCCTTGACAAAAATCGTGTGAAGACTTCCCGCACTTTAGTTTTATACAGAATGATGTGCACCCAAGTGTATCTGGAATAATCATCAACTAAGACAAAGCCACGTAAAGATGTTGCATTTGTTAGAGTGGCATAATGAGTAGGTCCAAATAGATTCATGTGAAGCAATTCAAATGGACGAGTAGTGGTCATGATAGTCTTTGAGGGGTGTTTGGATCCGGTCATTTTTCCAGATTCGCAAGCACCGCAGAGGTGGTCCTTGAGGAATTTGACTGATTCGATGCCAATGACATGCTTCTTCTTCGCCAGCGTGTGCAAATTCCTCATGCCTGCATGACCAAGTCTTCGATGCCATAGCCAGCCTTCTGAGGTTTTTGCTAATAAGCATGTGGCTGGTTGAGGACCTGTAGAGAAATCAACAATTTACCCTCTTCTAACACCTTCGAAGACTTTGGATCTGTCAAATTCCATGATGACAACACATCTATATTTTCAAAGATAACAACCATATCAAGATCACAAAGCATTGAGACTGACATGAGGTTAAACCCAAGGGATTCAACCAGCATCACTTTGTCCATGTGCCTGTCCTTGGAAATAGCCAATTTGCCAAGTCCCAATACCTTGCTTTTACCTTTAACATCATAAGTGATTTGCTTCAGGGGTGATGGAGTTAGTGGCATATTCATCAGCACGCTTTTGTCACCAGTCATGTGGTGTCTGCAACCACTATCAAGAACCCACTCAGTACTCTTGGGTTTGTCCTCCTGCAGATGAATTAGTATAGCTTACCATCTCATATGCTTCAGACTTGAAGAATATGATATCAATTTGATCAGATAGGAATTTCATCATAAGCAGTAATTTTGAGGACGTGTGAAATGTTATTCATTTCATCAATGACAGCTTGCGTCCTATAAAGCATTTTCCTCATGTCTCCAGCAGATTATTTAGATGATGATTTTCATCTGGATACTTGTCATGTAGAAGTGATTAGTTCAATTTCTTCACCACCCACATCTGAAGGGGTGGTAAAGAGTTCATCATCCTGTGAGCACCATATGAGAAAGGGGCTGAAGCTAATGCACTTCTCTTCACAGTAGGGGGGTTAAAGTACTCAAATGAATAGGAAGAGAAGTTCTTTGAGGATTTAAGAACATAAAGATTTGAGGAATAATGCTCATATTCATATCCCTTGTAATATCCATGCATATCAGTAGCATTAGCACGAGTACGAGCATAGTTTTGACAAGTTGAGGATTTTGATCCTCTTGAAGGCTTTGGTCCTCTTGAGAAATTTGATCTGGGGTTCAGATTCTTCATAGGTGGTGTCATGAGGACATTTACGTGAAGATTTTCAAGGCAGCTTTTGGGGACCCAGATTTTCGTCACGGGTGGTCCATTCCTACAATTAGTTCCAACATATCTAGCAAATACTTCACTAGATTGGTTTTTGAACAGTTTATAGTTGGAGTCAAATGACTCGTCTGAGGAATATGATAATTCACATGCAAAGCCTGTTAGATTGAAGGATCAATAGGAGGCCCTTTAGCAACAACCCATGAGATTTTGGGGTACTACTCAGGTTTCTAGTATGACCCATCAGCATTCAACTTCCTCTCAAAGGTAATTCCTTCTTTCCTCGAGTTCCTGTTCAAAATCTGCTTTTTGAGCACATCGCAAAGGGTTTGGTGCCCTTTGAGACTTTTGTACATGCCTGTCACATACAATTCCTTCAGCCCTGCATGTTCATCAGTGACATTTGTGGTTTCCTCAAGTGAGGAATTTGATACCACATGAGCAGTCGAAGAATTTGTAGCAATAGAAGCATTTTATGATTCTGGTGAAGAATTAGCAGTTTCACGTTCGATACATTTAAGATATGGAGGAATGTATTCAACCTGAACGGCACTGATATGTTGAGCGAGTAAAGAATCATTTCCCATACGAAGATCTTCATGGGAAATCCTCAGCTTCTCAAGATCAAGTTTCCTTTGAAGAAATTCATAGAAAAGTTTCTCATGATCAGGAGGAGTGTGCCATGACGATCTTGAAGATTATCAAATATGGACTGAAGACTTTTCATATCTTCAGTGAGGATTTGGGTAAGATTCATTTCATCATTCAACACGTCATCGCTTCTATCTAGCAGTTTCTGAACCTTTTCGAGGGTAGTTTGTTGTTTAGTTGCAATTATGGAAAGCTTACTGTAACTGGGTTTTTTATAATCATCAGGTTCACAGTCACTTGAATCAGAGGAGGAAGCATCATTCGGTACCTTTGAACCTTTTTCCATGAAGTAATAGGTTGGAGCAAAGTCATCAACATAGTCATCAGTGTGGATGGTGTTGTCATTTTCTTCAAGGTTGAAGATTGACTTGCTGATGAATGTGGTTGCTAGTGCAAGACTAGCCTGTCCAGATTCTGAGTCTTCTTCAGAACCCTCCTCTTCATCACATTCTTCGGATTATGCCTCAGAATCCATTTCCTTGCCAATAAGTGCCCGAGCCTTTCTGAAACTTGTCTTCTTGTGCGATGAGGATTTTGAAGATTTCTTCTTTTTCTTCGAGTCATCAGAACTTTCATCCTTGTATTTCTTCTTCTTTGATTCCTTCACCCAACGAGGACAGTCAGCAATATAGTGACCTAATTTCTTGCATTTGTGGAACGTCCTTTTCTTGTAGTCCTCAGATGAAGATTCTGATTTCCTCATATCTCTTCTTGAAGATTTACGAAACTGGCCACATCTTGTAAACTTCTGGAATTTCCTCATGAGCATTGCAAGCTCCTGTTCAAGTTCTTCGGGATCACCAATGCTGCAATCCGAGTCTTCTTCTTCAGATGAGGAAATTGGTTTGTCCTTCAGTGCACGAGGTCTAGAATAGCTTGGTCCATATAGATCTCTCTTTTCTTCCTGTTGGAATTCATGAGTATTGAGTCTTTCGAGTATATCAGCAAGATCAAGCATCTTGTAGTCTGGTCTTTCTTGAATCATCAGAACCGAAGTATCAAATGATGAATCCAAAGATCTTAGCAGTTTCTTCACAACTTCATGGTTAGTAATGTCTCGAGCTCCCAGTGCTTGCAGTTCATTTGATATGTCAGTGAGGAGATCAAAGGTATCTTGGTAGCTTTCATTGTCAAGCCTCTTGAAGCGATTGAAGAGATTGAGAAGAACATCAACATGAGAGTCACGCTGAGTTGATACTCCTTCATTTACTTTGGACAGCCTTCCCCAGATTACTTTTGCTGAGTCCAAAGCACTTACTCTGCCATACTGACCTTTACTCAGATGGCCACAAATCATATTCTTCGCTTGAGAATCAAGTTGCTTGAATTTCTTCACATCAGCGGCAGTGACAGTAGCCGTGATGAGGGGAACACCGTGTTCCTCAATATACTAGAGATCATTGTCAATAGCTTGTAGATGCATCTACATCTTGGTCTTCCAGAAGGGAAAGTCCTTTCCTTCGAAAGTAAGACATCATGTAGTAACCTTGATCATGCCTGTAGTCGACAAAACTAAAACTCCAGGTGGATAACCAAAATCACACAGAACAAGGGAGTACCTTGCTCTGATACCAATTGAATGTGCGTTATATCGACTAGAGGGGGTGAATAGGAGATTTTTAGAATTTCATCACTGAGGAAATTCCTTTTGAGGAAATTCCTCACTGATGACTAACTTGCAACAGAAACAACAAAGTATCAGGGGTGCAAAGTATCACTACAGCAGTTTTCAAGATGAGGAATATGAAAAACAGTTTGCACAGTACACATGCATAGAGAAAGCAGGTGAGGATTAACTCGCGTGAAGAATTTGAGGTTGAGGATTTTCAGAGAAATTCTTCAGCAAATTCTTCAAAAATTGACAACGAAAATCTTCAACATACAATATGGAGGAATTGAAAGAGTTGAAGAAATAGAACTCGTATCACAGTGAAGACAATGGTAGATGACCCAGTTCCAACTGTTGTGACAGTTGTACGTCTGGTTTGGAGCGGCTTGGTATTGAAACCAAAGGACACACAATCCCGGGACACACCGTCCCTACCATATTCTCCTTGAGCAAAGGACACACAGTCCTCGCACAACACTCGTGGTAAGTCTTCAGGGCAGACTTCCAAACCCTCACAAACTTGGTCACCCGGCGAGCCACAATTGACTGCTGGATTGCTCTAGACCATGATGCCTAACCGTCTCGAGGATGCACAATCCTCAAAGGTAAAAGGCTTCAGTCCCACACATGAACAAATTCTTGAGTGATGCTCAATCACTTGGTTTTTGGTTTGTGGTTTGGTGTTTGGGGTATTTCCTTACTAATGATTTACTCTCGAAGACTCTAAGGAATTTGGGTTGCTCTAAATGACAAGTGTCAGTTTCTCACGGAGCAGCCAACTAGCTAATGGTTGTGGGGGGCGGCCATTTATAGCCTGGGAGCCTCCCGGCATGATTTGACATTAATGCCCTTAAATAATATGACCGTTGGTGTGGATAAGATCGGTGATGCGGCGTGATTTGCGGCAACGGTCGGGGCCCTCAACTATGAGAGTCCTCATGTCTCTCTTATTCCTCACTTGAGGCTTTTGGTTGGATTAGGCTTGGGTTGAGCATCATGAGGAAATTCATTCCGAAGTGTTACCTCGACCCCCTTTAACAGTACGGTGTTCCTATGACTCAAGAGTGAATAAAATCAAACAGAAAGAATAAATCTTCACGCTTCAACGTCTTCGGATTGATTTTCTTCAGGACACGCCAAATTCCTCATCTTCAATATCTTCATGAGGAATATCAATTTCATCGCAATTTTTTCGCGATCAAAGTCTTCAGCGGAAGACCTATTTCTTCAGCCGAAGATATGCATTTTTAGGGGTCGATATTCATTGAATATTTCAAACTCCTCAGCGACTTATAGATCCTTTGTACACTCATGAACACATTAGATACTTAACCTATAAGTCTTTAAACCACCAAAATCACTAAGGGGCACTAGATGCACTTACAATTCGGCAATATTTTTCATGGTGTTATATGTTCCTCCCTGACGGGGTCAAATTCTACACCCTTGGCTTGGGTGTTGTGTGTTGGCAAATTTGGAATTTCCGCAACCGTGTCAGTTTTGAAGTAAATAAGTTGCATTCTCCTTTTGATGTGGGCTACTCTACTTGTGGCTATCTTAATTATTGGGTAGGTCTGTTGACTGGTGATGATCAGGAGGCGATGGAACATGGAGCAAAGATTCTGAAGACCAATGCCTCAAGCATGATGCAGATCTGCGCGGCTCCAAAAGAAAACTGAAGGAAGTGCTGGGGAGAGACCCAAATCGATGCTTTTTGCTTTCTCACCGCTGCTCCTCGTTCCTTGCTGCTCCTGCATGGGCATTTTTAACTGTTGACTCGGTTGTGAGTCTTTCTTATGTTTTCCTTCGCCTCTCCTACTTGTTAGCAGTGGAAAAATGTTTCCCCCTTGTTGTTCGAGGTTAGGCTAGTTGGTTCTATTACGTGTTTCTGGGTTTTCACCCCGTGGTAGTTTGCTCGATGACGAGTGCCTATGGTGATTTCCCAAAAATGCTCTGAACTCGCTCCCCTTTCTTGTTTCCTTAGGTACTCAAATCTTGTATTTTTGTTATAATGAGTAATGGAATGGGGTTCGCCCGGTTCAAAAAAAATATTTAAAGAAGATGCGGTGTTTTTAAATGCTAATAACTAATTAACCATGCATACAATCAATATACTTTATATATGTAAAATGTGTAGATTCTTTTTGTAGTCATAATAACCAACTTCCACAAATAATTAAAATGTTTAACTTGTTGTTTGATTAAACTTGCATAAATGCCATGTGAAAACAATATATTTCATAACTAAATATCCGTAGCTCCAATTAAAATGTTTTATATATGTAACTTCACTAGAAAAATGGGTAGAATAGCATGGTGACATTTATTTTGCTGTTTAACAACAATAAAATATGGTTAGTTCAGATCTGTTACAATTTTGAAATTAACATATGGGGTCATTTCGAAAATACTATATGTTGTTTCTGGCCTCATTTAAAATTCCTAGATGGTGTGGTTATTCATGATTCACCTCTTGCCATGATTAACAACATTTAAAATGATTGTTTAGTTAAAACAGCATTAGTCGTATTTCTATTAGTATGGACACTTATTATGTTGTTAAATGTATGTTCTTCGTCTCCATTTGAAATTTCTTAAGTCCATCTTCACCTTATTCCATGACCACCCATGTTAAACAAAATTTAATATTGATGAGTACATAAACAAGAGTGAACTAAATGATTCGAACATGGAGTTTCGTCAATATGCAATTCGTTGCATACTGAGCTTCACTTAATGTGTAGTATTTGATTGTTGTGATTGTCATGCCCTGCATATTTAAACTAGTCATGCATTATATTTGTTTGCGCATAATATCATGAATATGATGTGGTGTTTATTGTGTGTTGATTGTTTGTTTCTGGATTGCTTCTTATCGACAGAGTTTTGAAAGCGTTCGGAGTGTGAGGATTCTTTCGGCTACGACCGTTCGTCGACCTCACGGATTCTTCTTCTTCCAAGCGGTATCTCAGCAAGATGATTTCCCTGGATCCCACTACTATCATTGCTTTGCTAGTTGTCTTGCTTCTATCGTTATGTCTCGTTACCTACTACGTGAATGTCAAGCCTCCAAAAATTGCCATGAAAAGCCTCTAACCCCCTCCATATTTGAGCATACACTACTGGAATCAGAAATTTTGTCGTCTGCCTATTCTTTGTCGTCAGCTAGCGGACGGCAAAGACACTCTTTGCCATCAGCTTCAACAAAACAGACGGCAAAGAACTAGCTGATGGCAAAGAAGGTCTTTGCCAGCAGTCAGCTCTTTGCCGTCCGCGGCAGACGGCAAAGAAGGCGCCAGCAGACGGCAAAGAAGCTCATCTGGCCGGGGGAACCTTAGGTCAACCTACTCCCTTCTTTGTCGTCTGCTGGCGCCTTCTTTGCCGTCTGCCAGCAGACGGCAAAGAGTATAGACCCGTTTGTCGTGTTCCAGCAGACGGCAAAGATCTTGAATCTAGTAACGGTTGTCCCGCCCCCACCGCGGCCCTCTCTCTCTCTCAAACGGCCCCTCCCTCTCTCTCTCCTCCCCTGACGCCCAACGCCGCCAGCACTGTTGCCCGGCCACCCCCGGCGCCGCCCCTCAAGCCTCACGGTCGGCGCCCCGTGGTGCCCATGGTGCGCCCCCGTTGCCACACCCCCAGCGCCCCTGCTGCCGCCGTCGCAGCCCGACAACCCCCCCGGCGCCCCTGGTGCCGCCGCCGCAGCCCCACCGCTGGCGTCGCCGCCCCGAAGCCCCACAACCCCCCCGGCGCCCCTGGTGCCGCCCCTCAAGCCCCACCGCCGACGCCCCGTGGTGCCCCCGGTGCGCCCCCGCTGCCCCACCCCCGGCGCCCCTGCTGCCGCCGCCGCAGCCCCAACGTCGACGCCGCCGGCCCAGCCACTGCCCCGCAGGCCTCGGCGCCGCCCCCGCAGCCCCACTGCCGGTAAGCCCATCCACCCCGCCCCCTTGATTTTTTATTTTTTGGTATTTAGTTCTTTGGAATTAGATTATAACTACCGGCATGATTTTTTATTGTTGTTGTAGTAGTTGTTCTTGTTATTGTAGTTGTTGTTGTTATTGTAGTTGTTGTGGCATATATAGTTTACTTGGTAGGTTAGTTAATTAGTAGTTTTAGTGGTAGTTTGGTTAGTTGGTAGATTTAGTTAGTTAATTAGTAGATTTAGTTGGTAGTTTAGTGGTAGATTTTGTTTTGTTATTTAGTGGTAGCTAGATTATTTTTTAGTTACTTAGTGGTAGATTCTGTTTTTATTATTTTTTTTGCTATTTAGTGCTATCTAGGTTTAGCGATAGGTTTAGTTAGCTTGGTTAGTTAGGTTAGTTAGTTAGTTAGCTTACTAGCAAGAATAGGAAGAAGAAGAAGAGGAGGAGGAGGAGAAGAGGAGAAGAGGAGGAGGAGGAGGAGAAGAAGAAGAAGAAGAATAGGAGGAGGAGAAGAAGAGGAGAAGGAGGAGGAGAAGAGGAGAAGAAGAATAGGAAGAAGAAGAAGAGGAGGAGGAGGAGAAGAGGAGAAGAGGAGGAGGAGGAGGAGAAGAAGAAGAAGAAGAATAGGAAGAAGAAGAAGAAGAATAGGAGGAGGAGAAGACAAAAAGAAGATCACATGTTTGGTATTTTGTTTTTTGGAATTAATTAGTCCATTTAGCTCTAAAATACCATAATAAGCTTAAAATGGCACAAGAACCTTGGTTAGCTCATTAATATTATATACTTAGCTTGTCTTCCTCTAAAATGACATAATTGGAACATTTAGCTCGAAGAAGACAAAATTAGATAATTTAGCTCCAACAAGAGGAGAGGAGGAGAAGAAATAGGCAAAATGAAAAGATAGAAGAAGAAGAAGAAGAAGAGAAGAAGAAGAAGAGAAGAAGGAGAAGGAGGAGGAGGAGAAGGCCAAGGACCTTCTAGTCCTTCTCCTCCTCCTCCTTCTCCTCCTCCTCCTCCTTGATTTCTTCTTCTTCTCCTCCTCCTCTTTCTTCTCCTCTTTCATATTATCCTTGCAATTTCTTTAATTTCCCCAACAATGACATAATTAGTCCATTTAGCTCCAAAATACCATAATAAGCTCAAAATGGCATAAGAACCTTGGTTAGCTCTTGAATATTATATACTTAGCTTGTTTTCCTCTAAAATGGGATAATTAGCCCATTTAGCTCAAAAAAGACATAATTAGGTAATTTAGCTCCAACAAGAGGAGAAGAGGAGAAGAAATAGGCAAAATGAAAAGAAAGAAGAAGAAGAAGAAGAAGAAGAAGAGAAGAAGGAGAAGGAGGAGGAGGAGGAGGAGGAGGAGGAGGAGAAGGCCAAGGACCTTCTATCCTTCTCCTCCTCCTCCTTCTCCTCCTCCTCCTCCTCCTTCTTGATTTCTTCTTCTTCTCCTCCTCCTCCTCCTCCTCCTCTTTCTTCTCCGCTTTCATATTATCCTTGCTTTAATTAACCCAACAATGACATAATTAGCGCATTTAGCTCCAAAATACCATAATAAGCTCAAAATGGCACAAGAACCTTGGTTAGCTCATGAATATTATATACTTAGCTTGTTTTCCTCTAAAATGACATAATTGGAATATTTGTGTTGATCAAAGGATTTACACGTGATAGTTGTCTCGTCACTGTGAGGTCTGTTGTGCGAAGACCTGCCCATGTGTTGTACGAGCTCCGCCCCTGCATTCGTGGGTCAGTACAAATTTCATCTCCTCCCCGCCCCCCTTCATTTACCGTGGCTCGGTTTCCAGATGAAACTTTCTAGATTTAGGTAATTCAATTAATTTATCAGTATGCGTGACCAGTATGCGTCTCCCGTTCGAAAGGGCGACATCTATAAATATGCATGTCTTTGCATATTTATAACCGCCATCCTTTCGAATTATCCAACATTATCCATGTACAGCCCGAGTATGTGTAGATTGGGTTCGTTTTCCCGTATGTTGTGCTCTGGATCCGATGAGGAATTTCGTCAGTGCCTCCCTGCTGTTCTCCGGATGCACATCCTCTCTGTTTATTGCGGAGACGTGTATCAGGAGAACAGCGGGGAGGTGCTGCCGAAATTTTGCGTTGTATCCGGAGCAGAGCATGGGAAAACGAACCCAATCTACACATACTCGGGTGGGATTAGGACCTATCTTTACCGATTAGCGTGTAGGTTGCCTAGACGTAATAAAAATGGCAAACCTGATTAACCGATGAATATAAATGCTAAATTATATATAAATATATTTCTTCTGTCTTTAGTAGCTACGCAAGATGAGTGATCGTGCATGGATGTATACCGGTCACCCTAGTCAGAAAGAGGTGACGAAAGAATGGTTTTTAAAATCAAAGGAATTTGTGAAAGCCGCATTCGCAAATGGCCAGGAAAGAAACTATTGCCCCTGTCCTGGATGCGACAACTATAAAAAGACGACAGAGGCTGTAATGATTAAACACGTGCAGAGGAGAGGTTTTAAGCCTAATTATACGGTGTGGACATTTCATGGTGAGTCTATTCAACGCACAAGAGCTGAGGTGGTCCGTCGTCGCACGGACGAGCATGGTTCTGGGATCGAAGACATGGTGCAAGACTTTGATGATGCTCGGGATTCGCAAGATGAGATGGAGGAATCTGCAAAGGGCTTTTATGAAATGTTGGAGTCTTCAAAACGTCCTCTCCATGAGCACACTGAGCTCTGTCAGCTGGATGCAATTGCACAAGTAATGGCTCTGAAGGCTCAGTTCAACTTGGGAAGAGAATGCTACGACGCGATGATGACACTATTTGGACGTGTCCTACCCAAAGGCCATGTCATGCCTGCAAACCTGTACCAGTCGGACAAAATACTTCGTGTACTTAAGATGCCCTATGAGAAGATAGATGCATGTGAGAAAGGATGTGTCTTATTTAGAAAGGAGTATGCACACTTGGACTATTGTCCCAATTGCAAGTCTTGCAGGTATCTTCTGGTAGACAACGGTATGGGTGAGAAGAGGCAGACCAAAATCGCAGTTAGTGTTCTTCGGTATATGCCAATCATACCAAGACTTCAACGTCTTTTCATGGTCGAAGAGACAGCCATAGAGATGACATGGCACAAATTGGGCAAAAGAACCGAACTAGATGCGGATGGGTATAAGATGATGGTACACACATCGGATGGGGAAGCGTGGAAACATTTCGATCGATTGCATCAGGATAAAGCGGCAGATCCGAGGAATCCTCGAGTCTGCGCCGCCACGGATGGTTTTAATCCCTTCGGCATGACGGCAACCCAATACATTTGTTGGCCTGTATTTGTCATTGCACTCAATCTCCCCCCCCCCGGGGCAGATTATGCAAAGAAAGAACATATTTCTGACGTTGATAATTCCAGGGCCCAATTATCTGGGGAAGAATATGAATGTGTACCTGCAACCGCTTAAGGATGAATTGGAAGAAGCTTGGGAAAATGGGGTCAAGACATACGATGCCGCTAGAAAAGAAAACTTCAAAATGCATGTGTGGTACATGTACTCTATGCATGACTTGCCAGCGTATGCGCTATTCTCTGGATGGTGTGCGCATGGAAGGTTCCCGTGCCCCCAATGCAAGGCAGCTCTTCAGTTTCATTGGTTGCAGGAGGGTCGGAAGTATTCTTGCTTTGACTTGCATAGACAGTTCCTGGATCCTGACCATCAGTTCAGAAAAGACAAGAAGAACTTTACCAAAGGTAAAGTTGTCAAAAACATGGCACCACCTGCGTTCACAGGCCAACAGATCCTGGATGAGTTAAACGCCCTCGAGCCTGATCCAGAGCGTCCAGGGTATTTCAAGGGGTATAATTCAAAACACGCCTGGACTCACAAGCCATGCTTCTAGGATCTGCCTTACTTCAGAGACCTCCTTCTTCCACACAATATCGACATGATGCACACTGAAAAGAATATCGGAGAGGCTATTTTTGGTACATTGTTCGACATAGATGGGAAGACAAAGGATAATATTAAGGCTAGAGTCGATCAAGAGACACTATGTCATAGACCGTTACAAAACATGCGAGAAGGCAAAGGAAAGCAGAAGTGGTCGAAGCCAAAGGCCTGGTTCAATCTTGGAAGGCCAGCTATGAGGGAAATTATCTTGTGGGTCAAAATGCACTTGATGTTCCCCGATGGGTATGCAGCGAATCTAAAGAGGGGAGCCAGTCTTGAAAAATTAAAAATCTTTGGTCTCAAGAGTCATGATTGGCACATATGGCTAGAGCGGGTAATGCTGGTGATGTTACGTGGCTTTATTCCTAAGTATGACTGGCAAGTACTGGCGGAGCTGAGCTATTTCTTCCTGTTCTTTGTGCGAAAGAATTGTCGCCTCGCGTGGTAGAAGACATGGAGGAGTTTGCATCGGAGTTGTTGTGCAAGTTAGAGAAGATCTTTCCACCGGGCTTCTTTAATCCAATGCAGCATTTGATTTTACATCTACCGACCGAGGCAAGATTGGGTTGGCCCGTGCAAGATCGTTGGTGCTATGCAACTGAGAGGATGCAGAAGACCCTTCGAGCTAAATGTAAAAATAAGCGTAGAATTGAAGCATCGATGGCTGAGGCATTCATTACTGAGGAGGTAGCAAACATTGTGACAGCACACTACGAAGCCAAAAATCATCATTTGCATAACCCGAAGCCTCGGCACAATGATGGAGACCATAAAAAAGGTGGGTCCAACCTCATCCTATTCAAAGGGAAGCTCGCACCAGCCGGTGCTTCGAAACCAATAACGTTGGATATCGAAGAATGGCGGAACATTTCGTTGTATATCTTCAACAACCTAACAGAAGTGCGGCCGTACATCGAGTGAGTTCTCGGCACATTTTCCCGTAACTTCTAATTCATTTGAACTGCTCTTATTCCCGGATATTTCAAACAGCCGTTACGTCGTCAAATTCTCACATGGAGCGGTGATCGAAAATGATTCCGTCGAAGAGTATGAGCTTTTTTCAAAGATAGGAGGCGGCTATCCCGGTTTCATCTCTTGGTTCAAACAAACTGTAATTATCAATAATGGACCATTTCATTCTTGGTCTAACTTGCGGCTAATGCAACAACCGTTTCGTATTAAACTTGTAGGCTAATTCAGAGTCTATGGACGCCGAATTGAGACAAGTCGCTAATGGTTTTGACTATAAGGTCCGTTCATTTGAGAAATACAACATCAACGGGTATCTCTTTCGTACCTTTGGCAAAGAGCTATCTATGCCCGACCGGAAATCTACAAATTGTGGTGTCTCTGCTATCGGCGAAGGTGTTATCGAGTATTATGGAAGAGTTGAAGCAATTTATGAACTTCAATTCTATGGTGATAACCCACCGAACGTCGTAGTCTTCAAATGTTATTGGTTCCAGCCGAAAAAGACTAGAAGGACTCATGAACATATAGGACTAGTCGAAATCAATCCAAACACCCATTTAGATGTTCCCGATGTCTATATTACGGCTCAACAGGCGACCCAAGTTTTCTATCTACCGTGGGCATGCCAAACGGATAAGAATCTGGAAGGTTGGTATGTTGTTTATGAAGTGCCGCCACATGTCAGACCACCTCTCCCAAATGAACAGGATTATGAACCTCACATTAACCTAGACACATATGATGGAGAATTCTTCCAAGAAGCACGTCTTTCCAAGAAACGTTTCAAGAACCGCCATGCTTCATCCAAGAACATGGAAGTAGACAGCGACAATGAATCCGACTCCGGCCCTGAGCCGGAACCAGAAGACCTGGAACTCATAGAGGTTACTGATGCGGATGACCTGTTAATGCTTCAACGATTAAAGGAAGGCCTTTCACAACTTCACGCCGTTGAACCCGATGAGCACGTCATTCATGAAGACATGCGTGATAGTGATGATGATGATGCATTTATTGATGATGATTATTAGTTTGTAAGATTCACAACTTAAATTATATATATTTTAATCTTTATTATTCATGTACATCTTATTATTCATGTCAGTCATTCAATTTTTTTATGTTGTACTAATTTCTTTTAATCTTTATCATGGCAGGTGTTGAAAGATGGTGGGCGTGGGTCCAGAGCGCTCGACGGGTTCTTCCCAGGCGCCCCGCACGAGGGGTGGTACTTCCCTTCCACCCCTATCTCTCCGTAGAGCCTTCGCAGACAGTCTTTCGACACCAGCCGGGGGTTCTTCTTCGTCCTTGGCATTGCCCACTGGGAGAGGTGCTGGTCGGGTAGGGAGGAAGGGGAAGGGTACAGGGAGAGGTGGTGGCCGTGGAAGATCCAGGAGGACTGTTGAGCCGTCCTCGCCACCACCACCAGCTCATTCACCCGAGCATAGGACTAGTATGGTCGACCCGTTTGCCGAGGAGGCTACGGGGACTCCGGTCTAGGAGCCTGGTGTTCACGGGCATTCGTCCCATGAAACTCCGGTCCAGGAGCAGCCTCGGGTCGAGGTGCATTCGGCCCAGGAGCAGCCGAAGGAGACTACGGTTCCGGAGGCTTCACCCGACGTGGAGAGGGCCGGATGGGAGCCTTGGCCGGATCGTACCGAGTTGCCGGATTAGACCGAGGGTCCGGGTGGCTCAGGGGGCGGGGATGGCGGGGATGAGCTTACGGATAGTGAGGGCGATGTGCAGGTGGACGGGGCCACCGTGTAGAAGCATGGTAGTACACGTCTCCCGGTCGCCCCGGCTACCCGCGAGCAGAGGCCGGTGATTAAACCTGAAGGAGATAGGTAAGTACATTTACCCTTTTTTAGCTTTTCCCTTCAAGTTTGTTCAAATATCTAATGCGCTGACCTTATCATACTGCAGGGGATGGGTACACCCTCTTGGAGTCCGCAGGCCGAACTCCGTCCTTGGTGTGCTTTGCCGGAAAAAATTCCCGGGGTTTGTCACGTTGCCTGGTGAGGGTGAGGTTCCTACACTAGGATTTACCTGGGAGCACTACCAGGCTGCGCAGGCCCCGCCGGAGGAGATTATAGATGGTGTCTTGTGCCACAGGAGGGCCGAGATGGTGATCAGGAGCTTTTGGGTAAATTATCCTTTTACAGAATCTAAAATTAACAATATACCTAATTATTGTACTAATCGGTGTTTTCACATTTGATTGCAGACCTTCTATAGGTGTGAGGATGGATATGAGGAGGAGGTGGCCAGGGTTCTCGAGGTCGAGTGTAGGCGGTTACTACAGAACTTGCGCCACGAGGCTAGGCCGCAGGCTATTCGAGATTACTAGGCCACGCGTGGTATTAAGAAGGAGAAGAAGGATTGCCGCGGAAAGTTTTTGAAGAAGGAGCAATACATGAAGGTAATTACCTATTCTTAAGTCCTTCTACGTAGTTTTCTTGATTTCATTCATAGGCGTAGCGCTGAAAATTCTTTCTAATACTTACAGGTGCCCCCGAGATGGTTTGCGGATAAGATGGATTGTTGGGAGGCGTTGGTTGATGAGTGGTGCACAGGCAGCTGGCGAGCCATCCACGAGAATGCGAAGGATCGGCGTAGCCAAATGGTTGGTGTGCCACACCATCAAGGCAGCGCCAACTTACTTCAGTTTGGACGAAACTGGGTATGTGATTTACTTCATGATTCATGCAATTCATTCTTGATGCTAATATTTTGTTCCTCTCTTTTAGGAGCATCACAATAAGACTGAGATGCCACACTTGTACAACCTTTATGGCATGGCCCATACTGCCTCGTACAAGAAGGCGAAGGCATTCTCTGAGTCTGACCTGGATGATCCCAGTAACTTCACCAACATATCATCCCACCAGAAGCTCGTGGCATACAGGGACGCGGGGAAGGCTACAAAAGGGGATGACTTTAACCCTAGCCAGGAACCTTTGGATCCAGAGCTGGTGATGATATCTGGTGGCCGGAGGCCCCATGGCTCAATAGCCATTGGAGATGGGATAATACGTTGTCCACTCACTCTTCCGGAGATCAAGGCACGCCAGTCGAGCGGATGTCCTGAGATAACGCCTCGTCCACGGCTAGTCGAACTTGCCATCGAGGTTAGTTGTACGGACTAAGAACACTTTCATCCATTTCATTATGTGTGTCACCATAGATCATTACTGTGGTAATGAGGAATGGTTTTTCAGGCTGCTCTTCAGAAAGAGAGAGCGGCAAACCAGGCTGCTCTTGAGAAAGAGAGATTGGTAAGCCAGACTGCTCTTCAGGCTGCTCTCGATGAGAGGGACCAGACCACGGCATGATTGCTTGAGGAGGAGAGGGCCCGGAATGAGGCGGGTCAACGGGCCCTGTACGAGCTTTTTGTGGTATGTTTTTTTTCACATTAGCCAAATCATGTGTGTAATGCCTGTTTCAATACTAACTAATACGACCCATTCTTCAGGGTCTGTGCTAGAAGAGCGGTCAAGTCCCTCCGCCGATGCCCGTCTTCTCTTCGATTGGCACGGTGAGAATTATTATAAACTAGTATTAATAATTGAGTGTCATCATGCTAACTGAGACATTGCAAAATATCTTTTCTGCAGAATAACTCCCGAGCGGCATCGCACGACCCTTCTCCAGGGCAACCGTCTCCAAACGAAGCCGGCGCGAGCAACCGTGGTGCTTCTCCTCCTTGATGACCACTACGGTATGTTTCTCCTCCAAACTTAGCTTGTTTTCCTCTAAAATGAGATAATTAGCCCATTTAGCTCGAAGAAGACATAATTAGGTAATTTAGCTCCAACAAGAGGAGAAGAAATAGGAAAAATGAAAAGAAAGAAGAAGAAGAAGAAGAAGAAGAAGAAGGAGGACGAGGAGGAGGAGGAGGAGAAGGCCAGAAGGTCCTTGGCCTTCTCCTCCTCCTCCTTCTCCTCCTCCTCCTCCTCCTTCTTGATTTCTTCTTCTTCTCCTCCTCCTCCTCTTTCTTCTCCTCTTTCATATTATCCTTGCTTTAATTAACCCAACAATGACATAATTAGCCCATTTTAGCTCCAAAATACCATAATAAGCTCAAAATGGCACAAGAACCTTGGTTAGCTCATTAATATTATATACTTAGCTTGTTTTCCTCTAAAATGACATAATTGGAACATTTAGCTCGAAGAAGACATAATTAGATAATTTAGCTCCAACAAGAGGAGAAGAGGAGAAGAAATAGGCAAAATGAAAAGATAGAAGAAGAAGAATAAGAGAAGAAGAAGAAGAGAAGAAGGAGAAGGAGGAGGAGGAGGAGGAGGAGAAGGCCAAGGACCTTCTAATCCTTCTCCTCCTCCTCCTTCTCCTCCTCCTCCTCCTTGATTTCTTCTTCTTCTCCTCCTCCTACTCTTTCTTCTCCTCTTTCATATTATCCTTGCAATTGCTTTAATTTCCCCAACAATGACATAATTATTCCATTTAGCTCCAAAATACCATAATAATCTCAAAATGGCATAAGAACCTTGGTTAGCTCATGAATATTATATACTTAGCTTTTTTTCCTCTAAAATGGGATAATTAGCCCATTTAGCTCAAAAAAGGCATAATTAGGTAATTTAGCTCCAACAGGAGGAGAAGAGGAGAAGAAATAGGCAAAATGAAAAGAAAGAAGAAGAAGAAGAAGAAGAAGAAGAGAAGAAGGAGAAGGAGGAGGAGGAGGAGGAGGAGGAGAAGGCCAAGGACCTTCTATCCTTCTCCTCCTCCTCCTCCTTCTTCTTGATTTCTTCTTCTTCTCCTCCTCCTCCTCCTCTTTCTTCTCCGCTTTCATATTATCCTTGCTTTAATTAACCCAACAATGACATAATTAGCCCATTTAGCTCCAAAATACCATAATAAGCTCAAAATGGCACAAGAACCTTGGTTAGCTCATGAATATTATATACTTAGCTTGTTTTCCTCTAAAATGACATAATTGGAATATTTAGCTCAAAAAAGACATAATTAGGTAATTTAGCTCCAACAAGAGGAGAAGAGGAGAAGAAATAGGCAAAATGAAAAGATAGAAGAAGAAGAAGAGATGAAGAAGGAGGAGGAGGAGGAGGAGGAGGAGAAGGCCAAGGACCTTCTATCCTTCTCCTCCTCCTTCTCCTCCTCCTCCTCCTTCTTCTTGATTTCTTCTTCTTATGCCATTTTCTTTCTTATCCTCTTTCATATTATCCTTGCTTTAATTAACCCAACAATGACATAATTAGCCCATTTAGCTCCAAAATACCATAATAAGCTCAAAATGGCATAAGAACCTTGGTTAGCTCATGAATATTATATAGTTAGCTTGTTTTCCTCTAAAATGGCATAATTGGAATATTTAGCTCAAAAAGAAGGAGAAGGAAGAAGAAGAAGAAGAAGAAGAAGAAGAAGAAGAAGAAGAAGAAGAGCAGAAGAAGAGAAGGAGAAGGAGAATAAGAAGAAGGAGGAGGAGGAGGAGAAGAGAAGAAGAAGGAGAAGGAGGAGAAGAAGAAGGAGAAGGATCCCTCCTTCTTCTCCTTCTTCTTCTCTCCTTCTTCTCTTCTTTTTTCTTCTTCTCCTCCTCCTTCTCCTTCTCCTTATCCTTCCCCTTCCCCTCCTCCTCCTCCTCCTTCTTGTTTTTCTTCTCCTTGTTCTCTTCTTGCTTCTTCTCTTTCTTCTTCAATTTAGCTTATTTGTAATATATATGTTGTTGTTCTTCTTCTTCTGACTTTCTTATTCCCATTTTGCAGATTGGATGTACTACATGCATGGAAGCTGGCGTTGGAGTGCTTTAGTTTCCATTCTTATTTGAGTTGATGAACAATGTGTTGGTTCTTTGTATGTGTTGATGAACAATATATGTGCAACTATATGTATGTATATATGGATGAAACTTTGTATGTGTTGGTTCTTTTGACATATGGGATGTACGTTGATGAACAAATGGCATTGATGAGCGTTATATGTATATCATATATGTGTTGTGATCTATTTATGATATATGTGCTATGAATTATATGTATATGTGCTGTGAAATAGAAAAAATAAATAAAAATGTGACAATATAGGCTCTTTGTCGTCTGCCAGCTGATGGCAAAGGCCTTTGCCGTCAGCCAGCCGACGGCAAAGGTGCCACGTGGCGCCCAGCTGTGCAACCTGGGCAGTAGCAGCTGGTCATATAGTCTCTTTGACGTCCACTTCCTGGGGGCAGACGGCAAAGAAGAGGGCACAGAGGAGGAGGCAGACGGCAAAGAGTGGAGAGAGGGGGGAGGGGAGGACCCGGCAGACGGCAAAGATTGTCCTGGAGGCAGACGGCAAAGATGGAGGGGAGGCGAGGGGAGTAGAAGGCACACGGCAAAGATTGACGGGGAGGCAGACGGCAAAGGCTCCGTTAACCCCTAACGGAGGCAACGCATGTCGGCTGCCGTCTCAAAAGCTTTGCCGACTGCTCCTAGTGAAAGCTGACGGCAAAGCTCTTTGCCGTCCGCTTTGGGGGGCAGACGGCAAAGAAGGTCCTATGCCGTCGTAGGCTGACGCAGAAATTTTGCCGGCCGTGACAATCTTTGCCGTCTGTGGTATTGTCTTTGCCGTCAGGGATACTGTCTTTGCCGTCTGTGATGGCAGACGGCAAAGAAGGTGATTCCTGTAGTGATACGTTTGTTTTGGCTATGTTACCGCTTGCTCAGCCCTTATTATATTGTTGCTAGTTGCAGGTGCAAGTTGCTTTCCACGTGACAACATGGCTTCCTTGATATATCACGATATTATTGCTATTTAATTTAATGCACCTATGCGCTAGGTAAAAGGTGGAAGGCTTGGCCTTTTGGCTCGATGTTTTGTTCCACCTTTGCCGCCCTAGGTACTTGTGTACCAGTGTTATGTTTCATATTGAGTGATCCTAACATGCTTGGGGTTGTTATGGGGACCCCCTTGATAATTAATCATAGTTTAAAAATCTTCCGACAAGGCCCAACTTTGGTACTACATTTGCCTAATAACTAATAAAATTGCATATGGACTTTCTCGGCCCCGTGGATAATTAGTCAACAACCCAGGGCAGTGCTCCTCATGAGTGTTGGTCCAAACTAGAGCACTATGCAGGGCCACCCCTAGGCAACTCGGGTGATTTCTATCAGGCCACTATACACTAGCCTATTTGGTCGTGTTCTGAGAATGATATATGCAGATGCTATCGGGTTTGTCGACACGTCAGGTGGCCTTGCTGGATTTGTTTTACCTTCTACAAAATATCTTGGATGGGATTTCGAGGATACTTTGGGCTATCCTGAGGTTGAGGTCTTCCAACGGGATTCCGAGGAGACTACAGGTTTTCCGTGGTTGAGGTTTTCCACGTAGCTTGTGGCTAGTTTGTGATGGATAAGTTGGAGCACCCATGCAGGGTTAAATATTTCTGAGAGCCGTGCCCGCGGTTATGTGGCAACTTGGAAACTTTGCCTAACATCAGGTCATATCAAACTTGAAGTAAATCCAATTAAAATATGCCAACTGTGTGCGTAACCATGACTATCTCTACTCGTGAGTTCTGTATCCGAGAGAGGACACGATGGGGTTGTGTTTGACTCGTAAGTAGGTGTTCAGGATCACTTCGTCATCATTGTTAGTTTACGACCATTTATGCATAGATCACCCTCCTCTTGTTCCTATACTCATAAGTTAGCCACTCAAATAAATGCTTACTGCTTGCTACAGCCTCACCACTTAACCATTCCTCACCCATTAAGCTTTGCTAGTCTTGATACCTTTGGAAATGATATTGTTGAGTCCGTGTGGCTCACAGATTACAACAACAAAAATTGCAGGTACGGGTAAAGTGATACTTTGACGTGAGAGCGATGATTGTTCTATTTGGAGTTTCTTCGTCTTCTTCTTCTTCATCGTCGATCATAGGATGGGTTCCAGCCCGACAGCTTATGATAGCAAGGATGGACGTCATTTATTCGTTTGATTTCATCCGTAGTCAGACACTGCTCTTCTGAATTGTGATTGAATGTATGTTTGTATTGAGATGATCATGATTAGCTTGTGGCAAGTGTAAACCAATTCCATATACTCATCTCTTCCTTACATGTACTTGTAACAATATCCATTCTCATGAAACGACGAGACGCGCTTCTATCTATTGAGTCCCTCGAGCTAAAATAAGGATATGACCACATCTTGGGTGTTACAAGTTGGTATCAGAGCAGTACCAACCTAGGAGCTCCCTTGATTGATCGAACTTTCCTAAGTCAAGTCTAGTGAAAACTATTTTGAATCTAGTTATATATCACACAGTAGGATTCTTTTTACTCCTATTCTATGCTCTGGTGAGGAATTCTGACGTATGAATTTGAATTATACCCTTTTCTCATCCAACTTTTTAGGACCACGCAAGTATTTTGGAATCTCTATGATTTCGATGTGTCGGTATTATGTACTTGGTGCCTCCTGTCTATGCGGAGTAGAGCTCCACGGGGTTCTTAACACATTGTTATCCTTCAATTTCCTTGGTATCTCAGGATGCGTACATCGAAACGCTTCAATACTTTGCTTGGTGGTAAATAGTTCCATGACGTTTCCCTAGTACTATTGGAGATAGCTCGGATGATCTATCAGGTCATGTATCATTGTTTATCAAAGTTCTGAGGTTGATGAGTTTGCGGAACTTCTCGGATATGTGTTGAGGGCTGCGGCTGCAGTTTTGCAGCTTATTACATTGAGTAGGTTCCTGTACCCGCAACATGATAGCATAACCATGAATATTTAGGGAGTTCTTCATCAGGAATTCAAGTAATTACCTAGGATAAGCCTTCCAACAAATTCATAATGGGTTATGCACTTGTTTGTGGCTTAATTTCCAAGCCTCATCACTTGTTTTGTTGGAGTATGGTAATTCGAGTTACTTCCATGTCAACTGTTGATTCCATATCGTTCCTAAGCGGTGTTCTAATATTTCTATGGGAATGCTAATCCTCTGTCCAACCGGAATTGTCATGCCAATTCTTTTCAACCACTCTGCTTCTCTTCAAGTTAATTCAATCATTTCTAAAAGTTGCAAGATCAATCCTCTTTTTTTTGTGTTCGTTTCATCTGCCACAAGTTGGCTTTGTTTTCCCCCACCGTCCCTCCCTTTTTATTCAATGATTAAATAATCATTATAGTGCATTTATTTCATTATTGCTTCCATTATCTTTTCTTATGTATTATATCCGGTGATTCATTGTGAAGACGCTCCGACTTACATCATTCTTCATTCTCATTTTTTCTTCTTCGATGGATTCAATTCAAGCTTTCGATGTTCATCAAATACTTTTCATTTGTTCAATGATTTTCGATGTTGGAGATCCTTATCCAAGCCTCTCTTATTTGTTAATCCCTCTCTATTCTATCTGGAGTGCTAATGATATCTCTCAAGATTCATGTTTTCATTCAAATCCTTTTTATTATTCCGAGGTTCTCGCTGCATCAAGTTTTTAATTGTACCGGTGCAATCTCTCCTTCTAAGCAATAATTCCAATGATATTATCTTTTAGTGGGCCCATAACCCACAGGTTCTCCCCAGGATCTTACCTGGCTCTTCTAATATTTTTCTAGAAATCTCAAGTTCTTTTCAGTATGGCGTAAGAATGGATTCCATCAGTCATATTTGTTCTCCAAGATCGCTTTGAATTATTATCATCATCGTCCCAACCGTTCTTTATTCATTGTTTTGGAGATATTAGTAACTCTTGATGTTGTTTCTCCTCATCATTCTCAGTATTGAAGACCAAAGAAGTGTTTCTCTTAAATCTTGTCCATTTTGTTGGAGATTGTCATCTCAGCTTCGTGCTACTTTCTTAAATTATTTCCAATAATTAGAAATTCCTTCCATATCTATCCGGTGCATTTCAGAGTTTTTTCGTTTCTCGATCTCCCGAAGGCCATCATTTCAGAAGATTTCTTTGTTCTCACCTTTCCACTTTCATTCTCAAATTCTTCTCAATTGTTGTCTCTTCATTCATATCTCAATTATTCTAGTGCCTTTGGTTGTTTTTTGATAGGTAGATTGTGATCTATTCATTCTCATGTATTCCATTCATTCGTATATCATCATTCGTTCTTTCCATTCAATCCTTTTTCGTAAAGGATGCTTTTGAATTCATTTGTGGTAGAAGTTATCATTTTCTTCTCCGTTCTTTTCTTTCCAATGATATAGCTTCTATTCTTTCATTCCGGAGGCATTGTGATGTTGCTCTCTTTGAACCATCATCTTGTTTTATCAAGATCATGTTCTTTCCTTGTTTATCTATTTAACCGGTGTGTTGTGTCATTTTTTTCAAGGTCCTTCCATCTTATCATGTTTTGCTTCACTTTCCTACCGGAGTGCTGCCCAAACTCTTTCTTTCTCATTCGTTGTCTATCTTGTTTCAATCGAAGTGGTTTCCAATTCTCGTTTGTTCCTCATGCCATTCTTCATCTCTTTCCAGCCTTCAATTTTATTTGTTTCACTCGTTTGTCAAAGAAGAAACTTATTTTACCTCTTCCACTTTGTCTTCCACTTCTCATTCTAAGATCTCGGGTAGAGATCTCTTGTTAGTGGAGGAGAATTGTAATAGCACGGAACCGACTCTCCAGAAGATTCCCTTTTGATTTTGTTGTCACCGTGTGTTTTAATTGGTTGTCGCATTCATCATGGCATCATGCGCATCATCCGCATTGCATCGACGCTCTGTTGTCATCATTTATCAAAACTTGTGTCAGTTATTAGTTGCCGGTGCTCTTTTTTCTTGTCGACGACCATTTCGGGACCAACCACACACGCATGCACCCACGGCTTCTTATATTGTTGTTTTAAAGGCGCATATAAAACATTCTTGGAATGGGTTGAAAGTTGGCATGCGGTCTTATTTTATTGTAAGTAGAACGCCTACCAAATTTCGTCGCATTCGGAGGATGTTTGATACTCGAACGGTTAAAAATATAGCAACACTATAGCAGTTCAAATCGCACACATTATTCGTATATAAAAACATGTTGTTGGGATGCCCGTTTCCCTCTCTTATCATGCCCAACCTTTCTGCACAGTGCACACACCCCACGCGCACGCCCGATAACTTTACCGAACCCGGAACGCTAGTCCATGACTAGTGGGTCCGAATCATCCCCGTAATACCCCAAACCATCACCCGTTTTTCAATTGGCCTCCCTAACCTAGTAATTCTCAACCATCCGATCGAATCAAAGGGTCCAAATGGCCCTAAAACTAACCACTTGCTATATATGGTCCATCCCCCAACCGACCCGATCTCAACAAGGACATCAATCATCAAGCCATCAGCCTTTAGCCAGGCCTCACTTATCATGAGAGACCAGTCCGCATCTTCTATGAAGCCGAGCGTTGCACCAGAACCCGCACCATCAAGTAATTCAAGGTCCATTCCAGTAACCACACTGAAACAGGAGCAACATGGGAGCGTGAAGACTACCTTAGATCACAGTTCCCTTATCTTTTAGTGCTTGGCCTAGGAATCTCCGGAGCGAGATTCTTGTTAGGGAGGTACGTTTGTCACACCATGTGTTTGTACCACTTTGCCACATTATGTTTTATAAAGTTTAGAACCATTTAAAACTTTTTGTGTGCTTGTGATGTTTGATCTCATTGCTACTTGTTTGTGTGATTGATTGTGTTTTGAACCACCAAAATTTATTCATCTCTCAAAAACTCATCTCCTTGACCCCGAACCTTTGCCCAATGATCATTCCATGTGTATGGGACCAGGAACTATTTTCATAAAATATTATTTCAACCAAAAGGCATTTATTTACTTTAAGCTTTCAAATACCCCTCAGTTAAGATTTGTACTACAAGTCCTCAACTTAGGAGAGATGTTTTACCGCAAAGAATTTATTTGGATCGTATTATCAAAAAGACTTCCCAATACCAGCAAATAATTATTTTAAAAGTTATTTTCCTATTTTATTTAAATACTTCTTTTTCGACCAAAAATGTCTTCTATAAGGAAAAATCATTTTCTTACTTCAAAAATATTTGAGAAAAAATAGGGAACTCAGTGGACATGTATTTTCCATATATAAGAGTCTCAACACATGGTCATGTTCAAAATATTGGACAAAACCCTCAAAACCCTTTCTGCCTATTTCAAGCTTTTGAAATATTTCCATAGGAAGTATTCCCAATAAATTCGAGAAAAATTCTAGCAAGTCACACATGCTATATGTGATGATCTTGCCAAGTTTCATACCAATCCAAGTTGATTTAGTTCATAAAAATAATGCAAAACCCTCTATGTCCAAAACCAAATTTTAGCAACTTTACATTGCCAAGTTTACGCAATTGATCTCAAACTTTGAAGGAGTGATCTAGACCCCAAATAAGGATGCTACACCAGGTTGTGCATTTGTGGGGATATATTTGCCCAGGTAGGTTTACAGAAATCTGATTTTGTCCATTTCAAGGGTTTTTCATGTTTACATTGTCAACTTTGCTCAAATAAGCTCAAACCTTGTGATCCCTCTTATTTTCACCCATCCATTGATCCTGTTAAATGTCACTTCAAGTCAGAAATTTTACCTTGCTCAAAACAACCTCAAACACCTTGTGGTAGTATGGTAAAAGCTGCACTTTTACCCCTTCCACTATTCCCCTTCACTCCAAACTGTTACAACAACCCCACATTGTTATCTTTTACCTATAGTAAGAGGCTCCAACTTTGGTTCAATGATTGTGGTGAGTAAAATCACAACTACCTCTCTAGTTTACTTTGGCAAAAGCTTCCCTCCACAGTTCCTTTTACCTCTCCTCCCTCCTTAGGTCCCAAGCATCCAAAGGGCATCTATGCATGCTCCGGCAGCTAGTGGACAAGTTGGGACACGCAAGAGCGCATGGGCGCAACATGGGAGGCAATTAGCATGTTCTTGAGCGTGCTTCAGTGCCCATCCGCACTGTAGCCACCCCCATCCCAAAGCTCCCAACAGCCTTGGGCGATGGGACTGTGCCCCCCGAGGCCCCCTCAGCGTCCAGGACACGCTAACCTGCCGGGCCCTTCTTCCCTCTTTGTCTGACAACCTCTACAACGCATGCCTGCGCCACCCAATTCGGCTCGTAGGCGCCCACGCTCGGGGCCCCCCACGAGCTTGCCCCCGCTTCCTCCCATCCTCTCCCCGACCCTAGACCGCACCCAGAAGGCCATAGACAAGCCCCCAAAGCGCCTCGTGACTCTCTAGCAGCTCAAGTGTTGCGGCCGTGGATGAAACCCATAGTGCTCCAGCACCCGGCTACTTAAGGGCCTCCCTGAGCCCTCTCTCACCCTCTAGACTCCCACTCCCGCACCCAATGAAGCCCTAGCAACGCCCAAAGAGCCACCGGAACTATCTTCACTTCGGATCGACTGAGGCCCCGCCGCCTCATCTCAAAGGAGTACGTGCAGTATGACCTTCCTCCGCCCCTGTTATCTTTTGATCCGAGGTCCCTGAACGTCCCTGACCCTGTTCCACCTCCTCTTTCCTCTAATTACAGCCCAGGGCTAGCAACTCGACTTCAATATGGAGCTTCGACGCTCGGGTCCATCATCTTTGTTGACCATCACCGCTAGCGACGAACTCTACCTCTCGTGGAAGCGCTCAAGCCTCCTGCGCACACCCGTGTCCTCGGTACTTTTAGCCGCTACCAGAAACCCCGTCGGTGAGCTCTCTCCCTCCCATGTCTTGAGGTTAAAGACGACCCTCGGTGGTGCATGTTTATCATCCTCCTTCTTCCCTCTCTCATGCTGACCACTTGGGCCCTCCGGAACCGCGTGTCGGGTTTGACCCGGGGCGTGGCGCGGCAATTGGAGGCATACTCCTCCACCCCTCCTTCGACGTGGCCCCCTGACCGCCAGCTAGTGTGTGTGGGCCGAGGCCAACACAGCAGGATCTGTTCTGGCCCAGCCACTCGATGGAGTTTTGTTTATCCTTTTCCTTTTTCTATTCTTTGCAGAACTTGAAAAAAAATCCCTAGGATTAAATATTGGTCCAAATGAAGTGATTCAAAATCCTAAATTTTTCTAAAAACCTGAAATATATAATGGTGTCACTTGTGTAATGTTTACACAATGTTTTATTTAAAACCTAGTTTTGAATATTTTAACTATCTAGTAAAATGCTTTTTGACACCTTTTACACTCAAGACCAAAGTCTGATATTTTTTACAAGACTTACATTCACCCTGCTATTTTACAAGGTGTGACATTTTTAGGAAGACTTTATTTTCTCTCTTATTGTCGTGGCCTTATTATTCCCGTTATAATTGTGACCATAGATTGTGTTGTTCACGAAGAGCTTGGACCAGAAGACTTTGAAGAGACCGGAGAGTTTGTTGAGCCAGGCAAGCAACCCCTTGACCATGACTTGAAACCCGTTTTGCATGGCATATAGTACTTACTATGTTGCATTGACTCATGATGACTATGGTGACCACCTTTATGGGTTGCCTCTGTTACTTCCTCATTGATACTTGCATGACATGACTCTACTCGTGCTTAGAGTTGTTTGAGTGGTAAATTGATGAGTTGCAATGTAGTTGCTACACAAATGGGTGGGAATATGCATGGTCATGGAAACAGCTTTGTTTTCAAAGACTTTTCGGAAACCCGTCGGGTGCCACTAATGCCCGAGGGAGATGGCGTTGAGATAGGTGACCACTTGAGAAAGATGTGGTGTACCAAGGGAAGGTGTGTGTGTGTTTTCCAGAACAGAGAGATTTAAGATTTGTCAACCATCCCAACCTTACATGTACAACCAAGATACCCCTTATGTGACGGTGCTTTGTTGATTACTATGGTCGGTACTAGAAGAGAACCCACATTACCAATGGAGGGAGTGCGCGGTCACCCTCGATACGGAATCGTGTGAGGGAAGGGTGACAATGGGTTGTTTACACACACTGCGCACACGGTTGGTCCCTGCATGGATGACTCTTGCGATGAACATCATGCGAGCTATGTGCCAATGAGTGGACTCTTTGTTAGTATCGTCATGGGAAAGGCATTGTTCGGGTACTTACCTCGGGTATAACAATACCGCGAGTCTTGGATTTCCACAAAAGTTTCTCCATTCTTGTGGGTAAAGTCTACAACCTCTACAGAGTGTAAAACTATTCGAATAGCCGTGTCCATGGTCAAGGACATTTGGGTGGTGCTGCTGAAACTATGTTTGATATTTTTCACAACTTGTGTGTGTGCGTGAGAAAGATGATGGTTTGACACTTGAGTTAAGTCAGATGACTTAGCATGGGAGTGAACAAGACACGTTCAACCCCGGATTATATTGATATATGTAACATGTTCATATGGATATCGGTTACCTCGTGATGCATAACTTCATATGAAACTGATCATGTCTTGCATTTAAAATTAGCTTTTGGCAAAATTACTTATTACTGCTATATCATGCATGGTAATTACCTTGTTCCACATCATGGGTTGCTTGTGAGTACATTCAAAGTACTCATTGGCTTGCACTAGTTATTTAATTGGCCAGGCCTGGAACAAGAGGAGTTTGATGAAGAGTTCATTGGAGATTAACGTGCAAACTAGGATGCTTCCTAGTCAGAATGCATCTAGGGTTAAAACAGATGGCATGGGTTCACACTTTCGTTCAGGATTTCCACTGCTAGTTAAGTTTGGTGTGTTGGCCTTCGAAGCCCTATCTATGTAACACTTGGCCTCCGTCCTTATTTGTATCCAATGGTATGAATGGATGTAAGACTCTTATTATTCAACTTATGTGTGTTAAGTGAGCATTGATCACTGGGATCAGTGTACACATGCATTCGGTGATCTTGACTTACGGGTCAGGGTCCCCACATGTGGGCAGGCAAGGCGAGGGTCGCTGCCACCAAGAAGCAGGTTGAGGTCAAGGGTGCGGGGATCGCCACCCACCCCTGAGATGAGCCCTCCCACGGCTTCTCTGGGCCGAGAGAGGCACTCGAAGCAGAGGCAGGAGATGGCCAGGTCCTGGAGCGTTAAGGTGGCGACCCCGCCCATGATGCATGTCCAGAGCCGGCTGTCGCCCAACCGACCTGAGGTGACGCGGCGTCGGTCACTCAGTAGGTGGTGGTGGAGGAGGGGAGCGGCCGGCCAGGCCTGCGGCAAAGCCACCACACTGGTCGGAGCCAAGGGCCCCGATCGACGATGCTCGGGCCCTTGTCTTTTCATTGGTGCACACTGGCCCTACATCGACCGGGACGAGCATGTCGAGGCCGTCCGGTTGGGGATCTGTTCAGCTAGGCCAATCCATGACACATCTCCATGAGGAGTGGATGAAGCTAAGTCGTGCCCCCTACATTAACGGGTCAACCATGTTGGCACGAGAAGAGGACCTTGTGCTTGCCGGCATGGCCGGTGTGATGGCGCGGTACTGATAATGGGTGGTGGCCTTCGCCGATGTTGCGGTAGGCAACTTCCATGCCGTGGTGCAGGCCTTTCAGGTTAGCCTTCGCCCATAGCATTTCTGCTTCAAATTTGTCTTTTCTTTTAGTGGAGTCACGCGAGCGCCCCCAGTGGGTGTAGTCTTCGAGATGAGGGCCGGCTACGCTCCTACATGACTGCCAGGCTAGATCTTCCCATAACATTTTCATTTTTCCTCGCAATTTTCATGCAAGCTGAGAACATGAAGCGCAACGCGCTATTGACTGAGGTTATCGTGATGTACCATTTTAGCAAAAACGTGTATTGTAAGACCAAGAAGACCTCGGCATCCAAACGGCACAGCTGCACAAGGCCAAAGTATGCGTCTTCTAGTGGGTGCATGCCAGCGGACCCACTAGGTGTAGTCCCTGAGATTCAGGACGGCGGCATGGCTACGTGGCAACTGGCCAGATCTTCCCAGGTATTTCTTTTTGATTATTTCTTTCGTCTAGCTGGGTATTGACATACTTTCTTGTTTCACAGGGAGTCATCTGAGGTGGAGGTGTACGAGCTACGGTGTAGACTGGGGGAGGTCCCGGGGAAACGGGACGAGGTGGCTGACGAGCACGACCTGCTGGTGAAGGACCTCTAGGCATATCGGTAGGCGACAGAGCGGTTGGTGTTCAGCCATAAGGCAGAGCTAGAATGCCTTGCCGCTGAGCTTGAGAAGGAAGTGGCGGTCAAGGAGGACGCAGTAAAAGTGTTGGATGTGAAGGAGGAGGAGGCGGGTGCCCTCCATGCCGAGGCGGGTGTTGATTGTAACACCAGAAAAATGAAAAGCAATACAAAGTTAACAGGCACGACACGAGCCTTTAGCCATCAAATCCATCGATCAGTTTTATTCGTGTCGCTAGTTACGCAAGTTCCGTCAAGTAGCCGGCCGAAGCAAGAATCGCGTAGGCACGCCTGTACAGCTGCATACGCACGTTCAAAAGCCAACAATTGGTATCTAGAGCCTCGACGATCTACAATCTACGATGACGGACAGCGACGCTGAGTCGGTCGAGTCCGGCAGCGGCGGTACCAAGGCGAACAAGAACGACGACAAGGTGAAGAAGGGCGTTAAGTCAGCAACCGGTGGTGGAGGAACGAGCGGCGCCAACGCCGACGCGCATCGCAACATCCCCATCCAGTACCCGATGCTCACCGACGCCAACTACGGCGTGTGGGCGGTGAAGATGAAGATTATTCTTCGATCCCTTTGAGTGTGGGAGGCCATCACGGACGACGACATCGACGAGGAGCGCGACGAAGGTGCCATGGCCGCCATAGCCCAGTCTGTGCCGGATTCCGACATTGGCGGAGTTCGAGACGGCAAGAGAGGCGTGGAATGCACTCAAGGAGATGAGGATCGGAGAAGATCGCGTCACCAAGGCTCGGGCACAAGTGCTGAAGCGCCAATTTCACAAGTTGCAGATGGAGGAAACTGAATCGGTGAATGACTATGCCATGCGTCTTACTACTTTGGTGGGAGAGATCCGCTCGCTTGGTGCAAAGCTCGATGAGACCGAGATCGTGGAGAAGTTTTTCAGTTCAGTCACTGATAAATTCACGTACATCATCGGCACGCTCGAGCAGCTTTACGACATCGACGACATGACCATAACGGAGGCGATCGGACGATTGCGGACATGGGAAGAGAATGCTCGTGGCTGTCGGAAAGGCAAAGGAGGAGGTAGTGACCAACTCATGTACTCGCGCGGAGATTGGGAGGCCCCAAGTAGCAAAGGAAGGCGTGATGGTGGCGAATGCTCAAGCAACGTGAAGCGCGACGGACAAACCGGAAAAGGCAAAGGAAAAGGCAAGCCACAAGGTCGTAGTAAGGCGGACCAATCTAAAGGGCGGAAGCCACGAAACTTGGATTTATCCGAGGTTAAGTGCTATAACTGCAACGAGATGGGTCACTTTGCAAAGGATTGTCCAAAGCCTAACAAGCGGGAGATCAAGGCAAATTTGGCAAAGCAGGAAGACGAAGGTCTAGGTCTTTTAATGGCCGAAGTTTGTGATCTCGCTGAAACGGTGGTTGTGAAACCAAGCCGGAAGGTGCTACTTCATGAGGAAAAAGTGACACCAAAGTTATCCGGTGATCAGAACGTGTCGTGGTATCTCGACACGGGTGCCAGTAACCACATGACGGGGTGCAAGGAGAAATTCCTCGAGCTGGAATACGATGTTGAAGGCTCGGTCAAGTTCGGTGATGGTTCAGCTGTGGAGATTTGCGGGCAAGGATCTGTCCTCTTTGAGGGTCTCACAGGCGAACATCGCATACTCACCAGAGTGTACTACATCCCACGGCTGCGCAACAACATCATCTCTATTGGGAAGCTTGACGAGAATGGATGCAAGGTGAATATAGAGAGCGGAGTGATGACGATCTTCGACAACCTCCGAAATGTGCTAACTCGTGTTAGTCGCACACGGAACAGGCTCTATATCCTCAACCTTGATCAATCTCAACCGGAGTGTTGGCTCGCCAAGAGTGATGATGATTCGTGGTTATGGCATACTAGATTTGGACATGTTAACTTCTACGCCTTGAAGAAGATTACAAAGATGGAGATGGTATCAGGGATGCCACTTATCGACCATGTTAATCGAGTATGTGACGGGTGCTTGGTTGGAAAACAGCACCGCAGGCCGTTCCCTGCTCAGTCTACCTATCGTACAAGTGATGCACTCGAGCTGCTCCATGGTGATCTATGTGGCCCTATCACCCCGGCAACTCACGGAGGAAATAAGTACTTCTTCCTTGTGGTAGATGACTACTCGAGATACATGTGGGTCGTTCTCCTACGGTCTAAAGATGAGGCGTTTGAAGCGTTCAAGAAGTTGAAGACTACAACGGAGATGGAACACAAGCTGAAGGTTCGCGCTCTACGGACAGATCACGGCGGAGAGTTTACGTCGAATGAGTTCAACGACTACTACGAGAAGATTGGCATAAAGAGGTTCCTCACGGCACCTTACACGCCGCAGCAGAATGGGGTCGTTGAAAGGCGCAATCGAACCGTCATTGACATGGCAAGGAGTTTACTCAAGAGCAAGAACCTGCCGAGGATTTTTTGGGGAGAACCTGTCTCGACGGCGGTCTATCTTCTCAACCGGGCTCTAACGAAGGCGGTGATCGGCAAGACTCCGTATGAAGCAATTTACGGACGTAAGCCGAATGTGTCTCTTCTACGGACGTTCGGGTGCGTGGCACATGTGAAGACGGCGGAGCCACATCTCTCAAAGCTTGCCGATCGTAGCACCAAGATGGTGTTCATCGGATACGAGAGCAGTTCTGGCACCAAGGCATACCGTTTCTACGATCCACAAACCAAGCATCTACAGATTTCATGCGACGTCGTGTTTGAAGAAAACCAAGCGTGGAATTGGAGCGCCGCAGCCGACGATGCTCCAAACAGTAACATATTTGCAGTTGAATTTCCAACTGACGATGATGCAGGAGAAGATGTCCAGGTGGTTGGCAAGACGCCCAACAAAGGTGACCACAATGGTAGTGATCATCATGATGCCGACACCGACGACGACGCGCATAGGTCGCAAGGAGATAGCGACAACGCCGTGCACGACACAGGCGGAGATCTCGACGACAACATCGACAACGAGGCGCATAGTGAGGACGACAATCAAGATGATGGTCACGGTCACGACGACTACGCCGACGACACGGATGTCGATGACACACCAGGGTCTCAGCCGTCTTCCTCAAGTGCATCAACACCGACACAATTTGTGTCACCTCCTCCGCAAGCCACAACGAATTCCTCAGGGCCTCGTCGCTACAAGACCCTCAAGTCTACAAGTACACAAAGCCAGTTACGCTCGAGTACTCTGGACTATGTCTGTTTGGAGTTGAGGAGCCGGCGAACTTCGTAGAGGCGAGCAAAAGTCCTAGCTGGACGCACGCCATGGATGAGGAGATGAAGGCAATTGAGAGCAATGGCACATGGACTTTGGTAACCCGACCTCCAAACCAAAAGACGATAGGTTTGAAGTGGGTTTACAAGTTAAAGAAGGACACGGAGGGTGCCATTGTGAATTACAAGGCAAGACTCGTTGCAAAGGGCTATGTTCAACGTCAAGGAGTTGACTATGATGAGGTGTTTGCACTGGTTGCTCGAATTGAGACGGTGAGAGTGCTCCTAGCTTTGGCAGCACAAGAGGATTGGAAGGTTCATCATATGGATGATAAATCCTCTTTCCTCAACGGCGATCTCACAGAAGAAGTGTCATGGAACAACCCCTTGGCTACGAGAAGAAAGGCGAAGAAGGGAAAGTTTACAAGCTCAAGAAGGCACTTTATGGGTTGAAGCAAGCGCCAAGAGCTTGGAACTCAAAGTTAGACCGAAGTCTGGTCTCGCTCGGGTTCAAGAGATGTCCCCTTGAGCATGCAGTCTACACAAAGAACTCCAAAGGCTCAAACCTGCTAGTTGGAATTTATGTTGACGATCTGATTATCACCGGAGATAGCGTACAAGAAATTGAACGTTTCAAGGCGCAAATGAAGAACAAGTTCAGCATGAGTGATCTGGGATTACTAAGCTATTACTTGGGCATCGAAGTGAAGAAAAGCTCCGGAGAGATTTCCCTATGTCAATTGACTTATGCGGTCAAGTTATTGAAAAAGTGTGGCATGTCAGATTGCTACGAGACACAAGTTCCAATGGACCAACTTCACAAGTTGAGCAAGCGTAGCTCAAATCCTCTGGTGGACACCACAATGTATCGAAGCGTTGTGGGCAGCCTAAGATATTTGGTGCATACCCGACCTGACTTGGCTTATTCAGTCGGGATCGTGAGTCATTTCATGGAGAATCCGACAACCGAGCACATGAGCGCGGTCAATCAAATCTTGCGCTATGTGAAAGGCACCATTAATCTTGGTTGCACGTACAGAAAGGGAAAGGAAGGATTGATCCTTCGTGGATATTCAGATAGTGACATGGCAGGTGATGTTGATGACCGAAAGAGCACAACCGGCATGGTTTTCTACCTTGGCCCGAATCCGATTAGCTGGAATTCTCAGAAGCAAAAGATGGTGGCACTGTCTTCATGCGAGGCAGAATACATAGCGGCAAGCATGGCGGCTTGTAAAGCAGTGTGGCTGAGAAGACTCCTAGCTATTCTTGCAAAGCAGGAGGTGCAGAACGTGTCACTGAAGATCGATAACCAAGCTGCAATCTCGTTGTGCAAAAATCCGGTTCATCACGAAAGGATCAAGCACATTGATACCCGGTTCCACAATATCCGGGAGTGCATTGAAGAAGGGTTGATCGAGGTTCAACATGTGAACACGAAAGACCAACTTGCCGATATTTTCACCAAGTCCCTGGGTCGACAGAAGTTCATCGAGATGAGGAGGAAAGTCGGAGTGCAAGAAGGGAAGTCAAGCAACAAGATTAAGGAGGTGAATGTAGAAGTTAATCATGTTGTTTCTTTAGGATTAGGAAAGAAAGACAAACCGAGTCCTAGTAGTATTAGGATTCCTAGTCCTAGTCTATTTCACTAGTCCCTTGTGACGTGTATAAAAGACACCCTAGCGGTGTTGATTGTAACACCAGAAAAACGAAAAGCAATACAAAGTTAACAGGCACGACACGAGCCTTTAGCCATCAAGTCCATCGATCAGTTTTATTCGTGTCGCTAGTTACGCAAGTTCCGTCAAGTAGCCGGCCGAAGCAAGAATCGCGTAGGCACGCCTGTACATAGGGCCGGCTCTGGCCCTAGGCGAACATGGGCGACGCCCAAGGGCCCATGTTCCGAAGGGGCCCATCACCGCATATGCGTAAGTATACTTTTGCTGTTATATGGGCTGATAAAAGGTATCTGATTGGGAGAGAAAAATATCTGATCGGGACTTCGGGAGAGGAGAAGGCATCGATCCATCCATGCATGTTCATTCGTCGCCTCGCCTTGGCCGCCTGCCTGCATCGTTGCGCCTGTGCATGCGCGGTTGCACCTCCGGCACTCCGGCAGGCACGTCCGACCCTCACGGAGAAAGAGGGGAACTGGTATATATGTATCTGCAGTTTGTATATACTTTCTGTAGTGGAGATCAGGCCTGGTGAGAACTGAAGATCACCCAGCACTGCAGCACGTGATCAGGCCTGGTGATTAACAAATAACAATGCCGTGATCCCTGAGCCCATTCGCTCAAGGTAATTTAAATACTGCATGTGTGCGTATATATTTGCCTAGTGTCCTAGTCCTTTTAGATCAGTTGATCTCAGGCCCTGATTGATCTGATTACATTATCGTCGATGAACTCATAAAAACTTGGTTCTTATTTGAGGTAATCAAACTAGCATAGAATATTATTTGTTATATTTCGCTACTCTATTATTTTTTTATCGTGATATGACATAACTTAAACGTTTATCAATTATTTATAGATGTATCTAAATAAGAATGTATGATTAGATTTAAACTTTAATATTTTACATTTGTATATCTATAAATGCGTACGCATTTATTTCCCTAAAGGCTTATTTTTGAACTTCGCCTCAGGGCCCCGAAAAATATAGAGCCGGCCCTGCCTGTACAGCTGCATACGCACGTTCAAAAGCCAACAATCTCAACGAGGCCTTTAGCCATAAGTGTACATCTGGCCCCTTCCTCCATTCTTATTTTCGTTACATCCGACCAACAGCTTTTTTTCGAAATGGAGGCGATGCCCCGGCCTCTGCATCAAGTGATGCATATAGCCATTTTATTAATACCAAAATAGTCTGAATAGAAACAAAGGGTTCCGAACATTGAAAAAAGCAGAAGATGAAAATTACACGGCGCTCAGACCGCCGAACAACCAAGAATAACTCTCTAATATACTGGACTAAAGTCCAATCCTATTAGCATGCCTCCATCCATATCGGTTGAAGATAACCTGAGCTACCATCTCCCATCGGACACACCCAGTAACCAAAGGCTCCCTGGTTTCCATAGGAGTGAGTAAGGACCACGTGCGGATCAAGGCGGTAGCTCTGAAGATGACCTGCAAAAAGTTAATGTAATTTAGTCTGTTAAAAACTAAATCATTTCTGCAGTTCCATATCGCCCACAGCATGGCACAAGTTCCAACCCGAATGAGTTTGGCGAAAAGAACATTAACCCCATTTAGCCACGTCGCAAATAACATGTGAATGCTAGTAGGTGGTTTAATGTTGAAAGAAATTTGTAGTGAGCGCCATAATAGTTTAGCCATAGGGCATTCCAGAAAGAGGTGTTTAATCGTCTCATGCGTTTGACAAAAGCTACATCTTTTATTTCCTTTCCAATTCCTTTTAGCCAAGTTATCCTTAGTTAAAACAAATCCCTTGTGAACAAACCACATGAATATTTTTATCTTAAGGGGAACCTTGACCTTCCAAATATGCATGGACTTTGGGATAGGCACCGTATTAATAATATGTTCGTACATCGATTTCACTGAGAAGGTACCATTCGTGGTCAACCTCCAACGAATAGTATCTGGTAGATCGGAAAGGTTAATGTCCATCAGTCTTCTGACTAGATGTAACCAACTAACCCATCTATTTCCAAACAATGCTCTGCGAAATTGGATGTTAAGAGGAATCTGTCGGAACACTGTTGCGACTGAGGTCTGTTTTCGTTGTGCAATGTTATATAGTTGCGGATACTGTAGAGACAAAGGTTGTGGTCCTAGCCAAGTATCCTCCCAGAATCTAGTAGTTTCACCATTACCAATAATGAATCTAGTTCTGTTAAAGAAAGCGGTCTTTGTCCTCATTAGACCCTTCCAAAAAGGGGAATCACCCGGTCGCGTAGTGACCTGGGCTAGGGTTTTATGCTGCAGATACTTGTTCTTTAGAAGTTGTACCCACATCCCTTGCGATTCGACAGATAATCTGAATAACCACTTGCTAAGCAGACACCTGTTCTTGACCTCTAGATTTTCAATGCCCAAACCTCCCTGATCCTTGGGTCTGCAAATAATGTCCCATCTAGTAAGCCTATATTTAGTCTTGACCTCGTCGCTCTGCCAAAAAAATCGAGATCGATAGAAATCCAATCTTTTCCTTACCCCAACAGGCACTTGGAAAAAGGATAGGAGAAACATCGGCATACTTGTCAGCACTGAGTTGACAAGAACTAACCGTCCTCCGTAGGATAATAGCTTGCCCTTCCAGCAACTTAGTTTTTTCTCAAAACTATCCTCGGTACATCTCCACTCCTTGATGGTCAACTTTCGGTAATGAATAGGGATCCCTAAATATGGGAACGGTAATGTACCGCCCTGACACCCAAAAAGTTGGTAATACGTGAGCTGGTCAGCTTGTGCATCCCCAAAGCAGAAAAGCTCACTTTTGTGAAAATTAATTTTCAACCCTGATAGCTGCTCAAACAAGCATAGAATAAGTTTCAAGTTTCTAGCCTTTTTGAGGTCATGTCCCATGAAAAGGATCGTGTCATCTGCATATTGTAGGATCGAGACACCCCCATCAACTAGATGTGGTACTAGTCCCCGTACTAAGTCCTTGTCATTAGCCCTCCTGATCATTAGCACCAACATATCCGCAACTATGTTAAATAAAATAGGTGACATAGGGTCTCCTTGCCTAAGTCCCTTAAGTGTCTGAAAGAAATGACCAACATCATCATTTACTTTGACACCAACACTTCCTTTTTTTATAAAACAATCCACATGTTTACGCCAAATGTCCCCAAACCCTTTCATGCGTAGAGTTTGTTGCAGGAAAGACCATTTAACTTTGTCGTATGCCTTTTCGAAATCAACCTTAAATAAAACTCCATTGAGTTTCTTGGAGTTAGTTCGTGAAGAATCTCATGAAGAACGACAACCCCTTCAAGAATATTCCTACCAGGCATAAAAGCTGTCTGCGAAGATTGCACCACCGAATGTGCCATCTTAGTTAGCCTATCCGTTCCCACCTTTGTGAAAATTTTGAAGCTGACATTGAGCAGACAAATAGGACGGAATTGTTCAATTCTGGATGCCCCTTCTTTCTTCGGTAATAACGTAATCGTACCGAAATTAAGATGAAAGAGTTGAAGGTGACCAGAATATAGATCATGGAACATAGACATCAGATCCTCCTTGATAATATGCCAACAATGTTTATAAAACTCAGCTGGAAACCCATCTGGGCCAGGAGCTTTACCATTTTTCATCGCCTCAATTGCTTGTAACACCTCTTTCTCTAGGAATGGTGCCGAGAGACTCTCATTGTCGGCCTGTCCGACTTGACGAATGTCAGCAGTCTGATCTCGTCCATAGAAACAAAGCTATGTTCCGGAGCACCAAACAACCGTTTATAATAATTTGTGATATAAAGTTTGAGGTTCTCATGTCCTACTATGGTACCCTCATCTTGCTCGAGTTGTATGATTTTCTTTTTCCTATGTTTTCCATTTGCAATCAAGTGGAAAAACTTTGTGTTGTTATCCCCTTGGACAATTGCCCTGACCTTTGCCCTGACAGCCCATTTCATTTCCTCTTCCCTGAGGAGAACACGCACCCGCTGTTCGGCCACATATTTTGCCGACCTTTCATGTTCATCCAACATGATAGTCTCAGCTTTACGATCCAGGGCATCTATAAAGTGAAGCAGTTGGTCCTGCTCATCTTTGTACTGTCCGGACACATTCTTAGCCCATCCTCTCAAGAATTGTCTAAGGTGTCGGATTTTGCTTTGCCAGATGTCTATACTCGATTTCCCCTCCATATGTTTGTTCCACTCTCTAGCAATAATGTCTAAGAATCCCTCACGGGTGAACCAACTAGCCTCAAAAGAGAAAGCATCTCTCTTTCCTTTATGAGTAGCATTGCGAGAGTCTAACAATAATGGGGTATGGTCAGATATAGCCCTCTGCATAGCACTAACTGTGACTAAAGGAAACTTCTGCTCCCATTCAACACTAGTTAGTACTCTATCCAATTTTTCAAAAGTCTGGTTACGTAAAGAATTGGCCCAAGTATATTTCCGACCGGAGAGTTCAATCTCCCGTAGATTGAGACTCTCTACGATCGTATTAAACATAAAGGGCCATCTACCATCATAATTATCATTGCTTTTCTCATCAGCTCTCCTGATGATATTGAAATCTCCACCCACCACCAGTGGTAGATTTTCATCACAAATTCGAACCAGATCAGCCAAGAAAGCTGGCTTGTGCTCTGGTTGAGCGGCACCATATACCGCTACTAGAGCCCACCGAAAACCATCTTCCTTGTTTCTAATTCTAAATTTTACTGTGAAGTCACCCATAATAACTTCCCGCACTTGGAGTGTATTGCATCGTACCCCAAGTAAGATCCCTCTGGACCTTCCTCTTGGAGGGAGACAATGCCATTCAAAATCCACTCCTCCCGAAAGGGAGTTCAGAAACTGCGATGTGAAGTTTTCCCGCCCCGTCTCCATCAACGCGATGAAGTCAAGACTATGTTGCAAAGTAGACTCTGCAAGGAACCTAATTTTAGCCAAGTCTCTCAGACCTCTGCTATTCCAAAAAAGTCCTTTCATATCTCATCATAGAATTTTTTAGCCGTCCTGAATCGAGCGCTCCTACGAATAGTAGATACTGGATACACTCTATGTTTCGAATTACGTTTTGGCCTATCCAAAGCATACTCCTGGTCCATATAACCATGAATAACCTTGGCCGTATCATTAAGATGAGGAGTAACTAAGTTTGAAACACCGATATCTGCATGAGACTCTGTAGTCTCCTCCTCAGGGACTAAGTTTTGACATAATAAATTTAATCCCCGCAAATCCGATATGTCGTTATCATTCATAGGTCGAACCGCCGCTAAGTTTCGAATAATATCCAAAGCCCTATCAACCTCTAAGTCTAATAAGTCATTGATAGATTTTGAAACTTGTTGGCTAGTGTCACCCAAAGACACCCCCACTGCCGCAGCGTTATGTAAAATCTGTTGCGGAGTAATATGAAGAATAGAATGTTCAGTATTAAAATTCATACCTGTTGAATTCTGAACTTCCTTCATTTTGGCCATCCGCATCGCCCGTCCAATCTGCAGGTCATCCACATCTGGCTGAGACTGTACCTGTTGACTAGTCCGTCTATTCGGACCCATCGGATTGGGAACACCTCCGAATGCTATGACATCATCCTCCGAGATCAGACTAGACTTTGGTGCAGCAGCAGTTGGTGTAACTTCCGTGGCCGCCATGGGCAAACATGCTGGACCCTCCAACAAACCAGCAAACTCCAGAGAACCGTCCTCTGGTTGAGCATCACTCAGGGCATCACCCTTTTGGACGCCTCCTATGTTGGCCCGTGCTTGAACAGAAGCTGTCTCAGCAGCCTTTGTATCAGGACGAGCACTCGAGAAATCGCTGCCACCTCCAACGGACACAACATCATGCATGTTCAGCATGGCCTCAGTGGTACGAACGTACGTACCCTACTGGGGCTCATTGAAAGCAGCAGTATGGATGGAGCCCAGCTGGGCATCTCCTGCACCAACCAGCACGTCGCCGCCAGCGACCGATGTATTTTCTGGAATAGCAAGATGAGCTCACTCTTGCTTTGGTGGACTATTGACCCAAGCGGTAGCAGTGTCTACTTGATTACCGACAGCATCCTGCATGCACCTCTCCTGGGCATTAGCCTGCAAAGACGCAGTCTGCATGACCGAGCCAGCTGGTTGGCCACTCCCCATGCACGTAGCAGCTTCTGGCAGTACCACCGATGGTGTATCACTTGAACCGAGCTTAACCGTAGATCTTGCTCCCGCTAAAAACTCCCCGAGAGAGAGTGGTTGCAATGTAGATTGGGGCTGCACATGTGCTCTGTTGCACCGAGGATTTTTGCCCAAAAAACACGGCATCCCAGTCCTAGTCCCCCTCCCAGTGCATGCCGGACGAGAATCAAACTTAGCCGGCGCGGGCGAGGGTTGAAAAGATCCAAAACGCAAATCGTGGTGCATAGCCGAACCCGAACTATTTGGGCCATTACCTGAAGCTGGATTAGGCTGTTTTTTCTGCGACGTAGTAGTCTGATTAGGAAAGTCACTCGGACCTGTATCCTTTGACCCCTCCGCATTATCTTTGGAACCACTCGCATCATCTCCATCCGCCATGTGCGTATCTTTATCTGTGTCAGGTATATCAAACAGTGTAGGGCTTTCGATTTCCAGCTGGAGAGTGTATCGCAACCCCTCAAAGGTCCAAATAACCTCATCTGGAACAAGCTCAATATCGAGAACACTAACCAACAACCGCGCTACTCCTTTGGCTCTAGTGTAGATCATATCCACCTCTTCAGTTTTGCCAATGAGCGATCCCAGACTCCATGCAACCAGAAAGTCATTAGTCACTCTAGACGGAGCTCCTGCAAAGTGCACCCAAATCTGGGGTAGTGGCCTCCCCTTAGGCTCTTCACACTTCCAGGCATCAAACTCAAGAACAATACTCGTGCTAGCAACCCTGCACATACCGAACTTAAGCAAACGAGCTAGATCCTCCTTAGTAGGGAAAACGACCTTGAAAACGTTATCTGCTATCAAAATAGGTTCCCATCTGAAAGTAGAAGAAACCAGCTCTTTTAGTTGCTGGACTATCTGCTCCACCGTCAACACTCCCCGTGTGACCGTCACCGTACCCGTGTGGCCATCCTCAGGAACATGAACATTAGCCTTAGCAGGTGGAGACTCAAAAAACATCAAATCTTGGCTAGAAACCCCATAAATAGTCATGACTGGCATAGGCCCAACAGTAAGAGGACACTTATCAGCCCCATGTGTAGGTTTCAAGCAATAAACGCAAATCTCGGCCTTACACTCAGAAACAAAATGCCCGGTCTCACTGCACCGATAGCACGTCATTTTCTCTTTCTTTCGGGCCCACTTAGAAGGCCTCTCGGCAACTTCGCCTTTGGTACTCACCAATGTCTGATCAGTTTGAGGTATGGCATCAACCTCCTTAGTTGTTTCCGCCGTAGACGCCACGACAGAATCAATAGGAAGCGTAGGCTGCTCAGGAGAGGGAACAGGAGGCTTAGGCTTTCTCACGCCCCCTCTGCCCATCCAATTCTGTCTAAAGCCTCCTCTCCTCGGGTATGCAGGTCCGGAAGGCCCCGGGACAAACTGACCCGGAGGTGCATTAAATCCATTGTTTTGCCAAGCAAACCCACGACCGCCTCCCGAGGATGAACCCCCACGATAGTGCCCCTCACTATAAGCATTACCACCTTCATCGCCCCAGCGGCCGCGATGAGGCCTCTCCTGGGCAGAGTCCTTCTGCCCGGGTACTCCAATGGGAGTCTTCCCAGCCGGAACAGGAGCTTGGGATGGCCCGGTCTGCGCTGGGGTCGAACCCAAAGGCTTAGGTACTGGTGGATTCCCCTGGACCGAGTTCTGCCCTGATTGCCGGGAAGAGGCTGACTGCTTGGAGCCCCGCCCTGCCATAGCCAAACGCGGCGTAGCAGAAGGCGGCACCCTAGTCGCCCTCCCAGATCCTAGCGTTGGGAAGCCAGGTCTTGGACAAACCCTAGGTTGCCGAAGCCTAGCCCTTGGCGACTTATAAACCTGGCGATCGAGAGGGAGCTCTGTAGCGACGGCAGGTTCTGTCGCGGCCGAGGACACATCAATCCTGGCTGGAGCCTCCTGGGCCATATACCCCGGAGAAATAGAGTCCAGATCGGATTGTGCATTAGATTTAGCTAAACCTTGGGCCGTATACCCAACATCAGGCAGATTAGAAGCCGCCGAACCCGCTAGCACGCCAGGCCCAGCAGCCTTCAGCACAAAATTCAGAAAATTTTCTCTGGAGCCCCGTAGGGACTCCGCTACTAACTCCCTGGAAATACTCTTTTCTTCCGCGATCACCGGCGGCATTTCGGGCCGAAGAACGGAAGCTGGCTTCGGTTTGTTCTCTGCGGAAGTAATCCAGCACTCTGGCTTGAAGAAATCAAGAAGAGAGATAGGCCTGCGGCTTACCTTTGGAATCGGTCCAATCCATGGTTTCCGAGAAGGCGGCACCGTCTTCTTCCTCGCAAGAATGGGGTCTTGACGAACCTTTCGCTCCAACAACGTCGGCATGGACGGAGATGGGGTACAGGGGGATGTCGGCAGCACCTCCGCCAGCTCGTCCTCCAGCTCCTCCTCCGTCTCGTCATCCTGATCAGCAAGCACCCAAAATCTACCGCCAAAATTACTACGAATCGAAGGAACACTTACCGAATCCTGGAACGGGGCCCCTAGCGTCGACTGCTCCTACACTGTCAGACGATAGCCATCGATGAGAATGGTCTGTCCCGCCTTGGGGATTTCCTCCTTTTCAAGATATCGCCCCGCCAGAATATCCCCTTCTTCATCTCTAATGGTAGCCCACATAGATCGTAAGTGCAGACTGATAAACCCTCGCGTGTCAACTTGAGAATTCGTGGACGAATCCCGGAAGAGAACCTCCCACCGGCGGTGAGCAAGCTCTGTCCGAGATCCACTCCGTAGCCATTTGAACTCGCCGACGTCATTGGATCCGTTCACCCCTCCCCCAGCAGTAAACGCCCGAGGAGAGATCTCCTGGATCTCATCTTCGAACCCAGCTCCCTGGACGTGAGACACCGGCGGTTCAGTGACCTCTCTAGCCTCCGGCAATCCGACCTCTCTCGCCGGCGGCAGTCGGGGTGCCACGAAAATCGCCTCCCTAGTCGCCCCGCTAGACGCCTCCGCCATCGGTAGATCTGAAATATCTGGCATCGTGCCAATCCGGCCCGTATTGCCGGTCGGCACTTCGTTTTCTTCTTTTCTTTTTCTTATCATTGCCCTCCTTTGATCAGGCCACTTTCCGGAGACCCAAGATCAGGCGGAGCAGGCCGTGGCATAGTACCAGGAGGACCTCCATCTTGGCAGTTGTGAGATCGACGAACTCACCGCTTGGACAATGGAGGAGGTGTTGCTTGCAAGCAAGGTCCACCTGGGGTGGATCAACGTCGTCTTGGAGAGGTTCAAGTCAGCCAGCACGGAGATTGCCAAGGCCTTTTGGCCTGGCCGGGTGGACTCCATCACTGTCGGCCGGCTCGCTAAGTGGATGGAGAACATCGTAGGCTGGTCTCACCAAGATTGTAAGAATGGCGATTCTATTGTCGACTTTATAATCAGAATTAAGCGACATGGTTCTACAATTTTAGTTTGTAGAATCTGCATTTCTAGGATCTTGTAGTTAAGATTCTATGATTTCCAATCCTGCCATTGGAGCTCCGATATGATATAAATCATGATTTTGACAACCTTGAGTTTGACGCCGGTAGGGTGTCCTTGGAGCGGGCTGGTGCGTACATGGTTATGTTCTTTGCCATGTCCTGGTACCCCGGCATTAACCTAGGCCAGCTAGTGACCATGCAGGCAAGGCGGTCGAGGACCTAGCACGGTCCAACGAGGCCATCGGCTTCCGTGTAGATGAGCTCGGCAGCTATGTCTCCTTGGACGAGTACTTCGCCGAGCTGGGGTAGTATGGCACGCCTCTCCGAGAGGTCGAGTTCATGGATGACGAGGAGGGAGCTGGCTCTAGCTTGGGAGAGGTCAGCACTGAGGCGTCAACAACGGAAGAGGCGGATGCCGGCGAGGCGGGTATGTCCCCTGCGGGGGTGTAAGTTCCGCCCACCGGCGAGACGGAAGTGACCCAGCACACTCATCCAGCTGGCGCGACCGAGACGGACCAACACACTCCATTGGCTGGCACGACCGACAGGACTCCGCTGGCTGGTACGACCGAGACAGCCCAGCAGACTCCGCCGGCCAGCACGACGGGGGCCACAGGCCAGACTTCATTGGCTGGCGGAGCAGATGGCATGAACCAGGCCCTGTCGACGGGGGAGATGGAGGCACAAGTTGTCTAGAGCCTCGGAGCCACTTCCATTTGCTTTGGTTCAATCTTTTCAATATAGAGGGTGCTTGGATTCAAGGGACTAAAACTAGTCTTTTTAAGAGGCTAAAGTTCCAAGCACCCCTGACTAAAGAGAGGTTAAAACTAGTCTTGAGGCTAAAATCTTTTAGTCAGGTGTACCCCTACTAAAATGTGCATTAGTCATCTCTCTCCTCATTTAACTCCTTAGGCGAGTTCTGGATTGGAGGGTTTGGAGGATAATAAATGCTCATTAACTTGATTTTAGTCTCTTTAGTATTTGGATCCAAGCATGGATGAGGCTAGCAAGTTTTAGTCTCACTACTTTTAGTCATGGGACTAAAACGTATCCAAGCACCCTCTTAGTGAACAATTCCACCCGTCGGGGTTGTAGTTTATCGCTCGCATAAATATTTGTTGTCGGTTGTCGGACCATACTTTCCTTTATTTGCCTTAGTCATTATCTTAGCCTTTTTATGCTAGTTTATTTGCCTTTGCCTGACGCCTTTGGATTTTCTACCGCCGGCCGAATAGCCGGGTTGTTGTTTGTATCCGAGTCGAGCAGTGGGCCCTGGGGGCGAAGAGATGGTACTTTAGACTTTTACAACTTAGGTTAGGACAGAAGGGCATGGGTCGGCCGTGCAGCAAACATCGCGTCCAACCGGGGCGCTACAAGCCTCAGCCGGACTAGGTCCCTCCCTTAGTCGTTTTTTTCTATCTGCCCTACCCCTCTGGCTTGTTCTCCCATCGGTCGGACAGCCAAGTTACAGTTTGTTGACGGGTCAAGGATTGGGCCATGTGGGTGGGGACATGGTACTAGGCTGACTCCGATTGGGTAGTTCCCGGCGAGCCGACTAGTCCCTGAGCCGGACGTGTCGACCTAGGGGCAGGCAGAAAATGAAAGGGAAATATGCAAGTGGAGTGGTTGAAAAGCAGTCTCCGAGACTTTCTTGGGGCCGCCGGCTGCTTCATTCCATGAAATCAAAAGGATACGGTACATACATACACATGCTTCAAATGTAAAACATGCGGAGGAGTTCGGCGTTCCACGTGTGTTCCGTCTTGCAGCTGGAGCCATCCTTCTTGTTCTTTCTTTCCTTCTGCATGTCGATGATGTAGTACGCGTTGTTGCACAAGGCCTTGCTCACGATAAAGGGGCCCTACCATAGCGAGAACAACTTGTGTTGGCCGGCTATCTGTTGGACTAGCCGGAGCATCAGATCGCCTTTGCAAAATGCAAGAGGCTTGATTTGCTAGTTGTAGTAGTGGCGTAGGCTCTGCTGGTTTGTGCCTCGGTGTACAAGGCGACGCGGCGAGTCGAACTCTATGTCTGTGGGGATGACCACCTCTACTCCGTACATGAGGAAGAAGGGGTGAAGCCGGTCTATCGGTTGGGAGTGGTCCGGAGGCTCTAGAGCACAACTGGCAATTCCTTGATCCAGCAGCCGACCGAGTGCTCCAACGGCTCGACCAGCCGGGGCTTTTTGCTGACCAGGATCACGCATTTGGCCCTCTTCGCCTGGTCGTTTGACTTGGGGTGGGCTAATGGCACGAGGTCTAGCCGGATACCTTGCGTGAAGCAGTAGCGGTTGTGTGCGCCCTTGGAGAAATTGGTGATGTTGTAGGGGATAATGGTGTGTGGCACGATATAGCAGACAATGATGTCCTTCATGAACGTGATGGTTGTTGGGTCGTCCAGCTTTTTGATCGGATTGGCCTTGATCCACTTGGTCAATTTATCGATGGCGACCAATAGATGTGTCGTGCCACACCAGGCGATCTTAAATGGGCCTGCCATGACCAAACACCACACAACAAATGACCAAGTGATGGGGATGGTCTTGAGAGTGGCGGCTGGCTAGTGGCTCTGCGCGCTAAAGTGCTGGCAGCCGTTGCACTTGCCGACGAGGTCCTTGGCATCCTGGAGCGCAGTGGGGTAGAAAAAACCGTGGTGGAATGCCTTGGCCACCAGGGCTTGTGAGGCAGTGTGGTGTCCACACTCGCCCAGGTGGATGTCCCGAAGGATCTCATGCCCCTGGTATGGCTCGACGCAGTGCTGGAACATGTCGGTTACGATCCGCTTAATGAGCTCGTCGTTAATGATTGTTTAGACAGACGTGTGCCGTAGGAATTTTTGGGCCTCTACCACATCTCCGGGCAGCTAGCCGCTCATGAGGTAGGTGAGGAAATGTTGTGCCTAGGATGGGGTCGTGACCACCGTCAGGACGACTGCTTCCATTGGGTCGGCCGGGTCGGAGCTGGCTGCCCTCGGGACTGAGAAGGGGGCCCCAGGCCAGAGCCGGCAGACCCAGAGGTTGGAGTAATAGTCCCCGAGCCAGAGTAGATACCTACCAGGGCATTTTCGGCAGCACCCAGGATGCATCCGATGGTTCCTGAGTCGGCCAGGATGAGGGTGGACTCGGAGTTCAGAGAGGTCTTGATGGAGGCCTTGCACATGTGCTTGAGGGAGACACCAGCTGGGATGGGCTGCTGGGTGTAGCCAATAATGAAGAGTGTGTGTGCAGCCTCGTTGGCGGCTTGACAGATGTGATGGAACTCACAACCCTCGAAGCCGCCCGTAAGTTGCTGGACAAGAAACCTGTAGTTGTCCATGTTCGCGTCCCTGGCATCCCATTCGTCCGTGACTTGTTGCACCACCACGTTAGAGTAGGCGAAGCACGGGATGCGTCAGTCACTAATCTTCCTAGCCATCTGAAGGCCATGGGTGAGTTGTTCGTACTCTACCACGTTGTTTTAGGCTGCAAAGTGAATGTGCATGACGTAGTGCAACCGGTCCCCCTTGGGGGAGGTGAGGAAAATGCCTGCTCCCAGGCCGGAGCGCATCTTGGAGCCAATTAATTGCATGTGCCAATGAGTGGAGTCAAGAGGTGGCAAGAGATACTCCGTCTCCTACCCAGTAGGCCTGAAAATCCGCCAAGGCTTGGCACTTGATGGTCGTGCGGGGCTCATAGGTGTTGTCGTGGCCATCCAACATGATGGCCCACTCGGCGATCCGGCCGGCTGCGTCTTCGTTTCCCATGATCTTCCTGACGGGTGCAGTGCTCACCATCATAATGGGGTGCTCCTGGAAGTAGGTCTTGAGCGTGCAAGCTGTGAGGAACATGTCGTAGCACATCTTCTGGTAGTGGGGTTAGCTTTGCCTCAAGCTGGACAGCACCTCCCTCATGTAGTAGGCCGGTCTTTGGACGAGGTGGGTGAGGCCCGACTCCGGTCGCTCGACCGCCATGACGATGCTAACCACCCGGCTGCTAGCTGCGATGTGGAGCAGCATCGGCTCCTTGTCAACTAGCACGGCCAGGATGGGTGTGATGGATAGCACGCGATTGAGGTCGCGGAAAGCTTCATGTGCCTGCATGGACCAGTCGAACACATCCATCTTCATGAGTAGCCGGAAGAGGGGGAGCGCCTTCTCCCCCAGTTGGCTGATGAATCGGCTGAGCAAGGAAAGGCAGCCGGTGATCTTCTCGACTCCAGCTAGAGTAGTCGGCCTGGCCATGTGCTCAATGGCCCAGATCTTCTTCGGTTTGGCCTTGATCCTATGCTCGGAGAGGAGGAAACCAGAGAGCTGCCAGGCGATACGCCGAACACACACTTCTCCGGGTTTAGCTGGATTTCAAATTCGTGCAGGCTCACGAACGTCTCGTGAGATCATCTAGGAGGGTGCGGTTTTCCTTGGCCTTGACCACAACATCACCATGTAAACATGCATGTTGCAGCCAAACTGCCTATAGAGGCATTGCTTAGAAGGTGGAGCTAGCATTTTTTTGCTCGAACGCCATGGTGATGTAGTAGAACGCCACGAAGGGGGTGATGAAATATGTCTTGATTCGGTCTGCCTGATTCAGCTTGATCTGGTAGTTTCCTGAGTAGGTGCCTACGAAGCACAATAGCTCATAGACGGTCGTGGAATCTATCACTTGATCGATACGGGGCAGAGCGAATGGATCCTTGGGGCATGCCTTGTTTAGGCTCGTGTAGTCGATACATATGCACCAAGTCTTGTTCTTCTTTAGAAATAGGACATAGTTGTCTAGCGTGCGTGTACGGAAGATCCATGATGAAGCCGGTTGCAAGCATCCGAGTGATCTCTTCATAGATGGTTTTCCTCTTCTCCTCGAAGAAGCTATGTAGCGGTTGCGTGACCGGTTTGGCTTCTAGCCATACGTGTAGGAAGTACTCAGCAAACTCCCTCGGAACACCAGGCATGTCTTCAGGAACCATGCAAAGATATCCCGATTCTCACGAAGGAACTCGATGTGCTCTTTGTCCTCTTTGTTGCCGAGGTGTGCTCCAACCAGGGTATACTTGCTCGGGTCAGTGGGGTCTAGCGGGACCTTGTTGGTATTTTTATCACTTGTCGGCTAGAACTGGGTTTCCCCTGCCTACTGCTTCAGCTTTGGCTCGGGCATGGTTGGCTGCTCATGGGCATGGCCATCAACCGGTCAATCTGACACCACTCTTCGGCGATGACGAGGGACTCGACTAGCTTGGAGCCGGCCATAGCACACTCGATCGACTTCTTGTAGTTGTTGACGATGGTGATGATGCCCTTGGGGCCTGGCGATTTCATCTTCAGTAAACATAGTGGTGGACCACGATTAACTTGGCAAGGGCAAGCTGACCCAAGAGTGCATGGTAGGGGTTGGCCAGGTCGGCCACCTCCAACCACATGGGCTGGCGGCGGAAATTTGTCGTTGTGCCGAAAAGAACGTCCAGCTTGATCTTGCCGATCGGGGAGCAAGAGAGGTCGGGTAGGATGTCGTGGAACACCACCCAACTTGGCTGGAGATGGGCTTGCTGGATGCCGAGTTTCTCCATCGTGTCGCGGTAGATGATGTTGATATGGCTGCCACCGTCAACGAGCAACCACATGAAGAGGCAGGTCCACCGATCGGAAACAAGGGTGGGGTCAAGGACCAACGCATAGCCTCCCGGCATGGGCAACACAACCGGGTGGTGCTTGCGTCCCCAGGTGATGGCTTATCCGACCAATGCATGTACTGGGGGAGCAGAGGAACGATGGTGTTGACATCATGAGCACGCCTGTGATGGTTGTGCTTATCCTCATCCTCGTAGGTGAAGACCACATAGGTCGCGCCATGGAGGATTTAGTCATGCAGTCGGCGTCAGCTGCAGGAGCAGACGGCACAGGCAGTGGATGTGGAGGTGATGACGAAGCGTTGCGCCATGCGATCTTAGTGAACCAGGTGCATTCTTGGGCTGTGTGCGTAGCCGTCTTGGCCCCGCTGTGGAAATTACAGGGCCCATCGAGCATGTGCTCGAAGGTGTACTTAGGCTCTCAGGGCTACTTGCCCTCGTTAGTGCATTGGCGTCGACTGGACCCGTGGTCGTCCACCATCTTGTCGTCCTCTAGAGTGGCTACATGTTGACTATCATAGAGCATTCAATTGGTCGTTCTTGCCCTTGCCCTGGTCGTCCTGGCGGCGCTTGGACAAGTTGTTGCCGGCCGGGCTTGGGCCAGCTTGCCCGCTACATAGAATTGGACCACAAACTTCATGGAATATTTGGCCACGGCGTACTCATCAACAACAGCCATGATCGGGGCCATGGTTGCCAGCTCCCGACGCATGAGTTAGTGCTTGAGGAGGGTGCCATCCTGGCAGCCGTAAATGAAGTACTGGATGGCCTACACTTATTGAATGCCCTTGTGGGAGTTGCAGAGCTTCGTACATTGCGTGAGGTAGTCACAGAGAGACTCGGCCAGCCGTTGGATGCAAAGGGCGAGCTGGCGGGACCGGTCGGGACACTTGTACATGCTGGTGAAGTTATACACAAATGCCTTCTAGAAGTCCAGCCAGTCATTGATGCTCCTGGTCGGGAAGTTGTTAAGCAACGTCCGTGCAGAGCCGAGCAGCATAAGGGACGCGTAGCGCACCTCCACACACTTGTTGCCATTGGCAATGCCAACAACAGTGGCGTAGTCGGTAAACCAATCATCGGTCTTGGTCGAGCCATTTTACTTGGGAGTATTGGAGCCCAAGGTGACGCACTTCGGAAAAGCCTCCTTCAGGACGCTCGGCCGGAAGCACGATGGGTTGGCAGTGCTTTCTTCCTCGATGGAGTGAGACACCGCTAGCCGTTCAAGGTGGAAGAGGGTGTCCTGGTAGTCAAGGAGGCCAGGCCGGATGCATTCGCTCGCCGGGCATCGGACAAACGGGGGATCAACCTCCGTACGGTCGTGCCTCACGCGTTGGGAGTTCCATGCTAGCTGGCGGTCAGCTCAACCAGCCAGATCGAATGTGCGGCTGTCCACATACGACAGGCTACAGTCACGCCGGCTGTGGCTATCCATAGGTTGATTGTCACGCTCGCGGATGCCGCTTGTAGGTAATGATGCGTGATACCTGTCCTGCCGGCCGGCCGCCAGCCGGCGGTGCTTTTCCCCTGAGGCATGGGTTCTCGAACGAGAGATGGTCAGGTCTCGAGGCAGCGGGGCCGATGGTTCCTCCTTCTAGTTAGCAGCCTCCACGAGGATGTTGATGTTGTGCTCCTGCGGCTCCCACATGAGGCCCTCAAGATCCTCCACCTAGTCGATGGCTGCTTGCGCCGCCCTCATGTTCTTGGTGTATGGGGACCCCGACTCATAAGTCATGATCACCGAATGTATGTGCACGGTGATCCCAGAGTTCAATGCTCAATGAATACACGGAAACTGAATAACAAGAGTCTTACATCCATTACATACTGTTTTACTCAAATGTGGCCTTCATCACCAAGTCTTCATAAACTCACAGAGGAAATCCTCATCGATAGCATGAACCCATGCCGTCTACCTTAACCCTACAGGCATTCTGACTGGAAAGCATCCTAGCTCGCACGTACATCATCAAGGTACTCTTCATTATATGTGGTGATTTCATGCCTGACCAATAAAATAATCAGTGGCAAGCCAATGAGTACTTTGAATGTACTCGGAAGCAACCCATGTGTTGGAACAAGGCAATAACAATGCATGATATAGCACTAAATTGGTATGTTGAAGAAAGGTATTTTTTGGTGCAATGACATGATCAATCAACTTGTAAATGCATGCATCAACAGGTTTCAGATATCCATATGAACAAGTTACAGATATGAACATAAGCAGGGATTGAACATCTCATGTTCAGTCATTATGTCAAGTCCGTGAGCAGGGGTTCAACATAAGGTTGTACCATCTGTGAGGGGACACAATGGTGGGCCCGGTGTATGTACAAACAGCCCATGGTCACCCTACCTCGCATGACCCCGTATCGGAAGAGTAACTCTGGCACTCTCGCCACTAGTAATGTGGGCTCTCTGCTAGCATTAACCAAGGTAATCAACAAGGCCCCTTCCCATAAAGGAGTAGTGCGGTCCACATGTAAGGTTGGGATGATCAGCAGACCTTAAATCTAATCTATTTTTGAAAACATACACACAACTTGCCTCGGTAGACCACTTCCTTCTCAAGTGGTTACCTAGCTCAACATCATCTCCCTCGGGCATTAGTAGCACACGACGGGGTTTTTGAAAATTCTTTGAAATTGTTTCTTTTCCGACACCATGCATATTACCATCCTACTTGCATAGAACTACATAGCATCCTAACTACTTCCCACCCACACAACCCTCATAGGAAGGTAGGGTCATTCTGAGTGCAGGTGCCAACAAGGAAAGTAACAGAGCTAACCCACCACGACGGTCACCGATTCATCATGATTCAATGCAACAGAATGAAGTGCTATATGCCATGCATAAAATTGTTTCTTAGACATGGTCAAAGAGTTGCTTGTCTGACTCTGCAATGTCTTTGAGGGCTTGACAATCTTCTAGTCCAACTACGAGCACTCCGTCTTGTTCGTCAACTACCGTCACAAACAACCGTAATAAGCAACACAATCATGAAGGAAATATAAAAGCGTTCTAAAATAGGTGTTTTATTTTTATCTGCCACCTTTGGCTATAAGAAAAATAACCAAAGAGGTTTTATTGGATCTAGTTCAATGGGGATTTTTGAATGGGGGGAATGAAGGAAATGATGATCCTATAAGGAGTCTACAGAAAATATTTTTTATAAAAATGAGTGGATGCACCTATTAATTAGGGCATGATTTGAGAAGAGTGTAGAAAGTGATTTCTCTGGATTTGGAGTTGGGATGAATTTCCTACGAGTTTATCAAGATGAATGAAGTGGAGAATGGGACCATTTATTGGATCCATCAGAATAAAGCTTGGTAAAAATGCTAACCATTTCCATACAATTAGAGCAAGTTTTTTAGTCACCTAGGAACTTTAATCATCTCACTTGGAATTGATTTGAATCCTCTTAAGGATTTTCAAATGGGAGCTTTATAATAAAAGGAATGACCAATTTATAGGTGATGCAGAAAATATTGCACGGAAAAATGTGCAAGACACATCATTGGGTAGAGCGTGATTTATGAAGCTTATAGGAATTTGAATCACTAATTTTTGATTTCAAATGAATTATCTGTGAACTTTTGTAAGTGTTCGGAAAAAGAAAAACGGAAAATTTGTTACCAAATAGAAATGGGCTAAACTGCGCCCCTGGGCACTTGGTAGTATCTTGATTGTCCTAGTGGCTTGGTCGGGCGAAAAGGAGGCCAATTCGAACGCGTGCACCACGAGTACGCCTTCCGCGGGCGAAGGCGGCACCCTGCCAGGGCGTCTGCACTTGAAACACTAGGCCCGAGCAGTGGATTTTTTCACTGTTTTAACCTTTTTTCTAAACATGAACACAAAATGAACCAGATTTGAAAGCATTTCACGATCTGACCCTTTTGGAAATGCCACAAGCCGTGGCGTTGCTGCCCTACTATGCAACGGTTGTCTACCATGGCATTGTTGTCCTACAGTGACATGCCTGTCTACCGTGGCGTTTTTTCTTTTTTGCAACGCCAGTCTAAAGTGGCGTTGCAGACCCACTGTGAAACACCAACAGTGCTGGCATTGCTGCCCAACAGTGACACGCCTGTCTACCGTGGTATTTTTTCTTTATTGCAACGCCAGTCTAATGTGGCGTTGCAGTCCCATTGTGAAACGCCAACGGTGCTGGCGTTGCAGACCCACTATGGAACGCAGCGACGACATCCAGCCAGCCCACGGCATGCTGCCAGCAACATGTGTACTGCTGAAACGCCATGGAACATGGCGTTTCACGCGTGGCCTGCAACGCCACATTAGACTGGCGTTTGAGTGGGTCTGCAACGCCACATTAGACTGGCGTTTGAGTGGGTATGCAACGCCACATTAGACTGGCGTTTCTTTGTGCGTCTGCAACGCCACGGGCTCTGGCGTTTCAAAAAAGGTCAGATCGTGAAATGGTTTCAATCAGAGTTCATTTCGTGCAATACTTTCATACCATGGGTCAAAATCGTGAAAGTGGTCCCTGATAAGCGGGGCCTGCATGTCGGGTTCTTCTTCCTTCCAGCACTCTCGCACATGGTCGTGGAGAGGGAGCGATCCCATCAGCAATCACTGGCGGCTTCAACCACGGATCGGTTCGCCCGGCATATCGGCGTGCTCACGGGCCCGAGGCGGCCCTCCTCATATCGGACACGGTCATTTGGATGAGCAGGGCATCGGTCGCAGTGGAGACCTAATCTGACGATTCAGCATGACATGAAGGATTTGGAGTGTGCTTTAGGTTCCTGGGGCTCTAGGCGGAGCTCATGGAGGAAGAATGGAGGCTGGAGGGGTCGTGTACCACCGGATTAATGGTGATCCTCGATGGTGAAGCTCCTGCTCGAAGTCGAGCACAAAGAGAAATGGGTGGACCGGTGCTCGATTGAGGTCGTTTGGAAGCGTATAAGCTCAACAAAGACACCGGGGAGGCCTATTTATAGCCTCGCGACGCTACCCGTAGACAGTGCCCGCGACCATGGTCTGGGCAGCTCCAGGGGCCAAATTGGCGCTCTGGTTCGTGCCTAGGGGCCTTGTGTGCATGGTTCTAGGGCAGGGGAGAAGAGAGGCAGAGCGGGGCGAGATTAGAGGCGAGCCAACATGTGATAGCCTGGCTTATTAGGGATGATAGACTACTCATATCAATAAGGAATTCCTTCTTTTGTGGGAGTCCATTCGAACAGAACTCCAGGTTAAGCGTGATCGGCTTGGAGTAATTCTAGATGGGTGAACAACCGGGAAGTTGTGATGGAAATATGCCCTAGAGGCAATAATAAATTGGTTATTATTATATTTCCTTGTTCATGATAATCGTATATTATCCATGCTAGAATTGTATTGATTGCAAACTTAAATACATGTGTGGATACATAGTCAACACACTGTCCCTAGTGAGCCTCTAGTTGACTTGCTCATTGATAAAAGATGGTCAATGTTTCCCGGCCATAGACAAGTGTTTTCACTTGATAACGGGATCACATCATTACGAGAATGTGATCGTGTTATTTTGTTGCTATTGTTTCTGCATGTCAAATATACATTCCTATGACCATGAGATCATGTAACTCACTAACACCGGAGGAATTCCTTGTGCGTATGAAAGGTCGCAACGTTACTTGGTGACTATAAAGGTGCTCTACACGTATCTCCGAAGGTGTCCGTTGAGTTGGCATGGATCAAGACTAGGATTTGTCACTCCATGTGACGCAGAGGTATCTCGAGGCCCACTCGGTAATATAGCATCACAAACAAGCCTTGCAAGCAATGTGACTAAATAGTTGGCCATGGGATCTTGTATGACAGAACGACTAAAGAGACTTGCCGGTAACGAGATTGAAATAGGTATGGTGATACCGACGATCAAATCTCGGGCGAGTAACATACCGAAGGACAAAGGGAATGATATATGGGATTGTTTGAATCCTTGGTATAGAGGTTCAACTGATAAGATCTTCGTAGAATATGTAGGATTCATTATGGACATCCAGCTCCACCTATTGGATATTGACCGGAGAGTGTCTCACTCATGTTTAAATAGTTCTCGAACCCGCAGGGTCTGCATACTTAAGGTTCGGTAACGTTTCGGTATAGTTGAGTTATAGGTGTTGGTGACAAAAGGTTGTTCGGAGTCCCGGATGAGATCCTGGACGTCACGAGGAGCTCCGGAATGGTCCGGAGGTAAATATTGATATATAGGAAGTCCTGTTTTGGTCACCGAAAAAGTTTCGGGCTCATCGGTAGTGTACCGGGAGTGTGGGGGGACCACTGGGAGGGGTGTGACGACCCAAGAGCCTTATGGGCTGTGAGAGGAGGTGGACCAGCCCCTGGTGGGCTGGCCGAAGCCTCTCTCAAAAGCCCATGCGGCTAGGAGTGGAGATAAAAGGCAAAAGTCGTTTACAAGGAAAGAAAGGGGGAGTCCTCCCAAAGTAATCCACCTCCCTTGTGGGAAGGTGGACTCTTCCTTTAGGGTTCGGCTGACCCCTTATCTTTGGAGTAGGGGCCAAGGCTCCCTCCTCTCCCCTCCTCCTATATATACTAGAGGTATTGAGTGATTTTGTACAACACAGAAATCAGCCACGGTTGCCTCTCTCTCTCTCTAGATATGTTTCTCCTCTAGTCTAGTTTGATAGTGCTTAGACGAAGCCTTGCTGGATTAGTTCACCACCACCACCACCACGCCGCCGTGCTGGAGACTCATCTACCTCTCCGCCCCTCTTGCTGGATCAAGAAGGCAGTGATCGTCATCGAGCTGTACGTGTGTAGAACGCGGAGGTGTCGCCCGTTCGGCACTAGATCGGGATGGATCGTGTTGGGATCGTAGGACGGATCATGACGAGATCGTGGGACGGGCTGCGATTTGAATCGCGAAGATGTCCCACTACATCAACCGCATTATATATGCTTTCTCTGAGCGATCTATAAGGGTATGTAGATTCACTCTCCCCTCTCGTAGATGATCATCACCATGGATAGGTATTGCGTGTGCGTAGGAAAAAATTTGTTTCCCATGCATCATCAGCTAGGTTCATGCATAGATGATATCTCGAGTAGAACACAAAAGAGTTTGTGGGCTTTGATTTTCAATTTGCTGCCCTCCTTAGTCTTTCTTGATTCGGCAGTATTGTTGGATTGTAGAGGCCCGGACCAACTTTACTCGTACGCTTATGAGAGACCGGTTTCATCGACTGACATGCAACTTGTTCCATAAAGATGACTGGCAAGTGTCTATTTCTTCAACTTTGTTTGAATCGTATTTGACCGAGGCGGTCCTTGGAGAAGGTTAAATAGCAACTTGCATATCACCATTGTTGTTTTGCGTAAGTAAAATGCGATCATACTAGATACCCATAGCAGCCACGTAAAACATGCAACAACAAATTAGAGGACGTCTAACTTGTTTTTGTAGGGTATGCATGTGATGTGATATGGCCAAATACATGATATGATATATTGGATGTATGAGACGATCATGTTGTAATAGTTAAATATCGACTTACACGTCGATGCTACGGCAACCAGCAGGAGCCATAGGGTTATCTTCAATCATTTTGCGCTTGTTGATGCTTTGATCTATCGCTAGTAGTAGCTTTAGTAGTAATAGCATAGTTAGCGCGACAACCTCGATGGCAGCACAATGATGGATATCATGGTGTGGCACCGGTGATGATGGAGATCATGTCGGTGCTTTGATGATGGAGATCAAGAAGCACAAGTTCATGGCCATATCATGTCGCTTATGATTTGCATGTGATGTCAATCCTTTTATGCACCTTGTTTTGCTTAGGACGAAGGTAGCATTATAAGGTGATCCCTCACTAAAATTTCAAGATAAAATTGTGTTCTCCCCGACTGTCCACCGTTGCGACAGCTCGTCGTTTCGAGACACCACGTAATGATCGGGTGTCATAGACTCAACGTTCACATACAACGGGTGCAAAATAGTTGCACACGCGGAACACTCGGGTTAAACTTGACGAGCCTAGCATGTACAGACATGGCCTCAGAACATAAGAGACCGAAAGGTCGAGCATGAATCATATAGTTGATATGATCAACATGGATATGTTCACCATTGAAACTATACTCAACTCACGTGATGATCGGACTTGAGTTAGTGAATTTGGATCATGCGACACTCGAATGACTAGAGGGATGTCAATTTGAGTGGGATTTTATTACTAATATGATTAGCTAAACTCAATTATCATGAAAATAGTCAAAAGGTGTTTGCAAATTATGTTTTAGTTTGCGATGTAGCTCTACTGTTTTTGATATGTTCCTAGAGAAAAATTAGTTGAAAGATGATAGTAGCAATTATGCGGACTGGGTCCATAAACTGAGGATTGTCCTCATTGCTGCCTAGAAGGGTTATGTCCTTAATGCACCGCTCGGTGTGCTAAACCCCGAGCATCGTCTGTGGATGTTGCAAACATCTGACATACACGTTTTTTATGACTACGTGATAGTTCAGTGCATAATACTTAACGGCATAGAATTGTGGCACCAAAGACGTTTTGACCATCACAGAACATATGAGATGACCCAAGAGCTGAAATTGGCATTTCAGGCTCGTGCCCACGTCAAGAGGTATGAGACCTCCGACAAGTTTCCTGTTCTGCTAAGTAAGGGAGAAAAGCTCAATCATTCAGCATATGCTCAGATTGTCTGAGTACTTCAATCGCTTGAATCGAGTGGGAGTTGATCTTCCAGATAAGATAGTGATTGACATAGTTCTCCAAATTCACTGCCATGAAGCTACAAAGCTTCGTGATGAACTATAACATATGAGGGATAGATATGATGATCCTTGAGCTATTCGTGATGTTTGACACCACGAAAGTAGAAATCAAGTAGAAGCATCAATTGTTGATGGTTAGTAAAACCACTTGTTTCAAGAAGGGCAAGGTCAAGAAGGGATACTTCATGAAACGACAAACGAGTTGCTGCTCTAGTGAAGAAACCCAAGGTTGAACCCAAACCCGAGACTAAGTGCTTCTGTAATGAGGGGAACGGTCACTGAAGCGGGACTACCCTAGATACTTGGTAGATGAGAAGGCTGGCAAATTCGACAAAAGCATATTGGATATACATGATATTGATGTGTACTTTACTAGTGCTCCTAGGAGCACCAGGGTATTAGATATCGGTTCAGTTGCTAAGTGTTAGTAACTCGAAATAAAAGGCTACGGAATGAACGGAGACTAGCTAAAGGCGGGGTGACGATGTGTGTTGGAAGTGTTTCCAAGGTTGATGTGATCACCATCGCACGCTCCCTCTACTTTCGAGATTGGTGTTGAACCTAAAAAGGTGTTATTTAGTGTTTGCGTTGAGCATGAACATGATTTGATCGTGTTTATTGCAATACGATTATTCATTTAAAGAGAATAATGGTTATTCTATTTGCTTGAATAAATACATTCAATGGTTTATTGAATCTCGATCGTAGTGATACACATGTTCATAATATTTAATGCCAAAAGATACCAAGTAGTAATGATAGTTCCACTTACTTGTGGCACTTCCGCTTGAGTCATATTGGTGTAAAACGCATGAAGAAGCTCCATACTGATGTATCCTTGGACGCACTCGTTTTTTGAACCGTTTGGGACATGCGAACCATGCCTATTGGTGTAAACGCATGAAGAAACTCCATGCAGATGGATCGTTCGGACTCACTTGATTTTGAATCACTTGAGACATGCAAATCATGGGCAAGATGACTGAAGGCCTCGTTTTCTAGTGAGATGGAACAAGAGAGTAACTTGTTGGAAGTAATACATTTTGATGTATGCAGTCCAATAGTGCTGAGGCACGCAGTGGATATCATTATGTTCTTACTTCACAGATGATTTGAGTAGATACTGGTATATTTACTTGATAAAACACAACTATAAATTATTGAAAGGTTCAAGTAATTTCAGAGTGAAGTTGAAGATCGTCGTGACGAGAGGAAAAATTGTCTATGATATGATCGTGGAGATGAATATTTGAGTTGCGAGTTTGGTACACATTTAAGACAATGTGGAAATTGTTTCACAACTAATGCCACCTGGAACACCATGGTGTGATGGTGAGTCCGAATGTCATAGCCACGCCATATTGAATATGGTGCATACTATGATGTCTCTTATCGAATTACCACTATCGTTTTTGGGTTATGCATTAGAGACAACCGCATTCACTTTAAATAGGGCACCACGTAATTCCGTTGAGATGACACCGTATGAACTATGGTTTGGATAAACCTAAGTTGTCATTTCTTAAAAGTTTGGGGCTGCGACGCTTATGTGAAAAAAGGTTTCAGCCTGATAAGGTCGAACCCAAAGCGGATAAATGCATCTTCATGGGATACCCAAAATAGTTGGGAATACCTCCTATCTCATATCCGAAAGCAAAATCTTTGTTTCCACAAAAGGGTCCTTTCTTGAGAAAAGGTTTCCCTCCAAACAATTGAGTGGGAGGATGGTGGAACTTTATGAGGTTATTGAACCGTCACTTCAACCAGTGTGTAGCAGGGCGGGTGGATAGGTATTGCGTGTGCGTAGATGATCATCACCATGGATAGGTATTGCGTGTGTGTAGGAAAAAATTTGTTTCCCATGCATCGCTCCCCAACAAGTTGATCCCGGGTGCGCATGAGTGAGGACAAAGTGTGTAGAAAAGACTAGTATTGATATGTGGAGCCAGTCTAGATCTCGCTAGGAGTAACGACCGCTGGCGGATCTATTCGGGGCATTACAAGTTGGTATCAGAGCCGACCCTCGTGGTTACATGGATGTTTGCGGACAGTTGTGTTGCCATGTTGTTCATGAGTTTGTGATCCGTCATGGCACACGACATGGCACATGTACTGGACTGGATACACAGACGTTTGTGCCAAGAGGGAATGCTCCTGTGGCCCGACGAGGACGTTGGTTCCTCTGAGTGATGGGTGACCGACCGGGGAGTTGATCCCAGGTGTGCATGAGTGAGGACAAAGTGCGCAGAAAAGACTAGTATTGATATGTGGGGCCAGTCTAGTTCCTGCCAGGAGTAACAACCGTCGACAGGTGTGTCCAGGGCGTTACACAATAGCATGGCCGAGGAGTCGCAAACGCGGGCGGCGTCGGGCGCGCGCTACACGGGGGCGAGGAGAGAGAGAGCAGAGTGGGCCACAACTTGCCATGTCACGAACGCCAATGTGACCTTGGGGGACATGATGGAGAGGCCTGAGGCAGTCATGGCCTTAGATTGGGGGCGGCCACAGTGCTCAAGTGCACAGTAGCACGCTCCAGAGCGCCCAAATGGCATGCCTTTGGCATTTTGGGTGCGGTCACTTGTGTCCACTAGGCCTAGGAGGGAGTAAATACAGTGGGGAAAACATTGGATGCTGCTGGCAGGCCTTGGTTGAGAAGGAAATCCAAGAGGGGGAGAATGGATGTTGTCAGGGGTAAAATGAGGGCTTTACCATATCAATATTTGAGTTGTTGCCCTGGTATTTCTACTGGAGGTTGAGGGTAACTAGGTGAGACTGTGGTAAAACTTCGGGGTGAACGAGAGTAGTGAAGGGGTGAAAAGGGGGCTTTTACCAATCTACTAGAAGGTGTTTGATGATTGTTTGGGCAAGATAACTTCCCCTACTTGTTGTGATGCTTAACAGGATCAAATAGTAGGTAAAAACGAGGTTGATCACAAGGTTTCAGCTGATTTAAAGAAAGTTGACAATGTAAACATTGTAAACCCTTGAAATGGGCAGAATTGGGTTTCTTTAGATCTAGCTAGGCAACACTATTCTCCCGAATACACCACTTGGTATGGTGGCATTATTTGGTGATTAGAGCATGCCCACAAAGTTTGGGATGGATTGGGAACACTTGGCAATGTAGAGTTTCTCAAATTTGGTTACGGACAGAGAGGGTTACGGTATATATTGGTGAATCAAAACAATTAGGATTGGGGTGAAACTTGGCAAGATCATCACATATATCATATGTGACTTGATAGACTGTTCCTGAAATTATTTGAGAATATTTCCTATAGAAATATTTCATATGCTTGAGATCGGCAGAAAAGGTTTTTAATGGTTTTCTCCAATACTTTGAACATGAACATGTGCTTAAAATCTAATATATGGAAAATATATGTCCACTTAGTTTCCCTAAAGTTTCTCAAATATTTTTGAAGCATAAAAAAATCTCCTATGAAAGACCATTTCTAGCCTCAGGATAGGGTATTTAACAAAAATAGGAAAATAACATTTAAATAGTAATTTTGTGGTTTTGGGAAGTCTTTTTGATAAAAGGATTCAAATAAAATATTTGGGGCAAAACATCCTCCCTATTTTGAGGACGTGTAGTACAAACCTCAATTCACGGGGTTTTGAGAGCTTAAATTAAATAATTGCTTTTTGGTCAAAATAATATTTTTTTAAATAGTTTTAGGTCCTATACACATGGCATGGTCATTGGGAAAAGATTTGTATCAAGGAGATGAGTCTAGAGAGAGAGAGGATTTTTGTGATTTAAACAGAGTCAAGCAAGCAAGCAAACAACAATCAAATCAAGCATCACAAGCACGCACAAAAGTTTTTGTTGGCCCTAATATTTTACCTATGTTAACTTGATAATAAGGAAAAATACACGGTGGCATAGACCTACCCCCTCACAAGAATCTCATCCCCGAGATACCTAGGCTAGGCGTTGAAAAGATATAGAAATCCGGGTTTAAGGTAGCCTTCATGTTCCCTCGTTGCTTGTTCTTTGAGCTAGTTATTCCATTGGGCCTAGAAGTGCTTGATGATACATCTTTCAGTGCTTCGATTGGCTTTGTCTGAGGATGAACGGGGTTCTTGCAATATGTTAGGCTTGACTAAATGTCGAGGGCGGGGTGAACGAGGTTCGGGCGAGGGCTTGACTTGTGTGTGTATACCAAAGTCGGAATACATGGCAAAGTAGTGCATTTGTATGCGGGTCCTAGGTTTACTCACAGGGGTTAGTGACATTTAGATGTCTTGCACTATTCAAGAAGGGTTAATGTCTTGGGGAATCTTCCTGGTGATGTGGATTCGTTGGTTCTTTTGGAGTGAATGATCTTCCGATGCATGTGGTCTTCAACTGTATGAGTGCCATGGTTTCTCAGTGTCGGCTTCTCGTTGAGATATTCTGCTTGGCTGAGCTATACACATACATTATTTAGTCTTTGGCCATTTATCTTCATCATCAGGGACGCATGTTTCTAGCATGTCTTCGATTGTTTGGTCTTCTAGGCTTTTCGTATCCGCTTGTGGAGTAGTCTAGGTTGAGTCTCGTCCCTAAGAATAAGTGTAAAGACTTGGTGTAAAATGGTTCCTTCATCTGAGAAGGTCTCGGCAGGGGTTTTATGTAGGCTGACTATTCAACAGTATAGATCAGCCATCTAATCCCCAAGATTGGAGGCTTGGATGGTGGGGTGAACTACTTTGACAGTGGTTTCACCATGATCCAATCACAATTCACGTCCTTGATTGGACCAAAAAGGGGCTCTTTAATTTCTCTTGATGTCCAAAGGTTTCATCGTGCTTGAACGTCGATGCTTCTCGACATAGTCTGGTTGATGTAGCCGGCAGAGGAGTGGTGGTTGACTTCTCTTGCTCCTTCTTCATTATCGTGGTTTTCCAATTGTAGTGGTTCTTCATCTTGCTTCAGTAAGAGTTTCTTCTGCTGTAGGGAGAGTGCTTCAAGGAGTCCAATTCTTCAAGGTGAAACCTTGTACCTGAGAGGCATGGCAATTGGTTCCTCTAGGCTTATCCAAATAGTACTAAGGTGTTTCTTTCTCTCATTAGGTAAATAAGTATGTCATCCGTGAGGGCAACAACATACTGCTCCAAGTATCAGATAAACACCCTGCTCATGGGATATCTAAGAGGAAGGTGAATTTGTTCCATATGGTCACTTGTCTAGGGGTTTGTGGTCCAACATAATTTAGTTCTTCATGTCCACCCCCCTCGTGGAAATGATTGGTGGTGGTCGAGGTGGAGTATTGGCCATAGTCTAATGACTTAGAGCCAAGACCTATGGTCATAATCTGACCATATTATGGCTCGATAAAGCTTCGGGATTTCAAGGAGCTTAGAATGTGAGTGAACGTCTATCATCTTATCCTTAAGCACAGTTCTCAGATGCGAATTGTCCTACCTATTTCTCCAAACAGAATCATCCAATATCCTCAAAAGTACCATCTCATATAAGTCAACTCCAATATCACTTATGGTATTCAACTCCAAGGTTTGAGAGAAGGACTAAACCAAAATCTCATAAGTACACTATAGCCAATTCACATGTATCCCTATGTAAAAATCCTCGGGAAGCATACAAGCCACTAAGCTTGATTACGTCACTACAAATGCAAGTGCTCAGCTAAATTATCCAAAGTCTAAGGTGATGTATATCTATGCTACGGAAACACGTAATATACGAATCCAAGATCTTGTTTCCTTCCTACGAATTCGATCAAGTGGTCCTTAAATGCCATCAGTCATTACATGACCCACTACTCCTACAAATCCAATATCAATGGAGTTCTATATAATCTCCTAGAGTTCCTATAATCAACATATCATTGAAAGGACAATTATCTTTGTATATCTGCGAACTCCCGTTATCATGACCAGATATACTCCAAGGTCATGCTTATATAGATCCTTAAATCAATTCTGACAACTTCTAATTTTCCTGTTACAACATCCATCGAGAAACACAATACCAAGATCAAGATCATTGGACTAAATCCAAATAACTCCAAACCATGTAGTACCCATTTATCATCAGTACCCTATTAGGATCACCTATTTAGATCCATGTTTCCTTCCCACGAGAATTCTTACTTGTTCTTCTAAGTCATTACCATAGCATCTCCAATTTTCTATCGGTATCATATGCACATGTGCAATTCCTACTTCTCCAAGAATTCTAGCTTGTGATCATAATTGTCCTACTAAATCCAATTTACTCAAGGGAGAGGTAAGTTATGCTACTCTATCAACTTTAATTCACCAAGTTAATCTACCAACATAATGTTCTTAGGATCCACCAAGGGAGCTTAGCTACATCTTCAACACACCTATTATAGTCACCTCAAATCATTGTCTACAAGTCATATATCCATTGAACGATCCTTCCTATGGCATCAAGGTTCTGGTGCTAGCTCAAAAATGAAGGATACTTGTTCACTATGATCACTCGTTCCATAATGAACCCAGTGCTAAGCAAGGGCTATTGAAGCTCAAAACATGCTCTATAAAGTCCATTTATTAAACACGTGATCGAAGGTTTGAGATGGGGTAGCTTGTGAGGTTTAGGTTTGTTTAGGGAGGGGTTTTGAATCTTGAGGGAAAAGCATAGCTCTTCGGGGTTGCACTTGGTTGAGTACACTGTAGTCAAAGCCTTCAATGCTAGTGGTCTCTTGAGGTGGATCCTTCGTGCATCTTGTGTTGCTGGTCTTCAATTGAAAAGATGGGGGAGAGGGGAAGTAGCGTAGGGGGAGTGCCTAAGGCGGTGGTATATTGCAAGTGTAGTCAAACAAGTGTCGAAAAGGACAAATAGAAACATCAAGATAAGGTAGGTGATATAGTCACGTACTTGTTGCCTAAGGCAAAAGTGTGAGATATATCAAAGCACAAACAAGAAAAAACAAGAAACACACAACATGGTTCCATTCGAACCATCACACGGACTCGACTTTACATAAGGGTACATGACTTATCCTAACCTAGGGGTTCTCTGACTCAATAGTCGTGCTTGCTTCGTGTCTAGGAGAGAAAGTCTTTGAGTCTTCTAGATCTTCCTCGGGTGTCACTATGTGTCTTATACTTGTTCATGAAATGATCTGGGTTCATTCTAAAGAAACTTTGAATACTTCTCTCTGGTAAGCTGAGAGCAAAGGTTGTTCCTCATGGCTGTCGTTGACAGGGTCTACTGTTGTCTTTGTAAACCTATCAATGTCTTCTTATCTTCCAAGATGTCAAGAGTTGCGAGTGGACAATCCTTTATGCAATGACATCGATAAGGCATGATAGAGTTCTAACGTGTGAGTTATGTTTATGAAAATATTGACACCAAGAGGGGGATGAATAGAACCATTTTCCTACTCACTATGGTGAGGCAAACCATTGGCGAGGTTCTCATCCACCAGTGGTTGTCGACACAACAACGATAAGGACAGCGTCGCTCTATTAGTGATGCACATCATGATCTTGCATATCTTATGTCCTGGTCATCGTAGGCCAAGGTTGTGTCATCCTTGGCCAGTATCGAGGGTGTCACCATATTCTAAGTCTTGATGTCCCGTGGGGACCCCGACTTGTAGGTCGAGATCGCCGAATGCACGTGTACAGTGATCCCAGGTATCGATGCTCACTGAACACACAGAAATTGAATAACAAGAGTCTTACATCCATCCATATCGTTTAGCTTGAATATGGCCACTATGGACAAGTCTTCATATACATTGCAACGGAAACCTTCGAGGATAGCGTGAACCCATGCCATCTGCCTTAACCCAACAGGCATTTTGACTGGGAAGCATGCTAGCTCACAGGAACGTCACCAAGGTATTCTTCACCATCTCGTGCTCTCTCTTACCTGGTCAATGAAATAACCAGTGGCTATCCAATGAGTACTTTGGATGTACTCACAAGCAACCCATGTTGTGGATAAGCCAAATAATTAAACATGACATAACATCGGTATACTATTTTTGTGAAAAGCAAAATTTCCCTAGTGCAATAACATGATCAAATACTTGTGCAGCATGCATCACAAGGCATACCGGTAACCTAGTGAACAGGTTACAGATATCAATATCAACTAAGGGTTGAAGGACCCTGGTTCACCCATCATGCCAAGTCATCTGACTTAGCTCATTGCTCGTACTGTCACTATTCCCCCACACACACACACACTTGATTTTTTACGAAAACTCCGGGACATAGTTTAAGCAACAGCACCCAACTGTCCTTGACCGTGAACACGGCTATTCGAATAGTTTTACACTCTTGAGAGGTTGCGTGTTGTACCCACAAGACTCAGGGAACTTCTGTGCCATCCACGAATCGCGGTATTTAACATACCCGAGGTAAGCACCCGAACAATGCCTTTCCCCTGGCGACAGTAAACAAAAAGTCTACTCGATTGGTACCCATCCCTCATGATCTACATCATACGAGCCTCACTCTAGATCGTACCATCCATGAAGGGACCAACGGTGTGCCCGGTGGATGTAAAAATAGCTCATGGTCGCCCTACCTGGCACAACACTGTCTCGACAGTGGCCACACCACTCCCGCCACTAGTATTGCGGGCTCTCTACTAGCATCGACCAAAGTAATCAACAAAGCCCCGTCCCATAAAGGGGTATGGTGGTCGCACATGTAAGGTTGGGACGGTCGACAAATCTTAAATCTAATCCCGTTTCCGAAACCACACACACAACCTGCCTCGGTACACCACTTCTTTACCACCATGCATAATCCCATCCCATTTGTGTAGCAACTACTAGCAACCTAACAACACCCACCATCACAACCCTCATAAATGGTAGGGTTATGCCCAAATGCAAGTGTAAAAAGGGACTATCGGAAACATCCCACCGAGATAGTTGTCGATTCAACCACGTATTATGCATCGGAACAAAATACTTCATATGACATGCATGAAAGTATTTGCTCACACACGGTCAAGCGGTTGCTTGCCTGGTTCAGCAAGGTTTTCGAGGCCTTCATAACTTCTCGTCCAACTCCAAGTACTTCATCTTCTTCGTCAACTGTCGCGGGAAACAACCACAATAAGCCACACAACAAGCAGGAAATAGAAGTGCTCTGGAAATAAGAGTTTTGTTTTTGTTGGACATCTCTGGTCATAAGAAAATTCCGAAAGCTTGTTCCAAGAGATTTGGATCACCGGAGAATTTTGAATTGTGGAAAGGAGGACTGGTGATCCTATGAGAAGTCTACAGAAATATTTTTATCAAAATGAGTGGATGTGCTTATCAATTAAGGGATGAATTTAGAAACATTTAGGAAGTAGTTTCACTAGATTTGGAGTTGGTGTGATTTTCCTATGGATTTTCTAACATAGAATAAATGGTAAAAAAAGGTTTATATATTTGGTTAATAGAAATAATGCAAATCAAAAAGGTCACTAAAGCTAGAAAAATAGAGCATGATGTTAGAGTCACCTAGAAATTGGAATCACTCCATTTGGAGCTGACTTGAATGCTATACGAATTTTACAAAGTGGGAGTTTGAATAAATCAAATCCAAATTTGAGTTTGACCTCCACAGAAAATGTTTTTTTAAATGTGCAACGCACATATTTGGACAGGCCTTGATTTTAGAAATTGGTAGGACTTTGAATCATTGAATTTGGAGCAGAAATGAATTTTTTTATGATTATTTGAATTCCTCTGGAAAAGAAAAAGGATAAGGGGCTTACCGAATGGGTCGGGATAGCGCTCAGTGCGTAGGAAGGGAAATGGGTCGTTCGAGTGGTTCGACCGGTCGGGAGAGCGATGACATTGAAGGCACCCCCGGGGAAATACATCTTCCTCGGACGAACGCGGCATCCCACCCGGTGCTTTCACTTAAAAAGAGGGGCTCGATAGCTGTGCGGCTTACACGTGGGGCCCACCTGGCAGACCCTTCTCCCACCTCACACCTGAACAGGGGAGGGGCAGGGGAGCCAGGCCAAGTGCGCGCCGGCGCCCGCCCCCGATGGCACTGGCCGCCTCCTGCATGCTCCGGGAGGCGAGTCGCACCCGCGTGGGGCTCTAGTCCCACCGAGGAGGCATCGGGGAAGAGGGGCCATGGCCGAGGCTGAGGCGGTTGGAGGTTGTCCGTGGTAGGGGTGCTCCGACCGTTGGGGGGAGGGAAAGGAGCGCGGGGAAGAAGTACATTGCAGTTACGGGAGGCCCTAGCGACTTCAAGGGAGAGAAAGGGGCTCGGGGCACGCTAATTTGAGAAGGGCCGCCGGTTACTGCGTCGGCCATTGCCGCTACTGCAGAGGAGGAACGGGCGACGGGGGAGCTCCAGGAGGAGTGGGAAAGGGAAGGGAGTAACCCCGGTGCTTGGGGCTCAAGGGGGAGAGATAAATGAGTGGCAAACGACGAGGGGAGCATCGGGTCCACCTCCCGTGTGTTCTGGCGTGGTGAGCACACGCATCAGAGCCACCTTGGAGGATTGCTAGCGTCGCGGGGGGGCAAGGGTGGTCAAAGGGAATCCTCTAGCATGCTCAAACAGGATGTTGCACCCGAACACGAGCTGCATGAAGAAGACAAGGCGCGGAGCGCCATTACTGCATGCAGCCAGCATGGTCACCACACTAAATCTTGTCCTGGACCACCCTTTGACCAGGCCAAGCTGTCTAACATGCAAGGCATGCACGCCAGAGAGCACTGGTGCAATTGGGACTTGAGTGGAGCAGGTTAGGCTGGGTTTCAGCTCTCGTTAAGTTTGCAACACAAAACTTGGGGCTAGCAAAGAGGTTTTTTACTTGGGAATATTAGGATGAATCCATGTCTAGTAGCCCTCGCTATGCAAGAACTACAAGACTATCAAGTTTCAGCTTAGGGAGAGGAGTGTAGCTAGCACTTGCAGTTCAAGGCCACATTTCTACCAAAAATCAAGTTTCACAAGGGTTTTTCATATTTTCCACATGAGAATGCCATATCTTTGCTTGAAATAGTGAATCAGCATACTAGAGGTGTCTTGGAAAGATTTGGGAGCATCTGCTTGAATAGAAATAATGGAAAGGGGGTAAAAGAGGTGTTGCCATGGTAAAAAAGGGAGATAGAGAGAGGGAGTCACCCTCCAATAATTGACCAGGGGACATGGCAAAGTTACTCGAGGTACAATAGGGTCAGAAAATACTGTGGTAGAAATTTGAGTTCAAGGAGAATGGTAGAAGGAGCCAAAGCAACAGATTTGGCAAGTGAGCAGAAGGTGTTTGATGGGCGTTAGGGCTAGAAAATGGATTCCAAATGCTATGAGACTTAAGAGGATCGCATGATAGGTGAAAATAAGATTGGAAACCAAATTTAGGATTTGTTGAGCAGAAAGTATCCAATGTAGACTTGAAAACCCCTGGAAATGGGAAGAATTGGTATTTTGGATATAAATTCATGCAAATTAATTCCCACTAATGCACCACTTGGTGTGGTGGCATTATTTGAGTATTAGATCATGCCCAAAAAGTTTGGGACCAATTCGAGGAACTTTACAATGTAATGTTTCCCAATACCAGAAATCAGCAGGAGTGGTTTTGAGGGGCTTGGGACAAGTTCTTATGATCTCCTTGATGCACCACCTGGCATGGATGCATTATTAGAGCATCAGAACGTGTAAACAAAATTTTAGCACACTAGGAGACACTTGGCAATGTAGAGTTGCTCAAATTTGGTTCTGGACAGATAGGGTTTTGGAATATTTAGGTGAATCAAATCAACTTGTATTGAGATGAAACTAGGAAAACCAATCACATACACCATGTGAGACTTGCTATAATTTCCTTAGAATTTATTGGGAATATTTCTAGTAGAAATATTTCAAAAGCTTGAAGTAGGCAAAAAGGGTTTTTGAAGAGTTTTGTCCAAAATTTTGAACATGACAATGTGTTGAAACTCTTATATATGGAATATATATGTCGAGCGAGTTTCCCTAAATTTTCTCAAATATTTGAAAAGCAATAAAATTAGTTTTCCTTCATAAAATACCATTTGTGGCCTCGGGAAAGGTATTTAAACAAAATAGTAAAATAACTTTTAAAATGGTAACTGTGTGGTTTTGGGAAGTCTTTTTGATAATGGAATTTAATAAAAATATTTAGAGAAAAACAACTTCCCTAATTTGAGGACTTGTAGTACAAATCCCAACTCACGGGTTTTTGAAAGCCTAATTTAAATAAATCATGTTTGTCAAAATAATATTTGGGAAGAAAAAAATTATTTTAGGTCTTATACACATGGTATGGTCATTGGGCAAAGACGTAGGGCAAGGAGGTGAGCTTAAAGAGTATGAGGAAGTTTTTGTGACTTAAAACATAAGCAAACAGCAATCACAACAAGCATCACAAGCACTCACAAAAAATTTAATTAGCCCTAATTTTTGAGGTATGTTAATTTAGACACTAAAGTCAAAACACAGGGTTTGATAGACCTTACCCCCTTAAGAAAAATCTCGACCTCGAGATTTGCTTAAGTGGTTGTGACAGTCCTCTCCTACTATGATGTGCTGACAATATGAAAATGAAATATTAAAGCACGCAGTTGGACGTGGTTATCGTAAAAGTGCCGATGATTGGTGCAGCTGGGGGCGTGATTTCGGTGCCGTGAATAAAATCTATGGTTGGGCAATCGAGACGTTGCTGTTGAGGGTTACGATCATTTTTGGTAAAGGAAAAATTGCAAATTCCAAATTGCGCTTGTCGTACCCAGGTGCATAGTTCTCTCTCTGGCTAAAAGAAGGGCCCAAAGCCCACTATCAGTCTCTTCCCCCTTCCTCCGGTCTCCTCTTCCTCCTTCTTCTTGCGCGCTCCGTGCGCTTTCTCTACTTGTGGCACCTAGCGCGTAGGGCACTTAAGGCCGTATTGCGGTAGTGCGCGGCGTGCTAGCTGCCGGAGCAGTGTGCACTCACCTCGTGAGCCAGTGCACTATTGCACTGCTCGTGGATTCGTGTGTGATCACTGACGTTCGAGTGACGAGTGGGGTTGGTGGGCTTCACCCGTGTTACACCGAGATCGAGGTATAAAACGACCATGGCAATCCTCTCTTCTTCCTCGCACCTGGCCTTGCTTCCTTCTTCTTATTTCATCTTCTTTTCTTTTTACAGGAGCTCGAGGCGAGGTTCTAATGGCGGACGAGCTTCTAGGGTGGCTTACGATCCACCTAGCTAGAGTCGCGATGGCGTTGATCGCGTTCTCGATAATGTACTGCGCGATCATTTATAACCCACAAGTATAGAAGATCGCAACACTTTTCGAGGGTAGAGTATTCAACCCAAATTTATTGATTTGACACAAGGGGAGCCAAAGAATATTCTCGAGTATTAGAAGGTGAGTTGACAATTCAACCACACCTGAAAGAATTAATATCTACAGCAAAGTATTTAGTAGCAAAGTAGTATGGAAGTAACGACAACGGTGGCAATCGTGACAGTGGCAGTTTTGTAGTGATTGTAACAATAGCAACGGAAAAGTAACTTAGCAAAGATCAATATGTGGAAATCTCATAGGCAATGGATCAATGATGGATAATTAGGTAGGATGGCATTCATGATGTAATAGTTAAAACATAGGGTGATACAAAAATAGCTCCAATTCATCAATGTAATATAGGCATGTATTCTGTATATAGTCATACGTGCTTATGGAAAAGAACTTGCATGACATCTTTTGTCCTACCCTCCCGTGGCAACGGAGTCCTAATGGAAACTAAGGGATATTAAGGCCTCCTTTTAATAAAGAACCGGACCAAAGCATTAGCACTTAGTGAATACATGAACTCCTCAAACTACGGTAATCACCGGAAATAATCCGAGTTATTGTCACCCTCGGGGATGCGGATCATAACTCGTAATAGGTGTCTACAACTTACAAGATAGGATCAAGAACACATATATATTCATGAAAACATAATAGGTTCATATCTGAAATCATTGCACTCGGGCCCTAGTGACGAGCATTAAGCATAGCAAAGTCATAGCAACATCAATCTCAGAACATAGTGGATACTAGGGATCAAACCCTAACAAAACTAACTCGATTACATGGTAAATCTCATCCAACCCATCACCGTCCAGCAAGCCTACAATGGAATTACTCACGAACTGCGGAGAGTGTCAAGAAATTGGTGATGAAGGATGGTTGGTGATGACGACGACGTCGATTTCCCCTCTCCGGAGCCCAAATCAGACTCCAGATCTGCCATCCCGAGGAAGAACGGGAGGTGATGGCGGCTCCGTATCGTAAAACACAATGAAATCTATTGCTTTATTTTTTTTCTCCCAGAATAAGAATTTATAGAAGTGGAAACAAGGTCGGCGGAGCCACAGGGGCCCCACAAGAAAGGGGGCGCGCCCCGTGGCTTGTGGCCAGGTGGTGGCCCCTCTCCGGTTGACTCTTTCGCTGGTATTTTTTATTAATTTCATAAATATTCTCCGTAAATTTTTAGGTCAATCCTAGAACTTTTATTTCTACACAAAATAACACCAAGGCAATTCTCCTAAAAATAGCATCAGTCCGGGTTAGTTCCATTCAACTCATGCAAATTAGAGTCCAAAACAAGGGCAAAAGAGTTTGGAAAAGTAGATACGTTGGATATGTATAAATCATCCATGATGATCGCCGTGATTCTGCTTCTCGAGTAGTGGCTCTCCGCGGCGGTAGTGTCCATAATGACTAGGCAACTGAGTAGGGTGCGAGTGGGTGCTAGGGTGTCGGCATCAACTCTGCGAAAATAAAATACCCACAATGCTTCCTTTTGAAAAACTATGGGGTGCTAGCGAGGCAATCAGTTAGGTGCTAAATGTGTGCGTGATTCTACACTTAGTGCATGTGTCTTAGTGAGTGTGGTTGTGATTCGGTTGGATGCATGCTTCCGGTGTGCCTTCACACGTTTGGTCTTCCAGCCTCTTCGTAGCTTCTTACCGTAGTGGATGTAGTCAGCAGAGGTGTGGTGGTGAACTCTTGTTGTCTCTTCTTCGTAGTCGTGGCCACTCGATCGTGGTGGTTCTTCACCTTGCTTGGGTGGGATTGTCTTCTGCTGCTTGGAGGGTGCTTCGGGGAGTCCCCCTTCATCAAGGTAAGACCTTACGCTCGAGAGGCATGGCGGTCGGGGTTTCTCAGGGCTTATCCAAACAGTACTAAGGTGCTTCTCGCTTTTTTCGGATAAATAGGATTGTCATCCATGAGGACAACACCATATTTCTCCATTCAACACACAAGCTTTATGCTTATGGAATGTGTGAGAGGAGCAGGTACTTTTCCTAGGAGGTCACTTACCCAGGGGTTTAGTGGTGGTCGAGGGGGGTATTGGCTATAGTCTAACGACTTAGAGTTAAAACATGCGGTCACAAACCGGCCATTCTATGGCTAGGGAAACTTTGGGATTTTAAGGAACTTACGATGTGGGTGAACATCCATCACCTTATCATTGAGCACACTTTCTTGGATGCAAATAGTCCTACGAAATCCTCCAAACTGAATCATCCAGTGTCATAAAAGGTACCATGTCATACAAGTCAAATCCAACATCACTTAGTGTACTCAACTCCAAGGTTTGAGAGAAGAACTAAATCGAAACCTCATAAGTATGTTATAACTAGCTCATGCATACCCCTATGTAAATATCATCGGGATTCATACAAGTTGCTAAGCTTGGCTAAGATACTACAACCCAAGTGCTTAGCGATATTAACCACGGCCTAAGGTACTGCATTTCTATACTAAGGAAATACATATTATACCAATCCAAGACTTCGTTTCCTTTCTAAGAATCCAATCGAGTGGTTCATCGATCCCATCAATCATCACTTGTCCCATCACTCCTACAAATCCAGTATCGATGGGGTTCTACATAACCACCTAGAGTCCTTTTTAATCCACATAACATTGCAAGGACTATATCACAATACATCCACCAACTTTCCATACCATGACCAACTAACTCCAAGGTCAAGCCTACATAGATTCTTAAATCCATCCTGACATCATCTAGTTACTTCTACTTTGTCATCCACCAAGGATCGTAGTATCATGATCAAGATCATTAGACTAAATCCAATTTACTCTGAACCATGTAGTCTCATTCATTATTCACACTCTATTGAGATTACCTATTTAAATCCAACTCTCATGTCCAACGGGATCCTAATTGTCGCTCCAAGTCATTATTGTAACATCATCAAGTTATGACACTACTCGTCAGGATCAAGTTTTCATACCCCCAAGAGTTTAGCTCGTGATCATAATTCTCCTACTAAATCCAAACATACTCCAGGGATATGTAGGTTATGCTACTTTATCAACTTGTCCCACCAAGTCACCTATCACCATGAAAGTCCCCATAATCCATTGAAGGGGTTAGTTACATCCCCAAGATACCTATTATAGTCACCTTAAATCATTATCCACAATTCGTATATCCTTGGAACGATCCTTCCTATGGCATCAATGTTCTGGTGCTAGCTTAAGAATGAAGGATACTTGTTCACTAAGATCACTTGCTCCAAAATGAACCCAGTGCTAGGGGTTATCGGAGCTCAATGGGTGCTCTGGCAAATCCGTGTATTAAACATGTAATGTGAGGTTTGAGCTGGGGCAACTTGTGAGCTTTTAGTTTGGTCTATGGAGGATTTCCCATCTTGAGGGGAAAGCCTAACTCTACGGGGATGCGTCTGGTTGAGCATGCTGTAGCCAAAGTCTTCACTACCAGTTGTCTGTCGGGGTGGATCCTTGGTGCATCTTGTCATGCTGGTCTTCACTTGTCGAGAAAGGTGAGAGAGAGAAAAGTAGCATAGAGGGGAGTGCCTAAGGGGGGTGTAGTGCAAGTGCAATCAAACATGTGCCAAAAGGCGAACAACACCAACATGAGGCAGGTGATATAGTCACAAACTAGTTTCCACGGGCAAATGTGTGACTTCTATCGAGGCACAAACAGCAAAACATGCAACACACAATATGGTTGCACTCAAACCATCACACGGGCTCGACTTTGCATAGGGGGTACACGACTCGTCCTACCCTAGGGGTTCTTGGACATAATAGTCATGCTTACGTCATGTGTCGTTGGCGGGAGTCCGCTGAGTCTTCTGGGTCTTCTTCATGTGTCGCACGCATCTTGTTGTTGTCCGTTGAGACGGCTCGGATTGAGCTGGAAAGAGTCATTGACAATTTCTCATATGTGAGTTGTCGACGAAGGGGGTTCTTCATGGTCATCATTGGATAGGGTCTTTTGCGCCTTCGTAATCCCATCGACATCTCCTTGTCTTCCAAACATGTGAGTGACCACTTGGCATGGTCATTTCATTTCAATTTACCCACCAAGATTTCAAGGAAACTAGTGGTTAGGGGCATAAGGGTGCTAGCAACTGTTTGCAAGTTTGAAAAGCAGATGAGGAGAGTTGAAGGAACAAGGGTGGAAGTTTTACGGTAAAAACATTCGCTTCCTTTGAAGATTTAGGAGAGGTGAGATATATTTAGGTTTTGCAAGTGATTTTGAAGGATCTGGAAATAACTTTGTCATAACTAACGTCCATGCTAACTAAGGGCTTCCTGCAGTCAGGATGGCTCTCGTACCAGCTCTGTGGGGACCCCGACTTGTAGGTCGAGATCACCGAATGCACGTGTATAGTGATCCCAGAGATCAATGCTCATTGAACACATAGAAACTGAATAACAAGAGTCTTACGTGGAATCCAATACCTAGGCTTCAGCCGACAGGTGTTCAGGCTCGTTCTCCAACTCCTCGGTCGTGGCGGCTAGGTCGGCTGCTGGCATGATGGGTGCATGCAGCGTCTCCATCGCTGCGCGCAGAGGGTTTCACCGGGAAAGTAGCCGCCTCAAGCCGGAGTCCTGTCGAGGGAGGCACTGGTCATTACCTCTACATGCGTGCAGAGGTCGTCAACGTTGTTGGATAGGTCTTGTTGCCTGTTGATGGCAGCTCGTCGAAGTTGAGCACCTCCGAGGGGTTCTCGTTGGGGACGACCACGACGTCGACATGGTGGCCGCCCAAAACGTAACTCCAACGGACTTCGCTGTCGGGCCCATGGTGAGTGCCGACTATCATTTTATTTCTATGGAAGATGCGAGGAGGTGGCTTAAGTCATGGTTTGGGGCTGACAAGCACCAATGATGTTTACAGATGGGTGAGGGTGCAAAGCACATGGCGCAATCGTACCGAGGTTCACGGCCCTCTCATGGAGGTAAATCCCCTAGTCCTACTGGAGTGACTATGGGTGAACACATTACCGGTTGCTCCTTGAGTTATTCATGATGATGAAGGAGGAGCTCTTGTTGCCTACCTCGCTGCCTCGTATGTGTGGGTGTGACTAAGAAAAGGGACGACTCCCTCCCAAAGGTGTTGTGGGTTAGCTTTATAGTGTAGCCGGTGCAATACGATATGAGGGTTAAAAGGGGTGCACGCCCCGGTTGCCAGCCTCTCTGGCCGTCCGTGAGGCCTACTGGCCGTCGAGTCTTGTCGGGTGCGGGGCCTTCCAGCTGCCCGTCACTATTGTCAGCATGTTCTAGCGTCAAGGATTTGGCGGCGCATGCCTGCTACACGGCCGGACCGCCCAGTCAAGGTCAGTAGTACCAGCGGTCCTGTAGCCATGTCTTGCCCCGTCCAAGAGTCTGTAGCCACGCTTTGCTCGGTCAAGGGGTCCTATAGCCACGCTTTTCCTTGCCGAGAGAGGTCATGTCCTGTCATTGTACGTCGGTATGGTTGGATGGGACGGATGCTAACCCTCCAGCTACTGACATAGCTGACTAGTCGAGCCGGCCCGCGCTCAACCGGCCCCTGGTTTGGGAGTGGCCCGGGCCTCAGTTCAGCCGGCCAGTTCAGGCAGCCGGCCGGGCAGCCATGCGGCCAAGGGGTGAGGAGGCCCCTAATGTTTCAGAGTACAAACTAATAGAGGCTTTGTCCCCGTTTTTCGATAAGATGGTGGCTATCGTTTTTGGTGGAGTAGACTTTGATGATCCGACTAAGAATGTGTGAGGACGTCACGCCTTAGCAATCGCTAAACCAACTCCAACAGGTTATTGACCACGCCAGATCAAGATCAACCTGACCACGAGGGTTTGTTTCCTGTACGCAAATGGAGAACAAGCAAGAAACTGAAATTGTAATCTGGATATTGCGAATATAAGAGGAAAGGTTTATTGATGAAAGTTGGGTTATGTGACGTCTTGGTCTCATCATGGAACACAAACGAAGAATGTGAAGTTCCAGCTATGGCGAACTTGTAATCTAAACAAAATCCAATTCTAAACGGTGCCCTAAGGCCTGTATATATCAGGGAATAGAGAAGGATTTTCTTGACCCCTTGGAGGAGGGGTCCGAAAATAACCCTCAAGTCAGTTTCCCACACATACAACTCTAAAAAAAATCTATATTGTAGTATTTTGAAATTAGATGGCCCTGGCCCAAAAATAAGGTGGTATGGCACCTATAATAGCCTATGGACGAAATTTATGAAGTCGCATCTTGTATATTTCGTCCAAGCCTTCATGCTCTCCTTAAGGCGGCTTCAAAGTCCGAAAATCACCACTCGAACCTCCCTCGTTATTTCCCGCGTGTGCGCCTTCCCCTCCATGCTTGATTCCACTCCAATGGTCATCCTCTTTTTCCATGCTAGGTCCTAGTAATTCAATTAACACCCACGAGCTCTAGTAACTGGTCTAGTAAGCATAGCAGCAGGGGTTGTCGGTGTAACAATGGTATTGATGTCCTCATCATCCTCCCTTCTTAAGTTGAAGTCATCCTCGACGGAAGCTCATCTTCCTCACCCAAATAAGGCTTCAAATATGAAATGCTAAAAGTGGGACTAATCCCAAACTCCGTACGCATCTCAAATTTATATGCATTATGATTTATTTTCTCTAACACCTTAAAAGGACCATCAGCACATGGCATTATCTTTGACTTGTGCAAATCACGAAATATATCCTTACGCAATGCAACCAAACAAGATCTCTAGGTGCAAGGACAACTTGTTTTCTACCCTTATCCCCACCTAGTTTGTATTTTGCATTAATACGGTCAATGTTTTCCTTAGTTACCTCATGCATTTTTAATATCAATTTAGCATGTTTTTAGCATCAAAATTAACCTTCTCCGAAGATGGAAGAGGCAACAAATTAATAGGGGCACGAGGTATGAAACCATACACAATTTCAAAAGGGCACATATTAGTAGTAGAATGCAATGAACGATTATAAGAAAATTCAATATGAGGCAGGCATTCTTCCCAAATTTTCAATTTTTTCTTCAAAACAGCCCTAAGCATAGTAGACAATGATCTATTGACTACTGCAGTTTGTCCATCAGTTTGGTGGTCACGGGTAGTACTAAAACGAAGTTTAGTCCCCAACTTACCTCATAAACATGTCCAAAAGTGGCTCGAAAATTTGGCATCCCAATCTGAAACAATTGTATTTGGCACACCATGCAAGTGAATAATTTCATGAAAGAACAAATCAACAACATTCGCGGCATCATCACTTTGATGACATGGTATGAACTGTGCCATTTTTGAAAATCTGTCCATGACAACAAATATGCTATCCCTCCACTTCTTTGTTTGAGGTTCACCTAAAACAGATTCCATAGATATATCCTCCCAAGGAACACTAGGTACAGGCAAAGGCATATATAAACCATGAAGATTGAGTCGTGACTTAGCTTTTTGACATGTAGGGCAGCGAGCAACAAAACGCTCAACATCCCGTCTCATCTTTGTCCAAAAGAAGTGTGTAGCAATTATGTCCTTCATCTTCTTCACGCCAAAATTTCCCATTAATCCTCCTCCATGTGCCTCCTGCAACAACAAAAGACGAATGGATCTAGGTGGAATGCATAGCTTGTTAGCACGAAACACAAATCCATCATTAATGATGAACTTGTTCCATGTTCTCCCTTCTTTACAATTCTGTAACACATCTTTAAATTAAGCATCATGCACATATTGACCTTTGATGGTCTCCAAACCAAATATTAAAGTCAAGTTGTGGCAGCATAGTATAACGACGAGACAGTGCATCAGCAATAACATTATCTTTACCCTTTTGTGTATAATAACATGAGGGAAAGTTTCAATGAATTCAACCCATTTAGCATGTCTACGGTTCAGTTTTGCTTGACTTTTAATATCTTTCAAAGATTCATGATCAGAATGTATAACAAATTATTTGGTCCATAAATAATGTTGCCATGTTTCTGAAGTCCGAACAAGAGCGGATAATTCCTTATCATAAGTAGAATAATTCAGACTAGGCCCACTAAATTTTTCAGAAAAGTATGCAACAGGTTTACCATCTTGTAATAACATACCTCCTATTCCAATTCCCCTAGCATCACATTCAAGCTCAAAAGTCTTATTAAAATCAGGAAGTTGGAGTAAAGGAGCATGTGTTACCTTATCTTTCAATACCATGAAGGATTCTTCCTATGCGGTACCCCAAGAAAAAGGCACATTCTTCTTTGTAAGCTCATTGAAAGGTGCAGCAAATGTGTTGAAATCTCTCATAAAACGCCTATAGAAACCAGTGAGGCCAAGAAAACTCCTCACTTGTGTGACTGTTTTAGGCTGCGGCCAACTCTCAATAGCTTCAATCTTAGCCTTATCAACTTCAATTCCCTATGGAGTAATAACATAGCGAAGAAAAGATACTCGGTCTATGCAAATGGTGCACGTCCCAAGGTTACCAAACAAATGTGCATCACGTAGAGCAATAAAAACAGCACATAAATGTTCCAAATGTTCCTTGAAAGATCTACTATAAATCAGTATATCAACAAAACAGACTACCACAAATCGTCCAATGAAAGCACGTAAAACCTCGTTCATTAATCTCATGAAAGTGCTAGGTGCATTAGTTAACCCAAAAGACATGACTAACCACTCATATAATCCAAACTTAGTTTTAAATGTTGTTTTCCATTCATCTCCCAATTTCATACGAATTTGATGGTATCCACTACGCAAATCAACTTTGGAGAAAATTGTAGAGACACTTAATTCATCAAGCATATCATCTAGCGTAGGGATAGGATGATGATAATGAATAGTAATATTATTAATGCCTCTACAATAAACACACATACACATTGTACCATGCTTTTTGGCACTAGAATAATAGAAACAGCAGAAGGACTATGGGATTCGCATATATAACCTTTCTCGAGTAGCTCCTATACTTGACGCATAATCTCCTTCGTCTCCTTTGGATTGGTACAGTATGGAGCACGGTTGGGTAGAAATTCACCGAGAATTAAGCCAATCTAATGCTAAATCCCTCTAATAGGTGGTAATCCTGGTGGCACATCTTGTGGAAAGACGTCAGTGAACTACTGCAAAATTTAGTGACAGCAGGAGGCAAAGAGGGAGGTATATCCTCGAATGAAAATAATACCTCTTTGCACACAAATGCATAGCAAACATATGTAGTAAAATCCAGATCAGTAATATCACATTTAGTAGCAAGTAAATATCCACTCTGCAATATTTCAGACGCAACACTAGATGATGGTTTATTATGCTTATTGTGTGGCTCAAATTCCTTTGCCACAATATTATTTTCACTCTTTCTTTACTAGCTCTAGCAATGTCATCTTTCATAATTTATTCAGGAGACATAGGAAGAAAAGTTATATTTTGATCCTTATGAACAAGGGTATACTGATTTGTCCTACCATGGTATACAATTTTCTTATCAAATTGCCATGGTCTACCAAGTAAAAGAGAGCATGCTTGCATGGGTACAACATCACAATCAACATAATCAGAATATGTATCAATGTTAAAATGCACATGAACAGTACATGTTACCTTAATCTTGCCACTGTCGTTGAATGATTGGATGTAATCAGGCTGAGGATGTGGTTTGCTGGTGAGAGACAACTTCTCCACCGTCTCCATGCTAGCCAAGTTGTTGCAACTCCCCTAATCGATGATGATGCGAAAAGAACGTTCCTTCACAACTCCCTTATTATGGAACAAATTGTGCCTTTGATTTTTCTCAAACTGTGTTACCTGCACACTCAATTAAATTTTCGTATATGTCAGCATTGTCAGTGGCCATGTATTGTGTCTCATGTTTAGTGTCATCGAAACCTTGTTCTTCAATTGCAAGAAGAGACAAAGTATCCTCATCATAATCACTAGTGGAGTCATATCCACCATCCTCACTAACAATCATCACACGCTTGGATGGGCAGTCTCTCGCATAGTGTCGTCCACTCTCGCAGCGACGACATATAACCTCATGTGTTTGCCCTATGGATACAATGGATGAAGAAGAGCTCTTTGCAGACCCAAAATGTCTGCTCTTGGTGGAAGGTGGGGCAGGTGCATGTTTCCTACTATCTTGGTTGGAGTAGGTAGCTGAAGTAGTCGGTGCCGCAGCAGGACGTGTGAAAGCAAATGAGGTGTGTGGCGTCCATGATGAAGTGTGACCTACAGAAAAATTAGTTTTGGCCAATGCATGTTGATCCTGCACTTCACGTTCAACTTTGCAAGCAAGATGGAATAAACAAGTGATAGTGTTATACTCCTTATACTCTAAAATTGTCTGTATATCTCTATTTAATCAACCCATAAAACATGCAAGCATAGCTTCATTGTCCTCAACAATAACACATCTAATCATGCCAATTTGTAATTCCTCATAATATTCTTCTACAAAAAAAATTCCTTGTCTTAAACGCTGCAATTTTTGAAGTAATTCACGTTGATAATATGGTGGAACCCAAGGAGTACACATAGAAGTTTTCAAAGCATCCCAAGTAGTTGGAATATTAGCATGATGTATTCTACAATGTTCAGACCACCAAGCACAGGCAAAACTAGTGAATGAACAAATACGAGCAGCAACACGTCTATCCTCAGGAAATTGTAAGCATGTAAATCGTTGTTCTATTTCTAACTCCCAAGTGAGATATATATTAGAAACATATCAACCATCAAATGTAGGAATATTCAATTTAAGTATAGGGAGATGGTCATGATCCCATACCTAAGGGGGTGGTGCAGCCATACCATTGCGATTGTATCCATGTGGATCACCCGGTGCTTGTGGTGGTGGTGGTTGTCCATGGTAGTGATTTGGAGCAACCTCTCCCTCATCATCCTAATCACCATCATAATCCGCATTCTAGTCAACAACAGTAGAAGCAACAGCCACAGAAGCTGCATCAGTAGCAACTGCACCAGAATTATGACCTTGGTCGAGAGGCACATGTTGCGCTTGTCCCACGAAATTCAACCATTGTTGTTGTTGCTGTTGTTGTTGTTCATGTTGGAGAGGGACGTTAGGTGTAGCTGGTGGTGGTAGACGTACAAGCACCTCATAGAATTTAGCATCAATCTTGGCGTCGACCATCTTCTCGAAACAATCTAGCTTATCCATGGCCTCTCCAAGGCTTGTCACAAAGTCTTGTACCCGGTGAGCCATCATTTGCTAAAATTTATCATGGAGCTCCTTGCTGGTCATGCCCTCTGAGTTGATCTCATCAACTTGTGATCCTGGCATGGTTAGCAGCAATAGTAAAACACAAGAATATGAACCTATAGACTACTAGGAAGTGGTGGTGGTGGGGGGTGTCACAAAAACGTCAAGCAAATCTCAACTTCTTAGCAGTTCTTACCCAGCAGCAGGCGATGATCGGCAACCATTGTAGTCAAAACTCCCAAAGCTTGGATAAAACGATTGCCACATGTTGTCAAACACACGAAGTAGATGTACGAGGAGTTGGGAAGGCTTATAATATGGTAGCAAAAAAGGCTGAGCAATAATTAGTTCAGAGATGTAAAGTTGAAAAGACCCTCAACGACGATACCGTGTTGGTCCTAGGCTAGACCGTACTAGAGACGCGAGCCTAAAACACCAACAAAATCATGATGCTACACGTAATCAAACGAAGAGGGCACTCTGAATTTTTTTCGTTTTTTGGCACCTCTCTTTTTTGGGCTCTTTTTTCAGAAAAACACTGTAATGACGAGAGTCTCAAAACTCTTCCGAAGGTCTAAAAAAGGATAGGCACAATAAAATTTGACTATTTTTTTCTCAAACAATTTGGAGCTTCGATGACCAAAAAGTGCGACAAAAAATCACTATAATGGCGAGTGTCTCAAAACGCTCAGCAAAGCCTTAAAATAGGATAGGGAAAATATATTTTATAAACCTATGCAGGCAAGGAAACACGAAACCAAAAACATATAGAATTCGAAAATAAACCTAATATGTTATAGACTCGGATTGGTGGTGGATATGTGGTGGTGATATATGGCACACGTAATGATGATGGTGGGTATGGCAGCGGTGATGATGATGATGATAGGTATGGCAACGGGGATGATGATGGTGGTTATTGCAGTGGTGCTAATGATGGTGGGTATGGCAGCGGTGCTAATGATGATGGTGGGTATGGCGGCGTGACAACTAATGAACAGAACTCAAAACTCTAAAGGAATGGACCCTAAGACAAGCAACTTGACACGACGATGCAACCGCAAATTCAACAAAGCATACGCCGAACAGAAAATTGCAAAGGCTTAGATTGGTTTGGATATGAGGATATCTAACCATAATTGTTTTGTGGCTTTTTGTGGACTCTAGGAAGGAAGAACAGATGCGATCTAAACTACAAAAAACAGGAAATTCTCACCGAGCAACCTGGAAATCTGATACCACTTGATAGAGGCAAAGTTACCCTTGTCCTTTGATGAGATGGTGGCTATCATTTTCGGTGTAGTAGGCTTTCACGATCCAACTACGAACATGTGAGGACGTCACGCCTTACCAATCGCTAAACCAACTCCGAGAGATTATTGACCACGTCGGAGCATGATCAACCTCACCATGAGGGTATGTTTCCTGCATGCAAATGAAGAACAAGCAAGAAACTAAAATTGCAATCTAGATATTGCAAATATAAGAGGAAAGATTTATTGATGAAATTGGGGATCTATGAAGTCTTGCTCTGGTCATAGAACAAATCGAAGAAAGCGAAGTTGCAGCTATGGCGAACTTGTAATCTAAACAATACCCAAGTCTAAACTGGGCCCTAAGGGCTATATATATGAGGGCATAGAGAGGGATTTTGTGACCCTTGGAGGAGGGAGGTCCAAAAATGACCCTAAACTCGGTTTCCCCACAAATATGGACTCTAAAAAAGCCTATATTGTAGTATTTCTAAAGTACATGGGCCTGGCCCAAAAATAAGGTGACGCGGCACCTATAATAGCCTATGGACGAAATTTATGAAGGGGCATCTTGTATATTTCATCCAAGCCTTCATGCTCTCCTTATGGCGGCTTCAAAGTTCGAAAATCGCCAATCAAAGCTCCCTTATTCTTTCCCGCATGTGCACCTTACCCTCCATGCTTGATCCTTCTGTAATGGCCATCCTCCATGTCCATGCTAGGTCCTGGTAATTCAATTGGCGTGCACGAGATCTAGTAACTGGTCCAATATGTATAGCAGCAGGGGCAGTGGGTGTAAGAATGGTATTGATCTCCTCATCACGAACTCCTCTGCTTTGGCATACCCAGGGGTCATATCCCCATCAGCAAGCAATGGCATGGCATGAAGTACATGTTATAGAGATCACATGAGATGTAGGAACCACACTCATATGAGCTTTAAATGTAATATAATGATCAACAAAAGTTTGAATGTTATGACATTTTTTCTATAGTTTAGGTCCTGGTGTACTTTTTCAACAAAGATTACATGCATATGAGCTATAGATTTGATGCAGTGATCAACTAAAGTTTGAATGTTGTAACATTTTTCTATAGTTTATAGCTTGATACACTTTTACAACGAAGAATACATCATGTAGATGAATCCTATCATGGATGCAGCTGCCACCATATTGTAGAACACAAAATGTAGATCATTTTTTATACATCAAACAATTGCATTCGATGAGCAGATTGAAATTTACAAGGTCCACAAAATGCCTATATGCTAAAATTTGCGCACAAAATGACTTTGTGAAATTCGACCTCGAGGTGAAGTAGGATGCGGTTATGCGGATGGGGCGGACCAACTATTTTTTTGGTGTACCAGTCAAACAGGGATGGAGTCGCCCCGGTGCGGGGTGAGGTAGGGACAGCCATGGCGACAGCGAGTTCTGGTGAGGGAGGCGGCCTTCAGCGCAACGGCGGAGGACGGAGAGGCATGGATCCGGGGCGGCAAGGCCAGATCTGGGTGTTGGCGTTGACAAACGGCAAGGAGGCTTAGCAGGTGGCGTAGCTCGGCTCTATCGTTGCCTTGAACGTCCATGTCCGAATGGAGAAGGAGGAGGTGAAGGAGGAGAAGGGAGAGATAGGGGAAAGATAAGGCAAGGGTACAGCAGCTCCGGCCTCCGGTAGTCGCTCGTCGAGAGCGACGCTTTGGCGGTCGGCGTGGGGTCGCCGGTAGGAGGTCTTGGCAACGCAGCGCTCGGGTCCGGGGGCGTATGGGAGGCAACGCTGGGACATGTGAGGCGGTACTTGTGGGCTCCTCCAACCCGGGCGGGCATGTCCCGGGCCTAGCGGGCCATTGTGGTAAGAGGAGTGCAGGGCCGATGTGGAGCAGGTGGTTGGAGGGCAACAACGGCAGTGTTGGCTGCTCCTGGCCAAGTGGTGGCATGTGGGAGGGGGGAGAAGGGATAGGTGGCTAGGTCCACTTTAGGCAGGGGTAGGCTTCCTTTTATAGCAGCGGTGCTCGAGTTTAGGTTTTAGGGGGGTTTCGACCCTACGATCACGATACGATGGTTCCGGTCAAAGGATGGGTTAAGTTGGGATGGTTGTGCTTGGTGGGTTGTGTGTGGGTGGTTTGGGCTGAGAAGAGAATGAATCGGGAAGCCCGATGATAGTTTTGAAATAGTGAAAACGTTTGATGATTTAACCGGCGATGTTGCCGCTATAGTTGTTCGTGGGGGTATGAAACGACATCCGAATGCGACAAAATTTGGCATGCGGTCTACCTACAATACATTAAGACCGCACACCAACTTACATCACATTCCAAGAATGTTTTATACTCACTTAAAAAAGCAATGTTATAATGATACCGCAGGCACGTATGAGTGTGTTTGGACTTGAAATGGCCAACAATGACAAGGGGAGAAGCAGAAAATACAAACGATGGCAAGTTTTGGAAAAGTGACAACTACGGAGTATCAATGCAATGTGGATGATAGGATGACGAATGCAATAAAATAAAAAAATCAAACGGCAAAAACGAAAATAAATGAAAGGCATATGGAGCGTCGGTCCCGGGCTCGTACACCCAAGTCTAAATGGTGCCTTAAGGGTTGTATTTATTTGGGAAAAAGGAGGGAATTTTGTCCACCCTTGGAATGGTGGGACAAAAACACCTCATGAGTCATTTCCCCTACAACAGTGACTCTAAAAACAACCTAATAAGAGGTATTTCGAAATTACATGGGCCTATCCTAGAAATAAGGTGGTGCGGCACCTAAATAAAGTTAAGGACTAAATTTATAAAAGGGTCTTTGTATATTTCGTCCATCTTCTTGTATGTAATTATCGGGCCTCTCACACTGGGGTACCCACGCCCGTCGGCCTACGGCACTAGGTGCGACGCGGTTGGGCGAGTCTGGTCCTATCCATCAGCGAGCCCGACAAGGATGAACCTCACGAGGGCCCTCGCCTCGCGAGGTGAGCATTTTAAGATCATTACCAGGGCCCTTGAGAGGTCCTCCATCGCGAGGACAAGTCCTGAGGCTACCCCTGAGACTCTCATGGGGTAGGCCCTCCGAGGGCAACCTGGCAGGGTCACGTGACCCTGCGCCTTCACGTGGATGATGCACGTTGTGCAGGTGGCGCACGAGCGGTGCCAGCCGGCGCGGACAGGGAGGATTTCCACTTCCGTACTAAGAGATCTAGACCAGTTGACTTGCTCCCGAAGCGACTCCCAAAGGTTTCCTAGTCGGTGCAAGAAGACTAAGGCTAGGGAATCGGTAGGACGGAGGTCACCCCCGAGCCCACCAACGCGTCACGAAGAGAGTCTTTTGCAGGCCAAGATCACCTTTGTGAGGGCGGACTACAGTCATGTCCCCTTTCAAAACGGTTGTTGTGGCAACCCTTCCCGCCAATGTTTTCTGGGGGAGAGGACCAAGGCCAATATAAAAGAGAGGCCCAGCATCTGTAGTAGGGGAGATCCCCATTTTTTTCTCAGTTAGGGAAAGAACCCACCTTTGTACTCGTCTACCACCTTCGAGCAATCCACACAAGCATAAGTAGGGTATTACACTGTGAGGTGGCCCAAACCTGGGTAAACTGTAGTGTGTCCTAGTTCGCTTCTCTTAGCTCGCACCATCGGAGAGTCGTCGTGAAGTTGAGAAGTAGAACAGGGTAGGAGAGCGAGCGCACCTGAGAGTTCGAACCTTTTGGGTGTGGGGAGCCCTAATTCTGAAGTTTGGCACACCATGTAGGGGTGCGCAGACGCTCTTTGTCTCCAGTTTCACTCCGACTTCACCGACCCCATGGCCCATGCTCACTGCATGCGCCCCGGGAGCTCGGCACCGGACGACCGTTACCGACCTGCCAACATCATGGCCACCATCATCTTTTCCCCGTCGCTCCCGGGCGGTACGGATTCTTGTGGACACTGGCAGCAAGGCGGATGCCCTGTTGTGTCCCTCATGGCATCTATCTCAACCTGCGTTCACGTGAGAGACCTGAACACGCAGAACACGCTACTCATGGCGAGCGAGCTGCTTCGCCACCGCACGACCGACGGAGGGCACGTCACCTCGGCGGACCACATCGCCGAACTCTTCACCATCGCAAGGAAGGCCTTGGCACTCTACCACCCGCTTTGGGACCCGCCGCCGAAGGTAGGGGCCTGACCAGCGAGCCGGCCCTACCCCCGTGCGGTGGCTCGCTCGGTCCGCCGCCCGAGAGAACCGAGCAAGCCCCACCTCACGTCGTGCTCCTTCTCCTTAGGGTCCCAGTGATCAGCTTCAGGCCTCCACTAGCCCCTCGTAGTGACACACCGCAAGAGGACGGCGGGATGTTGTGTGCCCATCACAATGTGCACGCCCACAACACAGAGGATTGCTAGGCGGACAGGGTCCCCTACAGCAAGCACACTCCTTGGCGCCAAGATCGTGCCCTCGTCACCGACCGCGGAGATGGTCGTGATGGCAGAGGAAGGGGCGACCTTGGGGACAACCTCCATTAACCCCGCGGCGACGGTGTAAGCGGTCTGCCCCACAACGACACTTGGCGCGGGTGCTCCCGCAACATGGGCCACTAGGACAGCGTCACCTTGCAGCCATGCCAGCGGCCCCCATGCAAGAGGGGTGTTGCGCCAGGCGCTGGTGTCACGGGCCTCGCGCTCCAAGTCGGAGCTCACTCCCCCCCCCCGGTGTAAGGGGCACGCCGAGCGCCCCCATCGGATCGGGCTCGAGGGCTCTAGCCTGGGTCCGTCGGGTATGGTCGGGGCGACGAGAAAACGTGTGGGGCCCACGGATGCGCGCCCCAACACGCGCCCCCATGGGCCAGGAGAGTGGCGCCAAGTGCCAAGGCCATGGGAGTTCACCGCTCAGGAGATCGACAAGCTGCAAGGAGTTAGGCCGCAGGCACCACACGAGGTGTTGGGATCCCGCGGGCTCGTGGAGCTTCAGGAACTAGCAGCCTTAGGACCAAGTTGTCCCCTGCCAGTGAGGTGGACCCCCGTGGTACATAACGACAGGCGGCCTAATGCACCAGTAATGGTTTGGCCGTCAGGTGACTTTTTGGACCGTTCGGGTTAAACAGTTCCTAGTATTTTGTATCGCCCCAAGCGGATGTTCCTGAATGTGTAATGAACTTGATTAACCTTCACTTGAGATGGTGTCGTTTGCCTTATTCATAAGCTTTAGTGTCAAGTCACCGCCTTCCAACCGGACTCTTTGGGGCGTATGGGATGTGATGGTTCTCGCGCTTGGGCCACGGGAGCGTTGTGCCGACATACGCGTTTCCACGCCGAGGGGCGGGAAATATCAAAGAAGAACACCCTTGTAATGACTAAGATGCGGCTCTTTCCTTATTTGGGGGCGAGGCCTGAAAAGGGGAAAGGGGCGCATCTCAGCGTTTCACAAGCAGGATGACATTACCATTACATAAATAGAGAGATGAGTATTAAGATTCGGCTTACACTCGCCACATGCTAGATTACAATCCACACAAGCATTCATTATTCATACATAAGACACGGTCCGGCTACAGACAAGATAAATGGCAAAATCATCCTATCCCTCTCTACGATGCCCATGATCACGACCAAGCGCCTCTAATCCTCGGGATACGTCACGTATAGTCTGCCACTGTCTTCGTCGAACACCCACCTCAACTGGGTATCCTCGGGAATGTCAGCATTTGGAGTACGTATACCTCTGGGTGGTTGTAGTAAACTGTGAGCAACAAGGACTCTGCAATCTCATGACCTTGGTATCGAGTCTAACTAACTTAATGGGTGAGGTAGGGTTAAATGTTTGAGTTTGCAGCATCCTAAGCATATATGGTGGCTAACTTGCGAAGTACAGGAATAAGTTACGATGGACTACGTAAGACGGTCGAATATTAGAATGATCACTAAGTGATCATGAACACCTAATTACTTCATTCATAACCCCACCGTGTTCTCAATCAGAGAAGAAGCTCTGGAAGAAACAGTCACGGTTACGCACACAGTTGGCAAGTTTTATTTGAATTACTTTAAGTTATCTAGAACCAGATGTTAACAAAATATCCATATTTGCCACATAACCGCGGGCACGGCTTTCCGAAAGATTAAACCCTGCAGCGGTGCTCCAACTAGTCCATCACAAATTACCAAAGGCCGCATAGTAATCCTCTACCACGAAACTCATGATCTCGTCGGATTCCTTAGTGGAAAACCTCAACTCTGAGAAGCCCAAAGTCTCACCAGAATCCCAATGCGCAAGATATATCGCTAAGGTAAGGCAAGTCCGGCAAGACCTCCCGACGTGTCGACGAACCCGATAGGAGCCGCGTATCACATTCTCAGGACACGAGAGATGGAACTAACTATAGGAAAACCAAACCTCGAGTTTCCTCGCGGTGGCCCCGCAGGCAATTCGTTTTGGAAAAACACTCATGAGGAGCACTGGCCCGGGGGGTTGATTAAATTCCTTGGGGTAGCTATTCCCTATGCTTTTTATTATTAAGTTGTTAGCAAATTAACACCAAAGTTGGCTCTAGCCAGACAAGTCTTAACACTAAGCGATGTATCAAGGGGGTCCCCATAACAACCCCAAATATGTTAGGAGCGCTCAATTATGGAATAAAACACCGGTAGCCGAAACTAAGGCGACAACAGCAGATCAAATCACCCGGCAAAAGGCTAAGCCTTCCTCTATTTAGCAAGTATATAGGTGCATTAATTAAATAGCAAATAAATATGATGATATCAAATGCCCATGTTATCACATGGACCAGCTGGCAACTGCAACTAGCAACTCTAATAATTAGTGGTTGAGCAAGCCTAACTTAGCCAAACAATATTTGCTAGGAGGGGAGGTGTTTGAGGTTTCATGGCAATGTTTGCTGGCCTATATATCATGTGGTAGGCAGTGGAGATGTAATGAAAGAAACATAGCACTGAGCATAACAAAGCTAGAAACGGTGTCAAGATCACGATCATCTTGCGTGTGATTTCTTTAGAGTGGAACTGATCCTGATCTTCCTGCACGAACTCACCGGAATCTTCGAACTCGTTTCCGGCCCCAGTAGCTACCCAAAATAAACAAAATCTAATATACACCAGCAAGTGATGATGCAATAGGCAAAATGATGCATGCATGCAAAACCTCTAATCATGCACATAAACCACCCTACACACATAAAAACTATTGCCACCTCACCACAAGGAGACTTTCTAAAGAAATGCTCAAAGCCAAATCCCAGTACCACCATTGGATTCCTTGGGATTTTCTACCCCAAATCCATATATCATACTACCATGTTTGCATGCAGAACAACACCACAAACAGCAAAGGAAATACTGCCCACGATCAAACTCTGCTATTGACAAGAACAGGGGTTGTTCTTGATATGCCAGATTTGGTATAAACCAGATTAGGCAAATTTCATTTTAGGAATTATTCCAAAAACGGAATCTGTCACAACAACAGAATTAAGTAACAATGCCGCAATTTAATGGCATGGCGCCCACTAGTCATGTGCACCAGGGACTCGTAGTGAGTGTATGCAAGTGGGTCTTGACCCACATACACACACACTCACTCTCACACAGCCATGCACATATGGTGCGCACACACACACACATGGCCACATACACACACACATACATGCACAGCTGCAACAAAATGAAAAGAAAAAGAAAAGATGCACGGGAGGGGGATCGAACCCTGCACCTGCAACTACACACTGCACTGCCTCACCACTGCGCAACTGCAGTGCAACTAACCATGAAGGGGGGGCTAAGCCTAACTATACTACTCACACTGATAACGCAACAGGAACAAAACGAAAAACGAAAGGGGCTGATGAGGACTCGAACCCCAGACCTGTCGGTCTCAACACGGCGCTCGAACCAGTCGAGCTACGTAGGGGGGTCTACTCTAGGGGGGAACCACACTAGATAAGCAAACGAAGGGGGAAGGGAAATGCTCTGCTCTGTGGAGAGCGCCGGAGACGGCCTGCTCGTGCAGTTCTTGCACCGCACCGCGGGGGAGAGCTGGGCTGCGGCACGCGCCGCAAAACACACGCAAATTGTTGCGATCGTTATTGTGCTACATGCTGCTGCTGCTTGCTACTAGCGCATGCTGCTACTGTTGCTCTATAGCTCAAGACGAACTACTGATGCTGCTCTGCTCGAACAGAGCCACGGCAGCGACGCTGGGCTACACGGCGGCGACGGCTGCAGAAGGAAAGGGGAAGGCAGAGGAGAGCGGGGCTTGCTCACCTAGCGACAGAAGTGTCGACCCGGCGCTCGATAGGAAGAGAAGACGAGCCAGAGCGAAAGAACAGCTCGTCGGAGCGGAAGAAGACGCCGGCCGTCGTGGACGCCGAGTAAGAAGACCCTACTCCCGATCCCTTCGAAAAAGGAACGTCGGCCACAATCTCTTGCTCCTAGACCAGACGGGAAAGGAGGGGAGGCCCACGCTACACCGCCGTCGAGCTCGAACCAGAGTTGTCCATGGCGATGGCTGCAACTGTGGGTGTTCCTGACGGCGCAAGAGGGAGAAGAGAGGGGGAGAATAGAGAGGCTAGGGTTGGAGAGGCGCAACTGGGTTGCATATAGCCTCGGGGCTAGCGCCAGGGCCGTCTGATGGACAGAGAGAACGGATCGGCGGCTCTCCCTTGCATCGTATGTAGCTGAGGACGGCGAGGAGGAAGAAGGGACGCATTCCTGGGCTGGCCGGCCGAAATGGTTAGGTTGGGCCTGGCTCTCTCTCTCTCTTAGAGAAAACATACATGGGGTTTTTTTAAATAAAAACAAACCTGGCTTTAATAATAACCCAGGGGTTAAAAGAAAGGAGAAAATAAAACCAGAATCAAACTGGGCTTCTAAAATGTTCGTCCTATTTATAAAAATAGGTGGGGCATTTTGGGGTAAAGAAAAATAAATTGTTTTATTTGAAATTGGCTCTGTTTTAAAATAAAAACATAGGGAAAATAAAACCAAAGAAGAGAGTGTTTCCATCCACAATTAATAAAAGTATTTTTCACAGATGATGAACATTTTTAATGGGGCCAAAACTGAAACTTTAAAACAGCCACGAAACATTGGAAGAGGGGGGTTTATGGTCATGGTGCAACAAGGTTGTTTTGAGATGATCCTTGTTACACCCACACCACATAACTATCGCATGCAATCTCACACATTGCACTCCACTCAACACCAAGGTGAAAGACAAGCAACCAAGACAAAACATAAAAGATGTCATCCATGAAGCCATGATGCACATGAAATGAAGACACAATGTTAGGCTCACCACATCTCACTAACATACCAAGGTCGCAATACAAGGAAAGATTACAAAGAGGGGAAGAATTGCATTGGGGCTGTCACAACTCTCCCACACTACAAGAGGATCTCGACCCGAGATCTATGACTAGAAGAACTCCGAGTACTCGGAACGGAGGTGGTCCTCGTGCTCCCAAGTGGCTTCTTTGTCTGAATGATGTGACCATTGCACTTTGAGGAACTTGATTGACTTATTGCGGGTCTTGCGCTCAGTCTCTTCAAGTATTGCTATCGGATGCTCATGGTAGGATAGGTCGGGCTGGAGATCGATATCCTGGAGATCAATTGTGCACTCGGGAGTCTTGAAGCATCTCCGGAGTTGAGAGACGTGGAACACATCATGCACATTGGAAAAGTTGGATGGAAGCTCTAACAGATATGCAAGATCGCCTCTCTTGCCAATAATTTTGACAGGACCAACAAAGCGAGGAGTGAGCTTTCCTTTGATGCCGAAGCGCTGAGTGCCCTTCATGGGAGACACTTTGATATACACAAAATCATCGAGCTGAAAAGTCATGTCACGATGCTTGCTATCGTAGTAGCTCTTCTGACGGGACTGAGCTGCTTTGAGATTATCTCGAATGGCATGACACATTTCTTCTGCTTCAGCAATCATGTCATTCCCATGAATCTGACGCTCACCGGTCTCTGACCAATTGAGCGGGGTACGGCACTTCCTGCCATATAGAATCTCAAATGGGGCCCTGCCTAAGCTTGCTTGAGAGTTGTTGTTGTATGAGAACTCTGCAAATGGTAGGCAATCTTCCCACTTCATGACAAAAGAAATCACATAGGCTCTGAGCATATCTCCAAGGATCTGATACCAACTTGTAACGACTAAGATGCGGCTCTTTCCTTATTTGGGGGGAGACCTCAAAAGGGGAAAGGGGTGCATCTCGCCGTTTCGCAAGCAGGATAACATTACCATTACATAAATAGAGAGATGAGTATTAAGTTCGGCTTACACTCGCCACATGCTAGATTAAAATCCACACAAGCATTCATTATTCATACATAAGACAGGGTCCAGCTACGGACAAGATAAACGACAAAATCATCCTATCCCGCTCTGCGATGCCCACGATCACGACCAAGCGCCTCTAATCCTCAGGATACGTCACGTACAGTCTGCCACTCTCTTCGTTGAACTCCCACCTCAGTTGGGTATCCTCGGGAACGTCTGCATCTGGAGTACCTGTACCTGTCGGTGGTTGTAGTAAACTGTTAGCCACAAAGACTCAGCAGTCTCATGACCTTGGTATCAAGTCTAACTAAGTTAATGGGTGAGGTAGGGTTAAATGTTTGAGTTTGCATCATCCTAAGCATATATGGTGGCTAACTTACGAAGTACAAGAATAAGTTACGATGGACTACGTAAGACGGTCGAATACTAGAATGATCACTAAGTGATCCTGAACACCTAGTTACGTCATTCATAACCCCATTGTGTTCTCGATAAGAGAAGAAGCTCTGAAAGAAACAGTCACGGTTATGCACACGGTGGGCAAGTTTTATTTGAATTACTTTAAGTTATCTAGAACCGAATGTTAACAAAATACTCATATTTGCCACATAACAGCGGGCACGGCTTTCCGAAAGATTAAACCCTGCAAGGGTGATCCAACTAATCCAACACAAATTACCACAGGCCGTGTAGTAATCCTCTACCACGAAACTCGTGATCTCATCGGATTCCTTAGTGGAAAACCTCAACTATGAGAAGACCCAAAGTCTCACCGGAATCCCAATGCGCAAGATATATCGCTAAGGTAAGAGAAGTTTGGCAAGACCTCCCGACGTGTCGATGAACCCAATAGGATCCGGTATCTCATTCTCAGGACACGACGGATGGACCTAGCTACGGGAAAACCAAACCTCGAGTTTCCTCACGGTGGCCCCGCACTTAGTCCGTTTTGGACCAACACTCATGAGGAGGACTGTCCCGGGGGATTGATTAAATTCCTCGGGGTAGCTATTCCCTATGATTTTTATTATTAAGTTGTTAGCAGATTAACACCAAAGTTGGGTCTTGCCACACGAGTCTTAACACTAAGCGATGTATCAAGGGGGTCCCCATAACAACCCCGAACGTGTTAGGAGCGCTCAGTTATGGAATAAAACACCGGTAGCCGAAACTAAGGCGGCAACAGCGGAACAAATCACCCGCCAAAAGGCTACGCCTTCTCCTAGTTACCAAGTATATAGGTGCATTAATTAAATAGAAAATAAATATGATGATATCAAATGCCCATGTTATCACATGGACCAGCTGGCACCTGCACCTAACAACCCTAATAATTAGTGGTTGAGCAAGCCTAACTTAGCCAAACAATATTTGCTAGGAGGGGAGGTGTTTGAGGTTTCATGGTAATGTTTGATGGCCTATATATCATGTCGTAGGCAGCGGAGATGTAATGAAAGAAGCGTAGCACTAAGCATAACAAAGCTAGAAATGGTGTCAAGGTCACGATCATCTTGCATGTGATTTCTTCAAAGTGGAACTGATCCTGATCTTCCTGCACGAACTCACCGAACTCTTCGAACTCGTTTCCGGCCCAGTAGCTACCCAAAAGAAACAAACATCTAATAAACACCAGCAAATGATGATGCATTAGGCAAAATGATGCATGCATGCACACCCTCTAATCATGCACATAAACCACCCTACACACATAAAAACTATTGCCACCTCACCACAAGTATACTTTCTACAGAAATGCTCAAAGCCAAATTCCAGTACCACCATTGGATTCCTTGGGATTTTCTACCCCAAATCCATATATCATACTGCCATGTTTGCATGTAGAACAACACCACAAACAGCAAAGTAAATACTACCCATGATCAAACTCTACTATTGACAAGAACATGGGTTGTTCTTGATATGCCAGATTTGGTATAAACCAGATTTGGCAAATTCCATTTTAAGAATTATTCCAAAAACGGAATCTATCACAACAACAGAACTAAATAACAATGCCACAATTTAATGACACGGGGCCCACTAGTCATATGCACCAGGGACCCCTAGTGAGTGTATGCAAGTGGGTCTTGACCCATACACACACACTGGCACAGCTGCACACACACACACATGGCCACATACACACACACATACATGCACAGCTGCAACAAAATGAAAAGAAAAAGAAAAGGTGCAAGGGAGGGGGATCGAACCGTGCACCTGCAACTACACACTGCACTGCCTCACCACTGCACTACTGGAGTGCAACTGACCACAAACGGGGGGCTAAGGCTAACTATACTACTCACACTGCTAACGCAACTGGAACAAAACGAAAAACGAAAAAGAAAAGGGGTTGACGAGGACTCGAACACACGCAAACTGCTACGATTGTTACCATGTTGCATGTTGCTACTACTGTTGCTGCTTGCTACTACCGCATGTTTCTATTGATGCTATATAACTCGAGTCGAACTGCTGGTGCTGCTCTGCTTGAACAGAGCCACGGCGGCGACGCTGGGCTATACAGCGGCGACAGCTGCAGAAGGAAAGGGGAAGGCAGAGGAGAGAGGGGCTTGCTCACCTAGCGAAAGAAGTGTCGATCTGGCACTGAAGAGGAAGAGAACGATGAGCCGGAGCGGAAGAGGACACCAGCCGTCGTGGATGTCGAGGAAGAAGACCCTGCTCCCGATCCCTTCAAAAATGGAACGCCGGCGACGATCTCTTGCTCCTGGACCATACGGGCAAGGAGGGGAGGCCTACGCTATGCAAGCTTCAAGCCCGAACCGGAGCTGTCCATGGCGATGGCTGCAGCTGTGGGTGTTCTTGACGATGCGAGAGGGAGAAGAGAGGAGGATAAGAGAAAGGCTAGGGTTTGAGAGGCGCAGCTAGGCTGTATATAGCCTTGGGGCTAGTGCCAGGGCCGTCTAATGGAGGGAGAGAACGGATCAGCGTCTCTCCCTGGCGCCGTATGTAGCTGACGGCAGTGAGGAGGAAGAAGGGACGCGTTCCTAGGCTGGCTGGCCGAAATGGTTAGATTGGGCCTCGCACTCTCTCTCTCTCAGAGAAAACATACACAGGGTTTTTTTTAAATAAAAACAAACTTGGCTTTAATAATAACCCAGGGGTTGAAAGAAAGGAGAAAATAAAACTAGAATAAAACTGGGCTTCTAAAATGTTCCTCGTATTTGTGAAAATAGGTGGGGCATTTTAGGGTAAAGAAAACTAAATTGTTTTATTCGAAATTGGCTCTGTTTTAAAATTAAAACATAGGGAAAATAAAACCAAAGAAGAGAGTGTTGCCACCCACAATTAATAAAAGGATTTTTCACAGATGATGAACATTTTTAATGGGGCCAAAACTGAAACTTTAAAACAGCCACAAAACAATTGGCACAGAGGGGGGGTTATGGTCATGGTGCAACAAGGTTGTTTTGAGATGATCCTTGTTACACCCACCATATAACCATCACATGCAATCTCACACATTGCACTCCACTCAACACCAAGGTGCAAGACAAGCAACCAAGACAAAAGATAAAAGATGTTATACATGATGCCATGATGCACATGAAATGAAGACACAATGTTAGGCTCACCACATCTCATTACCATGCCAAGGTTGCCATACAAGGAAAGATTACAAAGGGGGGAAGAATTGCATTGGGGCTGTCACAACCCTAGGGGAGGGCCCATCTAGAGGCGCCCATGTCTCCAGGTTGGACACCGCGCGCCTGGAGCCGTACGGTGGGGGCCTACATCATTGCCCATATCCCCGCCACATGCCACGCACCTGGGGTGAGAGGGTGGGGCCCCCTCAAGACTGCCCATGTCTCCAGACCCCGTGCCACTTGCCTCGAGGCAGAGGATGGAGGCTTGGATTCAAACACCTGGAGGCCAACCCGTGACACTCTCACATATTAATGAGTGGGGTGTATACGCCCAGGGCCTCCTAAGTGTAACCCCCCGATGAGCCGCGTCGTGGCCGCGGTGGAGGGCCCCTCCCACACCCAAGTGGAAGTCCATATGCTCAACGCTGGCGGAATGACTATTGAACCGCGACTATGCCCATGCCATAGTGGAAGCCCCTGCATCGCGCTTGGGAAAGATCAAAGAAGATGTCTCGTGAGCCGCAGCTAACACTTCTTTTATGTTGACCCATGCTAGATACGGTAGCTGCATTTCTTCTTAGGTCGATCCGTGCTAGGCACTGCGACTGCTTTTATTCTTTCCTGTTTTCGACTTGTGAACGAGCTCATTCGCCTGGCCCGTGTTGCATGCTGTAGCCGCACCTCTCCTTTTTTGGGCTTGCGAACAAGTTAGCTTTGAATTTCCTAGGGAAGGTCTTGGTCTTTTGGTTTTCGTGAAGCTCCCTTGGTTTTCTATCCTCTTACCATGCCCAAATGCAAGCGGGGACGCCCAAATGCAAGCTGGCAAGCGCGCGCCGTCGAAATGAGGTATTTTCTTTGCAGGACTTCCCTCAAGGGGCCTCGTGAGGCTGAACCCGTGAGCAGGAGCCGCTTGTGCAAGTCGTCCATGCGAAGAAGGCAAGCCTCTGAGTGTTGTGCCTTGGGAGCCCTCGCACCTACGCTCGGGGGCTGGTCTCTAGCACCACGAGGCATTGAAGCGACCGTGGAGGAGGAAGAAGTAGGTGACACGGAAGAGGAGGAGGCTGAGTTCCCGAAGCACCGCCGCCAAGCGGCTTAGGCGGACCCTCGCGAGGGTATCAGCCTCGTGAGATCCACGCAATTAGCCATTGCAGTGAGCCTCGTAGTGCGTCCACAGTGCCACGTCGAGGAGCTGCCCCCCGGGACCTCGCGGAAGATCATGGCTAAGGGAACGCGAGGCTGGACGGTGCTCGGGGGCTGCCTGCCCGTGGCCCGAACGTGCATGAAGCATGGGGCCTCGGGAGCTGCGTGCTAAGGGCTCTCGTCGGCCAGGATGCAGGAAACGCACGAACGAAAATTGAAGACATCTTAGAAGAAACGAAGAGATTCCAAGCAGAGGAGGCGCCGTCCTCGCCGTGCCCTTCAAGGGTTGCGGCGTCCAGGCTACCACCCTCCTCGGGAGGCACCACCTGGGCGAACCGCCTAACCAGGGACTCCACGTGCACGCGCACCTCGTCCCTGAGGGGGCTCCGGAGCTCCGCAGGGACCAGCTGCATCGCGCGAGACAGGTCGAACGCGGGATTGTGGCAGCGGAGGTTGGAGAAGACGTGCGTCACCACGTTGCCCAAGAGGTCGTGTGCGCCCAGCTCGATGTCTTCCTCCACCTTGGAAGCACCTGACTCCAACATCTCTACCACCCTGAGGAGGAAGTCTGTGTGGCCTCCTTCACCATAAGCTCGTGGCGGCGCGGGGGCGTCCCCGATGATGCGGTGGAGCGTGGCGTCCGTGTGCAGGGCCAACTCCTGGGACCGTTGGGCGCACCACTCTTCCATGCGGCGCGCGTGCGCCGCATTATCCTTGGCCGCCTGCGCAGCATTAGCGGCTTCGCCAACCTGGGCCATGAGTGACTTCAACTCATCCTTGGCCTCCCCCTAGCTCCTGGAGGCGGTCTCCATGGCAACTTGACCCCCTACAGTGGGCCCTGAGCGTGCTCACCTCCTCGTGGAGCGCGTCATACTTGAGCTAGAGGAAGGTCTCCCACCGGGCGAGCTCGCCATGTTACTCCTCCGGGGCGGTCGCCCGCTCTCGAGCCACCCTCACGTTTACACCGTCCAAGGCCACCTCGCGCGCCGCCAAGAGGGTGGCCTCGCTAGCGAGAATGCGCCTCTCCAAGGCTCGAGGCGCTCGTGCTCCCCCTCTTGGTTACGGGCGGTCTAGGTTGCCTCCCACTCGCAGCGGCACATGATCGCCTCCCGCTGGATGACGGCGCTTTCGCTGAGGGTTAGGTCTGCCCCGCGCCCGGGGCTCCGAAGGGCGAACACGGCATCCTCAGCCCCACGCCCCGGGGGCTCCGCCTCTGCCCCAGCTGGGATCACGGGGCCCCGGGGCCCAACAAGGCTAAGTGCGAAGGAAGAAGCCTCACCAACCGGTGGAGCGCAAGGGGGCGCCCCCGATGAGGCATCCCTGAGCCTCTTTGACGCGGGCAACCTGAAAAGCACGGCGATCGGGTTCATTAGATCAGGAAGGATATGCAAGGAGAAGTGATAACGGCGGCACACTTACTCGTCGTTGGCGACCCAGCGCCCGTGCGCTAGGGCTTGGGGTGGAACTCGTAGCCCCAGGGGGGATGACGACGGTGCTGAGGGCCCCGCCCGCGCTTCCGCGCTCGTGACATCTCCGCTATTCGCCATGAAAGGGATGAAGGCCGAGTTCGCACATGGGTGGCGGAGAAGCGAGGGAACAAGGTAGACGAGGGAGGAGTGTGCTGGCAGTTCCACCCCTAGGGCACAATGGTTTTTCTAGGCGAAACCGCGGTACCTGAGGCGCCGAACGGGGTGGACGTGACTTATGCCTAGTCGGGCGCCACGTGCCAAGCCTGGCCCGCGGACATCGGGGGCTAGCGCCTCCCCGTTCCTCCAATGGGCTGCCCCATGTGTGCCACCGGCCCGGTGGCAATCTTGCGCGAGAAGGATGGCGCGAGTGGGTGGCGCCGGTCAAGGGAGCAATAATGGCGGGCACTGCATGCAGACTTTGTATCGATTCACCAACAGCGGTTCCCGAATCATTGTGGGAAGGAAGAGTTCCACTGCATGACGGGTGTCGCGCGTCGAGCCCGGCCCGTAGGCTATTGAGGCTCGCGTTGCTTCGCTCCCCACGGGGCGGAGCCGTGCACAACGCGGACCCGAGGGATACTGTCGGGCCTCTGAGACCAGGGATACCCAGGCCCGTCGGCCTGCAGGCCTAGGTGCGACGCGGCTCGGCGAGCCTGGTCCTACCCATCGGCGAGCCCGGCAAGGAGGACCCTCGCGAGGTGAGCATTTGAAGATCATCGCCAAGGGCCTTTAGAGGGTGTCCGTCGCAATCACGCGTCTCGAGGCTACACCTGAGACTCTTGTGGGGTGGGCCCGCCGAGGGCAACCTGGTAGGGTCGTGTGACCCTGCGCCTTCACGTGGATGATGCAGGCTGTGCATGCGGCGCAGGAGCGGTGCCATGAGGCGCGGACAGGGAGGACTTCCTCTTCCGTGTTAAGAGAGCCACGCCAGCTGCCGTGCTCCCGAAATGACTCCCAAAGGTTTCCCGATCGGTGCAAGAAGACTAAGACTAGGGGATCGGCAGGACAGAGGTCACCCCCGATCCCACCAGTGCGGCATGAATAGAGGCTTTTGCACGCGAAGACCACCTTTGTCACGGCGGACTGCAGTCGTGTCCCCTTTCGAAACGGCTGTTGTGGCAACCCTTCTCGCAATGTTTTCGGGGGGAAGAGGATCAAGGCCAGTATAAAAGTGAGGTCGAGCCTCCGTGGTAGGGGAGATCCCCATTTTGTCTCAGCTAGGGCAAGAACCCACCTTTGTGTTGGAATTATGCCCTAGAGGCAATAATAAATGTATAGTTATTATTATAATTCCTGTATCAAGATAATAGTTTATTATCCATGCTATAATTGTATTGAATGAAGACTCATTTACATGTGTGGATACATAGACAAAACACCATCCCTAGCATGCCTCTAGTTGGCTAGCCAGTTGATCGATGATAGTCAGTGTCTTCTGATTATGAACAAGGTGTTGTTGCTTGATAACTGGATCACGTCATTGGGAGAATCACGTGATGGACTAGACCCAAACTAATAGACGTAGCATGTTGATCGTGTCATTTTGTTGCTACTGTTTTCTGTGTGTCAAGTATTTATTCCTATGACCATGAGATCATATAACTCACTGACACCGGAGGAATGCTTTGTGTGTATCAAACGTCGCAACGTAACTGGGTGACTATAAAGATGCTCTACAGGTATCTCCGAAGGTGTTAGTTGAGTTAGTATGGATCGAGACTGGGATTTGTCACTCCGTGTGACGGAGAGGTATCTCGGGGCCCACTCGGTAATACAACATCACACACAAGCCTTGCAAGCAATGTAACTTAGTGTAAGTTGCGGGATCTTGTATTACGGAATGAGTAAAGAGACTTGCCGGTAAACGAGATTGAAATAGGTATGCGGATACTGACGATCGAATCTCGGGCAAGTAACATACCGAAGGACAAAGGGAATGACATACGGGATTATACGAATCCTTGGCACTGAGGTTCAAACGATAAGATCTTCGTAGAATATGTAGGATCCAATATGGGCATCCAGGTCCCGCTATTGGATATTGACCGAGGAGTCTCTCGGGTCATGTCTACATAGTTCTCGAACCCGCAGGGTCTGCACACTTAAGGTTCGACGTTGTTTTATGCGTATTTGAGTTATATGGTTGGTTACCGAATGTTGTTCGGAGTCCCGGATGAGATCACGGACGTCACGAGGGTTTCCGGAATGGTCCGGAAACGAAGATTGATATATAGGATGACCTCATTTGATTACCGGAAGGTTTTCGGAGTTACCGGGAATGTACCGGGAATGACGAATGGGTTCCGGGAGTTTACCGGAGGGGGGCAACCCACTCCGGGGAAGCCCATAGGCTTTTGGGGGACACACCAGCCCTTAGTGGGCTGGTGGGACAGCCCCAAGGGAGCCTATGCGCCAAGATAAGAAAATCAAAGGAAAAGAAAAAAAAGAGGGAAGAAGTGGGAAGGGAGGGGGACTCCTCCCACCAAACCAAGTCCAACTCGGTTTGGGGGGGGAGTCCTCCCCCCCTTGGCTCGGCCGACCCCTTGGGAGTCCCTTGGACCCCAGGGCAAGGTCCCCCTCCCTCCTCCTATATATATGGGGCTTTTAGGGCAGATTTGAGACGACTTTCTCACGGCTGCCCGACCACATACCTCCATAGTTTTTCCTCTAGATCGTGTTTCTGCGGAGCTCGGGCGGAGCCCTGCTGAGACAAGATCATCACCAACCTCCGGAGCGCCGTCACGCTGCCGAAGAACTCTTCTACCTCTCCGTCTCTCTTGCTGGATCAAGAAGGCCGAGATCATCGTCAAGCTGTACGTGTGCTGAACGCGGAGGTGCCGTCCGTTCGGTACTAGATCGTGGGACTGATCGCGGGATTGTTCGCGGGGCGGATCGAGGGACGTCAGGACGATCCACTACATCAACCGCGTTCTCTAACGCTTCTGCTGTACGATCTACAAGGGTACGTAGATCACTCATCCCCTCTCGTAGATGGACATCACCATGATAGGTCTTCGTGCGCGTAGGAAATTTTTTGTCTCCCATGCGACGTTCCCCAATAGTGGCATCATGAGCTAGGTTCATGCGTAGATGTCTTCTCGAGTAGAACACAAAAGGTTTTGTGGGCGGTGATGTGCGTTTTGCTGCCCTCCTTAGTATTTTCTTGATTCCGCGGTATTGTTGGATTGAAGCGGCTTGGACCGACATTACTCGTACGCTTACGAGAGACTGGTTTCATCGTTACGAGTAACCCCCTTTGCTCAAAGATGACTGGCAAGTGACAGTTTCTCCAACTTTAGTTGAATCAGATTTGATCGAGGAGGTCCTTGGATGAGGTTAAATAGCAACTCATATATCTCCGTTGTGGTGTTTGCGTAAGTAAGATGCGATCCTACTAGATACCCTTGGTCACCACGTAAAACATGCAACAACAAAATTAGAGGACGTCTAACTTGTTTTTGCAGGGTATGATTGTGATGTGATATGGCCAATGATGTGATGTGATATATTGGATGTATGAGATGATCATGTTGTACTAGAAATATCGACTTGCATGTCGATGGTACGGCAACCGGCAGGAGCCATAGGGTTGTCTTTATACTAACATATTTGTGCTTGCAGATGCGTTTACTATTTTGCTAGGATGTAGCTTTAGTAGTAATAGCATAAGTAGCACGACAACCCCGATGGCAACACGTTGATGGATGATCATGGTGTGGCGCCGGTGACAAGAAGATCGTGCCGGTGCTTTGGTGATGGAGATCAAGAAGCACGTGATGATGGCCATATCATGTCACTTATGAATTGCATGTGATGTTAATCCTTTTATGCACCTTATTTTGCTTAGAACGACGGTAGCATTATGAGGTGATCTCTCACTAAAATTTCAAGACGAAATTGTGTTCTCCCCGACTGTGCACCGTTGCTACAGTTTGTCGTTTCGAGACACCACGTGATGATCGGGTGTGATAGACTCAACGTTCACATACAACGGGTGCAAAACAGTTGCGCACGCGGAACACTCGGGTTAAGCTTGACGAGCCTAGCATGTGCAGACATGGCCTCGGAACACATGAGACCGAAAGGTCGATCATGAATCATATAGTTGATATGATTAGCATAGGGATGCTTACCACTGAAACTACTCTCGACTCACGTGATGATCGGACTTGGGATAGTGTAAGTGGATCATGAACCACTCAAATGACTAGAGAGATGTACTTTTTGAGTGGGAGTTTAGCATATAATTTGATTAAGTTGAACTCTAATTATCTTGAACATAGTCTAAGCCCATTTTGAATATATTTGTGTTGTAGATCATGGCTCACGCAAGTGTCATCCTGAATTTTAATACGTTCCTAGAGAAAGCTAAGTTGAAAGATGATGGAAGCAACTTTGTAGACTGGGCTCGTAATCTTAAGCTAATCTTACAAGATGGAAAGAAGGATTATGTCCTTAATGCTACGCTAGGAGATGAACCACCCGCTACGGCTGATCAGGATGTTAAGAACGCTTGGTTAGCGCGTAAGGAGGACTACTCAATAGTTCAATGTGCAGTCTTGTATGGCTTGGAACCGGGACTTCAACGTCGCTTTGAGCGTCATGGAGCATTTGAGATGTTCCAGGAGTTGAAGTTTATCTTTCAGAAGAACGCCCGGATCGAGATGTATGAGACCTCCGATAAATTCTATGCTTGCAAGATGGAGGAAAACTCGTCTGTCAGTGAACATGTGCTCAAAATGTCTGGGTACTCAAACCGTCTAGCTGAACTAGGGATTGAACTCCCGCAAGAAGCTATCACTGACAGAATCCTTCAATCACTGCCGCCAAGCTATAAAGGCTTTGTGTTGAACTACAACATGCAAGGGATGAACAAGTCTCCCGGCGAGTTGTTTGCAATGCTGAAAGTCGCAGAGTGTGAACTCCGTAAAGAGCATCAAGTGTTGATGGTGAGCAAGACCACTAGTTTCAAGAGAAACGGCAAAGGCAAGAAGGGCAATTCGAAGAAGAGCGGCAAGCCTGTTGCCAATCCGCCGAAGAAACCCAAGGTTGGACCTAAGCCTGAAACAGAGTGCTTCTATTGCAAGGGTATGGGTCACTGGAAGCGCAATTGCCCCAAGTATCTGGCAGATAAGAAGGCGGGCAAAGAAAAATCAGGTATATTTGATATACATGTTATTGATGTGTACTTAACCGGCTCTCGTAGTAGTGCCTGGGTATTCGATACCGGTTCTGTTGCTCACATTTGCAACTCGAAGCAGGAACTGCGGAATAGACGAAGGCTGGCGAAAGACGAAGTGACGATGCGCGTCGAAAACGGTTCCAAGGTTGATGCAATCGCCGTCGGCACCATGTCACTTCAACTACCATCGGATTAGTGATGAACTTAAATCATTGTTATTTAGTGCCTGCGTTGAGCATGAACATTATATCTGGATCTTGTTTATTGCGAGACGGTTACTCTTTTAAGTCTGAGAATAATGGTTGTTCTATTTCTATGAGTAACATCTTTTATGGTCATGCACCGAATGTGAGAGGATTGTTCATATTGAATCTCGATAGCGATACGCATATACATAACATTGAGACCAAAAGAGTTAGAGTAAACAATGATAGCGCCATATTTTTGTGGCACTGCCGCTTGGGTCATATTGGTGTAAAGCGCATGAAGAAACTCCATGCTGATGGACTTTTGGAGTCACTTGACTTTGATTCACTTGACACGTGCGAACCATGCCTCATGGGCAAGATGACTAAGACTCCGTTCTCCGGAACAATGGAGCGTGCAAGTGACTTGTTGGAAATCATACATACCGATGTGTGTGGTCCAATGAGCGTGGAGGCACGCGGCGGATATCGTTATTTTCTCACCTTCACTGACGATTTGAGTAGATATGGTTATGTCTACTTGATGAAGCACAAGTCTGAAACATTTGAAAAGTTCAAGCAATTTCAGAGTGAAGTAGAAAATCATCGTAACAAGAAGACCAAGTTCCTACGGTCTGATCGTGGGGGTGAATATCTGAGTTTCGAGTTTGGTACTCACTTAAGACAATGTGGAATTGTTTCACAGTTAACACCGCCTGGAACACCACAGCGTAATGGTGTGTCCGAACGTCGTAATCGTACTTTGTTAGAGATGGTGCGATCTATGATGTCTCTTACTGATTTGCCGTTATCATTTTGGGGTTATGCATTAGAAACAGCTGCATTCACTTTAAATAGGGCACCATCAAAATCCGTTGAGACGACACCATACGAACTGTGGTATGGCAAAAGACCAAAGTTGTCGTTTCTTAAAGTTTGGGGATGTGATGCTTATGTAAAAAAGCTTCAGCCTGAAAAGCTGGAACCCAAAGCGGAAAAATGCGTCTTCATAGGTTACCCAAAAGAGACAGTTGGGTACACCTTCTATCTCAAATCCGAAGGCAAAGTGTTTGTTGCTAAGAACGAAACTTTTCTCGAGAAGGAGTTTCTCTCGAGAGAATTGAGTGGGAGGAAGATAGAACTTGACGAGGTTGTCGAACCTCTCATCCCTCTGGATGGTGGCGCAGGGCAAGGGGAAACCTCTGTCGTTGCAACGCCGGTTCAGGAGGAAGTTAATGATGATGATGATGAAACTCTAGTTCAAGTTTCTGTTGAACCACGCAGGTCGACGAGATCACGCGCTGCTCCAGAGTGGTACGGTAATCCCGTCTTATCAATCATGTTGTTAGAAAACAATGAACCTGCAAATTATGAAGAAGCAATGGTGGGCACAGATTCCAACAAATGGCTAGAAGCCATGAAATCCGAGATAGGATCCATGTATGAGAACAAAGTGTGGACTTTGGAGATACTACCTGAGGGCCGCAAGGCTATTCAGAACAAATGGATCTTTAAGAAGAAGACGGACGCTGACGGTAATGTGACCGTTTATAAAGCTCGACTTGTGGCAAAGGGTTTTTCACAAGTTCCAGGAATTGACTACGGTGAGACTTTCTCTCCCGTAGCAATGCTTAAGTCCGTCAGAATCATGTTAGCAATAGCTGCATTTTTCGATTATGAAATCTGGCAGATGGATGTCAAAACGGCGTTCCTTAACGGTTTCCTTAAGGAAGAATTGTATATGATGCAACCCGAAGGTTTTGTTGATCCTAAAAATGCTGACAAGGTGTGCAAGCTCCAGCGATCCATTTATGGATTGGTGCAAGCATCTCGGAGTTGGAACAAACGCTTTGATGAGGTGATCAAAGCATTTGGGTTTATACAAGTGGTTGGAGAATCTTGTATTTACAAGAAAGTGAGTGGGAGCTCTGTGGCGTTTCTAATACTATATGTGGATGACATATTACTGATTGGAAACAACGTGGAGCTCTTGGAGAGCATAAAAGGTTACTTGAATAAAAGTTTCTCTATGAAGGACCTAGGAGAAGCTGCTTACATTCTAGGCATTAAGATCTATAGGGATAGATCAAAACGCCTGATAGGACTTTCACAAAGCACATACCTTGATAAAGTTTTGAAGAGGTTCAAAATGGAACAGTCCAAGAAAGGGTTCTTGCCAGTGTTACAAGGTACAAGATTGAGTAAGACTCAGTGCCCAGCAACTGATGAAGATAGAGAGCATATGCGCTCCGTCCCCTATGCTTCAGCCATAGGCTCTATCATGTATGCAATGCTGTGCACTAGACCGGATGTTAGCCTGGCCATAAGTATGGCAGGCAGGTTCCAGAGTAATCCAGGAGTGGATCACTGGACAGCGGTCAAGAATATCCTGAAGTACCTGAAAAGGACTAAGGAGATGTTTCTCGTGTATGGAGGTGACGAAGAGCTCGCCGTAAAAGGTTACGTTGATGCAAGCTTTGACACAGATCCAGACGACTCTAAGTCGCAAACCGGATACATATTTATTCTTAATGGGGGTGCAGTAAGCTGGTGCAGTTCCAAGCAAAGCGTCGTAGCAGATTCTACATGTGAAGCGAAGTACATGGCTGCCTCAGAGGCGGCTAAGGAGGGTGTCTGGATGAAGCAGTTCATGACGGATCTTGGAGTGGTGCCAAGTGCACTGGATCCAATAACCTTGTTCTGTGACAACACTGGTGCCATTGCCTTAGCAAAGGAACCAAGGTTTCACAAGAAGACCAGACACATCAAACGACGCTTCAACCTCATCCGCGACTACGTCGAGGAGGAGGACGTGAATATATGCAAAGTGCACACGGATCTGAATGTAGCAGACCCGCTGACTAAACCTCTTCCACGGCCAAAACATGATCGACACCAGAACTGTATGGGTGTTAGATTTATTACAATGTAAATCACATAGTGATGTGAGGGCTAGATTATTGACTCTAGTGCAAGTGGGAGACTGTTGGAATTATGCCCTAGAGGCAATAATAAATGTATAGTTATTATTATAATTCCTGTATCAAGATAATAGTTTATTATCCATGCTATAATTGTATTGAATGAAGACTCATTTACATGTGTGGATACATAGACAAAACACCATCCCTAGCATGCCTCTAGTTGGCTAGCCAGTTGATCGATGATAGTCAGTGTCTTCTGATTATGAACAAGGTGTTGTTGCTTGATAACTAGATCACGTCATTGGGAGAATCACGTGATGGACTAGACCCAAACTAATAGACGTAGCATGTTGATCGTGTCATTTTGTTGCTACTGTTTTCTGTGTGTCAAGTATTTATTCCTATGACCATGAGATCATATAACTCACTGACACCGGAGGAATGCTTTGTGTGTATCAAACGTCGCAACGTAACTGGGTGACTATAAAGATGCTCTACAGGTATCTCCGAAGGTGTTAGTTGAGTTAGTATGGATCAAGACTGGGATTTGTCACTCCGTGTGACGGAGAGGTATCTCGGGGCCCACTCGGTAATACAACATCACACACAAGCCTTGCAAGCAATGTAACTTAGTGTAAGTTGCGGGATCTTGTATTACGGAACGAGTAAAGAGACTTGCCGGTAAACGAGATTGAAATAGGTATGCGGATACTGACGATCGAATCTCGGGCAAGTAACATACCGAAGGACAAAGGGAATGACATACGGGATTATACGAATCCTTGGCACTGAGGTTCAAACGATAAGATCTTCGTAGAATATGTAGGATCCAATATGGGCATCCAGGTCCCGCTATTGGATATTGACCGAGGAGTCTCTCGGGTCATGTCTAAATAGTTCTCGAACCCGCAGGGTCTGCACACTTAAGGTTCGACGTTGTTTTATGCGTATTTGAGTTATATGGTTGGTTACCGAATGTTGTTCGGAGTCCCGGATGAGATCACGGACGTCACGAGGGTTTTCGGAATGGTCCGGAAACGAAGATTGATATATAGGATGACCTCATTTGATTACCGGAAGGTTTTCGGAGTTACCGGGAATGTACCGGGAATGACGAATGGGTTCCGGGAGTTCACCGGAGGGGAGCAACCCACTCCGGGGAAGCCCATAGGCTTTTGGGGGACACACCAGCCCTTAGTGGGTTGGTGGGACAGCCCCAAGGGAGCCTATGCACCAAGATAAGAAAATCAAAGGAAAAGAAAAAAAAAAGAGGGAAGAAGTGGGAAGGGAGGGGGACTCCTCCCACCAAACCAAGTCCAACTCGGTTTGGGGGGGGAGTCCTCCCCCCCTTGGCTCGGCCGACCCCTTGGGAGTCCCTTGGACCCCAAGGCAAGGTCCCCCTCCCTCCTCCTATATATATGGGGCTTTTAGGGCAGATTTGAGACGACTTTCTCACGGCTGCCCGACCACATACCTCCATAGTTTTTCCTCTAGATCGTGTTTCTGCGGAGCTCGGGCGGAGCCGTGCTGAGACAAGATCATCACCAACCTCCGGAGAGTCGTCACGCTGCCGGAGAACTCTTCTACCTCTTCGTCTCTCTTGCTGGATCAAGAAGGCCGAGATCATCGTCAAGCTGTACGTGTGCTGAACGCGGAGGTGCCGTCCGTTCGGTACTAGATCGTGGGACTGATCGCCGGATTGTTCGCGGGGCGGATCGAGGGACGTGAGGACGGTCCACTACATCAACCGCGTTCTCTAACGCTTCTGCTGTACGATCTACAAGGGTACGTAGATCACTCAGCCCCTCTCGTAGATGGACATCACCATGATAGGTCTTCGTGCGTGTAGGAAAAAAAAATTTCCCATGCGACGTTCCCCAACACTTTGTACTTGTCTTCCACCTTCAAGCAATCGAGGCAGGCATGAGTAGGGTATTACACCGCGAGGTGGCCCGAACCTGGGTAAATTGTCGTGTGTCCTAGTTCGCTTCTCTTAGCTCGCGCCACCGGAGAGTCGCCATGAAGTTGGGAGGTAGAATGTAGGAGAGCGAGCGCACCCCAGAGTTCGAACCTTTTGGGTTTGTGGAGCCCCGATTTCGACAGTAATCATGGTGGCTTCAATGTGCTGAAACTCCACTGGAAACTCTGTTCTTGTTCCATTCGCGCGCCTTCTCCATGATTGATCATGCTCTAGTGTTCATCATTCTTCTCCATGCTAGGTCCTTCATTTGTAAGCAACATAAATGTATCACAGCACCATATTCTCATGAACATTTTAATCATTACCAAGAAACGAAAGTACCTGGTATTTTATTTGGCGTGTGCGAGCTCTAGTAATTGGTTCAATATGTGTAGCAGCAGAGGTTGTTGGTATAATTGAGATAGTGATGTCCTTATCACCTTATGGAAAGATCCTCTAGTGGATTCAAACCCCTATCATTCCTAGAGATTTGGGAAGAACTATCTACACCAAGACCCCATCTCCTCCATGGATTTGAGATGAACCTTACTCTTGTTGCTATTTTTCCTCGGATTGTTTGTGTATGCTTATGGATCTCATGTGTTGCCCATCTAGTGGATGTGTGATTTGGACTTTTCTTTGAGTGTTCCGTCTTGTGATTTGTGTGTTTCTCTTGGATTCTCCCTTCAAGTTGTGAAAGATTAGGTCATGTGATTCCATTTTACATCATACCTCTTGAAGTTTCTAGGCTTAGCAAAGCATAAACTAGATCTTGAGAGAGTTATGCTCATCTTATCTCCTCCTAGAGGATGAAGACCTAACGAGAAGTGTACTTTTGGATCAGAGACGACCGTCTCTCCTCTCTCTTATTTCCTTGTAGGGGATGAAGACCTTACGAGAAGTATACTTTTGGATCAGGAATTGGGGAAGAATTATCCCTTTGTTTAGCTTTATTTCTTGTGCTGTACTTGCATGCAAAACGTACCTGTATTGGCCTTGGATTTGAAGCTAGCTAGTCTGAATCACGTCATGTTGAGTGTTTTCAACTAGATTTGACGCTAGCTAGTCTGAATCACGTCATGTTTAGTGTTTTCAACTAGATTTACCTTTGTTTCTCCTTGTTCCTTGTGTTGTCGTGGCATGATGGTCAGGACATGATATAATAAGACCCCTCTGTACACAAATATAAGAGCATTTAGATCAATAAAGTTGTGATCTAATCATTTTTATATTTCTTTATGGAGGGAGTAACACATAATTAGTCTTGGTTACAACATGTACAATGTAACAGGACGACAGAATATTACTGCTTCAACCGTCAAATACAGGGTTAAATTTACCACATCCTAGTCAGTTAAGTCAACAATGCGAGGCAACTAAGAACCAATTATTGGGAAAAAGAAATAGGTTATACATCATAGCTGCGGTAACTACTTGAAACAATATTTACAATGTACAACACCAGGAGAACTGTCCTGTTAGAGCATATGATGAATGAGAGAATGCCTGCCTAATCCTCATTATCGTAGTCCTCTTCCTCATCAACCTGCACCGTCAGATGTCCAAAACTGGATGGTCCAACACCAATGCCTCCAATGGCATCTGGCATAGGCCAATCCGGCTGATGGTTGGTGCTAGCTTCTTCAACCTTTGAAGTCACAGCTGGCGTCGCAGCTGATGGAGCCTCCGCTACAGGATGTGAGCTTTGGGGAATACTCTCATTGCCACGATTGGTCTCTGGAACTATCTCATCTCCTGGCAAGGGTTCACTTTGTTCAGCAAACATGCTGCTCTCATCCTCAAACTGTACATAACCAATTTCCTTTCTCTTGGTTGGAGGCCGCCCTCGCCCTCTTCCTCGACCTCTGCCTCGTCCTCTGGGACTAGTGTTCAAGTTTCTTATGGGCTGCAAAGCCAATCAACTATGTTATCAACTTATCTGCTAAGAAAATTTAACTCCGCTGATATGTGATGGAATTGTACCATTTTGCTAGATCGGGGCTCCTCATTCTCTGGGTCACTTCCATTTGAAAATTTCCTAGAAAGTGAATTTCAATCATTAATAAGATGTTCGTTACTTGTCACAATGATTCATGAGAATTTGACTCTGGGAAGTCAATTTACCTTCTTCTGGGTAATCCTCTTTCATCTCCACAAGATTCACCGCCACCGAGATCTGGCACCTTGTTGACAATCTCAGTTAGGAAGTCAAAAGAGCTGTACCTCTTCACACATTGCTTTCTGGGCATCTCATAAGAAACATATAAACCCTTAGTCACTAACAGCACACAGTTTAAACATCTCATAAATGGCTGTGGTCGACTTGTGTAACTAAGTTTTTGACAAAACAAAACACCATTGATGACCACAATTACCAAAGGTATCAAAAGAAGAAAAGGCTTCATCATTAATCTTAGATTTATAATCAAATTAGTAGCTTGAATTACAGATGAAAGTTGTAAATCATGATAAGTTGGATAAACACATGTGCTGAATATGAGCAGGCTCATCTCAGTTTCCACTCAAGTTTCATTCGGAAGGCAGACCATCTTCGTAAATCTCCCATAGCTCATTACCGACAGTCATACCAGCGTAGTTTTCCACAGAAAAACATAAACCAGTTTCAAATTGGTTACCAAGATGAACCAGTCCGAAATTGACCTGCTGATACATCTTGAGCCTTCATAATAATTTTCCAATGTTTTTCTTGTGCTCTTCGGCTTTCGATATTCTGGTTCCTCTTTGGAGCCTTCCGGGGGAGCGAGCACTAATTGCTAGTAATTGTGTTTTGGTGGCTATGGTGGGAGAACAGGAGTACATTACGAGATGACGACCAACAGAACTCAGCTAATTCATCTAGTCACCAGAGTCGCCGTCACATTAGAGTCCAGAGAGTTGTTGAAGCCAAACAAGGTGCGGAGCTTGACAGCAGCAGCCACGAAAGAATTACGGATGATGAAGGGAATTTCCATGGAGGGTGTGGGAAGAGAGATTACTCAGGTATCGTTATTCAAGATGAAAATGAGACAGATGCACAGCTGTTGCTTGCTATCTGACCCAACAGGCAAAAAATAACTTAGCTACATGTTTTAATTAATGTATAGTGTTGATTTCCTGCCCCAATCTGAGTAATGGTACCTCTTAAAAGAATGAAAACGAAAAATACCCTGTTTTAAATCATAACAGTTAGGTTAATAATGAAAATACGAAAGAGAAATTTTTGCCAAGAAGATCAAACTGCGCATGCTAAGAGTGGTCCATTTCAAGAGGTTACAAAGTTTATTTAAGCTCCAAAAGTCCGGGCAACATTAGGCCTCACATGTTAGGATTGTGAGATACTTTAATTTAATGGTATTTAGTGGCGTAACTAGAAAAACATCAAAGCAGCAACTGGACAGTTTCCACAAGCTAAGTAGACTTGGGGCCTGTTTGGATGGCCTCCGGCTCCACACTCCGCGAACTACAAACACGGAGCCAGACCAAACATCCCAGCATCACGAAGCCAGCTCCTCTTTCAGCTCCCATAGCTGTGGCTCACGGAGTTCCTAAAAATTACAAGGCCATGCCACCAATAGGAAAAATGGTTTGATTTCTCTCCTCACCCGTGAGCGAAACCGAACCAGAGTGAGTGTCCACCCTGTCTCTTGTCTCTCTCTCCCTCGTCACTCTTATTTCTCCCTCCCATCAGCCAAAGTCATCTCTCCCTCGCGCACGGAACGGGCCAAGCCCTGGCCATCCTTTCCCTGTTAAAAGAGCCAAATCCTAACAAAATGGGCTACCAACCCATGAGATCATTCGGGCAGCTGCTCATGGTGCCAAATGTTCATGCTTCGCACGCGGAGCCAGTATCAGAGGGAGTTGGAGTTGAGGATTTGGTAGATTTTGAGGATCCGAACGGGCCCTTATATTATATGGAAATACATTGGAAGAAAATCACCATATTACTAACTTCCATCGAAGTACAATGTGTAAATCACAGACGGCTCGAAGCTATCCATATGTCTAGAAAAACATGGAGTGATACAATACATACAGCACAAAGTCATAGTAAGATTAAACAGCCATCGGCATAGAATAGAACTCACAGGTGGAAGGAATTCAGTGTCTTTGCACCGCTTTGAAGAGTAATTTTGTATGAGCGGTCGATCAAATCTTGCAGAAACAATTCAAGGGCTCTCGCTGCATGCAAATAATAAATTCAGAATACCAAATACTCACTTTATATGCTTCATCATGATGCCGAAATATCTTTAAAAGCAACAGAAGGTATGCGCCAAACATAGAGATTTTAAAACAGATACAAGAAACGCGAAGATTCTTGCAGAACTTACACACTAAAACAGGCACAGCCAATGCAATTTTGCCAACATCCTCATCTGCTTGCATTATCTTTTTGATCCGTGCCTAACACAACAAACATAAAATTAGTGACTGGACAACCAGCTGAATAATATAGTCTTACAGAAGCAACATAACACAGAGCAAAAGAGCACACTAACCAACACAAGATAATGCTAAGCAAAAATAACAAAAGAAAGTTAGGTTTCAGTAACAGACATAAACAAAAACTTCCAGCCATCAATACACACCCAAAAAAAAGTTTGCACGATGTCATGCTAGTTTTCTCAACAAGGAAACACAAGTCATGTTACGAGAAGTATTATTAAAATAACTATCACGCTAAAGAAACTCCTAAAGGGCAAAGCGGAAAGGTCTCGTGCAGTTTTAAGACTTGAATGATGTCATGCTAGTTTTCTCAACAAGGAAACACAAGTCATGTTACGAGAAGTATTATGAAAATGACTATCACGCTAAAGAAACTCCTAAAGGGCAAAGCGGAAAGGTCTCGTGCAGTTTCGAGACTTGAATGATGTCAGGCTGGTGACAATAAAACAGTGAAAATGTTCGGAACATCCTGAAAACATTAAGGCTCAAGATTTATAGTTTGCACGTGCAAAATTTTATACTACTCCCTCCATTTCTAAATATAAGTCTTTTTAGAGATTTCAAGACCGAATACATAAGGATGTATATATACGAATTTTAAAGTGTAGATTCACTCATTTTGCTCCGTGTGTAGTGGTGTATCTAGCATGATAGTAGAGGGTAGGCTTAAATCATCAATTTACTACGCCTAATTAGCAAATACACTGAAATTATTGCATGTAAAGCACCTTGATGTAATTGTCATATGCTATATTTAACTGAAACAGAATTTTGGAAGGTAGACTTCAGCCTATTGAAGCCCCCCTACTAGAATCGCCACTGTCCGTATGTATTCGGTCTTGAAATCTCTAAAAGGATTTATATTTAAAAACGGAGGGAGTACTACACTGCCGACCATGTCTCAGCCTTTCGTTCCATCACTTACAACGCGTGTTTGCATCTTGAGGAATCTTGCAAGCGATCGCCCATGCTACCAGCAACTTGGGCAGCAACAGTAAAGTATTAAATCGCAAATCAAGCTCGATTTACTCATCTTGTACAACGAGCAACCGAGTATAGCATACAAAGAAGGAACATCACAATAGGTTTGCTTCTTCGACGCCATCTTGCACTTACCAGAGATCTTTTTTGCCAGATCATCACAACTTAGCGTCAGCTACGAGTGAGTGATCAAGAATCTTTCCACTCACACAAAACCAACCGCAGTAGACTTACCGAGTCCACCTCACTCCATCCATCCATCCATCCACCACATACGAACTCAACACAAGGGGGCAAATTCGATACACTAGCGAGACAAAGCAAAAGGAAGATTAGATTCCTCGCCCGGCCCACGAGCGCTCGCTCGCGGAGAACAACAGGCCGTTCCGCGTCTCCACCCGGGCAGCGCCTCGGCGACGAAACGCATCACAAGAAGACAAACAAAGCACCAGTCAACGGCGAGATCCACCGTGCGAGGACCGAGATCCACCGAGAGCACGGACAGATCGGATCACGGGCAAGCCAGATTAGAGAGGGGCCATGGAGGAGAGGGAGAGAACGAACCGCGGGGAACCGGGTGCCCAACTTCTTCCTCATCTTTGTCGCACCTCCGATACCTCGTCGGGTTCGATGCCGGCAATCCTTTCGTGTATTTTCTTTTCTCGTTCTTGTTGACGATTGGAATTCTAGTTTTGTTGTCTTTCCACCACCTTGCACCACCACGGCACGCCCATGTTATGTACACCATCTCGAAGAAATAAGGCTTTCGTGCCAAAAAGAATATTCGTTTTAGGGCATGTACAATCCTCACGCTGCCTCAGCTATTTATTTAATCAAAACTAGCAAAAGGCCCGTGCGTTGCAACGGGATAAAAAAATACCACACGACACGCGTTCTTAATTTATAAAAAAATGTCTATAATTGGAGAATTTATAGTTACGATACAAATAAAGATGGTCTTATCCTATAAAAATGCAGTTCAAAATTTCACAGGTCTTCTATTTTAACACGGCTTGCATGTAGATTTAATACATACAAAGAATCAGTCAAGTGACCTTCAGTTTCATCTCTAATCCTGATTTTGTTGACGTGTTCATTCCCAACCCGGATGAGTACATGTATGAAAGAAAGACGAATAATGACTTATTTATTAAGATTGCACCCTAGATAGTATTTTTATTAAACGTTTAACAGATAAAATAATATCATATTTAAATTCTACATATTTTTCTAATCAAATTCCATGTATAATATGTTAATTTTGGAGTTATGGTTTAAAAGATATGAGTACTTAAAAAAATATTTAATATATACTACGAGTTTAATGTCATAAACAGTAAGGGTTTTTTTGTAAAATCACCTCGGTGGGTTTTCCGACGGAAGCGATACCCTCTTTATTATTAGGTAAAGAAATAGTAGAACCACCGTCTTTTGAAATTTTTTGACCAACCGAGGCTACACACTCTGGTGGGACCCATCTCCCCTCACATGCATGCTGTTTTCTTTTCCCTCTCTCTATCTTTCTCCTTGCATACGCGAGCCTACCTTCTCATTTCTTGCTTTCTCACACCTTTTTCACCCCAAGAGTCTGATTCTTCTGTAGGCTACACCATCTCTTGTGAGGTTGAGTTCTGAGGTTATTGCTTTTAGTCCGTACCAAACTTTGAACCTACATAGACCTACGGGGCACTAGTTGAGGCTACCCATTGGCCTTGCTCTTAGAGCGTCTACTACCGCAGCCCTTTTTAGGTCACGAAAGGCCATAGAAAGCCTCCAACAGTTGCTTAATTTAAAAAAAAATACAAAGATAATTTAGACAAGGCTATTGCTACGGATCAATGACTGATTTCCATCAACGGTCGTTAGATTCTCTCCCTTACAGCCCTTGGATATATTAATGCATGTCTGCGTCGTTCTCCTTACATCGCAACAACGTGTGTCGTCACCCAGCTCGCAGTCGGCACTCCGCGGCAAGAACCACACCCCCATCTCCTGTGCAGCAGTAGTCACCGGTCATACAACACCGCTGTCGGCCATGCAGCATCACAGCAGTAGCTCTTGTGGCAGCACTGGGCAACACCAACGGGCCGACGACGCTCCATTGCAACGTGTTGAATAAATCCTAGTGCATCTCTTGCTGCTAGATAAGTTTAGTTTCTTTTCTCTGAACTTTACTGTAGCGTTTCAGGCTGTTGTCGCTGCTGGGCTGCAGTCAGTTCAGATCCTTATTTCTCGGTCAGGTTAGTTGATTAGAGATAGGGTTAGTTGTCCTGGTCTTTGTCTAACAAACTAGGACCAATTCCAGAGGGCGCACGACCCACTCGTGGGATGGCACGAGAGTTACGGATCGTGGAGCTCAGCTCCTGCTTTTGTATTCCGAATAAGAAGATGGAATAGACTGTCAGAAAAGTTGCAGTTCAGGCAACACAAAACACCTACTGTCCACTGATCGAGTAGTTCATCGGACTTAGTTCATTCGATCCTCAGTGATAACAGTTGGCATCAGAGCCTCTTGAAGTCGCGATGGTCGGGACGCCACCACCGGCGGCGGTCGCCAGAACGAGGTCGCCTGCAGGCGGGGCACGTCGTGTGCGCTCGCCGAGCCGCGGGCGAAGCAGGACTCGGAGAACTGGCGGCGGTGAAGTGGTGGTTCGGGAAACCATCGTAAGGGAGACCGGCGGCGGCGGTGCCGTCTCGTGGCCTCTCCTCACGAAGACGAACCACACCGAGTGGGCCATCCTGATGCGCGTCAAGCTGCAAGGTGCAGGCCTCTGGGAGGCGATCGAGACCGGCGATGCTCCGGAGCGACAGGAGAGACAGGCCCTAGGGGCCATCCTGAGCTCGGTGCCACCTGAGATGGTCCAGATCCTAGCCGCCAAGGATGACGCCAAGGTGGCCTCGGACACCATCAAGACACTTCACATCGGCGTGGATCGCGTCCGAGAAGCGCGTCGGCAGAGGCTACGGAAGGACTTCGACGCGCTCGCGTCCAAAACAGGAGAGAACGTCGAGGACTTCTCTCTCCGTGTTTCGAGCGTAGTCACAGAGCTGCAATCCCTTGGGGATACCACCTCCGAGCTCGACGGCGTGCAGAAGATTCTGCGCGTCGTACCACCGAGGTACTCCCAGATGGCGTGCTCCATAGAGACGCTGCTGGACCTCAAGGACCTCTCCATCGACGAGCTGAGCGGGCGCCTTGCGGCGTCAGAAGGGTGTGGCGCACCGGAACAAGATGCAAGTGGGCGGCTGCTCCTCACTGCGGAGGAGTGGCGAGCCCGCGACGCAAATCACCACGGCGGCAGCGGCTCATCCGGCGGCAAAGGGAAGAAGCCACAAGGCCGTCTGCAGAGCAAGGATGGCGCAGGCAAGACTGACGGCAGCGGGAACCCACCGCGTCGCAAAGGGAAGTGCAACTATTGCGGCATCGAGGGTCACTGGGCGCGCGAGTGCCGCAAGGCGAAGCGCGAGCGCGGCGACCAGGGGAAGCGGGAAGAGGCCAATCTCGTGCAGGCCGCACCTGACGAGACAGACGGAGACCCCGCCATGTTCATGATACAGGAGGTATCACTGTCGGCCGCGGGCACGAGCGAGCACGTCTTCCTCAACGAAGAGCGAGTTGCCGCGGTCCTCCGACGCTCCTCTGACGACGTCGACTTGGCCTGGTACCTGGATACTGGCGCGTCCAATCATATGACGGGAGACGAGGCCTCCTTCGCCGAGCTGGACAGGGGAGTGGCTGGCACCGTGAAATTCGGTGACGGCTCCCTCGTGGAGATCCGCGACCGCGGAACTGTTCTGTTCACCGTCAGCGGAGAAGATCACAGGGCCCTGACGCAGGTGTATTGGATTCCCCGGCTGAAGACCAACATCATCTCCATCGGCCAACTAGACGAGATCGGGTGCCCGACACTTGTCCAGGACGGTTTCATGACTGTTCAAGATCAGCAGCAACGCATCCTCGCCAAGGTGCCTCGTGCGCGCAACAGGCTCTACGTCCTGCATCTCCACCTGGTCAGGCCTGTGTGTCTGACGGCGCACGCCACCGAGGATGCATGGCGTTGGCACGCTCGCTATGGCCACCAGCACTTCGATGGGCTTGCACGTCTGGCGCGTCAGAACATGGTGCATGGGCTGCCACTGATCGAGCACCATGAGCAGGTCTGTGATGCATGTCTTGTCGGAAAGCAGCGTCGTATTCCCTTCCCGAAGCAGGCAAGGTTTCGCGCGTCAGAACCGCTGGAGTTGATCCACGGAGATCTGTGCGGACCGATCTCGCCGGCGACGCTGAGTGGAAGAAGGTATTTCCTCCTCCTGGTGGATGATTACAGCAGATACATGTGGCTATCACTACTGCACGGCAAAGACGAAGCTGCGGAGTGTATCCACAGATTCCAGGCAAAGGTGGAGCGCAAGACATGACGCAAGATCAAGACGCTTCGGACAGATCGGGGAGGGGAATTCACATCGAATGACCTCACGGGCTACCTTGCTGATCTTGGGGTCGAACGACACCTCACCGCTCCCTACATGCCACAGCAGAATGGCATAGTGGAGCGACGGAATCAGACAGTGGTGGGAACAGCGAGATGCATGATGAAGGCCATGAACGTTCCTGCCCGGTTCCGGGGAGAAGCAGTGAGCACAGCTGTATTTGTGCTGAATCGCGCATACACCAGGAGCGTGCAGGGGAAGACCTCGTTCGAGGCATGGCACGGGAGGAAGCCGAACATCGACATCCTCCGTGTGTTCGGGTGTGTCGCGCACGCAAAGAGCACACGGCCTCATCTGAGCAAGGTAGAAGACCGCAGCAAGCGTTTGGTGTTCTTCGGCTATGAGAGCGGGAGCAAAGCCTACCGTCTGTATGATCCAGATGCAGAGAAGATCGTCGTGTCCCGGGATGTTGTGTTTGAGGAAGAGAGGGCGTGGGACTGGGAGCAGACCCAGCCGGCGGTGCAAGCTGTGAGCTTCTCGATAGACCCTCTGTCGACCCTCTCCGGCGGCCTCCCCGTGACGACGACATCAGCCTCGCCCAACACGGCCCCAGGGCTATCGCTTTCGCCCACCACATCCACGACGCCAGGAGCAGGGAGTGCAGGACGCGGCGGCTCTACATCACCACCTGCCGCTGCACCGAGCGCTCCTCCAAGCCCGGGAAGGGAGCACACTTCGACAGTACCCGTCACACGAGTACACGCGATGAGGACTCGGGCACAAGACAGTATATTCCTTCCAAACCCTAAATACAATGACAGTGTCAAGTCACCTACACTTTCTTCATCACCCCAGTCACCAGAGGTAGACGATGAGGAGAGGACCCAGACTACGAGCTGGGCCTGCTGCAAGGAGAAGAGCCAAGCTCGTTTGAGGAAGCACAACAACACGAGTGCTGGCAGCTGGCGATGGCTGACGAGATTGCATCGATCGAGGCCAACCACACTTGGGCCCTGGTTGATCTCCCTCGAGGGCATCGACCGATCGGTTTGAAATGGGTTTACAAGGTGAAGAAAGATGCAGATGGTGAGATAGTAAAACACAAAGCACGTTTGGTAGCAAAGGGATATGTGCAGAGGCATGGTGTCGACTACGAAGAAGTGTTTGCACCTGTGGCAAGGATGGAGTCAGTGCGCTTGCTTCTCGCCATGGCAGCCAGAGCAGGTTGGACAGTGCATCATATGGATGTAAAGTCTGCATTCCTAAACGGTGAGCTTAGAGAAGAAGTGTATGTGACACAGCCACCAGGGTTCATCATCTCTGGACAAACTAGCAAAGTGCTGAAGCTCGACAAGGCACTGTACGGGCTGAAACAGGCCCCACGGGCATGGAACACCAAGTTAGACACCTGTCTGACTGGGTTAGAGTTCAAAAGGTGTCCCTCTGAGCATGGGATTTATGCAAGAGGAAGTGCTAGATCTCGGCTGGTAGTTGGGGTCTACGTAGATGATCTGATCATCACTGGATCAGATGAGGAAGAGATCAGAAGGTTCAAGGGTGAGATGCAGAAGCTGTTCAAAATGAGTGATCTTGGGCATCTGAACTACTACTTGGGGATAGAAGTTCACCAACACAGTGGGGGAATTGATCTCTGCCAAGCTGGTTATGCTGCCAAGATTCTTGAAAGGGTAGATATGACAGGTTGCAACTCTTGCCCTGTTCCTATGCCGCCCAGGTTCAAGTTAAGCAAAGACAGCACTGCACAACCAGTTGATTCAACAGATTTCAGAAGTGTAGTAGGTATGCTGCGCTATCTCATTCACACAAGGCCTAATCTCACTTTCTCAGTTGGCTTCGTATCAAGGTTCATGAAGGCACCTACCCAGGAACATCTGGCAGCAGTGAAGCACATCCTGCGCTATGTTGCAGGAACTCTGAATTGGGGAGTGCATTACTCCCGTGGTGCTGTCGATGCTCCCCTGATAGGATACAGTGACAGTGCCCATGGTAGATGTATGGACACACGCAGAAGCACCACAGGGCTCATGTACTTCTATGGAAGCAACCTGGTGAGCTGGCAATCGAAGAAACAGAGCATTGTGACCCTTTCTTCTTGCGAGGCTGAGTATGTTGCAGCAGCAACAACAGCTTGCCAGGGTGTGTGGTTAGCACGCCTCCTCAGTGAGATCAAGGTGGAGGCAGTGAAACCGGTGGTGCTCAACATGGACAACAAATCAGCAATGTCATTGTGCAAGAACCCCGTTTTCCACGAGCGAAGCAAGCACATCGATATTAAGTATCATTATATGAGAGAGTGTGTGGAGAAAGGGAAGATGCAGATCGAATTTGTGAGGACCGAAGAGCAGATGGCCGACTTGCTCACCAAGGCACTCGGTCGTGGGAAGCTCCAGGAGCAGCGCACGAAGATCGGCATGGTGGAGATCACAAGAATGCACAAGGTTTAGGGAGTGAATGTTGAATAAATCCTAGTGCATCTCTTGCTGCTAGATAAGTTTAGTTTCTTTTCTCTGAACTTTACTGTAGCGTTTTAGGCTGTTGTCGCTGCTGGGCTGCAGTCAGTTCAGATCCTTATTTCTCGGTCAGGTTAGTTGATTAGAGATAGGGTTAGTTGTCCTGGTCTTTGTCTAACAAACCAGGACCAATTCCAGCGGGCGCACGACCCACTCGTGGGATGGCACGAGAGTTACGGATCGTGGAGCTCAGCTCCTGCTTTTGTATTCCGAATAAGAAGATGGAATAGACTGTCAGAAAAGTTGCAGTTCAGGCAACACAAAACACCTACTGTCCACTGATCGAGTATTTCATCGGACTTAGTTCATTCGATCCTCGGTGATAACACAACGCCGATAGTGCTTCAATGCAACCCCGACGAAGTTTCAACGCCTCCAACGGTTGAACAACCCCATGGCACTCCAATGCACCTCCGGCGGTCCGACGATGCTGCACTGCAATAACCACTATTCAAAAAATCGGCCGATTCAGCGATTTATCGGCCGATTAATCGCTACTCGAGGTACGACCGCTGAGATAAGGCCATATCTTCAGCATTAATCTTTTGGGCCGATTTATCGGCCTGAAAAGCAATTTATCGTGAATATTATGATTAATCGGTCAGCCTGGGCATTCGGGTATTTTGGTTATTTCGGTTCGGGTAGTTCGGTTTATGGGTAATTTGGATATTCGAAAATGGAAAACAAAATTGTTTCTGTCAAAAAAAATACCCGAACCCAAATTACCCAAAATTTCGGTTCGGGTAATTCGGGTACCCAAAATATTCGGAGCATACATCAACTTTTGATATGAATAACTCGGATAGTATGGGTATTTTTGGTAATATGGGTATTTTAGTTAGTATGGGTAACAAGTTAGTGTAATAATAGCATGAAAATTCTGGACAATATGAATAATTTGGGTAGTATGGGTATTTCGGGTTTTCACACTAGAACTCGAACCCTAACCAAAAAACCGAATAGTCAAGAAATCAAAACCGAACCCTTACCTGATACCCGAATTACCCGACAATTCGGGTAATTCGGTTCGGTTCGGGTTCGGGTAGCAGGTTCGGGTACCCCAAACGCCCAGGGTGATTAATCGGTATGGGCCTCCTGCACAGGAATCTCAAAATCGGTATGGAGGCCCGATAGATGGAGCCTCTCGCCGCCGACACAATCGTCCCTTCCTCCGGGTCCCTTCCTCCTAACGCCCGATGGATGACAATCGGAGCATCTCACCACTGCCAACGCTTCCTGCAATAGCACACCATCACTATCACTCCCTCCTCTAGCAGCAAACACGCAAAAGGTTGGACCTGTTGTCGTCCCTGTTTCTTCAGTGTAATGTAGGGCATTTTTTCCTTTTTACTGTTTTAGATTCTTTGATAATTTGATGAATAGATGTTGGTATTGTAGATTTGTAGATGCTCCCATGCTGGTATTATGGATTTCTAGATGTTGTCATGCTTGTGTAGTGTTGTCCTCATTTTGTTGTACACGTGATGCTATAGTGTTGTCCTAATTTTGTTTGTTCTATAATCCTACAATACCATTATATGCACTTCTGTGGTATGAAGAACTGGTGCCCTATTTGAATTTTGAACCATGCAAAAAAGGGCATGGGCTACACCTATATATTGATGTACTATTGCATAGTATTGTCCTATTTAAAGGCATACTGTTTAAGTGATTTTTTTCTATTTTTATCTTGTCAGTGCTTGAAACCTATGACTTATAAAAAAACTTACCGATTAATAGTCCACGGATAAAATCGATTAATCATCCGATTTTACGATTAATCTCTTATTGCAACCAACTCAGACGATAACTGACACGACCGGTTTCCAAATAAAATAAATAATAAGCCACGGTCGGACATCTTAGCGACACCACGGAAAGGACATAAAAATAAATAACAAGCCACACTCGGACGTCTTAGCGACACCACAGAAAGGGCATAAAAATAAATAACAATTATCCTGGTGGTACAACCAACCTTCAGTATATTTTTTGAACCAAGAAGATAATAATAATTGTTTCCGCATTACCGTTAGATATCCACAACCATTATTGTTCCACCGACTTGTACTCCAAGGACCGACACTTGACTTGTCAAACAACCATCCTTAACCGTGGACACGGCTACTCGAATAGTTTTGACTCTACACAGGGTGTACTCTTTACCCATAGCTCACGGGTTCCGATAGGCCATATGACTAATCCGTGTACGGTATTTTAGAAGAAGACACTCAGAACCAGCACAAACCCACTTTACCCCCGCGAAGCCTGGCTTCACCCGGACTACGCTGCCAGGGCAAAACCATAAGACAGGGAGGCTTCGACCTCGACTAGCATGGGATCAAATTTATACCGCGCGCTACAAGGGAGTGCCCTCCCTCTCGGTCCCAGACCGGAAACACCCATGCCCCTTGACCGGATGACTGGATTTAGTCCAGGGCCATGGATACCTTCATCCCATCCCCTCTACTTGGTGTGTGGCTGATAATAGGCCTACGACCGACTATACCGAATCCTTATTCAGGAAACTGTGGTAGCACGATAAAGAAAGTAAGACACAGACAAAACTCGATCTAGATCGATACTGGAGTTATCAATTTCTTACCAACACAATTATGCAGCTCGACAACTCGGAGGGGCTCTATTTATAGAGGCCCGAGAGAGGTGTCGCGGGTCTAAACTCCGGCAAGCAATTCTGGTGATCTAGGGGGTTAGGCAGGTGGTTAGGTGGTTCGGCTCGTACCTACTCATCGAGGGGGATCCATTTTGCCCTGAAACAGATCAGTCATCGGCGGAGGACTCTGATCGACGGGGTGGTTCTCGATGTGCAATGTGGGAGCAGAGTTCGTGCTCTTTGCTGCCCGGTGCGTGGCGATGGAAATTGCGGCGCCAGCTGGGTCTAGGGGCATGCGACAGCTTCAGGTGCGAGGGTTGTGCCGGTAGGTGTGGGGCTGTAGCAGGGGCATCGCTGGTGGTCGTGGCAGCCGCTGCAGGTGTTGCTGTCGGAGCTTGGACGGCTCGACCAGCTCACCACCGACGCTAGCAAGCGCCCAAGGGAGTGTGGGACGCGAGGATAAGCTCGCGCACAAGATCGAGTGTCTCTGGCATCGCTACTATTGTGATTGACACTGAACTGAACCCTGAACCTTTGACTGAATCAGTTTCAGAGTTTGATAGTGGCAACGGTGCAGACTAGGTGTTTGATTAAATGAAAATGGCACGTGCCCAAAATATCTTGACCTGAAAATGTTTGGGGTGGTCTCTCATTAGGTGAAAAGACTTCCCACAATTTTTCAGAATTTTTGAAACTGTTTCGGTCAGGTTTTTAATAAAAATAGACTCTTTTGGGGCAAACTTGAGTCAAATGAAATTTGAAATTTTCAAACTTGTGACTCCAAAGTTTTTGGTGAAATAGGTTGAGGGTACTAAGGTCTTCTAAGGGTAGTAGTTTGGGTCCAAAATTCCAAAGGAATCATTGAGTTCCTTTGTAATCTAGCTAGGGTCAAAACTGATTATAGAAAATTCTTTTATTAATAATAAATATGAAAGGTGCTCCAACCTTTCTAAAGTTTTGGTAAATAAATAAAAATGAAGACCTAGATGATGTGGAAGTGTAAAAAGGTTGTAAACGGGATGTAGGAAAAGTAAACCTTGAGGTAAAGAAAAAAATAATTGAACCTATAGGAATAAATTCTAAGGCTTTGCAAAAGAATAAAATATTCTCCCAAACCAATTCATTTGGAGAAGAGGCCAAAGATCATTATTCTAAACCAGGCAGGTTGAGAAAGAAAGCTCTAAAAAGTTTTCTTAAAGAGATTGTCAAAGAGCTCCAAGGTTTTTATCAAAGCCAATTAAAAATCCAAAACAAATTGGCTCAAAAATCAAGAAATAAAATTAAAAAAATTTGGGTGTTACAACACCTACCCCCTTAAGAAAAATCTCGTCCCTGAGATTTCAGCAGTCCTTCAAGAAGTTGCGGTTGCTCTTTCTGCACGAAATCCTCTCTTTCCCACGTGGCCTCATCCTCTAAATGGTTGCTCCACTGTACCCTGAATAGTTTGGGGACTTTGTGTCGTGTCCTCCTTTCTGCCTCCTCTAATATTCTCACCGGGTGTTCTTGATAGGATAGGTCTGGTTGTACTTCTATACTGTCATGGGCTACCTGTTGATCGGGGTTCCTTACACACTTCCTTAGTTGAGAAATATGGAACACGTCGTGCACGTCTGATAGTTCCGTAGGTAGATCCAGTTGGTAGGCAACTTGGCCTCTTTGAGCAATTATGAGAAAAGGTCTGATGAAACGGGGCGCAAGCTTGCCCTTGCCCTTGAACCTTTGTAGTCCTCTCATGGGTGATACCTTTAGATATACATAATAATTTGGGTTGAAGCCGATGTCACGGCGTTTCTGATCGTAATAGCTTTTTTACGGCTTTGGGCTGTCTTGGGATTGTCCCTTATTAGTTTTACCTTGTCCTCTGCCTCTTGAAGTAGTTGCGCGCCGAAGATACGGCTATCTCCGGTTTCTGACCAATTTAGAGGCGTACGACATCTTCTTCCATATAAGGCTTCAAAAGGTGACATTTGTAGGCTTGCCTGATAACTGTCATTATACGAGAATTTGGCGTAGGGCAAACTGTCCTCCCAACTGTTTCCATATGTGAGCACACAAGCCTTGAGCATGTCTTCGAGAATCTGATTTACACGTTTGGTCTGCCCTCCAGTTTGAGGGTAATATGTTGTGCTGAACACTAACTGGGTTCCGAAAGCTTGTTGCAAATAATCCCAAAACCTTGATGTAAATTGGGTGCCTCTATCGGATACAATAGTTTTAGGTATCCCATGCAAGCAGACAATACGGGCGAGGTATAACTTTGCTAGCCTCTAAGTGGTGTATGTAGTCTTTACTGGAATGAAGTGAGCCACTTTGTGAGTCGATCTGTGATAACCCATATAGCATCGTGTCCGTGTCGTGAGTGGGGTAGTCCGATAATGAAGTCCATGCCTACCTCATCCCACTTCCACTCGGGTACCTTCATAGGCTGCAACAGTCTTGCTGGCTTATGGTGTTCCGCCTTGATTCGTTGGCATGAATCACAACGGGCAATGAAAGATGCAATATCTCTTCTCATTCCGTGCCACCAATATTTTGTCTGTAGATCTTTGAACATTTTTGTACCTCCAGGGTGGATTGGGTATGGCACATTGTGAGCTTCTTCCAAAATTTGAGCTTTGAGGTCCTCTTGGTCTGGTACACATAGTCGATCTCCGTACCATAATATCCCCTATTCATCAATAATAAATTCAGGGGCTTTTCCAAGGTTCACCTTTTTATTTATGCCTTCAATGCTGGGGTGCTCCTTCTGAGCCTTCTTAATATTCTTGTCCAGAGTGGGTTGTACTTCTAGTTGTGCCACTGTGCCTTCTGGAACGAGAAGCAGGTTTAGCAAAGCGAACTCCTTCGCAATCTTAGGTCTTAGCTTTGGTATAGGGCCCTTGCCCGAGGTGGGGTTCCGGCTAAGGGCATCAGCTACCACGTTAGCCTTACTAGGATGGTAATGAATGCCCACATCATAATCTTTAATTAACTCCAACCAACGCCGTTGTCATAGGTTGAGATCTAGCTGCGTGAAGATATATTTGAGACTCTTATGATCTGTGTATATTCTGCAACGATTTCCAAGCAGAAAATGCCTCCATTCCTTGAGAGTGTGTATCACAGCGGCCAACTCCAAATCGTGAGTGAGGTAATTTTCTTCGTGTCACCGTAGTTGTCGTGAGGCGTAAGCCACGACCTTCCCTTCCTGCATAAGTACGCATCCGAGGCCTTTCCTTGAGGCGTCATAGTATACTTCAAAATTTTGGTTTAAGTCTGGCACAACCGTTGTCAGACTCTTCTTCAGCTCTTGGAAACTATTCTCACATGCTTCAGTCCATTCAAACTTATTTTCCTTTTTGAGTAGCTGGGTCATGGGCTTGGCAATAGTGGAAAAAATATCAATAAATCTCCGGTAGTATCCCGCCATTCCAAGGAAACTTTGGATGTCTGTCATGTTGGCTGGTTGTGGCCATTCACTTACAGCCTTGACCTTCTCAGGATCCACAACTATGCCTTCTTGGGTCATTACATGTCCCAAAAATCGAACTTGCTTCAGCAAAAACTCACATTGCTGAACTTGGCATACAATTGATGTTTACGCAATTCTTCCAACACAATTCTTAGGTGTTCTGCATGTTCTTCGAGGTTCTTGGATTAGACAAGTATGTCATCGATGAAGACTAAGACAAACTTATCCATGTACTTCATGAATACCTTATTAATTAAATGCACGAAGTAAGCTGCTACATTTGTTAGCCCGAAAGGCATTACCGTTGTGGGGACCCCGACTTACGAGTCAAGATCGCCGTGCTTGGTGATCCCAGAAATCAATGCTCACCGAACACAGATACCGAATAAGAGAGTCTTACATCCAAGTACCGATTATTACAACACAATACCGAATGGTCAGGTTCACAAAGCAGGGCCTAAGGCCAAATCACTCAAATACAACTATAAGTGGAAATCATAGGGGCTAAGCAGTTGCCCATGCCATCAAGCCTACACCGATAAGCATTCTGACTTGGAAGCGTCCTAGTTCGCATGGGCATCTCCGAAGACATACTCATCTCCAAACTCCGGTCCTTCCATGTCTGGTCAATAACATAACCAGTGGCAAGCCAATGAGTACTTCGAATGTACTCGCAAACAGCCCATGACATGAACAATGAAAGTGAAGAATAACAATGATATGCATCTTTGGTGGAACTCATCATGGTGGTTTGATCATGAATATGCATCAAGTTAAAGAATTACTTTTGAAGAACAGGTTACAGATATCAATATATCTGTTGAGGGCTGAACCATCCGGATTCACCATATATACCAAGTCACCAAACTTGGTCATATCATTACTTTCATAACAACTCCTTTTTATCACCACTCACACACACTTGGTTTATGCGGAAACAACTGGACGTAGTTTAAGTAGGATTACCCAACTGTCCTTGACCGTGGACACGGCTATTCGAATAGTTTTACACTCTGCAGAAGTAGTACGCTGGACCCATGAGATCCGGGAAAGTTCCGTGTCATCCACGACTCGCGGTATATAACATACCCGAGGTAAGTACCCGATCAATGCCTTTCCTCTGACGATACTAGACAAAGAGGTCCACTCGATTGGTACCCAGCCCACATGTTGTAGGTCTTACGAGCACCGACTCTAGACAGTATCAAGCATGCGGGGACCAACAATGTGCCTGGAACTCATAAAAATGGCATAGTCGTCCTACCTAGCACGACCCCATCACGAGAGTGACCACACATCACTTCCACCACTAGTAATGTGACTCTTTGCTAGCACCGACCAGAGTAATCAACATAGCCCCGTCCCATAAGGGGTAACGTGGTCGTACTAGTAAGGTTGGGATGGTCGACACATCATAAATCTAATCCCATTTCCGAAACCATACTCACACAAATACCGGGTGCACCACTTCACCAAAAGTGGCCACCTAACTCATCATCACCCTCGGGCATTAGTGGCAGCCGACGGGGTTTTGATAAATCTTTGTTTGAACCAACGACATGCTCATGCTATGTACTCTAATATTACTTGTCATCATGGTAATAGCGTGATCCTCAAAAAGAGGTAGGATCAAGCTCAATGCATGTGCTCCGGAGGAGCCATCGGTAACAATCACCTTAGTGCTTTACCGGCACTTCTGATCATATGCAACGGAAATACTTGCTATCGTAACATGCAATATAACATATGCTCAGTCATGGTCAAGGGGCTGCTTGCCTTTGCTCACATAAGTCCTCGGGTCTTCGAGGTCTTCCGCTCCAACTCCGAGTACTCCATCTACCCGTCAACTGAAGCTTGCCATAGGAGGTTTGGATCATCAGGGATTTCTGAATGAAGGAAAGAAGGAGTAGGGGATTCTTTATGAAGCCCACATAAAATATTATGAGAAAAATGAGTGGAGGCACTCATTTAACAAAGAACAACTTTAGAAATATTTAGGAAGTTGTTTCACTATATTTGGAGTTGAAATGAATATTCTAGGAATTTTCTAATATGGAATAAATAGCAATATGAAGCTATTCATTTAATACAACAGAATAAAGCCTGATAAAAATGTTGACCAAGGCTTCAAAAATAGGGCATGATATTAGAAGGCTCTGGAATTTGGAATCACTCCATTTGGAGTTGATTGGAAACCTATAAGAATTTACAAAGGTGGTGCTTGGAATAACCAGATTTGGATTTAAATAAAAACACCACATAAAGGTTGCTTGGAAAAACGTGCAAGGCACATATATGGATAGGCCTTGATTTTAGGAACCTGCGGGAGTTTGAATCAATTAATTTGAAGTTAAGATGAATTTATGTGGATTTATGAATCTCCTGATAAAAGAATAATGGAAAAAGGTTTCTTACTAAGGCTATACTGCACGCGCGACGCTGGATAGGCAAATGGGACGGACCAATGGCTCCAACCGCGAGCACTAGCTACGCCGAAGGCGTATTGCCCGGCCTGCGCCTCCACGCGAGGAAGACGCCCGCCAGCCGGGGCACGGCCACTTATTCCAGCGGGGCCGGCTAGAGTGGCTGACCAGGGGGCCGCCCGGAGGGTCATCCCCTTCCTCACGCCGGCATGGAGGAACCACGGGGGAGGAAGGTAGCTGCGCAGGCGTCGCGCCTCCGTCCGTCCCCTGCCCAGGCGAGAGCGTCGGCGGGCTTAGGAGACCGCGCCGCCCCCCATTCCCAAACAAAGTGCCCGTGGAGAGGCTGCAAGGGGGCGGGCGACGACGGCTACGGGAAGACCGTCGATCTCCCTGGTTTCGGCACCAGCAGCGAAGGGAGGGAGCCGGAGGTGCTCGGAAGGAGCAGCGCCAGCTAGGAGAAAGCCTAGGGAAGCTAGAGGCGAGGGGAAAGGCCCCTGGTTGGCCTGGCTCGAGAGGAGGCCGAAGCTCTACCCGGCGGCCATGGGGGAGAGGGGAGAGCTTGGGAGGAGAGGGGGCTTAGGGTGAAGCTCCGGAGGAGCCCAAGGAAGAGGGGAAGAGATACCAGAGTAGCAGAGGCTCGCGGAGAGAGGGAATAAGAGGCGGAAGAGGAAGAGAGAGCTCGGGAGCCCTCTGATGCTCTATGTGCATGGATGCCATGCACCCTACACGGAGCTTGGAGGCTAGCTGATGGATGGAGATGCTTGGAACGGTCAAAATAAGATGCTGAGACATGCCTAGACAAGTTGGTTCAGCAAGAAATGGTCTGGAGGAAAGCAAGAAGGTGCAGAGCACCCATGTTGCAGTCCAGGGTGGTGGTCACCACGAGCACCAGTGCCAACAGGGCCCTAATGACCAGTCAAAGTTGTCTGGGAGGTGGGGCATGCTATCTCATAGAGGAGTGAGGAGTTTGGTCTCTAGTGGAGTAGTTTTGAATGGCGGTTGACTAAGGTTAAGTTTGCAGCAACAAACTTAGGGCTAATGGTGAGGGCACTCACAGGAGAGATAATGGGGAAAAGACATGTCTAGGAGCCTTAGGCATGGAAGGACTACGTTCGTGCAAAGTTTCAGCTCAAGCAAGAAAGTGGAGCTAGCACTTGCTGTACAAAGCTATATTTCAGCCACAATTCAACTTGAGGATGTGCTGCTCATTTTCTCCACATGAGCATGCCATCTCTTGTCTTTAAACAATGCTTTGGGTTGCTAGGGACCCTCTGGAAAGAGGTGGGGCCTTAGGCTTAGGAAAAAGTGAGGCAAGAGGGTAAAGATGGTGATTCCAAGGGTAAAATGAGGAATAGTTACATGGAGCCTCTCTCCAATAATTGACCAGTGGCCATGGAAATGTTACTCGAGGTAAAATGTAACTATATGAAGCTCTGGTAGAAAGTGGAGCTCAAGGGTTAAAGTGGAAGTGGCCAAAGTAGCCAATAAAGTGAATGCACACAAGGTGTTTGATGAGTGGTAGAGCCACCACATGGACTTCAATGGATATGAAACTTAACAGGATCAAATAATAGATGAAAATAAACCTGGACACCAAAATTGGGATTTGGTGGAGAAGGTTTCCAATGTAGACTTGGAACACCCATGAAAGGGGCAGAAATGGCTTTCTGCTTACAATTCCATTCAAATCAATTCCCACAAATCCAATATTTGGTGTGGGAGCATTGTTTGAGCATTAAAGCATGCACAAAAAGTTTGGGGTTAATTGGAGAAACTTCATAATGTAAAGTTTCCCAAAGTTAGAAATCAACAGAGAGGGTTTTGAGGGGCTTGGGACAAGTTCTTCTATTCTCCTTGATGCACCACTTGGTGTGGATGCATTATTGGAGTATCAGAACATGTCCACCAAATTTGAGCACAATTGGAGACATTTGACAATGAAGAGTTGCTTAAATTTGAACCTGGACAGATAGGGTTTTCGAATAATTAGGGAAGTGAAATCAAGTTGGTTTGAGATGAAACTTGGCAAGATCATCAAACTTATCCTAGGTGACATGCTGGAATTTTACTAGAATTTATTAAGAATATTTCTTATAGAAATATTCTAAAAGATTGAAATAGGCAGGAATAGTTTTGGCGGGGTTTGCCCAATATTTTGAACATGACCATGTGTTAAAACTCATATATATGGAATAAATATATCCACTGAGTTTCCCTAAATTTTCCTAAATATTTTGAAAGCAATAAAAATAACTTTCCTTCATAAAGACCATTTCTGGCCTCACAGGAAGGCTTTTAAATAAATTAGTAAAATAAGTTTTAAAATAATAATATGGTGGTTTTGGGAAGTCATTTTGATAATGGGTTTCAAATAAAATAATTGGTGCAAAATAAATTCCCTAATTGGAGGACTTGTAGTACAAATCTCATCTGTGGGTTTTGAAAGTTTAATTCAAAGAAATGCTTTTTGGTGAAAATAGATACTCGTCCTAAACACATGGCATGATCATTAGGTAGGATAACATGGGATGAGGAGGTGAGTTGGAGAATAACAATAATTATTGGGGAGAAACCACATGCATACAAGCAAGCACGTAAACAATAGTCATTTCAACCATCACAAGCATTCGCGAAAAAATTTAATTGGTCCTAATTTTTGAAATAAGTTAATTAGTCAGGAAAGCTAAACACAGGGTGTTACATACCTTACCCCTTAAGAAAATCTCGTCCCCGAGATTTCTAGGCTAGGTGTTGGAGAGATACAAAATCTTGAGTCGGAGGTAGTCTTTATGTCCCCATGTTGTTGTTGTGGTCTTGAGGTGCTTGATGATACAACTTCGAATGTTCCGCACGACCTTTGCCTGACTGGGCGGGTTTTGGCAATAAGTTAGGCTTGACCGAGGGTCAAGGGCTTGGTGAGATAAGTCCGTGCAAGGTTCTGGCTTGCAAGTGCATTCCAAAGTTAGAATACATGGCAAGATAGTGTGTCTGGGTTCTGGTCCCGGTGCTGCTCAAGCCGGTCAGTGACATCTAGATGCCTTGTGTTAGAACACACTGCCAAAGTCTTGTGTAGCTTCCTTCTTCTCGGAAGTCCTTGACTCCCTTACGACAGGCAAGCTATGGTCGCAAATGGTCTTCATCCGTGAGGGCGTTGCAGTGGTCTTCGAAGGTTTCTCGCGAAGGGTCTGGGTTGGGTCTCACCCATGAGTCTAAGCTCGGAGACTCAGAGTCCAGAACGACTTTTACCATGTGGGAAGGTTGCGAGGGTTCCTGGATGAGCTGGCTACCCAATAGTATAGACCAGTCATCCACTCCCAAGGTCTGTGGCTCGGCGAGCGGGTGAATCACCTTTGGCAGGTTTTCACCACGACTTAACTAGCACTCTCGTCCTTGATTTGGACCAAGGAGAGGTCGTCTGATTCTTTCGCTTGTCCAAAGGCTTCATCGTCTTGAATCGTCGAGGCTTCTTGACGTCGTTGATGTAGTCGGTGCATGATCGGTGGTTGACTTATATTGCTTCATCATCATTGTCGTAGCTTCCTCGCCATGGCGGTTCTTTGTCTTGACTTGAGTAGGATAGACTTCCGTTGTCTTGGGGTTGCTTCGATAATCCCACCTTCTCGAACTAACACTGTACCCTCGAGAGGCATAACAATCGGCGTTCCTGGGGCTCGTCCAAACAGGAATAAGGTGTTCTTCCTCTTACTGGGTGAATAAGTATGTCATCAGTGAGGATGACAACATACTTTCCCCAAACATTACATAAGCTGAGTGCTCAAGAGTCAGGTGAGGAGAACGGGGACTTGCTATGGGTGATCGCTGGCCGAGGGGGCGGGGTTTGTGGTCCACATGACCTGGTCCTTCATGCCCATGTTCGTCACAGACACGATGGGCGAAGCTTTAGGGTCTCATGGAACTTAGGATGTGGGCGAACAGTTATCATCTTATCTCTAAGCACATTCCTTAGATGCCAATAGTTCGACCTCTAACTCGGGACAACATCACCTCATCTCATCAAAGATACCATCCCACATGGGTCATCTCCACACCGCTCATGCTAGCCAACTCTAGGGTTGAGGGAAGAACCAACCCAAACGCTACAAGTATGGTGTAGCTACAATGCACATGCATTACTATGCAAGAACCTCGGGGAGGCATACGAGCTGCTAAGGTTGCACCGGGATGCTACAAATCCAAATGTCCAGCTAGATCATACAATGGACAGGGTACTGCATTACTATATTAAGGCACACATAGTATACCAATCTAATCTCTTGTTTCCTTTCTATGAATCCGATCAAGTGATCCATCAATCCGATCAATCATTTCTGGACCCATCACTCCTACAAATCCAATATTGATGGGATTCTACATAATCTCTTAGAGTCCTCCTAATTCGCATATTATTGCAAGGTTTATATCACAGTATGCCCACATATTTTCAATATCACGACCATCTAATCTCCAAGGCCAGTTCACATAAGTTCATAAATCAATTCGACAATTCCAAGCATACACTCTTATTATTCACCGAGAAACATGGTATCATGATTAAGATCATCGGCTAAATCCAATTTACTCTGAACCATGTGGCCTCGTAATAGTCTATTGGGGCTACCTATTTAGTCCCAAACTTGAGTCCATTAAGAACTCTTGTTCGATACTCCAAGTCATAATGGCAATATCATCAACCATGTCAACTACGTCCTAAAGTCAGGTATACCACCGAGAATTTATTGTTCGCGAGCATAATCGTCCTACTAAATCCAAACATACTCCAGGAATAGGTAGGTTATGCTACTATATCAACTTGTCCCACCAAGTTCATCTACCTTCATAAGGGTATTATGATCCACCAAGATAATCTAGCTGTACTCTCAAGACAACTATCATCATCACACAATCTTTAGTCTAATGCTCTTATATCATAGAACGGTCCTCATATGGCATCAGGGTTATGGTGCTAGCTTCAGAATATTGAATACTCGTTCACATTGATCACTTGTTCCATCAAGAACCCGGTGCTAAGCGGGGTTTATCGGGGATCTAGAGCTATAAGTACGTGAAAGCTCAAAAGGAGAACTAGTGGGTGTGCATCCAACTTGCTTGATCACGAAGACCTAGGGCAATTTTGAGGAAGCCCATCATTGGAATATACAAGCCAAGTTATATAATGAAGATTCCCACTACCATATGGTGGTGACAAAACAAGAGACTCTCAATCATGAAGAATATGGTGCTATTATGAAGCACAAGTGTGGAAAAAGATAGTAGCATTGTCCCTTCTCTCTTTTTCTCTTTTTTGGACTCTTTGGCCTCTTTCCATATTTTTTTGTGGGCAACTTTGGCCTCCTTTTTTTTTATTTCCTCACATGGGATAATGCTCTAATAATGATGATCATCACACTTTAATTTACTCAAAGCTCAATGCTAGAACAATGATGACTCTATAGGAAATGCCTCCGGAAGTGTATCGGGATGTGCAACGATCTAGCTTGGTGTATGACGTTGAAACATCTCGCTAGCTATCTTACAATCATGCAATGGCAATATGAGAGTGATGGCACAAGTCATGAGACGGAACGGTGGGAGCTGCATGACAATATATCTCGGAATAGCTATAAAAATGCCATAGTAGGTAGGTATGGTGGCTGTTTTGAGGAAGGCATATGGTGGGTTTGTGCACCGGCAAAAGTTGCGCGGCACTAGAGAGGCTAGCAATGGTGGAAGGTGAAAGTGCATCTATACCATGGACTCACATTAGTCATGAAGAACTCACATACTTATTGCGAAAGTTTTTATTAGTAATCGAAACAAAGTGCTAAACGCATACTCCTAGGGGAAGGGTTGGTAGGTGTTAACCATCGCGCGATCCCGACCGCAACACAAAGGATGACAATCAATAGATCAATTATGCTCCGACTTCCTAACATAGCGGTTCACCATACGTGCATGTTACGGGAATCACTAATTTCAACACAAGTATTTCTAGATTCACAACACCCTACTAACATAACTCTTAATATCACCAAATCCATGTCTCAAAACTAATTGAGAGGAATCAAACTTCTCTTTCTAATCAATGCACAAGAAGATGGAAGTTTCATTGTATCCTCTTTGGGTGCCTATCACCTTTGGGACTACTTCCATAGCACAAGCCAACTACCAAGTTACCAAGAGAGATCACTCTCAAAAAGTTATAAGTGAAGATCGATAGTTGTTATTTCTCCAAAATATGACACCGCCTTGTTCTAAAAGATCTAAGTGAAGCACAAGTGAGCTAAATTGCCTAACTCAAAAGATATAAGCGAAGCTCAAAGAGTATTCTAGCAAATTCACGATGAGTGCATGTCTCTCTCAAAAGGTGTGCAGCAAGGATGGTTGTGACACAACAAAAATAAAAGACTCCTACGATACAAGACGCTCCAAGCAAAACACATATCATGTGGTGAATAAAAATATAGCTCCAAGTAATGTTACCGATGGATTGAAGACGAAAGAGGGGATGCCTTCCCGGGGCATCCCCAAGCTTAGGCTTTTTGGTGTCCTTGAATTTGGCTTGGGATGCCTTGGGCATCCCCAAGCTTGAGCTCTTTCCACTCTTTATCCCTTTGTCCATGAGAACATCACCAAAAACTTGAAAACTTCACAACACAAAACTTAAACAGAAACTCGTGATAACATTAGCACAAGAAAACAAACTACCACCTCTTTAGGTACTGTAGCAACTTGATTTCTATTTATATGATTACTGTATTCTCACTTTTCCATGGCTAGTACCCCCTGATATTATCCATAGTTTCATCAAAACAAGCAACCAACACAACAAAAACAGAATCTATCAAAAACAGACCAGTCTGTAGCAATCTGTATACTTCGTATACTTCTCGTATCTCAAAAATTCTGAACAATTACGACAGTTTGGGCAAATGGCATATCAGCCAGCAGCAAAAAGAATCAACCCCAAAATGTCTTTATGGATAAAAATGAAAAATGATTTCGTGAGCGAAAAGTTTCTGTGTTTTCCAGCAGGATCAAACAACCATCACTAAACTGGTCATAAAGGTTTTACTTGGCTCAAACACAAAAAGAAACACAAAAGACACAATCATTGTTGGGGAACGTCGCATGGGAAACAAAAAAATTCCTACGCGCACGAAGACCTATCATGGTGATGTCCATCTACGAGAGGGGATTTCCGAGCTACGTACCCTTGTAGATCGCACAGCAGGAAGCGTTAAGAAACGCGGTTGATGTAGTGGAATGTCCTCACATCCCTCGATCCGCCCCGCGAACCGTCCCACGAACCGTCCCACGATCCGTCCCACGATCCGCTCCGATGTAGTGCCGAACGGACGGCACCTCCGCGTTTAGCACACGTACAACTCGAAGATGATCTCAGCATTCTTGATCCAGCAAGAGAGACGGAGAGGTAGATGAGTTCTCCGGCAGGGTGATGGCGCTCCGAAGGTTGGTGATGATCTATCTCAGCAGGGCTCCGCCCGAGCTCCGCAGAAATACGATCTAGAGGAAAAACCGTGGATGTTTGTGGTCGGGCTGCCGTGGCAAAGTTGTCTCAAATCAGCCCTAATACCTCAGTATATATAGGAGGGAGGGGAGGGACCTTGCCTTGAGGCTCAAGGAGCCCCAAGGGGTCGACCGAAGTGGGGGGGGGGAGGAGGATTCCTCCTCCAATCCTAGTCCAACTAGGATTGGAAGGTGGAGTCCTTCTCTATTTTCCCACTTCCCCTTTTTTTCTCTTTGATTTTCTTTCTCTCCTGCGCAGGGGCCTTCTTGGGCTTGCCCACCAGCCCACTAAGGGCTGGTGCGGCACCCTTAAGGCCTATGGGCTTCCCCGGAGTGGGCTGCCCCCCCGGTGAACATCCGGAACCCATTCGTCACTCCCGGTACATTCCCGATAATGCCAGAAACTTTCCGGTAATCAAATGAGGTCATCCTATATATCAATCTTCATTTCCGAACCATTCTAAAAACCCTCGTAACGTCCGTGATCTCATCCAGAACTCCGAACAACATTCGGTAACCAACCATATAACTCAAATACACATAAAACATCGTCGAACCTTAAGTGTGCAGACCCTGCGGGTTCGAGAACTATGTAGACATGACCCGAGACACTCCTAGGTCAATATCCAATAGCGGGACCTGGATGCCCATATTGGATCCTACATATTCTCCGAAGATCTTATCGGTTGAACCTCAGTGTCAAGGATTCATATAATCCCGTATGTCATTCCCTTTGTCCTTCGGTATGTTACTTGCCCGAGATTCGATCGTCGGTATCCGCATACCTATTTCAATCTCGTTTACTGGCAAGTCTCTTTACTCGTTCCGTAATACAAGATCCCATGACATACACTAAGTCACATTGCTTGCAAGGCTTGTGTGTGATGTTGTATCACCGAGTGGGCCTCGAGATACCTCTCCGTCACACGGTGTGAAAAATCCCAGTCTTGATCCATACTAACTCAACGAACACCTTCGGAGATACCTGTAGAGCATCTTTATAGTCACCCAGTTATGTTGCAACGTTTGATACACACAAGGTATTCCTCTGGTGCCAGTGAGTTATATGATCTCATGGTCATAGGAATAAATACTTGACACGCAGAAAAACAGTAGCAACAAAATGACACGATCAACATGCTACGTTCATTAGTTTGGGTCTAGTCCATCACATGATTCTCCTAATGATGTGATCCCGTTATCAAGTGACAACACTTGCCTGTGGTCAGGAAACCTTGACCATCTTTGATCAACGAGCTAGTGAACTAGAGGCTTACTAGGGACAATGTTTAGTCTATGTATCCACACAAGTATTGTGTTTCCAATCAATACAATTATAGCATGGATAATAAACGATTATCATGAACAAAGAAATATAATAATACGTAATTTATTATTGCCTCTAGGGCATATTTCCAATAGTCTCCCACTTGCACTAGAGTCAATAATCTAGTTCACATCACCATGTGATTCTAACGAATCCAACACCCATATAGTTCCGGGGTCTGATCACGTCTTGCTCGTGAGAGAGGTTTTAGTCAGCGGTTCTGAAAACTTTCAGATCCGTGTGTTCTTTACAAATCTTTATGTCATCTTATAGATGCGGCTACTACGTGTTATTCGGAAATACTCCAAATATCTACTCTACTATACGAATCCGCTTCACTACTCATAGTTATTCGGATTAGTGTTAAAGCTTGCATCAACGTAACCCTTTATGACGAACTCTTTAACCACCTCCATAATCGAGAAAAATTCCTTAGTCCATTAGTTACTAAGGATAACTTTGACCGTTGTTTAGTGATTCAATCCTGGATCACTCTCAGGTGCGGTACACAACATGGCATACTGTAGAGTCTACGGCTAAGGCATAGGGGACGACCTTCATCCTTTCTCTTTCTTCTTCCGGGGTCGGGTTTTGAGTCTTACTCAAATTCACACCTTACAACACAACCAAGAACTTATTCTTTGCTGATCTATTTTGAACTCCTTCAAGAACTTGTCAAGGCATGCATCTTGTTGAAACTTCTATTAAGCGTTCCGATCTATCTCCATAGATCTTGATGCTCAACGTTCAAGTAGCACAATCCAGGTATTCCTTTGAAAAACTCCTTTCAAACAGCCTTTTATGTTTTACAGAAATTCTACATTACTTTTGATCCACAATATGTCAACCACATATACTTATCAGAAATTCTATAGTGCTCCCACTCACTTCTTTGGAAATACAAGTTTCTCATAAACCTTGTACAAACCCAAAATCTTTGATGATCTCATCAAAGTGTATATGCCAACTCCGAGATGCTTGCACCAGTCCATTGAAGGATCGCTGGAGCTTGCATACTTGTTAGTATCTTTAGGATCGACAAAACCTTCTAGTTGTATCACATACAATCTTTCCTCAAGGAAATCGTCGAGGAAACAATGTTTTGACATCCTATGTGCAATATTTCATAAATAATGCAACAACTACTAACATAATTCTAACAGACTTTAGCATCGCTACGAGTGAGAAAGTCTCATCATAGTCAACTCTTTTGAACTTGTCAGAAACATCTTTGCGACAAATCGAGCTTTTCTTAATAGTGACTTATCACCATCATCGTCTGTCTTCCTTTTGAAGATCCATCTTTACTTAATAGTCTTACTACCATCAAGTAGTTCTTCCAAAGTCTACACTTTGTTTTCATACATGGATCCTCTCTCGGATTTCATGGCCTCTAGCCATTTCTCGGAATCCAGGCCCACCATTGCTTCTTCATAACTCGTAGGTTCATTGTTGTTCAACTACATGACCTCCAAGACAGGGTTACCGTACCACTCTGTAGTAGTACGTGACCTTTGTCGACCTACGAGGTTTGTAGTAACTTGATCCGAAGCTCTAATGATCACCATCATCAACTTCTACTTCAATTGGTGTAGGCGCGACCGGAACATCTTCCTGCACCCTGCTACACACTGGTTGAAGTGACGGTTCACTAACCACATCAAGTTCCACCACCCTCCCACTCAATTCTTTCGAGAGGAACCTTTCCTCGAGAAAGGACCCGTTTCTAGAAACAAACACTTTGCTTACGGATCTGAGATAGGAGATGTATCCAACTGTTTTGGATATCCTATGAAGATGCTTTTATCCGCTTTGGGTTCGAGCTTATCAGACTGAAACTTTTTCATGTAAGCATTGCAGCCCCAAACTTTCAAGAAACGACAACTTAGATTTCTCTAAACCTCAGTCTACACTGTGTCATCTCAACGGAAATACGCGGTGCCCTATTAAAAGTGAATGCGGTTGTCTCTAATGCATAACCCATAAACGATGGTGGTAATTCGATAAGAGACATCATACTATGCACCATATCAAATAGGGCGTGGCTATGACGCTCAGACACATCATCACACTATGGTGTTCCAGTTGGCATGAACTGCGAAGCAATTTCCACATTGTCTTAACTGCGTACCAAAACTCGTAACTCAGATATTCATCTCTATGATCATATCATAGACTGTTTATCCTCTTGTCACGACGATCTTCACTCTAAAATAGCTTTGATCTTTTCAACATTTCAGACTTGTGATTCATCAAGTAAATACTCCTCTATCTACTCAAATCGTCAGTGAAGTAAGAACATAACGATATCCACTGCGTGCCTTAGCACTTTATTGGATAGCACACATCAAAAATGCATTACTCCCAACAAGTTACTCTACTTGTTTCATGTGGCATGTTTTGCATGTCTCAAGTGATTCAAAATCAAGTGAGTCCAAACGTTCCATCTGCATGGAGTTTCTTCATGTGTTTTATACCAATAGGTATGGTTTGCATGTCTCAAACGTTTCAAAAATGAGTGAGTACTAAGATCCATCTGCATGGAGCTTCTTCATGCATTTTACACCAACATGACTCAAGTGGCAGTGCCACAACTAAGTGGTACTATCATTATTACTTTGTATCTTTTGGCACTAATATTATGAACATGTGTAACACTACGATCAAGATTCAATAAACCATTGAGGGTAATTATTCAAGAAAATAGAATAACTATTATTCTCTTTAAATGAATAACCGTATTGCAACAAACACGATCCAATCATGTTCATGCTCAACGCAAGTACCAAATAACAATTATTTAGGTTCAACACCAATCCCGATGGTAGAGGGAGCGTGCGACGTTTGATCATATCAACCTTGGAAACACTTCCAACACGTATCGTCACCTCGCCTTTAGCTAGTCTCCGTCTATTCCGCGGCTTTCATTTCGTGTTACTAATCACTTAGCAACCAAACCGGTATCCAATACCCTCGCGCTACTAGGAGTACTAGTAAAGTACACATCAACATCATGTATATCAAATATACTTCTTTCGAGTTTGGCAGCCTTCTTATCTACCAAGCATCTAGGGTAGCTCCGCCTCAGTGACCGTTCCCCTCTTAACAGAAGCACTTAGTCTCGGGATTGGCTTTAATCTTGGGTCTCTTCATTAGTGCAACAACTGTTTTGCTATTTCACGAAGTATCCCTTCTAGCCCTTGCCTTTCATGAAACTTAGTGGTTTTAATAACTATCAACCATTGATGCTCCTTCTTGATTTCTACTTTCGCAGTGTCAAACATCGCGAATCGCTCAATGATCATTGTATCTATGCTTGATATGTTATAGTTCATCACGAAGCTCTCACAGCTTGGTGGCAGTGTCTTTGGAGAACCATCACTATCTTATCTGGAAGATTAACTCCCACTTGATTCAAGCGACTGTCGTACTTAGACAATCTGAGCACACGCTCAACGATTGAGCTTTTCTCCTTTACTTTGTGGACAAAGAATCTTGTCGGAGGTCTCATACCTCTTAACAAGGGCACGAGCATGAAATCACAATTTCATCTCTTTAGAACATCTCTTATGTTCCGTAACGTTTCAAAACGTCTTCGGCGCCTTGTTTCTAAGCCATAAAGTATTGCGCACTGAACTATCACGTATTCATCAAAAACGTGTATGTCAGATGTTCGCAACATCCACAGACGACGCTCGAGGTGCAGCACACCGAGTGGTGCATTAAGGACATAAGCCTTCTGTGCAGCAATGAGGACACTCCTCAGTTTTACGGACTAAGTCCGCAAAGTTGCTACTATGAACTTTCAACTAAAGTTTCTCTAGGAACATATAAAAATAGTAGATCTATAGCGCAAGCTACATCTTAATTCGCAAAGACCATTAGACTATGTTCATGATAATTAGTTCAATTAATCATATTACTTAAGAACTCCCACTCAAAAAGTACATCTCTCTAGTCATTTGAGTGGTACATGATCCAAATCCACTATCTCAAGTCCGATCATCACGTGAGTCGAGAATAGTTTTAGTGGTAAGCATCTCTATGCTAATCATATCTACTATACGATTCATGCTCGACCTTTCGATCTCATGTGTTCGGAGGCCATGTCTGCACATGCTAGGCTCGTCAAGTTTAACCCGAGTGTTCCGCGCGTGCAACTGTTTTGCACCCATTGTATGTGAACGTTGAGTCTATCACACCCGATCATCACGTGGTGTCTCGAAACGACGAACTGTCGCAACGGTGCACAGTCGGGAGAACACAATTTGAGCTTGAAATTTTAGTGAGAGGTCACCTCATAATGCTACCGTCGTTCTAAGCATAATAAGGTGCATAAAGGATTAACATCACATGCAATTCATAAGTGACATGATATGGCCATCATCATGTGCTTCTTGATCTCCATCACCAAAGCACCGGCACAATCTTCTTGTCACTGGCGCCACACCATGATCTCCATCATCATGATCTCCATCAACGTCTAGCCATCGGGGTTGTCGTGCTACTCATGCTATTACTACTAAAGCTACGTCCTAGCGATATAGTAAATGCATCTGCAAACACAAACGTTAGTTTAAAGACAACCCTATGGCTCCTGCCGGTTGCCGTACCATCGACGTGCAAGTCGATATTAACTATTACAACATGATCATCTCATACATCCAATATATCACATCACGTCATTGGCCATATCACATCACAAGCATACCCTGCAAAAACAAGTTAGACGTCCTCTAATTGTTGTTGCATGTTTTACGTGGTTGCCATGGGTATATAGTAGGATCGCATCTTACTTACACAAACACCACAACGGAGATGTATGAATTGCTATTTAACCTCTCTCCAAGGACCTCCTCGGTCAAACCTGATTGAACTAAAGTTGGAGAAACCAACACTCGCCAGTCATCTTTGAGCAACGGGGTTGCTCGTAGCGATGAAACCAGTCTCTCGTAAGCATACGAGTAATGTCGGTCCGAGCCGCTTGGATCCAACAATATCGCAGAATCAAGAAAAGACTAAGGAGGGCAGCAAATCGCACATCACCGCCCATAAAAACTTTTGTGTTCTACTCGAGATAATATCTACGCATGAACCTAGCTCATGATGCCACTGTTGGGGAACGTCGCATGGGAAACAAAAATTTTCCTACGCGCACGAAGACCTATCATGGTGATGTCCATCTACGAGAGGGGATTTCTGATCTACGTACCCTTGTAGATTGCACAGCAGGAAGCGTTAAGAAACGCGGTTGATGTAGCCTCACGTCCCTCGTCCGCCTCGCGGACCGTCCCACGAACCGTCCCACGATCCGTCCCACAATCCGCTCCGATCTAGTGCCGAACGGACGGCACCTCCGCGTTCAGCACACGTACAGCTCGACGATGATCTCGGCCTTCTTGATCCAGCAAGAGAGATGGAGAGGTAGATGAGTTCTCCGGTAGCGTGACGGCGCTCCGGAGGTTGGTGATGATCTATCTGAGTAGGGCTCCGCCCGAGCTCCGCAGAAATACGATCTAGAGGAAAAACCGTGGAGGTATGTGGTCGGGCTGCCGTGGCAAAGTTGTCTCAAATCATCCCTAATACCTCAGTATATATAGGAGGGAGGGGAGGGACCTTGACTTGAGGCTCAAGGAGCCCCAAGGGGTCGGCCGAAGTGGGGGGAGGACGATTCCTCCTATCGTGGGTATAAGTCTGACAGTAGATGTGTAGGGTACGAAAGGATGGGCAGAGCCTTAGCTACGGCGAGGATGTATGAGTTCAGGCCCCTCTATGGTGGAGGTAAAATCCCTACGTCTCAGTGCTCTTGGGAGCTTAGTGTCGAGTGGAATATCAGATTACAGTAAATGCCAACCCCTGCACCAGTGGGGAAAGGCGGCTTATATAGAGTGCGCTGCCCTCCACATCAGCCCGGTGGACAGGGGTGGAATAGTGGCGAATAAATGCCTACATTACAGGTAACGTTTGCCTTAAATGCTAATAATGATGTATGAAAACGTATGACCGTTGCCCTCCTAGGAGGTTACGATGTACATAGTGGAATTCAGTCGGTACGTTAAATACGCTCCGAATGCTCGTCACCGACTGGATGATGGGGGAGTCCTTAGTTTAGTCGGAACTGTCTAAGGGCCTTGTCCTTTATGAAGGGTAGTCCTTGGGTAGGACCTATAGGGAAGGCCTATGACCCTAGCCTGGGACTATAACCCCATCATTAGTCCCCGAATGGATCGGGGTTGGAACGATGAAGTGATGCCTGGAGTACGGATCCGACTGGTATGGATGTGACTTCGGTGTTGTTTGCCTCGATCCATTTTATCCTTTCAACCAGTGATCTGAGTGAATATACTAGTGAAACGAACCGTCAGGGACCGAGTGCTTCTGCGAAATCTTTCGATTTGACCGGTCGAACTGACAACAACGGATTTTCTGGGATCCTCAAAATTTGGTTGCCGCGCGCTTAGTGGGGATGACGACATCGCCATCGAGTAGTTTCGGCCGCCTCAATTACCGCGCCTTTATCTTCTCCACTAACATCGCAGCAGCCGGTCGGGGGATAAGATTTTGGGGCCAACTGTTAGTGACTCAGTCGGAAGCTTATTTAAGTCTATTCGGCGGGGGTTTCTTGTTGCGCTTCCCTTGTTACTCGCATTCACCTCGCTCCTCTCGTAGCTTCCTGCGCGCTCCAAGCCTCCTCCTTCCTCTCCTCCTTGCCGGATCTGTTGCCTTCACCATGACGAAGGGGCAGACCAACAAACTCGAGTCGCAGAAGAACAAGAAGAAGGGGGCGGCCCCTGCTCAGCGGCGACAGCGGGCACTGCCGGCGGGTTGGATCCAGGGGGGTTTCCTCCCCTTCACGGTGACGGCGGACGACTTGCTGGAGCTAGTGGAGCACGGCATGATCGCCAAGAAGTCGTGGAGGCTGCCGGTGGAGGGCGAGACGGAGCCGGCGCCGCAGGAGGGGGAGCGCGTCATGCTGCTCAGCCATGTGTTCAGGGGCTTCTCCTTGCCTCCCCACCCCTTCTTTAGAGTATTATGAATCACTTCGGGGCGCAGCTCCATCATTTTCCTCCAAACGCGATAGCCCATCTTGCCGCATTCGTCACCCTTTGCGAGTCCTTTATTGGATGTCCCCCCCATTGGGGGCTCTTTAAGTACATCTTCTCCGCTATGGCCCAGACTGTCAAAAAGCTTAGCCAGTCGGACGATAAAACCCATCTCCTCCAGCTCTGCGGGGGCTTAGGCTTCCAGAAGAAAATGAAGAGTAGCTACCCCCCTCTCCAGTTGTCCACGTCAGTTAGGAACTGGCAGTCGACCTGGTTCTATTGCCAGGACATCGCTTGTCCGAATGCCGCGACTGGGTTGCCACCCTTTAGCCTAGACCGTCAGGCCCCTCCCAGGCAGCTTGCGCTCTCAAAGGTGGAAAAGATCCAGATCCAACCTCTGGTCGACGCGCTGATAGCTGTCGTCCGCAAGGGAGTCACCGGCACAGATTTGCTGGAGACTTTTCTGGGTCGGCGCATCCAGCCGCTGCAAGCCCGACACCATGCCATGTGGCACTACACGGGGCCTGAGGATTCCACTCGGACTCATCCAGAATGCGTGACCGGGGAGGTTGTGACAGTGTGGGTCCGAGGCACCACAGGCGCATGCGACAACCCCATAGGAGCCCGGCGGGTGAAGCCCTTCCGCGCCGATAATCCTCCTCCGAATGAGGTGAGCACGTCTTGTCGAGTGCTTTTAATCTTCTTAGATTTATCGCTTTTCTTGTACCGCCGCCTGACGTCTGACGTTGCCGACTGTGTTTTGTGTAGGAGTGGACCAACTGGTATTCTCCCGTCTCGAATGGGAATCCAGCTGAGGAGGAGGAGGGCAGCCAGGAGGGCAGCGTGGATAGCGCCGAGTACGTCTCCGACAGTGGGGAGACGGAGGAGGAGACTGAAGAGGAGGAGGGGGAGGTTGGGGAGCAGAGCTCGCCACCTCCACCATCAGAGCATCGAACTAAGCGCCGTCACGAACCCGCGGCTCCGTCGGCTCCTCCAGTGGCCCCAAGTGCTCCGCCAGCCTCTCCCGTGGCTCCGAGTGCTCGGATCGTGAAGAGGACTAGGGACGCTGCTGCCGAGCCCACGGACCAGCCGTCCAAGGTGGCAAAACCTAGCGGGCCCAAGCCTCGGAAAGCTTTGCCTCAGATGAGGATCCCTGTTCCAGTCGCCTCAGCGTAAGTGTCTTGTTCTCCCATCTTCCTTTAGTATCTAGTTGAACTCATGCTTATCCGTCGAGTGGATTTTACTCGACGGAGCTGCTACCTCCGCCACCTCTCTGCCGCGCCAAGACGATGATCCCATGGACACGGATAACGCTGCCACATCCCAGCAAGGTACGCTGTCATGACTCCGAGAGTTTGTATTATTGTTTCGCGAGCGCTGTCTTTAATCTTGCCCTTTTTCTGTAATTTCATGTTGTTCAGTTGGGCTTCCTTCAGAGGTGATTCACCTGGAGGACGACGACCAAAGGGGGTCAGGGCCAGCTTTGGCGCCTGTCCTTGAGGTTGTCCCATCTGCTGCTGCTCCCACCATGGACGTGCCGCCGACCGAGACGATGCCGCAGACTGAGACGGTGCCCCTCGCGGCGAAACCGACTGGAGCGGAACTTGTGATGCCCAAGGAGTCTTCTGTCGTGCCGGGTCCGTCGACCGTCCAGTACAACGCCCGACACCTCCCAGAAGACCAAGTGGGGGCCGCCAAGGAGGCCATGGTGCAGGTGGAGCTGATGGTGGGTGACGCCAAGGGAGCGTATGACTCCATCATGTCTTTGTACAAGAGAAGCTTGGAACTCCGAGACGATATCCGAGTAAGTGCGCTAGTAAGTGTTTACTTTCCTCTTATCACCCACTCGGGGTTGCAGTGATAGACCCGGATACAGTAGGATGATTTTGTAGTGGGTTCACTCCGAGTGAACTCAGTGGGTGTAGTCCCCGAGACTTCTGTCGAGTGCTTGCACCGGCAGTTGCCTTTAGATGCATTTTCCGTTACCGGAGCGGATCAGAGCTGATCTGCCCGAATGGTTCCAGTGGGGGTAGTCCGAGTGCACCCATTGGGTGTAGTCCCCGAGAGTAGTGTTACTCAGGTCGGGTGATAGTAGTGTCATAGATTTGTCTGTTTGTCATGTAGCTCAATAGGGCCGGCCTGTTCGAGCTTCATGCCAATGGGGTCACTCTTAGTGAACCCACTGGGTGTAGTCCCCGAGACCGCTGTCGATTTCTTGCATCGGCAGGGGTCTGAAGAACTTTGAGCTTTGTTTGTTTTCCTTGTTGAATGTGTCTGATCTTCCCTTTGCGTTGATTTGGTAGAAGACTTGCGAAATGGGATCCTCGTACAATGCTCTGAAGGCTGAAAAGATTCAGCTTGCTGCAGAATTGGAGGCGGCTGTGAATGACTTGGCTGGTGTGAAGGGGGCTCTTGCTGACCGAGAGAAGTCTTTGGAGGAGTCCCGGGAGACCAACAAGGCATTGGTGGCCGAAATTGAGAAAATGGGCAGGCGAAGAACCGAACGGATGGGTCAGCTGAAGTTGATGAACAATCGGTGCATGGCGTAGGAGAAGTACGTCAGCGACTGGGCAAGGAAGATGATTGCACTGCTTGGTGGTAAGCTTTTTGCCGAGTGCTTCTTGTCTTTGGAGTTTATTCCGCACTTACTTTCTGCTTGTCTTTTCTTGGCAGATTTTTGTCTCGACGCTGAGGCTGAAGCAACCGACATTGAACGGTCGGTTGTTCCAAACGTTCCACTCGGCGACGAAGCCAACCGGGACATGCTCCGAGCGCATATTCGCCTTGGCAGAGTGGGACCTTTCATTGGGCGCCTGAGAGAAGTCATCGGCCGGATCGACAAGGAGTTGTGGCCCGAAGACGATTTCCGGCAAGAAATAGAAGGGTTGATGACTCAGCTGGAGGACGTCCCGAACAGAGTGCAGGCATGGAAGAAGTCTGCCGCTCGTTGTGGTGCGGACGTGGCGCCATCGCTGGTCGGAGTGCATTGTAAGGAAGCTCCCGAAGAAAAGCTGAAGGCGTTGCAGGTCGCCAACACCAAGAAGCTTCGATTTGAAGATTTCATGGAGACCTTCCTCGACACAGCCACTCGCATCGCAGACGGGATCGACCTTGACACCTTTGTGGAGCCTGCCAGTCCCGGTGACGCTTGAAAAACTTTACCTCGGTATGCCGAGTGGTATCTGTATCAAACTTTGGCCACTGCTATTGGCCGTCACATTCGTGGATCGGTGTAGATAAGCTTGATCCACACCGAGCCGACTGATCGTAGATCCAACTTTGAATTCGAATCGAATATTTTGCTCTTCTTTCGCCAAATTTTTTTTGACACGATTTTGGCTTGTGGTTTTTGTTTGGCGTTTCTTGGTGAAGCCAATGGCAAACATGAGGAAGATTTTATACTTAGGCGACTCTGAGTTGCAGCTAAGTCCCCGAGTGTGACTTTTCATGCGCACTCGGAGTGAGTTGACACTCATGTAGTTGTCAGTTGTCTTCACATCTACATGAGACTCAATGAGGGTCTGCTAAGCCTCCGAGTGGATCTCGAGGACACACTCAAAGGAAGCTTTTTTACTTAGGCGATTCTGGATCGCAGCTAAGTCCCCGAGTGCGGCTTTTAGTGCGCACTCGGAGCGAGTTTGTACTTAGGCGATTCTGGGTCGCAGCTAAGTCTCTGAGTGCGGCTTTTGGTGCGCACTCGGAGCGAGTTTTTACTTAGGCAATTCTGGATCGCAACTAAGTCCCCAAGTGCGGCTGTAAGCTCGCACTCGGAGCGAGTTGTTACTCATGTAGTTGTCAGTTGTCTTCACATCCACATGAGCCTCAATGAGGGTCTGCTAAGCCTCTGAGTGGATCTCGAGGATACGCTCGAAGGAAGCTTTTTACTTAGGCGGTTCTGGATCGCAGCTAAGTCTTCGAGTGCGGCTGTAAGCTCGCACTCGGAGCGAGTTGTTACTCATGTAGTTGTCAGTTGTCTTCACATCCACATGAGTCTCAATGAGGGTCAGCTAAGCCTCCGAGTAGATCTCGAGGAAACACTCGAAGGAAGCTTTTTTACTTAGGCGATTCTGGATCGCAGCTAAGTCTCCGAGTGCGGCTTTTAGTGTGCACTCGGAGCGAGTTTTGTACTTAGGCGATTCTGAATCGCAGCTAAGTCCCCGAGTGCGGCTGTTAGTGCACACTCCGAGCGAGTTTGTACTTAGGCGATTCTGGGTCGCAGCTAAGTCCCCGAGTGCGACTTTTGGTGCGCACTCGGAGCGAGTTTGTACTTAGGCGATTCTGGGTCGCAGCTAAGTCCTCGAGTGCGACTTTTAGTACGCACTCGGAGTGAATTTTTTACTTAGGCGATTCTGGGTCGCAGCTAAGTCCCCGAGTGCGGCTTTTGGTGCGCACTCGGAGCGAGTTTGTACTTAGGCGATTCTGGGTCGCAGCTAAGTCTCCGAGTGCGGCTTTTGGTGTGCACTCGGAGCGAGTTTTTTACTTAGGCGACTCTTGGTCGCAGCTAAGTCCCCGAGTGCGGCTTTTGGTGCGCACTCGGAGCGAGTTTTTTAGTTATGCGACTCTGGGTCGCAGCTAAGTCCCCGAGTGCGACTTTTAGTGCGCACTCGGAGAGAATTTTTTACTTAGGCGATTCTGGGTCGCAGCTAAGTCCCCGAGTGCGGCTTTTGGTGCGCACTCGGAGCGAGTTTGTACTTAGGCGATTCCGGGTCGCAGCTAAGTCTCCGAGTGCGGCTTTTGGTGCGCACTCGGAGCGAGTTTTTTACTTAGGCGACTCTGGTCGCAGCTAAGTCCCTGAGTGCGACTTTTAGTGCGCACTCGGAGAGAATTTTTTAGACCGGAGTCTGCAAACGCGGAAGAATTTTGAACCTGCAAGAAATCAATCTGCTTTGTATTACTTCAATGATACTTGTTCTTTACATTGTCCTCGTCGGCGGTCATGTGTAGAAGCGCTTTAGGAGATCTCCATTCCACGCTCGCGGCTCGTCCGTTTCTCTGTCAAGGTTGTAGAGTCGATACGCTCCGTTGTTCATCACCTTAGAGATGATGAAGGGTCCTTCCCAGGCGGGAGCTAACTTGTGAGGTCTCTGCTGATCCACTCGGAGCACCAGGTCGCCTGCTTGGAATGTACGACTCCTGACGTGTCGCGCGTGAAATCGCCGCAGATCTTGTTGATAAATTGTTGAGCGAGTCAGTGCCATCTCGCGCTCTTCTTCTAGAAGAGCCACTCCGTCTTGCCTGGCTTGTTCTGTTTCAGCTTCGGAGAAGGGTTCGACTCGTGGAGAGTTGTGAAGCAAGTCACTCGGAAGGACTGCCTCTGCTCCATAAACGAGGAAGAACGGGGATCGCCCTGTAGATCTATTCGGAGTTGTGCGGAGGCCCCACAACACCGAAGGCAGTTCGGTGACCCATGCGCCGGCGGCATGTCCAACTTCTCGCTGGAGTCTAGGCTTCAACCCTTGAAGAATAAGCCCATTCGCCCGCTCTGCTTGCCCGTTTGTTTGGGGATGCGCCACAGATGCAAAATCCACTCGGATACCTTGGCCTGTGCGAAAACCCTTGAATCTATCCGAGTCAAAGTTTGTGCCGTTGTCGGTGATTATGCTGTGCGGAATCCCAAATGTGGCGATGATGTCTCTGACAAATTTGATGGTCGTAAGGGCGTCAAGCTTCTTGATGGGCTTGGCTTCAATCCACTTGGTGAACTTGTTGACTGCTACCAACAGATGAGTGAATCCTCCTTGGCCTGTTTTGAATGGTCCGACTGTATCTAATCCCCACTCTGCGAACGGCCAAACAAGAGGGATTATCTTTAGCGCAGATGTTGGCTTGTGGGATTTGTTCGAATATTACTGACAGCCTTCGCATCGGTCGACCATATCTTTTGCCATTACATTCGCCTGCAACCAGAAGAAACCAACTCTGAATGCTTTGGCGACGATTGCTCTTGAGGAGGCATGATGGCCGTAGGTTCCCGAGTGAATTTCTTCCAGGATTAACTATCCCTCCTCAGGGGAGATGCACCACTGAAGGACGCCTGAAACACTTTCCTTGTACAACTGGCCATCAATGACGGTGAAGGACTTCTACCTGCAGACGATCTGCCTAGCTTGGACTTCATCTTCTAGTAATTCTTGCCTCAGGATGTACGCAATGAACGACGCAGTCCAATCGGGGATGAGAGCAAGAATCTCCATGATTAAATCAACCACAGCAGGGACCTCGACTTCAGTCGGATCTGTTGAGCTCTTCGGTTGTACTGGTTCCTCTGTGAAAGGATCTTCTTTTACTGAGGGAAGGTGTAGGTGCTCGAGGTAGACATCACTCGGGACCGGTCTCCGAGTGGATCCAAGTTTTGCCAATTCATCAGCTGCTTGATTTTTTTTCAGTTGCGGAACATGGTGAAGTTCCAGACCTTCAAACTTCTTCTCGAGCTTCCTTACTGCGTTGCAGTATGCAATCATGGTGGGGTTCCTTACATCGCACTCCTTCATCACTTGATTAACCACCAGATCTGAATCGCCATAGACCATCAGGCGACGGACGCCGAGTGTGATGGCCATGCGCAATCCATAAAGGAGAGCTTCATACTCTGCCTCATTGTTGGAAGAATCGAAATGTATCAGCAACACATACTTAAGTTTATCACCTTTTGGCAATATGATCACTACACCAGTGCCGGAGCCATTCAACATCTTGGACCATCGAAGAACATGGTCCAATGAGCCGAGTAGATGTGAGTCGGTTGCTATTGTTCTACCCATTCTGCTATGAAGTCAGCCAGAGCTTGAGACTTTATAGCCTTCTTGGCTTCAAACTTGATGTCGCAGTATAACATCTCCATTGCCCACTTTGCCACTCGGCCTGATGCGTCTCGATTGTGGAGGATTTCCGACAACGGAGCATCAGAAATGACAGACACCGAGTGGTCTTGGAAATAATGAGCCACCTTCTTTGCAGTCATGTAAATCCCATAAATAAGCTTTTGATAATGGGGATACCTCTGCTTGGAAGGAGTCAGGACTTCGGAGACATAATATACTGGCCGCTGAACCTTTTACGCTTTGCCTTCTTCTTCGCGTTCGACTATGAGAACAGTGCTGATGACTTGATTTGTAGCCGCGATGTACAAAAGAAGGGGTTCTTTACTGAGCAAGGCAGTAAGAACCGGCTGGGTGGAAAGCAGGGCTTTGAGGTCGTCGAATGCAATTTGGGCTTCGTCTGTCCACTCGAAGGTGTTTGATTTCTTCATGAGTCGGTATAGAGGTAGCGCCTTCTCGCCGAGTCGAGCGATAAACCTGCTCAAAGCCGTAGGCAACCTGTGAGCCTTTGAACATCATGTATTCTGACCGGCCACTCCATTCGGACGATGGTCCAGATCTTTTCGGGGTTGACATCGATCCCTCGTTCGGAAACGAAGAAACCGAGTAACTTCCCGCTGGGAACAACGAATGAACACTTGGCAGGGTTGAGGTTGATATCGTACCTACGAAGGTTGGCAAATGTTTCTGCCAAGTCAGTCAATAGGTCGGAACCTTTGCGTGACTTGACTACGATATCATCCATATATGCCTCCACATTTCGACCGATCTGGTCAAGGAGGCATATTTGGATCATGCGCATGAAAGTTGCTCCTGCATTCTTCAAACCGAATGGCATAGTGATGTAGCAGAAACACCCGAATGGGGTGATGAAGGCTGTTTTTAATTCATCCGGACCATACAGACGGATATGATGATAGCCCGAATAGGCATCAAGGAATGATAAACGCTCGCAGCCCGCAGTCGAATCAACAATTTGATCAATGCGGGGGAGCGGGAAATGATCTTTCGGGCAGACCTTATTGAGATGCTTGAACTCGATGCACATACGAAGAGACTTGTCCTTCTTGGGCACCATGACAACATTGGCGAGCCACTCGGAGTGGTGTACCTTGTGAATGAAGTTGGCTGCCAAAAGTTTAGCCACCTCCTCTCCAATTGCCTTCCTTTTGTGCGCGGCGGACCAACGCAGGCATTCTCGGACGGGCCGAGCGGCAGGATCCACATGCAGTCGGTGCTCAGCCAACTCCCTGGGTACACCTGGCATGTCAGCGGGCTTTCATGCAAAAGTGTCCCAGTTCTCACGGAGGAATTGGATGAGCTCAGCTTCCTATTTTGGATCAAGGGTGGTGGAGATGTTCGTCGGGGCAGTGGTGTCGTCCGTCGGGTGGATGCTTACTTTCTTCGTGTCTCCCGCCGACTGGAATGCGGACTCCGAAGCTGGCTTCTTCGAACGCATCAAGTCAGCGGGGTCGGCTGTCTTCTTGTACTCATCCAGCTCGAGGATAGCCATCTGCTGATCGGCAATCTGCGACCCCTGCTGCAGACACTCCTCAGCCCGCTGCCGATTGCCTGTGACCGTGATCACACCTTTGGGGCGCCAACTGTCATGGGTATAAGTCTAACAGTAGATGTGTAGGGTACGAAAGGATGGGCAGAGCCTTAGCTACGACGAGGTTGTATGAGTTCAGGCCCCTCTACGGTGGAGGTAAAATCCCTACGTCTCCGTGCTCTTGGGAGCTTAGTGTCGAGTGGAATATCAGATTACAGTAAATGCCAACCCCTGCACCAGTGGGGAAAGGCGGCTTATATAGAGTGCGCTGCCCTCCACAACGGCCCGGTGGACACGGGTGGAATAGTGGCGAATAAATGCCTACGTTACAGGTAACGTATGCCTTAAATGCTAATAATGGTGTATGAAAACATATGACCGTTGCCCTCCTGGGAGGTTACGATGTACATAGTGGAATTCAGTCGGTACGTTAAATACGCTCCGAATGCTCGTCACCGACTGGATGATGGGGGAGTCCTTAGTTCAGTCGGAACTGTCTAAGGTCCTTGTCCTTTATGAAGGTTAGTCCTTGGGTAGGACCTATAGGGCAGGCCTATGACCCTACCCTGGGACTATAACCCCATCACCTCCTCCAATCCTAGTCCAACTAGGATTGGAAGGTGGAGTCCTTCTCTATTTTCCCACTTCCCCTTTTTTCTTTTCTCTTTGATTTTCTTTCTCTCCTGCGCAGGGGACTTCTTGGGCTTTCCCACCATCCCACTAAGGGATGGTGTGGCACCCCTAAGGCTTATGGGCTTCCCCCGAGTGGGTTGGCCCCCCCGGTGAACATCCGGAACCCATTCATCACTCCCGCTACATTCCCGGTAATGCCAAAAACTTTTCGGTAATCAAATGAGGTCATCCTATATATCAATCCTTGTTTCCGGACCATTCCAGAAACCCTCGCGACGTCCGTGATATCATCCGGGACACCGAACAACATTCGGTAACCAACCATATAACTCAAATACACATAAAACATCGTCGAACCTTAAGTGTGCAGACCCTGCGGGTTCGAGAACTATGTAGACATGACCCGAGAGACTCCTCGGTCAATATCCAATAGCGGGACCTGGATGCCCATATTGGATCCTACATACTCTCCAAAGATCTTATCGGTTGAACCTTAGTGTCAAGTATTCATATAATCCCGTATGTCATTCCCTTTGTCCTTCGGTATGTTACTTGCCCGAGATTCGATCGTCGGTATCCGTATACCTATTTCAATCTCGTTTACCGGCAAGTCTCTTTACTCGTTCTGTAATACAAGATCCCGTGACATACACTAAGTCACATTGCTTGCAAGGCTTGTGTGTGATGTTGTATTACCGAGTGGGCCCCGAGATACCTCTCCGTCACACGGAGTGACAAATCCCAGTCTTTATCCAGACTTACTCAACGGACACCTTCGGAGATACCTGTAGAGCATCTTTATAGTCACCCATTTACGTTGCGACGTTTGATACACACAAGGTATTCCTCCGGTGCCAGTGAGTTATATGATCTCATGGTCATAGGAATAAATACTTGACACGCAGAAAAACAGTAGCAACAAAATGACACGATCAACATGCTACGTTCATTAGTTTGGGTCTAGTCCATCACATGATTCTCCTAATGATGTGATCCCGTTATCAAGTGGCAACACTTGCCTATGGTCAGGAAACCTTGACCATCTTTGATCAACGAGCTAGTCAACTAGAGGCTTACTAGGGATATTGGTTTGTCTATGTATCCACAAAAGTATTGTGTTTCCAATCAATACAATTATAGCATGGATAATAAACGATCGTCATGAACAAAGAAATATAATAATAACTAATTTATTATTGCCTCTAGGGCATATTTCCAACAATCATAACAGAATTATGATGGTGTGGACGCAACAAAACAGAAAGCAAAAAGAAAAGATAAATTCATTGGGTTGCCTCCCAACAAGCACTATTGTTTAATGCCCTTAGCTAGGCATAAGGTGATAGAATCACGTATAGTCGTCTTTGGTGCTCAAACCATAAGTAGCCCTCATCATGGATTCATAAGGCAATCTTATTTTATTTCTAGGAAAATGCTCCATGCCCTTCTTTAAAGGAAATTGAAATCTAATATTCCCTTCCTTCATATCGATGATAGCACCAATAGTCCTTAGGAAAGGTCTACCAAGAATGATAGGACATGTATGATTGCAATCAATATCAAGCACAATGAAATCCACAGGTACATAGTTCCTATTTGCAATAATAAGAACATCATTGATCCTTCCCATGGGTTTCTTGACAGTGGAATCCGCAAGATGCAAATTAAGAGAGCACTCCTCAATCTCATTAAAGCCTAGAACATCACATAAAGACTTTGGAATCGCGGAAACACTAGCACCCAAATCACACAAAGCATTGCATTCATAGTTTTTGATCTTTATTTTTATAGTAGGTTCCCACTCATAATGAAGCTTTCTAGGAATAGAAACTTCCAATTCAAGTTTCTCTCAAAGAGATTTTATCATAGCATCGATGATATGATCGGTAAAGGCCTTGTTTTGGCTATAAGCGTGTGGAGAGTTTAGCAAGGATTGCATCAAGGAAATGCATTAAATCAAAGAGCAACTATCATAATTGAATTCCTTGAAATCCAAAGTAGTATTTTCATTACTACTCAAAGTTTTGATATCCTCTACTCCACTTTCAATGCTTTTAGCATCAAGATAGATAGACTCCGAATCATTGGGGCGTTTTCAACCATGGTGGATTCATATCCAGCCCCATCATAATTAGGTTTGACACTATAAAACAAGGATTCAATGGGAGTCACACCAAGCACTTTAAGATCTTCGTGATTCTCATCATGAGAACACGCCTTTTTAAGCCATTCATGTCTAGCACGAATTCGGGCGGTTCTTTCTTTACTCTCATTCATGGAAACATGCATAGCTTTCATAGTTTCATCCATATTGATCTTGGGAGGAGCACATCTAACTTTCAAAGCATCAATATCAATAGACATTCTATCAACGCTCCTAGCCAAATCATCAATTTTGACTACTTTTTCTTCTATGGACGCATTGAAAATCTTTTGCGAGTTGATAAACTCTTTGATATTACTCTCTAGATCAGAGGGTAATTTATTGTAATTTCCATGAGCATTGTTGTAGGAGTTGCCAAAGTTATTAGAGGGATTACTAGGAAAAGGCCTAGGAATATAGTTTCCTCTAAAAGCATTGTTGTTGCCAAAATTACTCCTATCAACAAAATTAACGTCCAAGCTCTCATTGCTACTCTCAATGAAAGAAGACAAGGGAATATCATTTGGATCTAAAGGAGCACCTTTACTAGCAAACAATTTCATTAACCCATCCATCTTAGCACTCAACGAGTTAATTTCTTCTATAGCATGTACCTTTTTACTAGTAGGTGACCTTTCAGTGTGCCACTGAGAATAGTTTGTCATGATGTTGTATAGGAGTTTTTTGGCTTCTCCTAATGTGATTTCCATGAACGTTCCACCGAAGGCGGAGTCCAAGATATTTCTAGAAGCAAAATTCAAACTAGCGTAGAAGATTTGTATAATCATCCAAAGACTCAAGCCATGAGCGGGACAATTTCTAATCATCGATTTCATTCTCTCCCAAGATTGTGCAACATGTTCATGATCAAGTTTCTTAAAATTCATGATATCATTATGGAGAGAGATAATCTTAGCCGGCGGAAAATACTTGGATATATAAGCATCTTTGCACTTGTTCCAAGAATCAATACTATTTTTGGGAAAGATGAAAACCAAGTTTTTGCTCGATCTCGCAACGAGAACGGAAATAGCTTCAATTTAATCACATAATTATCCACATATTTCTTCTTTTGCATATCGCAAAGGTCAATGAAGGTATTAAGATGGGATGCGGCATCTTCACTAGGAAGGCCGGAGAATTGCTCTTTCATAACAAGATTCAGCAAAGCAGCATTGATTTCGTATGATTCCGCACTAGTGGCGGGAGCAATCGGAGTACTAATAAAATCATTATTATTAGTATTCGAGAAGTCACAAAGTTTGGTGTTTTTAGTCATGGTGACTTTAGCAAGCAAACAAGCACACAAGCGAACACAAAGGAAGCGAAAGAAAAGGGCAAACGAAAAAGGCAAATATTTTGTTTTTCAGAAGTGGGGGAGAGGAAAACGAGAGGCAAAAAAGTAAATGCAAGAGATGAGTTTGCCACACTTGGATGAGCTTCACTTAGAATAATCCCCGGTGCCAGAGATTGACACGTGACGTGAGACTATTCTTGACTTGATCCTCCCCGACAATGGCGCCAGAAATTCTTCTTGCTACCTCTTGAGATTGCGTTGGTTTTTCCCTTGAAGAGGAAAGGGTGATGCAGCACAGTAGCAGTAATTATTTCCCTCAGTTTGAGAACCAAGGTATCAATCCAGTAGGAGAATCAAGCCAAGTGTCCAGAGTACCTACGCAAACACAAACAAGCTTGCACCCAACGCTATAAAGGGGTTGTCAATCCCTGCAAGGTTGATTGCAAAGTGAGATCTGAAGGCGGAAAGTGCAACGAAGTAAAAGTGTAAGGCTGAAAATATGATGTGAAGTAGACCCGGGGGCCATAGTGTTCACTAGAGGCTTGTCTCTAGATAGAAAATATTACGGTGGGTGAACAAATTACTGTCGAGCAATTGATAGAACCGCGCAAATTCATGACGATATCTAAGGCAATGATCATACATATATGCATCGCATCCGAGACAAGTAGACCGATACTGTCTGCATCTACTACTATTACTCCACACATCAACCACTATCCAGCAGGCATCTAGTGTATTGAGTTCATGACGAATAGAGTAACGCCTTAAGCAAGATGACATGATGTAGAGGGATAAACTCAAACCAATGATGTAAACCCCATCTTTTTACCCTTGATGGCAACAACACGATACGTGCCTCGCTACCCCTTCTGTGACTGGGTGAGGTCAGCACACGATATGAACCCAAAACCAAGCACTTCTCCCATTGCAAGAATCATAGATCAAGTTGGCCAAACAAAACCCACAACTCGAAGAGAATTACAAGGATATGAAATCATGCACATAAGAGATTGGAAGTAACTCAAATAAGATTCATAGATAATCTGATGATACATCCACAATTCATCGGATCTCGACAAACACACCGCAAAAGAAGATTACGTCGGATAGATCTCCATGAAGATCATGGAGACCTTTGTATTGAAGAAACAAGAGAGAGAAGAAGCCATCTAGCTACTAGCTATGGACCCGAAGGTCTATGGTGAACTACTCACGCATAATCGGAGAGGCAATGGTGTTGATAAAGAAGCCCTCCGTATCCGAATCCCCCCTCCGGCAGGGCACCAGAACGTGCCCTAGATGGGATCTTGTGGAGACAGAAGCTTGCGGTGGCGGAAAAGTATTTTCGTGGATCTCTCCTGTGGTTTTGGATTTTTGGGGATTTATAGGCGGAAGAAGTAGGACAGACAAGCCACAGGGGGCCCACAAGCCTGCTAGGCACGACCCTCCCTGGCCGCGAGTAGGGGGCTTGTGCCCTCCCCTGGTGGCCTCTGCCCTGGTTCTCACGCCCCATGCGTATATTCTGTTCCGGAAAAAAATCTTTTCGGAAGTTTTATTTTGTTTGGACTCTGTTTAATATTCTCCTCTGAAAAGGGTCAAAAACACGGAAAAAACAGGAGCTGGCACTTGGCACTGAGTTAATAAGTTAGTCCCAAAAAAGATATAAAAGGCATACAAAACATCTAAAGTTTGACAAGATAATAGCATGGAACCATCAAAAATTATAGATACGTTGGAGACGTATCAGTGACCACACATCACTCCCGCCACTAGTAATGTGGCTCTTTGCTAGCACCGACCAGAGTAATCAACACAGCCCCGTCCCATAAGGGGTAACGTGATCGTACTGGTAAGGTTGGAACGGTCGACACATCATAAATCTAATCCCATTTCCGAAACCATACTCACACAAATACCGGGTGCACCACATCACCAAAAGTGGCCACCTAACTCATCATCACCCTCGGGCATTAGTGGCACCCGATGGGGTTTTCAATAATCTTTGTTTGAACCAACGACATGCTCATGCTATGTACTCTAGTATTACTTGTCATCATGATAATAGCGTGATCCTCAAAAAGAGGTAGGATCAAGCCATCGGTAAAAATCACCTTAGTGCTTTACCGACACTTATGATCATATGCAACAGAAATACTTGCTATCTTAACATGCAATATAACATATGCTCAGTCATGGTCAAAGGGCTGCTTGCCTTTGCTCACATAAGTCCCCCGATTTTCGAGGTCTTCCGCTCCAACTCCGAGTACTCCATCTACCCATCAACTGAAGCTTGCCATAGGAGGTTTGGATCATCACGGATTTCTGAATGGAAGAAAGGAGGAGTAGGGGATTCTTTATGAAGCCACATAAAATATTCTTTAACAGAGAACAACTTTATAAATATTTAGGAAGTTGTTTCACTGGATTTGGAGTTGAAATAAATATTCTAGGAATTTTCTAATATGGAATAAATAGCAATAGGAAGCTATTTATTTAATACAACAAAATAAAGCCTCATAAAAATGTTGACCAAGGCTTAAAAAATAGGGCATGATATTAGAAGGCTGTGGAATTTGGAATCACTCCATTAGGAGTTGATTGGAAACCTATAAGAATTTACAAAGGTGGTGCTTGGAATATCAAGATTTGGATTTAAATAAGAACACCACATAAAGGTTGCTTGGAAAAATGTGCAAGGCACATATATGGATAGGCCTTGATTTTAGGAACCTGCAGGAGTTTGAATCAATTAATTTGGAGTTAAGATGAAATTTATGTGGATTTATGAATCTCCTGATAAAAGAATAATGGAAAAAGGTTTCTTACTAAGGCTATACTGCGTGCGCGGCGCTAGATAGGAAAATGGGCCGGCCCAAAGGCTCCAGCCGCGAGCACTGGCTATGCCGAAGGCGTATTGCCCGGCCTGCGCCTCCGTGCGAGGAAGACGCCCACCAGCGGGGCCGGCTGGAGTGGCTGACTAGGGGGCCCGCCTGTAGGGTCATCCCCTTCCTCATGCCGGCATGGAGGAACCATGGGGGAGGAAGGTAGCTGCGTGGGCGCCGCGCCTCCGGCCGTCCCCTGCCAGGCGAGAGCGCCGGCGGGCTCAGGAGACTGTGCCGCCGGCGGGCCCAAATAATGGTGAAGTGTTATGTAGTCGATGTTCACATAACACCACTAGAGGAAAAACAACATACAACGCATCAAAATATCGAACAAATACCAAATTCACATGACTACTTATAGCAAGACTTATCCCATCTCCTCAGGAACAAAAGTGACAACTCACAAAGCATAATCATATTCATGACCAGAGAAGTATTGAATAGAATCAAGGATCTGAACATATAATCTTTCACCGAGTAATCCAACTAGCATCAACTACAAAGAGTAATTAACACTACTAGCAACCTTACAAGTACCAATCGGAGTCGCGAGACGGAGATTGGTTACAAGAGATGAACTAGGGTTTGGAGAGGAGATGGTGCTGATGAAGATGTTGATGGTGATGAGTCCCCCCCGATGAGAGGAGTGTTGGTGATGATGATGGCGACGATTTCCCCCTCTGGGAGGGAAGTTTCCCTGGCAGGACAATCCTGTCGGAGCTCTAGATTGGTTTTGCTCAAGTTCCGCCTCGTGGCGGCGGCGATTCCTCCCGAAAGCCTCCTCTTGATTTTTTTCTCGAACGAAACCCTCCTTATAGCAAAAGAGGGGAGCCAGAGGGCCAACAGGGAGCCCACAAGCCCCCTAGGGGCGGCCAGGGGGTAGGCAGCGCCTAGCATGCTTGTGGCCTCCTGGTGGCTCCCCTCTGGTACTTCTTCCGCCCGATATTTTTTATAAATTCCAAAATAATTCCTCGTTGATTTTCACGGCTTTTGGAGTTGCACAGAATAGGTATCTCAAACTTGCTCCTTTTTCAGGCCAGAATTCCAGCTGCCGACATTCTCCCTCTTTATGTATACCTTGTAAAATAAGAGAGAAAAGGCATAAATATTGTACCGTGAAGTGTAATAACAGCCCATAAAGCGAGAAATATCAACATAAAAGCATGATGCAAAATGGACGTATCAACTCTCCCAAGTTTAGACTTCGCTTGTCCTCAAGCGGAAACCGAGATCAATAAATATGCCCACATGTTTAGAGAGAGAGGTGTCGACAAAACAAAATACGGACATGCAGGCATCATGATCATAATTAGAACAACAATATCATCATATTATATCTTATGCTAAAGTGATAATTCCTTCACAAAGTAAAGTATGGATCAAGAACCTTATTGAGAACATTGAAGAAATTGCAATTTATCATAACATCGGAAAGAGTCAAATAAGAGCTTGTAAATAAAATCCACATACTCAATCATCCTTTCGTCTCCTACAATTGCTAAAACTCACGTGGTACTGATCAGAGTTTTAGTTGGACACAGAGAAAGATCGGGGCTTATAGTTTCGCCTCCCAACTATTTACCTCAAGGGTAATGTCAATAATAATAATTCATGAATACTTACTTCCAAGTTGACATATGAATATAGATCTTTCCCTAGCATATGACATTAGCCAAGATAAAGGCGAAATAAGGAATTGGTGTAGATCACCATGACTCTTTCAAGGGAAAAAAGTAAAGGTACAATATAGGCCCTTCGTAGAGGGAAGCAGAGGTTGTCATGCGCTTTTGAGGTTTGGATGTGTGTCCTCTTAGTGTGAAAGAACGTCACTTTATATTGCCTCCTTTGATATAGAACTTTATTATGTAGTCTGTCGCTTTTATGTCTTCCGCATCACAGGTTCGTACAAAGCTTATTTTCCACACACTAATAGATCATACATATTTAGGGAGCAATTTTTATTGCTTGCACCGATGAAAACTTACTTGAGGGATCTTATTCAATCCATAGGTAGGTATGGTGGACTCTCATGGCAAAACTGGGTTGAAGGTTTATGGATGCACAAGTAGCATCTCTACTTGGTGCGGAAGTTTTGGCTGATATGGGGTGGAAGCAAGCGTCACATGCTAAGGGATCTCTAGTCATATAACATTGTTGGGAACCAAGCAAACATAATCCATTATGTTGTCTTCGTTGTCCAACATCTACTTCTAAGCATGTAATAGTTTAGTGAGTGTTCACAATCATAGATGGTGCCCAAGATGATATATTTATATGTGAGCCTCTCTTTCTTTATTACTTCCTATTAATTGCACCAATGACCAAGGTCTACGTTTGTCCACCCACAACAAGTTTCAATCAACATTCTTTTTATATGTGGAGCCATCACTTCCCATAAGATCATTACATGATCTTTTATGCTTTTGTTCTTTTATCATCCTTTTCTTTAGATCATGGCATGAAGCAAGGCACTTAACTAAAACACTCTTTATTATATGACTCACGAACTCGAATACATCGGGGGTGACACAAAGCAAAACTCAAGCCTAGATCACTAAGAACTTTATTCTACTAGAGAAAGATAAAACCAAAAAGGATCGAACTAAGAAAAGGTAAAGGCAAAAGATGTGATGGTGATACGATACCAGGGAAACTCCCCCAAGCTTGGCACAAGCCAAGGGGATTGCCCATACCTGTGCTTAATTGTCTTCCTTAGGAGGTGATGGTGGTGGAGTTGTTTTGTCTTTTGATTCCAAGAGGCCATCAATCTTTGATTTATACCATGGAGCTCTGTGATATGTTTCTCTAGCAAAACAACTTCACGAGTGAGATAAGTATTACGAACATGAGTTATTTCACATAACTTGAAGAGCTCGATCAAGGATGGAGGTATGGTTGAAGAAAATCCTCTTCCTCAGCTTCTTCCTTGTTGAGCACAGATTGCCCTTCGTCCAACGCCGGATTCTTCTCCTTACTTTTGCCCTTAGTTTCTTTAGGTAGCATTTCCTTGGCCTCCATGACCTCCATTCTTTTCAGATCAGCATTTACTTCTTCATAGACTTGAGGGAGATCGTTCTCCCCTACAGATTCCTGAGACGACATCTTGCTCTAAATCTGCGGTAGAAATAGGCTCAAAACGAAAACAGAGGAAAATTGCGTGATACGAGGGTCAGACCTTTCGGGAGAATATATAATGAATTTTTCCCAACCAGAAGGAGTACTCCGCAAGAAAACGGAGTCCTGGAGGCACACGAGGTGGTCACAAGCCCCCCAGGCACGGCCAGGGGGGTGGCCCGCGCCTGGTAGGCTTGTCGCCTTCTCATGCACTTTCCGGACTGCTTTAAATTTTTCTATTTTTGCAAAAATTCCAAAACGGAGAAAACTTCCTACTGGAAATTTTTTGGAGTCGCTTTACTTACCGAATCACATACCTCTTCGTTTTTGGATTCTGAAATAGGCTGATAAATATCCCTTATCTACTCTTCCGGAGTTATGGTATTGATAATATTGCTTTCAACATTTATGGGAGTACCTGAGATATAATGCTTGATTCTTTGCCCATTTACCACTCTCGGAAAATTACCTTCCGTGTTGTTGATCTTGATGGCACCGGAACGATATACTTCCTCAACAATGTAAGGACCTTCCCATTTAGAGAGAAGCTTGCCTACAAAAAATCTTAAACGGGAAATATATAGCAAGACATAATCACCTACATTGAACTCACGTTTTTGTATCCTTTTATCATGCCACCTCTTAAACTTTTGTTTAAACAACTTGGCATTTTCATATGCCTGAGTTCTCCGTTCATCAAGCGAGCTAATATAAAATAACCTCTTCTCACCAGCAAGTTTGAAATCGAAGTTGAGCTCATTGATTGCCCAATAAGCCTTATGCTCTAGCTCAAGGGGTAAATGACATGCTTTACCGTAAACCATTTTGTACGGAGACATGCCCATGGGATTCTTATAAGAAGTTCTATAAGCCCAAAGTGCATAATCGAGCTTCTTAGACCAATTCTTTCTAGACCTATTGACAATCTTTTGCAGAATTAGTTTAATCTCTCTATTACTTAGCTCTACTTGACCACTGGACTGAGGGTGATAGGGAGATGCAACTCTATGGTTGACATCATACTTAGCAAGCATTTTACAGAAAGCACCATGAATAAAATGTGAACCACCATCAGTCATTAGATATCTAGGGACTCCAAATCTAGGGAAAATAACTTCTTTAAGCATCCTGATAGAGGTGTTGTGATCAACACTACTAGTTGGGATAGCTTCTACCCACTTAGTAACGTAATCAACAGCAACTAGGATATGAGTATACCCATTGGATTTTGGAAAAGGTCCCATATAATCAAATCCCCAAACATCAAATGGTTCAATGACAAGTGAATAATTCATAGGCATTTCCTGACGTTTACTGATATTACCTATTCTTTGACAATCGTCACAAGATAGGACAAACTTACGGACATCCTTAAAGAGAGTGGGCCAATAGAAACCTGATTGCAATACCTTGTGTGCAGTTCTATCTTCCTCATGGTGTCCTCTGTAAGCCTTGGAGTGACACTTCTGTAGGATCTGTCCCTGTTCATGTTCAGGCACAACGTCTAATAACACCATCTACTCCTTCCTTATAAAGGTGAGGATCATCCCAAAAGTAATGTCTCAAATCAAAGAAGAATTTCTTCTTTTGCTGGTATGTGAAACTAGGTGGTATATATTTGGCAACAATATAATTTGCATAATCAGCATACCACGGTGTGCTACGTGAAGTATTGATGACATTCAATTGCTCATGTGGAAAGCTATCATCAATAGGTTGTGGGTCATCAATAACATTCTCCAACCTAGACAAGTTATCTGCTACGGGGTTCTGAGCACCCTTCCTATCGACAACATGCAAATCAAATTCTTGTAGCAGGAGAACCCATCTGATAAGTCTAGGTTTAGCATTTTTCTTTTCCATGAGATACTTAATAGCAGCGTGATCAGTGTGAATAGTGACTTTGGAATGAACTATGTAAGATCTGAACTTTTCACATGCAAACACGACTGCTAAAAATTCCTTTTCAGTAGTAGCATAGTTTCTTTGGGCACTGCCTAGAGTTTTACTAGCATAATGAATAACATTCAACTTCTTATCAACTCTTTGTCCTAGGACAACACCAATAGCATAATCACTAGCATCACACATGATTTCAAAAGGTAAGTTCCAATCAGGTGGTTGAACAATAGGCGCAGTTATCAAGGCCTTCTTAAGTATTTCGAAGGCTTCCTCACAATCATCGTCAAAAACAAAAGGAATATCCTTTTGCAAGAGATTTGTAAGAGGCCTAGAAATCTTAGAGAAGTCCTTAATGAACCTTATATAGAAACCAGCATGACCAAGGAAACTTCTTATACCTTTGATATCTGTAGGGCATGGCATTTTCTCGATCACATCAACCTTAGCCTTATCGACTTCAATACCTCTTTCAGAAATTTTATGTCCTAAGACGATGCCTTCATTAACCATAAAGTGGCACTTCTCCCAATTCAAGACAAGGTTGGTATCTTTACATCTCTGCAAGACTCGATCAAGGTTGCTGAGGCAATCATCGAAAGAAGACCCGTAAATGGAGACGTCATCCATGAAAACCTCAACAATCTTTTCACAAAAGTCAGAGAATATAGCCATCATACATCTTTGAAAGGTAGCAGGTGCATTACATAAGCCAAAAGGCATACGTCTGTAAGCAGAGGTACCAAAAGGGCAGGTGAAAGTAGTTTTTTCCCGATCAGATTGTGCAACAGGTATTTGGGAGAAACCAGAATAACCATCTAGAAAGCAGAAGTGTGTGTGTTTAGACAGTCTTTCTAGCATTTGGTCGATAAAAGGCAAAGGGTAATGATCTTTCCTAGTGGACTTATTCAATTTCCTAAAATCGATCACCATCCTATAGCTAGTAATAATCCTCTTTTGGATCAATTCATCCTTATCATTAGGGACAACGGTAATACCTCCCTTCTTAGGGACGCAATGCATCGGACTTACCCAATTACTATGAGGAACAAGATAGATAATACCTGCTTCCAGGAGCTTTAGTATCTCTTTTCTTACTACCTCTTTCATCTTAGGATTTAATCTCCGTTGATGATCGGCAACTGGTTTGGAATCAGGATCGGTTTTAATTTTGTGCTGGCATAGAGTGGGACTAATGCCCTTATGATCATCAAGAGTATATCCAATAGCAGCACGGTGCTTCCTCAGAGTTTTTAATAACTTCTTTTCTTCATGCTCTGAGAGACTGGCACTAATAATAATAGGATATATCTCTTTTTCATCAAGATAAGCATACTTAAGAGTATGAGGTAACTGTTTAAGCTCGAACATAGGATCACCCTTTGGTGGGGGTGGATCTCCAAGCAGTTCAACACACAAATTATTCTTAAGTATAGGATGTTGTTCAAAGATAACTCTATCTATCTCATTCCTTTCATCCATATGCATATCATTTTCATGCTCAAGCTAATATTGCTCTACAGGATCAGTAGGAGGCACAACAATAGAAGCTAGAGTAATAATTTCATCCTTATTAGACAACTCTTTTTCATGAGGTTGTCTACCAAACTTGGAGAAATTGAACTTATGTGACACACCTTCAAAGCCAACAGTGACAGTTTGCTTCTCACAGTCAATATGAGCATTGACAGTATTGAGGAAAGGTCTGCCAAATATGATGGGAAAAAAGCTATCTTGTGTGGTAGCAAGAACGAGAAAATCAGCAGGATACTTAGTTTTACCACACAAGACTTCAACATCTCTAACAATTCCCAAAGGGCACATAGTATCTCTATTGGCAAGCTGAATAGTGACATCAATAGGTTCCATCTCAACAAGTGCAATCTCGTCTTTAATATCATCATATAAAGATTGAGGTAATACACTGACACTAGCACCCATGTCACATAAACCATGATAACAATGATCTCCCATCTTAATATAAACAACATGCGTGCCAACAACAGGCCTATGTTTGTCTCTAGCATGTGGTTTAGCAATTCTAGCAACATCTTCACAAAAGTGAATATCATGGCCATCAACACTGTGGGACATGAGATCTTTGACAATAGCAATGCTAGGTTCAACTCTAATTTGCTCAGGGGGTGTAGGTGTTCTAATGTAGCCCCTACGTATCACAATTGAAACTTTAGAATGATCCTTTATCCTAACAGGGAAAGGTGGTTTCTCAATGTAAGCACTCAGAACAATAGGACCATTATAAGCAATGACTTTGCCTTCAACTGGATTGGTTGAACTACATTGACTTCTAAGGGAGGCTGATATTTAAACCACTTCTCTTTAGGGAGATCAATATGAGCAGCAAAAGATTCACACAATGAAGCTACTATCTCAGAGTCAAGTCCATATTTAGCGCTAAAATCACAAAAAGTATTTGTTTCAACAAAGGATTTAACGCAATCAAACTTGAAATTCATACGTGACTCCTTACCTTCATCAAACTCCCAATCTTTAGAGTTGCGTTTAATTCTTTCCAATAAATTCCATTTGAAGTCAATATCTCTCTTCATAAAAGAAACGGTACAAGAAGTGTCAAGCATGGTGCGATTATCATGAGAAAGCCGAGCATAGAAGTTCTGAATGATAATTTCTCTCGAGAGATCATGGTTGGGGCATGAATATAACATTGATTTAAGCCTCCCCCAAGCTTGAGCTATACTTTCTCTGTCGCGAGGCCAAAAATTATAAATATAATTCCGATCACGATGTACCAAATGCATAGGATAAAACATTTGATGAAATTCCAATTTCAATCGGTTGTAGTTCCATGATCCAGTATCATCACATAGCCTATACCATGTCAATGCTTTATCCCTCAAAGATAAGGGAAAGACCTTCTTCTTGACCTCATCCTCGGGCAAACCTCCAAGCTTAAATAAACCACAAACTTCATCTACATAGATTCGATGCAAGTCAGTATGTGATGTTTCATCTCCTGTAAAAGGATTAGCCGGCACTTTCTCAAGCATACCCGAAGGAAATTCATAGCAAATATTTTCAGTAGGTGCAACAGGTTGAGGAGCAACTCCTATGCTTCCGTTCGACGTGAAGATACCCCGAACAAGCTCCTCAAAGGATTAGTTTCCATAGTAACAAGTGACAATAAATTTCAGCACACTATATAAATGTTTCCTTACCAAATTCCACTTACCAAAGGCGCTTCACTCCCCGGCAACGGCACCAAAAAAGAGTCTTGATGACCCACAAGTGTAGGGGATCTATCGTCGTCCTTTCGATGAGTAAGAGTGTCGAACCCAATGAGGAGCAGAAGGATCTGACAAGTGGTATTCAGCAAGGTATTCTCTGCAAGCACTGAAATTATCGGTAACAGATAGTTATGTGGTAAGATGATTCACAGCAAGTAGCAAGTAGCAATAGTAACAAAGGTGCAGCAAAGTGGCCCAATCCCTTTTGTAGCAAGGGACAAGCCTGTACAAACTCTTATAGGAGGTAAAGCGCTCCCGAGGACACATGGGAATTTCTGTCAAGCTAGTTTTCATCATGTTCATATGATTCGCATTCTCTACTTTGATAGTTTGATATGTGGGTGGACCGGTGCTTGGGTGCTGCCCTTACTTGGACAAACATCCCACTTATGATTTACCCCTCTCGCAAGCATCCGCAACTACGAAAGAAGAATTAAGACAAAGTCTAACCATAGCATTAAACTAGTGGATCCAAATCAACCCCTTACGAAGCAACACATAAACTAGGGTTTAAGCTTCTGTCACTCTAGCAACCCATCATCTACTACTACTTCCCAGTGCCTTCCTCTAGGCCCAAATAATGGTGAAGTGTTATGTAGTCGACATTCACATACACCAATAGAGGAAAAACAACATACAACGCATCAAAATATCGAACGAATACCAAATTCACATGACTACTTATAGCAAGACTTATCCCATGTCCTCAGGAACAAAAGTGACGACTCACAAAGCATAATCATATTCATGACCAGAGGGGTATTGAATATCATCAAGGATCTGAACATATAATCTTCCACCGAGTAATCCAACTAGCATCAACTACGAAGAGTAATTAACACTACTAGCAACCTTACAAGTACCAATCAGAGTCGCGAGACGGAGATTGGTTACAACAGATGAACTAGGGTTTGGAGAGGAGATGGTGCTGATGAATATGTTGATGGTGATAAGTCCCGTCAGATGAGAGGAGTGTTGGTGATGACGATGGTGACGATTTCCCCCTCCAGGAGGGTAGTTTCCCGGGAAGGACAGCCCTGCCGGAGCTCTAGATTGGTTCTTCTCAAGTTCCGCCTCGTGGCGGCAGCGATTCCTCCCGAAAGCCTCCTCTTGATTTTTTCTGGAATGAGACACTCCTTATAGCAAAAGAGGGGAGCCAGAGAGCCAACATGGAGCCCACAAGCCCCCTATGCGCGACCAGGGGGTATGCCGCGCCTAGCAGGCTTGTGGCCTCCTGGTGGCTCCCCTCTCGTACTTCTTCTGCCCGGTATTTTTTATAAATTCCAAAATAATTCCTCATTGATTTTCACGGCTTTTGGAGTTGTGCAGAATAGGTATCTCAAAATTGCTCCTTTTTCAGGCCAGAATTCCAGCTGCTGGCATTCTCCCTCTTCATGTAAACCTTGCCAAATAAGAGAGAAAAGTCATAATTATTGTACCGCGAAGTGTAATAACAGCCCATAAAGCAATAAATATCAACATAAAAGCATGATGCAAAATGGACTTATCAAGTAGCAGAGGCTCGGGGAGGGAGGGAATAAGAGGGGGAAGAGGAAGAGAGAGCTCGGGAGCCCTCTGAAGCTCTCTGTGCATGGATGCCACACACACTACACGGAGCTTGGAGGCTAGATGATGGATGGAGATGCTTGGGACGGTCAAAATAAGATGCTGAGACATGCCTAGACAAGTTGGTTCAGCAAGAAATGGTTTGGAGGAAAGCAAGAAGGTACAGAGCACCCATATTGCAGTCCAGGGTGGTCGTCACCACAGTCACCAGTGCTAACATGGCCCTAATGACCAGTCAAATTTGTCTGGGAGGTGGGGCATGCTATCTGGAAGAGGAGTGAGGATTTTGGTCTCTAGTGGAGTTGATTTGAATGGCTCTTGACTGAGGTTAAGTTTGCAGCAACAAACTTAGGGCTAATGGTGAGGGCACTCACATGAGAGATAATAGGGAAAAGACATGTCTAGCAGCCTTAGGCATGGAAGGACTACGTTCCTACAAAGTTTCAGCTCAAGCAAGGAAGTGTAGCTAGCACTTGCTGTACAAAGCTATATTTCAGCCACAATTCAACTTGAGGATGTGCTGCTCATTTTCTCCACATGAGCATGCCATCTCTTGGCTTTAAACAATGCTTTGGGTTGCTAGGGACCCTCTGGAAAGAGGTGTGGCCTTAGGCTTAGGCAGAAGTGAGGCAAGAGGGTAAAGATGGTGATTCCATGGGTAGAATGAGGAATAGTTACATGGAACCTCTCTCCAATAATTGACCAGTGGCCATGGAAATGTTACTGGAGGTAAAATGTAACTATATGAAGCTGTGGTAGAAAGTTGAGCTCAAGGGTTAAAGTGGAAGGGGCCAAAGTAGCCAATAAAGTGAATGCACACAAGGTGTTTGATGAGTGGCAGAGCCACCACATGGACTTCAATGGATATGAAACTTAACATGATCAAATAATAGATGAAAATAAGCTTGGACACCAAAATTGGGATTTTGTGGAGAAGGTTTCCAATGTAGACTTGGGAAACCCATGAAAGGGGCAGAAATGGCTTTCTGCTTACAATTCCATTCAAATCAATTCCCACAAATCCAATATTTGGTGTGGGGGCATTATTTGAGCATTAAGGCATGCACAAAAAGTTTGGGGTCAATTGGAGAAACTTTATAATGTAAAGTTTCCCAAAGTCAAGAATAAACAGAGAGGGTTTTGAGGGGCTTGGGACAAGTTCTTCTATTCTCCTTGATGCACCACTTGGTGTGGATGCATTATTGGAGTATCAGAACATGTCCACCAAATTTGAGCACAATTGGAGACATTTGACAATAAATAGTTGCTCAAATTTGAACCTGGACAGATAGGGTTTTATAACAATTAGGGAAGTCAAATCAACTTGGATTGAGATGAAACTTGGCAAGATCATCAAACATATCCTAGGTGACATGCTAGAATTTACTGGAATTGATTGAGAATATTTCTTATAGAAATATTCCAAAAGATGGAAGTAGGCACGAATAGTTTTGGAGGGGTTTTCCAAATATTTTGAACATGACCATGTGTTGAAACTCATATATATGGAATAAATATATCCACTCAGTTTCCCTAAATTTTCCTAAATATTTTGAAAGCAATAAAAATAACTTTCCTTCAGAAAGACCATTTCTGGCCTCACATGAAGGCTTTTAAATAAATTAGTAAAATAACTTCTAAATAATAATATGGTGGTTTTGGGAAGTCATTTTGATAATGGGTTTCAAATAAAATATTGGTGCAAAATAAATTCCCTAATTGGAGGACTTGTAGTATAGATCTCATCTTAGGGTTTTAAAAGTTTAATTCAAAGAAATGTTTTTTGGTGAAAATAATATTTGGTAAAAATAGATACTGGTCCTAAACACATGGCATGATCATTAGGCAGGAGAACATGGGATGAGGAGGTGAGTTGGAGAATAACAAGAATTATTGGGGAGCAACCACATGCATACAAGCAAGCAGGTAAACAATAGTTACTCCAAGCATCACAAGCATTCACGAAATTGTTTAATTGGTCCTAATTTTTGAAACAGGTTAATTAGTCAGAAAATCTAAACACAGGGTGTTACAACCGTAAACTCATACAATCTATATCGTGACGTAAATGATGTCTTCGGAATGTCTTCAGGACGTATCTTAAGCTGATGATACCGTGACCGCTAATCGATCTTTGAGAATACCTTTGCTTGTGCTATCTGATCGAACAAATCATTTATCCTGGGTAGTGGATACCTTTTCTTGATGGTGGCCATGTTGAGCTCGATAATCGATGCAAAGTCTTAGCATCACATCTGTCTTTTTGGCAAATAATAATGGCGATCCCTAGGGTGAAGAGTTGGGTCTGATGTATCTTTTGTCCAACAGCTCTTTTATTTGCTTCTTGAGTTCGACTAACTCAGTAGGTGCCATGCTGTATGGCTTTTTGTATATTGGGGTGGTACCAGGTGCAAGTTCAATGACAAATTCTATTTCCCGGTCTAGTGGCATGCCTAGTAGTTCGTCAGGAAATAATCCGGAAATTCACATACCACTGGGACATCCTTGAGCTCAATAGCTTCCATCTGATTTAGTCGTGCTTGGTTTGACTCCTCCCTTTTTAAGGATGCAACTTTTACTCTTTTACCCTGATAGTGGGTGAGTGTGACCCTTTGGTTGAAGCAGACAATAAATTCCTTGTTGGTATTTAGCCAGTCCATTCCCAGAATAACATCGTCTTCGATCTCAATAGTAACATCCTTGCATTATTTTGTGTAATCTGTTGTTCTCCCGGGGACTTGATGGTCATCGGATTTTTCAAGGGGAGGGTTGAAAAGTTGTGTTTTGAATCAATTTTTTTGAAATGAATGAATGGGAAGATCCAGAATCAAACAAAACCATGGTTGGAATTTTGTTGACAGGAAACTTACCGAGCACTATTTTAGGCGCATTCATCTCATCTTCTTTGGCGACAAGATTCACGTGACCCTTCCTGTGATTGTTTTTGGGGTTGAAGTTGTTGCGCTTTGGTGCTGGGTCAAAGCTGGAAGGGTTGGTTTCAGTTGCACCATTCCCGGCGTTTGGGCACTGTCTGGCGAAGTGTCCAGCTTCTCTGCAGGCGAAACATGTGATACTGGGGTGGGGAGCAAAATCCTTGTTCCCCGCATAAAAGTGGGTGTTGACTTTTGTTGTTGACGTTGGAGTACGAGGAGTTTGGTTCTTTGTGTCCTCGGTCTTGTGCTTGATATTGCGCGTTGGTGTCAAGTGGTTATGATGGCATTTACGAATGTCACCCAAGCTGCGACGTTTGGCCTCTAGCATGTTGGTCTTGTCCACAAGTGTTTTGAAGTCTAGAAATGTGCGAATGACCAGCTGCATTTTAATGCCGGAGCGAGTCCATGCAGGAATTTCTCCATTCTTTTCTCTTCTGTCTTATAATATTTACTGGCATAACGGGATAATTGATTATACTGGTCCAGATATTCCATTATAGTGGAACTCCTTTGTTTAAGGTCTTCAAATTCCCTCTTCTTGATTTTCATGACGCTGCTGGGAATGTGTGCCCCACAAAAACTCTCCTTGAATTCAGCCCACGTGATGTTGTTCTCGTCAGGATGTACGCGGAGGATATTTTCCCACCACGAGGCTATGGCTCGAGTCAGATAGTGAGGTGCGTAGAGTACTTTCTCATGTTCGAAACATTGCTCAATAGCAAGCATCCTCTCAATGTCACGTAACCAATCGTCTTCTTCCATAGGTTTGTCGGTGTGCGAAAAAGTTGGCGGACGTGTCTTTTGTAATTCATCCAATCTGGAGTGTTGTGGGTGTGGTCCACGCTGATTCCCCATATTCATTAGTTGGTTCATCATCTCATTATGGTGTTGCTGGCTCTGCTCATACAAATGACAGACCTCTGAAAATGTTGGGTCGCTCTCGTGTCGGCTTGAATGTCCTTGAGTGAAATCATTCCCTCTCTCAGCAGATTGATTTTCTCCCTGCATTCTTGGCATGGAGCGTGTCGAGGGACGACTCATTTTCTCAAAGTTGGGTTAATGTAGCAAAAACCGAATGAGAAATTCAAGTTCAAGGGAGAATAACATTTAAAAAAAATTATCCAAGGAAACACAGCGAAAAGTCTTTTCATAAATTAATTATCGCGTTCGGAGAAGGTCTGTGGTACATCTTACATCGCACATAATTATACATATTACTCAGGTCGTACTCTCGTATGCCTCACATGTTATTTAAGCTAGTGCACTTCTCCTGGTCCTACAGGACGCAACACGACTACTTATCTTCAGTGTAGGAACACATCATCATACATATCATACATATCACACAAGCGTACTCGCGATCTGGTGCACCATGTCTAGGTGGAGTCGGAAGGGACCTGGATTGGCTGACCTAGGGAAAGTCCCAGATGAGGAGCTGGGGAGTCCACTTCCTCTAGCACGGGTTCTAGACGTACTGCACAAGATGGAGAAGCAAGAATTGGACTAGCAGGCATAGCAGCTCTAATGGGGCCAGGAGCAATGACTTGATCGAACTCTTCAATCAAAGGCAGCTGACGGTGAAGCTGACCTGGTGGGGTGCATGAGGCAGAAGAAGATGGGCATGAACGAGGTGGTGCGGGGCGAAGGAGCTCAGTCCTGCTGTGAGGACGAGTAAGGGTCTCCATGCGAGCAGCCACCAAGTCATCCACTAAGCCATCAAAGGCTGACTCTGGGACTATGAGGTACTGCACAAGCATCCCAATTGCATCAGCTTCCTCTCCTCTGGGGCATGCAAAAGCATAGTGACTGGTGTACGACACGTGGCAAGGCAGGTAGTGATAAGGACGAGTCTTCATCACTGGGAGGGTGTCCCGGAGACGGGCAATCGCCTCCTTGGCTTCCATCTGAATAGCATGCCTCTCCGTAGGCATGACTCTCCCAACAAAACGAAGACGACATGCCTCTGGTCACCCACCAATAAAATGCACCGATGCCTGATCCATAGTCACGGAGTCACTGGTCTTGCGATGGTAGAACGTGTACCCCAAGGACCACCAATAACATTACCGTTAGATATCCACAACCATTATTGTTCCACCAACTTGTACTCCAAGGACTGACTCTAAGACCTACACTTGACTTTTCAAACAACCGTCCTTCACCGTGGACACGGTTACTCGAATAATTTAGACTCTGCAGAGGGTGTACTCTTTACCCATAGCTCACGGGTTCCGATAGCCCATCTGACTAATCCCGCGTACGGTATTTTAGAAGCAAACAGTCAGAACCATCACACACCCACTTTACCCCCACAAAGCCCGGCTTCACCCGGACTACGCTGCCAGCGCAAAACCATAAGACGGACAGGCTCCAACCTCGACTAGCATGGGATCAAATTTATACCGCGCGCTACGAGGGAGTGCCCACCCTCGGTCCCAGACAGGAAACACCCATGCGCCTTGACCGCATGACTGGATTTAGTCCAGGGCCATGGATACCTTCATCTCGGCCCCTCTACTTGATGTGTGACTGATAATAGGCCTACGACCAACTATATAGAATGCTTATTCAGGAAACTGTGGTAGCATGATAAAGAAAGTAAGATACAGACAAGACCCGATCTAGGTTGATACTTGAGTTATCAATTTCTTACCAACATAATTTTGCAGTTGTCATAACCAGGCCATCACCTATCATGTTCCGCGTGACTAGGTTACCCACGACCTCTCACAATCATCACTTGCCATAGTCATGTTTTTAACATGAATTATAAGATATGCAACATGCTTGAATAATGCAATGGATGAATATTAAATTTTTGTTAGTGAGGAAACAACACATCATAAATTCAAACATTCTTGCGTGGTTCCACGTAGTCGGGATCAAGCTCATTGAAGTTAACGTCAGCGTTTCCTTCGTCGGAATCTATGTTATATAACATGTACCGTTGTAAGAGTAGAGGCCTAGCTACTGGCTCCAAATAATTTTTAAATAAATTGAAAATAAACTAGACCCTCAAAGCATGATTTTGCAAAAAACAAAATCAAATCAAAAGTTGTTGTAGTTTAATAGTTATAAGAAAAACAAGTTCAGGGACTGATCTATAATGAAAGAGAACTTATCCAGGGGCTAGCTCGAGAATACTCAAAGCGCCCGAAACAGAATACGTTAACCAGCTTCGAAGACGGCTCCTGGCGAAGGCGCCTTTGAAGGAAAAACGTTTCAAAAAGATAGAATCTGGACAAGGGGGTCCACCCTATCAGGTTCGAATCCACCTGCGTCGGAGGCGTTTTGTTGATCGCCGGCGGTGATTGATGGAGGGAGAGAGCCAACAGAGGGAACCTACGCACTCACCAGGCTCCTATGCTTTGGTGAGAGGTGGATGGGGTCGAAGGGGGGGATCTACGTCGACGATGAACTTGCTCCGGCGGACGGCAACTTCGGGCACCTCCGGGACTCACCGAGGGACTATCGTGCGATCAAATCGAAGGGGAGCTCGGGATGAGGAGGTCATCGGGAAGCTTCTGAACGCCTTAGGGGCTCATACCTCTGCTTATCTTGCTTGAATCCAACCGAACCTGAAGCGGATCGGGGGGGGGGGGAGAGCTGGGGAAGAAGGGCCCTCCGAGCACTACAAGAAATATGTCAACTAACGACCTTTTGTTAGTGACGCTGGAAGGAATGGTCATAAATCTATGACCATTTGACATCATTTGGTCGGAAGCTGTCTGGAGGGATCCTAGTCCCAAAAACCAACGACCATTTTCATAAGAAAGGTCATCACTTGCTTACTGGAAAAGGTCATAAAGCAGATAGCACCTGGCACTGCCTTATTTCTAGGTGATAATGACCGATATGAATGGTCGTTACTAAATAGTTCGAATGCACTAGGCTGGTTACGCAGCCACCTCAGCAGCCTCGCTTACTTGTAACTGAGGTAGGACCCATTTGACACGCAGGTGAGGGGCCGGCGACCGAGTGAGGACATTCGCGAAAAAACATGCGCGAGCCTCAGTTAATTCCTATGGGACTCGAACACACGACAGAGCGCTTCCGCTAAGTGTTTGCTATTGCTGGGCTAGAGAGGGACTGTTGCTCAGGTATCGGTATTCGGGGATATATTATATTAAATCGCGGATCTCTCGTATCATTGACAAGTGGGACCACCGGGGATGGCCAACACTTGGCCAATTTCCAACAGGGGCCAACACTTAGCCAATTTCCGACGAGCAAATCTAGATCTCGGGGGCGGCGGCGACCGACGGGGGCGGTGACCAGCGGTGGTGGTCCTGATGCCACGTCCACCTCACCCATCGGCAGTGGTGGTGGTGCCGACGCCATGGCCACGCCTCGGCCACGACGACCTCGCCCGGCCAGTGGTGGTGCCGCTCGCCTCACCCACCTCGCCCACTGATAGTGGTGGTGGTGCCGCTCACCTTGGACAGCGACCTCGCCCACACATGGGGGACTCGCCGCCGCCGAGCATGAGGGACTCACCGCCGAGCATGGGTGACTCGCTGCTGTCGCTGGACAGAAGCTGGATTAGAAAAGGAGTTAGAAGGTTTTCGAAAGAACATATGAAAGGAGTTGATGAATTCATGCAATTTGTTCGGGCAAATTTTTCCAAGGATGTTGTCATTGTTTGCCCATGCTGTAATTGCCTCAACCGTTCGAGAAAAGCTCAAGGAGTAGTGGAAGATCAGCTTCTTCTTAATGGGATGGCCAGCACATATGATAGATGGATATATCATGGAGAACCTTTAGCCGGAGAACCTCAACATATTGAAGCTGATACACAGGCCCCTCATATGATGGGTGATGCTGGGATTAATTTTATGGAAAATATTTTGCGAGAGAATGCTGGTTTGGATGAAGAGGATGGGCATGAAGATCATAGGATTCCTGACCTATTGAAGGATCTGTACGATGCTGAAGATCGTGCTGATGGGCAGAAGTCGATGTTTGCTCAGGTGTTGGAGGAGGCTAAGCGCACATCTCATGAAGGGGGTAAATTTTCAAGATTTACCTTCACCGTGAAGTTACTCCACATCAAGTCTTTCTACCGGATTAGCAATGCTGCATTCAACGCAATACTCCACCTTTTGACCTTGCAATTCCCTGATAGCTGTGTTCCCAGGTCTTAAGAATTATGTTGGAAAGTTGCATGAGGAGAAGAAAGTCAGTGATGATCTATTTGCTTTGGCATGCTTACCGGATAAGCGAGTGCGAGTGTATTCAGCATGCATTGCTGATGGTGTCCGGTACCACACCGTTGATCTCGAGGAAAAAAGGAAGACACAAAATAGTGGAATCGTCACTGAGGGGTCACATGATCGTGAGAACATTGACTTCTATGGTCAGCTGAGAAGCATCATAGAGTTGCAGTACAACTCTAGTGGAGGCATCCATCGCTCGGTTGACTTATTTCGTTGTGACTGGTTTGATCTTGGTAATAAGAAGAAGAGAAGCTCTTGTGTCAAGTATGATGGCCACTTCAAAAGCATCAACACTTCAAGGTGCTGGTATAAGAGTGATCCCTTTATTCTAACAGCACAAGCAACAATGGTGTTTTACCTGCCAGACACTCTTTTGCATGGAAAATGGCGAGTTGTGCAAAACTTTGAGCACATGCACTTGTGGAGTGTGACTGAAACTGAAACTGAAGTGGAAAAGGGCCCCCGTGGTAGTGGCCTAACATATCAGGATGATGACTGTACAGAAGTTCCGGTGCAAGCTGGTGATGACTCTATGGAATTCCAGTGCAAAGCAGAGTGCGTAGGGACCGGGAACGTGTGCTCATTGATGCTGCAACAGTTGAAGGCATCAAGAAAAGAAGAAAGGTGGTAGCGGATGGACATGAGAGCGAGGATGAGGAAAACATGACTGATCATACTATGCTGCAATATTGTAGTGACGATGAGGAAAACAGAAGTGGGCATAGAGTTCCTGGTTTTTGTATCGACGACGATGAGTAGCGAATAGACATGAAGGTAAATATTGTCTCCTTGGTGATCTAAAACTATTACTGCATGTTCCTTGTTTTGATTGGTGATCAACCTTCTCTATAGTTTTTGTTGTTGTGATCCTGATGTAGTTTTTGTACTACAATTCTCTCCAGGTAGCAAAATGCATGAAATTGATGGTTGTAGTGATGTAAAGGCAGGTGGTGAAGATCATGATGGCTGGAGAGGCAAAATGATGTAGTTTTGGTGATCATGATGGCTGGAGAGGCAAAATGTTGTATTCAGAAATGGCTGGAGAGGCAAGATGATGTAGTTTTGGTGCCATTTTCTTAGTTCTGGTGAGAACTGTTGGTTGTGATGTGATCGTGATTCAAACTGTTGTGTTGTAATGCAAAATATTGCAAACTGTTGGTTGTGGTGTTCCTGAAGTTTTTTTTGAACTGAATTGAGATGTTGTTTTCACAGCTATTTTCAGAACTACATCAGAGAGCTGTTGCTATCTGCATCAGAGAACTGAATTGCGATGTTGCATGTTGCTGTTGTTTTCAGAACTGTTGCTGTTCCTGAAGTTTTCAGAACTGAATTGAGATGTTGTTTTGAGAGCTATTTTCAGAACTACATCAGAGAGCTGTTGCTATCTACATCAGGGAACTGAATTGAGATATTGCATGTTGCTGTTGTTTCCAGAACTCGGAAACCTTTGCATTATGTCATCATATGTGATAAAGTTACCATGTAAAATAATAAACCTGTAATACGACAATTATTTTTAAAAACTGTTCACACAAATGAGCTATCATGTGTGAAGATTCATGGCTTTCAAGCCACATGATCAATCTCATGGCCATATTCATGGCATAGTTTGTTGAAATGGTCTCATATTTTGCATAATGGTGCATGTTGGAATGACAAACAATGTTGATTAAGGAAGTTTTCATCTTCCTTGTATGAAAAATTCATTTTTCATTTTTCAAATGAGTTTTTTTGTGAAGGACCTACCTATATTTGTTTCAAAATTGGTCCAAATAATTTTTCTAACATACTAGGCCATATTTTATGTACAATTGACAAAATGGTTGGGTGTCAAAAGCTTTTATCCATCTCTTGTGAAAAAGACAAATCTATGTCGAATCACCTGGAAGCGGGTCAAATTTGAACTGCGGCTGCCATATAGTTTGCTCTTTATTTTTTCCAAAAATCATTTCTAGGTACACAAGTATCTATTTAATCATAGAAACACGAAAAGGTTTCCAAGATTCAACCACTAGGTAGGAACGGTCATGCCCGCAGTTTCGACCGCATTTTGAAACGCCCATGAGAAATTCAAAAAAAAGGGAAATCTTTGCATTATGTCATCATATGTGATAAAGTTACCATGTAAAATAATAAACTTGTAATACAACAATTACTTTTAAAAAGTGTTCACACAAATGAGCTATCATGTGTGAAGATTCATGGCTTTCAAGCCACATGATCAATCTCATGGCCACATTCATGGCATAGTTTGTTGAAATGGTCTCATATTTTGCATAATGGTGCATGATGGAATGATCAACAATGTTTATTAAGGAAGTTTTCATCTTCCTTGTATGAAAAATTCATTTTTCATTTTTCAAGTGCCCGAAATGAGTTTTTTTGTAAAGGAACTACCATATATTTGTTTCAAAATTGGTCCAAATCATTTTTCTAACATACTAGGCCATATTTAATGTACGGTTGACAAAATGGTTGGGTGTCAAAAGCTTTTATCCATCTCTCGTGAAAAAGTCAAATCTATGTCGTATCAGTTGGAAGCGGGTCAAATTTGAACTGCAGCTGCCTTATAGTTTGCTCTTTATTTTTTTTCCAAAAATCATTTCTAGGTACACAAGTATCTATTTAATCATAGAAGCACCAAAAGGTTTCCAAGATTCAACCACTAGGTAGGAACGGTCATGCCCACAGTTTCGACCGCATTTTGAAATGGCCATGAAAAATTCAAAAAAACAAAAAAATGGGAAACCTTCGTGTCGCATCATCACATGTGACGTGCCAACTAGAAAAGGTATATAAATTTGAGTACCGGTGTCTTCTTGAACTATTCGGTATGATTTTAACCATTATTTCTACAATGTTTATAAAAAAGAAAAAGAAAAAGTCTGCCTCCAAACCCCAAAAAACTAGTGAAAATTTTGCCTCCCACCCCACCAAATTTTCCCTCTCACCCCACCAAAATTTCCCTCCACTCCCTCTCCCACTACCACGCGGGACCCACCACTCCCTCTCCCACTCCCCTCTCCATTCCACTCCCCACTCCGCCGCCCCTCCCGTGCTCCGCGCCGCCCCGCCGCCCCTCCCGTGCTCCGCGCCGCCCCTGCGCCCCTCTCCCCTCTCCCCGACGACGACTACATCTACGACGTCGACGGCTACATCTACATCGACGACGACTACATCTACGACGTCGACGGCTACATCTACATCGACGACGACGGCTACATTTACATCGACGTCGACGGCTACGACTACATCGACAACGACAATACCTCTCCCCTCGACCCTTCTCCCATTGATAGATCCCCTCATGTGTTCTTCTAGTAGATCTTCTAGGGTTTGATAGATCCCCCTCATGTGTTCTTCTATGGTTCATGGGGCTGGATCAATGGGGATGGTTCGGTACATTCATGGGGTTAGGGTTAGGGTTCATGGGGTAAATATGTCCGATGATGTGGTTCATAGGGTTAGGGTTCATGTTGCTTGACTACTATGGCTTGCTTGCTTGCTAGCATACATGGTTAGTTAGAGTTTCCATGCATTGCTACACTTGTATGTGCATGCTAGTCCAAGTGCTTCAATTTAGTTGCTTGCTTCAACTGTCAGTTTAGTACTGATGCATTAACTGTATGTGCATTGCTACACGTGTATGTGCATGCTGGTTCAATTGTTTTACATGTATTAGTACTGATGCATTAACTACATCACTATATTGTTGATCCAACAAGTTTGCTTCACATGTATTACATGTATGTGCATGCTCGTCTAAATGCTTTCCTTTATTGATATAAGTGCATCATTTTACTTTATCCCTGTTGTATCTGATTGTTATTTATTCTATTTTGCAAGCACCACCTCAAGATCATCCATGTCAAGGATGACAAGGTCAAACCCGAGGCCAACCAGTGGTATGCAAGTTGCTCCTTGTGGTTATACTGTCAGATTTATAAAATGTGTCTTAATATGCTAAGTGAAATGTAATATGCTAAGTAAAATATCTTGGAGGCTCGTGATATAAAATACTATCAGATTTTATTATGCAAATGTATTGCTGTAATCTGAATTAGCTGGCTTAGCTGTGCCTGTGTGCTATTACTCTTCCTTAGCTAAATAAGTAGGATTAAATGATAATAAAATATCATAAGATATGTTTGGCTGTCTGTCCATGCATTCCAACAACTAACCTAATAATTATGTTTACTTTGCCTTGCAAAGATGAGCATCCTCTCACCGAGTACGAGAAGGTTAGGGCTAGAAATATGATGAGGAACAATCGGATATTCCAGTCCCTTGGCATTGATGCAATCGTGTCAATGATTAGGAAAACAAATGATGTACGACAAGGTACAGCTAATGGGGTTCAAGAAGGAAGTGGAGTTATCAGTGATGACCCAGAGTACATTCCTAAGGAGGATGAAGTTGTAGTGCACAAGACTGTTAAGGTGCAAACTTTGTCTTGCTTGGAGGGTTCGGGTTCTTGTATGCTCTATGTTTCCTTGTGCTCACATATTTATCTTGTGATCTAATTTTTTCTGTGCTATTTATACAAGGCACTAAAGGAATATAGAACGAAGAGGCCTGGTGTTAAGAAGACATCCAACAAGAATAGGAAGAGCTCAGAAGCATCTGCTGCAATGCCTCCAGGAAGGGTGATGGCCCCACCTCTAGAACAAACAAAGAGGATCCTGGAACCTGATGAACCTGATAGAGTCACAAGGCAGAAAGCAACTATGGCGGCTGCGACGGACCATCAGGAAAGTCCGCTGGGCATGGACTTTGAGAGCTCGGTGGAAATGCGTGATGAGTTTTTGCCGATGGACGAAGAAACCACTCTCTGCATGGATGAAAGCGGCACTGTCTGCGTACGCCTCACGCGTGGTGCACCTTCTATTGACAGGAATGATGTCGTCAGTGAAGAAGAACAGCAACTTGTGCTTCAACCACGCAAGTTCACCTTCTCTTTTACTAGTGCATTTTGCAAATGGAATTGATCATGTATGCTTACCTGTTTAGCAGAACCATTCCTGCATTTGTCGATTTCTCTTCTAATTTACGAGTTCAATTTCATTTTCATATGCAATGACTAACAAGCATAGACTTAGAAAGGGCAAAGGGCTAGAGAGAATCACCAAGGCGCTTGGCACAAAGGTGCCTATCCAAATTGTCCAAGGGATGAAGCGTCCAGAGAAGCCTCTACAGGCAGCAAAGTTTGCTTCTGAGTGTGGACTCGTTGCAAAAAGCCATCTGCCGGTTCTTCCTCACTTCAAGGAATACAAAAATAATGCTACTCTAGTGGAGGACTACATTGGGAAAGTTGCTGTAAGCTACTTGTTTTATAGTTAATGTGCTACTCTATTTTCTGTTATGTAGTTAATGATCACTAATGTTGTTCCTTCCTTGTTTGCTGTCTTGGTAGGCAAATTTTGAGATAAACACAGACTCGGAGACCATCAGGTACGCGTGCAAAGATGTTATGCAGAAAATTTCAAAGAATCGACGCCATAATATCAAGAAGAAGTATTTTGGTACCGTATCAGCAAACAAAGTGAGCACCAAGTCTCCGGTGCTAGATCTGACGGACGGTGAATGGCAAGCGCTGGTGCAGATATGGCCTACCCCAAGACACAAGGTATGTATATGCTCTGTTTGCTGATTTATGTTCTGCACATCAGGATGGGAATGGGCCATGTTCCCCTTCTTCCTCTTCCATGTTTCTAATCAGAGTAGGAACAATAGAGAGCATCAACTTTCAAAATCAACACCATATGTAATACATTGACTCTTATATAGTACTAGTTGTTCATGTACTTGTGCTAGTGCAGGATAACTGAAATATTTCCAAATCAAATATGCTCAGACTCGTATTGTCCTACTATACTACTGCCTATTCCACTTTCTTTCAACTTGGCAAATAACATTATGCGTTTTTGTAGGAAACCTGTGTGTCGAACAAGATTAATCGAGAAAAGGTCGTGTACCAACAGAGAACTAGTTCCAGGCAATACACCACACACATTTTTGCCACTGTGAGTACCTTTTTCTAAAGACCTTACCGTTTGATCCTCGTTGAATATCATTTCTTATTCTTGCTGAATAACATTTCGATTTTTGTTGAAAAACATTTCAGAAAGAAGAGCGTAAGGGTGAGGAGCTGTCTACGTTGAATTGTTCAAGGCCACCCACAACAGCAAGAAGCACGGGTTTTCGGAGCCAGTCAAGATTGCTATAGTAAGTCACTCCATGCTTTTGTACAGCTAGTTCAAACTTTTGTCTATAGACCTCAGCCCTGTTTGATTCACAGCCAGCAAGAACACACACTATGTTCCATGATTTGATGCTGTTTGCTAGAGCCTAAAATAGGTTTGGTATCTCAACAATGATATCGGAATTTGTTGTACAGTTCTCAACAAAGATATCAGAATTTGCTATAGCTATTTGTTGCATTTTTATGATATGATGAAAATCGATCTGAATGTTAGTTCTCAACAAAGAAGCCATATTATATAGAACCACCATATTGTTCCGATTGCATGTCTCTAGATCACATAAGTGTGTACACTTGCTTTAGCCAGATTTAAATAATGCTTTAAGTTTAGTAGTTATCATCTACTTCTGTTTGAGTTTGAGTAAAATATCTACATATAGATTTTGTGTGCTGGTTTGATTACTTCAAATAATCCATTTCTTGGTCTGGTTTGGTGGCATTCTTGTTTGGTGTCTCTTGCAGAATGTGAAATAGATCTGCCACTAATGTCTATCATTTTCCTCCATATGCTAGCTTGAGATGGAAAAAATGAAGGACGCGCCGGTACCAGAAGGTGAAGAACCAAAGTCTGATGCTGAGGTTGTTGAAGAAGTGCTCAAGACCAAAGTCAACCAAAGCACATTCCTCAGGAATGTTGGGCTCAAGTCATCTAGTAACAACTCTGGCAAATGAACTGCTGTTGTGGGTTCTCATGTTCGTGATCTTCAGCAGAAGCTCGAGAGGTCGGAGCTTCAAGCTGAAGTGATGCAAGAAGAAATGGCAGCAATCAAGCTAAAGGAGGAAGAATATGAAGCTGCACGCGACAAGGAACTTGAGCTGCTGCGCAAGAAGTCTGAGGAACAGGAAGAGAAGTTAGACCACTTGATGGCTCTCTTCGACGCTAAAGCATTGTAGAAGTTGAACCTGTCGTAGAACCTGTCCTAGAAACAGTGAAGTGGGCTAACTTCTCAAGAACCTGATGAAGTTAGCCCACTTGATTGGTCATTCTGGTGATGAAACAATGTCTGTCTCTATTTGAACCTGTGAAGCCGATGAAGTATTTTGTGAAGCTGTGCACCTGTGAAGTTGTCAATTATTTAAGTTTTGTTTGGACCATTTTGTTTGGGCACTAAAGTTAGTTTGGACAGCAAAAAGGGTGAGGCCCAAACAAGAAATAGACTAAGAAGGCTTGGGCCTAAAAAAAGAGTAGGCCAAGGCCCAAAAGAAAAGTGGACTAATAAAAAACCTGCTCAGTAAAAGATTCTATCCCAGAAAATAAAAGGCCAAATTATTGGGCCCGGCCCATGTAGACGACCGGAATGGACTGGGCTGAATCTTATTTACGACCTTTTCATTTGGTCATAATTCTGCCACGTCAGGCTGCCACGATGGATCTGATGTGGTGCGGGCAGATTGCTAGTGACCAAATCATTTGGACGTTAAACTTACGACCTTCTGTTTGGTCATAAAATCCTACGACCAATCCAGAAAAAAGGTCATTATAGTTCATTAAAGACCCTCAGCTTTAGACCTTCTGTTTTTGGTCATAAAAAGGTCACAAATGGAAATCAATGACCATTCAGTGACCAATATTGAAGGTCATTAATTGACATATTTCTTGTAGTGGAGGCCCTCCTCTGGCTTGGGCAAGGTTTTAGAGTGGGGGTGGAGTGCGGTGAGGTGAGTGATGGCTTCGGCAGCTCGGAGGGGGCTCTGTTTATAGAGGCCCGAGAGAGGTGCCGCGGGTCTTAACTTCGGCGAGGAATTCCGGTGATCTAGGGGGTTAGGAAGGTGGTTAGGTGGTTTGGCTCGTACCTACTCATCGAGGGGGATCCATTTTTGTCCTAAAACAGACCCGTCATCGATGGAGGACTCGGGTCGACGGGGCGGTGCTCGCTATGCACCGTGGCAGTAGAGTTCGTGCTCTGTGCTGGATGATGCGTGGCGACGGCAATTGCGGTGCAAGCTGGGTCCAGGGGCACGTGATAACCCGCAAGTGTAGGGGATCGCAACAGTTTTCGTGGGTAAGATAACCCAATTTATTAATTTGACACAAGGGGAGCCAAAGAATATTTATAAACTTTAACAGTTGAGTTGTCAATTCAACCACACCTGAAAGATACTTGCTTAGGAATGAAATATTAGTAGCAATAGTGATATGGAAGTGATGGTGGCAACGGAAATAATGGTGGCAAAGCAATGAAAGTAAAAGAGCGAAAGTGAAGCTACTTGTGACCAGCAGGATTAAAACACTGTAGGCTAGGGAGATGGATGATTGGTCATGGATAAGAGATATCATGTATTTAACTTGGGGCAAGGCACATAGAAAAGTAATGATCATCTAGGCATATATCAAACATTAGACATGTATCCCGAGGTAGTCGTGCGTGCTTGCAATAAGAATTTGCACAACATCTTTTGTCGTACCATCCCGCTACCAAGGGGGCCAAAAGGAACTTATGGAGATTAAGGTGCTCTTGTCAAAGAGCACCGGAACAAAGAATTAACAATCAATGGATACATGGAATCCTCAAACTATAGCCTATCCCCTTTAGTGTCCCAAGCTGTCACCATTGGGATCGCCGGTTCCGGACTATAATAGGTGCATACTACTCATAGATAGGATCTAGAACACAAATATATTCATGAAAACATAAGGTATTCAGATCTTAAATCATGGCACTTGGGCCCAAAGTGACAAGCACTAAGAATAACAAGCAGTAGCAAAGATGATAAACACCATAGTAGATGATAGACAACATGCCCCCAACAATCCGACGAACTATTACATGATCTAACTCATCCAATCTCTCCCATCCCCTTCACCTACAGCAGGGAATTACTCACACATGATGGGAGAAGCCATGGAAGGATGATGGAGTGGTGATGGTGATGACGATGGCAACGATTTCCCCTCTCCGTAGGCCAAAACAGCCTCCGGATAGCTCTCCCGAAGAAGAACCGAGGGCGGCGTCGGCTCCGTGTCGAGAACTTGCAAAACGACTTCTGTTATGGAATTTCCTCGTGATGGGTAAAAATAGGAGCCAAAGTAGGGCACCAGAGGGGGTGGGCCCCAGCCAGGCGGCCTCCCGGAGCGGCTAGGGGGCCGGCCGCGCCAGCAGGTTGCCTGGGGGTCCTGTGGCTCCTGTGTGGCCCATCTTCTGGCCCATGGTTCCTCCCAGTGCGTGGATTTTCTCTATTTTTATGGGAATTTTCTGGGATGTCTAAATATCCATTTTCCTGCACACAAGAAAACCAAACAAACAGCTCAGCTGAAAACAACGTTAGTGCGGACTAGTTTTATTCTAATCATGCAAGAATGAGGCCAAAACAATAGCAAAAGTGTTTGGAAAAGTTGATACGTTTGAGACGTATCAACACGTGGTGGCTTCAGGTGCGAGGGGCGGTGCCGGTCGGTGCGGGGCTGCAGCACAGGCATCGCAGGTGGCCATGGCAGCCGCTACAGGTGCTGCCGCCGGAGCTTGCCCAACTCGACCAGCTCACCGCCGACGCTAGCAAGCGTCCAAGGGAGTGCGCGACGCGAGGATAAGCTCACGCACATGATCAAGCGTCTGTGGCATCGCTACTATTGTGATTGACACTGAACTGAACCCTGAACCTTTGACTGAATGAGTTTCAGAGTTTCAGAGTGGAAACAATGCAGACTAGGTGTTTGATTAAATGAAAATGGCACGTGCCCAAAATATCTTGAGATGAAAATTTTTGGGGTGGTCTCTCATTAGGTGAAAAGACTGCCCACAATTTTTCAGAATTTTTGAAACTCTTTCGGTCATGTTTTGAATAAAAATAGAGTCTTTTGGGTCAAACTTGAGTCAAATGAAATTTGAAAATTTGAAACGTGTGACTCCAAAGTTTTTGGTGAAATAGGTTGAGGGTACTAGTTTGGGTCCAAAATTCCAAAGGAATCACTGAGTTCCTTTGTAATCTAGCTAGGGTCAAAACTGATTACGAAAAATATTTAATAAAAATAAGTTATGAAAGGTGGTCCAACTTTCTAAAGTTTTGGTAAATAAATAAAAATGAAGACCTAGATGACGTGGAAGTGTAAAAAGGTCTAAAACAAGATGGAGGAAAAGTAAACCTTGGGGTAAAGAAAATACTAATTTAACCTATAGGAATAAATTCCAAGGCTTTGGAAAAGAATAAACTATTCTCTCAATCCAATTCATTTAGAGAAAAGGTCAAAAGATCATTATTCTAAACCAGGCAGGTTGAGAAAGAAAGCTCTAAAAAGTTTTCTTAAAAAAATTGCCAAAGAGCTCCAAGGTTTTTATCAAAGCCAATTAAAAATCCAAAAACAATTGGCTCAAAAATCAAGAAATGAAATTTAAATATTTTGGGTGTTACAATAACAACAAGCGATATCCCGAACAGGAGAGAACAATCAACGGGGAACCGGGTGCCCAACTTCTTCCTCATCTTTGTCGCACCTCTGATACCACATCGGGCTCGATGCCGACAATCCTTTCGTGTATTTTCTTTTCTCGTTCTTGTTGACGATTGGAATTATAGTTTTGTTGTCTTTCCACCACCTTGCACCACCACGGCATGCCGATGTACACTATCTCGGGGGAAACGAGGCGCACGTGCCAAAAAGGATATTCGTGTTAGAGCGTCTACTACCGCAACCCTTTTTAGGGTACGAAAGGCCATAGAAATCTCCAACAGTTGCCCAATTCAAATTTTTTTACACATATAATTTGGACAAGGCTATTGCTATGGATCACCCGACTGATTTCCATTAGCAACTGTTTGATCCTCTCCCTTACAACCCTTGGATATTGATGTCCCACAAGCGTATGGGATCGCAACAGTTTTCGAGGGTAGAGTATTCAACCCAAATTTGTTGGTTCGCGCGACGGGAAGCGAAAGAATATTCTCAAGTATAAGTAGCTGAATATGTCAGATCCAAGCACACCTGAAAGATTAGTGTCTGGAAGCAAAGTATCAGTAGCAAGGTAGTACGATAGCAACGGTGCCAGAAAAAGCCTTGTTGACGGGATGTTAGTGCCGCTTACCTAGCCTCGGCAACGGCGCCAGCAAAGTCTTGCAAAAAGTAACAACGGAGTAGCAAGGAACAGTAGTAGCAGCAACAAAGTAACAAGTAACAGTAGTAGTGACAGCAGCAACAAAGTGGCCCAATCCCTTTTATAGCAAGGGACAAGCCTAGGCAAAGTAACTTAGCGTGAACCAATAGTAAAAGACTAGTAGGCAGTGGATCGGTGATGGATGAATATTACAGATGTGATTCATCATGTAACAACTCTAACACGGAGAGATAAGTAACTAGATCCCGTTCGTCAATCTAATGTAGGAATGTATTCCGTATGTAGTCATACGTGCTTAGGGAAAAGAACTTGCATGACATTTATTGTCCATCCCTCCCGTTGCAGCGGGGTCCTAATGGAAACTACGGGATATTAAGGTTCTCTTTTTAATAAAGAACCGGACCAACGCATTAACACGCAGTGAATACATGAACTCCTCATACTATTGTCATCTCCGGGAGTGGTTCCGGCTATTGTCACTCCGGGGTTGCCGGGTCATAACACATAGTAGGTGACTACAACTTGCAAGGTAAGATCTAAAACACACATATATTGGCGACAACATAATAGGTTCAGATCTCAAATCATGGCATTCGGGCCCTAGTGACAAGCATTAAGCATAGCCAAGTAGTAGCAATATCAATCTAGAACATAGTGGATACTCGGGATCAATCCCCGTCAAGAACTAACTTGATTACATGATAGATCTCATCCAACTCATCATCGTCCAGCAAGCCTATGATGAGATTACTCACGAACGATGAAGAGCATCATGGAATTGTCGATGGACAAAGGTTGATGATGATGATGGCGACGATTTCCCCTCTCCAGAGCCCGAAACGGACTCCAGATCTGCCCTCCAAATGAAGAACAGGATGTGGCGGCACCTACCTATCGCAAAACGCGATGATACCTTCTCTTTGATTTTTTTCCAGGCGACACAGAAGATGTAGAGCTGAGATTGGGGGCGGTGGTGCCACGTGGGCCCCACAAGCCTGCATGGCACGACCATAGGGGGTGGCCGCGGCCTGTGGGCTTGTGGCCCACTAGCACGCCCCCTCCGATGGATCTTTGCGCATGTATTTTTCTTTTATTCTAGAAAAAATGTCCGTAAATTTTCAGGACATTTCGAGAACTTTTATTTCTGCACAAAAACAACACCATGGCAATTCTGTTGAAAACAACGTCAGTCCGGGTTAGTTCCATTCAAATCATGCAAATTAGAGTCCAAAACAAGGGCAAAAGAGTTAGGAAAAGTAGATACGACAGAGACGTATCAACTCCTCCAAGCTTAAAGCCTTGCTTGTCCTCAAGCAACTCAGTTGACAAACTGAGAGAGACAAAAGAAAAACTTTGAGGAACTCTGTTTGATCTTGTTGTTGCAACTATGTCTAACTCATAACCAGAATTTCAGCAACATTACAAGCAAACCACATAAGCAAATGACATCTAGGTCTCACGGTAAACTCATATCAAAGGCATAATCAACTAGCGAGCAAATAATAATAAGCCTCAAATGTCAACACTTCAATCAAAACAACATGAAGCAGTATGAATAGATGGTATCTCGCTAGCTCTTTCTGAGACCGCAAAACATAAATGCAGAGCACCTTCAAAGACCAAGGGTTGACCTTAACATTGTAACTCAAGGCAATGAAGATCCAGTCATAGTCATACTCAACACAGTTAAAAGCAAAGCATAAAAATGACAGAGGTGCTCTCTAATTGGTGCTTTTGTAAGAGGAGGATGACTCAACAGGAACATAAATAGATAGGCCCTTCGTAGAGGGAAGCATTGATTTGCAGAGGTGCCAGAGCTCAAGCTTTGAAAATAGGGATAATAATTTTGGGTGGCATGCTTTCATTGTCAAAGCAATGACTAAGAGTTCTCAACATCTTCCACGCTACACATGCTATAGGCGGTTCCCAAACAGAAAAGTAAAGTTTTGAGTCCCCCACCACCAATCAATCACACTCCACGGCTAGCGGAATCCTCGGGTACCGTCCATACCAACATCAATCATGGGGGAGTTTTGTTTGCAATTATCTTTTCGATTTGAGCATGGAACTGGGATTACCGGCCCCTTTCTTGTGAATGATAGTGAATAAACACATATCGAGGATAACACGCCTAGCATGGAAGATACCAATAGCTCCCTGTCACCACATGAGCGCTTCGGGCATGCAAAATAAATTATTTCTTGAAGGTTTAGAGAGTGGCACATGCAAATTTACTTGGAACGGCAGGTAGATACCGCACATAGGTAGGTATGGTGGACTCATATGGCACAACTTTGGGTTTATGGAAGTGGATGCACCAGCAGTATTCCCGCTTAGTACAAGTGAAGGCTAGCAAAAGACTGGGAAGCGACCAACTAGAGAGCAACAATAGTCATCAAAATGCATTGAGATTAACTAGCATTGAGTGCAAGCATGAGTAGGACATAAATCACCATGAACATGTACATCATAGAGGCTATGTTGATTTTGTTTCAACTACATGCGTGATCATGCGCCAAGTCAAGCGACTTGAAACATTCAAAGGAGGATACCATCCTATCATACTACATCATAGTCATCTCAACATTCATGTTGGCAACCAAGACAAACCATTATAAGCTCCTAGCTAAGTAAGCAAGGCATAAGCAACTATGATCTCTAAGTTGTCATTACAAACATGTTTCTCTCACAACAAAGCTGAATCAGGCATGATGAGCTAGTCATATTTACAAAAATAAAATAGATCGAGTTCATACGAGCTTTTCCAGGCTCAGTCACTTCATCATATGTCGTCATTATTGCCTTTCACTTGCACGACCGAATGATGTGAACAATAATAAGCGTGCTCGTGCATTGTACTAAAGCTGGAATCTACAGGCAAACACAAAGAAGAAGACAAAGTAATATGGCTCTTTGAAAGCTAAACATGTATGCATGCAAGAGCCATTAAACATTGTAACTAATATCTTCTACCTTGACCTAAAGAAAAAGAAAACTATTTACACGGGAAAACTCACAACAAGCAAAAGAAGAAAACGAAAATCTTTTTGGGTTTTCTCAAACTAGAAAGACACATGATAAGAAAACAAGAAAAAGAAATTAAACTAGCATGGATGATACAGTGGCAAAGTGTGAACACCGGCTAACAAAGTGAAAGCATAAGCAAGAATGTAAAGTCGGTGAGAACACGTACTCCCCCAAGCTTAGGCTTGTGGCCTAACTTGGTCTACTCCCAAGGAGGGAAATAACCAGCTCCGGGGTACTCCGGAGTGGACTGAGGATGCCACTGCTGTGTGAGCTCCTCCGGCTCCCACTGATAAACTGGCGTCTGGTACTCGACTGGCGGCTCGAGAACGGGCACCTGTGGTTGGGCCAAGCCCCAATATGCGTAGATGTCCGAGGGCATAATAGTGTACCTGCCTGCATGAAGATTGAACAAAGAAGGAGCAGGCAAAGTAATAGTCTCGCGAGTACCCTGACTAAATACCAGGTTATAAATCATCCTTCCACCTATATCTCTATCAAAAAAGTCATGGCGAACCATGCTATCGTAATCTAGATATCTCTCGGGAAGAAGAATCTCTTCTTCTTCCTCCAGTCTAATGGGTATCTCAAAGTGTCTGGCAAGACGGGTAGCATAGATACCTCCATAGACAACACCTTTAGAACGGTTAAGGTTCAACCGTTGAGCTACTATAGTGCCCAAGCTATAAGTTTTATCGTTATAAAGGGCTTCGCGCAAGACCGCAAGATCTGGGGAACTGAGTGACCCAGCTTTCCCACGGCCAATCAAACATTTTCCCACAAATAGTGAAAATTACCGAAGCACGGGAAAATGAATGCTAGCAGCTCTAGCGCAAGACACTCCTCTCTCCTCTCCTACAACAATTGTACCGATAAAAGCTTCAAGTCCCGTGGACGAGGTTCATGAATATCCCCAACATAAGGTAATTTGCAAACATTGCAAAAATCCTGGAGTGACATGCGCTGGGGGACATCATAAAGTTTGAACTCAACCATATGAGGATTCTTCCTCGGATAGAAGTTAAAGCTTTGTACGAAGATATTAGTGAGGAGGAGGTATTGCGAACACTTATCTTCAACGAAGGCGGTAAGGCCTGCGTTCTCCACGAAGTGATAAAAGTCCTCATAAATTCCAGCGGCGCGTAAGAACGCGTCCCTTGGCCATTCGCACGCGCGAACTTCTGCGACTCGAGGGACCGGATACTTGGCCTTCTTCTCACTCCGATCATCCTTGGGGTCACGGGTTGAAGAGCCTCTCAAGAACCTCCTCATCTTTTCCCTTTTCTATCTCTGAAGTTTTTTGAAATTTTTAGTGATTCTAAGGAAAAGTGAATAAGGCTCAACGAAACTCGTAGAAACTACTCCCACCAGTGCCTAGAGACCATATTACGCATCCAAACTACTTGGGACCAGCTAGAATCAGCATGCAAAGCTCAAGAACATGGTCACCGAGGCAGCAAAAATACGCGGAGTATAAGGCACTAGAGCAAAAACTAATTGGACCAATGGAGGAGACACTTACCAAGGAGTAATTTCCCCAAAACAGTTCGGAGAACGGTGATTTTAGCAAAGAGATCGAAAATCCCAGCAAGAGGAGCAAGAACACGGGTTTGAGCTATGAAACGATTTTTTCTGGAGGTAGGAGAAGCGGATGAGAGCAAGAATGAGTGGAGGGTGTGCCTGTGGGCCCCACAAGCCTGGGTGGCGCGGCCAGGGGGGGGGGGGTGCCCGCGCCCCTAGGGCTTGTGGCCCACTGGTGTGGCCCCAGACAGACTCTTTGTCCCAGTATTTTTCAAATATTCCAGAAAAAATCATACTAGATTTTCACAACGTTCGGAGAACTTTTATTTTCGCGGTATTTTTCTACCGGACGCTAAAACAGAAAACAGGGAAAACTAAACTAAATCTATCATTTTTCTTCTAAGCAACCGAAGGTGAAAGCTTAAAACAGAGGTTTGTGACTCCTTGATTCATCCATCTCATGGTCATCGGAAGAAATCTGTCAATGGGGTTGATCAAATCCCCTCGACAAAACTTTCTCGAATCGCAAAAGAGAACGGAGAATTTTCGAATAGTCACTAGGTCACCTCAATGGGGATGTGTATCTCCCCAACAAGAAAATCATACTTCAGCTTGACACGAGGAATGGGGAATTCAAAGCTCCCAATAAGAATGGATGAAGTTTTTTTTATAGCATTGATGCAATGTACTCGATATTGTTTCTTCGGAAAGTGCACCCTATGCTCATTACCGTTGACATGGAAAGTGACATTGCCTTTGTTGCAATCTATAACAGCCCCTGCAGTGTTTAGAAAGGGTCTTCCGAGGATGACAGACATGGCATCGTCCTCGGGAATATCCAAGATAACAAAGTCTGTTAAGATAGTGGTGTTAGCAACCACAACAGGCACATCCTCGCAAATGCCGATGGGGAAAGCAGTTGATTTGTCGGCCATTTGCAGAGATATTTCAGTGGATGTCAACTTATCCAGTTCAAGTCTACGATAAAGAGAGAGAGGCATAACACTAACACCGGCTCCAAGGTCGCATAACGCAGTTCTAACGTAGTTGCCTTTAATGGAGCAAGGTATAGTGGGCACACCGGGATCACCTAGTTTCTTAGGAGTTCCACCCTTGAAAGTGTAATTGGCAAGCATGGCGGAGATCTCAAGATCAGGTATCCACCTCTTATTAGTCACAATATCTTTCATGTACTTATCATACAGAGACATCTTGAGCATATCTGTCAAACACATTTGCAGAAAGACATGTCTGATCTTTCAACGAAGCGCTCAAAATCCTCATCATCCTTTTTCTTGTATGGTTTGGGAGGAAAGGGCATAGGTTTCTGAACCCATGGTTCCCTTTCTTTACCATGCTTCCTAGCAGCGAAGTCATTCTTATTCTTAGGTTGTGGGTTATCAAGATCAACACTAGGTTCAAACTCCACATCCTTTTCATTGGTAGGCTGAGCATCTTGATGAACATCACTATTGATATTATCATTAGGCTCATGTTCATCACCAGATTGTGTTTCAGCATCAGAGACAGAGGCATCGTTTGGACTCTCAGGCGTAGCAGCAACAGGGTTGCTAGCGTGCAGGTTCCTATCATCTTTCTTCTTATTTCTAGGATGACTAGGTGCATCAGTGCTAACTCCTTGAGAATCTTGTTCAACTCTCTTCGGATGACCCTCATGATACAAAGGTTCCTGGGTCATTCTACCGCCTCTAGTAATGACTCTAACGGAATTGTCATTCAACTCATTGAGCAAGTCATTTTGAGCTTTAAGTACTTGTTCTACCTGCGTAGTAACCATAGAGGCATGTTTACTCAGAAGCTTAAGATCATTGATGTTTCTGTCCACACAAGCACTTAAATGAGTAAGCATACGAGCATTCTGTTCCAATTGTCTGCTAACATAATCATTGAAACTTTGTTGTTTGGCAACGAAGTTATCAAATTCATCCATGCATAAGCTAGCAGGTTTATCAAAAGGAATATCACTCTCATCAAACCTACGCAGAGAATTTACTTCTACTATCTGTATCGGGTTATCGAGACCATGGATCTCTTTGATAGGTGGTAGATTTTTGACATCTTCAGATTTAATGCCTTTCTCTCGCATAGATTTCTTTGCTTCTTGCATATCTTCAAGACTGAGGAATATAATATCTCTTTTCTTCGGAGTTGGCTTAGGAGGTGGTTCGGGAATAGTTCAAGCATTCTCATTGCACAAGATGTTATTCAACAGAATCTCAGCTTGTTCTACGGTTCGTTCCCTAAAAACACTACCGACACAACTATCTAGGTGGTCTTTAGAATCATCGTAAGTCCATTATAGAAGATATCAAGTATTTCGTTCTTCTCAAGAGGGTGATCAGGCAAAGCATTCAGTAGCTGGATGAGCCTCCCCCAAGCTTGTGGGAGACTCTCTTCCTCAGCTTGAGCAAAGTTGTATATTTCCTGCAAGGCAACTTGCTTCTTATGGGCAGGGAAATATTTCTCAAAGAAGTAGTAGACCATATCCCGGGGGCTACGCACACAACTAGGAGAAAGAGAAGCGAACCAGGTCTTAGCATCATCCTTTAGCGGGAAAGGAAACAGCTTGAGCATGTAGTAGTGGCGGATCTTTTCCTCACTAGTGAATAGGGTGGCTATATCGTGCAGTTTGGTAAGATGGGCTACAACCATTTCAGACTCATAACCGTGAAAAGGATCAGATTCGACAAGAGTGATTAACTCAGGGTCGACAGAGAATTCATAATCCTTATCGGTTACAAAGATAGGCGAAGTAGCAAACTTTGGGTCGTATTTCATCCTAGCGTTCAAAGATTTTTCTTTCCACTTGCGCAGAAGTTTCTCAACATCATAGCCATCCTTACAGCAAGAAAGTCCTCAGCTATCTCTCCCTCCATAATATAACGCGTATCAGGCATAACAGGCAATTTAGGCATAGTAGGAGGTTCTACTTCAATAGTATCAGCAGTTTCAGAAGTATCATCACGTCTAGCAGCAACTCTAGCAATTTGTGCATCAAGGAATGCACCAAGTGGCAAAGCAGTATCAGGCATATCAGGCATAGTATCAAGCATAGCATCAGCAGGCATAACATCTAGCATAGCATCGTCATAAGCATTATGGGCAGCAGAAGTAGCATCGTCAAGCACAGGCGACATATCAAGATTTCTAGCAGGAGGTGATGTCGCAAACTTACTCAGAACTGAAGGTGAATCAAGTGCAGAGCTAGATGGCAGTTCCTTACCTCTCCTCATAGTGGAAGGCAAGATTTTATTTCTTGGATCTTTCGGATTCCTCATAGTGACCAGCACACAAAATTCCCAAGTGACTCAGAGAATATACATATGCTTCCTCGGCAACGGTGCCAGAAAAAGCCTTGATCTCTCACAAGCGTATGGGATCACATCAGTTTTCGAGGGTAGAGTATTCAACCCAATTTTGTTGGTTCGCATGACGGGAAGCAAAAGAATATTCTCAAGTATTAGCAGCTAAATGTGTCAGATCCAACCACACCTGAAAGATTAGTGTCTGCAAGGAGGGTATGAGTAGCAAGGTAGTACGATAGCAACGATGCCAGAAAAAGCCTTGTTGACGGGATGTTAGTGCCGCTTACCTAGCCTCAGCAACGGCGCCAGCAAAGTCTTGCAACAAGTAACAGCGGAGTAGTAAGGAACAATAGTAGCAGCAGCAAAGTAACAAGTAACAGCAGTAGTGACAGGAGCAGCAAAGTGGCCCAATCCCTTTTGTAGCAAGGGACAAGCCTAGGCAAAGTAACTTAGCGTGAACCAGTAGTAAAAGACTCGTAGGCAGTGGATCGGTGATGGATGAGTATTACGGATGTGATTCATCATGTAACAGCTATAACACGGAGAGATAAGTAACTAGCCCCCGTTCGTCAATCTAATGTAGGCATGTATTCTGTATGTAGTCATACGTGCTTAGGGAAAACAATTTGCATGACATATATTGTCCATCCCTCACGTGGCAGCGGGGTCCTAATGGAAACTACGGGACATAAAGGTTCTCCTTTCAGTAAAGAACTGGACCAACGCATTAACACGCAGTGAATACATGAGCTCCTCATACTATGGTCATCTCCGGGAGTGGTTCCGGCTATTGTCACTCCGGGGTTGCCGGGTCATAACACATAGTAGGTGACTACAACTTGCAAGATAGGATCTAAAATACACATATATTGGTGACAACATAATAGGTTCAGATCTGAAATCATGGCACTCGGGCCCTAGTGACAAGCATTAAGCATAGCCAAGTAGTAGAAACATCAATCTAGAACATAGTGGATACTAGGGATCAATCCCCGTCAAGAACTAACTCGATTACATGATAGATTTCATCCAACTCATCAACGTCCGGCAAGCCTACGATGATATTACTCACGGACGATGAAGAGCATCATGGAATTGTCAATGGAGAAAGGTTGATGATGACGATGGCGACGATTTCCCCTCTCCGGAGCCCGAAACGGACTCCAGATGTGCCCTTTAGATGAAGAACAGGATGTGGCGGCGCCTCCGTATCGCAAAATGCGATGAAACCTTCTCTTTGATTTTTTTCACGCGAAACGGAAGATATGTCAACGCATTCCTGTATCGTTCTCCTTACATCGCAACTCCGTGCGTCATCACCCAACTCGTAGTGGACGCTCCGCAGCAGGAGCCACACCCCATCTCCTCTACAGCAATAGTCATTGGTTAGACAACATCGCCGTCGACCACACAACATCACATCAGTAGCTCTTAAGACAGCACCGCGCAACACCAACGGGACGACGACACTCCATTGCAACATCGATGGTACTTCAATGCAACCTCGACGAAGTTTCAATGCATCTTGCAGTTGAACGACCTCGTGGCGCTTCAATGCACCTCCGGCGGTCCGATGATGCTGCACTACAGTAACGTGACTCGCGAGCTCCATGGCAGCACCGGTGTTGGAGGATGCTACAATGCAACATGCAACGACGATGGAGGATTCAACAATGCAACAACGATAGCACGCAACACGGCAGCTGCCCCTACGGATGCCTTGATGCAGCACAGAGCGACGACAACACGTCACTGAGCGACGAGAGCTTGCAGCAAGGTGTGTTCGGGAATCTCCTCTGACGTCTCGATGCACACAGATGTGTTGGTTGACTTGCAACCATTCTGAGGTAGATGAAGAAGAGTGATGCGGATGGATAGAAAATGATGAAGGGGAAGAAAGCATGAGGGGGTAAGGTTTCAGTGGTTGGGAGATGACGTGCACACGATCGGGCCCATGTGGGACACGCGTCCATCGAGCGAGGTAGTTTAAGAAGCTGCTGGATCAGTTGGTCAATTTTAATCGTTTCCTTTGGGTAACGGTAAAAGAGGCCTCGAATGCAGTAGGGCAGTCAGGCGACGACCGCAAAAAAGAGCAACTGCATCACAATGCCCGACCGCTAGTTTTTTCTTCCCACACAAAATTGGAGCACCGCCTGTGCTTGCCCGCCGGCCACCATGTCGTCATGGGCAACTCCCCTGACCCTGTAGCCGACCCCATGAAGCTCCTCGTCGATCCCGCCTTCCTCACCATGGTCGGTGGAGCCCTCGATGTTGCTTCTTCCATCGGCGCCACCATGCTATCGCCCTTGCATGTTGATACGTATCCAACGTATCGATGATTTATAAAGTATTCATGCCATATTCACCTATGTTTACAATGGTTTTATATAGTTATAATGCAATTTATAGATTTAATTAGAACTAATCCGTACTGACGCTTTTTTCAACAGAATTGTCGTGGTGTTGCTTTTTGTGCGGAAATGAAAGTTCTCGGAATCGTCCGAAACTTTTTGATCATTTTTTCTGGAACATATGAGAAATATCGGAGTGAAGAACCACCGGATTGGGGTCACCGGTTTCCCCCAAGCAATCAGGGCGCCCTCACCCCCCTTGGCACCCTGATGGCTTGGGACCACCTCATGGCTCCGTTTAGCATGATTCCAACGCCGAAAAATTCTATAAATGCCAAAAAACAAAAGTTAACCTATGACTTCCGCTCCGCCGCCGCAAGCGTCTGTAACAAAGAGAACTCATCTACAGCCTAGTTCTAACACGCTACCAGAGGGGGAAATCATCACCATAGGCCATGTTTATCGTCCCGACAATGTCCCTGTCTTTCGATGAGATGGTGGATTCGTTTTGGTAGAGTCGACTTTGACGATCCGACTACGAACGTGTGAGGATGTCGTGCCTTAGCAATAACTAAACCAACTCTAAGAGGTTATTGACCACACCGGAGCATGATCAACCTCACCACAAAGGTCTGTGTCCTGCACACAAACGAAGAACAAGCAAGAAACTAAGATAGCAACCAAGATATTGCGAATATAAGAGGAAAGCTTTATTGATGAAGGTGGGGTTCTGTGACGCCTTTGTCTGGTCGTAGTACACAAACGAAGAACGCGAAGTTGCAGCTATGGCGAACTTGTAATCTAAACAAAAACCCAAGTCTAAACGGTGCCCTAAGGGCCGTATATATGAGGGAATAGAGAGGCAATTTCGTGACCCTTGGAGGAGGGGTCCGAAAACAGCCCTAAACTCGGTTTCCCCACACATACGAACTCTAAAAATAGCCTATATTATGGTATTTTTAAATTACATGGGCCTGGCCCAAAAATAAGGTGGCGCAACACCTACAATAGCCTATAGACGAAATTTATAAAGTGGCATCTTGAATATTTCGTCCAAAGCCTTCATGCTCTCCATATGGTGGCTTTCAAGTGCAAAAATCACGAGTGAAGGCTCCATTGTTCCCTCCCGCGCGTGCACCTTCTTCTCCATGCTTGATCCCGCTCCAACGGATATCCTTCTTGTCCATTCTAGGTCCTTCATTCATGAGCACAACAATAGTATCTAACTTAGGCAGCATCATATGTTCATGAACATTAGAAGTATTCCCAAGAAACAAAAGTACCTAGTAATTCAATTGGCGTGCATGAGCTCTAGTAACTGGTCCAGTATGTATAGCAGCTGGGGCGGTGGATGTAACAATGATGTTCATGTCCTCATCATCATCCCCTTCTTGAACTGAAGTCGTCCTCGACGGAAGCTCATCTTCCTGACCCAAATATGGCTTTAAATCTGCAATGCTAAAAGTGGGACTAACCCCAAAATCTGCACGCAGCTCAAGTAAATATGCATTATCATTTATTTTCTCTAACACTTTGAAAGGACCATCAGCACACGGCATTAGCTTTGACTTGCGCAAATCAAGAAACCTATCCTTACGCAAATGCAACCAAACAAGATCTCCAGGTGCAAAGACAACATGTTTTCTACCCTTATCTCCAGCAAGTTTATATTTAGCATTCATGCTCTCAATGTTTTCCTTAGTTAACTCATGCATCTTTAATATAAAATCAGCACGTTGTTTAGTATCAAAATTAACCTTCTCTGAAGATGAAATAGGTAACAAAACAATAGGTGCACGAGGTAGGAAACCATACACAACTTCAAAAGGACCCATCTTTGTAGTAGAATGCAACGAATGATTATAAGCAAATTCAATATGAGGCAAGCATTCTTCCCACAGTTTTAGATTGTTCTTCAAAACAGCCCTACGCATAGTAGACAAAGATCTATTGACTACTTCATTTTGTCCATCAGTTTGGGGTGACATGTAGTACTAAAAAGCAATTTTGTCCCCAACTTAGCCCATAAACATCGCCAAAAGTGGCTAACAAATTTAGCATCACGATATGAAACAACCGTATTTGGCACACCATGCAAGCAAATAATTTCACGAAAGAATAAATCAAGCACATTAGCGGCATCAGCACTTTTATGACATGGTATAAAGTGTGCCATTTTTGAAAATCTGTCCACGACAACAAATATGCAATCCCTCCCCTTATTTGTTCGAAGTAAACCTAAAACAAAGTCCATATATATATCCTCGCAAGGAACACTAGGTACAGGCAAAGGCATATATAAACCATGAGGATTGAGTCGTGACTTAACTTTTTGACATGTCGTGCAGCGAGAAACAAAACGCTCAACATCCCGTCGCATCCTTGGCCAAAAGAAATGTGTAGCAAGTATGTCCTCCGTCTTCTTTACGCCAAAGTATCCCATCAATCCTCCTCCATGCGCCTCCTGTAACAACAAAAGACGAACGGAGCTAGCTGGAATGCATAGCTTGCTACCACGAAACACAAATCCATTATTAATGATGAACTTGTTCCATGTTCTCCCTTCTTTACAGTTCTCCAACACATCTTTGAAATCAGGATCATGCACATATTGATCTTTGATGTTCTCCAAACCAAATATTTTAAAGTCAAGTTGTTAAAGCATAGTATTACAACGAGACAAAGCATCAACAATAACATTTTCTTTACCCTCGTTGTGTTTAATGACGTACGAGAAAGTTTCAATGAATTCAACCCATTTAGCATGTCTACGGTTCAGTTTTGCTTGACTTTTAATATTGTCGTGGTTTTATCACGGCACATGTCCTCGTGAAAGGACATAAAGATGGAGACATGGCACCTTGGTGGCGAGTCAAAGGGGGTGAGCGAAAGCGAGACTCAGATTTACCCAGGTTCGGCCCCTCGTGAGGAGGTAAAAGCCTATGTCCTGCTTTGTGTAAATTAATGGTGGTTTCGATTACAAGGAGGGCGTAACTCGCCTGACCTAGCTCTCGATTCTCTCTAACTTGCCTGACCTTTCCCTGGGATTCGCCTTTATATACAAGTCGAGGCCCTAGGGTTTACAAAGTCCTGCCATCCTACTGTTGGTAGTTTTCCTTATCTCTAAGTCGCCGTGTTCCCCACGACCAGGAGCTTCCTTGACGTTCCATCATCCACATGGTCTTTTGAACTGCCCTACGACTCCTGGGCCACTAGACACATAATCAAAGGCGAGTCGCCCCTTTGGTGACCCGGCCCATTAAGGGCGGGTCACCCACAGGTAATATCCCCAACATTAGGCCCCAGATTGTCGTGAATTCATTCGTGTCAATAAACTCCCATCAAATTTGGGGCGAATCTCCTCATTTCCGTCCTCCGGCAAACGTTGAGCCGCCATCCGTGGTACTTAACCTGAGTCGCCATACAGTATTAAAGGCTGTCGCCTCATCTCCTCGGCTCCAGTACCAAAGCACTGTAACTGTCAGCGAATCTTTTGCCCATAATTGCTTATCCCGAAAATCTAGGCGCCATCATTGTGTTTACTAACTTGTCACCTCGATCTATGCCTTGACAATCTCGTTTTCTGTTCCTGCCCTTTAAATAGTGAGAGAAATGGTCGGGAGAGAAACCTCGTCACCAACCCCCATCTCATCTTCGTCTTCGTCTTCCCCGTGCTCTCCATCTCCTCGCATCGACATCCCAGCACCGTCTTCGAGCTCCAGCACCCCGGTGTCGTCCCCGGCTCCCGGAATCTTTCTCCATCGACCGCGACTCTCCGGGCGGCAAGGAACAGGAAGCTCCGAGCCTTCGCTCCCGTTGGCGATCATCTGTTGACAGGTACACACCTTCTCCTCTTAGGTCTAGACCGAGAACGCCATGACCGTAGCTCCTTTGCGAGCCAGCTCCATAACAGGATGAACACTTCTAACTGTTTTAGATCTGCTCCCCGCTCCAGCGACTAGCTTTAGATAGCAACAGGCGTCGGCCGTTGTAATCACGTCCTCCTTTTAGTCCAAACCCATGTTCTGTTGACCAATACTGTAGTTTGTACTATATGCGTAGTTCATCGCCATTACTTCAGGCGATATCTTCTTATTTTACTCTGTTCGTAGATCCACAATTTACCGTCTGTCTATAGAAACATGTTTATTCACCTACTGAGGATATCTCTAAGGAAAAGAACACTTCTGAGAATCGCCTTTTAACTTCAACCTTCATAGCGACTTAGTTTCATTACTGTAGCCAGGATGCCCTTTCTTCCATTCTAGAGGGCGAGTTAGAACAACCCCCGAAGATATACTCGTAGATCACCCAGATAACGGGCTACGATGCACGTCAACTGTTTGGTGAGTTACCAAACCATTTGTGAGCACCATAGGCCCGTACCAGCGGGTTAGAATATTTTGGCGGGTCAACAAACCCTTTGTGAACATCATGGGTCCGTACCAGCGGGTTAGAATACACTCTAATTTTTTGCTGAGTCGCCCCGTACTCCATTTTTTTGTAGTTATGACAATCACGAGGTGTGATTGGTTGCCAACCAAAGTCGACGATGCCACGCTCGAGAAATACATTAAGGCGGGTCTCCTCGACAGTAAGGAAACTATTGGTTGGAGAACCACCCCGGGCGAGTTGATTCCCAACCCTGCCCCAGGAGAAGTGGTGATCTTCAATGATTACCTTGAGCGTGGATTCAAGCCGCCTGGGTCAAAGTTTTGCCGAGACGTCCTGAACTTCCTCAACCTCCATCCTCAAGACCTAGGACCCAATTCCATCAGCAATTTATGCCATTTCCAGGTCTTTTGTGAAGTGTATTTGTAGAGAGAACCCATGATCCCCTTGTTCTAGAACTTCTTCCACCTAAACCGCCAGACTGAGGTCCCCAATGGTCCCAACCATGAGCTTGGAGGAGTCAACGTCCAGAGACGCCGCGAGCGTGGATTCTCGGCACTTCTTTTGCCCAGCCATCCCAAAAGATGGGCCGAGTCATGGTTCTACTGCCAAAATACTTCTCCACGAGGCGAGAACCCTCTTCCGGGTTTCAGAGCGGACCGCTTGCCTATGGATTTCAAATTCCCTAACAAGCTCACTGAAGAAGAAGAGTCGGAGTTCATCCGCTCTTTTCAGATCTGAAATTCCTGAACAACAATGGGCTCATCGGGATCGACCTATTCCGCTGCTGGATAGAATGGAATATCCTTCCCTTAAGCCGCCATGACGGGTTGATGTACGAGTATGATGGTACTTTAGACCATCCACAACGCGCCAGTCGCCGCCAACTCTCACAGAGCGAGATCGTCGGAGTCATTAAGAAGCTGACCGGCGAGTCTGTGGAAGAATGCGCCAAGATCGGCCTTAAAGGCTTCTGCCGTGCCAACCCGGTGCCACCAGTAAGAATCTAAGCCTCCACTTGTCTTGTTTATAGTTAACAACCTTTGTGGTTAAAGACCTGCCTCTGTCTATGAGAAAACCGATGTGTTTTGGCGGAGGGGCCCAAAAACTGTCGCCCCAAAGTCCACCAAGGTGCCAACCAAGAAGAGGAAAATGGTGAGCAAGAAGAAAACCGCCACAAAAGATTCATCTTTTGTTGGTGACTCTCATGCACACGAGGCACATTCTGAGGTAAGGCTTTTTCCTTGTCCCTTCTCTATATGTTCCGACTTAAGCTTATGCCATGTATCGTTACATGTAGGGCGACGATGATGAGAGCAAGAATGATGCAGTCGAGGTAATTTCCATTTCTTCCGACTCACTTTCTTCTTCCCCTTGACCAGCCAGGCGGACCTGCGAAAAAGTGCCCATGTATCATCCTCATGCTTATATAGACCCTGATTTCCTTTTGAAGAAAGCAAGATTCACCCCCTCTTGCAAGACCCCTAGTCGCTCTGGTGACTTGATCACTGGACCGCCCGAGAAGACAACCGGTCGGAAACGAACCAGTGAGGTACATCGTTGTTTTGTTATATCTTTTGCCATGTGAAATGTAACCCGCCATGTTTTGTGAACTTCGAGTCTTTGTCCTGTCAGACTTCTCCTCCCACATCTGGCGACTCGGCCATCTCTGCTCTCCCGCCGATGATTCGTGTACAAGGATAAGTCTTCTTTGTCAACCCAATTTTTCTAAACAATGACATCTGCTTTTAACCTTGGTGCTTTCGTCGCAGGGCACAAGCGAAGAAGAGAAAAACCGGCGACTCTCCTTCCGCGGACCAATCATCTGATGCCTTAGGCACGGGCCCCTCTGTTCCTGAGGCTGAAGAAGAGCAAAAGGCGGCGTGCGACATTCCTGCAGGCGATATTCCCGATGCCCGGGATGACCCGCCCGTCATTTTGAAGGAGACCGCTAGCCAGAATAACCCGCCAAGCCCTCTCAAGGCGGCCGACGATCCAGACATCGTGGTTACCGGCGTTGGCTTCTATACTCCCCCAAGGGCCATGCTTTCCAAACATACTTCGAAGGTAAGTCGCCTTTCCCCTGATGGCGATGCAGAACCCCTCAAACTCCCCGAATACGAGAAGCTGGAATTCGACCAGCTTTGCTCCAGCTTCACAAGTCACCTGGAGAAGGATTTTGAGCTGAACAAAAGCCTGCTTCTCCTTATGAGGACCAAACACGAGGTATGTGGATGTATTTTCCTATACTCATTAGCCTTCCAAGGGCCGGGTCATCTTGTCAGAAGATGAGCCGGATCTTTTAAAAAACTTCAACCCGTAGCCCCCAAGGGCCGGGTCATCTTTTTAGAAGATGAACCGGGTCTTGAAGTAAAAAACTTCAACCTGTAGCCCCCAAGGGCCGGGTCTTCTTTTTAGAAGATGAGCTGGGTCTTACATTAGAAAACTTCAACCTATAGCCCCCAAGGGCCGGGTCATCTTTTTAGAAGATGAGCCAGGTCTTGCATTAGAAAACTTCAACCTGTAGCCTCCAAGGGCCGGGTCATCTTTTTAGAAGATGAGCCGGGTCTTGTATGTGGTATGACTTTTGATACAAAATCATACATTAGCCCCCAAGTGTCAGGAGTATTGCTTGCACAAAATCTAAGACTTGTCTTCCCAATTATTATGTGCAGGAGTCTATGGCCCAGAGTGAGGCGGCGGTAGCTGACTTAAAGAAAAACTTGGCTGGTCAACAAGATGCTTACTCCGAGTTGGATGCAAAATTCCGCTTGCTGCAGGCCGATTTAGAAGAAATGAAGGCTGACCAGATTTGTTTTGAGAAAAAAGCCAATGCCGACCAAGCCGCCATCTTGAAGCGCGCTGAGCAAGCAGAAGAGAAACTGGAAGCCGCCCAACAGGAGCTGACTGGCTTAAAAAAGCATGTGTCCAATATGACAGTCGCCATGTTTGGTATGCTTGATCGTTGAACTCTTTTAACTAACCAGGTTGGGATAAAAAAAACCAAATACGTATGTCCCTTTTGCAGGTGCTCGAGCTGTCAATCTGCCAGACAACTGCTTGCTTAAATTGAGAGCCATATACACCTTTGCTGAGAAGCTGTACACCGGAGGCGTGTTATCAATCAAGGCTGTGATGGGCAGTAAGGGACCAACAATGAGCATCAGGCAAATGCTCGGCTTCTTGTCCACACTGCCTCCTCAAATAGAAGAATTAAAGAGATCGGCCGCCCGAACGGGAGAGTTGAACACCCTGAGTCGGTGCCTAGCGTACGCCCCGGAGCTCAAAACCGAGGAAATAGTCGCCGGCTACCCTGAGCTGAAGGTCGATGGGTCAGAATTCAACGAGGTGGATTATCAGCGGACCATTGTAGAATCTCGCTATGCGGCGACTCAACTAGCGGCCAGTTTGGATCTGAAGAAGTATCAAGCCGCCTAAGACGAAAACAAAAATAAGGTGATGCCTCCTTCATATCAAATTGCTATCCTGGTTCCCAACCGCCCCAGGAATCCTTTTAATCTTGACTTGGACCTGTCTCACTTCCTGGCTGAGGAAGATGAGTTCATCGCCTTGTCCAAGTGTAACTGGAAGCTGGGCGACTTACGAATTGAAGGCGGAGAAAGCTCAAGGCAGGGCAACTCGGCGGCGGCCTGACACGCCCATGGATCCTTCCTTTGCTGGGGAATGATACCCATTCTGGCCATGCGAGCCATCTAACTATCTTGCTAGTGTGTGTGTAACACCAAACATGCCGTATTGTCTTTTGGATAGAACCATTTGTAGTCCTTGAATTCTAGGCATGAATCGCCTGCAACTTGTTCATAAACCAAGAAATGGCTCCAAATTTGTCCTGGTATGTTAGTAAAACAGTAGCTTATTTCAGCAAGTGCATGTCCAGGAATAAACCAGCCCCCTGAGTCATGGCAAGAGATAAATCAGCCCCCGGGTTAGGGGAAAATATGAACCAGGGCGAGTTATAATCAAAACCAGTTGAAAGGAAAAATTTATCGACTCAATGAGTTTCGATAGGATAAGACGAGTCTGCAAAACTCTAGTGTTACCCTTAGGAAGCTTCTTGCAAAAAGGCCTCAATGTTTTAGACTGGCTGATCAGGCGCGAGTCAAGCTTCTGTGAAGCAGGTTCAATGAAACAATGGTTTCTCTATTTTCCATGTGTGACTCCGGCCGGCACCCTTTATGTTTTAACCAAGACGAGTTCAGGGTTCAAATAACGGATTGACTCGCCTTGAGTACATAGGTCCATGTGGCGACTTGTTCAACACATAGTCCAGTATAACCATTTGTAATGCGGTAATTTTTCGCTAGCGAAGAGTTTATTCAGGATGAACTCAATGAGTGGAAGCCCCCAAGTGACCTACTGTTTAGGAAGAAAACAAGCATAGGATTATAGAAGCGTATACGCTCTTACTGCAAAATGACTTGGGGACTACTAGCCCCCAAGTAAGCCGGTTTACTTCTCAAAAACCATATAAGGCACCTATGTTTGAACCGTGTGACATGGGAACTTTGGTCCCTTTGGCTTACCAATTTTGAAATAAGTGCAGCATGGCGACTTATGCTCTTTGATACTGATAGCGTCCATGTTTGGGCGACTTATAGAACAATAAAGACTCATGCTTTCAAATGCTGAAACGACAAAGGACCCTGAAATTCGTGGGTGCCGGCTTTATTGCTTTCATAATTTATGGATTACAAAAAACATGATAAAAGAAAGAAAGGGAGCTCATGGCTCTATGTATATTAAGCCGTAGATGGGCTATGTTCCAGGGGTGAGTTGTCTCAACCTCCGTAGTTGCCCGATCTAGACGAAGATCCATCAAATACTATGAGCTGTTCCGAAGATTCTTGCTGACGACAAACGGTCCCTCCCATGGAGGTGACAACTTGTGCATACCGGCATGATCTTGAATCAAACGGAGCACTAAGTCGCCTTCTTGGAAAGCTCGGCTCTTGACCCGACGACTATGATAACGGCATAAATCCTGTTGGTAAATCGCCGACCGTGACGCGGCCAAGTCACTTTCCTCCTCCAAGGCGTCCAGCGAGTCTTCTCGTGCTGACTCGTTGTCCTGCTCCACGTAAGAGGCGACTTGCGGGGAATCATGTTTGATGTCACTTGGTAACACTGCCTCCGCCCCGTAGACCAGAAAGAAAGGAGTAAAACCCGTGGAGCGGTTTGGAGTCGTCCTGAAACTCCACAGAACCGATGGCAACTCCTCGACCCAACATCCTGGCGTGCGTTCCAAAGGTACCATGAGTCGAGGCTTAATCCCTCGTAATATTTCCTGATTCGCCCTCTTTGCCTGTCCATTAGACTGGGGATGCGCCACCGCGGAAACAACACGTCGGATATGCTCTCGTGAGCAGAACTCTTGCATTGCACCTTTGGATAGGTTAGTACCATTGTCTGTAATGATACTATGTGGATATCCGAACCAAAAAATTAGCTTCTTCAAGAATTTAACGGCCGTATCAGCGCCACAACTGCTAACAGGTTCTGCTTCCACCCATTTGGTAAATTTGTCAACCGCCACCAAGAGATGAGTCTTTTTATTAGAAGACATTTTGAAAGGGCCGACCATATTGAGCCCCCAGACTGCAAACGGCCCAGTGATTGGTATCTTATACGTCTCAAACGTATCTATAATTTTTTATGGTTTCACGCTATTATCTTGTCATCTTTGGATGTTTTACGTACCTTTTATATCTTTTTTGGGACTAACTTATTAATTCAGTGCCAAGTGCCAGTTCCTGTTTTTTCTGTGTTTTTGACTCTTTTCAGATCTGATTCTGGAACGGAGTCCAAACGGAATAAAAACCCCGAAATGATTTTTTCCCGAACGGAAGAAGATCAGGGGGCCTCTGGGCCAAGCCAGGTGGGCTCCAGGGAGCCCACGAGCTCCCACTCCGCCACTAGGGGGGAGGCGGCGGTGTCAGGGCTTGTGGCCTCCATGGACGCCCCCTGACTTAGATCCTTGGCCTATATATTCCCAAAAATTCAGAA